>NC_141139.1:108692726-111337726 GCF_053477565.2 Lygodium microphyllum
AATAGCTCTTTCTGACCGCATTGAGGTCTTGGCATAGCCAGTATGTCCTGCGAAAGGGGAGTCATGGGCTTCCCAAAGTATCTTCTGCTTGAGTGACTGGCTTGCCGGTATACATAATCTTGTTCTATAGTAGACAAGTCCACTATTGATAGAGAATTCTTGATACTTTGCCTGTAGCTTTGGGTCTTGATCTTTGATAGGGCTAGCTCAAGAATTGGGTTGTTTGGCATGGATACCTTTGTGGCAAGAGACCTGGCTATTGATGGATCTTGTAAAATCAGAGAATTTAAAAATGCCTTGTGACTAGGTGTATCGGCAACTACATTCTCCTTTCCAGGCCGGTATTTGATTTCAAAATCATATTCTTCCAGCACTTCAATCCATCGACGTTGCCTCATATTGAGCTTATTCTAGGTAAAAATCCATTTGAGACTTTTATGATCCGTCACTAGGGTAAACTTATTACCCAGCAAGTAGTGTCTCCAAAGCTTGAGAGCATGGATGACAGCGAATAGTTTCAGATCGTGGGGAGTATAGTTCCTTTCATGGATCTTGAGTTTCCTTGAGGAGTATGCTATATGATGACCTTCTTGCATAAGCACACATCCTAAGGCAAGTGTGCTAGCATCAGTTATCACTTCAAACTCCTTACTAAGGTCCGGAAGTTTCAGGATGGGTGCTGATACCAAGATTTTCTTTAGTTTATCAAAGCTGGATTGTTTTGCAGAGGTGACCATACAATTGATGCTTGCTTCTTCAGTAGATCGGTCAGCGGCGCTGCAATCAAAGCATAGTTTTTGATAAAGACCCTGTACCATCCTGTCAATCCAAGAAAGCTACGTATTTCTTTGACAGTTGTTGGAGTTGGCCATTCTAGAACATTTCTGACATTGGCCGAATCTACTGAAATTCTTTCCACTGACACAATGAATCCCATATATTCAATCTGTTGCTTGAAAAATGCACACTTCTTCTTTTTGGCATAAAGCTTGTGTGCCCTCATTGTCTCAAGGACAATGCGAAGCTGGGGTTCATGATCTTCTTCCTATTTGGAGTAGACTAAGGTATCATCGAAGAAGACGAGTATGAAGTCATCAAGATATGGCCTAAAGATATCCTGCATTAGCTTGTTGAAGGTAGCATGAGCATTTGTCAGCCCGAATGACATGACTAGGAACTCAAAGTGTCCATATCTTATGCTGAATGCCGTCTTTGGGATATCTTCTTCCTTGATCCTTATCTGATAATATCCAGACTTGAGATCAATCTTGGAGAAGATCTTCGCACCTTGAAGACAGTCAAGAAGTTCATCTATTCTTGCAATGGGGTATTTGTTCTTAATGGTTGATTGATTCAACCCTCTGTAGTCAATGCATAACCGAAGCATTCCATCTTTCTTCTTCTAGAACAGCACTGGAGCTCCCCATGGTGAACTACTAGGATGGATGTAGCCTTGGTCTAACAGATGCTTGAGCTACTCCTTCAGCTCAATCACTTCCGGGATGGACATTCTATATGGCCTCTTTGCAATTGGTGCAGCTCCTGGCGCTAGCTTGATTTCGTGATCAACTTCCCTTTGAGGAGGAAGTTCTATCAACTCTTCAGGAAATACGTCTGCGTATTCCTTTAACCATGAAGGTTCTTCCCTAGTCTCTCGATTCTGATCTAGCTTATTTAGCTTAATCAAATAGATAGGTAGCCCCTTTCTAACTCCTTTTATTATCCGAGATGCTTTGGCCAGTTGAATTTTTGGCATACCAGCCTCTCCTTGAGTTGTGACCAATTCCCCTTCAGAATTTTGAAAGGAAACTTGGCCCTTTCCACAGTGGATGTGGGCATCATTAGGTTTAAGCCAATCCATTCCAAGCAAACACTCATGGACACCTATATTCATAACCCTGAATCTGATCGAAGTTGACTTTTCTCCCAATAGGAATTTCACCTTAGCAATTTGCCTAGTACAAGAGACCTTACGACCATTTGCTAATTCCACAAGTAAGGTAGGTGCATCATTTGTGGCTATTCCTAATCTTCTTGCATAGACTGGTGAAATGAAGGAATGTGTACTGCCACAATCAATCAAGGTTTTGAAGCTTTTACCTTAGTAATCCGAAGGGGTTTGAATCACCGAGAATTGGTGATTCGGGCCTTTCTTGTGAAGAGCGGCATGAACTGTTTCCCTCTTGATGTCAGCTTCCATGGTTGGGTCTTCTTCGTCACCCAAATCCTTGTTGGCAACATTGGCGGTTCTTTCTTTGGCCCTGGCGGTGGCTCCTTGTCCACGGACAGTTCCTTGGGGTGGCCCTTGACGTTGTCCTCCGCTAAGCTTGGGACATTACCTTTTAAAGTGACCGGGCTTGTTGTAATGGAAGAAACAGAGATTGCGGCCATTACCTTAGGCAGGAATAAAGTTATTGATAGTGTTGGCCCTGGCTTTCTTCCTTTGTCCTTGATTTTGGCCTGCGTCCTCTTAGCCTGAGACCTATACACTCCCTTGTTCTGATCCTTGTAAGACCAAGTCTTGTTATTTTTGGGCTTGGTCTGCACCTCTTGTATTATGGGTGCAGCTCGAATGAGTGCGTCCTGAAGATCTGTCGGGTGCATTGATTCGAGGTGGGTGTTTATAGGTGGGTTTAATCTGGCACAAAACTTTGACACCTATTGTGTCATGTTTGTTTGTGGCGCGTACTTCAAAAGAGAGACGAACTTTGAATAGTATGCATCAAGAGATAGTCCAAGCTGCTTCAGTTCATAGAACTTGTTCATCTTCTGCGTGCGGTAGGCAGGTGGTAGATATCTTCCTCGCACAACTCTTTTTAGCTTCTCCTAAGTAACTGACCCTTCTGAGATCCCTTGGTCTCTGCACCATTGCTTCCACCAAAGTCTTGCTTTGTCGGTAAGCTTCAGCTTGGCGAGCATTGCTTGGTTAGCGGGTGCAGTACCTGCTGCTTCGAAATAATCCTTCATGGATTTGATCCAGATCTCAGCATCAGTTTGGACGGTCCTTCCCTTACCATTGAATCTAGGTGGTTTGATTTGCTTGAGAAGAAACTTCTTCTCCTGAATTATTATCGTACTTGGTGTAGGGGTCAGACTAGGAATCTGCACTTGAGGTTGTGCCTGGGCAATAAGATCCTTTGCGTTCAAATCTTGCTAAATGATTCTCACATTACATTACATACCCAATTCAGCTTTTAGCCAAGTGACCTAATCACTTAACTTCATACCAACACTTACATCCAAGACAGTCATTGATTTTTTTTAAAAAAATATTTTATTCATATGGGCATAGCCCTTTCGAGTACAATTATTTTTGGGAAGATGGAACAAGCTGATTGGTATATCAATTTGGGGAGAATAAGATTGTGTTCCATTTAGCTATGGGAACAGAGTAATAATATGGATTGGGTTCATGGATTTCCAAGAATTGATAGGTCATAGGAAGCTTAGGGTATCCCTTCCTTTGATACCCGTTCTTTTCATAACGTCCCAACACCTTGATTCTGTCGGCAGGGATTATTCGAGTCACTTCATCATACACATACTTGTTCTGCTTGACCTTTTGACCGCTGACATGTAGGGTTGCGTTTGCGTGAGCTTCAACAAAGATGAACAGCTTCATGATCTTTAAGTCCTCCATCCACTTGATTCTCTTCAAGTTGGTACCAAGGTAACAAGTCAGTGGGCAGCTATGCAATAAATTCCTGAATCGCCCGTCCATCTCCGTTCCACATACAAGGGCGAAGGATTATAGATGCGGTCTAGGATATTCATCATATCCAGCCTTTGTCGATAATCCGAGGCACGCATCATAGTCATAAACATAACTTGGAACACCAAGAATTTGTTCCATGCTTCATGACTCTGCAAGCCAGAATCGATAAGTAAGTAAGGAAATGTTCTTAACAGCAACATTTTCTCTACTTCACCTCATTAAGTTTCCTTGTAAATATTAAATCTCGTTGGTTCGCTCTGATACCAATTGTATTGTGTCACCCCTTCCACTTGTGGGACACGTCTTAGCAGCCCATCGGGAAGAGAGTCCAAAAAGCGTCGCGTGGCACTCCCACGGAATGTCATGGTTTTGCGATCTAGGTCTTCCCGAGTCTGCCATGAAGTGGAAGCATTCCATCCGTTCCCACTTAGGATCGACCTGAATCAGGGTTTCCCTAATGGTCAAGTTCCTCGGAGGTAACAACGTCGAGCCCCAGATGAACTAGTTTACATAGAAGCGTCAGGGTTGAAGCGGATTTATACTACACTTGGTTCAAGGAGAATGGGAAACGAGAGGGATGCGAAGCTTGACCTCTCTACCTATAAGGCATAGTCCCATTCCATTCCCCTAAAACAATATAAATCGGGACTCTAGCTTTCTAGATTCTAGGTCATCGTTACCTTGCTGTCACTTCCATTGAGAAAAGTTTTTGGCCAACCAGGATCACCCTTCTATAGGATGGACCCATGGTCACATCCATTGCACTTTCCTCAGGGTTGCTTTAGTTATCTAATTACCTACCACATTTAATTTGACAAGCAAAAACAGCTTCATTAATTAGCCAATTAATCACCGGTTCCTTCACGTAACTTAGGCACTGACATAGAAAAACAATGTCAAACAAGTTCCTTTTCAACAATTGATCTTATTTATCAATTTTTGGAATACATCATATAATCCATCCCGAAGGCTAATCCATAATCCACCCGAAGGCAATTCCATAATCTGCCCAAAGGTAATTCCAGCAATCCTCAGGGATCACTATTCCAAGTTTCCACCCATAGACTAGTATGCGGGCCTCGAGATCCAATATCGAGACACGTCGGCCTTTTGTGCCGGACTCGGAGGCAAGGGATTTATGGCCAGAGCCCCCTTGGCACCCAAGCATCCTCCTGCTCCAAGTAGCACCCATCGAGAGGCCTCTCGCAGCGAGTTCGGTTCACGTACCCGGTGCAGCTAACAACCCCCTTGGATAGGGTCAGGAAAACAGTCGGGGGTAACTGATGCTGCCTCTCCCTCCAGGCTTTCAACCTGAAGCATTAGTTATTTTCCATCATTAGTTCCTTGAGCAAGAAAGAATAAACAGTGTTCCTAAGTGTACAAAGGATGAGGGAGAACCTCTAAAGACTCTCGCAAGGAAAGTGTGAGGTGCATATAATTCATTTTATGAGAAATGCTAGATTTCCTCCTGCGCAGGTGGAAAATTCTGCGTGGCCATAGGTGAAGGGGTAAGGCAACTTGAAGGGAATAAGGAGAAGCCATGTCATAGCACCATGGGAAGGTGTGAAGAGGCATCTGTCCAACACCATTGTCAATTTCAAAAGCAGAGTCGCCCATCCGCCATTGTCTAAGAATAATCTGTCCAATACAATCTTCAATTTCAAGGGACAGATTCACTCAAGGTCAACGCTAGGGAGGGACCCGCCCCAACTTTATCTTCAATTTAAAAGGACAAATCCCTCTACCATTAGTGTTCGCGAAGGACCAAACCCAGCGTCATCTTCAATTTCAAGGGCCAATCCATTCGACATAATGCCCCACAAGGGCTTGTATACAAACTCAAAATAGCCATCTTGCTACACCCATCCCAACTTCCAATCACTTCCCATTAGTGCCATGGGATTGGCACTAGGCTAGGAGGGGGGTAATGTTAACCTCAACAGAAGAAAAAGCAAAAGAAAGCAGAAAAAGTGAGAAAGTGCAAGTCATGACCTAAAAGAGGTGGCGTAGAAGGAAATCATACACAACAAAAAAGCAGAAAGGGAAATGGCCTCAAAAGTTAAGGCAAAGGTAAAAGAAAACTTTTAAATGCAAGGCGCCCCTAAAACTTCTTGTAAAAGAGCACCAGGCTTTTTCTGTGAAAATTGTAAAGGTAGAATCATGGGCGGTAGGAAGGAAGCTAGGAAGATAGGAGAACAATGGGAAAAAGAGCCTAAGCCATGACTGGCCATGTAAAAAAGGGGATAAGGGGATGACCGCCCAAAAGGGATTTAAGGTTTTTTATATAATTTAGTTAAAAAGTGAATGAGGAGCTCATTCTTTGGGGTGTGAAAAAAGCTCTTCTTCTTCTTCTTCTTCTTCTTCTTCTTCTTTCCCTCTTGCTCATGCTTGAGCGAGGGAGTGTGAGAGTGTGAGGGTGTGAGGGAGTAAGTGTGTGAGGGTGAGGGATCTTGGAGAAGAAGCTCTCCATATGTCCTCTCTTCTTCTCTTCTCTTATTTTCTCTTGTCTTGTGCATGGTTATGGAGGATGGAGCTTGAAGGTAGAGGCTTGAGGTTGCTTGAGCTCGCATCACCAATCGTGGAGCTACCGAAGTGCACAAGGGAGGAGGGTACTCAATCATGTATCGAGGTAAGCTCACTACACTCATAGAGAGGGATAACGTGTGAGCTATGTGAGAGGTAGCTACTAGTGCTCAGCTTGAAATGCTTGAAAGAATAAGCGGTCTGTGCATCTTAGCAATCGAGAGTGAGCTCCCAACAAAGGTTGTTTTATTGAAGAATATGGAAATGGCTGTAAATTGATTGCCAAAGGCAAGAGAGATGGTAGAATGTTTACCTTGGATGCATCTATCCTGGAATTGAAGGCAATCATGTTTGCCCATGGTAATGGAGTAGTTCGGGATGTAGAAATCTTTCATCTTTATATAGGATTTCCATGGAAACTGAAGCCATTATTAGCTAGAACACATGCTATAACAAAGATTGAAAAAGTTTTATCTGCAATTGGTTTGCATGGTGGTAATGTTGTTATTGAACTGGATCTTCAAAAGTCTAAGGATGGCAATTGTGTCCCCAAAAAGCCATCTATTGGTGGAGTGAAGGCTAGAAGGTTCCTAAACTTTCATGGGAGACTTGGTAAGATAAACTCTAGGAATGGTGCCCCAACTATTATAGATATAATCAATGGAAGTGCCTATATAATGCAATTAAGGATCATGCTGATAATGGACAAGCTCGGAATAGAAAAGCTAATGTTTGGGAAACGCTAGACAAAGTATTCTTTTATTGTGATAAAATAGAGTGGAATGATGATGATCTCAAAGACTTCAAAAACCAATTGAACCTTTTTAAAAAGGAAACGACAGAAGCTTGGGATAATCAACACTTCACTCACTATATGATAAGAATTTTGCATATGTATGTCTCTTTATTGTATGACTCATATAGGGTTTTCTAATTGAGTTTATTTACTTGTTAACTATGCAACATATTTTATACAACCATGGTCCATATTTTATCAAGAAATATGGATCTCTATCTATTTGGTCAACCTAAGGTATGAAAAAATCACATTATTAAGCAAGAACAAAATACTTTAGACACACAAGATATGGAGGTGGAAGATACAAAGCAAACACTTTATTTGAGGTCTTTCAATGGTTCTATAGACAAATTTGGCACAAATTCAAGCTCAAAGACACAATCGCATCATGTAATACATCATCTTTAGCAAGGACTATATCCACTATTACCCAAAGAAGAAAAGATGGATATTTAAACTCTTGTGCAAAGCAAAGATATTTTGAATGGTTACAAACTAGACAAAGAGATGGAAAAAGATAGGTTTCAAGAAACCCTTAACATCTTTTAGTCTGCCTCTATTACAAAAGAGTCTTTAGTTTTAGGGAATTCACTAGGTCCTCTAAGGGAATCTTTTGTTTCATCCCACTTGATGAGACCTCTACATTTCAAGAACTTTTGTTTTCTATAGCTTGGAAATAGCTTCAAATTCTTGGCATCTCCTACATGGGACACCAAATAAGAGGTAAGAACTCCAAAGTATCCTGCCCTAGATCCAGTGTATCCAAGCATGAATCCAAAAACTCTTACTGCTTCTTCCTTCTCTACCAAAATTATCTTGTATGAACCTCTATTGAAAGCTTGGAATCCAATCACCTTGGAGATAGCTTTCAAAGCCATCATTGGTAAGCTTGGAGAGCTTGACAACCTGCTATGATAAATTGCAACTGTTTGATTATTTAAGCTTCCAATATAATGACCAAGGCCTTGAATTTTGCCAAGCCTCAATGGCCTGAAGCCCTTGACTCCTCCAAGAAAGTTTTCTGCATCTTCAATTTCTATCTACAAAATAAACCACAATAGTATAAGATATTAGTAAACACAATATTAGTGACTTTTGGAATCTCCCAATTTCTATTTTTTAATACTAAATAGGTGGCACCCAGATAACATGCCCATAAGTTTCTCAAAACCATATGATGTAACCTATCATTGGAAAGTACTTGAAAAATAGAATCTATTGAGCTATAGACCGCTCAATTTGGAGTTATAGTGTTCAAGTTATGACAAAACCAAATATTTGACCACGTGTCCCAAACTTATGGGAAATTTCCATATTCCCCAATATGGTATTAGTAGATAAATATCCAAAAATATTTGTCTATAATGCATATCATACTCTAATATAAATCACAATGGATATCTTAGAATTATCTTTCATACCTTAGGGTTTCATCTTCTTCAAGAAGACTATCATCATATAGATTTATTGAACTTTTTGGTTTCTCCTCTAATGGAAACTTCAGTTTCTTTTCATACCCCATGTTATCAATACCAAGTATTTATTGAATTTGTAAGTACTCTTCCTCTGTAGGTATCCCCTCTTTTCATATTTCAGGAACTGATTAATACAAGAATGCAAGGATTCAAAGCTATCTTGAAGATTCTTTCCCTCAACATCAAGAGGTGCTAGCAATTCCTCTTCATAACCTATAAAATTCTTATTATTTTGACCCCATGTAGCAAGAGATTGACAAACAGTAATCTTCTCTAAGATAAAAAAATTATTGAATATAATTTAGCAATACATATCTCTTTTTGTTGATGAGATAACTGGGAAATGTTGGGACACATTCATGAGGACCTATTTCAATCTCTGCACTCAATTCTATCTCCTTTTCTTTCACTTTTGTAATGTTCTCACTTTTAAACAAAACAACATCGAATCCCTACACTAACTGTTTCTCAATATCCTCCTGAAACATTTCACCCTTCTCTTCAATTTCTTTGTCTTTGCATGCAATATCCTCCATCTTCTTCTTGTGTATATCATCTGAAGAACAACTATCCATATATTGAAGATATACAATAAATTCAAAATCCTCCTATACAAGAAGACATTTTGCTGATTCTGATAAAAAGGGAAATCTAATTCCACTTCTTAAATTCTTCATCAATAAGGCTAAACCTTATTTGGAAAGTTGTTCTAGCAGCATTGGAAGCTTCCATTATATCGCTATGATGGACAAATCCCTCAATCTCAAGGCCTTCCACATGTCTATCATAAAACATCCTAAAAGCCTTTAGTTTATCTTTAAGATCCTTCAAAAGCTCTTGCAAATCAAAGGGAACATTGAGCATATCTCTGATGTAAATAAATCTAGATGAATTTCTAGTTGCATGAAGAAAATCAAATAGCTTTTCATCACAGGTACCCTTCAGATCCTTCTCCTCCATTCCCTCTAAAGGCAACTTCCTTTTAGTCATCATGATTACTCACAAAGGAAAATCCAGAAAACAAAAAAAAGGGCATAATATACAAATCCACATTTGCTCATATCCATTAGACTAAAAAAAGATTGCTAAAAAAATTAGTCAAAACCTTTAAGGAACTACTTTTTTAATTTGACAAATTTAACGTGTTTGTTATGTAAGATATTAAGAAATACAAGATGAATGAAATGAATTAAAACTTTATGCAAAAGAGAAAGCATGAAATTCCAAGTCTCATCGATCAAACTTTGTTTAACATTCACGACTCATGAAACGCAAAAACAATGATTCAACCGCCTCACAGTTCACAATATCGTGTTTCACACGTCACCTATACAAAAAAACTTGACAAATTTGTGTTTTATACATCCAAAGAATTTGAACAAAACAATGCGTCAAGAACATCAAAACCCCATCGTTTAACATGTATACCATACCAATATTGATAGAAGAAAAAGTAAAACCATTATAGAATTCCAAGTCCCTGATGTATCTTTCTCTTCTTAAACCAACTAACATCTTCAATGCATCAAAATTTAGGATTGTAGAGAAAAATATTAAGAAAAGTATGATACTTGATATTTGCAAGTCTTGCTCCTGAGAATAAATTGTTTCTTGTAAGAATATTCTTGGTTTGGCTTGTGATTCTTACAAGATAAATAGTTGGTCGAAGACAAGACAAGATACGTGAAAGAAATAATAACCAAAACCCAAACATGAGTGTTCATATATATATATATATATATATATATATGCCAACGGTCACCGCACGTCTAATAAAAAATTACGTTGCACTAATTCGGAGGAGGCCGCTTAAAATGAAAAAAAAAATGGTAAAACTTAAAAATTGGGACCATAAAAGCACTATCATGGTGAAAAAGTAAGTGATGAGTGGCACAACTTCCCAAGAAAAACGGTATGCAGTTGCACATGTGAAATTAACTACACATTACAGCACCCACACATGTAAACCAACCTCCTCTTATAAACCCGATTTCTAAACCGCAAAAGAGTTTTTTCGAAGACAAAGCCCTCTCTATGCTCAACCACACCAACATAATGCTAATTTGATTGCAGTACAAAATCATTCTTCTGCACAAGGCTTCTAAAGAAAGTTTCATCACCTAGCATATGCATCGAACCCTCAAGAATGTAAGTTTTTTGCCAAAATATGAGTAAGCTTTAAATCACTTGAACAGTCCTACCAAATCATCCCCAAAAATGCCAAACGTATGAAACGTGATGGGCGCTATATTTCTCTTGTCCATGTGAGGCCTCCTCACATTTCATATGACTAAGGCCTGCATTGTTTCTGTTGTGATGATGGGTGTAAGCTTTCTCTTGTCCATGTTAGCCATCCTCACATTTCATATGTCATGCACATGTACATACAGGTTATAGAACTTTGAATATCCTCTATGACCTTTAACTTCAAGCTTCAAGTAAATAAATGACTTGAAGTGAAAGAATCTCTTTGAATCTTCCAAATGCATGTGTGTCTATTTGAACAACATATACTACAAAGTCAAAATTTTAAAAAAAATTCAATGAAGAAGGATAGAGATGGTTAGGGTAAATATTGTTGCCCAAAAATTAGTCTAAAAGCTTAGTGGAACAATAAAACTTCAAATATAAATTCCTTGAAATATAAATTTTGCTACCTGATGGTGAGATGGAAAATGTTGCTAGAAGGTACTAGGTGAAGATCCCTTGTAGAATAGATGTGTTGAATGTTTGTATGTCATTTTTGAATCTTATAGCTTTTGAGGACCAATACAAGAGAGAAGTATTAACATCCAAACATGGAACTTTTAAGTAATTGGATACCACATATTTTTCTTTGAATGTTATAGCATGAACATGTCAAGATTGTGGAAGAGAAGGAAGGAGTCTCACTTGAAGCTTTCTTGCTTGCACAATGGGGGAATACACACAAGGGTGGAGGCTGAAAACAGTTTTCCTCTTCTTAGTTGTGTAAGCCAAAAAAACTCTCATACAAAGAAATAGAAGAACCCTATATATGGGTCTCAAACCAAACTCAACTAACTAAGGTGGCATACTAACTGAGCCACGAACTAGAGTAGATAAGGATAGCTATCATGTAGCTATTATTCATGGGCGGTGTACCAACCGCGTCTGCAACTGACAAGTCGGTGACATAAATACACAACGGTCACCCTGGCGTATCACGAGTGGAGCTCGATATCTCAACACTCCCCCTCGACCTCAATCCCAATTCCTGCACACCAAGCAGGTCTCTGAACTTGCGCAGCTTGTCTGCGCCCAATGCCTTCGTGAATATGTCAGCTACCTGATCCTCTGTGCTGACATAAACTAGATCAATAAGACCTAGTAAAACCCTCTCTTGCACATAGTGATAATGCACCTCAATGTGCTTTGTTCTAGCATGATAGACTGGGTTATTTGCCAAGTGTATACTACTCATGTTGTCACAATAAATGACAACTGGCCCACCTGTAGACTGATGCATATCATAAAGTAGCTTATGCGACCAAGCTACCTCACATGCAGCCATTGTTGCACCCCTGTACTCAGCCTCTGTGCTCGACAAGGCAACTGTAGGCTGTTTCTTGCTGCTCCAAGTGACTGCAGCACTCCCAAAAGAGAACACATATCCACTGGTAGATCGTCTATCAGAAATACTACCAGCCCAATCAGCATCAGTGTATCCATGCAACTGTATCTGAACCCCAATCTCATAAAATAGTCCATACTGCAATGTGGACTTCACAGACTTGAGTATGCGTCTAGCCGCATCCAAATGCGGTTTCCTTGGAGCGTGCATAAATTGACTTACCAATCCAACAGCATAGCTCAAATCTGGCCTGGTAATAGTCATATAAATCAAGCTTCCTACTATGCGTCTGTACGTAGTAGGGTCTTCCAGAAGCTCACCTGCATCTGCGCTCAGGTTCACATTCTGCTCCAAAGGAACTGAAATAGGCTTACAGCCTGTCATCCCATATTTGGACAGCATGTCCAATCCATACTGCCTCTGCAAGAGCTGTATTCCACTTGGTGATATAATGACCTCAATGCCCAAGAATTAACGCAGCTCTCCCAAATCCTTCATCTCAAACTTCTGCTTCAATAGCATTTTCACATGAAGGATATCTTCATCACTGTCACCTGTCATAATCAAATCATCAACATAAATGACAAGTAGCATAATACATTTCTCTGTTTTTCTCACATAAAGTGAGAAATCTGCCTTGGAAATTTGAAAACCAATAGTGACAAGATACTGTCATATCTTGTCAGACCATGCTCTAGGTGCTTGCTTCAAGCCATACAAGGCTTTCTTCAACCTGCAAACAAACTCAGGATGAACAGCATGCACATAACCTGGTGGCTGCTCCATATAGACCTCTTCTTGCAAATCACCATGCAAGAAGTCATTCTTTACATCCATCTGATGTAAAGACCATCCCTTTGATGCAGCCATAGCAATGACTGCTCTTACGCTTGCCATCCTTGCAACCGGACTGAATGTTTCTTCATAGTCAATGCCATATGTTTGTGCATACCCCTTGACTACTAATCTTGCCTTGTATCTGTTCACAGAACCATCTGCATTGTGCTTCACCTTATAAACCCACTTACAACCAATTGCATTCTTACCTTTAGACAAAGGTACTAACTCCCATGTAGCATTTGCTTCCAAGGCATCCATTTCTTCATCCATGGCTTTCTCCCATTTTTCTTTTCCCATGGCTTCCTCAAAAGAAGTGGGTTCTGGTTCCCGTATCACTTTAACCATATATGCATAGTGAATGGCTGTAAATCCATCATATTTCAGCCTATCCATAGGATACCTAGCTCTCGTAGACCTGCACAAAGTAGGTTCACTCCCAGGTGCTCTCAAAACATCCCTGGTCTTCCTTACTCCAGGTGTAACAATAGAAGGAATACCCAACTCATCATCAATGCTCTGTTCTGAGCCACTGGATTCACCATCCACATAAGAGTGACCTGCATTCACATCAAACATGGGGTGATCAACCTTCTCTTTTCCTTTTTGTGATACCTGCATACCACTATCTACATTGCTTTGAGAAGATTCTCCTTATCTCAATCTGCCTGTCCATGGCGAAGAATGTGAACCACTGCTAGAGGACGCTGCGGGTCCATTAATATTTTGTGACTGCTGCTGTGAATTCTGTGCAGCATTACCATTTTGTGCATCTACATCATCAATCACATTTACTGGTTTATATCAGCTACTCATCTCATAAAAAACAACATCTCTGCTCACTGTAAACTTACGAGTAGAAGGGTTATAGCATCTATACCCTTTTTGCTGCAGAGAGTAACCAATAAAGATGCACTTCTCAGCTTTTGGATCCAATTTGGATCTCAACTCATCTGGCACATATACATAGGCAATGCAACCAAAAATTTTCAAATGAGAAATATCTGGTTTCCTACCAGTATACCTCTCCTCTGGAGTCATCCCATGTATTGCTGCAGTGGGAGTCCTGCTCATTATGTAGACTGCTGTAGCAACTGCCTCAGCCCAATAAAAATCTGGCAGGTCTTTTTCATTAAGCATGGCACGAGATACCTCTCCAATATGCCTGTTTTTTCTTTCTGCAATTCCATTTTGTTGTGGGGTATGACTACATGAATATTGCGGCTTTATGCCATGCTCCTGCAGGAACCTTGTAAACTCATTTGAGAGGTACTCTCCCCCTCCATCTGACCTTAGGCATTTTATTTGCAGGCCTGTTTCTTTTTCAACCATAGCTTTAAGAGTTTTGAAATGCCCAAAAACTTCACTTTTCTTTTTCATAAAATACACCCAAACTTTTCTGCTATAGTCATCAATAAAACTGACAAAATAATGACAGCCTCCAAGAGATGCAGCTTTAGTAGTCCACACATCAGAGTGGATTAATTCCAATGGCTTCTTACTCTCTTGAACATGTCTAGGAAATGGTTTCCTTGCCTGTTTTCCAAACTGACAGGCTTCACATACCTTATGCATTTCTGCAACCTTGAATTTTGGCAATCCTGCAACAATATTTTGGGCCTGCATTGATTTAAGTCGTTGTACATTAACATGACCAATGCGTTTATGCCAGATATCAATATCTACAACTACACTAGTCCCATGAGCAAACATTGCTGCACTCAATTCAGACATGTCTGCATCCAACGTAAACATTCTTCCCTTCTTCTTTCCTTTTGCTATCAAGCGACCTTTATTTTTCATATCCTCAACAAAGCATCCATGAGGATTAAATCTAACCTGCAAGCCCTGCTCAACCATTTGACCAACAGAAACTAGATTCCTGGTGATATTCGGGACATGAAATACATCGGACAGGTATTTCTTTTTCCCATCCTGCATAGACAAAGGAATTTTTCCAATCTACACAATAGGATGTGCAGTATCATCACCAGTCTCCACAAATCCTGGTTTTTCCATTTTTCTTGCATCCTCCATCCATTCTGCATGACCTGTCATGTGGTTTGATGTACCTGAGTCAACATACCATACATCATTGATTTCTTCTACACTTGTCACAGAATTGTTCATGTGCTGCACCATAAACAAATGCTCATTTCTTTCATCACCCTGTCTACTAGAAGATGCATAATTCCCTTATTGTAGTTTTCCATTCATGATGTCATTCTGCTTTTTATAGCAGTCTTTAGCCATATGACCCATTTTACCACAGTAGTAGCATTCAACATTACTGTTTGCATTTTGGCCTCTTTGCCATCCACCACGACCTCTTTGGCTCCCCCTGCCTCTAGAGTTACCACGTCCTCCTCCATAGGACTGGTTTTCTTGAGTTTGCTGCATATTCTGATTTCTACCACGGCCTCCAAATCGGCCTCCTCTACCTCTACCTCTACCTCTTCCAGCATTTGAGTAGAAGACGGCTTCTTTTGAAGTTCCTCTTGAAGAAGATGCACCACCATTTCTCTGCTCCTCAGAAATTAGAAGAGCAATCAACTCCTCAAAATCAGGAAATCTTTCACGGACGGAAATGGATGTTCGGAACTGTGCATAATCCTTTCCTAGACCATTCAAGGTCACAGAAACTAAATCATCATCTTCCACTGGCGATCCAATGGAAGCAAGTGCATCTGCAATCTTCTTCACCTTCATGTGGTAGTCGTTGATGCTCATGTTTTCTCTTTGCACATTGTGCAACTCTTGCTTGAGTTGCATTTTCCTGGCTTGCGTATTTGTGCTATACATTTTTGACAAAGTATCCCATGCCTCCTTTGGCGTACTTGCATCTTGAATATGCACAATCATAGAGTCTGAAATGCTGCTAGATAGCTAGTACATAACTTTCCTGGCTCTCTCATGCCATGCTTTAAATGCCTGCATTTGCTGTTGATTGGGTACTTCAGGAAGAACTGGTTCTTCTTCATTTCCTGCAACAAATTCCCAATATCCTTTTCCCATAAGGAAATTCATCATTCTAAACTTCCATGCTTGGAAGTTGTTCTTGTCAAGCTTTTCAGTGACAATCTGTGAGAGAGAATCAGACGCCATTACAGAATACTGCAAAAAATTCTGTCACTGCAAAAAACACAGCTTCACCCTCACAAGGGCAAATCTGCAAAACTGGTGAAAGTGGTATTTGACCACACAGTCACTTCCTAGTGACGATTTTGCATAAACAGGAACCAAGGATGATTCTGTAACTCCCAATATCTCTGCACACAAGCATACGATGCAATTTCTACAGTAACTTTTCACCGACCTGTAGAACAGTGGCTGCACAGCATAAAACTGGGCCTTTTCCTGAGTGCGTGCAGAAAACTTCCGCCTCCAAAACAGGCCCCAAAATGGCCTCAAATCAAAAAAACAGGGTCGCCAAGCCCTAAAGCCCTCTCCCGCAGCATATACTGCCCTCTTGCTTCACCGCGAAGGGCGTCTCAACCTGAGACAATGCACTCCTGCACTTTCCGGCTGTGCTGGCTGCAGAGACTTGCTCCCAAAACAGAAAATGAAAGCAACATTGCTCCTCTTACCAGAACACCGCGAGCTTGGCTTGCTTCCTTGAGCTCCTTACCATGAACAAGGCTCTAATACCATGTCAAGATTGTGGGAGAGAAGGAAGGAGTCTCACTTGAAGCTTTCTTGCTTGCACAATGGGAGAATACACACAAGGGTGGAGGCTGAAAACAGTTTTCCTCTTCTTAATTATGTAAGCCAAAAAAAACTCTCATATAAAGAAATAGAAGAACCCTATATATGGGTCTCAAACCAAACTCAACTAACTAAGGTGGCATACTAACTGAGCCACGAACTAGAGTAGATAAGGATAGCTATCATGTAGCTATTATTCATGGGCGGTGTACCAACCGCGTCTGCAACTGACAAGTCGGTGACATAAATACACAACGGTCACCCTGGCGTATCATGAGTGGAGCTCGATATCTCAACAGAACATGCATGTATGAAACACAATGGGTGTTAGGATTCTCTTGTCCATATGAGGCCTCCTCACATTTCATACGACTTAGGCCTGCATTGTTTCTATTATGACATATAAAACACAATTGGTGTTATGTTCTCTTTTCCATATGAGGCCTCCTTGCATTTCATACGACTTAGGCCTACATTGTTTCCCTTGTGTTTTACGAAACACAATATGGTGTTAAGTTCCTTGGTAAAAAAGGCCTCCTCGTGTTTCATACGTCTTGTACATTGTTTTATTGAAATTGGATTTAGACTATGCGATTAGTGTTTGCTTGCTACTTAATGATTGTAGATAAATTGATATGAGAGATTTGGAGATCTTTCCTAATTTGTTTGTATTATTTGTTTTTTTTAATGTTTCAAATGGCTAGAACTAAGGCCACTGTAAGAAGGAAGCAAAAAGTTGATCGTAGAGGTCTTGCTTCAAAGATCCATCAGTCCTTCAAGCCTTCCAAATTTACAAGGAAATCAAAGCCAAGAAGAAGGTTCTCACATCATGTGAGGTGCCTTAAGGAGATTAAAAGTGCAATGAAGACTCTGAATAATGCAATTCCAAAACTTTCTTTTCAGAGGCTTGTTAGAGAAAGTTGTGACAAGCATAGTCTACATAGTTTTAGATGGACTACGATAGGTCTCAACTGTATTCAGGAGGCTACAAATGATTTTTTGATTGATTTTTTCCAAGATTTTTATATCTGTGTTGCTCATGCACATAGGCTTACGCTTATGGATAAAGACATGATAATTCTCAGGAGATTGAGATACATGTTTTCAAAGGTCCTTCAGCCAATCCCTCTTTCTGATGTGAAGGCTTTTAAATGTGCCTCTATATAGAAAGAAAAAAAATGATCATGGTCTGAAAGTTGAAGATGTTACACATGTAAAGGACACAAGATAGCATGAGAAATAGGAAAATGCCATAGTAGAGCAGTAGGAAGATAAATGGAGGGAGTATAAAAGAAAGAAGGAATAAGAAAAACAAGTAGAACAACTCCCATCTTTTAAAGAGGAGTTATCTACCCTTCTTGAAAGGGTTGACCCTAAGGGCTTCAATGTTTGTTTTTTTTTACCTGGTGATATTAACAAAAGATCTGATATGGTATTTTTGGACTCTGATTGTGTTCAAATTCTCAAGAATAAAGTGATAGAAGTAAATGACTCAATTCTTCTTACTGGGATGAGATATAGTACACCAAAATTTGTTTTTACTCACCATATTTTTCTAGGAATAGACTTTCATGTTGATGATCACTATCTCCATTCCTTTGCTAGGTGTGTAATGCATGAGCTCCCCTTTGATATACAACAAAAGATTGAGGTTCTTGATCCATCTATCTCATACTATATGAGGAGTGATCTTGATGCAAGTGCTTTTGACCATTGGTTTAATTCAATTGACTTTGAATCTTTGGAGCTTCTTCTAACTCCATACAATGAAAAGTAAGTAATTTGATATTTTGTTAGATTTTATGAGATTTTGTTTTACTAGATTATTGAAATATTTTTATTTTTAGTTCTCATTGGAGCCTAATTGGAATAGACTGTGTGGAGAGGCAATATTTCCTCATCAATTCTATAAAAGGAAGCCATGGAAATGCCAGGTTGTAAGTTATATAATCTAGGGTCTCCTTGATATTTTGATATTTTTGTTGCAGGTACTCTACATATTTTGATCTTTCTTTTATAATAACTCTAAATTCTGTCCTCATCAGGATGATAATTACTCTTGTGGCTGGAGAATAATTGTAAATGTCAGATGATTGGTTCAATTTATTTATCTTAATGATGATAAACTTATAAAGGTAATGTGAAACATACTAAAATTTAAGATAGAGTTTTATTGCAAAATAGTCCATTGTAAAAAATAACAATGAACTAAAAATATTTTCTTACAAATGTATGACAGTTTACACGGGATTGCTATACAAGTGAGCATGTTTGGTATATAAGAGCAAAGTTCATGAAGTACATAATTGCTAATTGTATACAACCGACAAGAATGGACAATAGTGGGGGCTTGGACATTGAAGGAGAGGAGGTGCATGTAACTACAACAGGTGAAGCTATGCCTTCAACACCAAAGGCAAACAAAGCATCAAAGATAGGCAAAAGGACTCCTAGAAATGATGTCCCTTCTCTTAAGAAAAGTTCTCAAAAAATGTATCTTTGCCTCAGATTATAAACCCTTGTGTATAAGTCATGGAGATGACTAACAAAAATTTACACATGTATTTTATATTGATAGTAAAGAGATCTTTTCTTCAATATCCTTGCATTGTATATTCTTCTCTCTCCTCATTGATATCTGTAAAAAGAAAGTGTTACAAATGTTTATTAATCAAGAAGTGAAATTAGATATACACCTAAGTGGATATAATATGAAATAATAACTTACTCGTTTATTATTAAGTTGGAACACAAATGAGTATGCTAGTTCAATATCTTCATTCTGTAAATCCATCCTCACTTGATGTAGGATACATGATGATCTAGCCTTTAGGATTGCAATAATGTCCTCATTGTACCAAACATTAAGATCTACTATAGGATGTTTGCTAAAATTATCAAGAATATGGTCTAAAGCGACCAGACTATTGCCAACATAATTCCATCTACTCTAATAAAAGCTAAGGATGAAATTTTGAGTATCAATCATATATTTACAAGCTATAAAGTCTTGATCTATCTTACATATAATTTTCCATTCTGTCCTAGTGTCTCATCCCTCATCAACAGATTGTATAGCATGATCATATGTTAGTCTTTTCACTAAAAGCATAGCCTTTGATTTTCTTATCGCAGCATTAGAAAAGAAGTCAACAGATATATTAACATGCATGAACAAAGTAACTTTGCTCAGCCTTCTTGAGATACTATGTTTTAATGCTCTCTGTATCTTAGAAAATATTTTACATCTATAGTTCTCACTAGTAGCTGGACTTGGCAAAGGCCACTCAAAGCTTGAAAAGTTTGACAAAGGAAGGGGGGATATTGATCCCCATTGGCTACACTGCATAGGGACAATATAAGAATGGTCATAGAAGAATATTCTATTCTCTGCAAGCTTTGTCTTCTTTCTACCTTTGTACATCTCTTCTCTAATCAAGCCATGCATCACATCAATCACATCAACAATAGATGCGACTGGTTGCCATTCGTCAAGATTAGAGGGATAGACATCTACAAGACACATGAACAAATATTATAATGGAAAACCTTAAACTAAGTTCAAGAAAAGAAAGACTTTAAGAATCAAATCCTTACAATTTGGTTTATGCATTGGAAGATTTGAACTTCCACGTTCCAAATATAGCTCTCTATGCATAAACACATGTTGCACCAGAACCTGTTTTATTTTATTCTTATTTACTCCAAGCTTGAAATCTTGAATTCTACCCTTCCAAGCAGAGATGAACGAGCTCTCATATCTTTGCCTTTTCCCACGTTTTGCCTGTTGTTGCATGATGATCCAACTGCCTTTGCTAATTATTGTAGGAATCTATCTTCCATCTTTTTGGAATGAGTTAAACACTGATATGGATGTGATTTGGGAGCTTGGACACTTGTTGAAGGTCAACTTTCTGTATCCGTAGCACGCACGCATGCACGCACACACGCACACACACACACACACATGATGAGGCTACCACAAAGGAGGGCAAAACATGAGAGGGACAAAAGAAAGGATGGAAAAAATATATGACAAGATTTTTACTAATTTTAATTTATAGTAAACCTATCATTATCATTAATTTAGACATATCATTAAATAAAAGTGGTTGGGACTATATATCATTAATGCAAAGAATGTCATAATCATGAATATAAGAGGCTAAAAATAGATATTGATAATACAAATTCGTAATATTATTATATATGTATCTTTTTGTAAAATATTTTTTTTCTTTTTTAAAATAGAAGTTCCATTACGGAGGTTGCTCCTATTGTTTCAAGACCTCAAAACTCCCCTAATATATGGAAGCTGCCACAGAAATGCTTAATGAAAAAAATTTACCACATGCTTATTGGGCTAAAGCAATGGTTACTGCAGTTTATGTGCTGAACCAAAGACCTATAGTTGGGGTTCATGATTTGACTCCATATGAAAAACTGTATGGAAACTAGTCACCTAAAAGTATTTGGCTCCATTGCCTAGTACATGTGCCTGATGAAAAGAGGAAGAAGTAAGATCCAAAAGCTATCAAAATTGTTTTTCTTGGCTATGCATAGGAGAGAAAGGCTTACAAATGCTATGATCCTGTCCACTCAAGAAACCCTCATCAGCAAGGATGTAGTTTTTGATGAGCTGGCCTCATGGTATGGTAGCCTAAATAACGCAATGATCTATGATAGACTAGTCAATCCTACTCATGCTTAAAATTATCCTTTAGCTCTAGTATGTCTATGAGTGGACTGACATGTGATGGTTCATCTGTTGTTAGTCCTTGGACAGGACGACTCCACAATCATGCTACTACATCCACTGATACGGATATGTTAATGAGGGGGAGATTGGATAAAAGCAAAGAAAAGATATTTGACGATGTGACTGGCTTGCTTACAATTGGATATGAGTCACTTGCCAGTGATAGTCTCGACAATGAATTTGGCATACCATCAGTTTTATGACATTTGGTGCAAGGCATGCAAGTATGTGCTACCTGAGAGGAAAGCCCAGAGTGCACTGCAATTGAGGAGGTCTGAAAAGGTAAAAAAACTAGTTGATAGGCTCACATACAATGGAAATTTAGCCAGACATTATGCATATATGACTAAAGTGTCTAGCTATAGAGAGCCTACAAAGTTTAGTAAGGCAGTTACAGATGAGAATTGGTGTGTTGCCATGGATGAGCAATACAAAGCATTGGTTGAAAATGAGACATGGGCATTGATCGGTTTGCCTGAAGGCAAAGTACCCATTAGTTGCAAATGGGTTTATAAAGTGAAGTGCAAGTCAGTAGGTTCGTTGGAAATGTATAAATCCCGGCTGGTTGCAAAGGGATATGCACAGCAGTACAACCTAGATTATGAGGAGATTTTTAGCCCGGTTGCCAAGATGGCAATAGTGAGAAGAATTATTGCATTAGCGGCTTTTAAGGGCTGTAAATTATTGCAGATGGATGTCAAAAATTCATTCTTGAATGGTGACTTTCTTGAAGAGGTGTATATGGAGAAACCTAAGGGTTATGTATATCCTAACTATCCAACATATGTGTGTGAGCTAAAAAAGGCCTTATATGGGCTGAAACAGGCACCAAGAGCATGGAATGCTTTCATACGCACTTACTTGTAGCAGCTTGGTTTTCGAATAGGTCATGTAGATCACAACCTCTTTACAAAGAAGACAGAGCATGGTTATGTTTTTCTGGTGGTTTATGTCGATGATTTGATCATCATTGGAGATGATGATCATAGAATTACTGAAATTAAAGCAATGTTATAGGCTGAATTCAAAGTCAAGGATCTTAATAGGGTGGGGAGCTAAAGTACTTTCTCATGATTGAGGTTGTGTCTACACCTCAAGGTATATGGCTATTGCAAAAATAGTATGCTCATGATATGTTGTTGAAATATGGTATGATGGAGTGTAAAGCCATGGAAACACCATTGGATTAGAATTTCAAACTTGCAGTTGATGTTGGGACTGAGATCGAGAATGTCACTATGTAGGGCAACTTGATTTACCTTACTATTACCCATCCTGACTTGAGTTATGCAATGGGACTAATTAGCAAGTTTATGTAGAAACCTCATAAGCCACACTTAGATGCAGTCACGAGGATTATGCGGTACGTGAAGGGTACTACTGATTATGAGCTATTTTATGAGCATGGAAAATCATTCGACTTGATAGGTTATACGGATGCTGATTGGGATGGTTGTGTCTATGATAGGAGGTCAACCAGTGGTTATGCCACCGTTTCTTTATCTAGTACAAAGGCAGAATATAGGGGCGCACCTTAGTGGCATGCGAAGCAATTTTGCTTGTGAAATTACTACATGACTTGGGTATACAGTTAGACAAGAAGGTCACCTTGCATCATGATAATATCAATAGTGTGATGCCAGCTAGCAACCCCCATCTATCATGCTAGATCCAAAAACATAGAGGTTCATTATCATTTTATCAGGGAGACAGTACTTGCTAGAAAGATTGATCTAGTCCATGTGAAGATAGAAAACCAGGTAGTTGATATCTTTACCAAATCACTTGGTAAAGAGAAGTTTGTGCATTTTAGGGAGCTACTTGGAGTACAACAGTTAGCTTGAGCTTGAGGGGGAGTGTTGAGAATCAAGCTCATGATCAATATTACCGACATTACTAACCTTATCTAGACAATTGTTCTCTTAATGTCACTCTCCATGTGTGTTGTAATAACTAAGTCGATCAAACTCAACTACTGTTAGTGGTACTATTAGTTAGTGACCTGGTGTGTTTTCAATTATGTGTAATTAGACTTTAGTAATCATTATGGAATAATGAGAAGAAGAGAAAAATGAGAGTTCACGACTCTATTAGAGCTCCATCTCTCTCTCTCTCTCTCTCTCTCTCTCTCTCTCTCTCTCTCTCTCTCTCTCTCTCTCTCTCTCTCTCTCTCTCTCTCTCTCTCTCTCTCTCTCTCTCTCTCTCTCTCTCTCTCTCTCTCTCTCTTTGTGAATCTTGAACATAAATATGGATGCTCAAGATAAGGAATAGCTTTTCCCATCCAATGGACATGGTACAATGCAAGTTCAAGGTGGATCTTGGGAGACTTGTAAAGGCACCAAGTCCTATGTTAGCCCCTATATATACTGTAAAAATTACATGACACAGTGAACAGAATCTAAGAAAGAGATAGAGATAGAGAGTACGCAACAGATAAGAGGAGAATTAGGATTTTTTTAAAGCTCCAAACAACTGATACAGAGATGGCTCTGTCCACCCGTGTGCTTTCACAGTGAAGCTTAGATGGCGATCTAGATAAAAGATAGGTGAAGAGCTTAAGGCTAGCTGGAACAACTCTGACTGGGTGAAAGATGGATGATTGATGGCTGTGAAGGAGTTTAGCTTTTATAGCCCGTGAAGGCGGTTAGGTCAGCATGACTGACCTACCATATGAGCCTCCACTAGTCGGCTAGTGAATATTCTAGGGAATATTCTCTTTACGTTGGGCCGAGGGCGCTTCCGCTACCCGCGGACCCCAAAATAGGGGCCCGTTTTAACTCCCTTACCCCGTAACTCAATGCAATGTGCCTCAAGTTGCTACCAGCTTAACTACTCAGTCCAACCCAAAGATTAGACCCACAATGATAACCTTTTGCCATCCGGTCACATAGACCTCATCTGATATACAAGTCAGGACTCAACAAATGTCCGGGCTCACATTTGGCTTCTCCTCATAATGGGGGCCTTACAACTTTGAGCACCATGGATCATTGGTGGCACCTTATGAGGGTGAGGCATTGAGCATATATAACATATAATAGGGCTTCAACTTATTGAATTTTACTTTATTCTTAAACTCTATCCATTCAAGTCTTCAGAAAAGGCTATATGGTTATTCTTCCCTATACATAAAAATTTATAAGGACCATCCCACTTGAGTTATATTTTTAATGGAAATAGCTCATGACATGTATCATAATACAATACTAATTGACCCTTGAAGATCATGCAACATTTTCACCCTTGCTTTTTCCCTACCTCTTGATGCCCAACAAAGCTTGTAATCTAATCCCATCAAGATGTGCTAGGGAAGTTAACTATTCTTGCAATCCCTCCTCTTTGCCTAAGAATGATTTAGAGTCAATCTCATTGTAGGAAATGTAATCTGCAATGACAAGGAATATTCTTCCCCATAGACTAACTTAAACAAGATGTGGCTTGTTGCTCTTTTGAATGTTGTGTTGTAAGCCACAAAAATTGTCAGATAAAGATTTTTTATCCCAATCACACTTGTCCTCTAATACAGTCTTGGATCAAATACCCACAAGCTACTTATTAGTACTCTCTACCTCTCCATTTCCTTGGGGATTATAAGGTGTGGTTTTATTATACTTCTTTTCAGAGCTTTAGTCAATGCTTCTATGATCTTATTCAAGAAGTGTGTCCCATAGTCAAATACAAGCTCTTTGGGTGGACCAAAGCAACAAATGATCTACTTTAGAATGAAACTTTCCATTTCATTGGTATTATCATTCACTCTAGCACAAGCTTTAGACCACTTTATAAAGAAATCTATTGCCACAATAATATCTTGCTTCAATGTTATAGAGGGAGGGTGCATAGGTCCAACAAAGTCAATGACCCACTTTTCAAAGAGTAAGGTCACCAAAATAGGATTAAGTGGCCACTTATATTTTTCCCTAGTGTCGTGCCTCTAGCAGACATCACAATGCTTTACATAGCCAAAAGCATCTTGAAAAGCTGTCCGCTACCAATATCTCGCATGCAAAGTCTTCTATGCAATAAGATGTTCAACCAAATGACTCCCACATGTTAAATAATTACACTCTTTTACTCCCCTTCTCTATAAGATGCTAGACATTATGGAAAGCGAAGTGCTTGTTTCTTAATATTTATCTTTTTAGACTTGGAAATATTTTTTTCCAGGTTGTTAAATAAGTGTATCGAAGCTTTGAAATATCCAACTTTTGGCTTACAAAAATAATCAGATGATATAGTCACTACTCCCAAATTTGGGATATGGGATAGATGACAATTAATACTATGTCTTATTATAGCCATGAAGATATAGAAAACTCCTCCCCCCCATTTTGGGAGCCTTTACCACTTGCATTTTAAATAGTTCCATCTTGGCATCCTCAAATGCCACCTTACATGGATCAATTAACTCAACAGCATGGCTATGTGACAAAAGATTTGTCAAGGGTGATGAATATAATGCATTGATTAATCTCCTATAATAACTCACAGCTAAAACAAAATTGTGGACTTATCTAGGGGTGGTGGAGTGGACTCATTGTGATAATAACAACTACCTTTTCAAGATTAGTAATAATTCTAGCTACACACAACAATAAACCATAAGGTGTGCCAAATACACACTTTGAAGGATTTAGCACTAGACAATACTCATGGCAATGCTCAAAGTACTTATGTTAGACAATAAGCTTCCTATCACAGATTGTGGCAACCCCCAAATCATTAATGAAGACATTAAGTTCCTTTGGTTAGATATTAATGAATGTCTTAATGAAGGAAATTCGGTACGGCAGCCTCTATACTATGCCAAACTCCCTTCTGCCCACAAAGTGAATGAGGTAAGGGCACCACCTAGTCATGGAAGAGCGGAGTAGGATGCTATGCAAAAGGGAGAGGAGCTTGTGAGGGAGAAGAGAGGGAAACTAAGAGAGAGAGAGAGAGAGAGAGAGAGAGAGAGAGAGAGAGAGAGCTACAAAAAAATAGATGAATCAATAAAATTAAGAGATGGAAAACCCTGGAGACATAACCAATATACACAATATGGACACCAATAGCACGGGCTTATTACATTGTAGAGCATGCATAAGCTATAGTAAGGGAATGAACTGCATAAGTTTACGAGAGAGAATGGGGAAGGCTCAATAGGGCTGAAGAAGGACTCTTGGCTCTCTCTCTTCTTGCAAATTACAAAGGGGAAGGCCTCTTTATATAGGCCTTGAGGGTGTTTAGGGAGGAGGTTAAGATAGAATAAGAATTAACACCACCAAGGCTGCATTAAGGCGGTTCCACCAATGTGGAAGCTCCATCTAGATGTTTTGTTGACCAATTTTGTACTTAATCAAGTTCCATCATAGGTGAGTTGTCTCCATTCTCCCCCCCATAGATTGAGTTCAAGAGCTCTCCTATAAAAAAAATATAGAGAATCTTCATAAAATAAGATCATATCTAGCAATAATAGAGAGAGAGTAGTGAGAATTCATACATTACTACTACAATTAAGGATGAGTTGAGGGTGATTTAGGAGGGGAATTCTAATGGTTTATTAGCTTGAGAGAGAGGAGAAGAGAGGGGAAAGGGTTGGGAGTCTAATGAATGATATTTTATGGAAGTGTTAAGGGTGGGGAAGAAAGTGTGGGTGTGTATAAAATTGGGAGGTGGTCTCCACCGCAATTGGAAAAAGTTGGCGTCCACCATTTTGGCTATATCTCCCAACTTGTAGCTTCAAAAATTTATAAAAAATACCAACCAAAACATCGGCTCACACACTACAACTTTTGTTGAAAAGTTTTTTTGGATCAAAGTTTTTTAAAAAGGTATACAAAATCATGTGCCTGCTTTTTCTTCCACTAATGCTTCCAAGAAGGGTCCCATTTGGTTGAATTATCATAAGGCTCCAAAGTCATGACATTATGAGCCTCACATGCCCTTTGGATGGCTCTAAATCCATTTCATGTCTTTTCTTTTCACATTATACATTTTCCCTTCACATTCCTCCATTGTTCTTTACTCTTCACCCCCCCTTGGTAAACCGGTCCATGAAATATTTCCATCTAGTGATTTCTTGGATTTCCCAAGAGGTTGTTCCTACCCTCTTCTTTATTTCAAAGCTCGAAATGTACAAAAAATCAACAAAGTGTTAGACAAATAGTTTTTTGTGATTTTCTCGGATCATGTCTTATCAATCATCCTCCACCATGATCTAGCAGTGTTACACAAATCAAAAGCCATGCAATGGTATGAAAAAAGACCAAAGATGATAATGAATGTTGTTTTGGGCTTGTCTTCTTCAACTAAGGCCATTTTATTATAGCCCACAAAATAGTCCATAAAATAATGTATCTCTCGCCCTACCAATTGATCTTAAATCGGAATGACAAAGGGAAAAGGATATTAATCCTTAATCATCTATTTGTTTAGCTCCTTAAAATATACACATAAGTGGATTTGATTATTTTTCTTCTTTTTAATCATGACCAGTGAGCATTATTCAATGTGTTCAATGGAAAAGATCAATGTGTCTTTCTTAGAGATGCATCGACTCGAAAAAAATAAGCTCTCTCAACTCAAAAGGCATTTGTTTAACCTTTTGTCTTACGTGCTTGCTACCTTCTTTCAATAGGATCGTATACACAACAATAGTAGTGGGAATTCCCTTAACTTTATCATAGCTCCATGAAAATACATCCCAAAAATCCAATGGGAGTTCTAGAAAAACCTTGTGATCATCATCAAAGAATATTGTGCCAAGTTTAATTAGATTGGGATCATTGCTCGGGGAGTCCACCTATAAGAAATCATCTATATAATGTGCATTCGAAGGATATCAAGAAATACCCTTTCTTTACATGCTATAAGGCCTTAAAATGAACCCTTTTTCTTTACTAAACTTACACATTTTTTTCAATTTGTAATTAAAAATCCATTTTGTAAATATAATCCTATAAATTTTACTAAATATAATACCCTTTCTTTTGAACTCATGTGATATTTCTTTTATCGGCTCATCGGATATAATTAACACTATATTAGGGAATTTGAAAATTTCCATGCACTTTGGGAACCCTCAATACCTTCAGTATTTGACCACATGGTCAAATCTTGTTGTCTTACTTAAAGGTGGAGTCTATCCTAAATGCTATATATGCTACTTTTCCAAATGCCACTTTCAAATATGGATCAAGATTTAGCCACATGGTCAAGTATTTATCACTTATTTGAAATTGGGGCTTGAGAACTTCCCAAATTCTCTAATATGGTGTTAATAGGTAGACTTCCTCTATGGTGAGTCCCTCATTAGAGTCACTAGAGCTCAAGGTTCCCATGGTAGAGGTTCCCTCAAGTGCCTTCCATTATGTAGTGAGGGGTAATGCCCTTTCATTCAATGGGTGCTTAGGTAAGTATCTAAAATCTTCATTTTTAACCCGCACCCAAAATTAACCAACCGCTTGGGATGTCTACCAAACAATTAGAGTGTAAAATCCAAGGCCGTCCGAGCAACAACTAATAAATTGATTGCCAATGAATTGAATAACATGGAAGCCAAAAATGTACTCAATGTGAGCTACTATCATATACACTTGAGATAGCATTCCTTCAGGTTGACTTAGACTATCATCAGCCATTTTTAGAATAGTCGTGACATCCTTTTGAATATGCACATACCTAGTCTCTCTAGTAAATCCATGCTCATAATGTTTACATATGAGCTTGGGTCTACCATTGTGCTTTCAATCAAAAAGCCATTGACATAAGCTTGCACCCTAGGGTAATGCCTCTCCACATGCTCCCACCATTCACTGCCTAGTTGATGGACACAAATAGGCTCTATAACATAATTCATATAGGATTTTTCTTGAACTCCTTGCAAACATTTCATGACAACCAAATCATTTATAGCAAGCTCACGTCTGTCTTGGATTCACATAAATCGTTTGCTAAATCGAAATCTCAAAAATTTTCTACCTCTTTTTTCTCTTTCCACACCATCCTCTCTTTTGGTTTCTTAATGTTTGATTTATGTTTTCTTTTAACCGTAGGCTCCACGAAGGCATGATCATGTTTAAGAGGACCCGCCTAGGTGTTGGTATCCACAACCTTCTTATCAACCACACTAGGATTAGGGTTAGCTTTGCTTGTACTAGGGTTATCCTTCTGATCCTTTTTCATTTTTTGACCCCTAATAATCCCTCTAAAATTGTTAGAAGTTTCATTTTCACTAATTAGTACCATTTCTACCAAGTTGATCCCACTAGGCATTTCCTCTAAAGTGGCTTTTCCTCTTTGTAGGATTTCCTTAGGGCCCTCCCCATGAGTATTCCTATCATTTGCATCCCAAATTGTTGACTACCTTACTGGAGTGAGCTAATCCTACATCATGTATTGGCCAATATGTCTTGACTTTCCACATATTTCACACTTCACACGAGGACAATTCCATGGGAGGTGCTAAACACCACACCACTTGTGGCTAAATCTTGATGGATCCACATCATCTGGCTTCCAGGTACCCATTGGATTTTGTTGATGCTTTAAGAAATTGACATCCACTACTATTTGTTGACATTGTTATGTGATCATATTGGTGTAATGTTTCATCATACCCTTGAATTTATCTACAATATTTGGATACAAATGACTCATAACCAATGGCCTCAAGGGCCACACCTGTACTAGGTTTTACAATTTGCAAAGGGGTTGCTACTTGTTTATATCCTTGGTTTATGATAGGGGTCTACCCACTACTCATAGATGTCATAGGCCTTGGCTAGGGGTAACATTTGGCCCCCCATGAGTGGATAATTGAGGCAACCCCTCATTTAAGGTCCCTTGACTTTGACCCAAAGCATTACTGGTGGGTAATGCAAGTAGTGAATTGTAACCCATTAACACCATATTTGACACCATCCTAGAGTAACGAAGAGAGATTGCTCTCTTGCCGCATAGGCCGCTTGGATTCTAGACTCTATCCCCTTTACTATAGTTATGGTGGTATCAAGATCATTAATCATAATGTTACTCAAGTGGAGTTGAATATTGTAAAGTCCAAGTCTCTCAAGAATAACTGCAATCTAGTAGTAGGAGGTAGTGGAATGGTTCCATCTAAGTGCCAAAAAGCATCTAAGTTTCCTCATTTGGATCTCCATTGAAGATCGATAATTGTACCCTAAAGTAGGAAGGATCATTGTACATGTCTAGATTGATTAATCGTGGATCAAAGGTGACCGGTGCACCATCACTGTAGATATTAGGGATAGAATTTGAAATGACTAAAACACTATGCAGAGTCGACCCACCACTACAACTAATTCTTGGAGAGGTGAACTACCCATAGTGTTAGGAATAAACTTTCACTTTTACACACATTGAGACTGTTTTGACTATAAGGGACTATAAGACCCCTGATTTTAAGGGATATAAGTGTGATGTGCCCACTTAAGATATTTTCTTGTTGACACATTCTTAGTAGTCCATCAAGAGATATCCTAAACAATGCCATCAGAGGCTCTGTGGAATACTTCAAAGTTTGCAGTCTACGCTCCCATGAGTCTACCTCACAATGGATTTTTTTGATCGTTCCCATGAGGGTTGACCTAAGTTTTGGGCTTCGAATATTGGTCAATTCACCAATTAGTCATATAGCATCAGTATTTTGAGTTCTTACTTCTCACAAGATAACTCGAACTGATGTGGACTTGCATTGCACTCGGTTCAAAGGGAATGGGAGATGAAGGGGAGTACAATATGTTGATCCCTTTTCCCGTAACGAAAAATTCCATTCTGCCCCTCCTAAAATGATGCAAGTTAGTTGTTCTTCCTAATATCTTCATTTTGCCTATTTACGAACACACTTTTTCTGAGAAAAGCTCTCAAAAAACAAAGACCACCCAGCCATCATAAGTCTAGTGGCATACACTCACTTCCCTTAATAGAGTATTTTTAATTACCTAATTACCTACCACTTTAGGTTTCACATATAAAAATAGCTTCATTGATTATCTCCAGACAAAGGTTCATTATACATCTTTATTTCACAACACAAAAACAGTGTAACGCAATTCTTTTTGAAACAATTCCTTTAAGAAAATATATTTTCCAAGTGCTTCCTATCTTGACTTGACATAATATCAACCCAAAGGTATTATTCCCTCCAAATTTAGTCCCTAGACTAGTATCGAGACTTCAATAATACTATATGGGCTCAAAGCGTAATTCAGAGTTCGTAAGAGTCTAAGGAATTAGTCCCTAGACTAGTATCGAGACTTCAATAATACTATATGGGCTCGAAGCGTAATTCAGAGTTCGTAAGAGTCTAAGGAATTTGTGACTAGAGCCCCCTGGTATCCTCATCTCCTCCTGCCAATTAGAACTCCCTACGACAAGACCTTTCGCATCATGGTCGATCCATACTCATCAATGCAAAAATAAAAGCCCCTTGGAGTAGGTTTTATTCATGCTAACCTTGGGGAGGTCTAGCATCATTAGGGAAGAATGCCTTAGTTAGTGATTTGTACCCTATTGTCCATTCTTTATTCTGAAATTTTAAAAAAAAATCAAAATCTAATTTACAGTCACAAAAAACTTACTTTGAATGTATCACACATGGTAGTCTTAATGAATTTCCTTCCAATACAACCCCTTTTATAGAATGATGATATCAAGCTAAACTTAGTATAGATGGTAATACCTTCCAATAATCCTCTCAGATTACTCTTCCCTTTGGGACCTAGCCCAAGATTAATTTTTTAATAAGAAGTTTATTTTTCAAAATTTCATTTTCGAGGGTTCAAACATCCCATCAATCATTCCAAGATTGCTAAGGGGTTTCTATAAGGAAAAAACTTCCGTGATGATCTTTTTTTTTATAAATAGAATTATGTTGGTCCTTGTCTAGTGGTAACTCACTCGATCCAAAACCCTTGGATATTTTATTATGAAAATTATTATAATAATTCCATCTCAAGATTTTTCTAATAACTAGCATTCATACTGATCAGAGGTTCCATTAATTTAGTACAAATTGGATTCAAATTTTTAACTAAAATATTTCCTATTGCAAAAATCATTGTCCCTAAATCTAGTTCTTGGTAATTCCTACTTGATGCAATAAAATCATTAATTCTTTTCAGGTAGTGCATACACTATATTCCTAATAAATCTCATGTAATCTAAATTAATCCCTTTTAATTTGTAATTATGAAGGTAAAAGAATTCTCTTCAGTAATGTTTCCATGCAATGATGAGATTATATGTAAAATTCTACTCTCACTGTTATCTTGAATGCAATTTTTATTTGCCGATTCATGAGAAGATGATCTATTCATCGTATTTAGTATTTAAAATATTTGTCAAATATGGCACTTGGGGATTTACGATGAGCGCTTGGTTATTGTTAGTATTTGCACTTGGTTTGTAATTCTGATATTTGTTATTCCATTTGTAGTGGTCGTATCCGTAGCATTATTAATAGCTCATGCTTCTTCAACCTTTGCAATTTTTCTCTTTGGGGCCATGGTCTTCGATCAAGGAATTGTAGAGAAGCTTTTGATAATAGAACTATGGGAAGTCTTGATTTGATTGATAGAGATGGCGTCAATCGAGATTTGAGAAGAAATCAAGTAGAGTCTCAATTTTACAAGGAAAAGATGGGATTTTACTTGGAAAGGCAGTAGAGTATCTGCCTTATCTTTGCAATAAAAATTCTCTCTCTCGCTCTCCTCTTGCCTTCTCTCTTTTACTCTTCTTTCTTGATTCGAATAGAGTCCTCTCTCTTGATTTAAGCTAATGTGATCTATGTCTTCTTGTGCCCCATATTTACAGTTTAATTAAAGGGAGGGGGGTCTCATAAGTCATGGCCAAGAAGAGTTCTTTATAGAGGGTATCTTGCTAATCCAACTAACTCAAAGCTTTCAAGATGTAATATGATGTTGGCAATCAGTTATTTGAGGTCCAGAGAGGTTACCAAAGATGCCATGACTGATTTGATGATCTCCCTTCAATCTCGACCTCTTGTAAAATTGAGAAAAGGGAGAGATATCTTGAGTCTTTTGCTAAGATAGATAAGGGAGATCTCATGCTTTTATTGTCTTTCAATTTTCCAAATTCAGAGAGGAGGGAAAGAAGGCAACAAATTCATGGAAAAAAAAGGGGACAATGCATCCAGATCATTGTCTCCTTCCTTTAATAAGTTTTTTTAAAGCTTATTTCTTTCGTTGCCTTAATCTTCCTATGCATGCCATTTTTTGTGTTGAGGTATTTGTAGCTGTATTGATCTTGGAAGAAGTCGAGGTATAGAATATAGATTAATTTATTCAAGTCACTACTTTTGATAGTCTAAGATTTTCAAATTTATTTTACGAGAAGTCCAAAAAGTGGAAACATCACATCCTCTTCCCCTTAGAGGAATCGAGATGTCCTCATCTCTCAAATGAAAATGGGAGTATTGGTTACATAGTGATTTTTCATCAACCTAAGTGGTATCCTCTTCAAGATAGTCTTTCCACTAGAAGTGATACTTCCTAAGGGTTTTTCTTCTTAAAACCTTCTCTCACATGTCAACTATCCTATCTAGTTGAAGTTCAAGGACTCCTTAACTTGGTATCACAAGTTTTTGATTGTTAAGTACATGATCAGGGTTAGGAACATAAGCTTTCAATATATTGACATGGAAAACATTATGCACTTTCAAGATGTCAGGGAGTTGCAAGTTATAAGCATTAGCTCTTGGACATTTTAGCGCCTTATATGATCCACAATATTTGGGACTTATCTTCTTGAATTCCCCCCAATAATAAGGAACTTTTCTTTGGGCGAACTCAAATAAAAACCATGTCACCTTCTTTGAAAATGTGTTCTTGTTCTTGTTAATCAACATATGCAACCTTGCCCATACAATGCATGGAAAGGGATCATTTGGATACTTTGAGGATATGATGCATTGTAGGAAAATTCAACTAAACATAGGTATTGGATCCATTTCTTATATTCCCTGTTGCAAAATAAGCTCGAAGTATAGCTTCAATATCTTGGTTAAGACCTTCGTCTGACCAGTGGTTTAGGGATAGTAAGCAGTATTGAAGTAGAGCTTGGTTTCTAGAGCTTCAAACAAACTCTTCCAAAAGTTTGACATGAAGAGAGAATCATGATCACTGATGATTATTTAGGGTAATTCATGTAATCTAAAAATTTCCTTAACAAAAAGTCAGGTGATATCGGAAGCCTTGTAATTGGTTTTTACAAGAATAAGGTATGTAAACTTTGTCAGCACATCAACGAATACCTTGATTGAGTTATATCCTCCTTGTATCGAGGGTAATCCAACTATGAAGTCCATGTTGATATATTATCATTTCATTTGAGGGATGTCAAGTGGCTGGAGCTTGCTTGGTAACTTGACATGTTTAACTTTAATTCACTGGCAGTTTAGACATTCGATAACATACTTAAGTACATTACCCTCTTAAGTGTCTCCTAGTAAGGAGAAGGTTTTTCTCACTGCATTGAGAGTCTTAGCATATCTAGGATTACCCAAAAATGGAGAATCATGAGCTTCCTAGAGTATTCTCTTCTTGAGCTCCTGACTCGCAAGAATACGTAGCCTTGTCTTGAAATACAGAAGCTTCTCATGTATGGAGAAATCTTGATACTTAGATTTGAGTCTTAGATTTATATCCTTAATGGGGATTTCTCTTAGCTTTCTTTGATAGCTTGGATCCTTTACTGCTTCTTCCTTGGTCATTTCTATGATAGGGTTACTGGACATTGAAATCATTGTGGCAAGCTTTCCTACCCTAGAGGGTTCCTCTAGGATTCGAATATTGAGAATGATTTACAACTTAAGGCATCCACAACCACATTCTCTTTACCTGGTCTATATTTAATTTCAAAATCAAATTCTTGCAAAATCTCGATCCATAAATGTTTCCTCATATTGAGTTTTGGCTAAGTGAAAATCCACTTCCAAATTTTGTGATTAGTGTGACTAAGAAAAACTTGTTACCAAGCAAATAATGTCTCTATAATTTGAAGGTATGAATTACAATAAGTAATTCTAGATCATGTGTGGCATAGTTCCTTTCATGGATCTTTAATTTCCTTGAAGGATAGGCCATTGGATGTCCTTCTTGCATAAGCACGTATCCCAATGCAAGAGCTTGCATTAGTTATTACTTTTTTTAAAAATATTAGGTTAGGTAGCCTTAAAATAAGGGTGGTTACCAAACTATGCTTAAGCTTTCAAAACTGGATTGTTCGATAAACATCCATATAACGGTGACCTGCTTCTTGAGTAGGTCAGTGAGAGATGCAAGAAGATCGAGGCATAGTCTTTGATGAAGACTCTATGCCAACCCATTAGCACTAGAAAGCTTTGCACTTCTTTGACTGCTGTTGGAGGTGGCCAATCTTGTACATCTTTGACCTTGGCTGGATCCACTTCAATGCCATCTACTGACACTATGAACCCTAGGTATTCAATTTACTTCTTGAAGAAAGCACATTTCTTCTTTTTAGCACACAGCTTTTGAGTTCTCACTGTTTCAAGAACTATTCATAACTATGGTTCATAATCTTCTTTATTCTTGGAATATATTACGATATCATCGAAGAAGACACTGACAAAATCATCAAGATAATGTCTGAAAATGTCTTGCATCAATTTGTTGAAAGTGGCAAGAGCATTCCTTAATCCAAATGACATTACAATAAATTCATAATGACCATACCTTGTGTTAAAGGCAGTTTTGGGGATGTCTTCTTCCTTGATTCTTATTTGATAGTAGCATGATCTAAGGTCGAACTTTGAAACTATATTTGCTCCTTGGAGTCTATTAAGCAACTCATCTATCCTTGAGATTGAATATTTATTTTTCACTATCACCTAGTTCAACCCACAGTAATCAATATAAAGGCGGAGTGTTGTGTCTTTCTTTTTCTAAAATAGTAATGGGGCTCCTCATGGTGAATTACTTGGCTAGATGTATCCTTAGTCTAATAACTATTTGAGTTGTTCTTTTAGCTTAATGGCTTTAGAAATTAACATTCGATAGGGTCACTTGGCTATAGGAGCAGCTCTATTAGGTTTTTCGAAAATACATTTGCATAATCTTTTAGCCAAGATGGTTGATCCTTAGCTTACCATCCTGCTCGGTCTTGTTGAGTTTAATTAGATAGATAGGAAATCCTTTCTTCAATCCTTTCACTATTTGCAAAGCTTTTGCTAGCTGAACTTTAGGTTTTCCCGCTTTTTCTTGAGAGGTTACTTGTTTTCCTTCTAGGTTTTGAAATGTAATTTGACCCTTTTTGCAATGGATATGGGCATTGTTTGGAATTAACCAATCCATAGCTAGTAGGCATTCATTAGCCCTGAGGTTCAAAATTTGAAAACTCATTTTGGAAGAGTTGCGACGCAGACTAAATTCTACCTTGCTAATCTATTGTGTTGAAAGAACTTCTTTACCATTTGCTAGCTCCATAAGCAATCTAGGTGTAGGAATAGTATTTATGCCTAACTTTTTAACACCATCTTGGTGATATGAAAGAATGGGTACTCCCACATAAATTAAAATTTGGAAGGGTTTACCTTCATAATTTGTTGGTGTCTAGATCATGGAGAATTAATGATTTGAACTGTTCTTGTTGAGTGTGGTGTGTACTCTTGCCCTTTCCATATTAGTTTCCATCGTAGGATCTTTACCATCACCGATCTCCTTTAGGGTTACTCCAGCAACTTTGCTCATGGTAGCTTGGTTTTGTCCGAAATCGCCCTTGGTGGTTGTTTGGGCCAAGCTTCGGGCACTGTCTCTTGAAATGTCCTAGTTCCTTACAATAAAAGCACCTTGAAGCCTCATTGTCTTTTCCTGTGGGTACAGGCTCTCTTTGCCCTATTTGGTCAATACTACCCTTGGGCCATTTTTTGCATAGCCTTGGGAGTTGCCCTTGTTATGATGGTTTTTGTTCCAAACTTTAGCATTTCTTGGCTTTTGTTCCATCTCTTGAACTATTCGAGTTGCTCAAATCAATACATCTTATAAATTTGATAGTCACATTCACTCAAGACATGTATTTAGGGGTAGATTTAGGCCATTGCAAAATTTAGATACTTGTTGTGAAAAATCCATCGATGGTGCATATTTTAGAAGCATTATGAATTTGGAGTAGTAAGCTTCTAGGCTTAGGCTTAGCTACTTCAAATTGAAAAAATGATTCATGTTTTGGACCCAATATGTGGGTGGAAGGTACCTCCCACACACAGCATCCTTAAGCCTATCCTAGGCAATAGCGGTTTTGGATACTCCATATTTGCACCACAATCTCCACCAAAGACCAGCATCCCCTACTGTCAATTTCAATTTTATGATCATTGCCTGATTTGATGGTACAGTCTGTGCAGCAATGAAATAATCTTCGATAGATTCTATCCATGTTTATGTCTTAGTTGGAGTATCCTTCCCCTTACCATCAAATTTTGGAAGCTTACACTACTTGAGAAGAAATTTCTTCTCTTGAGAGCTTCTATGCTATTGAGGTTTGAAGTAGCATCCTGGGAATTTAAACAATTCTCATGATCAAAAGTTTTTCGATAATAATATTTAGAAAATATGTTAACTTAATGTGATCTCATCAATTTTGGAAAGGAAATTTGTATTATTCAATCTTTCTGTTGATAATCAAGGTTTGTACATCAAAATAGGGTTTTAATTAGAGCTAGAAATTATTTATATCTTTTGGCGTATCCATGGATCTTGGGTAGCTTAACAAATCTATCGACGGGAGTTGTAGTGTATACATCCACAATTCAATGTTTAGTGGGAGGGTCTAGATGTCCCTCTTTGTAGTACTTATGATGAGAGTCACTCCCTAGAATAGAAATTGTATCGACTCAGACAGACTTAGTTAGTTCTTCATATACATAATGATTTTAGCAATCTAGTTGGCCATTAATATGAAGAATGGGATTCTGTTCAGAGTCATCAAAGAGAAATAAATCAATGAGCTTTAAGCTCTCCATCCATCGGATTTTCCTAAGGTTGATCTTTATATAGTCAAGATGATCAGCCTCAATGTAACAATCCGTCCCATCATTCCTCCAATGCCACTTTGGATAGGAGGGATAAGGACTATACATTCTCTCTAAGATAGCCATAGAATTATTATGCCATTCATAATCCAATGAATGCATGGTGGAAATACACATGGCTTGAATTACAAGGATTTTATTTCAACTTCACTACCTTGAAATAAATTTCTATTAGTTTTTAATAACCCTATTTCCATAGGGTTTAGCAAATCTAAAATTCTTTTAAAAAAATCTAAAAAATGCAACAAAATAGATGATATTTTTCTATTATTATCGGTTGCTAAGATGACAACCAGTCTTGATTACAACAAATGGACAAAAGTAATTTCTTACATCAATAGGAAGGGAATACATCATTCGAGTAGTTCAGAGGCTTATATTATTATTGGAATATGTTTCCTTATTACAATCTAGGCATGGCACTATGATACATCCATTAAAATGGATTTTTAGTTAATTTTGGAGATCTCATGCAAAAAGAAGGGCCTTCCAAATTTGTGCAGCACACTATCGCAATTTTCAAGTAGCAAACAACACTCCGCATGCGGAGAAGAAGAAGGAGTGATCTGGGAGAATTTCAATCAAGTTTTATTGGAGCGTTTGGGGTTGAAAGTCTACCGCAGGGGTAAGAGATAGTAGGGTGAAGAGAGTAAGATGGAAGAGACCTTGGAATTAGGAGTTGAATGAGATTAGAGAAGAGTTTTAGGGTTTCAAGATTGGATTGAAGAATTCCAACTTCAAGCACTAATCAAGAACATGTAAACGTTCAAACACTTGGAATGCATTACCATAGACTTCCTTGCATCTTAACACCCATTCATGTAAACAACTATTAATCCACTTTGCATAAGCCAGACACAAGATAGATCGAAGTTTAGACAAGACAATGTTCAAAGACAATGTTTTTAGGGCAACAAGATTTGAAATGACTTCAAGTGGTATGATTTGAGATTTTAGCCCAAGGGAGTCAAATATTATAGCCAAGATTTGAAAGATAAAAAAATATCCTTATATCAAGAGAAATTAGCTAGATGAAGGGTACATGTAGTGCTCTATCACAAGAGCTCCTAGAAGATACAAATCTTATCAAGAGGGCTTGTATGATGCAAGAGAAATAGGAAGAACTGGCTACTATTAGTTTGGAACTATTAGGGCTGAAAATTACAGCCCTATATCAGCTCAAAAATATATTCAAGAAACACCTTTGTTAATAGCTCAAGCTCCCGTAACATAAGACTGCTTAGAGCACCTAGTTGCAATTATAATGTTCCATGTCAAAGCCAATAGAATAAAAGATAATCTTGCTGCCCACAAGATGACTGTGAGGACTGCCTATATCAATCCAAATAGTTCACAAAAATCATCCAAGATAGCACTTTGGTCTTCCAATCAATTTAGCCCTGTCATAAATTGCATGTATCAAGCAAAATAGAGCATGTAAAATGCTTGTATAAGAAGAGAGATGACTAGTAATCTTTCTTGCCCTTTCTTGCCTCTATAAGTGGCTGCCTATTTTAGCCTAAGCATGAAGAAGTACAAGCAAGATAGCTTCTTAATCTTCTCTTCAGTATGCTAGTGCAATGTCAACTTGTACTAGACATTCAATCCATCCAATGTCAAAAAAGACTCAAATATGATGAGAAATGCTTCAAGAAAAAGAGATGGGAACAATTGCCCCAATAATCCATACAATATGCTACCTATCTCAACCTTAAAAGAAGCACATAAATCATGTGAGAAGCTGCACAAAGTCTCTATCCATCAAGAAGACATAATCATAGAGTATAGGAGTATGATCAAGTCTAAAATTCAACATAGGATGCTTACAATTGATAGAGCAAATGAGTGTGTGATTTATTGGCAAGAAAACTCTAGTTTCAGCCAAAATGAGTCTTCATGTATTCCATAAACAAGGTAAGAAGTATCTTTGATCAAACTCTTTACAAGAATCTTGTGTCTAGCATGTAGGTAAATTCTCAATCCAAGCTACCCCTTTGATGTGACAGGAGTAGATGAAAATACAATAGGATGAGCTTCAGCCCATCAAATGACAGTATTGGACAGCCAATAGCAATCCAAAATCATCTCATAACTCCACCATGAAAGTACTTTTTATGCCTCTCTAGGCAAGGGATACAAGGTCCAGCATGTAGTTGAAGAATCAAGCCAAGAGTAGTCCTTGAATTAGCTAGAATGGAGGGGAAGTCAAAAGAAGAGTTTTAGCCCACCAATTTACAGGTTTGGGCAGCCACATGAAGCTTCATTCATAGCCAATGCATGGGCACAAGAGTCACTTACTTGCCAAGTGGTGGAAGGTAGTCATGATCTCCATCTTCTTCTTGAGGTTGCATGCCTTCATGACCATGTGTGTGGTAGCCTTTGAGATGCATCCTTTGTCATTGTGTCGCACCCTGATCTACCCACTTCTTGCTTGAAAATTTTGGCATGAACAGCACTAATCCTCCTTTTCACTCATAGCAAAGACCTAGTCCTCATAAGTCATGTAGAACTTACATACCATGTCCTATGTTTAAGGACTTAAAAGACTTGTTTTATTTTCATGATGTTACACATGTAGTTTAAGGGTTATGATCATCAAAAATTTGTTCCAACCATCACTAAGTAAAGATAAAGGATTTTTACAAGTCAAAGAGGCTTCTTCTCAAAAAAACATCATGTCTTATGCTCCTGACTTATGTGACTTCAAGGAAATAGACATAGTCATTCTACACAACTTTGGAGAGTATAGGCATATGACAAGCATATAAAGGGGATAAGAGATGATCATGAAGCAACATTTGGCAAGTCATTGAGGCTCCTATCATGCACACATCATGGTACATACACTAGACTTTTGTGACTTAGACGTGTTCAAGTAAGGATAATGCCCTATATCAACTCTTTGGTAGGGGTTTTCAAGGTAAAATAAAAACAAATAAATGGATTTTTTCTTATTGTGGACAAAAAATCCCATGACATTCACCCCCTCCTAACCTCCACATCCTCCAGCATGTGCGACTTCATGGATTCATAGCTTCAGGAGGGTCCTCTTTTGTCATGTCTTCTTCCTTAGCTTCTAAGTCTTCTCCTTCTTCCATGTCTTTAAGTTCATGTCTTGTTTCCAAGTCTTGTAGCTCATATGTAGAAGCTTCTCTTCCTTTGAAGAGCTTCCCAGCCTACTAGAATCTTCATACCTGCTCCATCCAATTCAACGAATGTGTAGGTAGCATTGTCATGTACTACCTTCACCACATATGGGTCAAACCATTGCTTTACTAGCTTTCTATGAGCACTATACTGATTGTCTAGGGTATTGTCATAGACTAGCACCCTGTCTTTTTCTTGGATAGCTCTTGGATGAATTCGATCATGCTTGTCAAACCTTTTCTTGTATTTTAACCTTGCTGCCTTTAACCTTTCAATGGCCGTCTTGACATCTTCAGGGTGGCTTCTTTCAAGCTGCCTTATTCGCAAAACCAGTAACTCTTCTTTGCTATGCTCTCATCCCAAGGCAAGATGCTCCATGTGACAATAGAATCATCAATCAACATTATTGGTTATTGCCCTTACATTAGTTAGGCTGGCTTATATAGTGTCACTACATTATGAGTGTTGAATGTTGAATTGACTAGGTTTTTTTGGTTGATTTTTGTTGTTTGTGAAGGCTGAATGGTTGATTTTTTATGGATTTTGAGTGATGAATAGTTGTGTTGGAAGTGTTTGAAAGTGTTTTGGATGATATTGATTATGCTTTAGAAATGATTATTATCATTAGAAATATGAGGCTCTATGATGTTCTGTTGAGGTTCTGATTGGTTCTATTTAGCTTCTGTTTTGTTATGTTTCTCTTTTTTATGAAGCATAGATTGATGATTGATGGAATTTGAGGTCTTTTGAAAGCTCATTGAATGGTTTTTTGATAGTTTGGAATGGTCTTAGTATAAGTTATGTGGTTTTTATGCTTTTTGTTGATCTTCTGTGAAATCGTTTACTGATCTTTTGTGAGCTTCTGTAAAACTTATGTAGATCTTCTGTATGTATTCTTTGGGATGTACGTGTGATTTTGGGAAAGTTTTCTAAACTTGGAAAGAGGTGAATACAAGTTCAAAATAGCTAAAGGAAATGAAAGAAGCAGTTGCTGAAGACTGAAGAGAAGACTGGAGTGAAGTGATAGTGGTGAGCTATGAAGAGTCAGTGTAGTGGCTCTGGTGACCTTTCATATTAGACACGCCTTTTGTAAGGGGCATCCACGACCAAAGAAGGATTATTATGAGTGATTATATAGTATTGTAATGAGGAGATGATGTACTATTTTTTGAGAGAGAAAGAGAGATTCAGAGATAGCCAATTCTATGTAAGACAATGCATCTTTCTATGAAAGACTGTGAGAGAGAACTATGAAGACAATGAAGATGAATACTATGTGATTATTTCCATACAAAGTGGTATTTCTATTGTTTTATCTTTGTCTATCAATGAAAAATATGAAGAATGTGAAGATAACGATCAATTTTGTTGAAGATAAAATCGTGGGAGAATTGTTTCTATGATGCTACGTGAAGATTTCTTGCTAGTGGTGTTATGTTCCTTGTTGTGGTTCTCTAAAGAATGAAACAATAGCTTATTGATGTGACAAGATAGATTTTCTTGCAATAGAAACCCTTTTTCCTTGGTGTCTCTCTTTGGGCTCCATGTTTTTAGTGCGCAGCCGGGGAAACTTGCCATCAACAAGCATTACAAAAGGCTGAAAATGAGGGAAACGGCATTGCCAAGAAGAGAAGAATTCAATGGATGCTTGCAAAGTTCCTTCTATCACTGAAGAATTGGAGATTCTTATTTCCAAAGCCACTTTCCACAAGAAGTTCATTCCACAATGGCGGAAACATATTACCATCATGATGCAGACTCTATGTGGTGGACTATTTCCTCTTTTAATTGAAGCAACAGAGACATGCATCTTGGTGGAAAATTGTTTGGCAACAAACTGAAGTGTAGAAATAGAGAGAATAACATCCATGGAAGATTTGGAATTCATTGAGAAGTTTCCAGATATCATCAAGTGGGAGATCTGAATAAGCTGCAGGAATCGTGGTCAGTGGAGGTTCAAAAAATAAGAAAGAAAAGAGTTGGAATTTGTTCATGGATGCCCAACAACGGGACATGTGGGATGCATAGTGCACTAACAATCTCCTGTTTGTCCAATTGGCAACCCACTCAAAGTTGGTAGATAGAGTGTTCTTCACAACATACACTATTGAAACCATCAAAAGCTAGCATTATTATGATGATGGCATAATAATGATCCTCAGAATAATGAGTTTTGATACCTTCAGAACAGAATATCTCCCCCTCTGTAGTGGTTTGAAGGCTGAATTCAGAGACGTAGAGAAGAAGGAAGTAGAAGAAATGTTGGCCAAAGAGTCCTCCAGATATTGAAGTCCCCTTTGATTATATTCTATTGAGTATAGACCAACTGGCTAGAGCCAACCCCCTGATGAATGATGCAATCAAGAGGCAAGCACTAGAACGAGTCCAAATGTACATGAGAAGAGAGAAGGAAAAAATCAAGGCCAAGAATGAGCTTTTAGTAGAAGTCTCCTTTGATGCCTTAAAAGCATTCTTTACAAAAGTTCCCATGGTGACTCAAGGTCCCCTTCCTAGTCAGATTTGTCTTGGAAATATCGATGACATGCCAGTAAATGTAGTCCCATTGCTAATTTTTAAGGGAGAATACAATGAAGACCCTAATCTTCATGTAGCAGAGTTTATGGTAGCATGTGTAACTAACAATGCCAAAAACCCCAAGCATTGGTTAGCAATATTCTCGACCACTTTCAAGGGCACGGCATTTCAGTGGTATGAGAGACAAGCAGCAAGAAATTTTGGCACATGGGACGATGACCTTCCTCACTAAATTCAAGCGTGAAGGTTTTGAAGAGCAGATGTGAGAGGAGTTCATGAATCTAAGTCAATCCTCTAGAGAAAGAGTAGAAGCTTATGTCTCGCGAATGCGATCCATCTTGAAGAGATGGACCAATCATCATTTGGATGAAGGCATCTAGAAAGTAGTGTTCCTTAGAGGCCTACAACCAAAAGTTTGCAAGTTTGTGGAATTGAGAAGACCAGTTAATCTACAAGCTGCAGTGGAAGATGCAAGACTGTATGATGAAGTTGAAGCAAGGTTTTCAATTATCTCAGGAAGAGGAGTCTTACCTCCTCCCATGCTAGGAATGGTATACTCATAAAATACATTCCCAGGGATAGTTCCCTACCCCTACCCCCAGATGCAAACAATGTCACACTACAATGCACCTAATCCATAGTGTCCTACAAATGACAATGCCTCAAATGATGGTTCAACCACAACAGCAGTGGTCTCAAACAATTCCTCCAATGGCAACTCAACAATAGTGGAATCCTACCCACTGGAATCAACAACCCCAAGTCTCAACAGGAGATTTGAATCAGAATGAGGACATAGGATCTCCTAGATCAACCCAACCAGTGTATGTAGTAATTATAGAAGCTCCCCAAAACCTTACCACAAGTACTTCAGGAGGTGAAAATTTGAAGGATTACCTATCCAATTCAATGGCAAGCATCAAGAAAGTGCTTATGGATGTGATTATAGAGGAGCTGCAGATGCTGAAGGTGAATACTGCCAATATATCCACTCCTGTGGGAGGTGGAAGTGATGTGATGTGTTCTAATACATGGTGTGGAAAGTGCCATCAAGCAGGACATTTAGCCATTGAATGTACTCGAAAACCAACTATTCCTAGAGCCTTGTATTCATACTGTTTGAGGAAGAACCATACAGAGGATATCTGCTCTCTGAAAGAGATGCACGAATGAAGAAAGAAAGATGAAGACACAAGATTCAACTTGTTAGAATCCAAAATGACAACATAGGATAGTGGACCAAAGACTAGGGAGTTTGGTTCTAGTTTTGGTTCAAGGAGGTTTCTCTCTCAGAGTTATAGATCAAAGTTACATAGGACAATAGTCCAAGAGATCAGAGGTGGAGTGTTACAGATGTGGAGAAAAGGGTCATATTTCACCAAACTGTCCAAACCCTAGAAGGTCTGTGGATTACAAGCCCTTATGCAGTCGATGCAAATGAGAAGGCCACACTAAAAAAGATTGTCCAAGTCTAGTCCTTGTGAAATCTACTTCTGATACCAACAAAAGACCCAAGAACCCACTTCCAACTTGGTGGAATTGGAAGTGGCCGCCATAACGCGTGCAAGGAAAGGAGAATCTGTAGTTCCAAAAGAGAATGTTCCTTCTACCAAGAATGTGAAGTTCAATCTTCCTCGGGAAAAGCAGAACAATGTAGTGTAGGACAATGAAGTACAAAGTACTACAGAGCCATAGAGACATTGCAGAGACAGAACCAGAAGTCCATGAAATAGAGGACATGGAAGGACCTCCTTATGAAGAAGTGCAAATGTTGCCGCTCCTAGAAGAAAAAGGGAAGATAAAAGTGGGCGTGGCCCCATTTCCCAGTCGATTGGAAAAGCCTATAGATCCTATCAAAGAGTATGATTTGGTCAAAGATCTAGACACTTTTAAACCAAACTTAACATTTCAACAGTTGTTGATGTTGTCTCCTAGTTGTCGAAAAAAGTTCAAAAGCATACTGACTAGAAGAAGAGGCTTAAGAATTGTTCCCTCTATGGCGACCAAATCCAACAAAGCCTTAGAACCTGTAAAGAAAGTAGATGTGCTAATGCCTTCCTAGATCCTGGAACCCTAGAGACTAGCATATGGATTGAAGCGTGCTTTATTGTAGATGCATTGATTGATGGAGGCTCGTCAATATACATAATGAAAAGTGTGACAATAAAGAATCTAGGATTGCAAGGAATGCGACCTACACAATTGCTTATTAGATTGGCAAACCAAAGCAGAATCAAACCATTGGGCATCCTCCTATGCAAAAATACAACCCTCACACGAAGAGATTATCGGCTGACATATCTGGTGGTCAAACTAAATTCCTAGGGGACCTCATATCCTCTGTTATTGGATAGCTTTTTGAAGCAAGAGCAAAGACGGATTGGTTGAAAGGAACCCTAACCCTTGATAGATTACTGAACAAAGTGGTGTTGAAGTTGTATGGATCGCAAAAAGGCAATGAATCCACATCCATCAAAGTCGTAACCAACTCCTCTAATAAAGTAACATATGGTACATTAGGAGATGAAGAAGCTCTCAAACAGATCTTTCCCACCAAGAAAACAGAGGCACAATCCCTAACAATGGGCACTGTAAGCCAACTATTGAAGGAAGAAAAGTTTATGTCTATCGGTGAATACCTCCTTCTAAAATCACCTCTAACAGTGAGATAGAAGCATGGATGTATTGCTCTCCCTGTTACATGGCCATAGTAGAGCTAGAGACAGAGACAAAAGGTAAAGCAAAGAACGTGTTCTTCTCTTACTACAGAGATCCTATAGAGGTAGAGTCAGAGCCTTAAGAGGACGATGATGAACCTGAAGAATAAGATTATGAAAGCGAGATAGAAGAATCTATTCTATGTGAAGAAGACATGGATGAAAAGGGAGTCCTAGAAGCCTCAGAAGAAAAATACTTCATGTTGTTGGACAGAATGACGATGGTATCCTTTGGGCTAGTAAATGGATCTTATCATATGCAAAGCCTTTAAACGAAATGATTTTAAGCGGTATTTTATCAGTGGTTTTTGCCACCCTCATCTACTATAACGTGCCTACTTGTCGGCTATCCAAGCACGTTTTAGCGGTCCATCGAGAAATGAATCTAAGTGTTGCTGCGCTCGGCATTGCCATGGAATGTTCCAAGGTTTGTCACCTAGGGTTTCCCGAGTCTGCTTCGCAATGGAATGTTCATGGTAGAACCCACTAGGATTGACTTGAAATCTAGGTTCTTAGTGTTCAAGCTCTCTTGACACCATTCTAGCATCGAGTCTTGGACATTCTACTTTACGCAAAGATACCCAATCCGAAGCTAATCCATGCTACACTTGGTTCAAAGAGAATGGGAAACAAGAGATTTAAATTTGCTCAACCTCTCTGCCCGTAGGGTATAGTCCCATTTCAGTCCCCTAAAATGACATGAATCGAGTTCTAACCTAACCATACCTAAGGATCAAAGGATGGTAAAACCTTGTGAGAAGCGTTCCAGTTCTCTGGGACCACCGTGCCGTAGGATGGACCCACCGCCCGCCCACTCGCTTCTCTAAATAGGCATTCTTTAGTTATTTAATTAGGTCCTACCACAATTATGTGTGACATTTAAAATTAGCTTCCTTAATTAATCCTTTTAAAAAACGAGGTTCGTTCGCGTAACTTATAGCACAAACACGAAAATAGGGCAAGTAGTCCTTTTGACAAACAAGTTCCTTAACTTATTTTCCAGTTAATCTTTGTCTCCTACCCATACGGGACAAATTATGTATCCCTTTTGTCCAACAAAAGTACCCGATCCAAATCACATGGCACCATAATTTCTATCCATTATCTAGAATAGGATCTTCTAACGCCATAGAGGTTGTGGGCTCATGGCAGTCTTCACCTCCGTTCGGACTAGGCAAGGTGTGTCTAGAGCTCCAACTAACCCCAAGTGGCCTAGGAGTGAAACACAATTTCCGTGGTTGGCCTTTTCACCACTCGACCTTCGGCCCGTGAATCGAACAATGCCCTCTCGGGTAACCCACGGTGCAATCTTGGAGATGATCCACCTTGCAAAATATCCTTCCTTAATTAATCCATTTAGGACTCACGCACAAACAATGCATTTAGCCCTAATGTCATTGCCGAACAAAACACTCCTTTATTTCCCTGGCAACTTGTCATCACAGACCCCTGTCATGCATTTACCATCAAACACAAGCACTTGGAATAACCATCCAAATCACATCCAACAATCAGTTTAATGCAAAAGCATTTAGGATGTTATTTGATCAATCAACAAAAACAATGGTATCTTTTTCCAAACATTGCAAAAATAGTCGCAATAACCTTTCCGTCACGTATTTGCTCTCCCCCTTGGAGTCAGGAGCGGTACCATGTAAAATTTACTTAACACACCCATCTTTTGGCTATGGCACATGTTAGGGTTTCAAATGTTGTACAAGACATAAGTTCTAGTAGTCACTTACATTAGTCGATAAGCCAGCCTTTCTTCCAACAAGTACAAAAGAATCGGTCTTTTCTTCACATCTTTGGATTTCCTAATCCTTGAGCTCTTCACTTGCCCTAGAGTTGTTGAGGATTGATAAACATAGTTGCTATCAAATAGATCTCAAGGCATCATAGTTATAATACTAATGACTGTTGTTTGCACTAGCTACACATAACTTCAAAAGCCTAATAAACTAATAGCTCATGATATTAGTAAGACTTTAATGCAATATCAATTTATGTACCTTATTTTGTGCGCCCATGCACATATAAAAGTAATAAATAAATATCAAGCGCTTTAATAAATAAGCGTGTCAAAATATTGGCGCCATTCCTAAGATGCGCGGCCATCAAAAATTGATAATAATTTGAATACACGCTATCCTCCAATTCTTTCCCAATGCCACCGCTACTTGCTCTACACATCAACTGAAGAATTCACAATTGTTAGAAAAATAATACAATTAAACCGACAAAAGTGAATACCTAGCAGTCTTCAGCTACAAAATAAATAAAATGGTTAGAACTCAATCCTAACCTTAATTTATTACGAGTGTGCACTCTAAACTCATAAACATTTATTAATTTAACTATGTATTTTACAGAATCACCCGCTATGGAATCACCCACTTACACATTAAATTAACAAGACGCCTGAAAAGGATAGGCGTCCCCATCGACTTTTCGCACAAAGAATCCACCTTGTGTATGAGCCCTGGTAATAAAATTTTACGGAATCCACTGCAAAACCTCACAGAATCCATCGTGGAATATGCCTCTTGGCATCATCTATCCCTTCTCCATCAAACTCGGGTGCCTTAACTTGCTTGAGAATGAATTTCTTCTCTTGTATATCAACATTCATGGGCGCAGAAGGTGCTTGTCAAGCCATACCACTTAGGTTTTTTTTGTTTAGGATATGCCTATAAACCATACATTAATCCATCACACATCATTACAAAGTTTTGCTATGATACCAACTGTAATGTGCTCGCCTATCGGCTGTCCAAGCATGTTTTAGCGGTCCATCAAGAAATGAATCTAAGCGTCGCCACCCGGCACTCCCATGGAATGTTGTTGCCTAGGGTTTCCCGAGTCTGCCTCGCAAGTTTGCCTCGCAACGGAACATTCGTGGTGAACCCACTAGGATCGACCTGACATTTGGGTTCCTAGTGGTCAAGGTCTCTTGATAAAATTCTAGCGCCGGGTCCTAGATATCCTACTTTACATAGAGATATCCAAGGTGAAGCTGATCCATGCTGCACTTGGTTCAAAGAGAATGGGAAACAAGAGGGATACGCCGCTCAACCTCTTTGCTCATAGGGCATAGTCCCATTCTAGTCCCCTAAAATGGCATGAATGGAGTTCTAACCTAACCATACCTAAGGGCCAAATGATAGTAAAACCTTGTGAGAAGCCTCCCAGTTCTTTGGGACCACCCTGCCATAGGATGGACATGTTAGGGTTTTGCCATCTTCCCTCAATAGGCGTTCTATGGTCATTTAATTAGGTCCTACCATAATTACGTGTGACATTTAAAATCAGCTTCCTTAATTAGGCTTTTTAGGGAATGGGGTTCGTTCGCATAACAACTTATAGCAAGACACAAAAACAATGCAAGCAGTCCTTTTGACAAACAAGTTCCTTAACTTATTTTCGAGTTAATCTTTGTCTCTTGCCCATACAGGACATATTATGTATCCCTTCTGCCCAACAAAAGTACATGGTCCAAATCACATGGCACCATAATTTCTATCCATTATCTAGAATAGAATCTTCCAACGCCACAGAGGTTGGGCTCACAGCAAGGCTCACGGTAGTCTTCACCTTCGTTCTTCCGAGCTAGGCAAGGGGTGTCCAGAGCTCCAACTGACCCCAAGCGGCTTAGGAGTGAAACACAATTTCTGTGGTTGGCCTTTTCACCACTCGACCTTCGGCCCGTGAATCGAGTAGTGCCCTCTTGGGGTAATCTGTGGAGCGATCTTCGAGATGATTCACCTATGCAAAATATCCTTCCTTAATTAATCCATTTAGAACTCAAGCATAAACAAGGCATTTAGCCTTGATATCATTTCCCAAGAAAATATTCCTTTATAACACAATATTAGTGAGTTTAGGAATCTCCCAATTCCCATTTTTTGAATACTAAAAAGGTTGCACCCGGATAACATGCACATAAGTTTATCAAAACCATATGATATGACCTATCATTAGAAAGCGCTTGAAAAATGGAATCCAGAGAGCTATAGAGTGCTTGATTTGGAGTTATAGTGTTCAAGCTATGACAAATCCAAAGATTTGGCCACCTATCCCAAACTTTTGGGAAATTCCCATATTCCCCAATATGGTGTTTTATTCCTCTAGCAACTTTTCATCACAAACCCCTGCTATGCATTTACCATCAAACACAAGCACTTGGAATAACCATCCAAATCACATCCAACAATCAATTTAATGCAAGAGCATCTAGGACGTTATTTGATCAATCAACAAAAACAAATCTATCCTTCTCCAAACATTGCGAAAATAGTCGTGATAACCTTTTCGTCGCGTATTTGCTCTCCCCCTTGGAGTCAGGAGTGGTATCATGTAAAATTTACTTAACACACCCTTCTTTTGGCTATGACATATATTAGGGTTTCAAACATTGTACAAGACATAAGTTCTAGTAGTCACTTACATTGGTCGATAACCTAGCCTTCCTCCCAACAAGTACAAAAGCATCAATCTTTTCTTCGCGACTTAGGATTTCCTAATCCTTGAGTTCTTTGCTTGCACTAGAGTTGTTGAGGATTAATAAACATAGTCTCTAAGGCATCATAGTTATAATCCTAATGATTGTTGTTTGCACTAGCTACGCATAACTTCAAAATCCCAATGAACTAATAGCTCATGATATTAGTAAGACTTTAATGCGAGATAAATTTGTGTAGCTTTGATGTATGTTTCATATAATCTTTCCCATGCATGTACCATCTATGTGCATCTACGAGCCTTAACAATATTGTCCCCAGGTACAAAATAATTGAGGACTTATCAATGCTTAGTACTTTAGGATCTTATATGCTTCTTATGTTATGTATGGACTTGTCGTATAGCAACTAGGTACAACTAATTTCCCTTGATACATGCACTTCACAAACTCCATCTTTCGAATGTTTGCGATGAATTTATCATTTTCAATAATCCCTTCCCGTGCGGCTTAGTACGAGTCTAATGCATCTCATGCTTAAATCAAAGTAAGCATCCATTAATTTGGAAATACATTACTTACAACCGGTACCGTAGTTGGATTGGCCATGATGTCCTCACCTGAGGCTTCATTGTTGGTTGTGGGGTTTCCATCCGCACGCATTATTTTTCGCTTGGGAGCCATCCTCGATCTTTGCGAGTCACACAAGACTTTTGGACCTTATGCCCAATTAGTGGGGTCGATTGGGGAGAGAATTGAGTTTGCAAGTGGTGGATAATCTTGCAAGATATGTATAGGTTCACGGTAATGGGGGAAAAAAGATGCGTGTGGCCACCCTCTTCATAGGGGAAGGGAAAGAGTCTCTCTCCCTCTCTCTCTCTCTTCTTCCTCTTCTTCTTCTTCTCTCTCTCTTCCTCTTCTTCTTCTTCTTCTTCTTCTTCTTCTTCTTCTTCTTCTCTCCCTATCTCTTCCTCTCTCTCTCTCTCTCTCTCCCTCTTCTACTTCTTCTTCTCTTCTTCTTCTCCCTCCTCTCTCTCTCTCTCTCTCTCTCTCTCTCCCCCCCCTTACGAGCCCATAGCAAGGGGGGAAAGAGGTGGTATATTACTCGCTTAAGGGGGGAAAGGGTTTTATAAGGTGTTTGGGGGGGGGGGGGGGGGTATTATTAGGGGGGGAAGAGATAGTGGGGGGGTTGATGTTGCATGGTGGCGGGGAGTTTAGGGGCCTCTCTACTGCTCGGCCCACAAATGGGCCGTTATGCCCGGGGGGTAAACATATGGCCTCCCCTCTCTCTCACCATCATCATCGCCATCTTCATTTGCAATTGCGCAGTCACCATCGATGGCCTACTCATCCACATCATTGTCATCTTTCCACCTCATCATCAACTTCGGCCTTTCCTTCCCCCCCCCCCCTCGCCACCTGTCGTCAGCAACGATAGGGGAGGGAAAGGTAAACAAAAATTGTACTAAAGTTTAATTATCAAAGAGGAGGAGATTCGTATGCAGGAGTGGGCGGGGACATTACATCTACCCTTGCCAAGAAAGGATGATGATGATGCCTCTTGTCAACAAGCACCAGCCTGAAGTGCCCAACAAAATTTTGAGAGTCTGTGTTATGTAATGTTTCTGGACGTATCCTCAAACGAGGATTCCTTGAGCTCTGAGATAATTAATACCCAAACCAAATCCGAGATAGCTGTGATACCATTTCAACATCCCAAGGAGCAACCCAAGTCCTCACTAAAACAAGAAGTCGAGTCTAGTGGGACATCAGAAGAAGACACCACCCCTTGAAGGAGTCGGCGGATTTGTACCCAGAAGCAGTCCATCGGACCTTAATCCACAAAGTGGAAGATGAAAGGTAGTTAACATTTGTCGATGCAGATGGCACTGAATGCCACTTGAAAGTGGGTAGTAGCCTACTAGAAGGGGAGTTGTTGATCTTGTACAACTTATTGAAAGAGAATTTAGATGTGTTTGCATGGTCCTATAAAGACCTGAAAGGGATTGATCTTACAATATGTCAACATTACATTGACTTGGAGACTGATGGTAAGCCAGTATGACAATGACAAAGGCGCATGAATCCAAATTACTCCACTTTGGTGAAAGCAGAGATGCTGAAGCTTATGGAAGCCAAGTTCATCTATCAAGTGGCTAATAGTGAATGGGTTTCACCTATCATGGTCGTACCCAAGAAGAATGGGAAGCTTTTCATATGTGTGGATTTTTTCAAATTGAATTCCAAAACCAAGAAGGATCACTTTCCTATCCCTTTTACATACCAACTGTTAGACACAATCGCAGGGCATGAACTTTACTCCTTGTTAGATGGCTTTAGTGGATACAACCAAGTGTAGATAGCAGAAGAAGATCAGTCCAAAACAACCTTCACCATAGAATGGGGGACCTATGATTATAGGGTGATGTTGTTTGGGCTCTTCAGCAACGCTTCGGCTACCTTCCAAAGAGTCATGATGGCCGCATACCAAAATCGTCTGTACGACTTTATTGAGGTATATCTGGATGACGTCTATGTTTACAGTTTGATCCTTAAACATTGGAGACATTTGGAGCAATGTTTTGATCGATGCCGGGAGTATGGGATATCCCTCAACCCCGACAAATGCATATTTAGAGTCTCTTCTAGAGTTGTGTTGGGCCACATTGTCATTGTCTCTACACAAGGGATATCAATAGACCCTGCAAAGATTGAGAAGATTGTAGCCTTAAAACAACACTAACCTACCTCAAACACTTGAGGGGATTTCTAGGTCATGTGGGCTACTACAGAAGGTTCATAGCCCATTTTGCAACAAAGGAAACCCCCTACATAAGCTTCTAAGGAAAGATGTAGATTTTATTTGGATAGAAGAATGTGACAAAGCCTTCAACACTCTGAAGTAGTGTCTGATTGAGGCACCCATCCTATAACCTCCTGATTGAATGAAGGAGTTCCATGTACACAGTGATGCATCACTTGAAGGCCTAGGTGCAATCATATGCCAGAAGGGATCCTCGAAGCTGGATCAACCCATTAATTATGCAAGCAAAAAGGTCACTGATAGAGAGCAGAACTATATAGTGATAGAGTTGGAGTGTTTGGCAATGGTGTTTGCCCTAGAGAAGTTTCTCCACTACTTGTTGTTAACTCATTTTAAATTTTATGTGGATCATGATTCCTTGTCATTCCTAATGAAAAAAGTAGATGTGAAGGGAAGAATGATGAGATGTCTCCCTCTATTCCAGGAGTTTGACTTTGAGGTAATCACTAGACCTGGTTGATCCCATGTTCTAGCTAATCATCTATCGCATATCCCCCATAGAATGCAGACGAGGAGTAGGATGTTCCAAACCTCCCTAATGCTTCCATGTTCCTGGTAGAAACTGTCACCCCTTGGTATGCAGACATCACCAAAACCTATTGGCAATCCAACAGTATCCTCCTGGCATCTCTAGTCAAAAAATGAAGAAGCTTCTCTTAGATTCAGCCCCCTACACCCTGTTAAGCGGCGTATTGTACAAGAAAGGCGAAGATGAAGTGCTTAGAATATGTGTTGTAGGAGATGCAATTGGGATTTTTCTGAAGGCTTTCCATGACAAGCCATGTGGAGGCCATTTTGCAGGAGAAACGATAGCCAAAAAGACTCTATTAGCAAGATATTGGTGGCCGACCCTCCACAAGGATGCATATGACTACTATAAGTGATGTGATGCATGTCAACGGATGGGGAAACCCACCAAGACCAGTGCTATGCCACTATAACCTATCCTTCCCTTGAAGTCATTTGAGAAGTGGGGCATCGACTTCTAGGTCCAATCGATCCCCCACCAAATGAAAGCAGAACGCATACATCCTGGTATGCACGGATTATGTCACCAAGGGGTGTGAAGCTAAATCTTTGAAGTGGAACGATGGAAATAGTGTGGCCTTGTTCTTGTACAAGAATATCATCACCCATTTTGGCAATCCCCTAGAGCAAATAAGTGAGAGAGGCACTCATTTCATTAATAAGGTCATGAAAGAACTCATAGAGATGTATAATATTTGCCATCGCAAGTCCACCCCCAATTACCCCAGAGCCAACGGCCAAGTTGAAGTCACTAATTGCATCCTCTGCTTGATCCTGACAAGGACGATTGCTGCACATCATCATGATTGGGATGATCAACTTACAGAGACTGTCTGGGCATACAAAACCTCCCATAATGCAGCTGTAGGACGAACACCCTTCCAATTGGTGTATGGTACAAAAGCCATTTTTCTTGTTGAATTGGAGTTTCCCTCCTTGCAAGTGGCTATCAACAAGGAGCGCTTGGAAGATGCTAAGTCCTTGCAACGCCGTCTCCTACACTTGGAATGTCTAGATGAGACTCGTAGGAAGACTCTATAGTGCATGGAAGTCACACAAGCCCGACGAAAGGCCTATCATGACAGCTTCATCAAGCACAAGGATTTCAAGGAAGGTGATCTTGTCCTGGCCTATGATTCACAATTTGGCAAGTTTCCTAGCAAGCTTCAACAATGATGGATGGGTCCCTATAAGGTACTTGCTATCAATCCTAATGGCTCTATCCAAGTGCAGGCCGTTGAGGCCTTTGATGATCCTTTCTTGATCAATGGCTATCGCTTGAAGAAGTACTTCCCTCCCTGGGGATCCATACAATCACAATCGACTCACCCTTCCCCTTTTGGGTGTCGCACTATCTTTCTCATCATGCTCCTGATAGCCCTTGAGATCTTCTTCATGAGGCGACCTTGTTCTGCTAGCCCCTCATAGATACCTCCCACCCCTACCTTGTTCTCTTCTCGTCTGATCCAACAACACTGGTGAGGATGGTTTTGACACATGGTATTTCTACCATTATCTTTATTTTTTTTAAACAAAAAAAAACTATTATGGGAGAAAATGAAGAAATTCCATGTCATAATAGGCATCATTTGGAGAAAAGGTGGAAACACCCTTGGATGGGAAGCTGGTTGTGGAAAAGGTGGTAACACCCCGCAATCCAGGATAGCCGACGAATCATTAATAGACACTTCTCCAAAAGAAATTCCAAAGCCACCTCCCTTGGTGTGATGTCTTTGTACTCCCTGCAAAACATGTGAATCCCTAACACAAACGACATGATCTCTAGAAAATGTGCAGTACTAGATATATGGGCTACCTCCTTGGGTATGCCTTGTCATCAACTCCCTGATGCTAGCAACAGACGAAGTGATCTTCATCGACAAACAATTGAGTGATATGAGCTTTCATCCTAATAGGATGGGCTGTGAGTATGGGCTTGCCTCTTTATTTATCAACAGAGCGTGAGACAAAGGGTGGGGTGAGTGGCCAGTCCTTTCCCTTCAATTCAAATGAGAGGTGATCTGTGTGGAATGGAGGGTTGCATGCACGGGCTGGGGCTCTCAATGCACAATGCACAATCTGTTCTTGTGCACTGCACTATAAGGCTCCTTGGCCTTCCTTTTCGCACTGTATGCCAACACAGGGTGGGATACATTGCTACACCATCAAATGGGCACAAGGCATACAACCTTTGCACAACTGATTGTGAGGATAACAATAATGGGTGTAAGGATCAGGTTGCCCTCTTGTATTCTCAAATAGTCAGAGGGGGTTCGAGTGTGACTGATGTGTCCTCAAAACAAGCATTGAGAGGTGAGATTGCGGGATGCTACGATACTTGGTGCAAGGTACGTTTTCCTTTCCCTATGCACCCACAGGATAGGTCTATGCCATCATCACTAAACACGCACCCTAGTCTGTACACTGTACCATAAGGGTCTTTGGCCTTCTTGCTTGCATCTATGCCTGACAGGGTTGGACACACTTATACACCATCAACTGTGCACCCTGGCATACTTCTTTTGTCCCATTTCCCTTGTCAATCTCTAAAGCGGGTATATGTGATGGGGTTCTTTTCAAGATTCATCGAGTGATGTACGTTATGGGGCGAGTAATTGTTCTTTCCTCCCCATTTGAGTGACTGTGCGTTGAGTGTAATATCCTTCATCATTACCTGAATTCTTGCACCTTCATCAGCAAACCTGCCTCTTTGGGTGCTGTTTCCTAGTCCTTGCCATGCTGGATGTATACTCTGAAGACATCTTGGTACCCCGTATAGCTGACTACGACACATGACACGACATCAACAGTCAACTGCAATGCTCGGCAAACTGGGCCAAGTTTTTCTAACCCTAGACCTTATGTTTGTAAGTGACGGTCATGTTTTAAGTGTGGGGATATTAACGTACAATCTAGTGACACGTCTTGTGTTCATGTGGAGTCATTTCACCCTATAAGCTTTTCAGTGTAGGGACACGTCCCTGTGCGTCTATAGAGCATACATATTACATATGTCATTCATGGAATCTGGGTATATCCCATGTATTCACTTTACCTTAATGGATCCCTTGCCCACCCACCAACCCTCATCTCCCTTACCTACGAGGCCATTCTTATTGTTATTTTTATTTACACTGTATTTTGGTCATTTTTCATGTGAACACACCCTAAGTTTACAAAAACCCAAACCCAACCTTACATCCATGTGTATTCCTTTAAAATGTACCTTTTTCCTTTTTCAAGCAATGGATTGAAAGCTATTAATTTTTGAAGCAATTCCCTCACATTGGACGGTTTTCTATGTGAATGCTCATTTATTGTTTCGAAACACAGATCTGATATGACAGCCCTACCCTATACCTTCTGCTTGCCATTTTTCCTTTTTACCACCAATCATTTCCACGTACAGTTTTTTCGTTATTATTTTTTGCAGGTTTTCGTGTCTTGTTTGTGTGTATTTTTGCCCTTTTTCCATGTGAACCTGTCCTATTCTCCTCGGAATTCAATTCTGAGTGAATAGCCTTGATTGGCCCCCCTTTTTTCTCATTTCTCATTTTTCCACCACCCTATTCCAACTTACGAATTTTTCGTTATTGAATTTTATAGGTGTTTTCGAGCTTCGTTTTATTGTTTTTCCCATGTGAATGCCTCCTAACCCCATCAGAACTGAGTTCTAATGTGCCAACCATGAAGATCATCTGTGTTATGGCATTTCTCCTTTTGACCACCCTCCATTCCAGTGGCCGGATTATTAACTATTAATGTTTGAATCCCTTTTGCCCTACATTCTCCCTGGACCCCCTGTTGCATTTTTCCACTGTCTTCCCCCTACCTTCTTGCACATTTTCTATTCTTACGGTGTCGGAGGGGTTTTTGTCGAAAGGTCGAATCCACCAGGGATCAGAAGTAGAAGGAAGTAGAGATAGGAGATGGAAGAGAAGATAGAGAATACCCAAGTGGTAAATACTACAAAGACAAATCACAATGAATTGAATCAATATGTATTAAAAGAACCTAGAATTGTCGCACTACTCAAAAGCAATCTCCAAGCATTAGATCTCCTGGAGCTTCTTCGTAGAACAAAACATGCATAAAAATTATAGCTCCTTCTCTACTGCTCGGAACCCAAATCTGATGGCTCCGTTGGCCCCGAAAGGAGGGTTACGGATCTCCCAGATCACTCCTTCTTTTTCTTTCAGTTCAATCTGCAGTTTTCGACCTGTTTACAGCGATCGCAACGTGTGTGATTTCGTCAATCTATCTTTTTTATGAAAAATCTCCTAACTATCTAAAAAAGCAACTAGCTTTTTGCATGCCATCCTAATCTAGAAGCTTTTTTCTAACTTTTTCAGATTTTTACAATAAATAATATAAAAAATAGGCTAAAATTATCCAAAATTTTAGTATTTTTGGATAATCCATGCAACTCACACTAGTACTAATGGCTCAGATCACATTGACTCTCTAGATCAATAAAGAAGTCAGATGATGATGCATTCCATACTTTTTCACACTGTATCCTCATAACATCACGACATCCACCCCCTGTGAACCTGCACATCCTCCGGTATGTGCCAAATCCTAGTTGTCACCGGATTCTGAGTCCTCCTTATCCTCCTCAATCATATCATTTACTTCTTCATCTTCCATATCTTCATGGCTAGCCCCTGTATCAGGACCACTATTTTCTTCCAATTCCTGCAACTCATGGGTAGTAGATTCCTGCCTTTTGAATAATTTGATTCTTTTCCCTGCTACCGAAAGTTTGATGGCTGTCCTATCATGCTCATTTAATGCATAAGTAGCATTATCAAACACCTGTCTTACTACATAAGGTCCAAACCATCTTTTGGAAACTTTATGCATGGCACTATGCTGGTTATCTAAACTGCTATCATAAACCAATACCCAATCCCCATCTTGTATGGTTCTTGGTCTTAGTCTATGTCTTTTGTCAAACCGTTTCTTGTTATGTATCCTTGCTGCCCTTAACTTTGCAATTGCTGCCTCTATGTCTTCTGAATTTCTTTTCAACTGTCTAATGCGTAAGGCCAACAACTCCTCTCAATTCAACTCCTCCTCCCAAGGTAACACACTCCATGTGATTGTCATCTCTTCTATCGACATGATAGGTTTTTTACCATACATCAATTCTGCATGCATATGTCTTGTAACAACACTATGAGTTGTTCTGTCAGCCCACAAAGCATAAGGGAGCAATCGTGGCCACTCTTTTATCTTCTCTCCACATGCTTTTGCCAATGCCTTCACAATAGGTGGATGACCTCTTTCACTTTTGCCATTTCCTTCAGGGTTATAGACTGATGTGAAAGCAAGCTTTATCCCCAACCGTGCAAAGAAATCATGAGCCTCATCTGCATCTAGCTCACCCCTATCTACTATATTTTTTCCCACACAGCCATATCGACAAAATATCTCTTCTAAGAGAAAAGTACATACGGCATTTTTCATATTAGTACGTAGAGCTCTCCCTTCCACTTGATTAGTCAAGTCTTCAAGAGCAAGCACGAGATACCTCATTTGCCAAAGACCTGTAGGTATTGTGACCAAATCCACCACCCACTTAAAATGAAGAGACAATGGATATGTGGGTTGCAATCCATCCCGATGTCTCACAGTTGAATACATATGACATGTCATACACGTTTCCACAAAGTGAGAAACATCCTTATACATACCCTGCCACCAATATCTTTATTTGATCTTTGTAAAAGTACCCCAAACACCTCTATGACCAGCCCATAAGCTTTCATGAAATTCTTGCATAACAGTTACTTGTGAAGCTCTATCACCCAAAACTCGCAATGGCATACCCTGTTTCTTTTTAGCATGTTTCCATAAGTATCCATCTTTTAAGAAAAATCCATAGGCTTTCCTCTTGATCTTCTTAAACTTCTCATCTGACCATTCATCTCTCTTTGTTAATGTACTGAGATATTGACCAATTCTCAGCCACTCTCTTGCATATTTGTCTTCCAAAAACACTTCTGAACAATATACAAAATATCTAAAGTTTCTTCTCTTTGTTGTCCAAGCTTCTATTAATGCTGTAACAACACCTTGCATTGCTAAATTCACTCTTGCAACTTCATTTTCAGCAATAAGAAAGTCATCTTCTTCCTCCACATCCATGTCAAGATTGTGGGAGAGAAGGAAGGAGTCTCGCTTGAAGCTTTCTTGCTTGTACAATGGGGGAATACACACAAGGGTGGAGGCTGAAAACAGTTTTCCTCTTCTTAGTTATGTAAGCCAAAAAAACTCACATACAAAGAAAATAGAAGAACCCTATATATGGGTCTCAAAAACAAACTCAACTAACTAAGGTGACATACTAACTAAGCCACGAACTAGAGTAGATAAGGATAGTTGCCATGTAGCTATTATTCATGGGCGGTGTACCAACCGCATTTGCAACAACTGACAAGTCGGTGACATAAATACACAACGGTCACCCTGGCGTATCACGAGTGGAGCTCGATATCTCAACACTCCCCCTCGAGCTCAATCCCAATTCCTGCACACCAAGCAGGTCTCTGAACTTGCGCAGCTTCTCTGCGCCCAATGCCTTCGTGAATATGTCAGCTACCTGATCCTCTGTGCTGACATAAGCTAGATCAATAAGACCTACTAAAACCCTCTCTCGCACATAGTGATAATGTACCTCAATGTGCTTTGTTCTAGCATGATAGACTTGTTAGATATGATCAATGCCCCACCCTCATTAGGTACTACCAATGATCCATGGTGCTCAAAGTTGTAAGGCCCCCATTATGAGGAGAAGCCAAGTGTGAGCCCGGACATTGGTGGAGTCCTGACTTGTATATCAGATGAGGTCTATGTGACCGGATGGCAAAAAGGTGACCATTGTGGGTCTAATCTTTGGGTTAGACGGAGTGGTTAAGCTGGTAGCAACTCGAGGCACATTGCATTGAGTTGCGTGGTAAGGGAGTTAAAAGGGGCCCCTATTGTGGGGTCCGGGGGTCGCGGAAGCGGCCCCTGGCTGGGGGGTCCCAGGGGGGCCAGCGGCCCCCCTGGCGGGGGTCCGGGGGCAGCGCCCCCGGCCCGATGGTAAAGGGAATATTCCCTGGAATATTCCCTGGCCGACTAGTGGAGGCTCATATGGTAGGTCGGTCAGCAGGCCGACCTAACGACCTTCGCGGGCTATAAAAGCTAAACCCCTTCGCAGCCATCTTACACTTATCTTTCACCCAGTCAGAGTTGTTGTTCCAGCTAGCCTTAAGCTCTTCGCCTATCTTCTGTCTAGATCGCCATCTAAGCTTCACTCAGTGGAAGCGCACGGGTGGACAGAGCCATCTTTGTATCAGTTGTTTGGAGTTAAAGAATTTTACTGATTCTCCTCTTATCTGTTGTGTACTCTCTATCTCTTTCTCAGATTCTGTTCGCTGCGCCGTGTAATATTTTACATGGTATCAGAGCCCAGGGGGCTCTAGAGATCGGAGAGCGTGCAAGAGGCAAAGGCTTCAACAGCAAAGAGAAACGATGTCGACTCTGGGAAGCAGTTCTGGCGCATCCGGAAGCGGTGCAGGAGGTGGTGCTGCTGTACCGGCTATTCAAACACTGAGGATTCGTCCACCAACCTTCAGCGAAGGCAAGTTAGATGGTACAAACTACACCTTGTGGAAGTTCAAAATTACTACTATCCTTGATTCTTATGAGCTTCTGGAGACTGTGCTGGGGACTGACGCAGAACCACAGCCTACCCCCGACCCATCAAATCCTAGTGTGATGATTCCTCCGAATGCAGATCTTCTACGAGCTTGGAAACGAAGGAATGCAGATGCATTGTGTGCCTTAGTTACAAGCTGTTCTGACAGTGTTTTGACTCTGATTCAGCATACAACCAAAGCGTCAGAGGCTTGGAATGTACTAAGGAGTCAGTATGAAACACGAAACCAAACAAGGATTCAAAACTTGGAGAATCAACTAGCAGCGGAGAAGTTTGCTGAAGGAGAGACGGTTGAAGCATTCATCACTCGGATTAAGAATCTACGCGACCAGATGGCTGGCGCTGGGATACAAAAGACTAGCGAAGAGCTAGCTCGGAGGTGTCTTCGGATTTGTCCACAAAAGTTTGATGGACTAGTAACTGCCCTTAATACTCAGGTGAGACCTCAAGCTTTGACTTTTGAGGAGTTTTGTGCATTATTAATGGAGGAGGAGTTGAGGCTGAAAGCCCGAGAAGGAAGCAACAATGGAGATGCTGCATTCTCTGCCAATGCAAAAGGCAAAGGTGTTTCCTCCACCAAAAATGATGGTGACAAAAAGAAGAAGGGCGGCAAGAAGAAGTTTCAAGGAGAGTGCTTCTACTGTAAGAAGAAAGGACATGCAATTGCAGATTGTCGTGTCAAGAAGGCAGATGAAAAGAATGGTACCCTTAAAACTAAAGGGAAAGAGACAGCCAATACGGCTGAAGCAGAGTTGGAATTATTCATGGCGACCATTGAGGAAGTGTGCTCCTCGGCGCAAGAAGAATCTACCACTGACTCTTGGGTGTTGGATAGTGGGGCCTCCCGTCACATGACCAACAAGAAAGGTCTATACAGTTCTATGCAACCTCTACAAGAATCCATCACTGTGACGGTTGGAAATGATGCTAAATGCCCTGCTGCGGGCACAGGTACTATTTCTTTTGTTGCTGCAAATGGTGAAGTCAAAAAGCTTTCAAATGTGTTGTATGTTCCCGAAATCAGGAGAAATCTCTTATCAGTTGCTGCCATAACTGATCTTGGTCATGAAGTGAGGTTCAAGAAGACAGGTGCAGAAATTATTGATAGTGCTGGCACAATTGTTGGCAAAGGAGAAAGAAGGAACAACCTGTATGAGCTAAGTGCTCTTACAGCCACCGCTGGAGTGGGCACAAGTAAGCTTTGGCATGAAAGGTTTGGACACATCGGATTTGCAGTATTGAAGGAGATGCAAAAGCAAGGTATGGTTGCTCACCTACCTACAATAACTGAATTGAAGGAACCATGTGAAGCTTGTATGATGGGCAAGCAACAGAGAAAGGCATTTCCACAAGAAAGCAAGAATAGAGCACATGCTCCTCTAGAGTTGGTGCATGCTGACTTGTGTGGTAAGATGCCTACACAGGCCTTGGGGGGATCTTCTTATTTTATGTTGATTGTCGACGACTACAGTAGGAAGATGTGGGTGTACTTCCTTCGTGATAAGGCTCAAGCTTTTGGTAAGTTTAAAGAATGGCTAATACTTGTTGAGAATGAAACAGGGAAAAGTGTGAAGAAATTTAGAACAGATGGTGGTGGTGAGTTCAACTCAAAGGAGTTTGAAGGCTTTTGCAAGAGCAAAGGGATCAAGCGTCAATTGACGACGCCTCACACACCTCAGCAGAATGGTGTTGTGGAACGCAGGAATCGTACCATTGTGGAGATGGCAAGATGCATGCTAAAGGGCAAGGGATTGCCTAACCATTTTTGGGCTGAAGCTGTTAATACTGCAGTCTACATTCTAAATCGGAGCTACACAAAGGCTCTCAAGGGAAAAACACCTCATGAGGCTTACACTGGTAAGAAACCATCTGTTTCACATTTCAGAATTTTTGGATGTGAATGTTATGCACATGTTCCAGATGAGAAGAGAAACAAGTTACAACCAAAAAGCAGAAAATGTATCTTCTTGGGTTATAGTGATGAGCAGAAGGCTTACAAGTTATATGACCAAGAGGCAAAGAAGATCATTGCGAGCCGTGATGTGGTGTTCAAGGAGGAGCCGCATACAGTGGAGGAGGAGAAGGCAAGGTCTTCCACTTTATCATCAAGCGAAGAAGTAGTCCACTATGAACCTGTCCCGAGAGCTATCCCTATCCTTAAGGAGGAGGAAGCATCATCTTCAGATGATGAGGAAAAAGTTCACCAACCTGACATCACCCCACCGGAAAAGCCATTGCCGCGCTGGGTGAAGCAGCTCTATGACCACAATAATCCTATGCCTGCATCTGTTGAGGAGAAGGCAGACGGACCAAGGAGGTCTCAGAGAATAGAGGAGCAAAGGAGGGCTTCTGCTCACATAGTCAACATGGCCTTGATGGTTGAGATTATGAGAGAAGTAAAGGAGCCAACTGACTTAGAAGAAGCACTTGCAGATCCATCATGGAAGGCTGCTATGCAGGCGGAGTATGACAGCATAATGAAGAATGACACTTGGGAGCTAGTGGATCGGCCAGCAAAGCGGAAGATTATTGGCACCAAGTGGATCTGGAAGGTAAAGTACAAGGCTGATGGTACCTTAGAAAAGTACAAAGCTAGACTGGTTGCCCAAGGATTTTCACAAGTTGAAGGGTTTGATTTTCAAGAGTCATTTGCCCCAACTGCCAGAATGACCACTATTCGCACGGTACTTGCAGTGGCTGCCCACAAGAAGTGGCCAGTGTACCAAATGGATGTTAAGTCAGCGTTCTTAAATGGTGACCTCAAGGAGGAGGTGTACGTGGCTCAGCCACCAGGGTTTGAGGCCCCCCATTCTGAGAACAAAGTGTGTAAACTGAAGAAGGCATTGTATGGGCTGAAACAAGCCCCCAGAGCATGGTACCAGCGGATAGATAGGTTCTTTTTAAACCTAAACTTCAAAAGATGTGCCTCAGATGCTAACTTGTATGTTTACAGGGATGGTAAAAAGTCTGTAGTGATTGTCCTATATGTGGACGACCTTCTTATTACAGGTGACTATGAAGATATGATCAACCAAACTCGAAAGGCTTTGAGTTTTGAGTTTGAAATGACAGACTTGGGCTTGCTGCACTATTGTTTGGGGATTGAAGTCTGGCAAGAGCCAGGAAAGATCTTCATCTCTCAGAAGAAGTATGCATGGGAGATCTTGAAGGCATTTGGCATGACCGAGTGCAAGGAGATAGCTACACCTATGGAGGTGAATGTAAAGTTATCCGTTGAGGATACATCAGCACTAGCAGACATTGGGAGGTTCTCAAACAAACCTCATGAGAGTCATTGGAATGCTGGGATGCGGGTGCTCAGATACTTGAAGAAAACTCTTGACTATGGTATCACATACAGTTTCGGAACTTCTCTTGTGGGGAACTGTGACTCAGATTGGGCAGGAGACATTGATTCCAGGAAGTCAGTTTCTGGTTATTGTTTCTCTTTGGGTTCAGGAATTTTCTCTTGGATTAGTAAGAAGCAACCAACAGTGGCATTGTCTTCTACCGAAGCAGAGTACAAGGCAGCTTGTTTTGCTGCATGTGAGGCCGTATGGTTGAGAAGGATTCTATGGCATATGGGAGTGCAGGATGAAGAACCAACTGTGCTGAGATGTGACAATCAGAGTTGCATCGCCATTGCCAAAAATCCAGTGTTTCATGCACGCACCAAACATATAGAGATCCAGTATCACTATGTGCGTGATTTGATGGAGGATGGGATAGTGGAATTGGTCTACTGTCCAACAGAGGAGAATGGAGCAGATATCTTCACCAAAGCACTTACGAAGGATCTGCTTCAAGTTCATCTTCAGAGACTCGGCATTGGGCCGAGGAGATAGTTCACCTATGGGTGGACATTGAGGGGGGGTGTTAGATATGATCAATGCCCCACCCTCATTAGGTACTACCAATGATCCATGGTGCTCAAAGTTGTAAGGCCCCCATTATGAGGAGAAGCCAAGTGTGAGCCCGGACATTGGTGGAGTCCTGACTTGTATATCAGATGAGGTCTATGTGACCGGATGGCAAAAAGGTGACCATTGTGGGTCTAATCTTTGGGTTAGACGGAGTGGTTAAGCTGGTAGCAACTCGAGGCACATTGCATTGAGTTGCGTGGTAAGGGAGTTAAAAGGGGCCCCTATTGTGGGGTCCGGGGGTCGCGGAAGCGGCCCCTGGCTGGGGGGTCCCAGGGGGGCCAGCGGCCCCCCTGGCGGGGGTCCGGGGGCAGCGCCCCCGGCCCGATGGTAAAGGGAATATTCCCTGGAATATTCCCTGGCCGACTAGTGGAGGCTCATATGGTAGGTCGGTCAGCAGGCCGACCTAACGACCTTCGCGGGCTATAAAAGCTAAACCCCTTCGCAGCCATCTTACACTTATCTTTCACCCAGTCAGAGTTGTTGTTCCAGCTAGCCTTAAGCTCTTCGCCTATCTTCTGTCTAGATCGCCATCTAAGCTTCACTCAGTGGAAGCGCACGGGTGGACAGAGCCATCTTTGTATCAGTTGTTTGGAGTTAAAGAATTTTACTGATTCTCCTCTTATCTGTTGTGTACTCTCTATCTCTTTCTCAGATTCTGTTCGCTGCGCCGTGTAATATTTTACAAGACTGGGTTATTTGCCAAGTGTATACTACTCATGTTGTCACAATAAATGACAACTGGCCCATCTGTAGACTGATGCATATCATAAAGTAGCTTATGCAACCAAGCTACCTCACATGCAGCCATTGCTGCACTCCTGTACTCAGCCTCTGTGCTCGATAAGGCAACTGTAGGCTGTTTCTTGCTGCTCCAAGTGACTGCAGCACTCCCAAAAGAAAACACATATCCACTAGTAGATTGTCTATCAGAAATACTACCAGCCCAATCAGCATCAGTGTATCCATGCAACTGTATCTGAACCCCAGTCTCATAAAATAGTCCATACTACAATGTGGACTTCACATACCTGAGTATGCATCTAGCCGCATCCAAATGTGGTTTCCTTGGAGCCTGCATAAACTGACTTACCAATCCAATAGCATAGCTCAAATCTGGCCTGGTAATAGTCATATAAATCAAACTTCCTACTATGCGTCTGTACATAGTAGGGTCTTCTAGAAGCTCACCTACATCTGTGCTCAGCTTCACATTCTGCTCCAAAGGAACTGAAATAGGCTTACAGCCTGTCATCCCATGTTTGGACAGTATGTCCAATCCATACTGCCTCTGCAAGAGCTATATCCCACTTGGTGATCTAATCACCTCAATGCCCAAGAAATAACGCAGCTCTCCCAAATCCTTCATCTCAAACTTCTGGTTCAATAGCATTTTCACATGAAGGATATCTTCATCACTGTCACCTGTCATAATCAAATCATCAACATAAATGACAAGTAGCATAATATCTTTCTCTATTTTTCTCACATAAAGTGAGAAATCTGCCTTGGAAATCTGAAAGCCAATAGTGACAAGATACTATCCTATCTTGTCAGACCATGCTCTAGGTGCTTGCTTCAAGACATACAAGGCTTTCTTCAACCTGCAAACAAACTCAGGATAAATAGCATGCACATAACCTGGTGGCTGCTCCATATAGACCTCTTCTTGCAAATCACCATGCAAGAAGGCATTCTTTACATCCATATGATGTAAAGACCATCCCTTTGATGCAGCCATAGCAATGACTGCTCTTATGGTTGCCATCCTTGCAACCGGGACTGAATGTTTCTTCATAGTCAATGCCATATGTTTGTGCATACCCCTTGACTACTAATCTTGCCTTGTATCTGTTCACAGAACCATCTGCATTGTGCTTCACCTTATAAACCCACTTACAGCCAATTGCATTTTTACCTTTAGGCAAAGGTAACAATTCCCATGTAGCATTTGCTTCCAAGGCATCCATTTCTTCATCCATGGCTTTCTCCCATTTTTCTTTTCCCATGGCTTGCTCAAAAGAAGTGGGTTCTGGTTCCTGTATCACTTTGACCATATATGCATAGTGAATGGCTGTAAATCCATCATATTTCAGCCTATCCACAGGATACCTACTCTCGTAGACCTGCGCAAAGTAGGTTCACTCCCAGGTGCTCTCAAAACATCCCTGGTCTTCCTTACTCCAGGTGTAACAATAGAAGGAATACCCAACTCATCATCAATGCTCTGTTCTGAGCCACTGGATTCACCATCCACATAAGAGTGACCTGCATTCACATCAAACATGGGCTGATCAACCTTCTCTTTTCCTTTTCGTGATACCTGCATACCAGTATCTGCATTACTTTGAGAAGATTCTCCTGATCTCAATCTGCCTGTCCATGGAGAAGAATGTGAACCACTGCTAGAGGACGCTCCAGGTCCACTAATATTTTGTGACTGCTGCTGTGAATTCTGTGCAGCATTACCATTTTGTGCATCTACATCATCAATCACATTTACTGGTTTATACCAACTACTCATCTCATCAAAAACAACATGTCTGCTCACTGTAAACTTACGAGTAGAAGGGTTATAGCATCTATACCCTTTTTGCTGTAGAGAGTAACCAATAAAGATGCACTTCTCAGCTTTTGGATCCAACTTGGATCTCAACTCATCTGGCACATGTACATAGGCAATGCAACCAAAAATTTTCAAATGAGAAATATATGGTTTCCTACCAGTATACCTCTCCTCTGGAGTCATTCCATGTATTGCTGCAGTGGGAGTCCTGTTCATTATGTAGACTGCTGTAGCAACTGCTTCAGCCCAATAAAAATCTGGCAAGTCTTTTTCATTGAGCATGGCACGAGATACCTCTCCAATATGCCTGTTTTTCCTTTCTACAATTCCATTTTGTTGTGGGGTATGACTGCATGAATATTGCTGCTTTATGCCATGCTCCTGCAGGAACCTTGCAAACTCATTTGAGAGGTACTCTCCCCCTCCATCTGACCTTAGGCATTTTATTTGCAAGCCTGTTTCTTTTTCAACCATAGCTTTAAGAGTTTTGAAATGCCCAAAAACTTCACTTTTCTTTTTCATAAAATACACCCAAAATTTTCTGCTATAGTCATCAATAAAACTGACAAAATAATGACAGCCTCCAAGAGATGCAGCTTTAGTTGTCCACACATCAGAGTGGATTAATTCCAATGGCTTCTTACTCTCTTGAACATGTCTAGGAAATGGTTTCCTTGCCTGTTTTCCAAACTGACAGGCTTCACATACCTTATGCATTTCTGCAACCTTGAATTTTGGCAAACTTGCAACAATATTTTGGGCCTGCATTGATTTTAGTCGCTGTACATTAACATGACCAATGCGTTTATGCCAGATATTAATATCTGCAACTACACCGGTCCCATGTGCAAACATTGTTGCACTCAATTCAGACATGTCTGCATCCAATGTAAACATTCTGCCCTTCTTCTTTCCTTTTGCTATCAAGCGACCTTTATTTTTCATATCCTCAACAAAGCATCCATGAGGATTAAATCTGACCTGCAAGCCCTGCTCAACCATTTGACCAACAGAAACTAGATTCTTGGTGATATTCGGGACATGAAATACATCGGACAGGTATTTCTTTTTCCCATCCTGCATAGACAGGGGAATTTTTCCAATCTGCACAATAGGATGTGCAGTATCATCACCAGTCTCCACAAATCCTAGTTTTTCCATTTTCCTTGCATCCTCCATCCATTCTGCATGACCTGTCATGTGGTTTGATGCACCTGAGTCAACATACCATACATCGTTGCTTTCTTCTGCACTTGTCACAGAATTGTTCATGTGCTGCACCATAAACAAATGCTCATTTCTGTCATCACCCTGTCTACTAGAAGATGCATAATTTCCTTGTTGCAGTTTTCCATTCATGATGTCATTCTACTTTTTATAGCAGTCTTTAGCCATATGACCCATTTTACCATAGTAGTAGCATTCAACATTACTGTTTGCATTTTGGCCTCTTTGCCATCCACCACGACCTCTTTGGCTCCCCCTGCCTCTAGAGTTACCACGTCCTCCTCCATAGGACTGGTTTTCTTGAGTTTGTTGCATATTCTGATTTCTGCCACGGCCTCCAAATCGACCTCCTCTACCTCTGCCTCTACCTCTTCCAGCATTTGAGTAGAAGACAGCTTCTTTTGAAGTTCCTCCTGAAGAAGATGCACCACCATTTCTCTGCTCCTCAAAAATTAGAAGAGCAATCAACTCCTCAAAATCAGGAAATCTTTCACGGACGGAAATGGATGTTCGGAACTGTGCATAATCCTTTCCTAGACCATTCAAGGTCACAGAAACTAAATCATCATCTTCCACTGGCGACCCAATGGAAGCAAGTGCATCTGCAATCTTCTTCACCTTCATGTGGTAGTCATTGATGCTCATACTTTCTCTTTGCACATTATGCAACTCTTGCTTGAGCTGCATTTTCCTGGCTTGCGTATTTGTGCTATACATTTTTGACAAAGTATCCCATGCCTCCTTTGGCGTGCTTGCATCCTGAATATGCACAATCATAGAGTCTGAAATACTGATAGACAACCAGTACATAACTTTCCTGGCTCTCTCATGCCATGCTTTGAATGCCTGCATTTGCTGTTGATTGGGAACATCAGGAAGAACTGGTTCTTCTTCGTTTCCTGCAACAAATTCCCAATATCCTTTTCCCATAAGGAAATTTGTCATTCTAAACTTCCATGCTTGGAAGTTGTTCTTGTCAAGCTTTTCAGTGACAATCTGTGAAAGAGAATCAGACGCCATTACAAAACACTGTAAAAAATTCTGTCACTGCAAAGAACACAGCTTCACCCTCACAAGGGCAAATCTGCAAAACTGGTGAAAGTGGTATTTGACCACACAGTCACTTCCTAGTGACGATTTTGCATAAACAGGAACCAAGGATGATTCTGTAACTCCCAATGTCTCTGCACATAAGCATACGATGCAATTTCTGTGGTAACTTTTCACCGACCTGTAGAACAGTGGTCGCACAGTATAAAACTGGGCCTTTTTCTGAGTGCATGCAGAAAACTTCCGCCTCCAAAACAGGCCCCGAAATGGCCTCAAATCAAAGAAACAAGGTCGCTGAGGGCTAAAGCTTCCCCCGCAGCATATACTGCCCTCTTGCTTCACCGCGAAGGGCGTCTCAACCTGAGACAATGCACTCCTGCACTTTCCGGCTGTGCTACCTGCAGAGATCTGCTCCCAAAACAGAAAATGAAAGCAACACTGCTCCTCTTACCAGAACACCGCGAGCTTGGCTTGCTTTCTTGAGCTCTTTACCATGAACAAGGCTCTGATACCATGTCAAGATTGTGGGAGAGAAGGAAGGAGTCTCGCTTGAAGCTTTCTTGCTTGCACAATGGGGGAATACACACAAGGGTGGAGGCTGAAAACAGTTTTCCTCTTCTTAGTTGTGTAAGCCAAAAGAACTCACATACAAAGAAAATAGAAGAACCCTATATATGGGTCTCAAAAACAAACTCAACTAACTAAGGTGGCATACTAACTAAGCCACGAACTAGAGTAGATAAGGATAGTTGTCATGTAGCTATTATTCATGGGCGGTGTACCAACCGCGTCTGCAACTGACAAGTCGGTGACATAAATACACAACGGTCACCCTGGCGTATCACGAGTGGAGCTCGATATCTCAACAATCCATCATCCCATCTTCATTCTCATAACGTGCTCAAGATAACATGTCTGCCACTGGGTTATCTCTTCTTGCAATATGCTGAAATTCAGGTTCAAAGGTTTGATATATGCAATCCACCGGAGCATAGCAATGCCCGGAGTAGCACAACCAGTAATCATACCCACTGTCATAATTCCCCATAATTCACTTTTAACCTGTGGATATCTTCTCTGTCGTTCAGTCAATACTTTAGCACCAAAGCGAATTGCGTATCTTTTTCCTTCCTCATCATCTTGTCCAATTGCCCATCCAATCCTGATTGGACTTGTATCAACAGTAATAATGATAGGCTTTCCATGTGAATAGTCAGCCTTTCTCAACGTAGGAGTAGATTTTAAGAGTTGCTTCAATTTCTTCATTGCTTTCTGATGCTTCCTTTCCCAATGAAAATTTTGACATTTCCTTAGAAGCTGATAAAGAGCATCGGGTACATGTGCAAAGTGAGGAATCCATATCAAATAGAACACACATGCACCCAAGAATCTACGCACCTCTGATACATTCGTGCATAGATCTCGCATTCTATCAATCCCATCTATTTTTGCTGGTGATGGCCTTCACCCATAATGCCCACGTATATGCCCAACAATCAAAACCTCTTCAACTCCAAAGACAGACTTTTGTCCAGAAAGAGTTAAATGCACCTCTTCTAGACATTTCAAAATCCTCTCACAATCCATAATATGGTCTGCAACAAACTGTTTGCATCCATGAGCATCCATCTCTTCATAGTCAATTGTGGTATAAAATCCCTTAGTACCCTATTCATAGCATTTGTCATGTGTGCCACTGAGTTTGTTCCACCCTGTGGGAGAGTATACATCCGTACTAACCCCAAAGGAGTCTTCATGGTTGTGATATCCCTGCTTTCAATTGCAAGCTGAAACTGATCATAACCCGAGTAAAGATCACCCAAAGAATAGATCGCTCTGCCTGCAAAAGCGTCTGCAAATTCATCAACCAAAGGACCTGCACCCACATTTCTTATGGCCACTTTATTGACCGGTTGCATGTCTTTAATAAATCTCAAAGCCCCATAACACAATATTAATGAGTTTGAGAATCTCTCAATTTCCATTTTTTGAATACTAAAAAGGTGGCACCTAGATAACATGCTCATAAGTTTCTCAAAACCATATGATATGACCTATCATTGGAAAGCTCTTGAAAAATGGAATCTATTGAGCTATAGAGCGCTCGATTTGGAGTCATAGTGTTCAAGTTATGACAAAATACAAAGATTTGACCACATGTCCCAAACTTATGGGAAATTCCCATATTCCCCAATATGATGTTTCATTCTTTTTGGGCATAGTAAACCAATTATTTCAGTACGGGGCTGAAGAAGGCTCCAAGATCTTCATGCAAATTTTTTCATTTAGCAAATCCATCAGCTTTGGCAAGTAAGCTTTAGGCACTAGAATAGGCCTCAAGTTCCATGGTACATGTGGCACAATAAATATGACCATAGGAGAGACGACGTTTGGATCCACACAACCTATTTCACTTGGCTGAAATGCAAATTCCTTCCCATGTCTAGCCAACATCCCCATAAAACAGTCTCTCTCAATAGGCAAAAGATACCCTTCTGCACCAACTTTCAATTCTTGTAATGTATCAGATGTAGACTAATGACCTATATCTTTAGGATCCCGCAAACTTGGCTGCCTTGACACTTTTTCATACATTACTCTCTGGTGGAAGTGGCAAAGCAATTGGTTTCACCTTTTTGTCAATTGTCTTATACTTTGTCTCCACAAGTGCTTCAGTCCATTGTAATCCTTCCTGCTGAGCAAACAATGCTATAACATCATACATATCCAAAGAACATACTGACAACACTCTATTTTCTGCCTCATTTTTTGCATGTATAGTTGCTGAAATTTCAGCCATAGTGTCACTAATATTTAGCCCATAAAAGATGCCTGAAATGCCATCATTTTTAGCTAACAGCCTCAATGCTCTCAGTTTCTTAATAGCCTGTTTCATAGATATGCGTTTAACCCTACACATAGCTTTCATAGGCTTAAACCAACATGAACTGTTTGCTGTAAAACTGAGAATTACCAATAGTAAATACATGCTTCATTTCATCAAGAGGTGAGTACACCCTCTGAATAGAACTATTGTAGCTCCGCATTACAGCAGTGCTTAATGAAAATCCAGGTCTTTGAATTCCCTTGCATTTGGAACCAAAGGAGACTCTCGAAGTGTATCACGATTCCTGGGATGATTAACACAAACAGTAAGAAATTGGACTGCTTTTCTCCCATCCTTGCTTGTGACTCTTGCATAAGCAAAACCATCATCAAGCACCTTTGTTTCCATACGCACACCTGTAATATAGGGCTGTCCCAAAATCACTGCATATGAGGAATTATCTTGCACAAAGAAGCGTTGCTCTTCTTGTACATCACCAATAGTCACTTTTACATTAAGACATGTAGCATAGAGCTCCCTTGAATAATTATTTGCATCCCTCATACGCCAACCATGATCAATGTCCACAGGCCATGCACCATTTTCATACAATCCTTGCTCAATTATATTTATCTCAGACCCATGGTCAAGTAAAGCAACACAAGGAGTTTCACATTCCCCTATTTTCTTATCGTTTCAGTGGTAGCTCTAGCCCAATGATTTCTTGTGTAGTGACTTTGAGGAATAAATCCTAGAGTCTCTTCTCCATATTGTTGCATTTGGCTTACTCCACCATGCATATTGCTACAAGACAATGCATTTTTAGCCACTTTCTTCTCTTTTCCACATGTTGTCCCCACTGATTAGTAGCATACTGCATAGATAATCCAGTACTTACTTCATGCTCATATTCAGCCTGAATACCCAACAAACTAGTTTCCTCTTCAAATTGCAACAATGCACTAGTGGTATCACCAAGAAACTGATGCTTCCTTTTAATTATGTCAATGATCTCATCATGAAATTCTTGCTTGGCATAATTTTCACATATTTTAAGCTCTTTTGTACTTTCAGATGTGAACTTGTGACAATGTTAGAAGGATTATGAAGACTTGGCTAATTTGCTGCCCTATTAGCCAGTCCTTCACTTTCAAGAGGCAGTGGGACTGCCACAAGTTTGACTTTCTTATCCATCTTCTTGTATTTTGTCTCCACTTGAGCTTCAACCTTGTTGAGTAAACCAATGTCTTCCTGCTCAACAAATTCTTGAATTGTTTGACAAAAATCCAATGTACATACTTCTATGGATTGATTTTCTGCCTGATTTACTGCATGAGTAGCTGCATATATTTCAGCCAATGTGTTAGTAGTAATCAATCCAAAAAAAAAGGCCTGAAATGTATTCATTTTCAGCCATCATGTCATAAGTTTTCAGTTCTCTTTTTACATGACATAAATATTTTCTTTCAACCTTACTTGTGGCCGGAAGAGACTTATAACAGCCCATACTTTTGGTTATACATACATACAAATTTGCTAGAGAGACAGTTTTTGTAGCATAAGGAGGTTCAATCTTTTTACATGATGCACTACCATAGCCTTCTTTTATAGTAGTGCAGCTCAAAAACCCTTGAATTCTCGGGCATTAGGAGGCACATGATAATCACACAATCAATCTCTATTTTGATGATGGTTAACACACAGGGTAAGAAATTGGATAGCTCATTCATTATCCTTGCTTCGGATTCAAGCATAGGAAGAACCATCATCAAGAGTTTTTGTTTCCAAGTGAGCTTCAGAAATGTAAGGTTGCCCAAGAATGTTAGGGTAACTACAAGAGTCTTGAACAAAAAAGTGAAAATTGTCTTTTATGTCTCCAATAGTTGCCTGCACATTAGGACATGTAGCATATAACTCTCCAAAAGAGTTGTTTACAGCTCTCATTCACCATCCTGGATCAACATCTATGGGCCATCCGCCACTTTCATAGAGACTCCTTGCCATGACGTTTATCTCCGAGCCATGTTCTAAGAGTGCAATACATGGTGTTTCTTTTTCTCCAATTTTGATGACTGTCTCCATTGTTGCTCTTGCCCAATGCATACGGGAATAGTGACTGATTGGAATGAACTGAGCCTCTTCCTCCTCATGCATGTGTTGTATAGAAGGCCTTCTTTTTTAGAGGTGGGTTGCCCAACTAGTTTGGATCAGCCGACCATTACATTTTCAGCTTTCACTTCTTTAATTTTTGCATTCATGTTTTCTTTATCTTCAACTTCAATTGCTGCAATTAATTTTTTAACTGCTTTAATATGAATTCCTTGTGAAGTCAGCTTATCTTCATCCTACACAAAAACTCAAAGAGCTTGCAAAAAAGCATGCATTGTTTCTTCAACTTCATCACCAACATATTGTATTTTCCTTTTGATTACATTAATAATTACATCATGGAATTCACATTTGGCAATTCCAAGAATTTTGCCTTAGGTGAATTCAATTTTGCTTCCTAGAATTCATTCTTCTAAGACTCGTTTGAGATCGATGGCAGATTCTATGTCAGACTACAATTTGTAGCCTAGCTGCTTACCTTTCTTCTTTTCTTCGGTTTTCTTTGTTTGTGGTGCATCTTCCATCTCTTGATCTGGGTTATATTTTCAGCAAGCTTTGGTTGTTCAGGCGTTCTTCTAGTTACCCATTTTAGAGGGCCAGAAGAGGAAGCCCCTGGTTCATCTTCTCTTCTTCTCTTTTGTTCAATCAATACTTCTTTATGATTGACGTCAGCCAAATTTGCAAAGGTGGAAAAAGAATCTACTGATTCTTTCCAACCAGTTATTCCTCGAATGCACTGACTGGCATTAGTCAAATCTTCTTTGGTTGCTTTACCACATTCCATTTGATCTAGTACCTGCATCCATACTTTAGATTGCACATTAGCTTTACATGCTTTCAAACTTGATTTAGTTGGCTCAATTTTGCAGCCCATAAGTAGCTACATCAATTGTTGCATAGGCATTCTTTACAACTAAATCTTCTAATCTTTTCTTCATTCCACCATTGCCAAAATTTGGCTCTAGTGGAAGACTAGTTTCAGCTGCATGGATTTTTCCATCTTTCCAAAAGATGAGCTTCTGTACTTTAGCCTCATGGAAGGCAGAACACTCCCTCTTGTCATGTTGTTGGCTATCGCACCAAATATAGCACCTCTTAAAGCCTTTTCTCATGGGTCTTTGAGTTGATAATCGTCCTCGTTCTTCAACTTTGACATCTCTACTTTGGAACTAATTTCTGTGAGATTCAAACGAAGGTCACGCATGCTTTTAATAAGTTCATCCATGACATCATTTTTAAAAGGAATAGAAGAAGAATGAGTTGGTTGATTAGTCAAAGGAATAGGGGATTTTGAAGGTGGAACAAGCTCCATCAATGGAGTTGTTGAAGTTCAAGTAGAGCCCAATGCTCTCTTCGAGCAATCATGTTAAGTGCATCAGTAACATCTGTCCATGCAGTCTTGACTCCTGATTCAGAGGTAGCATCTTCTAGGCGATCAACAAGCTTTTCTTGCACAATGGGATTTGCAACCTTAAGGAATAATTCAATCTTCAGACCTTCCATACTTTGTTGGTCTTTAGCATCAAGTTGTCCAAATTTACTTTCAAATTCATGGTATAGAGTTGTTGCAGCTAAACCTTTGTTGGGTTTTTCAACCCATTCAGTGAAACTTTTATTTGTCATAAGGCTAGAGTCTTCTAAGAAGAATTCTTCACGTAGGGCTTTTTTGAATGCAGCCCAATCCACATCTTGTTGGAAAAGACCATGGATTTTTTCTTAAAGACCATGCTTGGCTAGTCTAGCAAAATAATGGCTCCATGCATGTTGTGGTACACCGAAGAAGAGCATTTTCTTAACATACAAACGAATAAAAACAGAGACATTTTGACCACTAAATCGTTTTAATTCATGCCCAACTTCTTCTAGGCCCTTGATAGCTGTGGAATCAATCTTTTTTTCCTCTTGCCTTTGTTGTTGTTGTTGATGTAACACTTGGATTTGTTGTTGTTGAGTCTACTGCAGTATGCACACCAATTGTTGTAGAGTATCTCCTGAAGAATCCCCCATCTTGGAGTTCCCTTTTGCACCGACCTTCACGTCGAGTTCACCAATGTCGCAGCGTGTAGGATTGAAGAACACCACAGGGGTTTGGCAAGAGAAGAATGTATGGGGGTTCAAGAGATTAGACTTTAGAGATGGTAGAGATAAGAGAAGGATTGAAGGTTTCAAGCTAAGTTCTTGAAGATAAGTGATAGCAAGGTGAAGGTAGATTCAAGGAGAGGAGTAGACAGAAGAGAAGGGGTTCGAAGAGATTGAAGATGTAGAAGAATACAAAAAGAATTACAAAATATAGAAGAATACTAATAGAGATGAAGCCTGTCAGTTTCTTTCAGCATTATGAGAAAATATAACTCTAATAAACAAAAACGTGTACAAAATAATACATTCCTCTATGGTGCTCAGATCACCAATCTGATCCTTCCAATGGCTCCGAAAGGGGGGTTAAATACCATGACACATGGCCAAAATCCTCCCAGATCACTCCTTCTTCATCTCCCACTTTTGGAGTGTTGTTCACTACCTGAAAACAGCGATCGCGCGCTGCGCAATTTTGCTAATTTAGAATATTAAAAATTGATTAAAATCTAATATTTTTGAACCATAGACACTAACACTAAAGTCTAAAATGGCATTGGCTCTCTAAATGTAAAAGGAAGCCACACTCTAGATTTTTTTACACGGCATGCGCGTAGCGGCATGACAACATGGGAGAGGAAAAAAGGAAAGGAATATGGCGGTGGGTAGACACCCGCAAGGTCTGAAACGTACTCCGCGTCTAAAGAGTCCGCACACGAGAGAAAAAAAATCCACAAGTGGTAACAGCAACGCGACTAGGGAGACATTTTGCCTCCTATAAAATACAAACCAAAAGATGAATACCATGATGCACCAAAGAAAAAGATGGGTGACTTATGCAATGTGGATGATCACATCGTTAGGAAAAGGAAATTGAAAAAAAATTATGGGTCTGTTTTAAGATTTATCGACCATTTAATAGGATTTTGGGACAGGTGTTTTGTTTAACATTAAATTTGTGTGCTTGATTTTGTTTTATTTTGGTGTTTATGTTTTTTTTAAAAAAATTTATGGAGATGGGTGGTGGAAGGGTAAAAAATGTAGATAAGATTGGTTTTTAGGTTGTGTATTTGTGGTTATTTGTTTGTTTTTTTGTTGTTTTTTTTCTCTTTTTTTAAAAGGAAAAATGAGGGTTTCAAAATGTAAATGGGTTTTGTGAGCTTTATTTTTTGTTTGTTTTGTGTAGTTTTGGTTGGTTTAATGATGTTGGGGTATGTGTGGTTATTTGTTTTTTGGTTTGTTTGTTTGTTTTTAAGTTTATGTGTGGAGGCATTAGAGGGTTTGTGTTTGGATCATTTTGTTTTTCAAGTAATGTGTGAAATTTCAAAATGAGTGTGAATGAATAAGGTATTGGATTCAGAGTTTTTGTTTTTGTTGGTTTGTTTGTGTGGTGTTTTCTTGGTTTTTTTTCTTTAAATGAGTTTGGCATTTATATAGGCAATGTAAGCTCATGAAATATTAAAAAACATGTGAAAGGGTGTGTGGACTTTTTTTGGGATTTTTTTGAAATTTTTTTAGATTTTATTGATTTTTTGAATTTTTATGAATTGTGAAAGGATTTTGAATTTTTTAATAATATTTTTTGTCATTTATTCATGTGTGTTCAGTAAAAAAAAAAAGATTGTGAAAATCAACATAAGAAATTTTCAATGATTTCTTTTTATAGATGTTTTATGCTTTCTTTTTTTTATTGTTTTATGGTTTTTGGTGTTGTTTATGGCTTGTTTAATGGGTTCAAGTTTAAAATTTACATGTGAGTAGCTGCTAGCACATATGAACTGCGTAGAACTGTGTATGAATGGCTACGACGTGTGAACAGCTGTTAACATCCGCATCATTGCACAAACAACATGACACCATGGCCATGTGCATGAACAGCTGCTAAACAACGCATAAGCAAGTCACAGACACGATCCATGAGACACGAATTGCACATGAATGGTAGCTACAAGCGAGTAGGAAACACTAGTGATAGTCCCACACACGAAGAGCCGCAATAAGACAAGTGGCAGGGGGTCGGTGTGCAGGGGTACTAAGGGGGAGGAGGGTAGGGTGGGGGTGAAGGAGGGCTAAGGGAGGGTGGTGGGGAGTGCTGCGGGATTGCAGAGTGGAAAGGGGGGCTTAGGAAGGGGTGGGGAGGGAAGGGGAGAGTTGGAGAATGGAGTGATGGGGGTGGGGTGTGGCGAGTGGGTGGTGAGGGACCGGTGGGGGCGGCGAGGGCCAAAGTGGGAGGTGCCCCAAGGAGAGGGAGGGGAGGCACAAAAAGGTGTGGGGAGAAGGAGGGGAAGAAGAAGACGAAAAAGAAGGAGAAGAAGAAGGAGAAGGAGAAGGAGGAGAAGGAGGAAGAAGAAGAAGCAGCAAGAGTAGGGAAAAAGGGGAGAGAGAGAGAGAGAGAGAGAGAGAGAAGGAGAGGAGAGGGAAGGAGCAGAGAAGGGGATGTCAAGGAGAGAGAGAGAGGGAGAAGAGAGAAAAAAAGAAAGAAAGAAGGAAGAGAGAGGAGAGAGGAGGAAAGGAGGGGGAGGAGGGAACCATCGAGGAGGGGGGTGGGTACTATTATTTTTTAATTTAAAAAATAAAAAAATTAGTATTTTATTTTTTGTGTTAAAAAAAAGAAAAATCAAAATTACTCCCCCCTCGTTCCACACACAGGTGCGGGGCAAGGGTAAAAAAAATTTGCAGGGGACGAATGGTGCGATGGATGCATCAGAAGATGTGTAAAGTGAAAAACGTGGATGTTTACGTGCAAAACGGGAGGTACGTACACATGTAAAAACTCGAATTCTTTTTAAATAAAACCCAAACTACGCATCAAAATGAAATGTCGTTGTTGTGATGTTATGAGGACACAGTGTGAAAAAGTATGGAATGCATCATCATCCGACTTCTTTATTGATCTAGAGAGTCAATGTGATCTGAGCCATTTGTACTAGTGTGAGTTGCATGGATTATCCAAAAATACTAAATTTTTGGATAATTTTAGCATATTTTTTATATTATTTATTGTAAAAATGTGAAAAAGTTAGAAAAAAGCTTTTAGATTAGGATGGCATGCAAAAAGCTAGTTGCTTTTTTAGCCAGTTAGGAGATTTTTCATAAAAAAAGACAGATTGACGAAATCGCGCACGTTGCAATCACTGTAAACAGGCTAAAAACTGCAGATTGAACTGAAAGAAGAAGGAGTGATCTGGGAGATCCGTAACCAGGTGTCCAGGTGTCTTGGGGTTTTACCCCCCTTTCGGAGCCAATAGAGCCATCAGATTTGGGTTCCGAGCAGGAGAGAAGGAGCTGTAATTTTTATGCACGTTTTGTTCTACAAAGAAGCTCTAGGAGATCTAATGCCTGGAGATTGCTTCTGAGTAGTGCAACGATTCTAGGTTCTTTTAATACATATTGATTCAATTCATTGTGATTTTTCCTTGTGGTGTTTACCACTTGGGTATTCTCTATCTTCTCTTCCATCTCCTATCTCTACTTCCTTCTACTTCTGATCCCCGATGGATTTGACCTTTTGACAAAAACCCCTCCGACATTGGTCAACCCAACGTGAAAGGTCGTCAGAAAAAGGAAAGACAATATGAGAGAATCTTTGAATACATTCTCCAGTGATGTTTTGCAACAGTTGGTGCAAAATATGAATATGCTTATGTAGGTACATCAACAACAACAGGTGATGCAAGCTTCAGCTCAAATAGAAAGTGTTGTGATGAATGCTTTGCAAGCAGTTGAGCATGAGGTGAAGTTATTCAATGGTAGGAATGTATCTTCATATGTATATACCTATGCTCAGAAGATGGAATTCTTTGGGGGGTGGCTAAATCTGCATGGAGCCGGTATTTTGTACACGTTACTGTTCATGAATTGAAAGCACGGATGACTGAATTATACTTGCAGGATGCAAACTGGGTAGCCTTAAAGAAGACACTCAAGCAAGAATTTTACATTGAGGACACCATTTTGATTACGCGGAAGACTTTTTAGGAGTGGGTTATACAACCCAATAAGGGTCTTGTGGCTACAAAATTGTTAAGAGAATTTGAAAGTCATTTGAGTAGTTGGATCTTGCGGAACAGCAAGCTCTTGCAAGTCTAAAAATTGAATTGTTTCTACAGGCAGCTGATCCTGAGCTTCAAGAGAAGCTTGATGATTTGCTAGAGGATCAGACTATAGAGACAGGTTTGAAAACAAAGTGGAGACATGTCAAGGAAGCTGCTACTGCACTTGTGAAGAAGCATAGAAGAAGAGAAAGATTGCATGTCTTTGGTTTACCCACTATTACAGGCAATACAGTTGAAGTATCCAGTAAGCCACCCGATTCTGTGGCTAACCCTATGGCTCTACCTGCTATTGTCCCCTGTGCTAGGGAAGATGTCTTAGATGAATTGGTCAAAGGCATGCGGGATCTTCAATTGAAGGTTGCAAAATTGGATGAAAAAGGACAAGAGGAAAGGGGACGGGCAACAACCCCTAAGCCTGAAAAAAGATGTATGTGGTGTGACAGTTTGTAGCATGAGAGAAAGGATTGTGCTGCCTATCAGGAGGCCTTGGCATGACACCTCATCTTTTGGAAATATGGCAAGATCCATGCACGAGAAACGGGATTGCCTCTTGCTTTGAATTTTGGAAAGGGAGGTATGCAAAAGTTGTTGGAAGACTTGGCTATCTGGAATGCTTATGCGGCGGTACATACTTCTACTTTTGGTTTACAGTTGGATAGAATGCATAGCCAAGTGATGGTTGGTCCAAAGGCTGAAATATGGACACATGCTTTACATGCAACTGAAAAGAGAAAGGTCACTAATAGTTAAATGTCTCATGCAGGGCAAGACATTCGTGGCATAACTAGTTGGGAATCATCGGTAGATGCATATTCAGTATATGCATATTTAGCAAAGGTACAAAACACGGATGTACGTGTGGAAGAAAAATATGCATATTCAGTATATGCATATTTAGCAAAGGTACAAAACACGGATGTACGTGTGGAAGAAAAACGAAAAAGAGATGAAGATATTGCAAGGACATCTAAAAGAATGACAAGAAGAAGTGCGGATCAGCCTAAAGCTACAAATCAGCCATCTCCTGAGCATGTTATGGAAGAGGTCAGTCAAGAGCAAAAATAGGATAACAAACAAGAGGGCAAAAAGAAGGGCAAGTAGCCAGGATATAAGTTGCAATCTGACACTGAGACAGCCAGATCTTAAGAAGGTTCTTGAAGAACGGATCTTAAATAGTCGGGTGGAATTTACCTTGGGAGAGCTTTACAAGGAAAATATGGTATTTGACTTAGAAAGGAGAAAGAGTATCAACCTTGTCTTTGCAATAAAAATTATCTCTCTCACTCTCCTCCTGCATTATCTATCTTGCTCTTTTGAATAGAGTTTCCCCTTGATTCAAGCTAACGTCCTCTCTATGGCTTCTCATGCCCCATGGCCATAACAGTCATACACATGGCATTTTTCATGTTGAGATATTTGCAATCATATCAATCTCGGAAGGTGTCAAGGTACGAAATATAGACTGTTTTATTCGAGACACTGCTTTAGTGTCTAAGCTTTTCAAATTTATTGTACAGGAAGCTAAAGTCAAAACATCACAATAGGAATGGTAAGAAATATGGGACTAGTATAAGAAGGGAAGTACCAATGAAAGATCTCTCCACATCTCCTTAACGGATCTTCACACTCCTCTCGTTAGATACAAGAGATTTCTAGTCTTCTTTCTCGTTCTTGCCTAAGCAATTCTCTCTCTGCTTTTGAATGAAGAGGCATACATTTTCGAATCAAGTTGTGTGCCCTTATTGGAAAACCCTAGAGGACTCTTAGAAACTGCACCATTTTTCATGACCTAAAATGGGCCCGATAATGGCTCTCTCACTCTCTAAGCTGACTATTAGACCTCACACAACTAACCTCGATAGCCTTACAGTCATGAGAAACTAGCGATAAAGTAGAAAACCTCTCTTAACACTACAATATTATGTCTTGTAATCCATTACCTACCCAATTGCATGTCTTGAACTCCAAGCTAGAGTGCCTAACATAAAAGTGTATTGTACACCACACATACATAACATAGGCTCCTCCTTGATTGAGTGATATGGCTTCTAATAATGAGCATACTACATTGGTTAGGGATTGGCCCACATCGATCCTCATCTTGTTTGACAAATCATTGCACTTATCCCACTCATCCTCACCTTAAATCCCTTATGACCCTTGTATCGAAACGACTTGGATATACCTCATACACTCAATAAAGAAAAGTTAATTGCAATGTGATGGTGTGTGCAAAATAATGCTTGAATGCATGATGTGAATGAAATGTGCTCAAGAATCTTTAATGTGAAAAACAAAGTGCAAGTGCAACAAACATTCTTTCCATTTTTCCATAAGTTTTATCTATATATTGTAGCTTTGTTCCACAAAACCAAAGGCAGTGATGTCATGTGATTTGGTGATAGCTCAATCTATTCTAAATAAGTTGGAAACTTCTCCTAGTTGAAGTGGAGTTGGTGCTAGCACGATTAAGGGAATCCATTATCTGATGTTGTCATGTATAAGCAGGTTATCAATGTTACCTATTTTCATTCGCATGGTTAAGAGAATAGTAGCTACTACGGATCCAATTCAAAATTGATTGTACACTTCTCGAAAGGCATTAGATGTTGAATATCATGAGATTTGTAATTAGTTGCACCTAATGAAGACATATTTTGATATCTAAAAAATGTTTGGGCACATGAATACATACCCAAAACCAATGGAGTTTATGCAGAAAAGAAAAAAACTAAAATATTGCTATAATAGTTTATATTAGAAGTTTTGAAAACAACATGCTATTATGAGGTGGAATTGGAAATAAACGCAAAAGCTTTAAAATATCTTACAAAGAAAAATATTGGTCGTTTGTATGGAGGGGAATAGCTTGTTTGTAAAGCTTGAAAACGCAAAGATGGTTGTTTGTGATGAAGGATATATATATATATATATATATATATCTAAAGACCTGCTGATGGGTTGGGGGGGAGCTAGTCTACATACTTCACTAGAGGATTGATTTGGTGGTGTAGCTGTGTACAATTAATGCAATATGAGGAGCCAATTATAGTGACACGGAGGAAATAGTAGATAGGAGAGGGGCACGACGCTACCTTCAACATGATATGGATGTCATTATCGATACATCCATAGCTCCTCCATCACACAGTGATGGGACCTGAAATGGGTCGGCATTGGCTATGGCACTAGCCGGACCTCATGCTCATGATAGACAAACACACCCTCACGGCCTCGCGGACCAGGAGCGTCAATCTAATACTAAAGGACAAACTGCCCTAAAGCCTAATCTATGCATTTATAGTTTATTGTCCAACGTTTCCCTTTCTCATAAACTCCACAGAGGGAGAACCCATACACATTAGCAATAAATACCATGATCGCACACATGGAGGCAACCTCTCGGTAGAAATACCGCGGCCCCACTGCAGCTCTCCTACATCGCAGGGATTGTCCCCTTGATGCGCTGCTCAACATATAACACAAACGAACACAAACTCCTCTCTTTTATATTTCTCATATTTCCAAGAGATATACCATGCTTCCTCACCAAACAGTCCCTTAGGAAACCACCCCTCTATCCTACGGCAAGGGATAACCTTACACACTCAATCGTGGGTTAAATTCCTAAGAAAACAATTGCTATGCAGTCCAGGAGCTTTTCCGTTGATACCATGAAATATGCATAGTACATAATGTGAATGGTTTAGTGAACAAACAAAAGAAAATCAGCATTGTGCATCGTGCGAAACCAATCTTTTCATGATTTCTATGCTAACGTTTATGTAATGCAAAGAGAAAAGACACCGAGCCTTACGCTTATGCTGCCTTTCCCTTTATTTTAAAATAATGGCCTCTAGGCATGATGCAACACATAAACCAGATTTTAATTTATATTTTGACGCTCAACCTCCCCTCTCACCCTACTGTTTAATGTTTTGCATTCGTTGATAGGTGAAAGGGTCGTTTTTTATGTTTTTCCATAGAAACAAAGCGATAAACATGAACGAAAACATAGAAATGAGGGTAAACCGAGACCAACCTCATGCTCTACCTTCATTATACATTGCACAAACACACATGTAATTTTTTGGAATTTTTCTTTTACCGTCTCCTAATTTTCTCCCATTTAAACCCCATTTTTCACCATTTTTGGTATTTTTTCTCTATTTTTTTCAATAAAAAATGACTAGAAATTAAGATTGATTGTGGGCTGTGGCCCTTAGGTTCCTTGATAGCAAAATTTCAGGTTTTGTAGGCATTATGTCTCATATTTCCCATTTATTTTGCAAAAAACCCCATTTTTACCCCTTAAACGCATGTTTTACGGGTTTTATAATATTAATTTTAACCATATCACTTATGATTTTCTGATTTTCAGATTATAAACTGATAAAACTCATAGAAAACAACATTGTAATGAATATTCAGCCCATGGGAACAATGTTTCATCAATCAAATAGCAAAAAAACTCATTTTTTCTTCATAAAAATTGAATTACCGCTTAGGCTCCGTGTCTCGGGATCTCGGTTTTGGTGTGGGACTACAGGTCAGTCCACATTCAATGTCCAGCATCTTCACAATCAGCAATCTTCATGTCTACATCAACCCGGAAGCAATCCAGTCCCAACCGAACAAGCTTTCCTTCACCATTCTTCATTTTCCTCTTGCACACAAGAACAACCCCTTAGGGGAGAGAGAGGGAGGAAAGAGAAATACTAGATTTCCATCTCTTCATTCCCACAGCCATTTCATAGCCGAAGCAGGCGATAAGACCGGCAAGGATGGAGAAGATCGGGGGTATCATTAGTTGGATGGGTTGTTTGTAACCTGTCATCTCCATCATGAAGATCCATGGTGCAATTTTCGGCGTGAAGATGGCACCTTCATCCCACATTCTCTCTCCATGTTTTTTGCTTCATAAGGTGCAGAAAATTTTGGGGGGGCGGGGGTCCAAACTCAAAAGGCATGCCCAATTTTGGCCTCCCAAGTGTCCATCTTTTCATATCTTGACCATTTGTTGGCTCCTTCCCCGTCCGGCATCCATTTCGAGTGCTGTAAATTTATGCGCGTCCGGCTTGACATCCCGCACTGACTAACAACTCCTAACACCCCGCACGTCAGTCTGAAAAATAATAAAAAATCAACAAGTTTCGCTCGAGCGCCTTTTAAAAGTCGTATTTCACTTCGTGCTTAAAAATCGTCCTAGCTGGGGCCGTCGCCTTCAATGTTAAATATTTTTCCCATAAATTCTGAATGTTTTGGCAAAGTTTAGACGCATCCCGGGCTCAAAAATCCGCTCTCATTGGTGACCATGGGATAGGGCGACTCAACACGTCAAATCCCACAACAGATCTGCACAAAACAAAAAGAGGAAGCATCAAGCTGATACAAAATAGATACTCACCCACCCCTTGACAAAACCAAGGCATAACATCCACAAGGAGTAGGCCTGGCCTAATCTGATAGAAGGTCTGAAGCTAGTCAGTAACCAACCATTCCAACACGGCCAAACTAAAAAGAACTATCAAAGAGGTTGCCCTAAGTGGTGGTCTGAACTACCTACCTAACTAAGGACAACACAACCAAGAGCTCCTACTAGGCGAGGACTCCTATAGCCTGATCAAGAAGTATTTTCTAGTAGCACATTTCTTCTTTCAGGTTTTTATTTTTCCATACTCGGGCATGTAAAAAGGAGGGAGCTGAGCGTAGTGACCCAAGGAGAACAGGGCATTGGCCCCAGGTCCTGTCTCAGTACCCAAGAACCTACCAAGCCCTCGCAAGGCGATACTTAATCCTTTTCTGACACTCACTTTTATTTTCGCTCCAACCTTCCTTATTTTTTTCTTCTTTTCCAGCAAGACGCCACCCCTAGGAAGACAAGGCATCGGCCCCAGGTCTGACTCGTCCCCAAGAACCTACCAGAACTTCGCAAGGCGATGATCAACTGCTTATAAATTTTCCTTTCTTTTCTTTTCTATTTTTAGAGGGGGTTAGAACCCCTTTTTACACACCTTTGTATATATTTTTATTTTCTTTGAGATATTTAGGGTTTTTTTACCTCTTTATCATCATCATTTTTCTTCTGGCAAGCTTCTCTAACTGCCTCACAACTAACAAGAACTCCTAGAACGGCTGCCTAGTAGGCTAGCAGAACAGGTTCACTAGGACTGCTTTCTAAAACAGGCCTTTCGATGCCTAGCAATGTCTTTACAGGAGGCAACGACTACTAAGACCTCCCTCAGACATACCTAACCTAAATCTGGGACTTCATGCCTTGGTCGCCGGTCCCCAACAAGAAAAGAAAATCCCCCACAAGTACACAGACACATATAGCATAAAACACGGTACTCATAAATGAGAGATATCACCTAGATAGGGCCACAAGAAGCTTCCATGCGACAAAGGCTCCTTCCCAGCTCTTCTTCGAACTTGTCTAGCACAAGACTAAAACAAGAAACTATTAACCGCACATGTACTAAACAAACAACTGGCCCTCTTGGCCTAATGAAATAAAACACTCCACTACAAAACTGATCGGCCCTCTTGGCCTAATGAAATCTGGACGTAATATCCAAAGAAGCTAGCCTTCCAAGCTTAAAACTAGATAGGTCATTTTAGTCCACGTAATACTGATGTCCTTCGCATATACATCACACCCTATCAGACTACCCAGGGTGCCAAGGATAGCATACCATAGGTCGACTAGCCCCATGCTACTCATGCAAGTTAGCTAAAAGCTTGATCTTGTATTTTTTGATATTAGGTTTTTGTAGAGCTATAAGTGCAAGCCTTTCCACAAATAACTCATCAATAAGGCCGATCCCTTCTTGGGCACTATGAGCTGAATGAACGGCCTCAGTGGGCTCGCATGTGCTACATTTATTGTAATCCGAATAAACTGATTGTTCAAGCGGTTGAGGGGCTCCTTTGGGAGAAAGAATCATAGCTTTGTACTCATTCGAACCTCCCCTATTTGGGTTTTCACATAAATCAGTGCTGCGACCAAAACTAGGTAGAGCTTCAAGCCTAGGCACATCACATGGGTGTATCCCAAGGCAGTGTTTATTGTCAGATGTATATCCAGTCTTATCCTCTTAGGGGTTCGACAAAATATATCCAGACTTGCATCCGACACTCCTGCCATACTTTTGGAGATTTTGGGTCTCCAAACCCATCTCACATTTCCCTTAATATTCTTGCATTCCCTCAATTTGCTGCACTGGTCCTCTTCCATCCCCATCCTTTTTGGTGTAGGGGGGTTTAATATCCTCATTGACATCCCATTCTGCTAACTCACTGAGTGGTCTAGGGAGTCCTATAAGTTTCAACATGTCATTTTGATCCCCTCTTAGAGGGTCTTCCATACCTTTCCCTTTAAAAGGAAAGTCCATAACGAATTTATATAAGAGCTTTTGGTCCCTAAGTAGATTTATCATTACCACTTCTTAAGACTTGGGAACCGTGCCTTTTAAGCAACGGTTTTCCCTTGACGACTAGGGCTTCTAACATCCTTGTGATGCCTACTATGTCGTCATGGTGGCCCATTACATGGTATGTTTCAACCACAAGCATATTCCATCGTATATCAGCACTTTCCCATGGCATTATGGCTTTAGCATGATGACTTGCTGATGCCATAACTACCCTAGTTTCCAACATGCTTGTTTCATGCCCTCTAAGTTGATGGATGGTTGAGCACAATTTCTCTTGGGTAGAGACCAAACCAAGGCGAACCTCGGCCCATGCCATCGTATTAGAGGATGGGGTAACCACTAATTGGCTACTCTTTTCATCACATAAATTATATTCTGGAGAGGACTCATGCTCTACATAACTAACTAAGTCCATTAATAAGTTTTATATAGGGAAACCCAAGTTTTTCCATCCTTGAACAAACCCCATTTTATGGGTAATTTAGGGTCCCTTGAAACCCTAGATTCAAAAACCGCCACTTATAGGCAGCTCCCGACAGACGCACCATTGATGGGATGTGAAATGGGCCAGCACTGGTTATGGCACTAGCCGAACCTCATGCTCATGACATACAAACACACCCTCACGGCCTCGCGGACCAAGAACGTCAATCTAATGCTAAAGGACAAACTGCCCTAAAGCCTAATCTATGCGTTTATAGTTTATAGTCCAACGTTTCCCTTTCTCATAAACTCCATAGAAGGAGAACCCATACACATTGGCAATAAATACCACGATCACACACATGGAGGCAACCTCTCGGTAGAAACACCGCGGCCCCACTGCAGCTCTCCTACATTGCAGGGATTGGCCCCTTGATGCGCTGCTCAACATCTAACACAAACGAACACAAACTCCTCTCTTTTATATTTCTCATATTTCCAAGAGATATACCATGCTTCCTCACCAAACAGTCCCTTAGGAAACCACCCCTCTATCCTACGGCAAGGGATAACCTTACACTCTCAATCGTGGATCAAATTCCTAAGAAAACAATTGCTATGCAGTCCACGCGCTTTTCCGTTGATACCATGAACTATGCATAGTGCATAATGTGAATGGTTTAGTGCACAAACAAAAGAAAATCAGCATTGTGCATCGTGCGAAACCAATCTTTTCATGATTTCTATGCTAATGTTTATGTAATGCAAAGAGAAAAGACACCGAGCCTTACGCTCATGCTGCCTTTCCCTTTATTTTAAAACAACGGCCTCTAGGCATGATGCAACACATAAATCAGATTTTAATTTATATTTTGACGCTTAACCTCCCCTCTCACCCTACCGTTTAATGTTTTGCATTCGTTGATAGGTGAAAGGGTCGTTTTTTATGTTTTTCCATAGAAACAAAGCGATAAACATGAACGGAAACATAGAAATGAGGGTAAACCGAGACCAACCTCGTGCTCTACCTTCATTATACATTGCACAAACACACATGTAATTTTTTGGAATTTTTCTTTTACCGTCTCCTAATTTTCTCCTATTTAAAACCCATTTTTCACCATTTTTTGGTTTTTTCCTCTATTTTCTTCAATTAAAAATGACTAGAAATTAAGATTGATTGTGGGCTGTGGCCCTTAGGTTCCTTGACAGCAAAATTTCAGGTTTTGTAGGCATTATGTCTCATATTTCCCATTTATTTTGCAAAAAACCCCATTTTTACCCCTTAAACGCATGTTTTACGGGTTTTATAATATTAATTTTAACCATATCACTTATGATTTTCTGATTTTCAGATTATAAACTGATAAAACTCATAGAAAACAACATTGTAATGAATATTCAGCCCATGGGAACAATGTTTCATCAATCAAATAGCAAAAAAACTCATTTTTTCTTCATAAAAATTGAATTACCGCTTAGGCTCCGTGTCTCGGGATCTCGGTTTTGGTGTGGGACTGCAGGTCAGTCCACATTCAATGTCCAGCATCTTCACAATCAGCAATCTTCATGTCTACATCAACCCGGAAGCAATCCAGTCCCAACCGAACAAGCTTTCCTTCACCATTCTTCATTTTCCTCTTGCACACAAGAACAACCCCTTAGGGGAGAGAGAGGGAGGAAAGAGAAATACTAGATTTCCATCTCTTCATTCCCACAGCCATTTCATGGGTGAAGACAAGCGATATGACTGGCAAGGAGGGAGAAGATCGGGGTATCATCAATTGGATGGATTGTTTGTAACCTGTCATCTCCATCATGAAGATCCATGGCGCAATTTTCGGTGTGAAGATGGCGCCTTCATCCCACATTCTCTCTCCACGTTTTTTGTTTCATAAGGTGCATAAAATTTTGGGGGGGGTTCCAAACTCAAAAGGCATGCCCAATTTTGGCCTCCCAAGTGTCCACCTTTTCATATCTTGACCATTTGTTGGCTCCTTCCCCGTCCGACATCCAATTCGAGTACTGTAAATCTCTGCGCGTCCGGCTTGACATCCCGCACTGACTGGCAACTCTTTATACTCCACACGGTAGTCTGAAAAATTATCAAAAATCAACAAGTGTCATTCAGGCGCATTTTAAAAGTCGTATTTCACTTGGTGCTTAAAAATCGTCCTAGCTGGAGCTGCCACATTCGATGTTAAATATTTTTCCCCTAAATTCTGAATTTTTTGGCAAATTTTAGGCACATTCCGGGCTCAAAACTGTGCTCTCACATAGTCATTGATATTGTGGAGAAGCGACTTTCAATTTTAATCGCATCATTGTCACAAATTAAAAAAGTCATCCTCATGGCACCTGTATTGAAGTAATTAGTTTGAGTGTTTTAGAAGAGTCGCCTTTCTTCCTTTTAGTATGTGGACATTGTGGTCTTCATCAAAGACTACTTCGATAATGGATGATGCAATACAAGTCTTAAGGTCAATGATTTAAAGATTGGTTTCTTTATACTCTTGGGGTTCTTTGTGGGACAAGTTGTATCTACATTCACACCTATCTTATGGTGTGTTTTTAAAATATCTAATTGGATTCTTGATCTTCACTCGATAACATGCAAGATTGACAGGGTGAAGTTAGTTGTTGTTCTTGGTTTGTCATGTTTTTGAGACATTTAAAGTTATTTGAGAGATTATTAAAGCTCGAAATATGACTTCCCTAAGCTCTAGCACCTAGCCACTTACCTGTAACAAGCGGGATACACACCGACTAGGGTTTAGACACCCTGTCACACTGACCAGGGTATTTAAGGTGTAAGAGCCCCAGATTAGGGTAAATAGTTATTATCAAGATCATACTCCACCTTCATCTCCAGCTTCCATGGCTTCCTCTTCCCTTCTCTCCTCCCTTCTCTCTTTCTCTCTCTTCTTCTAGTCTTCTTCCTTCTTCTTCTTGTTCTCTTTCTCTCTCCTCAGCTCTTCTTCTCTCTCCTCTCAACTTCTTTCATTATAAGTGGTATCAGAGCTTCAGTCTTTGGTCCTTTTCGTCTTTCCCCTTTCTCCCTTTTCAAATCCCAAAAACCCTAGTTACTCAGCTTACAGGTACATGTACATCAAGAAGGACTATAGTTAACTTCAGCTTTTTGGAGCAAGCAGGAGCTATGGCTGGAGACTCAGACATATCCTAAGGTAAAACGGTTAAAATAGCAGGTCGTCACTTCTTTTCATGCAAATTTTAAGGGTTCCAGGCCAAGTTTAGGGTCCCATTAGTTGGAAGAGGGCAAAACCCAAGTTACTTTTTCTCCAGCCCCCTTTCTCTCTCCTCCTAGGCAAGCTGCCATAGCCATACAATAGAGAGAACTCATCTTTTTCCCTAGAGTAGCCATGGGAGGGCAAGACTAAAGCCTCAGGAGCCTTCCCCACTTGCCCCTGACCACAAGGCATACCCTTGAGAAGGGTCACAGGCCAGGAGAGACCCTAATTTGCAGTGCATTTTGCGTTGCTGTTCCCTGCTCCTCCTGCCTCTCCCCTCTGCCCCAGCCTTCCTTCCCTACTGCACTCTACCATTCCAGGCCCTAAATCAGCACATTGATCTCCTCCTCCTTGATACTCTTGCGCCCGGGATTCAGCCCACAAGGTGGACATCATCTGGACAGTTTGGAACAGTTTGGGGAAGCCATGGATTCTTCAAGCTAAACCATCTCTGACCCTAAGAGCTCATACCCCACAAGCCCTTCAGCCCATGAATGATTTCTTTTGCCCAGATGAAGATATTGAATTCAGCATGCATGGGAGCTTTGTGGGCAGCCATGAAAGCTTCACTTGAAGCTTCCCATTATTGAAGCTCAAGCTTAGGGACAAGCACGGGAGCCTTCTTCATCAGCAGGAGCATTCGAATGCTGAAGTATTCTTCCATAGAGGCCCAACCAACAACCGGACTTGATCAATGGAGCAAGTGACATCATGATGATTCATGCTTCAATGGTCTTCCCAAGCATTAAAGAGGTATGCCATTCTGATCTTAATCTCTCAATTTAGCCACTTGTTGAGCTTAATCCATTGTTGGTGGAGAGATTCAAGATTGCATAGGTTTAATAGCTCAATCCTCTTCATGTGCAAGCATCATACCTCTTCCTGAAATTCATTGTAATGGCTAACATTAACCCCCTATCTTGTCTTGTGATCTTGGATGAATAATAGACATTGTAAATTGGGTAAGTAGCAGCCAGTGAGTCACAGGACTGCCAAGGTAACCCTACCCCAATCTCTATCATTCCTTGCATCTCATGAAAAGGCCCAATGTCTTCTTTCCAATGCATCTCATACTAATTGCTTATTAAAAATGTCTGCCATGTATACTCTAGCTGTGGAAAAAGGCCGATGCCAGGCGAGGTGGTAAGACAAAAGAGAGGCTTACCACTTAAGACCCTGAAGGGGTGTACAATCCGGCCCCGGGGGAACTTTTCCCACCTCCCGATGATCTGGAGCCCAATACTTGTATGCAGGTGCAGGTACTTCCATGAGCTCCACTCCCCTGCCCCAATGATCCTTCTTGGATACCCCACAATGCTAATGGCTCCCATGTATGACACTTGAAGTACATGTAATCAAAGGAGATGTATGGCAGTGAATGTACTTATGCATTAATTGCAGATCTAATGGGTATGAAATGATGTTCGGGATTATGCTCACTATGCTCAAGATGCTATTGATGTGGTTGATCAGGCTCCTTGAACTATGCTCTATCCATGTAAGACCTTAGCACTAAGGGACAGGCAGTGTTTTTTGTCACAATCCTACAGGACTGTCACAAAGATCCCATTGTAGAAAATTCTATTCTAAATTTGGGGGTAAACCCTATAGCTCACCTCGAAGAGGGCTTTGTCCCCTCGAGTTTGAATCAAAAACCTCCCCAATGGAAGCTACGGTGTGAATGTTATGCCCATTTTTGTGCACTAGGGTCACTATCGACAGGATGCAGACCGCTCCAGGAGAGGCACTATAAACCCATTATAGAAAATTGTGATTATTTTTTGTCATAAAGGTTAATAGCTCATCTCAAAAAGGCCATTGTCCCCTCTGACTTGAACCAAAAACTTCATCAATCGGAGTTTCCTACAAAGAGTTATGTCCCTTTTACTAACAGCAGGTCCTGTGGACTGCATCCAGATGGCTGGCCAGAAAGGCAAAAGCAAGGCCCAAGAGGAACTCCAGAGGGAGATTAGAGACTCTCGGACCTCCATGAATGAGGAACCAAGCTTAACGCAAGATTACCATGGTGACATATAGGAGGAAATGCTTGAAACGGATCAGTATATCCTTCTCAATCACACCCTCTTCCAACATGAGCTCTGTCATATGGAACGACACAATGATATGGTCACCAACCACCGCCAAATGATGTCCAAGTTTGATGAAGCAATCGAGAAAATGGCTATCTCAAACTCGAAGAGTTAACAGACCTTGGAGCAGCTCACTGCTCTTGTTGCTCAATTAGTGACCGCTTCATCCCAAGAAAAGACCAATGACTCTAGACATGAGTCTAGACGTCCTCCACATCACGAACCATCGCATGGTCCACAGGGTATACTTGGCGCTAAGGGAATTTCCCCTTCTACCTATGAGATTGGGAAACCCTTGTTGAGAAATCAAATGATGTATGCCCATAGAGGCTGAATGTATGCCTAAAAGAGGTTGCCCATAAGTGGCTCTGTATGCTCTTGAAAAGAGATGTCAAAAATCCCATAAGCACAGTGAGGAAGAATGGTACTATCTAGAAACTACATAACCATGTACTTTGTTGACGCTCACAACATGTATTAGAACTATCAATTTGAGTTACTCAAGATTGTCTTTATGAGTCCAAGCTAATCTGTCTTGGAACCTAATTCACTTGAGTTACAATCTATTCCCTCTATCATGTATCGTGTGTTTGATTTGCGTCCACCATAGCTAACTAGCTCTAGATCCGTATTTCTCAACATGGTATCAGAGCCATGGCTGAGTTAGATAGCTATCAGTGTGATTTCTTCTTCCTTGCAAGCTCCATAACTTGTCCCTCTTTCATTCTCCTCCTTATCATCCAAATAGCCATAGTTGCATATGAGGTGAAGAAGCTCAAGGAAGGAGGTGTGCTATCATTTAAGGGATTATTGTGGTTCATAGCTCAAAGCTTTGATTATATTCAGCAACTGCGTGAGGCTGAACCATATCCTGAGAAGAAAGAGGGGTTGAGCTGCTTGGTTCTAATCATTGCTTGTTTGCAAAGATAAGTTGAGGCTCTGATTCAATTTTGGTGGACAGAGAGAAAGAGAAGAAGAGAGTCTTAAATCTTTGTTCTTCATAACATGTTGCCACGAATAGGGAAGAAGCCATACTTGCCTACCTTTGGATAGAAATAGAGAGTGAAGAAGAGATTGGTTGATTTCGAGATCTGTTGAAAAAGGGAAGAGTACAACCAAATCAGGTTGAGCTGAATCTGTGAATCGACTAGCTAATCAGGAAGAAGGTGATTGTGGAAGATTAAAACACCAAATTGCATTCCTTGCTGATCGAGTGTGCACTGGACTGGATAGCGCTGGAGGAAACACATTCAAGTCTTGTTTTTGAATAGCTAAAGCTACTCATAAAAGAGGTAAAGAAGATTAAGCAAAGAGAGCTCTACTCGGATCAACGCTAGGAGTGCTATCGCAAATCAGCGCAGATCAACAATCGTCATGCTACAATCATCGTTTCATTGTCTGTCATCAAGATTCGTTTTTTTTTTCAATCTTAATACTAAGGCTAAAACCCTTAGTTCTTAAAGGCCATTCACACAATATCCCTCTCAAAAGTCTATCTACACTAAGCTATTTAAATTCTCTCCTACACCTATTTACTCACATTTTCATTCATAGAACTTAGTCAAAATTCTTCCCTCCTCTTAACTTGGATGTGAGTGATCTTAATTTAAGAAGTATGCATCATTGATTAAAATCATTTGTAAACCTTGAAATTGTATCTGTGTAATTGGGATTAGACACTGCCTTGAGCATTTGCTCAATGGTAAGACCTTCCCGTGCCTTTGAAAGGGAGATGTTTTATGCACAAGTGTCAAGAAAATTCAATGCCAGTATAATGCCAATCCATTTTTGTAAACATCATCATCTAGCCACTGAGCCAAAGCTCCAAACTCTATGTATCCAAGCCCAATATCATAATATGCTATCAAGCAATGCATTCCAGCAAGTCCCAAAGCTATCCAAAGAGAAATGTATCTGTCCTGCAAAGCCACATGAAAACCCCAAATCTATGTATCCCAAGACTCAACAAGTTGTGTCAAGCTATGTCAATGTACATGTTTGTATCCATTTCAAACTCACTAAGATTGAAGACTGGAGCAAAAGACCAAGAAGAAGACAACTACCAAAAAGAAGATGAAGAAATTGTTTCCGCTGCTAATGACAAAGAATTTCCCTTAGTGGATCTTGTTTCCCATAGTGGATGTAAGAACCCTACCAAAATGTAAAGTTTCAAGCCTTAACTTGACTAGGCTCCCAAAGAGCTAGTCTCCTGGTCCATGTTCACATGAAGGGGGGGCAAAAGCCAGCAAGGGTAGAGACTCATCATTTGAGGGGGGGTGTTGAGAAATCAAATGATGTATGCCCATAGAGGCTGAATATATGCCTAAAAGAGGTTGCCCATAAGTGGCTCTGTATGCTCTAGAAAAGAGATGTCGAAAATCCCATAAGCATAGTGAGGAAGAATGGTACTATCTAGAAACTATATAACCATGTACTTTGTTGACACTCACAACATGTATTAGAACTATCAATTTGAGTTACTCAAGATTGTCTTTATGACTCCAAGCTAATCTATCTTGGAACCTAATTCACTTGAGTTACAATCTATTCCCTCTATCATGTATCGTGTGTTTGATTTGCGTCCACCATAGCTAACTAGCTCTAGATTCGTATTTCTCAACAACCCTCTCATATTCATGATGAGCCCCTATTGAATTCCCTCGTCCACCATGCCGGCAACATCCACTTGAGGCCTTATCTTATCTTGGGTCGGATTTCACCCGCTCTACCTAGGAGCCCCCATGCACCCCATATGAATCAGCCCCATCAAGGACAATATGGTACAAATGGCCAGCCTGGCAATCATGGACAACATGGTTATAATGGACAACATGGGCTTAATGCACCACAAGGGATGTATAGATAGCAGGGCATGTATGGTCACCATGAGCTGCATGGACAGCAAGGATTTCATGGGCAGCATGGCCCCTATGATCTTCGTGACAAGGTCATCCTAACAAAGTACAATGGGCAATCCCCCTCACACCATCTGACCTGGAAGAATGGACGTCCAAGTTGGAGTCCTACTTCAACATCTACCCCCACATTGATGATCAAAAAATACTTTTTGCCTCTCTCCACTTGGAAGGTTTTGCCCACACTTGGTGGCGCTATATCAATCGGGAGAATCAATAGTTCATTGATTGGGAAGATTTCAAAATGCATATGGTCCAATGTTTTTGTGTCCCCTGTGGAAAAAGAATGGTTGGCAAGATGATGGTACACTCTTGACCAACACAACCTCACTGTATGTGACTACACAAATCAGTTCATGAACTTGACCATGTATGTGGAGAGCATTAGTGATGATGCTGAATTGCACAAGTACATCTATGGGTTGCTATCGGCCAATGTCATGGCCCAAAACCTACCACACTGTTTGATGCAATCGAATTGACTAAGAGATATGCAAGAAAGTATCGTAATAATTAGCATTTTCATTAAGGTATTGGACCTCCCCACATTCTTTCAAGATCAGCCCCATACGGAGGTGGTTTTTGAGGCACTTCTATGCCTAATAACAACCCCAAAGTACCCACTTACCCTACCTTCCATGTTGAAAGAAAAATGGGCACTTTTGGGACAGCATCAGGCTCTACTACTGAAAATAGGTATGCTTAAAATAAACAGTCCACTACATCACCTTCCCATGGATCCAATAGTCAACGGTTCATCTCGCCAGATGTTGTGAAAGAGCAGAAAGAAAAGGGCCTATGCTTTAAGTGTGGAGATAAGTACACTGCTAATCATGCCTCCAAATGTCTATACAAGACAGCTAAGGTCAAAGTTCATAGCATGTATGTCATGAAATATTGGCACAATGAGGAGGATGACCTGCCCATTGACCAGGCTGAGCCCACGGAGGATGTTGATCATGAGTAGTTCTATAACCTCGAGGATGGGTTTCCCTTTGACCCGAGAGGTGCTCCCTCACAAATACTTGATTTAACATCCCACCCACCTCCCACTTCCCTTTGCTCGATCTCCTTGGATGCTTGGACGGGTTCCCGCAGCACCAGTACCCTTCCATTCAAGGCAGCATCAATGGAAATCATTTTTTTATCATTGTGGATAGTGGAAGCACTCACAGTTTTGTCAATAAATTTGCCATTGATCAGTTGAAATGTACCCCTATGGCATTACACCACCCCTTGAACTTCCAAGTAGCAAATGGAGAAGAAGAAATTAGCACACATGTATGTCCCACAGTCCCCTTATGCCTCGCTGAAAGTTATGTAGCACTGGTTGATCTGATTGCCCTAGATATGGGCCCCATTGATGTTGTCTTGGGCTGTGATTGGCTAAAATAATTGGGGAAAATTGCTATGGAATTCTCTCAGATTTACATGGAGTTTATGATGCATGGACAGCCTATCCACCTAGAGGGAGCTCAAGATCATGCTGATTTTCAGCTCATTACAGCAAAGCAACTCAAATGGGAGTTTAAGAAATGCTCACAAATCTTTGTTTTGCAATTAAATAAGGACAATTTTGATCAGCCCTCTGCAGTATCTCATGATTTAGCCTTGCAGGCCTTACTTGAGGAATACAATGACTTATTTTAGATGCCTACATCCCTCCCTCCCAAGAGACAAGTGGACCACCCACTTGACCTAGAGCACCATTCCAAGCCAATGAACAAACCCCCCCTATAGACTCTCCAAGAGACAAGTGGACCACCCACTTGACCTAGAGCACCATTCCAAGCCAGTGAACAAACCCGCCCTATAGAGTCTCCAAGTGTGAGCATAAAGAGGTTGCAAAGCAAATCAAGGAGTTGTTGGAGATGGGTTTCATTGAACCGAGTTCTTCCCCCTACGTATCCCCTATCCTCTTAGTCAAAAAGAAAGATGGCTCCTTTCCCATGTGCATTGACTACAGAGATTTGAACAAAATTACAATGAAGAACCGCTACCCCATCCTAGGATTGATGATTTGTTGGATGAGTTAAAAGGAGCATGCTTTTTCACTAAGATTGACTTGCGCTCTAGCTACCATCAAATTCGCATACGGGTAGGAGATGAGGTCAAAATGGCCTTCAGGACTGATAGTGGACTTTACCATTTTCTTGTGATGCCTTTTGGGTTGACTAACCCCCTACCACCTTTCAAAGCCTCATGAACAAAATCCTACAGCCCTTTATGTTCAAGTTTGTGCTTGTTTTCTTTGATGATATCCTCATTTATAGCAAGTAATCTATGGAGCACTTGACACACGTTCGGAGGGTGTTTGACATATTGAGAGAGCATCAACTCTTTGCTAAGGAGAGCAAATGCATATTCATGCAGACATCTATGGAGTACTTGGGACACATTGTGAGCAAAAATGGTATACAGGCTGACCCAAAAAAGGTGCAATGTGTTAAAGATTGGCCCACTCCTTCCACCACCACTTCTTTGAGTGGCTTCCTTGTTCTCTCTTCATTCTACCGACGCTTCATTAAGCACAATGCCACCATTGCAGCACCTTTGACTGATCACTTGAAAAAAGAGTCATTCTTTTGGGATGCCACTACGGATCATAGCTTCAAATAGTTAAAGGACGCGCTTACTTCAGCCCCATCCTTGACTTCTCTAAGCTATTTACCATTCATTGTGATGCTAGTGGTGGCCAAGGTATTGGTGCAGTATTGTTGCAAGAGCATGGTGTGATTGCATTTGAAAGCCGCAAGCTTGATGAGAAGGAGATGCAAATGAATGTATATGACTAAGAGATGTTGGTCATCCTCCATGCCATCAAGAAATGGCACCACTATTTGTGTGGCAGCCACTTCCAAGTCAAAAGCGATCACCGAGTCCTCCAATACTTCTTGACTCAGTCTACTTTGACTCCTGAGCAAAGGTGATGGGTGGCAACCTTACAAAACTATGACTTTGACATTTCACACACGCGGGGCAAGGATAATATTGTGTCTGATTCTCTCTCTCGAATGTGGGCATGCAGAGTGTCCTCTATCTCAGAATTGCCCAGTGATTGGGTTGAAGAGCTCCAAGAGGCTTACTTGTTAGATGATCATTTTAGCCACACATTTTAGAAATTATAGCATGGGGTTATGGCTGAAAACTCCCAATATCAGCTCAAGCATGGCCTTATTTGGTCCCATGGCAAGATTGTCATCCCGCACACTTCCCCCTTCACGCAAAAGATCATGGAAGAAATGCATTATTGCCCCACTTCCGATCACTTGGGTGTTTTCAAAACATATGATAGGATTTCCAAGAGCTTTCATTAGAAAGGCTTATGGAGGGACGTCAAGGACTTTGTGACCAAATGTGTTCCATGCCAACAGAACAAGGATAGTACACTCAGGCCCGCTGGCCTCTTGCAGCCTCTCCCTATCCCTGAAGGGAAATGGACTCACATCACAATGGAATTTATCACTGGCCTTCCTGCGACTAAGAAAGGGTGGAACAATATCTATGTGGTAGTTGATCACCTCACCAAAGCTGCCCACTTTATCCCCACTAAGATCCAATATACTGCCTTTCAGATGGCCACTCAGTTTATGGAAAATGTCTTCAAGCTACATGGCTTACCACAAGTCATAGTACATGATCGGGATGCAAAGTTTATGAGCAACTTCTGGCCGACATTTTTCACCTCCATGGGGACCAAGCTTGCTCCATCCACTACGTACCACCCTCAGACTGATAGCCAAAGTGAGAGAGTGAACAAATGGCTTGAGACATATTTGAGGCACTTTTGCCATGATGTACATCACAGTTGGGATATGTGGCTTCACTTGGCTGAGTTTGCATATAATAAATCCACACACTCCAGCATTGGATTTTTCCCTTTTGAAGCCTTATACGGGTATAAGGTTCCCCTTCCCACAGTCTTGTTTACTGATAAGATCAACCCTCAGAGTCAAGCTGAATTGGATCGCATGCAAGCTTTACTTCAGCAATGCAAAATGAATCTTCAAAAGGCCCAAACACACATGAAACTATATGCTGATGAAAAACGAAGGCATTTGGAATTCCAAGAGGGGGAATTGGTCCTTTTGAAAGTGCCTAAGTCCCACTACTCAACTCTCAAAGAGGGCAGCAGTAACAAGCTAGCCCATTGCTTCTATGGCCCATACTGGATCCTGAAGAGAGTTGGTGACTTGGCCTATCGCTTAGAACTCCCCCTACCACCAAAATCCACAATGTGTTTCATGTCAGCCAGGTAAAACCCTTTGTAGGCTCCGTAGTGGACTATGTGGAAGAACTTCCCCCCATAGATGAAGAGGGCATCACTCAATATGTCCTTGAAGCAATCATTGGGCAACAAGATAAGCACTTACAATCCTGATCCATCAAAGAATACCTCATCAAATGGCAAGGCCTACCCTTGAAATAAGCCTCTTGGCGCCCAGCAACCATCCTCAATGAATTTCCCTACCTCTGTGAACCCCAATGGCTGGAAGACTAGTTGGTCATGCCCCAAATTGCCCACCCTCTGCCCACAGACTGCACACTATTTTAGAATAGTTTTGTACTTACTCAAATCACATGCATGTGCATTATACATAGGCTATACATAGGCTGAAGTTCTTGTCATAAGCTCTGTTTCGACATATGGTGCGCTCTATTTGGAGCAGCCTATCAAAAGTTATGACAAGTTTACTTCAGCAGACTGGTCCCGGACTGCATGGTGTCCCTAGTCTCTCCACACCTAATCTTCATTATCAAAGGGCTCTGAGTAGTACTCTGCAACCCTCCCTTAGCCCACCCATCATCCCCCTCTATTTCTCGTTGTTTTTTAGGGCAAAAACTTTTCGAGTGGGGATGGATTCTAACAAGCGGGATATACACCGACTAGGGTTTAGACATCCTATCACATTGACCAGGGTATTTAAGGTGTCCCAGATTAGGGCAACCAGTTATTATCAAGATCATACTCTTCACCTTCATGTTTTGCTTCCATGGCTTCCTCCATCCTTCTCTCTTTCTCTCTCTTCTTCTAGTCTTCTTCTTTCTTCTTCTTGTTCTCTTTCTCTCTCGTCAGCTCTTCTTCTCTCTCCTCTCAGCTTCTTTCATTACATTACCCATATTGATGCTCCTTTTCCTCTTGTCTTTGGGTTGTGAGGTGTGTTTCCATACTTCATTGCACCGAGTCTTCCCAACTCATGCTACCTTTGGGCATACAAATAGCACATGAATGACTTATTTATGATATATTTAAAAAATCATCAATTTTTAGTAAGATTCATAAGATGTGTAACTCATTGGTTCATTTTGAAGTTATTTATGGAACATTCTTATAGATTCAAAAAGTTTATGTAATTCTTTGTATTTTTCTAATATTTTTATTTTTATTTTTTCTCTATTATCTATACATAAAAAATTTAAAAATAAAAAATTTGAAGTGCTAAAAGTTGTGTTAACCTTCTTTTTCCTCCCTCTAAAATTTTCCCATTTTACCATCATTTGCTATGAAAATTAACACACTTACTTGTAGATTGCTTACGCACTGTGAGGGACATGTTGCCCCATTCCAAAAACAAGGTTATTGACGCTCTTGCAAGCTACTAATGCTCTTGGAAGACTCCCATGTGCTTCAAAAATGCATCATGATCATTCTTCGTTACACCCAATTCATATCTCACACTCACACTCCTCTTCCCCCTCTCTCATAAGGACAAGCAGTTTCCATGAAGGAAAGGAGAAGAGAGAAAGACTAGATTTTTGCAAGGAGAGAGAAAGACTAAACTTTCAGCATTCTCATGTCTTCAAATTAGTGCATACAAGTGGTACCATCATAAAGCTCACAATGAGGAGGCTCCATTTCATCCATCACATGTGCCAGATAGCAAGAGGACTATGCATAGGGATGGAAAGAAGCCAAGAAACATGATACCCTCTTTTTTTACTCACTTTTGTCCTATTTTGCATGATTCTTTTCTCCCAAGATGCATGCATTTTTTTCATTTGGCCCTTGTCCCTTAAATTTGTTCTGCACCCCTTCTAAACTTTGCCAATTTTGGGCCTCCTTGACTACCCACACCTTGAATGTGTAGAAATAATGAGCAACACATGGGTTGGTGCTTCTCCAATGTCTATGGACTTGATTTTGCACTCTGCTCTTGCCTTTAGCTTTAAAATGCCCCATGCCTTGCACCTTAAATGCTCCGAAACACCACAAATCACTTTTAGGCTTGAAATCTTCATTTTACACCAAAAACACCTTATAGATCCACCAAAAAAGTAATAAAATCTTGTAAAGTGTACCTTTAGATCCGTCTCTTACTTTGGTATTAGACTATTCTAATACAAGTTCGAGCATATTTTTGAGCCTCATATCTCTTGTTTGATGCTTGAACTTATGTATGATAGATACTAAATCTTGTAGCCTTTGAATTAAAATGGGTTGTATCTAAGCCATAGCCTCATATCAAAGTTTGTATGTGGATGTATATGCTATATAGAGATTGAGCTCAAGCTCATAGGATAGGAAATATATTCTACAATTGGGTCTCTTCTCTCTTGGTTTTTTGTTGCTTCTTATCTTCTTCTTTCATGGATTTTCTTTTCTTTGTACTCATTACATCACTATGAGTTATTGGAAAGTTGATCTTCAAGCTTTATCTTGGCATTAAAAAATAACCTTTACGTTTTATATTGTGTATTTGAAACTAAGAATAAAAAGAGTTGATTGATATCATCTCTTATTCAAAGCTAGCCTGAAAATATTACATCCCTTGTATCCTTGTATTTACTAGTTGGGCTTATGACATTGTATCTATCTTCTCTCTTTCACCTATGGTTTTGGCCATGATAATGTAAAGTTGTCCATGCATAGAGGTAATTTCCTAGCCATTCTTGAAGGAGTGGAAACTCATCCTGGAATTTCCTCCTTGAATGAAAAGTGTGAGAATCTTAGAGGAGCACTCAAATGTATTATATAGAGTATTTATGATCCCCAAGGAAGAGATTTCCCTCGGAGTGCCTACTAAGATCCTAGGTTCTAAGCTAACAACTACTATAGCCACTACTTAATCTATTTACTAGTTAGAACAAGATAGAACCAACCCAACCCAAATCCACCTCCAAATAAGTGCCACCAAGCTATTATCTCCAACTAGTTTGAAGCACAAATCTCAGTACGATCTATTTGCAAAATGGGTTTGACTTACTGAAGAAGATTGGCCTGTCAACAAAACAATGCTTCATTGAGTTGAACTCAACATTTGTAGACCTCACATTTATAGATACTTTTGCACAAGGTATAGTGGTAAGTAGCTTAAGTTATCACAAATTCTGTCGATTATTTGAATTGGGATTATATGCATGATGCTCTCAAAGATTTACCAAGTGAATGATAAAATAAGTGATAAACAATTCAAAATCAAGCTTGAAGATAACATTTACTGTCAGAGATATTTTTACATAACCTCATAGAGGGGATATAGGGCTTTCATTTGAATCAAAAATTTTGGCAATCGGAGCTTTCTAGCTCAAGATATCATCACTTTTGTAACAAGGGGTCTGGTGGACTGCACTTGGGATGGCAGGCCACAAGGGTAAAGCAAAGGCCCAGGAGGACTTTCGACGTGAAATAAGGGACTCCCATGCCTCAATGAACGATCTTAGCTCAGCCTAGGAGGACCATGAAGACATGTTTGAAGAGGGTGCCCCGGAGATAGACCGCTTATCTCTACTCAACCAAACCTTATGCTAACATGAGACCCATCATGCTGAACAACATCGAGAGATGGAGCAACGCCACAGGGAGATGGAAACCCGCCAAGATCACCGTCATTCCGAGATGATGGCCAAGATGGACCTACTCATAGAGCGCATGGGCGCCCTCATCCCCACCATTGCCCCCCCCTTGGATCGACCCAAGGAGTATGTCCCTCCTTGTGAGGCTAACCGCCCTCCCCCCTTGGAGACCAGGCATAGCCCACAAGGTCTCGGTGGTGCCCATGGCATTCCCCATAGCACTTATGAGATGAGTGAGCCTTCCACCTGACATGATGAACCCCTCCTTCCCTCCCCCATTACGAATCCTTCAAGCCCATCCTTGGCACCCCAACTCCCCCATAACGAAAGCTATTTGCACACTCAAGGGAATGGCCCCAATGCAAATCTTGGGCAGCATGGAATGCATGGAGTACATGGACAGCATGCACATGGCAATGGGCAACATGCATATGGCAATGGGCAACATGCATATGGCAATGGGCAGCATGCACATGGCAATGGTCAGCATGCATATATTGGTAATGGGCAGCATGGACATTTTGGACAGCAAGGTCCTAATGGGCAATTTGGTCCTCACGTAATGCAAGGGCAGTATGACCCCCATGGAAATTTTGGATAACGGGGGATTAGACAGCAAGGCATGTATGGGCAGCATGTAGCACATGGCATTCATGGGCAGCAAGGCCCAAATGAGCTGTGTGACAAGTTTGTGTTTACTAAATTCAATGGGAAGTCCTCATCCCCAGCTGAACTAGAGAAATGGACCTCTAAATTGGAAGCCTATTTTCTCATCTACCCCCATACCGATGAGGAAAATATTATTTTTGCCTCCCTTCATTTAGAAGGTTTTGCCCACATATGGTGGAGATTCGTTCAAAGAGAAAATCAGCAGTTTCGTGATTGGGAAGAGTTCAATATGCATATGATGCAAGTTTTTGTCTCCCCGGTGTGGAAAAAGAACACTTGGCTAGGCAATGGTATCAGTTTGATTAGCGAAATCTCATCGTGAGGGAGTACACCAACCAATTTATGAACCTATCCATGTATGTTGAGGCAGTCATTCAGTGATGAGGCCAAATTGCATAAATACATTTATGGGCTAGATGCGCATCTCTCAGCTGATGTAATGGCTCAAAAGCCAGCCACCCTATTTGCAGCCATAGAATTGGTTGAACGCTATGGTTGGAAATACCGTCGCAATGAGGGCATGTAGCCCATTGCAGGACAGCAAAGATACCCTATCAGGAAACCCCCATATGCTAGTAATTATTGCAGCAACAATGTAGAGAATGGCAGTCCCAAAATCCTTACTTACTCCACTTTTAATGCTGAAAGGAAATATGGCAATTTTGGGACAATACCACTCTCCAAAAGTGACCCAAAGTATGTTGAAAATAAGATAAGGAATGGCTTCAACCCTAACGGTCAAAAATTCATTCCTCTTGAAGTTGTCAAGGATACAAAAGCCAAAGGCTTGTGCTTTAAATGCGGGGATAAGTACACGACTGATCATGCATCCAAATGCCCCTTTAAGAACGCCATTGTCAAGTTTAATAGCATGTATGTGCTAGAAGATAGTGACAAGTTAGAAGAGGACTTGCATGACAACTCTCCAATGATGACACTTGTTGAAAATGCTGAATATGAAGAGGATCTTGATACCGATCAGTTTTATGACTCACCGGACGGGTTCCCTTTTGACCCCGGTGGCTGCCCCATTGATGACATGCTTGGGAATTGATACCAAGAGGCATATTCCACGGTGGATTTCGTGAGGTTTTGCGGTGGATTCCATTAAATTTTATTACCGGGGCTCCTACACAAGGTGGATTCTTTGTGCGAAAAGTCGATGAGGACACCTATCCTTTTCGGGCGTTTTGTTAATTTAATGTGTAAGTGGGTGATTCCATAGCAGGTGATTCCGCAAAATACATATTTAAATTAATAAAAGTTTATGAGTTTAGAGTGCGCACTCGTAATAAATTAAGATTAGGATTGATTTCTAACCAATTTATTTTTGTAGCTGAAGACTGCTAGGTATTCACTTTTGTCGGTTTAATTGTATTATTTTTCTAATAATTGTGAATGCTTCAGTTGATGTATAGAGCAGCAGCGGTGGCATTGGGAAGCATGGGAGGATAGCGTGTATTCAGATTGTCATCAATTTTTGATGGGCGTGTATCTTAGGCATGGTGCCCATATTTTATTACACTTATTTACTAAAGCGCTTGATATTTATTTATTATTTTTGTATGTGCATGGGTGCATGATTTAAATATTTGTATTGGACATTGTATTTGGATACCACCTGACTTCTTGGGCACCCAATAGCTTTAATTCTTTAGTGACACAAAAGCAAACACAAAAACTAGAGCGTGCTAATTGTAAATTGGGCTATTTCTTAAGCTTGAAGATGAATAATATATAAAATACATGCTTTGTGGAGCGCTCACACAAGGCATGGGGGGAGATTGCACCCAATTAGTCTCTTGCTTCATGTCATGCAAGCTTCTTCGTTGTTTTTTGTGCAAAAAGTAGAGTTCTTTTGTTCTTGGGGACCTTCTGACGCTCACTACGCGTGCATATGGCTTCCAATCTGTGTACCAGTGGTATCAGAGCGAAGTTGAGATCGAGAACTTCCAATCGCTTACCATCTTGTGCGAAGGCAGAGCTCCTGGAACGATCAAGCTCTACAGTCAGTCTTGTGGCAAACGGTCGATACCAGCGTGTTTGTGGCAATGAAGAACCCCCTACTATACACTCAGATCGCGAGGGCCCGGCCTCTGTAGGCGGAGGACCACGCGGGAAGATCTTTCATCAAGTCGTTGAGTACAGATAAGAAATTCCATTCATATTTCTTCAAGCTTTCATAATAAGCTTATTAGCTTTAAAAGAAGCTTATTACTAAGCTTTAATCCTCAAATTCAACTGTTGGCAGCGGCAGCATGTAGTACTGCCCGTCATCGACTCTGATGAAAACGTCCTGAGGTCCTAAAAAATCAACGATTAGTCTTTTAGACTAAAGCTTCAAGTACTCCAAGTATTCTAAGCAATCCAAGTCACAAAGGTCATAAAGGTTATCCTCAACAACTATCATAAAGGCAGTTCGTATTCAGCAACTCACAAATCAGTGTATTACCCTCTTGAAACCCCTGTTCACACATGTGAACCGACAGAAGCAGATTACGACAATCAATCATCAACACGCAAACTATACGCAGTCTATACGCAAAATTACTTTCTTGGAAGACGATTGTGACATTGAATTTCGCAATCGTAAAGGAGAAATACTACAAAAGGCAAACTAAATATATATATATATATATATACAAGCCTTGTAAACCCGCCTTTGAGCTACACTCATCCCGCTAACAAGGTTTCGAGTGTGTGAGGTCTTTTGGAATTTTGCAGGATGACTGATCAAAACATGGACAATTTTATGGCTGAAGGTGATCTACCCGAACCAACAATGGAGCAAAAGTTGGATTTGATTATGATGCAGCTACAAGAGGAACGAAGAGCACGATAAGCTTTGCAAGCTCAATTGGCCAATCTGCAACAATCTACCACCGACCAAGATGGATCGCAACCTAAAGATCTTATACAACGTACCATCAATGCAACACTTGAAGCCCAATCTATTCGGAAAGAAACAAAGATAAGTAAAAGAAACTTCAAATTTCGTACTTTCAATGGATCACGCAATGGTAAGACTGTTCTTGCTTTTATCAGTTAATTTGATGATTATTTCCATGAAGAAACATATGCTGAGAAAGACAAAATTAAATGTGTCACTAACCATTTAGTTGACCAAGCATCCTTATGGTGGACTGTGGTCCGCAAAAGCGTTGATTGTCCCACTACTTGGGAGACTTTCCAAAAGAAATTTTTGCAGAATTTTCTTCCTCCCAATTCCACGAAAAAGCAATCAAGCAATGGGATCTTCTACAACAAAGGGATCCCGAACCTATTTTACAATATACCGAATGTTTCTAGAATGCTCTATTACAACTACGAATGCTCGAAGATGTACCTGAAGCAACTCATAAACGCAAGTTTATGTCTGGCCTACTTGGACATTTTTATGCAGAGGTAAATATGTTCAAGCCAACAACCCTTGAAGATGCAATTTCATTGGCCCATGACACTGAAGACAAAATTCGCGGATGAGACAAGCGACCACAATAATTCCCAACTAATGGTAACTTTGGTTCCAAACAATTCAATTCAAATTTTTGAAGATTCAATCAAAGTCGTTTTCTTCCATCTTCATTCCGTAAATCTTGGACACGACCACTTACCTTACCACCATCAAACACAAATCAAAACCCTAAGCCATCTCTTCAGTCCAATCCCAACATTCCTAAACTTCCTGCCATTACCAATAATGTATCTAAAGCAAAACCCATAGTTTGTTATAAATTTCATCAACCTGGACATCTAGCAGCAAATTGTCAATCCAAAAAGCCATCCATCCATATCAATTATCTGGGAGCAATAGAAGATGAAGAACATGAAGAGATGCCAGAATTTACGGAAGATGATGACGACATTGGTACTACTTCTGATACTTTGCCAAGTATGCCAACTCCCCATTCCTTATTAACAATGAAATGTTTTGTGCATGGTAAAGAAAAGACTATTTTACATGATGATGGGAGCACATATGACTTTATTTCTGCAAAATTGATCAAAGAATTAAATTTACATACTGTTTTTACACATTGTCGCATTAAGGCTGCATTCCTAGGTATGAGATATAATGGAACACAAGAGGTGCATAATTTAGAAATTAAAATTGGTGATTATACTGAACGAAGAAATTTCTTAGTTGTACATTTGCAGTCTAGTGACATTATCTTAGGAATGCCTTGGCGTCATCAATACAATCCTGATATAGATTATTCTATGCATTTAATTAAAATTTATTTTCAAGGAAAACAAATCACACTGCATGGTATGCACGCTTCCAATAATTTTCCATTGCTTACTCATACTCAGGCTAAACGTGCATTACGTAAAAGTAGCAAATCCTATTTAATATGGGTGAATGAAATTCAAGCTAAAGAAAAACAGATGCATCCTAGGCATGCACAGTTTCTTGCCCAATTCCAAGATTGTTTTGCTGTTGATTTACCACCTGGATTACTACCTGCACGTCCTGAAGATCATAAGATAGATTTAATTCCTGGAACACAACCACCATGTAAAGCACCATATAGACATAACCAAATTGAACAGAAATAAATTCAAAACCAAATAGAAAATTTGCTTAACAGAGGATTAATTAGACCTAGTAGTTCTCCATTTGGTGCACCTATCCTATTAGTGAAGAAGAAAAATAATACTTATCGCATGTGCATTGATTGTCGTACCCTAACTAAAATTACTGTTAAGAATAGATACTCGATTCCTAGGGTAGATGATCTTATGGACAAGCTACAAGGATCTGCCATATTCAGTAAGATAGATCTTAAATCTGGATATCATCAAGTAAGATTGGACAAATCTGATATATTCAAAATTGCATTTAGAACACAATTTGGACACTATGAATTTCTAGTTATGCCTTTCAGTTTAACTAATGCACCAACCACATTCAGTCCTATGATGAATCGCATATTTCTAAAACATCACCATTGTGTCATTGTTTTCTTTGATGACATATTAGTTTTCAGTAAAAATGAGAATGAGCATTATGAGCATTTATCTTTAGTTTTTAAGTTATTAAAAGACAATCAATTATATGCTAATCCAGAAAAGAGTGAATTCTTCCAAACAGAAATTGAATATCTAGGACATATTATTTCATCAGAAGGTATTAAAGTCAACCCTAAAAAGATAGAAGCAATTTTAAATTGGCCGATGCCCAAAAATGTGCATGAATTACATTCTTTTCTAGGTCTTTCTAGCTTTTACAGAAAATTTGTAAGGAATTTCTCATTACTTACATTACCTTTGACAAAACTCTTAAAGAAGGGTATCGTGTATAATTGGTCTGACAATCAACAAAAGTCCTTTGATTTGCTAAAACATACTTTAACTCATGCCCCTGTATTACAATTACCTGACTTCAATAGACCATTCTTCTTAGTAGTTGCTGACGCTAGTGGATCTAGAATAGGAGTAGTCCTTATGCAAGATTCTCATCCCATAGCTTACTCTAGCTGCAAAATCAAACCATCTGAACTTAAATATTCTACATATGATAAGGAATTGCTAGCCATAGTACAAGCCTTATGTCAATGGAAACATTATTTAATGGAATCTGAATTCATGATTAAAACTGACAAACAAAGCATTAGACATCTCCTTAGTCAACCACAAATATCTGACCGATACATTAAATGGGCTGCTTTTATTCAAATTTTTCATCCCCTTATACAACATCAACCTGGAAAAGAGAATGTTGTTGCTGATGCTTTGAGTAGAAGACCGACAATTCAAAATATTTCTATGATATCATTTGATTCCCTTATTCTATGAAAGATACTTATCATCACGATCCTACTTTTCAAGTTGATTGGAATAAACTAGTTGCAAATAATTGGATTCCTATTGATTCATTGTCTTACACAAATGGATTTATGTTTTATGAAAAAAGATTATGTGTGACTGTTCCATTTCGATCATTTGTTTTGCATGAAATTCATTGTCCCCCATATCAAGGTCATAGAGGAATTATATCTACTTTGCGTACATTGATTGAAGATTTTTACTGGCCACATACGAACATTGATGTATCTAATTTTGTATCTGAATGCTTAATTTGTCAACGAGTTAAAAGAAACCATGGTAAACAATATGGCTTACTAATGCCATTATCCATTCCATCATGACCATAGGAACAAATTTCAATGGATTTTATCACTGGTCTACCTAACACTAAAGCTAACCATGATATGATTTGGACTGTTGTAGACAGGTTCAGCAAACAAGCATATTTTATTCCATGCAAGAAAACTTTAACTACATCTCAAGCTGCTCAATTGTTTTTTAAAACTATTTTCACTAATCATGGTTTACCAAAAGTCATTATTTCTGATCATGATTCTAGATTTTGTAATAATTTTTGGATTACTTTGTTTGCTAACTTAGGAACAAAGATTGATTTTTCATCTGTATTTCATCCTGAAACAAATTGTCAAATAGAAGCTACTAACAGTACCATTTTAGATCTTTTGCGTGCTTACATAATTTTAAAACCACATACATGGGATACATATCTACATTTACTTCGGTTTGCATATAATAACACACCACATACAGCTACAAAGAAAGCACCATTTGAAATTATTTATGGATATCGATTGCCTACACCTGTTACATCATTATCAAACAAAATTCAAACTGTTGATGATATTGCTAACATGCATGCTACTATTTTTGATGAAGTTAAAGATATGATTGCCAAAGCCCAGCAATCATACACAAAACAAGCAAACAAGAAAAGAAAGGCTATGAGTTTTAAAGTTGATGATTATGTTTGGTTACGAATTGAAAAACTAAGATTACAAAGTGTAGATAAACACCCCGTTGTCAAATTAGCACCTAGATTTTATGGACCATTCAAGATCATACACAAAATCAATGACAATGCATTCAAACTAGAATTACCACAACATTGGAAAATCCACAACACTTTCCATATTAGTTTATTACGACCTTTTAGAGGACAACTACCTGTACACCCTATCTATGAAAACCCTCCTTTCCTAGATGATAAAACTGAAATCCTTGAGCCTGAAACTATTATAGATATTGACTTTATGACCACTAGAACTGGCCATCGATATTCTAGGTATTTGGTCAAGTTTAAAAATCATCCTATTGAAGAGGCCCAATGGATGCACACTAGAGACCTAAGTGCTTTCCCCACACTATTAGCTCCACATTGAGCTAATAGCAATTGAGGACAATTGCTATCCCACCCCGGGGGTATGATGCCAGGAGACATATTCCACGGTGGATTCCGTGAGGTTTTGCGGTGGATTCCGTAAAATTTTATTACCGAGGCTCATACACAAGGTGGATTCTTTGTGCGAAAAGTCGATTGGGACGCCTATCCTTCTCGGGCATTTTGTTAATTTAATGTGTAAGTGGGTGATTCCATAGCGGGTGATTCTGCAAAATACATATTTAAATTAATAAACGTTTATGAGTTTAGAGTGCGCACTCGTAATAAATTAAGGTTAGGATTGATTTCTAACCAATTTATTTTTGTAGCTGAAGACTACTATGTATTCACTTTTTTCGGTTTAATTGCATTATTTTTCTAACAATTGTGAATGCTTCAGTTGATGTGTAGAGCAAGCAGCGGTGGCATAGGGAAGCGTGGGAGGATAGCGTGTATTCAGATTATCATCAATTTTTTATGAGCGTGTATCTTAGGCATAGCACCCATATTTTGTCGCACTTATTTACTAAAGCACTTAATATTTATTTATTATTTTTGTATGCGCATGGGTGCACGATTTAAATATTTGTATTTGACATTGTATTTGGGTACCGCCTGACTTCTTGGGGGCCCAATAGCTTTAATTCTTTAGTGGCATAAAAGTAAACACAAAAGCTAAAGCATGCTAATTGTAAATTGGGCTATTTCTTGAGCTTGAAGATGAATAATATATAAAATACATGCTATGTGGAGCGCTCACACAAGGCATGGGGGGAGATTGCACCCAATTAGTCTCTTGCTTCATGTCGTGCAAGCTTCTTCATTGTTTTTTGTGCAAAAAGTAGAGTTATTTTGTTCTTGGGGACCTTCTGACGCTCACTACGCACACATACGGCGTCTGATCTGCACACCAGGAATGACCCTTAGCACCTCTCATTCACCACTATATCAGCTTGCTCGATCTCCATGGATGCATGGACCGGCTCTAGGAGCCCAAACACCCTACGAGTGCATGGTAACATTGATGGCAAGGTTGTATACATCCTCATAGATAGTGGTAGCACGCACAGTTTTGTGAATAAATGGACTCTTGGCCGTTTGACATGTGTTCCCACTGAATTACAGCAACCTCTTCGGGTTCAAGTGGCCAATGTATGTGCACAAGTGTCTCTTATGCTGGCCGAAAATTACACAGCAAAGGTGGACTTAATTACCCTTGATATGGGCCCCATGGATGTTGTTTTGGGATGTGATTGGCTTCAATTGTTGGAAAAAATCTCTATGGACTTCTCTCAGCTGTATATGGAGTTTGTAATGCATGGGCAGCTTGTATACTTGGAGGGAGTCAAAGAATTCACAACTTTTCATCTTATAACAGCAAGACAACTCAAAAAGGAATTCAAGAAACGCTCCCAGATCTTTGTCTTGCATTTGCATAAGGATAATGATGACCAACACACCTTGGGGAAGCAAAATGCAGCACTAAAAGAACTTTTGGCTGAATATAAGGATCTATTTTAGCCCCCCACTACCCTTCCCCCTCAGAGATTGGTGGATCACCCGATTGACTTGGAGCCCCATGCCAAGCCCATCAATAAACCCCCATATTGACTCTCTAAATGTGAGAGAGAGGAAGTAGCAAAGCAAGTCAAGGATCTCACTAAAATGGGATTCATAGAGCCTAGCTCTTCTCCTTATGCCTCCTTGGTTCTATTGGTTAAGAAAAAGGACAAATCCTTTTGGTTGTACATTGACTACCGTGATCTCAATAAGATCACCGTCAAAAATAGATACCCCATCCCTTCAATTGATGACTTGCTTGATGAACTCAAGGGAGCATGCTACTTCACTAAGATTGATTTGCGATCCAGTTACCACCAAATTAAAATGACGGTGGGTGATGAAGTCAAAACAACCTTTCTGACTAACCATGGCTTGTACCATTTCCTTGTCATGCCATTTGGGCTCATTAATGCACCTGCCACATTTCAGAGCTTAATGAACAAAATATTGCAGCCATGGATTTTCTAGTTTGTGTTGGTATTCTTTGATGATATACTCATTCACAACAAGTCATTGCATGAGCATCTAAAGAATGTCAGGAAAATTTTTGATGTACTAAGAGAGCACAGGCTATTTGCCAAAGAAAGCAAGTGTGTCTTCATGCAAACAAAGGTTGAGTACTTGGGACACTTTGTTAGTGAAAAAGGCATCCAACCTGATCCTAAGAAAGTGCAATGTGTCTAGGAGTGACCCACCCCCACTACCACTACCTCCTTGCCTGGTTTTCTTGGCCTCTCCTCTTTTTATTGGAGATTTATTCGCCATTATGCCACAATTGCAGCCCCCATTAACAGACAAGCTGAAAAAAGAGGCTTTCCTATGGGATGAATTGGCTGACCGTAGTTTTCAGCAGGCTAAAAGACTTGCTCACTTCAGCCCCCATCCTCATATGCCCCGACTTTTCAAAGGATTTTACCATCCAATGTGATGCTAGTGGACGGGGTATTGGTGCAGACTTGCTGCAAGAACAAAGGGTAATAACATTTGAGAGTCGAAAATTGGATGATAAAGAGAGAGAGTTGCATGTCTATGATCAGGAGATGTTGGCAGTCATTCATACTATCAAAAAGTGGCATCACTACTTGTATGGCAGCAGATTTAAGGTGAAAAGTGACCACTGTGTGCTCAAATACTTCTTGACTCAGCCCAACCTCACTCCCAAACAACGTAGATGGGTGGCTACCCTACAAAACTAGGACTTTGAGATTACCCACACCTGTGGCAAGGACAATGTAGTGGCTGATGCACTCTCTCGCATGTGGGCATGCAAGGTTTCATCCATCACTGAAATCCACCATGATTGGATTGAAGAGCTCCAAGAGACATACTTGCTTGATGCTGAATTCAGCCCTCTTTTCCAGAAATTATAGCAAGGTGTCATGGATGACAACTCCCAATATCAGCTCCACAACGGCCTCATTTGGATCCATGGCCGTATTGTGATTCCCCATGCCTCTCCTTTCACCCAAAGGATCCTTGAAGAGATGTATTCTTCACCGATTGCTGGCCACTTAGAGGTCTTCAAAACATATGACCGAGTTTCAAAAAGCTTCCATTGGAAAGGCCTATGGCGGGACGTTAAAGACTTTGTGTCTAGATGTGTGCCTTATCAACAAAATAAAGATAGCACTCTTAAACCAAGTGGATTGTTGCAGCCCTTACCTATCCTCGAAGGAAAATGGACCCACATTACCATCGATTTCATCACTGGTTTACCTACAACCAAGAAGGGCTGGGATAGCATATATGTGGTAGTTGACTGACTCACTAAAGTAGCCCATTTTATCCCTACAAAATCTAAGTTTACAGCATCTCAAGTTGCCACTCAGTTTATGGAGCATGTTTTTAAGTTGCATGGCTTACCCCACGTCATAGTACATGACCGGGACACCAAATTTATGAGCCACTTTTGGTAGACAAATTTCAACTCCATGGGGACCAAATTGGCTCCGTCTACAGCTTATCATCCCCAAACGGATGGGCAGACTAAGAGAGTCAATAAGTGGCTTGAAACTTATTTGTGACATTTTTGTCATGACGTGCAGAATTCTTGGGATGTATGGCTGCACTTGGCTGAATTTTCTTACAACAACTCCACTCATTCGAGCATTGGAGTCTCTCCCTTCGAAGCATTGTATGGTTATCGGGTACCCATTCCTACCGTGATCTTCAATGAAAAGCTCAACCCCCTTGGAAAAGAAGAGTTGGACCGCATACAAGCTTTACTTCAACAATGCAAGGTAAACCTCAAAAGGGCTCAAGAGCACATGAAGCTCCATGTTGATGCAAAAAGAAGACCCCTTGACTTTCAAGAGAGTGAATTGGTACTCCTCAAAGTCCCCAAGTCCCGTTATGCTACACTAAAGGACGGTTCTTGCAACAAGTTGGCACACCGTTACTATGGGCCCTATAAAATCATTAAGAAGGTTGGGGACCTGGCTTACCGTCTCCAACTCCCTCCCACTACTAAGATCCATGATGTCTTCCATGTGAGCCAATTGAAACCTTTCATTGGCACTCCCAAAGATCATGTAGTGGAGCTACCACCCATAGATGAGGAGGGCCTTATCCAGTATATTCCTGAAGCGGTCATTGGGCAACGTGAAAAGCAACTTTGCACCTATTCCATACATGAATACCTAATCAAATGGCAAGACCTACCAATAGAGAAAGCCTCTTGGCACCCAGTATCTATTTTGGATGAATTTCCACACCTCAAGGAGGCAGTATTGGCGGGAACTTAACCATGACACCTGTTTTGGGCTACAGTCTACATCTAGACAGCCACTTGTTTTGCACCAATTTTGGTCCTGGTCCATTTTCAGCCCCATCCCCCATACATGGATTGAAAGTACACCTTGAGGGCTCTGTGCCAACACCTTATTTGCCCCGATCGGAGTTCCCTAGAGGAAGTTATGGTTGTTTTTCTCCAGCCCTACCATCTGGGACAGCACACTAATAATTCCTTGACAGCCCTCTATTTTGTAAGAGTTTTGTTCCTGACCTAATTGCAGCCCCGCCCCATCCACATGGGCTGAAAGTACATCTCATGAGCTCTGTAACGACACCTCAATTGTCCCATTCGGAGTTTCTCACACAAAGTTATGGCTGATTTCCTACAGCACACCCTTACAGTCCATGACCACATCCCTTGTTTTTGAGGACAAAAACTTTATGAGACGGGATGGTTTATAATGAATGGGGATCACGAGAACATGGCATGGGAAATACCAGTCACACTAACGGTATATAAGGTGTAAGAGGGTATTTTAAGGCATCACAGAAATTATCAAAAAACTCTCTTTTCACCTTCTCAAGCTTCCATGGCTTCTTCTTCTTCCTCCTCTTCTTCTTCCTTTTTCCCTCTTTCTCTCTCTTCTTCTTACCTTTCTTTCTCCTCTCCCTCTTCTCCTGTAGTCCTTCTCTCTCTCCTTCCCCTTAGTTAGGACAGTTAGGTCTCTTTCATTACAAGCTAGCTACAAAGTAGAAATGTATTCATGTTGATAGAACCAAGAGTTGTTGTTAGAATGAGAATACGCCTCTTATATAGGCAAAGGTAAGTGGGTTGCTTACATCATCAATAATGTCATGATCACATGGGTCAAACTACTTCTCTTAAAGAGTTTAAATGCATCTCCCCCTTTTTCCATCAACTTGAGGAGGATTCACATGAGCCTATTAGAGAGGCATATTTCAACACTCTCCTTAGCTTGAATAATAGGCAAGAGATGGATAATGAATAATCGGGATAATTGGACCGGGTGGTATTCACTCCTAGATAAAGAAAGGAATACATCTAGTACATTGTCCAAGATTACTCAATGTGAATACATCTGGTACAATGCCTAGGATTACACAACATGAATACAACTAGTACAATAATGTCTAGGATTACTCAATGTGAATATATATGGTACAATGTCTAGGATTACACAATGTGAATACATCTAGTATAATGTTCCAGATTACTCAATCTGAATACATTTGGTACAATGTCTAGGGTTATAAGATATGGAGGAGTTACCAATGAAACCTAACCATTAAAATATTAAAATGGTTTGTTGTCAAAGAATCGGTCGTTGGATACCTTCCTTAAAGACTTTGATTATGCATAAACCTCTTTTTCATTGTTGCTCTTGATAGCCAAAAATAGTGTCCTCATATTAAAGAGACACATAAAGCTTGTTTCCATTTTGCTAAGCACCTTTGTGGATGACCTTCCCTTTCTTTTTTCAGCATGTGAACTTGATGCAAAATCTTAAACTATTTATAAGAACATGTTCGTTGTACGTTTTGCAAAGCACCTTGCTTTTTCAACTCGTTGTCATTTTTGCTAAGCACCTTTGAAGATTTTTGCACATTTGTGGATGAATCTCCCATTGCTTTTTGTGGCATGTTGTCATTTTTGCTAAGCATATTTATGGATGACCCTCCCTTTCTTTTTCCAAGATTACTCAATGTGAATACATTTGGTACAATGCCTAGGGTTATAAGATATGGAGGAGTTACCAATGAAACCTAACCATTAAACGATTAAAATGGTTTGTTGTTGAAGAGTCGGTGGTTGGATACCTTCGTTGAAGACTTTGATGATGCATAAACCTCTTTTGCATTGTTGCTCTTGATGGCCAAAAATAGTGTCCTTATAAGAGACACATAAAGCTCGTTGTCATTTTTGCTAAGCACCTTTGTGGATGACCCTCCCTTACTTTTTTTTTGTAACTCTTAAACAATTTAATATTTTAAAACTTAATAATGGTTATAAACCTTTATTTGTTGTATTGAATCTCAAAGGAGATATTGCCAATGATCTCATGGACTGCAATTAGTGCCGTGATTTTTGCTGTTGATTGTTGCTGAGTAGACATTATTGTTTCCATTGATGGGGGCCGTCCTTTCTGTTGTGCTGATTGTTGTTGATGATGTTCACGTTATCTAAGATAACACCAATGATAATGTAAGGTAATCGATGTTTCTACCATTGTTTTGATAGCTGATAATGTTTGTTTGCTGTTGATTATGTGTGCACGCCCTCGAGACTCTTTGATGGAATGGATTATAGAGTGGAAGGTGGAGCTATTGCTGTGAGTTGAGCTACAACCATTGCTATTTGTATTAAAGCTACCCATGAAGATTATGTTGATGTGGGCATTGAATTTTGATGCTAATGGCTAAAGATAAAAAGAAAAATCTCTCTCTCTCTTTCAATGTGGGTAGGTGATAAGAATTTGGGGGGTGGGGCATGAGTAGGCCTACGTGATTGGTGATGTAATGAAGAACAAATTTCTTTCAGACTAGCTACTTATACTAGCCAATTATTTTATTTTGAAGATAGATCACTAGATAAAGTAGTAAGGTTAGCTCTCAAATAGCTTTTTTAGCACTTTCTAAGGGAGATTTGTCCAACTGGAGGAGTTGTTGTTGAGATGCTATAACCAATGTATCATGGGAGATAGCCATAGGCTAAGATCGTGAGGGAGTGGGTGTGTGCTAGGAGTTGTTGTTGAGATGCTATAACCGATGTATCATGGGAGATAGCCATAGGCTAAGATCGTGAGGGAGTGGGTGCGTGCTAGAACTTGCGGATGAAGGTAGTGGGTTTCCAAGTTTTTAATGGGAATGGTCAACATGGACTTTATCAAGTATCGAGGGGGCTATGATTCAGATGGAAAGCATTGATTTAGGAGAAGTGGACTATAGTGAGCTTATAGGGGCCGATCTCTCTATAATTGGGGAGGATGTTTTCTTAGCATGGAGGATAAGTTGGTAATTAGTAGTTTTGTTGACTATTTTATGGGTGTGAGAAGGCTAGAGTCATGGTAAGCTTATTTCTAAGGACACTAATACAATAACATTAGTGCTGGCTAGGTTTCTTGTACTTTTGAATTGATGTGGAATTTAGAATGTCTGGAGGGAAGCCTTGTACTTCAGAACCCACAAGTTCAAGAAGAGTAAATCCTTCAAGAGGTAAAAGAGGCTTGGTATTAGGAGTCACTATCAGTGTGGAGAGATAAGCTTGGACCATCATTAATCAACTTCTATGAAAGTAGTTCATGGTCTCTATTAAGGAACTTGAAAATAATCTTGTTGAAAGGATAGGTTGTTTGTATTTGAGGTAGTGATTCCTTATTGAAATGTCAAGGATTGATTGTCTGTAGTGATAGTAGTGTTGGAAATCCTAGTCTCAAGATACACTCAACTTGGGGATTCATGTTGTGATCTAACTTGAAGCAACACTACTCATCTTCATTGAACCTTGAACTTCAAGTTGGCATCATCTCACTTTGTTATGTAAGACCCTTTGTGATTCATAGCTTTATATTTTGTTGTACTTGGAAAAGACAAACATATTTTTTGCAATAAATTTATTTGGTGCCTTATCTTGGAAATTTACTGAGTCTTGTGAAATGTTAATTATTTTCAACATCATATTTGTCCCGGTTGAATTTGGGGAAGCAAACGCCTGAAGTTTGAAATCATGCATTATGAAGTGGATTTGTTCACAAGAATTGCAACAAGCATGCAGATTTTGAGCTTTTTTGTCATTAGGTGTCCTTGGATTAGTGTGTGATGACATTTGAGCTTTCTTGTCTTTCTTGTCATTAGGTGTCCTTGTATTAGTGTATGATGACCTTTGAGCTTTCTTGTCATTGGGTGTCCATGTATTAGTGTTTTTTGTCATCATACAGCGTCGTCATTTCAATTCAAACTTGTTCTTTGTTGTGGTGTCACATTTGAATGTGAAGGCACAAGGGCTTTGAAATTCCACATTGTGTGAAGTCGTTCTATTCTCAAGAACTTCTAAAAAATTGTAGATTTCGAGTCCTCTTATTGTTCGTCGCTCTCTTGTTCATTCTTCTGCCATGGATCTAAACCAAACTCAAGACTGTCAATGTAGTATCCCCATAATATCTCACTTGAACGGGGACTTACAATGTAATATCCCCAAATCTCACTTGAACGGCGGACTTGAGAAGGGGAGTAAACCTTAGCAATACCAAAAGGTTGATCTAATTATCCATTGCGGCATCCTTGTTTTGGAGCGCATATGGGCGGAGGCGTCGATGCAGCCGCGAGAGAGACTCGAGGTGCAATAACCAGTCATATGCCATGCAACCATCATGATCACGTGAAGGGATGAAACCATCCATAAACAGCCGTCAACTTATACGAACGAATTGTCATCGTCACTGATGGTGACACCGCCATGTCGAGAGAGAACGAACTAATCGTCATGAGAGACATACCAGCATCAATGCACTCCAACTAATCGTCACAATCGAGGGCCAAACTGACCCTTGCCATTATCGCCATCGAAATCCTCCTCAACTTTCTAAACACCATCGTCCCCATCCTCCATTCGAACTTCAACACAACCGTCGTCGAACGCATCACACCAGTCCCTTGGGATCAAGAGAGCAGCGAGGAAGTCGACAACGACAAGGAGAGCCACAAGCTATATAATAGCCTTTGCAACAAGGCATTTAGGTTGATCGTCAACCACATTGCACGAAGGATTGAGAGAGAGAGAGAGAGAGAGAGAGAGAGAGAGAGAGAGAGAGAGGACTTAGGCCTTTCATGAGTGCTATAAAAGAGTCTTATTCTCCATTGCAAAGGTCTTTTCTAAAGAAGGGGAAGATAGAGGGGGAGGATAGGAGAAGGGAGGAATAAATAGATAGAGAGTAGTAAATAGAGAAGAACTTAACAACTTGAGGAGAAGGGAAGAATCCATCCTCTTTTCTTGTACGACATTTCATCAAAGCGATTACAAAGGAAAAGGGAGCGCCAATCCCTTCCCTCCTATTCCACCTAGACAGGTAAAGAATTAAAGCAAAGACCAAAAAGGATGAGAAATAAGAGAAGAAGAGACCTAGAACACCTAGGAAATACTATCATACTTCAAATTTTCCATTGGGTGAGGGAAAAAGTGATTATGATCTTAAGAGAGATTTGTTGGGTAGAAAAACGAGTATTGCATTTCCCCAATTGATGGAGTTGTCTTCTAGGATGAGGAGTCAATGGAAGAGATTTCTTCATCCTAGAATACAAATCCCCATCCTAGAATACATATGTAGCAAGGTGGTATAAATAACATATTCCAAGGTCTCTCTAAGGCTACATGTTGTGAACACATTCTTTTTCATAAAATGAATTATTAAAAAACAAAAGTTTTTGCTGAGAGAATTCAAATACTTTTCATAAGGTAAAGAAAGAATCAAAGAAAAGAGGATGGCATCATTTTTGGCCACCCATGATTCCAAGAAATAGGAGGGTTGCTTCTTGTGGAGGGCTACTACTATAAAGAAAAGGCATGTCAATTGACCCCCTTACCTTGCATGTTTTTGTGGTCCTATGTGTTAAGAAGACATCTTGTTTTCACATTCCAAGGGATGGTGACTCTAGTCATGTGCTTGATGGGGCAGAGGATGAGGAGCATGCTTGGTGGCTTGTCAAGTATGGAGCAGTTTTGTATATTGTGAAGGTATTATAGTGGGTGTGTTTGGGTGGTAGTCAATGTAAGCATTGGCTAGAAAAATTATGCTATGAAGAAAAAATTACTATGAAGGTATTATAGGCATGTGTGATTGATGATGCTATGAAGAAAATTTTACTTTTTTAAGGTGATTGGAATCGGAAAAGTTGTAGTTGAAACATAATAATCTGTTCGAGTAGAGGCAAGCTAGTAATTCTAAGGAGTTGTTGCTTATATTGGGCAATCATTTCATTTTTAAGAGGGGCTAGTAGGTGAGTTACTAAGATTGGCTCTAACAATGCTTAATGAGGGAGATTCATCTCTCACCCAGAAGAGTTACTATTGAAGGATGCAACCATTGTATCATAGGAGATAGCCACAAGTTGAGATTGTGAGGAGCAAGTGCGTGCTAGAACTTGCTTGATGAAGGTAGAAATTTTTCAAGTTTTTTATGGGGATGGTCATCATGGAGTTTATTGAGGTGGTTGTGATGTCATATGGCAAGTGTTGATTGAGAGAACATGTGGATTACATTGAGCTTTGAGGGATAGCTTTCTAATGTGGCAGCTACGATGGTATTTAGTAGTTTTTGTTGCCTATTTTATAGATGTGGGGAGGCTATAGTTGTAGTGAGATTCTTTCCACAATGACGTTTCTACAATAGCATTAGTGATGGCCAACTTTCTTGTACTTTTGGGTTGATGTGGACTTTAGCATGTTTGGAGGAAATCCTGGTATTCATAAGTCACAAGTTAAAGAAGAGTAGATCCCTAAAGAGGTGAAATAAGCTTAGTCTTAGGAATTAGCATCCAAGGAGAGATAAGCTTGGACTAGCTTCTACAAATGTAGTTCATGCTTTTTAGTGGAGAAGGAGGAAATAACCTTTTGGTCTTTGAGGTTATGATCACTTGTTGGAATGACATCAATTGACTGCCTATAGCACTAGAAGTGTTAGAATGACTTGCTAGTCTCAAGATACACTAAGCTAGGGAATTCAACTTGCTATCTTACTTAGAACGATGCTACTCACCTTCATTGGACCTTGAATTTCAAGTTGGCATCATCTCTCTTTGTTGTGTAAGATTCTTTGTGATTCATCACCTTATATTTTGATGTACTTAGAAAAGAAAAATATATTCTGATTGCAATAGATTTCTTTGGTACCTCATCTTGGAAATTATGTTGTGCATCTTGTGAAACGTTAATTGTCTTGAAGATTGTGTTTGTCCTTCTTGAACTTGGGGATAGAAGCACTTGAAGTTTGAAATCATACATTATGAAGTGGATTTTTTCACAATAACTATAACAAACATATGGGTTTTGATTTTTCTTGTTATAAATAAGGGTAGTTCTTATAGTCCTTGAACAAAGAAAATATTCATGAAATACTCAAAAAATGAGAAAACATCCAAAGTCAAGGTAGCTATAGCCATGAACCATGTTACCCTAGATAAAATACAATGGGGATGATGATGATAGTTCTGCAAGATAATCACCTCTTGCTATGGTGGAGTAAGACACTCACCTCTTGCAATGGTGGGAGGTCCAAGATGGAGACCTCAAGATAGTATTTGATTATTATGCAAAGAAGTTGATGTGCATGGTTACATCCCTTGCTTACATAGTAGACCCTAATTTAATGCCTTAGGATTATTGTGTGCACATTTCGCTTTATTATAAGCCATCCTAGCCTCAAAAGCTTTGTCTTCAACACTTGAAATTTTTAGGGAAATTACAAGAAAATTTCAAGGATAGCTTGTTGAGAGTAGACCCATGTTGAAGTAGAAGTCCTCATGTTGAAGAGGATCGCTTCAATCAGTAAAACACAAATGAAAGAGTCCAATGAATTATTGTAAACTGTCAAAATAGGACTACCATGGGAAAATTGCTATAACTCTTGATAGACATCTTCGATTTTTGCAAATGAAGTGTCATAATAAACTACACACTATGTAGTATCTCCTCCAGCATAAAAGTCCAAGTTTAATTGAGTTAGGCCAAGTTAATCCATCACAATAATGTACTATATCAAGCTATCCACTATTCTAAAGCTTTGATAATTGCAATGTTTTTAGGATATTTGACTTCTTTGAAGTGATGGTTGTATGTACCTATGGGTAAGTATAAAGTCTTCATCAAAAGCATGTCAAATTTATTTTCATTGAAGCTAAGTACCTCCAAGAACAAATGTGTAGCCATTAAAGTAGTGATCACATCCATGACATCCATGTGTATCTTCCATAAAAATATTATTTTCATCAATACCTCTTCGATCAAATGGAGAAACCTTCTATCAAATCATGAATATCTTGATCAAAGAAATACCATGTTATGCAATTCCTCAAGGCTATGATCCCCTGAGTCAAAAGGAAACCCTTTCTCTCCATTAAACTCCACAGAGGTTGCCTCATTGATAGCATGGTATCCCACATGATCTTCTAAAAACTCACCTTCATAATCTTCTTCAAACTCATCACTTTCATGGTGTTTGCCATCATGCTCTAGGTGTGTAGGTTGATTTATTTTTTTATAAGCTTCATGAAATACATATGAGCCTTTATTTTGCTCATGATTATCCACTTCCACTTCGTCTTCCTTCGCTTCCTCTTCCTCTTCTTGCTCTTCATCCGCTTCCTCTTTTTCTTCTGGCTCTTCTTCCTCCTCTTCCTCCTCCTCTTTATATTCCTCTTCTTGCTCTTGATTGTCATGAAGATTTCTTCATTTTCTTCTTCATGTGAATGCTCTAAAATGATTGATACCCTTGCATTATTTTCCCAACATCTATATTTATGTGATGTGATGACCATTTTCTTCTTCATGTGAATGCTCTAAAATGATTGAATGCCCTTTATGTGATGAGATTACCATTGTTCACTGCACTTGAAACATAACCCTTTTGAATGCATCTCCCTCGGTGTATCTTTAGATAAGTACCTCCCATAGGTAGTAACTCTTTCCTCTAAGTTGCATTTCCACTTACATTAACCCATATTTGTGTTGGGTGTAATACTGTTTAGCACCCCTATTTTTTGCTAGTAACCATCATTACAATGGGAATAATCTTCGTTAGATTGTTTCCCATTTGAACATAGCCCAAAATAATATGCACTATCATCATAACTTTGTTAACTCATAGGAAAATGATTCAAAAGGAAACTATGCATAGGCATGAGCATGCTAGTGTCCATATGCATTTGCTTTTTGACCATATACATTTTCTTGTTGCTACCTATGACAGTAATGCTAGACCATGTTTGAATTTGGCTAAAATAAAGCTATAACCCCATGGTACCTATGGAAAACCCACAAAATTGAAATACCATGCTTCCCTTCCATGTCTACACCTATAAGTCTTCAAGAATCTTTTTGGATAGATCAAGATTCATCCATGAGCAATGTAGAAGTAGCAATGACATTGAATTCCCATCAAATCAGCTCCAAACGCAATCAAAAGTACTCCAACTTCAATGAATGAGCTTCAAGGTTGACAAAATTTGATCTAGCTTCAATGATTAAGCCTCCATAGATGATTGCCCCAATTTGATTTTGGTAGATGATCACCTTTGCCTTCAAGAGCAAAAGAACTTGGAATCTTGATGAGATCCTCTCCAATGTTGGCTTTAGTATAAATTTTTATCCAATATTGTGATATATCTTCATGAATTCTTGTGCCATGAAATGCCTCTTGATGTCCATGGTGATTAAAAGAATAAAATTGATTCCAATGTTAGAAAGATGGATCAATATTGAAGCATTAATTTATGCTAGAGTTTAATCTCAACCCACAAGCAAGGAGAAGCCAAAAGCCCATTCCAATATTCAGGAACATGTCCAATATTTAGTGTTTTCATGTATAAAATCCCTTGAATCTTGAGCTTCAATCCTTCAATCTTGAACAAAGATGATGAAATCCTCAACTATTCTTGCTAAAGAAATAACCTTGGGAGCAAGAGATTGAAGATTTCTTCAAAGATCTTGAAGCTCTTACTAAGAGTCCATGGATGCCCTTGTTATTTTAGCCAAGAAGAGTGAATACTATAATTCATGGAGAGTATTATGGCCTTCAATGTTGATGAAGGAAGCTTGTAATAGCTACTAGCAAGCAATAGGGCCACGAATGGAAGAGAATAGTGAGTGAATCTCAAACATATAGTTGTTGTCCTTCTTCATTGTAGCTTCAAAAATGAAGCCTCTTACTCTAAGAGTGCAATGGAGCCTTCATTGCTTGATGAAGAGGCTTGCCATAGCTCTTAACAAAGCCTAGATTAAAGACAAAGCTTGAAATATGCCACAATCATGATGTTAACTACTGGGAACATGGTATGAGAAATAGTGCAAAATGCTCTAAATGAGTGCTGTGGAACATGCCATTAAACCACTCTACAATGGTTATCTTTGGGCTTCATGTATAAAGCCTCAAGAAAGGAGATATTTGAAGAACCCACCATGGAAGCTTAGAGTACAAGCTTGGTAAAGGTAAAGGGAAACCCTATCTTTGAAAAGTGGAGAAGAAGATAGTCTTCACTAAGTCAACTAAGCTCCTTTTCATCCACCAATCTTCAAAATACCATTAAAAAATGGTCATGACCTACTAAAATGGCAAGAGATGTACCATTTTATTTCAAATCTTGTCCATGTTCTTCAAGAATAATCACACTTTATTGTGGAAGAGCCTATTTAGTCGTGAAGACAAGGGTGTAGCCAAGTCCTATGACTAAGCATCTTACTGCAATATCCTATCTTGATTATTGTAAATTGTGACGTGAAAAGATGGTGTGCATGGTTACATCCCTTACTCATATAGTAAACCCTAATTCTATTGCCTTAGACTTATTGTATGCACATTTTCCTTTATTACAAAAATTATCATCTTTAATGCAAGCTATAGTAAGCTACCTTCAGCATGAGTACCATGGGACTAGGAGGTGGACATAATGTTAATAACAATGTGTAGCAAGGTGCAGCATACAACAAAGGATGTAGCATGATTTTTGTTGGATAATTTTGGTAAAATGAAAATAAATGTTTTTTATAATGTGACACGTTGTGGAGCTTATTGATGTAAAAAACCAAGAGTTGACCTCTCTCATGTGCAAAGTTGTAAATCCTTTTGATAGCATCACAAGGTTAGATCATGCACAAGTTAATTTACACCTTAGGATAAGATTTAGGCTAAATCGGGTGCATGCATTTTGTGAAGACTAATCTAGGACCATGAAAATGCGTTGGATGTCTATGAGGGTGAGGAATCCAAATGTATATAAAATTGATGGAATGTACTATGAAGGCTATCCATTTGTGTAGAAACTTTGGGACTCTTTGTTATTGTTTCTCTTTTCATGCTTGTCAGAGAGTTAATGAGAAGGAGAGTGTGAGCGTAAAGGTGAGAGTCTTGATAGAGAGAAACTCTTGCCATTCCAATTTCTTCATATCCGTCCCTTCACGGTGAGAGGTGAGGTTGAGGCTATGCATATGTGAGGTTGAGTTGAGAGAGAGTGAGGGACATCTTGTGAATCTCATCTCACTCTACTTCTCCCCATCTTGTACTCTCCATATTGCATGTAAAGGTGGATGTGAGGTCATGGATTAGACCACGTAGCATCATGTGGATCTTGGAAAAACGTTTATCAAGTATCACAATTACAATGAAGTTAATTAAGCGTACTCATTATCAAGGTATCACAATAACAATGAAGTAAGTTAAGTAAGCGTACTCATTATGTTCATTTTGAGTAGATCTATTATTGCAAATCATAGATCTAGATTTAGCTTTAGGTTTCACATGTGAGTATGCTGTGTAGATAGAAAACTTAATACTTCTCTGAAAGAGATAGACATGTCTCAAGTGGATGAAGAATCTCTTACCTCGAGACATCCTACCAAATCTAAATCTTTCCCATTGGAGATATTAGTTCTACCTCTCTAAATAATGATACTCTAGGATTGGCATGTCCTCCCTACAAGCACAATCTAAGTCCTTAGCCCCAAAAGGCTTTTTTTTATAAAAAAATCCTAGTGAATAAATCTATCTTACAGTACCAAATGTCTTTTTGACCCAACAAAATAAAACACCATTAAAAAATGGTTAAATCAGAACTCTCGCCCATTATGCTAGCTATAATGGCAGTATTGTGATTGGAATCCACTTGAGATGGGCTAGCTCTATCAAATAGGTATGCTATGATACCAATAATCAATGCATAGCTCTTAGGTTGAGGACTGATGAAGGCTCTACCATTGTCTCCTTGTATGCTACTTGTTCATCTACTAATATGCCTTCCATATGTAATTTCCTACTGTGTTTCAATTGCCGTATGATTCCTATAGGAGATTTTAATTTTCTTGAAGATATTAATGATAGATTTTAAAGTAAAGGTCAAGTTATGTCTAGCAAAGAGGAAGAAACGTGGAATGCAAACATAGTCTAATTATGAAAAAATCTTCACTTGGTCCAATGAACAAGAAGATCAAAATCTTAGAAAAGCTACAGTTGATAGAGCTCATATCTCTTGAGGACTTCATCCACATATTTGAGTGCCAACACTAAAACCCATTGAGATATATCCATGTCCAACCATTATCTTGGTGATGGATACCCTCCACGATCCATAATAAGTTGGGATACTGGAAGCACTTTCACAGTAATCTCATTGGTAGGGTTTTCATTCTCGAGCATATTCTTATGGCATCTTTTTTTTATTCTTTAGCTTATTGGAGGCCTACCAAATCCTCTATTAAGAAACTAGAAGTCCTTTGTAGATCCGTAGTATGGGGTAGCACAAAGAAAAACAACAAGAAAAACCTCAAAGTGGCATGGAGAATGTGCATCCTTCCCAATGAAGAAGGAGGTCTTGGCATCCTAAATTTGGAGAAACTAGATGGAAAATTTGTATCAAAGAGGATTATTAGGAGTCCCATGCATCCTCAAAAGGATTGGTCTATACTACTTCATTGACAAGTTAAAAACCTTGTCAATTAAGGAATGCCCCAAGTGGAAACACATATATGTCATTATTGTCATGTTTACAAGCATTCCCATGTCAACAAGAAATGCTACTCCGATTTCAAAAATATGTGGGAGGCCTAGTTCAAGTACAAAGCCAATATCCATCCCAACCAAAATTACACTAACATGGGTCTCACTAGACCCTATATGGTTTAGCATCCATTGTGGTAACATGCGTGAAGATCTGCTACTACTCCTAGATTCCCATCTTTATAGAAAAGGCATTCAACTTTGGGAAGACATCTAGGATTTCCAAAAGAAACAATGGTTAGATCCAAGAACAATGAGTTTCACACGTTGCTTGTCCTTTAGAGAATAGCAGCATGGCATCAACACCTTTATTATGCCATCTAGTTGGGAAGGGAGTTCAATGGCAACAGCATTCTTTACAAGTAAGAATGCCATCTATGACTTTATAGCCATCATCCACCAATATTATCATCTAAGGCAACAAACACTTCTCTAATAGGACCTTGATAATCACAAGCACCCCCAATAAATGGTGTCGTTAGTGCAAGCTCTAATATGCTACCATTGATATTGAGTGCAAGGGACTAGTATTTGTCTAGGAGGGTAATGTCAAGCCTTAAAATTGAAGAAGTATGCAAGACAAGTGTTTGGATTTGTCTTGGCATTGGATTAATTTTCAATTTCAACATGTTACCCTAGTTACCCATTTGAACATGGAGTGCAAAATTATTCCATCAATCTATTATGAATATGTGAACATTGTTATTTCTTCTTCTTGCAATGTGCATCTCTCAAGCTTAGAGGGAAGCTTGAAGGTGTTGGATTGAAGGTTTGGCTTATGAAGGATATCCGTGAGAATCATGAGACTATCTACTTCTACCTTCAAGTAAGAACTATAACATGAAGGTATTGGAGAGGTACATCTACTGCAATCTCTTGAATCACTGAGCTTTCTTTCTTGCATGGTTATCATCATTAGAGGAGAATACAATGAGTAGAGTGAGAAGGTGAGCAACTAGGTGAGAGAATATTCAACTAAAGTTAGTCAAATAGTCAAACAAATAGAGATCAGTCATGCCCCATCGTAGAGAGAGAGTAATGCAGAACGAGAGAGAGAGAGAGAGAGAGAGAGAGAGAGAGAGAGAGAGAGAGAGAGAGAGAGAGAGAATGTGTGTGTGCACATGCAATACCCATTTTTGTAATGGTTAGATGGAGTGGCAACAAAGACATGTTCTTATGGACCAACCACAAAGGCTACAAGTGCAATAAAAGAGAAGTGCCTACAAAGAGAAGCTCATGGTGCCATGCAAACCAAATTGACATAGGGAGATTGTTGGAGACTATGCATACGTGAGATATTAAACCAGTGAACATGATTAAAAATTTGTAGGAAAACCAATTAAACTAAGAATTGGCAAGATATGGTAGGCCTATGAAAGGTGGCTATGTTTATGCATCTGTTGTGCAAGAGATGAAGTTTCCAAGTCTTGGTTCTCTAAATTGTCATTTGCACATACCAAATGCAATAGGTTTTTCTAAACTTTGACCTTGGAATTGAGATCCAAGTTTCTATCGGTTAACAATCACAATGCTACAAGTGTTCACTACTCACTTTGCTTCATTGCATACACCCATGTGATAACATGGGTGTATGCAATGTCTATCTTGCACTAGAAGCTACTACTTTTGGTCTTGAGATGGAGAAAGATACTAGATGATTTCTACATAAGTCAAGAAAGCTAAAATTTGCTCTCATGCTATGCATAGAAACAGAAAATGATAAAATAGCTAGGGTTGAATTAAATGATATAGAAAAGTGTATTTGTGAGATGACAGGCTAGGATGCCTTCATAGATTCTTTCTTTCTCTACACATACCTCGCTAGGTCAAGAATACATATGTCATTGTGGAAGAGAATATGAAAAGAGATTATGAGAATCCAAGTAGCTCAAAGAGGGTTGCAAGAGGGAGTGAAAGGTCTATCCATTTGCCTCCTACTAGACATGCATCAGAGCATGTCATGGAGGATGTTTTGTTGCTCATTAAATTTTGGACTCTATATAATAGGTGCCTCCTCTTTGGAGTATATGATCTTAGTATTTAAAATTCCTATTGCAAGAGTGTCTAGGTAGCAAAAAATCCATTATGTCTAAAGAATCTCTTTCATCCTATGATTGTTAGCTGTATACAATTGTAATCTGACACCCTTCCCTACTTAAGTAGATCAATTGATGGCTGCTAGAACTAAACTTAGGACTAAAAACAATGCTATCCTCTAATCTCCAATCATATAAAAGCTTGATGAGTAGTGATTGTCTAGGATTAGGTACAATAACTCTGATGTATGGCAAGAAGAATAGCATTGATTCATTTGTGTTATGTTACTATATTGTCATCACTGTAGGCTTAGTTCTATCAGTATATTTGCATCACTGTTAACTACATATCAATAATATCTATATTGGGCATAAGCCATGTTGTGTTGCATCATCCACAACATATTAGCTAAACAATGGCTTACAGATGAATAATTGAAGAAGCCTTATATGTAGCTGGCTGAAAATATGCATCATGGTAGAGATGTGCTATCATGGTCCTCAATAGCTTAATCTCTATTTGACATTATTTTGGTTGAGATGTTTAATCAAACCCCATTAAAAATGTGGTGCAATAAGAACATGAATCCAAGATGATAGTGTGCTCTCTTACGCACTCATATAGAGAAAAATTGTATGGATATTATAGCCTTAAAAAAAAGAAATCATCTACTCTAATGCTTTACTATTGTTTTTTGGAGCCATCAAGTTCCATAAGTTTGTGACTATAAAAGATAAATTGTGTATCCGAAAGTAAAATTAGTTGTTCACTCATTAGTCTACACTATTGAGAAGGATGCATAGGTGCCTAGGAGCATATATCTCTTTGATGATTTAAAGGCTCAATTTCCTCTTATTAAACCTATTTTCTAATGAAGGTCTTCCTACATTTTTTGTAAGGGCTATTAGGTAGCATGATGACTAATTAAGAAGTAGACCCATTCTTAGTAGCTTTTAGATATTTTATTTATCCCTCCTTCATACTATGAACAAGGACAAATATGGTCTCCATGATCATGTGGCTATTAATAGTACATAAGCACTTCCTATATGTGGTAAGTATGTTCAAAAGTATGCTAATTACTAATTCTTCTCTGTTTCAACAACTTAGCTTTATGATATTAACATTACTCATAGTTTTTTTGTAAAAATGTTATGTTGGGCAACTATAGTCTAAAAACACATGGACAATTGTGCGTCGAGTTTTCTTTCAACATTACATGTGTGTGTGTGTGTGTGTGTGTGTGTGTGTGTGTGTGTGTGTGTGTGTGTGTGTGTGTGTGTGTGTGTGTGTGTGTGTGTGTGTGTGTGTGTGTGTGTGTGCGTGCGTGCGTGCGTGCGTGCGTGCGTGCGTGCGTGCGTGCATGTGTGTGTGTGTGTGTGTGTGTGTGTGTGTGTGTGTGTGTGTCACGACTGGATTAATCAATTTAAAGTATGACTTGATTTGAGACTTTTAGTAATGACCATTATGGTGTGGTAGTTAGTCCTAGATGTATTCATAATTAGTTATAAAACAAAACCTTACGAGTCATGGTAGTCCTAGATACCTTCATAGTTAGTTATGTAACAAAAGCTTACAAGTCATGATTTGTATAAGTAATATAATGGTAGATTTCTCTAGAAGGTAGTTGCTATGAATATGGTATGGTGTGATTACCAAACGCCATGGTGGAATAATATTGTAGTAATAAATAGCTAAAGCACTCTTGGAGGACATTTTAAACTTGATCATTACACTATGGACAGGAATGGACTATACTCAAGAATTGAAACAATACTCTATCTTCATCAAAAACAATTTTGACAAGTTCGATGATAGGCTTGAATGCAATGTTATATTTCGATCCCTTCAAAATATGGGCCTCAAGAAATGATTTATTAATTCATCATGACTCTCTTTGGTAATACATTTAGGGAGTACACTACGTGTGAGCCCTCTAAATCACCTATGTTCAAGGCCTATTTGAAAATAACCTTATTTTGTGAATTTTATATAAATAAAATTTAGGACTTTTTAATTTGATCTATGAATAATAATTTTATATCTCACCCTTTGATATGCAAAAAATTATGTAAAATGGTATTTTTAAAAATCCCTTGTTTAGACACACATGATACTTACATATTTAAGATTGATCTCCCTAAAGTAACACATCAATAACCCTACTAGGGTTGTTGTTAATCATTCCTTAACAAACCCCTTTTCACTCAAGAATTTCATTAGGCATGGATGCCCCCTAGCCCCCCTCCATTTTAGAATTCTACAAATGCCTTGGGATGGCTAGTACTAAAGGAATTTGAATCAAGTGACATCAAAGGTATTATATTGCCAAATGCTCAAAATCAAATGACCTTGAACCTCTTTGTAGATAATACTAATGACATAGTTAATAATTATGACAAATCCCTAATATAATTTTGGTGCTATAGTAGACTCTTATTGTGCATTGGGATCGGTTTTGTGAACCCACTCAAATGGGCATAAAAATTTGAGCGGTGTCTTTTTCCTTAGAAACATGCTCAAAATTTTCCTAAAGATCTAAATTTCAAGGGAAAAATAGACTTCATGGAAGGTGGCATAGGCAATCGAGTTGATTTTAAGCAGCAAAGCAGCCGATGGGTTTCAAAAGTGCTTTAAAGACCCATTGAGCGACGGGTGGGGAATTTTCATAATTTTCCATGATGTTGGATGAGACCCCAGAAAGAGCCACGCAGTGCGGGACCTCTAAACGAGCGACCTAAAATTTTCAAAAGTCAATTCCGAGCCGGACGCGGGAGGAGTGCTAGAAAACGGCTATCCACTTGAGAGTTGAAGGGGTGCCACCCCTTTGGGGGGCCTTGGCCCCCCCAAAAAATTTTACGAGACAGGGAGGGGGCGGCTTTTCATGAAGGCGTGGAGGAGGAAAACGACGTTTGCGCAACAGGGCGCCGATTTTTTAGGGGGAGGGGGGCTATGGAGGTTCAATACAACCCCCAGACTGACTACATCCCTAATCTACACTTTGATTTCGCTCTCCATCACCATTCTCCACCCGTCCAATGGCTGCCCGGATTGACAAAGCCAGTTCTAGTATTTCTCCCTCCTCCCTCCCTCTCCCCTCTATGGGTTGTTCATGTGCATTATCTTGAAGGAAGAATCGGGAAGGAAATTTAAAAAAATGATGATGGAGATTAATGGAGATGGTGAAGCTTGATGTGTAGCATGTAATCGAGACCAATGGAGGCTCCGTTTGCTGGTCATGTAGTCATTCAATGCGTCTTGGGTTTCGTAGAAACATGCTATGACTATTTTTAATGAAGAAAATGAAGGTTTTTTTTGTATTTTTTGATGGAAATGATGTTCTTATGCGATGAAAATTTGTTTGAGTGCTGGTTGCATCATGTTTAATTGCAGTCTATTAAAAAAATCTAATTTCATAATGATTTACATGCGCTATTTAAATCCTGCAAAACCCGAAATGCGGTTTTTAAGGGTAAAATGATGGTTTTGTTGTTTTGGGTGGGTGAAATGTGTTCCTATGGAGGGAATTGAAAAAAAATTGAAATTTAGACTTTTGAAATGATTAGTATAAGGAAAATCATAAAATAATAGTGATTATTGTCAAATAAATATTAAAAATAAGAAAAAATAGGGAAAAAATAAAAATACACTTCATAAAAATAAGAAAAAATATAATGAGTGTTTGTGAATGTATGGTAGTGGCGGAGAATGAGGTTTAGCCTCAATTTACCCTATCTCTTTGTCAAAGTTCATGATTTATCACTTTTTCTACATCAATATATGACAAAATGAACCCCTACACCTATGCAACAGAAGCACTACCTAAAAGTAGGGGGTGGGGTGTTTGAATGGTGCATTTTGGGTGTTGTTTACTGTTGATTTTTATTATGCATATCATGATATAGGTTTTTTCATTTTTTAATTAAGAGGATAGTAGCATGAGCATTGTCTCAGTGCTATCCTTACATCACCGCAATGAGTTAGTAAATGAGCATTGGAAAGCGTGGTTGTGCATGACATGTTTTTGATTAAAAATTATATTTGAGTACATTAGGATCATCCACTTTTGCATGTCCATATCAACCATGGTATCGGAATATGAAGAACTGGATGCATAGCACCTATTTTTTGTTATGATGACCTATGCTTCAATGTGTGAGACAACCTAATCTATAGGCTAGTCAATCGTTTTTGGGAATTTTTTGGTAAGGACACATGGTATCTCCTAGAATACGTTCATAATGAAAGAGTGGAACTTGTATCGTGCGTACTTTATGTTGGAGCAACACATTTTGGGGCAAATCCCTGAGGTGTAGGAGAGCCGTAGTGGAGCTGCGACAATTAGTTGAGAGGTGCTTCCCTATGTTTGTACTAGGAGGTATTATGCTTATATGTTATGGGATATCCCTCTAAGGAGAAGGGATAGTAAACATTGGACTATGACCTAATACAAACACAGAATCGACATTAGCCTTTAGTGTAGAGTGAGTCTTAGATGCTCCTGGCCGCAAGGCTATGTGGTGGGGTTGTCTATTGTGTGCATGAGGTCCTGCTAGTATCATAGACAGTGCCGGTCCATTTTAGGTTCCATTAGTGGTGTGTTTGGCGGGAGCCGCCAATAAGTGGTGGCTCCAAATCTAGGGTTTCTAGGGACCAAATATTTGGTTTATGTCCTCTGATAAGAACCGTCAAGTCGAAATACAAAAAGAGGAATGTGCTAAGAGGGCTAGACGGCGGTTGGAGATTCTAAGGCACTATTCTCCTCAAAAGAGCAACCCACTACGCATAAGCAGCAGTGATTCTAATAACCTAAGTATCATAAGCATCCCTTTGAGTGCAAGAGAAAGTCTTAATACTTCCCCTCCTCTAGTCAATCAACCCACTTCAAGTGGGGGTGTAGTTTTATCTACACAAACTCATGTTGTCAATCCGGTTGTAGCCATGGCACAACCCATTGCAATTCTAGCAGGGACACTGGATCTACCACCATTAGGAGAATATTTGTCCATTTTCCATGGGTTAGTAGAAGAAGATTGAGAACTCCATATTAAGGAGTTTCAAACACTCATGTTCAACTATCAAATCCAAGATGAAGGACACTTAATGATGTTCTTCAATATGACATTAAAAGGAAGGGCAACAGTATGGTATCACGGTCTAGAGGTTGGTCTAGAGGCTGGAACCATAACTAGCATTGACCAATTCTTCACAGCCTTCTGTAGAGAGTTTTCTCCTAAGAGGGGTGGATAGTATTAGTTATGTGTCTTGAATGTAACAAGCCAAGAGCCAAATGAGAATGTCCAGGCCTATGCCAAGAAACTAAAGTAAGTTCTTTGCAAATTAGTACTTATGTCCCCATTCCACCGGCTGCATAGTTGCAATATTTCCTACATGGATTAGATTTCAATATCCAAGTACAGCTGAGTAGTGTCGCTTTGGCTGACATTGACACTGTTATTACCCAAGAAGGAGTAGAGTCGCGCTTGCTCAAGTGACTAATGCAACAAGGATAAATTGGAATGGTAATAATTTGGCACTGACCAACGGAAGTCAAGGGGACCCCATGTGAATGGAAGAGGGAGTATCATGCCAGATTTGCCTATGTTACCAACTCCTCCTAGTCTAACTATGCCTATGGCTAGTCAGATAGGCCCACTAAATGGTGGAGGCCAAACAACAAACCCAAATGTTATCCGAGTAGGTCAGCGACGACCAATTCCCTATCAAGTGGTTAGGCTGATGAGATGACAGACTGACAATCGCGCTATGAGTCGAGTGCCTGAAATGTCCTTGGTGAAGTCAAGGATATGATGAAGCACTACACTAATATGATTAGTGAAGAGTATAGATAAATACTTGTGGATGTCAATTTCCTTGAGAAGTAGCAAAATTTGATAGGGAGTCAACGCCCTAAAGAGGGTGCCTCCTCTTGAAGATTTAGATGCAAGTGGTGTGGTGGCCAACATTTCCCTAGGAATTGCCTGAATGTCAAATGTGATATTTGCGAAAAGTCTGGCCACTTAGCTACTACTTGTTGGAGTAAGATCAGTTCTCTCCAACAAGGGAGTAAACTGCCAGGTCTAGTTAACCATCACACACAAGGGAATAAACTCCAGCAAGATGATGGACCAAGACAAATACTGCAATGAGGAAAGGCTATTGTAGAGGAGTTGCCTCATGGCAGTGGAGTCAGTCTTATTGAGGCCGTACGTGTCAATGATGCTGAATCTTCTAATCTACAAGCCATAAACGAGGTCAAAAGACTAAAGAGGGTGACAAAGGAAATGTAAAACCTGTCGAGGGAAACCCTAAGCAAGATGCTAGGCGAAAGCAAGTCCTGAATCCTGATATGGAAGGTGGACCTCTCATGCCTGTTGATAGTAAAGTTAATCCCGAGAAGGATAAAGGATTGCCAAGAAAGAAGGTAAAAGTTAAAACAGAGGCACAAAGCTAGTCCAAAGACCAAAGGAGAGACTGGTTTGGCGAGAGAAGAGAACTTTGGCTAGCTATTACGACTTTGATCTAGCAAGTTCTCTTTGCGAAGTTAAACCAGACGTGAATCTCCTCCAATTGATTAAACTGTCTCTAGGAGTACGCAAGGAATTCAAGTAAATCATGTGTGTTGGGTATATTATAGAACCTTTGGGCATTGTACGAGTGGAAGAAGATTTGTTCAATCTTGCTTAAAAGCATTGTCCAAGGGTTCCATCGTACGCGGATGGAATATTAGTGGAGCACACTATCGTGGAAACTAGATTCTCCATCAATATCATGAGTTCAGACTTGATGGAGAGGCTAGGTTTAGAAATCCAAAAAGATGGCTCCACACTTCTTAGGATGGCTGATGATAGTCTAAGGCAACCAGAAGGTTGCATCACTAAAGTCCACGTTACTGTTGTAAGTATGGAATGCTACCTCAACTTTAGGGTGATAAGGTTTGTAGGACGTCCTAGCTATCGAGTTTTGTTAGGCATGCCATGAATTTTACGAATAGGCTGTCAAATCGATATAACCACTGGTCGAGTGATTCTAGGTAGAGGTGCCAATCATGTCATAGTGGATGCTTACCTTGAGTCTCCTCAGAGTGAGAGAGCTCCTTTATCCTCTATTGAACTAGAAACAATAGATGATCCATCTGGTAGTGAGATGTCATCAAGCGATGGATCTAAAGAAGAGTTCACTATAGAGGACATTTATCAGATCACATTGAATGAGCCAATAGAGCCTCAAAATAGGATAAGAGATGCGGATGTTATTGAGTTGTTGGACCTTGGTATGCCAAATGATTAAAGGCCAATCAAATTAGGTTCCATGCTCGATTTGGAAGAAAGAAATGACTATGTGTCCTTAGTTTGAGAGTTCCATGACATCTTTACTTGGAGCTATGACAAACTTAGGGGCATTCCCCCCAGTCTAGCTGTGCATACCATTCCTCTAAAGGAAGGAAGGAAGTCTGTACGTCACAAAGTAAGGCACATGCCTTTTGAACTAAGGAATGGGCTCTTTGAGGAGCTACAGAAGTTGCGAAAGGTGGGTTTGATCTTCCTTGTTTAGCATATTGAATGGTGTTCACCAGTTGTGATAAAAAAGAATAATAATAATCAAATCTAACTTTTTGTAGACTTTAGAGAGCTAAATAAGCAAACTGTTAAAGACTACTATCTGTTGCCGTTTCTCGACCAAATTTTGGATCAAATAGTGGGTAGGGAAATATATTTGTTCATGGATTGCTTTTTTGGGTATAACCAAATGGTGATTGTTGAGTAAGACAAGCTAAAAACGATATTTATAACTGTCTTTGGTACCTTTGTGTACCATGTGATGGCATTTGGTTTATGTAATACACCTGGTTCATGGCAAAGAATAGCTGACAAGACCTTTGGTGACATCTCCCTAGAGGAGTTGAAAGTATTCATTGACAACCTGGGGGAAGCCACCATAAGAGAAATGCACTTGATTATTTTGTGGAAGTGTTTTGAGCATTGCAGACAATTTTGCATAGCTCTTAACCCACGGAAGTGCGTCTTTGGAGTGGCTTATGGGCTAGTTTTATGCCATGTGGTCAGTTTCATAGGGATCACAACTGACCCTGAAAAGATCAAGGTCATAGTTGTTATGAGTCCACTGCGTACTCCAAAGGAAGTGCATAGCTTTCTGTCATTGATAGGATATTATCAGAGGTTTATCAATGCCCTGGCAGAAATAATGTTGCCATTGATGAACTTATTGTCCTTTAATTGTTAATTTGCATGGAGTAATGCTTGCAAAGTATCTTTTGACAATGTGAAGTAGGAGCTTGCCAAAGCACCTGTTTTGAAAGCACCTAAAAGGGGCAAAATGTTTTATATATTTTCAATAGCAACCATGTATAGCATCAACTATTGTTTGGCCCAAATTTGGGAGGAAAAGTGGTACCATTCGATAGCTTTTGCTAGTCCAAAGTTGGGTATATCGCAAATTAACTATACCTATATGGAGAAGTTAGGCCTTGCAATGGTATTTGCAACCAAAAAGTTTAGGCACTACATTCTTTATGAGAAGGTGGTTTTTTATATGAAGGCAGAAGGACTTCGATTGTTGCTGAACAAGTTACAGCTGCATGATCGTTTAGCAAAAGTGGTTAATCACTTTGCAGGAGTTTGATTACAAGATTAAGAGCAAGCCACCGAAGCTACAGGGCATTGTAGAATGTCTTGTGGATTTTAGAGAACCAAAAGAGGACTTGGCTGAAGGAATTGACATGAAAACATTATTTAAGATTGATATGGCGTCTATTCCCTCCTGGTATGCTGCTATAACACACTATCTATCTACGGGAGAGACTGGAGCTACTCTATCAAAATATGAGAAGAGGAAAATTAAACAGCAGGCATTGAAATTTTCCTTGATCACAGGAACACTATATTGGTAGGGTGTTGATGATATCTATCGCCGATGTGTGATGCCTGATGAGATTCCATTTATCTTGGAGGAGTGCCATGACTCTACTTGTGGGGGCACTTTGCTGGGCGGTTGATGGTCCAGAAGGCCTTAAGAGCTGGATATTGGTGCTTGTCCATCTTACAGGATTCATTTGAATATGTTAAGAGATGTGATATTTGTCAAAGATATGACCGTAGAGAGAATAGGAAGCGTCCATTTACTCCGATTATGGCTACCCTTCCATTTGAGAAGTGGGGCATCGACTTTGTGGGTCCTATTACCCCGTCATCTACTACTCAGAAGAGATATATTATAGTAGCAAATGATTACTTTACAAAGTGGTCAGAAGCACGAGCGACGAGGCAGGACAATGCAAAAGAGATTGTCGGTTTCCTACTTGAGCAGATCATTTACCGTTTCGGTCCTCCAAAGGAAATAGTATTGGATCGTGGAACTCACTTTTTAAATAAGGTGATTAAAAGTTTGAATGAAGCATGGAAAATTAAGCAAAACAAGACGGCCCCCTATAATCCGAAAGCAAATGGACAAGACGGCCCCCTATAATCCGAAAGCAAATGGAAAAGTTGAAAGTACCAATAAGTAGCTTGTGGGTATCCCGTCCAAGATAGTCTCCGAAAAGAAATGGGATTGGGATAAAAAATTATATGTGGCGGTGTGGGCATATAACACGATGTTTAAACGAGCCACTGGCCACACCGCATTCAAATTAGTTTATGGGGAGGAGTGTGTCTTGCCCTTAGAAATTGAGTTTTCGACCATAAGATTCACAATCAATCATTCTTTGGGTGACAAAGATGCCCTATTCAAGCATTTTACAACTATAGCCCACTTGGATGAGCTCAAATTGCAGAGTTTGTTGCACCAGGAAGTGGCTAATCGTTAAATGAAGCAGATGCATGATCTAAAAGTGAAGAAATATACCTTTAAGAAAGGAAAATTAGCTCTATATTATGATGCCCGTAGGGAGCTATTTCTTGAGAAGATAGAACCTAGATGGGATGGCCCTTACAAGGTAGTTAGGATAGGTAAAAATAAGTCCATGGCTTTACTAGCTGATCTACAATGAATGTAATTTAAAAATAAAGTTAATCTTAATAAGATTAAACCTTATTATTTTTGAGTATGCTAACGTGATCAATGCATTGTAGGTCCATGTTGGGGCTGATTTGAGACCTGCATGAGAGTTTAAATTGGTTGATGGGGCGGTTAATCCCTTATTTGGATCACCCATATCTAGAGCAAAGATATCATCAGGGGAAGCTTATTTGGTGGACCAAAGGATACAAAGTGGTTGAGCAAGAAGACGGTACCTTTGTGTGGGAGATTAAAGTTTTCTGCCATCATTGCTTACAAATTTTGACAAGCATCCCTGTTGAGTTTAATAAAGAAGGTGGGATGGAGCTGTCAGTTCATCCTCTAAATATGTTGAATTTTGACTATCATAATTACGAATAGGGGAGTTCTTGATGGCTGGCTATGTAAACCCATGGTGGACGTACCCATTATACTTTGATGGAGCGTCTAAGGGCCCTAATAAAAAAGGGAGTGTTTGAGTAGTTATCTGAGATCCCCAACGTAGAGTTACAATGAAATTAGCTACTTATCTTGGGGTAGGATTCACTAACAACATGAGAAGTATAAAGCCTTGATTATGGGATTAAACCTTGCCAAGAAAGGTGGTATTTGGTAATTGTTAGTAAATGGGGATTCCCAACTGATCTTAAATAAACTAAATGGGACATACACAGTCCAGAATCCTATCCTTTGCATGTATCACCGAACTGCTATGACCCTATTTGATGAATTTGAGGGATTCTCTCTTCAGTTGATCCCACGTTCTTGGAATCAATTCGTGGATTCATTAGCCAATTTTGCGTGTAAAGAGGACCTCTTCTTCAACTGTGGTCCTAGTCCAGATGTTGCTATTGATAATGAGATAGGATCTGGTCACCTGTGGGAAACTTTATTGCACCACGTGTTATATGGTAGGTGATGGTTGATATGGGTAATGCAAAGAGTGGCTAAGACCCATCTACCACTATTGTCTTGGACCCATAGGTTGATCCGACGATATGTTATGCGTACACCTCTTGCTATATATTCAAGAGGGATGGGTCACAACTTGATTTTAGTTTAGGGATAAGAGCCCTATTTTCTCCCTTGGAATGGAGCATATTTTTGTATATATACCTTATTCCAAGGAGGGATGCATAGGTGCTATTATGTTTGATCTCATTAGGCCAAGAGGGCCAATTTCTTTAAGGTTTTAATGTTTGATTTTATTAGGCCAAGTGGGCCAGTTAGTTTGTAGTGAAACATGCTATTTCTTTAGGCCAAGAGGGCCATATGTCTGTTTGTTACAAGTATATTTAATGGTTTTTAGTTTTAGTGATTGCACCATACAGACTAATGAACTCACTGGAGGGAGACTTTGCTGTCGAGGAGCTTCTTGTGGCCATTCCAGGTGGCTTCATCCCCTTCCCGAGTCTTTTCCCTTAAGCAATTAACGATATATGTGTATGTAAGGCTTTCTCTTTTTTTGTTTGTTGGGGATTGAAAACCAAGGCATGAAGTCCCAAGTTTAGGTTATGTATGTCTGTGGGAGGTCTGAATAGTCATTGCCTCTTGCAAAAGCATTGTCAGGCACTGAATGACTTGTCTTAGATGGGAGTTCTAGTGACATTGTTCTATTGACCTACTAGGAGGTTGTTCTAGGGGTTCCTATTAGTATGAGGCACTTAGAAAAGCCTTCCAGACAAAATGATGACATAGCGGGAAAAACCCTAAATATCTGAAAGGAAGTATATGAATATACAGAGGTGTGTAAAAAGGGGTTCTAACCCCTATAAAAATAGAAAAAGGAAAGAAATGAAAATCCTTGGGTAGTTGTTCATTGCCTTGTGAAGGCCTGGTAGGTTCCTGGGGGGTGAGACAAGACCCGGGTCCGATGCCTTGTCTTCTTGGGGGTGGCATCTAGCTGAAAAGCAAAGAAAATAAGGATGGTTGGAGCGAAAATAAAAGTAAGCGTCAAAAAAGGATTAAGTGTTGCCTTGCAAGGGCTTGGTAGGTTCTTGGGTATCGAAATAGGACCTGAGGCCGATGCCCTGTTCTCCTTGGGTCACTACGCTCAGCTCCCTCCTTTTTACACACCCGAGTATGGAAAATAAATGCCTAAAGGCCAATGAGCTAAAAGAGAATATTTTTTGTTCAGGTTATAGGAGTCCTTATCTAGGAGGAACTCCTCATTGAGTTGTCCTTAGTTAGGTAGGTAGCTCAGACCACCACTTGGGATGACCTCTTTGATAGTTCTTGTTAGTTTGGCTGTGTTGGAATAGTTGGTTACTAACAAGCTTTAAACTCTTTGTCAGATTATGCTCGGTCTACTCCTCGTGGATTTCATGCCTTAGTTTTGACACAGGGTAGGGTGAGAGATGTGATGTGTTTTGTTGAGTATTTTCTATATCAGCTTGATACTCTTTGTGGTTTTGTTTATGTGCAGATCTATTCGTGGGATTCGACGGGCTGAGTCGCCCTAGCTAGTGTTGCCAATGAGCGGTCACTTTTGCCCAGGAAACATGCTCAAATTTTGCCAAAAAATCTGAATTTCAAGGGAAAAATAGACTTCGTTGAAGGCGGCATATGCAATCGAGTCCATTTTAAGCAGCAAGCAATGATGGGTTCCAAAAGTGCTTTAAAAATCCATCGAGTGATGGTTGGAGAATTTTCATAATTTCCCATGATGTTGAATGAAACCTTGGAAAGAGCCATACAGTGCGAGACCTCGAGATGAGTGCGCAAAATTTTTCAGAAGTCGATTCATAGGCCAGACGCAGGAGGAGTTCTATAGAAAATGGCCAGCCACTTGCGAGTTGAAGGGGTGCCACCCTTTGGGGGGCCTTGGCCCCCCCCAAAAATTTCACGAGAGGGGGGGGTCATTTTTCATGAAGGCATGGAGGAGGAAAACGACGTCTCCAACAGGGCATCGATTTTTAGGGAGAAGGGGGCTATGGAGGTTCAATACAACCCCCCACGCTAACTACATACCTGATCTACACTTTGGTTTTGCTCTCGGTTGCTATTCTCGGCCCATCCAATGGCTGCCCGGATTGACAGAGCCAGTTCTAGTATTTCTCTCTCCTCCCTCTCTCTTCCTTCTATGGGTTGTTCATGCACCTTATCTTAAAGGAAGAATCGGGAAGGAGATTGAAGAAAATGATGATGGAGATTAATGGAGATGCTGAAGCTTGATGTGCAACATGGAATTGAGAGCAATGTAGGCTCTGTCCATTGGTCACGTAGTCATTCAATGCATCTCGGGTTTCGTAGAAACACGATACGATTATTTTTAATGAAGAAAATTAAGGTTTTTTTATATTTTAAGATGGAAATGATATTTTTATGCGATGAAAAGTTACTTGAGTGCTGGGTGCATCATGTTTAATTTTTTTCTATCAGAAACTTCTGATTTCATAATGATTTACATGCGCTATTTAAATCCCGCAAAACTCAAAATGTGATTTTTAAGGGTAAAATGATGGTTTTGTCGTTTTGGGTGGGCGAAATGTGTTCATATGGGAAAAAATGAAAAATAAAATTGAATATTAGTATGTTGAAATGATTAGTATAAGAAAAATCATAAAATAATAGTGATTATTATCAAATAAATATTTAAAATAATAAAAAATAGAAAAAATAAAAATACGCTTCATAAAAATAAGAAAAAATATAATGAGTGTTTGTGAATGTATGGTACTAGCAAAGCATGAGGTTTAACCTTAGTTTCCCTATCTCTTTATCAAAGTTTGTGATTTATCGCTTTTTCTACATCAAAACATGACAAAATGAACCCTTACACCTATGCAACGGAAGCACTACCTAAAAGTAGGAGGTGGGGTGTTTGAATGATGCATTTTGGGTGCTCTTTATTGTTGATTTTGCTGATGTATATATCATGATATAGGGTTCGTCATATTTTAATTAAGAGAATAGTAGCATGAGCATTGTCTCGGTGCTATTCTTACATCACCACAACGAGTTGATAAATGAGCACTAGAAATCCTGGTTGTGCACAACACATTTCTGATTGAAAATTATGTTTGAGTACATTAGGATCATCCACTTTTTCATGTGCATATCAACCATGGTATCGGAATATAAAGAACTAGATGCATAGCACCTATTTTCTATTATGATGACCTATGCTTGAGTGTGTGAGACAACCTAATCTATAGGCTAGTCGATCGTTTTTGGGAATTGTTTGGTAAGGACACATGGTATCTCTTGGAATACGTTCAAAATGAAAGAGTGGATCTTGTATCGTGTGTACTTTATGTTGGAGTGACGCATCTTGGGGCCAATCCCTGAGGTGTAGGAGAGTCGTAGTGGAGCCGCGGCAATCAACTGAGAGGTGCTTCCCTATGTTTGTGCTACGACGTATTATGCCTTTATTTTATGGGATCTCCCTCTAAGGAGAAGGGATGGTAAAATTTGGACTATGACCTAATACAAACGCATAATCAACATTAGCATTTAGTGTAGAGTGAGTCTTAGACGCTCCTGGGGCCGCGAGGCCTTGTGGTGGGGTTTTGTCTGTTGTGTGCATGAGGTCCGGCTAGTGCCATAGTAGCCAGTGCCGATCCATTTTAGGCCCCATCAAAAACCTGATCGAAACCCCTCCCTCTAGATTGGCTAGTTAAAGAGGGTTGCAAAATCATCAAGGATAGCCATATCTTCCACCTCATAGTCCAAGATTTAGAATAAGTTGGAATAGTGAAAAGACTTTCACAGTAATCTCATTGGTAGGATTTCCATTCTCAAGCATATTCTTATTTCCTCCTTTGTTTGCTCTTTATCTTATTGGAGGCCTACCAAATCCTCTATTAAGGAGCTAGAAGGCCTTTGTAGATCCTTCATATGGGGCACAAAGGATAGTAATAGGAAAACCCCTAAAGTGGCATGGAGCACATGCATCCTTCCCAATGAAGGAGGTCTTAGCATCCTAAATTTGGAGAAAATAGATGGGAAATTTGTAGCAAAGAGGATTATTACAAGTCTCATGCATCCTCAAAAGGATTGGTCTATACTATTCCATTGACAAGTTAAAAACCTTGTCAATTAAGGAATGCCCCAAGCGAAAATACATATATGCCATTATTGTCATGTTTGCAAGAATTCCCATGTTAATAAGCAATGCTACTCCGATTTCAAAAATCTGTGGGAGGCCTTGTTTAAGTACAAAGCCAATATCCATCCCAATCAAAATTACACTAACTTGGGTCTCACTAGAGTCTATATGGTTTAGCATCCACTATGGTAACACCCTTGGAGATCCACTACTACTCCTAGCTTCCCGTATTTATAGAAAAGGCATTCAACTTTGGGAAGATATCTAGGATTTCCAAAAGAAACAATGGTTAGAACCAAGAACAATGAGTTTCACATGTTGCTTAAGTGGCCACTTATATTTTTTCCTAGTGCCGTGCCTCTTACAGACATCACAATGCTTTACATAGCCAAAAGCAACTTGAAAAGATATCTGCCACCAATATCTGGCATGCATAGTCTTCTATGCAATAAGATGTTCAACAAAATGACTCCCACATGTTAAATAATTACACTCATCTACTCCCTTTCTCTATAAGATGCTAGACATTATGGAAAGCGAAGTGCTTGTTTCTTAATCTTTATCTTTTTAGACTTGGAAAAGTTTTGTTCCAGGTTATTAAATAAGTGTATCGAAGCTTTGAAATATCCAACTTTTGGCTTACAAAAACAATCAGATGATATAGTCACTCCTCCCAAATTTGGGATATGGGATAGACAACAACTGATAGTATGTCTTATTACAGCCATGAAGGTATAGAAAACTCCTTCCCCCCCTTTTGGGAGCCTTTACCACTTGCATTTTAAATAGTTCCATCTTGACATCCTCAAATGCCACCTTACATGGATCAATTAACTCAAAACATGGCTATGTGACAAAAGATTTGTCAAGGGTAATGAATATAATGCATTGATTAATCTCCTATAATAACTCACAGGTAAAACAAAATTGTGGACTTATGTAGGGTGGTGGAGTGGACTCATTGTGATAATAACAACCACCTTTTCAAGATTAGTAATAATTCTAGCTACACTCACAACAATAAACCATAAGGTGTGCCAAATACACACTTTGAAGGATTTAGCACTAGACAATACTCATGGAAATGCTCAAAGTACTTATGTTAGAAAATAAGCTTCCTATCACAGATTGTGGCAACCCCCAAATCATTTATCAAGACCTTAAGTTCCTTTGGGTAGATATTAGTGAATGTCTTATCAATCATCCTCTACCATGATTTAACAGTGTTACACAAATCAAAAGCCATGGAATGGTATGCAAAAATACCAAAGATGATAATGAATGTTGCTTTAGGCTTGTCTTCTTCAACTAAGGCCATTTTATTATAGCCCACAAAATAGTCCATAAAATAATGTATCTCTCACCCTATCAATTGATCTTAAATTGGAATGACAAAGGGAAAATGATATTAATCCTTAATCATCTATTTTTTTAGCTTCTTAAAATACACACATAAGAGGATTTGATTATTTTTCTTCTTTTTAATCATGACCAGTGAGCATTATTCAATGTGTTCAATGGAAAATATCAACGTGTCTTTCTTAGAGATGCATCAACTCGTCAAAAATAAGCTCTCTCAACTCAAAAGGCATTCGTTTGACCTTTTGTCTTACGTGCTTGCTACCTTCTTTCAATAGGATTGTATACACAACAACAGTAGGGGGAATTCCCTTAACTTCATCATAGCTCTATGCAAATACATGCCCAAAATTCAATGGGAGTTCCAGAAAAACCTTGTGATCATCATCAAAGAATACAATGCCAAGTCTAATTAGCTTGGGATCATTGCTTGGGGAGTCCACCTATAAGAAATCATCTATATAATGTGCATTCGAAGGATATCAAGAAATACCCTTTCTTTACATGCTATAAGGCCTTAAAATGAACCCTTTTACTTTACTAAACTTACAGTTTTTTTAAAATTTGTAATTAAAAATCCATTTTGTAAATATAACCTTGTAAATTTTACTAAATATAATATCCTTTCTTTTGAACTCATGGGATATTGCTTTTATCGGCTCATTGAGATATAAATAACACTATATTAGGGAATTTGAAAATTTCCATGCACTTTGGGAACCCTCAATACCTTTAGTATTTGACCACATGGTCAAATCTTGTTGTCTTACTTAAAGGTGGAGTCTATCCTAAATGCTATATACGCTACTTTCCCAAATGCCACTTTCAAATATGGATCAAGATTTAGCCACATGGTCAAATATTTATCACTTATTTGAAATTGGGGCTTGAGAAATTCCCAAATCCTCTAATATGGTGTTAATAGGTAGACTTCCTCTATGGTGAGTCCCTCATTAGAGTTACTAGAGCTCAAGGTTCCCAAAGTAGAGGTTCCCTCAAGTGCCTCTCATTATGTAGTGAGGGGTAATGCCCTTTCATTCAATGGGTGTTAAGGTAAGTATCTAAAATCTTCATTTTTAACCCGCACCCAAAAATTAACCAACCGGTTGGGATGTCTACCAAACAATTAGAGTGTAAAATCCAAGGCCATCCGAGCAACAACTAATAAATTGATTGCCAATGAATCGAATAACATGGAAGTCAAAAATGTACTCAATGTGAGCTACTATCATATACACTTGAGATAGCATTCCTTCAGGTTGACTTAGACTATCATCAACCATTTTTAGAATAGTCGTGACATCCTTTTGAATATGCACATACCTAGTCTCTCTAGTAAATCCATGCTCATAATTTTTACATATGAGCTTGGGTCTACCATTGCGCTTTCAATCAAAAAGCCATTGACATAAGCTTGCACCCTAGCTAAATCGAATTCTCAAAAGTTTTCTACCTCTTTTTTCTCTTTCCACACCATCCTCTCTTTTGGTTTCTTAATGTTTGATTTATGTTTGCTTTTAACCGTAGGCTCCACGAAGGCATGATCATGTTTAAGAGGACCCACCTAGGTGTTGGTATCCACAACCTTCTTGTCAACCACACTAGGCTTAGGGTTAGCTTTGCTTTTACTAGGGTTATCCTTCTGATCCTCTTTCATTTTTTGACCCCTAATAATCCCTCTAAATTTTTTAGAAGTTTCATTTTCACTAATTACTACCATCTCTACCAAGTTGATCCCACTAGGCATTTCCTCAAAGGTGGCTTTTCCTCTTTGTAGGATTTCCTTAGGGCCCTCCCCATGAGTATTCCCATCATTTGCATCCCAAATTGTTGACTACCTTACTGGAGTGAACTAATCCTACATCATGTATTGGCCATATGACTTTCCACATATTTCACACTTCACACGAGGACAATTCCATGGGAGGTGCTAAACACCACACCACTTGTGGCTAAATCTTGATGGATTCACATCATCTAGCTTCCAGGTACCCATCAGATTTTGTTGATGCTTTAAGAAATTGACATCCACTACTATCTGTTGACATTGTTATGTGATCATATTGGTGTAATGTTTCATCATGTCCTTGAATTTCTCTACATATTTGGATACAAATGACTCTTAACCAATGGCCTCAAGGGCCACACCCATACTAGGTTTTACAATTTGCAAAGGGGTTGCTACTTGTTTATATCCTTGGTTTATGATAGGGGTCTACCCACTACTCATATATATCATAGGCCTTGGCTAGGGGTAACATTTGGCCCCCCATGAGTGGATAATTGAGGCAACCCCTCATTTAAGGTCCCTTGACTTTGACCCAAAGCATTATTGATGGCTAATGCAAGTAGTGAATTGTAACCCATTAACACCATATTTGACACCATCCTAGAGTAATGAAGAGAGATTTCTCCCTTGCCGCATAGGCTGTTTGGATTCTAGACTCTATCCCCTCTACTATAGTTATGGTGATATCAAGATCATTAATCATAATGTTATTCAAGTGGAGTTGAATATTGTAAAGTCCAAGTCTCTCAAGAAGAACTACAATCTAGTAGTAGGAGGTAGTGGAATGGTTTCATCTAAGTGCCAAAAAGCATCTAAGTGTCCTCATTTGGATCTCCATTGAAGATTGGTAATTGTACCCTAAAGCAGGAAGGACCATTGTACATGTCTGGATTGATTAAGCGTGTATCAAAGGTGACCAATGCACCATCACTGTAGATATTAGGGATAGAATTTGAAATGACTAAAACACTAGGAAAAGTCAACCCACCACTACAAGTAATTCTTGGAGAGGTGAACTACTCATAGTGTTAGGAATAAACTTTCACTTTTACACACATTGAGATTGTTTTGACTATAAGGGACTATAAGACCCCTGATTTTAAGGGATATAAGTGTGACGTGCCCGCTCAAGTTATTTTCTTGTTGACACATTCTTAGTAGTCCATCAAGAGATATCCTAAACAATGCCGTCTGAGACTCTGTGGAATACCTCAGAGTTTGCAGTCTAGGCTCCCATGAGTCCACCTCACAATGGATGTTTTTTATCGTTCCCATGAGGATTGACCTGAGTTTTGGGTTCCTAATATTGGTCAATTCACCAATCAGTCAGATAGCATCAGTATTTTAAGTTCTTACTTCTCACAAGATAACTCGAACTGATGTGGACTTGCATCGCACTTGGTTCAAAGGGAATGGGAGATGAAGGGGAGTACAACACGTTGATCCCTCTGCCCATAAGGAAAATTTCAATTTCACCCCTCCTAAAATGATGCAAGTTAGTTCTTCTTCCTAATATCGAGTGGCCATTCGTTTTGCGTATTTACGAACATAAATTTTTTGAGAAAAACTCTCAAAAAACATTCCAATTCCTCCTTGCCCTTCTCCATGCTTTGAGACAACATCATCACCACCTGTTGTTATTTATTTCATACTTCCAGCATGTGTGTTTTCTCCTTGTTCCAATAGTTGAACTCCTCCTCGGCTATCTTTCGGGCTTGTTGCGCCATGTTGAGTTGCATGGAAGTTTCTGATAGCCTTTTAGACATATCTTCAATTTTCTGTGCATGGGTTCTACCACAACAACAACAAACAAGAAAATAAGAAATTAAACAACAACTACCACTACCACTACCACTACCACTACCACTACCACTACCACTACTACTACCACTACCACTACTACTACGACAACCACAAAAACAGCAAACAAGAAAATAAGAAATATGTCAAGAGCTAAGTAAGCTTGATAAAAAGTTCTTTTTGATTGTCTACCTATTGGATGGTGGCATGGGGATGATTTTAAAATGCTTTTTCTCCCTCCAAGCATTAAAAACGTCATGGTTTTTTGCCTATTTTTTCAAAAACGTCTTTTTTTCATCAAAACGACTTTATCTAGTAGTTTTTGGCCAAGTTATCTCATGACTTATCTAGTATATAAAGTCATGCCATACTCTTTGATACTTAATTACTCAATATCACACTCATTCTTGCGCATTGTTTGTCTACCGATTAAGGCTTTTGCGATTTGTCTTGCCGTTGCAAGTCCAATTTTGAGATTTTTCTGTCCGATTCTCAGATGTTCGATTTTCAAGAGTCCGATTATCAGAATCAGACGTCCGATTTTGAATTGGTCCAATCGGTCCAGTGGTCCGATTTTGGTCACATCCAATTTTTGAAATCGGGCGTCTGATTTTGACAAGCATCCGATTTTGAACTCGTTCGATTCCTCGTGTCCGATTCTGAAGTCTGATTTTCAGTGTGTCCAATTTTTGAGAATCGAATCGGACAGGGTGGTCCAATTCTAGTAGTCGGATGGTCCGACCCCGAAATTGAATGGTCGGATTCTGGGAATTAGATGGACTGGTTTGACGGTGCAGATGACGGCCCGCGGGTTGCGCATGATGCGTCAAGGTCAATGCCTACTCCACGGAATCATCCACCACCTTCCAGATAGATACAAAACACTACAAGGAAATGCCACACTTACCTGGAATCATTGTGGTGCTCGAATTGATCGGCACTTCAGAGATCTCCCTGCTGCTCTCTCTCTCTCTCTCTGACTCTCTCCCTAGCTCTCAAGCTCACTCATTTCTCAGAAGGGAGGATGTCAAATGTGGTCTTCCTGGTTCCCTGGGCCTCTTATTGCCCCATCCCAGCCTGCTGTAACCTTAGAAATTAATCCCTTATACTCTTCCAGCCAGAAATCTGAATCTGTGTCCCTATTTCCCTGTTTCAATATGTTATACAACAATAGAAAACCCTACTGTTTGCTCCAATGTTTTGCTCCTATCCTTCCTAAATGCAAGAAAAAATTATAAGAAAAATATCTACACTACTCCATCATGCTTTCCCAAGTCCAAAACAACAAAAACATACTTGCTAAGGAGATCGAATACCTCTTCAAACTCCCTTGCTTCCTACCTATCTACCTCAAGCACATTGGTTCGGGGAAAACCCTACTTCAATGCTCGGTTCGAAGTAAGCAAGCGCTCAAGGCTTGAATCTATTGGTCTCAACACAATGGAACCAAAATGTGGGAGCTTTCGCTCAACCGCTAAGACTCACGGACCGCTTATTGATCAAGCATGCCAAGCCGAGCACTAATGGCTACCTCTCACATAGCCGACGTGCCATCCATATCTACGGGTGTAGTGAGCTTACCTCCATGCCGATCGAGTTACCTCCTCTCCCGCACACTCTGGTAGCTCCACGATTCAAGTGCAAGCTTCAAGCAAGCTTCATCCTCAAGCTCCACGCTCCAAGCCCCATCACTGCGAACAAGAGAAGAGAAGAGAAGAGAAGAGAAGAAGAGAGGAGAAGATGGAGAGCTTCTCCTCCCCGGTCCCTCACCCTCACACACTCACTCCCTCACACTCTCACACTCCCTCTCTCAAAGCACAAGCTCAAGCAAGCAAGAACAAGAAGAAGAAGAAGAAGAGGAGAGCCACTTTGGGCCTCACACAAGAATGAGCTTATCATTCACTTTTCAACTTTATATACAAAACCCTAAATCCCTTTTGGGCGGTCATCCCCTTATCCCCTTTTTTGCATGGCCGGCCGTAGCCTAGGCCCTTTTTCCTATTGTCCTTCTATCTTCCTAGCTTCCTTTCCACTGCCAGTCTACATTTACAAATTGCATGGGTGAGAGCCCGGTGCTCCTTAAATTAAATCATGATGCGCTTGCGCTCTTTTACAAAAGTATTCACTTGCGCTTTTCCTTGTGGGCCTTTGTCTTCCATTTCACTTTGCCTTGGCCTTTGTCTTCTACTTTAGCATTTCCAGATTTTCCACCTTGTTCATCTAACGGATGCAATGCTATTATATTTTATACTTCCAATTTGTGTCCTTGTCATGTCCTACTCAAGATTGTGTTTATGAGTCCAAGAACTTAATCTTGGAGCCTAATCCACTTGAGTAATAGTCATCATCTCTTGTCTATGTCATCATGGTTCATGTCTATGTATTCTATCCTCCATAGCTAAAGCATGCTCAAGATCCATGTTTCTCAACATGGGCAAGGATTCATCCATCCAATTCATTCACCTTGGAGTGTATGAATCTCTCAAAATCTGTCTTGGCTCCAACAAACTAAATCAACTAATGGTTAAGAATAAGTATAGCATATCAAAAATTGATTAGCTCCTAGAATGACTACATGACCTTAACGTCTTTTCAAAGATAGACTTGAGATTCAAATATGATCTAAATCAAGGAATAAGATATCCCAAAGACTACCTTCAATACTAGATATGGATAGTATGATTTCTATGAGTTCTTGGTCATGCCACTTAGATTTACTAATACACTAGTAGCAGTTAATCGATTGATACAATATATCTTTTGGCTATACCTAGATGACTTTATGCTAGTTTTACTTGATGATGTACTTGTGTACTTCAAATCACAAGAGAATCACTAATATCATCTAATTAACCTAGAGCCTTATCAAAGCCGATTACCATGGATCTAATAGTTGACAATCACCATGGAGCCTTTTCGAAAGCATGAAATTGAGAACAATAACCTTATCATTCAAACCGGTTACACCAAGACATCCTATAGGGAGGTAGTGACCATATACCATGGTATAGAGTTCCATCCCATGTATTTCATTGAACTCTAGAGGAAATTTCTAAGAATTTTCTCAATTTTTTCCAATTGATATTTGCATAAATGAAAAAAAAAATTGGATACTACAAATATGTCTTGAGAATGTCCAATCTACCTATAATTGATTAATTGATAAGTTCTTTGACTTCTCCACCTTGGTCTTAATCTTGTCATAAAACTATATAAACCTCCACTCTATTGACATTCCTATACCCATCAAGCAATCCAAGTAATTAATATATGTCTTAGCTAGATAGTGTGAAAGCCAAATTGAGACATCCATCCGTGTAGGTCATTCCATCCCAAAAGAGAGCTTAGGTGGGAGCATTTTCCAAATTATTTGGCCCCATGGATTCAAAGATTCTTTTAACTTGTTACATTGCTTAAACCAAAGTTGGGCTTCACTTGCACAAATGGGCAATCTTGGACTAATTTGTAGTGCTATTGATGCATATTAGGGAGAACTAATTCTCCATATTTTTGATATGAAACTCCACATTAATCTCAATATTGATGCTTTATTATTAAATTTAGGTATCTTAACTTGCTTTAAGAGGAACTTCTTCTCTTGAAGTTTTCTTTATTATTTGCACATGATACCCATCAATTACAATCTCATAACTTTAGCTTAACTTGCATTACATTCCAAATTTAGAAGCTAAATAATGTGAATGTGAAAACAATGTGCAAAAATGATTTCATATGTACAAAAGATTTGCTAGGTTATTGAAAATTAAATAATATCTCGTGTATACTTACTTAAAAAGGAAGGGAACACTAGCTCTAATGGATGTGTTCTATGGATGGGTGGACTTGATTAGCTAGGTGGCTTCTCAAAAGTAAGACAAGATATACCCAAATACAATGATTGCCTAGAGAGTTCTAGATTCCTAACTAACACCATTTTAAGGGGTCAGATGCTTAACTATACTAGATTTGGTGTTGTTGGACTAGATGCACAACAAGTGGGACATTAGATGGAACTTTTATTGTTTCAAAAGCTTCAATATCCTTGGTGGACTACCTCTCACATAGTCTTCTCATACTCCACTCTAAACTAACCATGCATCATTTCTTTCTACCCACAATAGCAAAGAACACAAGACTTGTATCAAGATGTGGTGAATGTACTGACTTACCTTCCCTCATTGTAGTCCAAAGTTGAATGATGGATGATAGCTCCATGATCCATCTTTTTTGTTGTAAAAGCAATGGCTCAACTCCTTTCTATTCACCTTGAGTATGCTACAATTGAGAGAATAAGATGAAAGAGAAGTAGGAGAAGAACAAGGAAGAGAAAGCTTCACCTCATGAGTCACCAATTCCCTTCACACAACTTAATCCTCACCTAGGTCACATTAATATGAATATGGGATTCATATAATTCAAAAAATATGGGAGTATATTCTTTTAATTGAACGATTCTTTTATATGAAAGAATACTTTTGTACAAAAGGATATTCCCCTATAGAAATGTGAATTGCATTATTACCACCATGTTTGATTGGTCTCAATAGCCAAGGGATTATAAGGACAAAGGTAAACATTCTAAAAGTTCAAATTGCAATGAGCTATTTAAGTATGTTATTTAACTTAATGCCCTCCTATGGGATTAATAAGCTTAAAAATTAGGATACAAAGTTGAAACTTGAAATGATTAAAGATTACTTTGATAAGTAGATTACATTAATCTATAAGTAAATAGAATACACTTAAATTAATAAATAAAGTAATAATTACTTCTAAATTATTAAGTAGAATAAATTTTTAATACTTAATAAATTATTCTAGCAGTTAAAAAATTAACTTTTAGTAAAATAATATATAAGTTAAAGTTTATTCTAACTTTATTTAATAAATTTTTGAAAATATTTGAGAAAAACTTAGATAATAGAAATAGCTTTACTTGATGAATTTATTATTCAAGTAGATGTGTTTAGAATAAGGGAAATTGTAGAAAATATTGACATTGATGAATTCATTCTTTAAGTAAACCTACCTAAGGGTAGGGGAGAACTTAGAGAATAGTAATAACTTAATGATTTTAAGTAAAAACCTATTTAGGAATAGGAAAAAACTCAAATCAATATGTTTACAATTTAAAATGATTAACTCGTAAAGTATGTGATCGACTCATGAACAAGAGTCATAAACAATTTACTCACAACATAAACAATAGGATTGGAAAGCACATGATTGTAATGCCGCTGACTTGTCTACAATTAGACACAAACAAACAATTAACTCCAAATAATTGAATAAAAACGTACACAATTGCAATATTATTGGTATACATATGATTGAAAACAAATCATGCAATTGAATCAATATCAAATAATGTAAATTGAGCCCATATCAAAGCATGTAAGTTATGAATGGATTTGCAACACATGTCAAAGCATAAAATAGATTATCAAGAGTTTTTACAATGAGACTATATCTTTATTGTTGAGTGCTGAAATGATATGTTTTTGGGTTGATTTTTTGTTATTTTTGTTGCTCAATGGTTGTTCTTGGTGATGGATTGTTTGAATTTGAATATGTTTTGAATTTTCTGGAATAGTTTTAGTATTTTTGAAGGGTTTATGATGGTTTTTAATGAGGATATGTCATTCTGTAGGGTTCTGTAACTTTTTCAATTTGGTTCTGTAAGGTCTGATTCTCTTCTGTTTTCTTCTGTGTTGCTTCTGTTTTGGTAGTTGAGATGGTTGAATGAATGTTTTGAGAGATGGTCGAGGTTGTGTTGAAAGGTTTATGAAATATTGAATTGGTTTTGGTTTGGTTTTTATGATCTCTATTGATCTTCTGTAAGGTTCTGTGGTTCTGTTGTTCTGTATTTCTGTTGCTCTATGGTTTGTTCTGTTTGTTTCTGTTGAGTGTTATGTTGGATGTATGGATGTTTTGGGAAGTGTTTTTTTTTTAAAGGAAAGGATGAATGGAAGCTCTATTCAAGCTAATTGAAGTGAAGAAGTAGCTCTGCTGAAGATTCACAAAAGGTTACGGAAGAACAGTGATAGAAGCTAGATCTCACAGGACACTATGATGTCTCTGGTGCCCTTTCATATCAGACATACCTTTTGGGAGGTGTATCCACGACCAAGAGAGGAGAATTGAGTGTCATTCTTGAGTATTGTAGTGAGGCTATGATGTATTATTGAGAGAGCAAGAGTATGTGAGAGAGAGAAGTGAGAGAAACTTAGTTCTATGCCTAAAAACAATGTATCTACTATGAGAGAGAGAGAGAGAGAGAGAGAGAGAGAGAGAGAGAGAGAACTATGAAGACATTGAAGATGAATACTATGTGATTATTTTCATTCAAAAATGGTGTATTATTTTTTGTTTCTTATTCTATTGATGGATTTTATGAAGATGTTGAAGATTATGGTTGATTCTATTAAATCCGTGGGAGATATCTACTATGATGCTATGTGAAGATTTGTTCTTTTCCTTTTTATGGTTCTCTAAAGAATGAAATAAAAGCTTGTTGATGTTACAAGATAGATTTTCTTGCAGTAGAAACCACTTTTCCTTGGTGTGTCTCTTGAGGCTCCATGTTTTTGGTGCACAACCGGGGAAGCTTGCCATCAACAAGCATCAGAAGAGGCTGAAAATGAAGGAAATGGCATTTCAAAAAAGAAGAAAATTCAATGGATGCTTGCAAAGTTCCTTCTTCCACTGAAGAGTTGGAGATTCTAATTGCCAAACCACTTTCTACAAGAAGTTCATCCCACAATGGTGGAAACATATTATCATCATGATGCAAGCTCTATGTAGTGGACTATTTCCTCTTCCTCTTGAAGCAACAGAAACTTGCATCTTGATGGCAAATTGTTTGGGAACAAACTGAAGAGTAAAAACAAAGAAAATGACCATCCATGGAGACATATGGGATGCTTGGTATCCAATTAGCAACCCACTGGAAGTTGGTAGACAGAGTGTTCTTTACCACATACACTATTGAAACCATCAGAAGTTGGCATTATTATGATGATGGCACAACAATGATCCTGAGAAGAATGAGTTTTGATACTTTCAGAATGGAATATCTCCCCATGTAGTGGTTTGAAAGCTGAATTTAGAGATGTTGAAAAGAAGAAAGTAGAAGAGAAGTTGGCTAGAGAATCCTCCAAAGACTGAAGTCCCCCTCCAAAGACTGAGGTCCCCCTCTTATTCTATTCTGCTGAGTACAAACCAACTGGTTGGATCCAACCCCTGATGAATGATGCAATCAAGAGGCAAGTGCTAGAACGAGTCCATAGGTACGTGAAAAGAGAGAAGGCAAGAATCAAGGCTAAGAACGAGCTTGCAACAAAAGCCTCCTTTGATGCCCTAAAATCACTCTTTACAGAAGTCCCCATGGCGACTCAAGGTCCCCTTCCTAGTGAGATTCATCATGGAAATATTGATGATAGGCTAGCAAATGTAGTCTCATTGCCAATTTTTAGGAAAGAGTACAATGAAGACCCTGATCTTCATGTAGCAGAGTTTATGGTAGCATGTGTGGCTAACAACGCTAGAACCCCTGAGCATTGGTTAGTGATATTCCCCGCCACTTTCAAGGGTGCGGCGTTTCAATGGTATCAGAGACAAGCAGCAGGAACTTTTGGCACATGGGACGACTTGAAATTGGCCTTCCTCACTAAATTCAAGTGTGAAGGTTTTGAAGAGCGGATGCAAGAGGAGTTCATGAACCTAAGTCAGTCCTCTGGAGAAAGAGTAGAAGCGTATGTCTCACGAATGGAATCCATCCTGAAGAGATGGGCTGACTATCATTTGGATGAATGTATCCAGAAAGGAGTGTTCCTCAGAGGCCTACAACCAGAAGTTTGCAAGTTCATGGAAAGAGAAGACCAGTCAATCTGCAAGTTGCAGTGGAAGGTGTAAGATTGTATGACGAAGTTGAAGCAAGGTTGTCAATGACTCCAAGAAGAGGAGTCTTACCTCCTCCCATGCCAGGAATGGTGTACCCATCAAATGCAGTCCTAGGACGATTCCCTACACCTTTTCCCAGATGTAAATAGTGTCGCAATACAATGCACCTAATCCACAGTGGCCACATACAACAATGCATCCAATGATAGTTCAACCACAACAACAATGGTCTCAAATAGTTCCCCCAATGGTGACTCAACAATAACCCTACCACCTGGAATAAACAACCCCAAGTCTCAATAGGAGCTCTGAATCATAACTAGAACAAAGGACCCTGTGGATCAACCCAACTAGTGTATGCAGTAATAACAGAAGCTTCTCAAAACCCTACTACAAGTACTCCAGGAAGTTAAAATCTGAAGGACTACTTGTCCAACTCAGTCGCAAGTATCAAGAAAGAGCTTATGAATGTGATTATAGAGCAGCTATAGACACTGAAGGTGAATACCACCAATATATCCACTCTTGCGGGAGGTGGGAGGGATGTGATGCATTCTAATACACGGTGCGAAAAGTGCCATCATGCAGGACATTTAGCCCCACTGAATGTACCCGAAAACCAACCATTCTTGGAGCCTTCTGTTCCTACTGTTTGAGGAAGAACCATACAGAGGATATCTACTCTCTGAAAGAGATGCATGAATAAAGACAGACAGATGAAAATGCAAGATTCAACTTACTAGAATCTAAAATGACAACGTAGGACGTTGGACCAAAGCCTAGGGAGTTTGGTCCTAATTTCGGTCCAAGGAGGTTTCCCTCTCAAAGTTATAGAGGACGACAATCAGGTGGTGGTCAGGGATCAGAGGTGGAATGTTACAGATGTGGAGAAAAGGGTCATATCTCCCCGAATTGTCCAAACCCTAGAAGATCTGTGGATTACAAGCCCTTATGCAGTTAATGCAAAGGAGAAGGCCATACTGCAAAAGATTGTCCAAGTCTAGCCCCCTGTCAAATCTACTTCTGATACCCAACAGAAGACCCAAGAACCTGCTTCCAATTTGGTGGAATTGGAAGTGGTCGCAATAACACGAGCAAAGAAAGGAGAACTCGTAGTTCCAAAAGAGAACGTTCCTTTTACCAAGACTATGAAGTTCAACCTCCCTTAGGAAAAATTGAATAAGGCAATCCAAAATAACGAGGTACAGAGCACCACAATACAACACTATCAAACTCATCAACATTTTTATAGACCAATTTCATTCTATGTGCCATACAATGAATTCCTAACATGAAAGGCGCTATAGAAGTTTGTAGGCGGACACAAATTCCTGTGAGTGATGACCTTGCATAACAATTGCTCCATCAACTCCCACACAAATTAGTTCTTTTGCAATCTCATCCCTTGATAATTGCAACATACTCATCAAGATTTCTTCAACTAACAAGAATAGGTTCCCTCCTGTGGCATCTTTTTGCATTTTTGTATTGTAAGAAAATATGCATGATGAACATGATTTTCCAGAATATAGCAGTCATGCAAACCCAACTAGTATTATCTCTAAATGTGGCCTCATTTAACAAAAGAGAAAAAAATTGAGAAGATTTGATTTTTTCTCTGAAATCTTGCTTTTCCCAAATCCTATCCACTACTGCATGACCAATGCGATTATGGAAAATTATCAGTAGGAAATTGTGACAAGAATTCCTTATATTTAAGATAGTCCACCATTGGTCTTCCTTGCTTTAAGATATAAAAAACAGTCTACACATAACGACCTCACGAATGAAGTGATACCTCACCTCAATATGTTTTTTCTTTGCATGGAAGACCAAATTCTAGGCTAGATTCTGGGCCAACTGAATGGCACTCATAGAATCCGAATGCAATGTAGGCATAGCATTTGTCATACCAAGGTCTGCAATCAAATGGCATAACCAGATAGCCTCCTTGCAAGCCTCTGTGGCTACAATATACTCGGCCTCTATAGTAGAAAGATCCATACACTTCTGTGCCCTGGACATCCAAGAGATAGCCCCTCTAGCATAAGTGAACACATAGCCAGAAGTGGACTTCCTACTATCTGCATGTCCTACATAATCAAAGTCAGTGTACCCCACATCTCCTATATCTTGGCTACCATAACAAAGGCACATATCTGTTGTGCCCTTCAAGTACCTCATGATACCCTTCATGGCATCCCAATGTTTCTTGCCAGGTGTAGCCATATAATGTGCCACAACCCCAACTGCAAAAGCTATATCTAGATGAGTGGCTATCATGGCATACATAAGACTGTCCACAGTTGATGCATAGGGAATCTTGGCCATCTCGGCCCTCTTCTCATCTATTTGCAGACAATTGACCTGTGAAACCTTCACATGAGAAGGTAATGGACAGCCAATAGGCTTAACATCTTACATGTGGAAGTGCTCAAGAACTTTATGAATGTACTCCCTCTTTAACAGATAGAGGAGTCCCTGAGATCTGTCACGTGTAATACGCATACCAAAGTATATGAGAGGTCTATCCCAAATCTTTCATCTCAAAACTCTTCTTGAGCTAAGCCTTAAGAGCATCTAGCTCCTCATGAATTGTCCCTGCTAAAAGCATGTCATCCACATAGAGTACCAAAATCAGTAAAGAACCGTCATGGACTTTCTTCATGTACAAGCACGAATCCATAGCACTGTGGCTATAGTTCTGTGACTGCATGAATGCATCAAACTTATGGTACCATTCCCTAGGTGCCTGCTTCAAGCCATATAGACTCTTCTTTAGCTTGCACACTAGGTGTTCCCTGCCAGGGTCTGCAAAGCCCTTAGGCTACTCCATGTAAATCTCATCATGCAAGTCCCCATTTAGAAAAGTCGTCTTGACATCCATCTGGTACAAATCCAGGTCAAGCTATGCAACCAATGCCAAGACTAAGCGTAGGGTGGTCATCTTGACCACAGGAGAAAAGATTTCATCAAAGTCAACACCACACTCCTACTTAAAACCCTTAGCAACCAATAGAGCCTTGTATGCCGGCTTGGGGTGTCAAGGGGTACTTTTCAGCTTGTACACCCACTTGCATGGCAAAGCCTTCTTACCCCGAGGCAAGGAAACCAAATTCCAAGTCTGATTCTTATGCAATGAGTCAAGATCAAACTGCATAGCCCTCTCCCAAGAGTGACAATCACCCTTATGCATAGCCTCATCATAAGTGAGAGGCTCTCCTGCATCTGTAACAAGTACATAATCCATAGAGGGCGTAAAACGGTCAGGAGGTCGTCTATCTCTAGTAAAACACTTCAACCTAGGCTGTGCTGCCTGACAGACATCCTGTCTAACATCAGCATGTCTAACATCTGGGCCATGAGCATCAAGTGATGCTGCACGCTGTCTAGCTGGCTGTGGAGCGGCTGAACGGGAGCAAGTGGCTCCTCCTGAAAGATAACTCTATGTACCTCAACCACTTTCTCAAGTTGCATATGCATTTTTTCCTCATGAAAGATGACATCATGGCTGCGGATCACTTTCCATGCCTGTAGATCCCATAAATGGTAACCCATCTCTCCTACATCTCCATAGCCAATGAAAATGCATTTGACACTTTTAAGATCCAGCTTATTGCATTTGTCCTCGGGCACATGGCAGAGTGTCTCACATCCAAAGACACACAAATGATCATAAGAGGGGGGCTTACCTGCCTGTACCTCCTCTGCAACCTCAAAGTCAATGCCACTACTAGGCGACCTATTAATGAGATGCACTGCAGTAGTAACTACCTCAATCTAAAAGTGTTGCAATAAGCCAGCCTGGCTAAGCATGCTACGGACCCTTTCCTGAATGGCTCTATTCATGCATTCAACCATACCATTTTAGGGAGGGGTGCAAGGGGCGGTCAATTGACTCTTAATATCCCGCTCATCACAAAACTGCTCAAAATCACATGATACATACTCACCCCCATTATCTGACCTTAGGCATTTTAGCCTTTTCCCACACTGGTTCTCTGCTAATGCAAGCCAACACTCAAATGTGTCTAAGACATCGGATTTTCTCTTTAGGGATAAGCCCAAATCTTATGTGAGTAATCAACTATGAAAGTAACAAAGTACTTTGCCCCATCGAGTGACTGATAGGGCATGGGCCCACATACATCTGAGTGCACAAGAGCCAAGGGCTCACCCATGCGTTTCTTACCAGACTTTTCATGTGTATTTCTAGTCTGCTTTCCATACAAACAATGATCACAAGAATCAAAATGCAAAGAGTCAAAAGGCGGAAGATACTGCAATGCACGGAGAATTTTCATTATTTTAACGGACATATGCCCCAAATGAGCATGCCAAAGGGATACATGGGGGATAGAACCCACAGACAAAACATAATTCAAGGTAGCTCTAGATACAAGTAAGGGATAGAGGTTGCTAGACTTGGTATCTCTTGCAAGCACAAGCCTGCCACGAGTAATATTCCATGCAAAGTCTCCAAAAGACACAAAATACCGTGCATCATCAACCTGTCCAGTTGACATAAGACTGCAAGTCAACACAAGGACATGGCGTACAACATGCAAAACAAAAGAACTGCCAGAAGGAAACTGCAGCCTAACATCTCCAATGCCCACAATGTCAAGAGACCTGTCATCACCAAGACGCACATGACCAGAGATGGTACGATAGGTATGAAACCAATCTCTATAAGGTGTCACATGAAATGATGCACCCAAATCCAACAGCCAGCAGCACTACGCATACATAGAATATATCTCAAAAGCTTGTAAGGCATCACATGAAGAAGTTACAAGAATGTAATCGTCATCTGAATCAGTGGCATGCATGACATTAACCTCTTCTATCTTCACATTGGACTTTGTAGGTACAATAATGCGCTCAGAAGACTTTTCCTGCACTTTCTCTTTTCCATTTTCCTTGCATTTATAATTGTGCATCTTATGGCACTGCGGCCTAATATGTCTTGCTTTCCCACAATAATGATAGGTAAGATCAAACTTCCATCACGGGACTTACTGTGACCACGTGACTTGGACTTGGACTTCTGAGAGTCCCTATCCTTATTATCATTATCATGACTGCCATGTTTGCCACCTCTAACAGTCAATGCATGTGAAGAGCGGAAAGCATCATTGTTTCTCCCATTGATTTTCTCAGTCAATAAAGTACTCTCAACATCTTTGATTTTCAACCCATTAAGCTTGTTTGTGCATATGGCAATACGAAAGACATCCCATGATTTAGGCAAGGTGCCAAGCAAAAACAACGGGTGCAAGTTGTCTTTGAACTCAATACCCTATGACAACAAACTCTTCATGATAGCATGAAACTGGCTGAAATGAGATGATAGGGAGGTCCCCTCCTTTATGCGAAGGTCCATTAAGTGCTTCAGCCAATACATCTATGACATAGGGTTGTGCTGCGCATAGAGCTCTTGAATCTTCTCCCATAAATCCCATGCACTCGGATTCTCATCTTCAACAACATTATGATGGACCTCTTCTGAGAGTGACAAGATAAAGGTAGACTTGCATAGCTCATCAACTTTCATCCAAACATCATCATCCATATCCTCGAGTTTACCACCCTTGAAACGCAAGGGTTTAATATGCAATTTTTGCACCAAGACCTGCCATATCTGGGACTTCCAATACCCATAGTTGGTACCATCCAACTTGGCAATGTTAAAGAGAGCTGTGTCTTTCAAATGACCAGCTACACTGTCCCAAATCAAAGCAAAAAAGAAAAATTGTAGGTTTTTGTAATTAGCAGAAAATGCACTAAAACCACGGCTAAAATTGGCTGAAAGAGTAGATATCACCAAGAGAAGCACTTCACCAAATATGACCAAGATAACATTAAATAGTAAGCATTATCTTCATAGAAGTGCTTGAAATCTGTAGATTTCAGTTTGTTGTAATAAATGAAAACAGTATTCAAAACTATCCCAAAATGAAGCAATCACTAATACATATGTCACTGCAAGTGCCAGGTAGCAAGATACATCCAATAGTGAGTGTCAAGGGGCAATAAGGTACCAAGAATTGTCAAACCAATAACCTGTCAGGCAAGAGACATCTCATAGGTCTAGAAGTCATGCATGTAATGGGTCTTAGGATAAGAGAAGAGACCAACAAGAACAACTGATAGAGCAAGAAGCTCAATGCATAACCATCCAAGATGCATACAAAACTAACAAACTTGTGACAGAGATAGGTGCCCGCCCCAATAGGCCTATCAAATCAGCCCACTATGGACTAACTGCAGACATAAAGCGCTCAAGAGAGCAAATGCATGTAACTGTCCCACAAGCTCAAGCTCAAGTGTAAATAAGACTATGTGTACATACGAATACACCAAGAGACTCCCATTGGAAGTAAAGTTAGATGCAAAGAGAGCAAGCAACGCTCTAATACATTGAATACATAGCATCATACATGTCAAATCCTAGTAGGGTACATCCGGAGCATAAATCCCAAGCTATCTCAGCCCCTAAAGCATAAGCTTGAAAGTATTCAAAGAGCATGTAACTGACAACCAAATGTAATGCCCAGTAGGTCGAAAATGCTCAAATACATCTGAAGACGAAGCTCCAAGTAACTATCAAGCATGGGAAACCAAGTGGCATTCATATTTGACCAAAGTCACTACAAGATATAGGCCTTATACCGACGTTAAAAGTGATAAAAATGTTCATAAAGAAATTTCCCCCCGTCATCGCAAAAAGCGTCGTTATTGGCGATGCCATAGAACAGTCAGTATCATCATCGTTATTAGTGTCGCTATTTGCATCAATATCAGCATCGCAAATGAGATGCTGATAACGATGCTTTGTGATGCATTTTGCAACGCTAATAGTAACACATGCTGTAAATTTGCGACACTAATAGCGACAGTAACATGAAAAAAAATTGTGGCTATGTGCTTTATTTAGGCCATACAAAATAGTTTCAGTAATGTGTAGAATGCTCGTGTAAATAAATGTAGAGTATACTTAAATCATAACACTGACTCTTAAAGCTATGGTTGAAAAAGAAACAGGCCTGCAAATAAAATGCCTAAGGTCAGATGGAGGGGGAGAGTACCTCTCAAATGAGTTTGCAAGGTTCTTGTAGGAGCATGGTATAAAGCAGCAATATTCATGCAGTCATACCCCACAACAAAATGGAATTGCAGAAAGGAAAAACAGGCATATTGGAGAGGTATCTCGTGCCATGCTCAATGAAAAAGACCTACCAGATTTTTATTGGGTTGAGGCAGTTGCTATAGCAGTCTACATAATGAACAGGACTCCCACTGCAGAAATACATGGGATGACTCCAGAGAAGAGGTATACTGGTAGGAAACCAGATATTTCTCATTTAAAATTTTTTGGTTGCATTGCCTATGTACATGTGCCAGATGAGTTGAGATCCAAGTTGGATCCAAAAGTTGAGAAGTGCATCTTTATTGGTTACTCTCTACAGCAGCAGAAAGGGTATAGATGCTATAACCCTTCTACTCGTAAGTTTATAGTGAGCAGAGATGTTGTTTTTTATGAGATGAGTAGCTGGTATAAACCAGTAAATGTGATTGATAATGTAGATGCACAAAATGGTAATGCTGCACAGAATTCACAGCAGCAATCACAAAATATTAGTGGACCTGGAGTGTCCTCTAGCAGTGGTTCATATTCTTTGCCATGGACAGGCAGATTGAGATCAGGAGAATCTCCTCAAAACAATGCAGATAGTGATATGCAGGTTTCACGAAAAGGAAAAGAGAAGGTAGATCAGCCCATGTTTGATGTGAATGCAGGTCACTCTTATGTGGATGGTGAATCCAGTGGCTCAGAACAGAGCATTGATGATGAGTTGGGTATTCCTTTTATTGTTATACCTAGAGTAAGGAAGACCAAGGATGTTTTGAGAGCACCTAGGAGTGAACCTATTTTGCACAGGTCTACGAGAGCTAGGTATCCTGTGGATAGGCTGAAATATGATGGATTTACAGCCATTCACTATGCATATATGGTCAAAGTGATACAGGAACCAGAACCCACTTTTTTTGAGCAAGCCATGGGAAAAGAAAAATGGAAGAAAGCCATGGATGAAGAAATGGATGCCTTGGAAGCAAACGTTACATGGGAATTGGTACCTTTGCCTAAAGGTAAGAATACAATTGGTTGTAAGTGGGTTTATAAGGTGAAGCACAATGCAGATGGTTCTGTGAATAGATACAAGGCAAGATTAGTAGTCAAGGGGTATGCACAAACATATGGCATTGACTATGAAGAAACATTCAGTCCGGTTGCAAGGATGGCAACTGTAAGAGCAGTCATTGCTATGGCTGCATCAAAGGGATGGTCTTTACATCAGATGGATGTAAAGAATGCCTTCTTGCATGGTGATTTGCAAGAAGAGGTCTATATGGAGCAGCCACCAGGTTATGTGCATGCTGTTCATCCTGAGTTTGTTTGCAGGTTGAAGAAAGCCTTGTATGGCTTGAAGCAAGCACCTAGAGCATGGTCTGACAAGATAGGACAGTATCTTGTCACTATTGGCTTTCAGATTTCCAAGGCAGATTTCTCACTTTATGTGAGAGAAACAGAGAAAGGTATTATGCTACTTGTCATTTATGTTGATGATTTGATTATGACAGGTGACAGTGATGAAGATATCCTTCATGTGAAAATGCTATTGAAGCAGAAGTTTGAGATGAAGGATTTTGGAGAGCTGTGTTATTTCTTGGGCATTGAGGTGATTAGATCACCAAGTGGGATACAACTCTTGCAGAGGCAGTATGGATTGGACATGCTGTCCAAATATGGGATGACAGGCTGTAAGCCTATTTCAGTTCCTTTGGAGCAGAATGTGAAGCTAAGCGCAGATGCAGGTGAGCTTCTGGAAGACCCTACTATGTACAGACGCATAGTAGGAAGCTTGATTTATATGACTATTACCAGGCCAGATTTGAGCTATGCTGTTGGATTGGTAAGTCAGTTTATGCAGGCTCCAAGGAAACCGCATTTGGATGCGGCTAGACGCATACTCAGGTATGTGAAGTCCACATTGCAGTATGGACTATTTTATGAGATTGGGGTTCAGATACAATTGCATGGATACACTGATGCTGATTGGGTTGGTAGCATTTCTGATAGACGATCTACCAGTGGATTTGTGTTCTCTTTTGGGAGTGCTGCAGTCACTTGGAGCAGCAAGAAACAGCCTACAGTTGCCTTTCCAACACAGAGGCTGAGTACAGGGGTGCAGCAATGGTTGCATGTGAGGTAGCTTGGTTGCATAAGCTACTTTATGATATGCATCAGCCTACAGATGGGCCAGTTGTCATTTATTGTGACAACATGAGTAGTATACACTTGGCAAATAACCCAGTCTATCATGCTAGAACAAAGCACATTGAGGTGCATTATCACTATGTGCGGGAGAGGGTTTTACTAGGTCTTATTGATCTAGTTTATGTCAGCACAGAGGATCAGGTAGCTGACATATTTACGAAGGCATTGGGCGCAGAGAAGCTGCGCAAGTTCAGAGACCTGCTTGGTGTGCAGGAATTGGGATTGAGCTCGAGAGGGAGTGTTGAGATATCGAGCTCCACTCGTGATATGCCAGGGTGACCGTTGTGCATTTATGTCACCGACTTGTCAATTGTAGATGCGGTTGGTACACCGCCCATGAATAATAGCTAGATGACAGCTATCCTTATCTACTCTAGTTCGTGGCTCAGTTAGTATGCCACCTTAGTTAGTTGTCTTTGGTTTGAGACCCATATATAGGGTTCTTCTATTTCTTTGTAAGAGAGTTCTTTTTGGCTTACACAACTAAGAAGAGGAAAACTGTTTGTAGCCTCCACCTTTGTGTGTATTCCCCCATTGTGCAAGCAAGAAAGCTACAAGTGAGACACCTTCCTTCTCTCCCACAATCTTGACAGTTTTTCCTTTCTGCAATCTCATTTTGCTGTGGGGTATACCTGTATGTGAACTATCTCTTTATCCCATAAAACCTTAGAAAATCACTGAACTCATTCGAGAGGTACTCTCCCCCTCCATCTGCCCTCAAGCACTTTACTTTCAAGCCTGTTTCTCTTTCAACTGTAGCCTTGAAAGTTCTAAAGTGCTCAAACGCTTCACTCTTTTCCTTCATAAAATATACCCATAGCTTTCTAGAACAATCATCAATGAATGTGACAAAGTATGAACTGCCTCCAAGAGATACATTTTGTGTAGGCCCCCAGATATTTGTATACACAACATCAAGGATATTTCTGCTTACATCTCTGTCATGTGAAAAGGGTTGTCTTGCCTGCTTACCAAACTGACATTCTACAATAGTGTTGGAATAGTGTTGGACTACTGCTTCTCTGTCTAACTCCAGCCTCTCTAGATCCAAGATCCTTTCCTCTAATTTCTTATCTTGATTCTTCTCTCGACTGGCTACTAAAACATGCAAACTGGCCAGTTCCACCTCTATAGGAAGCAAAGCCTCTTGGCCATAAATGAGGTGAAATGGAGTATAGCTGGTGCGCAGATCGGTCGCAGTATGCTCACGTAGTGAATGTCAAGATTGTGGGAGAAAAGAAAGGAGTCTCACTTGTAGCTTTCTTGCTTGCACAATGGGGGAATACACACAAGGGTGGAGGCTGAAAACAGTTTTCCTCTTCTTAGTTGTGTAAGCCAAAAGAACTCTCATACAAAGAAATAGAAGAACCCTATATATAGGTCTCAAACCAAACTCAACTAACTAAGGTGGCATACTAACTGAGCCACGAACTAGAGTAGATAAGGATAGCTATCATGTAGCTATTATTCATGGGCGGTGTACCAACCGCGTCTGCAACTAACAAGTCGGTGACATAAATACACAACGGTCACCCTGGCATATCACGAGTGGAGCTCGATATCTCAACAGTGAATCCCGGAAGGTCCCCAAGAACAATGAACTCTACCTTTTTGCACAAAAAACAATGTAAAAGCATGAACGACAAGAAGCAAGAGACCAATTGGGTTCAATCTCCCCCCATGCCTTGTGTGAGCGCTTCACAAAGCATGTATTTTATGTATATTTCCATCTTCATGCTCAATAATAGCCCAATTTACAAAAATATGACAAGCTTTTAGCTTTTGAGTTTGCTTTCTACAAAAATAGGAAAATAAAGCTAATGGACGGTGCCCATAGAGTCTGGCATGCCCAATCTCAATGTCCAAATAGAAATAACATATCCGTGTGCATAGGCGCATACAAAATAATAATCAATAATCAATGTCTCAATAGACATAACAAAATATAGGCGTGGCACCTAACAAAATATAATCCAAAGGTCGAATACTCGCTAGACTCCAATGCTTTCCTCCGCCCACTGCTGCTATCTCTACACATCAACTGAAGCATTCACAATCGTTAGTAAAATAATACAATTAAACCGACAAAAGTGAATACCTAGCAGTCTTTAGCTAAATAAATCAACTGGTTAGAAATAAATCCTAACCTTAATTTATTACGAGTGCGCACTCTAAACTCATAAACGTTTATTAATTTAATATGCATTTTGCAGAATCACCCGCTATGGAATCACCCATGTACACACTAAATTAATGAAACGCCCGAAAAGGACAGGCGCCCCCATCAACTTCCCGCACAAAGAATCCTCTTTGTGTATGAGCCCCGGTCATCTAAGTTTACGGAATCCACCGTAAAACCTCACGGAATCCACCGTGGAATATGCCTCCTGGCATCATACTCCCACTGGTGCGCAGATCGGTCGCAGTATGCTCACATAGTGAATCCCGGAAGGTCCCCAAGAACAATGAACTCTACCTTTTTGCACAAAAAACAATGTAAAAGCATGAACAACAAGAAGCAAGAGACCAATTGGGTTCAATCTCCCCCCATGCCTTGTGTGAGCGCTTCACAAAGCATGTATTTTATGTATATTTCCTTCTTCATGCTTAATAATAGCCCAATTTACAAAAATATGACAAGCTTTTAGCTTTTGAGTTTGCTTTCTACAAAAATAGGAAAATAAAGCTAATGGACGGTGCCCATAGAGTTTGGCACACCCAATCTCAATGTCCAAATAGAAATAACATATCCGTGCGCATAGGCGCATACAAAATAATAATCAATAATCAATGTCTCAATAGAAATAACAAAATATAGGCATGGCGCCTAACAAAATATAATCCAAAGGTCGAATACTCGCTAGACTCCAATGCTTTCCTCCGCCACTGCTGCTATCTCTACACATCAACTGAAGCATTCACAATCGTTAATAAAATAATACAATTAAACTGACAAAAGTGAATACCTAGCAGTCTTCAGCTACATAAATAAATCAACTGGTTAGAAATAAATCCTAACCTTAATTTATTACGAGTGCGCAATCTAAACTCATAAACGTTTATTAATTTAATATGCATTTTGCGGAATCACCTGCTATGGAATCACCCATGTACACACTAAATTAATGAAATGCCCGAAAAGGACAGGCGTCCCCATCAACTTCTCGCACAAAGAATCCTCTTTGTGTATGAGCCCCGGTCATCTAAGTTTACGGAATCCACTGTAAAACCTCACGGAATCCACCGTGGAATATGCCTCCTGGCATCAATAGCCAAGTGAGGTTCTGAATGAAGTCCTTTAGGCCCAAAGAGTTGCACTTAATTTTTTATCCCAATGCTTGGGGTGCATGTGTACTTGCTTGGTAATTATCTTACAAATCAGCCCATTCACTTTTTCAACCAAACCATTACACTGTGGATAGTAGGAAGTAGAATGCATGTGCTTGATTTTTAGCCTTTCCATTAGCTCCACTACTAGGTTCGCCCTAAAACTGGGACCCCGATCAGAGATAATTTCCAAAGGTGTGCCAAACCTGCAACAAATATTTTCAAACACAAAATTTTCCACTTCTTGGGCTGTGATCCTACTAGTTTGCTGAAGCCTTTGCCCACCTCGTCATGTAGTCCACACCCATTATGATGTATTCCTTGCTAGATTGAGTTCGTGGGAGTGGCCCTATTGCATCAATCCCCCATTTCTCAAATGGACCATATGTAGTTATGGGATTTTGTTCCTCATACACTAGCTTCCTTGGTCCGGCCTTTTGGCAATCGTCACAAGTGCGGCACCAATGTTGCACATCTCGATGTAGACTAGGCCACGCAAAACCGGCTTGGAGAATCTTCCTGCTGGTTATTTCTTGAGAAAAATGTCCGCCACAAACCCCCTCATGGCAACTCTTAATCACATCCATAATCTCCTTTGCTGTTGGCATCCTTCTAAGCACTACATCCTTTCCTTTGCAATACAACACATCATTTATCAAGCGGTATTTAGTGGCCTTAGTAGCCAGCCACCTTTTCTCACTCTTACTCATATGTATAGGTGGCTCACCATGCTCAAGAAAATAAAGCACGTCTTGTAGTTGAAACTTACCCTGAAACAAGGAAAGCTTTACTGCAATGATGCCCACCATTACCTCTTTCAATTTTTCAACTGCTAGAGCATCTGCGTCGCCATTTGTGCACCTTGGCACAAAATAGATTTGGGCTTTCTGTAGCTTTCTCATGAGAGTTTTAGCTTCTCTCATTTTCACTGCTAAGTTATCATTTTTACAAGCCCAGATTCCTTTCATTTGCTTAACAATTAGCATAGAATCCCCAAAAACATTAAGTCGAGTGACACCATGTGAGAGACACCACCTCAAACCTAAAAGCAAGGCTTGATATTCTGCCTCATTGTTAGAATGGACATCCTCCAAGCTGATACCTTCTCCATAAAGTTTGTCACCTTCGGGACTGAACACCACTATTCCTGCTGCCGCTCTATCTTTAATACGCTTGTAGGCCCCATCGAAGTAGAGGGCATGGGCATTCTCCACCCGTGGTGGCTCCTCAAGAGGAGGTGTCTCCTCTTTTACCTTTCCCTTCTCCTTTTCCTTCTTTTGATGGCATCTATGGGTCAACAAATCATCTAGGCAAGCTCGAGTAGAATCCTCCACCTTGAAGGTGTAGTCAAACTCTTGGAGTTGTATCACCCACTTAGCGATTCTAGCTAAAACATCCATGTGCTGTAAGGCATAGGGAAAATGATCTTCTGTCGTGATCACTGTGAATGGCCTAGGGAGAAGATAAGGACGAAAATTTCTAATAGCAAACATTAGAGACAAAACCATCACCTCGACCATCTTGTACCCTCGTTCTGATGTTGTCATTACTCTACTAGAAAAGTAAACTGGTCTCATTAGGCCAATTTTAGCATCCTTTTGTATTAGTGCTGCCCCTAGAGCATCTTCCCCAAAACTCGGATTGACAAAAAACTCCTGATCCCAACAAGGCTGTAAAATTATAGGAAGGGTGCTAAGAGCCTTCTTCACCTCGTGAAAGCACCTTTAGCTTTCGTCACTCCATAGGAGCTCCTTAGAGTGGGTTAACTGTTGCAGTGGAAATATTAATTGGGAGAGGAGATGAATGAACCACCCCATATATCGTTCCTTCTGAATGAAAGAGGTTAGTTGCTTCATAGAAGATGGTGATGGCACTGCCAATAAGGCCTTAACTTTGTTTGGATCTGCTTCAATGCCCCTCTCACTTACGACATGCCCTAACAAAGTTACATTGCTTTTGCCAATGCGACACTTCTCATGATCTAATTGCCCCCCCATTTGTGCAAGGCGGTTGAGAGCTTCATCCACCTTTCCTAGATGTAAAGCCTTAGAACTATAAATACAAAAATCATCAATAAAGACCCTGATGGATTTCCCAAAATATGGTTGGAAGACATAATTCATGAATCGTTGGAAGGTAGCTGGGGCATTTGTTAATCCAAATGGCATTACTTTGTAAGCAAAACAACCCCAAGGTGTAATGAAGGTGGTCTTCTGTTGATCCTCCTCAGCTATTTGGATCTGGAAATAACCTGAATACCCATCACAAACAGTGTATCTCTCATGCCCGGCCACCTCTTAAGTATTTCATCCTAAAAGGGAAGAGGAAAGTGGTCTCTCTTAGTTGCAGCATTTAGCGGCTTGTAATCCACACAAATCCTCCATTTTCCATTCTTCTTGGGTATCACCACCATAGGTGAAACCCACTCTGAGTCCCCTATTAGATAGATGAAGCATGCCTTCAAAAGTCGTTGCACCTCAGTGAGTAGAGCGTTTTGTTGAACTACTCCCAACCGTCGTAGTCACTGCACCACTGTCCTTGCTCCCTCTTTTAGATTAATGTGATGTTGTACTGCTGTCACACCTGTGATGTGTTCATAATCAGAAATAAAAAGTGCAGAGTGTTTTATCACCACTTCCATGTAGGCTTCCTTCTCCTCAACTAATAGATCCTTAGCCAATATTTTTCCTAAACCCTCCTTCTCAACCTTTGGAAGCTGCTGTGGAATTTCACTACTAGAAGGCCCTTTTAATGTAATCCCCATCACTTCTAGAGAGCTTTCTTCCTCCTCATTAAAAGACTCTCCCTCTATCATAGATGACCAATCCTCGCTGGAACTCCATTCATCAGTGGTGGTCTCTAACATAAGATCCTCCTGTCGGCCTTCCTTCATGTTGTAGATAGTGCTCTTTCATTTTTTCTGTAGCCCCTTTTGTGGCCTTAGCTCTAAAGCCCCTATCTCCCAATCTTGGCTGGCTTTCATTCCCATTAGCCATGGTCGCCCGAGAATGAGCGGATAGCCATCCCCCTTCACTGGCATCACATACATATCAAGCTCCAATTGCACTCCACACACCTTTACCTTGACTTTCTTTATAACTCCCAAACAATTTACTACTACATTGTTAGCCATTTTGGCCCCAAATTTAGTAGTTTCATTTACCTCTAATCCCAAATGATGCATCAACTTTTCCGTCATGACACAAATCTTTGCACCTCCATCCACATATGGCTTTGACACTCTCTGCCCATTGATTTCGGCTTCCACTAAAGGCACAATATCTTTCATCTTTCTAGCCTGGATTGCATTCACATGTCTATTCTTCATGGGTCTAAAGCTTACCATCTTTGACCATTGTCGTCACACTGTTGGAGATAGATGTAGTAATTGTGGCCATGAAATTTTTGGCCCTTGATTCCTCACATCAAGCAAATCATATGGTTTAGTACCTTTACCCAGGGAAAAATCATCTGGCTCAATGTGTCAGCGTGAGAGAGCCCTCCTCTTTTTATTATTGCGTGTCTTTGCAACCATTGATGACACTGCCTCCTCTTCCATATTTTCAACCTCCTTTGGTGGTGTAGGATCCATTCTCTCAATTCTTCGAGCTTTCTTCACCACCTCTACTACTTTGGCCCTTTTACATCACTCTCATCTAAACTAATTATCTTGACATCATGATTCTCTGGCAGTTGGACAGGCAAGGGCGGCACCTCTGCAAGTGGTTGAGAATGCTGGAGAACTTGAACCGGTGGTGGAGGCCCTGGATTCGGTGGAACAAACCTTTCCCTTGGTGGTGTCACTTGTTGTCCTCTCCTTCTTGGTTGGAACCCATTTCTTGGAAAACGCCTAGGATGAGGGCAAAAGTACATACCATGGCCAGTCTCCCCACAATTTTAGCAAACATACTCTCTTTCTTGTCTCCTTGGACCTCGATTGCTTTCATTTATGAGGGGAGGGGGGCGTACTCCTTGCACCAAATTTAATGAAAGGCTTTCAAGTTGATTAGCAATGCATTGTAGGAGCTCTTGCTGTGGTATCTTTGGTTCAGGTGGGGCCTCTGCTATTTCTCTAGGCCTTGGCATGGTTGGTAAAACCTGCATGGGCTCAACTCCCCCCTTCAACTAGGCTTGATACTTCAATTTTCTATCTTTCTCCCTGGCATAAGTGACTGATTCTTCGTAGGAAGTGGGAAACTTTCCTTTGACCTTCTCCCTTAGTAAAGGATGAAGTCCGGCTAGAAAACAATCTTTCTTAAGGCAATCAAGTAATGTTTCTCCCTCGGCTAAGGAGGTTGTCCATTTATCCCACAATTTTATAAACATGCCTTCGTAGACTTGGTACTCCCCTGCTACGGTTTGGCGAAGATCTAAGAGCTGTCTCCAAATATCTTCCGGTGGCTCTATATATTGGTACTTGTGTATGAATGCGGTCTTGAGGTCCTCCCAATTACCCCTTGTAGCCTCTGAGAGAGCTTGATACCACACTCGAGCATCACCCTTTAGAACTAAAGGGAAGGCCCGTACTTTGGTTGCTTTGTCATCCCGGCCTGTGACTAGGAAGGTCATTTCTAAGTCATCCAAAAAGTCCAGAGATTTCTCCCCTTTGTGCCTACAAAAACTTGGAAAAGCCATGATAGGAAGATGTTGATCTAGCTCAATACAAAATAAAGATGAATACGTCTAGGCCCAAGTCATATCTTATTAAGGGTAGAATAAATGGATTTACAGATGCATTAATCTCAGCAAGACGACGAGGGCCCAATAAGCCCCTTATAATATTTGTGCTAACGATTATATGCACGGTTTGTCTAGCAAGTGGACGGATGGGTCCATACAAATCCCTATGGTTCATAGGATACACTTAGAGTAGAATGAATATGTGTACATTAAAGGAGATGTTATAATCCAAAATAGGGAGTATTATGGGATTAGGGGACAACAAGATCTCTCTTAACCTCTCAACTCCAAAATAGAAGACCAACCTTTGCTGAAAATGTATCTTTCTACTAATGCACACATCCACCTGAATTTTTTGAACCGATTTAAAGTTGTAGAAACTAGGAGTAGTCATTTATGCATTAACTACAAATTTTCACTACAAACTTTCATGAAGCGTGTTGTTGAAGCTATGGCCTCTTATTTTTCACCATTCGAGAGATGTGAAGAATTTGCTCACCACCACTGATTAGCGTAGCTTTTGTGTGACCATCATCAACCTTGTAAAGTTTATAGGCTTCGATAGCTATCTTCTCAATTACTTTGAGTCTTCTTGCGAGTAGTAGTTGAAGCGCATCACCGTATGTAGCCTCTCGCCAATACCGCACACCATTGATGTGTAATTCACTCTCCAAAAACTTGTTAATCCCCGAATTTGAAAGCGCCTTCACCACTTGAAGATAAAGCTCCTTAGGGAGTGTCTTTACACTAGACACCAAGCACTCAACACAATGCCTTGACCTAGAGACTTGATGAGAGCAAGATTTCTCATGAAGCAAAGAAGGGTGTGTGTAATTAACTTGCTTTACCCGCATACGTGCCGTTTGTCGATAAAGATCATTATTCTCTTGAGCTTCTTTTGGAGACCATAGCGGTATTCTTGAGTGGTGAATCCCTTGAATAGGGTTTGATGAAGATTCCTCCTTAGTGATTTCTTGACAAACACTCGTTGAAGAAGAGGACAACTCCTTAGATGTTTCTTTCTTCATAAAAGTTGTAGAGCGTAGCTTGAGAACTCCTCAGCGGGGGCACCAAAAATGAGGGATGAAATGATGAACGGGTTGCCTCTTACCCATCCAACCTCCAATCCTCACTAAGAGAACTAAAGAGGGGCACCACCTCACAGAGATGAGGGTATTCTAGAGTGCTCTCATGGGCTTCTCATTGTCCTCCTCCTCCTCTTCATTCTCCATGGGCTCTTTATATAGCCTCCATGAGGGATTAAATTAAGCTAGTCTTCCTAATTAACATAATCCTAGATGATGTATGGCATCTTTGAAAATATGGATAATGGATGGGACAAGTCTCCACCTTGGTCATCATGCAAGAAGCCAAGGGTGATGGTAGACAAAATAGAGAAATTAAGCTAGATTACAAGAGGTGGATGTCCAAAGCACATTATTATAATATATTTACAAGAAGGATAGAGTGGAAAGTTGGTGTGGTGAAAGAGAGAAGAAAATTGCATGTAGCCAGCAGTCTGCGCCTTCGTAACTTCAAATCCGTGAGGAATTTGAAAAAAGTTTCTTCTGCAACTTTGTAGACCAGGTCGAAAGCAATCGGGCATTGTGAGAATTTTCTTGAAATTTGCTTTTTCTTGGGAGTTATTGAGATTATAAAAACGGCTTCCAAAAGCTGCTTTGACTTTAGTCCCCCATATATATATAAATATATATAAGCATGTGACAAAAGGGGTCCATGCTTGTAAGCTTTTGTGCAAGATCCAAGTGACACCATGATGTGGATATTGACTTGTGTGCTAGGGTGAGGTGTCCTCTAATGATGGTGATAGATTCCAAATCTAGTGATGCAGATGGAGCCCATGTGTAGTTGGAGGTTAGTCCTTTGAAAAATCCATGCACTCACTCAACTCCTAGGTGTAATCCATTTTCATCTTCACTAAGATAACCATCCCTTTTACCCTTTACATTGACCTGCCTCCTAAGAACTTGTTCCCACCATTTGTTAGAGTTATCATAATTGAGAAGCAATGTAGCATACCTAATGCTTGAAGAGTAAACCCAAAGTGATATGGTAAGCTATTGATAGGGGCTTTGGCCAAATTTTGTAGTAGTAATCCGGGTTGTAAAAAAACCGGATCAGGGTGCATTTTTTGGCGCCTTCTTGATCACAATTTCTTCATCCTCTCTCTCTCCACGATTTGCATGCCATGTGGCATAAGTTGTCCAATGCCCAAAGGTCACCACTCATTTGACCACCTCTTCGCATCTTGACCGGTTTCTTGGCCATTTCCCCGTCCGGACTCGGAATCGAGCTCTGAAAAATCCTAGGCATCCGGCTTGGCATCCCGCATTGGCCGGTAACTTGTGTCAACCTGCACGACTGTCTGAAAATTTATGAAAAATCACCAGGTGTTGCTCGGGCGCCTTTAAAGCACTTTGGCGCTTAAAATCGTCCTAGATTGAGCTGCTACCTTCGACGTTGAATATTTTTCCCTTGATATTCATAATTTTTAGCTATTTTTAAGCATTTATCGGCACCAAAATTCCGCTCTCATTGGCGACCACGGGATAGGGCGACTCAGCCCGTCGAATCCCACGATAGATCTGCACAAAAACAAACAAAGGGAGCATCAAGGTGATACAAAATAAATACATACTAAACACAGCACAACGCTCACCTTACCCCCTGACAAAACCAAGGCATGACATCCACAAGGAGTAGGCCTAGCATAGTTTGATAGAAGATTTGAAGCTAGTCACTAACCAACTGCTCCAACACAGCCAAACTAAAAAGAACTGTCAAAGAGGTTGCCCTACGTGGTGGCCTGAACTACCGACCTAACTAAGGACAACACAACTAGGAGCTCCTACTAGGTAAGGACTCCTACAGCCTGATCAAGAAGTATTTTCGTGTAACACATCTCTTCTTTTAGGGTTTTTTTATTTTTCATACTCGGGCGTGTAAAAAGGAGGGAGTTGAGTGTAGTGACCCAAGGAGAACAGGGCATCGGCCTCAAGACCTGTCTCGGTACCCAAGAACCTACCAAGCCCTCGCAAGGCGACACTTAATCCTTTTCTGACGCTCACTTTTATTTTCGCTCCAACCTTCCTTATTTTTTTTCCAGCAAGATGCCACCCCTAGGAAGACAAGGCATCGGCCCCGGGTTTGACTCGTCCCCAAGAACCTACCAAGCCTTCGCAAGGTAATGATCAACTGCGTAGACATTTTCATTTCTTTTCTCTTCAATTTTTAGAGGGGTTAGAACCCCTTTTTACATACCTTCGTATATATTTATTATCTTTAAGATATTCAGGGTTTCTTTTCATCATCATTATTTTCTTCTGGCAGGCTTCTTTATCTGCCTCACAACTAACAAGAACTCCTAGAACGGCTGCCTAGCAGGCTAGCTGAATAGGGTCACTAGAACTTCCTTCTAAAATAGGTCTTTCAATGCCAGACAATGTCGTTACAGGAGGCAACAGCCACTCAGACCTCCCTCAAACATACTGAACCTAATCCTAGGACTTCATGACTTGGACGTCGGTCCCCAATAAGAAACGAAAAACCCCCTTTAACAAGTACCCAAACACATATAACATGAAAACCACAGTACTCATAAAGGAGGGATATCACCTGGATAGGACCACGAGAAGCTTCCACACAACAAAAGGCTCCTTCCAAGCTCGTCTTCAAACCTGTCTAGCATAGAACTCAAACAAGAAACCATTAACCGCACCTGTACTAAACAGACAACTGGCCCTCTTGGCCTAATGAAATAAAACACTTCACTACAAAACTGAATCGGCCCTCTTGGCCTAACGAAATCAAACAAAGTAGCACCTACACATCCCTTCTTGGAAGAACAGAGATGTACAATAAGAAGCTCCCTCCAAGGAGGAAAAACAAGCTCGTAGCCCTAAACTAAATGCATAAGATTATGTGGGGATCCCTCCTGCATAGATAGCAAGAGGCATACGCATAATATGATGTCTAATCAACCTATGGGTCCCAGATAATAACGGTAGATTGGTCTCGGCTACTCTTTGCATCACCCATATCAACCATCGTCTGCCATATATTGCATGTTCTAATAGCATACCCCACAAGCGACTGGGTCATGTTCCATCATTGATCACAATATCCAAACTAGGACCACAATTAAAGAAGAGGTCTTCTTCATAAGCAAGATTTGCTAATGAATCCACAAACTGATTCTAGTAACGTGGAATCAGCTGAAAAGACACTCTCTCAAACTCTTCTAGTAGGGTCATCGCAGTCCGATAATACATACAAAGAATGGGATTCCGCACTGTGTATGTCCCATCTAGCTGATTCAGGATCAACTGGGAATCCCCTTTCACTAACAACCAACGAATACCACCTTGTTTGGCAATATACAGTCCCATAATCAAGGCTTTATACTCCGCCATATTGTTAGTGAATCCTACCCCGAGATAAGCAGCTAACTTCATCGCAACTCTACGTCGGGGGTCTCGGATTACTACTCCAACACTCCCTTTTTTATTAGGGCCCCTGGATACTCTGTCAAAATATAGTGTATACGTCCACAATGGGTTTACACAGCTGGCCATCACGAACTCCTCTATTCATAATTATGGTAATCAAAGTTTAGCATATTGAGAGGATGAACTGACGGCTCCATCCCACCTTCTTCATTGAACACAACAGGGATACTCGTCAACAGTCATAAACAGTGATGGCAGAAGACTTTAATCTCCCACACAAAGGTTCCGTCTTCTTGCCCAATCACTTTATATCCTTTGCTCCACCAGATGAGTTTCCCCTGATGGTATCTTTGCTCCAGATATGGGCGCTCCAAATATGGGATTAACCGACCCATCAACCGTCTTTTAAGCTCTTTTCCGCAGGTCTCAGATCATTCTTAGCATGGACCTGCAACGCATTTTCTTTGTATTAGGATACTCAGAAATAGTAAGGTTTAATCTTATTAAGATTAACCTTATTCTTAAACTCTACTCCCTGTAGATCAACTAATAGGGCTGTAGACTTATTCTTCCCTAACCTGACGATTTTGTAGGGCCCATCCCATTTAGGCTCCAATTTTCCTGGGAAAAGCTCCCTACGCGTATCATAATATAAAACCAGTTGTCCTTTCTTAAAGGTATACTTTTTCACTTTCAGGTCATGCAACTGTTTCATGTGACGTTTAGCCACCTCTTGATGTAGCAGGCTTTGAAACTTAATTTCATCTAGGTGTGCTAAGGTCGTAAAACATTCTAATAGGGCATCTTCACTACCCAAAGAATGGTTTATTGAGAATCTAATGGTCGGTAACTCAATTTCTAAGGGTAAAACGCACTCTTCACCATAAACTAGTTTGAATGGCGTGTGGTCAGTGGCTCGCTTAAATGTGGTATTATATGCCCATACTGCCACATATAGCTTCTTATCCCAGTCGCGTTTCTTTTCAGATATGACTTTTGATAGGATACCCACAAGCTGCTTATTGGTACTTTCAACCTGCCCATTTGCCTGTGGATTATAAGGAGTCATTTTTTTGTGCTTGATTTGCCAAGCCTCTGTCAAGCTTTTGATCACCTTATTCAGGAAATGGGTTCCACGGTCCAACACCAATTCTTTCGGTGGACCAAAACGGCATATTGTCTGCTCTAAAAGGAAACTAACAGTTTCTTTAGCATCATCTTTCCTTGTTGCACGTGCTTCTGACCACTTTGTGAAGTGGTCAGTTGCTACAATAATATATCTCTTTTGCGTAGTTGATGACGGAGTAATAGGACCCACAAAGTCTATTCCCCACTTCTCAAATGGAAGTATCGCCATAATAGGGGTGAGTGGTCTTTTCCTATTCTCTCGACTATCTTGTCGTTAACAAATATCGCATCTCTTAACATACGCGAACGCATCCTGGAAGATGGCAGGCCACGAGTATCCGGCTCTTAAAGCCTTTTGTGCTGTAAGCCGTCCAACAAAATGGCCTCTGCAAGCGGAATCATGGCACTCTTCCAAAATGAATGGCACCTCGTCAGGCATCACACATCGGCGATAGATGTCATCAACCCCTTATAGTGTACCTGTGATCAAGGCAAACTTCAATGCCTGCTGCTTAATTTTCCTTCTCTCAACTTTAGATAGTTTGGATCCAGCCTCTCCTGTCGATAAATAATGCGTTATTGCAGCATACCAGGAGGGAATAGACGCTGTATCTATTTTAAATAACAACTCCATGTCACTACCTTCACCACAGATTCTTTCGACTCCCCAAAGTCCACAAGACATTCCACAATACCCTCTAACCTTGGTGGCTTACTCCTGATTTCATAATCAAACTCCTGCAAAGTGATTAACCACTTCGCTAGACGATCAGGCGGCTGCAGCTTATTCATCAATAATCGAAGCCCCTCTACCTTCGTATAAAGCACAACTTTCTCATAGAGAATATAATGCCTGAATGTCTTGGTCCCAAAGACCATCGCAAGGCACAACTTCTCCATGTAGGTATAATTGATCTTTGAAATGCCCAATTTCCGCCTAGCAAAGGCTATCGGATGATACCATTTTTCTTCCCAAATTTGGGCTAAACAGCAGCCTGATACTATGCATGGTGGCTGCTGAAAATATATAAAATACCTCACCTCTTTTAGTTGCTTTCAAAACAGGTGCTTTTACTAGCTCTTGCTTCACATCCTCGAAAGCTACCTTACAGGGGTCACCCCATACAAATAAACAGCTAAAGGATAACAGATTTATAAGCGGCAACGTTCTTTCTGCCAAGGCGTTTATGAATCTACAGTAATAACCAACTGAAGACAGAAAGCTATGCACCTCTTTCGGAGTGCATGGTGGACCCATGGCAACTATGACTTTGACCTTCTCGGGATCTGTCGCAATACCTACCGAACTGACCACATGGCCCAGCAATAGCCCATTAGGTACACCAAAAATGCACTTCCGTGGGTTAAGAGCGATACAAAATTTTCTACAGCGCTCAAAGCATTTTCTTAAAATGATCAACTGCCTTTCTCTCACGGTGGCGGCCCCTAAGTCATCAATAAACACCTTCACCTCTTCAGGGGATATGTCACCGAATGTCTTATCTGCTGTTCGTTGCCACGAACCAGGCACATTGCATAAACCAAAGGCCATCACATGGTACGCAAAAGTACCAAAGACAGTAGTAAAAGTTGTTTTCAACTTGTCCTCTTTTGCAATTGCCATCTAGTTATATCCTGCAAAGCAATCCATAAACGAATATATCTCCCTACCCGCTAATTGATCCAAAATCTGGTCAATAAACGGCAACGGGTAGTAATCCTTAACCGTCTGCTTATTCAGCTCCCTAAAATCTACACATAATCAGATTTGATTATTTTTCTTCTTTCTGATAACACAACTGGTGAACACCATTCCGTGTGTTGCACAGGGAAAATTAACCCAGCTTTCCTTAACTTTTGTAACTCCTCAAATAGCCCGTCCCTCAATTCGAAAGGCATATGCCTTACTTTCTGATGCACAGGACGACTGCCATCTTTTACAGGAATAGTATGAACAGCCAGGCTAGGAGGAATGCCTCTCAGCTCATCATAACTCCAGGCAAAGATGTCGTGGAATTCTTGAATTAGGGACACATAGTCCTCCCTTTCTGCTGAGTTGAGCATAGAACCTAATTTAATTGGCCGTGAATCATTTGGCGTGCCAAGGTCTAGCTCGATAACATATGCATCTCTTATACAATCTTGGGCCTCTATCGGCTCGTTCAAAGTGATGCTCGTTCAAAGTGATCTGATAGATGTCTTCTGTGGTGGATCCCTCTTTGGACTCATCACTCGATGATGTCTCACTGGCGCATAAATCCTCTAATGTCTCCAGTTCTGTGGAAGATAGAGCAGTTCTCTCACTTTGCGGGGACTCAGGATAGGCATCAATCACCACACGTTGGGCACCTCTGCCGAATATCAGCCGACCGGCGGGTATATCCACTTGGTAGTCCGCTTGCACATCTACATTATCAATCACATTAATATCTTGTGACTACTGCTGTGAATTCTGTGCAGTATTACCATTTTGTGCATCTACATTATCAATCACATTTACTGGTTTATACCAGCTACTCATCTCATCAAAAACATCTCTGCTCACTGTAAACTTACGAGTAGAAGGGTTATAGCATCTATACTCTTTTTGCTACAGAGAATAACCAATAAAGATGCACTTCTCAGCTTTTGGATCCAACTTTGGATCTCAACTCATCTGGCACATGAACATAGGCAATGCAACCAAAAATTTTCAAATGAGAAATATCTGGTTTCCTACCAGTATACCTCTCCTCTGGAGTCATGCCATGTATTGCTGCAGTGGGAGTCCTGTTCATTATGTAGACTGTTGTAGCAACTGCTTCAGCCCAGTAAAAATCTGGCAAGTCTTTTTCGTTGAGCATGGCACAAGATACCTCTCCAATGTGCATGTTTTTCCTTTCTGCAATTCCATTTTGTTGTGGAGTATGGTAGCATGAATATTGCTGCTTTATGCCATGCTCCTGCAAGAACCTTGCAAACTCATTTGAGAGGTACTCTCCCCCTCCATCTGACCTTAGGTATTTTATTTGCAGGCGTGTTTCTTTTTCAACCATAGCTTTAAGAGTTTTGAAACGCCCAAAAACTTCACTTTTCTTTTTCATAAAATACACCCGAACTTTTCTGCTATAGTCATCAATAAAAGTGACAAAATAATGACAGCCTCCAAGAGATGCAGCTTTAGTAGTCCACACATCAGAGTGGATTAATTCCAATGGCTTTTTACTCTCTTGAACATGTCTAGGAAATGGTTTCCTTGCATGTTTTCCAAATTGGCAGGCTTCACATACCTTATGCATTTCTGCAACCTTGAATTTAGGCAATCCTGCAACAATATTTTGGGCCTACATTGATTTAATTCATTGTACATTAACATGACCAATGCCTTTATGCCAGATATCAATATCTGCAACTACACCGGTCCCACGTGCAAACATTGCTGCACTCAATTCAGACATGTCTGCATCCAACGTAAACATTCTGCCCTTCTTCTTTCCTTTTGCTATCAAGCGACCTTTATTTTTCATATCCTCAACAAAGCATCCATGAGGATTAAATCTGACATGCAAGCCCTGCTCCACCATTTGACCAATAGAAACCAAATTCTTGGTGATATTCGAGACATCAAATACATCGGACAGGTATTTCTTTTTCCCATCCTGCATAGACAAATGAATTTTTCCAATCTGCACAATAGGATGTGCATTATCATCACCAGTCTCCACAAATCCTGGTTTTTCCATTTTCCTTGCATCCTCCATCCATTTTGCATGACCTGTCATGTGGTTTGATGCACCTGAGTCAACATACCATACATCGTTGCTTTCTTTTGCACTTGTCACAGAATTGTTCATGTGCTGCACCATAAACAAATGCTCATTTCTGTCATCACCCTGTCTTCTAGAAGATGCATAATTCCCTTGTTGCAATTTTCCATTCATGATGTCATTCTGCTTTTTATAGCAGTCTTTAGCCATATGACCCATTTTACCACAGTAGTAGCATTCAACATTACTGTTTGCATTTTGGCCTCTTTGCCATCCACCACGACCTCTTTGGCTCCCCCTGCCTCTAGAGTTACCACGTCCTCCTCCATAGGATTGGTTTTCTTGAGTTTGCTGCATATTCTGATTTCTACCATTGCCTCCAGACCAACCCCCTCTACCTCTGCCTCTACCTCTTCCAGCATTTGAGTAGAAGATAGCTTCTTTTGAAGTTCCTCCTGAAGAAGATGCACCACCATTTCTCTGCTCCTCAGAAATTAGAAGAGCAATCACCTCCTCAAAATCAGGAAATCTTTCACGGACGAAAATGGATGTTTGGAACTGTGCATAATCCTTTCCTAGACTATTCAAGGTCACAGAAACTAAATCATCATCTTCCACTGGCGACCCAATGGAAGCAAGTGCATCTGCAATCTTCTTCACCTTCATGTGGTAGTCATTGATGCTCATACTTTCTCTTTGCACATTGTGCAACTCTTGCTTGAGCTGCATTTTCCTGGCTTGAGTATTTGTGCTATACATTTTTGACAGAGTATCCCATGCCTCCTTTGACGTACTTGCATCCTGAATATGCACAATCATAGAGTTTGAAATGCTAATAGGCAGCCAGTACATAACTTTTTTGGCTCTCTCATGCCATGATTTAAATGCCTGCATTTGCTGTTGATTGGGAACATCAGGAAGAACTGATTCTTCTTCATTTTCTGCAATGAATTTCCAATATCCTTTTCCCATAAGGAAATTTGTCATTCTGAACTTCCATGCTTGGAAGTTGTTCTTGTTAAGCTTTTCAATGACAATCTATGAAAGAGAATCAGACGCCATTACAGAACACTGCAAAAAATTCTGTCACTGCAAAGAACACAGCTTCAGCCTCACAAGGGCAAATCTACAAAACTAATGAAAGTGGTATTTGACCACACAGTCACTTCCTAGTGATGATTTTGCATCAACAGGCAACAAGGATGATTCTGTAACTCCCAATGTCTCTGCCCACAGGCATACGATGCAATTTCTATAGTAACTTTTCATCGACCTGTAGAACAGTGGGTCACACAGCATAAAACTGGGCCTTTTCTTGAGTGCGTGCAGAAAACTTCCGCCTCCAAAACAGGTCCCGAAATGGCCTCAAATCAAAAAAATAAAGCAACCGAGGGCTCCTCTTATCAGAATATTGCCCTCTTGCTACACCGCGAAGGGCGTCTCAATCTGAGACAATGCACTCTTGCACTTCCCGGCTCTGCTACCTGCAAAGACTTGCTCCCAAAACAGAAAAATGAAAGCAACACTGGTCCTCTTACCAGAACACCGCGAACTTGGCTTTCTTTCTTGAGCTCCTTACCACGAACAAGGCTCTGATACCATGTCAAGATTGTGGGAGAGAAGGAAGGAGTCTCACTTGTAGCTTTCTTGCTTGCACAATGGGGGAATACACACAAAGGTGGAGGCTGAAAACAGTTTTCCTCTTCTTAGTTTGTGTAAGCCAACAGAACTCTAGTACAAAGAAATAGAAGAACCCTATATATGGGTCTCAAACCAAACTCAACTAACTAAGGTGGCATACTAACTGAGCCACGAACTAGAGTAGATAAGGATAGCTGTCATCTAGCTATTATTCATGGGTGGTGTACCAACACTAACAAGTCGGTCACCCTGGCATATCACGAGTGAAGTTCGATATCTCAACATAGGCACCAAACGGGCAATGCCAAGAAGCATCAAATAGTAAATGTCAAGTGCTGCCTTGTTTTGACAGTCTTGGGACTATGTATATAGCAATGATTGAAGGGGGAAGCACTCAAATCGATCACCAAGAGCCAAGCACTAGTGTCAGGGAGTCCAAAAATGATTGAGAAGGTTGCCAAGAGTGCCGGGAAGCCAGGGAAGAGTCGGGAAATGCTAGGAGCAAGTCAGCCCAGCCCCCTAAAAATGCACCACATTTTGTGTTGGTTGTTTGTGGGGAGTGGGGGGTCTTCAACAGTGCTCAGGGCCACTTGGCAATGTCAAGGGGCACACACAAGAATGAGCTTCTCATTCACTTTTCAACTTTATATATAAAAAACTAAATCTCTTTTGGGCGATCATTCCCTTATCCCCTTTTTTACATGGCCAGCCATGGCCTAGGCCCTTTTTCCCATTGTCCTCCTATCTTCCTAGCTTCCTTCCTACCACCCATCTACCTTTAAATTTGCACGGGTGAGAGCTGGCGCTCTCAAAATAAATCATGGTGCGCATTGCGCTCTTTTACAAAAATATTGACTTACACTTTTTCTTGTGCACCTTTCTTCTTGATTTAGGACTTTTCTTCACTTCTTGTGTTTCCATATTTTTCTTAGCGCCTTCGTCTTCCATTTCACTTTTGCCTTTGTTGTGTCTTTCGCTTTAGATTTTCTAAATTTTCCACCTTGTTTATTTGAGGGTTAACAATATCTAATTAAGTAGACATGTAGATCTTTCCTTAATCTATTAACAATGCCACAAGCTTTTGCCAATTTTACCCTAGGTTTTCCAACCTTGCCTTCGGTAGTTACTTGCTCCCCTTTCAAGTTTTCAAATGTAATATGGATCTTCCCATGATGAATATGGGCATTACTGGGGATTAGCCAATCCATTTCAAACATGCACTCATAAGCTCTTAAGCTCATGACCTTGAACCACATATTGGTGGGAGTTCTTGGTATTCCGACTATCTATACGCCTGGCACAAGGCAGAGCAGGTATATTGCACCTCATGAAAGAGGGGAATCGAGTAGTGCACCACAGCTTAGACGATCACAGAGGGTCAGATACCCTGTTGACAGGTTGACATACAGTGGCGACTCTGCAAAGCATTATGCTTACATGGAGATTAAAGAACTAGGTACATATGCTGAAGCTGTGAAAGATGAGAACTGGTGCACAGCCATGGATACAGAAATGCATGCTTTGGCTAAAAATAAGACATGGGATCTGGTACCTTTGCCTGAAGGGAAAAAGACCATTGGCTGTAAATGGATCTATAAGATCAAATGCAAATCTGACGGCAATGTGGAAAGGTATAAGGCAAGGCTGGTCGCAAAGGGATATGCCCAACAGTATGGGCTTGACTATGATGAAACATTCAGCCCTGTTGCCAAGATGGCAACTATCTGTACTGTGATTGCTTTGGCTACTGCTAAAGGCTGGAAATTGCAGCAGATGGATATCAAAAATGCCTTCCTCAATGGTGACTTAGCAGAGGATGTTTACATGGATCAGCTGGAAGGGTATGTTCACCCTGATTTTCAGCATTATGTGTGCAGGCTGAAAAAGGCACTGTATGGGCTGAAGCAGGCTCTAAGAGCCTGGCATGTTAGGATCAGCAGCTACTTGTAGAGTCTTGGTTTTGCTGTTGGCAGGGCTGATCACAGCCTCTTTACAAAAAAGATTGATAGTGGCTTGGTAGTGCTGGTCATATATGTTGGTGACTTGATAATTACTAGAAATGATGACATGGGAATTCAGCATGCAATGAAGATGCTGAAATCTGAATTTGACATGAAAGATCTAGGAGATCTGAGGTATTTCTTGGGTATTGAGGTTGTACCAGTTGAAAATGGTTTATGGCTGATGCAGAAGCACTATGCCATGGAAATGCTTAAGAAGTATGGCATGGCTGAATGCAAACCGTTAGATACACCTCTTGATCAGAATGTCAAGCTGGACATGAACACTGGGGCTGAAGTAGAGGATGTGACTATGTACAGGTAGTTGGTTGGCAGCTTGATTTACTTGACCATCACTAGGCCTGACTTGAGTTATGCTGTAGGGCTGATAAGCCAGTTTATGCAAAAGCCAAGGAAGCCGCACTTGGATGCAGCTAGACGCATCATGAGGTATGTTAAGTCCACTGTAGACTATGGGTTGTTCTATGTCAGAGATAAGCCCTTGACATTGATTGGATACGCAGATGTGGATTGGGAAGGTTGCTCATATGAGCGCAGATCTACAAGTGGATATGCATTTGGATTTGGTAGCGGCATGATTAGTTGGAGCAGCAAGAAGAAACCTACGGTTGCTTTATCGAGTACTGAGGCAGAGTACAAGGGTGCTGCATTGGCAGCATGCGAGATTTCATGGCTGCTCAAGCTTATGGCTGATTTGGACATACAGGTAGATGCTCCAATGAAGCTACTATGTGATAATTTGAGTAGTGTACACCTGGCTATGAATCCAATTTATCATGCCAGGACGAAACACATAGAGGTACACTACCATTTCATCAGAGAGATGGTTCTCGCAGGACGCGTTGATCTTATGCATGTAAAGACAGATGAACAGGTGGCGGATATCTTTACCAAGTCCTTGGGTAAAGATAAGTTCTGTGGTTTTAGACAGCTGCTTGGAGTTCAGATGCTGTCTTGAGCTTGAGGGGGAGTGTTAGAATATCAAGCTCATTTATGTGTGTTGACCGACATGAGCTGGACACAGCTAGTCTAGCCATAGTAGTTAAGTACATTAAATAAGTCGGTGCCACTACTGGTGTGAATGGTCTTATGACCTTAGGTTGTACTTTCACTATACAGTGTTGAATGAATAATGAAGGGTGTGAGAGGAAGCATGCTCCTTCACTCTGTCTGACATCTATCTACCTCTATGAATTTGAACAAAGGTCAACTATTCATACATCCCTCAATAAAAAGGGGCCAAATCTCTAATTCTCAATGATTCAAACACCCGCGATTACCATGGTAAAGCTTTGAAAATTATGATTGAATGTAGATATACTCCTTCATTCATTTTACCAAAGTGTGCAAGAAAATTAGGATAGATACTACACTTGCATCCAAGCTTCTAATAGAATTAACCAATGGAAAACTTGAAAACTTGAAAGGGGAGCAAGTAACTACCGAAGGCAAGGTTGGAAAACTTGCTCCCCTTTCAAGCCCATAGTCTACAGTGGACTTAACGTACCTCATGATGCGTCTAACTGCATCCAAGTGCGGCTTCCTTGGCTTCTGCATAAACTGGCTTATCAGCCCTACAGCATAGCTCAAGTCAGGCCTAGTGATGGTCAAGTAAATCAAGCTGCCAACCAACTACCTGTACATAGTCACATCCTCTACTTCAACCCCAGTGTTCATGTCCAGCTTGACATTCTGATCAAGAGGTGTATCCAACCGTTTGCATTCAGCCATGCCATACTTCTTAAGCATTTCCATGGCATAGTGCTTCTGCATCAGCCATAAACCATTTTCAACTGGTACAACCTCAATACCCAAGAAATACCTCAGATCTCCTAGATCTTTCATGTCAAATTCAGATTTCAGCATCTTCATTGCATGCTGAATTCCCATGTCATCATCTTCAGTAATTATCAAGTCATCAACATATATGACCAGCACTACCAAGCCACTGTCAGTCTTTTTTGTAAAGAGGCTGTGATCAGCCCTGTCAACAGCAAAACCAAGACTTTGCAAGTAGCTGCTGATCCTAGCATGCCAGGCTCTCAGAGCCTGCTTCAGCCCATACAGTGCCTTTTTCAGCCTGCACACATAATGCTGAAAATCAGGGTGAACATACCCTTCCGGCTGATCCATGTAAACATCCTCTGCTAAGTCACCATTGAGGAAGGCATTTTTTATATCCATCTGCTGCAATTTCCAGCCTTTAGTAGCAGCCAAAGCAATCACAGTACGGATAGTTGCCATCTTGGCAACAGGGATGAATGTTTCATCATAGTCAAGCCCATACTGTTGGGCATATCCCTTTGCGACCAGCCTTGCCTTATACCTTTCCACACTGCCGTCAGATTTGCATTTGATCTTATAGATCCATTTACACCCAATGGTCTTTTTCCCTTCAGGCAAAGGTACCAGATCCCATGTCTTATTTTTAGCCAAAGCATGCATTTCTGTATCCATGGCTGTGCACCATTTCTCATCTTTCACAGCTTCAGCATATGTACCTGGTTCTTTAATCTCCATTACTTTTGTCATGTAAGCATAATGCTTTGCAGAGTAGCCACTGTATGTCAACCTGTCAATAGGGTATCTGACCCTCTGTGATTGTCTAAGCTGTGGTGCACTACTCGATTCCCCTCTTTCATGAGGCGGAATATACATGCTCTGCCTTGTGCCAGGCGTATAGACAGTCGGAATACCAAGTTCGCTGTCCAGAGCATCAGCAGACTCATAGCCAGAAGTCATTCTGCCAGGTGTCATCATACCAGATGCATCCTCAGTAGCTTTTTCTTTTCCTTTGCTGTCCAAGGTAGCTTTTTCTTTTCCTTTGCTGTCCAAGATATCATGTCTCCCCCTCACTAACATACTGGTGTCAGTGGATGGTGAGCTCCTCAATCTCCCTGTCCATGGGGATACTGTCTAACTGCTAGGTCCTGTCATAGCAGTGCTCTGCTGCAAATCAACTGTAGAGACATGAGTGGAAGGCATATCGGATGGCACTGCAACTGGTGAGACATACCAAGAGCCCATCTCATCAAAGATGACATCCCTGCTCACCAAAGTCTCCCTGGTAGAGGGGTCATAGCATTTATATGCCTTCTTCTCCTGTGAATACCCAATGAAAACACACTTATGTGCTTTTGGATCCAACTTTTTCCTTTTCTCATCTGGAATATGCACATAAGCAAGACAGCCAAAGACTTTCATATGACCTATATCAGGCTTGTAGCCATACAGCCTCTCAAACGGCATCATATCATGAATACCTGCAGTGGGAGTCCTGTTCAAAATGTATACAGCTGTCGTAACAGCCTCTGCCCAATAATAAAGTGGCATATGTTTTTCATTCATCATGGCCCTAGTAGCCTCCATCAGAACCCTGTTCTTTCTTTCAAGTACTCCATTCTGCTACGAAGTGTAGCTACAGGTTAGCTGCCTACAAATGCCATTTTCAGCCAAGAAATCAGCAAATTCATTTGATACATACTCCCAACCACTATCGGATCTCAAGCAAGAGATGTAGCATTCAAATTCCTTCTCAACCTGTGCTTTGAACTGCTGAAAAACAGCAAAGACCTCATCTTTTGTTTTCAATATGGAAAGCCAGGTATAGCGACTGTAGTCGTCAATGAAAGATACATAATATCTAGAACCTCCCATAGAGGCATTATGAGCTAGCCCCCAAACATCATAGTGCACTAACTGCAAAGGACGTGTACTCTGCCTTACATGCCTGACAAACGGCAATCGAGACTGCTTACCAAACTGGCAAGCCTCGCATACATGACCAATATCTGAATATCGAAATTTGGGTAAACCTGTAACCATCTGTTTCTTCTGCATAGTTTGCAACCTTTGCAAATTGACATGCCCCACTCTCTTGTGCCAGATTTCCAAATCCCTAATAGTGCCAGAACCATGAGCAAACATAGCTGAATTCAGCTCCTGGCAAAGAAGCATCAAGAGTAAACATTCTGCCGTTCCTGTGACCACGAGCTATCAACTTGCAGCCATTGCCAAACTCTTCAATAAAGCAACCATGCTTATTGAATCTAACCTACAAGTTCTGCTCTGTCATCTGACCAACAGACAATAAGTTCTTCATAATTAAAGGGACATGCAAGATATCATGCAGATTTTTCTTCCTGCCATCATGAACCACCAGAGGCACTTTGCCTTTATGCTCAATGCTATGCTGCGTGTCATCACCTATGCATACATAGCCATGCTTTTCAGTCACCATATCAGTGAACCAATCACCGTGAGGGGTCATGTGATTCGATGCCCCTGAGTCAATGTACCACACTGCATCATCTGATGATTTTCCAACAGCCTTATCTTTGACATATTGCATGGCAAACAGTCTATCACCAGAGTCATCTGCCTGACTGGACGTAGCATAGTGTCCATGATGTTTACCCTTCTGATTCCCCTGCTTCTTCCAGCACTCCTTTGCAATATGCCCATACTTGCCACAGTAATGACAATCCTTGTCTTTGTTTGGATTGTCTGACTGACGCAACTGCTGCCATGAGCCTCTACCACGGGAGTTAGATCTCCCCCTGCCTCGAAAATTTCCACGACCTCTTGCATTTGATGACTGCTGATTTTGAGTGCCATAGGATGCATTCTGCTGGCCTCCTCTGCCAGATCCATAACCCCTGCCATGGCTGCCACGACCGCGCTGATTCGAGTAAAAAACTGCATCCTTATTCTTTGAACCGCTTGACCCTGTAGCTAAGCCAAGCTTCACTTCTTCATGAATCAATAATGCAACCAGCTCATTAAAGTCAGGCATTTCAGCCCGCACAGACACTGAAGTGTCAAAAGACTTGTATTCAGGACCTAATCCATTTAAGGTCACTGCAACCATATCTTCATCTTCAACCTGTGAACCAACAGATGCCAACTGATCTACTATGGTCTTAATCTCCGTGACATAATCCTGTATGGATCTGCTCTTCCGGTCCACGTTGTTGAATTTTTGCTTCAACTGTATCTTCCTGGCACTTGTGGTTGTGCCATAGTATTTGACCAATATGTTCCATGCATCTGCTGGGCTCTTACAGTTCATGATCTGCATCACCATAGCATCCGAGATACATAATGACAGCCAATGTAAAACTCTGCGAGCTCTTTCCGTCCAAGCTCGATGCGCTCGTCTTTGATCAGCTGTAGGATTCCTTTCTGGAAGTTCAGGTTCAGCCTCAACACCTGTCACTAAGTCCCAGTATCCTTTCCCAATTAGGAAGTTCTCCATTCGAAACTTCCAGATGGCATAATTATTGCTATCAAGATTCTCCCCCACAATCTGGGTTATGTTGTCCATTCTATCAGCATTTGCCATTTTATAGACACTGCCTGACTACCTGCAAAGCCAATAAGACAACTTGTCCGACTTCAGCCCGAAACTGTTTATGATAGTTTTCTGCACTAAAGGGTATTTCAGCCTACTGGCACCCCAAAACAACCCACAAACAAGTGGTCTCAACTGTAGATATCACAGTCAATACATAAGCTATGTGTTTGCTTCAGCTTCAGCTTTGGTAAACTCACTACCAGGGTAAATGCATGCAGTCTGAAAACTGTAAACTGTAAATAATCAGTAGCATTTTCAAGTCCAAAACTGAGTGGTAATCATGTCACACATGTCCCAAAACCTCCCAGATAGCTGCTAGTACACTTGGCAGTCATGACATGAGTATAGAGTCACAGAACAGTGCATAACCAGCACATACAAGTATCAACAAATTCAGTTGCAGGTTGCAGTCAACCAAAGTTCAGCATATCAAGTTCCAATCAGCCCCAAACTATCTTCCAATCATGTCATACATTTACTTCATAATGACAAGGTCAATACATGAGCATCTGGGTATACATAGGCAACCTGTTTTCACTGACCAAAGCATAAAACTTCATGAACCATTTGTACTTGACCAAGACAATATGTCTGCATTTACTTCAGCTCCAGACTTCAGTTTTCAATGATGCTCATTGCATGTTTCAAGCCTCCATACATCCAGCATGTATATGACAACTCTCATAGGTGATAGAGCGCTAAAAATGACCTGTATTCCATCAGCAGTATCCAATGCTTGTCACTGACGGTATATGACAGTTTTCAGCAGTGAAATAGTTCTCAGATCTGAATATTTTAATGAGAAAATTCAGCTCAAGTACTTCACATCAAGTACATATGACTTCTTGACTTGTGTTGTCTGCAGTGCAATCTTCCCAGCATATTAGGGAGTTTCAAATGCTCTTCAGGATCAAAACAGTGATGTAAATCACTGTATTCAGCAGTGTACATTCAGTTTCAGAACTGTATACCTACATAGCAGTCCATGCCTCATCACCCAAGCTTCCATTGACATGTCAGACCTTCAAGGTCACACCCCAGGGTCAGCATACACTTCATAGAGCATGTATAAGATGCTTAATGCCTCATTTTGAAGCTAGAGGACCTGAATCTGGACCTGGTGCAACAATGCAGACTGGCAGGGGGCAGCACAGCTCACGATCTTGTTAATCATGACAATGAAGCACTCCAAGGTGCTCAACACATCCCTCTCAAGGCTACAAACAAGCCTTTGATAATGCCTTTGATCATTGAGCATACAACCATACACTGCATACCTTCCATTGTTCAATGGCTTCAGCCTGTTTGAAGAAGAATGACCTTTCCTTTGACTTCAGCTCCTGCAAGTCCAATGCCACACTCCCAGGCACCCAGTCTTTGCCAATTCATGGCTCTGATACCATGTTCAAATTCATAGAGGCAGATAGATGTCAGACAGAGTGAAGCAGCATGCTTCCTCTCACACCCTTCATTATTCATTCAACACTGTATAGTGAAAGTACAACCTAAGGTCATAAGACCATTCACACCAGTAGTGGCACCAACTTATTTAATGTACCTAACTACTATGGCTAGACTAGCTGTGTCATGTCGGTCAACACACATAAATGAGCTTGATATTCTAACAACCTTTCCATGTCTATCTCCAATGTAGGGTCTTCATCTTCCTCCAACTTCTTATGAATCACAATGGAAACTTTCCCTTTTCCTCTGGCCACAACAGATCAGTTTTTACATTGAAAATTTCCTTGATAAAAAGTTTGGTTAGGCTTTGAGCATTGCCTCTTGAACTGGCCAGGTGAGAGCGGAATTTAGGTGATGGGAAGTGCTTAAAAATAGCTAAAAATTATGAATATCAAGGGAAAAATATTCAATGTCAAAGGCGGCGGCTCGATCTAGGACGATTTTAAGCGTCAAAGTGCTTTAAAGGCGCCCGTGAGCGACACTTGTTGATTTTTCATAATTTTTCAAACAGTTGTGCGGGTTGACACGAGCTACTGGCCAATGTGGGATGCTAAGCCGGACGCCCAGGATTTTTCAGAGCTCGATTCCGAGTCCGGATAGGGAAATGACCAAGAAACCGGTCAAGATACGAAGAGGTGGACAAAATTTGGCCAAAATGGGCAAGTGACCCTTGGGAGCCCAATTTTAAATGTAGCATGAAAGTTTTATGTAGGAGATGGAAAAAAAATGTGGAGAGAAGGCGTGGACAGGAGGCGCCGAAATTTGCGCTTGATGTTGATGGAGGCTCCCTCCTGCCTGTGAACAACCATGCCAACTGATCACTGCCCCTCATTCCCTCTTGGATGCCAATCATTTCGCCGCCCTTCGCCTGTCAAATGATGCTCTCTTTGAAAATATCTGATTTCAGTCTTTCTCTCTCCTCCCTCTCTCTCTTCTAAAGGCAAGTTCATGTGGGAAGAAGAAGGAAGAAGAAAAAATGATGGAGGCTTGTCCAGCATGGATCGGATTGCTCCACGGGTTGGAAATGGTGATTTGTGATTGTGCTGGACATGAAGTGCTGCTGATTTTCAGATTTGTAGCCATGGACATGAAACCCGAAACACGCAAATAAGCGGTATTTCAAAATTTTCAAAGGAAATTTGAGATTTTATGGCTTTTGATTGATGAAATGTTGTTCATGTGGGCTAAAAATTGTTTATGTTGCTGTTTTCCATGAGTTCTTGCTGGTCATAATCAGAAAATCAGAAAAATATGCATCTTGTGGTTCAAAATAATACACTAAAACACGTAAAATATGGGAAATCAAGGGAAAATGATGTTTTTGGGCATAAAAATGGAAAAGTGAATAGGAACACCAACTAAACTTTCATTTTTGCTGCAAGAAGGAACTAAGGGCCACTGCCCATAATCTATTCTGAATTTTTAGTAATAAAATAATGCAGAAAATAAGGGAAAATACAAGGAAAATGGAGAAAAATCACTAAAAATAGGAGAAAATGCATTTTGGGTGCGGAAAATTAATGAAAATTAAGAACAATGTTTGTGAATGTTTGTGGGGACTGAAGCATGAGGATTTTCCTCAATTCATCCCCACCTTCCTGTTCTAGTGTGTTTTTTCAGCTTTTTACACATAAAATGATGGCAAAATGCCCTATAAATCCATACAACAAGGTAACATTTGATCGATGGGAGGATAGAGTAGTTGAAATATGTCTAAATGCTGTGTGAGATGATGGAAAAGTTGTTGATTTCTATGCATAGCATTTAGGACGGATAATAATTATAAAATAAGAGCCTGGTAGCACGAGGGTTTCCTTGGTGCTAGGTCTGTGCAACGCCGCATAAGAACGGTAGAAAAAAAATCATTGAAAGGATGTTTTCCGCATGTGCACAATATTGATTTCATAACTGTTTGAGCACTTGGCATCCACAATATGCATAAATCATGGAAATATTTAAAGGTATCAGAAATCCTGGATGCACAACAATTATTTTCATTAGGACATTGACCCACGTTGAGTGAGAGACAGGACACCCTAAGCCATAAGCTAGTCCTGGGGTCTAGGAAAAAGAGAAGTAAGGACAATGGTACATTGCTGTATACGATTAAATGGTACCTTGAGTGGACTTTTGTGCGAAATGTTTATATGTTGAGCGACGCATCGAGGGGCCAATCCCTAAGGTGTAGGAGAGTCGCAGAGGGTTGACGGCATTAAGCCGTAGGAGGAACCCCATGTGTATGTGATTCGAGCCTTTTGGCTATGTGTAAGGGACTCCCTCTCAGGAGTAGTGGGTGAGAGAAGAGTGGACTACAAACGACGTAACACAAACGCAAGATGTCTAGGAAGGCAATGCATGTGTCATCAACGCTCCTGGCCGCGAGGCCGTGGGGTTGTTGAGAGTGTGAGATAGAGGTCCGACTAGTGCACGAGCCAGTACCGGCCCGTTTTTAGATCCATTAGTGGTGCGTCTGTCGGGAGCCGCTTAAAAGTGGCGGTTCTCGAATCTTGGTTGTTTAGGGACCAACTAGCAGTTTATGCCAAAGGATACTGAGATTGATCCGTTATTTATTGATAAGCATCGTCTAGCAGAAATCCAAAAGCAAGAAAGAGACGAAAGAGCTAGACGACGTGCTGAAATTTTTAGGAGATATTCCCCTAAGCGTAGCGGTGCTGAACCCTTACGAGGGAGCGGATCTAGTGGTCTTGGGGCCACAAACAGTAAGCTAGGAGAAGGTGGAAGCTCTAGTGCTCCCCTTCCTTCTATAAGCCAGTCCACGTCAAGTGCGGGAGGTGTAACCCCACCGTCCCTTATTCCTAGTGCAAATCCAATCCTTGTCATGGCGCAGCCTATTGCAATTCCAGCAGGAACGACGGATTTACCAGCTCTAGGTTATCCGCTACCCATTTTTAATGGGCTAGTTGAGGAAGATGCGGAACTCCACATTAGAGAGTTTCAAAAGCTGATGTTTAACTGTCGCATTCAAGAAGAAGGACATTTAACGATGTTCTTCAATATGACTCTCAAAGGAAGAGCTGCTATATGGTATCATGGTTTAGAAGCCGGAACCATATTGAATATTGATTCATTTTATGGAGCTTTTCGAAGGGAGTTTGCCCCTGAAAGGGGTGGGAAATATTGGTTGCGTGTACTCAACGTGACCCACCAAGAACCACACGAGGATATTCGTGCTTATGCGAAGAAAATAAAAGAGGTTTTCGGTAAGTTGGACACCTCTATTCCTATCCCCGCAGCTGCCCAATTGCAATATTTCCTACATGGTTTGGACTTTAATATCCAATTGCAGTTGAGTAGTGTCCCCTTGGGGGATATAGATACTGCCATTACACGAGCACAATAGGTGGAATCCCGACTACAAGCAGCCTATGCTTCTCGAGGCAATTCGAATATGGGTTTAGTGTTGGGAAACAATATGGCAATGGCCAATGGCAGTAGTGGCCAAGGGATAGCAATGGCTAACCCTAATGGGAGATGGAACATGATACAGAATGTCCCTTTATTACCAGCTCCCCCTAGCATGTCGATGCCTACGGGCAGTCAAATGGCTCCAAGTGGTGGAGGTCAAGCGGTCAATTCTAACACCATGCATGTGGCTCAACAACCAGTGTCTAATCGAATCGTTAGGCCGATGGAACGACATGGTAATGACCAAGGCTATGAGTCGAGTTCTTCCAATGTTCTTGGCGAGGTTAAGGACATGATGAAGCATTATACCGACATGATTACGGAGCAGTATCGACAAATAGCCGTTGATGTCAACTTCCTTAAAAAACAACAAAATTTGATAGGAAGTAGATACCCAGAGGAGGGTGCACCGTCGAGGTTTAGTTGCAAATGGTATGGTGGGCAGCACTATCCAAGAAATTGCCCAAATGTTAAGTGTGACATTTGTGGAAAATCCAGCCATTTAGCAGCTACTTGCTGGAGTAAGATCAGTTCCCTCCAGCGAGGAAGTCGGCAACCAGGGCCTGTTAATCATCGTGCCCAAGGAAATGATTCCCAGCGAGAAGACGGGCCTAAACAAATACTTCAACGACCAAAGACTACAGTGGAGGAGCTACCAAGTGGTAGTGGGGTTAGTTTGATTGAGGCTGTACATGTTAACGATGCTGAAACCTCTAATCTACGAGATGTTCTTACAAGAGGTCAAAAGGGTAGAGAAGCCGACAAGGATAAACCTGTCGACGGAAACCCTAAACAGGGCGACAAAGGAACGCAAGTTTTGGATCCTTCCATGGAAGGGGGACCTTTGAAGCCTGTAGAAAGTAAAGCCGATAAGGAACCACCAAAGAAGAAGGTGAAAGTTAAAAAGGAGGCATTAAAGCCAGTTCAGCGACCTGAAGAGCGGATGGTTTGGCGTGAAAAGCGAGCTCTATCTAACTATCATGAATTCGATTTGGCGAGCTCTCTTTGCGAAGTCAAGCCGAATGTGAATCTTTTACAGCTTATTAAGCTTTCCCCAGGAGTACGCAAGGAATTTAGAAAGATCCTACGTACCGGGTATATCGTAGAACCTTTGGGTATTGCGCGAGTTGGTGATGACTGGTTTGAGCATGCTGAGAAGCATTGCCCAAGGGTTGCAGCCTATGTCGATGGGATATTAGTAGATTATGCCATTGTCGACACGGGATCATCTGTTAACATTATGAGTTCTGAACTAATGGAAAGGTTGGGTCTTGCGATCCAGAAAGATACCTCCACAATTCTCAGAATGGCAGATGATAGTTTGAGACAGTCGGAAGGCTGCATTACTAAGGTCTATGTCACTGTTGCAAATGTAGAATGCCTGTTGGACTTGAGGGTGATTCGTTTTGCAGGCCGTCCAAGTTACCAAGTATTACTCGGACGACCTTGGATCTTGCAAGCGGACTGCCAAGTGGATATACCCGCCGGTCGGCTAATATTCGGCAGAGGTGCCCAGCGTGTGGTGGTTGATGCTTATCCTGAGTCCCCGCAGAGTGAGAGAGCTCCTCTATCTTCTACAGAATTGGAGACATTAGAAGATTTATCTGCCAGTGAGACATCATCGAGTGATGAGTCCAAAGAGGGATCCACCACGGAAGACATCTATCAAATCACTTTGAACGAGCCGATAGAGGGCCAAGAGCGTATAAGAGATGCAGATGTTATCGAGCTAGACCTTGGTACGCCTGATGATTCGCGGCCAATCAAATTAGGTTCTATGCTCAGCTTAGCAAAAAGGGAGGACTATGTGGCCTTGATCCAGGAATTCCGTGATATCTTTGCCTGGAGTTATGATGAGTTGAGAGGCATCCCTCCTAGTCTTACTGTTCCAATTCCATTGAAAGGGGGCAGTCGTCCTGTACGGCAGATAGTAAGGCGTATGCCTTTCGAACTGAGGGACGGCCTGTTTGAAGAGTTACAGAAGCTTCGAAAAGCGGGTTTGATTTTTCCTGTGCAACACACGAAATGGTGTTCGCTAGTTGTGATTAGAAAGAAGAAGAATAATCAAATCCGTTTATGTGTAGACTTTAGGAAGCTGAATAAGCAGACAGTTAAGGACTACTACCCGTTGCCATTTATTGACCAGATTTTGGATCAATTAGCGGGTAGGGAAATATATTCGTTTATGGATTGCTTTGCAGGATACAATCAAATGGCAATTGCAAAAGAGGATAAGTTGAAAACAACTTTTATCACTGTATTTGGTACTTTTGCGTACCATGTGATGGCCTTTAGTTTATGCAATGCGCCCGGTTCGTGGCAACGAACAGCAGATAAGACATTCAGTGACATATCCCCTGAAGAGTTGAAGGTGTTTATTGATGACTTAGGGGCCGCCACCGTGAGAGGAAGGCAGTTGATCATTTTAAGAAAATGCTTTGAGCGTTGTAGACAATTTTGCATCGCCCTAAACCCACGGAAGTGTGTTTTTGGAGTACCTTATGGGCTATTGCTGGGTCATGTGGTCAGTTCGGTAGGGATTGCGACAGACCCCGAGAAAGTCAAAGTTATAGTTGCCATGGGTCCACCACGCACTCCGAAGGAAGTTCATAGCTTTCTGTCTTCGGTTGGTTATTACCGTAGATTCATCAACGCCTTAGCAGAAAGAACGTTGCCGCTTACAAATTTATTGTCCTTTAGCTGTTCGTTTGTATGGGGTGACCCTTGTAAGGTAGCATTCGAGGATGTGAAACAAGAGCTAGCAAGAGCGCCCATTTTAAAAGCACCTAAAAGAGGTGAGGTGTTCTATATATTTTCGGCAGCCACCATGTATAGTATCAGCTCTGCTGTTTAGCCCAAATTTGGGAAGAGAAGTGGTACCACCCGATTGCTTTTGCTAGTCGGAAGCTGGGGGTATCCGAAATCAATTATACCTACATGGAGAAGCTGTGTCTAGCGATGGTCTTTGGGACCAAGAAATTCAGGCATTATATTTTCTATGAGAAAGTCGTGCTTTATACGAAGGCGGAGGGGCTTCGATTATTGATGAATAAGCTACAGCCGCCTGATCGTCTAGCAAAGTGGTTGATCACTTTGTAGGAATTTGATTATGAAATCAAGAGTAAGCCACCAAGGTTGCAAGGCATCGTGGAATGTCTTGTGGACTTTGGGGAGTCGAAAGAATCTGTGGCTGAAGGTAGTGACATGGAGTTGTTATTTAAAATAGATACGGCATCTATTCCCTCCTAGTATGCTGCAATAACGCATTATTTATCAACAGGAGAGGCGGGATCCGAATTATCTAAAGCTGAGAGAAGGAAAATTAAGCAACAAGCGTTAAAGTTTGCTTTGATCGCAGGTACATTATATCGGCAAGGGGTTGATGATATCTATCGCCGGTGTGTGATGCCTGACGAGGTGCCATTCATTTTGGAAGAGTGCCATGATTCTGCTTGCGGTGGCCATTTTGTTGGACGGCTTACAGCACAAAAGGCTTTAAGAGCAGGTTATTGGTGGCCTGCCATCCTCCAGGATGCGTTTGCGTATGTTAAGAGATGCGATATTTGCCAACGACATGATAGTCGAGAGAATAGGAAACGACCACTCACCCCTATTATGGCAATACTTCCATTCGAGAAGTGGGGAATAGACTTTGTGGGTCCTATTACTCCATCGTCGACTACACAAAAGAGCTACATCATTGTAGCAACTGACTACTTCACAAAGTGGTCAGAAGCACGTGCAACAAGGAAAGATGATGCTAAAGAAACTGCTAGTTTCCTTTTAGAGCAGATAATATGCCGGTTTGGTCCGCCGAAAGAATTAGTGTCGGACCGCGGAACACATTTCCTGAATAAGGTGACTAAAGGTTTGACAGAGATGTGGCAAATCAAGCATAACAAGACAACCCCATATAATCCGCAAGCCAATGGGCAAGTTGAAAGCACCAACAAGCAGCTTGTGGGCATCCTGTCCAAAATTGTGTCGGAAAAGAAACGGGATTGGGATAAAAAGTTATACGTGGCAGTGTGGGCCTATAATACGACCTTCAAAAGAGCCACTGGCCATACCCCGTTCAAGTTAGTATATGGGGAGGAGTGTGTCTTGCCTTTAGAAATTGAGCTGCCGACTATTCGGTTTGCCATCAATCATTCTTTGAGCGATGAAGACGCACTTTTTGAGCGCTTGACGACACTGGCACATTTAGATGAGCTTAAGTTGCAAAGCTTATTGCACCAAGAAGTGGCGAAGCGCCGAATGAAGCAGCTACACGACCTCAAAGCCAAGAAATACACCTTCAAGAAAGGACAGCTTGTTCTGTATTATGATGCACGACATGAATTATTTCCAGGCAAGCTAGAGCCCAAATGGGATGGGCCCTATAGGATCGTTAGAATAGGAAAGAATAAATCCATAGTCTTGTTAGCTGACCTTGAGGGGATAGATTTCAAAAATAAGGTTAATCTTAATAAGATTAAACCTTATTATTTCTGATTGCACTAATGCTATGACTGCCTTGCAGGTCTAGGCGAGATCAATCAAACATCTGCAAGGAAATCGTGATAGAGGTTGATGGGTCGTCTGATCCCTTATTTAGAACACCCATATTTGGAACAGAGGTATCATCAGGGAAAGCTCATTTCGTGGAGCAAAGGATACAAGGTGATTGAGCAAGAAGGCGGGACATTTATTTGGGAGATCAAGGTCTTCTGCCATCACTGCCTACAAATTTTGACGAGCATCCCTGTTGAATTCAATGATGATGGAGGGATGGAGCCTACAGTCCACCCATTGAATATGCTGAATTTCGATTACCATAATTACGAGTAGAGTTCCGGATGGCGGGATATGTAAACCCTTTATGGACGTACACCTTGTACTTTGATGGGGCGTCCAAGGGTGCATGCAAAAAAGGAAGTATAGGAGTTGTCATCCAAGACCCCCGACGACGCATTGTCATGAAGTTAGCTGCTTATCTCGGGGTGAATTTTCCCAATAATATGGCAGAATACAAAGCCCTGATTATGGGTTTGAATATTGCAAAGAAGGGTGGTATCCGCCAGTTGTTGGTGAAAGGGGACTCTCAGTTGGTTTTAAATCAACTCAATGGGACATACATGGTACGAAACCCCATCCTTTGCATGTACCATCATACTGCCATAGCCCTACTAGACGAATTCGATAGAGTGTCTTTTCAGCTGATTCCACGGAATTGGAATCAGTTTGCGGATTCTTTGGCTAATTTTGTGTATGAAGAAGACCTCTTCTTTAATTGTGGCCCTTGTCCCGATATATCTATTGATGCTGAGGCAGGACCTGGTTGTTTGTGGGGTATGCTTTCTGAACATGCCCTCTTTGGCAGACGATGGTTGATTTGGGTGATGCAGAGGGTAAGCGAGACTCATCTACCTTTATTATCTTGGACCCATAGACTAATTAGACGATATGTGATGCGAACACCTCTTGCAATATACGTAGGAGGGATAGGTCATAATTTAATGCACCTAGTTTAGGGCTACAAGCCCTGTTCCCCTGGGAATGGTATGCTTTGATGTCTATCATGGTTGTTTCCAGGTGGATGTTATGCGTAGTATTGTTTGATTTCATTAGGCCAAGAGGGCCAATTCAGTTTTGTAGTGAAGTGTTGCATTTCATTAGGCCAAGAGGGCCATTTGCCTGTCTAGTGCAAGTGCGTTTAATTGGGTTTTTGTTTTAAGTTCTGTGCCAGACAGGTTTGAAGGCAAGCTTGGAGGGAGCCTTTGTCGTGGCATCGATGGAAGCTTCTTGTGGCCAATCCAGGTGATACCTCTCCTTTACGAGTACCTTTCTTTCCTGTTATATGTGTTTTTGTACTTGTCGAGGGGATACATTTTTGTTGGGGACCGGCAACCAAGGCATGAAGTCCCATGTTTAGGTTAAGTATGTTTGAGGGAGGTCGGAGTAGTCATTGCCTCCTGTAAAGACATTGTCAGGCATCGAAAGACCTGTTTTAAAAGGAAGTCCTAGTGGCCCTGTTTTGCTAGCCTGCTAGGCAGCCATTCTAGGAGTTCTTGTTAGTAGTGAGGCAGTTAGAGAAGCCTGCCAGAAGATAATAATGATGATGCCCAGAAACTCTGTACATCCTAAAAGATGAATATAAATACGAAGGTGTGTAAAAAGGGGTTCTAACCCCTATCAAAGAAAAGAAAAGAAATGAAAATATATAAGCAGTTGATCATTGCCTTGCGAAGGCTTGGCAGGTTCCTGGGGACGAATCAGACCCGGGGCCGATACCTTGTCTTCCTAGGGGTGGCTTCTTGCTAGAAACAAGAATGACAAAACAAGGAAGGTTGGAGAGAAAATAAAAGTGAGCGTTAGAAAAGGATTAAGTGTCGCCTTGGGAGGGCTTGGTAGGTTCTTGGGTGCCGAGACAGGTCCTGAGGCCGATGCCCTGTTCTCCTTGGGTCACTACACTCAGCTCCCTCCTTTTTACATGCCCAAGTATGATGGATAAAATAAAAACCTTAAAAGAAGAAATGTACTGAAAGAAAATACTCCTTGATCAGGCTATAGGAGTCCTCGCCTTGTAGGAGCTCCTAGTTGTATTGTCTTTAGTTGGTAAGTAGTTCAGATTACCACTTAGAGCAACCTCTTTGATAGGTTTTTTAGTTTGGCTGTGTTGGAGCAGCTGGTTAGTGACTCACTTTGGATCTTCTATTAGATGATGCTAGGCCTACTCCTTGTGGATATCATGCCTTGGTTCTGTCTAGGGGTAGGGGGAGCATTGTGTTGGGTTTTAGTATATAATTGTTTTGTATCAGTTTGATGCTTCTTTGGTTGTTTATGTGCAGATATGTTCGTGGATTCGACGGGCTGAGTTGCCCTATCCCGTGGTCGCCAATCAGAGCGGAATTTAGGTGACGGGAAGTGCTTTAAAATAGCTAAAATTTATTAATATCAAGGGAAAAATATTCAATGTCAAAGGCGGCGGCTCGATCTAGGACGATTTTAAGCGTCAAAGTGCTTTAAAGGCGCCCGAGCGACACTTGTTGATTTTTCATAATTTCTTAGACAGTCGTGCGGGTTGACACGAGCTACTCCCCAATGCGGGATGCTAAGCCGGATGCCCAGGATTTTTCAGAGCTCGATTCTGAGTCCGGACAGGGAAATGGCCAAGAAACCGGTCAAGATACGAAGAGGTGGACAAAATTTGGCCAAAATGGGCAAGTGACCCTTGGGAGCCCAATTTTAAATGTAGCATGAAAGTTTGATGTAGGAGATGGAAAAAAAACATGGAGAGAAGGCGTGGACAGGAGGCGCCGAAATTTGCGCTTGATGTTGATGGAGGCTCCCTCCTGCCTGTGAACAACCATGCCAATTGATCACTACCCCTCATTCCCTCCTGGATGCCAATCATTTCGCCGCCCTTCGCCCATCAAATGATGCTCTCTTTGAAGATCTCTGATTTCAGTCTTTCTCTCTCCTCCCTCTCTCTCTTCTAAAGGCAAGTTCATGTGGGAAGAAGAAGGAAGAAGAAAGAATGATGGAGGCTTGTCCGACATGGATCGGATTGCTCCATGGGTTGGAAATGGTGATTTGTGATTGTGTTGGACATGAAGTGCTGCTGATTTTCAGATTTGCAGCCATGGACATGAAACCCGAAACACGCAAATAAGCGGTAATTCAAATTTTTCAAAGGAAATTTGAGATTTTATGGCTTTTGATTGATGAAATGTTGTTCATGTGGGCTAAAAATTGTTTATGTTGCTGTTTTCCATGAGTTCTTGTTGGTCATAATCAGAAAATCAGAAAAATATGTATCTTGTGGTTCAAAATAATACACTAAAACACGTAAAATATGGGAAATCAAGGAAAAATGATGTTTTTGGGCATAAAAATGGAAAAGTGAATAAGAACACCAACTAAACTTTCATTTTTGCTACAAGAAGGAACTAAGGGCCACAACCCATAATCTATTCTGAATTTTCAGTAATAAAATAATGCAAAAAATAAGGGAAAATACAAGGAAAATGGAGAAAAATCACTAAAAATATGAGAAAAATGCATTTTGGGTGCGAAAAATTAATGAAAATTAAGAACAATGTTTGTGAATGTTTGTGGGGACTGAAGCATGAGGATTTGCCTCAGTTCATCCCCACCTTCTTGTTCTAGTGTGTTTTTCTCGCTTTTTACACATAAAATGATGGCAAAATGCCCTATAAATCCATACAACAAGGTAACATTTGATCGATGGGAGGATAGAGTAGTTGAAATATGTCTAAATGCTGTGTGAGATGATGGAAAAGTTGTTGATTTCTATGCATAGCATTTAGGACGGATAATAATTATAAAATAAGAGCCTAGTAGCACGAGGGTTTCCTCGGTGCTAGGTCTGTGCAACGCCACATAAGAACGGTAGAAAAAAAAATCATTGAAAGGATGTTTTCCGCATGTGCAAAATATTGATTTCATAACTGTTTGAGCACTTGGCATCCACAATATGCATAAATCGTGGAAATATTTAAAGGTATCAGAAATCCTGGATGCACAGCAATTGTTTTCATTAGGACATTGACCCACGTTGAGTGAGAGACAGGACACCCTAAGCCATAATCTAGTCGTGGGGTCTAGGGAAAAGAGAAGTAAGGAAAATGGTACATTACTGTATATGTTTCAAAGACAGCTCTCAATTTCTCTAAGTGTTCGGCCCAACTAGAGTGTAAACATAGGTCGTCTACGAACACTTCCAGTTCGCGCCTAAGCATGTCCTTAAAGATAGTGCACATTAGGCGTTGGAAAGTTGCAGGTGCATTCATTAGCCCAAAAGGCATGACAATGTAGGCGAACACGCCCCATTCCATGGCAAAGGCAGTCTTGTGCCTATCGTCGAGGTGCACTCGCACTTGATTGTAGCCTGAGACACCATCCAGAAAACTGTAGGCTTCCTTTCCTACTACCCTCTCAAGCATGTGCTTGGTGTAAGGTAAAGGATAGTTATCCCTTTTCGTAGCGGCATTCACTTTTTTGTAGTTCACGCACACTCGGATTTTTCCATTTTTTTTCATGACAATCACGATAGGTGATACCCATTCCGTGTGCTCGATCTCATATATGAAACATGCCCTCATGAGTTTATCAATATCCTCTTTCACTGCATGGGCATGCTTGGGATTCATGGGGTAAGGTCGTTGTTTCGTTGGCACTGCATCTGGGACCATTGGGATGTTATGAGTCACGACCCTAGGGTCGATGCGCACCTGAGTGACATAATCCCTAACGTCTTCCTTCTCCCTTTGATTGATATTCATCAACCTAACAATGAGGTTATCTGAATACCCGCCTCCAAAAACCTCTTGATGAAGAGGCCCTTAAGGCAAGCAAAGTTTGTACGTTCTGCGTCATCCAAACTAGAATACCAGGTCCTCCCCTTGTCGCCTAAGCACAGGCCAAAGGCTTGAGCTCGCTGTGCAGGGTCAGTAAGACTGTTTGCCTCACATACTTCCTCGAACTACTCCATGAAGTTGTACAGGTCACTGCTAGGTTCGTATCGAGCTAGTTGTTTTGCTACTATGGGGATTCTAGCCTGCCCTTTAGCCCCTTGTGTGACTCCCAATCCTGATAGTAGTGTGGTGGCTAGGGCAGTAGCACTCTGTTCCACGGATGTATTGTCCATGAGTCGCTTTGCCACTAGTTCACTCAACGTCATGCCAACCTCTGCTACCCGTTCCCTCTCTACGTTCGGTCCGGACTTGGCTGCCCTGGCTAGGTCTAGTACTCGTCTAGCCTCGTACATATCCACGTCTTGTTGTGGCCTTCTAGCCCTTTTCTCATGGTTGTAGGCAATTATGCCTTCCAGCGCTCTCTTGATAGCTCTTCTCTCTTCTTCCAGGTTAGCTACCACTTCCTCTACAGATCTACCTTACATCATGGTGGTGGTGAGTAGATCGTAGTTGTGGACCAGTTCTTGGACCGAGGTTGGAAATTCTCCTAAGTCTAATTGGTCTTCCCCTTGTTCGCCTCTTGATCCCGAGATTGTTTCTGCTTCCAGCTCCATGAGGTTGTCAATGAATCCAATCAGCTCCGACAACTTCCACTCCTCTATCTTGTTGCTTCCCGTGTCTTCTCTAGGTACTACTAGTAGGGCACTCAGGCACCTGTGTAAGTCCTGGGGTCTTCTCCTACTAGTGGGTTCGTGTCTTCTCTAGGTACTACTAGTAGGGCACTCAGGCACCTGTGTAAGTCCTGGGGTCTTCTCCTACTAGTGGGTTCCTTAATGTTATTAGATATCCTGGTGTGTTCCTTGTTATTTGAAAGCAGCTGCGATCCTTACTCACACGTTGTGCTTAGTGCTTTCGTGGTGCTTGGTGCGAAAATAGGCTTTTCTCTTTTCTTGTTGTGCAGACTTAGTGGAGCACAAGAGTGAAGTGCCGATGCAGAAAGCGTTTAATGCAAACTCCACCTTGTTTCTACCCACGTTCCCAGCCTAATTTGAGTTCTCAACTCGGTTCCCAGCTATTCTATGGTCTGTCCGCACCCTAAGTTCGATTGGTCTCTGAGGTCCTAATGGTCAAACTGGGTCTTGGGGGTGTTCAGGGTTGCGTCCTGGGGTTAGGTCTATGGCAAGGCCAGCAAAAGATCCTTATCTTTTTCTTCTGGCAGGATGGTCCGATTCTGGGAATCGGACAGAGTTGGTCCGACTTTGGGAGTCGGACGGTCTGATTCTAACAGTCGGACGGGGTTGGTCCGATTCTAGGACTCGTCTGACCCTAGTGGTCTGATTCTGGGAATCAGACCAAGAGGGTGGTCCTACTTTCAAAGTGGTCACTGATTCGAGTCCGGCTCCAATGGTCCGACTACGATGGTCCGATTCTAATGGGCAGTCCGAGTGCCACGTGGCACATCCGATCGAATTGGTCCGATTCTTGAAATCGGACAGGTCTGGTCCGACTCTCTCAGTCGGACGGTCCGATTCTGGGAATCGAACGGTCCGACCCCAGGACTCGAGTGGTCCGATTCTGGGAATCGGACCACTGCGACTTGGTCCGACTACATCGGCGGCGGGCGCGATTCCAGCGCGTTTGAATCCTTCTTAATGTCTGCTGCACACAATCACCACAAACTTCCCATATCTGATTAGAGCACTATTGGAAAACACCAAACTCACCTGGAGCCACACGAATCGATGGCGCCTAGAATCGGGGTAGCATTTCCTCGTCCTGTGAACCAGAAGCTCTCTCTCTCTCTCTCTCTCTCACAAGGCTAACTAAAGAAATGAGGTTTGTCATAGCCTCCCAAGCCTCTTAAGGTCCTTTACGAGCACTGCAAAACCTTACAACCAGTTCCATGTCCCTATTTTGCCCAGAAACTTGAATCTAGTCCCCTATTTTCCTGTTTCCAGCAGTAGCTAGAACCTCTGGTTTCTCTTTTCTTACCCTAATCTAACCTTAATCTAGTGCAGCCAATATGCAAAACAAAAATGCAAAATAGTAGTCCTAATCTAATGCTTACAACAAACCCAAATACTTACTTGTTTCACAGATTAAACCCTCCTAAATCTCCTAGTTATCTCGAGCACCGGTTAAGGCTGCAAACCCTACTTCCATGCTCGATCTGATGCACGTGGTGCTCAAAGCTCGATGCCGTCGGTCCTGGAAAAAAGGAACCAAAATGGAGGGGAGCTTCAAGCTCTACCCCGAGACCTACAGACCACTTATTGCTCAAGTGTTTCGAACCGAGCGGCCATGGCTACCTCTCACATAGCCAATGCGCAATGCCTACCTTACAGGTGTAGTGAGCTTACCTTGATGCTCGATCGAGTACCCTCCTCTTTCTTGCACACCGGTAGCTCCACAATCCTTGAGGCAAGCTCAAGCAACCTCAATCCCTCTCCCATGAGCTTCATCCTCCATAGCCATGCGCGAGACAAGAGAAGAGAAGAGAGGAGGAGAAGATGAAGAGAGAAGATGGAGAGCTTCTTCTCCAAGATCCCTCACTCTCACACAATCACTCCCTCACTCCCTCACACTCTCTTAATCCCTCTCTCAAGCACAAGCAAGAAGGCAAGAAACAAGAGAAGAAGAAGCTTTGGCCACACACAAGAATGAGCTTCCCATTCACTTTTCAACTTTATATACATGCCCTATTTTTCATGGGTAGTCATCCCCCTTTTTTACATGGCTGGCCATTAGCCTAGGCCCATTTTCTCATTTCCCACCGTTCTAGTCTATCCTATCCCTAACTAATGCATACAATTTGCACAGGAGTGAGCCTGGCACTCTCTTACAGGGTTTTGGAAGTGTTTTTGCACTTAATGGTGCGCTTTTTATTCTTTTACTCTCTTTGGGCGACTCTAAGAGTGCAGGTTTAGAGGGGGTGGATGTCGTGCTGCTGCGCATCGGAGCCGTAAACACCTTCATTTTTGTTGTGCATCTGTATTATCTTTTTTCATGTGTTCATTGTGTTTGATTGCTGCATTATCTTTCCGTCCTTTTCAGTACCCACATCCAATGTACATACTCCACTTGTGTGTTTGTGTTTGTGTGTGTTTCTATTTGTGTGCATGTTGTGTGTGTATGTTAGAAAAATATGAAAAACTGATGCCAAAGATTATTATTATGCTGTCAATTTCAATGATGAATTCCAAGAAAAGTGCAGGAAACTGTGGAATCAAAGGAAGCTTTGTAGAAGCCAACATTTAAGCTATGAAGATAAAGGTTGCACGTGAACAAGGCCAACGTAATATGCGGGACAAAGCATTTTTGAAGAAGAAACATTAGCACTACATGCCATGGAGAAGAAGGGTTCATATGCCTTTGCCTTTGATGGGAGGAATCTATGCAGCTGTCTCAAAGACTGCAGCTACTCCCATAGAACGTGTCAAGCTTCGACAAGGATGGCTATTGGGCCTGGTTTGCTGGTAGCCTAGCTTCCGGTAGAGAGGCCCCTTCTTCTTGTGTATTCCCTTGATTATGCTAGAACTCGCCTTGCCAATGATGTCAAGACTGCAAAGAAAGGAGGGGAACATCAATTCAATGGACTCTTGGATGTAACAAGAAGACTCTTAGAAAGTTTCTATAAATTTGGGGTTGTGATGGTAATGTCATCAAACCGTGCTCCCACAGAGGATCTCCAGATTATTGACTTAAAGTTGCCCGTCCGGATGGATCTAGGAAAAAGGCCTATAGAGCCTACTGTTTTGAGAAAAGGCTCTCGCTCAATAAAAGTTCCTAAGGCAGCTGGTGGCATGGCATGCTTCAGTTTTGAGGAACTTTGTGGGACGTCAAAGGGGGGAATTCCTACTTCAAGACCTTCGGATGCGGCTCTGCCATTGCTTCGTCATCTATCGCTACTGAATGGATTAAAGGAAGGGTTATGGACGATGTGGTGACTATCAAGAACAGTGATATTGCCAAGCACCTGGCCTTGCCTCCGGTGAAGCTTCATTGCTCCATGCTTGCAGAGGATGCCATAAAGGCTGCAGATGTTCCAGATGAGGAGCTTGATGAGAATGAGACCTGACCACTGGACTTTATATTGTAGTTGGTAGTGAAGAAAGGGCCTGGAAATTACGTGAAACTGGAAAAGAGAGGTTTGAACAGGGAAATCTAAAAAAAAGCAAAGCGTCTGGTTTTTTTAGAGTACAAAAGGAGGCATAGCGCCTCGCCCCTGTTCTGGATCCGCTATAATCGGTGGACTACGCCATCGCTTGGGCTCTCTCTCACCTTTACTGGGAGCTCTCTCTCAGGCGTACTTTTGAATCCGATACGTGAGTTGGCCTACTCGAGCTTCTCCACATCCCAGACAAAAGTGGTATAGCACAGCATACCTACAGGGTTTCTTCTTCTTCTTTGACCATGAATGTGTGAAACAGACCTTCATAGTCTCACAGAAGAAACATTATTACTTCTGGTGAATTCGATTACACCGCCATTGCCAACCCTTCTCTTTGGAAGTCATCGAGAGTCTCAAAGCTCTAGATTTTAACACATTTTGCATGAAAGAAAGGTATTAAACCTTCAGGTGGATGCGCTTGGATCGTGCAGGCCTCAGATTAGCTGTGGATTTCTGCATGATTAGCACGAGTGTGAGCCTGCAACAAGAACTTGCATCTTGACAAGGCTGAACAGGAAGATCTGATATCCATGTATGCGTGCTATATAGAATTCAAAGTGCAAATAGGAAGAAGGTATGCATTAGTGCGACTTGCAACAAAAAGGCATACAATGTCCACAATTTCAAAGTTAAACAGCACATGGCGCAAGAAACAGGTTTTGTCACGGAGGCTCAGTGCCTTACATGCATCATAAGGGCATTGTAAACGTTGATCCAGAACGCTAGCTTCTCTTCATGTGTCATCCAGCTCGGGTCCACCTTCTCCAGCTGTTGTACCATAGACCTTCAACAACACAACATTATCCAAGATGAGAAGAAGATGTTCTTGTGAGAGCCATCTTGCCAATATTCACTCAAAGATTGACTATGGAAACCTTGTTTGTCTAACATAATCAACTTGCCCAGGGAGTTAGCTGCTGCTTTTGACCATCTATAATTTTTGAAGCGCTGGATGTGCTACGTTCTGCTGAGTCGTGTGAAATCCATCTCCAATTCTGCTCAAATGTATTGTGGTTAAAGGCTGCAGTTGTTGATGAGGATGAATCAGAGCTTATAGAAGGAGAAACATTCTGTCCAGCTTGCTTACAGATCACCCTAATCTCTATTAACACCTAAAGAAGAGTGGAGATAGGGAAGTAGAAATAAAATAGAAGGATCTTTGGTTACCAAGGTGAGGCTCACTTGTTGAGATACCAAAACTGTTCATGACAACATACAAAGAACATGGGCTTGCTCAGTTTCTTTGTTGTAACTCTACGAATTTGACAAGCAATTTAGTGATCTTTGGAATCAAAAATTTGAGTTCTTCTTGTTAGCCTCTTTCCTTGCTTTATCTTGAACCCCATGTTCTGTAGCTCTTGCATGAACTCTACGACAACGGCATGATGCCATGGGTTGGGTTGATGCACTTATTCCACCATTGTTCAGCACTAGCACGGCATGATGCCATGGGTTGGGTTGATGCACTTATTCCACCATTGTTCAGCACTAGCATGGCATGATGCCGGCTACAGCTATATGCAATAAATCTTAGATACATGTGCACTTGAGAGAGCACCTTCATTGTGCATACATAGCTTCTTGCATGCACGAGAGTTGAGAATTTCATCACCAAATTAGGAACCTCAAGATGAGTGAAAAAGGTGGTTGGGTGAGCTTGAGGGTCGTGAAGGATGCCTACAGTTGTGAGATGGGTTGTTTTCTTGGTCAACATCATGAGGACCTTTTTTTGGTTGAGCGATTGTGAGAGTTTGGGCAAGTGGAGCAGAGTAGAACAATTCTTCCTTACTGTAAGTGATGAGAGGTGAGGTTAAGGATCGTAAAGTAATTAAGGAATTTTTTCTGCATCTTGCATAATGCATGGGCATTTGTAGACTAGGCTAGGCACAAATTTTTCAATGTATCCATAACTTTGTGTGTGGCATTGTTTGTATTATTGCATGGCATGGATTTTCAGTATTGCACTTCTTCTTAAATCATGTGTGATTGAGCACAGAGTTCATTCTTCAACAACATATTGTTGCTAGGACATAATGCATTGAGACAAAAGCAAATATGTATGAGGAAATTCACTTGTTGAAGGCTAAAGGGAGACAGTGGATGTAAAGAAAGGAAATAATTACTTGTATACATGTCAGCTAAGCGATGTTTCAAGTGCTCAAAAAAGCAACCACCAAAAAGAGTAATCCTACATGAACTAACAAGAAAGAAGCAAGGAACACTAGTTGAAACCCGCCAAAAAAAAAACAATTACCTAAGAGGATAGGTGAAAGATAGATACATCCTCAATTTCTTGATTTGAAACAACATATGCCTATTTTCATTGAAGATTATGATGAGGATAATCATGGCGGCTCGTTTGGTTTATCACTAAAAGAGCCTAAAGATATGGAAAAAGAGTAGCTTGGTGAGTGTTTCAAGGGGAACAGAGTTTAGGAATTTAAAAAGAGAAGAACCATCAATTGTTAAAGGGTGATTGAAAAAACGTTTTTGCAGCATTGCAAAGAGATAATAGCACTTAAAACTTTAAAACTTATATAATGCATGCAACTATTATGAAAGTAGTTTTTTTTTACCAAAGAATTCGAAGACGTATATGCATATAAGAGGCATCCATTATTGAAAATGCAATGTTGGGTAGCATATTCATTTAAATGGCCTACATGTCCTTCGGAGGAACTTAAACTATAGATAGCATCATAGGGGGAAACTGGTTGGCTCATGTTACTTACAAAAGGAGGAGTTGGCATGATAATAATTGAAGATGGCCTACAAAGCTGAGGGAAATGATGAAGGGGGCACAACACATGATGAAGGAGTTGGATTGTTAAGATTATCCAGATGTTGATGGAGGAGATCGATGATGTTTCATTGTCTTATGGTAGTGCACTGGCATGTTTGCTAAGAGAGGTGAATGTTGACAGAGATATGGTGTTTTTTTTTTTGGAAGGCTAAGTGCAAAAAAATGGCCTGTGTGTCGAGGGGGACTATTAAGGATGTTGCAATTTTGGAAAGTTGATTGTTGTTCAAGAGAGGGGTGATTCCAAACCAGGTGGCTTGTAAATGACAGACAGAAATGTAGATTATGGAATGGAGTGGTAGCAAGATTAGGAGCTCTAAGTCTTCATTGACATTATTCTCACAATGAGTTGTTGAGTAGGTTGGCCTGCCTACATATTTCAACGATCATAGGGTGACCATCAACTCACATTTTGATGGAGAGGATCCTCAATGAGCCATCATGGGTGTTTTTAGAGAGCAGGATATCGACCTACATGAAAAAAAATTAAAAGCATTAAAAAAAGTTTGAATGCTTAAAAATCCTTAAAAGCAAACAAAAAGCCTAAGTGTTTTAAATACATACACGTTATGTGAAGAGAGGAGGGTATTTATCTATATAAAGGGGGAAAAACAAAGAGCAAAGAGTCATTCTCTTGGATTTTTGAAAACTTGTAGCTTGTGAGGAGAGGAGGGTGGCACTAAGAGAAAACAGGGTTGGAGAAGATGCAACCTATTGGTACACACTTTGGCCTACAAGAAGCATGAGGATTTAAGAGTTAATTGGTAGGTGGCTATGAAATTTTTTGTGAAAATACAAGGTTGTTTCATTAATTCACAGTTTAATATATGTCTTGTGGTTTCATATTGTGAGCTTGTACATATTTGACCATTTATTTTGTTGCAAATTACGTTGAGAAACAAAGTCAACCATTTTACCGACACTCCTAGTCATCTCATTTTCAAGTTGTGTGAGAGGATTGTTCTTGAACACCGCTCGTGAAACATCTTAGGGAAGGGGAAAGTGACTATGGCCTAATAAAGGATTTAATGGGAAGAATATTTGATATAGCATTTGCTCAACTGATGGAGTTGTGTCCTAGGATGAGAGGACAATGGAAGAAATTATTGATTCCAAAATACAAAGAAAAAAGAAAAGAAACAGTATTAATTTTGAGTGTAGAGGAGTTACCTGATATTTTTCCTATGGTTGATGCCTAGAATAAGAATTAGAATATAGGAGAGGTGTATATTGATATCAGGAGGAGCACAAGTTAATGTGATTACACAAGCATGTATAGAACAATTCAAACTCCAAATAATTGCAGGATCTAGATTTTGGATTAGGCTTGCAAATCATGCTAAAGTGAAATGCATAGGAATAATTCAAAATTTGGAAGGCAAGGTGTATGGAGTAGCTATGAAAATAACTTGTCATGTTATGCTAGTTGGTTTGGGTGTTTTTTCACTTATCCTAGGTAGACCTTGGCTTGGGAAAGCAGGTGCAATATAGGATTGGAGGAGAGTAATCATAAAGAGTTATGATCGTAGAGGAATAGCAAAGAAGTTTGACATGGCTTCAAGAAAAGAACTAGTGAATGAAGATGATAGTGAAGAAGAAGAATAATAGAAAGAAAGTGATAGTTGTGAGGAAGATGAAAGTGAGGATGAGAGTTCAAAAAGTGACTCAAACCTAGAGGCTTCATCAATAATAATAGAAGAAGTGAAAAAAAAAAGGAAAAATCCTTAGACACCATAGAGAAGTCAAGAACACATGTCAGTCAATCAATAATATCAAGCATATCTAGAAATTTAGAAAAATAGAATACTTCAATCAGCAAAAGGACTTTTGTTTTTGCTAAAGAATGAAGAATTGTCATCTGAAGAAGAACTTTCAAAGAATATTGAGGAAGAAAAAAGAAGAGCTCAAGTTATAAATGTAAAAACGAAAGAAGTTCATGAGAGGATAATGATCAGAGAAGATGAAGAAGGGAAACTAGAGAAATTAGAAAGATTGATGGAACGACCTCAAGTTTCATCGAAAAAATGAGAGTTGTTGGGGAAAAGGTTGAGTTGGAACCTAATTGAAGGAGAGAGAAAACAATGTGAAACCATTATCGATAAATATCCAAATCTCTTGGTAACTTCTTACATAGAAATCAAAGGTATGCAAGGGGAAGGGCTAAAAATTGAACTTATGGAAGATACAAAGCCAATTTATAACAAACTAAAGCCCTTGACTTTAGAAAAAATGTCTATTTTGAAAGAAGAGGTTGAAAAGTTATTGCAAGTAGGATTTATTTATCATGTTGAACATTTTCAATGGGTAAGCACCATAGTCATAGCACTAAAGAAAATTGGAGGCTAACAAATTTGTGTAAACTATAAACCTCTAAACGTTATCATAAAGGGAAACCATTATCCACTTCCTTTCATTGATGAGATCTTGGATACAATTGCAGGATGTAAAATGTACAATGTTTGTGATGGTTGTTCAGGTTACTTTCAATTATACATTGCTCCTGAAGATCAGAGAAAAACAACTTTTATAACACCATGGGATTGTTTTTGTTATAGAGTTTTACCTTTTGGACTTAGTAATGAGCTGGCTTAGTATCAAGGGAGGGTAAAAAAAGTGCTATCTCCTTTTCTAGGGAAGTTTGTAAGAGATTTCATTGATGATATCTGAGTACATAGTACAAGACTTGAACATTGTGAAAAGCTAGATAGAGTATTTGAAAGAATGGACAGGTATGGTTGTCAATTAAATCCAAAAAAATGTAAGATAGCTCAAACAAAAAGGAAACTTCTTGGTCATGTGGTTTTTGAAAATGGAATCAAACTGAATCCTGAAAAGGTTAAAGCTCTAATTACTTTAGTATCACCTATAAATACAAAGAAGCTTATGACTTTCATTCATAATGTAAGATATTTGTCAAGATTTATACATTTGGCATCTTAATTACTCCATCCATTGCAGATGGTAGCTAAGAAAGATCCTTTAAAGTGGAGAGTAGAAGCTGAGAACACCATATTAGAGGATTTGGGAATCTCCCAAGTCCCACTTTCAAATAAGAGGTAAATATTTGGTCATGTGGCTAAATATTAACCCATGCCTCAAAGTGGGACTTGGAAAGACAACCTATATAGTAATTAGAGTAGACTCCACTTTCAAGTAAGGGGACAAGATTTGACCATGTGACCAAATATTAACTTATTGGGAATTTCCAAACTATATGAGAATTCCTGAATTCCCTAATATAGTGTTTGAGGAAGTATTTCAACAAGTTAAGGAAATTGTAGGCCATGCATCATCAATCCATGCACTTGATTGGGAAAAGGATTTTTTTATAAATCCATCAATAGGAGAAGATGCTATTGGATCAATCCTTATGCAACAAGGAAAGAATTCTCAATACATGAGATCTATTTATTTTGCAAGTCAAGTAAAGTTGCAAGTAGAAATAACATATATTGAAATTGAATCGGTAATGATTAGTACAATATTTGCCCGGATAATTCACTATATGTATACCCTCTATATCACGTGCATTCATGGCCTATTTATAAATACCCTTATCTATGAATTTTCCCTTAATAAAACATAACTCGTTTCTATTCAATGTGTAAGTAACCCCTTTATATGGAACCCTTCTATATGTGAAAAAGTGTAAAAGTGGTATTTTTAAAATCCCTTATGTTGAACTCACCTGATACATACATATATTTATGACTTGACCTCCCCGGGAATATTTTCTTGCAGAAGTTTAGGAGGTATTTACTACCAAAACCCCTTACAATTCTGACAAGCTATACACTATTGCCACAATTAGTAAACAACTCAAATCTTTCGATGAGAGTTATAAAATGGATTGTTGAACTTGAGGAATTTTAGTATAAATTTCAAGTCAAGGATTCAATTCGAGCTACAATAGCAGATCTTTTGACTTATAGGGGCAGTTCATTCTTATTAAAGGAAAATTTGGAGACAAAGAAGAAGTTAAACCAGAGATTGAAAAGCCATTTTTGATGTACTTCGATGGATCATATTGAAAATCACATCAAGCATCATCAGGATGGATTATAGTTTATGATCCACACGAAAGTTGATAAGGAAAGAAACCGTTAAACTTGAGGCAACCAGTAATAATGAAGCTAAATATGCAACCTTGCAGGCAGCAATCTTACTTTGTCAAAGGATGGGAATTTAAAGATTGAGGATTAGAGGAGATTGCTCTACTTTTAGTTAAGAAAATTCTCAGGTTTTGGCAAATCAAGAATCCCAAACTTAAGAGAATGTGTACTAAAATTCAGAGAGATTTAAATCAATTTGAATCTTGGAACACATAGCTAAGGAAGAGAATTAGGAAGCTCATAATGCACCCCAAGAAGCGGTCTGTCAACTATTTACTATTAAAGAAATTTTTCATTCGTATAGAGGAAGAGAAACCCTTGAATTGAAAGAAGAATTTTTCTTAACACGGAGAAACACCATATTGAGGAATATGGGAATTTCTCATAAGTTTGGGATACCTAGTCAAATCTTTGGATTTTTCATAACTTGAACACTATAACTCCAAATTGAGTGCTCTATAGCTCAATAGATTCCATTTTTCAAGTGCTTTCCAATGGTCACATCATATGTTTTTGAGAAACTTATGGGCATGTTATCCAGGTGCCAACTTTTTAGTATTCAAAAAATGGGAATTGGGAGATTCCCAAACTCACTAATATTGTGTTGAGAGTACCATCCAACGTTCCTAAAGACAAGAAATATGTGTTTTTTAGAAGAACTGGAGGGTAAAATTTAGTGAATGATATTCTTTATGCCAAGGAAGTGGATTTAATTTTGAGAAGAGTACCTTGGAAGGAGAAAATATATCATATTCTTGAAAATAATCATGAGGGAGCATGTGGAGGACATTATTCCTACAAAATAACTCTTCAAAAAATATTAACTGAAGGATATATGTGGCCAAGTGTGCATAAAGATGTCAATCACTGGTGTAAATCATGTCATGAATGTCAGAGAATGAGTAAGAAAATATTAAAACCATAAATAAGAAAACTAACTCTTATTTATAACATTTTTGAAAATTGGGGAATAGATGCAATCGGTCCATTACCGCATTCATCAAGAGGAAAGAAGATATACATTTTGACTACATTTGATAACCTTTCTCATTGGGCAGAGCTAAAGCAGTTAAAAACATAAAAGCCATTGATGTGGGTAAATTCATATATGAGGATATAAGTTTGGGACACCTTTAGAGATTATGTCTGATAGGGGACCATGCTTCAAAGAAGATTTGATTGATTATCTATGTGAGAAAATGAAGATAACAAATTATTTACTTTACTGTATTATCCTTAGTATAATGGTCTAAATAAGCGATTCAATGGTGAGTTAATAAGAATGTTGTCAAAAATGAAAAAAGACCATCCTCAAACATGGGATATTGAGCTACCAAGTGCTTTATGGGCTTATTGTTTAGCCAAGAAAGAGAGTACAATATTTTCTCCATTTAAGATGGTTTATGGAAAAGAAGCCTTCTTACCAATATAAGTAGAAATACTGACTTTGAGGATGTTTGAAAAATTAAATGAGGGTGAGGAAAAAATTTATTTCATAGAGAGATTGTTGCAATTATAAGAAGAACAATTGAACAAAAAAGAGGCATGTGATCATTATGAAAGAAGTCAAGAAAGAAATTTTCAACAAATTAATAAAATAATAAAAAATAAACATATTAAAAAAGGGCATTTGATTTTAAGATATAACAACAAGTTAGATTATACTTTCCAAATAAAATTCCAAACCAAATGGGAAGGACCATTCACGATCATTGAAACATATAAAAATGGGACTTATGCATTAGAATATTTAGATAGAAAGGCACATAAACAAAGAATCAATGGATATAGATTAAAAAATTATGTCTCAAGGTTGATGACAATTCAACTGGATGAGTGGTCAACACCAGAAACAAGAAGAACAAAAAAATGAGCAAACTGAATGGATCATAGATGTAGTATCAATTTATGAAAGCAACTATTGTGCATAAATGCTTGGAGACTAGGGGCAGGGATAACTATGCCAAGCATTGTGTAAACTAAAAACCCCCTAGAGAAACATTAGATAGGTAGGATTTTGATAGCTTAGTTATTTGTGTGACTGTTTGTTTTGTTATTTTGTAGCTAGATTTTTTGAGTTTGTCTAGCGCAACAATTGTTTGTGTCATTACTTTGGATTTGTAGAGCTTGAAAACTTGATAGCCTTAGTCGAGATGGTGTTTTCCTAGACAAATTAGATCATGACTTTGATGGAAGTTAATGGACATTCTAAAATAGGTATATCTTCTTGTCAACATCTTTGCACATTAAGGGGATTGCGGGCTTTGGAGCATTTCACGTTACACTTGTCAAATACACTGCACTTGGGGGTCATCTCCTAAATTTATCAATTACTTCCATGCCATGGGTTGGGTTGATGCACTTATTGCACCATTGTTGAGCACTAGCCTAGCAAGATGCTTGCTACAACTATATGCAACAAATCTTAGATGCACATGGACTTGAGAGAGCACCTTCATTGTGCATACACAATTCCTTGCACGCACGAGAGTCAAGAATTTCATCACCAAATTAGGAACCTCATGATGAGTAGGAAAGGTGGTTGGTTGAGCTTGAGGGTTGTGAAGGATGCCTACAATTGTGAGATGGGTTGTTTTCTTAGTCAGCATCACGAGGACCCTTTTTTCTGTTGAGTGATTGTGAGATTTTGGGTGGGTGGAGCGGAGTACAACATTTCATCTTTGTTAAATGACGAGACGTGAGGTCAAGGATCGTAAACTAATCAAAGAATTGTGTTTTCATCTTGCATAATGCACAAGCATTTGTAGACTAGGCTAGGCACAAATTTTTTCAATGCATCCATATGCGCACACAATGTGAAAAACTCTAGAGTGCATCCTCATTCAGTTTTCTTATTGATCTAGAGAGTCAATGCCATATTAGTCATTAGTGTTAGTGTCCATAGTGTGGATGGTTCAAAAATACTAGATTTTTGGAGAAGTTTACACTATTTTTGATATTTTGATATTATTTTTTGTAAATATCCAAAAGTTTTAGACAACTTCTAGAATAGGGTGACATGTAAAAGAAAGCAAGTGGCTTTCAGCCATTTTTGGGGGATTTTATGCAAAAAGAAGGATTAGCAAAATCGCACGACGCGCAATCGCAGTTTACAGACAGCAAACACCACTCCAAACTAGTGTCAAGATTGTGGGAGAGAAGGAAGGAGTCTCGCTTGAAGCTTTCTTGCTTGCACAATGGGGGAAGACACACAAGGGTGGAGGCTGAAAACAGTTTTCCTCTTCTTAGTTGTGTAAGCCAAAAGAACTCTAGTACAAAGAAATAGAAGAACCCTATATATGGGTCTCAAACCAAACTCAACTAACTAAGGTGGCATACTAACTGAGCCACGAACTAGAGTAGATAAGGATAGCTATCATGTAGCTATTATTCATGGGCGGTGTACCAACCGCATCTGCAACTGACAAGTCGGTGACATAAATATACAACGGTCACCCTGGCGTATCACGAGTGGAGCTCGATATCTCAACACTCCCCCTCGAGCTCAATCCCAATTCCTGCACACCAAGCAGGTCTCTGAACTTGCGCAGCTTCTCTGCGCCCAATGCCTTCGTGAATATGTCAGCTACCTGATCCTCTGTGCTGACATAAACTAGATCAATAAGACCTAGTAAAACCCTCTCTCGCACATAGTGATAATGCACCTCAATGTGCTTTGTTCTAGCATGATAGACTGGGTTATTTGCCAAGTGTATACTACTCATGTTGTCACAATAAATGACAACTGGCCCATCTGTAGACTGATGCATATCATAAAGTAGCTTATGCAACCAAGCTACCTCACATGCAGCCATTGCTGCACCCCTGTACTCAGCCTCTGTGCTCGACAAGGCAACTGTAGGCTGTTTCTTGCTGCTCCAAGTGACTGCAGCACTCCCAAAAGAGAATACATATCCACTGGTAGATCGTCTATCAGAAATACTACCAGCCCAATCAGCATCAGTGTATCCATGCAACTGTATCTGAACCCCAGTCTCATAAAATAGTCCATACTGCAATGTGGACTTCACATACCTAAGTATGCGTCTAGCCGCATCCAAATGTGGTTTCCTTGGAGCCTGCATAAACTGACTTACCAATCCAACAGCATAGCTCAAATCTGGCCTGGTAATAGTCATATAAATCAAACTTCCTACTATGCGTCTGTACATAGTAGGGTCTTCTAGAAGCTCACCTGCATCTGTGCTCAGCTTCACATTTTGCTCCAAAGGAACTGAAATAGGCTTACAGCCTGTCATCCCATATTTGCACAGCATGTCCAATCCATACTGCCTTTGCAAGAGCTGTATCCCACTTGGTGATCTAATCACCTCAATGCCCAAGAAATAACGCAGCTCTCCCAAATCCTTCATCTCAAACTTTTGCTTCAATAGCATTTTCACATGAAGGATATCTTCATCACTGTCACCTGTCATAATCAAATCATCAACATAAATGACAAGCAGCATAATACCTTTCTCTGTCTTTCTCACATAAAGTGAGAAATCTGCCTTGGAAATCTGAAAGCCAATAGTGACAAGATACTGTCCTATCTTGTCAGACCATGCTCTAGGTGCTTGCTTCAAGCCATACAAGGCTTTCTTCAACCTGCAAACAAACTCAGGATGAACAGCATGCACATAACCTGGTGGCTGCTCCATATAGACCTCTTCTTGCAAATCACCATGCAAGAAGGCATTCTTTACATCCATCTGATGTAAAGACCATCCCTTTGATGCAGCCATAGCAATGACTGCTCTTACGGTTGCCATCCTTGCAACCGGACTGAATGTTTCTTCATAGTCAATGCCATATGTTTGTGCATACCCCTTGACTACTAATCTTGCCTTGTATCTGTTCACAGAACCATCAGCATTGTGCTTCACCTTATAAACCCACTTACAGCCAATTGCATTCTTACCTTTAGGCAAAGGTACCAATTCCCATGTAGCATTTGCTTCCAAGGCATCCATTTCTTCATCCATGGCTTTCTCCCATTTTTCTTTTCCCATGGCTTCCTCAAAAGAAGTGGGTTCTGGTTCCTGTATCACTTTGACCATATATGCATAGTGAATGGCTGTAAATCCATCATATTTCAGCCTATCCACAGGATACCTAGCTCTCGTAGACCTGCGCAAAGTAGGTTCACTCCCAGGTGCTCTCAAAACATCCCTGGTCTTCCTTACTCCAGGTGTAACAATAGAAGGAATACCCAACTCATCATCAATGCTCTGCTCTGAGCCACTGGATTCACCATCCACATAAGAGTGACCTGCATTCACATCAAACATGGGTTGATCAACCTTCTCTTTTCCTTTTCGTGATACCTGCATACCACTATCTGCATTGCTTTGAGAAGATTCTCCTGATCTCAATCTGCCTGTCCATGGCGAAGAATGTGAACCACTGCTAGAGGACGCTCCAGGTCCACTAATATTTTGTGACTGCTGCTGTGAATTCTGTGCAGCATTACCATTTTGTGCATCTACATCATCAACCACATTTACTGGTTTATACCAGCTACTCATCTCATCAAAAACAACATCTCTGCTCACTGTAAACTTACGAGTAGAAGGGTTATAGCATCTATACCCTTTTTGCTGCAGAGAGTAACCAATAAAGATGCACTTCTCAGCTTTTGGATCCAACTTGGATCTCAGCTCATCTGGCACATGTACATAGGCAATGCAACCAAAAATTTTCAGATGAGAAATATCTGGTTTCCTACCAGTATACCTCTCCTCTGGAGTCATTCCATGTATTGCTGCAGTGGGAGTCCTGTTCATTATGTAGACTGCTGTAGCAACTGCTTCAGCCCAATAAAAATCTGGCAGGTCTTTTTCATTGAGCATGGCACGAGACACCTCTCCAATATGTCTGTTTTTTCTTTCTGCAATTCCATTTTGTTGTGGGGTATAACTACATGAATATTGCTGCTTTATGCCATGCTCCTGCAGGAACCTTGCAAACTCATTTGAGAGGTACTCTCCCCCTCCATCTGACCTTAGGCATTTTATCTGCAGGCCTGTTTCTTTTTCAACCATAGCTTTAAGAGTTTTGAAATGCCCAAAAACTTCACTTTTCTTTTTCATAAAATACACCCAAACTTTTCTGCTATAGTCATCAATAAAAGTGACAAAATAATGACAGCCTCCAAGAGATGCAGCTTTAGTAGTCCACACATCAGAGTGGATTAATTCCAATGGCTTCTCACTCTCTTGAACATGTCTAGGAAATGGTTTCCTTGCCTGTTTTCCAAACTGACAGGCTTCACATACCTTATGCATTTCTGCAACCTTGAATTTGGGCAATCCTGCAACAATATTTTGGGCCTGCATTGATTTAAGTCGTTGTACATTAACATGACCAATGCGTTTATGCCAGATATCAATATCTGCAACTACACCGGTCCCATGTGCAAACATTGCTGCACTCAATTCAGACATGTCTGCATCCAATGTAAACATTCTGCCCTTCTTCTTTCCTTTTGCTATCAAGCGACCTTTATTTTTCATATCCTCAACAAAGCATCCATGAGGATTAAATCTGACCTGCAAGCCCTGTTCAACCATTTGACCAACTGAAACCAGATTCTTGGTGATATTCGGGACATGAAATACATCGGACAGGTATTTCTTTTTCCCATCCTGCATAGACAAGGGAATTTTTCCAATCTGCACAATAGGATGTGCAGTATCATCACCAGTCTCCACAAATCCTGGTTTTTCCATTTTCCTTGCATCCTCCATCCATTCTGCATGACCTGTCATGTGGTTTGATGCACCTGAGTCAACATACCATACATCATTGCTTTCTTCTGCACTTGTCACAGAATTGTTCATGTGCTGCACCATGAACAAATGCTCATTTCTGTCATCACCCTGTCTGCTAGAAGATGTATAATTCCCTTGTTGCAGTTTTCCATTCATGATGTCATTCTGCTTTTTATAGCAGTCTTTAGCCATATGACCCATTTTACCACAGTAGTAGCATTCAACATTACTGTTTGCATTTTGACCTCTTTGCCATCCACCACGACCTCTTTGGCTCCCCCTGCCTCTAGAGTTACCACGTCCTCCTCCGTAGGACTGGTTTTCTTGAGTTTGCTGCATATTCTGATTTCTACCACGGCCTCCAAATCGGCCTCCTCTACCTCTGCCTCTACTTCTTCCAGCATTTGAGTAGAAGACAGCTTCTTTTGAAGTTCCTCCTGAAGAAGATGCACCACCATTTCTCTGTTCCTCAGAAATTAGAAGAGCAATCAACTCCTCAAAATCAGGAAATCTTTCACGAACTGAAATGGATGTTCGAAACTGTGCATAATCCTTTCCTAGACCATTCAAGGTCACAGAAACTAAATCATCATCTTCCACTGGTGACCCAATGGAAGCAAGTGCATCTGCAATCTTCTTCACCTTCATATGGTAGTCGTTGATGCTCATATTTTCTCTTTGCACATTGTGCAACTCTTGCTTGAGCTGCATTTTCCTGGCTTGCGTATTTGTGCTATACATCTTTGACAGAGTATCCCATGCCTCCTTTGGCGTACTTGCATCCTGAATATGCACAATCATAGAGTCTGAAATGCTGATAGACAGCCAGTACATAACTTTCCTGGCTCTCTCATGCCATGCTTTGAATGCCTGCATTTGCTGTTGATTGGGAACATCAGGAAGAACTGGTTCTTCTTCATTTCCTGCAACAAATTCCCAATATCCTTTTCCCATAAGGAAATTCGTCATTCTAAACTTCCATGCTTGGAAGTTGTTCTTGTCAAGCTTTTCAGTGACAATCTGTGAAAGAGAATCAGATGCCATTACAGAAGAGTGCAAAAAATTCTGTCACTGCAAAAAACTCTGCTTCACCCTCACAAGGGCAAATCTGCAAAACTGGCGAAAGTGGTATTTGACCACACAGTTACTTCCTAGTGACGATTTTGCATCAACAGGCAACAGGGATGATTCTGTAACTCCCAATGTCTCTGCGCACAAGCATACAATGCAATTTTCACAGTAGCTATTCACCGACCTGTAGAACAGTGGTCGCACAGCATAAAACAGGGCCTTTTCCTGAGTGCGTGCAGAAAACTTCCGGCTCCAAAACAGGCCCCGAAATGGCCTCAAATCAAAAAAACAGGGTCGCCGAGAGCTAAAGCTCCATCCCGTAGCATATACTGCCCTCTTGCTTCACCGCGAAGGGCGTCTCAACCTGAGACAATGCACTCCTGCACTTTCCGGCTGTGCTACCTGCAGAGATCTGCTCCCAAAACATAAAATGAAAGCAACACTGCTCCTCTTACCAGAACACCGCGAGCTTAGCTTGCTTTCTTGAGCTCCTTACCACGAACAAGGCTCTGATACCATGTCAAGATTGTGGGAGAGAAGGAAGGAGTCTCGCTTGAAGCTTTCTTGCTTGCACAATGGGGGAAGACACACAAGGGTGGAGGCTGAAAACAGTTTTCCTCTTCTTAGTTGTGTAAGCCAAAAGAACTCTAGTACAAAGAAATAGAAGAACCCTATATATGGGTCTCAAACCAAACTCAACTAACTAAGGTGGCATACTAACTGAGCCACGAACTAGAGTAGATAAGGATAGCTATCATGTAGCTATTATTCATGGGCAGTGTACCAACCGCATCTGCAACTGACAAGTCGGTGACATAAATATACAACGGTCACCCTGGCGTATCACGAGTGGAGCTCGATATCTCAACAACTAGGAGAAGAAGAAGAAGTGATCTAGGAGAATTGTGATGAGGTGTCCTAGTATTTTACCTCCCTTTTGAAGCCAACGGAAGCATCAAATTGGGGGTCTAAGAAACAAAGAGGAAGCTACTGTTTTATGCATGTGTTTGGTCTACAAGGGATTTATCTTCTCAGGATGTAGAAATAAATTATTAGGATTCACCTCTATGGGTATTCTTCTATATCTTTTATTTCTTTAAACCCCTTCTCTTCCATCTACTCCTCTCCCTGAATCTCCCTTCACCCTATTGTCTCTTACCCTCGTGGTAGACTTTTGACCCCAAAGTCTCCAACAGTGGTGAACCTGACATGAAAGTCGGCACAGCACAGAAAGTGTGTAAAGATGGGGGATTCTACAGGTTCTAGTGGTGGTGATGATTTACAACAAATGATTGCTTTGTTGCCGCAACAACAACAGCAAGAGTTGTTGCTACAATAGCAGATGCAAACTCAACAGGAGAAGCAGAAATAATTGGTTCCTTAGTTGTGAATGCATTGCAAGCTGTCGGACAAGAATTGAAGCAATTTAAGGGTCAAAATGTTTTGGCCTTCATCCGGTTGTATGAAGAAAAGATGTTATTTCATGGGGTACCATAGTATTATGCATGGAGTCGGTATTTCTCCCTTTGGCCATGCATGCATTGCATGATTGGATTGATGAGTTACATTGAAGAGATGCTGATTGGGCAGCTTTTAAGAAAGTTTTGAGAGAAGAGTTTTTCTTGGAAGATGTAGGATTGGTAACTAAAAAGACATTTACAGATTGGATTGAAAAGCCCTATAAAGGGTTGGCTGCTACACCTTTGCTCCATGAATTTGAAAATGGTATGCATAGTTGGATGTCGATGAGCAACAATCATTGGAGAGTCAAAAATTTGATTTGTTTCTAAAGGTTGCAGATCCTATCTTGCAGGAGAAGCTGATTGATAATTTAGAATATGTCTCTTCTGAAACGAGGCTGAAATCAAATTGGGCCAATGTAACTAAGGCAGTGCATATGTTGGTAAAGAGAGAGCGGATGAAATTAAGATGGGATACCAGCACCACACCTGCCATTGTTTAGAAGGGGGCTGAAATTGCAACAAATGTGCATGTGGCTATGGCAAAACAACTTGCTATACATGTTGGTCCGGCTTTTACAGGTGATGCTATGGATGAATTAATCAAGGGCATGCATGATTTGAGGCTGAATTTTATAGAAATCTATGCAAAGGTGGAAAAGTTGGATGTTAAGGTAGAAGAGAAGGCTCGGGCAACAATCTGAAGACCGTACAAAGAAGGATACAAGAGGAGATATATTTGGTGTGACAATTTACAGCATGCAAAACGAGACTACATAGCCTACCGTGAAGCGGAAGTGAAAAGGTTAGTCTTTTGGAAAGATGACAAAATACATGCAACAGAAACCGGTCTTCTAGTAGAGCCAAATTTTGGAAATGGTGGCATGCGCACAAGAGGCTGGAAGATATGGATGTAAGGACAGCATTTGTTGCCATGGATGAAGCCACATATGGGTTGAGAATTGAAAGAATTGATGAAGCTTGTAAAGGAGGCATGGCTAAAGAAAAATCTCGTATTTGGATGTAAGCATTAGATTGCATGGAAAATGTTAAAACAGCAAAGTCTGAATTGGCTTATGCAAGTTAGAGTATATGGGAGGGAGGACATGATGGAGTGCACCAGTGAATTCATTTTTAGCCTATGCTTATTTGGCTGAGGTTCATAATCAAGAAGCTCTTGTGGAAGAAAAGAGAAGAAGAGATGAGGACACTTCTAGTCGTCCTCCCTCTTCAAGGCCATTTAAAAACATAACAGAAGTAAAATGGAGCAGCAGAAAGAGTCTAAAAAAGCCATACATGAGCATGTTATGGAGGATGAATCTCAAGAGAAGAAACAAGAAGGGAAGAAAAGGAGCAAGCAACCTAGTTACAAGTTACAATCGAATCTTGAGACTGCCACGAACCTTAAAAAAGTATTGGAAGAACACATACTTGGCAATAGAGTGGAATTCACACTTTGCAAAGTTCTTGAAATCATGAAGTGTGAATTTCATGATGCAATCATTGATATACTGAAACAAAAAAGATAGTTTGATGGTGAAGTTTTGCAAGCATTGATGCAGGTTGACAAAGACATAGAGAATCAACTTCAAAGAGAGTATGATGATGCATGTAATGCTGTTTTGGAGTAGGCTGATGTTGAAAATGGACTAAATGGGAGTGTAGACATCAAGCTTATGGTGGCTGAAATGGACTAAATGGGAATGTAGACATCAAGCTTATGGTGGCTGAAATGGGTCTTATGGACAGAAGTAAGCATAGAGTTCAGGCTATGCATAATGGGGATGTCCATCAACAAGTACATGAAGAAGAAGATGCTCATTTTATTCCAAGCAATCATTATTCATGAACGCATTGGGCTCGTGCTACAACACAGACAATTTTAAAGTGGGAAAAAGAGAGATGCCTTGCATAGTTCTCTTGGATCATGGTTCTAAAATCAATGTTATGGCACACAGCTTATATGAGAATGGTGGTTGACCAATTGATGTAGATTCGGGATGGTGCATGTGGGCAGCAAACAATTCATCAGGGGATCTTTATGCGGCTTGTCCGAATGTACCCGTGATTATTGGAGATGTTAGGGAGAAATGTCATTTTTTTGTGAAGGATTCATGTAGTTATCCTGTGATTTTGGGGTAGCCCTATATTTCAGAATCAAGGCTGGAAATAAAAGCCTTGGATGATGATTCTTCATATGCTCGGGTTTGGAGTAAAGACAATACAAAGGCAATACAGTTTCTCACTGTTTGTGTAAATCATCCTCGCAATCGGGATAGGCTACAGGATAATCCTATGCCACCTAATACACTAGAGTTTAAGGGTTTTTAGACAACACTACTGTAAGTGGAGGCTATGGCAGTGCCTCCAGGAACATAATTATGCCTCCAAGAAAGGGGAAAACTATGTTTGTCTCAATTGCAGGAATGGACACCATGTAGTCTTGGCAATTTTAAGAATATTTCAGCCATGTGTAGGGCTAAAAATAAATATATAGGATGGTTGAAAAAGAGCTAAAGACATATAGTTTGATGGCTATAAATGAAGGTATTTCAAGGCTATTTTCAGGGTTGATTGATGTTGATATAATGGTGGTTGAAATTTTTACAACAATTAATGCTAAAATAGGGCAGAAAAAGAAGTTATTTATGTTGACACTTCAGAGATGTATGAAGTCATTCAAGAGTTTGCTAAGCATGAATGTTATGGGCTACAAAACAAGGTTGGATACAAAGTACAAAATAGTTGCAAAGAAGGTTAAGCGTGTGGCTTTGCCTTTACCACTTGAAAGTGATGGGTTAGCTGAAAAAGTGACTCAACAGTCTAGTTTATAGGATCCACATGGAGTAGGAGATAAATTTACAATTGAAACTTTACAAAAGCTAAAAATTGGTTGTTCAAGCTTTCTTTTGCCTGTAGAAAGAGCTTGTTTCTTGCAAATCTTGGCAAGGCATGGGAAAGCCTTTACGTTTTAGCTAGATGAAATTGGATGTGTTGATCCCAACCATAGTTGCACCTATGGTGATCTTTACAGTACCTCATGTGCCATGGAATTTAAAGACTATTCTAGTGCCTCTTTGGGGCATATTTGCCTAAGTTGATGGAGCCTTTGAACAAGAAGATCAGAATGCAGATTTTGGAGTCTTCTTTAGCTCCATATTAGAATTGGTGGTTTACCATTCCAAAGAAGAATGGTGTTTACAACTAGTTAATAAAGTCGCCATAAGGAATGTTGGATCAGGCCTGATAGTGGATGAATTTGTAGAAGCATTTGTAGGCAAGGCAATTTACTCTATGGGTGATCTATATTCAAGATATGATTAGTTCCATCTTGCATTGGAAAGCAGGGATATCACTACCATGAAGACACCACTTGGATTGGTTGGGATGTGTACGCTTTCGCAGGGAGCAACCAATTCAATGGCGCATATGATGAATGCTATGCATAAATTTTTGAGGGATTATATTCCTCAATTCACCTTACTCTTTCTTAATGATGTGCAGATCAAAGGATGTGATATCTATGAGAAGAATAAAGAGTTGAATGAGCATGGATATAGAAGATTTGTGGCTGATCGTATTGTTGATTGTGAGGATTTTGAGCCATCTTGAAGAAGTGCATTTGACTCTATGAAGTATTAGTTGTTAGGGACATGTGTGGACCATATGGAAGAAAGCCCTCACCAATAAAGATTGATGCCATAAGCAGGATGTGGGAGACATGCTCGAATGTATCCGAGGTAAGAAGATTTTTGGGTGCATGTATCTTTTACTTGATATGGATTCCGTATTTTGCTCATGTGGCTGAAAGTTTATATCAGCTCTTGAGAAAAGGGCAAAAGTTTTGGTGGGGTAAACAACATAGGAAGGTAGTTCAAAGGCTAAAGAGCTTATTGATTTCAGCCCCAACACTAAAGAGAGAAAATTATGAGAATGGTCAACCTATTATTTTCATTGTGGATACAAGCCCAATTGGCATTGGTTGGGCAGTGGGTCAGGATGATGCTAATGGAAATAGGTATGCCATTTGGTTTGGAGCAAAGGTCCTCAATGAATGGCAATGGCGATATTCTCAAGTCAAAAGAGAGCTTTGGGGTTTAGTGAAAACCCTTAAGTGTGATAGGGAGTATTTTATGGGAGCTCATGTAGTGGTAGAGACTGATTGTCTACCTCTATTGGGCATAATAGTAAATTGCCCAACTCCTGATATTGCCATGTTATGGTGGATTGCATATATAAAGTCACTTAACCTTGATTTTCAGCATATTGCAGGTAGAGAAAATCTCGTAACGTCGTGGCTGACATGCTTTCACAATGAAGATGAAGAGGAGCTGATGAAAGATGAAGAGAATGATGTGATAGGTGCTGAAAAATACTTTATGATAGTAGGGAATAAGTATGCAGTTGCTGTTATATCTATAGGTACAACTTTTGTAACAGGGATTTCATCAGTAAGAAAAGAACTTACAACCATGAAGAAGAGATGGGAAATTGAGAGAAAGCATCATCAATGTTATGCTTCAGTGAGAACACAATTTTTGGAAGAGTTGTATGAGGATGATTGACTAAAAATAGGCCAATATCTTAGCCTCATGACAAAGAAGGCTGAGTGGTCTGAAGCTGAATTCAAAAGGATTAAAATAAAAGTTTATGGGTTTTTCTTGAAAGATGAATATTTATGGAAGCATGCAAAGAAAAAGAGAGGAGCTCTAGTATGTGTATTGGGAGATAGGCTTCTTAACAACACGTGATGCAAGAGTTTCATGAAAGTTTATGGGCTAGAAATAGAGGAGTTTGGGGCACATTTTCCTAGATCAAAGAGAGAAGTATTGGTGGTAAAACATGTATAAAGATGTGGAGCATTATGTGGAATCATGCAGTGATTGTCAGATGCAACCAACTTATCCATTGTCTATGCATTACAAATGGGTAGTTGATTTGGTTATAGATTTATGGAATTGTCTACAGGCTTATAGAATATGAGATATCTTGTGCTCGCATGAGAAGACTTGACAAATCAAGTGGAAGGTCGAGCTCTTAGTACAAAGACTACTCAATCATTTTGTAGGTTCTTATTGGAAGAAGTCTTTTGCAGGTATGGTTGTGTTGGTAAAGTGGTTGCAGATAGAGGAGAAGTGGATGTGGATGAGGCTCATGACTTCTTTTCACGATTGGGTATCAAGCTGGCTTTAACTTCAGCCTACAATCCTGAAGCAAATGGAAAAAGTAAAAGAGATCATCAACCTATCATTTAGGCATTAGCAAAGTCATGCAAGGGCAGGATGAAAGAGCGGCCAAGAATGTTACCCTTTGCTTTATGGGCTGATAGGACCACTCATAGTGCAATTACTAGGTATATGCCTATTGAATTAATGTATGGACAATAGCCAATCATGCCTATTGAGGAGATTATTGCTACTTCGAGTGTTCTACCATGGAAAGAGGGTTTGAATAGAGAAGAGTTGTTGGTCCTATGCATTAGATAGTTAGAAAGAAGGCTTGAGGACATTGAGACAACCATGAAAAAGCTGAAGATTGCAAGTATCAAGAACAATAAGAGGTTTGAGAAGTGACACAGACTTCAACCATGAGCTATATAAGAAGGGGACTGGGTGCTAGTCTATGACAGCAACTTGGAAAGTCAACATAGTGCCGATTAGAAGATGGCAAAGTGGTGGTTTGGTCCATATGTCGTAAGGTTTTTTTTTACAATGCTACGTATGCATTAAATGAGATGGATGGGACAGCTCTAAGGATTCTAGTGGTGGTGGCTGGAAAATGTATCAAGCTCTTTAAACACCAGAAGTCTTCAGCATATGAGTTGAAGGAGTTGGATACTGAGCATGAACATGAGAATATGGAAGAAGAAGAGGTAGAAGATAAAGACATTGACATGGCAGAGGATGCTTCTTTTAACACTGCAGATCCATAAGACTTTGGCACATGCCGGAGGATATGCAGGTTAAGAGGCGATGGATGTCATGCTGCTACACGGACACAATGTGAAAAAATCTAGAGTGCATCGTCATTTGGATTTCTTATTGATCTAGAGATTCAATGACATATTAGTCATTAGTGTCAGTGTACGTAGTGTGGATGGCTCAAAAATACTAGATTTTTGGATAACTTTAGGCTATTTTTATATTTGTTATATTATTTCTTATAAATATCCAAAATTTGTAGACAACTTCTAGAATAGGGTGACATGTAAAAGAAAGCAAGTGGCTTTCAACCATTTTTGGGGGATTTTATGCTAAAAGAAGGATTAGCAAAATTGTGCATGCGTAATTGCAGTTTACAGGCAGCAAACAACATTCCAAACAACTGGGAGAAGAAGAAGAAGTGATCTGGGAGAATTCTGGCCAAGTGTGCTGGTATTTTACCCCCCTTTTGGAGCCAATGGAAGCATCAGATTGGTGGTATGAGCAGTAGAGAGGAAGCTACTATTTTATGTGAGTTTTTGGTCTACAAGGGATTTATCTTCTTAGGATGCAAAAATAAATTGTAAGGCTTCACCTCTATGAGTATTCTTCTACATCTTTTATTTCTTTAAACCCCTTCTCTTCCATCTACTCCTCTCCCTGAATCTCCCTTCACCCTACTATCTCTTACCCCCATGGTAGACTTTCAACCCCAAATTCTCCAACAACTTCTTCTTAAATCATGATGGATTGAGCACAGAGTACATCTTCAACAACATATTATTGCTAGGATATATTGCATTGAGACAAAGGTAGATATATTTGAGGAAATTCACTTGTTGAAGACTAAAGGAAGACATGTAAAGAAAGGAAAGAATACTTATACATAGGTCAATTAAGCAGTGTTTCAAGCACTCAGAAAAGCAATCACCAAAGAGTAATCCTACATGAACTAACAATAAAGAAGCAAGGAACACTGGTTGAAACCCACTAAAAAAAAGAGCAAGTACCTAAGAGGATGGGTGAAAGATAGATACTGCCTCAATTTCTTGATTTGGAACAACCTATGCCCATTGACATTGAAGGTTATGATCAAGATAATCATGGAGGCTCATTTGGTTTATCATTAAAAGAGACTAAAGATATGCAAAAAGAGTAGCTTGATGAGTGTTTAGAGGGGAATAGAGTTCAAGAATTTAAAAAGAGAAGAAATGTCAACTATCAAAGGGTGATTGAAAAAAAATTTCATAGCCTTGCAAAGAGACAATAGCACTAAAAGCTTTAAATTTTATATAAGATACATGCAATTGTTATGAAAGCAGTGCTTTTGGATTGAAGAATTCAAAGACATATGTGCATATAAGAGGAATCCATTATTGAATATATAATGATGGGCAACATATTCATTTAAATGGCATGAATGTCCTTTGGAGAAATGTAAATTGTGGATAGCATCATGGACGAACTGGTTGGCTCATGTTACTTTGACGGAAGGAGTAGTTGACATGATAATAGTTGAAGATGGCTTGCAAAGCCAAGGGACATGATGGAGTGGGCACAACATATGACGAAGGAGTTGGATTGTTGAGATTATCTGGATATGCTGATGGAGTAGATCAATGGTGTTTCATTGTCTTATGGTAGTGAAATGTGTGTTTGACAGAGGTAAATGCTAATGGAGATATGGCATATTCTTTTATGGAAGGCTAACCGTAGAGAGTTGGCTTGCGTGTCTTGGGGGGGTTGGGGGCGGGGGGGGGGGGGGGGGGTGTTGTTGAGGATGGTACAATTTTGAAATGTTTACTTTTGTTCGACAGAGGGGTGATTCCAATCCAAGTGTCTTATAAATGGCATGCTAAAGTGCAAATGATGGAATGAAGTGGTGGCAAGATCGAGAGCTTTGACTCTTCATTGGCATGACTCTCACAATGAGTTTTTGAGCAAGCTAACCTGCTTGCATATTTCAGGCATTGTAGGGTGATAGTAGATCCTAGGCAAGCCATCATGGGTATTTTTAGAGAGCAAGATACCCACCTACATGGATAAAACAAACTAAAAGCATTAAAAAAAGTTTTAAGGCTTAAAATCCCTTAAATGCAAACAAAAAGCTTGCATGGAAAACACAAATTAAAAGCATTAAAAAAAGTTTTAAGGCTTAAAAAGCCTTCAATGCAAACAAAAAGCCTAAGTGTGTTAAATACATAGAGAGGAATGCATTTATCTATATAAAGGGGGGAAAACAAAGAGCAAAGGGCCCTTTTCTTGATTTTTTGAAAACGTGTATCTTGTGGAGAGGAGGTTCACACTAAGAGAAAATTGAATTGGAGAAGATATGACTTATTGGCGCACACTTTGGCCTACAAGAAGCCCGAGGATTTAAGAGTTAACTGGTATGTGTCTATGCAAATTTTTATTAAAATGCAGAGGTTGTTTCATTAATTCACAAGTTAACATATGTTTTGCGGTTTCATATTGTGAGCTTGTACATATTTGACAATTTATTTTGTTGCAAATTACGCTAAGAACCAAAGTCAATCACATTATTGATACTCCTAGTTGTCTTGTTTTTAGGTTGTGCGAGAGGATTGTTTTTTAAAACCACTCGTGAAACATTGTTTTTGTCTTGAAACTTGGGAGCTTTTGTATTTTTAAGATATTTGCACTAAAATCATGTTCATTTGCTCAGCATGTCTTCTTTTCACACACCATTCTCTTTCGCCTCTTTCGTCATTCTCTTCTTTGCGCTTACTTTCTTATCACTATGAGATTCATTTGTGGTTGATTTGCTAAAATGTTTAACAATAGCTCTTCAAGTAATATATATGCAAACCCATGCAAGTACAAACTTACCATTCAACTAGATCCAATTTATATGTCTTGGAGAAGTATACATCATCCAATACTAACAGATAAGATGGAGGTTAATAGATTCTAAATACAAGGAAAGAAGCATATAGATTTGTGGGTGGATGGAAATATTTATCCCAAGGACCCTTCTACAGGTAAACCTCCTCCTTTTTTCAATATTCATGACTACATAAGATATGTTGGAGAAGGTTATAACGGGATACTTGGCTATTGTACAAGATTAAGTTTTACATCTTGCACATACATGACTCAAATGCATGAAACGAGAAAAGCATTATTAATTTCACAAATAAGTATTTCTAAGCTAAGGGATAAGATTGATATTTTGGAAAATGCTAATAAGTCATTATAAGACAAGCTAACACACTTGAAGAAAACTCTAATAGGATTTTGAGAGAGAAAGAGACCATTAAAAAATATAACCAACTTATGTGAGAGTAAAGAAAAGAAGACTAAATATTGCAAAGAAATATGTCTCTAATATATTGGATATTAATATCTAAGAGAATAAGGAGAAAATCAATCTTTTAAAAGAGACCATAAATAAGAAAGATATTTTGAGGATTCTTAAGTCACCTCAAAATTATCAAAAACATGGATCTAGAGCATGACAGGAGCTATGGAGGATGGAAGATGAATACACAACTCATGGTGACATAGACTTAGATAGACTAACTATTACACAAGTGAATTAGGTTCCAAGATGGAAGCTTGGACTCATAAACACATTCTTGTGTAAGATGGACAATGACACTGACAATGACTCAAATTGATAGTTCCATTACTTGAAATGAGTGTCAACAAGTACATGCCTTTATAGCTTTTGGATAGTACCAATGTACCTCACTGTGCTTATGGGCTTTTGTCATCTCTTCCTAGAGCATACATCATATGTCTATCTTCCAGCCTCTTTTGGACACACATATTAAGCATTGTTTGCTATTCTCAACAAGAATGTGGATTTGAAAGGCCCAAGTCTAGTATTCCAAACATTATTAAGTCTCAAAGTGAATAAGAAATGTTGGTGGTTGGGTTGGTAATTTTGATGTGAAATGGTATATGAGCATCGACTTAAAAACTATCAAATGTATGCTTGAAATATACAATGGAGTAAATGCAAAATATCCTTGTGTTTACTGTATGGAAAGTATTGGGTCTAAAGATTGGAGCAGCTTGCACCTTGTAAAAAGAGCCCCAACTAGAGACTCTATAGATTTGAGTAAATTTAAAAGCATACAAGATATATGGGATCCCATTCTTTAAATTCCTCTTAGACATGTTCATATTTGTACTTTGCATGCAGAGATTAGAATAATTGACAAACTTCTCAAGGTGCATCTCAACTATGCATACTCGATTAAGCCCTTGTCTTTATCAGATGAGTGTATTGAAAAATGTGAGGCATTACTCTAGAAAATGGATTTTCATGGAGGTCAAGTTCACTTAATAAAATATCCAACACTTTCAAGGAAAATAAGAGATGTCTTGTGGTTGATATCTCTATGGGAGGCTCAAAATTCAAACACTTTTTAAGAAGTCATACAAGGAAAAATGTGAACATTACTTAGGAGTATTGGAGAGATTTGTGTTGAATAATGACAAACATTGCAAGTACACCGTGATTTGCATTTCTAAGGATGGAGGTTTGGAGACACCTAAATGTTTTCCTAAAGCTTCTCAACCAACAAAAGACAATATACATATATCTATGTAACGTGTCCACATGTTCACTTCGGACACGTCTTAGCAATCCATCAGAAAGGAGGTCTAGAAAGCTCCCCCCGGCACTCCCATGGAATGTCACGGGGTTTGTGATTTAGGATTTTCCACGTCTGCCACGTAGCGGAAGTATTCTGGCCGTTCCCACTTAGGACCTGACTTGAATTAGGGTTTTTTCCAATGGTCATTTCCTAAACGGCAACTAGCATTGAACCCCGTAACGAACTACTTTACACAGAAACGCCAGGGCCGAAGCGAATTCACGCTCCACTTGGTTCAAGGAGAATGCGAAATGAGAGGGATGCAAAGCTCAACCTCTCTACTATAAAGCATAGTCCCATTCCATTCCCCTAAAACAACGTAAATCGGGATTATTATAATCTAGACTCTAGGTCAGCGCCCTTGCTATTCATGTCCTCTGAAACGATCTTCTTGTTGTCCATTATGATTGAGAAAAGTTCCCGGCCAACCGGGACCACCCATCCATAGGAAGACCCATGGCCACATCCACCGCACTTTCCTCAAGTTGTTTTAGTTATCTAATTACCTACCACATTTAGTTGGACATGCATCAAACAGCTTCCTTAATTAGTCCGCCGTTAGGCACCGGTTCCTTCACGTAATCATAGCACTTGACATAGAAAAGCAATGTCAAACAAGTTTCTTTTCAACAGCTTATCATATTTATCTTTGGAATACATTTATAAAGTCCAACCCGTAGACTTATCCATAATCCGCCCGAAGGCTATCCAGCAATCCACAGGGACTACTAATCCAAGATTCCGCCCATACACTAGTATGCAGGCCTCGAGATCCAATCCCGAGTCACGTTGGCCTCTTGTGCAGGGCCCGAAAGGTGAGGGATCTATGGCCAGATCCCCCTGGCACCCAAGCGTCCTCCTGCTCCAAGTAGCGCTCAACGAAGAGACCTCTCGTAGTGGGTTCGGTCTACCTTCCCGGTGCAGTTAACAACCCCCTTGGTTAGGGTCAGGCAGACAGTCGGGGGTAACTGAGGCTTCCTCTCCCTTCAGGCCTTCAACATGAAGCATTAGATATCTTTTCATCTTTTAGCTCATTGAGCAAACAAAGCAAAACATTGCTCTTTAAACTGTTACAAGCACAATCATTTCCAGTGGTCGTTATTTTGCCAACTGCTAAGGAGTGAATCCTTCTCTCCGAATGCATCTAGCATTTGATCCGGGATCAATTTTGACTTGGCAAGATCTCTAGGGGTTTGTTTGTTAACCCTTATGTCCTTGGGTTAGGGCCATACCCTATTAACCCAACTTAAACAATACCTTAAGTTCTATTAATAGAAAATATGTTGCTCCAAATTATTGATTGGTCCTTTGCTTCCAAGAAAATATCTATTCCCCTTATCTTGGTCACTTTTTCCAAGCAATGTACTATATTAGGACGACTACTCATCCTCTTGCAAGATAAACTTGTGCAAGAATCTGCCAATCTTATTTCGAGGAATTGGCCATTCTCTTGTGGTCAAACCACAAGATCATGGGACTTTGCAACTTGTTGCATAAGTGCCGCATCTAATCCATGGGACTATTTTACCCATCGAACAACGTCTTCTAATCACGGATTCATGATTAGATAGGAAACAGGGTTGGAGTGTCTTCATATCCCATCCGTTCCTGATTGCACTAGGCCGACATCGTCAGTCCTAGGGTTCCAACTCCATCCGAGTTTCATCTTTTTAGCAAGTGATCCTTAGGGTAGAAACCCTAGATTGTTTCTTGCAAGTATGACCTATTGTCCCTACATTCCGTGAATGTAGGCAGGTCTTTAGGGTATGAGAGTTTCAGCTTGGCAATAAGAGCGATTAGGTCACGTCCTCAACATGCTAAACCCTAGTTAGCACTTAGGGTATGTTGCATCGATTTAACCATTCCTAAGCGATTCCTTCGCAGTTTTAGGTGTTTAGGGTAAACCAATTTACTTGTCTACTCATGAAGATAATTACGATACCATTCTCGTAATCACATGATTCATTGCCTACGTATGATTAGATTTACAAACCCTAACTTTTTTGGTTAAGATCAAAGTGTAGGTTAAGTTACGGCATAATTTCCATTGATCCTTCTAAAACATGCATCCACGATTCATGCTGCTAGGCTTTTAGGGTTTATGTTAAAACGAACCATGCAGCCTTTTCCTAATTTCATTTCTGAATGAATTATTCGTATCTGAATGAGCATTACACAACCTTTCGTAACTACTTATGTAATTGATTGAGATTTATGCTAACTGACTAGATTTTAATCTACTTCATGCAGCCCTAGAATCATTTCCATGCCTTGCAAATTCCAACGGTTGTTAGCAATCTTCTTTAATGAATCCTTGCAAAGAAGAGATGTCCCATAATGCAACATGCGATTTTATCTTTCCATGCATAATCGAAGTGTACATCAATAATTTCGACTTTGTAAAGATGATCATTAGTTTATCTAAATTCGTCACTTTGCAATGCATAAAAACAACTTGCTAAGAATGCATAGACGTCTTATGTCCTTCTTTTGTTCGTTTCTTTGAAAAAAAATACAAATGACTGATTCTTCAATTGTGAGTTATTTCCTTTAAAATGGCCAAAGTGCATCCTAATTCCATAAATTAACCATGCACAAATGCAATATTTCGACGTAAACCAAAATTAGAAAGAAAACCTGGACTTGTGGATTCGATGAAATGTCCACATGGATGTCAGGAGATGATCCTCCTGCGGTTGCACCTTGTGCCTTTTTAGGGGCCATTGAGAATTTGACCTTCTTGCCTTGGCCGCAGACTTATGATCTTGGCCCGTCTCCCTTGTACGTGCAATTCCCTTTTGAAATAGGACTTCCTTGACCGATGGACCTTCTTGCGAAATTTGGGCTTTGGAAATGGGAACTTATGAACTCCCCTTCTTTTTGTAGAAGTTCCGGGAATAGAATTGATCTTCACGGAAAGGGGCTTAAGAAAATCATCGGGGTAAAATGGCTTGTGGGAGTTGAAATGGGAAAGGGTTTAAAACCCAACGAATATGGATTTATGTGAGTCAACGGGAAGGGCTTCAAAAGAAAGCCGAGGGATAAAGTGGACTTAAGGAGATTCAAGGGCTTAAAACCGACTAGTGTGGGAGTCCATGGAAAGGAGAAAAATAGCTTTGTAGTATGCAAGGGGAGAAAGGGTGCTTAAATTCCGGGGGTTATAAAGACCCCTTGGGAAGGGCTTATAAAAGTCCACAGGAAGGGGGTTTAATTGGCTTTAAAGGACTTGTGTGGGGGAAATCCACGGAAATGGCTTTGTGGAAATGCTAAGGGGAGGGCTTTGAAAAACCCGGCTATGGTGTCTTTTGGGGAAACCAAGGGGGGAAAAGGGTTTAATTCTCGGAGTAAGGTGAACTTTAAGGGACTTGGGTGGAACCCCACGGAAAGGGGTGCTTAAATCCCGAGGGTGGCAAGAGAAAGGCTTAATTTCCCGGGGTAAAAACCCCTTGTGTAAAAATGCAAGGGGGGAAAGGAGGCTTAAAGAGCCCTCCCTTAGAAGCTTCCAAGGCTTCTAGCTTCAGCACGTGGCAGGGAGGAAAGGGGATAGGAGCTTGATGGCGGCCACGATCTTCAAGCGGCAGTGGACGGAGACGGCGCTGGCGGCGTATCCAGACTTTAGGCGGCGGCAGCAAATGCAGCACGTACTTCTCACCTCCCTCCTTCAGCCTCATGACTCCCTCCTCACGCAAAAATTTTCCTCAGCTGTTCCTCCTCTCTGACACCCTCTCGACTACTCAGGTCCCCCTTACTCCACCCCTTTGAGAGGGGGGGGGGGGGGGGGGGGTATTTATAGGAAGAGGGGGTAAGGCCTCCCTCCCCCATGTGGTGCCCTCATGGCTCCTCTTCTTCCACCTCATGACTTCCCATAATAGCCCCCATCCTCTTCCCTCAGCCATGCTTCGGCTGGGGAGAAGAGAATTAAAAAATTTTGCAAATTTTATCATTATCCTCTTGACCTCCTCCCAAGAGGAGGTTCATACCAAAATATGCGGGTTTCTTAGTCCTTAGTCTTGATTGGCCAATGGAGAGTGTACTATTTAAAGACCAAACCGTCCGTAACCACAATGTCGGCATTGTCATTTGCCTAAGACTCACACGGGCTCGTAATATTTTTCAGCAAAAATATTACACTCTAGAAGAGTTTAAAGGTTCAATTACAAATCTTGTTCAAGTAATAAAGGAGGCATGGGGAGAAAAGGATATCACATTTTATTTGGTAAGAGAGAATATTTTATCCAAGTTTTCTTTGATAAAATTTTTGATGATATAAATGACTGTTACTCCCTCGTATTTGTAGCACATCCTTTATATCCATGGGCCTTACTTTGTGGAGGAGCAAGGCTAACGGCCAAGGCAAGGAAAAATCTCACTATCAAGTACATGCAAGTTTTTTTCGAAGCAGAAGATGTAGAGGAGGAGGTATGAAAAGCAATGCTCTTAAGGAGTTATTCAATTGGCTTTTTTGATGACAACTTCAAAGAATGAATACTAAAGATGCAATGAGACCAAATAATTCATAGCATTTTTCAAGATATAAATGTACAAAGCTAGCTCTGAAGAGCTTTTACTTCTTCCTCCTCAAGGATCTAAACCTCTATAACACATAAATTTTCTTCTCTTTTAGCTAACTATGGATTTTATATCAAATCAATTTTCCCCCAAAGTATAAGAGAAAAGGGCCAAAAAGTAACTCTAGAGGCAAAGAAACCAAGACCATAAATCCAAAAATCCTAATTGTCGCTATCTTCTCCAAAAACATCACCTTGTATGGATTATATTATGACCCAAAGAAATCAAGTAGCCTTATATGTGCCTTAATACATAGTATAGGCCATGTTGCTTTCTCTAAGAAGATGTTATGGAGTACTAAGAAAACATGAAGATCAATTCTTACCAAGTAATAGCCAAGTGCAACACCTTTCAATGAACTGCCACCAACTCTCAATCCTTTGCCTCGTCCTTATAAGTTATCAGAACCTTCAATCTCCAACTGCAAAAAAGATTAATATCAAATAAAAGTTGAAATCAAGCATATCAATGTACCTTACAAAATCGAAGATAATAGTACCAATTGGTTTTCATCATGCTTTGGCTTAGGTGGATTCCATATACTAATTGATGTTGACATCTCATTGATATCTTGCAATTCTTTAACATACTCCAACTGCTCTCTTTCAAAATTGAAAATTCCAAGTTGGGTCTTGAAGATGGTTAAAATCCTCATCAGTAATCCCCAATTTTCTCAACATCCTTTGCCTTGTTGAAACAAAGAGAAAGTACATTCCCTACATCAATAAACTTGTCATTTGCAATTTTAGTGTCTAGTTTAAATAACTCTTCATTGGATTCATTTTTTACATCAACTATGCCCATTTGCAGCATCAGATGCCTCCCTAAGATTAATAATCCTCCTTAATATTAAAGAGCCTTTGGATGTCTAATAGTTGTATATATTCATTGTCCTTAAAAGGAAAAGTTGAAAGAGAAGGAATAATATAGAAAGAAGGGAAGTTAGGCACAATATCTATATTTGCATGGCTCTCTTCATCAATAATGGTCTCAGCTTTGAATTGGGCAACATCTACTTTGTCAATAATATATGCTTTTTGCTAAGGGTCCAAACATTCCTCTATATCCTTCTCATTTGCCACCTCATCCAAAAGGCAGACACTAGAAAATTTTACTACCTCCAGCTGTTCATCAGATTTAATAGGATATTTAACAAGAGTATATATAATGAATGCAGTTGCTTTTGACACAAGCTTGTATTTTCTAGAATGAGCAGAACAAAACACGTCTGTTGCACAAAACCTGCCAAGATAATGAGCTCCACATTTCCTTGTGAATAGTGACTTCTCTAAAGGTGAGGTCCCAATAGTAATATGAATATATTCATTTGTATCATTTTCAACCACAAGCAATGCTAGACTTTCAAACTCAGCAAAGTTCTCCACACGAAACTTTTTACAAGAATTCACAACATGATCAATACATAGTAAGATAATTCCATGCCATTGTAAAGAAGAAAGTCTAGAAGCCTTTCTAAGGGAGAAACCTCTATGATTTGAGACAATCCAAGAACCCTCAATGGTGACTTACCTTTGCCTAGAGATTTCTTAGGCATTCCCATGCTTGCTATTGAGCATGGGGAAAAAGCAGAGGGAAGTTCATGAGCAAAAGTAGCATAAATTGAACCCCTTGACCCTAAAGATAACCTTCTTCTTTTCTTGTTTGGTGTGCCCACATCTGGGGATCCTTGAATATCTTTTGCATCAAACATTGTAGGGTCCACAATATGGTGCCAAGAGAAAAACTCGACCACACCAAAAACACATCCTTGCTTTGTATCATGCAACACCAATACAACACGAAAACAAACTTGTGGGCCTGGCGAATGGCTTTCCTCACTTCTTATCATCTTCTAATTAACAAGAGAAAGGAAAAGTACAAATAATAAGAAAGAAGAATCGAAAATAGGTGTAAAAGAGTAGGACAATTAAGATGCAAGATCGAGTAAAAAAGTATACAATGACCTTACCACTTGTATTTATACACCACTAGGGCACCTTACCACATGGACACACCATGTGGATGGCCATCACAAACCCTAGTCAATGATAGAATTCCACGTTATGTAGACCACACCAAGTATATAAGATGATCCGTGGCTTATGTAGCTCATTTTAGTCATCCAACATGCTACGAGTTAGTTCACATTCCAGAGTCATCTCCCTATACATCCTATGATGCGGCAAGAAGTCCTCCAAGGGATGCATTGATCTTCCTTGTGCCATATTGTTAACAAAATGATGTGCCCAACCAACAATCACATGATACCAAGCGATTAAGGATTTGAAAAATGTCTCCTACGATGAGTCATCCACAAAATGGTGCAAGCAGGTCTCCTATGGAGCCTCCCAACTATTCCATCTCATGTTGTATCGGCCTGTCATGCCATATCGGCCTTTGTCATTTTGTATCAGCCCAAGTCTATTACTCATCCACGAAACGGTGCGAAGAGGCCTTCTACTGAGGTTCCCAACTATTGTTCTCTCTCGTAATATTGGCATGTGCCTTGTCAATCATCTACGAAACGGCATGAAGAGGTCTCCTAGGTAGCTTTCCAATTGTTGCCTTTACCCCATATCAATTGCTTTCGTACTGTATTGGCATGCATCAATCATCTATGAAACAATGTGAAGAGGCCTCCTATAGAGGTTTCCGATTGTTACTCTCACACCGTATCATCCATTGCTATGCTCCCAGTCAAATATTTTTTGTTTGCTCTTTCTGTCATTTTCAAGGCATTCATGGCAAGGACAAAGTAGACAGCAAGGAAAATTTATATAGAGAGCAAGGATAATGGACAAGATTCAAGGCCATTAGAGGTTCCAAAGGCTGTTTGAAACAATGTGAAGAGGCCTCCTATAGAGGTTTCCAATTGTTACTCTCACACCGTATCATCCATTGCTATGCTCCCAGTCAGATATTTTTTGTCTGCTCTTTCTGTCATTTTCAAGGCATTGATGGCAAGGACAAAGTAGACAGCAAGGAAAGTTTATATAGAGAGCAAGGATAATGGACAAGATTCAAGGCCATTAGAGATTCCAAAGGCTATTGCTCTTAAGATCCCTCCTACCCTTAGTTTTCCCCAGTCTCCTGCTATGTAATCGAAGTAATCAAGTGCAGAGTTTGTGTCTTCTCCTCCTACTTAAGGCAATGTTCATGTGGTTAATGATCAACCCAATGATCTTGCTGGACATTCCTCTCCTCTAATGGCAATTAGAGGTTCCAAAGGTTGTTGCTCCTAAGATCCCTCCTACCCTTAGTTTTCCCCAGTCTCCTGCTATGAAATCAAAGTAATCAAGTACAAAGATTGTGTCTTCTCCTACTTAAGGCAATGTCCATGTGGTTAATGATCAACCCTATGATCTTGCTGTGGACATTCCTCTTCTCTAATTGCCAAAGGTTTCAACCTCCCCTAGAGCACCTAACCAACCAACCGATCAAGCTAGACCCTCTTTTGCTCAAGGAAGTGAGTCTTCTGAGCCAATGAGAAGAATAAATTCTAGGTTTTACTATATGCAAAAGTATTTTAGTGAGATAAGGAAGGCTCAAAGATCTACGTAGCATATTATTCTAAGGACAGCTTTTATCAAAGTTGTCAAGGGTATTTCTGATAGATTATTAAGAGTGTCATCTGATTCTGGCCTTCAAAAGAAATGGCATCTTGCAATGATTATATGTCTTTAAGAAGCAACTGAAGATTTTGATATTGACTTTATGAATGATACTTACATTGTTAATCTAATGATTAATAAAAGTACTTTTTTGAAATTTGAATCATTTTGACCCTTATGGAATATTAACCTTTAACATTGGGATTCGACTAGAGCAAATGTTTTGCACCCATATGTAGATGAGTTTCTCCTTGGACCTAATGAATGTCAAGACTTAGCACTCCACTAGGGTCAATAGCACCACTAGTAGTGCGAAACTAGTGTACTTTTTTGGGGGGGATGCCAAAGACTAAGGCGAGTAAATCAAGTGACCTTTTCATGCACTTGATCATACTTTTCTTGTCAACTTCAAAGCGATCTTTTCAAAAAATTAATGAGCCATCCAACGCCTACCCCACGTCAAGGGATTGGCATTTGGCAATGTGCTAGAACAAAACCAACCCGAAGGAGAACACGATTGTGATGGTAGGCCATCCACTAACTAGCATGATACTATTTCAATGGCCAGCTACTCTTAACAACGATATGATTTGTAAGAGTAGTTGTATTTTACCAACATACGCATCGATCTCCAAGCCAACCAAGGATAGTTTTTTTTATTCTCTTAAGCCTCGCCTAGTTTCATCTTCGCAAAGGATAGCGTGATGTGGAGTCGCGCAACCAATGACAAATAATTCCAATATCTATTACCAAATGAGGGCACAGCTAGTGATGTGATGACTACCCCATCCAACTTCTCGCGGGCGGGGCAGACTGCGTCTAAGACTGCACAAATACTTTGTCGAGATTCAGTAGAACAGAAAGGTGGGCACAAAGCTGTTGTAATTCACTGTAGGTATCGTTCCATGCAAAAATGTTGGTTGCGTCCGGAAATTGTTTGGAGATATCCTTCTATACAAAGTTCTTGGTTGCATCAGGAAAATGTGGCGGGTGCAGTCACTCATTTAATCACAGACAGTAAAGCGCGATATTGCAGGGAAATATTTTTCGATTGAATCCTTTTCTAAATGTACGCGAGGAGAAAGGGGGCGGGGCGGGGGCTGTCTCGAATGGGAGGCTGCCACGCGTTATTGGCCGTGGATGTGAACGAATGTTTGAATATGTATTGCAGACTCGGGGGTATATCGAGGCTCAGAAGAGCGGGCGCGTGCATTCGGGCGGTGCGACGGGGTAGCGGGCGTGGTCGGAGCAGTAGTCGTACACCATCAGCTTCCTCTTCACCCACGCCAGCCTGTTGTTGATCAGCTGAGCGGACGACTTTGGGGTGGAGCCCGTAGACGCTGTGATGGAGGCCGCAGCTGCGCCTGCGGGGGTGGAATTAATCGCCTCGGGGCTGTAGGAACAGGCGGAGATGGAAGCGGGAGAAGACGGGGAGGCGATGCAGGCACGGGCTTGGAAGTTGCGGTAGGACGCGACGAAGGGGGAGTGCTCCCAATTGATCTTCACCCGGCCCCCTTGCGTGGCCCAGCTGTCGCCGTTCCAGATGCTGGAGAAGACGCGGAGGGGCTGCTGCTTCAGGTAGGGTACGCCAGCCGCCTCGCTGTTGACGAAGCCGCGGATGGGCACTCCGTCCACCAGGAACCTGTAGCGCGCGGCACGAACAGATTAGCTACCATTCACATCATCTTCGTACGCTTAGAATGCTTCCAAACTGATTGAGCTAGATGGGAGTCCTAATGACATATATCCTCCATGTGACAAGATAAGTACTGGCGAGTGCAGCAGCTTGCTGGCGTTGATGCTTACAGGATGCGCTGCTTGCTCCAGGAAACGGAGTAGGTGTGGAAGTCCTTGGTGGGGTCGAACCAGAGGTAGATCCGCTGCTCGCGCCCGCCCACCCCGCTGGAGAAGACGTTCGTCTGCAGCACGTAGGGTTGCCCCGACGAGTTCCCCAGGAACTCGAAGTCCAACTCGTCGTGGTTGGACGTCTCCGACGACAGCTGCATTTTGCAGCCCGTAAATACGAATGAGGCTGATTTATACGTATTGAACCCGAACATCGGCATTCGAGTCATGTAATCTAAAATGCTAGCTAGCTCAATCGTTCGTTTAGGTCGGAGATTGAATAAAAGCTTACATAATAGGCTGTCACCGTGCCCGCCGAGTCCCCCGGTACCAGCTTGATCTGCATGTCGATGTTGCCGAACAGGTAGCTCTGCTTCGAGGCAAACCCCGAGCCTACAGTTGCACACAAGTCACTAATTACTATAACTCGACATTCTCCTCCAATGTTACACCCAACACTACACAATATCAGCATAGGTGATAGGCTGCTGCTGCCAATAAGCCACTTATTATATCTAGTTACCTGTGTTCTGGTCCAACACCAGCTGCAGCTCCCCTCCCGACGGCGAGAACCGCACGTTCGACGGCGCCCGCGACACCGCGAAGTTCTCCGCGAAGCTACCGCTGCTCGCCGCAGCTGCCGCGCTTATAGCTACTGTACTAATGGTCGTCGAGAGAACGAAGAAGAATAAGGGGCCGAGGACCACATTGATGTCGCAGAGATGCCGCTGGGCCGGCCGGAGCGACGGGGACGATTTAGATTCTCTTATGAGTGTCAGCGCCTGCATGTTGACCAGGAGGCTCACTCTCTCTCCCTCCCTGTGTTGTGTCTGACGCTCTATCTCTCTTCCTGCGTCGTGTGTGACGCTGAGATCAGAGTGTGATATCAGAGGCTATAAGATTTGACGGACTAGGGGGCGGGGCGCGGGGACGAGAAAGAGGGGATGTGAGACTGTAGAGAGAGTGTGTGTGAGCTGTGCGTATGTGCACAGTGGAACGAGTGAGAGATCGATAAGGATGAATAACCCGGTATACATCGAGCAAAGAGGGGTATGTATAGGAGCTGTGTAGTGTGAGGCGCGACGAGAGAGAAGCTATGTCGTGAATCGGAAAGAGTGAAGAGGAAGGTGAGCGGTTTGTTTCGTGTCCTCTGGCGCAGCTGGAAGAAAGAGCTTTTTCCGTGCAGCCAGCCACCCAGCCTGGCCAGCTAGACGACCGAACAGAAAACGCGGGCAATAGGCTGGGGCCTAGGCCCGTGAACGCGTTTTAGCTTACCGTTGGGTTCTTTGCTCTCATCACGTGTGCGAGCAAGGTTTGCAAGTCTAGGGTTTTCGAGCCATCCATCCCACGTCTAGACTCTATAGTTCGATAATAACCACTTGCGCAATCGAGAAAATGCAAGAGCCAAAGAATTGGCGAGCGCCTTGCCAAGAGCTTATTCTAGGGAGAGAAATGCACACCTCAAGAGCGTCTTCAATTTTTAGGCTTAACATTACCCTTCTAGAGAAATACTAGTCCCTTGGCACTCAAAATCGATGGTAGCATATTAGAGCTTGCTCTATAGACACCATTTGTTGGGGATGCTTATGATTATCAAGGTCTTATTAGAGATGTGTTTGTTGCATTAGATGATCATATCGGTGGATGATGGCTATAATCATCGTAGATGATTCTTACTTGTAGAGAATGGTATTGCCATTGAACTCCCCTCTCAACTAGATGGCTTGATAGAGGTATTGATGCCAAGCTGCTATTCTCTAAAGGACAAACAACCTGTGAAATTCATTGTTCTTGGTTCTAACCATTGTTTTGTTTGGAAATCCTAGATGTCTTCCCAAAGTTGAATGTCGTTCCTATAAAGACAAGAAGCTAGCAATAGTAATAGATCTCCACGAGTGCTATCATAGTGGATGCTAATCCATATAGAGTCTAGTGAGGCCCAAAAGCAACTACCTTCTAGAGAAATCTACCCTCATATTACTTACACAAATCATGACTTGTAAGCTTTTTTTACATAACTAATTATGAATGTATTTAGGACTACCATGATTAGCTTTTGTTTGGTAACTAATTATGATTACATCTAGGACCAACTATCACACCGTAATGGTCATTACTAAAAGTCTTAAATCAAGATATACTTTAAATTTATGAATCCAATCACTCACGCACACGCGCGCGCGCGCACACACACACACACACACGTTGTAATCTTGTAAGAAAACTACGCACACAATTGTCCGTGTGTTTTTAGACTATAGTTGCCCAATATAACATTTTACAAAAAAGATATAAGAAAGAATTGTTACTACTTTTGTAATGATAAAAGTTAAGTTGTTGAAACAAAGGAGAGTTAATAACTAACATACTTTTGAATATACTTAGCACATTTAGGAATTGGTTATGTATTATTAGCCTCGTGCTCACGGAGACCATATTCATGGGTAGTCTTTTTCATAGTATGAAAGAGGGTTAAAGAAAATATCTACAAGCTACTAAGAATGGGTCTACTTCTTAATTAGTCATGTGCTGCCTAATAACCCTTGCAAAAAATGTAGGAGGCCTTCTTCGTTTAGAGATAGGTTTAATAAGATGAAACCAAGCCTTTAAATCATCAAAGTGATATATGCTCTTAGGCACCTATGCATCCTTCTAAGCACTACAAATTAATAAGTGAGAAACTAACCTTACTCTTGGACACATAATTTATCATTTAAAGTCACAAACTTATGGTATTTGATCGTTCCAAAGAACAACATAAATGTTCTTAGCAATTCCTTTTTTGCATGTATAGGTAATATTATGTTAAAGCATTAGAGTAGATGAATTTATTTTTTTCAGCTATAATGTCCATAAAAATTTTCTCCATTTGGGTGCTTAAGAGAGCACACTATCATCTAATTGGAATCATGTTTATTGTACCACATTTTTAATGGAATTCGATTAAGCATATCAACCAAAATAACATCAAATAGAGATTAAGCTATCGAGGACCATGATAGCACAGCACTACCATGATGCATATCTTCGACCAGCTACATGTGAGGCTTCTTCAAATATTCATGTGTAAGTGTATTTTTAGCTAATATGTTGCGAAGGATGCAACACAACATGGCTTGTCTCCAATACAGATATGATCTAAATCAGACCTTCCACTCCCTCTTGTAATGCTCTTTGAGGTACTTGGATTCCCATGATCTCTTTTCATGTTCTCTTCTACAATGACATATGTATTCTTGACTTAGCTAGGTATGTATAAACAAAGAAAGAATCTACTGGGGCATCCCAACTTGTCATCTCACGAATACACTTTTTGCATCATTTAATTCAACCCTAGCTACCTTATCATTTCTATTGTATGCATAACATGATATCCAATTTTAGCTATCTTTCTTGATGTAGCAATAATCTAGGATCTTTCTCCATCTAAATACCAAAAGTAGCAACTTCTACTACATCATAGTCATTGCATACACCCGTGTTATCAACTAGTTTTTGCATCCCACCCTTTCCAAAGTTTGGATTGAGTGGTGGACATATTTCCCAGAGATGAATTTTTCCATCCTTGAAGAAAATCAAACTCTTTTCTAGTGTATCCTTATACTTCTCACAATCCCTATGCTCATGCTTAGTGCTATCATCCCAAATACACTATCAAATAAAGTCTTCATGGTAGATTGGGGCTCTCAGAGCTATAGGACACCCCTTTCCTTCCAGCTTTGTGAGCTTTAGCTGTAAATCTCACATAGCTTTGACCAATTCATCCATAACATCTTCTTTGATTGGAATGGATATAGAAATAGATTGCTTTCATGCATGCTCTATAGCATTGCTTATGGGGCTGAAGGCATAGACCCAACATGCATCTTCGCATGCCTCCTCTATCTCTTGACAAACATAGAGGCATCATCTTTAACATCTTGCTATTCAATCTTTAAATCCTACTTAGTAGTCTCATCTTCCAAAAGTTCTTTTAAGCTCAATTGCAAAGCAAGATTTGCAAACTATAAAACTAATTCTATGTCCTCGGATTCAAGAGCATATTACTATGCAATATCCAATTGGCCAATTTGGTGCTCAAACTTGCATAAAAGCTTTGTAGTTGCAAGACATTTGTTGGGTTTCATAACCCACTCCATGAATGTCCCACAAGTCATCAAATATGTATCTTCAATAAAAAAACTCCTCCTTTAGAGCTTTCTTGAACTCATCCCATCCTACATCTTTCACATAAATTTCATTTATGCATGGCTTTAACTCATGCACTACAAGCTGCACAAAATACTACACAAGGAACTTTTTAATCATTCCCTACATAGGTAAAAAAAGAAATTCCCTATCTATTGCCTAGTTAAAAATACACATAAGTAGGGAAAGTAAGTAACAATAAAAATGGAACATTTCCTAGTTAGAGAAACTAGGGAATCACATAGGAAATCTAGCTATTTGCACTCATGGGCATACTTCATATGCATGTGCTCTAAGTAGAGTGCTCAATAAAGGGCATTCATAAGGACTGGTTGTATTCCTACCTCTATTGATTATGCAAACATCACTCGGAGCAACTTTGCTATTGTGAGGAATGGCCATGCAATCTGCATCACATGGAAAATACAAAAATTAGAAAGAAAATGTATTGTTGCTAGGAGATTTCTATCATCATTTGTTCTTGCTGCAAAAACTAGTTCTTAAGTGCAACCAATGTCTCCAATAGAGGCCCATATGTATTGCGCCTTGTCTTTCACCATATGTCTACTAGTCCTTCCATCGATCAAAGCCATTAAGCACTAAGGTCTTTCCTAAACAACTATTCTACAAGGCACACTCCTTATCTAGTCTTTATACAAGCTCCCTATGGAAAGATCCTTAGCTACCTTAACAAATCTAGCTTATTGCATCAATTGTGTTTAAGGGCCTACCTCTTGTTACCTATTGAGGCAATGGACCTATACATCATTGGATCCTTTGCTTTGGCCTTTGCATATGAATCTATACATTAGTGGATTCTTGGATTTATAACCTTTGCAATTTTGTGTCCTTGTCTATAGCTCCAATATTTCAACAACCTTTCAAGACACAAAGAGACTTCCAAGGACAAAGCGAGATAGCAGCATGCAATGGTCTAGCTAAAAACATTATTAGCAAGAGTAACATTTTTACTAATTCTTATTGTGCAAAAGGAAAGGTCAAACAAGATAGAAACATGGCAAATCTATTTACCACACTATAATGCACTATAGCCACAAAACTTGGACAACATATAGATTGCATTGGAGATAGAACAAGTGCATCCAAGGAAAATAATATTGTCATTAACATATAGATTGCATGTTGCGAGCAACGGATGCATGGTTTGCATGTAGCGAATGGAAGAAGCTCCCTCTTTCTCTCTTTTGCTCATAAAATTGCATACGACTCATGAGAAATTAAAAATAGACTAAAGAGAAGATAAAGTAAGATGAAGCGACACAAGATTGGGTTCAATCTCCCCCCGACATGAAGTGGGCAGCTCCCTTCATGCCGTATTTATAATAATATTATGAAATCTTCTTTGCCCAAGATTTAGGCCCTTTACAATCACTCTTTGCATAAAGAGTTTGAGTGAACTGGAAAAGAGACAGAGTAATCTGAATTAATGGATGCATCGCACAACTCTCTAGAACCATTAATATTTTATTGGATATATCTTCTAAAAATCTATTTTGCTAATAAATATTTACATAGAGGCTATGCACACGCTTATAAGAAATAGCGATGCGTCTAATACAATAATCTTTAGAATGCTTGCGCATGGCGCGCCTTTCCAATTCTCCTTGCTCTACACATCAGCTGCCAAAAATTCACAAAATCATATTAGAATAATAATCAACTGAATAATTGCAACTAGCAATATAAATCAATTAATTTGGAATTCCATACAATAAATAATTTACAAATATGTTAATACGCGTGTGGATAAAATAGTACCACCCACATTCACACTTGCATCAACGCCCGGAAAGGATAGGTGTCCCCATCGACCTTCTGCCTAAGACAATTCTTAGGAACGTGCCCCGCATTGACGGAGAACCATTTAAGGTGCTCATTTCGCCAATGTACACACAAAGGAGAACCATTTAAGGCGCTCATCCCTTTGCATAGGTGCCACCTGGCAACATACCCTCGGGGTGGGATAGCAATTGTCCTCAATTGCTATTGGCCGGATGTGGAGACAATAAATTGGAAAAATGTCGCAAATCACAAGCATGCATCCATTGGGCTCCTTCAATATGATGATTGTGGAATTTGACAAGATAACGAGGATACGTATTTCCAGTTCTAGTGGTCATATAGTCAACATTTATAATTGTTTCAGGGATTAAGATTTCATGGTCATCTGCAATCAAGTGTGGTGATTCATAAACAGGGTGAACAGGAAGAGAACCTTTGAAGGGACGTAAAAGACTAATGTGAAAAGTGTTGTGGATTTTCCAATGATGAGGTAACTCTAATTTGTAAGCATTAGGATTAATACAATGGAGAATTTTAAAAGGTCCATAGAAACGAGGAGCCAATTTTACATTCGGGTTCTTTTCTACACTATGGAGTCTATGTTTTTCAACACGTAACCAAACATAATCTCCTTCTTTATAAATCATAGCTTACCTCTTTTTATTTGTTTGTTTCACATATGATTGTTGGGCCTTTGCTCGTATTTGTTTAACTTGCTCATAAATACTTGAATGATTTTGAATCCAATCATCAACAGAAGGTATTTTCTAAGTTAGACAAAATGTAGGAGTTGGCAATTTGTGACCATAAACAATTTCAAAAGGTGCCTTTTGTGTAGCAGTGTGAGTGGTATTATTGAAAGCAAACTGTAGAAGGTGCAAATGGTTATCCCATGTGGCTGGAGAAGAAATTGTGTAAGTGCGGATTAAATCCAAAATTGTGCTATTTGTAGCCTCTGTTTCACCGTTAGTCTTTGGATGAAATGCAAAGCTAAAATCAATCTTAGTTCCTAAGTTAGTAAACCATGTAATCCAAAAATTATTACAGAATCGAGGATCTCGGTCGGACACAATAATTTTCAGCAATCCATGGTGCACAAAAATATGCTTGAGAAATAAGTTAGTGGCTGCACTTAAGGTCTTTTTATAAGCAATGAAGTAAGCATGTTTACTAAATCTATCAACTATGGTCCATATTATATTATTCAGTGAAGAAGTTCGTGGTAAACATGTAATGAAGTCCATAGAAATCTGCTCCCAAGGTGAATTAGGGATAGGTAATGGAAGTAATAAACCATATGACTTACCATGATGTCTTTTTATGCATTGACATACAATGCAGTCAGAAACAAAATTAGAGACATCACGTTGCATATTTGGCCAGAAAAAATCTTCATGTAAATTTCTAAGTGTGGAGATAATACCACGATGTCCCATATAAGGAGGCTCGTGTACTTCTTGCATAATGAAATGACGAAAAGGATTAGTAATACATGATCATTTTTCATAAAATAGAAAACCATCGGAAATAGAAAAGTTATTAGTAGGAATCCATTGATTGTTAGATAAATTTACCCAAACATCATGAAAATCGGGATCTTGAAGGTAATTGTGTTTAACGAAGAAGTAGAAATGATAGAAATATTGTTTAATGATGGCCTACGGCTAACTACATCGGCTACTACATTTTCCTTACCTGGTTGATATTGAATGAGTGGATGAAAGGATTAAATAAATGATGCCCACTGTATGTGTCTATCAGATATTTGTGGTTATGACAATAAATGTTTAATACTTTGCTGATCGATTTTAATCATAAACTCCAAACCCATTAAATAATGCTTCAGAAGGTTTCAGTTTACAACTAGAGTATGTTATAGGGTGATTGTCTTGCATCAATACTGCACCGATGCTAGAACCACTTGCATCAATAACCACAAGAAAGAATGGTCGGTTGAAATCAGGTAATTGCACTGTGTGAGTGCATGCTTAAGTATTTCAAATGATCATTTTTGGTTGTCGCCCCAACGATAAACAAGATCTTTCTTTAACAAAAGAGTTAATGGTAAAGCAAGTAATGAAAAGTTTCTAACAAATTTTCAATAAAAGCTAGCTAGTCCTAGAAATGAACGACTTCATGTACATTTTTAGGTGTTGGAAAAGACTTAATTGCTTCAATTTTACGTGGATCTACGTGTATGCCTTTGGCAGACATGATATGACCTAAATATTCTATTTCAAATTGAAAGAAAGAATTTTTGTCAGGGTTAGCATATAGATGGTTTTGTTTTAACAAACTAAACACTAAAGATAAATGTTCTTCGTGTTCTTTTTCAGTTTTGCTAAAGAAAAGAATGTCATTAAAAAAAACTTTTACACAATGCTGAAAATGCAAAAATATTCTATTCATAAATCTACTAAATGTAGCTGGTGCGTTGGTAAGTCCAAAGGGCATTACCAAGAATTCATAATGTCCAAATTGTGTACGAAAAGCTGTCTTAAAAATGTCAGAAGTAGACATATGAACTTGGTGATATCCTGATTTTAAATCAATTTTACTAAACATTGTTGCTCCTTGTAATTTATCTAGAAGGTTGTCTATTCTAGGTATTGGATATTTATTTTTAACCATTATTTTATTAAGTGCTCTATAATCTATACACATGCCGTAAGTTTGATTTTTCTTTTTAACTAATAATACAGGAGTTCCAAAAGGCGAACTACTTGGATGAATTAATTTTCTACTTAGAAGTTCTTCAATTTGCTTCTGAATCTCTTTCTGCTCTAATTGGTTATGGGGATAGGGAGCTTTGCAAGGTGGTTGACTACCAGGAAGTAAATCAATTTGGTGGTCTTCGGGTCGTGATGGAGGAAGTTGTAAAGGTAAATCATTAGAAATCCAATCAGAAAATTTAGCAATAAAATGCTGTTGCTTTGGAGTTAGTTCAGTTTTTGTAACATCAACTTCATTAATCCATACTAAGAAAGCTTTTGATTGTTTACGCAAAGCTCGCTTCGCCTGTGTATGACTAATAATTGGAAATAATTCAGTTTCTGTTAACCCTCGAGTAAAATTTGTTTACCTTTGTGCTCAATGTGCATTGAGTGTGTGTTGTAATCTATATTGTGGTTGAATTGGTGACGCCATGGCATTCCTAGAATTACATCAGCAGATTGCAAAGGTGCTACTAAAAATTTTCGCTTTTCCTTATAGGATCCAATAAAAATTTCTAAATTATGAACTTCTTTAGTACCATTATATCATTGTCCTAGAAATGCAGCCTTAATTTTATAGGTAGATGGAATAGTTTTAAGTTGTAAGTTTCTAACTACTTTTTCTAAAACAAAATCGTGAGTACTACCATCGTCATGCAAAATAATCATATCATTATTATTGATTTTACATCGCATCTTTAATAAGGCATGCATATAAATTTTACCAGCAAGGTCTTCAGATTCGTTAGAATTTTCGCCCATAAGTGTAGCCTCATCGAAGTTGGGCATTGCTTCAAGGTCTTCGTTGGATTCTTCAACTCCAAGAAAATTCAAATGTGCCATGGGTTTCTTCCAATCACGGGTGTTGCCCATGGGACAACGACTCGCACTATGATTAGGACGCTTATAATTATAGCAAATTACATTTTTGGAAATGGCATTGGAGACACTTGGGTTAACATTTTTAGGTTCACCAAATTTAGGCAAATTTGAAGGTGGATTGGGAGGTTTAGAATTGGAAATTGATTGACCATGATTATTAAGAACATTTCGCATCCATGGCCGTTGGTTAAAAGGATTCTTTCCATATTGAGAATTCAAGTTACGGAAATAATTAAAACGAAAGTTGTTACCCATGTTGTTACCGTTGGATGCCGAAAATTGCCTTCGGTCTTTAGACTGCTTCTTTTCAATGTTGTGAGCTAGGGATATGGCTTCGTCCAGGTTATTGGGCTTGAACATGTTGACTTCGGCTTGGATGGATGGAATTAAGCCGGACATATACTTTCTCTTGAAGGTAGATTCGGCCACCATTGGCTCCACCATTTGGAGCTGCAAGAGAATGCTCCAAAATCTTTGTGTGTATTGAGAGATAGACTCACGTTCGCATTGCATGAATAGGTCCCATTGTTGTTGAATGCGAAGCTCGAATTGTGGAGGGAGAAAATTTGCAAGAACCTTCTTGCAAAATTCATTCCATGTGAGAGGATGATCAATGCTTTTACGCATGGCATCCCACCATAATGCAGCTTCCTCAATAAAATAATGAGATGCACATTTAATTTTATGACAAAAAATAAGCTTTGAACTGACTTAACCATGACAGAATTTTGCGACCATCTTTAAGACCATCAAAAGAATTAAATTTGAATGTACACTTGCTTATCTTGGACTCCGTTTGACTAGTGTGGACATCCAAAGTAGCGTTGATGGCGCAAACTAGGTTGTCATCGTTGGTAGAAATTTCAGTGTGGCAGGACACTTGAGGGACTTCAGTTCTTGCTCCAGTTGTATGCGGTGTTGACGTTCATCTTCAAGTTGCATGGATATTAAATCCATACGCTACTCCAAGGTTGGCTCAGGAAGCGATGATGCAAAGTCGAAATTGGCCATGATTGGTTGATGGAGAAATTCGAAGATTTAGGATGCCTTGCAAATGAAAAGACACATTGCTTGTTGTTGAAGAATTTTGGTATGTAAGACCAAAATTTTAAACGGTCTTTAGACAAGAAATTATGGATGAAAGTAGGCAAGAAAAGCGGGAATTTTTTATGGGAATTTTGTGAAATTTATGAGGTTGGAGAGAACTGCGTGAGAACTGCCTCTATGGAAGAGATAATTAGCTGTGATTTGTGAGGATTTGCAGTCTATGTATGACATGGAGTAAGAGAGGTTGAAGTTGATTATGAAGTTAGTAATGTAACTTGCTTAATAAGTCTTTAAGCCTTAAAAAACTTGATGTTTTAGGACAAGAAGACATCGTGGATGCTATCGTGGCGTCAAAAAATTCCCCCCTACAAAATTAAAATAGAGCTTAAGCTCTTGCTTAAGCTTAAGCAAAGCTTTTAATTAAGCTTTAACTAAGCTTACTAATCACCTGTAAGCTCCAATTCTTCACGAAACATGGCGCCATGATGTAGGAGTGGGTCTTCTTCAATGTCTAGGAAAATAGTAGAATTTCTTGACTATGATAGAGGGGTTTGGGGTTTTGAAGGCTTGGGAATCCAGCCGTGTAGTCAGTTCGCGATGAGACGGACCGTAGAGCCCGTTTGTAATAGAGGGCTCACCTTCACGCCAGAGGGTAGGTAATTGGAAGCCCAAGAGGTAGGCTGGGCTCTGATACCACTGTTGCGAGCAATGGATGTATGGTTTGAGCATAGCGAATGGAAGAAGCTCCCTCTTTCTCTCTTTTACTCATAAAATTGCATACGACTCATGAGAAATTAAAAATAGAATAAAGAGAAGGTAAAGTAAGATGAAGCGACACAACATTGGGTTCAATCTCCCCCCGACATGAAGTGGGTAGCTCCCTTCATGCCGTATTTATAATAATATTATGAAATCTTCTTTGCCCAAGATTTAGGCCCTTTACAATCACTCTTTGCAAAAGAGTTTGAGTGAACTGGAAAAGAGATAGAGTAATTTGAATTAATGGATGCTAGCAGTTGTACATCCCACCACTCTCTAGAACCATTAATATTTTATTGGACATATCTTCTAAAAATCTATTTTGTTAATAAATATTTACATAGAGGCTATGCGTACGCTTTATAAGAAATAGCGGTGTGTCTAATACAATAATCCAATAATTTCCAAATAAGTTCTTGAGGAAATAATCTTTAGAATGCTTATGTGTGGCGCACCTTTCCAATTCTCCTTGCTCTACACATCAGATGCCAAAAATTCAGAAAATCATGCTAGAATAATAATCAACTGAATAATTGCATCTAGCCACATAAATCAATTAATTTGGAATTCAATACAATAAATAATTCACGAAGACGTTAATACTGGATAGGCATCCCCATCAACCTTCCGCCTAAGAAAATTCTTAGGAATGTGCCCCGCATTGACGAAGAACCATTTAAGGTACTTATCCCGCCAATGTACACACAAAGGAGAACCATTTAAGGTGCTCATCCCTTTGCGTAGGTGCCATCTGGCAACATTCCATGGGGGATAGAACATGTGCATCCAAAGAAAATAATCTAGTCATTAACATTGTCAAAATAGATACTTTAATACTTTAAAAGATTGCACCTCTTAGAAACACACTAATACCCAATGCTCTCCTTATTATAGTGCACTAAAGAAATTATTGTGAGGCCTAGCTAAATCTCGCAAACTAGTGGTGTAAAGTCCTAAGCTATAATTAGTTACACTTCAAGCTAGCAACTCCTACATCATTATTTGCCACTAACCGAGAATCAAGATGCTCATTTTGTTCACTTGGAAGGAGAAAAACCTGGTGCATAAAGACAATGTTGGCCCAACTCAAACATCAAGCATTGGCAAACCACCACAAAGCTCTTCCCTAGCATATATAGGAGGCCAATGAGCATAGTCATGGGTATATTAAGATCCCCTTGGTCATGTTGAAACAATGACTTGAGCAGGTAAATCTAGCATCGAAATATTGCCCTATGGTATCATTAAGTGTGGCATATGAAATGCAAGATACTCACATAATTTCTCAAGGTTATATCATGCAACAAACCTATGTGGTTTCATCTAGAAAAGATATTGTTGTAACACACCCTCCTTTAAAGTGATTATGTTATAAGAAGAGACAACAATTTTAGAAAAGAGAGAAGAGAAGAAAGGCAACTAGAAAGTGGAGGGAACATGACTTCATTTTTTTTGTGGGTCACATACAAGATACCAACTCCTTGTTGTTGCAACCATTATTATCCTATTTTCGATAGTCATCTTCATCCACAAGTTCTGTTATTTGCTTTTTTCTCTATTGTCCACTCTATAGCATGTTGCCAACATTCTTATGCAACTGCCAATATTTTCAAGCTAGAAACCAAGAATAATTATTAGTACATATGCTTAAACATTACTTCTAATCTAATATTTAATGAGATACTCGAAGAAACCTGCAAACTTGCTCTACTATTGTTCCACTCACATATTGTTCATTTATTGGCTCAATTCCATTTCTAAAAGGATGATATCCATAGCCCTTTTGATTCAACACTCTCCTTGAATACACCTATGATAGTAGTCCTACATGCAGATGTGCTTAGATCCAATCATGCCATTGAGCCTCCTTTCATACCACCCAATTGATCCCATTCTTCACTGTTCTCCTCACCTATTGTGTCCTCCAAACATAGGGGAATCGATACCTCTATATCATCTATAGTAGCCCTCTCTTTCCAATAGCCTTCTTTGATTATGGAGCCCCCCTTCTACAAGTCGGTCTATTGTACCTACTTAAAACCAACCCTTCTTGCAATATCTAGCCAATAAATATGGGGAGCTTTTTGTAGTAACCCCTCACCTAAACAGCTTACTTTCTCCACAATCAAAGTAAAAGAGCCTATTTAGATGAAAAAAAAAACATAATAGGTGTACGATGCAGATTCAAAGCAGCCAATTTGATTCATGTAAGATGAACATCCTTTGGCATCTTTCAACAACAATTGAATTGGTCTTTGATGCCACACATAATAATTGTAGCCAACTTCACTATCAATGCCATTCACATCCACTACATAATCAAGACCCACTGTATTGGGTGATCCTCTTGATGAACAATCAATGCTTTGTGAGAAATGCTAGAAATTGCATCAGCCTCTACTATGCTATGTATTAATGCTAAATGGTCAACATGAATCTCTACCTCTTTTAATGAGGGGAGAGCCCTTGGGGAAGTCTCACAGCATAAGCATCATGCATAAAATAAAATTCTTTGCCTAGATCACTAGATTCTACAAGAACAAGACTAATTTTTAAGATGCCCATAGTTGCATGCAAATGCCCAATTGTATATCATTGTAAGAGTTTCCTTATATCAATATCCACTTGCACTTAAATCCTCACCAGCATGACTATCAAGTAGAAACTCTATGATCATACCTGGTTATCATCACAGCCATGAAGTCTCAATAACAAATCAAAATCAAGCTAGAGATGAGCACTTACTTGTCCCCTGCTAATTCACTGCTTCAAAAAGTTCAAATTCCATATCTTCTCTTGCCACAAGGTCTAGCTCTGTGCTCAAAACTCCATCAACCACTCTACTACAACATTGGATATTGTTTGCATCTATAGAGACCACCTTTGTTTATTAACACTAAAGATACTCACCAGATAATATTACATTTTGCATTCATGTGACTCCATTGAACATCATCCCAGATGTCTCCATACAAAACATTGCAAATCCTTTCCTTTATTCTACCTCACAACTCTCTTGTTGCAACTGGTGCGCAGATCGGATGCTGTATGCTCGCGTAGTGAATGCCGGAAGGTCCCCAAGAACAAAAGAACTCTACTTTTTGCACAAAATTCAAGGTAAAAAGCATGAACGACATGAACAAGAGACCAATTGGGTGCAATCTCCCCCCATGCCTTGTGTGAGCGCTCCACAAAGCATGTATTTTATGTATTAATCATCTTCAAGCTCAAATAATAGCCCAAATTACAAAATAGCAAGCTTTTAGCTTTTGAGCTTGCTTTAGCACAAAATAGAAATGAAGCTAGTGGGCGGTGCCCAAAGAGTCTAGCATGCCCAATACAATGTCCAAGTACAAATAACATAATCGTGCGCCCATGCCCATACAAAATAATAAATAAATATCCAACGCCTCAATAAATAGGCGCGACAAAATATAGGCACCATGCCTAAGGTATGGACCTATCAAAATATAAATGATAAATCGAATACTCGCTATCTTCCAATGCTTTCCTGCGCCATTGCTGCTATCTCTACACATCAACTGAAGCATTCACAATCATTAGTAAAATAATACAATTAAACCGACAAAAGTGAATACCTAGCGGTCTTCAACTACATAAATAAATCAACTGGTTAGAAATCAATCCTAACCTTAATTTATTACGAGTGCGCACTCTAAACTCATAAACATTTATTAATTTAATATGCATTTTGCGAAATTACCCGCTATGGAATCACCCATGTACACACTAAATTAATGAAACGCTCGAAAAGGATAGGCGTCCCCATCAACTTCTCGCACAAAGAATCCACTTTGTGTATGAGCCCCGGTCATCAAAGTTTACGGAATCCACCGTAAAACCTCACAGAATCCACCGTGAAATATGCCTCCTGGCATCATACCCACGGGGTGGGATAGCAATTGACCTCAATTGCTGTTAGCTCAATGTGAAGCTAACAGAGTGGGGAAAGCATTTAAGTCTCTAGCGTGCATCCATTGTGCTTTATCTACAGGATGGTTCTTAAATTTAACTAGATACCTAGAATATCTTCGGCCAGTTCTAGTGGTCATAAAGTCAGTATCTATGATAGCTTCATGTTCAAGTATTTCAGTCTCTTCCTCTAACAAAGGTGGGTTTTCATAAACAGGGTGTAGAGGTAATTGGCCTCTAAAGGGTCGTAATAAACTAATATGAAATGTGTTGTGAATTTTCCAGTGAGGTGGTAATTCTAACTTGAATGCATTGCCATTAATTTTGTGAATGATCCTAAATGGTCCATAGAATCTAGGGGCTAATTTGACAACTGGATGTCTATCTATACTTTGTAGTCTACGTTTTTCTATTCTCAACCAAACATAGTCATCGACTTTGAAATTCATTGCTTGTCTTTTCTTATTGGCTTGTTCGGTATATGATTGCTGGGCTTTGGCAATCATGTCTTTAACCTCATCAAAAATAGTATTATGCATACTAGCAATATCATCAGCACTCTGAATTCTATTTGACAAAGATACAACAGGTGTAGACAATCTATAACCATAAATCACTTTAAACGGTGCTTTTTTTGTAGATGTGTGTGGTGTATTGTTATATGCAAACTGTAATAAATGCAAATGTGTGTCCCATGTCTGTGGTTTAGAAATAGTATAAGCACGTAAAAGATCTAGAATAGTACTGTTAGTGGCTTCTGTTTGTCCATTAGTTTCAGGATAAAATGCAGATGAGAAATCAAATTTTGTGCTTAGGTTAGCAAACAAAGTAATCCAAAAGTTGTTACAAAATCGAGAATCACGATCAGAAATAATAACTTTTGGTAATCCATGGTTAGTGAAAACAGTTTTCAAAAATAATTGTGCTGCCTGTGATGCTGTTAAAGTTTTCTTACATGGAATGAAATATGCTTGTTTACTAAACCTATCTACTACTGTCCAAATCATATCATGGTTAGATTTAGTATTAGGTAAACCAGTAATAAAATCCATTGAAATTTGTTCCCATGGTCTTGACGGAATAGACAAAGGCATAAGTAATCCATACTCTTTACCATGATGTCTCTTAACTCTTTGACAAATCAAACATTCAGAAACAAAGTTAGATACATCAGTGTCCATATGCGGCCAATTCAATGTACGCAAAGTAGATATGATACCTCTATGACCTTGATATGGAGGACAATGAATCTCATTCAAAACAAAAGATCTGAATGGAACTATAACACAATCTCTTTTCATAAAACATGAATCCATCATTATAAGATAGTGAATCAATAGGAATCAAGTTATTTTGAACTAATTTATTCCAATCAGCATGAAAAGTAATATCCTGATGATAAGCATATTTCATAGCAATCAAAGAATCAAATGATATAACAGAAATATTATGAATGGCAGGTCTTCTACTTAATGCATCGGCCACTACATTTTCTTTACCGGGTTGATATTGTATAATAGGATGAAAACTCTGAATAAAGGATGCCCATTTGATATGTCGGTTAGATATTTGGGGTTGGCTAAGTAAATGTCTAATACTTTGCTGATCGGTCTTAATCATAAATTCAGAGCCCATTAAGTAGTGTTTCCACTGTCTTAAGGCTTGTACCACAGCTAATAATTCTTTATCATATGTGGAATATTTCAGTTCAGAGGGTTTCAGCTTACAACTAGAATAGGCTATGGGATGATTGTCCTGCATAAGTACGGCTCCTATTCCTGATCCGCTAGCATCAGTCACTACTAAAAAGAATGGTCTATTAAAATCAGGCAACTGTAGTACAGGAGCATGGGTTAATGTATGTTTCAATAAGTCAAAGGATTTTTGTTGATTATCAGACCAATGATAAACAATTCCTTTCTTCAGAAGTTTAGTCAATGGTAAAGCAAGTAATGAAAAATTATGCATAAACTTCCTATAGAAACTAGCAAGACCTAGGAATGATCGTAACTTATACACATTTTTAGGTATAGGCCAGTTCAATATTGCTTCTATTTTCTTAGGGTCAACTTTAATTCCATCAGATAATACAATATGACCTAAATACTCAATTTTTGTTTTAAAGAACTCACTCTTTTCCGGATTGGCATACAGTTGATTATCGTTTAATAACTGGAAAACCAATGACAAATGCTCATAATGTTCTTTCTCATTTTGACTAAACACCAAAATATCATCAAAGAAGACAATTACACAATACTGATATTTTAAAAATATACGGTTCATCATTCTACTAAATGTAGCAGGTGCATTAGTCAATCCGAAAGGCATCACTAAAAATTCATAATGACCAAACTGTGTCCTAAATGCAGTCTTGAATATGTCAGACTTATCTAGTCTCACCTGATGATAACCAGATTTAAGGTCTATTTTACTAAATATGGCAGAACCTTGCAGTTTATCCATATAGTCATCGACTCTAGGAATTGGATACCTATTCTTTACTGTGATCTTATTTAAAGCTCGATAGTCAATGCACATACGATAGGTATTATTTTTCTTCTTTACTAACAGAATAGGTGCACCAAATGGAGAACTACTAGGTCTAATCAATCCTCTATTTAGTAATTCCTCAACTTGACTTTGAATTTCTTTTTGCTCTATCTGGTTATGCCTATATAGTGCTTTACAAGGTGGTTGGGTACCAGGAATCAAATCTATTTTATGGTCTTTTGGACGTGAAGGAGGTAAACCAGGTGGTAGATCTTCGGCAAAACAGTCTTTAAAGTGTGCAAGAAATTCTTTATGCCTAGGGTGCATATGATTTTCTTTAACTTGCAGTTCATTCACCCAAATGAGATAAGATTTACTACTTTTGTGTAATGCACGTTTAGCTTGAGTATGCAAAAGCAGTGGAAAAGCATTAGATGCATGCATACCATACAATGGAATATGTTTTCCTTGAAATTTAATATTAATTGAATGTGTGGAATAATCTATATCTGGATTATGCTGATGACGCCAAGGCATACCTAAAATGATGTCACTGGACTATAATGGTACAACTAGAAAATTTCTTCTTTCAGTGTATTGACCAATTTTAATTTCTAAGTCATGCACTTCTTGTGTACCATTATACCTAGTGCCTAAGAATGCTGCTTTGATGTGATAATGCGTAGGTACAGTCTGTAACTTCAATTCTTTTACTAGCTTTGCAGAAATAAAATCATGAGTACTACCATCATCATGCAAAATAATCTTTTCCTTTCCATGCACTAAACATTTCATTGTCAATAAAGAATGTGGAGTTGGCATACCTGGTAAAGTATCCGAAGGAGTAGTAATGTCGTCCTCATCTTCCGTGAAATCAAGCATTTCTTCATGTTTGTCTTCTTCCATTGCTCCAAGGTAGTTGATATGGACAGGTGGCTTCTTCGAATGGCAATTTGCTGCTAGATGTCCAGGCTAGTGGCATTTATAACATACTATAGGCTTTGCTTTGGTTACATTGTTTGCAATGGCAGGAAGTCTAGGGATATTAGGATTTGGCTGTGGAATAGGCTTGAGGTTTTGATTGGTATTGGATGGTAAAGGAGGTGGTTTTGCCCAATTCTTACGGAAAGATGATCAAGGAAAATGACCTTGATTAAATCTTCTAAAATTTGAGTTGAATTGCTTAGATCCATAGTTACCATTGGCTTGGAATTGCTGTGGATATTTGTCTCTTCCTCGCAGCTTGTCTTCAGTGTCGTGAGCTAATGAAATTGCGTCTTCAAGAGTTGCAGGCTTGAACATATTAACTTCAGCGTAGTAATGCCCAAGTAGTCCAGACATATACTTGTGCTTGTGTGTCGCTTCAGGTACATCTTCAAGCATGTGTAACTAGAGTAATGCATTCCAAAAACGCTCGGTGTATTGAGGAATAGGCTCACGATCCCGTTGCTGAAGAAGATCCCATTGCTTTATGGCTTTTTCATGGAATTGTGGAGGAAGAAAATTATGCATAAACTTCTTCTTGAAATTCTCCCAGGTAGCGGGACAATCTATACTTTTACGAACCACGGTCCACCAAAGAGATGCTCTATCCACTAAATGATTAGTGACACACTTGATTTTATCTTTTTCTGCATAGGTTTCCTCATGAAAATAGTCATCAAACTGACTAATGAATGCAAGAACAGTTTTTCCCTCTCGAGTGCCATTGAATGTACGGAATTTGAAATTTCTTTTACTTATCTTTGCTTCCTTGCAGATGGTTTGAGCTTCGAGAGTCGCGTCGATGGTACGTCGAATAAGGTCTTCAGATTGAGGTTCCTCTTTCTTGGTAGTCGTCCTTTGTAAATTAGCCAATTGAACTTGCAATGCTTGCCTAGCTCGTCATTCTTCATCCAACTGCATCATAATTAAGTCTAGCTTTTGCTCCATCGTAGGTTCAGGTAGATCGCCTTCAGCCATTAAATCATTCATATGTGGTTCCGTCATCCTGCAAAACTCAAAAGACCTCTCACTCTTAAAATCAAGTTAGCGAGATGAGCGTAGCTCAAAAACGGGTATACAAGGCTTATATAATTTTGGGTGTGGCTTTCACAATCTTCGTCTTCGACTATTGCGGGATTTGTAATTTTTGAAAAATCTGCGTTTTATCCTTCTTCATATGCTGAAAATGCTTTAGTAAACCTGCGTATGCAAAGAGTACCTTCCAATGAACAACTTTGCAGTTCGGAGTTTCTGCGTAGGAACAACCCTTCTATGAGTTTTGAACAGAAGTCAGTTTTGACTCCAGGTGACTTGTCTGACTTGCAGAGTTGTAGACTTATGTGACTTGCAGAGTTCCAAGACTTGTAGAACTTAGTTGCTTTATCTGACTTACAGAATTTCGACTTGATAGACTTGCAGAACTTGATTGCTTGTGTGTGACTTGCAGATTTGATATGACTTATCTGATTGAGGCTTAAATGATTAAGCTTTTAAGCTTAATAACAAAAAACGTGATGCCAGGAGGCATATTTCATGGTGGATTCCGTGCCACGATAGATTTCGTGAGGTTTTACGGTGGATTTCGTAAACTTTGATGATCGGGGCTCATACACAAAGGGGATTCTTTGTGCGAGAAGTTGATGGGGACGCCTGTCCTTTTCGGGCGTTTCATTAATTTAGTGTGTACATGGGTGATTCCATAGCGGGTGATTCCGCAAAATGCATATTAAATTAATAAACATTTATGAGTTTAGAGTGTGCACTCGTAATAAATTAAGGTTAGGATTGATTTCTAACCAGTTGATTTATTTATGTAGCTGAAGATTGCTAGGTATTCACTTTTGTCGGTTTAATTGTATTATTTTACTAACGATTGTGAATGCTTCAGTTGATGTGTAGAGATAGCAGCAGTGGCTGAGGAAAGCATTGGAGGATAGTGAGTATTCGATTTATTACTTATATTTTGATGGGCGCATACCTTAGACATGGCGCCTATATTTTGTCACACCTATTTATTGAGGCGTTGGATATTTATTATTATTTTGTATGCGCATGGGCGCACGATTATGTTATTTGTAATTGGACATTGTTTGGGCATGCCAGACTCTTTGGGCACCATCCATTAGCTTTATTCCTATTTTGTGTTAAAGCAAACTCAAAAGCTAAAAGCTTGCTATTTTGTAATTTGGGCTATTATTTGAGCTTGAAGATGATTAATACATAAAATACATGCTTTGTGGAGGGCTCACACAAGGCATGGGGGGAGATTGCTGGTGCGCAGATCAGACGCAGGTAGCTCACGTAGTGAATTCCCAAAGGTCCCCAAGAACAAAGCACTCTACTTTTTAGCACAAAAACCAATGTGAAAGCAAGCACGACATGAGACAAGAGACAAATTGGGTTGAATCTCCCCCATGCCTTGTGTGAGCGCTTCACAAAGCATGTATTTAATATATATTTCCAATCTTTTTGCTCAAAAATAGCCCAATTACAAAAATATGACAAGCTTTTAGCTTTTGAGTTTGCTTTCTACCAAAAATAGGAAAATAAAGCTAATGGACGGTGCCCAAAGAGTCTGGCACGCCCAATCTCAATGTCCAAATAAAAATAACATATCCAGGCGCATAAGCGCATACAAAATAATAATAAATAGTCGATGTCTCTATAGACATAATCAAAATATAGGCGTGGCGCCTATCAAAATATAGTCGAAAGGTCAAAGAACCCGCTAGACTCCAATGCTTTCCTCCGCCACTGCTGCTATCTCTACACATCAACTGAAGCATTCACAATCGTTAGTAAAATAACACAATTAAACCGACAAAAGTGAATACCTAGCAGTCTTCAGCTACATAAATAAATCAACTGGTTAGAAATAAATCCTAACCTTAATTTATTACGAGTGCGCACTCTAAACTCATAAACGTTTATTAATTTAATATGCATTTTGCGGAATCACCCGCTATGGAATCACCCATGTACACACTAAATTAATGAAACGCCCGAAAAGGACAGGCGTCCCCATCAACTTCTCGCACAAAGAATCCTCTTTGCGTATGAGCCCCGGTCATCTAAGTTTACGGAATCCACCGTAAAACCTCACGGAATCCACCGTGGAATATGCCTCCTGGCATCATACCCCCGGGGTGGGATAGCAATTGACCTCAATTGCTATTAGCTCAATGTGGAGCTAACAGAGTGGGGAAAGCATTTAGGTCTCTAGCGTGCATCCATTGTGCTTCTTCTACAGGATGGTTCTTAAATTTCACGAGATATCTAGAGTACCTTCGGCCAGTTCTAGTGGTCATGTAATCAGTGTCTATGATGGCTTCTGGTTCAAGGATTTCAGTCTCTTCTTCTAGTAAAGGTGGGTTTTCATAGACAGGGTGGATAGGTAATTGTCCTCTAAATGGTCTCAATAAACTAATATGAAAGGTATTATGAATTTTCCAATGAGATGGCAGTTCTAACTTGAATGCATTGTCATTAATCTTATGAATGATTCTAAATGGTCCGTAGAATCTAGGGGCTAATTTGACAACTGGATGTCTATCTACACTTTGCAGTCTACGCTTTTCTATTCTAAGCCAAACATAATCATCAAATTTGAAATTCATGGCTTGTCTTTTCTTGTTGGCTTGTTTGGTATATGATTGTTGGGCTTTAGCAATCATATCCTTGACCTCATCAAAAATAGTGTTATGCATAACAGCAATATCATCGGCACTTTGTATTCTATTAGACAAAGATGCAACAGGTGTAGATAATCTATGTCCATAAATAACTTCAAAAGGTGCTTTCTTTGTAGATGTGTGCGGTGTATTATTGTAAGCAAACTGTAATAAATGCAAATGAGTATCCCATGTTTGAGGTTTAGAGATAGTGTATGCACGTAAAAGATCTAAAATAGTGCTATTTGTGGCTTCTGTTTGTCCATTTGTTTCTAGATGAAATGCAGATGAGAAATCAATCTTTGTGCCTAGATTTGCAAACAGTGTAATCCAGAAATTATTACAAAATCTAGAATCTCTATCTGAAATAATCACTTTCGGCAATCCATGGTTAGTAAAAACAGTTTTCAAAAATAACTGTGCTGCTTGTGATGCTGTTAAAGTTTTCTTACATGCAATGAAATATGCTTGCTTACTAAATCTATCTACAATTGTCCAAATCATGTCATGGTTAGATTTAGTATTTGGTAAGCCAGTAATGAAATCCATAGATATATGTTCCCAAGGTTTAGATGGAATAGATAAAGGCATTAATAACCCATACTGTTTACCATGATGTCTTTTTATTCTTTGACAAATGAGACATTCAGAAACAAAATTAGACACATCTGCATCCATATGCGGCCAATAAAAATCTTCAGTTAACATACGTAATGTAGAAATGATACCTCTATGACCTTGATATGGGGGACAATGAATTTCATTTAAAACAAAAGATCGGAATGGAATAGTAACACACAGTCTCTTTTCAAAGAACATGAATCCATCATTATATGACAATGAATCAACAGGAATGAAATTATTTTGAACTAATTTTTGCCAATCAGAATGAAAAGTAATATCCTGGTGATATGTGTCTTTCATAGCAATCAAAGAATCAAAAGATATGATAGAAATATTATGAATTGCAGGTCTTCTACTCAATGCATCAGCAACTACATTTTCTTTTCCAGGTTGGTATTGAATGATAGGATGGAAACTTTGAATGAATGAAGCCCATTTGATATGGCGGTCAGAAATTTGGGGTTGGCTAAGTAGATGTCTAATGCTTTGCTGGTCAGTCTTTATCATGAATTCTGAACCCATTAAATAATGCTTCCATTGTTTCAATGCTTGGACAACTGCTAAGAGTTCCTTGTCATAAGTGGAATATTTGAGCTCAGAGGGTTTCAGCTTAGAACTAGAATATGCTATTGGATGGTTGTCTTGCATTAACACGGCCCCTATTCCTGATCCGCTAGCATCAGTCACAACTAAAAAGAATGGTCTATTAAAGTCAGGCAATTGTAGGACAGGGGCATTGGTCAATGCACGTTTAAGTAAATCAAAGGATTTCTGTTGGTTTTCAGTCCATTGATAAACAATGCCTTTCTTAAGAAGTTTGGTCAATGGTAAAGCAAGTAATGAGAAATTACGTACAAACTTCCTATAAAAACTAGCAAGACCAAGGAATGAGCGTAGTTCATGTACATTTTTAGGAATAGGCCAATGCAATATTGCGTCAATTTTCTTAGGATCAACTTTTATTCCTTCTTTTGATACAATATGACCTAGATATTCTATTTCTGTCTTAAAGAATTCACTCTTGTCAGGATTTGCAAACAATTGATTTTCTTTCAGTAATTGAAAAACTAATGATAAATGCTCATAATGCTCTTTTTCACTTTGACTGAATACTAAAATATCATCAAAGAAAACAATCACACAATATTGATATTTTAGAAAAATACGGTTCATCATTCTACTGAAAGTAGCAGGTGCATTAGTTAATCCAAATGGCATAACTAAGAATTCGTAATGGCCAAACTGTGTCCTGAATGCAGTCTTAAATATATCAGATCTATCTAGCCTCACCTGATGATATCCAGATTTAAGGTCAATTTTACTAAATATAGAAGATCCTTGCAGTTTGTCCATAAGGTCATCAACTCTAGGTATAGGATACCTATTCTTTACAGTGATCTTGTTTAATGCTCGGTAGTCAATACACATCCGATAAGTATTATTCTTTTTCTTGACTAAGAGCACAGGTGCACCGAATGGAGAACTGCTAGGTCGAATTAAGCCTCTATTTAGTAATTCTTCTACTTGACTCTGGATTTCTTTTTGCTCTATTTGATTGTGCCTATAAGGGGCTTTGCAAGGTGGTTGTGTGCCAGGTATTAGGTCAATCTTATGGTCTTCTGGACGTGATGGAGGTAAACCTGGTGGTAGGTCTTCTGCGAAACAGTCCTTAAAATATGCAAGAAATTCCTTATGTCTAGGGTGCATATGAGTTTCTTTTGCGTGCAATTCATTCACCCAAATGAGATATGATTTAGTGTTCTTGCGTAGTGCACGTTTTGCTTGAGTATGCGAAAGCAGTGGAAACATATGAGATGCATGCATACCAAATAATGTAATAGATTTTCCTTGAAAATTAATATTCATTGTGTGTGTGGAATAATCTATATTGGGATTATGTTGGTGTCTCCATGGCATTCCTAGAATAATGTCGCTAGACTGTAATGGGACAACTAAGAAATTTCTTCTTTCAATATATGGACCAATTTGAATTTCTAAATTTTGAACTTCTTGTGTGCCATTGTACCTAGTGCCTAAAAATGCAGCTTTTATGCGATAATGCGTAGGTACTGTATGCAATTTCAATTCCTTTACCAATTTTGCTGAAATAAAATCATGCGTACTACCGTCATCATGCAATACAGTTCTTTCTTTTCCATGCACCATACATTTCATAGTCAACAATGAATGTAAAGTAGGCATACCTGGTAAAGTGTCGGAAGTAGTAGTAGGATCATCTTCTTGTTCAGTGAAGTCCGGCATATCCTCATGCTCGTCCTCGTCCATAGCTCCAAGGTAGTTGATATGTGCTGATGGCTTCTTTGAATGACAATTTGCTGCGAGATGGCCTGGCTGGTGACACTTGTAACATACGATGGACTTGGCTTTGGTCACATTATTTGCAATGGCTGGGAGTCTGGGTATATTTGGATTTGCTTGTTGGATAGGCTTAGGATTTGGATTGACAGTAGATGGTAATGCAGGTGGTTTAGGCCAATTCTTGCGGAAAGATGGTGATGAAAAACGACCTGGATTAAACCTTCTGAAATTTGAATTGAATTGTTTAGATCCATAATTACCGTTTGCTTGGAATGACTGCGGTCGTCGATCTCTTCCACGTAACTTATCTTCAGTGTCGTGAGCTAAGGAGATGGCATCTTCAAGGGTAGCACGCTTGAACATATTCACCTCAGCGTAGTAATGTCCAAGAAGTCCAGACATGTACTTCCGCTTATGGGTCGTCTCTGGTACGTCTTCAAGCATGCGTAGCTGTAGGAGTGCATTCCAAAAACGCTCTGTATACTGTGGTATAGGCTCACGATCGCGTTGTTGAAGTAAATCCCATTGCTTGATAGCCTTCTCATAAAATTGCGGTGGTAGGAAATTTTGCATGAACTTCTTCTTGAAATCTTCCCATGTAGCAGGACATTCTATGCTCTTGCGGACGACAGTCCACCAAAGTGATGCTCTATCTATCAGATGATTAGTAACACACTTGATTTTATCTTTCTCAGGATAAGTTTCCTCATGGAAATAGTCATCAAACTGGCTAATGAATGATAAAACAGTCTTTCCTTCTCTTATGCCATTGAAAGTGCGAAACTTGAAACTTCGTTTACTTATCTTGGATTCCTTGCGAATGGTTTGTGCTTCAAGAGTGGCGTCGATGGTACGGCGTATCAAATCTTCAGCTTGAGGTTCTTCTTTATCAGTGGACGCTCCTTGTAGCTTTGTCAATTGCGCTTGCAAGGCTTGCCTAGCTCTTCGCTCTTCGTCTAATTGCAACATGATAAGATCCAGCTTTTGCTCCATGGTAGGCTCGGGTAGGTCGTCTTCAGCCATAGGATCATCCATATGTGGGGAAGTCATCCTGTAAAACTCAACAAACCTTTCTCACTCAAAATCAGTTAGCGGGATGAGCGTAGCTCAAATTTGGGGTTACAAGGCTATGTATTTTTGGGTATTTTCTTCTTCAATTTTCAGAAATTCTGAAATATTTCTGTCGCTGTTTGCTGAAAGTACTTCAACGAACTTGCAGATAGGTAAAACAGCTTGCTGCGAACAACTTTCCAGTTCAGAGTTTTGCCAAACGAACAAGTCTTCTAGGAGTTTCGAGCGTTAGTCAGTTCTGATTTAGTCTGACTTGCAGAGTTGCAGACTTAACAGACTTGCAGGGTTGTTGACTTGCTGAACTTAGCTGATTTGCAGGACTTGCAGTACTTGATTAGTGTCGACTTGCGAAACTTGTCTTCTGGAGTGCGTGACCCGGAGTTTGCAGACTTGTCAGATCTGTGTGTCTTGTCAGACTTGATGAAAGCTTAAGGATTTAAGCTTAATAACTTAAGCTTATTATGGAGAAAGATCCGTCACAAAACGGCGCAATTCGTGGAGGACTTGAATATAGATTTGATGCCGTCGCGGAATTTTCGGACCCCCTCATACACCTCGTGATGAATTTTTGAAATGGTTAAGCTTTCTTCTAAAGCTTAAGTCAAGCTTAAACTTGAAAGAGAAAAGAGATATGAAATTTTTCTCACTGTTTCTTCACGACTTGTATGTGAGGATGTAGGAGTGGTCCTCCGCCGACAGAGAGTGGTCCTTCGCGATCTGAGAGTGGAAATAGGGGTTCTTGATCGCCAGAAGTCTGCCTGTATCGACGGTTCGCGACGAGATTGACTGTAGAGGCCGTTTGTTCCTGGAGCTCCGCCTTCGCCCGAGATTGGTAGCGATTGGAAGCCCTTGATCTCTGCTCCACTCTGATACCACTGGTGCGCAGATCAGACGCAGGTAGCTCACGTAGTGAATTCCCAAAGGTCCCCAAGAACAAAGCACTCTACTTTTTAGCACAAAAACCAATGTGAAAGCAAGCACGACATGAGACAAGAGACAAATTGGGTTGAATCTCCCCCATGCCTTGTGTGAGCGCTTCACAAAGCATGTATTTAATATATATTTCCAATCTTTTTGCTCAAAAATAGCCCAATTACAAAAATATGACAAGCTTTTAGCTTTTGAGTTTGCTTTCTACCAAAAATAGGAAAATAAAGCTAATGGACGGTGCCCAAAGAGTCTGGCACGCCCAATCTCAATGTCCAAATAAAAATAACATATCCAGGCGCATAAGCGCATACAAAATAATAATAAATAGTCGATGTCTCTATAGACATAATCAAAATATAGGCGTGGCGCCTATCAAAATATAGTCGAAAGGTCGAAGAACCCGCTAGACTCCAATGCTTTCCTCCGCCACTGCTGCTATCTCTACACATCAACTGAAGCATTCACAATCGTTAGTAAAATAACACAATTAAACCGACAAAAGTGAATACCTAGCAGTCTTCAGCTACATAAATAAATCAACTGGTTAGAAATAAATCCTAACCTTAATTTATTACGAGTGCGCACTCTAAACTCATAAACGTTTATTAATTTAATATGCATTTTGCGGAATCACCCGCTATGGAATCACCCATGTACACACTAAATTAATGAAACGCCCGAAAAGGACAGGCGTCCCCATCAACTTCTCGCACAAAGAATCCTCTTTGCGTATGAGCCCCGGTCATCTAAGTTTACGGAATCCACCGTAAAACCTCACGGAATCCACCGTGGAATATGCCTCCTGGCATCAATTGCACCCAATTGGTCTCTTGTTCATGTCGTTCATGCTTTTTACATTGAATTTTGTGCAAAAAGTAGAGTTATATTGTTCTTGGGGACCTTCCGGCATTCACTACGCGAGCATACAGCATCCGATCTGCGCACCAATGGTATCAGAGTGAAGCTGAGATCAAGAGCTTCCAATCACTATCCATCTTGTGCAAAGGCGGAGCTCCTGGAACGATCGGGCTCTATGGTCAATCTCGTCGCAAACGGTCGATACAAGTGAATTTCTGACGATCAAGAACCTCTGTTTCCATCATCAGACTGCGAAGGACCGGCCTACAGCAGCAGAGGACCACTCCTACATCCTCACATACAAGTCGTCAAGAAACAGAGATAAGCTCTCATAATCCCAAAAGTTTAAAAGCTTAATCAAGCTTTAAAAGCTTTATAAGCTTAGCTTAAGCTTAAAGAAGCTTAAACATCACGAATTTTTTTAGCGCCTCTCAGGATATCAGCGATTTTTTCGCCGCGTTGAAACCCCCCCCCCCCCCCCCCCCCCACAATTTCACGTTTTTGCTGAGTAAGCCTAAAAGCTTACTTACTAAAGCTCTAAGTCAGTTAAGCTTCTCAATCTTGCAAGTCTGCAAAGTTCAAGTTTTGCAAGTTTCTCAAGTCGAAGTTCTGCAAGTTACATAAAGCAACCAAGTTCTGCAAGTCTACAAACTCTGCAAGTCACATAAGTCTAATACTCTGCAAGTCAGATAAGTCATCTGAAGTCAAAACCGACTTCTGTTCAAAACTCATAGAAGGGCTGTTCCTGCGCAGAAACTCCAAACTGCAAAGTTGTTCATTGGAAGATACTCTACGCATACGCAGGTTTGCTGAAGCATTTTCAGCATACGAAGAAGGATAAAACACAGATTTTTCAAAGATTGTGAAAGTCACACCCAAAAATATATAAGCCTTGTATTTTCGAACTTGAGCTACGCTCATCCTGCTAACTTGATTTTGAGAGTGAGAGGTCTTTTGAGTTTTACAGGATGACGGAACCACATATGGATGATTTAATGGCTGAAGGTGATCTACCTGAACCTACGATAAAGCAAAAGCTGGACTTAATTATGATGCAATTGGATGAAGAACGACGGGCTAGGCAAGCATTGCAAGTTCAATTGGCAAATTTACAAAGATCGACTACTGACAAAGAGGTGTCAAGATTGTGGGAGAGAAGGAAGGAGTCTCACTTGTAGCTTTCTTGCTTGCACAATGGGGGAATACACACAAGGGTGGAGGCTGAAAACAGTTTTCCTCTTCTTAGTTGTGTAAGCCAAAAGAACTCTCATACAAAGAAATAGAAGAACCCTATATATGGGTCTCAAACCAAACTCAACTAACTAAGGTGGCATACTAACTGAGCCATGAACTAGAGTAGATAAGGATAGCTATCGTGTAGCCATTATTCATGGGCGGTGTACCAACCGCATCTGCAACTAACACATCGGTGACATAAATGCACAACGATCACCCTGGCATATCACGAGTGGAGCTCGATATCTCAACACTCCCCCTCGAGCTCAATCCCAATTCCTGCACACCAAGCAAGTCTCTGAACTTGCGGAGCTTCTCTGCGCCCAATGCCTTCGTAAATATGTCAGCTACCTGATCCTCTGTGCTGACATAAACTAGATCAATAAGACCTAGTAAAACCCTCTCTCGCACATAGTGATAATGCACCTCAATGTGCTTTGTTCTAGCATGATAGACTGGGTTATTTGCCAAGTGTATACTACTCATGTTGTCACAATAAATGACAACTGGCCCATCTATAGACTGATGCATATCATAAAGTAGCTTATGCAACCAAGCTACCTCACATGCAGCCATTGCTGCACCCCTGTACTCAGCCTCTGTGCTCGACAAGGCAACTATAGGCTGTTTCTTGCTGCTCCAAGTGACTGCAGCACTCCCAAAAGAGAACACATATCCACTGGTAGATCGTCTATCAGAAATACTACCAGCCCAATCAGCATCAGTGTATCCATGCAACTGTATCTGAACCCCAGTCTCATAAAATAGTCCATACTGCAATGTGGACTTCACATACCTGAGTATGCGTCTAGCTGCATCCAAATGCGGTTTCCTTGGAGCCTGCATAAACTGACTTACCAATCCAACAGCATAGCTCAAATCTGGCCTGGTAATAGTCATATAAATCAAGCTTCCTACTATGCGTCTATACATAGTAGGGTCTTCCAGAAGCTCACCTGCATCTGCGCTTAGCTTCACATTCTGCTCCAAAGGAACTGAAATAGGGTTACAGCCTGTCATCCCATATTTGGACAGCATGTCCAATCCATACTGCCTCTGCAAGAGCTGTATCCCACTTGGTGATCTAATCACCTCAATGCCCAAGAAATAACGCAGCTCTCCCAAATCCTTCATCTCAAACTTCTGCTTCAATAGCATTTTCACATGAAGGATATCTTCATCACTGTCACCTGTCATAATCAAATCATCAATATAAATGACAAGTAGCATAATACCTTTCTCTGTTTTTCTCACATAAAGTGAAAAATCTGCCTTGGAAATCTGAAAGCCAATAGTGACAAGATACTGTCCTATCTTGTCAGACCATGCTCTAGGTGCTTGCTTCAAGCCATACAAGGCTTTCTTCAACCTGCAAACAAACTCAGGATGAACAGCATGCACATAACCTGGTGGCTGCTCCATATAGACCTCTTCTTGCAAATCACCATGCAAGAAGGCATTCTTTACATCCATCTGATGTAAAGACCATCCCTTTGATGCAGCCATAGCAATGACTGCTCTTACGGTTGCCATCCTTGCAACCGGACTGAATGTTTCTTCATAGTCAATGCCATATGTTTGTGCATACCCCTTGACTACTAATCTTGCCTTGTATCTGTTCACAGAACCATCTGCATTGTGCTTCACCTTATAAACCCACTTACAGCCAATTGCATTCTTACCTTTAGGCAAAGGTACCAATTCCCATGTAGCATTTTCTTCCAAGGCATCCATTTCTTCATCCATGGCTTTCTCCCATTTTTCTTTTCCCATGGCTTGCTCAAAAGAAGTGGGTTCTAGTTCCTGTATCACCTTGACCATATATGCATAGTGAATGGCTGTAAATCCATCATATTTCAGCCTATCCACAGGATACCTAACTCTGGTAGACCTGCGCAAAGTGGGTTCACTCCCAGGTGCCCTCAAAACATCCCTGGTCTTCCTTACTCCAGGTGTAACAATAGAAGGAATACCCAACTCATCATCAATGCTCTGTTCTGAGCCACTGGATTCACCATCCACATAAGAGTGACCTGCATTCACATCAAACATGGGCTGATCAACCTTCTCTTTTCCTTTTCGTGATACCTGCATACCACTATCTGCATTGCTTTGAGAAGATTCTCCTGATCTCAATCTGCCTGTCCATGGTGAAGAATGTGAACCACTGCTAGAGGACGCTCTAGGTCCACTAATATTTTGTGACTGCTGCTGTGAATTCTGTGCAGCATTACCATTTTGTGCATCTACATCATCAATCACATTTACTGGTTTATACCAGCTACTCATCTCATCAAAAACAACATCTCTGCTCACTGTAAACTTACGAGTAGAAGGGTTATAGCATCTATACCCTTTTTGCTGCAGAGAGTAACCAATAAAGATACACTTCTCAGCTTTTGGATCCAACTTGGATCTCAACTCATCTGGCACATGTACATAGGCAATGCAATGAAAAATTTTCAAATGAGAAATATCTGGTTTCCTACCAGTATACCTCTCCTCTGGAGTCATTCCATGTATTGCTGCAGTGGGAGTCCTGTTTATTATGTAGACTGCTGTAGCAACTGCTTCAGCCCAATAAAAATCTGGCAGGTCTTTTTCATTAAGCATGGCACGAGATACCTCTCCAATATGCCTGTTTTTTCTTTCTGCAATTCCATTTTGCTGTGGGGTATGACTGCATGAATATTGCTGCTTTATGCCATGCTCCTGCAGGAACCTTGCAAACTCATTTGAGAGGTACTCTCCCCCTCCATCTGACCTTAGGCATTTTATTTGCAGGCCTGTTTCTTTTTCAACCATAGCTTTAAGAGTTTTGAAATGCCCAAAAACTTCACTTTTCTTTTTCATAAAATACACCCAAACTTTTCTGCTATAGTCATCAATAAAACTGACAAAATAATGACAGCCTTCAAGAGATGCAGCTTTAGTAGTCCACACATCAGAGTGGATTAATTCCAATGGCTTCTTACTCTCTTGAATATGTCTAGGAAATGGTTTCCTTGCCTGTTTTCCAAACTGACAGGCTTCACATACCTTATGCATTTCTGCAACCTTGAATTTAGGCAATCCTGCAACAATATTTTGGGCCTGCATTGATTTAAGTCGCTGTACATTAACATGACCAATGCGTTTATGCCAGATATCAATATCTGCAACTACACCGGTCCCATGTGCAAACATTGCTGCACTCAATTCAGACATGTCTACATCCAACGTAAACATTCTGCCCTTCTTATTTCCTTTTGCTATCAAGCGACCTTTATTTTTCATATCCTCAACAAAGCATCCATGAGGATTAAATCTGACCTGCAAGCCCTGTTCAACCATTTGACCAACAGAAACCAGATTCTTGGTGATATTCGGGACATGAAATACATCGGACAGGTATTTCTTTTTCCTATCCTGCATAGAGAAAGGAATTTTTCCAATTTGCACAATCGGATGTGCAGTATCATCACCAGTCTCCACAAATCCTGGTTTTTCCATTTTCCTTGCATCCTCCATCCATTCTGCATGACCTGTCATGTGGTTTGATGCACCTGAGTCAACATACCATACATCATTGCTTTCTTCTGCACTTGTCACAGAATTGTTCATGTGCTGCACCATGAACAAATGCTCATTTCTGTCATCACCCTGTCTATTAGAAGATGCATAATTCCCTTGTTGCAGTTTTCCATTCATGATGTCATTCTGCTTTTTATAGCAGTCTTTAGCCATATGACCCATTTTACCACAATAGTAGCATTCAACATTACTGTTTGCATTTTGGCCTCTCTGCCATCCACCACGACCTCTTTGGCTCCCCCTGCCTCTAGAGTTACCACGTCCTCCTCTATAGGACTGGTTTTCTTGAGTTTGCTGCATATTCTGATTTCTACCACGGCCTCCTCTACCTCTGCCTCTACCTCTTCCAGCATTTGAGTAGAAGACAACTTCTTTTGAAGTTCCTCCTGAAGAAGATGCACCACCATTTCTCTGCTCCTCAGAAATTAGAAGAGCAATCAACTCCTCAAAATCAGGAAATCTTTCACGGACGGAAATGGATGTCCGAAACTGCGCATAATCCTTTCCTAGACCATTCAAGGTCACAGAAACTAAGTCATCATCTTCCACTGGCGACCCAATGGAAGCAAGTGCATCTGCAATCTTCTTCACCTTCATGTGGTAGTCATTGATGCTCATATTTTCTCTTTGCACATTATGCAACTCTTGCTTGAGCTGCATTTTCCTGGCTTGAGTATTTGTGCTATACATTTTTGACAAAGTATCCCATGCCTCCTTTGGCGTACTTGCATCCTGAATATGCACAATCATAGAGTCTGAAATACTGATAGACAGCCAATACATAACTTTCTTGGCTCTCTCATGCCATGCTTTAAATGCCTGCATTTGCTATTGATTGGGAACATAAGGAAGAACTGGTTCTTCTTCATTTCCTGCAACAAATTTCCAATATCCTTTTCCCATAAGAAAATTCGTCATTCTAAACTTCCATGCCTGGAAGTTGTTCTTGTCAAGCTTTTCAGTGACAATCTGTGAAAGAGAATCACACGCCATTATAGAATACTGCAAAAAATTCTGTCACTGCAAAAAACACAGCTTCATCCTCACAAGGCAAATTTGCAAAACTGGCGAAAGTGGTATTTGACCACACAGTCACTTCCTAGTGACGATTTTGCATAAACAGGAACCAAGGATGATTCTGAAACTCCCAATGTCTCTGCGCACAAGCATACGATGCAATTTCTACAGTAACTTTTCACCGACCTATAGAACAGTGGCTGCACAGCATAAAACTGAGCCTTTTCTTGAGTGCGTGCAGAAAACTTCCGCCTCCAAAATAGGCCCCGAAATGGCCTCAAATCAAAAAAACAGGGTCGCCAAGGGCTAAAGCTCTTTCCCGCAGCATATACTGCCCTCTTGCTTCACCACGAAGGGCGTCTCAACCTGAGACAATGCACTCCTGCAATTTCCGGCTGTGCTACCTGCAGAGATCTGCTCCCAAAACAGAAAATGAAAGCAACACTGCTCCTCTTACCAGACCACCGCGAGCTTGGCTTGCTTTCTTGAGCTCCTTACCACGAACAAGGCTCTGATACCATGTCAAGATTGTGGGAGAGAAGGAAGGAGTCTCACTTGTAGCTTTCTTACTTGCACAATGGGGGAATACACACAAGGGTGGAGGCTGAAAACAGTTTTCCTCTTCTTAGTTGTGTAAGCCAAAAGAACTCTCATACAAAGAAATAGAAGAACCCTATATATGGGTCTCAAACCAAACTCAACTAACTAAGGTGGCATACTAACTGAGCCACGAACTAGAGTAGATAAGGATAGCTATCGTGTAGCCATTATTCATAGGCGGTGTACCAACCGCATCTGCAACTAACACGTCGGTGACATAAATGCACAACGGTCACCCTGGCATATCACGAGTGGAGCTCGATATCTCAACAAGAGGAACCTCAATCTGAAGATCTTATCCGATGTACCATCGACACGACTCTCGAAGCTCAAACTATCCACAAGGAATCAAAGATAAGTAAAATAAATTTCAAATTCCGTACTTTTAATGGCACTCGAGAGGGAAAAACTGTTCTTGCATTCATTAGTCAGTTTAGTGACTACTTTCATGAGGAAACATATGCAGAAAAAGATAAAATCAAGTGTGTCACTAATCATTTAGTGGATAGAGCATCTCTTTGGTGGACCGTGGTTCGTAAAAGTATAGATTGTCCCGCTACCTGGGAGAATTTCAAGAAGAAGTTTATGCAGAATTTCCTTCCTCCCCAATTCCATGAAAAAGCCATAAAGCAATGGGATCTTCTTCAGCAACGGGATCATGAGCCTATTCCTCAGTACACTGAGCGCTTTTGGAATGCATTACTCTAGTTATGCATGCTTGAAGACGTACCTGAAGCGACACACAAGCGCAAGTATATGTCTGGACTCCTTGGGCATTACTACGCTGAAGTTAATATGTTCAAGCCTGCAACTCTTAAAGACGCAATTTCATTAGCTCATGACACTGAAGACAAGCTACGAGGTAGAGACAGACGTCCACAACAATTCCAAGCCAATGGTAACTATGGATCTAAGCAATTCAACTCAAATTTTAGAAGATTTAATCGAGGTCATTTTACTTCATCATCTTTCCGTAAAAATTGGGCAAAACCACCTGCTTTACCATCCAATATCAACCAAAACCCTAAGCCTATTCCACAGCCAAACCCTAATCTCCCTAGACTTCCTGCCATTGCAAACAATGTAACCAAAGCCAAGCCTATAGTATGTTATAAATGTCACCAGCCTGGACATCTAGCAGCAAATTGCCATTCAAAGAAGCCACCTATCCATATCAACTACCTTGGAGCAATGGAAGAAGATGAACATGAAGATATGCCTGATTTCATGGAAGATGAGGACGACACTACTACTCCTTCAGATACTTTACCAGGTATGCCAACTCCACATTCTTTATTGACAATGAAATGTTTAGTGCATGGAAAGGAAAAGATTATTTTGCATGATGACGGTAGTACTCATGATTTTATTTCTGCAAAGCTAGTAAAAGAATTGAAGTTACAGACTGTACCTACGCATTATCGCATTAAAGCAGCATTCTTAGGCACTAGGTATAATGGTACACAGGAAGTGCATGACTTAGAAATTCAAATTGGTCAATACACTGAAAGAAGAAATTTTCTAGTTGTTCCATTACAGTCGAGTGACATTATTTTAGGTATGCCTTGGCGTCATCAGCATAACCCAGATATAGATTATTCCACACATTCAATTAATATTCAATTTCAAGGAAAACATATTACGTTGTATGGTATGCATGCATCTAATGCTTTTCCACTGCTTTCGCATACTCAAGCTAAACGTGCATTACACAAAAGTAGTAAATCTTATCTCATTTGGGTGAATGAACTGCAAGTTAAAGAAAATTATATGCATCCTAGGCATAAAGAATTTCTTGCACATTTTAAAGACTGTTTTGCCGAAGATCTACCACCTGGTTTACCTCCTTCACGTCCAGAAGACCATAAAATAGATTTGATTCCTGGTACACAACCACTTTGTAAAGCACCATATAGGCATAACTAGATAGAGCAAAAAGAAATTCAAAGTCAAGTTGAGGAATTACTAAATAGAGGATTGATTAGACCTAGTAGTTCTCCATTTGGTGCACCTGTTCTGTTAGTCAAGAAAAAGAATAATACCTATCGTATGTGTATTGACTATCGAGCTTTAAATAAGATCACTGTAAAGAATAGGTATCCAATTCCTAGAGTTGATGACCTTATGGATAAACTGCAAGGATCTGTCATATTTAGTAAAATAGACCTTAAATCTGGTTATCATTAGGTGAGACTAGATAAGTCAGACATATTCAAGACTGCATTTAGGACACAGTTTGGTCATTATGAATTTTTAGTGATGCCTTTCGGATTGACTAATGCGCCTGCTACATTTAGTAGAATGATGAGCCGTATATTTTTGAAATATCAATATTGTGTAATTGTCTTCTTTGATGATATTTTGGTGTTTAGTCAAAATGAGAGAACATTATGAGCATTTGTAATTGGTTTTCCAGTTATTAAAACATAATCAACTGTATGCAAATCCCGAAAAGAGTGAATTCTTTAAAATAGAAATTGAGTATTTAGGTCATATTGTATCATCTGATGGAATTAAAGTTGACCCTAAGAAAATAGAAGCAATATTGAATTGGCCTGTACCTAAAAATGTGCATGAGTTACGATCATTCCTAGGTCTTGCTAGTTTCTATAGGAAGTTTGTGCATAATTTTTCATTACTTGCTTTACCATTAACCAAACTTCTGAAGAAAGGTATTGTTTATCATTGGTCCGATAATCAACAGAAATCCTTTGACTTATTGAAACATAAATTAACCCATGCCCCTGTCTTACAGTTGCCTGATTTTAATAGACCATTCTTTTTAGTAGTGACTGATGCTAGTGGATCAGGAATAGGAGCCGTATTTATGCAGGACAATCATCCTATAGCCTATTCTAGTTGTAAGCTGAAACCCTCTGAACTGAAATATTCCACATATGATAAATAATTATTAGCTGTTGTACAAGCCTTAAGACAGTGGGAACACTATTTAATGGGTTCAGAATTTATGATTAAGACTGATTAGCAAAGTATTAGACATTTACTTAGCCAACCCCAAATATCTAACAGACATATCGAATGGGCATCCTTTATTCAGAGTTTTCATCCTATCATTCAATATCAACCCGGTAAAGAAAATGTAGTGGCTGATGCATTAAGTAGAAGACCTGCCATTCATAATATTTCTGTTATATCTTTTGATTCTTTGATTGCTATGAAAGATACTTATCATCAGGATATTACTTTTCATGCTGATTGGAATAAATTAGTTCAAAATAACTTGATTCCTATTGATTCACTATCTTATAACGATGGATTCATGTTTTATGAAAAGAGATTATGTGTTACAGTTCCATTCAGATCTTTTGTTTTGAATGAGATTCATTGTCCCCCATATCAAGGTCATAGAGGTATCATATCTACTTTACGTACATTAACTGAAGATTTTTATTGGCCACATATGGACACTGATGTATCTAACTTTGTTTCTGAATGTTTGATTTGTCAAAGAGTTAAGAGACATCATGGTAAACAGTATGGATTACTTATGCCTTTATCTATTCCATCTAGGCCATGGGAACACATTTCTATGGATTTTATTACTGGTTCACCTAATACTAAATCTAACCATGATATGATTTGGACAATAGCAGATAGGTTTAGTAAACAAGCATATTTTATTCCATGTAAGAAAACTTTAATAGCATCACAGGCAGCACAGTTGTTTTTTAAAACTGTTTTTACTAACCATGGATTACCAAAAGTTATTATTTCTGATCGTGATTCTAGATTTTGTAACAACTTTTGGATTACTCTGTTTGCTAACCTTGGCACAAAGATTGATTTCTCATCTGCATTTCATCCTCAAACTAATGGACAAATAGAAGCCACTAATAGCACTATTCTAGATCTTTTACGTGCTTATACTATTTCTAAACCACAGACATGGGATAGACATTTGCATTTATTACAGTTTTCATATAACAATACACCACACACATCTACAAAGAAAGCACCGTTTGAAGTGATTTATGGTTATAGATTGTCTACACCTGTTGCATCTTTGTCAAATAGAATTCAGAGTGCTGATGATATTGCTAGTATGCATAATACTATTTTTGATGAGGTTAAAGACATGATTGCCAAAGCATAGCAATCATATACCAAACAAGCCAATAAGAAAAGACAAGCAATAAATTTCAAAGTTGATGACTATGTTTGGTTGAGAATAGAAAAACGTAGACTACAAAGTGTAGATAGACACCCAGTTGTGAAATTAGCCCCTAGATTCTATGGACCATTTAGGATCATTCACAAAATTAATGACAATGCATTCAAGTTAGAATTACGACCTCACTGGAAAATTCACAACACATTTCGCATTAGCTTATTAAGACCCTTTAGAGGCCAATTACCTGTACACCCTGTTTATGAAAACCCACCTTTGTTAGAGGAAGAGATTGAAATACTTGAACCTGAAGCTATCATAGATACTGATTTTATGACCACTAGAACTGGCCGAAGTTATTCCAGATATCTAGTCAAATTTAAGAACCATCCTGTAGAGGAAGCACAATGGATGCACGCTAGAGACTTAAATGCTTTCCCCACTCTGTTAGCTCCACATTGAGCTAATAGCAATTGAGGTCAATTGCTATCCCACCCTGGGGGTATGATGCCAGGAGGCATATTTCATGGTGGATTCCGTGCCACGGTGGATTTCGTGAGGTTTTACGGTGGGTTCCGTAAACTTTGATGATCGGGGCTCATACACAAAGTGATTCTTTGTGCGAGAAGTTGATGGGGACGCCTGTCCTTTTCGAGCGTTTCATTAATTTAGTGTGTACATGGGTGATTCCATAGCGGGTGATTCCGCAAAATACATATTAAATTAATAAGCATTTATGAGTTTAGAGTGCACACTCGTAATAAATTAAGGTTACAGGAGTGGTCTTCCGCTGCAGGCTGGTCCTTCGCGATCTGATGATGGAAACAGAGGTTCTTGATCGCTAGGAATCCACCCGTATCGACCGTTCGCGACGAGATTGACCGTAGAGCTCGATCGCTCCAGGAGCTCCGCCTTCGCACAAGATGGGTAGCGATTGAAAGCTCTTGATCTCAGCTTTGCTCTGATACCACTGGTGCGCAGATCAGATGCTGTATGCTCGCGTAGTGAATGCCGGAAGGTCCCCAAGAACAAAAGAACTCTACTTTTTGCACAAAATTCAAGGTAAAAAGCATGAACGACATGAACAAGAGACCAATTGGGTGCAATCTCCCCCCATGCCTTGTGTAAGCGCTCCACAAAGCATGTATTTTATGTATTAATCATCTTCAAGCTCAAATAATAGCCCAAATTACAAAATAGCAAGCTTTTAGCTTTTGAGTTTGCTTTAGCACAAAATAGAAATAAAGCTAGTGGGCGGTGCCCAAAGAGTTTGGCATGCCCAATACAATGTCCAAGTACAAATAACATAATTGTGCGCCCATGCGCATACAAAATAATAAATAAATATCCAATGCCTCAATAAATAGGCGCGACAAAATATAGACGCCATGCCTAAGGTATGCGCCCATCAAAATATAAATGATAAATCGAATACTCGCTATCCTCCAATGCTTTCCTCTGCCACTGCTGCTATCTCTACACATCAACTGAAGCATTCACAATCATTAGTAAAATAATACAATTAAACCGACAAAAGTGAATACCTAGCAGTCTTCAGCTACATAAATAAATCAACTGGTTAGAAATCAATCCTAACCTTAATTTATTACGAGTGTGCACTCTAAACTCATAAACGTTTATTAATTTAATATGCATTTTGTGGAATCACCCGCTATGGAATCACCCATGTACACACTAAATTAATGAAACGCCCGAAAAGGATAGGCGTCCCCATCAACTTCTCGCACAAAGAATCCACTGTGTATGAGTCCCGGTCATCAAAGTTTACGGAATCCACCGTTGTCAAAGGGTTTCAAAAGCAAAGTCGTGACCACAGAGGTTCTTAAGAAATTCCAAGATAGAAGATTCCTCAATTCTGAAGGTCTTCAAATGCAGGCGCTTACTTCCTTAAGTGTTAGAAGAGGTTAGGATGATGACAATAAAACTCATGTCACAGTTATACCTATCTCAATTTTCAAAATTCTCATAGCTGAAGACTTTTCACAACTGTCAGAATTGGCATTACAGCTCAAGCAACAATCAAAGTCACTCAGAAATATAGCATTTATATCTTGTTGTAAAACTCCTTAATAACAAAGACGCTCCAGGCCCATTACAGCCAAATCTTGGCAATCCTTATTTTCACATCAAAGAGGTGAATTCAATATATCATTCTGTTTGGTTAAAACTTGCAACATCTTCTTAAAAACAGTCTGCACATGGACCATAGCAAATGAGCTTGAATCCCAAAAACAGGTTGAAAGCCTCCAACAAATGCATTTCCTACTCAGAACTCCAAACTCTTCCCATCTTCTTTATGAAAAGTTTGGCTTCTCTGGATATTTGTAGCCAATTCCTGCATTATCACATTGGCAGCATAGTGTCCAACTCTTACACACTCTAGTATGGTTTTTCCCTGCACCCCTGTTATGTTTCAGAGACTTTTCTGTTGTGAAGATGATTATCCTTCACGCATAGATGCATGTATGTGAGTACCACAGAGACAAGAACCATCAAGGGTACTTCTTTTTCAGAATATCCCTTGAAATCTGATTAGTGCGTACAGGGTACTGAATATGCTCTGTTCTTGTGCCAATAAAGCCTCCAAGTAAGGTAAAAAGAATTGAGATACAAAATCAAAGGGCTTCCCTTTGTGCTGGCACCTCTGGCATGGACAACACATTCAGGAATTCTTTCACAGTCAAACTCAGCAAGCTTTTCAATCAAGTGATAGTCCTCCAGAAGAACAGGACCACTAGTGCCTATAGTCAATGATGAATTGTTGTTCCATACTAGGACACTGGAGTTTCTGGTGAAGAGAGGGGGGGAGTTGAGTTTCTGGTGAAGAGAGGGGGGGAGTTGTAAGCTCTGGACAGACGGAACTCATAGGGTCCATGGTGACAATGCTGTGAAGGTTTGGAATATCACATGCTGGCAACTGGAGAATGAATTCATCAAGCTAGTTTTGACATTCCAGCATAGTCCGTTTGTTCACCTCTAGAATGTGCATCATAGCGCTTGGTATCGACAGCTTCAATCTCCTCAATGAAAACTATTGATCGGGGGAAAAGTCATCAGCAACTCCAAAAGCTCTCTGACCCGCCTTCTCTCTTGTGTTGTCATTTTGAGCCTAAATTCTGCACATCGGGTCCCAGAATCCCTGACCATTTGAAGCTGAGTTGTGGGAGCTTCAAAAATCTAGTGCCGTGAGACGGTTAGCAATACTGCGAGGCTCTTTGATAGATAGTAGGCTGGTTAGGTCTCGGATCGATGCTGTGTGATCAAATTCAAGACCTTCAGTTTACAAGACTGACGCTTTCCCACTGAGCTACAGAGGCAATTAACCATCAACCAGCAACAAGGACCCGTCACCACAGGAGAGCAAAGCAGATCAGGTGCAACATAAAAATCTGTTCTAAGCATATGACATGACTATGGTGAGAGGATCCAAGATCTCTCACAGCCAAACCAGCATACCCTCAAACCACTCTTGCTTATTTTCATTGTATCGATCGCCTTACAGACTCACAATTGACTTAGAGCATCTGCTATTTTGAAATTGTTTACATCATAAGGATTAACGACCTCACTTCCCTGTTCACTGTCAACACTGTCATTTGGTTCAGACCTTTCAAGCTTTTTCCCTGGAAGATGTTTTTTTTTCTCTTGCTCCTCCCTCATTACAATGACACTCTGATTCTTTTTTTCCCCCCACCCAAGCTTGCGTCTTCAGCTTTTTTTTTTGCGTTTTCTCCCCAGGCCTCCATACAAAGCAGGTCCTTTTTTATTTCGAGCCCCTTTTTCCCCTCCAGAAAAGCGGCCCCCTCAGAAAAGCAATGGTCTTCTTCTTGTCCAACTGCTTCTCTTTCCAATGCAAGAATTTGGTGCTTCATTTCCTGCCTGTCAACAATCTCCCTTCCCTCTTCTTCTTTGAAATCTTTAGCTCTTGCCAGGATTTCACCATTTGCAGGAACATTTCCAACTTCCACAAAGCTGTGGCATTCTGCTGAAAGCATCTCCAAAAGGCTAGCCTTTTGACCCGTCTACTCATGACTCAGTAGGATATCTGAGGATGAGAACTCGCAGGAGTTAGCATCAGCTGTAGCTAAAGGTAGCACTTCTGACACAGCAACAGTATGCAGGTCAATCACTGACTGTTGGGCTTCTTGAATATGTGTATCATTTTCCCTTGCCTCTTTACAATCATGAGTCAGCACAGCACCATTATCAGAATATGAGATATTTCTCTCTCTGCACAAAAATGTGCCAGCATCCAAGGATAGGCCTTCTTTTTGCATCTCCCTAAAACAGTTGAGCACTTCCTCACTAAGCCCATATTTGGAGTATCCAGCAATCATTGCCTTCCATGAGTTTGCATCTCAAACCTGCAATCCATTGAATACGTTTTGTGCTTCTGGAAGCAAGCCACCTTTGCCATACATGTCCACTAATGTACTGCCTACATGCAGCTCCATTTCCAAACCTCTTTTAGTTATGTCAGCATGGACATCTTGACCTACTTCTAGAGCCCCCATAGTGCCACAAGCTTTCAGATGGACAAAAAGACAACCCTGTTGAGAAACACACCTTCCTATTCCATCCATCCATAAAGTTCAGTATTGGCTAGATCATGACCTTGTAGAAAAACACCAGCAATCATTGCACCCCATGATCCTACATCTGAATTTTCCAGCTCATTGAACACTTCATAAGCTTCAGCAGGTTCTCCATGTTTGAAGTACATACCAATGAGTGCATTTCTTACTTCTACATCAAAATCGGATTTTGTCCTGATTATCTGATCAGGTATCATTCTACCATGCCTTACGGGCCCCAATGCTACTACAAGCTTTTAGAACGCATGTCAATATGAACTTTTTTGGCACAGAGCCCTCATGCTGCATAATATCATACTAATGGAGCCTTCTCTCCCTATACTGCCCACGCAGAACAAAAATGTAAACACAACAACTAAATATATACAAAGTAACAAATGTCACACACACAGCCTTTGGTGGATTTCACACCTCGGATGCGCAGCAGCACAACATCCACCCCTCTAATCCTGCGCATCCTCCGGATGGGCCAACTACCCATGATCATTATCATCAAGATCCACAAACAGATCAATCTCATCATTGTGCATTTTCGGTATATCAATAAGATTATTTGTTATAAAATCTGTCTCTTCTATTGGAGTTTCTTCTCGTTGCTCTTCTCTTGCAAAATCTTCCAATGCATAATCTTCATCATCTCTTTTCTTGAAAATCTTGATACTTTTTCCTGCAATAGGCACTCTAAGCACTGTCCCATCCAATTCTGTCAGCTCATATGTTTCATTATCAAAGACGTGTCTGACTATGTACGGGCCAAACCATCTTTTCACCATCTTTCGAAGTGCAGTATGCTGATTTTCAAGGCTGCTATCAAAGACTAATACCCAGTCTCCCTCTTCTATTGCTCTAGGCCGCAAGCAATTCCTGCTATCAAACCTATCCTTATTTCTTAGTCTAGCAACCTTCAACTTGTCAATAGCTAGCTGAATATCCTCTGGTCTTCTCTCCAACTGTCGAATCCGAAGAGCTAAGGGCTCCTCTCTCGTCGAATCCTCCTGCCAAGGTAAAACTGACCAAGTCAAAGCACAAGTCTCAGTCGGCATAACCGGTTTTTGACCATACATCAACTCTGCGGGCATATATCCTGTGGTAACACTGTGAGTCGTACGATCAGCCCACAAAGCAAATGGTAGAAGTCTCGGCCATTCTCCAATCCATCCTCTGCATGCTTTGGCTAATGCTTTTACTATCGGCGGATGCCCTCTTTCACTCTTCCCATTTCCCTCTGGATTGTATGCTGTGGTTAGAGACAACTTGATTCCTAGTTGAGAGAAAAACTCCCTAGCTTCATCTGCATCCAATTCACCGCGATCCGCATTGATCTTACCCACACAGCCATACCTGCAAAAAATTTCTTCCAATAAGAACTTACACACTGCACTAGTGGTCTTCATTCTCAAAGATCTGCCCTCAACATGATTGGTAAGATCCTCTCTAGCCAAAACAATATACCTCATCTGCCATAGACCCATAGGCATAGTAACCAAGTCAACTACCCACTTATAATGAATGCATAGCGGATAGATCGGATGAAGCTCATCTCGATGACGCACTACCGAATACATCTGGCAGTCTCTGCAAGTCTCTACAAAGTGAGAAACATCTCTATACATGCCCTTCCACCAATATTTCTCCTTGATTTTCTCATAAGTAGCCCACACTTCTCTATGACCAGCCCAAGGACTCTCATGAAACTCCCTCATCACCTGTAACTGTGTCTCTCTATCGCAGATAACCCGCAAAGGTAATCCGCCTCTTTTCTTCGGATGCTTCCAAAGAAATCTGTCCTTGAGAAAATAACCATAGGCTTTTCTTCTGATCTTCTTGAACTCTTCATCTGTCCATTCATCTCTTTTGCTTAGTGTACTAAGGTACTTGCCAATCTGCAACCAATCTCCAACATAGAGTCCTTCTATGAAAGCCACAATATCATAGACATGGCAAACATGATCAACCATAGCAGCTGAAATTTCTGCATCATCCTCTTTTGCAAGTAGTGTCTCCTCATCATCATATCTGGCTCTAGACAGCATATCTGCCAGCCACTGGATCATCCTTTCCTGCTATGTGTTTAAATTCTGGATTTAATGACTTGATGTATGCAATCCATCTCAGCATAGCTATATCTGGAGTAGAGCAACTTGTAATCATACCTATCAATGGCAAGCAATCTGTCTCTACCACAACTGAGGCTCCAATAAAGTACTCCTTGTCACATTTGAGAGCCGTAACAATCCCCAGTAACTCCCTCTTGATTTGCAGATATCTCCTCTGTCTCTCGTTTAGGACTTTCGCCCCAAACCGAATAGCATACTTGTTTCCATCTGCATCATCTTGACCCACAGCCCAACCTATGCCAATTGGACTAGTGTCAACTGTCAATACAATAGGCCTTCCACAATTATAATCCGCTTTCCTGAGAGCAGGAGCAATCTGCAATAACTTCTTCAATTTCCGCATGGCTCTAGTGTGGCTCTCATCCCAATAAAATTTTTCCCCTTTCGAAGCAACTGATATAAATAATCTGCTATGTGTGCAAAATGAGGTATCCAAATCATATAAAATACGCAAGCTCCAATGAATCTCCGAACCTCCGAAGTGGTAGAACAATACTCCGTAATCTTGTCTATAGCATCCACCTTATCAAGTGAGGGTTTCTTGCCATAATATCCACACATATGTCCAACAATGACAACCTCATTCACTCCAAAAACAGATTTTTGCTCTGATAGTGTTAAGTTCACTTCTTCTAACCTGGCCAAAATCTTCTCACAAGCTGAAATATGATCAGCCACAAAGTATCTGCATCCCTGCTCATTTAGACTCTCATTCTTCTCTTCTTCTGCACACCCCTTAATGGGCACATCATCTAAGAAAGGCATGGTAAGCTGAGGTATATAATCACGAAGGACCTTATGCATGGCATTCATCATATGCGCAACAGAATTAGTGGCACCTTGAGGCAAGGTATACATCCTGACAAGCCCAATAGGAGTTCTCATAGTGGTTATGTCCCTGCTTTCCAAAGCCAGCTGAAACTGATCATATCCCGAATACAAATCACCTAAAGAATAAATGGCACGTCCGGAAAATGCTTCTGCAAACTCATCCACAACTGGACCTATACCAACATTCCTGATAGTAACTCTATTTACTGGCTGCCTGTCCTGTATAAATCGGAGAGTACCATTCTTCTTTGGAACCGTAAACCACCTATTTGAGTATGGTGCAAATGAAGGCTCTAGGATTCCCATCCTGATTTTCTCATTCAACAAATCAATCAGCTTTGGCAGGTGTGCCTTAGGCACTGGAATAGGTCGGAGGTTCCATGGAATATGAGGAATAGTAAAGATCACCATAGGAGCAACAATATCCGGATTCACACATCCAATCTCATGCGGGAAAAAAGCAAACCCCATTCCATGTCGCTTAAGCATCTCCTGAAAGCATTGCTTCTCTGTGGGTAGCAAGAAATCACCATTTCCAATTTTCAATTCAACAAGAGTCCCTGTTGAAAATTTATGGCCTATATGCTCCGGATTCCTCAAAATTGGCTGTTTGGCAGCCCTCTCTATTTGCTGATCACTGTCAGGTGGAAGCAATACAGTTACTGGCTTCACCTTCTTATCCACAGTCTTGTATTTGCTGTCAACCCTGGCTTCATTATGATCCTCTACATTACTCAAATCTTGGTGTAAATTAGCAATTCTGCACTCCAATGGCTGAACATCCTCAGCCCTCTGCTCTATGGACTGCATAGGAACAACCCTAAACTCTGGATGCTGAAATATTTCAGCAGTAAACTCTGTTGGCTGAAAGTTTTCAGCCCTCTGTGTCTTTGAAAGCTGATCATAATCAGCTGGAAACTTTGTTTGTTGAATTTCTTCAGCACTCAACACTTTTTGCTGAGCCACCTCAGCCTCTGACTCAATCTGTGACACAAAATCTGCAATTTCATGAAACATGTCCAGGGATTGCACTAATACATTACTGTGACAATTTGCATATCAGTTTCACCATATTTTCCATCTCTGTCATCGTATCCGCACAAATCATACTATCATACATCCCATCTATGTGCTCATCATCCTCTAAAATACCTGCATTTTTCAAAATTTTCTCCTTCCTGCATATATACTGCCTGGCAGCTCTAGGCAACTTAGAAGTCTTCTGATAACTCATCGAACTGTTTGCTGAAATCCCAACAAAACCGGAGGAGAAAACATTGCTGCCAGGAGGCGAGAACTCCAATCTCCTCTGCTCTGTACCACCGTCATCTCGCGAAACGGCGGTACCTAATGAAAACCCGAATCCCTCACATTGGGCAAAGGTGCATCTCTAAGAGTATCCCTGTTTCTAACATGGTTCACACATAGAGTCATAAACTGTACTGCTCTCATGCCATCTTTACTGCGAATCCGTGCATAAGCAGATCCATCATCCATTACCTTTGTTTCCATGTGCATCTTTGTGATGAATGGCTGTCCAAGAATTATGGGATAAGAGCATGAATCCTGCACAAAGAAATGGAAATCCTCCTCTACATCTCCAATAGAAACCCTGACACTGGGACAGGCAGCATACAAATCACCTGCAATGTTGTTGGCGGCTCTCATACGCCACCCATGCTCTACATCCATAGGCCATCTGTTACTTTCATAAACTCCATGAACTATGAGATTAATCTCTGAACCATGATCCACCAAAGCAACATAAGGCACCTGTTTCTCTCCAATTTTTACCATCGTCTCTGTAGTTGCCCTAGCCCAATGACTCCGCGAAAAGTGACTACGCGGTATCAAGACAGGCTCATCAGTTTCAGCATAATGCATAGGCTGAACCCTCTTCTCTATCTGTGGAAAAATAGAAGCATTCTCAACCATAACCTCATCCTCATCCTCATCCAACTCTCCAATCAAAACTCCTTGTGTATCAGTAGTAGGCAATGCATGTCTTTTCCTCTTCAGGACCTCTTGAAACTGATCTTGAAACTCTCTTTTCAAGATGCCCAAAACCTCAGAAATAGTAAAAGTCACCTCACTGCCAAGTATCTTGTCATTAAAGATTTTCTTCATGTCCGTAGATGTCTCAATATCAGACATCAATCTAAACCCTGGCTGCTTTCTCTCTCTAGGCTCTTGCCTCTTTTCTTTCTTTTGAGCATCTTCCATTTGTCATTCTGGCCCTGGTCTCAAAGACGGTCCTGCAGTAGGTGGAGTAACAAACTCACCCCCTCTAGTCTTTTTAGCTGCACTTGGATTTTCTTCATCCCTCTTACGCTTCTCCTCAACAAGTACATCTGCTCCTTGAGACTTAGCCAAGTAGGCATAAATAGAGTACCTGTCAACAGGCGAATCCCAACCTGTCTCAGATCTGATGCTAGAGCCTGCACTAGTCAAAACAGTTTGCTGAATTTTTCCCTTGTTTGCCGTCTCCATAGCATAAGTCCATAATGTTGACTGATTCTCTGATCCCTTCTCAATCTGGACTCCATATGCAGAAGCATCTCCTCTAGCTGCCACATAAGAAGTACGCGCAGCCATGTCATCCACTAACTTCTTCATTTCGCCTTTCCCAAAGTTGGTAGCAAGCAGAGCTCCTGTTTCAGTCAACCAAATCTTACCATCTTATCCCCAAAATACCAAATTCTTCCTCCTTGCATCCTGAAAAGATTCACAATCCCTGCAATGCTGATGGTCCGTACTATCACACCAAATACATCTTCGATCTCTCCTAGGTGCACTAGGAGCACTCCTAGGTGCAGTAGGAGCATTAGAAGAAATAGTAGGCGCAGTCGAAGCAAATTGCTCTTTCAAATTTCCCACCAATTCTGCTTTAACTGACTCTAGTGTCAAATCCGTTATGCCTTTGATTATGTCATCAAGAGAGGAAGACACCGATGGAGTGGATGGTTTTGGAGCAAAAGGAACCGGCATCGGTCTTGGAGCAAGAGGAATAGGAGGAGTAGAAACAGTAGGCACTGGCATAGGCCAAGAAACTGGCTGAGGAGGAGAAGAAATAACAGGGATAGAAGCAGGCATAGGAGCAGAAGACGGTGTTGGTGTCATAGAACCATTCTGTAGGCGGGTCTTCCATATCCTCCTCTTGGTCAAAGTCGAGACTGCATCCTAGGCATCTTGCCAATCTGTTTTAAGACCCATAGGCTTCATGCGATCTTCAAGAAGTTCTCCTAATTCTTCCTGAAGAGCAGGATTTGCAGCTTGCAAGAAAAGCTCAACTTTCTCAATATCCAATGCTCTTTGTTCAATGGCATCAAGCTGACTATACCTCTCTTCAAATTCTCGAATCAACTCTGAAGCAGCCAAACCTTTGTTTGGCATGTAGACCCACTCTCGAAATGACCACCGCGTAGCCATCCCAAAGTCCTCAAGGAAATACTCTTCTTTCAAGGCCTTCTTAAAATCTTGCCAATGCGAATTCTGAATAAAAAGATCAGTCACTTTTGCCCTCAAGGCGGGTGTGACAAGACGAAGGAAATACTTACTCATAAGTCCAGCTGGAACTCCAAAAAACCCCATCTTGATCTCATATGTCTTTAAATATGCTGAAACATTACAGCCATCAAATAGCTTCTTCTCATTCTCAACTGCTTCAATCGCCTTAGTCGCGCTGATTGCATTCTCCTGCTCCGAATATAGTTGCCTTTGCTGAGACAACTGTTGTTGATGCAATTGCTGCTGCTGCTGCATATACAATTGTGTCTGCTGATTTTGAAGCTGCATGTACATAGACATATTCTGCAAAATCTACTTTAGATCATCCGTTGAAGTACTTGAAGCAGCAGTCAATGATGGAGCTGAAGTAGAGGACACAGCAGGAATTGTAGAAGAGGCTGAAATTGGTGCTGAAGTATCTCCCATCCTGAAATTTATGCAACGCATTCACGTCGGGTTCACCAAAGATGTCAAAGGGTTTCAAAAGCAAAGTCGCGACCACAGAGGTTCTTAAGAAATTCCAAGATAGAAGATTCCTCAATTCCGAAGGTCTTCAAATGCAGGCGCTTACTTCCTTAGGTGTTAGAAGAGGTTAGGATGATGACAATAAAACTCATGTCACAGTTATACCTATCTCAATTTTCAAAATTCTCATAGCTGAAGACTTTTCACAACTGTCAGAATTGGCATTACAGCTCAAGCAACAATCAAAGTCACTCAGAAATATAGCAGTTATATCTTGTTGTAAAACTCCTTAATAACAAAGACGCTCCAGGCCCATTACAGCCAAATCTTGGCAATCCTTATTTTTGCATCAAAGAGGTGAATTCAACATATCACTCTGTTTGGTTAAAACTTGCAACATCTTCTTAAAAACAGTCTACACATGGACCATAGCAAATGAGCTTGAATCCCAAAAACAGGTTGAAAGCCTCCAACAAATGCATTTCCTGCTCAGAACTCCAAACTCTTCCCATCTTCTTTATGAAAAGTTTGGCTTCTCTGGATATTTGTAGCCAATTCTTGCATTATCACATTGGCAGCATAGTGTCCAGCTCTTACACACTCTAGTATGGTTTTTCCCTGCACCCCTGTTATGTTTCAGAGACTTTTCTGTTGTGAAGATGATTATCCTTCACGCATAGATGCATGTATGTGAGTACCACAGAGACAAGAACCATGAAGGGTACTTCTTTTTCAGAATATCCCTTGAAATTTGATTAGTGCGTACAGGGTACTGAATATGCTCTGTTCTTGTGCCAATAAAGCCTCCAAGTAAGGTAAAAAGAATTGAGATACAAAATCAAAGGGCTTCCCTTTGTGCTGGCACCTCTGGCATGGACAACATGTTTAGGAATTCTTTCACAGACAAACTCAGCAAGCTTTTCAATCAAGTGATAGTCCTCCAAAAGAACAGGACCACTAGTGCCTATAGTCAATGATGAATTGTTGTTCCATACTAGGACACTGGAGTTTCTGGTGAAGAGTGGGGGGGAGTTGTAAGCTTTGGACAGACGGAACTCATAGGGTCCATGGTGACAATGCTGTGACAGTTTGGAATATCACATGCTGGCAACTGGAGAATGAATTCATCAAGCTAGTTTTGACATTCCAGCATAGTCCATTTGTTCACCTCTAGAATGTGCATCATAGCGCTTGGTATCGACAGCTTCAATCTCCTCAATGAAAACTATTGATGGGGAAAAGTCATCAGCAACTCCATTATTGTTTCAAGCGTTTCAAGCCGAGCACTAATGGCTACCTCTCACATAGCCGATGCGCAATGCCTACCTTACAGGTGTAGTGAGCTTACCTTGATGCCGTTTGAGTTACCTCCTCTCCCGCGCACTCTGGTAGCTCCACGATCCAAGTGCAAGCTTCAAGCAAGCTCCATCCTCAAGCTCCACACTCCAAGCTCCATGTCTGTGAGCAAGACAAGAGAAGAGAAGAGAAGAGAAGAAGGGAGGAGAAGATGGAGAGCTTCTTCTCCTCGGTCCCTCACCCTCACACACTCACTCCCTCACACTCTCACACTCCCTCTCTCGAGCACAAGCTCAAGCAAGCAAGAAGAAGAAGAAGAAGAAGAAGAGGAGAGCTAATTTTGGCCACATACAAAAATGAGCTTCTCATTCACTTTTCAACTTTATATACAAAACCCTAAATCCCTTTTGGGCGGTCATCCCCTTTTCCCCTTTTTACATGGCCGGCCGTAGCCTAGGCCCTTTTTCCCATTGTCCTTCTATCTTCCTAGATTCCTTTCCACCGCCTGTCTACATTTACAAATTGCACGGGTGAGAGCCCGGCGCTCTTTTACAAGATTTCAGGGTGCGCCTTTTTCATTTTTAAAATGCATCTTTCCCCTTCGACATTTGCCTTGGACTTTTGAGGTTGCCCTTGCGCTTTTGGTCTTTTTTCCTCTTCTTTCTTCAGTTGGGCTACCTTTTTTCCACCTTTGCCCTGTGTCTTTTCCTCTTTCTTTTGCCTTCTTCGTGTTGGGGTTAACATTACCCCCTCCTAGACGAGTGCCAGTCCCATGGCACTCACCGTCGTAGGTAGCAGGCGATAGCATGCACCGAAGACGTGGGTGATAAGGACGCCTGTAGTTTTCATGAAGGAGTGTTGGTGGTGGTGTGGCAGAAGGTCTGGGGGGCCTGTTGGTGGTCAAGGTGGCAGGTGGAAGGTTGTTGGAGTTGATGGTAGGGCTATTCTGTGTGGGGGTTGCATTGGTGGCCGGCACACGTGTTGGTTTATTGGGGATTCGTACAGGACTATTCTTTGTGGGCTTGGCGGATGGTGAGGGATAAGCATTCAGAGTTGGGTGTTGATGAAGAACGAATGACACTTCTGTTGGAGTCTTCAACAACTGCAATTGAAAACCTCTCATGTGGTCTCTCCCTAAGGGTAGTGCGAGTCTTCTCTATTGTGCACAAGACATATTTGATTAGTTTGGGAGACAGGTCAAACTCTAAGTAAGCTGAGAGTATTGTCCTGCACTTGATGACCCAAACTGTGTATATACTTCAGTGTAGGTATTATGTAAGTGTTCGTACATACTTAGGTATTACGTAGTTAGAAGACCGTGGGCTAGTTTCTCATAACAATGTGTGGATGCAGCAAAGTTGTCCATGTTGAGAAGAAGTACACGTGAAGGTATATGAGACATCCTTTGCATTGTGACTGCACGATGGAGCATAATTGAATACAAGGACACCGCAATTTTGGTAGCTGGAAGCTATTGGACGCACTTGATGAGGACGGTGTGCTTTTCATGGCCAATCGTGCAGTGCTTACCACCACTGATTGCAATGGTACTAAGGCAGAGTGCAAGAGAGAATTGTGCAAGTGGGTCAAGGTGACAGGTCTAACCATAGGCGAGACAAGCTCCCCAGGTATGTCCTGCCCTTGATGTGCCCTGAACAATTGTGGGTGATGGTAAAGGGCTAGGGGACTAGGGACGAAGCCAGTCGACCAAGGTCACTAGACGTACCTTATTTGAGGACCCCTAGGTGCTGTGTTATGATCGTGGGTGCTTCTTATCTTTTCATTTGTTTTTTTTTTTTTTGGGACTTGCCTGAGTACAACCATTACAACATGTTGAGGCTATCAACCTCCCAATGGGTTGGAAAATGTCAAGTTTCAAGGGCTCAGGAAATTGATATTATAGTGCTGATTGTGCCCTAGCATTGTTGTTAGAGAAGCAGTTTCCGAGATGGAGAGCTACCCTTGAGATATTGCAAACCTCCCTTGCGACACACGCGATGTTGGTATGATTGAGGTGATGACTACCATGAGCCAACTATAGAGCTTGACCCAGAAAGGGAGCGTGGCCCATGAATGTGCTTTGGACCGTGCGATGGGGGCGGTTGGCAAGGGTGCTTTCGGCAGCGTGGCTTTGCCGCGGCTCCTTGTGGGGTTGATGGTCTTGCGGCGATCGGGCATTGAGCACTTTCACCCAAAAGACCTGTCGAATCCTGTATCCACTTGTCGCTTTATGAGAGTACATGTATGGTATATGCCGCAACTATAATAAACCAGTGCAATGCAAGGAGACACCACTTATTTGAATTTTATGGTGTTGATTTGGACATTTATCACCTGCGCTTAATTAGCTTTTTCTTTGCAAAAGATGTGAAATATATTAAATGCAGATATGAAAGTTTCGTACAATTCAGGGACATGTCAACACTTAAACCATTTAAAGACAAAAAGTTATGGCCGGGTAGCATTTGATGAGCCCTTTATACGACGTGGGGCTACTCTATTTGTACGAAGTGGGGAGAGTCTGGGTGGCCGATTGATTGGGGCTCTGCTAGCGTGGGGCTCCTGTGGGGTCAGGTAGGGAACATGTCGACCGGGACATGAATGGTGTAGTCCCGGGCCGCTACCGTTTCCAGAATGTCTTTAAACAATTCATTGAATTCTTCCTTTTCCCGAGCTGCCCTTCCTGCCCTTGAGCATCTGGGGCCCGGGCGTGAGTTGGGGGTTCGTGCCACTAGTGCTGCCACCTGTTGCGCGTTTTGAGTCTTGGCTTTTTTGACTTGAGGATTCTTCGGCCTTCTCCCTAGACAGTGGCGCTTAGGGCCTCGCTTCTTGGCATACCTTTTGATGGTGGGCACATAGCGCTCCGGTGGAGGGGCGTGTGCCACGTGCTCCCGTCGTCTGTGAAGAGCGTCTTTGCATGCCAGATGTCCATGGTTCTCCATGTGTTCCGTCTGGAAGCCTGCAAGATGCAATCTAAGGGTTAGACCTTGATATAGGATACAACTGTTCGCATGGAAGGGATTTTAGTGTGGTTTATCAAGCGCATGTGACAAGAAGGGGAGGGGTGAAGCATGCAGTGTTTTGTCGTAAAGGGATGGCCCCCATGATTATGTTCTTTTTTCCTCTAGCCATTAGCCAATATTGGCTTATGCTAAGTTGTGTGGACTGGTTGTCATGGAGGAGGATAGGGCACATCCTCGGAAGGATAGACCAAAAAGGGAAGAAGGTGTATAGAAAGGGGCTGCACCCTCTCTACACCATCAGTGTTGTTGGTCAAGGCTTCCTATGGCGGTAACGTGGGTTGCATGCCCTTCACTTGGAGGTGGGGATGGTCACACGGCTTTTAAATGGGTGGTGAGAGGAGGACTTGAGGAGCTTAGCCTGTCAGACCCAACTCTTCCACCTGCGCTTGACTATCATTACTTGTGTGTATTGATATTGTTTATACAAGGTGACACAAGAATCGGTGTTTATTTATATACATAATGTCACTTCACGAGGATAAGAACCAATTATAGAACTCGGGGTTGTACTGGAGCGTGGCACACGCATCCATCACTTGTGGCAGCTTACTTAGTACCAATAGATATTTTGCCACATCGAGTAGCATGGAACCTTGTCCGAGTCTACTGGCAATATGTAACTCCTCCTCAGTGAGAACCTTATCAAACGAAGCGTTCTCTTGGCTAGTTGCAGCTAAGTCCATACCCCAAATGGAAGTCAGCACTCGAAGGGAAGTTGGTGCCATATATGTTGGGTCCCTTTGGGATCGCCATGTGGCCAATCGCTCCTTAGAGATTGTCATGATCTGAGCCCCTAGTTCGGCCATTGCAACGCGATGTTCACACCAATGCTGTTCAAATTGACTTCGGCACTCTGTTCGTCGCTTTAGTTGCTCTATGTCTATGAGATTCGGTCGGCAGAGCACTTCAGTGAACGTGACGGTTAAGCGCAGTTTGTTAGCCTCCTCGTCAGGGATGAGTTGCATGCGTTCATGTAAAAGCTTGTTATAGTGCTCGTCAAGGTGTTCTTGCTCTTCCCAAGATAAGGGGAATGGCAAGTATTCTTCAAGTTGCTCCTTAGGGCATGCGCCCATGTTCGCAAGGATGTAGATACATGCGAACACTTTGAGCTTAGCATCCAACTTAGTTAAGCATTCCGCGACACTTCTATGTTCAGCGAGGGCTTGCTTGTTGAGATATCGAGCTCCACTCGTGATACGCCAGGGTGACCGTTGTGCATTCATGTCACCGATTTGTCAGTTGCAGATGCGGTTGGTACACCACCCATGAATAATAGCTAGATGACAGCTATCTTTATCTACTCTAGTTCGTGGCTCAGTTAGTATGCCACCTTAGTTAGTTGAGTTTGGTTTGAGACCCATATATAGGGTTTTTCTTTTTCTTTGTATGAGACTTCTTTTTGGCTTACACAACTAAGAAGAGGAAAACTGTTTTCAGCCTCCACCCTTGTGTGTATTCCCCCATTGTGCAAGCAAGAAAGCTACAAGTGAGACTCCTTCCTTCTCTCCCACAATCTTGACATGGTATCAGAGCCTTGTTCGTGGTAAGGAGCTCAAGAAAGCAAGCCAAGCTCGCGGCATTCTGGTAAGAGGAGTAGTGTTGCTTTCATTTTTTGTTTTGGGAGCAGATCTCTGCAGGTAGCACAGCCGGAAATTGCAGGAGTGCATTGTCTCAGGTTGAGACGCCCTTCGCGGTGAAGCAAGAGGGCAATATATGCTGCGGGACGGGGCTTTAGCCTTTGGCGACCTTGTTTTTTTTATTTGAGACCATTTCGTGGCTTGTTTTGGAGGCGGAAGTTTTCTGCAAGCACTCAGGAAAAGGCCCAATTTTATGCTGTGCGACCACTGTTCTACAGGTCGGTGAAAAGTTGCTGTAGAAATTGCATCATATGCTTGTGTGCAGAGACATTGGGAGTTACAGAATCATCCTTGTTGCCTGTTGATGCAAAATCGTCACTAGGAAGTGACTGTGTGTCAAATACCACTTTCGTCAGTTTTGCAGATTAGCCCTTGTGAGGCTGAAGCTGTGTTCTTTGTAGTGATAGAACTTTTTGCAGTGTTCTGTAATAGCGTCTGATTCTCTCTCACAGATTGTCACTGAAAAGCTTGACAAGAACAACTTCCAAGCATGGAAGTTTAGAATGATGAATTTCCTTATGGGAAAAGGATATTGGGAATTTGTTGCAGGAAATGAAGAAGAACCAGTTCTTCCTGATGTTCCCAATCAACAGCAAATGCAGGCATTCAAAGCATGGCATGAGAGAGCCAGGAAAGTTATGTACTGGCTGTCTATCAGCATTTCAGACTCTATGATTGTGCATATTTAGGATGCAAGTACGCCAAAGGAGGCATGGGATACTCTGTCAAAGATGTATAGCACAAATACGCAAGCCAGGAAAATGCAGCTCAAGCAAGAGTTGCACAATGTGCAAAGAGAAAATATGAGCATCAATGACTACCACATGAAGGTGAAGAAGATTGCAGATGCACTTGCTTCCATTGGGTCGCCAGTGGAAGATGATGATTTAGTTTCTGTGACCTTGAATGGTCTAGGAAAGGATTATGCGCAGTTTCGGACATCCATTTTCGTCCGTGAAAGATTTCCTGATTTTGAGGAGTTGATTGCTCTTCTAATTTCTGAGGAGCAGAGAAATGGTGGTGCATCTTCTTCAGGAGGAACTTCAAAAGAATCTGTCTTCTACTCAAATGCTGGAAGAGGTAGAGGCAGAGGTAGAGGAGGCCGATTTGGAGGCCGTGGTAGAAATCAGAATATGCAGCAAACTCAAGAAAACCAGTCCTATGGAGGAGGACGTGGTAACTCTAGAGGCAGGGGGAGCCAAAGAGGTCGTGGTGGATGGCAAAGAGGTCAAAATGCAAACAGTAATGTTGAATGCTACTACTGTGGTAAAATGGGTCATATGGCTAAAGACTGCTATAAAAAGCAGAATGACATCATGAATGGAAAACTGCAACAAGGGAATTATGCATCTTCTAGTAGACAGGGTGATGACAGAAATGAGCATTTGTTCATGGTGCAGCACATGAACAATTCTGTGACAAGTGCAGAAGAAAGCAATGATGTATGGTATGTTGACTCAGGTGCGTCAAACCACATGACAGGTCATGCAGAATGGATGGAGGATGCAAGGAAAATGGAAAAACCAGGATTTGTGGAGACTGGTAATGATACTACACATCCTATTGTGCAGATTGGAAAAATTCCCTTGTCTATGCAGGATGGAAAAAAGAAATACCTGTCCGATGTATTTCATGTCCCAAATATCACCAAGAATCTGGTTTCTGTTGGTCAAATGGTTGAGCAGGGCTTGCAGGTCAGATTTAATCCTCATGGATGCTTTGTTGAGGATATGAAAAATAAAGGTCGCTTGATAGCAAAAGGAAAGAAGAAGGGCAGAATGTTTACATTGGATGCAGACTTGTCTGAATTGAGTGCAGCAATGTTTGCACATGGGACCGGTGTAGTTGCAGATATTGATATCTGGCATAAACGCATTGGTCATGTTAATGTATAGCGACTTAAATCAATGCAGGCCCAAAATATTGTTGCAGGATTGCCTAAATTCAAGGTTGCAGAAATGCATAAGGTATGTGAAGCCTGTCAGTTTGGAAAACAGGCAAGGAAACCATTTCCTAGACATGTTCAAGAGAGTAAGAAGCCATTGGAATTAATCCACTCTGATATGTGGACTACTAAAGCTGCATCTCTTGGAGGCTGTCATTATTTTGTCACTTTTATTGATGACTATAGCAGAAAAGTTTGGGTGTATTTTATGAAAAAGAAAAGTGAAGTTTTTGGGCATTTCAAAACACTTAAAGCTATGGTTGAAAAAGAAACAGGCCTGCAAATAAAATGCCTAAGGTTAGATGGAGGGGAGAGTACCTCTCAAATGAGTTTGCAAGGTTCTTGCAGGAGCATGGCATAAAGCAGCAATATTCATGCAGTCATACCCCACAGCAAAATGGAATTGCAGAAAGAAAAAACAGACATATTGGAGAGGTGTCTCGTGCCATGCTCAATGAAAAAGACCTGCTAGATTTTTATTGGGCTGAAGCAGTTGCTACAGCAGTCTACATAATGAACATGACTCCCATTGCAGCAATACATGGAATGACTCCAGAGGAGAGGTATACTGGTAGAAAACCAGATATTTCTCATTTGAAAATTTTTGGTTGCATTGCTTATGTACATGTGCCAGATGAATTGAGATCCAAGTTGGATCCAAAAGCTGAGAAGTGCATCTTTATTGGTTACTCTCTGCAGCAAAAAGGGTATAGATGCTATAACCCTTCTACTCGTAAGTTTACAGTGAGCAGAGATGTTGTTTTTGATGAGATGAGTAGCTGGTATAAACCAGTAAATGTGATTGATGATGTAGATGCACAAAATGGTAATGCTGCACAGAATTCACAGCAGCAGTCACAAAATATTAGTGGACTTGGAGCATCCTCTAGCAGTGGTTCACATTCTTCGCCATGGACAGGCAGGTTGAGATCAGGAGAATCTTCTCAAGGTAGTGCAAATAGTGGTATGCAGGTATCACGAAAAGGAAAAGAGAAGGTAGATTAGCCCATGTTTGATGTGAATGCATGTCACTCTTATGTGGATGGTGAATCCAGTGGCTCAGAACAGAGCATTGATGATGAGTTGGGTATTCCTTCTATTGTTACACCTAGAGTAAGGAAGACCAGGGATGTTTTGAGAGCACCTGCGAGTGAACCTACTTTGCGCAGGTCAACCAGAGTTAGGTATCCTGTGGATAGGCTGAAATATGATGGATTTACAGCCATTCACTATGCATATATGGTCAAAGTGATACAGGAACCAGAACCCACTTCTTTTGAGCAAGCCATGGGAAAAGAAAAATGGGAGAAAGCCATGGATGAAGAAATGGATGCCTTGGAAGCAAATGCTACATGGGAATTGGTACCTTTGCCTAAAGGTAAGAATGCAATTGGCTGTAAGTGGGTTTATAAGGTGAAGCACAATGCAGATGGTTCTGTGAACAGATACAAGGCAAGATTAGTAGTCAAGGGGTATGCACAAACATATGGCATTGACTATGAAGAAACATTCAGTCCGGTTGCAAGGATGGCAACCGTAAGAGCAGTCATTGCTATGGCTGCATCAAAGGGATGGTCTTTACATCAGATGGATGTAAAGAATGCCTTCTTGCATGGTGATTTGCAAGAAGAGGTCTATATGGAGCAGCCACCAGGCTATGTGCATGCTGTTCATCCTGAGTTTGTTTGCAGGTTGAAGAAAGCATTGTATGGCTTGAAGCAAGCACCTAGAGCATGGTCTGACAAGATAGGACAGTATCTTGTCACTATTGGCTTTCAAATTTCCAAGGTAGATTTCTCACTTTATGTGAGAAAAACAGAGAAAGGTATTATGCTACTTGTCATTTATGTTGATGATTTGATTATGACAGGTGATAGTGATGAAGATATCCTTCATGTGAAAATGCTATTGAAGCAGAAGTTTGAGATGAAGGATTTGGGAGAGCTGCATTATTTCTTGGGCATTGAGGTGATTAGATCACCAAGTGGGATACAACTCTTGCAGAGGCATAATGGAGATGACATGCTGTCCAAATATGGGATGACAGGCTGTAAGCCTATTTCAGTTCCTTTGGAGCAGAATGTGAAGCTGAGCACAAATGTAGGTGAGCTTCTGAAAGACACTACTATGTACAGACGCATAGTAGGAAGTTTGATTTATATGACTATTACCAGGCCAGATTTGAGCTATGCTGTTGGATTGGTAAGTCAGTTTATGTAGGCTCCAAGGAAACCGCATTTGGATGCGGCTAGACGCATACTCAGGTATGTGAAGTCCACATTGTAGTATGGACTATTTTATGAGACTGGGGTTCAGATACAGTTACATGGATACACTGATGCTGATTGGGCTGGTAGTATTTCTGATAAACGATCTACCAGTGGATATGTGTTCTCTTTTGGGAGTGCTGCAGTCACTTGGAGCAGCAAGAAACAGCCTACAGTTGCCTTGTCGAGCACAGAGGCCGAGTACAGGGGTGCAGCAATGGCTGCATGTGAGGTAGCTTGGTTGCATAAGCTACTTTATGATATGCATCAGTCTATAGATGGGCCAGTTGTCATTTATTGTGACAACATGAGCAGTATACACTTGGCAAATAACCCAGTCTATCATGCTAGAACAAAGCACATTGAGGTGCATTATCACTATGTGCAAGAGAGGGTTTTACTAGGTCTTATTGATCTAGTTTATGTCAGCACAGATGATCAGGTAGCTGACATATTTACGAAGGCATTGGGCGCAGAGAAGCTGCACAAGTTCAGAGACCTGCTTGGTGTGCAGGAATTGGGATTGAGCTCGAGGGGGAGTGTTGAGATATCGAGCTCCACTCGTGATACGCCAGGGTGACCGTTGTGCATTCATGTCACCGATTTGTCAGTTGTAGATGCGGTTGGTACACCGCCCATGAATAATAGCTAGATGACAGCTATCCTTATCTACTCTAGTTCGTGGCTTAGTTAGTATGCCACCTTAGTTAGTTGAGTTTGGTTTGAGACCCATATATAGGGTTCTTCTATTTCTTTGTATGAGACTTCTTTTTGGCTTACACAACTAAGAAGAGGAAAACTGTTTTCAACCTCCACCCTTGTGTGTATTCCCCCATTGTGCAAGCAAGAAAGCTACAAGTGAGACTCCTTCCTTCTCTCCCACAATCTTGACATTGCTCGGTTGCCATCTCATGCAAGGTTCTAGGAGTTTGCCTGGGTTTTAGCATAGCTGGGGGCCCAGGCCTCGATGAGCAAGATTGGTCAATGTTGGAATTGCTCATGCCCTTGGGGTTTGTGAGTTTTTCTTGAGGTTTTGCTGCTATTTTGTCATGGTTCTCCTTGGATGTGGCTGGTATAGGTTTGTCACCCTGTTGTGACAGCGTTGTATCCACTCTTGATTGGTCGATGTGAGTTCTATTGTCGGTGGATTGAGTTTTGAAAGCAACTGTTGATGGCAACGACTACTTTGATTTTTCAGAGCGTATGGATGTGTCTGAGGTTTCACCGCTATCAAGAGAGACATCAATGGGTTCATTGGTGGATGGACTTGATGCTTTATCCCCCCGCTCTCCCTCGCTTTTGGTCTCAATGCTCTTGGGGTCCACCACCATCTCTAGCTGCCATTGTTTTCGATGTTTTCTCATCTTTTTCTTGGTTAATGCAGGTGCATCTAACATCTCAGGACCCTGGGCTACATCGACCGTTGATGTGCTTGGTCGGGCCTTAGTATTTTCCTTCTCTAGAGGGTCCTCCTGGGACCTAGTCATGGCCTGCGGAGCAGCCTTGCTAGGTTGAGTGGTTAGATACGCCGTCTCCTTGGCCATATCTTTGGGAGGTCTCTCCTCAAGCCTAGGCTCTATGTGCTTTGGAAGTGCTGGAGTTGTCAAGGACACTGGTTGTGGCACCTCCTTCACAGGTGTACTACCAAGGACACGCTCCGCCAGGGGCGTAGTCATGGCCAAGGGCTGTGACTGCTGTGATCCCTGATTGGAAGTAGTAGCGGCTAGTCCAGTGGGTTGGCTACCCTTGGTGGATTGCAATGTCAAGTCCCTAGGGTGATCGGAAGTGGTCGTGTCTTTTGTTGCCCTTTGAGCACTCATCTGTGTAGATTGAGCATGAGTTGATCTAGTCACAATAGGTTGTACAGGCATATCCTTGGGCCGAGAGCTACAGATGGTGTCATGTCTCACCTTTTGGACATTTGGAAGCTTAGATGGAGATGGAGATTGAGATTGAGCAGCCGCCCTTGACGACTGCTGCTGTGCTTCCTGTGTCCGTTTGGCAAAAGAGGGTGTAGGAGATCTAGGACTCTTAGGTAGACTTGGCACTGGCTGAATGATTTGCTCAAGGCTATTAGACGATTGTGGCATTTGCTTTGTTAAGCGATCAGCCTTGCCTTGAGCAATGTTGTGCCTATGATGCTTGTTCTCCCCTTGGGAAATCAAAGGCTCTTTAGGCACTAATGATTTTTGTGCATGCTCAATGGCTACATATGACATCTGTCTATTTAGCATGCTAAGCTGAGGCTCTTTCCTTCAAATAATAATGTCTGGTTTCTTACCTTGAGACCTAGATTTTCTCTTAGATTTCCTCCTGTGCTTCATTGCTTTTGATGCACTCTGGCCTTCAGCTGATAGAGGCGGTTTAGCAGGGGATTTTGGTACCCAAATCCATCGATTACGTGCGTAGTACCCTTGAGCACGTAGCAACGCTTTGGATATCCATCGCGGCGTTGTGCTGACCCTCCATCGATGCCTGCGTCTATAAGGCTTGGGCTTCTTTTGGGGTCTTCTATGATATTTATAAGTCCAAAGCCCGTCCTTGGCAATGTCTCTTGACCTTCTTTTTTCAGGCCTGGCCTCACTCACTGGTTCTTGTTGTTCGACCTGTGCTTGTATCAGTTTTTCCAACAAGTCCTTGCTCTCGTTAGTAGGCTTGACTATTACGTTAGCACCTTCCTTGCCTTTCCCTTGAGGTTTGATGAGGTCACCTTTGCTAAAGGTTGTGACTATCCTCACACCCGGTAGTGTCAGGTGTATCCTCTGTGCCACATAGTCAGCCTCACACTTGGTCACCCTCTTGAAGGGTCTTCCTAGGAGGGTTTCTTTCCCGTAGCTAGTACTATTTGGAGGAACATGAAATAGGATAGGCAAGCTTTCAGTTTCAATTGTCACAAGGATTTTGCACTTCCCTATGAGTGCTTGTTGGTGTCCCCCATAAGGGCTAAGAGTTGCACTAGTCGGAGTGAGCTCTGGTTGGCCTAGTAGGGTCCATGATTCATAGGTCAAGATGTTAAAATCTACTCCTCCATCAATCAGAGCATCAATAGTATGCTCTCTTTTCGCGGTGAGTTTGACCCTAAGATAAGCAGGTGGTACTATGTCTTTATCTTCCGGGGCTTGGCTCGTAAACTTAAGCCTTTTGATAGATGCCCTTGAGTCCCCACTTGCATGACCAGACGTGGATTCTCCACCAATGTCTTGGGTTTTCTGTGCAGTGTTGCTCAAGGTACATTTCTCATCAAGAGTGTCATGTCTAGTCATCTTGGCATTTGTAGCTTGCTGATGTTGCATTTCGCCCTGACTAGACGTGGTCTGAACACAATGTCTTTGTGTTCTCGTGGTGTAGCCTTTTTGCCCTTGATGGCTAGATTGGCCCATTGATGTTCTAGGGTCTATGTTTCTCTCTGTTTGGGTATGGGCTTTTGGTTGCTCTTTTGCAAGTGAGAATCCATGCTCGTATAGAGCCCTTACTACACTAGGGTCCAATTTGGAGGACTTGTCACGGCGCGTGTTTTCTCTCCAACCTACTTGGGGGAGGTGCGGAGGGGGGAAAGCCCCCTCTGCGGGGGTTCCGGGGGGGGCAGTCCCCCCCGGCCCGCAGGGCTGTTACGGTAGATGCCATATGCAATTTGGAGGATTGTTTATAGCCAAATTTTAAACTACGTGCTCTAAATTTTAGCCCAGTGATGGATCTGTGATGTGCCTTTAGCTCTACGTGGTCTTTGGGGTCAATCTTGGGGTTTAGATGCGTCAGAATTCGTGTTCTAGATACCTGTCTGATTTTGACAGTTTTCTGTCCGATTCTCAGATGTTCGATTTTCAGGAGTCTGATTATCAGAATCGGACGTTCAATTTTGGGTTGGTCCGATTGGACCAGTGGTCCGATTTTGGTCACGTCCGATTCTAGGAGTCGGATCAAAAAGTGGTCCAATTTTGGGAATCGGACTGGATAGGGTGGTCCGATTTCGGACTGGTTCGATTTCGGACTGGTCCGAGTGTCCAAGTGTCCGAGTGTCCGAGTCAGACGGGTTGGTCCGAATCTGAGTGGTTCGAGTGCCACATGGCACGTCCGATCGGACTGTCCCATTTTGGGAATCGGACAGGTCTGGTCCAACTCCCTCAATCGGACGGTCCGATTCTGATGGATGGTCCAACCCCAACACTCGGGTGGTCCGATTCTGGGAATCGGACCACTGCGAGTTGGTCCGATTGCGTCGGCCGGGCGGGCACGATTCTCGTGCGTTTGAGCCACGATTCTGGCGTGTTTGACCCCTCCTTACTGTCTGCTGCACGCAATCACCACAGACTTCCTAGATCTGATTAGAGCACTATTGGAAAACACCAGACTCACCTGGAGCAACACGAATCGCTAGCGCCTAGAAATCAGGGTAGTGCTTCCTCGTCCTGTGAACCAGAAGCTCTCTCTCTCTCTCTCACTCTCTCTCACTCAAAGCCAACCAAGGAAATGAGGTCTGTCCTGGCCTCCCAGGCCTCTTAAGGTCCTTTCCCAGTGCTGCAGAACCTTACAGCTAGTTCCCTGTCCCTGTCTCACCCAGAAACTTGAATCTGGTCCCCTGTTTCCCTGTTTTAACCTGTTATACAGCAACAGAAAACCCTACTGTTTGCTTGTTTTTTTCTTTGTTTTTTCCTATCCTAAATGTATCCAAATCACAAAATAAATACCTACACTACTCCATTCCACACCATAAATCTCAAGAAAGCAAAAAACCTACTTGCCAAGGAGATCGAATACCCTCTTCAACCCTCTCGCTTCCTACCTATCTACCTCAAGCACCGGTTCAGGGAAAACCCTACTCCAATGCTTGATTCGAAGCGTGCAAGCGCTCAAGGCTTGAATCTGTTTGTCTCGGCAACGGAACCAAAATGTGGGAGCTTTCACTCAACCGTCGAGACCCTCGGACCGCTTATTGTTTCAAGCGTTCCAAGCCGAGCACTAATGGCTATCTCTCACATAGCCGACGCGCAATGCCTACCTTACGGGTGTAGTGAGCTTACCTTGATGCCGTTCGAGTTACCTCCTCTCCCGCGCACTCCGATAGCTCCACGATCCAAGTGCAAGCTTCAAGCAAGCTCCATCCTCAAGCTCCACACTCCAAGCTCCATGTCCGCAAGCAAGAGAAGAGAAGAGAAGAGAAGAGAAGAAGGGAGGAGAAGATGGAGAGCTTCTCCTCCTCGGTCCCTCACCCTCACACACTCACTCCCTCACACTCTCACACTCCCTCTCTCAAGCACAAGCTCAAGCAAGCAAGAACAAGAAGAAGAAGAAGAAGAGGAGAGCTACTTTTGGCCACACACAAGAATGAGCTTCTCATTCACTTTTCAACTTTATATACAAAACCCTAAATCCCTTTTGGGCGGTCACCCCCTTTTCCCCTTTTTACATGGCCGGCCGTAGCCTAGGCCCTTTTTCCCATTGTCCTTCTATCTTCCTAGATTCCTTTCCACCGCCTGTCTACATTTACAAATTGCAGGGGTGAGAGCCTGGCGCTCTTTTACAAGATTTTAGGGTGCGCCTTTTTCATTTTTAAAATGCATCTTTCCCCTTCGACATTTGCCTTGGACTTTTGAGGTTGCCCTTGCGCTTTTGGTCTTTTTTCCTCTTCTTTCTTCAGTGGGCTACCTTTTTTCTGCCTTTTCCCTGCGTCTTTTCCTCTTTCTTTTGCCTTCTTCGTGTTGGGGTTAACATATATAAATGTAGTTCATGGCTATGGCATGACCATGGCATTCACGAATGTGATATGTATTTTCTTGGTTTAAGTATAAATTTCGTTCAATTAGAATTTTCTATATTTAAATTGGTATCAAAGTTTAACTTGAATCCTTGTTGAAGTCCATTTCAAGTTGCAAGCACTGGAGACATGTCATAAAAGGTACAAATCTAGCCACAATTTGGTTACATGCTATAATCATGATAGCCTTGTCCATTGCTAACTCTATCTATTTTGGAGCCTTTTGAGATAGATTAGGAAGAAAATGGAGGATATTTATTAAATTTCTCATGTCACTCTCTAGTTTGGAGCCCTGTTGAAGACGTGGGATAAAATGAAGACCACAGGAGTTGGAGATAACTAAAACTCCTACTTTTTGAAGCAAACTTTTATTTCCTTTTCTCAAGCTTTCCTATGAGGCTTCCATGGTGGATTTACTCTCTTATCTCTTCTCCTATGCATCTATGCTTCTGAAGTTTGTCATAGCTTGATTCTACTTGCTATTTGGAGGATAATCATAAACCATTATGAGGGGTTTGAAGTAATGCATTTCCACAATGTAGTATAACAACAACATATAGTCCTTCTTGGTCATGTTTTCATGATGGATGAGGTTTTATGCTCAAATCTCATTATATAGGATCCATATATGATAATAAGTATCAAATCTGTTAACCATCCCTTTCTTGGATTTTATCATCCAAACCATATTTTAAATTCAAGACAGTGTCTTGGATAGCATTCTTGATCTCCATTTCAAATCTCAAGGCTTTACAAGCTTGTGCTAGTGGCCATTATCATTCAAGAAAAAGTGTTGGATTCATACTTCAACATTTTCTTTTAGTTTGATCCTTTTTCTTCTTGAAAATACCTATCCAAGCAAGCAACCATACATCGTTCATTGTAAGCTCAAGGATTATAAAAGAGTCATCATTGTTTTACTCTAAGATTACTCTACAATACTCTATCATCTTAAGGGCAATCCATTGAATTTAGTTTTGAGCATTTCTCCCTTCCTTTGAGCCATATCCATCTTTAGTACTCTATGTATAGTAGAACAACCATGAAATCTTGATGAAACCTTGAATAATATTCAAGAGGACTTCCAATTTGAGCCAATGGATATTACTACAACAGAAATTGGAGAACATCATCAAGATTGCAAGTGTTAGTATTCATATGAGTCTTCATCCTCAAACTTAAGAAGAGGTAGAAATGATGAAAGCATTTATGGGATAATGGATCTTTATGAGTCACAAGATAGGGATTGGAATTAGAGAGTAAGACCCTTCCTAAACATTTAAATCCACTCCATAATTGTTGTTAATGGTAGGAAAAAGACACAACAACACCATATTGGGGAATATGGGAAATTCCCATAAGTTTGGGACACGTGGTCAAATCTTTGGATTTATCATAACTTGAACACTATAACTCCAAACCAAGTGCTCTATAGCTCAATGGATTCCGTTTTTCAAGTGTTTTCCAATGATAGGTTACATCATATTGTTTTGAGAAGCATATGGGCGTGTTATCTAGGTGCCACCTTTTTAGTATTCAAAAAATGGGAATTCAGAGATTCCCAAACTTGCTAATATTGTGTTCAACTCTTATATATATATGTGTGTGTGTGTGTGTGTGTGTGTGTGTGTGTGTGTCGATATCTCTCTCTCTCTCTCCCTCCTTCCCCCTCTCTCTCATCTCTTTTCTTCAAAGAGAGAGGGAGGGGTGAGACAGAATTTTAAAGTCGGGATTGAACTGCAAAAAGACATCGACGCCCATAAAAGAGGCAATTTTGGTACAAAATGAAATGGTTACGAATCAAGGAGATGGAGCCTAGATGCATTTTGACACCAAGGATCAAAGGCAAGAGTCCATTCATCAATCGGAGTTTGTTTGGCCATAAGTTGGCGTTATGAAGCAACTATCAGATCCAAAAGTGAGAAAGCATGTGATGGAGGCCAACTAATAGATTTCAATGCTAGAAAGCCACTTGTCCAATCGGATTGCAATTTTGAGCTTGTTTGCCCCCTCAATTGAGTTGGAGCCACTTCGAGTCAAGTGTAAATACCAAGTTTTGAACTAGATAATTTAAAGCTTAGTGGTTAAAGCTTGAATTAGAAGGGAAAAACTCAAGAATTAAAATGGCATGGGAGGGGGAGGAGGCACATTTTTCGGTGCCTCCTTCTTTTCCCCTAGAAAATGGATTTTTTGACAATTTGATGATTCCCTTCTTGCTCTTGGGCATTGATTGCATCAATTTTTCACTCTTCAACACCCTAATTCGTGCAAGAAATAATGTAGTGTTCAGCAAGATCAAAACTTAGTCTTTCTCTCTCGCCATAACCGTGGTTGATATGGGCTAAGGGAATGAGGGACAATGGGTACCGGTTCGGATGGGATGCAAGTGATAGATCAAGAAAGCACCAAGAAGCATCATCAGCTATAAAAGAGTATCAGAGGCTTCTTGTTTTCAAATTACGAGGTGTGCATATGTGGTTTTATAAGTAAGTGGACTTCCTCTCACTTTTATGATACATATTGGTTTCCTATGGTTGAAATTGGTTTCTAATGTTTGAAAATGATTCATTCTATCAGAAATATCAACATGAATAGCAAGTCTTAATTGTTATACACTTTATTTAAAACATGCAAAACACGCAAAAGTACGATTTTATGTTAAATTGTCAATTTTATGAGTTGCATTATGGCATATTGTGTTTCCATGGAGAGAAATGGGAAATAATAATAAATCTCAATATTTTTAAGTATTTCACATCAAAAATGAAAAAAAACTAGACTTTAAATTGCAAGTAATTGTAAAAAATAGAGAAAATGGATTTTAATTAAGAAAAAAGTAGATATCACGCACGAAAAAGTATAAAAAATTAGGGTATGTTTATGCAAGTATAATGGAGGTAGGGCATGAGAATTTTCCTTAGCTTACCCCTATTTTTATATTGTTGTACACATTTCTTGCTTACATTATGAAAAAACATACATGTAAATACCTCTTAACCTACCCATTGTAAGCAAAACCTAAAAAGTAGAGAGATGGGGTATTATGTACTGAATATGGTTCAAAATATGATTTGTTTGGTGTACTTTTTATATAGATTTTGATCTTATTTTAAATATTAAAAGGTACAGTGGCATGGAGTAGTCTCGCATTGCCTTATCATCATAGCAAAGTTGTTAGTGAAGGAAAATCATGGAAAGAATGTTTGTGCACATTCACAATGTTGAATTTGTTTAAGTAAAATGTTTGTACACTCAAGGTCATCCAATTTGCATTGTACACATGTGTTACATGTTGAGATGGTGCATCTTATGGCCAATGCTTGGGGTGCAGAAGAGCGTAGCGGCCATATCAATAAGCTAGGGAGTGTCCCCTTTATTTGTGTTACTAGGTGCTAGTCACCTATATGTTTGGGTACTCCCTCTGGTTGGAGTCGGGAAGGGTATCATGTTGGAATACAATCTAGGGATTGTATCTATAAACGTGTTCTTTTAATAAATCAGTTAATAGTGTCTATATGCTCTTGGTCGTGAGGCCGTGGGGCTGTTTGGGTGAGTATAGGAGGGCCAACCAGAGCCCTAGAGCTAGTGTCGACAAGCCCATTTTTGGTCTTCACAAGTCACACATTTGTCTGTTGGGAGCAACCAATAAAGTGGTGGTTTTCGAATCTTGATAAATAGGGACTTATCAGTTAGTTTATGCCAAAGACCATTGAGATAGGTCTGTTATTTTTAGATAGACATTTTCAAGTCAAAATTAAATGTTAAGAAAGAGTTGAAAGGGCTAGATTGCGAGTTGAAATCATTAGAAGATACTCTCCTAATAAGTGTAGTAGTCGATATCACTAAGAAAGAGAGGTCCTGTTGACCCAATAAATATCTAAGTTAGTTTGCTAGGAGGAGAAGGAAGCTCTAGCATTCCCCTTTCCCCAAAAAGTCCATCTACCTTGAGTGGGAGAGCCATCCCATCAATACAAACCCCCAAAGCAAACCTAATCATCATGATGGTGCAACCCATTGCAGTACTTGTAGGAAATGCCACATTTTCTAGCTTTAGGTTTCCCTCTGCCCATCTTTAATGGATTAGCAAAAGAGGACACGAAGCTTCATATTAGTGAGTTCTAGAAACTCATGTTTAATTATTGAATTCAAGATGAGGGGCATCTAATGATGTTCTTTAACATGACCCTAAAAAAGGGAGAGCTACAATGTGGTATCATAGCTTAGAAGCCGGTACCATAACCACAATCGATTTACTTTATGCAGCCTTTCAAAGGGAATTTGCCCCTGAGAGAGGTGGACAATATTGGCTACATGTGCTAAATATGACACGTCACGAGCCCTATGAAAATGCCTAAGCATATGCCAAGAAGATGAAATCGGTCTTTTGCAAATTGCAAGCCTCTATCCCTATCCCACCTACTATCCAATTGCACTATTTATTACATGGATAAGACTTCAATATCCAAGTGCACTTGAGTAGTGTCTCTTTAGCAGATCTAGATACTGTTATAAACTGAACAAGTAGAGGAAGTAGAGTCCCCCTTACAAGTGGCCTATACATCGAGAGCAAATCTAAATTTGAGCCTTAGTATTGGAAATGATTTGGGATTGGTTAGTGGAGATCAAGGTATGATCAGTACCCTTGTGACCAACCCAAATGGTAGAGAAATCATGATTCAAAATGTGCCTTTTATTGCGAGCTCCCTCCAAATGTCATTAAGCCAACAACTATCTAAAGAGCTTCTTTTGGAAACCAACAGTCATTACTGTGTAGCACCCCCTTTGCAAGTTGTGCAACCTAGGGGAGGGTAGCCCCATGAAGCCATTGGTTATGAGTCCTATGGATCAAACATTGTAAAGTAAAAGATATGATGAAACGTTATACAGATATGATCCCTGAGCAATACTGCTAGATATCCATAGATGTCATTTTTTTAAAGTTCCAGCAAAATTTGACAAGTACTAGAAAGCCCAATGATGTGGGCCCATCATGATTCAGTTGTAAGTGGTGTGGAAGACAACATTTTTCTCCTAATTGTCCTAATGTCAAATGCGATATATGCAGGAAGTTTGGTAGCTTAGCCACTACCTGTTGGCTAGGATTAGTTCTCTCAAGAAAGGTGGCAATCAACCTAGCCATGTGAACAATCATGCAAATAATGAGAATAAGGAGAGGGCGCTAAGAAAATTTTGCAAAGGTGTAAAGCCACACTAGAGGATATGCCAGTGGGGTAAGTCCGGTTGAAACTTTGTCAATTAATGAAAGTTTATCTCTTAACAATGTTAGGATAGTAACTAGGGATCAAAACTGAAAGAGGATTAGAAAGATGACCCTACTACAAACAAAGTTAACCCCAAAACCTAGTAAGGAAGATAAGAAGGTGTTGGATGCCCAAGCGGGTCCTCTTAAAATGATGGTGTTTTGGAGAAGCCTATGGTCAAAAGAAAGTGAAAATAGAAAGAAACAGAGGGTACTAAGATTATCAAGAAGCCAAAAGAGAGGCTGGTGTGGAAAGAGAAGAGAACCTAAAGGGGATTGATCCCACAGTATGCCAACATCACATTGACCTAGAGCCTAATGTCAAACCTGTAAGGCAAAGACAACGGCGTATGAATCCTAATTATTCTGCTCTATTGAAGGTTGAATTATTGAAGCTCCTTGAATCAAATTTCATTTATCATGTGCCTAACAGTGAATGGGTTTCGCCCATTGTGGTAGTACCCAAGAAGAACGAGAAACTTTGAATATGTGTGGACTTTTGAAAGCTGAACTTGAAGACGAAGAAGGATTATTTACCTATCCCTTTCACAGACCAACTATTGGACACAGGGGCAGGCCATGAACTCTATTCCCTCTTGGATGGACTCAATAGATATAACCAAGTCCAAATCGCAGAAGAGGACCAATCCAAAACAACTTTCACAACAGATGGGGGGACCTATGCCTATAGAGTGATGCCGTTTGGGCTCTATAAGGCTCCTGCCACCTTCCAATGAGTAATGGTGGCTACCTTCAAAAATCATCCTCATGATTTCATTGAGGTGTATCTTGATGACTTTTGTGTCTATAGCCTAATCCGTTAGCATTGGGGACACCTAGAGCAATGCTTTGACAGATGCCGAGAGTATGGGATTTCTCTCAACCCCGACAAATTTGTCTTTGGTATCTCATCAAGAGTTCTTCTGGGCCATATTTTCTCTACACAGGGGATTGCAACTGACCCAGTGAAGATTGAGAAGATCGCCGCTTGATAGCCCCAACAAGCCTAAAGCAATCGAGAGGATTTCTTGGTCATGTGGGCTACTACAGAAGATTTATTGCATATTTTGCAACTAAGGCAGCCCCTTTGCACAAGCTCCTAAGGAAAGATGCGGATTTCCTTTGGACTGATGATTGCAAAGAAGCCTTTTTTACCCTAAAATGGTGCCTCATCCAAGCACCTATCTTGTAGCCTCTTGACTAGACAAAGGAGTTCCATGTGCACATAGATGCATCAGTTGAAGGGCTAGGTGTTGTCCTATTTCAAAAGGCCCCCTCTAAATTAGATCAACCAATCTATTATGCAAGTTGGAAAGTAATTGACCGAGAGTGAAACTACACAGTGACAGAGCTTGAGTGCTTAGCAATGTCGTGGAGATGTTTTGACACTATCTACTGTCAACGCATTTTAAGTTCTACGTGGGTCTTAAAGCCCTGTCCTTCCTAATGAATAAAGTAGATGTTAAAGGACTACTGATGAGATGGTTGCTCCTATTCCAGGAGTTTGATTTTGAAGTGATCACTAAGCCTAGCCATTCCCATGTCCTAGCCGATCATCTATCACAGATCCCTCAAACAACAGAAGAGGAACATGATGATCCAGACCTTCCTAATGCTTTCTTATTTCTAGTAAAAACAGTTACTCCTTGGTATGCAAACATAGCCAACCTCCTGGAAACTCAACAATATCCTCATGGTATCTCAAGCCGTGAGAAGAAGAAGCTTCTATTAGAATCAGCCCCCTACACCTTGCTAGGTGGTGCAATGTACAAGAAAGGCAAAGATGAAGTGTTGCGAAGATGTGTTGCAGGAGATGAGATCGGGATTATTCTTAAGGCTTGTCATGACGAGCCATGTGGTGGACACTTCGCAAGAGAAGCAATAGCCAAGAAGGCTCTATTAGCAGGATACTGGTGGCCGACCCTTCACAAGGATGCATATGATTACTGCGAGAGATGTGAAGCTTGTCAGCGAATGGAGAAACCCACCAAAACAAGTGCCATGCTAACCTATTCTTCCCCTAAAGCCGTTCAAGAAGTGGGGGTCAAGGAGTGGGAGATTGATTTTGTGGGTCCCATTGATCCTCCTACCAGACGGAAGCAGAACAGATACATATTAGTATGTATGGATTATGTCACAAAGTGGTGTGAAGCTAAAGCTCTGAAGAGGGACGATGGTAACAATGTAGCCCTGTTCATGTATGAGAATATTATCACTCGTTTCGACAGTCCCCTCGAGTTGGTAAGTGACAGAGGTACTCATTTTCTTAACAAGATCATGGAGGAGTTGACAGAGCTGTATAAGATTCACCATCGCAAGTCGACTCCTTACTACCCCAGAGCCAACGATCAAGTTGAAGTCACCAACCGCATCCTCTGCTCAATCTTGACAAGAAAGATTGCCACACATCGTCATGACTGGGATGATTGACTTACAGAGACCCTCTAGGCATAGAGAACCTCCCATAAGGTTGCTACAGGACACACCCCTTTCCAGCTGGTGTATGGTATAGAAGTTGTTTTCCTGTTTGAACTAGAATTGCCCTCTTTGCGAGTGGCTATTAAAGAACGCTTGGGAGATGATGAGTCACTGCAACGCTGCCTCCTGCACTTGGAATGTTTAGACGAGATTCTACAGATGGCCCTGCAGTGCATGGAAACCACTCAAGCATGATGTAAAGCCTATCATGACAACTTCATCAAGCACAAGGAGTTCAAAGAAGGTGATCTGGTTCTGGCCTATGATTCGAGATTTAGTAAGTTTCCTAGCAAGCTTCAACAATGGTGGATGGGCCCGTACAAGGTACTTACTGTCAACCCTAACGGCTCTATTCGTGTGCAGACCGTTGATGCCTCTGATGATCCCTTCCTGATTAATGGCTATCGCCTGAAGAAGTATTTCTCTTCTTGGGGATCTTGACAATCACAGTCACCCCATCCTTTCCCCCATCGGTGTGGCACTGTAATTCTTCTAATACTACTTCTGATAGCCATTCTTCTACCACTCCTGAAGAGGTGCATGCAACCCTCTGTCCCCTCCGGCCCACCTCCTGCCCCTGATCTCTTATTCTCTATTTTCAGGTAGCCGCAGTGGAGAGGATGATTCTGACAAATGGTGTTTCTACCATTTCCCTTCTGAAAGAAAAAAATATATAACGGTTATAGGAAAAAAGGATTGTGGTCCCTGCCATGCCGACCTATTTCTTTGAGAAAAGGTGGAGACACCCTTAAGAATAGGTTTTTTTTAAAAGAGAAAAAAAAAGAGAAAAGAAAATTGTTATGGGAGAAAAGGAAGAAATTCCACGTCATAGCAGGCCTCGTTTCAAGAGAAGGTGGAAATACCCTTGGGCGGGAAGCTGACTGTGGAAAAGGTGGTAATACCCCGCAGTTCAAGATAGCTGATTCACCAGCATAACCTTTCCAGAAGCAATTTGAAGCCACCTCCCTTGGTACGCTATCTTCGCAATATCAATCCGTTTGCCCTCCTTAATAGATGATCTTTTATACAAATCATTGAAGTACTAGAGTGTCAACTACGTCCCTGGGTACACATCATCTTTAATACTCTGGTGACAACAACAGGGACGCGATCTTCATCACCAATCCCGTGGGGGTGATGCGAGCTTTCATCCTAACAGGATGGGGATGTGAGTATGATCTGCCCTCTGTATCTATCAGTGAGTGTGAGACAGAGGGTGGGGTGAGTGACTAGTCTTTCCCTTCAAATCAAATGAGAGGTGAGATGTGTGAATGGAGTGTTGCATGCACGGGATGGGCTTCTCAATGCACAACGCACGATCTATTTCTATGCACTGCACCATAAGGCTCCCTAGCCTTCCTTCTTGCACTGTATGCCGGTACAGGGTGGGATGCACTGTTGCACCATCAAATGAGCACAAGGCATATAACCTCTGCACAAGTGAATGTGAGGATTACATCAATGGGTTTCAGGAATGGGCTGTCCTCTATATCTTTCAATAGAGTGTGGAACAGAGGGTGGGCTGAGTGTGACTGGTGTTTCTCCTCAATCAATTCCGAGAGGTGAGATTGAGGGATGTTACGACAATTGGAGTCAGGTACGTTTCGGTTTCCTTATACACACATGGGATGGGTCTCTGCCACCATCACAAGACACGTCACCCTATTTTGTACACTGCATTACAAGGCTCCCTAGCCTTCCTGCTTGCACCTATGCTAGATAGGGTTGGACATACTAATGCACCATCAACTGTGCACCTTGGCATACTCCCTCTATACCATTCTCCTTGTCGATTTCTAAACTGGGTGTGAGATCCGGGTTACCATCAATACTATCTTGAGTGATGTCAGTAATGGGGCGAGTGACTGTCATTCATTCCCATCTGAGTGCTGTGAGTTGAGAGATTATCCTTTGTCCACGACACCTACTAGATGGGCTTTATCAATCAGCTACCTCCCTAGGTACAGTTGCGTGGTCCCTGTCACGTTGGATGTATGCTGTGAAGACACCTTGGTACCTCCTATGGAGCCAATTGCGACACAGGATGTGCGAAACGAGCCAAGTTTTTCTAACCCTATCTTTATGATTGCAAGTGTATGTAATGTTTTAAGTGTGGGGACGTTAGAGTCCAGTCGGTTGACGAGTCTTAGGTTATCTTGATGCATTGTACTTTGTCCGTTAAGGTTTTAAGTGTGGGGACGTGTCCCTGTGCATCTAGCGCATCTATGATGTATGCCCCCTGGATATGCCTCAAGTTGATCATGCATGTATGCCATGACCTATTTTTACCCTCATGGGGTCCCTTTCCCAACCACCCGTCTAACTTTACCCCACCCTTGGGGCCGTTCCTTCACTATTTCCCTTTATTCCTTGTTTTGAAGTTTTACATGTGAATGCATCCTACGTTCACCGGAATCCAAATCCAGCCTTATAGCCATGTTCATTTCTTCAAACTACCAATTTTTCCTTTTTACCAACCCCTGTTTCGACACACGGTTCTTACAATATTAATTTTTGATGCATTTTGTGTAACTTAGACGGTTTTCCATGTGAATGCGCCTTTATTTCTTCAGAACCGTGATTGAACATGGTAGCCGTGACAATCCCCTTTCCCTTGATATTTTTAACTTCTACTCCATATTATTCCGATGCACGATTGGTCCGATATTAATTTTTGCAGGTTTTCGGGACCTTTTCATGTGTAATTTCCACATTTTTTCCATGTGCACATGCCCTGTTTGCATTGCACTTCCAGCTTAATTTGACAACAGTGTCTAGCCAATCTTTTCCCACCTTTTTCCTTTTTTCTCCCCCCTATTCCGACAATTAGATTTTTAGTTATTAAATTTTTCATGTGTTTTCGGGTGTCTTTTTTGTATTTTATGCATGTGAACCCCTCCTAATTCCCCCGAAACTGTGTGTTGATGTGACAACCCTATGATTCCCTTTCCCCCGGACATTTTTCCTTTTTGCTACCCTTCATTCTGCCAAATGGTTCTTTCCGTACTAATTTCTGAGTCCATTTTCGAGCCTGATTTTTGGATTTTTCCCATGTAAATGTGCCCTATCTCAGTCGGAACCGTGTTTTGACGTGATAGGGTTGTTGGGCACATTATTCTACACATTTTTTCTTCTTTCCGCACTTCATTCTGACTAGCGAATTTTCCGACATTAATCTCCGAATGTGTTTTCGGAGCCATTTTTTGCCTTTTTTCCATGAGCACACCCTGCTTTTGCCCCGGACATCCTATCGTACTTTTTCATCCTTTTCTCTTTGTTGCTCAGCACATTTTTCATTTTTATGAAATTGCATTCCAATGAACGGTTTACGAGTTATTATTTTTTCTTTGTTTTGCCGTGTTCCCACGTGCCTCGCCTCGCGCGTGAACGCATGTGTTTTTGAATTTACGCGTCTCACGACGCCCCGTTGCCCTCACGCCCTTTCGTACCAATGTCCTGACCGTGTTCAATCTCGTCAATGTAAAATTTTTTATCCCCACCCCATGCCTACGCACGGGATCGAGGCACACAAACGAGCAAAATGAACACAACAAAATGACAACCTGAACAAAAAAAAACACAAAAAAAGAAAAATAAAAACAAGGTTTTTTAAAAAAATTAAAAAACAAAAAAACAACCACATAAAAAAGATTTAAAAAAAACAAAACACAGAAAACAAAAAAAAACGCAAAAGAAAACCAAAAAATAAAAAGTAACAATAAAAGAAACAAAAAAAAAAACCCAACCACCCCCCTTGTAGCCAACTGTCCTTTTTTCTTCCTCTTTCTCCTCTCCTTCTTCCTTCTCTTCTTCTTCTTTTCCTCCACCTCCACCTCCACCTCCACCTCCTCCTTCGCCCCTTCCTCCTGCACCCGCCGCCGTTGGAGCCGTCGCGCTGCCGCGCATGGGAGCCACCACCCCGCCCACCGCCACGCCTGGGAGACCCCACCGCCTCCTACCCTCATCCGCCTACACCTCCTCCTCTTCGTTCGCCTCCACCTCCATCTTCTCCCCTTTTTCCTGCGCCCGTCGCCCTGCCCTTCGATCGTCGTCTCCTGCCCTTGTTCGACCCCCCCCCCCCCCCCCCCCCCCCTTGTAGCCAACTGTTCCTTTTTTCTTCCTCTTTCTCCTCTCCTTCTTCCTCCTCCTCCTCCTCTCCTTCTTCTTCCTTCTCTTCTTCTTCTTCTCCTCCACCTCCATCTCCACCTCCTCCTTCTCCCCTTCCTCCTGCGCCCGCCGCCCTGTCTGCGGCCACCGCCGTTGGAGCTGTCGCGCCACCACGCCTAGGAGCCGCCGCCCCGCCCACCGCCATGCCTGGGAGACCCCGCCGCCTCCTACCCTCGTCTGCCTACACCTCCTCCTCTTCGTTCTCCTCCACCTCCATCTTCTGCCCTTCCTCCTACGCCCGCCGCCCTGCCCTTCGGCCGTCGTCTCATGCCCTTGTCCGACACACACCGCCCCCCCCCCCCCCCCCCCCCCCCCCCCCCCCCACCCCCCCTCATGCCTCGTCCTCTTCTTCCACTTCGCCCTCCTTTCCCTTGTCTTTCCTCCACCACCTTCCCCACCTCCTCCACCACCACCATCTCCACCTTCTCCTCCACCACCTTCCCCTCCTTCTCCACCTTCTCCTCCCCCACCACCTCCTTTACCACCTCCACCTCCTCCTCCCCCCTTCCCCTACCCCTACCCAGGTCCCTTTCCCCCACCCCTACCCAAGCCCCCTTTCTCCCCACCCCCTCTTAAGCCCCCCTTTCCCCACCCCCTCTTAAGCCCCCCTTTCCCCACCCCCTCTTAAGCCCCTCTTTGCGCGTAGCAGAGTTTTTTTTTGTGTGTGGCTCTTCGTCACGGCTGTTCACACGCACCTGTGCATGGTTGTGGGGTTTGTGGTCTTTGCGAGCGTTCACGTGTGTGAGGACGTGTGTCGGACTCGTTCATGGGCGTGTGTCGTTGCTGCTGTTCACACGCGATTGTTCACCCGCGCGTCCGAGTATTCATTTTTGAAATCCTGAAAATAATTTTAAAAAAACATAATTAAAAAACATTAAAAAATTCCAAAAAATTACGAGAAATCGCTGAAACATTTTTCCACAGTTTCAAACTTTTTATTCATGAAAAATGCCATTTATTAATTAGTGAAAATTCCAAATTGCATAAAATTATTCACAAAATGATGGAATTTGATAAAAATTCCAAAAAAATACCTAAAAATCAGAAAAAAATTCCAAAAAAGCACATTCACTTTTTTTTTCCATTTTGGATATTTTTTTAGAATGAAAATTTATTAAAAATATTATTTGAAAAACACTTTTTTTTTGGGAAAATCTTGTGATAATGTACTTATCATAAACACATTCTTTGAAACTCCCAAACATGATTAAAAAAATTTCCATCGCATTGAAACGTAATGTTTTTTAGCCCTCATAGTGGAACAAATTGGTTTCTTGGTTATTCTTTTTATTAAAAAAAAAACAAAACAAAATACACAAAAACAACACAAACCAAACCAACAAAACAAACAGAAACAAGCCCTCCTTTTCATTTATTGTTTTTTAAAACAAACAAATAAAATAAAATAAAATAAAATAAAAGCACCAAAAAAACCACACAAATCAAAATATCGCACTAAAATTCCAATCCACGTCTTCTCCTTTATTTTCGCATGTGTATCATTGTTTTTGTTTAGTCAAGGTATTAGTTAGTTTTCATTTTTTTTTCTATTCAACAGGATGACTATTGTCAGTCGACCTTTTGTCTATTTTTGTGGATTTGCATGGATTGCACATTCCATTTTGGAGGACGTGGTTTCAGACCACCCACACATTGCCAAGTTCCTTTCTTTTTTCCCTCTCTCACTTGCACCATAACACACCATTAATTGTAAATAAAATCCATTGACTGTTGCACACACACAATTAACAGAATGCACATCATAAAATTATAATTAAAACGAACCGGACGTTAATTATAAAAGGAACCCCGCTGTTGCACGTGCACCTTTGCAACCTAACTCATGTAATTTGTAAATTAAAAACCATTCACAAGTGCACACACACACGTGTTACAAACCCATTAAATTGTAATTAAAATAAACCCCTCGAAGTTACGCATACATGCACTCAAGTGCCACACATCATGTAATTGTAACAATGAATTGCATCAGTAGAGACCAAGTCAAGTCAAGTTGTGTTAAGTCTGAGAGGGGCTGGGCTACGTTTTCGACTCACCATACATTAACAGATTAACTTAACAATGAATTGTGTTTAATGGAATTATCTAATAAAAAATGAGTCGTTAGTTTCACCCACCCACTTCACCACACTGTAGGACGCTGAACGTTATGTGGGATTTGGGATTATTCATCTGACCTTGTTCCATATAGTGTTTATTCTATTTTTAGTCAGAATATTTGGTTCAATCATGATTTTTTGAGTCTGTGTCTCAAATACCGTATGTGTGCCATTTTTGTTTTATTTTGTGTGCTTGATACGGGGATACAAGGTGCATGTTTGTTGCATAGCATGAAGGTTTCGATCGCATATGTGCATAGGTCATGTCGAATTTTCCGTAGGATGTGGTTTGTTTGGGGTGGTTTGGTCCAATCAATCTTGTCCTCAGTTTGTTTCCTATCGATGGTCTCAATGGAGGTTTTGTTTGTGGGTTTTGCATGTTTTTCTCTTTGTCTTCCTGGTTTTGTGTGTGTGGGTTTTTTGCTATAGTCTGAATGGCACCTACTTCTACCCCTCCAATTGTGGTACAACATGTTCCCGTCGCAATCCATGATTATTCCCTCTTTTTAGAGGCGGATTGCATCTGACGTGCAGGCCTCTGCCCATTTGTTGCCCTCACATTGCCATCTATGGATGAGAAACTTTGTTACTCCTTCTTGGCTTCTTACAAAAACCAATCTAGTCTAGTTTATAACCACACCTTTTGTTTATATGTAGCTAATATCAGTGAAGCACTATGCTTGCCCATTTCTGCTTCATTTGTGCCCAGCGGTAACTAGTTACTCACTGCTGAAGAGATTGTTATGCTGATGAAGAAGGAAACTTCTATCCCCTTGCTCCTTAACCAGCTCATTAATAGTTTAGGGGTATTTGTTGCCCATATCTCTTTTCCCATATGGAAGCAGCTATGTTAGTTCCTCCAAGACCAGTTTATGTCAAGCAAGTCTGTATCCAAGTATCTGTTCAAAGAACTGTTCATAGCTTTTGTGAAGATTCTAGAGGGTGCTAAGTTTAATTGGGCAGGCTTCCTATTATCCAAGATGGACCAGCATTTCCAGCGAGTACAGAAGGGTCAAAACAGTAATGTCTCCTATGGTGCCTTATTATAGAGAATCCTCACTTTTGCACCTCCTCCTGGTGGTGTTCCAGTGCCTGATCCTGCTCCTTTATGAGTGCAAACCTACATTTTCAGTTCCTTATCCTCGGCCTATGCAACCTAATTCGGAAGATGAAGAGTCCCCTGTTGTGTTTTCTCACAAGAAACGCCTTCGCACGAAGGGTCCTTCCAATCCTCCTGTACTAGATTCCCTGGTACAAACATGCACTTCTACTATTTTTGGCAGTGCCCTTCCTTCATTCCTCTCCTGTACCAATCTATTTGCAGCCCAAAAGGAAGGACAGTTAGATTTGCAGATTCCTTCATCTTTACAAACCATATTATCTAGACCTATGCTTCCACAGATGGTTTCAAATGTCCTGTCTACTGTGGAAACCACCCTCACTTCTTGTCTTTAGACACTGTACACAAGTTTTTACACTTCCATGCAAGACAAGGTCGATTCCTTAACCAGTTAGTTGAGTAAGACACTGGAGGATCTGTCTTCCGAAAGGGCTACACTCAATGATATCCATAACCAAATAACTACTGCCACAGCCTTAATGGATTCACAGAAGGTAACTATTCAAGATCTGGAATCTAAGATTGCTAAATTGGAGGAGGAGAATGTATCTTTGATGATTGAGAAAAATTCTACCCTTGAGGAAATTGCCACTTTGGCTAGTAAACTTGCTACTAGTGAGGAACAGTTGCAGCACTCTCAGGAAACTGTAGAGTCCCAAAAGAAAATTATTGAAGAACTTAATCAAAGGGTGACTGTTCTTTCTATTTCTCCTCCCGCTCCTGGTTCTTCTGCTTTGTTTTCCAAAAAGGAGCTTGATCAGTTGCAACAAAAAGCTGAATTATGTGATGGGTTCTCACCTAAGATTGAATGCCTTCAGCAGTGTATGTATTGCATGCATAATGACTTTGTCTGTTATATTGAATTGGTGTCGCCTCCTCCTTCCTTTTGGGTGAAGTATAATCAGTAGAGATTTTCTTTTTACATATCCTTAAGCAATGTGGATTTGGAGCCTCCAGAGGATGGATGGTCAAGTCTTTGGCTTGCGGATCTCTTGAGAGCTGTTTTTGATCGCTTTGTGGATGAGCTAATTTTCCATGAGATCTAGTTACTATCTTTCATGTATCTTACAAGCCATTTGCAGATCTCTGATGAAGAATATTTGAATGTTTATGTGGAAGATGTCATCTTACAAGCAGTGATGTGTATGCACTCAGTTAAGCTTCTACTACTAGCAGAGAGTCTGCGAACCTATCATGAGCAAACATTTTGGTGTAAGGGACATGCTTGGCATCCACCTTTGGAGGATGTTGCTTTGGAGCCTCGTCGACTCAGAAATGTTTTACATAAATCTGATATCCATCCTTTACAATCTCAGTTATTGAGCTTTATTGCTGATCACCCGTTATTTACTGAGTCCTTTTTTCAAGACCTTAACTTTTGTTGTTCTATTTATCCCTTAGATCATGCAGATCTTCTTTCTTACTCTCTCATGTCTTATCATTTCTCTCTTTATGTTTCACTTCTTTCATCTAGTCCTGACACCATTCCTCTCTTATCCTTTGCCCCTTCAGGATTTCCTCATATTCTTGTTTTTACTACATATCCTTTCATTCCCGATCCTACATTATCTCCTACTCCTTCTGAACCTCCACCTACCGTTCCTCTTATTCTTTTTGTTTTTTCAAAAAATAACTCAAACTATTAAATGATATAAGAGTTCATCATCCAAATTCTCATTGCAACCATGTTATAACCATCATCAGCAATCTTCACAGCTTCATCTTCATCAGCTCCTCTCAATATAAAAAACAAACAAAACCCAACACAAAAAATACCCATATACAAATATAATCTAAATGGCACAAATCCCCAAAAAATTGGACAGAAAGAAGAAGTTTCCATTAAGAAAGAGAGGATACAATCATGAAAACCTTCCTACTAAGTAGGATAAATGTATTTCTTCTTAAATTGCATACTAAATTTAAGACGGTCTAAGTCTTTATTCTCATCTACAAAGTACTGAGGTACATTTTGGAGGAAATGTAGACCATAGATCCTTTCCAATAAAATTATGAACCTGGTAGGGAAGACATTTGCAAAAGTAATACAGAACATCCATGCGAGCAACAACTCCATCCTCATTTGGATTAATCAGCAACTATGGGATACTCTTTCGAGTATTCAGGGTGGATTGCTGATGCATGAAAGCAAGATACCAACAAAAATGAGCTGCAGTGCAAACAGTGGTATCCCCAGAAGTAACATGTACTCTAGCAAAATGGAGGTAAGAGTTCGAACATGCTGCAAAGGTATCCCAGGACCCTGGAATAAAAGGCCAGTTAAACACTAGTCCTATCATCACGGAATCATGTAGTGTCCATTATCGTCAACGAAGTATGCCACTATCATACCATGGGGTATCCAACACTATCTGCGGAGGAAGGTTAATGTAATCGGATGGAGAGGGAAATGGAATAAAAGGGGAACATTGTAATGGAGGATAGGATAGATCATAAAAGGAAGGTAAATGAAGGGATAAAGAAGGTGGAAAAGACGGAGACTACATCAAAAAGGTATGAAGGGATTATGGTATTGGAATGGTTTTTGGCATTATTGGAATTTCTTTTATATGTGTTTTAGATACAGGTTCTATGAAGTTGATATGTTGGGGTCACGATAGTAGCTAGTGATTTAAGCTGGATTGAAGATTCTTTTTAGCAAATATTAGAGATTTTATTCATTTTTTTTCTGAGGTCGCAAGGACGCTTCCTTTCTAAGTGTGCGGATATGTTGAGTGCTAAAATGATATGTTTTTGGGTTGATTTTTTGTTATTTTTGTTGCTGAATGGTTGTTTTTGGTGATTGATTGTTTGAATTTGAAGATGTTTTGAAGTGTTTGGAATGGTTTGAGTATGTTTGAAGGGTTTATGATGTTTTTTGATGAGGATATGTTGTTTTGTTGGGTTCTGTAATTTTTTCTGTTTGGTTCTGTAAGGTCTGATTTTCTTTTGTTTTCTTCAGTATTGCTTCTGTTTTGGTAGTTGAGATAGTTGAATGAATGTTTTGAGAGATGGTTGAGGTTGTGTTGAAAGGTTTATGAAATATTGAATTGGTTTTGGTTTGGTTTTTATGGTCTCTGTTGATCTTCTGTAAGGTTCTGTGGTTCTGTTGTTCTGTATTTTTGTTGCTCTGTGGTCTGTTCTGTTCGTTTCTGTTGAGTGTTATGTTGGATGTATGGATGTTTTGGGAAGTGTTTTCGTTTTAGGAAAGGATGAATGGAAGCTCTATTCAAACCAATTGAAGTGAAGAAGTAGCTGTTGAAGATTCATAGAAAGTTACAGAAGAACAGTGACATAAGCCAGATCTCACAGGACACTGTGATGTCTCTGGTGCCCTTTCATATCAAACATATCTTTTGGGAGGTGTATCCACGACCAAGAGAGGAGAATTGAGTGCCATTATTGAGTATTGTAGTGAGTCTATGATGTATTATTGAGAGAGCAAGAGTATGTGAGGGAGAGAAGTGAGAGAAACTCAATTCTATGCCTAAAAACAATGTATCTACTATGAGAGATAGAGAGAAAACTATGAAGATATTGAAGATGATTACTGTGTTATTATTTCCATTCAAAAATGGTGTATTATTTTTTGTTCCTTGTTCTATTGATAGATTTTATGAAGATAGAAGGTCAATATAATACACTAAAACTATTCACCTTCAACCATTATATTTCAACTAATCAAAAACCATCCAAAATATACTTAATAAATCCTCAATTCACTCATTCACAATCTCAACCTCTAAAATAGAAAAAAATAGACTCAAATAGAGGCAAACCAGTCCTATAAGAACAAATTAGACATGCATCAAAATCTATAAGAACATCATAACTCAACCAAAAATCATCATAATCTTCTCAATTCAACCCCCATCTCAAAACTTACAAAACACTTCTAAGTTCACTTAAATCCAAAAATTCAAACATAAATTTAATCATTAGGTACTTAAAAAACAACTAAAAATTAATCACATTCAACCCTCAATAGTGGACATGATTCAAATGGCCTCATAGTGGCTTGCATATGGATATAACGATCACATACTTGACAAAGATTAAGAGGCCTATAGTAAGTAAGTATCTTATCATGTTTTGATTAGAAACATATATGGAGGTGCTTTAACTTTTGAAGGGATAGGAACACTTGGAACTATGCCTATACAAGCTAGGCAGCAGACTATGAATCCAAACACATAATTGAGAGGGAAAAGAATATCTACAAGAAAATGAATATGCATCACATAAAATATGATACACACATGGTGAAAGGTAATTATGAAAGACCTTTCTCATTCTTTAGCATGTACTAAAGTTCAAATGTGAATAACTATGTTAAAGGGAATATATATATTGTAGAAGGAAAAGAAAATGATACACCAAATAATGAAGAAAATGCTCAAGTGAGTACATATCTAGGGAGGGAGAAGAATATCTACAAGCAAATGAAGACGGATCACATAAAATATGATACACACATGGTGAAAGGTAATTATGAAAGACCTTTCTCATTCTTTAGCATGTACTAAAGTTCAAATGTGAATAACTATGTTAAAGGGATATATATTGGAGAAGGAAAAGAAAAAGATACACCAAATAATGAAGAAAATGTTCAAGTGAGTACATATGTGGGGAGGATATGATGACTATGGTAGGAAGGAAAATGCTTAGAAAGAGTAAGACTTCTTAATTCTTGAAAGAGCATGCAATGGCTATCTTATTTTTTTTCCCTAATCCAAAATTTATTGTTAAGTTCTCTATTCAAAGAGAGAATTGTTGAACTTGATTTGAATCAAGAATTTTTTCAATTGGATCTCTCAATAAAAAGTTATGGCCGATTTAGTAAGTGTAGGTACTATAAGACTACACTCTCCATATGTAGGAAAATAGAGGATTATGAGTCTTGTCAAAGATATTGATACTAATAGTATGCATATTCCTTTATAGGCATTATGGGTACTTTTGCACATGCATTCATGACTTATGATGACTCTAAAATGGCATTGGAAGTGGTAGATGCGATTTTGATTGAACAAGTACTTATCCATCAGTTAAAACCTCATACTTCTTGGTTTGTTCAGCAAGGTGTAATGTAGACTATTATCAATATCTATGATAAGAGTGTATTACGAGGATGTATATATAATGTGGAAGCTAGAAGAATGTTGTTGAGATTACTAACCATGGACAAACTAGAGGTTCAAGATGATTTGTGGGCATCAATGAAGCATTTTTGCAGTAGTGGTACTACTATTCTATAGTCTCTTCAGGGCAGGGGTGTATTACATTGGTTTGTATAATTGCTTAATCAGTCATCTTAGCAACAATTAGAATATGTATTGGAATTTCTTTCTACTCTCACTGATATTGATGCTAATCAGTGGGCTATGATAGTTCATACACCTCCATTAGTTAGAAAGCGGTCATGGGCTTCATTGGAAGGACAACTAACATGGGAAATTTTGGATGTAGGAATGCTTTCATTGGTCAAACTTCTAGGGAAATGTTCTACCAAGATAGGGGAATATGCTACTTTCATCTCGATTCCTCTTTGTATCTATCATGAGGATATTTGTGCTTGTGTGGAGATGGCTTTAAATCTTTTGTTGAAGCATGTTGAATGGAAAAAGAAAATGCTTTCATTGATTGCTACTTTGTGGCAATTATGATAGTAATATTCAGCCTACTCTATAAGATGTGTTCACTTATTTGGAGTATTATGATGCTGGTCATATGATCAAATCTACAAAATTAAACAATGGACATCAAGTATACTTTGTACAAAGCCATGATGAAAAGATTATTCCATTGATCTTGGATAGCATGCCAATGGAAATCAACCAAATACAATGTTAAGTTGTTTATTTCTTCAAGGTAGTGATGATGTTGAAGTGGACAATGGGTTTTATGATGGGCAAGAGGAAGAATAAGAAGAGGCTAATGAGAAAGGCAAAGAATATGAAGATTAGCAATATGAATATCAAGAAGACCAAGAGGATTAGTAAGAGGATCATCTAGAAGACGACAATGCGTATGAAGATCAATTAGTAAGCTTGCAACTTTATATGGGCCATTTATGGAAGGATATGATGGAATGTAAGAGATGGGAAATAGGGTTCATAGATGTAGGTATAAAAGTTGAAGGTATTTTGTACCAGCTTTAACATAGTAAAAGTCTCTTTTTGATTCATCTCTCTCATCATAGCTTTCATGGCTATCATCTTCTTTCCTTTTCTATGTTTCTCTCTCTTCTTCTAGTGTTTCTCACATATCTCTCTACTTTCTCTCTCTTCTTGTAATATTTCTCTGTCATCCAATAGCCTTTCTCTCTCCTAGTTTACTTCATGACAATCATCCTCAGAGTCCAACTTGGTATGATCATTTCATCATCAAAGTCGAGCTCGGTAATCATCACTATCCTAAAACGAAAATTTGATGCAACATTTTGGGGCTCATGAGATTAGAGTGGCTTAGATGAGTGTTTCCCTTAAGTTCTTTTTGCTAGTATAGTTTCTTATACTCGCAACAGTGATGGCTCTAATTATAATGTTAGGCTCTTCCATTTAAGTCTCATGATTTAAATGTCTTGGAGGGTAGTATTTATTGATTACACTCCCAAGAAATTGTCCAATACTCTTCCCTTCCAATGTTTCTAGCTCTATGTTTTCTATCTACTAATGATGCATGCATTGTATAGTCTAAGTGCTCAAAACTACATTTTCTACTTATGGACTTTGATTGAATATAGTATCATCAAATCACCCCTGCTAAATTTTCTATATTATACATAACTAAGATTTTTCTACCTTTGATTGGGTGCAGCATCATCAAATTACCTTTGCTAAAGTTTCTCTATTATATGTGCCTATCTAACTACTAATTTTGTCTAGACTTTTTAGCAATTAGAGCATGGGTTGTTAAGAGACTTTAGGTTTTTGAGTTTTATAAGGTGTTTAGCCTCGGTTTTTGTACCTTCTCGTTGATCTTGTATAATACTTGCATGGTGAAAGATACTATTTTTGAGAGAATAAGGTCCAAGATTTTATTCATAGTTTTTCTTGGCCATTAGGGATAATACAAGGTAACCTTACAATGAATGACTAGGAATGTAGAAAGAAAAAGCTCAATGACCTAGTTAATGAAACGTTGTCGTGCCGCTACGCGCACACCGTGTTAAAAAAAAATCTAGAGTCTGGCTTTCTTATTGATTTAGAGAGCCAATGCCATTTTAGACATTAGTATTAGTATCCATGGTTCAAAAATATTAGATTTTAGCCAATTTTTCATATTTTAGATATTATCTCTTATAAAAATCCATAAAACTATAGACAACTTCTAGAATAGGATGACATGTAAAAGAAAGCATGTAGCTTTCAGCCAATTTGAGAGGATTTTATGTAAAAAGAGATATTGATGAAATCACGTGATGCGCAATCACTGTTTTCAGCCAGTCAACGGCACTCCGAAGGAGGAGATGAAGAAGCAATGATATGGTAGAATTCTGGCCAGGCGTGTTGGTATTTTACCCCCCTTTTGGAGCCAATGGAAGCATCAGATTAGTGATCTAAGCAGCATAGAGGAATGTATTATTTTATACAAGTTTTTGTCTATTAGAGTTATATCTTCTCATAATGCTGAAAGAAACTAACAGGCTTCATCTCTGTTAGTATTCTTCCACATTTTCTAATTCTTTTTTTGAGTATTCTTCTACGTCTTCAATTTCTTCGAACCCCTTCTCTTCCGTCTACTCCTCTCCCTAAATCTATCTTCACCCTGTTATCTCTTATCTTCAAGAACTTGGCTTGAAACCTTCAACCCTTCTCTTATCTCTACCATCTCCAGAGTCTAAGCTCTTGAACCCCCATACATTCTTCTCTTGCCAAACCCCTATGGTGACCTTCAACCCTACGGCCTGCGACATTGGTGAACCCGACATGAAGGTCGATGTAAGAGAACTCCAAGATGGGGGATTGTTCAAGAGATACTCTACAACAATGGTGCGCATTAGACGAAGTTGGACGGAAATTAAAACAATTTAATGGTCAAAATGTCTCTATTTTTATTCGCTTGTATGTTGAGAAAATGGTCTTCTTTGGTGTACCGCAACATTCATGGAGTCACTATTTTGCCAAACTAGTCAAGCACGATCTTCAAGAAAAAATCCATGGTCTTTTTCAGCAAGATGCGGATTGGGTTGCATTCAAAAAAGCTCTACGCAAAGAATTCTTCTTAGAAGGCTCTGGCCTAATGACGAAGAAAAGTTTCAGTGATTGGGTTGAGAAACTGAACAAAGGTTTAGCTGCAACCGCTTTATACCATGAGTTTGAAAGTAAATTTGGACAACTTGATGCTAAAGTCCAACAAAGTATGGAAGGTGAGAAGATTGAATTATTCCTTAAAGCTGTAGATCCCATTCTGCAAGAGAAGCTTACTGATTGCCTAGAAGATGCTACCTCCCAATCAAGAGTCAAGACTGCATGGACTGATGTTACTAATGCAATTAACACGATTACTCGAAGAGAGTGATGTGACTAAGATTGGGCTTTACTTCAACTTCAACAACTCCATTGATGGAGCTTCTTCCACCTTCAAAATCCCATATTCCTTTGACTAATCAACCAACTCTTTCTTCTTCTGTTCCTTCTAAAAATGATGTCATGGATGAACTTATTAAAATCATGTGTGACATTCATCTGAATCTTACAGAAATTAGCTCCAAGGTGGAGAAGTTGGATGTCAAAGTTGAAGAACGAGGACGTTCATCAACTCAAAGACCCATGAGAGAAGGCTTTAAGAGGCGTTGTATTTGGTGTGACAGCCAACAACATGACAAGAGGGAGTGTTCTACCTTCCATGAGGCTGAAGCACAGAAGCTCCTCTTTTGGAAAGATGGAAAATTTCATGCAGCTGAAACAGGTCTTCCACTAGAGCCAAATTTTGGCAATGGTGGAATGAAGAAAAGATTAGAAGATTTAGCTGTAAAGAATGCATATGCAGCAATTGATACAACTACCTATGGGCTGCAAATTGAGCCAACTAAATCAAGTTTGAAAGCATGTAAAGCTAATGTGCAACCTAAAGTATGGATGCACGCACTAGATCAAATGGACCGTGGGAAAGCAGCCAAAGAAGATTTGGCTAACACCAGTCAGTGCATTCAAGGAATAACTGGTTGGAAAGAACCGGTAGATTCTTTTTCCGCCTTTACACATTTGGCTAACATCAATCATAAATAAGTCTTGATTGAAGAAAAAAGAAGAAGAGAAGAGGAAACAGGGCCTTCCTCTTCTGGCCCTCCAAAATGGGTAACTAGAAGAACACCTGAACAACCAAATGTTGTTGAAAATATAACCCCAGATCAAGAGATGGAAGATGCACCATAAACAAAGAAGACCGAAGGAAAGAAGAAAGGCAAGCAGCTAGGCTACAAGTTACAGTCTGACATAGAATCTGCAATTGATCTCAAACGAGTCCTAGAAGAATGAATTCTAGGAAGCAAAATTGAATTCACCTTAGGCAAAATTCTTGGAATTGCCGAACGTGAATTCCATTATGTAATTATTAATGTAAACAAAAGGAAAAGACAATATGTTGGTGATGAAGCTAAAGAAACAGTGCATGCTTTTTTGCTCGAGTTTTTGTGCAGGATGAAGAGAAGCTGACTTTACAAGGAATTCAACTTGAAGCAGTTAAAGAATTAATTGCAGCAATTGAAGCTGAAGATAAAGAAAGCATGAATGCAAAAATTAAATAAGTGAAAGTTGAAAATGTATTGGTCGACTGGTCCAAACCAATTGGGCAGTCCATCTCTCAAAAAGAAGGCCGTCTACAGCATATGCATGAGGAGGAAGAGGATTGATTCATTCCAAGCAGTCACTACTCCCGTACGCATTGGGCAAGAGAAACAATGGAGATAGTCGTCAAAATTGGAGAAAAAGAAACACCATGTATTGCACTCTTAGACCATGGCTTGGAGATAAACGTCATGGCAAGGAGTCTCTATAAAAGTGGTAAATGGCCCATAGATGTTGATCCAGGTTGGCGAATGAGAGCAGCAAACAACTCTTCTGGAGAGTTATATGCTGCATATCCTAATGTGCAAGTAACTATTGGAGACATAAAAGACAATTTTCACTTTTTTGTTCAAGACTCTTGTAGTTACCCTATGATTCTTAGGTACCTTACATTTCTGAAGCCCGCTTGGAAACAAAAACTCTTGATGATGGTTCTTTCTATGCTCAAATCCGAAGTAATGATAATGAACGAGCTATCCAATTTCTTACTGTGTGTGTTAACCATCATCGAAACAGAGATCGACTACGTGATTATCCTGTGCCTTCTAATGCTCGAAAGTTCAAGGGTTTTCAGGTTGCAATGCTATAAAAGGAGGCTATGACAGTGCGTCATGTAAAAAGATTGAACCTCCTTATGCTACAAAAACTGTGTCTTTATCAAATCTATATGTATGTACATCCAATAGCATGGGTTGTTATAAGTCTCTTCTAGCCATAACTAAAGCTGAAAGAAAATACTTATGTCATGTAAAAAGAGAGCTGAAAACTTATGACATGATGGTTAAAAATGAATATATTTCGGGCATTTTTTTTGGACTGATTACTATTGACACATTGGCTGAAATATATGCAACTGCTCATACAAAAAATCAGGCTAAAAATCAGTCCATAGAAGTATGTACATTGGATTTTTATCAAACAATTCAAGAATTTGTTGAGCAAGAAGACATTGGTTTACTCAACAAGGCTGAAGCGCAAGTGGAGACAAAATACAAGATGGTGGATAAGAAAGTCAAGCATGTGGTAGTCCTATTGCCTTGTGAAAGTGAACGGCTGGCTAATAGAGCAACAAATCAGTCAAGTCTTCGTGATCCTTCCAACATTGGTCACAAGTTCACATCTGAAAGTATAAAAGAGCTCAAAATAGGTGAAAATTATTTCCTTTCTTCGGCTAAAAAACACTCTTTTATGAAAATGCTAATGAAACATGGAAAAGCTTTTGCATTTCAGCCATGTGAAATAGGTTGTGTGGATCCAAATATTGTGGCTCCTATGGTCATTTTTATGGTTCCACATGTGGCTTGGAACCTCAAGCCTATTCCTGTTCCAAGGGTGCATTTGCCCAAATTATTGAAACTTCTAAATGAGAATATCAGAATGAAGATTTTAGAACCTTCTTCAGCACCTTACTCAAACCAATGGTTTACCGTGCCCAAGAAAATTGGACCTTTACGATTCATTCAAGATCTACATCCTGTTAATCGTGTCATAATCCAAAATGTTAGTTCGGGTCCAATTGTTGACGAATTTGCTAAAGCTTTTGCAAGTAGAGCAATTTATTCTATGGGCGACCTATATTCAGGATATGACCTTTCATTAGAAAGGTGAGACATTACCACAATGAAGACACCTCTTGGATTGGTCCGCAAGTGAACTCTACCACAAGGTGCAACAAACTTTGTAGCCCATATGATGAATGCCATGCACAAAGTCTTAAGGGACTTTATTCCACAACTTACTCTTCCAATTCTTGATGATGTACCTATCAAGGAATGTGAAGTCAATGAAAAGAATGAGGGGCTTGACGAAGATGGCTGCAAGACATTTGTAGTTAACCATATTCATGATTATGATAGGATTTTAACAATGCTAGAAGAGGTACATCTTACCCTTTCTAGAGCTAAGTCGATTTCTGGAGTAGAATAAGTCCTAGTGGTCGGACATCTATGTGGCCCCTATGGATGTAAACCTTCACCAATCAAGATAGATGCCATTAGCAGAATGCAAGAAAAATGCACAAATATTTCAGAGGTGATAATATTTCTTGGTGCATGTGTATTCTATCTCATATGGATACCACATTTTGCTCATATAGCCGAAAATCTTTATCAATTATTAAGAAAAGGCCAAAGATTCTCTTGGGGGGAAGAGCATACTCTCACTGTACAATTACTGCATATACTGGTCCAAAGCTAAAAACAATAGGGTGGTTAACTAGAAGCTAACATACTCATTGCATTGCTCACTTTCTAGTTCATTTCCTTGAAGAAGATTATGAAGAAGATAGGCCAATATTTGAGCACAATGAAGAAGAAGGAGACTTGGACTGATGAGGAGTTGAAGCATATCAAGAGGAAAGCTTATGGCTTTTTTCTTAAAGAAAGACATCTATGGAAGCACACAAAGAAGAAGAAAGGAGCACATGTCCCAGTTTTAGGTAACAAAAGATTGCAACAATAGGTAATGAAGGAATTTCATGAAAGTCTGTGGGCTGGCCATAGAGACATATGGGAAACCTTTAGTAAAGTCAAAGAAAAATATTGGTGGAAAAACATGTATCAGGACATAGCATATTTTGTTGAAACCTATTATGTGTGTCAGATGTATTCTATGGTCAAGCATCGAGATGGGTTACAACCGACTTATCCCTTGTCTATACATTATAAATGGGTTATTGATCTTGTAACCATGCCTATAGGAATATGGAATATGCAGTATTTAGTGCTTGATTGCAAGAGAGGATCTAACCAATCAAGTTGAAGGCAAAGCCTTAATAGCCAAGACCACTCAAGTTGTTTGTGTTTTTTTTCTTAAATATGTATTTTGCAAATATGGTTGTGTGGGTAAAGTAACTGCAGATAGAGGAGAATTGGATGCTGATGAGGCACACAATTTCTTTGCTCAATTGGGTATCAAGTTAGCTTTGACATCAGCCTACAATCTGAAGGCAATGGAAAGAGTGAGAGAGATCATCAACCTATTCTCAAAGCTCTAGCAAAGTCTTGTAGAGGAAAGATCAAAGAATGGCCTAAAATGCTACCTTTTGCATTATGGGCTGATCGGACTACTCATAGTTCAGTGACTGGCTATATGCCAGCTGAACTTATGCATGGACAACAAACAATTATGCCAATTGAAGAATATATTCTCACATGGAGTCTTCTACCTTGGGAGGAAGGCATCAATAGAGAAGAGTTGCTGACTTTGCGTATATGGAAGCTAGAAAGAAGGCCTGAAGATGTTCAAGAAGTTATTGAGAAGCTAAAGGCAGCAAGACTAAAGAACAAAAGAAGATTTGATAAGCGACATCGACTTTGGCCAAGAGCAATTCAAGAAAATGACTAGGTGCTTGTCTATGACAGCAACCTAGACAATCAATACAGTGCTTCTAGGAAGATGGTAAATCGTTGGTTTGGCCCATATGTGGTAAAGGTCATTCATGACAATGCCACATATTCATTGGTTGAATTGGATGGGACCAGCATAAAGATAGCCATAACTGGAAAAAGAATCAAGCTCTTCAAACAAAGAGAAAGTTCAACATATGAGTTAGAAGACTTGAATATAATTCAAGAGCATGAAGACATAGAGGAAGAAGAAGAGGCAAAAGATAAAGACATTGACATGGCAAAAGATACTTCTTCTGACACTGCAAGTCCATAAGACTTTGGCACATGCCAGAGGACGTGCAGGTTAGGAGGGGGTGGATGTTGTGCTACTACGTGCATACTGTGTAAAAAAAAAAATCTAGAGTGTGACTTTCTTATTGATTTAGAGAGCCAATGCCATTTTAGACATTTGTATTAGTGTCCATGGTTCAAAAATATTAGATTTTAGCCAATTTTTCATATTCTAGATATTATCTCTTGTAAAAATCCATAAAACTATAGACAACTTCTAGATTAGGATGACATGTAAAATAAAACATGTACCTTTTAGCAAATTTGAGAGGATTTTATGTAAAAAGAGAGATTAACAAAATTGTGCGATGCGCAATCGCTATTTTCAGGCAGTGAACAGCACTCCGAAGGGGGAGATGGAGTGATCTGGCAGAATTCTGGCCAGATGTGCTAGTATTTTACCCCCCTTTCGGAGCCAATGGAAGCATCATATTGGCGATCGAAGCATCATAGAGGAATGTATTATTTTATACACGTTTTTGTCTATTAGAGTTATATCTTCTCATAATGCTGAAAGAAACTGATAGGCTTCATATCTGTTAGTATTCTTCTACATTTTCTAATTCTTTTTTTGAGTATTCTTCTACATCTTCAATTTCTTCAAACCCTTTCTCTTTCGTGTACTACTCTCCCTAAATCTACCTCGCAGTGCTGTCTCTTATCTTCAAGAACTTTGCTTGAAACCTTCAACCCTTCTCTTATCTCTACCATCTCCGGAGTCTAAGCTCTTGAACCCCCATACATTCTTCTCTTGCTAAACCCCTGTGGTGACCTTCAACCCTACGCCCTGTGACAACGTATTTGTTAGTTTCTCACTATTCTCCCTATCTACAAAAGCAACAAAGACTTGCATTTTGGTGTCAACCTATTTGGGAGAAAACACAAGAAGCAAAATGAGAGAGAATGAGCATTATTGAAGATTTGACTTTCATTGAAGAGTTTCCAGACATTACCAAGTGGGAGATTGTGAAGAAGCTCCAGGAGTTGTGGTCAATGGAAGTCCACAAGAATAAGAAAAAAAATAACTGGGACTTGTTCATGGACACACAACAGAAGGACAAATGGAATGCCTAGTGCACTAACAATCTTCTCTTTATCCAATTCGCAACTCACTAGAAGCTAGTAGACAAAGTGTTCTTTACAACCTATGCCATTGAAACCCTTTGAAGTTGATACTGCTAAAATAATGGCACTATGGCAATTCTTAGAAGAAATGAATTTTGATACCTTTAGGATAGAATATATTCCCCTCCACAGTGGCATAAAATTAGAATTCAAAGACTGTGAAAAGAAAGAAGTGGAAGAAATGTTAGAATGAGAGTTTTTCATAGACTAAAGACTCTCTATTTCCCTTCTGTGGAGCATCAACAAACTAGGTGGAGCCAAATCCTTAATAAATGATGTGATAAAGAGGCAAGTACTCGAAAAAATTCAAGGATATGTGAGAAGACGAAAAGAAAAAGTCAAAGCTAAGAATGAGTAAGCAAGAGAAGACTCATTTGATGCCTTCGACACCCTTGCATCACTCTTCACAATAGTTCCAATGGCAAATCAATGTCCCATTCCTAGCTAAATCCATCTTTAAAATGTTGATGATATACCAGCGAATGTAGTTACATTGCAAATTTTCAAGGGAGAATATAATAAAGATCCCAACCTTCATATAGTTGAGTTCATGGTAGCGTGTGGGGCCAAAATTTATCAAAACCTTAAAGCATCGGTTGGCAATATTGCCCGCCACTTTCAAAGGCATAGCATTTCAATGGTATGAGAGACAAGTAGTTGGAAAATTTGGCATAAGGGACAAACTAAAGGCGGGTTTTCTTACCAAATTTAGATGTCAAGGTTTCCAAGAGAAAATACAAGAGAAGTTCATGAATTTGAGTCAATCCTCTAGATAATGAGTGGAAGCATATGTTCCTAGAGTGGAATCCATGTTGAAGAGACGGACCAATCATAACTTGGATAAAGTTATCTAGAAGGGAGTCTTCCTTAGGGGCCTATAACCAGAAGTTTCCAAGATTGTGGAACTGAAAAGACCAGCTAATCTGGAAGCTGCAGTGAAAGATACAAGACTCTTTGATAGAGTTGAAGCTCGATTTTCCATGATCTCATATAGAGAACCCCCATCTCCCTTAATGCATAGAATGGCATATCCACCTAATGCAATCCCAAGAATTGTCCCTTACCCCTATCCTTAGATGCCTATAGTGCCTTAGTACAGTGGACTAACTCTGTAGTGGCCATAGATAATGCTTCTAAGGATGGTCTAACCACAGCTCCTCATAGTTTACTCTTGCTATACTTGTGGTGGCTTATCTAGGAATTTTTTTTAACTTTAAGAAGATTGGTTTTAGAATATAGATCCAATGGATGTATTAGCACATCTCCGTTTAAGTTCCTTTTAATTGTTTTCTTCCTCCACCTTTTATACAATAAATTTCTTTTATTTATTTAATCAACAAACATTCAAAGAAATCCCAATAATAGTTTGTTAAATTCTTCTTGTTCAGCATGGCTCTTGAAGCTTCCATAAGCACCCTATTTTTCATATCTACCACACCATTTTATTGTGGCATATAACTATATGTAAGTTGCCTTTTAGTGCTATACTCAACTAAGTACTTGTCAAATCCATGAGAGATATACTCACTATCTCCATCAGATCTCAAGCATGAGATATAACATCCAAACTCTATTTTAGTATGTGTTTTGAAATCTTTGAAAACATCTAGCACTTTGTCCTTGTACTTTAGAATATATAGCGAAGTATATCTACTAAAATAATCAATAAACGAGACATAATAGCTTACATCACTGAAGGATGCATTATGCGCTAGACCCCAAACATCTGAATGCACTAATTGCAATGGTCTAGTACTATTTCTGATATATTTGATAAATGGAAGTATTGTTTTCTTTCCAAACTGGCAAGTGGAGCATGCATATTGTAACTCCATATATTTGAATTTTGGCAAACCAAGTACAATCTTCAGAAAAACATCATGAACCCCAACTTCGCATCGTCCTTGAGACAATGAGGGCACACAAGCTTTATGCCAAGAAGAAGAAGTGTGCATTCTTCAAGCAATAGATTGAATATCTGGGATTCATTGTATCAGCGGAAGGAATTTCAATGGATCGGTTAGAGATGTTCTGGAGTGGCCAACACAAACAACTGTCAAAGAAATACGTAGTTTTCTTGGATTGACAGGATGGTATAGGGTCTTTATCAAAAACTATGCCTTGATTGCAGTGCCTCTGACGGATCTACAGAAGAAGCAAACATCAATTGTATGGTCAATTGCTGAACAATCCAACTTCGATAAACTAAAGCAAAGCTTGGTATCAGCACCTATCCTGAAACTTTCGGACCTTGGTAAGGAGTTTGAAGTGATAACTGATGCTAGCACACTTGTCTTAGGATGTGTGCTTATGCAAGAAGGTCATCCTGTAGCATACTCTTTGAGGAAACTAAAGATCCATGAGAGGAATTATGCTACCCACGATCTAGAGCTATTAGCTGTTATCCATGTTCTCAAGCTTTGGAGACACTACTTGCTGGGTAATAAGTCTTAAATGGATCTTTACCCAGAATGAGCTCAACATGAGGCAACGTCGATGGATTGAAGTGCTGGAGGAATATGATTTTAAAATCAAATACTGGCCTGGAAAGGAGAATGTAGTTGCGGATGCACTCAGATGCAAGGCATTTCTGAATTCTCTGATTTTACAAGATCCATCAACAGCTAGATCTTTAGACACAAAGGTATCCATGCCAAACAACCCAATTCTTGAGCTAGCTAGAGAAGAGGCATGCCATGATCCAACCTATTAGAAATCACTAAGGGAGATCCCCATCAAGAATCAAGACCCGAAGCTACAGGCTAAGTATCTAGAATTCTCCATCAATAGTGGACTTGTCTATTATAGAACGAGATTATGTATACCGAAAAGCTAGTCCCTCAAGCAAAAGATACTTTGGGAAGCCCATGACTCCCCTTTTTCAGGACATCCTGGCTATGCCAAGACCCTCAATGCAGTCAGAAAGAGCTATTATTGGGAGAGGCTTAAAGGTGACGTTCTCAATTATGTCACTGAATGTTTGTCTTGTCAACGCATTAAGGCCAAACATGTCAAAATGCCAAGGAAGTTGCAACCACTTGACATTCCCCAAATGAAATGGGAATTCATCAGTATAGACTTTGTTGTTGGCCTGCCCCAAGTTCAGGGAGGATACAACTCCATTATGGTTGTGGTTGATATGCTTACCAAGGTTGCACATCTTATTCCTGTTAAGACAAACTATAAAGCCTCAGACATTGCAAGGTTATTCATCAAGGAGATATTCAAACTGCATGGGTTGCCCAGAAGAATCATTAGTGATCGTGACTCTCTCTTCACATCACACTTCTGGAGGGCTATCTTCGAGGCCATTGGGACTCAACTCTGTTTCAGTATAGCTTACCATCCCCAAACTGATTGTCAAATGGAGCAAGTCAACCAAGTCATTGAGGATATGCTAAGGGCACATTGCTGCCGTGAACCCAAAAAGTGGATTCAATATTTGCCATTGGTTGAGTTTGCCTACAATGCTTCTTACCAATCAAGCATTCAGATGACCCCTTTTCAAGCATTGTATGGACACGACTATCGTAGTCCTTTAAACTTTTCAAATCCAACCTTGAGAGTTGAAGCCTCAAAGCAGATGCTGGAAGATATGGATGAACAAATCAAGTCAATAAGATAGGACATCCAAGTTGCCAAGGATAGACAGAAGGCTTACGCGGATTTGAAACATCACGACAGATCCTTCCTTGAAGGTGATATGGTCTTCATTCGCGTACGTCTAAAGAAGAGTTCCCTATCCTTAGGTGAATGCAAGAAGCTAAGTCCAAGGTATTGTAGACCCTACAAGATTCTCAAGTGCCTAGGACCTAATGCTTACAGATTACAACTCCCTGAGAACCTAAAAGTTCATAATGTATTCCATATCAGCCTACTGAAAAAGTATGTGCCTAACCCTAGACAAGTACTTGATGATCAACAAGTTGTAATGCCTAGCCAAGGAGTCCTTGAGCTACGGCCTGACAGGATCTTAGATGTTAGGGAGAGACATTTGAGATCCACGACCTTGAGAGAATATCTCGTTCAGTGGAAAGATTATCCCAAAGAGGATGCCACTTGGATGGATGAAAGTACTCTCAACCAACAATACCCCTAGTTCTTCTCGAGATGAGGACATCTCGATTCCTCTAAGGGGGAGAGAATATAATATTTCCACCATGAAATATTAATAGTCCTAGAACCCGTACATCTCGCGCAAAAGCAGTGCTAAGTCATCTCTCGCAACGGAATAATGTCAGTGGCTAAGTCCTTACCCCGCGCACGCAATAATAAACCCTAACCGCGTTGTGCAAATAAGGCCGAGGCTAAAACCCACAAGCCGCACGAGAACACCCTTTTCGGAAAAGGCAAATGGATAATGGTTAAAGTTATGGAAAAAAAAAATATTAATAACCCCTCCCCCTCACCCGATGCATGGCAGTGGAGAGGAGTGTGAGAGGGAGTGGAGCTAAGTGGTGTGGGGAAGCATGAGGGAGGAGGCATGCACATGAGCCACATGTGTGGCTATCTCTCCCCCCCCTTAGCCTATATGACCCCCCTGGAGCTTATGAGGGGGGGAGGAAGGACGACTGCTGCTGCTGCCTGTGACGTGCTACCCAGGTTGTCGCCATCCGCTACACCTCTGCCGCCTGCTGCCACCTACCCCACCCCAATCGCCATCATCATCATTACTATCATCATCTCCTCCACTATTACCTTCTCTCTCCACGTCACATTGCTGTCACAAGAGACAGGAAGCTTCTTTAGAAGCTTCTAAAACAAGGCTTCTATAAGCCTTTTTCATCCTCACCATTGCCGGTTTTTCTTAAAACCACCTACTGTAAGGGCCGGGTTCTACGCAGAGGAGAAGAGCTCAGTCAAAGAGGAGTCGATACATGAAAGTAACCAAGAGAGAGGGTTGCTGAATCAAATTATTTATGTCATCAGTGGCTCCCAAGAAAATGGCGAGAGGCGCTCACGCGGGAGCCCCCAACCCAAGTTTACACGTGGACATCGCTGCGAGTCCTCATGCCCAGGTTGCAATTGTATTTCTTGCATAAAAGGGATGCATTAAGCATGATAGTTTTTAGAAAAATTTAAATGCACTCATCCCTTCGATTTACAATGTTTAGTGCTGCCGATTAATTGAAATTTCTTGCACTCCCTTCAACAAGGGTAGTTGCAATCCCCTTGAATGTATAATGCATAAATTAGAAGAGGGATCGTGCTAAGAAGAATAGGGCTTGTCGCATGTTGCATTTATGATTTAAATCCTTTGACGTGATTCGCATAAAGGTTAATCTTAGACGCCATTGAATATTGTCCAAAGAGTTGCATTGCATGAAAAGGAAACCATGAACTTACCTATTACATACGAGGATGCTTGCATTCTTAAGTCGGGTTAAGTGCCGCTGAATGGATTAAGTCAATAAATAGTCCTATGACTTTCACTCATGCATGAACTTCTTTATCAAAGTTGTTCTAGAAGAAGATGTATTTCATATTAAATCATGAATTCAATGCATTGAAAAAAGGGTTTATAGGTATAGTTCTTGTTAAAACTCAATGTAGGTTTCTATACAAATTAGTCCTAAATTTTTGATCATTAAAGTTTGGTTCCATTGCATCATTATAGTTTTAGTGCAAGGGAAAAGAAATGATCATTGAAATCTTTTAGCTGCATAGAAGGAAAAGTCTATGAATCGCATATTTGCATAGAAGGTTATGTTTTGCAATTATTTACATATCTTAGGAAAAGGATTTGCATTGCTTCTAAGGAAAGATCACCTCTTGTCGCAAGACAATTGGATCAGTTAGGAAATTCGTTGTAAGGGTGAAACTCAAATGATGACCACTTCAATGCGCTAGGTAGAGCTAAGCCGCGTTAAAATTCTGCTTAGTATCGCACTGGAAAAAACCGACTTGATAATTTTGACCTCAAAGGTCCTACCCACATTCACGCAATGTTAGGGTTAGTTAGACGCCCATACAATAGCAATCTAGGGTTTTTACTCTAGGGCAAATATGCCTAATACTAGACTTTCAATTGAGTTTAGAAACCCTAGGGCCAAACGTTGTCGACCTAGTATGGTTAGGGATGGGTTGGGTCAAGAGGACTCACAAACCCTTCATCTTGACCAAACGTATTTCTAGTTAGGTGCGACACTTGTCTCGTACAACAAGTTGCAACGTCGCATGGCTGTGTTTAAATCACAATATAGATTTGCCACTCCTTGGAACAAGGTTGGCAGGTTCTAGTGCAAGTCTAATTTGCAAGAGGATGAGTAGACATCCTGCTACATCACCCTTCTTTGGACCGGTTTGCCAAGTTAGGGAAGTTATGTATTGCCTAGCAAACAATTGACCAATCAAGTTAGGGCGATGAGGTTGGCCAGGAATTACTATCCCTAATGTAAGAACCCTCAGGTATTTGTTCATTGGATTAATAGGGTATAAACCCTAAACCAAGGATAAAAGGGTAAACAAGCAATGAAACCCTTGGGGATCTTGCCAAGTCGCAATGGACCCCGGATTGAATGTTGGATGCATTCGGAGAGAAGGAATATACCTTAGCAGTTGGCCAAACGAACAACCACTGGATTGATTGTGTTTGTGCAGTTAGGAGCACTGTTTGTACTTCTTTGCTCAAAAGAACTAAAGATGGAAAAATAATTAATGCTTCAGGTTGAAGGCCTGGAGGGAGAGGCAGCTTCAGTTACCCCCGACTGTCTGCCTGACCCTAACCAAGGGGGTTGTTAGCCGCATCTCGTACGTGGACCAAACCCACCGCGAGAGGTCTCTCCGTGGGTGCTACTTGGAGCAGGAGGATGCTTGGGTGCTAGGGGAACTCTGGCCGTAAATCCCTTGCCTCCGGGTCCTGCACAAGAGGCCAACATGACTTGCGATTGGATCTCGAGGCCCGCATACTAGTCTACGGGTAGAAACTTGGATTAGTAATCCCTGAGGATTGCTGGATTGCCTTCGGGCGGATTATGGATTGCCTTCGGGGGGATTATGTATTAGCCTTCAAGCTGGATTATTATGATGTATTCCAAAGACTGATAAATAAGATCAATTGTTGAAAAGGAACTTGTTTGACATTGTTTTTCTATGTAAGTGCTTCAGTTACGTGAAGGAACCAGTTGGCTAATTAAGGAAGCTTTTTTTGCGTGTCAAACTAAATGTGATAGGTAATTAGATAACTAAAGCAACCCTGAGGAAAGTATGGTGGATGTGGCCATGGCTCCCTCCTACGGATGGGTGGTCCCGATTGGCTGGGAACTTATCTCAAAGAAGTTGACAGCAAGGTAACAAAGACTTAGAATCTAGGATACTAGAGTCCCGATTTATGTTGTTTTAGGGGAACGGAATGGGATTATGCATTACGGGCAGAGAGGTCGAGCTTTGCATCCCTCTCGTTTTGGTGCACAGATCGGCCACAGATAGCTCACGTGGTGAATCCCGGAAGGTCCCCAAGAACAAAGTACTCTACCTTTTTGCACAAAAAACCATGTAAAAAAATGCACGACAAGAGGCAAGAGACAAATTGGGTTCAATCTCCCCCATGCCTTGTGTGAGCGCTTCACAAAGCATGTATTTAATGTATATTTCCAATCTTCATGCTCAATAATAGCCCAATTACAAAAATATGACAAGCTTTTTAGCTTTTGAGTTTGCTTTCTACAAAAATAGGAAAATAAAGCTAATGGACGGTGCCCATAGAGTCTGGCACGCCCAATCTCAATGTCCAAATAGAAATAACATATCCGAGCGCATAAGCGCATACAAAATAATAATCAATAATCGATGTCTCAATAGACATAACAAAATATAGGCGTGGCGCCTATCAAAATATAGTCCAAAGGTCGAATACCCGCTAGACTCCAATGCTTTCCACTGCTGCTATCTCTACACATCAACTGAAGCATTCACAATCGTTAGTAAAATAATACAATTAAGCCGACAAAAGTGAATACCTAGCAGTCTTCAGCTACATAAATAAATCAACTGGTTAGAAATAAATCCTAACCTTAATTTATTATGAGTGCGCACTCTAAACTCATAAACGTTTATTAATTTAATATGCATTTTGCGGAATCACCCGCTATGGAATCACCCATGTACACACTAAATTAATAAAACGCCCGAAAAGGACAGGCGTCCCCATCAACTTCTCGCACAAAGAATCCTCTTTGTGTATGAGCCCCGGTCATCTAAGTTTATGGAATCCACCGTAAAACCTCACGGAATCCACCGTGGCACGGAATCCACCGTGGAATATGCCTCCTGGCATCATACCCCCGGGGTGGGATAGCAATTGACCTCAATTGCTATTAGCTCAATGTGAAGCTAACAGAGTGGGGAAAGCATTTAAGTCTCTAGCGTGCATCCATTGTGCTTCCTCTACAGGATGGTTCTTAAATTTTACTAAATATCTAGGATACCTTCGGCCAGTTCTAGTGGTCATGTAGTCAGTGTCTATGATGGCTTCTGGTTCAAGTATTTCAGTCTCTTCCTCTAATAAAGGTGGGTTTTCATAGACAGGGTGGATAGGTAATTGGCCTCTAAAGGGTCTCAATAAACTAATATGAAATGTATTATGAATTTTCCAATGAGATGGCAATTCTAACTTGAATGCATTATCATTAATCTTATGAATGATTCTAAATGGTCCATAGAATCTAGAAGCTAATTTGGCAACTGGATGTCTATCTACACTTTGCAGTCTATGCTTTTCTATTCTAAGCCAAACATAATCATCAACTTTGAAATTCATAGCTTGTCTTTTCTTGTTGGCTTGTTTGGTATATGTTTGTTGGGCTTTAGCAATCATATCCTTAACCTCATCAAAAATACTATTATGCATAGTAGCAATATCATCAGCACTCTGAATTCTATTAGACAAAGATGCAACATGGGTAGATAATCTATATCCATAAATAACTTCAAAATGTGCTTTCTTTGTAGATGTGTGCGGTGTATTGTTATATGCAAACTGTAATAAATGTAAATGAGTATCCCATGTCTGAGGTTTAGAGATAGTATATGCACGTAAAAGATCTAGAATGGTGCTATTTGTGGCTTCTGTTTGTCCATTTGTTTCTGGATGAAATGCAGATGAGAAATCAATCTTTGTGCCTAGATTTGCAAACAGTGTAATCCAAAAATTATTACAAAATCTAGAATCACGATCTGAAATAATCACTTTTGGCAATCCATGGTTAGTAAAAACAGTTTTCAAAAATAACTGTGCTGCTTGTGATGTTGTTAAAGTTTTCTTACATGCAATGAAATATGCTTGCTTACTAAATTTATCTACAATTGTCCAAATCATGTCATGGTTAGATTTAGTATTTGGTAAACCAGTAATGAAATCCATAGAAATATGTTCCCAAGGTTTAGATGGAATAGATAAAGGCATTAATAATCCATACTGTTTACCATGATGTCTCTTTATTCTTTGACAAATCAAACATTCAGAAACGAAATTAGATACATCTGCATCCATATGCGGCCAATAAAAATCTTCAGTTAACATGCGTAATGTAGATATGATACCTCTATGACCTTGATATGGGGGACAATGAATTTCATTCAAAACAAAAGATCGGAATGGAATAGTAACACACAGTCTCTTTTCAAAGAACATAAATCCATCATTATATGACAATGAATCAACAGGAATGAAATTATTTTAAACTAATTTTTGCCAATCAGAATGAAAAATAATATCCTGGTGATATGTATCTTTCATAGCAATCAAAGAATCAAAAGATATGATGGAAATATTATGAATTGCAGGTCTTCTACTCAATGCATCAGCAACTACATTTTCTTTTCCAGGTTGGTATTGAATGATAGGATGAAAACTTTGAATGAAGGAAGCCCATTTGATGTGACGGTCAGAAATTTGGGGTTGGCTAAGTAGATGTCTAATGCTTTGCTGGTCAGTCTTTATCATGAATTCTGAATCCATTAAATAGTGCTTCCATTGTTTTAATGCTTGTACAACTGCTAATAGTTCCTTGTCATAAGTGGAATATTTGAGCTCAAAGGGTTTCAGCTTAGAACTAGAATATGCTATTGGATGGTTGTCTTGCATTAATACGGCTCCTATTCCTGATCCGCTAGCATCGGTCACAACTAGAAAGAATGGTCTGTTAAAATCAGGCAATTGTAGAACAGGGGCATTGGTTAATGCACGTTTAAGTAAGTCAAAGGATTTCTGCTGGTTTTCAGTCCATTAATAAACAATTCCTTTCTTAAGAAGTTTGGTTAATGGTAAAGCAAGTAATGAAAAATTACGTACAAACTTCCTATAAAAACTAGCAAGACCAAGGAATGAGCGTAATTCATGTATATTTTTAGGAACAGGCCAATGCAATATTGCATCAATTTTCTTAGGATCAACTTTTATTCCTTCTTTTGATACAATATGACCTAGATGTTCTATTTTTGTCTTAAAGAATTCACTCTTTTCAAGATTTGCAAACAATTGATTTTCTTTCAGTAATTGAAAAACTAATGATAAATGCTCATAATGCTCTTTTTCACTTTGGCTGAACACCAAAATATCATCAAAGAAAACAATCACACAATATTGATATTTCAGAAAGATACGGTTCATCATTCTACTGAAAGTGGCAGGTGCATTGGTTAATGCGAATGGCATGACTAAGAATTCATAATGGCCAAACTGTGTCCTGAATGCAGTCTTAAATATGTCGGATCTATCTAACCTCACCTGATGATATCCAGACTTAAGGTCAATTTTACTAAATATAGAAGATCCTTGCAGTTTGTCCATAAGGTCATCAACTCTAGGTATAGGATACCTATTCTTTACAGTGATCTTATTTAATGCTCGGTAGTCAATACACATACGATAAGTATTATTCTTTTTCTTGACTAAGAGCACAGGTGCACCGAATGGAGAACTGCTAGGTCGAATTAAGCCTCTATTTAGTAATTCTTCAACTTGACTCTAGATTTCTTTTTGCTCTATTTGATTGTGCCTATATGGTGCTTTGCAAGGTGGTTGTGTGCCAGGTATTAGATCAATCTTATGGTCTTCTAGACGTGATGGTGGTAAACCTGGTGGTAGGTCTTCTGCAAAACAGTCCTTAAAATATGCAAGAAATTCCTTATGCCTAGGGTGCATATGATTTTCCTTTGCGTGCAATTCATTCACCCAAATGAGATATGATTTAGTATTCTTGCGTAGTGCACGTTTTGCTTGAGTATGCGAAAGCAATGGAAAAATATGAGATGCATGCATACCATATAATGTAATAGATTTTCCTTGAAAATTAATATTCATTGTGTGCGTGGAATAATCTATATTTGGATTATGCTGGTGTCTCCATGGCATTCCTAGAATAATGTCGCTTGACTGTAATGGAACAACTAAGAAATTTCTTTTTTCAATATATGAACCAATTTGAATTTCTAAATCTTGTACTTCTTGTGTGCCATTGTACCTACTGCCTAAAAATGCAGCTTTTATGCGATAATGCGTAGGTACAGTATGCAATTTTAATTCCTTTACCAATTTTGCTGAAATAAAGTCATGGGTACTACCGTCATCATGCAAGATAGTTCTTTCTTTTCCATGCACCATACATTTCATAGTCAACCATGAATGTGAAGTAGGCATACCTGGTAAAGTGTCGGAAGTAGTAGTAATATCATCCTCTTCTTCAGTGAAATCTGGCATATCCTCATGCTCGTCTTCATCCATAGCTCCAAGGTAGTTGATATGTGCTGATGGCTTCTTTGAATGACAATTTGCTGCGAGATGCCCTGGCTGGTGACACTTGTAGCATACTATTGGCTTGGCTTTGGTTACATTATTTGCAATGGCTAGGAGTCTGGGTACATTTGGATTTACTTGTGGAATAGGCTTAGAATTTGGATTGACAGTGGATGGTAATGCAGGTGGTTTAGGCCAATTCTTGCGGAAAGATGGTGATGAGAAACGACTTGGATTAAACCTTCTGAAATTGGAATTGAATTGTTTAGATCCATAATTACCGTTGGCTTGGAATTGCTGTGGTCGTCGATCTCTTCCGCGTAACTTATCTTCGGTGTCGTGAGCTAAGGAGATGGCTTCTTCAAGGGTAGCAGGCTTGAACATGTTCACTTCAGCGTAGTAATGTCCAAGAAGTCCAGACATATACTTCCGCTTATGTGTCGTCTCTGGTACGTCTTCAAGCATGCGTAGCTGTAGGAGTACATTCCAAAAACGCTCTGTATACTGTGGAATAGGCTCACGTTCTCGCTATTGAAGTAAATCCCATTGTTTGATAGCCTTCTCATGAAATTGCGGTGGAAGGAAATTTTGCATGAACTTCTTCTTGAAATCTTCCCGTGTAGCAGGACATTCTATGCTCTTGCGGACTACAGTCTACCAAAGTGATGCTCTGTCTATCAGATGATTAGTAACACACTTGATTTTATCTTTTTCGGGATAAGTTTCCTCATGGAAATAGTCATCAAACTGGCTAATGAATGATAAAACAGTCTTTCCTTCTCTTATGCCATTGAAAGTGCGGAACTTGAAACTTCGTTTACTTATCTTGGATTCCTTGTGAATGGTTTGTGCTTCAAGAGTGGCGTCGATGGTACGGCGAATCAAATCTTCAGCTTGAGGTTCTTCTTTGTCGGTGGACGCTCTTTGAAGTGTTGTCAATTGCGCTTGTAATGCTTGCCTAGCTCTTCGCTCTTCTTCCAATTATAGCATGATTAGATCCAGCTTTTGTTCCATGGTAGGCTCAGGTAAGTCATCTTCAGCCATAGGATCATCCATATGTGGGGTAGTCATCCTGTAAAACTCAACAAACCTTTCTCACTCAAAATCAGGTTAGCGGGATGAGCATAGCTCAAATTTGGGGTTACAAGGCTATGTATTTTTGGGTATTTCTTCTTCAATTTTCAGAAATTCTGCAATATTTCTGTATCCGTTTGCTGAAAGTACTTCAACAAACTTGTAGATAGGTAGAACAGCTTGATGCAAACAACTTTCCAGTTCAGAGTTTTTGCATACGAACAAGTCTTCTAGGAGTTTTAAGCACTAGTCAGTTCTGATTTAGTCTGACTTGCAGAGTTGCAGACTTAGCAGACTTGCAGAGTTGTTGACTTGCTGAACTTAGGCCGACTTGCAGAACTTGCAGAACTTGATTACAATTGACTTGCGGAACTTAACTTCAGAAGTGCGAGACCCGGAGTTTGCCAACTTGTCTGACCTGTGTAACTTGCAGAAAGCCTTAAGCTTGAGTGATTAAGCTTAAGCTTATGAAGCTTAATGAAAGGCTTGGCAGGCGGCGTGAATTTTCGGGGGGGCCGTTTTTTTGGCCGCGCGATAATTTCGGGCCACTCTCTGACACGCGGAGATGATTTGAAGGAGCCTTAAGCTTCCTTTAAGCTTTTAAAGCTTTGTAATTAAGCTTTTAATTGAGAAGATTAAGAATGGTCTCACTGTTTTTCAACGACATGTTGAAGGAGATGTATGCGTGGTCCTCCACCTGCACAGCCTGGTCCTTCGCGATCTGACAGTGCAAAAAGGGGTTCTTGATCGCCAGAAGTCTGCCTGTATCGACGGTTCACGATGAGATTGACTGTAGAGCCCGTTTGTTCTTGGAGCTCCGCCTTCGCCCGAGATTGGTAGCGATTGGAAGCTCTTGATCTCTGCTCTGCTCTGATACCACTGGTGCGCAGATCGGTCGCAGATAGCTCACGTGGTGAATCCCGGAAGGTCCCCAAGAACAAAGTACTCTACCTTTTTGCACAAAAAAACCATGTAAAAACATGCACGACAAGAGGCAAGAGACAAATTGGGTTCAATCTCCCCCATGCCTTGTGTGAGCGCTTCACAAAGCATGTATTTAATGTATATTTCCAATCTTCATGCTCAATAATAGCCCAATTACAAAAATATGACAAGCTTTTTAGCTTTTGAGTTTGCTTTCTACAAAAATAGGAAAATAAAGCTAATGGACGGTGCCCATAGAGTCTGGCACGCCCAATCTCAATGTCCAAATAGAAATAACATATCCGAGCGCATAAGCGCATACAAAATAATAATCAATAATCGATGTCTCAATAGACATAACAAAATATAGGCGTGGCGCCTATCAAAATATAGTCCAAAGGTCGAATACCCGCTAGACTCCAATGCTTTCCACTGCTGCTATCTCTACACATCAACTGAAGCATTCACAATCGTTAGTAAAATAATACAATTAAGCCGACAAAAGTGAATACCTAGCAGTCTTCAGCTACATAAATAAATCAACTGGTTAGAAATAAATCCTAACCTTAATTTATTATGAGTGCGCACTCTAAACTCATAAACATTTATTAATTTAATATGCATTTTGCGGAATCACCCACTATGGAATCACCCATGTACACACTAAATTAATAAAATGCCCGAAAAGGACAGGCGTCCCCATCAACTTCTCGCACAAAGAATCCTCTTTGTGTATGAGCCCCGGTCATCTAAGTTTATGGAATCCATCGTAAAACCTCACGGAATCCACCGTAGCACGGAATCCACCGTAGCACGGAATCCACCGTGGAATATGCCTCCTGGCATCACGTTTCCCACTCCCCTTGAATCAAGTGCAGCATGAATCCGCTTCGACCCTGACGTTTCTGCATAAAGTAGTTCACCTGGGGTTCAACACTAGCCACCGTTCTAGGACTTTGACCACTAGAAAACCCTAATTCAAGTCGGTCCTAAGTGGGAATGGCCGGAATGCTTCCGCTTCATGGCAGACTCGGGAAGACCTAGATCGCAAACCCCATGACATTCCATGGGAGTGTCGGGCGGCGCTTTTTGGACTCTCTTCCCAATGGGCTACTAAGACGTGTCCTACAAGTTGACAAGCGGACACGTTACAAAAACTAGAAGGCAATCATGATTGTCCATGCACTATTCATTAATTAGTTGTTGGGGGTAAAGGCACCTGTGCCAAACTGCATGTGTATTAGTTACACTTACAATTCTCACACCACATATTAGTTACCTGTACACTTGTACATTGCAGGTGGTGAGCGCCCATCACTATCACTTTATTCTTTATGCTTTTAGTGAAATTTGAATAAAGGGAAGACCAATCACACATCGTGACTATTGGAGTTTCCACGTCTTGTGTCTCTCTCTTGCTCTTGCTCCTTCCACCATAACTCTTACTTCAACTTCGTGCTTTCACTTCAGGCTCACTCCCTTCAACTGGTATCAAATATTTCTTCTCCATGAGCTCAAGTTTGGACATCATTTTAGCTTCCATTCAAGCTACCTACAGTAAGGATTCACCATTGTAGCCATTGCTTCATCTCTCGAGGTTTATATCTATTACTCCAGCCGCTCATCAGGATCTCAATCTAGGACCTTGGTAGAGGCCATTCCTCACCATTTTAAGCCCTGTTGTGGGCAGCAAAGGTAATAGAAACTCCATGCTAGTTTGTGCCTATTTACAAGGGGTTGATTGGGACATCAACACTCCAACATTTCCTCCTTATTGGTCTACTCACTAAGCACTTATAAATCCTCCTGGATACTCAACATTGGACTTGGCATTGGCTTTAACCCCTAGCATTGAGATTGGGTAGCTAGTATTCAACTCATTGACTGTGTATTTAGCATAAAGTCTGTAAAAACAGGGAAACCTCCTATCATTGATGCCTCTTACTAAGTGATGATGCACATTCATGCCTCGGGGAAGTCACTAATGTATATCCTCTACATCACGTGCGTTCAAGGCCTATTTATAAATATCCTTATCTATAAAAAAATTTCGAATAAAACATAACCATTTTCTATTCAATCTATAAATAACCCCTTTATATTACACCCTTTAGTATGTAAAAAATGTATAAAATAATATTTTAAAAATAGTGCACACATATATTTGTGAGTAACTTAGCCGAGATTCATGCTTGGTTGATTCCCATACATTTGGGCAAGCTTACCCATTGATTGGAGATCATTTTGGAGCTTATCTGAGCAATGTTCTAGCTCAGTTTGATAGTGATTTGGTTGTTGTAATAACCATGGCTGAAGCTCATTTGGTAAAAGGAATATATTGCTTCTTAGGTGCTTGCTGACTACTTGGGTTGATATACTGATGCTTATGGTCCATGCTACATGCTTTGTCATTATGCTGGAATACTTTTGAGCAGTGATTGAAGCTCATTTTGATTGACATTGTCTTTCATTTACCTACAACAAGCATTCTTTGAGACAATTTATGCCTATTATCCTTGGATGATACTTGGGCAATCCTCTTGGATGCTTATGTCCGATATTGATGCTACATGACTTGGCTATGCTTGATAGACATTGGGCTTTGCCTTTGACTTGCATTTGAGTTATTTTGGAGCTTTGGACATTGACATTGGTTGTTAGTTACCTACTTGGATGTTACAATGGATGCTTTGCCGACTACTTTTACTTAGATGCTCCGGATGTGTATACTTGCGTCTTGGATGTCTAATGGTATGTACATGATGTATTTGAGCTTTGCTTGCTCATTCCACGTCTAACTTTATTCCAATGGTAACCACTTCATTGGCTTTGATGTTACATAGAGCTCGTGGTTATGTAGTTAAGCCTGATTATTTATTGACATAGTGGGATATTCACTTTATGTACATGCTCGCTTTACACGCTAGATGTCTGCAATTTATGCGTTGAGGGTTGATCTGAGTTGACACTTGTCTTGGACTAGCATGGACCTCTATTAGGTCCTTGTCATTTATGCATTCACTTGTCTTGGCTCTTTATTGAGATTTTGCTCAGTCAATCATGCCTTTGGTGGTCTCTTCTGTTACCCGGATACCTACTACTTGTATGATTGGTATGCCATTTGATGTATTTCACACTGACATATTGCAGTTGATAGCTTTGAGTACTTGTCTTATGTATGCTGGTTAATAGAGTTTCTTACATACCTTGCATGATGCAAGATATCACCTACTAGCAGTTTCAGTTTGTTGTCTTGTCTCATTGATAGCTCAATTTTGGCTTGGTATTCTTACTACTATATTTTATTTATAGCAAACTATAATTGCAGATTTTGGTAGTTTTCATTAGGGAAATCACTTCCATTTTATAGTCATTTATTCATACTTTGTGGATAGCTTTTCTTGGTTGAGCAGATCCTCTTGTCTTCAACTTGATCTGGCATTAGTTTTGGGGCCGATTTGCAGGTTATTATAGCAACTTGTTTTGCCTTTCTATTCATTTACTTAGTCTTAGTATGGCTGGAGGTTCCAAATGATAGTGCTATCTTTAATATTGACAAGTTGAATGGCACCAACTACAACTATTGGAAGGCCCAGATCTTGCAAGTTTTAGTGCAAAAAATATAGGTTAAGCCTTTGAAAGATGAGGGTGTCAAGCTAGAACATATTGATGCAGAGGATTGGGCTGAATTAGATGAGCTATATAAGTCCACCATCATATTATCCCTCTCTAAGCAGGTATTCTATAATGTTTTTTTTATGTGGGTAGTCTATATGGGGATTATGGAAGAATATTCTCAATGTCTATGACAAGAAAAGCTCCGCTTCTCAAATGTATTGGCTAAAGCAACTCATGGACCTTAGCATAAAGGAGAGCACTTCCATGTCAACTCACTTAAATGAGTTTCATTCTATTCTCAAGCATTTGTCTTTGCTAGGGATTGTATTCAAGGGCAATCTCCCCCCTTTGTTCCTCTTGGTTACACTACTTGAATCATGGAATACATTTCATACTGCTATGTGTGTAAACATGGCTATTGATGGGCTAGACCTACAGGGTATAGAGAGTGTACTCTTGAATGAAGAAGTTGACAAAGAGAATGTAGCTACTTCCCGCACCTCTCATGCTTTAACATTTAGAGGCAATAATGGTAGGAGTAGTAATGACCAATGTGGAAGAGACTCTTAGCAGTCTTGTTCTTAGTCAGTGTGGTGGATAGTCTCATAGTAAGTCTCATGGCCATAAGTCCTCATTGACTTGTCATTACTATAGGAAAGCATGGCATATTTGGCCATAGTGCCATAAAAAATGCAAGGGCATGCACAAGGAAAAGGGCATGAGTAAACTATAGGACAAAAATGATAATCGCAGCATTATCCCTTGCAAAATTCAGGTTTTAAGATTGAAGAAATTAATGTTATGCGGACTTATTTTAATGATGATTTCACACTTATAGCTTATTCTCTTGATAATTCACAACTGATTGATGCTTTGTTAAGGAATACTCAGTACTGGTGGTGGCTGATAGATTTACAAGCTTCCTTTCTTGTGACCCTTCATAGAGAGTGGTTCCACTCCTATCATAGCTTGACTTGATTTGTCCTTTTGGAGAATGACCTAGCACTAGAGATAGTTGGTATCAGTGATGTCTAATTGCAATTTGGTTCGAGTTGCATATTTACTCTTCATGATGTATATCATATACCTGCTCTCACAAAGAGCCTTATCTCTGCTCACACCTTGGATGATGTCGATTATGTAGTTTCTTTTGGTGAATCCTCATGGAAGATTATCTTTGGGAATATTGTAGTTGTATGTAGTGATGAGTCTAATACTTTCTACCCCTTGCTTGTATCTGGATCAATGGACCATGTTTTGGTAGTGGATGTTATTCCATATGAATCTCTTTGACATCATCGCCTTGGGCATATATCCTTGAAAGGAATGAAAATGCTTCCCCATTTGCAATATCGTTTTCCCCTTGAGTATAAGTGCTTTGAGTCTTGTGATCATTATTTATATGATAGACAGACATGTAATACACATAAAAATTCTGGTATGACATACATGGGTGAGCCATTGGCTCTTGTTCATTCGGATGTATGTGGTCCCATACCTTGCAAGTCATTGGGTGGCACAAAATTATTTTGTTACCTTCATTGATGACCATACTCATAAGGTCTTGTCATATCCTATTAAGTAGAAATCAAAAGTCTTGGCTACATTTCAACATTGGCTTGCTTTGGTTGAGAACCAGTCTGGGTATAGACTGAAATGTCTAAGGTTAGATAATTGAGGTGAGTATGTCTCCAAAGCCTTTGAGCAATTTTGTGATGACAGGGGTATCAAGCATCAATTGACCACCCCATACACTCCACCTAGAATGGTATGGCTAAGCTCATAAATAGGACAATTCATGAGAGCAAGTTTATAGTATGCTTAGCTAGGTAGGCTTACCACAATGTTTTTAGACTGATGCGGTTACAACTACCATATACTTGCTAAATTGGTCCCCATGTATTACTCTTGACTATCAGATTGTAGAGGAGGTATGGTCTAGAAAACCTATCTCATATTTTCATTTTCATGTCTTTGGTTGTGAGGATTTTTTCCATGTACCCAAAACAAGTGCAATAGGATGGATCCTAAGTCTAGGAAATGTATCTTTCTTAGTTATGGAGATGCAGGTGAGATAGGCTATCACCTATGGGATTTGCAGGCTGCTCCGAAGGTTATCCATAGCCATAACGTTGTTTTCCATGAGGAGTAAAGGTGTAAGTAGCATGAGTATGTCATTGAGTTAATAGCCTCCTTCTGTTGTATAGCTAGTCAAACAGGCTGCCACAGCAGATGATGTTCTAGTGGCCTAGATCCCTGATGCTCCATAGAATATCCCAGCCCCATAGCCTATTTTGAGGCAGCCTACTAGAGATAGATGACAACATGCATGGTTTGAGGCCTCTATGGATTATGTTATGGTGACAAATTCTCGTTAGTCTCTTACTTATGATAAGGCCATACACAAAGGTGATAGTCATTCTTGGGAGAGGGCCATGTAGTTGACTGTGCACCGAACAAGGTGTCAAGTCTCTTCTATGTATCCTATGAGGTCTCACAGTTATCCACATGGTGGATATAGCTGTCGTCTAGCTCCAGTTTGATAATGGCTTGGGCCTTATCATTGTTCTTTTGCCAAGTTATAGCAAGATCTACATCACGAGGCTTCTTTTCTTTTCCAATGGTAATGGCCCAGAGGCCCTTCTTCATCAGGATGAGTTTGATGCGGGTCTGCTAGGTGTGAAACCCGACTCCTTTGAATCAAGCAGTTGGAGATTCTTTGTCCATATTAGACTTAGGGGAACAGTAGCAAATCAACTTCAGAATTTTGAGATTTATCAGTGGAACAGTAGATTACAACGTGTCAAGAGACACAAGTAATGACAGTGTGAAAACACACTATGCAGAGACTATGTCTGTGTTGATGTTGAGAGCTTGAATCTTCTTTGTTCGGGGTCGTCGATCCTTCTTCAATCTTTCCAGGTTCTTCCCCTCCTTGATTTCATGCTAGGACAATAGATCTGAGGAACAAATGCTTCAGTTGATTGAGAAGAAGCAAGAGCTTGAAGTGAAAGAAGAAGCTTGAATTAAAGTGGCTATGGTGGCTTGGTCTTCAATTCTTCCAAATATTCAAGATTTTCCCTCCTTGATGATTTGATGGGAACGTTGATCAGATTAGAGTGGCAAGGGCTTTGCTGACTCCAGAGAAGTGAGAAATTCAAGTGAAATGAAAGCTTGAAGTAGAAAAACTATGGCTTTCATAGTAGGGTTCTGAACCTGACTGGTTTTTTCGACGTAGCAGCGCGCAGAAGTAGGCATTTGACGATCCCTCTGAGTGGAAGAAGGTTTAGATATGGCTCTTCAAAAGCCCTATGTTCGGAGGACTGTTTGTGGGCTGGTGTTGATCACATAGAGCGTATTACCAGTAATTTGTGCAGTTCTAAATATCGAACAAGAAAACAGGCAATGCCGGGGCAGGGAGAGTGTAATGTCGATCTGTAACATGATGCAATGATGCGCCTTGAGCAAAGGAAGAAACCCCCAGAAGGAAACATTGGCTATCTCTGCCTGGATGAGGAGATCAAGAAGCTCCAAGTGAGCTAGGTTTTGTTGGCTATGGAGGACACCCAAAGCAGAAGTTGAGAAGATTGGCAATGCTTAAATCATCAAAGTATGGTCTCCTGATTGAGTTTTTCAAGCTTGAAATGAAGTCGAGCACATCACTTGCCACACATCTAAATTAGATAGAAGGACTTCTAACCCAACTTTCAGGAATCAACATTAAAATGGAAGATTTTGCATCGGTGTTCTACTTAAGAGTTTGCCACTTGAATATAAGAATGTATCAACAACTTTAATCAACATGCCAAATCCTGAACTTGTTGATATCCAGGCATCACTGTTAGAAGAAGAAAAGAAGCTAAAACTAAGGAAGAAGCAAGTACCTCTAGAGATGAGCATGCATTATATGTTGGCAACATGTACAAAGGCAAGAAGGATCAGCTCTTCTATGACTTCTGCAAAAGGACCGAACACATCGAGAAGTTCTGCCACGCAAGAAAGAGGTTCCAAAAGGCCTATCTAGTTGCAGTCCAAGAAGAAGAAGAAAATGGAGCAAAGGAAGAAGAAGAAGAAGACCACCAGGAGAAGGACAAACCTCATCAGTCCTTCTATTTAGATAGACTTTTTTAGTTTTGTGTTTCCTAGCCCTAATGTCTCAAACATAAACTTGTAAAACTCCTCAGTTATCCTTGTAGTACAGCCTCTGTACACTTTGTAAGGCCCTTGCTACAGCCTCTGGATGTTCATCATGTTTGTGGTACCCACACTTAGCCTTTTCTGCAATAGTCTCTGGTGTTTTGCCATGTTTATGGTGTGCCCACACTTTGCAGGTGTTGCTTTTACTAAAGCCTCTACACACTTTGTACTTTTGGTTGTGATTGAGGAGGGGTGTTGAGATATTTGCAATCACACCTACTTTAGTCCCTTTGTATAGGAAAGCTAGGCTAGGAAGATGCAGTCCATTCTATGAATGAAGAGAAACAAAATCCCATATGCATAGTGGATGTTAAGTGCTACCAAATAACTCTATATAATGATGTACTTGAACTATCACTTTTATATTATGATAATACAATAGTACTTGTCTCTTATGTCAAGTGTCTGTGTCATTGTTGTCCATACACAAGATTGTGTTTATGAGTTCAAGTCTCAATCTTGAAACCTAATTCACTTGTGTAACAGTTGTCTACATTGTCATGTCAACATGAGTTGTGTATTTATCTTCCATCCTCCATAGATACCACCTTTGTCATGCTCTAGATTCCGCATCTTTAACATATGTGGATGATATGATGATTGCTAGGAGTTCTCACGATAAGCTAGATGACTTGAAAGGTTGGCTCAAGAAGAGCTTTGAGATGAAGGACATGGGATAAGCCTCACATATTCTTGGGATTGTGCATTGTGCATGATTGCTCTAAGGGACTCCTTTACTTGTTACAGAAGGAGTACATCCAAAAGGTCGTTGAGTGGTTTCATCTACAATATGTGAAGCCTCTTGGCTATCCTTTACCTTCTCATGTGAACGTTAGTGAGGTTAATTTTCTGCACTCTGATAAGTAGAAGGCTGAGATGGCCAAGATCCCTTATGCATCTATGGTGGGCAGTATGATGTATGCCATGATAGTCACTTGCCCTGACATAACATTTTCAGTGGGAGTTGTAGCACGCAATATGGCTACACCTAGCCAACAACATTAGGATGATGTCAAGGTAATCATGAGATACTTGAAGGGCATAGCAGCTATATGCATCTATTATGGTGGCCCAAGATATAAGAGTCATGGGGTACACTGACTCTGATTATGTAGGACATGCAGATAGTAGAAAGTCCACCTTTAGCTATGTCTTCACCTTTGCTAGAGGTGCTATTTCTTGGATGTCCAAGGTGCAAAAATACATGGCCCTCTCTACTATAGAGGCAAAAGATGTTGCAGCCACCACTGAGGCTTGCAAGTGCTATTCATTTGGCCAGGAATTTAGTCTTCCATATAATGATGAAGCACATTGAAATGCACTACCACTTTATTCAAGAGATCATTGAGGAAAAGTCCATTGAGCTTATCAAGATCTCAATTGATCAAAATCCTATAGATCAGCTCACTAAAATTCTCTCAATCACTACAAGGAAACAAAGGAATAGCAATGGTGGGTAGCGACGTAGAAATAGCGGCATCGTTATTTGCGTCCCATTTGTGATGCAAATAGCGACGCCCCACAGAGAAAAAAAAGCAGGCCGAAACCCGAGCGCGTTTCATTTCGCGCATTCATGAAACTTTTTGAGAGGGAGAGCGAAAGAGAGAGCGACCGTTTTGCATAGAGGGTGAGAGAGGGAGAGGAAGAAGGCTTGTCTCACCGCCATCGCCGCCTTTGCCGCCGTTCGCAAAGGAGAGGAGGAGCTGGCGTCGCGAAGAGGAGCCGCCAAACCCTCTTGCAAATATTTACGGTGAGTCCATTCTCTCTCTCTTTTACTTGTTTAGGGTTTAATTTGTGTATATTGAGAGAGGGAGAGGAAATGAGAGAGAGAGAGAGAGAGAGAGAGAGAGAGAGAGAGAGAGAGAGAGAGGGAGGGAGAGGGAGAGGGAGGGGGAGGAAAGGGAGAGGGAGAGGGAGGGGGAGAAAGAGAAAGAGAGGGAGAGGGAGGGGGAGGAAATGAGAGAGGGAGAGGGAGGGAGAGAAAGAGAAAGAGAAAGAGAGGGAGAGGGAGAGGGAGGGGGAGGAAATGAGAGAGGGAGAGGGAGGGAGAGTGCATTCTCTCTCTCTTTTACTTTTTTTTATATAATTTGTGTATATTGAGAGAGGGAGGAAATGAGAGAGGGAGAGGGAGGGAGAAAGAAAGAGAGGGAGAGGGAGAGGGAGGAAATGGAAGAGAGAGGGGGATGAAATGAGAGAACGAGAGGGAGGAAGAGTATTCTCTCTCTTTTTTATTTATTTTTGTATAATTTGTGTATATTGAGAGAGGGAGAGGAAATGAGAGAGAAGGAAAGGGAGAGGGAGAGGGAGGGGGAGGAAATGAGAGAGGGAGAGGGAGAGAGGGAGAGGGAGATAGAGAGAGAGAGAAAGAGAGGGAGAGGGAGAGGGGGAGGAAATGGGAAAGGAAGAGGAAGGGAGAGGGAGAGGGAGGGAGAGAGAAAGAGAGGGGGAGGGAGAGGGAGGGAGGGGAAATGAGAGAGGGAGAGGGAGACATTAAACATAATAGGGAAATGACAGAGGGAGAGGGAGAGGGAGAGGGGGGAGACGAAAACATAATAGGGAAATGAGAGAGGGAGAGGAATGGAGAAGAAATGAGAGAATGAGAGGAAGAGAGCAAAAGGAAATGAGAGAGGGAGAGGAGAGAGAAAAAAATGAGAGAATGAGAGGAGAGAGAAAAAGAGAGAAGATGTTAAACATAATAGGAAAAGAGAGAAAGAGAGGGTGTGGGTGAGGGTGAGGGTGAGGGCGAGGGAGGGAGAGGAAATGAGAGAGGGAGAGGAAGAGAGAAAAGGAAATGAGAGAGAGAGATAGGAGAGAGAAAAAGAGAGAAAAATCATTAAACCTAATGGGGAAAGAGAGAAAGAGAGGGTCAGGGTGAGGGAGGGAGAGGAAATGAGAGAGGGAGAGAAAGAGAGAAAGGAAAATGAGAGAGGAAGAGAGGGTCAAGGTGAGGGAGGGAGAGGAAATGAGAGAGGGAGAGAAAGAGAGAAAGGAAAATGAGAGAGGGAGAGGAGAGAGAAAAAGAGAAAAAAATCATTAAATCTAATAGAGAAATAGAGAAAGAGAGGGTCAGTGTGAGGGAGGGAGAGGAAATGAGAGAGGGAGAGAAAGAAAGAAATAGAAATGAGAGAGGGAGAGGAGAGAGAAAAATAAATGAGAGAGAAAAAGAGAGAAAAATCATTAAACCTAATAGGGAAAGAGAAAAAGAGAGGGTCAAGGTGAGGGAGGGAGAGGAAATGAGAGAGGGAGAGAAAGAGAGAAAGGGAAATAAGAGAGGGAGAGGATTAAACCTAATAGGGAAAGAGAGAAAGAGAGGGTCAAGGTGAGGGAGGGAGAGGAAATGAGAGAGGGAGAGAAAGAGAGAAAGGGAAATGAGAGAGGGAGAGGAGAGAGAAAAAGAAATGAGAGAGAGAGAGAGGATAAAGAGGAGAGAGAAAAAGAGAAAAAAATCGTTAAATCTAATAGGGAAAGAGAGAAAGAGAGGGTTAGGGTGAGGGAGGGAGAGGAAATGAGAGAGGAAAAGAAAGAGAGAAAAGGAAATGAGAGAGGGAGAGGAGAGAGAAAAAATGAGAGAGGGAGAGGAGAGAGAAAAAAGAAAAAAATAATTAAACCTAATAGAGAAAGAGAGAAAGAGAGGGTGAGGGTGAGAGAGGGAGAGGAAATGAGAGAGGGAGAGAAAGAGAGAAAGGGAAATGAGAGATGGAGAGAAGAGAGAAAAATAAATGTGAGAGAGAGGAGAGAGAAAAAGAGAGAAAAATCATTAAACCTAATAGGGAAAGAGAGAAAGAGAGGGTCAGGGTGAGAGGGAGAGGAAATGAGAGAGGGAGAGAAAGAGAGAAAAGTAAATAGGACCTTACAATAAGCTCATCCTAGGCTCATAGGGGTTAGGCCGATCCTCAACAAACCTAAGGGATATATGGGTAGAGAGCCCTAGCATACTTGTGCCTCCTAGCATAATGTTCTTCTTGCAAAGAGACCTCTCATACATGGGGTTTGTCCTAGCCTCCACCACGCAAATATACAACGAAGGCAATCAGTCTATCAGTATGAAAAACGTTCATTTTTCATAACGTAATCCCAAAAATAACTTTGGATATTCCATAAAAATCAATCTCTTATTAAAAAGACAAATACAGAAAACTAAAACAACATCATTCATATATATGCTTCGCAAAACTAAAACAACATCACCACAAGATCTCTTAGGAAACTCATCTTCAACTATCAATTTTAATTAATAAATATAATATAAAATCTCTTTCAAGGAAGGACACTCTTTTATCATTAACCCTCTTTCTTCCTTAGAATAGTCTTAGGAACAAATTTATGCTTTAACAAGCATATATTTGAGCATAATAACTATTTTAAGGTTTACTCCATGAGTAGTAGTAGTATATATGCAACCATCAAGCTAGAGATCATGCTTTGGTATCTGTGGAGATCCCCATCTCATGCCCTCATAGAGATTGTAGTGTGCAATAGTGTGGAGAGAAGATGGGTGAGTTGTAAATGGTAAAGGAAAATTCTATTGATGATGGAGAGAAGATGAGGTGAATCGCCAATCCTATTCTTAGTGAGTGCAACCTATCCATAGTCATGGTCATTGTGGTCGTGGTCGTGGTCATGCTCGTAGTCGTAGTCGTGGCCGTAGTCATGGTCGTGGTCGTCATAGTCATAGTCGTAGTCATAGTCGTGGTCGTGGTCGTGGTCGTAGTCATAGTCGTATTCATAGTCATGGTTGTGGTGGTCGTGGTCATGGTCATGGTCGTGGTCGTGGTCATGGTCATGGTCATGGTCATGGTCGTAGTCGTGGTCGTGGTCGTGGTCGTGGTCATCGTGGTCGTGGTCGTGGTCGTGGTGGTGGTCGTGGTGGTGGTCGTAGTCATGGTCATGGTCGTCGTATGATGGGACCTAAAACAGGCCGGCACTAGCTCATGCACTAGCCAGACCTCTATCATGCGCCCAACAACCCCACGGCCTCGCGGCCAGGAGCGTGGATGATGCATACATCATCTTTCTAAACATCTTGCGTTTGTATCACGTCTTGTAGTCCAACTCTAACCCAATTAATACTCTTCAGAGGGAGTCCCAACACATTGCCAAATAGCACGAAGTACAAACATAGGAGGTCCTCCCACGGCTAACTGCCGCTACCTCACTGCGACTCTCCTACATCTTGGGGATCGGCCCCTCGATGCGTCGCTAAACATATATAACACAACATCGCACATAGTTCCCTCAAGGTACCAATTAATCGTATCCAGGAATGTACCATACCTCACTTTCTTTCCCCTAGGACCCAACGCCTAGCCTACAGCTTGGACAACCTTACTCAACGTTGGCCACGATCTAGAGAATACAGGTGCTATGCATCCAAGAGGTATTGTCTGATACCCTTTATCATTTTATGCTTCATGCAAATTGTGAATGTCCATGTGCTCAAACAAAGAAAAATCAGCATTATGCTTAGTGCAAAAGCATTCTTTCAATGAATTTGACTATCGCTCGTATGCGGCGTTGCATGAACCTAGCACCGACAAACCCTCGTACTACTAGGTTCTTAATTTTTAATTATCGACCAACCTAAATGGTATGCATAAAAACCAGCAAGATTTTCATCATTTCATTCAACATTTAAACGCCTTTTATACACTCTACTCCCTCACCCGTTTAGGTTGTGCATTATTGATCGGTTTAGGGTAATATTTTCCATGTTTTTATTGTATGAAAAGCAATAAAAACTCACTAAGACATAAAGGTAGAGCTGAATTGAGGCTAAACCTCATACTTCAGATCCCCCATACATCCACAAACATGAATCTTATTTTTCCTTAATTTTCAGCACTCAAATTTTATTTTTTCCTTATTTTTAATGGTTTTTCCCTATTTTTGTATTTTTAACAACATTAAATAACTAAAAATACAAAATGAGTTGTGGGCTGTGGCCCTTAGGTTCATTTGCAACAAAAATAAAAATTTAGTTGGTGTGTCTTATTATCTCTTCCATTTATATATCAAAAACACCCAATTTCTCCATATTTCGCGTGTTTTACGGGTTCTACACTATTAATTTCAGTCACAACACTTATGATTTTCTGATTTTGTGAGCATAAATTGATCAAAATTATAGCAAACAATAACATAATGCATAATCATCCCATGGGAACAAATACTCATGAAGCAAATTGCATAAAACATCAATTTCCTTTGTAAAAATGAAATTACCGTTCTTTGCGGGTTGCGGGTTTTTATTTGCCATGTCTTGGGACTGATTTCTAGTAGCCATTAATGTCCATGATAGTCCACAATCAGCAATCTTCATTCCTCTTGAACCACGGAGCAATCCGGTCTTCATTGGACAAGCATCGGTCATCCATTCTTCTTCTGTTTCTTCACCACATGAATCTGCCCTTAGAGGAGAGAGAGGGAGGAGAGAGAAAGACTGATTTTCTCTCTCTCTCTCTCTCTACAGTCCACCATTCTTCGTGCGAGAGAAGGCGATATGGAGCAGAGAAGGAGTGGATTAACCCTGGCCTGCCATTGATATGGCTTACTTGCAGCAGCAGAAAAACTCATCCATGGGGGGGGGGGGGGAGGGGCATATTTTTTGCGTGGCTGATCAGCCGCCGCCCTCCTCCTTTCACGTTTTTTTTTTGAGTGGGGGGGTACCAAGAGGCACCCCCTTTGGGCCCCAACTTGGCCACCCCTTTATTCTTGGCCCTTTTTTGGGCACCCTCCCGGGTTTTGCCATATCTCCTGTGTCCCACATCCGATTCGAGCCCGGAAAAATCCTGCGCGACCGTCTTGAGACGACGAACTAACCGGAAACTTCCGTCACTTGCACAGGCGCATGGAGAAATTACTAAAAATCTACAAGTGTTGCAAGAGCGTCCTTAGAGCACTTTGACGCTTAAAATCGTCCTAGATCGAGCCGCCTTCGACGTTGAATATTTTTCCCTTGATATTCGTAATCTTTAGCTATTTTTAAGCACTTCTCGGCATCAAAATTTTTCTCTCATCGTAATCGTGGTCATGGTCATGGGTGGTGGTTATGGTCGTCATAGTCGTAGTCATGGTCATGGTCGTGGCCGTGGTCGTAGTCGTGGTCATAGTCGTGGTCATAGTCATGGTCGTGGTCATGGTCATGGCCGTGGTCGTGGTAGTCGTGGTCATAGTCATAGCCATAGTCGTGGTCGTGGTCGTAGTCGTCGTGGTCGTGGTCATGGTTGTGGTCGTGGTCGTAGTCGTAGTCGTAGTCGTGGTCATAGTCGTGGTCATGGTCGTGGTCGTGGCCATGGTCGTAGTCGTGGTCGTGGTCTTAGTCATAACGTAGAAAAAGAGAGAGAGATGGAAGGAGAGGATAACAATTTAAGAAAAAAAAGAATGATAACAAAAATAAATTGTTTGTTGTAAGTAGACAAAATGGAAAACGATGAAGGTCGTGTTGTTCAAGATCGCGAGGTGTATCTTAATCAGCGTGTCCCATGTCCTTGCTCTCAATGTAAGCTAGCAATTAGACGAAAACGTCAATTGTCTATAGAACACGTACGACGATTTGGCGAGTTTCAATCTGAGATCATTGATCATACGATTGTGGATTTTCAGCAAATGGTAAGAAAAGTTAATATCAATCATGCATTGTACTCGCAAGCTAATTGAATACCATATACAATAAGATTGGGTTTGGCTGGCAAATTTTCTATCCAGGGAGGTGATCTCTCGTCCCAAGGAGGAGTGCACCCTTTGTGGCCAATTAGAAGAGTTCGTGGGCGTGCGATGGATGGAGTGCATGAGCCAATCCACCACTTGCAAGACCAATCTATACCATCAATGCCAAAGAAGACAGGCAACCTTCCAGACCTACCTACAATCTTGGAGCCTGAGATGGAGGCAATGATCGATGCATTGATTCCCATGGATGTCGAGACTTCTGATCCGCTTAGAGAGGAAGCATCCATACCATTATATGATGGGTGCCGAGTATCTTGCCTGAAGACACTGCTTGCACTCTAAGTGTGCAAGCAAAATACGAGTGGAGCGATGCGAGTGTGACCGAGTTGTTCAGGTACCTTGTACATACGCTTCATTGATTTTTTTTTCAGCACTATTATTAAAAACATTTGTGCTTTTTCAAGGTAGTTATGATTTTTTTAAGGTTATTGAAATATCATATATTACCACCTGCAAATACCATGCTTGAGTCTCGTGATGATGCACGACATGTTTTACGAAAGCTTGGCATGGACTACAACAACATCCATGCATGTATCAACGATTGCATAGTGTTTCGAGGAGAATACGAGACTATGGAGACATGTCCAAAGTGTGGTGCTCACAAGTATTGACACAACTTGCAAGGGAAAACCATCCCTTAAAAAGTTCTTAGACACTTTCCACTTATCCCCTACATAAACCACATGTTTCCTACGTCCGTCATGGCGAGCTTGACAATGTGGCATGCACAGAATAGGTCCATGGATGGAGTTCAATGAATATCAGCGGATTCACGCACATGGAGCCACATTGACTCTATCTTCTCAGGCTTTGCCTGAGAGCCAAGGAATCTTCGGCTCGGTCTTGCAATGGATAGTATGAATCCATTCGGTCTACGCTCAACTTCTTACAGTGTGTGGCCTATAGTCCTTGTCAACGACAATATCCCTCCATGGCTTTCTACGAAGAAAGGACATCTCATCCTTAGCTTACTCGTCCCCGGCCGCTACAAAGTCAAAAATATGGACATGTATCTTCATCCATTAGTCGATGAGCTTAAGATTTTGTGGGAGGAGAGGGTCACCGTGCAAGATATGAGCAGGCGCGATGGTCGGCGGTCAACCAATATTCGAGCCATTCTCACGAACGGCATTTTTGCGTAGAGCGTATTGACAAAATGCGCTCCACAATGGACTATGGTATCATGGCAAGGTTTGAGCAAGAGAGCTGGCGATGAGCAACGGATCTAAACACGGTTGTAGATGAGATGGAGTATTTTGGAAACTTGAAAAGTATTGTTACGGTGGATTACCGTAGCTTCTCCATGATACTATTCGATGTGCAGTGGTTCAAAGTGGTACTTGGAGGAGCTGGAGCAACAATTCGACGAGGTCCATCTGGATTTCTCGAAATAGATTCCAAAAAAAAATGGACGGATTTGCGTGACACCTTTGTGTTGCTGCATGAACTCATTTGTTTGTTAATTGTATTACAACATGGTACATGTCACAATGGTTTAAACTCTCTTGTAAGTGTTTGCGAACAGGTAATCTTCTATCCAAACCCCCGACAGCCTCGATGGTGGTATGTTATACCTTCAACTCCCCGAAGTGCGAGATTATATGATCAAAGCGATGTTCCAAGCATAGATGAAGACAATATGCAAATAGAGGGGTCGATATTGCAAGGGGTGGAGGCCACTGAAAGCTTGGAGCGAGCATCGACTAACAATGATGGAAATACAGGAGTCCAAGAATTCTTTGAGAACGAGGTGGACTCATCCTTTTGTGGTGACATGTCTATCGACCTTCTAGTGTATGCGGAGTTGTGTCAGGAGATTGACATGGAACCATAGAATACTTCGTACTTGGAGCATCCACTTACTCAATTCGTTGATCAATCACTTATAAGGATACATAAGATATGCATTTTAAGTGAGATATTTTTTAAAGGATTTATATTACTGTGCTTTTTATGATTTAAATTGATTATTCTAACATCATTTTTTGTCTGTGCAAGTGACATTTTCAAGATGAGTCGAGGGATGAGCAATGAGGAGTTACAGGAAATCTTCACATGCATGTCTCCAGACCAACTCACGAGATTCAAAGATATGGCAAACCAAGAGCTGTCTCGATCCTCGTTAGGGCGCTCTGCTAGATCTACTTCAATGCGATCGGATGCTTCAGCTTCGAGCAGACGAGCTCGACGCTCCAGACTTGGGCCAGAGAGAGAGAGTGCTTCAGGGTCAGGGGGATGCTGCAGAGATACGGAGGTAGTGAGGCCACGGTTGACACCGGATACAGGTGTGACTCCTCGCTCTCGTGGTGGTTCCAGGGAGCACGGCTCAGGCTCAGGTGGATGCTGTGAGGCAGGGACACGGTGTCTCTGTCTCATCGTTCAGCTGGAGTTGCATCACCTCCAGGATTTGTCACACCTGTGGGGACGTCTACTCCAGTTACTCTGACTTTTGCTCAGCCCTCAGTAGGTGGCACCCCTATGGATGCCACTTCGAGAGATATTACCCCGGTCGGTACACTGGATGCACAGGGGTCTCCTAGATATGCCCAGGAGCATGGACGCGGATGGGAGAGGACCCATCTTAGGCAAACCCCAGGGGGATATGCATATCTAGTTGAGAGAATTGCAATGGCATCTTCATCATGAATTGGAGCTTGAACTAACGCTAGCTATGCCATGAGCCCCTTCATGTGAGAAATGAAATTACATAGGTCTTATCCTTGTTTATACTCCAAGCTAAAAAATTAGATCTTTAGGAAAATTTTAGAGTTCTTCCTTGTCGCACTATAAAGCTTTTCATGCTCATCCCATTTCTCCTTGTTGGCACTGGAGAGTTGGTCAATATGATGAATTAGGAACTCATAGATGAAGCATGATGATGGCTTCGGCTCTTTCATTATCTTCTACATCAAGTGAGCTTGATGGATCAATAACCTTGGTCCCTTTGATGAAGGACCAATAGCCCTATTCCATCATTTTATACTTCACCAGTACACTTGCCATGGATGAAAGTCTTTTCCATCAACTTACATATTTGAGGCCTAACATCATTATAAGCCATGGCCATGATAGGAAGGTCTTACCAATTGCCCTAGGAAATGGCAGTGTCTAGTCTTTTACACAATGGCCAATAAGTACAAACCAACTGAAGGAAATGATCTATGTGTTCATAGCCTTACAACTATGTAGACTTAAAACTGCAAGGATGAAAAAGGTTGAAAATCATACATGTGGAGGACTTCAAAATAATATTTTGGTGGTCCTTTCCTTTGGACAACCCTTGTTTTAGGTTTGATTATCTTCTTAGGCTTTAATGAAGTGAACTTTGATTGAACCTCTAGCTACTCCCAACCTTGTGGTCTAGTGGATGAATATTTGGTTGAACAAGGTCAATTGAGAACTTTGACACTCCGAGGAGATTTCAATTACCTCCACATTCTTGTTTCATCATAAGGCAACAACAACTAATGACACTAAATGCCTTTCAGTGCTAAGAAGCACTCATCTCAACGTTAAGACCACTTGAGATGTTAAGTATTCATCTTCGCAAGCTTAGTGATGCTGCCCACCAAATGAAGAATCATCATTGACATGAAGACTACAGGTCATTAATTGACTCTACATATAGTGATTCAGTGACTAAAATCATTGTTAATGTTAGCAAAATATGAAAAAATCAAGAAAGTCAAGCTTTCAAACTTGTGGCTAATTTTGCCACTGTGACCCACAGTTAGGGTTTTGATTGTAATAGTGTAGAATAAAGTGCAATAGTCAAGCTTTCAAACTTGTGGCTATGGCTGCCACTATGACCCACAGTTAGGGTTTTGGTTGCAATAGCTAGTAGGAAGGGAATTAGCTCAAACTCTTTTAGGGGGAGATGTCCCACTAAGGGGGCTAATAAATCCCCATGATAGCTTGGATGATTGTGTCCACAGTACGCCGCGCCCTTGAGCTGAACTAACCTCAGTAAAATCTATGCCATACTCACAAATTCTAGCAATGGCGTCCTCCTAGCTGCCCAATGTTGCACTTTGTTGTGGTGTGCTGAAGCACTTGAGCTGGGGAGCAGTTGTCCAGAAGAGATCATGGCAAAATATGCTCTCTTTTATATGCATCTAGGTCAGGATCTAGCTAGAGGAAGCTTGTTGGATCAAAGGTGGCTCTGATACCATGTTGAAATGTCAGAGTGAGAGCATGAGAGTGTGTAAAAGAGGGAGAGAGAGAGCTCAAGTACAAAAAGAAGAACTTGCTTAGTGAGTTTTTCACAAGTACAACTAGTACACTCTCCTCTACATTGAGAGTGACCTTTAGGCTATTTATATAGCCTCTAGATGGCTAGGGTTAGGGTTTTTCCTTGCCCTCCAATTCATTTACACCCAGCTACCCTTATCCACCCTTGCATACATAGGGTTCATATGCCTATCTCTCAACACACACCATACATAGCCAGTTGCTAGCTCTTGCATATAGTTTGTACACAAGAAGTCTCAAATACATGGACCCTCATGCACACAATAGGAGCTCTTGTGTACTAGAAACCTCATGCACACAAACCCTCATGTACACACACTTTGTGCACTCAGAATTCTCATACACATAAGCCCTTGTTAGACTCTCTTGTAGAGAAAATATATGCATATACACTTCAAATATACATACAAACTCTCATGTATAAGAACCCTTATGCACACATTGTCGTGCACATTCTTGTGCACACATAAAAGACCTTGTGCATAGAAGTTATTTGAGTATGCAAACCATTCAGCACACTACATGAACACACTCTAGCACAATGGCACTCAGATGCACACAAACTCTTGCATACACATAGCTCATGCACATGCACTAGGAACCCTCATATATAGGAATCCTTGTGTGCATAGCCTCATGTATAGAACCTTGTTGCACACACTCTCATACATTGAGGCTCTCATACACAAAGGACTCTTATGTATAGAAACTCTCATGCACACATTAGAACACCTCATGCACAAGAGCTCTCATGCACTTAAATTGTCATGCCCATGAAAACTCTTACGCACAAGGACTCTCAAGAATGATACCATTCCACCTTGAGTACACATTCTTAAGTATATGACATCACAAGCCTGAACATGTATTTTAGTCCACTATCAGAGATACAAGTTGTGGTGGCAAAGGCCAAGGTGTTGGTTATGATCAAAGTTATGATACACAATAAAAAAAGAGGACAGTCCTGAGAAAGGAAGAGTCAAAGAGACCAAGCTGTAGATTTGAGTAGGCAATAGAATTGTGGTGGTAGTAGGGAATGTTGGCATTGTAGATAGAAAGGCCACATTTCTAAAAAGTGCTTCAAAAAGAAGGCTAAATTTAAAAATGGAAAAAAGTAGCAAGGCAATTATGCATCCAATAGTAGAAACAATTATGACAGAAGTGAATAGTTGTCTATTATGCATCCCTTTATGAGCACTATGATTACAAATGATTCATTAAATAATGATGCATGCTATGTAGACTCGGATGCCTCTAGCCACATGACTTCTCACGAATAGTGGTTTAGAGAGATGCACAGTCCATAATCTCTACGCTATGTGGAGATAGGGGATGATACAACTCACCTAAACACTCATGTTGGAAATGTTCCTTTGAGTATGCACGATGGTAAAACTAAGTATTTGGTTGATGTCTTGCATGTACCAAATATTACAAAAATTTGGTTTCTATTGGTCAAATGGTCGAATAGGGATTGCAAGTTCACTTCACAACTGATGGTTGTTATATAGAATATCTTTAAAATGATTGCAAGTTGATTGCAAAAGGGAAACATGCTGGAAGATTGTTTGCTCTTGATATAAACTACCTAAAATTGATGCTATCATGCTAACTATTGTAGTTGATATTGAAATTTGGTATAAGAGAATTGCTCATGTGAATGTGCAGTGGCTAAAAGACATGCAATCAAAACAGATTGTGGATGGTTTGCCCAAGTTTAGAGTTGATGGGATGCATAAAGTATATAAGACATGTCAATTTGGAAAGAAAGTAAGGCATGCGTTTCTGTATAAAAGGCGTGTATGCAAGAAGTCACTTGAATTGTTACATTCTGATGTGTCAGGTTTTACAAAGACTACAACATTGAGTAGTTGCAAGTATTATATTTCCTTCATTGATAATCTCACTCACCAGGTATGGGTTTAATTTATGCGTGAGAAAAGTGAGGTATTCACTCACTTTAAAATCATTAAGGCTTTGGTTGAGAAAGAGATACTGTTGCATATTAAATGCCTAAGGTTGGATGGAGAGGGAGAATATCTCATTGAATGAGTTTTTTGATTTGTATTAGAAAAATGGTATTTTGAGGTGGTATATATATACTCTCTACAAGAAAATGGAATTGTAGAGTGAAAAAACAAGCATATTATAGAGGTGACTCGTGCATTGATATTAGAAAGAAACTTGCCTCACTATCAAGCTAAAGCAATTACTCTATTGCTATATATATATATATATATATGGGAATCTCCCTGTGCTTGGAGTCAAGATATGGTCAAATTGTTTGACTAAAAAAATTTGAAACTTGTATCTACAAATGCATTTGTCAAATAAGCCATTTCGTATGATCCAAACACTCTTGACTACAAGGCCACGAGGGTTGTTTGCTATGTGTGGGAGCCCAATTAGAGCTGAGCGATAGACCTAGTGTTGGATCCGTTTTTTGTCTCCATAAAGTGGTGTGTTTATCGGGAGCTTCTAATAAGTTGAAATTTTTAAACCTTGGCTAATAGGGACCTAGTAAATTAGTATATACCAAAGAGTGTTGAGATAGATCCAATATATCCTGATAGAAATTGTCAAGCCAAGATTCAATGTCAAGAATGTAACATGTCCACTTGAACCTTCGGGACACGTCTTAGTAGTCCATCAGAAAGGATGTCTAGAAAGCTTCGCCCGCCACTCCCATGGAATGTTACGGGGTTTGTGTGGTGCGCAGATCGGACGCTGTATGCTCGCGTAGTGAATGCCGGAAGGTCCCCAAGAACAATGAACTCTACTTTTTGCACAAATTACAAGGTAAAAAGCATGAACGACAAGAGCAAGAGACCAATTGGGTGCAATCTCCCCCCATGCCTTGTGTGAGTGCTCCAAAAAGCATGTATTTTACGTATATTTCATCTTCATGCTCAAATAATAGCCCAAATTACAAAATAGCAAGCTTTTTAGCTTTTGAGTTTGCTTTTACACAAAAATAGGAATAAACCTAATGGACGATGCCCAAAGAATCTGGCACGCCCAATACAATGTCCAAATAGAAATAACATAACCGTGCGCCCATGCGCATACAAAATAATAATAAATAATCGATGCCTCAATAAATAGGCATGACAAAATATAGGCGTGGCGCCTATCAAAATATAATCCATAAATCGAATACTCGCTATCCTCCAATGCTTTCCTCCGCCACTGCTGCTATCTCTACACATCAACTGAAGCATTCAGAATCATTAGTAAAATAATACAATTAAACTGACAAAAGTGAATACCTAGCAGTCTTCAGCTACATAAATAAATCAACTGGTTAAAAATAAATCCTAACCTTAATTTATTACGAGTGCGCACTCAAAACTCATAAACATTTATTAATTTAATATGCATTTTGCGAAATCACCCACTATGGAATCACCCATGTACACACTAAATTAATGAAACGCCCGAAAAGGACAGGCATCTCCATCAACTTCTTGCACAAAGAATCCACTTTGTGTATGAGCCCCGGTCATCAAAGTTTACGGAATCCACCGTAAAACCTCACGGAATCCACCGTGGCACGGAATCCACCGTGAAATATGCCTCCTGGCATCATATGCAAACTGTAATAAATGCAAATGTGTGTCCCATGTTTGTGGTTTAGAGATAGTATATGCACGTAAAAGATCTAGAATTGTGCTATTAGTGGCTTCTGTTTGTCCATTAGTTTTTGGATGAAATGCAGATGAGAAATCAATCTTTGTGCCTAGGTTAGCAAACAGAGTAATCCAAAAGTTGTTACAAAATCTAGAATCACGATCTGAAATAATAACTTTTGGCAATCCATGGTTAGTAAAAACAGTTTTCAAAAACAACTGTGCTGCTTGTGATGCTGTTAAAGTTTTCTTACATGGAATGAAATATGCTTGTTTACTAAATCTATCTACGACTGTCCAAATCATATCATGGTTAGATTTAGTATTAGGTAAACCAGTAATGAAATCCATAGAAATTTGTTCCCAAGGTTTAGATGGAATAGACAAAGGCATAAGTAATCCATACTATTTACCATGATGTCTCTTAACTCTTTGACAAATCAAACATTCAGAAACAAAGTTAGATACATCGGTGTCCATATGCGGCCAATAAAAATCTTCAGTTAACGTACATAAAGTAGATATGATACCTCTATGACCTTGATATAGGGGACAATGAATTTCATTCAAAACAAAATATCGGAATGGAATTGTAACACACAATCTCTTTTCATAAAACATAAATCCATCATTATATGACAATGAATCAATAGGAATCAAGTTATTTTGAACTAATTTATTCCAATCAGCATGAAAAGTAATATCTTGATGATAAGTATCTTTCATAGCAATCAAAGAATCAAAAGATATAACAGAAATATTATGAATGGCAGGTCTTCTACTCAATGCATCAGCCACTACATTTTCTTTTCCAGGTTGGTATTGAATGATAGGATGAAAACTTTGAATAAAGGAGGCCCATTTGATATGTCGGTCAGAGATTTGGGGTTGGCTAAGTAAATCTCTAATACTTTGCTGATCGGTCTTAATCATAAATTCTGAACCCATTAAGTAGTGTTTCCACTGTCTTAATGCTTGTACAACTGCTAATAGTTCTTTGTCATATGTGGAATATTTCAGTTCAGAAGGTTTCATCTTACAACTAGAATAGGCTATAGGATGATTGTCTTGCATAAGTACAGCTCCTATTCCTGATCCACTAGCATCGGCACTACTAGAAAGAATGGTCTATTAAAATCAGGCAATTGTAGAACAGGGGCATGGGTTAATGCATGTTTCAATAAGTCAAAGGATTTCTGTTGATTTTCAGACCAATGATAGACAATACCTTTCTTTCGAAGTTTGGTTAATGGTAAAGCAAGTAATGAAAAATTACGTACAAACTTCCTATAGAAACTAGCAAGACCAAGGAATGAGCGTAACTCATGCACGTTTTTAGGTACAAGCCAATTCAATATTGCATCTATTTTCTTAGGATCAACTTTAATTCCATCGGATGATACAATATGACCTAAATACTCAATTTATGTTTTAAAGAATTCACTCTTTTCAGGATTTGCATACACTTGATTTTCTTTCAATAACTGAAAAACCAATGACAAATGCTCATAATGTTCTTTCTCATTTTGACTAAACACCAAAATATCATCAAAGAAGACAATTACACAATACTGATATTTCAAAAATATACGGTTCATCATTCTACTAAACGTAGCAGGTGCATTAGTCAATCCAAATGGCATCACTAAAAATTCATAATGACCAAACTGTGTCCTAAATGCAGTCTTGAATATGTCTGACGTATCTAGTCTCACCTGATGATAACCAGACTTAAGGTCTATTTTACTAAATATAGCAGATCCTTGCAGTTTGTCCATAAGGTCATCAACTCTAGGAATGGGATACCTATTCTTTATAGTGATCTTATTTAAAGCTCGATAGTCAATGCACATACGATAGGTATTATTCTTTTTCTTGACTAACAGAACAGGTGCACCGAATGGAGAACTGCTAGGTCGAATCAATCCTCTATTTAGTAATTCCTCAACTTGACTCTTAATTTCTTTTTGCTCTATCTGGTTATGCCTATATGGTGCTTTGCAAGGTGGTTGTGTGCTAGGGATCAAATCTATCTTATGGTCTTCTGGACGTAAAGAAGGTAAACCAGGTGGTAGGTCTTCTGCAAAACAGTCCTTAAAATGTGCAAGAAATTCTTTATGCCTAGGGTGCATATGACTTTCTTTTACTTGCAATTCATTCACCCAAATGAGATAAGATTTACTACTCTTGCGTAATGCACGTTTAGCTTGAGTATGCGAAAGTAGTGGAAAAACATTAGATGCATGCATACCATATAATGTAATAGATTTTCCTTGAAAATTAATATTCATTGAGTGTGTGGAATAATCTATATTTGGGTTATGCTGATGACGCCAAGGCATTCCTAAAATAATGTCACTCAACTGTAATGGAACAACTAGGAAATTTCTTCTTTCGGTGTATTGACCAATTTGAATCTCTAAGTCATGCACTTCCTGTGTACCATTATACCTAGTGCCTAAGAATGCAGCTTTGATGCGATAATGCGTAGATACAGTCTGTAACTTCAATTCCTTTACCAATTTTGCTGAAATAAAATCATGAGTGCTACCGTCATCATGCAAAATAATCTTTTCTTTTCCATGCACCAAACATTTCATAGTCAATAAAGAATGCGGAGTAGGCATACCTGGTAAAGTATCCGAAGGTGTAGTAGTGTCGTCCTCATCTTCTGTGAAATCAAGCATATCTTCATGTTCGTCTTCGTCCATTGCTCCAAGGTAGTTGATATGGGCAGGTGGCTTCTTTGAATGACAATTTGTTGCTAGATGTCCAGGCTGGTGGCATTTATAGCATACTATTGGCTTGGCTTTGGTTACATTGTTTGCAATGGCGGGAAGTCTAGGGATATTAGGGTTTGGCTGTGGAATAGGCTTGGAATTTTGATTTACATTGGATGGTAATGCAGGTGGTTTTGCCCAATTCTTACGGAAAGATGATAAAGAGAAACGACCTGGATTAAATCTTCTAAAGTTGGAATTGAATTGCTTAGATCCATAATTACCATTGGCTTGAAATTGCTGTGGACGTCTGTCTCTACCTCGTAACTTATCTTCAGTGTCGTGAGCTAGTGAAATGGTGTCTTCAAGGGTAGCAGGCTTGAACATGTTAACTTCAGCGTAGTAATGCCCAAGGAGTCCAGACATATACTTACGCTTGTGTGTCGCTTCAGGTACATCTTCAAGCATGCGTAGTTGGAGTAATGCATTCCAAAAATGCTCTATATACTGAGGAATAGGCTCACGATCCCGTTGCTGAAGAAGATCCCATTGCTTAATAGCTTTCTCATGAAATTGTGGTGGAAGGAAATTCTGCATGAACTTCTTCTTGAAATCCTCCCAAGTAGCAGGACAATCTATGCTCTTGCGTACTACAGTCCACCAAAGAGATGCTCTGTCCACTAAATGATTAGCGACACACTTGATTTTATCTTTTTCTGCATAGGTTTCCTCATGGAAATAGTCATCAAATTGACTAATGAATGCTAGAACAGTTTTTCCTTCTCGTATGCCATTGAAAGTACGAAATTTGAAACTTCTTTTACTTATATTTGATTCCTTGCGGATGGTTTGAGCTTCAAGAGTTGCGTTGATGGTACGTCGAATAAGATCTTCAGCTTGAGGTTCTTCTTTGTCGGTAGACGCTCTTTGTAAATTTGCCAGTTGAGCTTGCAATGCTTGCCTAGCCCTTCGTTCTTCTTCCAATTGCATCATGATTAAGTCTAGCTTTTGCTCCATCGTAGGCTCAAGTAGGTCGCCTTCAGCCATAAGATCGTCCATATGTGGTTCCGTCATCCTGCAAAACTAAAAAGACCTTTCTCACTCAAAATCAAGTTAGCGGGATGAGTGTAGCTCAAGTTCGGGAATACAAGGCTTATGTGTTTTTGGGTATGGCTTTCTCAATCTTCGGAAAATCTATGATTTATCCTTCTTCGTATGCTGAAAATGCTTCAGCAAACCTGCGTATGGGTAGAGTACCTTCCAATGAACAACTTTGCAGTTCGGAGTTTCTGCGCAGGAACAGTCCTTCTAGGAGTTTTGAGCACAAGTCAGTTCTGACTCCAGTTGACTAGTCTGATTTGCAGAGTTGCAGACTTATGTGACTTGCAGAGTTGCAGACTTGCAGAACTTAGTCGCTTTACAGAACTTGCAGAACTTGACCTGAAGATACTTGCTGAACTTGATTAATTGGGTGTGACCTGGAGTTAGTTGTGACTTGCAGGACTGAAGAGCTTTGTATGACTTGTAACTTAGGAAACTAAGCTTTTAAGCTTAGCTTAAATTCGTGAAATCGTGGGGGGGGGCCGTTTTCCTGACGTCGCAGAAAAATCGAAGGTCTCTGAAGACCTCGCGATGACAAATCGAAGCTTTTCCAAGCTTCTTAAAGCTTAGCAAGCTTTAATGCTAAGCTTACTAATAATAAAGCTTTGAAATTTATGAGCTATGGAGGATTTCTCACTATTTATCCACGACTTAATGAAGGAGATGTAGGAGTGGTCCTTCGCCTCTGTAGCCCAGTCCTTTGCGATCCAACGACGGAAACAGGGGTTCTTGATCGCCAGAAGTCTGCCTGTATCGACGGTTCGCGACGAGATTGACTGTAGAGCCCGATCGTTCCAAGAGCTCCGCCTTCGCATGAGATGGGTAGCGATTGGAAGCTCTTGATCTCAGCTTCGCTCTGATACCACTGGTGCGCAGATCGGACGCTGTATGCTCGTGTAGTGAATGCCGGAAGGTCCCCAAGAACAATGAACTCTACTTTTTGCACAAATTACAAGGTAAAAAGCATGAACGACAAGAGCAAGAGACCAATTAGGTGCAATCTCCCCCCATGCCTTGTGTGAGCGCTCCACAAAGCATGTATTTTATGTATATTTCATCTTCATGCTCAAATAATAGCCCAAATTACAAAATAGCAAGCTTTTTAGCTTTTGAGTTTGCTTTTACACAAAAATAGGAATAAAGCTAATGGACGGTGCCCAAAGAATCTGGCACGCCCAATACAATGTCCAAATAGAAATAACATAATCATGCGCCCATGCGCATACAAAATAATAATAAATAATCGATGCCTCAATAAATAGGCATGACAAAATATAGGCATGGCGCCTATCAAAATATAATCCATAAATCGAATACTCGCTATCCTCCAATGCTTTCCTCCACCACTGCTGCTATCTCTACACATCAACTGAAGCATTCACAATCATTAGTAAAATAATATAATTAAACCGACAAAAGTGAACACCTAGCAGTCTTCAGCTACATAAATAAATCAACTGGTTAAAAATAAATCCTAACCTTAATTTATTACGAGTGTGCACTGAAAACTCATAAACGTTTATTAATTTAATATGCATTTTGCGAAATCACCCGCTATGGAATCACCCATGTACACACTAAATTAATGAAACGCCCGAAAAGGACAGGCGTCCCCATCAACTTCTCGCACAAAGAATCCACTTTGTGTATGAGCCCCGGTCATCAAAGTTTACGGAATCCACTGTAAAACCTCATGGAATCCACCGTGGCATGGAATCCACCGTGAAATATGCCTCCTCGCATCATTGCAATCTAGGACTTTCCACGTCTGCCACATAGAGGAAGTATTCCGGCCGCTCCCACTTAGGACCGACTTGAATTAGGGTTTTCCCTATTAGTCATTTCCTAACAGCAACTAGCGTCGAACCGAAGCGAACTACTTTACGCAGAAACGCCAGGTCCGAAGCGGATTCACGCTGCACTTGGTTCAAGGAGAATGGGAAACGAGAGGGATGCGAAGCTCAACCTCTCTGCCATAAGGCATAGTCCCATTCCCTTCCCCTAAAACAGTGTAAATCGGGATCAATTGTAACTCTAGGCCAACGCTTTTGTTGTGCATATTCTTTGATGATCTTTTGGCTGCCCATCGTGATTTGAGAAAAGTTCCCGGCCAACCGGGACCACCCATCTGTAGCACGGACCTATGGCCACATCCATCGCACTTTCCTTAGGTTGTATTAGTTATTTAATTACCTAGTACATTTTTTTGTTGGACATTTATCAATCAGCTTCCTTAATTAGCCCGTTAGGCACTGGTTCCTTCACGTAATCATATAACTGACATAGAAAAACAATGTCAAATAAGTTACTTATTAACAGGTTATCATATTCATCTTTGAAATACAAAAAGTCCAGCCTGTAGGCTTATCCACAATCTGCCCGAAGGCTACCCAGCAATCCACAGGGATCACTAATCCAATATTTCCGCCAGTAGACTAGTATGCGGGCCTCGAGATCTAATCCCGAGTCATGTTAGCCTCTTGTGCAGGGCCCGAAAGGCGAAGGATTTACAGCCGGAGCCCCCTGGCACCCAAGCATCCTCCTGCTCCAAGTAGCACTCAATGGAGAGACCTCTCACGGTGGGTTCGGTCCACTTTCCCGGTGCGGTTAACAACCCTCTTGGTTAGGGTCAGGCAGGCAATGGAGGGTAACTGAAGCTGCCTCTTCCTTCAGGCCTTCAACCGGAAGTATTAGATATCCATTTATCTTTTAATTCATTGATCAAACAAAGCCAAACAGTGCTCTTAAATCTGTAGCAAGCACAAACATTTCTATTGGTCGTTTTTTTGTTGGCAAACTGCTAAGGAATGAATCCTTCCTTTCGAATGCGTCCAGCACTTGATTCGGGATGACTTGTGACTTGGCAAGGTCCCCTATATCCTGGGTCAGGGCGTACCCTATTAACCCAACTTGGTCAAACCTTAAGTTTGCAAATTATTCTAATTTATCGGCTGGTCTTTTGCTTCCAAGCAATTTTTCTTTACTCAAGAAATATACTATATTAGAATGATTATTCATCCTCTTGCAAGATAACTTGCGTAAGGACCTGCCAACCTCATTGCGAGAATTGGCCATTCCCTTGTGATCCAAACACAAGATCATACAACTCCGCACTTGATGCCCAAGTGTCACGTCGAACTATGGGATTATTCTACCCATCAAATGGAGTCATGAAACAATCTGTTCCTGATTACATTAGGCTGACGTTGTCAGTTCTAGGGTTCCAAGTTCCTTCTTTTTAGCGTAAGATTCTTAGGGACAAACCCTAGATCACTTCCCAAATATGTTCCACTATCCCTACATTCTGTGAATGTGGGCAAGTATTTAGGGTATAGGAGTTTCAGTTTTAGCAATACATGCGACTAGGTCACGTATTAAATCCTAGTGAGTTCCTTGGAATTGAATTAACTCTTTCTAAATCGAGTACTCTGCGGGTTTAGGTGTTTCGATTTATGCCAATTTGTTTAATTCTTGACGATAATTACGCTATCATTACCATAAACACATGACTCATTGTCTATGCGTAAAATGTTTTCCAACACTAACTTATCGATTTTAAGATCAAGGTTAGGTTATAACCTAATTCCAACTAATCATCCTATAACTTGCGAACAAGATTTACGCTAAACAAGCAACCTTTTTTAGTAATTATGTAGTTGAAAAACGATAATTGACTAGAGTTATGCAATGTAAGAGTCATTTCATGCCTTGCAATTCCCTATGGGTTATTAGCACTTCCCATGATGACTTACTGCGAAGAAGATATGGCCTAATAATATGACATGCAATTTTATACTTCCATGCCTAAACGGAGTGCACTATCTTAATTCCATTTTTGTAAATATGGACTAAATGCATATCAGTTTTCTAAAGCATTTAAGACGAAAAATGCATCCTTATTTCCAACAATTATCCTCGCATGATTATAACAATACCAAATAAAAATTAGGAAGGAAAACCTGGACTTGGGGTGAGATGTCCACGTGGATGCTAGGAGACGATCCTCCTACGGTTGCGCCTTGGGCTTTCTTAGGAGGCATCGCAAATGCATCCTTTCCGTCGTGGATGCAGCTTTGCAAATTCCCTTTTTGAAATACCGCCATCCTTTATGAGTCTTTTGTTCTTTCCTTTCGTAGCAACTCTTTGAAGGGATACTTGTGGAGGAGGGAAGAAACCACGAAAAGGGTTTCAAACCAAGAAGGGGGTGTTTCAAAGTCTTTCGCAAATAAGGCCCATTAAAGCCATGGAAAAGGCTTAATGGCCTTATAAAGACTCACACGAACGGAAAATAAAAGGTGTAAAAACCCTTACGAGAGCTTTTGTATGGGGAAAGAAAAGTGTCAAAAGACCCTTAACGCTCCCTTTTCTTTTACGTGTGGGGGGAAAAAAAACAAGGGTATGAGAGAGGTAAAAGGGGTATTTTTGCATGGGAAAAAAAAGGCTAAGGGGGCCCTTAGGGGGATTTGAGATACGGGGGGGGGGGGGGGGGGGGGGGGGGGGGGGGGAGAATAAGGGCTTTTAGGGTAAAAGATTTTGGGGGGGAAAAGGGCTAAGGGGGGCCCTTAGGGGAAAAATTCCAAGGGGAAAAAAAAAAAGGGTAGCCTTAAAGGCTATGGAAAAGGGGGTGTAAGGGGCCCTTAGGGGAAAAATTGGAGGGAGGGGGGTAGTATTAAGGCCACAGGAGAGGGGGCTTAAGAAGCCACCCTTGGAAGCTTGGAAGCTTCCAAGGGCTTCCAAAATCCTCCAAAAGGCCACGTGAGGGAGTTTGGAGGCCGTCGACGGATGGCGGCAGCGATCTGGTAGCTGGGCAGCAGACGAAAACCACCGCCCTCCTAGCGAAAAGTTGCAGCGCCTCCTCTCCACTCCTCCTCTCCCTCCCATGGCAGTGGCAGCACGTTGATGTCGACAATCTCCCTCTTCCTCACGATGCCTCAGAGTCTCGGCTCCTTTCCCTTATGGCATTAATGGCAGCCCTCGCTGTTCTTCTGCTTGCCCCCCCCCATTTATATAGGTAAGGGGGGATCCTCCATCCCTAGCATGTTAGTGGGCATGGCCACTAGCCTAGGCAAGCTCCAGCAACAAGGAGCTTGCCTACCATACTATTCCCCTCTTCCTCCAGCTCGACAGTCGGCTGGAGGAGAGGGAAATTTATTTAAAAATTTTTGCATTTTTTCTACTAAATTATCCAAATCCATTTTATTGAGGTAGTTCACGCGTGCCTTCGGGATACTACATTCTCTCCCCCTTGGAGGAATCAAGATGTCCTCATCTCGAGATAAACTGGGGATATTGATGGTTGAGAGTGCCTTCATCTATCCAAGTGGCATCCCCTTCGGGATAATCTTTCCACTGGACGAGGCATTCTCTCAAGGTTCTGGATCTCAGTTGTCTCTCCCTAACATCTAAGATCCTGTCATGCCTTAGTTCAAGGACTCCTTGACTAGGCATTACAACTTGTTGGTCATCAAGTACATGGTTAGGATTTGGTACATACTTTTTCAATAGGTTGATAAGGAATACATTATGAACCTTTAGGTTCTCAGGGAGTTGCAGTTTATAAGCATTAGGTCCTAGGCACTTGAGGATCTTGTATGGTCCACAATATCTTGGACTTAGCTTCTTGCAATCTCCTAAGGATAGGGAACTCTTCTTAGGACATACGTGAATGAAGACCATGTCTCCTTCTTCGAAGATTCTATCTTGACGCTTCAAATCCGCGTATGCCTTCTGTCTATCCTTGGCAGCTCGAATGTCCTGTCTTATTGACTTTATTTGGACATCCATCTCTCCTGACATCTGCCTTGAAGCTTCAACCGTCAAGGTTGGATCTGAGAAGTTTAGGGGACTTCGACAGTCATGACCATACAATGCTTGGAAAGGGGTCATCTGAATGCTTTGTTGGTAAGAAGCATTGTAGGAAAATTCAACCAAAGGTAAGTATTGAATCCACCTTTTTGGCTCACGACAACAGTATGCCCTAAGCATATCCTCAATGACTTAATTGACTCGCTCTGTTTGGCCATCCGTTTGGGGATGGTAAGCTGTGCTAAAACAGAGTTGAGTTCCAATGGCTTCAAAGATGGCTCTCCAGAAGTGTGATGTGAAGAGAGAATCATGATCACTAACGATTCTTCTTGGTAGCCCATGTAGCTTGAATATCTCCTTGATAAACAATCTTGCAATGTCTGAGGCTTTATAGTTTGTCTTTACTGGAATAAGGTGTGCAACCTTAGTTAGCATGTCAACCACAACCATGATGGAGTTGTATCCTCCCTGAACTTGGGGTAGGCCAACAACAAAGTCCATACTGACGAATTCCCATTTCATTTGGGGGACGTCAAGTGGTTGTAGCTGACTTGGCATCTTGACATGTTCGGCTTTGATATGTTGACAAGAAAAACACTCGGTGACATATTTGAGAGCGTCACCTTTAAGCCTCTCCCAATGGTAGCTCTTCCTAACTGCATTGAGAGTCTTGGCATAGCCAGGATGTCCTGAGAAAGGGGAATCATGAGCTTCCCACAATATCTTCTGCTTAAGTGACTGACTTGCCGGTATACACAGCCTCATTCTATAGTAGAAAAGTCCACAATTGATAGAGAATTCATGATACTTAGCCCGCAGCTTTTGGTTCTGATCCTTGATAGAAATCTCCCTTAGCATCATTTGGTAGGCTGGTTCATGGCATGCTTCCTCTCTAACTAACTCAAGTATTAGGTTGTTTGGCATAGATACTTTTGTAGCTAGGGATCTAGCTGTTGATGGATTCTGTAAGATTAGGGAATTAAGGAATGCCTTGCGACTGAGTGCATCGACAACTACATTCTCTTTCCCTAGTCAGTACTTGATTTCAAAGTCATATTCCTCCAGCACTTCAATCCATTGACGTTGCCTCATATTGAGCTCATTCTAGGTAAAGATCCATTTGAGACTCTTATGATCAGTCACTAGGGTAAACTTGTTACCCAACAGGTAGTGTCTCCAAAGCTTTAGAGCATGGATGGCAGCTAGCAATTCCAGATCATGCGTAGCATAATTCTTCTCATGACTCTTTAATTTCCTTGAAGAGTATGCTACAGGATGACCTTCCTGCATGAGCACACATCCCAAGGCAAGTGTGCTAGCATCAGTTAATACCTCGAACTCCTTATTGAGGTTTGAAAGTTTTAGGATAGGTGTTGATACCAAACTTTGCTTCAATCTGTCGAAGCTATTTTGTTCGGGAGTTGTCCATGCAATGGTTGTTTGCTTCTTCAGTAAGTCCGTCAGAGGTGCTACAATCAAAGCATAGTTTTTTATGAAGACCCTATACCATCCTGTCAATCCAAGAAAGCTGCATATTTCTTTGACAGATGTTGGTATTGGCCATTCTAGCACATCTCTGACCTTGTCTGGGTCCACTGAGATTCCTTCTGCTAATACGATGAATCCCAAATATTCAATTTGACGCTTGAAGAATGCACACTTCTTCATCTTAGCATATAGCTTATGCGCCCTCATTGTCTCAAGGACAATCCAAAGTTGGGGTTCATGATCTTCTTCATGTTTGGAATAGACTAAAGTGTCGTCAAAGAAGACAAGCACGAAATCATCAAGATATGGCCTAAAGATATCCTGCATTAACCTACTGAAGGTGGCAAGGGCATTCATAAGCCCGAATGACATAACTAGAAACTCAAAGTGCCCATATCTTGTATTGAAGGCTGTCTTGGGGATATCTTCTTTCTTGATCCTTATCTGATGGTAACCTGACCTAAGGTCAATCTTGGAGAAGATCTTTGCACCCTGAAGACGATCAAGAAGCTCATCTATTCTAGGAATAGGTTACTTGTTTTTGACAGTTGATTGATTCAGCCCTCTGTAAATCAATACATAGTCGAAGCGTTCCATCTTTCTTTTTCTAGAACAGTACTGGAGCTCCCCATGGTGAACTACTAGGACGGATATAGCCCTGATCTATTAGTTGCTTGATTTGTTCCTTCAGCTCAATTGCTTCTGGTATGGACATTCTATAAGGTCTCTTTGCAATTGGCGCAGCTCCTGGTACTAGCTTAATCTCATGATCCACTTCTCTTTGAGGCGGGAGTTATGTTAACTCTTCAGGAAATACATCTGCGAATTACTTTAGCCAAGAAGGTCCTTCACTAGACTCTTGCTTCTTATCTAACTTGTTGAGCTTAATTAAGTAGGCAGGTAATCCTTTTTTGACTCCTTTTATGATCCAAGATGCTTTGGCCAATTGGATTTTTGGCACTCCAGCCTCACCTTCAGTTGTGACCAAATCTCCTTCAGAGTTTCGAAAGGAAATTTGGCCCTTTCCATAATGAATGTGGGCGTCATTAGGCTTAAGCCAATCCATTCCGAGTAGACACTCATGGATACCTAAATTCATGACTCTGAATTCAATCGAAGTCATTTTTCCTCCCAAAAAGAATTCCACCTTAGCAGTTTGCCTGGTACACGTAACCTCACGACCATTTGCCAATTCCACAAGCAAGGTAGGTGCTTCTACTGTGGCTATTCCTAATCTTTTTGCAGAAGCTGGTGAGATAAAGGAATGTGTACTACCACAATCAATCAAGGTCTTGAAACTTTTACCTTGATAGTCTGACGATGTCTGAATCACCGAGAATTGGCGATTCGGGCCTTTCTTGTGTAGAGCGGCATGAACTGTCACCCTTTCAAACTCTGCTTCCATGGTTGGATCTTCTTCTTCCTCGCATATTTGCCTATTGGCAATGCAGGCGGTTCTTCCTCTTCCTCAGGTAGCGGCTCCTTGACCACGGCCCGTTCCTTGGAAGGTGCTTGGCGATGTCCTCCTCCAAGTTTGAGACATTGCCTCTTGAAGTGACCGCGGGCTCGTTGCAGTGGAAACAACGGAGGTTTCGGCCATTGCTTTGAGTAGGAACAAAGTTGTTGACATTATTAGTCCTTGCTTTCTTTCTTTGTCCCTGATTCTGACCTTGAACTCTCTTCATCTGAGGTCTAAATGCTCCTCTCTTCGGGTCATTGTAAGACCAGGTTTTGTTACCCCTTGGTCTAGACTACACCTCCTGAATTATAGGCGCAACTCAAATGAGTGTGTCCTGAAGATCTGATGGATGCATAGATTTGAGATGGGTATTTACTGGAGGATTTAAACCAGCACAAAATTTGGACACCTGTTGTGTTATGTCCATTTGCGGTGCATACTTAAGAAGTGAGACAAATTTAGAATAGTATGCATCAAGAGTGAGTCCCAGCTGTTTTAGCTCGTAGAACTCATTCATTTTCTGTGTGCGATACGCAAGTGGTAAGTATCTTCCCTGCACGGCTTTCTTCAGCTTCTCCCAGGTAATGGATCCTTCCGCGATCCCTTGATCCCTGCACCATTGCTTCCACCAAAGCCTGGCTTCGCCGGTGAGCTTCAGTTTGGCGAGCATAGCCTGATTAGCGGGTGCAGTACCGCCAGCTGCTTCGAAGTAATCCTCCATGGATTCAATCCAAATTTCAGCGTCTGCTTGGACGGACCTGCATCTCCCGTCAAACTCGAGCGGCTTAATCTATTTGAGAAGAAACTTCTTCTCCTGGATTACAACAGTACTTGATGTAGGAGGCGAACTAGGAACCTGTACCTGGGGTTGTGCCTAGATAAAGGTTTCTTAACGTTATTACACGATAATCATTATTGATTTATATTACATCTTCAATTCCACTATCACCCAAGCAATCTAACCACTTAACTTTTTATCGATTCTCATGCACAATCAGACATTGATAAAAAGAAGTCTTATTTGTATTTATATGGGCATAGGCCCTTTCAGAATACAACATTTCTTGCGATGATAAGCCAACTGTTACATTTAGTTTGGGGAGAACAACGTTGTATTACATTTATCTACAGGAATTGTATAATAGTATGGTTTCGGGTCATGGATCTTAAGGAATCGGTAAGTTATTGGAAGTTCAAGGTATCCCTTCCTTTGGAACCCATTCTTCTCATGGCGCCCCAACACTTTAATCCTGTCAGCGGGAATTACACGGGTTACTTCCTCATATACATATGAGTTTAGTTCGACCCTCCGACCTTGAATATGTAAAGTTGAATTTACGTGAGCTTCCACAAAAATGAACAGCTTCACGGCTTTTAGGTCTTCCAACCACTTGATCCTCTTTAGGTTGGTTTGTAGGTATGTGAACCGGTGGGCGGCTATATAGTAGATTCCTGAGGCACCCGTCCATCTTCGTTCCATGTACAAAGGCGACGGATTATAGATTTGCTCTAAAATATTCATCATCTCAACCCTTTGTGGATAATGCGGAGAATGCATTGCAGTCATAAACATGACGCGAAACACCAAGAACTTGTTCCATGCTTCGTAATTCTGCAAGACAGCATTGAAAGTAAAGAAATATTTGGACAGCAATATTTGCTTTACTTTATCGTATTAAGATTTCATAAAAACAATTCCGTTGTTGGTTAGCTCTGATACCAACTGTAACGTGTCCACTTGAACCTTCGGGACACGTCTTAGTAGTCCATCGGAAAGGATGTCTAGAAAGCTTCGCCCGGCACACCCATGGAATGTTATGGGATTTGAGATCTAGGACTTTTCGCGTCTGCCACGTAGCGGAAGTATTACGGCCACTCCCACTTAGGACCAACCTGAATTAGGGTTTTCCCTATTGGTCATTTCCTAACAGCAACTAGCATTGAACCTAAGTGAACTACTTTACACAAAAACGCCAGGATCGAAGCGGATTCACGTTGCACTTGGTTCAAGGAGAATGGGAAACGAGAGGGATGCGAAGCTCAACCTCTCTTCCATAAGGCATAGTCCCATTCTGTTCCCCTAAAACAGCGTAAATCCGGATCAATTGTAACTCTAGGTCAACGCTTTTGTTGTGCGTATTCTTTGACGATCTTCTGGTTGTCCATCGTGATTTGAGAAAAGTTCCCGACCAACCGGGACCACCCATCCGTCGAACGGACCTATGGCCACATCCACCTCACTTTCCTCAGGTTGTATTAGTTATTCAATTACCTAGCACATTTTTTTGTAGGACATGTATCATCAGCTTCCTTAATTAGCCCATTAGGCATTGGTTCCTTCACGTAATCATATCACTGACATAGAAAAACAATGTCAAACAAGTTCCTTATTAACAGGTTATCATATTCATCTTTGAAATACAACAAGTCCAACCTGTAGGCTTATCCACAATCTGCCCGAAGGCTATCTAGCAATCCACAGGGATCACTAATCCAAGCTTTTCGCTCGTAGACTAGTATATGGGCATCAAGATCCAATCCCGAGTCACGTTAGCCTCTTGTGCAGGGCTCGAAATGTGAGGGATTTATGGCCAGAGCCCCCCTGGCACCCAAGCATCCTCCTGCTCCAAGTAGCGCTCAACGGAGAGACCTCTCGCGGCGGGTTCGGTCCACTTTCGAGGTGCGGTTAACAACCCCTTTGGTTAGGGTCAGGCAAGCAATCGGGGGTAACTGAAGCTGCCTCTCCCTTCAGGCCTTCAACCTGAAGTATTAGATATCCATTTATCTTTTAATTCATTGATCAAACAAAGCCAAACAGTGCTCTTAAATCTGTAGCAAGCACAAACATTTCCATTGATCATTTTTTTGTTGGCAAACTGCTAAGGAATGAATCCTTCCTTTTGAATGCGTCCAGCACTCGATTTGGGATGACTTGTGACTTGGCAAGATCCCCTATATCCTGGGTTAGGCCGTACCCTATTAACCCGACTTGGTCAAACCTTAAGTTTGTAAATTATTCCAATTTATATTGGACTTTTCCTTCCAAGCAATTTTTCTTTACTCAAGAAAGATACTATATTAGGATGATTATTCATCCTCTTGCAAGATAACTTGCGTAAGGACCTACCAACCCCATTGCGAGATTTGGCCATTCCCCTCTGATCAAATCACAAGATCATATGACTCCGCACTTGATGCACAAGTATCGCGTAGAACTATGGGATTATTCTACCCATCAAATAGAGTCACGAAACAATCTGTTCCTGATTACATTAGGCTGACGTTGTCAGTCCTAGGGTTCCAAGTTCCATCTTTTTAGCGTAAGATTCTTAGGGACAACCCTAGATCACTTCCCAAATATGTTCCACTATCCCTATGTTCGGTGAATGTGGGCAAGTATTTAGGGTATAGGAGTTTTAGTTTTAGCAATACGTGCAACTAGGTCACGTATTAAATCCTAGTGAGTTCCTTGTAATTGAATTAACTCTTTCTAAATCGAGTACTCCGCGGGTTTAGGTGTTTAGGTTTATGCCAATTTGTTTAATTCTTGACGATAATTACGCTATCATTTCCATAAACACATGACTCATTGTCTATGCGTAAAATGTTTTTCAACCCTAACTTATCGATTTTTAGATCAAGGTTAGGTTATAACCTAATTCCAACTAATCATCCTATAACTTGTAAACAAGATTTACACTAAACAAGCAATCTTTTTTTAGTAATTATGTAGTTGAAAAATGATAATTGACTAGAGTTATGCAACGTAAGAGTCATTTCATGCCTTGCAATTCCCTATGGGTTATTAGCACTTCCCATGATTACTTATTGCGAAGAAGATATGGCCTAATAATATGACATGCAATTTTATACTTCCATGCCTAAACGGAGTGCACTATCTTAATTCCATTTTTGTAAATATGGACTAAATGCATATCAGTTTTCTAAAGCATTTAAGACAAAAAATGCATCCTTATTTCCAACAATTATCCTCGCATGATTATAACAATACCAAATAAAAATTAGGAAGGAAAACCTGGACTTGGGGTGAGATGTCCACGTGGATGCTAGGAGACGATCCTCCTACGGTTGCGCCTTGGGCTTTCTTAGGAGGCATCGCAAATGCAGCCTTTCCATCGTGGATGCAGCTTTGCGAATTCCCTTTTTGAAATACCACCGTCCTTTATGAGTCTTCTGTTCTTTCCTTTCGTAGCAGCTCTTCGAAGGGATACTTGTGGAGGAGGGAAGAAACCATGAAAAGGTTTCCAAACCGGGAAGGGGGTGTTTCAAAGTCTTTCGCGAATAAGGCCCATTAAAGCCATGGGAAAGGCTTAATGGCCTTATAAAGACTCACACGAATGGGAAATAAAAGGTGTAATAACCCTTACGAGTGCTTTTGTATGGGGAAAGAAAAGTGTCAAAAGACCCTTAACGCTCCCTTTTCTTTTACGTGTGGGGGGAAAAAAAACAAGGGTATGAGAGAGGTAAAAGGGGTATTTTTGCATGGGAAAAAAAAGGCTAAGGGGGCCCTTAGGGGGATTTGCGATACGGGGTGGGGGGGGGGGAGAGAATAAGGGCTTTTAGGGTAAAAGCTTTTTGGGGGGAAAAGGGCTAAGGGGGGCCCTTAGGGGGGAAATTCCAAGGGGAAAAAAAAAAAAGGGTAGCCTTAAAGGCTATGGAAAAGGGGGCCTAAGGGGCCCTTAGGGGAAAAATTGGAGGGAGGGGGGGTAGTATTAAGGCCACAGGAGAGGGGACTTAAGAAGCCACCCTTGGAAGCTTCCAAGGGCTTCCAGAAGCCTCCAAAAGGCCACATGAGGGGGTTTGGAGGCCGTCGATAAATGGTGGCGGCAATCTAGTAGCTGGGCGGCAGACGAAAACCAGCGCCCTCCTGGCGGAAAGTTGCAGCACCTCCTCTCCACTCCTCCTCTCCCTCCCACGGCAGTGATAGCGCATTGATGTCGACAATCTCCCTCTTCCTCACGATGCCTCAGAGTCTCGGCTCCTTTCCCTTATGGCATTAATGGCAGCCCTCTCTGTCCTTCTGCTTGCACCCCCCATTTATATAGGTAAGGGGAGGGAGGATCCCTCCCTAGCGTGTCAGTGGGCATGGCCACTAGCCTAGGCAAGCTCTAGCAAGGAGCTTGCCTACCATACTATTCCCCTCTTCCTCTAGCTCGACAGTCGGCTGGAGGAGAGGGGAATTTATTTTAAAAATTTTACATTTTTTCTACTAAATTATCCAAATACATTTTATTGAGGCAGTTCACACGTGCCTTTGGGATATTACAAAGAAAGAGTTGAAAGGGCTAGATGGAGAGCAATGATCCTTAGGAGATATTCTCCTAAGTGTAGTGTTTCAATATCCCTTAGAGGGGAGAGATCTTGTTGACCCTACTGCCCCACTAAGTCTATTAGGGGAGGAGGAAGCTCTAGCATCCCTCTTTCCCTAAAAAGTCAGTCTACTTCGAGTGGAAGTCTAACTCCCCCCCCCCCCCCAATACAAACTCCTATAGAAAACTCGATCATCATTATGATGCAACTAATCATCATGATATTTGCAGGAATGCTAGATATGCCAACCCTTGGTTTTCTTCTACCCATTTTTAATGGGTTAGTAAAATAAAATGTGGAGCTCCATACTAGTGAGTTTCAAAATTTTATATTTAATGGTATTTTATGATGTTCTTTAATATGACTTTGAAAGGAAGAGCTATGATATGGTATCATGGCTTGAAATCTAAAACCACAACTACAATAAATCTAATTTATACAACCTTTCTATTAACCCTCAGAAGACCAAGACCAAAAGTCTAGAAAAACTGAAGCAGAAGATAGTCCCAAGGCAAGAGGAAGATGGAGGACAAAGGTGTACTAAGGAAAATTTGAAGACCTAAAGAGCAGGAAAATTTTCTAAATGTAAGAGAGGGAGGTGCACAAGAATAAACACACCTTAATATTTTTGTAAAAAAACTTCAAAGTACATTGTAATTTATTTTGTAAAAGAACATCGGACTCTCTCCCATACAAGTTGTAAGGAAGGAGAGGCATGGGTTAAGGCCATGTAATAAGAAAGGAAGAGAAGAAAGTCAAAAAGTGAATGAAGAAGCTAATTCTTGGTGTGTGGCTTGATCCGAGAAAATCACAAAAAAATATTTGTCTAACACTTTGTTGATTTTTTGTACGTTTGGAGGTTTGAAATAAAGAAGAGGGTGGGAACAACCTCTTGGAAAATCCAAGAAATCAATGGATGGAAATATTTAATGGACCGGTTTACCAAGGGGGGGTGAAGAGTAAAGATCAATGGAGAAAGGTGAAGGGAAAATGTGTAATGTGAAAAGAAAAGACATGAAATGGATTTGGAGCCATCCAAAGGGCATGTGAGGCTCATAATGTCATGGCTTTGGAGCCTTATGATAATTCAAACAAATGGAACCCTTCTTGGAAGCATTAGTGGAAGAAAAATCAGGCATATGATTTTGTAAGATTTTTTAAAAATATTTCCACTCCAATCCCAAAAAACTTTTCAGCATAAAAGTTATAGCACGTGAGTTGAAGTTTTGACTGGTATTTTTTTATAATTTTTTGGAGCTACAAGTCGGAAAATATGGCCAAAATGGTGGATACCAACTTTTTCCAACTATGGTGGAGACCACCTCCTAATTTTATACATACCCACACTTTCTTCCCCACACTTAACACTTCCATAAAACATCATTCATTAGACTCCCAATCCTTTTCCTCTCTTCTTCTCTCTCTCATGCTAACAAACCATTAGAATTCCCCTCCTAAATCACTCTCAAATCATCCTTAATTGTAGTAGTAATGTATGAATTCTCACCACTCTCTCTCCATTATTGCTATATATGATCTTATTTTATGAAGATTCTCTATATTTTTTTATAGGAGAGTTCTTGGACTCAAGCTATGGGGGGGAGAATGGAGACAACTCACCTATGATAGAACTTGATTAAGTACAAAATTGATCAACAAAACATCTAGATGGAGCTTCCACATTGGTGGAACCACCTTAATGCAGCTTTGGTGGTGTTAATTCCTATTCTATCTTAACCTCCACCCTAAACACCCTCAAGGCCTATATAAAGAAACCTTCTCCTTTGTAATTTGTAAGAGAGAGCCAAGAGGCATTCTTCAACCCTATTGAGCCTTCCCCATTCTCTCTCATGAGCTTATGCAGTTCATTCCCTTACTATAGCTTATGCATGCTCTACAGTGTAATAAGCCCATGCTATTGGTATCCATATTGTGTATATTGGTTATGTCTTGAGGGTTCTCCATCTCTTGTGCTCGCTTAAGTTTTATTGATTCATCTATTTTTTGTAGTTCTCTCTCTCTCTCTCTCTCTCTCTCTCTCTCTCTCTCTCTCTCTCTCTCTCTCTCTTAGTTTTCCTCTCTTCTCCCTCACAAGCTTCTCTCCATCTTGAATAGCGTCCTAGTCCACTCTTCCATGACTAGGTGGTGCCCTTACCTCATTCACTTTGTGGCAGAAGGGAGTTTGGCATAGTATAGAGCCTACCATATCGAATTTCCTTCATCATAAATTGGTGCCCCCGCTGAGGAATATTCTCATTTACAATTCTCTACCTCCTTATGCAGGACGATACAACACATAGTGATGCATCCTCTACAACAAGTGCTCCAAGTGGCTTTTCTCCAACACCTTCACCAACTCTTTTTGAAGCTGGTCAAAGTCCACGACTCTCACAATGGTCTCCCAAGGAAGCCCAAGAAAAGATGTACGCCTATCGGATGACGGCACGTATGTGGGTAAAAGGATGTTCACCTTAGAAATTACATTACGAAAAAAATCATGTTGCCATCAATTGCTAGGTTCTCATAATTGTGGTGAGTGTTTTACAAACAAAGTGAAGGCCCTTTCGGGAGGTCCTCATCTCCAAATCATCAAATCCCTCTCTCTCTCTGGCCTAATCCACATCAAAGGAGGACAACTATGCATGAACGATGTGGAGTTTTGTAGAGGTGCAAAGTATGGAGACTACCTTCAACTGTTGCTAGCTCGAAGGTTGGGTGTGGTTGAAAAGGTAGCCATCACACCTTATGAAGTATATGTCGTCGAGGATGGATACACTAAGGCAAGAACAATCACTGGTGAGCAAATTCTCTGTATAGCAAAGTTGGTGGGTTCCAAAAAGAAACACTCTGGGGAAAATCCTTTATAATTCAAGAAAGTGCATTCCCCCTACTCCCTTAAGTAGTCTCCACTTATGAATAATCATAATGGCCCAAATTTCTACACCTTCCACTCTATACAAAACATCTGAGTTAATGTATGCATCAGTAGAAAGATTTTCTTCCAGCAGCGTCTTGTCATGTACTTTGGGGCTGAAAGATTAAGGGAGATTCTTGTATCACCAAAACCTATAATCTTTCCAATGCTATACTACAATGCATCCTTCAATGTACATGTCTTTATTTTATTATAATAGTTTCTCATGAATCACCGCGAGTTGTATGGACCAATCCAACTTCTTGCTATGCAAACTGTGCATATTGTAGATAGCACAAAGCTTAGATTCCAGGGCATTATTGGAAGCATAATGGGACTTAGACGTCTTGCTGAAATCAATACGTCTGTGAACCCATTCATCCTTCCCCTCATAAAATACAACTTAAGTCTAGACGTGTTCATCTTTGTACTCTACTAAGGCAACATGGCATTTCCATTTTGGGCGCAATGGGAAAAATACAATGGATTTTTTGGACAACCTTGAGATGGCCCTCCTTGTCTCTAGGAGGGATGATGAAGCATTAAAGTTGAGGGCTTTTCCTTTGGTGCTCAAGGAAGAAGCTAGAATGTGGTTCCAAACTCTAAATCCGGCCCAAAGAGCTGAATGGGAGGAATTGAAGGCAGCTTTCTTGTAGAGATTTCAACAAACTAACTCAGTTGAAGAGTTATGGCAATGGCTTTTGGCCCTCCATCAAAGTGATCCTTATGGTTATGCAACTTATGAGGAAGGGTTTTTGAAGCTTTGGGCTCAGTGGTCAGACTCACTGAATCCTGGTGAGAGAACTCCAAACTGCCTTCAAAAGGATCAATTTATTTCAGGTTTGTACCCCTTGCTCAGGGAGAAGATAAAGGTGAATTTTCTAAACACTTTTGAAGATGCTTTGAGAATCACTAGGGAAAAGAATCGAAAGATTCTCTACCAAGCCCAAGCTAGCCAAGCAATTTTGGGAAACAACATCACAACTATGGAGGCCTCTCAAGTTCCCCCAAATATATCTAATGCACCGAGCCTTGTTAGAGATCAAGAAGACATGATCCAAAAAATAAACAATCTTACTAATCAACTAGAGGTTTGAGAGTGAATCTTGTACAAGGTGCAAGAAGACCTATCGAGGGGAATGGTGGGAATCGACCACAAATGTGGTAACAAGCAAGGGAGATGTTGTGTTACAACTGTGGAGAAAATGAACATGGTATGTACAATTGTCCTCACCCTAGAAGATATGATCACCCTGCCAGAGGTCCTCGACAACAAGTAAGCCCTCCTCGTGCTAGGACTCAAGAGCAAGAGCAGTCACGACCTGCAATTTTACAACCACCTTGTGTTCAAGCTGAAACCTCTACTGTTCAACCAAATGTTAATGTCATAAAATTAGAGGAGCTGGTCAAGGATAGAAGGCTCCAAGAAGAAATAGCGAGAGGTAAGATGAAGGTAGATATAGTAGAGACCATGCCTATCAAGCGGGTACGTGTCCAAACTAAGGCAAGTGAGGAATCAATCAATGAGGCAAGTACATCACGGGCACCTAGAGATAAAGAGAAGAAGAGAAAGACTCAAACTAGGTCTAAAATTGATATCTCTGACTTCCCTTTGGGTTCTCGGACACAACCTTATGATCTGATAGCAGATGTGAGCTCTCAAGGGACAAAAATTACTTGGCCACAACTACTTCATGCCTCTCCAAAGCTACGATGACAATGGTCAAAAATGGTAAGCATAAGGGCAAGGCAAGGTAAAATTGTTAGTGCAATCAAGGCATATGGCCTCAAATATATAATGCCTTTAGTGGTGGCTCAAATCAAAGGTCAATGGATTCAAAAAACATACATCGATAGCGGAGCAGAGGTTTGTGTCAAGACAAAAAAGCTTATGCATCAATTAAGCTTAGAAGTAATGGAATCCTCAACCTTTAGGGCAAAGATGGCCAACAATGATGTGGTCATATGTGTGGGTGTACTGAAAGCTTTGGGAGTTTCTATTTTTGGAATCACTGCAGCAGTGGATGTTTATGTGATGCCAGTAAAGGGAGAAGGATATCACCTCATCCTAGGGAGACCTTGGCTTATGGGCATCAGAGCTAGGCAAGATTGGGCAATAGGGGATCTGGAGTTGAGGCCACGTAAGGTGGGTGGCCATGATCAAAAGATGGTTTACAACGTGAAGAGTGGGCATCAAGAGAACCTTGAACTAGAAACGTCTGCCGATGAGTGGAGCTCAAGTGGATGTTCCTCATCGGTAGAAAAGGAAGAGAGTTCAAGTGGAGAGAGTGATAGCACTCTCAAAGTTATGGGTATCACCTTAAAGGAACCTACCTCATCAGAAGACAACCCAAGAATCCAAGGAGAAGATGTGTGGGATGCTAACCTAGAGAAGATGATATCCAAGGATATAAAGGATGAAGAAAGGGAGGGTTATGTGAATGTTCTCAAGAAGCATGCATCATTGTTTATTTTTTATTGTACTCACATTATAGGTGTCATTCCAGTGAAGCATCACATCCAACTCAAAGAAGGGAGCAAACCTATAGTATAAAGATTGAGAAGACTAGGAGTTGTGCAACAGGATGCATTGTTGATGGAGGTGAAGAGACTCTTGAATGCAAGATTCATATACCTAGTGGAAGATTCAGAATGGGTCTCCCCGGTAGTAGTGAGGCCAAAGAAAAATGGTAAGTGGCAAGTATGCATAGATTACAAGCCACTAGATGTTGCAACAAAGAGGGACCACTTCCCTCTTCCATTTCAGGATGAAATCTTGAATAAAGTAGAAAGACATGAGCAGTATACAGTGTGTGATGGCTACTCTAGCTACTTCCAAATTGGCATTGCAGAGGAGGATAAAAAAAAGACCACTTTCATCACACCATGGGGCTGTTTTTCCTTTTGGGTCATGACCTTTGGTCTCACAAATGCCCCAGTAACCTTTCAACGTTTCATGAATATGGTCTTCCAACCTTACTTTGGTAAGTCCATAAGGGTTTTCATAGATAACTTTTGTATTTACAGCTCAAGGAACATACATCTACGCAAGGTTGATGAAGGATTTACTCACTTAGTTAGGTTGGGTGGACAACTAAATAAGGATAAATGTCACATTGGGAAAAGCAAGGTTACACTACTAGGGCATGTAGTGTCAATTTAAGGAATTGAGGTAGATCCAAAAAATGTAGAAACATTGCTAGCTCTACCTTCCCCAACCTCCATCAAACAATTAGTCTCCTTCTTACAAAAGCTAAGATATTTGGGTAGATTTATACACTTACTCTCTCAAGCTATATATCCCTGCAGCAATTGACATGCCAAGAAACACTTGTATGGAGTGAACGAAGTGAAGGACATTTTAAGGAGATAAAGAAAATGTTGGGGTCACTTCCTATAATCCTCCAGCCTTGTTGGGAAGAAACATTCTTTGTTTTCCCTAGTGTGGGAGAAGAAGCCATTGGTGCTGCTCTCCTACAAAAAGATCCAAAAACATCATTCATGAGGCCTGTATATTTTACCAGCCACCTCATGAAAGCCTCAGAGAAGGCTTACACCTCCATGGAACATTTAGTGTTGGCCCTCATGTTTGCAGTAACCAAATTTCAGCCATATTTGCTTCCAAAGAGGTTTGTGATCATCAATGTGGAGGATATGTTTCCCTATGCACTACAACATATGGAAATCTCTAACAAAATAGCAAAGTGGGTGGTCCGACTTTGAGAGTTTGATTATACATTGCAGGTTGAAAAAACAACTCGAGCATGCCTGGGTGATATTTTGACAAATAGGTGCTATAAGAAAAATATCAGGGTGAAAAGAAAGGACCTTCCACCACCCCCATCCATAAAGACTCTTGTAGATGCTTATAGCCTCTACTTTGATGGTGCATACAAGAGAACTAAGGATAAGGTAGCCGTAGGCATTGTTGTTTCTCTCCTTTAGGAGAGAAAATCTATGGTGAAGGAATCATCTTGGAAGGTGTCCACTCTAACAATGAAGCAGAATATCAAGCTTTAATTCATGGTCTTTGTTGGTGTCTTAGTAATTCAATCGAGAGGTTGAATGCTTTTGGAGACTCCATGCTATTGGTAAGGCAGATGCAAGGTACATGGGCATGCAAAAATACAAGCCTCTCTAGTAAAATGAGAGAGGCCAAATCTCTTATGAGAAGATTTAGGGAGGCACAAGTACATCATGTGCCAAGAGACCAGAAGAACAAGGATGCCGACCATCTAGCATCATAAAAGCTGAATGAGTCAATGGTGGGAGCAGTGGCTATCAAACCAAACACCTGACTAAGGGAGAAAGACAGTGGCTAGCTCGGAAGGCTACAAGATATCGCATGGTAAATGATAGTTTGTATTGTCTTGGTAAGGATGGTGTGCTTAGGAAAGTGCATTCAAAGTAAAAAATTGAAGAAATCTTAAAAGTTTGCCATGATGATGTGTGTGGAGGCCACTTTGCACACGACATCACAAGTAGAAAGGTTCTACAAGCCGGCTTTACTTGGCCCAGTCTACATCGAGATGTCAAATATTGGTGTCAAACATGTGAAGAATGTCAGAAATCGGGACCACGATGGCTCATAGTAGAACCCCAAACCCCAATCAAGGTCTATGGACCCTTTGAGAAGTGGGAAATTGATGCCATAGGGCCTCTACCACGCACTCCATCAGGAAAAGAGTATATTATCATGGGGGTAGATTACATGATTAGATGGGCCAAGGCTATGCCAACTAGAAGAATCACTGCTGTAAGGAAGTGAGTAAATTCATCTTTGACCACATTTGTTGTAGGTTTGGTACCCCTCTTGAAATACTATCAGATAGAGGACCAAGGTTTAGAGCTAATGTGGTGGGTGAACTCATGCAAAAGCTAAATATTCAACGACGACACTCTACCCCTTACTACCCTCAATGCAATGGATTGGTGGAGAAGGTAAATGGAATGATTTGTAAAATCATCAGCAAACATGTACATTCAAGGCCCCGGGGTTGGGACAAGCACCTTAGTGGAGCTCTATGGGCTTATAGAACCTCCTTCAAAACCATAGGGTTCACACCTTTTCATCTAGTTTATGGACAAGAGGCTCTTTTTCCTATTGAGGTGAAATTAGCTATCCCTTTCGCTCTCTTCTCCTCTCTCTCAAGCTAATAAACCATTAGAATTCTCCTCTTAAATCACTCTCAAATCATCCTTAATTGTAGTAGTAATGTATGAATTCTCACCACTCTCTCTCCATTATTGCTAGATATGATCTTATTTTATGAAGATTCTCTATATTTTTTTATAGGAGAGCTCTTGGACTCAAGCTATGGGGGGGGAGAATGGAGACAACTCACCTATGATAGAACTTGATTAAGTACAAAATTGGTCAACAAAACATCTAGATGGAGCTTCCACATTGGTGAAACGCCCTTAATGTAGCTTTGGTGGTGTTAATTCCTATTCTATCTTAACCTCCTCCCTAAACACTCTCAAGGCCTATATAAAGAGGCCTTCTCCTTTGTAATTTGTAAGAGAGAGCCAATGTTGAGATGACAAGCTCAACACATGTGGACATTGATGATGGACCGCCTGGTTAGATGGGTCCACACGTCTACACTTAGCACGTCGGTGGTCATTATGACTCTCACATGGCCACTGACTCATTACTTATTATATTCAGGTTGTTACACCTACTTATAGCTGGCATAGTTATAGCGCCAGTCGACTAGTATAGTCGGTTATGCATTATTTGACTTAGTAGGCCACTTTCCTTTATGTTGTATCTTATCTATACTTTGTGTACATTGTAAAGAGTGTGGAAGAAGAAGAAGAAATCAGCAAGAAAACGTTTTGGCCTCCATCTCTCTTCTTGTCTCTTGAGTGAGCTTCTCCTTGTGCATTCTGTGTGTGTTCGGCGCAGCATCTTGAGCAACTCTCCCCACCACGCGATTCTTGACATTGTATCAGAGCCGAGCAAGTCTCCCCACCACGCGATTCTTGACATGGTATCAGAGCCATGCTACTGAGAGAGGCTGATTTCGAAGGCTGAAGCAAAGGAGAAGAAGCAAGGTTCGAGCAAGCAAGCTACGGTTAAGAAGCTCTCCCATCCTTCCACTCTTTCTCTTGGATGGTGCCTGTGGAGGCACCGGAAGCAGGGCAGAGCAAAAATCTCAGATTGTAGTGAGATTTGGTGTGCACGAAGAACGTTGTGTATTCTGTAGATTAGCCCTTTAGGGCTGTCCCACAGTTATATTAGGCATTTGGGGCCGTTTCAGGGCTCATTTTAGAGCCGCAAGGTTGCGGACAGCAGTTTCAGGATACACAGTGACTTCGACTGTATTGACCGAAAGTGGGTGCGCAAGTTACAGATTTCAGATCTATAAGTTCAAACGTGTTTACCAGTGAGTAAACACACAAGGTTTATCTGCAAACAAGTTGCAGATTGCATGTATTATTGAGCAGACACTGAAAAAGGCCGTCTGGTGTATTTCTGTGCACTACAGGTCGAGGGTTGCAAAAGATTTGCTTGCTATTGGTATTAATTTTGTGATAATGGCAGAGAACAGTGGAAGCCCCATCATTGAGAAGCTCGACAAGAACAACTACCCTTCATGAAAGTTCCGTATCACGAACTTCCTTATTGGAAAAGGCCTCTATGAGTTTGTTTCAGGTGAAGAAAAGGAGCCGGAGGTCAGTGATCCTCCAACTGCAGAAGAGACAAAGACACGAAAGGAATGGAATGCAAAAGACAAGCCCCAAGGAGCAGCTTGGAGATTACTTGACCTTTCCTCTATCATGGGAAGAACAAGAACATCTTAACGGGCACTACGATAGGCTCCTGCATGAACAAATGCAACTCATCCCTGACGAGGAGGCTGACGAACTATGCTTAACCGTCACGTTCAACGAAGTGCTCTGCGGACCGAATCTCGTAGACATAGAGCTACTAAAGCGACTGTCAACAGGTCAGAGTCAATTTGAGCAGCGTTGGTGCGAAAGCCGCGTTGTAATGGCCGAACTAGGGGCTCAGATCATGACAGTCTCTGAGGAGCGATTGGCCAAATGGCGATCCCAAAGGGACCCAACCTATGTGGCACCAACTTCTCTTCGAGTGCTCACTGACATTCGGGGTACAGGCTTAGCTCGGACTACGCTACAGGGCCCTTTGATTGATAAGGTCCTCACTGAGGAGGAGTTACATATTGCCAGTAGACTCAATCAAGGTTCCATGCTACTCGACGTGGCAAAATATCTATCAGTATTAAGTCAGCTGCCACGAATACTAGATGCGTGTGCCACGCTCTGGTACAACCCCGAGTTCTACAATTGGTTCTTATCCTCGTGATGTGACATGGATTCATAGATATGTATATAAATAAACACTGATTTTTGTGTCACCATGTATAAACAATATCAACACACACAAGCAATGATAGTCAAGCGCAGGGAGAAGAGTGGGGTTGGACAGGCTAAGCTCCTCAAGTCCTCCTCTCATCACACTTTTGAAAGTCGTGTGACCAGCCCCACCTCCAAGTAAAGGGCATGCAACCCATGTTGCCGCCATAGGAGGCCTTGACCAACAACTCCGATGGTGTAGACAGGGTGTAGTCCTTTCCAACACACCTGCTTTCCTGTTTGGTCTATTCTGTCGAGGATGTGCCCTATCCCACTCCACGACAACCAGTCCATGCGACTTAGCATAAACTAATATCCGCTAATGACTAGAGGCCACACGAACATCAGCATGGGATCCATTCCTCTACAACAAACACCGCATGCCTCACCCCTCCCCTTCTTGTCATATGCGCTTGATAAACCACACTAAAATCCCTTCCATGCAAATAGTTGTATCCTATATCCAGGTCTGACCCTTGGATTGCATCTTGCAGGCTTCCCTTTGTGGTGGAACGCATGGAGAATCATGGAGAGCTAGCATGCAAAGACGCTCTTCGCAAAAGACGGGAGCACGTGGCACGCGCCCCTCCACCGGAGCGCTATGTGCCCACCATCAAGAGGTATGCCAAGAAGCGAGGCCCTAAGCGACATTGCCCAGGGCGAAGGCCGAAGAACCCTCGAGTCAAGAAACTCGAGACTCGAAACCCGCAACAGGCCACAGCACTAGTGGTACGCACTCCCAGCTCCCGCTCGGGCCCCAGACGCTCAAAGGCAGAAAAGGCAGCTCGGGAAAGAGAAGAATTTAATGAATTATTTAAAGATATTCTGGAGACGGTAGCAGGCCGGAATTACACCATTCATATCCCGGTCGACATGTTCCCTGCTCACCCCCGTGGGAGCCCCACACCAGCAGAGCCCCAATCACCCGGCCATCCAAACTCGCCCCGTCTCGTACAAATCGGGTAGCCCATAATGCACAAAGGGCTTATCAAATGATAACTGGCCAGGACTTTTTGTTTTTAAATGGTTAAGTGTTCCCGACTTGTTAAGTGTTGACATGTTCCTGATTTGTATGAACTCATCATATCTGCGTTTAATATATGCTACGCCTTGAGCAAAAGAAAAAGCTAATCAAGCGCAGGTGATAAATGTCTAGTTAACACCATAGAATTCAAATAAGTGATGTCTCCTTGCATTGCACTGGTTTATTATAGTTGCGGCATACACAATGCATATGCTCTCATGAACCGACAAGTGGATGCAGGATAATACAGGTCCTTGTGCGAAAATGTTCAATACCCAATCACCGCAACATCCACAACCCCACAACGAGCCGCGGCAAAGCCACGCTGCCGACAACACCCTTGCCAACCGCCCACATTGCATGGCCCACAAAACATTCCTAGGCCACGCCCCCTTTCTGGGACAAGCTCTATAGTTGGCTCACGGCAGTCGTCACCTCAATTGTACCCACATCGCATGTGCCGCAAGGAGGGTTGCAATATCTCAAGTGTATCTCCCCCTTTCGCCAATTGCTTCTCTAACAACGAGGCTAGGGCACCATCATCATGGTACTATTCATTTTTTAAGCCTTCGAAGCTTGACATTTTCCAACCCATTGAAAGGCTGATAGCCTCAACATATTGTAATGGTTGTACTCAGGCAAAAAAAAAAAAGAAAAAAAAAGAAAAAGAAATGAAAAGAAAGGAAAAGAAAAGAAAAAGAAATGAATGGAAAAATAAGAAGCACCCACGATCACAGCACAGCACCTAGGGGTCCTCAAATTAGGTACGTCTGGTGACCTTGGTCGATCGGCTTCGTCCCTAGTCCCCTAGCCCCCTACAATCACCCACAATTGTTCAGGGCACATCAAGGGCAGGACATACCTGGGGAGCTTGTCTCGCCTAGGGTTAGACCTGTCACCCTGACCCACTTGCACAATTTTCTTTTGCACTCTGCCTTAGTACCATTGCAATCAGTGGTGATAAGCACCGCACGATTGGCCATGAAAAGTACACCGTACTCACCAAGCAAGTCCAATAATTTCCAGCTACTGGAAGTGCGATGTCCCTGTATTCAATTATGCTCCGTCGTGCAGTCACAATGCAAAGGTTGTCTCATATACCTTCACGTGTACTTCTTCTCAACACGGACAACTTTGCTTCATCCACACATTATTATGAGAAACTAGCCCACGGTCTTCTAACTACGTAATATCTAAGTATGCACGAGCACTTACGTAATATCTACACCAAAGTATATGTACAGTTTGGGTCCTCAAGTGCAGGACAATACTCTCAGCTTGCTTAGAGTTCGACCTGTCTCCCAAACTAATCAAATATGTCTTGTGCACGATAAGAAGACTCGCACTACCCCTTAAGGAGAGACCACATGTGAGGTTTTCCAATTGCAGGTATAAGCTGTCGTTCGCTCTTCATCAACACTCAACTTTGAATGCTTGTCCCTTACCATCCGACAAGCCCACAAAGAATCATCATGTGCAGAATCCCCAACAAACCAACACTTGTGCTGGCCATCAATGCAATCCCCAACACAGCATAGCCCTACCACCAACTCCAACAACCTTCCACCAGCCACCTTGGCCACCAACAGGCCCCCAGGACCTTCTGCCACACCACCACCAACACTCCTCCACGAAGACCACAAGCGTCCTTGTCACCCACGTCTTCGGTGCATGCTACAGCCTGCTACCTATGACGGTGAGTGCCATGGGACTGGCACTCGTCTAGGAGGGGGATAATATTAACCCCAACACGAAGGAAGCAAAAAGAAGTGGAAAAGACGCAGGGCAAAGGCGGAAAAAGGTAGCCCGACTGAAGAAAGAAAAGGAGAAAAGGCCAAAAGCGCAAGGGCAACCTTAAAAGTCCAAGGCAAAGGCAAAAGGGGAAAGGCGCGTTTTAAAATAAAAAAGCACACCCTGAAATCTTGTAAAAGAGCGCCGGGCTCTCACCCGTGCAATTTGTAAATGTAAACGGGCGGTGGAATGGAAGCTAGGAAGATATAAGGACAATGGGAAAAAGGGCCTAGGCTATGGCCGGCCATGTAAAAAGGGGAAAAGGGGATGACCGCCCAAAAGGGATTTAGGGTTTTGTATATAAAGTTGAAAAGTGAATGAGAAGCTCATTCTTGTGTGTGGCCAAAAGTAGCTCTCCTCTTCTTCTTCTTCTTCTTTTCTTGCTTGCTTGAGCTTGTGCTTGAGAGAGGGAGTGTGAGAGTGTGAGGGAGTGAGTGTGTGAGGGTGAGGGACCGAGGAGGAGAAGCTCTCCATCTTCTCCTCTCTTCTTCTCTTCTCTTCTCTTCTCTTCTCTTGCTCGCGGCAATGGAGCTTGGAGCGTGGAGCTTGAGATGGAGCTTGCTTGAAGCTTGCACTTGGATCGTGGAGCCACCGAAGTGCGCGGGAGAGGAGGTAACTCGAACGGCATCAAGGTAATCTCACTACACCCATAAGGTATGCATTGCGCATCGGCTATGTGAGAGGTAGCCATTAGTGCTCGGCTTGGAACGCTTGAAACAATAAGTGGTCCGAGGGTCTTGGCGGTTGAGTGAAAGCTCCCACAAGAGTAATCTTTCTTCTTCCCCCTTGGCTCGAGAGTTTTGAGCCTTGTTGCTCACATACTGTCCTCTCGCTCGAGGCTTCTTGTAATTGAGGTGGTTGGTCATTCTCCTTTTCATTAGTGATTTTTGCCGTGTTGTCCTAGTACTTTTTATGGGTTTCTTCTCCCTCCTGTTCTCCTCCTAAAATCGAGATGGCCGACGAGCTTGCTAGGGTGGGAGAGCGACGCTCCTCATGGATTGGTAATGGCTCCTAGTGAATTGGTGATTGCTCTGGGGTTTTCTCTATCACTTCTCTATCCTCGTCCTTTAGAGCTTCTTGGATCATGACTCTCAATACTCCTCCAAAACCTATGGTTGAGGCCTTGGAGGTAGATTTTTTCCTTTTGGACTCTGTAGTGGTAGCCAAGGACTCTCCTCCTACCACCCTTGGTGAGGCATGTATTGCTTTTCAGATGTAGGTGATCCGATTCACCTCGTTTAGGGCGTTGGCTACAAAGCTTGCTGGCAAGGGTACACCAATTCAACTCAAAAGGGCACTGTATCTGTGGCTTGAAAAAAGTGCATGGATAATTTTAGTTGCAACCAAATGGTGGGATTAGGTTGATTCCATCATTGGTTTGGACTCTTCTTTTGTCCATCCCTAGCATTCCATACACATCCCTCTTGGGCCTCTTTTTTGACTTCTCTGCTAACCCCGGTGCCTTCTCTACAATTTCTGGACTAAGGGGAACCACCACACTTCTAGAGGTGTCACATTGCCTAACAATGACCGTGCCAATATTCTTTTGGATGTCGAAGGTCCTCAAGAATTCAATGCATTTACTGTGGTCTATGTCTTGTCCCACCTTTTCCAAGTACTTGGTAAGGTTGCATTGTTTCAACATTTGTGCCACCGCCTCTTCGACTATCACCACTCCTTCAAGATTATGGATGCTATTATAATTCAATTGGTTGAATGCCTAGATTTCCATGGCTAGTCCATATCTTCTATGCTCTTCCTCCAAGAATGGAAGTATGTTGGCTTTATCCTCTTGTCTTGTCATTTAAGTTCCTGTCACCACTCACCATCCCATAATTAGTTCTTTTTTAAGGGGAGTCTCTTGCACGGAAAGCAAGATGACTAGAAAGATTAATGTTTGAAAATAAGAACTCTCATACAATGAGGAATATCATCCACAAAATCTCAAAAGTTAAGAATTCTCATACCAATCAATCCACATTGTCATTCTTTTATTTTAGTATTCAATTCCTATTTTGAGTTTTCATCCATTACTCCCCTTCCCCTTGGAAAGGATGAAAATCCTCCTAGGATTGTGGAATAAATAGTTCTCATTTGTCAGACATTTTAAAAAGGTGTGTGTATGGTAGGTCATCTCACTAATTCCTTGTCTAGACACAACGGCCTCTCCTATGGGTATGCAAAACATATGATCTACCATATAATGTTATTTTCCCTTGTGTACAATGAGAGAGAAGTCAAATTCCAAGAGGAGAAGCAACCATCTATCAATGTGTCCCGTTGTGCAAGGCTTGTTCACAAGATAAAGCAATGTTTAATGGTCCACAAAGAAGGTGAAGAGTGTCACTAGAAGACAATGTCTGAACTTCTTTACGGTGGCAAACACCATGGCTAACCTTTCTCTCTCCGTCGTAGAGTAGTTTATTTCTATCTCTGTGAGCTATCTACTAGCAAAACTCATTGGATAGTCTAGGTTATGTTTGCCAGGTTGGTACAACACTGCTCCCACGGCAAATCTTGATGCATCAATGTGTACGTGTACATAAAACGTGATGGACCAATCTGGGGCTCTTAATATGGGAGTTGAAGTTAGAGCCTCTTTAAGCCTTTCATAGGCATGTTGACATTCTTGGGTCCACTTGAATACTATAAGTAGCTTGTACAAAGGTCTAGCAATCAATGCATAGTTTAGTACAAACTATCAATTGTATCCTATGTGGCTTAAGAAATATTAAACTCTCTTAAAGTTGGTTGGAGGGGAAAGGTCTATATAATCACCTTGACTTTAGAAAAGTCCATGGATATCCCATTCTTTGACACGACATGCCCTAAGATGCAACCATGGTTTTACCCAAAACTGGCACTTTAAGAAGGGATTCAATGAGAGACTGTATTTCCTATATTGTTCAAAGACTATTTGCAACTTTTCCAAGTGCTCTTCCTAGTTGATGTGGATGCATAGGTCATTGACAAATACTTCCAACCATTTCCTGAGCATGTCCTTGAAAATGACACACATGAGGCACTAGAAGGTAGCAAGAGCATTAGTCAATCCAAATGGCATGATTGTGTAGGCAAACACTCCCCATTTAGTGGTGAATGTTGTCTTGTGCCTATCATCTGGATGGATTTGCACTTGGTTATAGCTTGAGAAACCATTCAGAAAGTTATAGGCTTCCTTTCCTGCCACTCTCTCTAGTATGTATTTTGTGTATGGTAGCGGGTAATTGTCTTGCTTTTGGTGGTTCATCAACCTTCTTATAGTTTACGTGCACTCGAATCTTTCCATTCTTTTTCATGACTATGACTATCGGTGATACCCAGTCCATATGCTCTGTTTCATAAATGAATCTTATCTTCAATAGTTTGCCAATCTCCTCCTTTACAATTTGTGGATACTTAGGATTCATTGCATATATGGTCGTTGCTTGACTAATGCTACATCGGGGGTCATGGGAATGTTATGAGTCATGATACTTGGATCTATTCCCTTTAGTTCATTTAAAGACTAGGCAAACACATCAATGAACTCCCTTAGGAGATTTATGAGATCATGCTCTTCCTCCTCGGTTAGCTCATCCATGCTATGTATACGTGTCGAGGCTTGTCCTCCCCTCTCACCAGGTTGATTTCCTTAACCTTGGTTGGTCCTTTGATGGGTTCACTTTCTTTCCCTTTCTACTTATCTCCTACCAACACCACTATTCTATCACTCTTTTTATACCTCTTGAAGCGCTTGGGTAGGTCGTCATGGGATTTCTTCTACTGTTCGACTGTGACTATTTCCTTTTTTTCTCTTTTAACTTCATGTGCCTTAGGTGGACTAGAAGGTCCCCCTTGGTGCATCGAGTCCTAGGTGGTTGAGGTATCTCTAGGTCACTATCAGAGCTTGCCTCTAACTCAAAATTTGATAGAGCTTGCCTCTGACTCAAAATTGTATTCGCCCTCCTCACTAGAAGAAGATGTCTCCCCTGGTGCTCGCAACTCTAAAGCTGTCTCAACTCCCAATAGTGGTGGGGAGCAAGGACGAGCTTGCTCCTGATTTACCACCTTGAGACATTCTAGCCAAGTTGGATTGCAGTCTACCTTGGCAACTCCTTTGCTCACTCGAAACATATTTATCTCTCGGGGTTTAGAGTCTGCTCTTATCTGCTCAATTATCCTTCCTTCCAAATCATATTCTATGGTTTGTACTTCCTTCTTGCTCTCCTCAATGGTGGAGCAATAGTCCTCATACTCGTCATCAAAATTTTTAGATTGGGTATGTAGGTTGCTTGTAGGGTTTCTACTCCTAGCTACGATGTCACTTGTCATGAGAGCCCAATTATATGACAAATTTAGGTCGTGCACCTTAGTCCACTGCCACTCCCTGCTTTCCATAAGATCTTTGAGGGGCTTCAAGTTGGCGGATGGGTTACCCACAAGCATCCTTGACAAGTGCTCAAGGATATCATGAAACTCAAGTTAGTTTGTTGGGACATGACAACTAATGATGCAAGTTGTCCTATGGGGCTTTCGACCATCATGTACACAAGTACTATGGAAAACTTAGAAGTGATGGCATTCTAAGGGTTGCTAGTGGAGTCCACAACTCGCATATATTCATCCTCTTCCTCCGAGAATGGGAGATCAATGGTCGCCAACACGTGCATCCAGTCTTGCTCATCCTCAAGGCAAGGAATGTACTTTGTTAGAGGCCCATAATTGTTTCTCGCTTTTGAGTCCCCCTTCAGCAGGTTAGAGATGGTATCTAAGTCCACGGGTGAGGTCTTTCAAGTATCCATTTCTACTTGGATTGCTTTAGATCTATTGCCCAAGAATATTAGGCCATTACCCCAGTCCTCTATTACTCTGGCATTTTCATCCATGGCCTCCCTAGTAGGATATCATAATCCACTCCCTTCATGACTATTAAGTTTACTAAGAATTAGATTCCTTCTATCTTTAGTGGCCAATCTTTTAGTACTCCAAAGGGTCTAACCTTCATCCCATTTGCTAGGGTGGCATTGCCTCTCCTGCCCTCAAATATGTGGGTGAGACTTGTGGGCTCATGGTTGAGAGCTCCTCAACATCTTCCTCAACTATAGGTTTGGCATCTTAAAGGTGAGCTTGTGCTTCTTTTATCCACTCCTTGACCTTATCTACAACCTTCAGCCTCTTGCTGGTTGGGGTCAAGGTACTCCCCAACGTTAGCTTCCTTATCTCTCATCTTAGGAGTGGATGTTTCTGCTTCGGCATCCGTAACTTGCTTTCTTTTGGTTAATGTGGTCTCAAACTCAGTTTTGAGCGTTATTTTGGCCTCGATTCTCTTTTTCCTCCATCATCGTTGATTCTTCTTCCCTATGGAGGATGCATCCAAGTTGCTAGGCCCGAGTAGTGAGATACCAGCCCACTTTGTTTAAGCTCGTATCATGACTTTTAGGGGAATACATGTAACATCATTGTCATGCGACTTGACACAAGAGAGACCGAACAATACAAATGGTATGATTGTCGAGCTAGTGGAGGGCTTTTGCTTAGAGCAATCAGCGAATAGATGTGTGACTCCACATTTTGGACACCTTAAATTAGCCTTCTCTCTATTTGCTTGCTCCTTTTCAAGGCAGGAAACGAGATATGCCCTTGTCCAACATGCTATGGGTCATGGTTTTGAGTTTCTCATAGGCCTCTACCTCTTCCTTTGCGTAAGGCCATGATCAGCATGGGTCTATAGTCCATCAATATTGGATTTCCCTCTTCATCATAAGAGACATAAGGATTCAAATAAGAATCTTCCTCTAGGGGTTCCTCCACAAAGTGCACTGGAGCTTTGCTTGGTGGATGGATAACAATAGGCGTAGGAGGTCTAGGAATCCCTGTAGGGTTTGTATCTATCCTCAGCATGGCTGGCTTTAAATCATTAGGCGTAGGGAGGGCTAAAGGGGCTCCCCTTTCAAATATGGTTGTCCAACCCCTAGATAGTATGGCTGTGCATAAGGTTGTTGGTAGGGCAACCATCTTGGCAACCGACACAGTCCATGGGATCATGCCCAAATCTTCCAAAAATGCATAAGGCCTTGATCTAGGAAGAGAGCATTCAGGTGATAAGTGATTTCCTCCACAGTATACACACTACACGTGGGGTTGCATAGGTCTTTATATTGACTCACAGTAGTCTAGCCATCTCCGCTCTTTTAGGTCGGTTATTGTTTGGGTATGGTCAACACTCTTTCATTTCTCTTGTTCACCAGAGACTGCTCATTCACTAGTTGATGCAGCTCTCTCAGTGGTCCTAATTGCATTGCTACCCTGTTGTGTTGTCCAAGAGCTTCTCTCCCTAAGCAAGTTGTCTACCTGTGTTGACCGAGAAATCAGTGCAAAAATAGGCACATAAATGTGCTAAACATGGAAACATCTTTTGTAAAAATGACAGTTTGCTTTTGTACCATCTTTTTAAAAAATCATTATATGAAGCAATGTAACAATGTGGGTCCTTAGGCTCACATCTTAAAATATGGAAAGGAAAAGAAAGGTCAAACACCTTTTGTCTCATTCCAAAAATTGAAGGGTCCTTTAGACCTTAGCCAACATGTATGAAAATTCAATTGTATAATATCAAAAAAGGAAAAGGAGGAGGCTTGTCGGGAGGTGGGAGGTTGAGGTGGTTACACCCTCTTTCTTTCTTTATCTTCTCCTCTCACGCTTCATTTCCCTCTCTCCCATTTTGGCACAACACTTGCCTTCTTATTCTTGCTTTCCTCTCTTGTGCTTTCATTGTAAGATCTTATGGAGAGTGAGGAAGAGGAAGAGGGTGAGGATGGAAGAATTTCTCTAAATTTCTTGGGTGTCATTCACTTGTGTGTTTTGGAGCAATGGTTCTTGGTGAGGAAGAAAGGTTTCTTGTAGGTTTTTGTGGCCAGCAATGTATTTGCAGCCTCTACCTAGCCGGTTCGTGGTTCGATTTGTGCCGTGGCAGGGTGCTCTTCATGATTTTCTTCTGTATGAAGCATGAATTGATGATTGATGAAGGTTGAAATATTTTAAAATCTTATTAAATAGTAGTTTTTTTATAGTTTGGAATGGTTTTGGTATGAGTTATAAGGATCCATTGTTCTCTGATGACCTTCTATAACCCTCTGTAGACCTTCTTAGAGCCTCTGTCTCTGCTCTGTTCTTGTTCTGATCTGTTTTGTAGATCTCCTGTAAGTGTTCTGTAGAATGTATGTGTGACTTTGAAAAAAAATTCTAACTTTTGGAAAGGATGAATCTAAGTTCAAAAGAGCTAAAACAAATAGAAGAAGAAGCTGCTGAAAGACTGAAGAGAAGGCTGAAGTGAAGTGACAGTAATGGCCTACGAAGAGATACTATAGTGGCTCTGGTGCCCCCACGACCTAAGAAGGATTATTAAGTGCCATTATTGAGTATTGTAGTGAGGAGAAAATGTACTACTATTGAGTGAGAAAGAGAGAGAGAGAGAGAGAGAGAGAGAGTCAGAGATAGCCAATTCGATCAAAACAATGTATCTTTCTATGAAAGATTGAGAGAGGAAACTATGAAGACATTGAAGATGAATACTATGTGATTGATTTCCATTCAAAAGTGGTGTATTATTTTGTGTTCTTGTTTGTTATGATGGATTCTGTGAAGATGTTGAAGATTATGGTTGATTCTATTAAATACGAGGGAGATATCTACTATGTTGCTGCGTGAAGATTTGTTATTTTTCTTGTTTTGGTCATCAAAAGAATGAAATAAAAGCTTGTTGATATTACAAGATAGATTTCCTTGTAGTGGAATCCCCTTTTCTTTGGTGTTCCTCTTGAAGCTCCATCTTTTTGGTGCACAGCCGGGGAAACTTGCCATCAACAAGCATCAGAAGAGGCTGAAAATGAAGAAAATGGCATTGCCCAAGAAGAGAAGAATTCAATGGATGTTTGCAAAGTTCCTTCTTCCACTAAAGAGTTGAAGATTCTTTGCCAAGTGCACTTTCTACAAGAAGTTCATCCCATAATGGCGAAAACATATTACCATCATGATGCAAGCTCTATTTGGTGGACTATATCCTCTTCCTGCTGAAGCAACAAAGACATGCATCTTGGTGGCAAATTGTTTGGGAACAAACTGAAGAGCAGAAACTAAAAGAATGACCATCCATGGAAGATTTGGCATTCATTGAGAATTTTCCAGACATCATCAAGTGGGAGATCATGAAGAAGCTTTAGGAGTCGTGGTCAGTGGAGGTTCACTAAAACAAGAAGGAAAAGAGTTGGAATTTATTCGTGGTGGATGCTCAACAGCAAGATACATGGGATGCTTGGTGTTCTGACAACCTTCAGTTTGTCCAATTAGCAACCCATTGGAAGTTGGTAGACAAATTGTTTCTCACAACATATACTATTAAAACCATCAGAAGCTGGCATTATTATAATGATGGCACAACAACGATCCTAAGATGAATAAGTTTTGATACTTTCAAAACGAAATATCTCCCCCTCTTTGTAGTGGTTTGAAAGCCGAATTTAGAGATGTTGAAAAGAAGAAACTAGAAGAGATGTTGGCCAAAGAATCCTCTAGAGACTGAAGCCCCTCTGATTCTATTGTGTTGAGTACAAACTAACTGGTTGGAGCCAACCTCCTGATGAATGATGCAATCAAGAGGCAAACGCCAGAACGAGTCCAGAGGTACGTAAGATGAGGGAAGGCAAGAACCAAGGCTAAGAATGAGCTTGCAACAAAAGCTTCCTTTGATGCCCTAAAAGTACTCTTTACAAAAGTCCCCATGGCAACTCAAGGTCCCCTTCCTAGTCAGATTCGTCTTGGAAATATTGTGACAAGCCCGCAAATGTAGTCCCATTGCTAATTTTTAAGGGAGAGTACAATGAAGACCCCGGTCTTCATGTAGCAGAATTTATGGCAGCATCTGTGGCTAACAATGCTAGAGCCCCTGAGCATTGGTTGGCAATTTTTCCCGCCACTTTCAAGGGTGCGACGTTTCAATGGTATGAGTAACAAGCAGTAGAAACTTTTGGCACATGGGATGACCTGAAATTGGCCTTTCTCACTAAATTCAGGCGTGAAGGTTTTGAAGAGCGGATACGAGAGGAGTTCATGAACCTAAGTCAGTGCTCTGGAGAAAGAGTAGAAGCTTATGTCTTGCGAATAGAATCCATCCTAAAGAGATGGACTAACCATCATTTGGACGAAGGTATTCAGAAAGGAGTATTCCTAAGAGGTCTACAACCAAAATTGAGAAGACCAGTCAATCTGCAAGCTACAATGGAAGGTGCAAGATTGTATGATGAAGTTGAAGCAAGGTTGTCAATGACTCCAGGAAGAAGAGTCTTATCTCCTCCCATGCCAGGAATGGTATACCCACCAAATGCAGTCCCATGGACAGTTCCCTATCCCCAGATGCAAACAGTGCCGCAATACAGTACACCTAGTCCACAGTGGTCGCCGCAGATGACAGTGCCTCAAATGATGGTTCAATCACAACAACAGTGGCCTCAAACAGTTCCTCCAATGGTGACTCAACAACAGTGAAACCCTACCAACTAGAATCAACACCCCCAAGTCTCAACAGGAGCTCTGAATCAAAACCAAAACAGAGGACCCTCTGAATCAATCCAGCCTGTGTATGCAGTAATTACAAAAGCTTCCCAAAATCCTACTACAAGTACTTCAGAAGAGGTGAAAATCTGAAGGACTACTTATCCAACTCAGTCGCAAGTATAAAGAAAGAGCTTATGGATGTGATTACAAAGCAACTACAAACGTTGAAGGTGAATACTGCCAATATATCCACTCCCGCAGGAGCTAGGAGAGATGTGATGAGTTCTAATACATGGTGTGGAAAGTGCCATCAAGCGGAACATTTAGCGATTGAATGTACCCGAAAGTCAACCATTCCTGGAGACTTCTGTTCATACTATTTGAGAAAAAACCATACAGAGGATATTTTCTCTCTGAAAGAGATGTAGGAATGAAGACAGAAAGATGAAAATGCAAGATTCAACTTACTAGAATCTAAAATGGCAACACAGGACATTGGACCAAAGCCTAGGGAGTTTGGTCCTAATTTCATTCCAAGAAGGTTTTCCTCTCAAATTTACAAAGGACGATAGTCTGGAGGTGGTCAAAGATCCGAGCTGGAATGTTACAGATATGGAGAAAAGGGTCATATCTTTCCAAATTGTCCAAACCCTAGAAGATCTGTGGATTACAAGCCCTTATGCAGCAGATGCAAAGGAGAAGGCCACACTGCAAAGGAATATCCAAGTCCAGCCCCTGTAAAGGCCAATGCCATTGATAGCCAGCAAAAGGCACAAGAGCCTGCCTCCAATTTGCACGCGCGCCAAGAAGAAGGAACTAATTGTTCAGAAAGAGCAACTTCCTTGCCAAGACTGTGAAGTTCAATCTGCCAATAGAGGGACAGAGCAGTACAGGGCAGAACAGTGCAATACAGAGCACTGCAGTGCCACAAAGAGTCACAAAGACAATCCCAGAAACAGGACCACAGGTCCAGAAGATAGACAATACAAAAGCACCTCTAGAAACAGAGGAAGTGCCGATGCTACCATTTTTAGAAGAAAAAGGAAAGATGCAAATGGGTGTAACCCCATTCCCCAGCAGGCTGGAAAAGCCTATAGATCCAATCAAAGAGTATGACTTAGTCAAAGACCTAGACACCTTTAAACCAAACCTAACATTCCAATGGTTGTTGATACTATCTCCCAGTTGCTGAAAAAGATTCAAAAGCATCTTGACAAGAAGACCCAGACTAAGGATTGCTCCTTCAACAGTGACCAGGACCAATAAGGTCACAGAGCCTATAAAGGAAGTAGATGTGGCTAACGTCTTTCGAGATCCTGGAATTCCAAAGATTAGTGTATGGATAGAAGGATGCTTTATTTCAGATGCATTGATTGATGGAGGCTCATCGGTAAACATAATGATGGATATGACAATGAAGGACTTAGGTTTGCAAGGAATTCAACCTACACAGTGGCTTATCAGATTGGTAGACCAAAGCAGAATTAAACCGTTGGGCATCCTCCCATATGTAAAAACAATCCTTGCAGGAAGAGACTATTGGCTGACATATTTGGTGGTTAAACCAAATTCTTATGGGACCTCATACCCTCTGATGTTAGGAAGACCTTAGCTTTTTGAAGCAAGAGCCAAGACGGACTGGTTCAAAGGAACCCTAACCCTAGGCAGAGGACCCCATAAAGTGGCATTGAAATTGTATAGATTGCAAAAAGGCAATGAATTCACATCCATCGTAGTCATAACAGACTCCTCCAATGAGGTAACAGATGGTACATCAGGAGTCGAAGAGGCTGTTAAACAGATCTTTCCCAAGAAACAGTCCCTAACAGTGGGCACTGTAACCCAACTACCGAAGGAAGCAAAGTCTTTGTCCATGGGAGAATACCTCCTGCCTCAACTAGAATTGACTTCTGAAATCACCTCTGACAGCGAGATAGAAGCATGGATGTACCGTTCTCCCTGTTACATGGCAATTGCAAAGTCAGAAGCAGAGATAGAGCCAGAGACAGAGGCAGATATAGAGACGAAAGATCTGTTCTTCTCCTACAGAGCCTCTACAGAAGCAGAGACATAGCCTCAAGAGGAAGAGGATGGAAATGATGAGGAAGAAAATGAAGCAGGTTATTAAAGTGCAGATGAAGAAGTTTCTCTGATAGCGGACGATCTTGTTCATGTCCCTACAGAGGCCTCAAAGGCCGAAGATCTCGGGGTGTTGGATGGAATGACCATGGTTCAGTTTGGGTTGACCAATGGACCACAAAGTATGTAGAATCTCAGCATAAGAAATGGATCAAAGGTATAAAAAGTAAGTTCACCAGTGGCTCTTGTCACCCTCACCAGTCATGCTAGAGAAAAGATGATGATGATGCCCCTTGTCAATAGAAGCCAGAGCCATCAGAGCCACGGCTTATAGAAGGTCCATGATATGTGACATTCCTAGGCGCATTCTCTGAAGATGAATCCCTAAGTCCAGAAGAAATCACCACTCACACAAAAACAAGCAAAGCTCTGATACCCTTCTAACAATCTCAATAGACTAATGAGTTATCTGTTCAGAAGGAGGACATTGGTTCTAGTGGAACATCAGATGATACTACTCTCTTGAAAGAGTTAGACCTCTATCTAGACGCAATCCATGAGACATTTATCTGCGAAGTGAATGAGAAAGGCAAGTGATGTTCTTGGATACTAACGGTACTAAGCGTCACCTGAAAGTGGGTCTCAATCTTCCAGAAGAAGAACTAGTAGTCCTGCAAGAATTACTAAAGGATAACTTAGACGTATTTGCTTGGTCGTACAAAGACCTAAAGGGGATTGATCCTACAGTATGCCAACATCACTTTGACCTAGATCCTGATGCCAAACCAGTGAGACAAAGACAACGGGGCATGAATCCTAATTATTCTACTCTGGTGAAGGCTAAATTATTGAAGCTTCTTGAAGTCGAGTTCATTTATCCCGTGGTTAACAGTGAATGGGTTTCGCCCATTGTGGTTATACCCAAGAAGAATGGGAAACTTTGAATATGTGTGGACTTTCGTAAGCTGAACTCGAAGATAAAGAAGGATCATTTTCCTATCCCTTCACAGACCAGTTGTTAGACACAATGGCTGGCCATGAGCTCTATTCCCTCTTGGATGGATTCAACAGATATAACCAAGTCAAAATCGCAAAAGATGACTAATCCAAAACAACCTTCACCACAGAATGGGGGACCTATACCTATAGAGTGATGCCATTTGGGCTCTATAATGCTCCTGCCACCTTCCAGCAAGTAATGATGGTTACCTTCCAAAATCATCTGCATGATTTCATTGAGGTGTTTCTTGATGATTTCTGTATCTATAGCTTAATACATGAGCATTTGGGACACCTAGAGCAATGTTTTGACCGATGCCAAGAGTATGGAATCTCTCTCAACCCCGACAAATGTGTCTTTGGCATCTCATCAGGAGTTCTTTTGGGCCATATTGTGTCTCAACCCCGACAAATGTGTCTTTGGCGTCTCATCAAGAGTTCTTTTGGGCCATATTGTCTCTGTGCAAGGGATTGCAACAGACCAGACGAAGATTGAGAAGATTTTTGCCTTGACAGCACCAACAAACCTCAAGTAACTGAGAGGATTTCTTGGCCATGTGGGCTATACAAAAGATTTATTGCACATTTTGCAACTAAGGCAACCCCTCTGCACAAGCTCCTAAGGAAAGATGCGGATTTCCTTTGGACTGATAATTGCGAAGAAACTTTTAATATTCTAAAACAATGTCTTATCCAAGTACCTATCTTGCACCCTCTTGACTGGACGAAGGAGTTCCATGTGCACACAAATGCATCAGTTGAAGGGCTAAGTGATGTCCTATGTCAAAAGGGCCCCTCTAAATTAGATCAACCAATATATTATGCAAGCCAAAAGGTCACTGATAGAGAGTGAAACTACACAATGGCAGAGCTTGAGTGCTTAGCAATGGTGTTTGCACTAGAGAAGTTTCGACACTATCTATTGTCAACACATTTCAAGTTCTACGTGGACCATGAAGCCCTATCCATCTTGATAAACAAAGCAGATGTTAAAGGACGACTGATGAGATGGTTGCTCCTATTCCAGGAGTTTGATTTTAAAGTGGTCACTAAGCCTGGTCATTCCCATGTCCTAGCCGATCATCTGTCCCGGATCCCTCAAACTGCAAAAGAGGAACAGGATGATCTAAACCTTCCTGATGCTTCCTTGTTTCTAGTCAAAACAGTTACTCCCTAGTATGCAGACATAGCCAACCTCCTGGTCACTCAATAGTATCCACCTGGTATCCCAAGCTGTGAGAAGAAGAACCTTCTATTAGAATCAGCTCCCCTACAACTTGCTAGGCGATGAACTGTACAAGAGAGACAAAGATGAAGTATTGCGAAAATGTATTGCAGGAGACGAAATCGGCATAGTATTGAAAGCATGCCATGACGAACCATGTGGTGGACACTTCGCAAGAGAGGCAACAGCCAGAAAGGCTCTGTTAGTAGGATATTGGTGGCCGACCCTCCACAAGGATACATATGACTACTGTAAGAGATACAATGCTTGTCAACGAATGGAAAAACCCACCAAAACAAGTGCCATGCCATTGTAACCTATTCTTCCCCTAAAGCCATTCAAGAAGTTGGAGATTGATTTCCTGGGTCCCATTGATCCATCTACCAAACAGAAGCAAAATAGATACATCTTAGTATGTACGGATTATGTCACAAAGTGGTGTGAAGCTAAAGCTCTGAAGTGGGATGATGGTAGCAGCATAGCCCTATTTATGTATGAGAATATTATCACCCGTTTTGGCAGTCCCCTCGAGTTAGTAAGTGATAGAGGTACTCATTTCCTTAACAAGATCATGGAAGAGTTGACGGAACTGTATAAGATCCGCCATCGCAAGTCCACTCCTTACTACCCCAGAGCCAACGGCAAAGTTGAAGTCACCAACCGCATCCTTTGCTCGATCTTGACAAGAATGATTGCCGCACATCGTCGTGATTGGGACAATCGACTTACAGAGGCCCTCTGGGCATACAGAACCTCCCATAAGACTGTTACAGGACAAAATCCTTTCCAACTTGTATATGGTACAAAAGCTGTTTTCCCGGTTGAACTAGAATCGCCTTCTTTGCAAGTGGCAGTTAAAGAATGCTTGGGAGATTATGAGTTACTTCAACACCGCCTCCTATACTTGGAATGTTTAGACGAGATTCAATGGATGGCCCTACAGTGCATGGAAACCACTCAAGCTCGACGTAAGGCTTACCATGACAACTTCATCAAGCACAAGGAGTTCAAAGAAGGTGATCTTGTCCTGGTTTGTGATTCCTGATTTGGCAAGTTTCCAAGCAAGCTTTAACAACGCTGGATGGGTCCCTACAAGGTACTTACTGTCGACACTTCTGAGGATCCCTTTCTGATAAATGGCTATCGCCTGAAGAAGTAATTCCCTCCCTGGGGATCTTGACAATCATAGTCAACCCACCCTTTCCCTTTTGGGTGTCGCATTGTCCTTCTCTTCGTGCTCCTGATAGCCCTTATAAGCTTCCTCATGAGGCATTCTCGTTCTACTAGCCCCTCACATATACCTCTCAACCCTACCTTGTTCTCTTCTCGTCTGATTCAGCAGAGCGGTGGTGAGGTTGGTCTTAACACATGGTATTTCTACCATTCTCTTTATTAACGAAAAAAAAGGAAAAAAAACAAAGAAACAAATAAAAATTTAAAATTTTAAAAAAAACAAAACAAACAAACTATTATGGAAGAAAATGAAGAAATTCCCTGTCATAGCAGGCCTCGTTCCAAGAAAAGGTGGAAACACCCTTGGGCGGGAAGCTGACTGTGGAAAAGGTGGTAACACCCCGCAGTTCAGGATGGTTGATTCATCAGCAGAACCTTTTCGCAAGCAATTTGAAGCCACCTCCCTTGGTGCGCTATCTCTACAGCAATATTAGTCCGTCTGCCCTCTTTAACTTTAACAGACCACCTTTCATACAAATCATTGAAGTACCAGACTTGTTGGCTGCTTCCCTAGGTATGCCTCGTCTTCAACATCCTGATGACAACAATAGACAAAGCGATCTTCATCACCAACCCCCTGAGTGACACAAGCTTTCATCCTAACAAGATGGGGATGTGAGTATGGGTTGCCCTATGTATCTATTAACAGAGTGTGAGACAAAGGGTGGGGTGAGTGGCAAGTCTTTCCCTTCAAATCAAATGAGAGGCGAGATGTGTGAATGGAGTGTTGCACGCACGGGTTGTGCCTCTCAATGCACAATGCATGATCTGTCAAATGCACACAAGGCATATAACCTCTACACAAGTGAATGTGAGGATTACATCAATGGGTTTTAGGAATGGGCTGCCCTCTATATCTTTCAACAGAGTGTGAGACAGAGGGTGGGTTGAGTGTAACTGGTGTTTCTTCAATCAATTATTGAGAGGTGAGGATTGAGGGACATTACGACAATTGGAGTCAGGTACGTTCTCGTTTCCCTAAACACCCACGGGATGGGTCTTTGCCATCAGCACAGGACACGTCACTCTGTTCTATACACTGTATTGCAAGGCTCCCTGGCCTTCCTGCTTGCACCTATGCCAGATGATATTGGATGCACTGATGCACCATCAACTGTGCACCCTGGCATACTCCCTCTACACTGTTCCCTTGTCGATTCCTAAACCGAGTGTGAGATCTGGGTTTCCATCAATATTCACTCGCGTGATGTAAGTTATGGGGCGAGTGACTGTTCTCTCATCCCATCTGAGTACCCGTAAGTTAAGTGACTATCCTTCGTCCACGACACCTACCCCGACGGGCTTTATCAACCAGCTACCTCCCTGGGTGCTACTGCATGGTCCCTGCCATGCTGGCTGAATATTGAAGTGAGCCATGGTACCTCTTGCAGCTAACTCCAACCCTTCTATAGCAATGACAATTCCTTCGACTATACGTGAAACGGGCCAAGCTTTTCTAACCCTATCCTTATGATTGCAAGTGTATGTTATGTGTTAAGTGTGGGGACGCTAGAGTCCAGTCAGTTGATGAGTCCTAGGCTGTGTTACTGCATCTAACCTTGTCCGTTAAGGTTTAGAGTGTGGGGACGCGTCCCTGCGCGTCTATGATACATACCCCCCTGCATATGTCTCACTTTAATCCTGCATATATCCCATGACCTGATTTTACCCTGATGGGGTCCCTTCCCCATCCACCTATCCATGTTCACCCCACCCTTGGGGCCATTCCTTCTCTTCTTTCATTTATCCCTTGTTGTGATGTTTTTCCATGTGCACACATCCTACGTTCACGGAAACCACATCCAACATTACAACCTTGTTTGTCCCTTCAAACTAACCATTTTTGCTTTTTCCAGCCCCCTATTCCGATCACTGGTTCAACAATTATTAATTTTTTAAGAATTTCTCGTAACTTTAACGTGTTTTCATGTGAATGTGCCTTTATTGCTTCGAAACAACAATCTGACATGACAAACCTGTCCTTCATCTTTCCCCTGACATTTTTTCTTTTTGCTCCTTGTCTTTCCGATGCACGGTTCATCCAATATTACTTTTTGCGCGTTTTCGGACCATTTTCGTGCATATTTTTTACATTTTTTCATATGAATATACCCTCTTTTCACCTGAATTCCAGTTTCATTTGACTAATGTGTCTTGCCAGCCTTTTTCCATATTTTTTCTTTTTTCTCCATCCTATTTCAACCGCTAGATTTTTCGTTATTAATTTTTCAATATATTTTCGATTCTGTTTTTTGTGTTTTTCGCATGTGAACCCCTTATAACTCCACCGGAAATGAGTTTTGACGTGACAGTCCTGTGAATCCCCTTCCTTCGGATATTTTTTCTTTTTATTGCCCTTTGTTTCACTGTTTAGTTCTTTTTGTATTAATTTTTTAGCCCATTTTCGGGTCTGTTTTTTTTATTTTTTCCATGTGAACACGTCCTCTCTCGGTCAGAACCGTGTTTTGATGGGATAACTTTATCGAGCACATTATTTTGCACATTTTTTATTTTTTTTCACCTTGCGTTTCGGCGAGTGGATTTTCCAATATTCATTCTCGTATGTATTTTTGGAGTCATTTTTCGTGTTTTTTCCATGTGAACACCCTGATTTCGCCCTGGCACCTGTGTTGCATTTTTCCGTCATCTTCCCCTTGTCTCTCAGCACCTTTTTCCTTTTTACGGTCTTTCGATCCGGTGTACGGTTTGGGTTTTATTAATTTATCTTCCTCTCGACGTGTAGCCGCGTCTCTCTTATCACGTGTAAACACACATGTTTTCTGTTTTAAGCGCCTCAAGACGCTCCCGTGGCTTTTGTGCCTTGCGTGTTGCCGTCTCGGCCCTGTCTGATCCCGCCAACACTTTTTTTTTTTACTCACGCCCTGCGTATGTGCGTTGAACGGGGGTGCGCTCACCTTTTCATAGATTTATTTAAAAACCAAAAAAAAAAATCACCCCTGCACAAAAAAAACAAACAAACAAACATCCCAAAAAACAAACAAACAAACAAAACAAAATAAAACAAATATAACTTTTAAAAAAACAAACAAACAAACACAAAACCAAACCAACAAGAAATATAAATTTTAAAAAAAGTAAAAATAAAAACAAAATATTTAAAAAAACAAAATAATAATACAAACCAAAACAAAACTCACAAACACACAAAAAAAAAACCCACTTACCAACCGTCGTTGCGTCCGTCCTCCTTCTTCCCTGCAGCTTCTTCCTCGCCTGCGGCCCCTCCTTTGCTACGCCCCCTTCCTCCCCCTCCTTCGTTGCACCTCCCCCCCTTCCCTCTCCTGCACTTCCTCTCCTTTCCATGCCTTCTCCCTCCCTCTCCTTTGCTACACCTCGTTCCTCCCCCTCCTTCGCTGCACCTCCCTCCCTTCCCTCTCATGTGCTTCCACCCTCCCTCCCCTCCTTCCCGCCCGCTGAGACACCCCCCCCCCCCCCCCGCCTTGGACACCCCGCCCGCTTGGGCCCCCCACCCTGCCCGCCTGTCCTTGGGGACCCCCACCCCGCTCGCCTATTCCTACGACCCCCACCCCGCCCGCCTGTCCTTGGAGACCCCAACCTCGCCCGCCTGCTCTTTGGGCATCCCCTACCATTTTAGCCCCCACCCTCCAATTTACCCTACCCCCACATTTAGTCCCCCCCTTCCCTACATTTGCCCTAACCCACCCCCTACAACATGTTCCCGTGCCCGCGTGTTTGTGTGTGCGCATATTTGAGTGACATCGCGCGAGAGACCCTCTCGTGTTTGTGTGCCTAGTTCATGTGCGAGTCTGTGGGAATTTTCCAGCAGGCGTTCACGCGCGAGGACGCGCATCCAGCCTTGTTCGTGCCGTGGTGCATGCTTAGTCGTTACCACGCAGCTGTTCACATGCAGCCCGGGTATCTATTTTAAAATTCAAAACCCACTTAAAAACCGTTTCCACGTAGCTGTTCACATGCAGCCCGAGTATCTATTTTAAAATTCAAAACCCACTTAAAAACCCGAGAAAACACTTAAAATCTTAAAAATTCCTTTAAAAATCATTAAAAATCAATTTAAAAACAAAAAATAGGTGAAAAATTCTTTACCAAATTGCAAAATTTTCTAGTTTATTTTCTTGGTTGAAATGTAGAAAATAAATTGCAGATAAATTACAAATATTAAAAATCCTTCAAAATCCATTGAAGATTGCATAAAATTTATTTAAAAATCAATAAAAATAAAAAATAATTTCAAAAATTTTTAAAAATCCCACCAACTCATTTGAATATTTCTAGAATGTTTCATATGCTAAAACTGCTTTGTCAAATGGTCTAACTATTATTTTAAGGTAAAAATGCTAAATTTAATACCTAAATTCATGAAAAAAAACATTTTTAATTCCAAAAATAAGCTGAAAAATACTAGATAAATCCAAAAATATTGTTAAAATTTGATGGTCTAGTTTTTTTTCACGGTGAACTACTGAAATCTCACCATCAAAATTTATAATATATTCATGTGTCTCATTTATTTTATTTTAATCAATTTTTTAAAAAAATAAACAAACGAACAAATAAAAAATAATAATAACCTAGCAATACAATCAATAAAAACAAAATCAAAATAAATCGCACATACCAAACAAATATACTTCCACTAACCTTGCCTTGACGTGTCACATCATTTTCAATTCGTGGGTTTTTTTCCTTTTTGGACTGCTGACTTATATCTTGGGATTAAGACGTGTGCATTCCATTTCATTGCGTACACACATATCCACTTTCAGGTACTTTTTTTTATTTTCTATTTTTTATTTTTTTCTCTCAAAATTCACAATTAATTCTTAAAATGAATCCTAAATACCACCATGGCACACACGTTCGCACCAAACACACATTTTTCTTATAAATTAAAATCAACCCACCATTCACTTTATACATGCTACATGCACTTCAGAGGCACCTTATTTTTAAATAAAAATAAACCAACCATCATAAAATTGCAAGCGCTAAAAAAAAGAGTGTTTCAGACATACTAATTTTTTAATTAATGAATCTGCATTTAGAGACCTGAGTCTAGGTATCGAAGTCCGAGATTCGTTAAAAGAATTGTTTCACATTAATAAATTGTAACTAATAATTTAAAAATGAACTGTCGTTTTCTTATTAAAGTTTACAACCTAATAAAATCTCACCCATTGTTAATTATTTATTAAAACGAACCCTTTACTAAAATCATTTTCCTCACTGTATTTTTTTTTCTTTTTAATAAATACGTTTCGTGGGATGGACACGTGCAGTCTTTTCAGTTATCATTGCTTATAGAAGTTTTAGTTATGCCCTGAGAAGGTTATTGAGATATTATGGTTTGATTGTGTGATACGATTACGGGTGCGGTCTGTAGTTTTCTTTTCTGCTTGATACGGGGTCTCGGGTGCTTGTTTGTTGCATAGTATGAAGCTTTCGATCGCATACGTGTAGAGCTCATTTTGAATTTTTTCTAGGATATGGATTGTTTGGGGTGGTCAGTTGGCTAGCCACGTCTATGTGTGCTTATTCTGATTGATTTCTTTTTTATAGATATTCTATTATTTTGCAAGCATTCACTATGATTGTCTGTATGTGTGGTGTGTGTGTATATTCTATCTGCATAGCGCCTCAAGCTCCTCCTCCTGTTCAGTATGTCCCATTGATTAGTAAGGATTATTCTTTCCTACTGACTTTTGAGCCTATTGCAAAAGCTAGTCTTGCATCTTTTGTGGCTGCTTCACTCCCTCTAATTCCAGATGATCCAACCCTTTGTGATAAGTTTCTCGCATCATATAGTAAGAAATCAGGCTTGGTTCGTGGTACTTACATGGTCCTGAAACCTAAAGGGTTAGGAAAGGCTTTGTCTCTTCCCTACAAAGAAGAACCCTTTGTCACGGCCAGACAGTTATTCTCAAATGAAAAGGTCCTCAAGCTGTTACAGAAGCACACTAAAGAGGTCCTCGATGTCAAGAAGGTGACTAACACTTCAGGAGTGTCTTTCTCAATGATCACTGATCCTCTCTGGAAGCTAGTCTGTCAATTTCTCTAGGACAGGTTCATGTCTGCCAAGACACGATCTCACTATTTGTCCAAGGAGCTCTTCATAGCCTCCACAATGGTTTTAAAAGGGGTTGCCATTGACTGGAGTACTTACATTTTTACGAAGATGGACCAGCATTTTGTCAAGGTGACTAGAGGGAATGTTACCAATGTAACCTATGGTTCATATTTATATGCTTTATTAACATATTCAGCTGAGCCTTAAGAAGGGTGTTTTAGCTCCTCCTCCATCTGATCCAATTCCTCTCCCTCCACCTTCAGAAGATTCAGAACCCATTGACTTAGAGGATATTGACTCCCCTCCTCCATTGGTCATTCAGCGAAAGCGCTTGAAGCGCATAGCAGAGAAAATTCCACCAGTCATTCCTTCAATGTTAGTTTCTGCTACCTCTGGAAGTGACCTCCCTGCCTACCTCACATGCAACAACTTATTCAGGGCACATCGAGAGGGTTCTTTGGAAATATTAGTTCCTTCACTAAACAACTTAGTGTCAGGGAATGCCATTCATTTCCTTTGTAATGACATCCAGAGTTCTATTGAACTCTCAGTGACAACTTGTGTTCAATAGTTATATGCTTCTTTCTATGAAGAATTGATGCAATCCAAAGACCAGATGCATAAGGCAACCACAGAGTTAGCCTCTGCTAAAGACACTCTTTCCTATCTATTTAAGCAGATGGAGCAGCAAACACAAATGATTAAGACCCAGAGAGAAGAAATATCTTCTTTGAAAACTCAGCTAGCAGAAGCTCAGCCAGAGGTCACTAGAGTTTCAGAAGAGAAAGAGAAAATGTCCAAAGAAGCTCAAGAGTTTAAGACTCTTTTGGATACGAAACTGTCAGCTTTGCAGCCTGCTCACAATACAATGGAATCCCAAGCTTCCCAGATTAAATTGTTGAAGGACCAACTGGCACAGTCACAGTCCATCTCTCCCAATCCCAGTGTCTCCATGATTCCTTCTATATCTCAGCAGGACTTGGCAGTTCTCCAGAGACAAGCCACATTATGTCCGTTGTTTCAAGCTAAAGTGGAAAGATTGCAGTCCATGATGGATTTACTATGGTCTACATTTGAGCAATTTCACGAGTATATTCCTCTCAACCATTCCTTTTTTGTCCACTAGCACAAATTGGCCTTCTATATTAAGCTTTCAACGATGGATCTCCCTCTTTCTAGAGGATGGTTGGAGTGAAGCTTGGTCTTCTGATTTGTTGACAGAAGTTGTCCGTATGGTCTTTGAAGATTTTGTGACGACGAATATCATGTTGATGTTTTATATGTATCTACGAGGTAATCTGTTAATTTTAGATGATGTAGATCTGGCTTGGAATGTAGGGGATGTGGTCTTACAAGCTGCCTTGTATGTCAACCATTTGGAGTTGAGGATAGATGAAATGTTTCAGTGTTATTCTTCTAAAGTGGCTACTTGCCTTGACACTTTATGGCGTTCAATGATTGATTCTGTAGTCCTGAACCAACGATAGAATACAGCCTCTACTCGTGTGTAGAATACTAACCAACTGAGGGTAGATCTTTTAGCTTATCTTTTCAAGAACCATCCATTTGATTCATCTTTCTTTGATGCCTACCATCGACGATCTATTTTAGGTCCCTCTGTTTCCTAGCTTATTGTATTATCAACAAATGGCCTATCGCTATAATGCTTATTTTTCCCTTTATCAATCCAACTCAACAGCCATCTTACCTCTCCTTTTCCAACCTCAGGGTCTTCCTCAAATTCCAATATTTACCTATTGTTCTTTCATTGAAGATCGAGTCTTTTCCCCTTCTCCGCCTTGTCCTTCCCCATCTATCTATATACCTTCTACTTTTCCTACTTATCAATTAACACCTTTCCTAACTGATTCACTTAAATTTTCAACTAATCGTTCTTTAGCTTATTCCTCATTTTATGATTTTGCCTACCCATCTCTTCATCCTCTTTTACTCATTTCTCTTCCATCTCCTACCACTTCTATTTCTCAGCCCCCTCAGTTGGTTAGTGGGTATGAAGGATTTGATCAGCAGATTCCAAGAAGAAGAGGATGGAGCTCAACTGATTCTCTCACGAGACCACTGATTAATTGGCCATTAATTCCAAGGGACTGGACAGCTGCTAGTCAAGCGTATCAAAATTATCTTCATTTTTCCCGACAATATTCACAATCTCTCGATCCTCCAGTGAGATTGACAATCCATTTTGCTTGGTACCTAGCATATATGCATAGGCACTTTCATAACGATTAAAAGGCCATTCCCAAGCTTTGTATGAATGTCAATGTGAATATTGATTCTCAACAGTTGGATGTCCTATATTTTCATGCCCTTTGTTTACCTAGCAGATACCTTGTTTTGCTATAACAGATGTGCTGCCTTCAATTCTTTCAGAATCCTCCAAAATATTTAATAGATGAGTCTTTATCCATGGATCTCTTTCGTAATCATCAAGATCATCTTTAGTGCTACCTGTGAATGTATCTTCTATGCTTCTTAATGATATATTTTTTTGGAGGTGCCATTCAAATGGTTGTTTTGTGTTTATGATATATTAATTTTTATGTGATGAGTTCCTACTGGTTGAATAATTTGTTCGAGAGCTCTCTTTTCTACTATTGATACTGATGGTAATGGTGGATGGCAAGGCTACAATGCAAAGTTGAGGAACCTCTTATATCCTTTACGAATTTGTTATGACTTTCTATTATTTATAAGATTTGTTAATGAATAACGATGTTTTCCTTTAGTAGTATTCTTTCTTAGATACAGGTGATAAGTTGGAGTCGTGGTTGGGTGATTATTGAAGATATTAAAGAAGATTGAATTGAGCTCTTTACTGAACTTATATTCTTATTTTTCTTAGGTCGCGAGGACGCTTCCTTTCTAAGTATGGGGATATGTTGAGAGTGAAAAAAGACTGATTTTTGTTATTTTTGAGGTCTGAATGGTTTATTTTTTATGGATTTTGAGTGATGTTTAGTTATTTTTGAAAGTGTTTGGGAGTGTTTTTTATTATATTGATTATTTTTTAAAAGCTCATAATGATTCTTAGTGGAGATATGAAGCTCTGTAATGTTATGATAGGTTCTGTTGAAGTTTTGATTGGTTCTGATACATTCTGTTTAGCTTCTGTTTTGTTCTGATTTTCTTTTGTATGAAGCATGGATTGATGATTGATGAAGGTTGAGATCTTTTGAAAGCTTATTGAGTAGTTTTTAATAGTTTGGAATGGTTTTAGTATGAGTTATAAAGATCTATTGTTCTCTGATGACCTTCTATAACCCTCTATAGACCTTCTGTAGAGCCTCTGTCTTTGCTTTGTTCCTGTTATGTTCTGTTTTATAGATCTTCTGTAAGTGTTCTATAGAATGTATGTGTGACTTTGAAAAAGTTTTCTTTTGAAAATGATGAATCTAAGTTCAAAAGAGCTAAAACAAATGGAAGAAGCAACTGCTAAAGACTAAAGAGAAAACTAAAGTGAAGTGACATTAGTGAGCTATGAAGAGACACTGTAGTGGCTCTAGTGCTCTTTTATACCTCCCCTACCTCTTAGGATGTGCATCCACGATCTAAGAAGGATTATTAAGTTCCATTATTGAGTATTTTAGTGAGGAGATAATGTACTACTATTGAGAGAGAGAAAGTCCAAGATAGCCAATTCTATCAAAACAATGTATCTTTCTATGAAAGATTAAGAGAGGAAACTATGAAGACATTGAAGATGAAAACTATGTGATTGATTTCCATTCAAAAGTGGTGTATTACTTTGTGTTATTGTTTGTTATAATGGATTCTATAAAGATGTTGAAAATTATGGTTGATTCTATTAAATCCGTGGGAGATATCTATTATATTGATGTATGAAGATTTGCTGTTTTTCTTGTTTTGGTCATCAAAAGAATGAAATAAAAGCTTATTGATGTTACAAGATAGATTTTATTGCAGTAAAATCCCCTTTTCCTTGGTGTTCCTCTTGGGGCTCCATCCCGTGTATGGCTTACTCAAAGACTCTCGCAAGCATATCCCTTTGTATGTTCAAGTTGTTGGCCATGGCCTTATAGAGTTATACGTTGCCGATCTCGTTAATGAACACATTAGAGACCGCTCTCTCATTGGGTCACTCAATTGCAAATATCCTCTTAAAAAGACTTCTTACATGGGTGATGTAGTCCCGTATGTCCTCTTTGTCTTTCTTATTGATATTCATCAACTTAACAATGAGGTTATTGGAGTATCCTACCTCCCAGAATATCTTGATGAAGAAATCCTTTAGCTAGGTAAAGTCACTACATTCAGTATTGTCTAGACTGGTGAACCAAGTCCATCCCTTGTCTCCTATTAGGCACATACTAAATGCCTTTGCTCACGTTAAGCAAGATCCGTGAGATTATTAGCTTCACACACCTGCTCAAACTGCTTGACAAAGCTATAGGGATCATTCCCTGCCTGGTGTTTATCAAGTTGCTTTGCAATTATGGTATTTTCATTTGGCTCCTGGCATTTAGGGTAACTCCCAGCTCGGCTAGTAACGATGCCACCAAGGCTGTCCCACTATGCTCACCACTAGTAGTATCTAGCAGTCACTTGGTGAGTAGCTCACTTAGTGTAATATCGGCTTCTAGAGCTCTCTCCCTATCGGCAATTGCCTCCCTATTATATTTCTACCAGATATGGCTAGGCCTATGAACCTCGTTGAGCTCCCTCTCATGACACTGCCTCTGAGCCCTTTGCTCCTAACTATAACTTGACATGCATTGCAATGCCATCCTTACCAGTCTTCTCTCTTCCTCAAGGTCGGCTACAACGTCTACCACTGATCTTTCATGGTATGATATCCTCGTTTGCTGGTCGTATTGTGTGACAAGTCACCAGATGTCATCGAGGTGCTCAATCATGCCAAGGTCAAGGTCAAGGTCTAAATTGTTCTCATTCGAGGAGCTGGTGCCTGCCATAGTAATCGCCTTCTACTCCACTAGTGTGCCTATGAGGTCAACTAAGTCGGCTAGAGACATATCCCTAATCTTGGCGAGCCTTTCTTTCGCTTGGCAATGTGATGGCTCGATCCACTCTATGTCTTTGTTCTTGGTTTTCTAATTCTCTTGTCCGATTCCTGGGGTTGTACTCCTATTGGTGGGTTTGTTTTTAGGTTAACTCCCCTTAGTGTGTTCCTTGTTAATCCACCTGTTTACAATTGTGCAATACTTATACACTAACAATACATCTTGATGTGTGATGTGCAAAATCAGGCTTTCTAATTTCCATATATGCTTGCATGCCTACCCTATCGAGTGTGACCTTTGATAGAGTCAACTGCTTCAATTTGTTTCCTACTCTTGATGCAGTTAGAAGAAGGGGTTTTGATTACTACTAATCAGTTGAGCTTGAGCTCTCTACAGGTTGCGACAGGTGGTCTATTGGGCATCTAGCCCAATGAGCCAGCTTGGGTCTCTAATTAGTTAGCACTGGCTAAAGGTCGGGTCTTTTGATTACCCTCAAACTGCTAGGTGGAGGCTCCTTCTTTTTCTAGGTGCAACCAATTCTATGGGTTCATTTATAGCCTGGTCACTGGTCAATTAGGGGTAGGCCCTAGCTAGCCCTTGGAAGGTTGAAAACTCAATCAAACAGGGTTCTAGTTGCTTGGTTCAAGTCCCAGACTCGGACGTCCAAGCGGTCTGGCTCAAACTCGGATGAGGAATATCCATTCGAGTGTCCAAGGTTGGCCGTTTAAGGTCGAATGTCTAAGGCTGGCTGGCCAAGACCAGGACTCGACCATCCGAGGCTAAGTGATTCCCATCCAAGTGAGGCCGTCCAAAGTTGTCCAAGTGGACACTAAGTGGCTCGGACATTTGAGATCCTGGTCACAACTTACTTGTGCCAAGCATATGCTCATCATCCAAGCGGTGTGTGAAACCCAGCTCGAGCATACTTGGAAGGGCTAAATGCGTCAAGCCAAGGATTGTAGGCAATGTAGTCTGCACATCTACAACTCTCTCTCTCTCTCTCTCTCTCTCTCTCTCTCTCTCTAAATCTCCCTAAATGTAAATGAGCTCTGTCCCCCCCTTTTCCACCTTTTGTGTTCTCTCTTTCTCCCCTTACCTTTGTTTTTTCTTCCTGGATATGCAAAATCTAATTCCTTTCTTCCCATGTTTCCTTGTTTCCTGGTTATCCAGAGAGTTATCTTTTCCTTATTTCCCAAACCTTCATGTCTCAAATCTAAGACAAAACACACAACTCCTATTCTAACCAATGCACAGAAAGCTTCCTACACCTAAATTAATCCGCAAAATAGATCGAACAGCCTCCAACTCCCTTGCTTTCTACCTAAAACCAAGTGTTGTTTTGGAGTTGAACTCTTACTTCATTGCTCGATTTGAAGTACACGATCACTCAAAGCTTGAGTATGTCTATCTTGGCAACTAAACTAAAATGTGTGAGCTTCTCGCTCAACCACCAAAACCCACAGACCGCTTACTACTTCAAGAGTTTCAAGCCAAGTACAATGGCTACCTCTCACATAACCGTACGTGGTCTCATACCTAGGAGTGTAGTGAGCTTACCTCTATACTCAATCGAGTTGCCGCCTCCCTCAAGTACTCGGATAACTTCATAATCCAGGATGTAACCTCAAGCATGCTCAATTCTCAAGCTCCAAACTCCATGCTCCATTGATGTGTGCGAGACACGAGAAGAGAAGAAACAAGAAGAGAATAGGAGAGCTAGTTTTAGCCACACATAAGAATGATCTTCTCCATTCTCTTTTTGCCTTTTTATACATGCCCTCCTCCTCTTTGGGTGCCCATCCCTTTTTACATGACTGGCCATTTTTACCAAGGTCTTCTTTCTTTGTTTTTTTCCTCTTTTCATGGTTCCTTTGACCATGCTCATCTATATTTACAAATTGCACAAGAGGAAGCTTAGCGCTCTTTTACAAAATGAATTACAATGCGTCCAATGCTTTCTTTGCTAGAATATTCAATGCACTCATTATTGTGCACTTCCTTCTGCATTAAGGCTTTTTTTACAATTTTCCAAGCTCGACTTTCTTTTCCATTTTTCTCACCTTGAGCTACCACCTTCTTGGGTTGCCTTCCATTTTCGACTTTTTGGGGCCTTTCTGTCTTGGGCTTCCTTTCGGGCTTTAACAACTTTAAACAAGATAAGAAAGTTGATTTTGATGATATATTCTTCCCTATGGACAAGATGACTACCTTGCACTTGGTTTTGGCCTTGGTTGCATAGTTAAATATGGAGCTTTATCACATGGATGTGTAAATGTCTTTCTTACATGGGGACATACATGAGGACATTTAAACATAATAGCGTAAGGGCTTTGTGGAAAAGGGCAAGGAAAACCTAACGTACAAGTTGAGAAAGAGTCTCTAAAGACTTAAGTAAACACCTAGGGAATGGTACCACGAGTTTGATGTTTTTATGCATTCACAAGGTTATTCTTGCAATGCTATGGATTTACATCTTTACAAAAGGACTGTGATGATAGCTTTATCATTTTGGTGCTATATATTGATGCCATGCTAATTGTTGAAGGTGCTCATGCTGAGCTAGTTATTTTGAAGACTCAGCTCAAGAAGAGCTTTGATATAAAGGACATGGAACATACCTCTCACATACTTGGTATGCTAATTGTTGGGAGTGTTCATGTTGAGTTGGTCATTTCAAAGACAACTCAAGAAGAGCTTTGAGATGAAGGACATGTGATATATCTCTCACATACTTGGTATGTGCATTATGTGCCATCACGCTAAGGGGCTTCTCTACTTATCCCAAAAGAAATACATCCATAAAGTACTTAAGCGATTCCATATGCAGAGTGGTAAACCTATTGCCTACTTGTTACCTTCTCATGTAAAGGTTATTGAGATAAATTGTTTCCAATCAGATGATGGGGAGGCCAAGATGGTCATGATCTCATATGAATCCATGGTGAGCAACTTGATGTATGCCATGATAGCCACTAGACTTGACACAGCATTTGTGGTCGGAGTTGTGACTCATTATATGAAATACTTGGCTGATGACATTGGAATGCCATAAAGGATATCACGAGATACCTTAAGGGCATTACAGGTATGTGCAATTGTTATGCTGGTCAAGGTACTAAAGTTGTGGGCTACATAGACTCTGATTATGTAAGGCATGTAGATAGTAGGAAGCTCAGCTCTTGTTATATCTTCACCTTTGCTGGTATTACTATTTCTTGGATGTCTCAGGTACAAAGATACACTACCTTGTCTACTACCAAGGCTAAGTACATTGCCGCCACCATTGAGGCTTGCAAGAAAGCCATATGGTTGGGTCATCTGGTTGTAAACCTTGGTATAGCTATGACTTCTATATTACATTTGTACTCCACTAGTGCTATCTCGTTATTACATAATTCAATCTTTCATATCAAGACCAGGCACATTGAGTTCCATTATCACTTCATCGAGAGGTGATCGAGAACAAGCAGATAATGCTTGTCAATATTTTCATAGATGAGAATCCTACAGATCTGCTCACTAAAAGTCTCCCAATAGAATGTCATGACTTCCTTAGGGCATAAGATGAGATAACGTCTTAGTGATGGAAGGTTGTTGGGGGTTAAATGCCTTCTGTATCTAGCTGCCTACATTTACTTTATATACAATACCCACACATTTATACACTATAATTGGTGATTGTCCATCACTACCACTTTATTCTTTGTTCTTTCTATGACAATAGAATAAGGGAAGCTAGTCACACATTGTGATTGTTGGGAGTTCCGATATATTGGCTTGCTCTCTCCATTGCTTGAACCTCTGTAGCTCTTGTACCCTCTTGCTTTTGCTTGTACTCTCACCCTTGCTTCACCTTTCATCAAGGAAAAGAAAGAGGATTTAAATTGAAACTCAAAAGTGCTTGAAAGAGGAAAGACCATAGAAGCCAAGATGCAAGAAAGAAAAAGAGCCAATAAGCCAAAAGATCAAAAGCCGTCCATAACTAAAAAAATTGTCACTACTCTTAAAGAGCAAAACCAAATATGTAAGAAATTAAAGAGAAACCAAAGCCTCGTAATCCAATGCTTGTGCACATAGAGCATAAGCATCATGTCAAGCCAAACAAAATTGAAAGGCAAAAGTTGCAACATACTAATGTAGATTTGGTTTGCAAAGAACCACACTCACACATAGAACTACTCCTATTGGAGAAAAACTTCTAAGACAAACTCCCATCCCTCTTATTTATAACTTAATCAATAGACTCATTATTAAGAGTAGCAAGCCAAGATGGAGAATCAGAGTATCAACCACATCCCTAAACATTAGCAAGATCAATATAATGATGTAGACCTTGGAAAAAAACCTGTTAACAAAGTTCTTGATGAATCCTTAGCTATTACTAGGGTTGCCTAAATTTTAGTATATGGATTATTAAACTTCACAAAAAGACACCATGAGGCCAAACATAGTAAGATGAGGAAAGTAAAAAACCAAGGAAAATGATAGAGCTATCAAGAGTTCTAATAACCCCTGAGTGGCCATGGGACCCACACCATTGAATGGTCTAAATATAGTAGTGGCCCTAGGGAATAATAAAAAATTCCTATGATTGCAAAGCGACTAGACAAATATAAAGCAAGGGATGACCCCTACCAGTTTGTGCAAATATTCAAGTAAGTATGGGATGCTAACAATACTAATACAAAGGTGCAAGCCTTTGCAAATTTTGCAATTTTAGCCATTGTAGAAAAAGAAAATTTTAGCCCACTCAAAAACGTGTTCACAAAGCGGTCTCTTAAACTAGCTATGCAAATACACTATTAGTCAAACTTATAAATGTAAGGCAAAGGGGAAATGAGGCTATGAAAGGCTATGTGACTAACATTCAAAGCCTCTACATGAGAAACCCTTTTGCTAAGTGACCAAATTCCAAAACTATAGCTACAATTTTTATTAATGGGATTAAGGATAAGGACTACCATTCAAAGTCTCTACAAGAGAACCCCCTTTGCTAAATGATCAAATTCCAAAATTATAGATACAATTTTAATTAATGGGATTAAGGATAAGGAGATTTGTAAAGCTCTAACTAGGAACTTGAGCATAAATCACGACCACCTAAATGTAGTATTCAAAGAAGTTATCATGGCAAATGGCTTGTTGAAAGAGAGGAATAAGGGGGAAAGCACAAACAATAGGCATCACAATGTAAGGACAAGGTGGCCTACGAGACGCCATCGAGAGTATATCCATATGTAATGTCATCTCATCAATAAGGTGAAGATAACAATAAAGTAAGTGGCATATGAAATAATGATAAAACTAAGTGTATATTGAGACAATGCTAGAGTATGAGCATGCCTAGTGTCATCTCATTAGTAGAATGAAAACCTTAATCTAACACTACAATTTACAAAACTATGGTGCAAAGTATAGGCTATAACTAATCTCAAGATTTGTGCATGATGTCAACATGATGTGATCCCTACTTGCTCAATTGATGTGCTTGGTGGTGAATCTTTAATGTTTTGTAATGATGGCTTTGATCTAAGAGTGGTGTGGCCTCCTCAATCATGGTCTTGATAGATGGGGTCATCATGCTCAAAGTGAAATGCCTTTGTCCAATGTCACTCCACCACATGGAATGGAAGGTGTCTAGCAAGTTGTCTCTGTCTCTACTAGGCTACTAGTAGTTTCTGTAAGGTTTGATCTACGAAAAAAATCACTATGATGTGTGTGGGTCCCTTGAGGTGAGCTAGTCCCATCTCGTAATAGTGCCATTGAACATTTTCGGAGCACTAGGAGGAAGAGGCCTAGGCATCTCTGGTCCTCATACTCTATCTAATGCAATCATTAAAGATGCAAAGGTACTATTTCCATATGTCATTGTATACTACACATCCACATATATAATGCTCCTCCGTTTTAGACTCTTGGTCACAAAGCTAGCAAGTCTTATCCTCATCTGGGACATCTATCCCATCTACCTATATCCATCTATAGCCAATGAGAGGAGGTGCAAATCTATTTAATAGTAGCAAGTACGCTCTGGGAGGGGTGGTGTCCATGTACAGTGGTTGAATAGTGAATTCATCATCAAGAAGAGGTGCAAGAAGTGACTCCGGTATGGTAGAACTATATCCTTCATCCTAAAGGGAGTGGTGGATGGTAGCTGATTCAATCCTTAGAATATAAACTCTAATTGATTGAGAGAAAGTGTAGGGTAGTCGAGACTATAGCCTTCAAACAAGATCAATCTTTTCCTCTCGACAGTCATCTCAATCTTTTTCTCTCGAAGGTCTACTCCAAGAAGCTCGCAACTAGACAGATTGGCCAAGTTCATGAGGGTTGGCCAGCAACATGATGTGCTTAAAGGCAAAGGAGAGTATCCCCTATGGGACCTTCTGAGAGGGATCGCTCTAAAGGCAATCTGAACCAACAAAAATACTGTTGTGATAGCGTAGGAAAGCAACCTGCTTGCAAGTAGTGTCTTCAGTCGTGTAAGGATTCAGGCGTTTTCTTTTAGTGTGTGGGTGCGAGCTTCTCTGGCACTTTTATCTAATTGTACCTACATCTGCTTGCTCTTTAACTCATGAGAGAGAGAGAGGGGGGGGGGGGGGGGGGGGCGGAGATTGATTTTCCTCCACACAGACCAACTTCGTCCAGGAAGCATTCTGAGTTGGTAGAGGCTTTTTCCCGTTTCTTAAAAACATACGCCGCAGGCTACTGTGTTCATTTATTGAAAACAATGATTTCATCAATCGGTCTGCTATCGGCCTCAAACATGGATAACTCCTGAATCAAATTTTCTGGATCCTCCAAATCATTCACGTAAGAGCCTTCTGCAATCTTGATTGTTGATGTAGTGCACAGCAGAACATCTGGTATTGGCTCAGCAACATTGTTTGAGGAAGTAGTTCCATCATTTTCTGTCGTCTTCTGATCACGATCATGAGGGCTCAATGCTAACTGTAAAGAGTACTGTTTTCTGTCCAGCGGAGAGACTTGGAGGCTTTGTTTTTGTTGTTGCTGCTGCTGGTTTTGCTGTTGGTGATGATGATGAAGGTGGCAGTGTTGCTGCAATTGTTCTTGATGATGTGGTTGCTGCTGCTGCTGCTCATCTTTTAGGGCTTTGGATGGAATCTCTGCAGATGCAACCTTCTTACCACTTATTATCTGCAGAACACTCATGTCATAAAAGTGAGTTCAACAAACAAAATCAAAACATGCAATAGTTTTGTCAATGAGGGAGCCAACTTACATATTTTCCTGTGGCTGGGTTTTTGTACAAGACTACAATGTCTCCCTCCTGAAGGTGATGAGATCGCACAAAATGTCCTGTAGAATGATGCACAGTGTTTTGCTTAGATATCTAATATTCTACCTTGACTCAATTTCAAGCTCAACAAGAACATGTTATACTCTTGCGACAAGAAGCATAGGATTAGAACGATTAGATAACCATGATACAAAGCCTAGGATAACATGAAATTGCCCACAGTTTCTAATAGTGGTGATCGGAACACTTGCAAGGACATAAAATGCCACTGGGAGGCTGTCCAGCAGTAAGATAAACAAGGTGTTGATACACAGTGTTATATGTTACACGAACACACTTTTGGCTGGCATGGCAGAAGATGAACAAGGACTAGATACAGTGTGTTATGGTTGAACACCCTTCTGGCTGGTAAGGATTATCAGGAGAATCAGCTTTGGCTGGCTGACCGGTCATCGTCTGGAACACTTTCAGCCTATTTATAGGCAGGTTCCCTCCATTCAGTCATCCTTCAACACAACTGCATCCTAGCTCAGAGAGGGAGACCGTGCTTACTTCTGGTGATTCAGTGCCCAAGCCTTTGCACTGTTGTTGTGCCTTGGTATAAGGATTCCATTTCCCGAGCATATTCTCTTAGAGATCTTGTGTTTCTTTGCAATGCTATTGTCTGTTCTTGCAGTCTATTACTGCATTGTCTCCTTGTTTCCATTGCTGCCCAATATTTTGGCATGGTATTAGAGCCTACTCCACTAGGTTCTGGTGTTGCCTGCTGTGTTTTAACTCCTGTTTTCAGATCTGTTTGTGCATAGACTGCCACAAAAGTTTGCTTTTTCTGCTGCCCATTTCTGTGCAGCCTGTGCTACTGTGCAGACAGCCGGCCAGCAGTTTTTCAGCCCAGATGACCCCCAAACTGCCTGAATTTTGATGCTGCCTGCCTGTGTTTTCAGTTTACTGGCTGCGTCTTGCTCATTTGCCTGCATTTTGACATTTTCTGCTGCCATTTTTGATAGGACAGCTGATGTCTTGCATCTCCAGCCTGGCCTCTTGGTGTTTCAGCTGATGATTTTGCCAATATGCAGTCTTTTTTTCCCCCTGCCGATTTGCCTTCTTGCAGTTTGCGTCTTCAGCAACTTTGCATTTTCAGCCTGATTTGTGTTTTGAACTGTAATGCTTGCATTGAACTCATAGTTTTGGGTTGAGTCTTGGCACATACCTCCCTCTAACCCTTTTTTTGAATTTTCATCTTTGCATCTCCTCTCAGGCGGTGCCTCCATGTTGCTCTATTAATGATAAGCTCAAGGGACTTGACTATCTCACCTAAAATGTAGTGGTGATGAAGGCTTGGTTTGTGTAGAAACACGTGTGGTTTGCTGTTGTAGAAGCCATCTTGCATCCTTGGATGCCATCTCCTATTCCAGATGATTGGAGCCAACGATGAAGAGACAGTTCTTCCTTGGGATATAGATGATGCTTGTGCCTACTTTGCTCTTCTTGGATCTCTAAAGAAGTCTTTCCAATGGTACCTCCTACAGGATGGCTTCAAGAGTGTGGGAGAAGTTACAACTTATGTACGAGGCCTCACTGACCATGCGAGCTATGACCCTCTGAGGTCAATTGCAGACTATTTTGAGGCAATTGATATGATTTAGTCATTCGTTGTTTGGATGACATAAATACAGGATCAACTTTGACACATGCAGTTCGCCCTTCCAAAAGCATACCTTGTGGAGATTGTTCTCTATAAGCTTCCTCCAAAGTTTGATGGTGTGGCCAATGCCATGCAAGCCTAGACATCAATAACACTTCTCAGTTTGAGCATTATATCTTCGTGCTACTTGAGCATGAGGCTTTTTTCATTTAGAGGGAAAGCTACCATCCCACTATGGTGATCGAGAAGAAGCATTTGCAACTTTAGAGAGGGGTGACTCGTGAGAGGTAGAAGAAGAAGAAGAAGGCACAATGCTATCATTGTGGATCCAAAGAAAGCAAGGTCATAGTGGCATAGCTGAGGGAGAAGTGGAAAAAGAAGAAAGGTAAGGACTCTTATGAGTCATCATCCACAACATCTTCAGATTCAAATTTCAACTCAGACCCTTCGACCAAGCTAAAGGCCAAGGCTACAAAGGCTCATCTTTTGCAATGAAAGCAAAGGCCGTCAAGGCCTCCTCTTTCGCCTTCTAGCCCTAGTGGTTCTATCATTCCTCATGACTCCCTAGCACCAAAGAGGAAGTGTGAGAGGGTGCTAGTGGTGGGGCCTCCTAGCATCATTGATATGGAGGTGCAACGGACCTAGAGTACAGCATCCCACATGTATTTTTGAAGTCTAGCAAGTGTCGAAATCCTAGAGCTAGAATTAACATCTAGGTTCACGATGAGCTGTTTTGCTTGACCAAGAGTGGTCATTGCTCCTAGTCTAAGCTCACATAAGGGTGTTAGAGATTAGTCATCCCTTGGGCTAGCACTCTCATGATACAATTGGTGTAATTAGTTCTCTCGGAGAGGGACTTATACATTTCCTATCAGTTATTTGGGCATTTTCAACAATCACAGTGTATAGGCACTTGATTACAGGTAGTGATAGTGTCACATGGCAGGCTGATGTCAAATCGCAGTTTTTTTGGAGTTACATACAACAATCGGCTGCATTTATGAGGCTACTTGCTAGTTGGCCAGTTTTGCAAGCCAACCTACCTACTTTTTGACTTTATTTTGTGGTAAGTCATTATGATCCTCACATAGCCACTGACTTATCGCTTATTATATTTAGTTTGTTACACTTATCTACAGCTGGCATAGATATAGCACCAATCGATTAGTATAGTCAGTTATGCACTGTTTGACTTAGTAGGCCACATTCCTTTATGATATATCTTATCTACACTTTGTATACATTGTATAAAGTGTGGAAAAAGAAGAAAAAACCAGCAAGAAAACGTTTTGGTCTCCATCTCTCTTCTTGTGTTCTTGAGTGAGCTTCCTCTTGTGTGTACAATGTGTGTTTGGCGCTACAGCTCAAGCAAGTCTCTCCACCACCTAATTCTTAACATGGTATTAGAGCGGCACCACTGAGAGATTAGTTTTGAAGGCTGAAGTGAAAGAGAAGAAGCAAGGTTCGAGCAAGTAAGCAACAGGTAAGAAGCTCTCCCATTCTTCTACTCTTTCTCTTGGATAGTGCATGTGGAAGCACCTAAAGTAGGGCAGGTGAATCTCAAATTGTTGTGAGGTTTGGTATACGAGCAGAGCATTGTATATTGTGCAGATAAGCCATTATTTCAGGTAAAGAAAATGAGCCACAGCTGAGTGTCCCTCCGACTACAAATAAATTGAAGGCATGGAAAGAATATAATACAAAAGACAAAAAGGTGATGTATTGGCTATGTGCGGTCATTGATAATACTATGTTGGGGCATATCATGAATGCAAAAACTTAACCTGCAGCTTGGACAATTTTTAAGAACATGTTTTCAATAAATACAAAGGTACGAAAGATTCAACTCAAGCAAGAGTTGAATACCTTGAAGAAAGAAAAAATGTCTATCAATGAGTATGTTTTAAAGGTGAGAAACATTGTAGATGCTTTAGCAACGATTTACGCAATACCTAATGATGATGATGATTTAGTTTCTACTTTGGATGGTCTTAATAATGAGAAGACTTGAAAATCATTCGTCACTTTAGTATATGTACGAAAGCCATTTTCAGATTTTAATAAGCTAATCTCTCTCATAATTACCGAAGAGATTAATATGCAAGGTGACTCATCTGAAAGAAATGGTGAATAGAACCAAGCATTTTACTCAAGTTCGAAAAGGAGACGTGGTAGATCCTCTTTGAGAGGCCGTGGTATGGGATGTGCTGGTGATAACCAACAAAACAGATTAAATCAACAATTTGGTGAAATTTAGGTTTTAGAAGAGTATGGAAACTTTAGAGACAAGGAAAGCTCTAGAGAAAGAGATGGATGGCAAAACAAAGGTTTTAAAAATTCTACTATTGTTTGCCATTATTATGGCAAAATAGGTCATTACAACCCGTTGTTTTTCTAAGAATAATATCCATAGTGGTAAATTGTAGCAAGGAAACTATGCATTGTCATCACAACAAAATAAAAATAAAAATGAGTGTATGTTTATTATGCAGCATATGATGAATGCTGTTACAGGAAAGGGAACACATGATGATGTATGATATGTTGATTCAGATGCTTCTAATCATATGACTAGAGTCATGTTAAATGGTTTGGAGAGATGCAGGACTTACAAAATCCAAGTTATGTCCAAATGAGTGATGATTTATGCCACCCAATTTCACACATTGAAAAGGTTTCATTGTCCTTACATAACAACCGGACAAAGAGTTTGACAGATATATTATATGTGCCATCAATCACAAAGAATTTAGTGCCTATTGGTCAAAAGGGAAAGCAAGGGTTGCAGGTTTGATTTAATGCAAAAGGTTGTTTTGTAGAAGACTTTAATGACAAGTATAGGTTGGTCACAAAAGAAAGTAGAGTTGGTCGCATATTCACTTTAGATGTTGAAATTCCTGCAATGAATGCTGCTATGTATGCTAAAGAAAAAGGAGTGGTTGCAGACACTGAAATATAGCATAAACGTATTGAGCATGCAAATGTGTAAAGGCTGAAATTAATGCAATCCAAAGGATTGGTTACAAGATTGTCTTCTTTTAGAGTTGCAAAATTTCATAAAGTATGTGAAGCATGTCAATTTGGTAAGCAAACAAAACAACCCTTTTTACATGACAAAGAAGTGAGCAAAAATATACTTGATATTGTCCATACAAATGTTTGGGGACCTACATAGAATGTATCTCTTGGTGATAGCAAATACTTTGATTGTTCAAGGAAGCTATGGATATATTTTATAGTAACATGAAATGGGAAACAAGAACGAAGACGGAGTCGGGGATGGGGACGGAGAACGGCTAAAAGCAAGGAACGGAAACAGAGGTGGGACGCGAGAGGGAACAACATACATAAATAGCATTTTAAAATATATGCAAGTGATGTGGTGGATGGATGTGTGGGCATAGTAATAGAGGATGCCCATTTTGTAGCTTCTTGTCCCAGTCCCATCCCCATATTAGAGCCCCCTCTCATGGTGATAGAGGATGGCAATTCATTATTCATGTTCCCATCCCTATTCCCAAAACCGGTCCCATGTTGCTGTGTGTGTGGGTGAATGTATACTACTAAAAAACATACAAAAAACCCACAAAAAAACCATCCCCTAAAAGACATCCGCTCCATTTTTTTAAAAAAAGAAATCCCCTATCAAAAACGTCCCCGAGTAGGAAACGTGGTAGGGGACAGTCAGGATGAGGGGACAACTATTGGGGACAGAACAGGGAACGTCCTTGTTCCATTTTGGCGTCCCCATTCGGCCCATCTGTTCGGAATGATGTTCCCACGTTCCAGGCCTCGAGACGGCTGTTACCTGTTACTATGGTATATTTAATTAAGGAAAAGAATGATATATTTGAGCACTTCAAATCTTTCAAGACAACTGTCGAAACAGAAATATGCTTTAAAGTTAAGTACTTGAGATGAGATAGAGGAGAGTACCTCTCTTATGAGTTTAGTGGCTTCCTAAGGTCTCATGGAATAAAGAGGCAATTTACTTGCAAGTATACTCCACAACAAAATGGGGTTACAAAAAGAAAAAATAGACATATTGTAGAAGTTACACAAGCATTGATGGCTAAAAAGAATATGCCAAAACATTTTTTGTCTGAAGCTGTTCATACTGCTGTCTATATTATGAACAGAACTTCCATAGTTGCAATTCATGGGATGATCCCGGAAGAATGCTTTACAGGCAAGAAACCCTATGTATCACACTCGAAAGTATTTGGTTGTATTACATATATTTATGTCCCAGGATGAGTTGTGAAAGAAGCTTGATCCAAAGGCTGAAAAATATATTTTTATTGGATACTCTTTAGAGTAGAAAGGATATCATTGTTATAGCCGTATCTCAGGTGAGTTCAGAGTGAGCAGGGATGTTATTTTTTGTGAGATGAGTAGTTGATATGCACCTATTGGTAATGTATTAGATGATGATAATGATCATGATAGCTATGTGCAGAAAGGAAAACGAGAATCACAGAGCCTTAGTGGACTAGAAATATCATAAGGTACTATACCTATAGTTAGCCCTTGGTCTAGGAGACTTAACAAGTAGTTCCACATCTTGAGGTGGATCTACAAGTGTTGCAGGTAAAGACAAAGGAAAGAAGAAAGTATTGGATGGTAGTGATACATCTACTAGTCATTTGGGATTTGATGGAGATTCTAGTGGTTCGAAAAGTTTGGATGATAAGCTTGGTATTCCTTCAATCAAGACACCAGGTGTATAGAGAGCACATAGTAATGTAAAGGCTCCACAAAGTGATCCAATGGTACACAGGTCTAGCAGGATCAAATACCCTGTTAAAAGATTTGGTTTTGAAGGTTATGTGGCTCCCATTATGCTTATATAGTAAACGTAGTTGAGGATGTTGAGCCCACTTGTTTTGAGAATGTTGTTGATCATGCTCATTGGAATGTAGCAATGGATGATGAGATGGTTGCATTGGAAGGCAATAAGACTTGGAATTTGGTACCCTTGCCTAAGGGCAAGAAAGCTATTGGTTGTAAGTGAGTTTACAAAGTCAAGCATAATACAGATAGTCCAATTAGGAGGTATAAGGCTAGGCTAGTTACAAAAGACTATACTCAAACATATGTCATAGATTATAAAGAGACATTCGGTCCAGTTGCTAGGATGACAACTATTAGATGTGTAATTGCCTTCGCAACAACCAAAGGTTGGAGTTTGTAGCAAATGGATGTTAAGAATGCCTTCTTGTGTGGTCAATTGCAAGAAGAGGTGTATATGGAGCAATCAACAGATTATGAGGATTTAGAGCATCCCACATATGCGTGCAGGTTAAAGAAGACACTCTATAGGCTAAAACAAGTACCTAGAGCATGGTCTGATAAGATCGGAGAGTATCTTGTCAATATTGGCTTTTATATTTTCGATGTTGATCACTCGCTTTATGTGAGAAGGAAAAATGCAGGTTTAGTCGTTATAGTCATCTATGTGGATAACTTGATTATTACAAGTGACACTAACAATGGGATTGCTAAAGTTAAGAACTTTTTGAAAAAGAAGTTTGAGAAGAAGGATTTGGATTAGCTGAGATACTTTCTTGGTACTGAGGTGATTAGATATAAAGATGGTATATGGCTATCCCAAAGGCAGTATGACTTGGATATGTTATCGAAGTATGGTATGACAGTATGTAAGCCTCTTTCAATACCATTGGAGCAAAATGTAGAGTTAACTGCTGACATTGGGGATGAGATAGAAGACCCTATTATATTTAGGAGGATAGTAGAAAGTCTAATTTATATGACTATCACAAGGCTAGACTTGAGCTGAAGTCCACTTTACATTATGGACTTTTTTATGAGATAGGTAAGGATATACAAGTATTTGGATACACAGATACAGATTAAGTTGGTAGCATATCAAACAGAAGATCTACCAATGGATTCATGTTTTCCCTTGGTAGTGCAGCAGTTACATGGAGCAGCAAAAAGCAACCTACGATTGTTTTATTGAGTACAGAACCCTAGTATAGAGGTGCTGCTATGGCAGTATGTGAGGTGATATGGCTGTAAAAGTTATTAGGTGATTTGGATGTGAAGGAAGATGGTCTAATTGTCATTCACTGTGACAACATGAGTAGCATACAGCTAGCTAGGAACCCACTGTTCCATGTTGGGACAAAACACATTGAGGTACACTACCACTGTGTGAGAGAGAAGATACTTGCAAGAGAGATTGGCTTGGTATATATCAACACACAAGATCAGGTAGGTGACATTTTCATAAAGGCATTGGGTGCAAAGAAGCTTCGAAAGTTCCGAAGCTTACTTAAGAGTTGTAGAGATAGAATTAAGCTTGAGGGGAAGTATTGAGATGGCGAGCTCAACACGAACAGACATTGATGATGGACCGCCTGGCTAGATGGGTCCACACGTCTACATTTAGCACGTCGGTGGTAATTATAATCCTTACATAGCCTCTGACTTATCACTTATTGTATTTAATTTGTTACACCTACCTACAGCTGGCATAGATATAGTGCTAGTTGATTAATATAGTCGGTTATGTACTGTTTGACTTAGTAGGCCACTTTCATTTATGTTGTATCTTATCTACACTTTATGCACATTGTATAATGTGTGGAAGAAGAAGAAAAAACCAACCATAAAAAGTTTTGACCTCCATCTATCTTCTTGTGTTCTTGAGTGAGCTTCCTCTTGTGTGTAAAGTGTGTGTTTAGTGCTGAAGCTCAAGCAAGTCCCCCCACCACGCGATTCTTGACAGAGAAACTACTAGTCTAGGTCAGCGAATCATCCATTGAGGTAATTAGCTCAGCGCTAGCTAAAGAGAGGTAGTGAGTATATGTGGATGTGGCTGAGAATAAGGTTCATTGTGGAACTACATTAAATTATGAATTCGTGGTGTGAATAAGCAGCAAACAAGTTGCTATTTGCTGCGTTTCTGTATGCTGCCATCATTTTGCCCTCGAGTAAGACCTTAGTTGACTGCATCCTGCCACATTTTACAGACTTACCAATTTCCACATGCTGTGTTCCAACTACTACTGCGCTGCATGACATTCTAGTTGTCGTGTGGGGCTGAAGCCACTGCATTTACTGTTTACAGCAGCATTTTGATTGGTCATGTGCTTCTATTGTGTTCCAACCTATCATTCCAATCCGTTGGTTGTGCTCCATGTTGTTTTTAAAATCTATACTCCTCAGGCACTAGCCTACTCGAGTTTTGGCATCATCGAAGTTGTTATTGTGAAGTACAGACTTTGCAGTCCCAAACCCCAGCTTCATCTGAGAGTTTGCTGCTATTTCTATAGTTTGACATGCTGCTTTTTCCTCAGCAATCTAAATGCCAGCTTCATCTGAGAGTTTGCTGCTGTTTCTATAGTTTGAGCATGCAACTTTTTCCTCAGTAATCTAAACTTCTTTGGGGCTTGAAAATTTGGATGGGATTGGGACAGGCTTTGGTGGGTTTGTGATCCCAAGACTTTTCCATCTTTGCACTACACTTTCAGTGCCTTCATCTCAGTTTCAATTGTTCAAATGACAAGTCTTTATAGAAGACTATCTTTACAACTTACAAGTTCCACATAGGAAGCACACTGACATTCCGATATTTTCACGTACTTTAGAGTGGGATGCCATACAACCTTGATATTGCTTAAATGCACTGAGTTATTTGTAAAACCAGCCTTCCTCCTCGGAGAGAGTGGTGGCATTGCAACTTACAAGTTCCACATAGCAAGCATGGTGGCATTGTGATCTTTTCATGTACTTAAATGCACAATTTACCTTAACAATCTTGGACACTCCACACCTTGTTGGCCCCAAAATTGACGCCCCTTTTGGTATTTCTTTAACTTTGATAGCTAATGGACTGAAAAAAGAGTTGAGATTCCACAATCTCCTTTGCTATTCCAAAAGTCCATTGCTGTAATACTAATCAACAAGCATTTTGGACCAATCGCCCCTTGATTGTCACCTAGGACTCGTACAAATGGAACCACCAACTGGCTAAATGCTGCCCCCAATTTAGAATGAATGGGCTAGCATCTAAATTCCCTAATAATTACGCAAATTCTAGGCACTAAATTGAGTGTACAATGCCTTCTTCAAGTGGCATGGATCTTGAGGTGGCTGTCAAACCCTAATTTCTGCAAAAATTTAGAGTTTACGACATAAATCTTTTTACTGTCCACCAAATATGACAGTGATTTGCTTCAAATGGCCGAGAAATGTTGAGAATGACTGAATGACTGAGCAAAGACTAGAGAAGGTGAGAGAATGCCAGAGGGAGAGAAAATTCAAGAATTCTTCTTAGAGAAACCCTTTAGTTTGGCTGCTGCTTGTTAAAAACTGCCTTAGGAGTTGTCACCTATTGCTAGGGATGCTAGAAATTGCTGTCGTCAGGCATCAAGTGCTGTTATCAACTCCTATAGACCCCAAAATTGCTGTCACCTACATCAAATGGGTTGATTACTACTGTTTCAATCTCCAAAAGGTCACCCATTACAGAAAAATCAAACCAGCAGCATGTTCTCTCTCTCTCTCTCCCCCTCAACCTAAATGAACTGAATTCATCTCTCTAGCCTCCAAAAACCTTTTTTAGTCTTGCATGGGCATTTTTGCCCAGTAGCAGCCTTCTAAACCCATTTTCTAGCATTATCCAACCATTTAATTGATTTTCAAAATTAAATAATTTTGAAAATTAATTTCAATCCTTTTGGCTCTACTCAAAATTAAATGTACCTATCCATAATTAAATTGGCTAGGCCATTTGCAACCTGGAGTGGTCCCCAATCTCTGTTGACCCTTAGACTAGCATTGATTAATTAATTAATACTAGTCTCTATGTCACCACTGACACTAATTGGCCAAACAACTATCCTAAGGTCAAAACTAACACCAACTAATCCCCAAAGCCCAACAAGCATAACTTATCACAACTTTTGCCTTTGACACTCAGTGCATCCCAAGGGTCCTTGGCCTATTACCATAAAATAACTATCATGTGCATCCCTTGCACATTTTAATCAAATGTTATCGGCAAGATGAAAGCATCTCAAAATTTTACATCCTCGTGACAATTTGTCTCGGTTGCCCTCACACTCAAACATACACACAAGGGAGGAGAAGAAAAGGTGAGAAGTTAATAATTTTTTATGAGCTTTAAAAAAATAAACAATAAGATATATCAAAAAACGACTAAGAGACCAAAGAGACAGTAGGGTTTGCGGGGAGAGAGACAAAGTATGTTTAGCAAACACTAAGAGAGGAGAAACTTAGAAACACAAAAAGAATACTGTGATGATGCATTGAATCATGCTATGAGAAGAAATGCTAATACAATGGAGCCGAAGCTCAAAAGATGACTGCACTATCCTACTATCTCAATTAGGCGGAAGCACTTGTGGGAAATCTGCACAATGAAGGGAGCGAAACGCAATCCTACGGGCAATGGGCTATCCAAGTAATCACTGGAAGGTAAAGGACAACTATCGAGGAAGTAACAACAATTCTCAAATGCCATTGGAGATAAGGAAGATAATCACCAATTGTCGAGGGAGCGAAGCGCAATCCTCAAACACTAGGAAGATGGCCTAAGCAGCAAACGCAAATCCCAAAGTGTCGAAGTTGTCAAATGTAGAGAGAGCAGCCCAAATGCTGAGACTAGGTGCAAGATGATGATGTCAAATGCTGCAAAACACAAATACCTAGGGCTCAAGAAGTTGATGCTAGGGTTGAGAAAGTGGATACCAGGTGGAGACCAATGACACCAGCAAGGTGGAGCCTCCAAATATAGCCTAAAAGGTAATGGGAACAGGGTGCTTGAAGGAGAAGAGAAAGAGTGGCCACGAACTGCAATGTCCTCTAGTGGGGATATGGACAACAATGGATTGGAGAGGGAAGTGTGTTAAAGTGACAAAGAAAGAGGAGTAAAGAATGACTAAAGTGGGTAGTAATAGTGAAGAATGAATGAAGTGACGACCTATTTATAAGCATAATTTGTCTAGGGTGGTGCCCCACTCCCACTGACAAAATGACCAGAATGTGAACACCAACCCTTTTTGGAGCTCTCAATGCAAAACCCTAAATAAAGTATGTACACTGAAAAAGTGGTTTCTCAACAAGATAGTGCTTTATTTCTAATCGTAAATCACCTAAAATGCCTAAAAGTAGTCTAGCTTGTGATAGTGGTCAATCAATCCCAACTAATGACCATCTAATAAGGAGGTGGCTAGGTCCAAGTCGATATATCACTTCCTCTCATAGTGTGCTACTACTTTGATCCTTTGCCTAGAACATCCTGTGAACTATTTGGTCCAAGTCCTCTTGTTGGAGACGGTCGTCCTCCACCATAAAAGTGAATATCTTGTCTCTGCCACCAGTAGCAATGAGTGCAAGGAGGATGTCCCCTATGGAGAAGAGAATCCAAGTTTGAGAAGTGTCTGTAGCTATTCTCTATTCAAGAGATACTCCTGTCATGACCTCGATCATAGCTTTGGTGCCCTTGAGACTCTGTAGTCTCTACCTCTAGATCTACTACAATAACTCTCAAAATGTAAACCAATCTCCCATTGAGGCAATCACATGCATGGAGAACCTCTGTCACCAAGGTTGTGAATCTTTAACTTATATCATTTAGAACAAGTAACTTGTACACATCACGATGAGATTAAGTCAAGACATCACAATGTAATAATTTGGGTAGTGGGGGATATTGGCAAAAAGTTGTAAAGGATAGCCACTAGTGGCTACATAGAACACATCTAGGCCAAAGACATTGAATAATCCCTTGGGAATGACTTTCAATGTCATAGGAAAGAGTATTAAATCATTCAATGTCCTAGGATATAGCTTGTGAAAGATTTCAAGAACTTTCAAGTTTATAGAATTTAGGAATTTAAACTTGATGTTGGCCAATGGCCAAAACTTGGGTAGGGCCAAGTATTTTTCTATTTATTGAATTAAAAGTAACTGGAAATTCAGTTGTAAAGGCTGAGCTTGCCGAGGTAGATTTGTCATATCACAACGAACCATGATCAGGGCATGCAAGGTTGGAAAGGGGCTTGTAAGAGAAGTTGCAGGATGCGACCTGATTTGAGTGACCATTTTGGGCAATCGACAGCAACTTCAGGGCAATCTAGGGCTGGCGATTGCTGTAGGAGACCTGTGTAGGGCAGGCAACCTGATTTGGAGACCCTTTCTCAGTAGACAACAGCTTCTACATGCTCCTCAAAGGCAGCCGACTGCTGTTGTGGGGTAGAATAACAAACTCTCTCCTCTCTCTCCTACTGCTTCTCTCTCTTCCATGCTTGATGAATGACCAATTTGGTCATGAAAATTTCTGTTTGGAGTCTCATCTGTGGACTTGAAGTGTCTCTATTGAAATTTTGCTGATCTCAGGTCTGTAAACCAGCAAGAATTTGACATCCATGACTGCCTTGGGATGTGTGCATACATGTTTCAGCTATGCATGGAGGATTGCTGCTGTAATTCAGCCACTTTGACAGCAGTTCAGAAGGTATTTGGTGGTCTACAGAACATGCAATAGGAGAAGACTCAATTCGGCTTCTTGGACATTCAAAATTCAAATCAAGGGATTTAGGGTTGCCGGTTGCAAAGGGAACAAGTTGATTCAGATTTGTTAGGGATTGAGCCTTGATTTTCTAGAATTGGAGATTTTAGTTGACAGAATTTGGAGGGGTTTCAAATTCTCACTCCGATCTCCGACATTTCGAGGGCTGAAGCCTTTCTCTATTGTATTTGAGCAACTTCTAGAGTTAATAAAGAGAAACGCCACAATGGGCATCTGAATGATGCATTGCTTTTTAGCATCACATGATGCCTTAACCAACTTCTCAAACCTCAATTGTCCTTTCCTTTGAGTTCCCTTTAGCATTCTCGAAGCTAGTAGACTTTCCATGCAGCAAAAGCATCTGTTGTGTATGCTGTCTCTACGAGTTGATACATGCTGTTTATAGTTGTCTTTATGCAAAAATCTCTAATTTCCTTAGGCAAATTACAACAATACTTCTCAATGTGCTTAGAAAGGAGCATAGATCTATAAAAAGCGACTCACAACAATGCTTCATAAAACTCCTCCTTATACTCTTTCAAAGAAGCGCATTTTGAAGCATCCAATGTGTGCCAAGCAGTCATGATATCCACCTCAAAAGTGCTTGTCAACCAAGCTAAAGCAAACAATTGCTTTAACTAAAACCCAAGCAGATGGTGCTTTGCCATGCATAAAAAAAGTTTACCACTGCAAAGCATTACCCTTAAGAAAGTTGTGGTAGTTTGCGCTTTTGATGACTTAGTGAAGTACCCCTAAAATAGGCTACATCAAATTGTTGAATGAATGCCAATGCTCATAGCTTATCCTAAGTACAAGTAAAAGCATCAAACTTTACAGCTTTTCCCCCTTAATTCTATAGCTTTGTACTTTGGTGCCAAGTTATTGTAAACAAATGGCTGCCAAGATGGTGCATTGCTGTTGTACCACTCTAACCAGCATTAGACATGGCATTTTCTAGACCAGCCCCAATTCGATGGATACCAAGCAAATCATGAACTCTAGAAATATTGCCGAACATCCCAGTTTGCATGCTAGGTACCATACCAATGTGACTATACATGAGATCTTGCATACTAGCTGCCACACCAAGATACATCTATCCAAGTATTCGATGCATTCTTGTCGAGAACCATATATATTAGTGCCATGCGTTCCAAAAGAATTAGTATGATGACCAGCCATAGCATGAAACACAAAACCACTACCAAAATATCTTGGATGCCCACATGTTAAGACATAGCTTGCTGTCCCAAAGGCAAAGAGTATGCATTTTTGTTTGAAATTTTCATACATTTTGGGACCATGTCTGAAAGCAAACATTGCATCTACTCATTAGATGCATTTGTTGGATCCTAAGGCTGTACCACATTGCATTTTTCTACATTATATGCTGTTCCGAAGCATCAAGAGGTGTTTTTCCCTTTTCTATCTTTCTAATTGTCTTTGGTGACTGCATAAATTCAGTAAAACATGGGTCCTTGGTAAGTTGAGACAAGGTTCTCAATTCTACCATGAGTTGAGCTTTCAATTGGGCATTTGAGTCCTCTTTCTCTTTCTGATTTTCAGTATCTAGAGGCATTGAAGTACCAACTTCATGAAATAAACCCTGCAGTTTTAGTATTTTGCCCATACTGAATGCTCATTCCATGATCAAGCAATGCATTACTTCCATTGTCTTCTGATTCCTCAAATAGAGAGACATAACCACAATGAGATTCTTCATTGCTTGAAGACATGCTTGCTGAGTTTATGATAGGTGAGAATAATTCCAGCAATTTAATTGCAATCTAGCTTGTAATCAAGTGCCATTGGCCCACTTACTCAAGGGAGTTGATGTATGCCGGCAACAGAACCATGGATAATCAAATGAAATTTAACACTTTACCAACTTTGGGCTAAACTCCCTTCATGAAAAGAGACAAACTGACACCTATCCTAATAGGTAGGAATCTGAAAATTCTGAGGATATGGCTGATCCTAGGGGCAAAAGGCCTAGAACTTGGTATGGATTTTAGGAAAGGAAGGTTAGAGATCAGTTTCCAAACACTACTTGGTGAAATTTTAGAATTTTTTACCTATGAATGCGTGGATGTAGAAGATTGACATGGCAAATCATCCTTAGGTGTTGTAACTTTACCTTGATATATTTCAATTAGAGCCAACATTAGATTGTGCTCATTCAAGCTCAACAAAGCAAGGAGTCTAGATTATTGTCTAGTACTCTGGGGGGGGATAGCTATTAGAAGAAGTGCACACCATCTACGTTCATCTCTACTTGTGAGCTAGAGTCTAAGTCAAACAAGGATGATAGGAGCTCTAACAATTTATTTTCTGTCAATTTATTTGAATTTTGTCCCATACATTTGAGGTGTAATTTTTTTACTACATTTCACTCCATGCAACATGTTTTCCTCATTTCTATGCAAGCATTTATTACCTAGGGCAAGATGCATTTTATCAAGCATAGGTAGTGTTTTCATCACATCTGATACATTTTATGTGTTTTTACTAGTCTAAGGCCAGATTCAACATTTAATGCAATTTACAAGCTGTGTCCCCCTCCATTGTTAGCAGTTCACTTTTCATGCCAGCCCTTCTCATCCTCATTTCCATGTTTTATCTTCATCTTGTGCCCCTATTGACACTCTTTGCATGTTGGGAGTGATTGAGATCAGCCTTGTATCATTCAGATCTAGGTAGTTAGGTACGGTCAGGCTAGTAAATATTACTTGTTTTAACATGAGAGTGGCTACCTATGAGATAGAGTGTTACAAGGCATTATCCATTCAATACTCTTACAGTTTACAAACTCGAAATATCTTTGCTTCAATTTTCAACTATGAATCATGAATATGATGAGAGGTTGAGACAAAATGTAAATCCAAGACTCTAGTCACAAGGAATTTCCAAGATTCAATTTCGTTTATAAGATTGAAGACATGTATAATGGATCAAAAAAAGGAGCTAGCTATAATAATGGACCATTCATGGATCATGGTATAGCGAGTCACAGGTGCCAAGTGGCAAGTACAAAAAGTTGTAGATACGAAAAGAACCTAAAGGCTAAGACTCAAGGTGACTTGTACGTAATGCGAAGGCTTCATGAAGAGGCCTAGGCATTGCAATAGGGGTAAAAAATATAGAGATATAAGTAGAGGTAGGGGAAGGAAAAGAAGAGGAGGTACAGGAAGAGGAAATAGAAATAGAGCTACACATAGGGGATGAGACACAAGAGGAAGAGGAGGATGTACAAGTAGAGAGAGGTGGATGGAGGAGAGAGAAACATATGAGCTTGTAAGCGAGGTAGAAGAAGAGGTGGTAAGTGAGGTACAAGTAGAGGGCAATGAGGATAAAGAGGAAAAGGTTAAAGCAAAAAACTACTTTTCTTTTAACAACTCACAAAAAAAGGAAAAAGGGGGAAGACAAATCGTACATGCCCGATCAGATTGGACAGGTCATACTATATGGATCTGTCTGTGGACGGGCAAAATGCATCCATGATTCAAATTTTTGTCAATTTGTTCCGTCAATTCACCATGTTCTTTCTATCTCCTCCTCTCTCACTTGGTGTTCATTGCTTTTCTCTATTCCGCACTCACATGTTATCATTCACCTTAGAAGCCAGAGTTCCTTGAGGAGTCGTCTCTTCAAAGTGTGTTTTTGCTGGGCAGCTTCATTAGCCACCGAGGCAGCCATTCAATCAGCTGATCATCATTAGGGGAGTGCTACTTACCTGGATTTCAACCAGTATGACCTCTTTCTCAGCTGTTGCGAGCAGATTCAGCCTGTTACAGGCTGGGTTTTCTGTCCCTGCCATTAGCTCTACTTGCATTCTGCAGATTTGCACCCTAAGTAGCTGCATTTTGATTTTTCAGCCCTGCACACTCCTCGGACCCCAATTGATTTGCTGGACATCAGTTTTCTGCCATGCAGCAACCCAATGGGATATTCATAGGGGAGGTAGCTATTGGAAGTTGTGTGTCATGTATGGTCATCTCTTGCTTGTGAGCCACAGTCAGATCTAGACAAAGACATTGGGAGCTCTGATATTATATTTTTTGTCAGTTTATTTGTTGCATACATTTTAGGCGGAAATCTTTCCATATATTTCACTCCAGGCAGCCCATTTTCCTCATTTCCATGCAGGCATTATTGCCTGGGGCAGAGAGCACTTTGTCAAGCATAGGTAGCATTTTATGCATTGCATCTGGCATATTTTATGTGTTTTTACTGGTCCAAGGACAGATTCAGCGTCTTATGCTATTTACAGGCTGCCTGCCCCTCCATTGTTAGTAGATCATTTTCATGCCAGCCCTCCTTATCATCATCTCCATCTCCTACCTCCGTCTTGTGCCCACACTAACACTTAAGCCAGCTTTGTATCATTTGGATTTGTGTGTGTTTGCTCCCTCAATTCACTACATTCTTTCTCTCTCCTTCTCTCTCAGTACATACTATGACAGTATCATTTGCTATTGGTGGAAGCCGGAGTTCCTTGAGGACTCATCTTCAAGCTACATTTTTGTGGGGCAGAATCATCAGCCAGCTAGGCAACCATTCCAGTCAGCTGATCATCATCAAAGGAGTGCAACTTACCTGTTCAAAGGAGTGCTCTTTATTTGCATTTCAACCAGGGTGGCCTGTTTCTCAGCTGTCATGAGCAGATCAGCCTGTTACAAGCTAGGTTTTCTGTCCCAGCCATCAGTCCTACTTGCATTTTTGCAGATTTGCACCCTCAATAGCTGCATTGTAACATCTCAGCCCCAAATATTTCCCAATTGATCTGCTAGACATCATTTTTCTGCTGTACAGCAGCCAGGCAAGCCCCATACAGGCTGATACCATCATTTTCCGGGTCGTCTACATTAGCAGCAACAATTTTCTTTTCTTTTTTTTTCCAGGTTTTCTTTAAGGATATATATGGCAAACAAGCATGACTAGCATGATCATGTGGATTGGGACTGCGAGTACTGTCATAATGATAACCAAGACCAGGAAGATTGATCGACATGCAAACTGTTACCAAGTTACCTCTGGACACCTTCATATCATGCTATCCCCGTTTCCTCTTCCATGGGCCCCAATCCATAATTGGCTATTATTATGGCACCATCTGTTCAAGTGCCTATACTACCCTACTTCTGGAAAGCTGGATGTGACAAATCATTCTCTATGGTTGTGCAAAGTGGAGTGCATCCTCGACACCTTTGACCTAGGAGGTTGTCACAATCTCTCATCACCAACCCGCTGTGGATCCCTAGGCTGGAGCGATCTTGGGCTCAACAGCTTTATGGGATCAACTCAATGCCAAAGCCCACTCATTTCTCTTTTTGAGCTGTACAAATTCTATGTGCATGCATGTAAGTGTAAAGAAATACTCATCTACAAATAACATACACGATCGTACAACAGTATAGACTGATAAAAGAACTCAGTAGGGTTAGGGAAACTCAAAGACAATGAACACTAAAGATGAATGAATAATAATGAATAAATACAATGCTGATGCAGTAAACACACTGTGCCAGTGAATACAAAACCTCGAACTCCCATGTCTTAGGGACCAAGGCAGAGTGTGAGTTGGAGAGTGTGTCATCCTATGCATGAATCCCAAACACAGCACAGTCTCGTAAGTGATCAGTAGCAGAAAATGGAGATCAGGGTGGTGCACCTATCCAGATTAGGCTAATCACTGCCAGCAGCAACAGGGTGGCTTTGAACAGGGTAGAGTCGGGCAGAGCAGCTGCCTAAAATGCAGGAGAAAACTGAGGTGAGGTGCACAATTTTACCACCTCATAGATGACACATTCCATAATATAGGTTAGCTTTCAGAGTAGAGAGAGTGGGCCCAGCAAGGGTAAACCAAGAAAGATGAAGATACGCATCAAAGAGCATCATTACTGACTAACCTATCAAGATGACATAGCGTGAATTTTTCTTTCAAAACTTCTTTCCTTTTTTATAAATTAACCTCCACACTCCCTTTCAAAATTTCTAGAGTTTTCACATATAAACACATAGATGAGCTGGTTAGCTTTTCAAACTTGCAACTCATTCTGAACTACTATGCCTTGACACCTGTCCAACACAACCTTGTACAAACAAGCATTCACTTTAGTCTTTGGCATTGACAAGTTTAGTTAAGGGAAGCTCTGACCTGTACTTTCTAGCAAATACATCCGTGTTTTGTTGTTGGGCCAAAATCTGCATAGACCAAAGAAAACATATGGAAGAAATAGAAACCATTTTTATGAGGTCTCAAACATTCAAATCTCGACTCTCAGCTGGTGCAATCATCATACAGAAGTTAAAACCTGAATCGCAAGTTCCAGATTTGCGAGGTCTGCAAATCCTCAAAGGGAAGAGTCAGTCCTTCCTTTGTATCAAGTTGGGGAAGGTTTTTCTCAGCCTGCCTCTGTACATGCAAATAGAAGTTTGGTTCAAGAAGATTAAAACTGAATGAAATTTTTGAACAGTATACACATTTTCAACGTTGCTGGTTATCCTCTGAAATTTCCACAGTTATACATATACAAAATAAACAGGTGAAAATTCATCAGGGCATGTCTACAAGCTATAGATAAAAACAGAGAAAATTCTTCATTATGTTTTTTGATTTGCTCTCACAAAAAAAGTCTAAAACGAAAGGGAATACTAAGGCATAATTAGGGCAAAATCTTGATACAACTACTTCTTCTCTCCTACTTATTGTTGTCAGATCAAGCCATTTTGCAGGTTTAGATTCATCCATGTACACCAAGATAAAGAGGTTGAAGCCATCTGGGCAGATAGATATGTTCAGAGACTTGTAAGGCAAAATAAGCAACAGTAAATACAAGTCAAAATAAGCAACAGTATATTTCACGTGACTTAACAAAATTTATCACAAGAAATGTCACTTGTATCGAGAGACCATTTTGAAACATATCTTTGCAGCATTGAAGGAGTAGGAATAGAGTTCTGTAACCTTACCTTCTTTCTCATGCAGTTCCGTTACTTATCAAGTAACTTGGGTACAAGTCCAGGTTCCCAGATGGAATAATCTAGAACTTGGAAGCCCTAGAAAGGATATTGTATATGCAATATATAGTGTGTGTTAGAATGGTATTGAAAGAAGCTTTCTACTTCAAAAGGAAAGCCCAAGAAGCAATCAGACTATGAGGCTCAAGGCTGGCAATGAGACTCAGCATAGATGGCTCAATAGTACTAAACAAATTTTGCCTTGGACACTTGGCTTCTCAATGTCCTAGGGGAGACTACAGGCATGTTTTTGACTCCTTGAGATACCAAAAGCAAAGCTGCTCTTGAAAGAGTAAAAGCAAAGATGCTCTTGAAAGAGTGAAATAAAAGCTGCTTTTTCTCAATGTCCTAGCAGAGACCACAGGGCTGCTTTTGAAATACCAAAACACTTTGTGCATCTTAGAAGACTCATGAGGTGGTTCATTTCCTCCTATGTTCCTCCCTAAGGAAAGAAGTGTCCCTAGCATTGCCAAATACCAAGAAAGCCTTTTTCTAAACATCCATCAATGCTCTTCACCACTTCCCAAATGTCCTAGTGCCCATTGCCTCTTGTCTGTATGGGAGAACCTACTCAGTGAACCATTGAACTCTGACTTCAGACTGACCTCAGAACTCAGAGTACCTGTCTTGTCAACTTTATAGAGTATGTCGCCATGCTGGCAGATAGCAAGTAAACTGGTTGTAACTAGGCATGTCATGATGGGATACCCTAGCACAAAACCACTAACCTGACTGCCTCTGAGATTCTTGGGGACAGCAGGATGGTTTCTAAGCCAGTTAGTACATGATCAACATCATGTACTAACTGGCTTCTAGCCAGTTGGTGCTAGATCAACATCATGGGACCATGGAGACCAGTTAGGATACAATACCCATAGCTTCTTCGGCATGTATAGGTTCTTGGAGTAAGATTGGTCTCACTTTAAAGCTTATTTTAAGATTCTCCCCAACTGCAATATATGTGGAATTACAAATCATGGGGACAGAACTCTTGGCAATAGTTATGCTTGATCAGAGTTAGGAGTTAAATGCACTAATGCAGATATTAGACGGAGACTCAAGTGAGGTACACCACAGATGCACTAGTGCATAGAGCTGTGTCTACTGCAAGAAAGATGAGGCTAACTGCTGGATAGACACGCACAAAACGTTTGACAAATTTACAGGACAGATTTGAGTTCTAAATGAAACTAGATTCTCAAGGTTGCATAACTTTTTGAAAAGAAACAAAGAATTAGGTTCCAAAAGTTGTTTTCCCAATACATAGAGAAGCTACAGGTCACTTGCCTTCGGCAGTACAATTCGTCCAAGATTTCCAACGTCACTAGGTTTTAGTTCCTTCTGTAAAAGAAACTGTAAATCCATCTCCAAATGTTTATTCTGGCATAAACGGACACATTGTTCTTCAGTATGATGTTATCACAAACCATGTGCAAAAGACAATAACTGCCAAGCTAGTTATGATTCTTTTCATGCCATGAAACAAGACTTGGAGCTTTTCAATGGATCAACTAGAAGAACTGTATGTTAGGGTGCTGTGAGGATCTCTGTGCAAAGTAGACTAGTAGACCTTATTAGAAACGCTACAGTTTTGTCTAGTGACTTCTGTGTCACATAAAGTTGGAGCCCATTTCGCTGCAGTGGAAAGCTTGGGTATGAGGTGATGGCAACTCATTGGGCTGCGCCGTTGTCGTTGTGTGTGCCGTTTCCCTGATGATCGCACACCTGTGGGATAACCATGTAGAACTGGGTATGAGGTCATGCTATTCACCCGTCCAATCATATATGGATCAGTATCTTTCTTCGATGCCTGTTCGCAAGCACTGGGGTGACTATTGCATCTGTCTTGCATCATAAAATCTTGGAACTTGGATTGTGGGGGTGATGAATTCAGGTTCATGGGGGCAGCTTCAAAGTTGGCAAATCCCAGAGAGTGATAGGATTGGCATTGAAAACCAGGCAAAGTTCCAAATTCTAGGTGGTTTGTTGGATGCTCAGCTTTGATGTCAAGTTGAAAATGTTGGTCCTTCTCTGAGACGTTGAAAGGAATTGCACCCATCCCTAGATAACTAGGGCTTTCATACGGAACCAAACCTGTAAGAGCATAGGACTGATTTTGTTGGGCCGAAGTTAATGAGACTGGGTTTGGTGTAGGCACCTGAATCTTCTCAGGCAAAAGATTATGTTGATTGTCGGGGTGATCTTCTAGTCCAGGTATGTGACTTTCTGCTGAATGCAACTTCTTGAGAAGGCTGTTAATGTCAGGAGGACAACAGATTTTGATGAAATCAGAGAATTCAAAACTACACCTTTTTGCCATTGTTTGAATGGAGACCCAGAAGCCCACCTCAGAGGTCCTTGACTGAAAAAATTCTTGTGAAAGCCTGTGCTCAAGGTCTGGAATCACTGCCTTCAGTAGGTCAACCAGCCCCCTACTTCTCTCTGTGATATTTTCTGTGTTTCCATGCACAGATGACAATGTATGTTCCATCTTTTGCATTTCAGAAAGCATCGCTTTGTAGATTCTACTTTTTTCCCACAAGTCAAATGAGCCATTGATTGCTTCCTCTTTGCTGGTGCATTTCTGTTTTTTTGGAAGAGGCAAGGCATCAGTTGAAGTTTCATGGGGCTGCCAATCCAAGAGTGTGCTTTCACTCAAGTTCCTTTCCTGTGAATCTTGTCCAACTGGCACCTCCTTGATATTGATTTTGCCGGTGAGCATCTCTGATGCAATCTGGTCTGAGATTTTTGTCGATCCACTCTTCGGGAGCGAAAGGCCGCGCTGCAGGAGAGGTCCATACACCATCTCCATGTCTTTGGTGAGAACTTCTTCTAAGCTAGCGGACTCCCAATCCATGGAGCTACTTCCGCAATCCACCATGGCCAACCTCAGTCTGGTTACTACGTGCCTGGGGCAGCATTTGAAGTCCCGGCTGTGGATGAGGGCGGAGAGAGGGTGAGTGGTGGGGCCGGGGCCGGGGGGAAGAGACCGAGGCTGTACTTGTGTGCGTCTTTTCTCTTTCTTTAGGATTGGTGCTCTGTGCGTTCTCCTTCTCTTTCTTTGGGTTTGCTTCTGTTTTCTCTGCCGTGTCTCCTTGTGAATTAAGCGTGAGTGTCTGTGTGTGGGGACTGTGACTCTGCGAGAGAGAGAGAGAGAGAGAGAGAGAGAGAGAGAGAAGAGTTTTTTCGCCTGTGCGTGCGCGCGGGTGGTATTGTAGGGGGAGGGACTTATGAGAGGTGGTGGGTGCAGCAGGAAATGAGAAATTATAACGAAAAAAAAGAGGCCAAAATGAATAGAAAATATTGAAAAATAAATAACAGGAAATGACAACGACAAATAAAATAATAATAATAATCGGAAAAGCGATCCTAATTCAGGGAGGTGGCCACGCTTTTCTCTACGAGTTCTCTCTTTGTTTCTGCTTACAGGAAGGGACAGAGGAAGACACACGCACGCACGCAGACACAGAGAGAGAGAGAGAGAGAGAGAGAGAGAGAGAGAGGGGGAGGGGCGGGCGCAGCCAGAATATGTTATGTGTAACACCCACGTACTCCCCCACCAACAACTACTTCTCCGCCTTTCGATCTCTTAACATCCAGTTCCCCCGCCCTTTTTCCCAAAAGCCTTTCGCTTTGCAACCACCTGCCACCCCCCCTTCCTTTCTAGGAAACCTTAACACATGTCTATTGCTATAGGTCCAAATTCCAATATCCCACAAATATGAATTTTAATTTATGAGATAGGTTTTTCACCTAGGTCATTCGATCCCTTGCTTAGAATGATTTCACATGCCTCTAGATGACCTTTTGTGATCGCTCGCATGCAATCGATAAGACCAGAAATATAAAAGTGTCCAAGGGATGAGTAAATTTGGGTGGAGCAAATGGCAAAGCCTACCACAAAACCTAGACTACACACATTTGAATACTTGAATGTGCATGCACTCCTTGGACTAGAGACCAACACTTTCATCTAAGAAGCCCAGTAATAATTTATACGCTCCTTTCAACCTAAAATATGCGCAAATGTTGTCTACCAACTCTGTCCAAAAAGCAACATATCGCAAAATGTGTCAAAGTGACTATGAGCCATCTTTGTGAATTGTTCACCTTATCAAAAACAAAATATGGGTGAGGAAGAAGCAATGGAAAAGTCATGATGTTGCATATGAAAATCAATGGTGTTAAAAAATCGTGCATATTTGTGATGTGAGATGTAGTTATTCACAAATAAATAGGTTGGTAGCCCTCAATTCGATCCCTTTTCCACATGGTGAGCTCTTATTTTCTCCATCATGTTCCAAAATCACTGTTACAATGTCATAATGGGTGTCACTAATGGGGAGACATTCTTTAATCAATCACCTTAACCTAAGCATGCTTGAGACCCCTCTAAACAAGGCAATCTAGAGATCTTCATGGTATGTTTATCAAGGTTTTGTGACTACTAACCTTACATGATTGTAATGGCTAGCTAAGAAATTGAAATGATAATGAGCTTCATGCATATTTGTCCTTACTAAAAGTATTTTCCCTTTTAAAACATGAGATAACTACTGCTTTTCAACTAATAACACAACCTTAAGTGACATTGCATGTGTATCAACTATTGAATTGATGTATAATACAACATCTCAATTACAATGTCTCTATTATCCAAAGAGAGTTCATGAATATTGATTTTGATTTATTTGGCCCAAGACTTACAAATCAAAGCCAAGTAGAGTGCGACTATGTGGAGCTTGCCCCTATGAACTAATAATGTATCAACATAAGGTGCCACTTTAAGTAACTTGATCTTTTAACAATTTGTGAAACCATAAACTAGGAACAAATTAATGTCACCTATCCATATAGAGATTTTGAAGCTCTAAAGAATCCTCCTCCATCTTAGATTGATTTTCTTAAAACTTGCAAGGAAATAATCAAATATGTGCATTCAAGGCTTGATTAAAAATTTTCCTTCACTAATAGACATTTGATAAATATATAAATTCAAATCTTCATCTTTGCTAATATTAAGCAAGGAAAGGGGCGGGGGGACATGTATCGACCTCAGACACCCTCCCACATGCATCCTTCCCATATGCCACGTGTCGATTTTTCAAGCAGCCACTTGCGTCCTGTTGCTCGTCCTCCCTCAAATTACTCTTTGGATATGAGTTTTCCGATATCCCATATGCATACTTCACCCAAATTGAAGGGGAAGGCACCTATAAGTACAAGCGTCAAGGTAGCTAGGTCACTGAGCTCTTCTCTCAACCTTTTAGCCTCTATGAAGGTCAAAGTGTTTGAATAATCGAAAACTTGACATATTCGATCAAGCACATATCTGAAAATTTCAATCAATAGTACATATTCATATAATGTACTGGATGTGTGATATATGTAATATGTCGAATCTCAATAGAAAGTGTTGTACATTCTAATTTTAATTATGCATATCAATTCGATATAAATTCGAATATGTTCAATTAATGCAAAAAATTCTATAATATCGCACATATAAATGGAAAACATGTATATAATGTAAATATAAATTTAGATATATTCGATTAACATTATACAATATATGAAGTATATATGAATATGTATTTTGATATGCATTTTTTAACTTGTACATATATAAGGAAACTATAATTTTATATATATTATATTATTCAATATAAATTCAGATATGCTTGATATACATATATATATGCATATGATATATGTAATATATATGAATATGTATATAATATGTGTACGTATATAACATACATTACAAATATCTAACTTCCTTTTATACATAATATATATAATATTAAATTATATGTAAAATAAATATATAAATATTAACATATTGATAGTACACACGTGTGTGTGTGTGCGCGTGCGTGCATCAATGTATTTATACATGTCACATTAGGTTGCCAAAACCATGATCCTTTCCCCTTAAACGCATAGCCCAATAACCCAAACCTTGATTTCTACTATCTCTCTTTTAAAAAATTTGTCCCCCAGACCTAATTCCACATTCTATTGTCCTAATTCTATCCCTTGAACATCCAACTACCTCATCCTCTAAGCATAATGCCATGCCCAAAACCGTGATTGATGTGTCACACCAAACATACCCTATTGATACTCCCATTACATGATCTATTCCATTGTTGTCAATGAAAACTAATAATACTATACAATTGATACGTGTGGTGCAATAATGTATTTTGGAATCTTGACATTATGCATGAAGTGCTTTGGTCATAGTTAATTGTTTGTAGGATCCTTTTAGACCTTATCCCTTAAGACACACACCACACCAAACTCACATGTAGGCATTGCCCATAGAATACACGACTCCTCACAAAAAGGTTCCTCCTTTGGTTGATTTACTCACACATGAAAATTCCATGTTTAACTTGGAGATTTTCAACCACATAATTTGCATTCTTAACCCAACTTATGATTGTGGATCAGAAGGTAGAGTTATCACATCACCAAATACAATTCAAGATGAATGGAAATTGTGCGATATAATTGTATAGGATATCAATGTGGATAAAAGAGAGGCTTGAGAGTGACCCTTCCCAATTTCCTTTTTTTAATGGGTAGAAGGATGCCTTGAATATTTACATTGTTGAGATGGCAAGCTCAACACGTGCGGACATTGATGATGGACCGCCTGGCTAGATGAGTCCGCACGTCTACACTTAGCACGTTGGTGGTCATTATGATACTCACATGGCAACTGACTTATCACTTATTATATTTAGTTTTTTACACCTACCTACAGCTGGCAAAGATATAACGCCAGTCGATTAGTATAGTTGGTTATGCATTGTTTGACTTAGAAGTCCACTTTCCTTTATGTTGTATCTTATCTATACTTTGTGTACATTGTATAGTGTGTGGAAGAAGAAGAAAAATCAGCAAGAAAACGTTTTGGCCTCCATTTCTCTTATTGTGTTATTGAGTGAGCTTCCTCTTATGTATACAATGTTTGTTTAGCGCAGCAGCTCAAGCAAATCCCCCCATTACTCGATTCTTGACATGGTATCAGAGCCGTGCCACTAAGAGAGGCTGATTTTAAAGGCTGAAGTGAAGGAGAAAAAGCAAGGTTCGAGCAAGCAAGCAACAGGTAAGAAGCTCTCCCATTCTTCCACACTCTCTCTTGGATGGTGCCTGTGGAGGCACCAGAAGCAGGGTCGAGCAAAAATCTCAGATTGCTGTGAGATTTGGTATGCGAGCAGATCATTGTATCATCTGTAGATAAGCCCTTTTGGGCTTGCCCGCAGTTATTTTGGGCATCTGACGCCGTTTTAGGTCCCGTTTTAGAGCCGCAAGGTTGCGAACAGCAGTTTCAGAGTACACTGTGATTTTGGCTATATTGTCCGAAAGTGGGTGCGCAGGTTACAGATTGCGAATCTGTAATTTTTGAGGTATTTGCAGGAAGCAGACATAAGATTTATCCACAAAAAGGTTGTAGATTACATATACTATTGAGCAATCAGTGAAAAAGGTTGCTTGGTGTACTGTTGTGCACGTATTGTGAAAGATTGCAGAAGACTAGCTTGCTGTGTTGTATCCTTGTTTGTGATAATGGCAGAGAACAGTGGAAATCCCATTATTGAGAAGCTCGACAAGAACAACTACCCTTCATGGAAGTTTCGTGTGATGAACTTTCTTATTGAAAAGGGCCTTTATGAGTTTGTTTCAGGTGAAGAAAAGGAGCCAAAGCTGGGGGGTATCCTTCTGACTGCAGATGAGTTAAAAGCATGGAAATAGTGGAATGGGAAAGACAAAAAGGTGATGTATTGGCTATCTACAGTCATTGATAATACTATGCTGGGACATATCAGAAATGCAGAAACTTCACATGCAGCTTGGATAATTTTTGAGAGCATGTTTTCAGTAAATACAAAGGCACGAAAGATTCAACTCAAGCAAGAGTTGAATGCCTTGAAGAAAGGGAAAATGACTGTCAATGAGTATGTGTTGAAGGTGAGGAGCATTACAGATGCTTTAGCAATGATTGATGCAATGCCTAATGATGATGATTTGGTTTCATCCACTTTGAGTGGCCTTAACAATGAGAAGGCATGGAAATCATTTGTTACTTCAATATATGTACGGAAGCCATTTCCAGATTTTGATGAACATGATTACCGTAGAGATCAATAGGCAGGGTGACTCATTTTAAAAAAATGGTGAACACGTTCAAGCATTTTACTCAAGTTTAGAAAGGGGACGTAGTAGATCCTCTTCGAGAGGTCGTGGTATGGGATGTGCTGGCGATAACTAGCAAAACAGGTTCAATCAACAGTTTGGCAAAATGAAGGTTTCTAAAGGCAGAGGAAACTTTAGAGGCAGGGGGAGCTCTAAAGGAAGAGGTGGATGGCAGAACAGAGGCTCTGAAAATTCTACTATTGTTTGCCATTATTGTGGCAAAACAGGACATATTGCAGCCAATTGTTATGCTAAGAAGGATGATATTCGCAGTGGTAAATTGCAGCAAGGAAACTATGCATCGTCTTTACGAAAGAATAAAGACAAAAATGAGCTTCTATTTGTTATGCAGCATATGATGAATGCAATTATAGGAAAGGGGACACATGATGATGTATGATATGTCGATCCAGGTGCATCTAATCATATGACCAGTCATGTTGAATGGTTTGGAGAGATGTAGGACTTACAAAACCCAGGTTATGTGCAGACAGGTGGTGATTCATGCCACCCAATTTCACACATTTGAAAGGTTCCCTTATCCTTGTATGATGGCCAGACAAAGAGTTTGATAGATGTATTACATGTGCCATCAATTACAAAGAATCTAGTGTCTATTGGCCAAATAATAGAGCAGGGGTTGCAGGTCTGATTTAATACAAAAGGTTGTTTTGTAGAAGAATTTAATGATAAGTGCATGTTGGCCGCAAAAGTAAGTAGAGTTGGCCGAATATTCACTTTAGATGCTGAAATTCTTGCAATGGATGCTGCTATGTATGCTAAAGGAAAAGGAGTAGTTACAGATATTGAAATATGGCATAAACGTATTGGACATGAAAATGTGCAAAGGCTGAAATTAATGCAGTCCAGAGGATTGGTTACAGGGTTGCCTTTATTTAGAGTTGTAGAATTGCATAAAGTCTATGAAGCATGCTAGTTTGGTAAGCAGGCAAGACAACCCTTCTCGCATGACAGAGAAGTGAGTAGAAAAATACTTGATGTAGTGCATACAGATGTTTGGGAGCCTACACAAAATGTATCTCTTGGTGGTAGCAAATACTTTGTCACATTTATTGATGACTATTCAAGGAAGCTATGGGTGTACTTCATGAAGAAAAAGAGTGATGTGTTTGAGCACTTCAAATCTTTTACGACAGCTGTTGAAACAGAAACAAGCTTAAAAGTGAAGTGCTTGAGATCAAATGGAGGGGGAGAGTACCTCTCTAATGAGTTTAGTGGCTTCTTGAGGACTCATGGGATAAAGAGGCAATTTACTTGCAGGTATATCCCACAGCAAAATGGTATTGCAGAAAGAAAAAGCAGGCATATTGCAGAAGTTGCATGGGCATTAATGGTTGAAAAGAATATGCCTAAACAGTTTTGGTTTGAGGCTGCCCATACTACTGTCTACATTATGAACAAAACTCCCATAGCTGCAGTTCATGGGATGACTCCTGAAGAGTGTTTTACTAGCAAGAAGCCTGATGTATCGCACTTGAAGGTATTTGGCTGTGTTGCATACGTTCATGTGCCAAATGAGCTACAGAAGAAGCTTGATCCAAAGGCAAAAAAATGTGTTTTTATTAGATACTCTTTAGAGCAAAAAGGGTATCGTTGTTATAACCCTGTTAGATGAGTTCAGAGTGAGCGGGGATGTTATCTTTGATGAGATGGGAAGTTGGTGTACACTTGCTGGTGATGTTTTGGATGATGATAATGATCAAGACAGTTATGTGCAGAAAGATAAACAAGAATCACGGAGTCTTAGTGGACTAGAAACATCATCTGGTACTACACCTACATTGAGCCCTTGATCTGGGAGGCTAAGAAGTAGCCCCACATCTTCAGGTGGATCTATAAGTGTTGCACAAGGGAAGGACAAAGGAAAGAAGAAAGTGCTGGATGGTAATGATGCATCTACCAGTCATTTGGGATTTGATGGAGATTCTAGTGGTTCGGAGAGTTTGGATGATGAGCTTGGCATTCCTTCAGTCAGGAAACCAGGTGTACAGAGAGCTCATAGTAATGTAAAGGCTCCATTGAGTGATTCGGTGATATGCAGATCTAGCAGGGTCAGATACCATGTTAAAAGATTTGGTTTTGAAGGTTATGCAGCTCACCATTATGCTTATATGGTGAAACTAGTTGAGGATGTTGAGCCTACTTGTTTTGAGGATGCTGTTGGTCATGCTCATTGGGATGTAGCAATGGATGAGGAGATGGTTACATTAGAAGCCAATAAGAGTTGGGATTTGGTACCCTTACCTAAGGGTAAGAAAGCTATTGGTTGTAAGTGGTTTTACAAAGTCAAGCATAATGCAGATGGTTCAGTTAGCAGGTATAAGGCTAGGCTAGTTGCAAAAGGCTATGCTCAAACATATGGCATAGATTATGAAGAGACATTTTGTCCAATTGCTAGGATGGCAACTGTTAGTTGTGTGATTGCCTTGGCAGCAGCCAAAGGTTGGAGTTTGCAGCAAATGGATGTTAAGAATGCCTTCTTGCATGGTGAATTGCAAAAAGAAGTGTATACAGAACAGTCAGCAGGTTATGAGGATTTAGAGCATCCCACATATGTGTGCAGGTTAAAGAAGGCGCTCTATGGGCTGAAGCAAGCACCTAGAGCATGGTCTGACAAGATCAGAGAGTATCTTGTCAATATTGGATTTTGTATTTCTGATGCTGATCACTCACTTTATGTGAGAAAGGGAGATGCAGGTTTGGTCATCATAGTCATCTATGTGGATGACTTGATTATTGCAGGTCACAGTGACAATGGGATTACTGAAGTTAAGGACTTCTTGAAGAAGAAGTTTGAAATGAAAGATTTGGGTGAGCTGAGATACTTTCTTGGTATTGAGGTGATCAGATGTGATGATGGTATATGCCTATCCCAAAGGCAGTATGGCTTGGATATGTTATCCAAGTATGGTATGACAGCATGTAAGCCTCTTTTAGTACCATTGGAGCAAAATGTGAAGTTGAGTGTTGACGTTAGGGATGAGATAGAATACCCTACTATGTTCAAGAGGATAGTAGGGAGTTTGATTTACATGACTATCACAAGGCCAAACTTGAGCTATGCTCTTGGCCTTATTAGTTAGTTTATGCAGATGCCTAAAAAGCCTCATTCGGATGCAATTAGATGTATATTGAGGTATGTGAAGTCCACATTACATTATGGACTTTTTTATGAGGCAAGTAAGGATGTACAGGTCTTTGGATACACAGATGCAGATTGGACTCGCAGCATGTCAGACAGAAGATCTACAAGTGGATTCATGTTTTCCCTTGGTAGTGTAGTAGTTACATGGAGCAGCAAAAAGCAACCTACAGTTGCTTTATCGAGTACAGAGGCTGAGTATAGAGGTGCTGCTATGGCATTATGTGAGGTGGTATGGATACAAAAGTTATTAGGTGATTTGGACGTATAGGGAGATGGTCCAGTTGTCATTCATTGTGACAACATGAGCAGCATACAGCTAGCTAGGAATCCAGTGTTCCATGCTAGGACAAAACACATTGAGGTGCACTACCACTTTGTGAGAGAGAAGATGCTTGCAGGAGAGATTGACTTGGTATATATCAGCACACAGGTTCAGATAGCTGACATTTTTACAAAGGCATTGGGTGGAGAGAAGCTTGGAAAGTTCCGAAGCTTACTTGGAGTTGCAAAGATAGAGTTGAGCTTGAGGGGGAGTGTTGAGATGGCAAGCTCAACACGTGCAGACATTGATAATGGACCGCCTGGCTAGATGAGTCCACACATCTACACTTAGCATGTTGATGGTCATTATGATACTCATATGGCCATTGACTTATCACTTATCATATTTAGTTTGTTACACCTACCTACAACTGGCAAAGATATAAGGCCAGTTGATAAGTGTAGTCGGTTATGCACTGTTTGACTTAGAAGGCCACTTTCCTTTATGTTGTATATTATCTATACTTTGTGTACATTGTATAGTGTGTGGAAGAAGAAGAAAAATCAGAAAGAAAACGTTTTGGCCTCCATCTCTCTTCTTGTGTTCTTGAGTGAGCTTCCTCTTGTGTATACAGTGTTCATTTGGCGCAACAGCTCAAGAAAATCCCCCCATTACACGATTCTTGACATACATTAGTAGCAAAGTACATGGCTAGTGCAATTTCTAGGCACCATGACTAGATTAGTGCTATCCCTCATGCCATCTAACAACATGGGTGCATATATTTGTGAGGGTTTTACACTGTGGCTATCCAATAGCCTTTGTGATCCCCCTCCACCTTAAGGGGTTATAGCCTTTATGTCTCCTCAACACCTTCACCTCCCATCATCTTTCCCCATTCCAAGCCACATCATGTATGGTGCTATATAAAAAGATTAAAAATGACAAAAAGAACGTGCTTTTGAATCTTGGCGAAAGATCTGTGCATGAAGCATCCAGAGAATTTAGGCATGGAGTGTCTATTCCCTATTAATAATACAAGTGCTTCACAATGGTTTTGGGTCTCATGGACATGCCACAATCAAGTGTACGGATTAATTCTTACTCACACCATATGAATCCACACCCCATGTGAATGCACCCTTGACAAGACATCCTTGAGAGCTAACCATGCCAAGACACCCTTGCCATGTCATCATAGAACCTTCTAGAAGATATGCCATATCATCATATGCATCATCGATGATGTCATCATGGAACATTCTAGAAGATCTTTAGCCACCCTCCAACACCTATAAAAGGAGGGGCTCACCATAGAGCTCTTCAGTCTTGCCAATGCTAGTCTTGGGAGCTCAAGGAGTTGAGACCTCCAAGTAACTTTGAGTTCCACTTCTAATTCTTGTCTAGTCATGGTATCTAGTCTTGTCTTGTCTTCCATTATACTCCTATTGTCTTGTCACCTTGTAATCTCCTAGTATGAAATCTTGTCTAGTATTGTCTTGTATCTTGTTCATCCTTGTCAAGGGAGATCTTGTAATTATGATATCTTATAACCATACCTACGATCTCGGGTTGTGGGATTCTTCATATCCTATCGAGTCCTATTTTCTATACCTATGGTCCCAAGTTGTGGGGTTTTTCGTATCTTGTTAAGTTATCATTGTATCATGTGTCCCTACATGGGATTATCTTGTAATTAGAATTCATGTAACAAATCTTGCATCTACTCTAGTCTCTCAAGCATACTCTAGTGCTCCCATAACAATTTGGCAAGACTACTTTGTAGCCCTATTGAGCACCATGGAGGTGACCCTTGAAAGAATTGTGGCCTCTATCCAGAACCTCCAACAATAAATTCAAGACTTGGATGAACAACAAGCGCAACTTCAAATAGAACAACCTATGTATCAAGGCCCTGCGCTTTAAGAGATGTAAGACCAAATTCAAGACTTGCAAAACAATAGAGGAAGTGATAGGATGATTCCACGTGTTTATCAACTCCCAACAAGAGAACCCAAGATCAACATGCTAGAGAAGTTCAATGGTGACTGTTCAAAGTTTAGGGGATTCTTGCAACAAGTAAAGCTTTATATCCTCATGCAACCATATAAGTATCTAGATGATTCTTCCAAGGTGGGATTCATTGGGAATTTGCTTTGTGGTCAAGCTTTATCACGGTTCGGCCCAATCTTGGAAAAGAATATGCTGATACTTCATAACCATGAGGCATTTCTTTGCAAGCTCGCTTTCACATTTGGAGATGTAGATGCTGGTCGAGTAGCAAAAACAAAACTTCGGAAGCTATGACAAGGTAACCACCCTGCCTTGCTTATGCATATGAATTTAGGCAACTAATTTGTGACCTCACTTGGAATGAGGATTATTTTATTAGCCAATTGAGATGGGGTCTTCAAGATGACATCAAGGACCTCATGCTCACTATGCCTGAGGAAAAACGCTCAATGATTATATCATGTAGGCCATCTAGTGTGATAATTGATTGTTTGAGAGGAAGCAAGATAAGCAAGAAGAATTAAGGTATCGCCAATGGAACCTAGCCCCAATTAGAGATCCAATCGAAGAAGAAACCAAACCCGAATCGATGCAAATATATAATATCAAATTCCAGGCCCCCTTGATCCCACAAGAAAAGTAAAGATGAAGAGAGAATCATCTATGCCCATATTGTGGAAACCCTGGACACATCACCCTAAATTGCCCAAAGGTCTCTTGATCCTAGCCACACCCATGGAAACTTTCCTTCTCATAGTCCAGATGATCTTGTTGAGAAAAACCCTTTCCTCAAAGCCTTGTTTGACTCTGGGGCTTTCACATGTTTCATGGATGATGGCTTTGTGAATAGATACTAGATTCTAGTACTCCAAAAGACCAAAATCCTACAGCAGCTAAAGTCATGGAGGGAAGACCTCTAGCATCTAGATATATTAGCAAGGAAACATGACCACTCATGGTAACTCTTGGCAATGCAAAAGATTACACATCATAAAAATCAAGGAAAGTTGGTATATCTAGGAGCCAAAGCCTTTATGCACATAGCAAGGCAGGAACCAACCTACATGATATATCATATACCAGCTCAAGTATCTAGTAAGGATGAGTCAGTCAAGCTACCAAGCCAGTATCAAGAATTCCAAGATGTCTTTGAAAAAAAGAATACAGATCTCTTACCCAAACACAAACCATATGTTCAACCATCTTTTGGACCCATCTACAGGCTATCCTGTGATGAACTAGCTAAACTATGTAAGAACATTGATACAAACTTAGCCAAGGGGTTCATTAGGCACTCGAAGTCTCCTGTTGGATCCCTAATTCTATTCGTCATCACGTAAAGAAGAAAGACGAGTCACTTCAAATGTGTGTGGATTATCAAGGACTCAATAAGATAACTGTCAAGAATTGATACCCTTTGCTGTTGATACCAGAGCTCTTAGAACGCCTTGGAAAAGCCAAAATCTTCACAAAGATTGATCTACGAGGGACTTATAATCTTGTACGGATTAGAGAAGGAGACAAATGGAAAACATATTTTCACACAAGTTATGGTCACTGCGAGTATGTTATTAAGCCATTTAGTCTCACCAATGCTCCTACAATGTTTCAACATATGATGAATGATATCTTCCAAGAGCATCTAGATGATTTTGTAGCTATATACTTGGATGATAGCTTGATATTCTTAAAAGATCCAAAGGAGCACAAGCACCATGTAAACTTAGTTTTGGAAAAGCTCAAAGAAAAATGACTATAAGAAAAACTTGAGAATTATTTTTTTCATCAGACAAAAGTGAAATTCTTAGGGTACAATGTCTCTCAGATAGGAATGTTCATGGGTCCCAAGAAGATCGAGACTATTCTTGACTAGCAGACATCCACATGTGTCTGCAATGTCCAATGTTTCCTTAGCTTTGCCAACTTCTGCACTATATTATCAAGGATTACTTAAAGATAGTCACACCACTCACCAGACTCATAGGAAACTCAAAGTTCTCATGGATCCCATAAGCCGAGAAGGCCTTCCAAACCCTAAAGACTGCTTTCACCACTGCCCCAATCCTAGTTCACCCATATCATACTAAGCCATTTTCCTTGGAGATCGATGCATCAAACTATGCCTTAGGAGCCATCTTGTCCTAGCATGGAGACAATGCTTATATGCATCTAGTGGCATTCCACTCAAGGAAGTTCTTCCCTCCAGAGATAAACTATGAAATCCATAACAAAGAACTCATTACCATTGTAGATGCCTTTGATACTTGGCGTCATCATCTAGAGGGTGTAGCCCATGTGATACCTGCAATAGGGCCAAGGTACCTCATCACAAACCACATGGGCTCTTGCAACCCTTGCCCGTTCCAATGCGACCCTAGTCTTCTTTGTGCATGGATTTCATAACAGATCTTTCCGAATCAAACAAATATGACTCAACTCTTGTCGTGGTAGATAGATTCATAAAAATGGCATAGTTTATCCCTACCACCAAGACAATCACAAGCGCAGCTACTGCTAGACTCTTTCTTAGATACATTTTTAGATTACACGGATTCCCAGATGACATCATCAGCATCGGGGTCCCCAATTCATATCTAGTTTTTGAAAGAGCCTTTGCAACCTCCTTGGAGTCCAAGTTAAGTTATCCATAACCAATCATCCAAAAACTAATGGTCAAACAAAACGAGTAAATCAAGTCTTGGAATAATATTTCTGCTGCACCATCAACTACCGTCTGAATGATTGATTTGAGATCTTGACTTTTGTAGAGTTTGCTTATAATAATAGTATCCATACATCTACCAAGCAAAATCCTTTCTTTGCAAACTATGGCCAGTATCCATAGATGGATGTACATCTCTCCAATCAAGTAAAGAACCTTGATACTTGAGATAAAGCACAACACCTAGCAGATATACACCAAGAACTCAAGCAACAAATTCAAAAGGCTCAAAATCAGTACAAGTACTATGCAGACTAGCATCATCTCCAACCCCCCCACATGTCCAGATTGAAGATCATGAAGAATTTGAGGTTGAGCATATCTTAGACTTGGTGCGCAAATCGGATGCTATATGCGCGCGTAGTGAACGCCGGAAGGTCCCCAAGAATAGAGAACTCTACTAAAACCCATAAAATAAGAAAAAGATTTTACACGACATGAAGTAAAAAGACAAATTGGGTACAATCTCCCCCATGCCTTGTGTGAGCGCTCCACAAGGCATGTATTTATAAATTTATTCATCTCCAAGCTAAAAAATAGCCCAATTTACAATTAGCATGCTTTGGCTTTTGTGTTTGCTTTTGCCCAAATAAAGAATAAAGCGGTTAGGCATCCCAAAAGTTGGGTTGTGCCCAAATAAAATGTCAAATAATGAAATATTTAAACCGAACACCTATGTGCATATAAAATAATAAATGTTTATCTAGTGCTTCAATAAATAAGCGCGCCTAAATAAATATTAGCGCCACGTCTTTAATGATAAGGCGCATGCCCATCAAAAATAATAATTTTTTCTAGGTAATCTGAATACATGCCATCGCCCTGGGTGCTTCTCGGTGCCACCGCTGCCTGCTCTACATAGTAACTGAAGCATTCACAATTGTTAAGAAATAATAAAATTTAACCGACAAAAGTGAATACCTAGTAGTCTTCAACTACAAAATAAATAAATAGGTTGGAATTCTGTCCTAACCTTAATTAAATACGAGTGCACTCTAAACTCATAGATGTCCATTAATTTAAATATGTATTTTATGGAATCACCCACGTGCACATTAAATTAACATGATGCTCGAAAAGGACAGGCGTCCCTGTCAACTTCTCGCACAAGGAATCTACCTTGTGTATGAGCCCCGACAAATAAATATAGTTTTACGGAATCCACCGCAAAACCTCATGGAATCCACCGTGGAATAAAAACCTCATGGAATCCACCGTGGTCTCACAAAATCCATCATGGAATATGCCTCCTAGCATCATACCCCCAGGGTGGGATAAAACTTGTCCTCAATTGCTATTAGCTCAATGTGGAGCAAGCAGTGAGGGGTAAGCACTTAGGTTGCGGGCGTGCATTCAATTGGGCCTCTTCAATAGGATGATTTTTAAATTTAACCAAATATCTAGAATATCTACGGCCAATTCTAGTGGTCATAAAGTCAGTGTCTAAAATAGTTTCAGGTTCAAGGATTTCAGTTTCTTCTTCTAGCAAAGGAGGGTTTTTATAGACAGGGTGGACATGTAATTGGCCTCTAAAAGGTCGTACCAAACTGTTATGAAAAGTATCGTGGATTTTCCAATGTTGGGGTAGTCCCAATTTAAATGTATTGATATTGATTTTGTGGATGATTTTGAAAAGTCCATATAGACAAGGTGGACATGTAATTGGCCTCTAAAAGGTCGTAACAAACTGTTATGAAAAGTATTGTGGATTTCTTAATGTTGGGGTAGTCCTAATTTAAATATATTGACATTGATTTTGTGGATGATTTTGAAAAGTCCATAAAATCTAGGTGCTAATTTAATAATAGTGTGTTTCTCAACACTTTATATAATCTTTTCTTTTCAATACGTAGCCAAACATAATCATTAACATTGAAACTCATAGCTTTTCTTTTCTTATTAGCTTATTTAGTGTATGATTGATAGGCTTTCACAATCATGTCTTTGACTTCAGCAAAAATAGTAGCATGTGTATTGGCAATATCATTAGCAACTTTAACTTTGTTTGACAATGATGTGACAGGTGTATGCAATCTATGTCCATAAATGATTTCAAAAGGTTATTTTCGTGTAGTTGTGTGTGCTGTATTATTGTATGCAAATTGAAGTAGATACAAATGTGTATCCCATGTTTGTGGTTTTGAAATTGTGTATGCACGCAAAAGATCTAAATTTCTACTGTTAGTAGCTTCTGTATGCCCATTGGTTTCAGGATGAAATGTAGATGAAAAATCAATCTTAGTATCTAAATTAGCAAACAAAGTAGTCCAAAAATTATTGCAAAATCTTGAATCATGATCTGAAATAATAACTTTTGGCAAACCATGGTTAATGAAAATAGTATTCAAAAACAATTATGCAGCTTGAGATGCAGTTAAATTTTTCTTGCATGGAAGGAAATATGCGTGTTTGCTAAATCGATCTACTGTAGTCCAAATCATATCATGATTAGCTTGTGTGTTAGGCAAACCAGTTATAAAATCCATTGAAATATGTTCCCATGGTTGTTCAGGAATTGGTAAAGGCATTAACAAACCATATTGCTTATCATGGTGTCACTTGACTCATTGATAAATTAAACATTTGAAAACAAAGTTAGAAATATCAGATTCCATTTGTGGCCAATAAAAATCTTCAACTAATGTTCTTAAAGTAGAAATAATATCTCTATGGCCTTGATATGGAGGACAAAGAATTTTGTGCAACACAAATGATCTAAATGGAATAGTGACACACAATCTTTTCTCATAAAATATAACTTCATCGGAATAAGACAAAGAATCAATTGGAATCTAGTCAGCTATTTATTCCAATCAGCTTGAAAACTGGGGTCCTGGTTATAGGTATCCTTCATAGGGATAAGGGAATCAAAAGATATAACGGAAATATTATGGATACTTAGTCTTCTACTCAATGCATCGGCAACAACATTCTCTTTTCCGGGTTGATATTGGATAAGTGGATGGAAACTTTGAATGAAAGCAGTCCATTTGATATGACGACCATAAATTTGTGTCTGACTAAGGAGATATTTGATACTTTGTTGGTCAATTTTGATAATGAATTTAGATCCCAGTAAATAGTGTTTCCATTGATGTAAGGCCTAAACCACAACTAACAATTCTTTATTATATGTGGAATACTTTAGCTCAGAGGGTTTAAGTTTGCAACTAAAATCAAGTAATTGCAAAACATGTGCATGTGTTAAAGTATGTTTCAATAAATCAAAAGACTTTTGCTGATTATCAAACCAATGATATACAACACATTTCTTTAATAATTTTGTTAAAGGCAATGCAAGCAATGAAAAATTTCTCACAAATTTTATGTAAAAGCTAGTAAGACATAAGAAAGAATATAACTCATACACATTTTTAGGGATTGGCCAATTTAAAATTACTTCTATCTTTTTAGGATAAACTTGAATACCATCAGAAGAAACAATGTGACCTAAGTATTCAGTGTGGGTTTGGAAAAATTCACTCTTGTCAAGGTTAGCATATAATTGATTTTCTTTCAACAATTTGAAAATCAAAGATGTTCATAATGCTCATCTCATTCTTACTGAAACCAATATATCATCAAAGAAAACAATTACACAATGCTGATACTTCAAAAATATACGATTCACAATTCGACTGAATGTACTTGGTGCATTAGTCAAATAAAAAGGCATAACAAGGAATTCATAATGACCAAACTGAGTTCTAAATGCAATCTTGAATATGTTAGGTGTATCCAATCGTACTTGATGATATCCAGATTTGAGATCTATCTTGCTAAACATGGTGGCTCCCTATAGTTTATCCATGAGGTCGTCTACCCTAGGGATCGAATATCTATTATTAACAGTGATCTTATTTAGGGCACGATAGTCAATGCACATCCTATAGGTATTATTTTTCTTCTTAATTAATAGGGCAGATGCACCAAAAGGAGAACTACTGGGCCTAATAAGTCATTGGGTTAATAGTTCTTCAACTTGGGCTTGGATTTCTTTCTGTTCAATTTGATTGTGTCTATAAGGTGCTTTACATGGTGGCTGAGAACCTCAAATTAAATCTATTTTATGATCTTCAGGACGTGTATGCGGTAAACCGGGGGGTAAATCAACATCAAAATGATTTTTAAATTGTGAAAGAAATTGTGAGTGCCTAGGATGCATCTGATTTTCCTTGGCTTCAATTTCATTCACCAATACTAAGTATGATTTGCTACCTTTTCTCAATACACGTTTAGCCTGTGTGTGACTCAATGGAAAATTATCAAATGTGTATATTCCATGTAATGTAATTTGTTTTCTGTTAGAATAAATTTTCATGGAATGTGTGGAATAATCTATATCGAGATTATATTTGTGACGCCAAGGCATTCCTAAAATAATGTCACTAGCTTGCAAAGGCATAACTAAGAAATTTATGCGCTCAACATAATCACCAATTTTAATTTTAAATCATGAACTTCTTGTGTACCATTGTATCTAGTGCCTAAGAATGCAGCTTTTATGCGATAATGAGTTGGAATAGTATGTAAATTCAATTCTTTTACCAACTTTACAAAAATAAAATCATGTGTGCTCCCATCATTATGCAAAACAATTCTTTCGTTAATGAATGAGGATTTGACATACCTGGTAAAATATCTGAAGCATCACCGACATCATCATCATCTTCCGTAAAATCTGGCATATCTTCATGGTCTTCGTCTTCAATTGCTCCCAAGTAATTGATGTAAACAGCTGGCTTCTTGGATTGACAATTCACTGCTAAGTGTTTAGGTTAGTGGCACTTGTAGCAAACTATAGACTTTGCTTTGGAAACATTATTGGTAATGGCTGAAAATTTAGGTATGTTGGGATTTGGATGGAGAGAAGGCTTAGGATTTGGATTTGTGTTTGATGGTAAAGAAGGAGGTCCAATCCAGGATTTATTGAAAGAAAAAGGAACAAAGAGATTTTGATTGAATCTTCAAAAGTTAGAATTGAATTGCTTTGTACTGAAGTTACTGTTAGTTGGAAAATTGTTGCGATCACTTTTCTCATCTACGAATTTTGTCTTCAGCATCATGGACCAAATAAATTACATCCTCAAAAGTCTTTGGCTTGAACATGTTCACTTCTGCATAGAAGTGACCAAGCAAACTAAACATATGCTTGCACTTGTGGATCGCCTCAGGAACATCTTCAAGCATTCGAAGTTGCAGTAAGGCACTCCAGAAACGGTCAATGTATTGCAGTATAGATTCACGATCTCTTTGTTGCAAAAGATCCCACTGTTTGATTGCTTTTTCATGGAATTGAGGTGGAAGAAAATTCTGCAAAAATTTCTTTTGAAAGGCCTCCCAAGTAGTAGGACAATCAATACTCTTACAGACAACAGTCCACCATAACGATGCTATGTCTACTAGATGGTTAGTAACACATTTGAGTTTATCTTTTTCAGCATACTGCTCTTCATGAAAATAATCATCAAATTGATTTATAAAAGCAAAAATAAAATTTTCGTCATGTTGCCCATTAAAAGTACGAAATTTGAAATTTCTTTTACTTATCTTGGCTTCTTTCCTAAGAGATTGTGCTTCAAGTGTTGCGTCAATCGTACGCCGCATAACATCTTCGGGTTGCATTCCACCTTGATCGTCAGTGGATTGTTGAAGAATAGCCAGTTGAGCTTGCAAAATTTGACATGCTTTTTGTTCCTCTTGAAGTTGCATCATAATTAGGTCCAATTTTTACTCCATGGTTAGTTCTGGTAAATCACCTTCGGCCATAAAATCTTCCATGTTTTGATCAGACATCTTGCAAAATCTCAAACAACCTCACACACTCGAAATCTTGTTAGAGGGATGAGTAGCTCAAGTTTGGGTTTACAGCTTGTTTTTAAAAAAAAAGGCTTTTTGCGATTTTGCTTCTTTTGCGGGTACGATAATTGATGCCGGTCTTCTTCCAAGCGTATACGTCTTCCATATAGTCTGCGTATGACAATTTGCTTTCTGAAAATTGTCTCTGTCAAGATGTAGGTGTGAACAGAGGCTTGCTGAAGGCTAGAAACGAGTTCAGGATTAGCTCAGTGTAAACAACTGCTATGGAGAAGATTGAAAATTGGAATCTTAAAGCTTTAATAAGCTTTAGCTTTAAGCTTTATACATAAAAGCTTAACTTAATCGTGAATTCAACGTGGAGGACGTCGGCAGCTTTTTCACGGCGACGACGACGATCAGTATATGTTGCCACTGCCGATTGTCAAACTTTGGAGGGCTTAAACTTTTTAAGCTTTTCTTTAAGTTTATAAACTCAACTTTAATGAAATTTCTTGTTTGTTTTCTGAGAAGAAGAAGACTTAACAAAGGAACTTGAGAAGTGGTCCTTCGCCTCTTGAGAGTGGTCCTTTGTGATCTGATAGCACAATAGGGGGTTCTTCACCACTAGGAACACACTGGTATTGACGGTTCATCGCAAGACTGCTTGTAGAGCCCGTTCGTTCCAAGAGCTTTGCCTTCGCGCGAGATGATAAGCGATTGAAAGCCCTTGATCTTAGCTTCACTCTGATACCACTGGTACGCAAATCGGATGCTGTATGCACATATAGTGAACGTCGGAAGGTTCCCAAGAACAAAGAACTCTACTAAAACTCATAAAGTAAGAAGAAGGTTTTGCATGACATGAAGCAAAAAGACAAATTGGGTACAATATTCCCCATGCCTTGTGTGAGCTCTTCACAAGGCATGTATTTATAAATTTATTCATCTCCAAGCTAAAAAATAGCCCAATTTACAATTAGCATGCTTTGGCTTTTGTGTTTGCTTTTGCCCAAATAAAGAATAAAGCGGTTGGGCATTCCAAAAGTCGAGCTATGTCCAAATACAATGTCCAATAATGAAATATTTAAATCGAGCGTCTATGTGTATACAAAATAATAAATGTTTGTCAAGTGCTTCAATAAATAAGCACGACTAAATAAATATTAGCGCCACGCCTTTAATGATAAGACGCACACCCATAAAAAATGATAATTTCTTCTGGGTAATCTGAATACACGCCATCGCTCGGTGCTTTCCAACGCCATCGCTGCCTGCTCTACACATTAACTGAAGCATTCACAATTGTTAGAAAATAATAAAATTAAACCAACAAAAGTTAATACCTAGCAATCTTGAGCTACAAAATAAATAAATATGTTGGAACTTTGTCCTAATCTTAATTAAATATGAGTGCACTCTAAAATCATAAACGTCCATTAATTTAAATATATATTATGCAGAATCACCCACCATGGAATCACCCACGTGTGCATTAAATTAACATGATGCCCAAAAAAGACAGGCATCCCTGTCAACTTCTCACACAAGGAATCCACCTTGTATACAAGCCCCGACAAATAAATATAGTTTTATGGAATCCACCGCAAAACCTCATGGAATCCACAATGGAATAAAAACCTCATAGAATCCACTATGGTCTCATGGAATCCACTGTGCAATATGCCTCCTGGCATCAAGACTTGAGGATCTCTTGAGATCGATTGGAATACCTTGTTCACTAGAAAGAATACGACATCAATGATCGCACTTGGAAACCTGTAGAATATCTCCAAAGAGCACCTCTCAAAGTTGAATAATTTCACAATAGGAATGGATCAAACCATCGAGCTGCTCCTCGTGGAACTCGTCGCTAGAGGGGGTGGTATTACAGACATGCTACGATCAAGTGTACGGATTAATTCTTACTCATGCCATATAAATCCACAACCCATGTGAACACACCCTTAATAGAACATCCTCGATCCAACCATGCGAACCCATCCTTGCCATGTGTCATCATAGAACTCTCCAAAAGATATGCCATATCATTGCCTGCATATCGATGATGCCATCATGGAACATTCTAGAAGATCTTTAGCAGCCCTCCAATATCTATAAAAGGAGGGGCTCGCCATCATAGAGCTCCTTAGTCTTGCCAATGCTAGTCTTGGAGCTCAAGGAGTTGAGACCTTCAAGTATAAGTAACTCGGAGTTCCAGTTCTACTTCTTATGTATCTAGTCTAGTCTTGTCTTCCATTATACTCCTATTGTCTTGTTACCTTGTAATCTCGTAGTACGAGATCTTGTCTAGTATTGCCGTGTATCTTGTTCATCCTCGTCAAGGGAGATCTTGTAATTCTAATGCCTTGTAACCATACCTACAGTCTCCTAGGTTGTGGGATCTTTCATATTCCATCGAGTCCTATTGTCTATACCTACAATCTCGGGCTATGGGATCTTTCATATTCTATTGAGTCCTATAGTCTATACCTATGGTCCTAGGTTGTGGGATTTTCCGTATCTTGTTAAGTTATCATTGTACCTTGTGCAACTATGTGGGATTATCTTGTAATCAGAATTCTTATAACAAATCTTGCATCCAGTCTAGTCTCTCAAGCACAGTCTAGTGCTCCCATAACATTAAGGTCTCACATGGTTTGTTTTTTGGAAACACAAATGGCCATTAATCATATTGCCATATAAGATATGTATCAAGTCATGTAATGTGTTAACCAATAGTAGTAGTGGCGCTTCAAAGTTTGATGTGAAGCACCGAGAGGAAACTAGGCGCAAAGCACCTAGTTTTTCATTATTATCACCTATTCCTTCCAAGCTTTTTGATATGTACAACCTTTGCACTTTGGAAACCTTGAACCAATTTTGACAATTAATCTTAAAGCCTAGCTTGAATTAAGTCAATGAATATATATAGCATATGTGATCTAGAAACGTTGGACTAATTTTGAAAGATAATTTCAAAGCCTAATTTGAATTGGGACAATGATAATGCACTTAAATTTATTGCCAAATAATAGCTTAACTTTGACACATGGAACACTTAATAGTCTTACCGTAAGACAAGGAAAACACAAGGAGAGAGGATCTATTTCTACCACTATCTAATTGGCTGCCATGATAAAAATGTTTACTTGTTCCACCATTCACAAGCAGAGAGGATCTATTTCTACCACTATCCAAATGGTTGCCACGATAAAATGTTTACTTGTTCCATGATTGTTGATAGGCATCCATATTGGTGCATTAGAAGCCTTAATAGTTTAGCTTGTCATGTTGTGGGGCAAATACTTTTGTCTATGCTTTCTCTCAAATCTATTCCCTCCAGGTTGGGATTCCCAACCAGGTTGGAAACTCCTTATGGAATCCACTGGTTTGTATGTGCTGGAGTGTGCAATCTAGTTCACAAGTAGGGACCTTTCTTAGCCATACATGAGATGCTTGCCCAAAGAGGTTCTCTTCTAGGTCATCACATGTGAGATTTGCTGTTGGTCAGCATAACTTTTTAGGCTATGAAAATAACATTTTAATTTTCCCAATTTCCTTTTGGCATACCCTACACATCTCAGCCATTTTGCTGGTGGAGAAGGGTCCCTCCTATATCAACACTTTTGATTATGCTCTAATTATGCTCTCCTCGATTAAAACCAGTTACCCCATGGTCGTGATATTTGGAAGTTAGCAACGAATATAAGGACCATAGGGTAACTGGTTTTGCGGACCTTGTGACAAGTCAGCAACATATAACGAGAGAGAAACCTTCATTATAAGGAGGTGGTATTATTGGGGTGTGGAAATTGTTTTTGGTATTGTCACATCAAATCGAAGTAGTTAATGGGGGGTAAACAAATGATCGATTGTCACTCGTGCCGCTCGTACGATGGAAGTCGTCCACCACCCTTCCCCTTTTAGGGACGGAGCCCTTAAGGCGCCCCACTTTCGAGATATCCCCACACCTCATATGGTAGTTGTCATAGGTTCTACTACCTCGTACCTATCATATGGCTCCCTCTCCTTCGCTCGTGTTTCACGGATCTCTAGACTCTCAGCTTTATATTGTCATTCCATATGCATATATTTCCGAAAAACAAGTGCGTACTTGTACTAGCAACGAAATTGTACAGGTATTTACAACATGTCACATCACTATCTTTGAGCTTCGCAAACACTCTCGCATGCTAAGCGAACGCTCTGCCATCCGAGCTACATCCCCAAGTTTGGAGCTTAGCAAACACTTTGAAGTCCTCATTAACCTTTTCCTTTAATGCAGCCTTTTTAGTGCCCTTTGATGAGATATAGTGATGGCTTTGTCCATGGAAGAAGGATCCAAGATGCGGTGTTGAATCTTGTCTACTCTACGGATTATGCCATGGCAATGCATGGAGATTTTCTCCTCATCTGCAACATGGACTGGGACAAGGCTTACGATAGAGTAAGCTAGACATCCATCTTGGCAATCCTATCGGCAATGGCGTTCGATTGTCCATCTAACAACTTCTCCCTTTAGAGGAGCCTTGGCTATTGTTAACATTAATGGTTCTCTTTCTTTCCCATTTATGCTTCGCAAGTCCATCTAGCAAGCAAGGATGCCCACTAACACCTCTGCTCTTCATCCTAATCATAGATCCCCTACTCCACATAATTGACTTGGCCATTCAAAGAGAAACCGTTAGAGAACTCCCCCTTCTTGATGGATAACAAGTGGTTACCTAGTTTTTTGTTGATGACAATGCTTCAATTGTGGAGGCTACTAAAGAATCAATCACTCACGTTTTGGAAATCTACACTGAATTCTCACAACTTTTAGCATCTAAAATCAATCAAACTAAAACTGAACTTTTCTTCCTCTCATGGAGTGAGCATGACTAGTGGGTGCTGCAACTCAACTTCCATGTTATGAAGCTAGGCGAGTTGGTGAGATACTTAAGAGCACCCATGGGTTGGGGTCTCTCTCTTCGATGATTTCAATGGTTCTACAATAAATTTCAGAATTAAATGAAGGATTGGAACTCACCCTTGTGCTCCTTATCAGGCAGATTGACGATTACTAAGAGCTTGATTACATCTTTAGTGGTGTATGTGGCCTCACTCCTAGCCTTCGATCAATAGCATGGTCCAAGTTGGAAAAGTTCATGAGAAGGTTTCTATTGTCTTATAGTGGCAAACAATCCATGGTAGAAATCAATTGTCCTGATGGAACCCAAAGAGTGTAGAGGAGCTCGGCTAGAGAGACTAGCTGATAAAGCTAGGAGGTTGCACATGAGTCTACTTAAAATGATGGACTCTCGCTAACCATGGATGGTTATCTTGGAGAGGTGGATTACATTTGCAAGAATCAAAAGATTTGTGTGAGATGATGTCAATTGGCAAGATGTCTTAACCTATTCCAAGGGCAACATCAAGGTCCCACAATTAGAGGCAGCTCAGGTGATGATAGCAAGTTGGCAAAAAACACTCACCACATGGAGCTCAAGAGGAGTGATATAAGGTGAGACATCATTAAGCAGAAATATCTTGCTCTCTTTGTATGGATATGACCCTGAGATGGCACTAGTACACAGAAAGCCTTGAATTGCAAGGGCTCTCATTGGTGGTGGCTGAGGGATGAACACATTGATTTATGCTTGACAATGATTGTAGATTTATTCTTTACATGCTCCGAATGCTTCCATATTGCAATGTCTAATGCCTTGAGCATTGTTTGCTCATTTTAGAGCTGGTTTACTACTGGTTATACAACAGGCCTTATGCTGGTTACGATTCTTGGCAAGGATCTCCTTCATGTTTACATGAGTTCTATGTATCTTTTGGTGCTCGTATGGACATTTTTTGATGCTAGGATGTTGTTGTGATGTCTTGAGATGTTTCTGAGTTGATTTGGGTATGTATTGAGCTCATTTTAACTATCATTTTGCTGTTGTAATACAACTTATAGCCAACACTCATATGGACAAGTCATCCATAAAGTGGCTTGATACCGATCGAGTACTTCTAGTGGATGTATTGAATCTTTGGGTATCATGTACATATATGAAGATATTTACAAGAGTTTTTAAGTTTCAAATCAAAACTGCATTTGCTATTTTTGAAGCCTGGTTACACTATCACTAATTGTGGCAAACACACTTGCGTTATGTCTTGAACAAGTGATGATAATTGCAGCTACAACTAGTAAACTATAATAAGGTTTTGGAGACTGTTTGAAGCTATTGTTGTTGCTCAACTGAAAAGACATTACATTGTCTCGAAGTGGTAGCATTATAGCTAATGCAATAGGAAACGATAACATCACTCAGATTATGGGGGAGAAATTGGACAATAAGAAATTTTCTCTATGGAAGTTCACAATGCAAAACTTCATGATTGGAAGAGGTTATTGGGATTTATGTAATGGAGATGAAGGTGAAGGTTTCCCGATAGAAATCCTACTCCTAAGCAACAAAGAGCTCATAAGCAGTAGATGGAAAGAACTAGTAAAGTTTTACATTGCTTCTCCTTATACATATTAGATGCTATGGCCATGCAAATCACTAATTGTTGGACTCCAAAGGATGCATGGGAGATTCTTATGAAAAACTATAGTAATATTGCTTATGCATGGAAAATTTAGCTAAAGAAGTAGTTCAATAATATGTTGAGAAATGGGAGAAGCATATGGGCTTATAGCATAGAAGTTAAAACCATTGCAAATTAGCTTGCTTCTATTGGATAGAAGGTCAAAGATGATGATACGATTGTAGTTACTTTGAATGGATGAGGTAAGGGATACAAAGCCTCTGACACATCAATTTCTGTATGACCAGACCTCCCTGGTTGGGATGAGTTACTTGCATTACTGCTATATGAATAAGTCAAACTTGGTTTGAATACATGTTTGAGTACTCTTAGAGTAGAGATACCATCTTTTACTCTGCTCAGAGGAACTAGAGGTGGCAAGGCTTGTGGAGCTTCTCAAGGTGATGGTAACACTCCAAATGCTTATGGACAATAGCAAAAAAATTATTGGTAGAATCAAGATGCACAAGGTCAAAGAGGATTAGGATCCTTTTTGAGATAGGGGGAGATCACCTAGAGACAAAGGTGGTTCTTGGAAATCTCATGATTAGTCAAATAGAGACAAAGACTGTCATTAGTGTGGCAGTTATGGACATATAGCAAAAGATTGTGATTAAAAGTAGATTGACATAAAAGTAAAAGACATACAACATGATAACTATGCATCCTCTAGTAATGCTAATGATGATTAGTCAGATAACTATTTGCTATGACACATTTATCAAAGGGTATGCTTGAGTAAGGCAAGGCTGATGAAAAGTGGTGCATTGACTTAGGTACCTCAAATCATATGACCTTGCATGGAGAATGGTTTGATGAGATGGTTGTAGGATCTCATGGCTATGTATGTAGTATTGGTGATGCTATGCAACATGACATAAAAAATATAGGTGTTGTATCGCTAGTCATACATAATGGGAAGAAAAAGAGTCAGTATGATATGTTGCATGTATCATCTATCACTAAAACATTATTGCCTTTGGACAAATGGCAGAGCGAAATTTGCAAGCCAAATTTAATAGAAATGTTTTTTTATTAAAGAGTATAAAAATGGCTACAAGCGGATTTCTAAAGGCAAAAGGAATAGTAGGATGGTTACCTTGGATGCTACTGTTCCTAGTTAAAGGTAGCCATGTTTGCTCATGACAATAGAGAAATGTGGAAATCTAGCATAAGCGCATTGGATATGTAAACATACAACGATTGAAAACCATACAACAAAAGGAGATTGTACTTAGTTTTTCCAAAAGTTAAGTACATGGAGTTAGGACATGTATGCTTTGCTTACCAATTCAGGAAGCAAGAAAGACTTTTGTATATTAGACATGCTAAAAATAGTACTAGATCATTGATGTTGGTGCATTCAGATGTTTGGGGTCGAATGCATAATGCATCCTTCAGTGGTGGTACAAGATATTATGTCTTGTTTATTGATGATTTAAATAGATATACTTGAATGTATATTTTGAAGCACAAGGATGAAGTGCTAGATGTTTTCAAGGATTTTTAAACACATGATGAAAAAGAGTTGGAATGTTATATCTCATGCTTAAGATTTGATGGAGATAATGAGTATGTCTCTCATGAATTTGACAAGTACTTGGCTAAGTATGGCATCAAAAGGAAACTTACATGTAGTTATATATCACAATAGAATGGTGTGGTAGAAAATAAAAATAGGGTGCTTATGGAAGCTACAAGAGCCATGCTAAAGGAGAAGAATTTACCAAACTATTATTGGGATGAAGTAGTTGTAATTGTAGTATATGTCTTGAATAGAACTCCTACAATTGGTAGTCATGATCTTACACTGTATGAGAAACTCTATGGGCACAAACTAGATATCAACCATCTTAAAGTCTTTGGATGTGTTGCTTATGTGTGCCAAATGAGAAAGAAGTTAGATCTGGAGGTTGCTAAGTGTGTCTTTATTGGCTATACACATGACAAAAAAGCCTACGAATGCTACAATCCAATGACCCATAAAGCATTGGTTAGTAGGGATGTAGTGTTTGATGAGCTACCTCCATGGTATGGTAGTCCAAATGTGGTTGTTTCACATGGACCAATAGATGCTATTCATGCTGAATTTTTTACTATGGATAGTACCATTATTAGTGGCCTCACAGGAGACACATCCTCTACTATTGGTCCAAGGCAGGTTGCTTGCGCAATCATGGGTCTATGTCCACTGACAGAGACATGTCAATGAGGGGGATATTAGATAAAGTCAAAGGAAAGATGTTTGAAGATGTTACTGGGCTACTTACTTCTAGCTATGAGTCACATGGCAGTGATAGTCTTGACAATGAACTTGGTATACTGTCTATTACTACACTTGGAGTTAGGAAAAGCAGGTATGTGCCACCTTATGAGAGGGAATCATGTAGTGCATTGTAGTTAAGAAGGTTAGAGAGAGTCAAAAAGCTTGCTGATAGGCTGACTTACAGTGGGTATTCACCCAGATACTTTTCTTACATGACTAAAGTGATGGGTCATAAAGAGCCTATGAAGTTCATGAAGCAGTTGGTGATGAGAATTGGTGTGCAGCTATGGATGAAAAATATGTTGCATTGGCAAAAAATGACACTTGGTATTTGGTCAGATTACATGAAAACACCCATTCGATGGAAATGGGTTTACAAAGTGAAATGCAAAGCAGATGGATCTCTGGAGAGATACAAAGCATGGTTGGTTGCTAAAGGGTATGCATAACAATATGGTCTTGATTATGAGGAGAGTTTTGTTGGAATGAATGGATCTAAGCATGGCTATGGTGGCTTGAACACATAGAGTGAACTCATGAAGACATAGAGATGAAGATAGAATGTCACACAAGTGAATTAGGTTCCAAGATTGAGACTTGGACTCATAAACACAATCTTGTGTGTGTAGACAATGGCACAGCACTTGAATGGAAGGAAAAAAATACTATGACATTTCATTCAAAATGAAAGGAAAGTACAATGCTTTATAGCTTGAGGATAGGTCCACTTTTCTACTTTGTGCTTATGGGATTTTGGATAGCTTGCATATCCTTTACCCAAACTGCTCCATACAAAGAGGCTACATTGGGTGTGATTGCCTAAATCTTAACACCCGTCCTCAATCACAACCTAAAAGGCACAAATTATGGAGAGGCTTTAGTAAGTCAGCACTTGCAAAGTGGGGGCACACCACAAACACGGTAAACACCAAAGGAGGCTGCCACAAAAAATGCTAAGTGTGGGTACCAAAGACATGGTGTACTTCCAAATGCTATAATAGGGGCCTCACAAAGTGTACAGAGGTTGTAATGCCAGGTTACATGAGGAGTTTACAAAGCTTATGGTGACAGAAGCATTAGGGCAAGGTTATACAAGGCTTCAAAAAAGTCTATCAGAGTAGTGAGAAAAGAAGGACTAGTGAGGCTTGTCCTTCTGCTCTTGATGATCTTCTTCTTCTTCTTCTTCTTCTTCTTCTTCTTTATGCTTTGCTCCATGATCTTCTTCTTCTTTTACAATTGCAAGATAGGCCTTTTGAGACCTCTTTCTAGCATGGCAAAACTTCTCAATGTGTCTGATCCTTTTGCGGAAGTCACAAAATAGCTGGTCCTTTTTCCTTTGTTTCGGTTATTGACATATACAACATTTGTTCACATCCTTAGAAGTACTTGACTCTTCTTTATTTTTGATATTCTTTTCTTATTCCAATAGAGAGGCCTTAATGTCAACCAATTTAGGGTTTTCCATGTTGATTAAAGTGGTTGAAACATTATCATAATCAGGAGGCAAAATTTTTGGCAAGACACCAATACATATATCTTCATCCATTTTCAAATTTATTCCTGCAAGTTGGGTTAGAAGACTTTCCACGTAGTTTAGATGGGATTCCATGTAAGAGGCTTCATGTCAAGTCAAAAAAATTCAATCAATAACCATACTTTGAGAACTTGGACTGTGCACCAAACAAAGTATCCAATCTATCCCAAGTGTCATGGGATATCTCATAAGCATCCATGTGATGGATGTAGCTGTCATCCAACTCAAGCTTTATAATGGCTTGAGCCTTGTCATCTCCTTTTTTCCAATCAACTGCAAGAGTTGCATCGCGGGGCTTCTTCTCTTGTCCATTGGTGATGGCCCATAGGCCCTTCTTCATTAGGATGAGCTTGATGCGGGTTTGCTAGGTGTGAAACCTGACTTCTTTGAAGTGACATGCCAGTGAGTCTTTGCCCATGTTGGATGGCCATAGTAGTAGCAAATCAACACCAAATTCTTAGATCTGAGTAGCAAAAGAATTAATCTTGAGTGTTCTAATAAGCACAAGTGCCAAAAAGCATAGATTAGTATCAAGAGATACTAGGTGTGAAGAACTAGATGTGATGCTTGTCTTGTAACCTATGAGTCTCCTCCTTGCTGGTAAACCAGTTGAATGCTTGTTGGGTCTTTAGTGTGATAGTAGATCATAGTGACAACAAGTTTCTTGAACTGAGAGGAATAAAGAAATAATAACAAATATGAGCTTTGGTGCTTGTGGCTATGGATGCCACAGTAGGGTTTCTTAGGGAGGAGACTGTTTTTTTGCTTCCGATAGATCAAAGCGTGCACCATTCAGTTGGATATTTGATGGGAAGATAGCCTAGACCAAGGGCTCTAAATGCCCAATACACACAGGAGGAATCACAATGAATAGAGGCAATGCGGGTTGTATGGCTAGAGACAAGTGCATTTTAGGCAGTGAGCTAGAATTTGTGCAATGCCAACGTCTGTGATCAACAATGTGTAGCTAGATACAACAATTAGAAGCACCTAGAGTTGGGGATAAAATCCCTAGAAGGAAGCTCATGAAGATATGCCTTGTACAAAGAGATCCAAGAGCTCCGATGTGACAGGGTATAGGTTTGGCTGTTGCACACATAAAGAGAAGAGTAGAGATGAAGGTGGAATTGAGTTCATAAGTTGGCAATGAGTTGACCAAAAGTGAAGAGGAGCATAGGCTATGGTAGAGACAATGTCAACTAGTAAGAAGGTTTGACTATTGGTAAGATACATGCATGGCATTAGTGTGTAGTTATCCTTATCGACATAAAATATCATGCATCAAGACAAGCCAAAGGAGCTCAAGAGCAAAAAAAGGTTTAATTTTTTATTACCAGACAAGTGCCAACAACCACATAATAATGTGTATTTGAGGTATTGTCCACATTACATTGATTACACCTATCCTACAAACTACCATACTTGTACTTGTGAATGAACTACCTACATCATAACTGTAGGTATTGTCCACATTACATTGATTACACCTATCCTATAAACTACCATACTTGTGATTGAACTACTTACATCAAGAACCCATGTAGGTATTAATAAGCTTGGACATAATTGATTTGATGTTTATAAGTAGGCGCAAATAGACTATGCAACCTATTGCAGCCATACTTGAGCATTTCATTCAATTATTGCAACCAATTTTTTAGCATTTTATTCAAATAATTATGTATTCAAAACACAAAGGAATGAGGGATCATGGACCCAATCCTTGAAGCACTACTAGCCACATGGAGGCAGACTGATGTAGATGTGCACTTCTAGTTCTTCCTATGGCTTTGTATCATCGATGTAGCCCCACTTAGAGCCTTTAGTACATGCCATAGTGGAAGCTTGTTGAATCTGTGTGCTTGATTCAATTAGAAAAAAAAGTTTTGGACGTATTGTAATCCTATTGAAAATGCGTGGGTAATGGTGCTGCAAAGTTTGTGAAGCTCAATCAATTGCTATTTCAAAGAGGCTGATTCAAGCCTACATCTTCTCTCTTATGGTTGCCCAACTGGTTGTGGTGATTGCACTAGTTAATAGCAAGCAAAAGAAATCCTTTAATCAACTTCTTTGTAATTTGAACAATGAGCTTTTGGTCCATAATTGGCAACTCGTTCATATAGTCCTCATGGTTGGCTAAACAAATGCCGGCCACATTTATCACGTGCCATAAACGATGGGAGCCACTAACAAGAAGAAACAATGAATTTCAAAACTTATTCATTTGTTGGAGATTTGAGAGAAGTGGAATCTCACTAACCCTTGTGGGATCAATTACAAAGAACCCTATAGTTCTTGGACATTGTGTTGATACAACTTTCCATTATGTAGTTGATCAAGTTGCTATCCTATAATTTTCACCCCAAACTTAGAACATCTTGCCTGAAAAGAATTTAATATTACTCTCAAACTTATGATTTATCTCATCATATGGCATCCCATCTCTCCATAATACTATAATAAACACTTCATTGGCACACTTAAATACCAACACAATGAATGTACCCTTCTCTCAAGAACTTAGCCATCCTTGGCAAAATATGACTTCACAACTGCAATTCAAACTCAAGTCAGTCACAAATTAAAGAAACTAGCGAGCAATATTATTCAAAAAGATAAATGGCAAAACAAGCCTAAAACATCATCTTGAAAGTCTCTAACACAACATATGTCATCAACTTGCAAAGTAGCATTGTGGGCCAATTAAAAGAACCCAAAATTTGAATCTTCTTCATCATGTCTTCAACTTTAATCATGTAAATCTTTGCATCATCCATCCCAATGATGAACGAGCCAATCTCATGCTAAAACACATAAGGTGCTATCTACACGTTTACTTATAGTGGAGCACCATCATCTTTGTTGTCTTTCACCTCCTCTTGTGCCCCATACTCAATATGCCAACTCTTGGCTTCATGTCCTTGATCACACATATTACCATGTTGCAAGTGTGTCTCCACCATACTTACTTGATCAATTACCTCGTCAAATAAAGCTATTGTCTTCTAATTGTGTGTTTGTTTTTCCTTTGTAGATGGCTTATTGACACAACAAAATTGTTATGATTGCAAGAAAAGCTATAGGCCATACTAGAGAAAAATAGATATCCTTGCATCACCTAAGAGGAGTCTAGGCTCCTCTTTGTGAACATCCAACACATGACATAAAAGCAATGTAAAGTAACTATAAAAACAACAAGCACAAAACAACACATCATATTTTTAATAGCTCATGATAGATCAAGGAGGAAATTATTACATGTATTCTCTCTATATCTCTCTCCTCTTGTCATATTTAATCTCCCTCACTTTCACATTTCTCTCCCTCGCTCCCTTTCCTTCTCCCCCACTTTATCATTATTTCCCTCTCTCGCACTCTCTATTTCCTTTTTCTACCTATTTACCATCTATGCTCCCTCTCTCTCTCTTTCTCTCTACTGTACCAGCCTCCAGCCAGCCCTCCGGGCTCACACTACAGCAAGCTGAGGACCAGCGTACCCGACGCCGCATGAGGATCCGTGGGTTTCGGACCCCACAGCCACACTGATAGGAGATCCGGAGGATTCTTGATCTACATGGACAACAGACTGAGATCCGACGACACTCGACACATTGGATCTCAGATCTCCAGTTTGCTCTTTCTCCACCGCCGATGTACCACATCTTGCATCCAGGAGGGATCACCTACTATTAGCGACTTCGACGACTGCTACTACATCCCAGGATAGTATATCTCCCTGCATCTGTTACGTATACACATTGCACCACTTTATCACAGGCCGACAATTGTTCCCCTATCACAGCCGACATTTGTTCCCCTTTTGTAGCCATTATCTGGAGTACCAGAGCTACATACGCACATACACATACACGACACTTATCACACTCACAGCACCGTATTTTCAGTTTCCAGTTTTTAGCTTTTCATTCAGCACTTTTATTTTGGATAGCTGGACCTCATCAGTTGTATCACAGTTTGTCTCATAGGCCAGTTTTGGTCTTTAGAAGACGTTAATATAACCTTCTTTCTTTCTTCTTTCTCTCTCTCTCTCTCTCATTTATTTATTTATTTGTGTGTGCTTATCTCTAACTCTCTCCTTCTCACTCTTATCTCCCTCTTTCTCTATCTTTCCTTGTCCATATGACTCTCTTTTTCCATCTTTCTCCCTATCTCTCTCTCTCTCTCTCCTCCACTATCACTCACACACACACACACACACACACACACTCTCTCTCTCTCTCTCTATGATTACTATTATTATTTTTGGGAAGGGGGGTTTATGTTCAATTTTTCAAAAATAAAGCTACCAATGAATTTACAACATACTCCTATTTTTTGAAACCATAAATACTTTAGAGAAGGAGCTCAAGGCTACTCCTAGTTTGCACTTATTGCAATGTTACATTCATTCATGCACACAAAGGCCTTTCGTGGGTATTTTCTTTCCATCTCAAAAAATTTGCATTGACTTTTATTTGCATGTAATTTATGCTTTTTGAGAACCTCAAAGACTAAGCAAAGATATTTCTAATGTTCTTCTTTAGAATGAATGCAAATAAGGATATTGCCCATATCCTCAAACTGAGCAGGATGAAAAGCAACAACTTTGTGGGTAACACTGCTCATAGGGCGGTTACCATTTAAGCCCTTGTCATCCCCACTAAGTTCTCCTCATTCGTCTTATGATGTCGTTGTCGTGCTGCTATACATCCGAGCCGTAAACACCTCCATTTTTGTTGTGCATCTGTGTTATCTTTTCATGTGTGTTTCATTGTGTTTGATTGCTGTGTTATCTTTCCGTCCTTTTCTGTACCTGCATCCAATGTACATACTCCACTTGTGTGTTTGTGTTTGCGTGTGTTTGTGTTTGTGTGCATGTTGTGTGTGTGTCAAAAAAATATGAAAAAATGATGCCAAAGAATATTATCATGCTGTCAATTTCAATGATGAACTCCAAGAAAAGTGCAGGAAACCGTGGAATCAAAGGAAGCTTTGAGAAAGCCGACAAAGATGCTTTGAGTCTACCAGAGTCTACTACTAATGAAGACAAGCTCATTCTCTATGGATTGTTCAAGCAAGCCACGGTTGGTGATTGTAACACAAGCCGCCCGGAATTTTTGAGGTAAAACCAAGGAAACAACAATGGAAGAGTACATTATCAAAGTAACATAGCTCCAAGAAGCATGATTTGCTTACTTAGTTTTTTAGTAGCAGACTTTGCTGTAAAGACCCTAGTTTACCATTTCAGAACTGGTTTGATGCAAGTCAATTCATCATATCTCTGGAGTTGCATCTAAGCAGGCATAGTTGGCTTCCTCGTGGGAGGAACTTCACTAAAGGGCCCAGAATTTGCAACTATTTGCAACTTTGATATTGGAGAATTTGGGTCTGGAACGCTATGAAAAGAATTTCAAGAAGGGAAATTTAAAAACAGCACTTGTCGAAGGAAAAAAAGGACGCACTGATATTGGAGGGAAAGAGCTTTTCCTGGGGGCCTGTTTTTTTTTGGAAGACCGACTGGCAGCTGCTCAAAGATGGGGAAGTCAAGTCTATGCAAGGAACTGATAATTAGCAGGCTTCTGGTACCACAAAATCTCTATGTGAGAGGGCCATGGATACTACCAGGGATGGAGTAAATGTTAGATATGATCAATGCCCCACCCTCATTAGGTGCTACCAATGATCCATGGTGCTCAAAGTTGTAAGGCCCCCATTATGAGGAGAAGCCAAATGTGAGCCCGGACATTGGTTGAGTCCTGACTTGTATATCAGATGAGGTCTATGTGACCGGATGGCAAAAAGGTGACTGTTGTGGGTCTAATCTTTGGGTTAGACGGAGTGGTTAAGCTGGTAGCAACTCGAGGCACATTGCATTGAGTTGCGTGGTAAGGGAGTTAAAAGGGGCCCCTATTGTGGGGTCCGGGGGCCGCGGAAGCGGCCCCTGGCTGGGGGGTCCCAGGGGGGCCAGCGGCCCCCCTGGCGGGGGTCCGGGGGCAGCGCCCCCGGCCCGATGGTAAAGGGAATATTCCCTGGAATATTCCCTGGCCGACTAGTGGAGGCTCATATGGTAGGTCGGTCAGCAGGCCGACCTAACGACCTTCGCGGGCTATAAAAGCTAAACCCCTTCGCAGCCATCTCACACTCATCTTTCACCCAGTCAGAGTTGTTGTTCCAGCTAGCCTTAAGCTCTTCACCTATCTTCTGTCTAGATCGCCATCTAAGCTTCACACAGTGGAAGCGCACGGGTGGACAGAGCCATCTTTGTATCAGTTGTTTGGAGTTAAAGAATTTTACTGATTCTCCTCTTATCTGTTGTGTACTCTCTATCTCTTTCTCAGATTCTGTTCGCTGCGCCGTGTATTATTTTACATGGTATCAGAGCCCAGGGGGCTCTAGAGATCGGAGAGAGTGCAAGAGGCAAAGGCTTCAACAGCAAAGAGAAACGATGTCGACTCCGGGAAGCAGTTCTGGCGCATCAGGAAGCGGTGCAGGAGGTGGTGCTGCTGTACCGGCTATTCAAACACTGAGGATTCGTCCACCAACCTTCAGCGAAGGCAAGTTAGATGGTACAAACTACACCTTGTGGAAGTTCAAAATTACTACTATCCTTGATTCTTATGAGCTTCTGGAGACTGTGCTGGGGACTGACGCAGAACCACAGCCTACCCCCGACCCATCAAATCCTAGTGTGATGATTCCTCCGAATGCAGATCTTCTACGAGCTTGGAAACGAAGGAATGCAGATGCATTGTGTGCCTTAGTTACAAGCTGTTCTGACAGTGTTTTGACTCTGATTCAGCATACAACCAAAGCGTCAGAGGCTTGGAATGTACTAAGGAGTCAGTATGAAACACGAAACCAAACAAGGATTCAAAACTTGGAGAATCAACTAGCAGCGGAGAAGTTTGCTGAAGGAGAGACGGTTGAAGCATTCATCACTCGGATTAAGAATCTGCGCGACCAGATGGCTGGCGCTGGGATACAAAAGACTAGCGAAGAGCTAGCTCGGAGGTGTCTTCGGATTTGTCCACAAAAGTTTGATGGACTAGTAACTGCCCTTAATACTCAGGTGAGACCTCAAGCTTTGACTTTTGAGGAGTTTTGTGCATTATTAATGGAGGAGGAGTTGAGGCTGAAAGCCCGAGAAGGAAGCAACAATGGAGATGCTGCATTCTCTGCCAATGCAAAAGGCAAAGGTGTTTCCTCCACCAAAAATGATGGTGACAAAAAGAAGAAGGGCGGCAAGAAGAAGTTTCAAGGAGAGTGCTTCTACTGTAAGAAGAAAGGACATGCAATTGCAGATTGTCGTGTCAAGAAGGCAGATGAAAAGAATGGTACCCTTAAAAGTAAAGGGAAAGAGACAGCCAATACGGCTGAAGCAGAGTTGGAATTATTCATGGCGACCATTGAGGAAGTGTGCTCCTCGGCGCAAGAAGAATCTACCACTGACTCTTGGGTGTTGGATAGTGGGGCCTCCCGTCACATGACCAACAAGAAAGGTCTATACAGTTCTATGCAGCCTCTACAAGAATCCATCACTGTGACGGTTGGAAATGATGCTAAATGCCCTGCTGCGGGCACAGGTACTATTTCTTTTGTTGCTGCAAATGGTGAAGTCAAAAAGCTTTCAAATGTGTTGTATGTTCCCGAAATCAGGAGAAATCTCTTATCAGTTGCTGCCATAACTGATCTTGGTCATGAAGTGAGGTTCAAGAAGACAGGTGCAGAAATTATTGATAGTGCTGGCACAATTGTTGGCAAAGGAGAAAGGAGGAACAACCTGTATGAGCTAAGTGCTCTTACAGCCACCGCTGGAGTGGGCACAAGTAAGCTTTGGCATGAAAGGTTTGGACACATCGGATTTGCAGTATTGAAGGAGATGCAAAAGCAAGGTATGGTTGCTCACCTACCTACAATAACTGAATTGAAGGAACCATGTGAAGCTTGTATGATGGGCAAGCAACAGAGAAAGGCATTTCCACAAGAAAGCAAGAATAGAGCACATGCTCCTCTAGAGTTGGTGCATGCTGACTTGTGTGGTAAGATGCCTACACAGGCCTTGGGGGGATCTTCTTATTTTATGTTGATTGTCGACGACTACAGTAGGAAGATGTGGGTGTACTTCCTTCGTGATAAGGCTCAAGCTTTTGGTAAGTTTAAAGAATGGCTAATACTTGTTGAGAATGAAACAGGGAAAAGTGTGAAGAAATTTAGAACAGATGGTGGTGGTGAGTTCAACTCAAAGGAGTTTGAAGGCTTTTGCAAGAGCAAAGGTATCAAGCGTCAATTGACAACGCCTCACACACCTCAGCAGAACGGTGTTGTGGAACGCAGGAATCGCACCATTGTGGAGATGGCAAGATGCATGCTAAAGGGCAAGGGATTACCTAACCATTTTTGGGCTGAAGCTGTTAATACTGCAGTCTACATTCTAAATCGGAGCTATACAAAGGCTCTCAAGGGAAAAACACCTCATGAGGCTTACACTGGTAAGAAACCATCTGTCTCACATTTCAGAATTTTTGGATGTGAATGTTATGCACATGTTCCAGATGAGAAGAGAAACAAGTTACAACCAAAAAGCAGAAAATGTATCTTCTTGGGTTATAGTGATGAGCAGAAGGCTTACAAGTTATATGACCAAGAGGCAAAGAAGATCATCGCGAGCCGTGATGTGGTGTTCAAGGAGGAGCCGCATACAGTGGAGGAGGAGAAGGAAAGGTCTTCCACTTTATCATCAAGCGAAGAAGTAGTCCACTATGAACCTGTCCCGAGAGCTATCCCTATCCTTAAGGAGGAGGAAGCATCATCTTCAGATGATGAGGAAAAAGTTCACCAACCTGACATCACCCCACCGGAAAAGCCATTGCCGCGCTGGGTGAAGCAGCTCTATGACCACAATAATCCTATGCCTGCATCTGTTGAGGAGAAGGCAGACGGACCAAGGAGGTCTCAGAGAATAGAGGAGCAAAGGAGGGCTTCTGCTCACATAGTCAACATGGCCTTGATGGTTGAGATTATGAGAGAAGTAAAGGAGCCAACTGACTTAGAAGAAGCACTTGCAGATCCATCATGGAAGGCTGCTATGCAGGCGGAGTATGACAGCATAATGAAGAATGACACTTGGGAGCTAGTGGATCGGCCAGCAAAGTGGAAGATTATTGGCACCAAGTGGATCTGGAAGGTAAAGTACAAGGCTAATGGTACCTTAGAAAAGTACAAAGCTAGACTGGTTGCCCAAGGATTTTCACAAGTTGAAGGGTTTGATTTTCAAGAGTCATTTGCCCCAACTGCCAGAATGACCACTATTCGCACGGTACTTGCAGTGGCTGCCCACAAGAAGTGGCCAGTGTACCAAATGGATGTTAAGTCAGCGTTCTTAAATGGTGACCTCAAGGAGGAGGTGTACGTGGCTCAGCCACCAGGGTTTGAGGCCCCCCATTCTGAGAACAAAGTGTGTAAACTGAAGAAGGCATTGTATGGGCTGAAACAAGCCCCCAGAGCATGGTACCAGCGGATAGATAGGTTCTTTTTAAACCTAAACTTCAAAAGATGTGCCTCAGATGCTAACTTGTATGTTTACAGGGATGGTAAAAAGTCTGTAGTGATTGTCCTATATGTGGACGACCTTCTTATTACAGGTGACTATGAAGATATGATCAACCAAACTCGAAAGGCTTTGAGTTTTGAGTTTGAAATGACAGACTTGGGCTTGCTGCACTATTGTTTGGGGATTGAAGTCTGGCAAGAGCCAGGAAAGATCTTCATCTCTCAGAAGAAGTATGCATGGGAGATCTTGAAGGCATTTGGCATGACCGAGTGCAAGGAGATAGCTACACCTATGGAGGTGAATGTAAAGTTATCCGTTGAGGATACATCAGCACTAGCAGACATTGGGAGGTATAGGAGGTTGGTCGGCAGTCTAATCTACTTGTGTAACACCAGACCAGATATCAGTTTTGCTGTTGGTGTTTTGAGCAGGTTCTCAAACAAACCTCATGAGAGTCATTGGAAGGCTGGGATGCGGGTGCTCAGATACTTGAAGAAAACTCTTGACTATGGTATCACATACAGTTTCGGAACTTCTCTTGTGGGGAACTGTGACTCAGATTGGGCAGGAGACATTGATTCCAGGAAGTCAGTTTCTGGTTATTGTTTCTCTTTGGGTTCAGGAATTTTCTCTTGGATTAGTAAGAAGCAACCAACAGTGGCATTGTCTTCTACCGAAGCAGAGTACAAGGCAGCTTGTTTTGCTGCATGTGAGGCCGTATGGTTGAGAAGGATTCTATGGCATATGGGAGTGCAGGATGAAGAACCAACTGTGCTGAGATGTGACAATCAGAGTTGCATCGCCATTGCCAAAAATCCAGTGTTTCATGCACGCACCAAACATATAGAGATCCAGTATCACTATGTGCGTGATTTGATGGAGGATGGGATAGTGGAATTGGTCTACTGTCCAACAGAGGAGAATGGAGCAGATATCTTCACCAAAGCACTTACGAAGGATCTGCTTCAAGTTCATCTTCAGAGACTCGGCATTGGGCCGAGGAGATAGTTCACCTATGGGTGGACATTGAGGGGGGGTGTTAGATATGATCAATGCCCCACCCTCATTAGGTGCTACCAATGATCCATGGTGCTCAAAGTTGTAAGGCCCCCATTATGAGGAGAAGCCAAATGTGAGCCCGGACATTGGTTGAGTCCTGACTTGTATATCAGATGAGGTCTATGTGACCGGATGGCAAAAAGGTGACTGTTGTGGGTCTAATCTTTGGGTTAGACGGAGTGGTTAAGCTGGTAGCAACTCGAGGCACATTGCATTGAGTTGCGTGGTAAGGGAGTTAAAAGGGGCCCCTATTGTGGGGTCCGGGGGCCGCGGAAGCGGCCCCTGGCTGGGGGGTCCCAGGGGGGCCAGCGGCCCCCCTGGCGGGGGTCCGGGGGCAGCGCCCCCGGCCCGATGGTAAAGGGAATATTCCCTGGAATATTCCCTGGCCGACTAGTGGAGGCTCATATGGTAGGTCGGTCAGCAGGCCGACCTAACGACCTTCGCGGGCTATAAAAGCTAAACCCCTTCGCAGCCATCTCACACTCATCTTTCACCCAGTCAGAGTTGTTGTTCCAGCTAGCCTTAAGCTCTTCACCTATCTTCTGTCTAGATCGCCATCTAAGCTTCACACAGTGGAAGCGCACGGGTGGACAGAGCCATCTTTGTATCAGTTGTTTGGAGTTAAAGAATTTTACTGATTCTCCTCTTATCTGTTGTGTACTCTCTATCTCTTTCTCAGATTCTGTTCGCTGCGCCGTGTAATATTTTACAGTAAACCCTTTAGATGGTTCAGTTGACAACAGAATCTCTGGTAACTACCGGTACAGTGGAACAATTAAGCCCTCTATCCAGCCAGTAAGAGCTATTAAGCAAGGTCGAGGGAGCAGAGACTAACCAAAGAGTCCAGTACAGGATATTTTGATTTCTGAGATCAAAATGCCCTTTCAGTGAGACCTATGATGCTTGAATTCCTGAGCAATACTTTTTGAAGGATCACACTGAAATGGTGCGGGGGAGGATGTAGGCAGACCAACAGCCTAATTGCATCGTCAAGGATCAACAATCAAGGTCCTAGCCGGCTTGCACTCGAACTTTCCAGGGGCCTTTCCCCTTTCCTTCCTTTTTGGTATCACTTCACGAATCACGTTCCGTTTTCAGGCCCGCTTCATCAGACCAGATCTCTCCATTCCCAAGGGTTATTGGGATGGCTTCTGTCTCTGGATCTCGCTCCTTTGATCAGGATTCGCAGCCATGAGGCATCATTAATCCTTGCTAACTGTAGCACGCATGTTCCAGCAAAGCAGGATGGAGACTGATCAAGCTGTCTACAAGTATAAGCTTTGATGCTCTTTGTGCTTGTATCTGTTAACCACAGTACATATGGAAGTGACGTATCCTGTGGAAGATGCTTGACTAGATCTTGGCCATGTAGCTTTTGAATAAACATGCTAAAAATTAGGTGTTTTATAGAATAACAGTGCTATAACTAGAAACCTAGCTGCAAAGAATATAGAGGTGTCAGCGTTGAAGGAACAAGTCAGCTCACTTGAAAAGCGGGAGGCTAGGTATAGGAAAATATTTACAGAAAAGATCTCTCTGTTTAGGCAAGCATGCTGCTTATTATTTGGATACACAACCGACTGGTAGCTGCTTAGAGAGAGAGGACATTGATACATGCTGGGTGGAGCTGCGTAGAGAGGGTCGCAAGATAGAAGGGAACCTCGATGTCAAGCTCTCATCATATGCCAAGTTAGGGGGTACAATCTGGCAGATCACTTGGTGGGCATAGAAGATGGACTCAAATGTTCTAAATTGGGTCTTGATCTACCTTCAGTTGAGAGCTTTATCAACACGATCTTGGCTCTGCTGAAAGCTTGTGCAGCATTGAGAAATAAAGAAGAAGGGCAAAACCTTCATACTGAGATTGCTCAGAAAGGATTTGATAAGGTTCTTCCAATTGGCAATTCTTTGGTTACAATGTATTCAAGGTGTGGCTCACTTGTTGAAGCACAAGAAATCTTTAACAAGTTACCAGTGCAGGATGTTGAATCATGGACATCTTTGTTGACAACATATATTGAACATGGGCTTGCAGAGGAAGCTCTGACACTTTATGAATTGATGAAGCTGCAAGATCTTGCCCCAATGCTTTTACCTTTGTTAGTGGCTTGAAAGCTTGAGCTTGCTTAGGAGCCTTGGAGCAAGGCCAAAAGTTACATGCAGAGATAAGAAAAAAGGGACTTGAACAAAATTTGTTTGTTGGCAGTTTCTTTGTTGTAATTCACTTGACAAGCAATATAGTGATCTTTGGCATAAAAAATTGAGATATTCTTGTTAGACTCTTTCCTTGCAGCATCTTGAACCCCGTGTTCAGCAGCTGTTGCACGAACTCCATGACATTTCTGGTGAACCCGATGTGAAAGCGCTGCGTCAATTTGCAGCAAGATGGGAGACACGCAAGAAGAGATGACAGACGAGAATGTCATGAAGCATCTGTTTCAGTCGTTTACATCCTATATGCAGCAGCAAGCACATGCGAAACACGATAGTGATGCCATGGATGCCTTGAAGGCTGTCCAACAGGAGATGAAGCAGTTCAACGGCCAACAAGTTTCAACTTACCTACATTTGTATGAAGAAAAGATGAAGTTTCTTGGGGTTTCTTAAGACGTTTGGAGCCGCTACTTCTTGCGGATCGTGGTTCGCGCGCTTGAGGTCCGAATTTCAGAAATTCAAGGAACACATGTTGGTTTGATAGAGTTTAAGAAGGCATTAAAAGATGAATATTTCCTGGAGGATACAGGTCTTATGAACCGCAGGAATTTCTTAGAATGGGTTTCTATGCCTAATAAGGGACTTTCAGATACTGCCCTTCTGCGAGAGTTCAGAGTCGCTATAATCAGTTGGACGGGACTGAGCAGCAAGCTTTGGAGATGCAGAAGGTGGAATTATTTTTACAAGCTGCTGATGTTGATTTACAGGAAAAGTTGGATGATCTTTTGGAAGATCAAGCTACCGATTCAGGCTTAAAGACTGAGTGGAGACATGCCATTGATGTTGTGAATGCGCTTGTTAAGAAGCAGCGCAGGAGGGTACGATTGCATTGTAATACAGGATCTGCTTCTGAAAAATCCTTGGAGACCTCTACTTCTACCCCTGCTGCAAGTTCTATGCCTAAGCCTACTCCTCCTGTTGTAAATCCATCAGTTCCTGCTGCTCCAGTGCCCTTTTCAGTAGATGATGTTATTAAAGGCTTGGCAGATTTGATGATAGAGGCAGTCAAAGCTGAAGTTGGGAAGTTAAAAGAGCAACTTATGCCAGTACCTGCTGTAGCACCTGATCCAGTGACTGCTTTCCTAGTTGGCCAAAGAAAAGGGAGACGATGTATTTGGTGCGATAGTACAGAGCACCAACACTGCAGAGATTGTGATGCTTTTCAAGAAGCGCGTAAGAAGAACGTAGTGTTTTGGGGACAAGATGGGAAGATATGGCTGACAGAGACTGGTGCTCCTCTTGACACGAACTTTGGTAAGGGAGGCATGAAGAAGCTCGTTGATGATATGGCTGCGCAATCAGCTTATGTGAGTGTTAGAGGAGATGCTTCAGCTTATGGAGTCCAGCTTGAGCAGAAATCAGATGGAGACTCTGCCTTGGAGATAGCGAGAAGACGAAAAGTTCAGGCATCCACTATGACTTGTGTGGGCTCCAGCATCCGAGGAGAAACGGGATGGGATTCTCCTGTTGACAGGTATTCTATTTTTGCTTATATGGCGAAAACACAGGGTTTAGATGCCATGGTTGAGGAAAAGAGAAGAAGAGATGAGGAGGGTCTCAGCACATCCAAAAAGACTAGAGGGGGTGACTTTGTTTCACCACCTGTTATAGCTCCACCTATGACGAGTTCTCCAGCACAATCAGGTCTTGAACAACCTATGGCAGACAAACAGATGAAAGAAAAGAGGCAACCAAGAAAGGAGCTAGGATTCAAGCTCTTGTCAGACCTTGACATGCAGATGGATATGAGTAAGATTTTTCATGAAAGAATTTTAAATAGTGAAGTCACTTTTACTGTTGGTGAAGCTCTTGGGATTGCTAGAAGAGAAATACAGGATCAGATGCATGATCTTTTGCGGAGGAAATGACATGTAATGGAAGGACCTGCTTTACAGGGGTTATGGCATGGAGCTCTTGGGGAAGAGCAAGATGATGCAATGATGGTTAAGAATGCTTCTGTCAACCCGCAGTTAGAGAAAATAGTTCAGCCTATGCAGTATGAGGATGATGATACCCCTATCCTCATTCCTCGCAGCCATTTTTCACGTAGTCATTGGGCTAGAGCAACCACTGAGACGGTGGTAAGGATTGGAGAGAAACAGATTCCTTTGGTCGCTTTAGTCGATCATGGTTCCGAGATTAATCTTATTGCTTGAGGTGTTTATGAAAGTGGCAAGTGGCCTATGGATGCAGAGCATGGTTGGCGCATGAGAGCAGCCAATAATACTTCTGGTGATATGTATCTTGCTTGTCCGAGTGTCAGAATTTCTATTGGCAATGTTGAAGAGGATTATCATTGCTTTGTTCAGGATTCTTGCTCTTATCCGATTATTCTTGGACAGCCTTTCATTACAGAAGCAAGAATGGAGACGAAAGTGATGGATGATGGCTCAGCCTATGCACGGATACGCAGTAAGGATGGTATGCGAGCTGTTCAGTTTATGACTATTGAAGTAAATCATCCGAGAAACAGGGACTCCTTGCATGAGGCACCACTACCTGCGAAGGAGTTGGATTTTCATTAGGTACTGCTGTCTTGCGAGATGCCAGTGGTACGGAGCGGAGAAAAGAGGAGATCTCACCTCCTGGCAGCCAATCTTTCTCCACTAATTTTTTTGGTTTTTCTTCAGATAGTTCAGTGAGTTATCAGAAAATTTCAGATTTGTCTAGAGCTACCAGGTAGTACATTGGTCGTAAGGAGAAAGAGTTGAAGTCTGCAGGTATTTTGCAAGCAGAAGAGCATGTGGATGGGCTATATGATGGAACGTCTTATGCAAATACTTTGTCTGAGATGGAAAATATGCTGAAAATTAATGTATGTAAGGGTTCAAGGATCATACCTGTGCAAGCCTTGGATATGTATCTGGAAATTTCTAATTTTATACTGAAAACAGAGTCAAAGGCTGAGAAAACTCAGCAAATCGAATCTATGGCTGATCTTGATCAGCTTTCAGAGTTGCAGAGGGCTGAAACCTTTCAGCCAGTAGAGTTAAATGCTGGAATAGTTCAGCATATAGAGTATGAGGGTGCAACTTAGCAATCCACAGAGCAGAGGGCTAAAACCATTCAGCCAACAGAGTTTAATGCTGAAGAATTTCAGCATACAGAGTTTTAGGCTGCACCCATGCAGTCCATAGAGCAAAGGGCTGAAATCTTTCAGCCAACAGAGTTGAGAGTTGCTAAAAAATTGCAGAAATTGCAGCAAAGAAGAGAGTGCCTGACTGATGCCAAGGTTGACACGAAGTATAAAACAGTTGATAAGAAGGTTAAGCCGGTTGCAGGGCCGCTTCCTCCTGATAGTGATGAGCAGATGGAAAAAGCTATGAAGTAGCCTATGTTGAGAGATCCTGCAAATATTGGCTATGAATTTACAGCTGAAACTCTTGCAAAATTGAAGATTGGAAATGATGATTTCTTGCTTCCAGTGGAAAAAGAATGTTTTAGAGAGATGCTTGGACGACATGGTAAGGCATTTGCTTTCTTTCCTCATGAAATTGGCTGCATTAGTCCCGAATTGGTTGCGCCTATGGTCATCTTCACTGTTCCTCATGTGCCATGGAATATATGTCCAATACCTGTGCCTAGAGCACACTTGCCAAAGCTGATAGAGTTGCTGAATGAGAAAATTAAGATGGGGATTTCGGAACCCTCTTCTGCGCCCTATTCTAACAGGTGGTTTACTGTACCAAAGAAGAATGGAACCTTGAGATTTATTCACGATATGCAGCTCGTGAATAGAGTGACAATCAGGAATGTGGGAACAGGACCAGTTGTGGATGAGTTTGCCGAGGCTTTTGCAGGACGAGCCATCTATTCCCTTGGTGACTTGTATTGTGGTTATGACCAGTTTCAGCTTGCCTTGGAAAGCAGGGATATTACCACTATGCGGACACCTATTGATCTTGTGAGGATGTGTACCTTGCCTCAAGGTGCCACCAACTCAGTTGCTCATATGATGAATGCTATGCATAAAGTTCTGCGAGACTATATTCCGCAGTATACCATGCCTTTCTTAGATGATGTGCCTATTAAAGGCTGTGCAGAAGAAGAAAAGAATGAGAGTCTTGATTTGCGAGGATGTAGACAGTTTGTGGCTGAACACTTGGTTGCTTGTGAGCAAATATTGACACGATTAGAGGAGGTGAATTTGACTCTTTCACGGCTGAAATCTATCTTTGGTGTTAATGAAGTCATCATAGTTGGGCATATGGTTGGTTATTATGGCAGAAAGCCTTCACCTGCAAAGGTGGATGCCATAAGCAGGATTGCAGAGTATTGCTCGACTACTTTAGAGGTGCGGAGATTTGTGGGAGCTTGTGTATTTTACATGATTTGGATTCCTCATTTTGCTCCATAGCAGATGTTCTCTATCAGTTGCTTCGAAAGAGGCAGAAGTTTCATTGGGATGAGAAGCATTCGAAAGCCATGCGTAAACTCAAGAAGCTATTGCAGTCAGCTCCTACTCTTCGCAATGCGGATTATCAGTGTGGACGGCCAATTATGTTGACAGTTGATACCAGCTCTATTGGCATAGGTTGGGCAGTGGGACAGGATGATGCTGATGGGAACAGATATGCAATTCGCTTTGGAGCTAAAGTTCTTAATGAACGGTAGAGGAGATATCCACAGATTGAAAGAGAGTTGTGGGGAGTAGTCACTGCACTGAAGTGTGATAAAGAGTATTTTATTGGTGCTCCAGTTGTTGTGGAAACAGATTGCTTGCCTTTGCTTGGCATGATTATTAGCTGTTCGACTCCAGATATAGCGATGCTTTGGTAGATTGCCTACATCAAATCATTGAATCCAGAATTTCGACACATAGTAGGAAAAGATAATCCAGTTTGGTGACATGCTGTCTAGAGCGAGATATGAGGATGAGGAGTCATTGCTTGCAGAAGATGATGAGACAGAGTTTGCAGCTTCTGTCATTGTTCATGATTGTCATGTATCTACAGTTGAAGCCTTTACTGAAGAACTCTATGTTGGCGAGTGGCTGCAAATTGGTCAGTATCTGAGTTCATTGACTCGAAGAGCTGATTGGACAGATGATGCATTCAAGAAAATCAGAAGAAAGGCTTATGGGTGTTTCTTAAAAGATGGTTTTCTTTGGAAGCACCCAAAGAAGAGAGGCGGCCTACCCTTGAGAGTAGTTTGTGAGGCAGTGACGCAGATACAGATTATGCGAGAGTTTCATGAGAGTTCTTGGGCTGGACACAGAGGTGTGTGGGCTACCTATGAGAAAATCAAAGAAAGATACTGGTGGAAAGGGATGTATAAGGATGTTTCCCACTTTGTGGAGACTTGCAGAGACTGTCAGCTCTACTCTTTAGTGCGGCATCGCGATGAGTTGCATCCGACCTATCTGCTATGTATGCATTATAAATGGGTGGTTGACTTGGTTACTTTGCCAGTGGGACTTTGGCAGATCAGATATCTTGTCTTGGCCAGGGAGGATCTTACAAACTATGTTGAAGGCAGATCTTTGCCGACGAAGACCACCACTACAGTATGTAAATTCTTGTTGGAAGAAATATTTTTCAGGTATGGATGCATAGGCAAGATTACTGCTGATCGTGGAGAGCTAGATGCAGATGAAGCTAGAGAATTTTTCTCATGGCTTGGGATTAAGTTGACTCTTACTACTGCCTATAATCCAGAGGGGAATGGCAAGAGCGAAAGAGGGCATTCGCCGATAGTTAAGGCATTGGCAAAAGCTTGTAGAGGTCGGATTGGAGATTGGCCGAGATTACTACCTTTTGCATTGTGGGCAGACCGCTCTACACATAGCGTGACTACTGGATATATGCCTGCAGAGTTGATGTATGGGCAAAAACCTGTCATGCCTACTGAAATTTGTGCTCTCACGTGGAGTGCTCTTCCTTGGCATGAGAATTTATCAAGAGAGGAGCTTCTAGCTCTTTGGATTCGTCAACTAGAGAGAAGGGCAGAAGATGTGCAGCTAGCAGTTGATCGTTTGAAGGCAGATCGACTCAGAAACAAGGACATGTTTGATTTGAGGCATCACTTGCGGCCTAGAGCCATAAAAGAGGGAGATTGGGTTCTAGTCTATGACAATAGCCTAGAGAATCAGCATAACAGCATGAGAAAAATGGTTCAAAGATGGTTTGGACCGTATGAAGTGAAACAGGTTTTTGACAATGCTACCTATGAGTTGGCTGAATTGGATGGGACAGTATTGAGGGTGCCCATTGCTGGAAAACGAGTCAAGATTTTCAAGAGAAGAGAAGATGAAGAGTATGCACTTGAAGCATTGGCAGAAGAAGAGCAGTCAGAAGAAATTTTAGCAGAAGAAGCAGAGAATATGGATGATGTAGCTGATGGAGAAACAGGTCTACCGAAAACTGATGAAGAACTGGACCTGTTTGTGGACTTAGATGATCATGGATAGTTGGCTCATCCGGAGGATGCGCAGGTTTAGAGGGGGTGGATGTCGTGTTGCTGCACATCCGAGCCGTAAACACCTCCATTTTTGTTGTGCATCTGTGTTATATTTTCACGTGTGTTTCATTGTGTTTGATTGCTGTGTTATCTTTCCGTCCTTTTCTGTACCCGCATCCAATGTACATACTCCACTTGTGTGTTTGTGTTTGCATGTTGTGTGTGTGTCAGAAAAATATGAAAAACTGATGCCAAAGAATATTATCATGCTATCAATTTCAATGACGAACTCCAAGAAAAGTGCAAGAAACCGTGGAATCAAAGGAAGCTTTGAGAAAGCCGACAAAGATGCTTTGAGTCTACCAGAGTCTACTACTAATGAAGACAAGCTCATTCTCTATGGATTGTTCAAGCAAGCCACGGTTGGTGATTGTAACACAAGCTGCCTGGAATTTTTGAGGTAAAACCAAGGAAACTGCAACGGAAGAGTACATTCTGAAAGTAACACAGCTCCAAGAAGCATGATTTGCTTACTCAGTTTTTTAGTAGTAGACTTTGCTGTAAAGACCCTACTTTACCATTTCAGAACTGGTTTGATGCAATTCAATTCATCAAATCTCTGGAGTTGCATCTAAGCAGGCATAGTTGGCTTCCTCGTGGGAGGAACTTCACTGAAGGGCCCAGAATTTGCAACTATTTGCAACTCTGATATTGGAGAATTTGGGTCTGGAATGCTATGAAAAGAATTTCAAGAAGGGAAATTTAAAAACAACACTTGTCGAAGGAAAAAAAGGACGTGCTGATATTGGAGGGAAAGAGCTTTTCCTGGGGGCCTGTTTTTTTTGGAAGACCGACTGGCAGCTGCTCACAGATGGGGAAGTCAAGTCTGTGCAAGGAACTGATAATTAGCAGGCTTCTGGTACCAGTAAATCTCTATCTGAGAAGGCCATGGATACTACCAGGGATGGAGTAAACCCTTTAGATGGTTCAGTTGACAACAGAATCTCTGGTAACTACCAGTACAGTGGAACAATTAAGCCCTCTATCCAGCCAACAAGAGCTGTTAAGCAAGGTCGAGGGAGCAGAGACTAACCAAAGAGTCCAGTATAGGATATTTTGATTTCTGAGATCAAAATGCCCTTTCAGTGAGACCTATGATGCTTGAATTCCTGAGCAATACTTTTTGAAGGATCACACTGAAATGGTGCGGGGGAGGGTGCAGGCAGACCAACAGCCTAATTGCATCATCAAGGATCAACAATCAAGGTCCTAACCGGCTTGCACTCAATCTTTCCAGGGGCCTTTCCCCTTTCCTTCCTTTTTGGTATCACATCACGAATCACATTCCGTTTTCAGGCCTGCTTCATCAGACCAGATCTCTCCATTCCCAAGGGTTCTTGGGATGGCTTCTGTCTTTGGATCTCGCCCCTTTGATCAAGATTCATAGCCATGAGGCATCATTAATCCTTGCTAACTGCAGCACGCATGTTCCAGCAAAGTAGGATGGAGACTGATCAAGCTGTCTACAAGTATAAGCTTTGATGCTCTTTGTGCTTGTATCTGTTAACCACAGTACATATGGAAGTGACGTATCCTGTGGAAGATGCTTGACTAGATCTTGGCCATGCAACTTTTGAATAAATATGCTAAAAATTAGGTGTTTTACAGAATAATAGTGCTATAATAGGAAACCTAGCTGCAAAGAATACAGAGGTGTCAGCGTTGAAGGAACAAGTCAGCTCACTTGAAAAGCGGGAGGCTAGGTACAGGAAAATATTTGCAGAAAAGATCTCTCTATTTAGGCAAGCATGCTACTTATTATTTGGATACACAACCGACTGGTAGCTGCTTAGAGAGAGAGGACATTGATACATGTTGGGAGGAGCTGCGTAGAGAGGGTCGCAAGATAGAAGGGAACCTCGATGTCAAGCTCTCATCATATGCCAAGTTAGGGGGTACAATCTGGCAGATCACTTGGTGGGCATAGAAGATGGACTCGAATGTTCTAAATTGGATCTTGATCTACCTTCAGTTGAGAGCTTTATCAACACGATCTTGGCTCTGCTGAAAGCTTGTGCAGCATTGAGAAATAAAGAAGAAGGGCAAAATCTTCATACCGAGATCGCTCAGAAAGGATTTGACAAGGTTCTTCCAATTGGCAATTCTTGGTTACAATGTATTCAAGGTGTGGCTCACTTGTTGAAGCACAAGAAATCTTTAATAAGTTACCAGTGCAGGATGTTGAATCATGGACAGCTTTGTTGATAGCATATATTGAACATGGGCTTGCACAGGAAGCTCTGACACTTTATGAACTAATGAAGCTGCAAGATCTTTGCCCCAATGCTTTTACCTTTGTTAGTGGCTTGAAAGCTTGAGCTTTAGGAGCCTTGGAGCAAGGCCAAAAGTTACATGCAGAGATAAGAAAAAAGGGACTTGAACAAAATTTGTTTGTTGGCAGTTTCTTTGTTGTAATTCACTTGACAAGCAATATAGTGATCTTTGGCATAAAAAATTGAGATCTTCTTGTTAGCCTCTTTCCTTGCAGCATCTTGAACCCCGTGTTCAGCAGCTCTTGCACGAACTCCACGACATCGTGACACAGTCGGAGCGTTTGGGGTTGAAATTCTACCATGGGGGTAAGAGACAGTAGGGTGAAGGGAGATTTAAGGAGAGCAAATGATGAAAGAGAAGGGGTTCGAAGAAATAGAATATGTAGAAGAATACTCATAGAGGTGAAGGCTGCCAATTTATTTCTGCATCCTAAGAAGATAAATCCCTTGTAGACCAACAACATGCATCAAACAGTAGCTTCTTCTCTACTGCCCACACTACCAATTTGATGCTTCTATTGACTCCGAAAGGGGGTAAAATAATAGGATATTTTCTTAGAATTCTCCTAGATCACTCATTCTTCTTCTCCCAATTCGGAGTGTTGTTTGTTGCCTGTAAACTATGATCGTACGTCGCGCGATTTCACCAATCCTTCTTTTTGCATAAAATCCCCCAAAAATGGCTGAATGCTACTTGCGTTTTTTTTACATGTCATCCTATTCTAGAAGTTGTCTACAACTGTTGGATTTTTACAAGAAATAATATCCAAAATATCAAAAATAGGCTAAACTTATCCAAAAATCTAGTATTTTTGAACCATCCACACTATGGACATTGACACCAATGACTAATATGGCATTGACTCTCTAGATCAATAAGAAAATCGAATGACGATGCACTCTAGAGTTTTTCACAATGTGTTCGCATAGTGGTACAACAACGCTGCGTGTCCACCATTGTGAACCTGAGGGTGAAGTTTTTCGCCAGGAATTTGAACTCATTAGTCAGTGTCATTTGTTGTGTGTGCCTTTTTGTTTGTTGTTCAATTTGAACTATCAGTTTGAAAATTTGATTTCTTGGTTCCATCCTAAATTTTTTGTATATTGAGTAGTAGTGCTCAGGCTAACCTGCATGTATGTTTTGTTTGTAGCACCCTTGTGACTATGTATGATAAATGTGGCAGATTTTGGAAGCAGAAAGTGTATTTTCTCACAGATCCATCCATGATGTGGTATTGTGGAGTGCTTTCTTATCTTGCACATGCTACTCACCAATTCCTCTTATCTATCCTAATAAAGTGCAAGCAAGTTCTTGAAGCTAAGGAGGAGTTTGACAGCATTAGAACTGGTGAAACTCCATTAGGAATGTCCATATACAAGAGCGTTCTCATGGCATTCCATGATGCTGAGATGCTCATTGAAGTTATGCAAGTGTTTTCTACTATGCAACACTTCAACATGCCCCTTGATGATACATGTTGAAAGGTTGCTGCATCTACTCATTTTAAGCTAAGCACATTAGATGCAAGTCATGTTAAAGATGTAGATTCAAAATGGACTTTAGACTTGTATATATAAAAAATTGAAGCATATGGCAAGCAGCAGCTTTAGAAACATGCAGAGAACATGTTCAAAGAGTTGTAGTAGCTAGGATATCAACCTTTTGTTAAGGCTTGGAATGCACTCATTTAGGCCTATGCTAATGGTGCAGAATATCACAATGCCAAGCTTGCTATTCGCCAGTTGATTAGAACGGGGTTACTGCCCACATTAAGTACATGCAATGCCATGTTGCAAGTAGTCACTATTAACAAAGGTTTTAAAAGCCTTAAGCTTTTATTGGAAAAAGCTATGGGCTTCTTGGGTAGCCATGTGCTTAAAAGAGAGGGGGAGAGAACGTTTGTGATCGTGAAAGGACTTGCTATGAAAACTGGCTTTTTTAATCCTCGAGATGTTAAAAAAGAAAAACTGCCCATATAGCACAACACTCATGAGTGTGTTGATGCCAATAAGAACTGAAGGAACCTAGAAGCGTGATAAGTCTTGGATGAAACAAAGCTCATAGAAATCACTTTCTGATGCCCATGGAAGGTCTGCGACGACTGTGGAAGAGAACACAAAATACAAGATGATGATTGCTAACGTTGGCCAGCATGTCTTTCGCTAGGAGTTAAGCGATCAGAGACCTAGTAACGTTGCAGTACTTGCAGGGAGGACTGGAGCATGGAATGCCATTTGATTATTGATTGCAACGCCTAGAAACAAGCCGAATGATCTTGAAAGGCAATGCAAAGGAAGAGCATGGACCTGTAGTAGCTGACGGTCATGATGAGCTAGAAGTCCTACGGCTATGGTAACTTGCAACAAACAACACTGACGACGGATGAGGAGAGCTTAGTGGGGATGACGATGGCCTAAATGGTGACCGCCTTGCGAGGAGTGTTTCCGGCAAAGTTGTTGCATTTCATCCTACTTATTTTGAGGATATGGGCACGCTGCAACTAGACCGAGGAGGAGGAGGAGACAATCTCGAGCGGGGGGGGGGGGGGGGGGGGGGCGGCACAGACACTCGACTGGCTTTCTAGCTCTACATATAAGCTTTGAAAAAGCACAAGCTTGTGATAGATACAATAGGCCGCTTTGGTAGCTATCACTATGTCATGATGATGCCACCTTTCATGGCGAAACAGACATCATGGAAGCAACGCCCCTGTGACTGTTCGATGAGGTTCAATAAAAAAGACTATTGTGGAAAACATCAGACATCCATGAATCCGAAGTGGTGAAAGCTTTTATGTGGTCTCCTATGCTTGTCACAATTGATGAGGTAGAAAAGGTGGCTTTTGCAACAAGCAATTGACTAGCCAGGAATTGGGAAGAGTTTTGCATTTAAACTCTAAGCTACAAAGACTCATGGGAATCTTGCATAATAACAAGTGTGTCTTGCATCCGTGCTCTTGCCCTTATACTACATATGTTCTTATTTTCCCTTCTCCTTGATCATACTTCCCCACTCCCTCTTACCTTGCCTCCAATGGAGTATTATGGTATGTGTTAAGAGCTTTTATAGAGTCATCTTGAAAAGGGATTTTGATGTTGTGACAAAAAGAGTAGAGAAAGAGAGAGTTCCTTGAACTTAAAATCATAGTTTCTCTATGACATCCCTTGCTTCTTATTTTGATTGCCAATGTATATGAATGAAAATCTTGTGCATCCATACCTAAACATGAACATGCTCATCTAAGCTGAAATGATGTATTGTGAAGATTGTAATCCTTGTAATCCCACTTTACCTTATCTTGCCCTCACATGTATTCGCTTGAATGTGAAACCTAACCAGTCTTCTTACTCCATGTATTTACCTTGAGTTGAGTACTCTTCATCATCCTTTGCTCCCATCTCGTAAAGCGTCCCTGTATGGTGAGCGACTTTCATGAACTCCCAAGTGTATTCCGTGCAACAACGACATAAGAACAATTGACATCTTCTATTTCATTACACAAAGCTAAATAATTAAGTTTACATGCACACCATTTTCCTCAAACACAAGAGTGTTATGCTCATAACTATATTTTAGCATGCTACCCAAGCTATGTAACCACTCTTCACCTAAGACCATATCTACCCTAGTCTTGTTCATATGAAACAACTAATGGAATGGCTAAATTGTATAGTCAAATACTTAGAATAACCTCGAAAAGAAGCACTTGCATCATGTGCATTACTTTTTCTTTTCCCTTGTTCTTTCAAATTCATTATCCTTGAGTTTTGGACAATCCTTGGTTCAAGAGGGCCTAAAAAATTGAAATACAAATCTTTCTTATGTGCTCTCACAATCTCTTTGCTTGAGAGTGGTTGTCTTTCCCCTTGGGCTTCTTAACATTATCATCCTTTAATGTAGAACTAAAGTTTCCCTTTCCATTCTTATTAAATATTAATGCAGATGCACACTTTGAATGTGCAGATGCATATGTAATATGTTTTCTATCTAGCATATCATTAAAATATGTGCACTCTTGATGGCCTCTTCTAATGTTTTAGAATATTAAATTTTCATATTGGCCTTCTACTTATTATCTAAGCCTCAAATGAAACCTCAAAATTTTTGAAAGTCATATAAGCCATCAAGTTTGAGGATGATTTCTCTATCTTTAGAAATGTACTAAGTTAATGTTAGAACCTCCATTTGCACTTATCCCAAGTAGTCCAATTATGGTTCTTTTCATTGTCAAGGAGAAATCCTTTTTGGAACATTTCCTCAAACTTTTCCCAAGTCATAGGATGAGTAGTGGTATCGAGACTCTTCCACTAGTTTTGTAGGCCTCATCCTCAAGTGTGAGAGTTGCATCAAGGGCTAGACTAGGTGCATGATGTAATTGATGCAAGTCACTCTAGTTTTGCAAAAAAGTGTCGGTTGCATCCTTGACATGATCTTATTCCTCTCCTTAAAACACAAGTGGCTTCATATTCTTTGACATGATATTAGCCTCTTGTGTACCAAGAGAGCCAGAGACCTTGAAACCTTGAGGTTGTCCTATTGATGGAGTAGATCTAGGAGTAACCCCATCTACAACAAGTGTACCTCGGATTCCCAAAGCCTATTATCATCCAAGCTACTTTACAGATCCAAGATCTTTGTGATGTTTTCATTAGGTGAAGCAAAATTTATCTCTAGTGTTACTGTAAAAGTCACACAAACTACCTCTTCTTAACTAGCTCAAGTATTTACAAATCATCTATATATATCATGGTTGCATCCTTATTCACATGCAAAAGCTCATCATGTTGTGCATGTGATGGTCAAGAATTGATGTGATGCTTGAAACTAAGAAGGAGATTATTGTTAATCTACTCTATGTTTTTCAAAGGTGATATAAACCATAAAAGTGCAAAGAATGTGGTAAAAATTTAGAGGCATCATATAGCAACCTATAGATGGGAGGTACTTGAAAAGCTCTTTATCTTTTTTCTAAAACCAACTTTTGAGAATATTCTTTGTGGTATGGAGAAACAATAAAGCTTAGCCTGGTGGTTAGATACCTTCTAGTTAATCACACTTGGGTGATGACAATACCAATATGGGTGGCCTCCCAAGAGTTTCTCCTTCAAGAAAATGGTTGATCCTTGCATACATCCAATGGTTCCAACAAACCCTTCATTGCCACATATACCAAGGTCTATGCCTTGGTCACCATGAATGGTTCAATCTAGATGTCAATGACTGCCATGATTGATAACCAATGCCAATGATAGAGTAGCCTAGGTGTCAATTGGTCATGTGACTACCATGTGAATGCTCCTTGGTTGCTATAAAAAGTTTGGCCTAGATGTTAATGATTTTCATGCTTGGTCTCATTGACAATGCAATATCCGTGTTGAATGGGTATAAGGTGCATGCTCATTGATTCTTCTTCTTGCTACAACCTTGCTCTAATCCAAGGACAATGCAGCTTGGGTGTCAATTGGTTGCATGAATTCCATATGTGTGCTCCCATCTTCTTCTTTTATCTCCAACCTTGCTTTGATACCAATGCCATGTATGCACACATGCCTTACCTTCACACAAGGCCACAACCAAAGCCTTCAACAAATATAAAAGTTAGAAAAACTATGTTAATATCCCAACCACTCAAGAGAATAGCTTGTTTTAGCACCACGTTGGTATCTTTAGGCTAACTTTTGGGATCTTATATCCTAATACACGCATGTGGGTAGATTTCCCACTATCAGCATGATGATCGAGCTTTCCTACAAATTGTGCATGTTCATGTCCTAACAAACTTTATGTGTAGGAATATCCATTATTCTTATAATATTTATGTGATGGTCTTATGGAAAGCCAATCAATTTTGCAATGTTAGAGATACAATTAAGACCTTTGCAATAATTAGATAGGCCTTAAGAAATTATTAACAAAATCAAGTCATTCAAGCAAGGAAAGAAAAAGCCCATAAGGATACTTTCGTGATTTTTAAGCATAAAAAGACAATAAATATGATTCACTAAATATGTGCATGCAGGGGGTGCTCACTCATGCATGGAGTGGGATTGCCCATAAGGATACTTTCGTGATTTTTTAGCATAAAAAGACAAGAAATATGATTCACTAAATATGTGCATGCAGGGGGTGCTCACTCATGCATGGAGTGGGATTGTAGCCATTCTCTTCTTGTGCACTCTTGTCTCTCTTATTCACTTACTTATGTTCTCTCATATTTTGATTAATTATTGTAAAGTATTGTGAGGGTGGATAGCAAAAGCATTAGAGGGAGCCTCGAGGATGAAGCCTTAAACTCTTTAAGTTTATTGGAAGTGGGCTTCACCATTGAGGATGTCACTCAAGTGACCCTAAATGATCAACTTGGAAGTCATGATTGCATTTAAGACATGGACATAGTGGAAATATACCTTGGAGTTATGGATGATCCTAGATCCATAAAGCTTAGATCCATGATCATTGTGGGATTGAGCAGCACGACTATTTATCTCTCTTGCTTGAGTTTGCATATGTATTTGCATGTAATTACAATGAAATGAAGGAGGTTCCTCTAGTTTAGTTGTTCATATAATTCCTTTGGAAGAAGATAGTAGGCAAGTATGATAGAAAGTGAGGAATGTGCCATTTGAGGTTGGCATGTCTTCTTTTTGAGCAATTATCTCATATATGTAAAGTAGGACTCTATTTTTTGTGGAGCCCAATGAATGGTCTTCATTGTGTGATTACTATTAAAAAGAATAAGCAAATCCAATCATGTACACATTTCAAGGAGCATAGCAAGCATTAAAGACTACTATCCTTTGGTATCTATTGACCAAAATTTGAATATATTAGCTAGCAAGGAGGTCTATTCATGTATGGATTGTTTTATTAGATACAATGGGAAAATTTTAAGGAATAAAATTTTAAGTTCACATTCAGCAATATCTTTGTCCATATTTGTATCAAGCTATGGCATTTGGCCCCCATGCAATGCTCCTAACCCATGGCAAAAAATAGAGAAAGTCTTTAGGGATGTGTTCCTTGAGGAACTCAAGGTCTTTATGGATGGCCTTAAGGTCACTCATGCTTGAGAATAGAAACCCTTTATTTTACATAAATGTCTTGAGACGTGCCATCAATTTTGCATTGCTCTAAACCCATGCAAATATGTGTTTCGAGTGTCACATGGTCTCCAATTCTGTCATGTGATTAGTGTAGTAGACATGCTACCAATCTAAAAAATCAAGATGATTATGGCCATGATCTCTCACACTAGTCCCAAAGAGGTACATAGTTTAATTTAATCAATGAAATATTCTAGGCATTTTGTTAATGCATTGGTAAGTGATCATTTCCTTTGACCAACATTATTATTATACAATCATGCATTTGGGTGGGGTGAGCCTTGTAAAGTGGTTATTGAGATGTTAAGAAAGAGTTGTTAAAGACACCAATCCTAAAATTTTGGAAAAGAGGTGAAGTATTCTATATATTTTGAATAGTCACAGTGCATAGAATAAGATATTTTCTATCTCAAAGGTGGGAGGCATAGATGCATCATCCAATTGCATTTGCAAATCAAAAGTTGGGTGTGTCCAAGCTTTGATATAGTTACATCAAAAAGTTATGATTGGTGATGTTTTTCACCATATCCTTTATTTTAAGTGTGTATTTTTCATTGAGGTGGCAAAGGGGTTACATATTGTAATAAATAAGCTCTAAACCCACCACCAAACCACCCCCCCCCCCCCCCCCCCCCAAAGAGATAAATAAGCTCTCAAAGGGGAAACCTAATGAAGTTGTCCAGATCTAATTGATTGTCATGTCTTCTATCCCATCATGGTGTGAATAGATTATGTTTTATTTATCAAAGAGATATGTTTCTTAGAATCTATCTAAAGCTGAGCATCAAAAAATTAGGTAGCAAGATTTAAAGTTTTTATTATGAGTAAGAACCCTACACTAAAGTGGGGCTAGTTATATTTATCTTCATTGTGCTTAAAGCTCAAAATCCTTATATGCTATAGCTAGAAATGGTGAGTTTTTTTACACTTTTTTGCTTATGTAAATATGATATGACATCTATCTCAAAGGCATAGTCCTTGTCAAAGTAGAAAGTAACCTTTAAAATCTTATTCTAGTGATTGTCCTTTTTGAGAACTTATGCATTGATTTATGGGACAAATACATCCTTTATCTTCCACATGGAAGTGGTACATCATTATATTACTAAGACTAATTCACAAAGTGGTGAGAGGCACAAACTACACAAAACTAAACTACAACAAAAAACACTATATTCACGATGGGACAAATTGTTTGTCAATTTGATCCCCCTAAGGAGTTGGTAATGGGATAGGTGTACTCATTCTTTGAAAAAAGTTACTAAGGCCTTGACCAATGCTATAAAAGTTAAACATAATTTTAAAAATCCCATGTAATCCACAAGCTTATTGCTTGTGAAAAGTACCATAAGCTATAGGTGCATATTTTATCTAAAATCTTTATAGAAATCAATAGAGACTAGGATAATAAATTATATATAGCCTTGGGGCTTATACTACTATCTTCAAGCAAGTTACATGACACATAGCTTTTTAGTTGGTCTATGCTAAGGAGTGTTTTCTATTGATTGAGCTACCTACCATTTATTTTGGATCGAATCATTCTTTCAAGAATGAGAAAGCTTTAATAGACATTATTACCTCATTATCACACCTAGTTGCACCTCAATTAGGTGTGATTACAAGCCATGTTGCATTGATAAGTTGCAAAGAAGCATAACAAGGCATTCCATGGTATTTTGGCTAATAAGTATATATTTAAGAAGGAAAAACCATTTTTGTATTATATGATACTAAGTGTGACTTGTCCATTAGGGAGCTCAAGTCTCAAGAGCGACATCCCTTATAAAATAGATTATTTAGGTAAAATTGGCTTTGTGGCCCTTCTAGCTAATTTACAAGGGGATATAATAAAGGCAACATTAAAAATTTAAAGCCCTATTATAGTTAGGGGAGTAAAGCCCTACTATAGTTGGGGGATTTATGCATGCACACTTTCATGTCTTACCAGCATTTAATGTTTTAGCTAGCCTAAACTTGCAAGGTAGCCACAATCATTGTATGAGATGATTGATTAGTAATTTCATCTCTAGAGCACCCAAATTTTGAACAATACTACTATTAAAATATACATCTAGTGGAGCCATGATTATAGCTAAATGGGACATTCACCTACAAGATCAAAGTCTACTACTAGGATTGTTGAACTATTCCTTTGAGCATACCTATAGAATTTAATGAGGAGGTGGTATAGAGGCACTCATACACCTGCATCTCTCCTCTAGATTTTGATTATCATAAGTACAAGTGATCCATAAACAATGGCTTGGTGCATTGATGTGGCTCCACTTTACACTCCTTATTTAGATGGGGCATCACATGGTCTAGCTAGATGAGCGAGTGTCAGGGAAGTCATAAAGGATATGTGATGTAGAGTCACTACATAGGTATGTATCTTGATGTAGGCTTTACAAATAATGTATAAGGCCTTGAAAATGGGCTGAAATAATGCTTGACATTGTGGCACCTAATAAATGCTAGTGAAAGGTGACTCACAATTGGTAATTAATCCATGTAATGGGACGTATGCTATTATGCAAGACCCCATTCTTTGCATATGATATTGAGGTGCTCTTGCTATTATACCTATAACTTTCAATTAACAACCTTTTGATTGGCGCTTAAAAGAGTGAAAATGATTCATAAATTCTTTTACCTCCTCTATGATAAGTCTTAAGATAACCATTATGGGGCAATGATTAGAGATGGCCCAATCAAATACAACTTATAGCTTAAGGTGAGGAGCTATCCACATCAAGCTCCCTAACTCACATAGGATTGATCATGCCTGGTAGCATTGTTCAAAGAGAGGGGAAGAGATAGACACCAATGGGAGCCATGAATAGAGATTAGTGTACTCTCTCTTCTTCCATTATTCATTCATTATGTAACACACAAAAGATTCTAATTCTAAGTCACACATACTATGTATGCAAGTAGGTCACTAACCGACTAGACATCTCCAACCTAATCGGCCGACTCATTATTATGCCACACATTGATTGGTAATAGCTAGCTTCATCTATACTAAGTAGATTCAGTGTCAATATCACTGATAAGCTTACTTTTTGACACTCCCTCTCAAGCTCAAGTCAATTGTTGTACTCCAAGTAGCTCCCTAAAGTAAACAAACTTATCTCTACCAAGTGATTTGGCAAATATGTCAGCTATCTAGTCTTCAGTCTCTTCACATGAAGTAGATTTATCTTTCATGCAAGTACCATTTTCTTGATGAAGTGATAATGATCTTCTATGTGCTTTGATCTAGTATGATAAATTGGGTTGCTAGCCAATAGTACACTATTTATGTTGTCACAATGCAATGTGTCCTTCCTATCCATTTATATACCCAAGTCATGTAACATGTGAACAGACTATGATCTACATTTCCCATCTGAAATCCAAGTTGCTATAAATACAAGATGATCTACTTGTGGTGCTTGTTTCAATCCATAAAGTACCTTTTTTAGCCTACACACAGGATTGGTAATCAGGGTGTACATAACCCTCAGGTTCTTCCACTTCCTCAATCAAATCTCCATTCAAAAACCCATTTTTGGTATCCATCTGCCAAAGCTTCCATCCCTTAGATACTACCAAAGCAATGATAGCTCTAATGGTTGCCATTTTTGCAACTAGGCTAAAAGTTGTTGAACCGAATATAAAAAACTGGAAAGGTTTATATTCGTTGGAGTTTTTCCCATTTGACATTAATATACATGGCATCTTTAAACATAGAAGAAATAGCATTAAAGAGAAGCTATATTCATAGATACATACACACCCCCTTTTTGAAGAAATAGCATGAAAGGGAGGCCATATTCATAGACACATACACACTCCCTTTTTTGGTTTGAGAAATGCAATGGAAAGCCTTGAGGAGGATATAGTGTAAGGAAGGTCATAAAATCGATACTAGGGCCTTGTACAAACTTACATTTAACATGAGGTTTTTTGACATTTCTCCCATGTGATACTTTTAAGAAGTTTTGTATTCTTGCTCAAATACTTGCATGATGTTTTGGGAGGTTGAGTATCTTTATATGCTTAGGAATTAGCTTTGGTCTCTCAAAAATTCTCATTAAGTTATAAAGATTACTAACACTAAGTACATAAGTAATGGATGGTGTGGTGATGGTTCTTGACACTTTAAAAGACGCTTTTACTTTTGATAAAAGAATACCTTAAGAGATTAGTATTGTATCTTTTAGTGCTACCTATGTGTGTGCTAGAAGTTGTTTAGTTTGAGAGAACTACAATAGCTCTTTTTTACTTAGAGATTTACTTAATAGTTTCCTATGGTATAGCAACACACACACACACACACACACACACACACACACACACACACACACACACACACACACACACACACACACACACACACACACACACACACACACACACACACACACACACACACACACACACACACACACACACACACACACACACACACACACACACACACACACACACACACACACACACACACACACACACACACACACACACACACACACACACACACACACACACACACACACACACACACACACACACACACACACACACACACACACACACACACACACACTCTCTCTCTCTCTCTCTCTCTCTCTCTCTCTCTCTCTCTCTCTCTCTCTCTCTCTCTCTCTCTCTCTCTCTCTCTCTCTCTCTCTCAGATGGTATTAATTATTGGGTCAAGTTGCATTTTAAAGTCTAACCACTACTATGAATGACTAGTTTTGATCTAAGTTCTTATCCTCGTTCTTATCTAAGTAGATATGTTCTTATTTAAAATTATTATGAGAAAAAAGCAACTCAATATCTTTGTTTTTATATTGAGGTACCAAAAAATAATCATCTCCTTTCATTTGATTAGTATTCAATTGTATATTTGTAGTCTTGGTTTTGCCATTTTTTTTGTAGCAAAATTGACCTAGTCCGTAGGGATTAGTTTTTTCAAGTATTGTTATAGGTGTGACCAGATAACAATTGAGTCCCATGATGATACCTACAATATGCATTAAGTGGCAAAGCTCTTACCTTCATCTTTTGTATGGATGCAAATAGTTGGACCCTTCAGCCACTCAAGCCATGAAGACTACTTCCATGGACTCTCATCGCAAGATGCAACAATTTTGTATACTTATATTTATTTCAATGATAATGTATTCTTTATCTAGATTGTACCCAAAGAAATTTGTTACATTGTAATTTTCAAATAAAATTTTAGATCCATTTTAGATTTATTACTTTTCTCTTTCTAATTTATATGGTATTCAAAATGTTTGATGTATTTTTATATTTTTTGTGGACCCTTCACCCACTTAAGCTTGGAAAGACTACTTCCAAGGACAGATTTTTGGATAAAATTTAATATTTGTTAATAATAATTTATTTAAATACATTTTAAAGGATAAATTATACCTCTTTTGTGTTCTTAAGATCTTATTCAAATATATTTATTTTAATTTGTGTGTACCTTTATTTTATCTCGTTAGTTCTATTTGAATTAATTATTGGAGGTGAATTGATTTATTACTTTTTTAATAATTCTATATGATTCATTTTTATTGAAGGAAATTTATAATAAACACACATTGTGACTATTATAGTTCCTACATATAGTCTCTCTCTCTCTCTCTCTCTCTCTCTCTCTCTCTCTCTCTCTCTCTCTCTCTCTCTCTCTCTCTCTCTCTCTCTCTCTCTCTCTCTCTCTCTCTCTCTCTCTCTCTCTCTCTCTCCATCTACTAACATAGCTCTTGCTTCCACTTCTATGTATCCATTCAAGCAATATCTTTCAACAACTGGTATTAGAGCGGGTATTTGAGGAGCCTCTCGATCCTTTGTTTCAGATTGGATTCAAAGCTTTAGCTCAATGTCTCATTGTATTAGAGCAGGTATTTGAGGAGCCTCTTGATCTTTTATTTCAGATTGGATTCAAAGCTTTAGCTCAATGTTTCATGGTAGCCATTGTTTCTTCCTTTTGAGGTATGCATTGAGTCCAGCTTCATTCCAACTTGCTCATGGCTTGTTGATGAGCTTTCCAGGGCTTAGTTGAGCCTTGTTGAGTGCTTATTGAGATGAGAAGTAGCCGTTCTATCCATTTTGAGTGGATACATAGCATATTGCAAAAGTCATGGACAACTATGGTAGCTTGACATCATTGTTCATATTTTGGCCATAACTTTTACATACGATATCAGATTCATGTGTTCTATAGCTAAAAATGCAAAGCACAATGAGAGCTACATATTTGAGCACTTAGAGTTGATTTAATGTACTTTTCAATTCTTGGTTTTATATAAAACAAAATAGTTTTGGTTTGGATAGCAAATAGTAAATTCCATAATGCATGTTTAATGATGGTGTTTGAATGGTATGGTTATGCTTTGGGATACTATTTGGATTATTTAGAGATTGATTCACTAATTTTTATAGAGGTTTATTACTATCATAATAGTTTGGACTATAAGTATATAACAATGAGTTCATACTTTGAATGCCTATTGTGCATACATGGTATATCGGGTATGCTACTACATGTCTATAGTGATGTTTAGCATTGATGTATGAGCTCAAATATGGTCATGACGTGCTTTGGTACTTGGAGTTGAGCTACATTTGATGTACTTGGACTTTGGTCGATCACTTTGAGCTTCTATACTTACTAATAGTTATTGAAGCTTCATTGGATACTTATGCTTCCGGATATATTTGTGATGTGCTTGGGCTTGTTAGATGATTTAATGTATATGTCTTGAGCTCTACTTGCTCATTTTGTATTTTAGATTCACTTTCACTAGGAGATGCTTGTACATACTTGGCAAAGATTGGTTCTTTGAGATAGTGGGACTCTTGTTTCAAATATATGCTCTCTTGTTTGCTATTGGGATACAATATGATTGGCATTTGGTTCAAATGGAATCAAATTAGCCAATCATATTGTAGCATGACAAGTTTTGTGAGATTGGAAAATGACTTGACATTGGATATTATTAGCATTGGAGATGTAAGGCTATAGTTTTCTTTAGACTATTCTTTTACTCTACATAATGTATGTCATATATTGACATTGACCAAAAGCCTTCTATTTGCTAGACATTGGATGAGGTAGGCTATTATGTATTTGTTGGTGATCTCACATGGAATATTACATGTGGGAATCTTACTTTGCTTGAGGTGCTAAGACTAGTAGCCTCTATCATTTATTTGTATTTGGATCCCTTGACCATGTTTTGGGTGTGGTTGACATAGCACATGAATCTTTAGGCATCATTGCCTTGAGCATATGCCCTTTAAAAAAAATGAAAATGCTTACTCATTTGTAATATCTTCTATCTCTTGATTATAATTTTTTTGAATTGTGTGAATTGTTTTTATGGCAAGTAAACATGTGGTTCTCATAAGAAGTTTGATATTACCCATATGGGTAAACCTCTAGATCTTGTGTATTCTGATGTATGTAGTTTCATTCCCTATCGATCATTGGATGGTGAGAAGTACTCTGTTATGTTCATTGATAACTATTTGTATAAAGTATGGGCATATCCTATTATGTAAAAATTGGATGACTTATTTATCTTTCAATATTAGCTTATTCTTGTTGAGAATTAGTCTAGCTATAGGCTAAAATGCCTAAGGTTTGCCAATGGGAGTGAGTATGTTTCTACAATATTTGAGTAGTTTTGTGATGAGAGAGGTACTAAGTGTTAGTTGATCGCCCCATACCTCCCATCCTAGAATGGTGTTTCTGAGTGCATGGACAAGACCATTCAGGAAAGAGTCCAAAGTATGTTTAGTCAATAGGCCTATCATAGCATTTTTGGGTTGAGGCAGTTACTACTACTATACATTTGATAAACATATTACTATATTGCTATTAGTTGTGAAATTGAAAAGGATGTATGGTTAGGAAAAACTCCCTTATATGCACATCTTAGAGTCTTGATGATGTGAGGCTTACTACCATGCACCTAAGGACAAATGCAATAAGCTAGATTCTAAGTTAGTGAAATGCATCTTTCTTGGTTATGGGAATGTAGTTGAGATGGGTTATTGACAATGGGATCTGTAGGGTCAAAAGGTTATCCATAACGATGATGTTATTTTCCATGAGAAGAAAATGCATAAGTAACTTGAGTAGGTAGTTGAGGTACACATAGTGATATTTCAGGAGGAGCCTCCTATTACCATACAACTAGCTAGATAACATGTAGCTGATATTAAAATGGCCCATGATCATGATATTGAATAGAATGTATAGGTCCATAGCTTATTTTGAGATGGCCTACTAAAGCCTAAACGCCAACTTGATTGGTTTGTATCCTTCATGGAATATGTTATGGTGATAGATTTAGGTGAGTCTCCTAATTATGAGGAGGCCATGTGTAGAGGTGATAGTTACTCTTGGGAGAAGGCCGTGTAGTCTAAGTTTGATTCATTGTAGAAAAATCATACATGGGATTTGGTTTCTTTGCCAACTAGGGAAACATGCATGGCTATGTAAGTGGGTACAAAAGTTGAACCCTTGATGTCCTAAGCAAACATACAAGGCTAGTTTGGTTACTAAGGATATTAAGTAGGAGTATGGTGTAGACTTTGATGAATTCTTTTCTCTTATAGTCAAGATGACTACCCTACAATTGGTTTTATTGGCCTTGGTTACATAGTTAGATCTGCACCTTTATCAGATGGATGTGAAGATGACTTTTCTACATGAGGATTTGTATGAGGATATCTATATGCAACAATCAAAGGGCTTTATGGAAAAGGGCAAGAAACACCTAGTGTGCAAGTTGAGAAAGAGCCTTTATAGCATTAAGCAAATACCTAGGAAATGGTATCATAAGTTCAATGCTTTTATGCATTCACAAGGATATACTCACAATGATATGAATATGTTTATACACAAAGAAGGCCCGTGATGGTAGCTTTATTATCTCGATACTTTATGTTGATAAAAAGAGCTTTAAGATGAAGAACGTGGGATAGGCTTCATGCACCATGATCACACATCTATACACTGTAGGTCTTGTTGCAAGTGTGACTATCACTTTATTCTTTATTCTTTCAATGACTATTGAAGAAGGGAAGGATGGCCACACATTGTGACTATTGGAGTTCCCACATATGGTATCTCTCTCACTTGCTCTTCTGCCCCATCCACCATAGCTCTGACTTTGCTCTTGCTTCCACTTGCATGCTTTCATTTGGACTCTATCTTTCACTTATAGAGTTCCCACATATGGTTCCCACATATGGTATCTCTCTCACTTGCTCTTCTGCCCCATCCACCATAGCTCTGACTTTGCTCTTGCTTCCACTTGCATGCTTTCACTTGGACTCTATCTTTCACTTATAGATCCTTAATATTATCTTTGAATAGTATGACCATTGATACAAAATTGACTTGAATTTCATTACTTGAGATAATAAAGGAAACAAATAACTTGAAAGGTAGCAAAGAACTTAATTGAGCTTTCACGAGGCGATCATACATTCAAAGAGTGAGTATAGTGGTGCATAGTTTAGTAAAATTCTTGTGATGAAGAGGATTGGAGAGGAAGAAAACAAGAGAGAGAAGATTGTGTAGAGGAGAGAAAGATTAGACAAGGAGAGGAAATAAGAGAAGGGAAGCTATGAAATCTGGAAGGAAAGTGAAGAGACTTGATTATTTGATTAACTGATACCCTAACAAAGTCTCTCAATACCTTATATACCCTAGTAGTTGTGTAACTAAGTATTTTCCATGCTAACCTCATGTCTTACCCATCTATTCTACTTTTTTACATTCCATCCTAGCCCCTAAAGTTTTTTTCCCTGAAAAGATAAAAAGAGGACTTATTGGTGTAAGTCACAATGGGGCTACAGAGTACTACTCTCTTCAACATTACACAAGGTAGTATATATATCGAAAAGCTCAATTTTGTATAATATTGGGGCATACAGATGTATATGTGATATGTATAGCTTATATGAGTTGATAATATATGAGTTTGGCACCAATTCTTGACATTTAGGATCTTACAAATAGTAGATAGCATGCTATTCACAATAGGCCTACTAGAGAAAAATGGTCATTACTTTCTATGGGCAGCTCCAAGTGAGACAAGTGACGTGTCTAAATAAAGCTCGTGAAGGGTGCTCTCAATCCATATAAGTTACACATGATTTCCATCAAAGTAGGGTAAAAACTATTCTAAAACAATGTGCTATTTACAAGTAGCCAAACTTGGCCAAATAAGCTAGCTTTAATCCAAAATTGCATCTTTGAGGTAGAAGAACTTCTCCAAAATAGTAGTTGTTCTCTAGGAGGCTTCTTCCAAGGGTAGACCTTACCATTTAGTCATATATTCTTGAATTGACTAAGTTCTAAGCTTCTTTTCTCTTTGTCCAATGATTGCCTCAAGAGTGTACTAGATGATACCCTCTTCATCTATGGATAAAAGCTCCTCCACATAGTCTTTAAGAGACCTAATAAAAGGTTCCAATTGACTCACATGAAAAAGATTATGAATCTTGGTGGAGGGAGGAAGTTGGATACAATAAGCCAAGTCACATCCACTCTCTTGACTATCTTATAAAGCCCATAGTAGCAGTGTGCCAACTTGTTGCTAGAGCTATCCTTTAGTGTAGAGTATGGGGACTTGGGTACCTTTAAGAGAACCAATTCACCTTCTTGAAACTCAAGAGGGCACCTTTTCTCACCAACATAGAGCCTCATGTGTTCTTAGACCTTCCTAAGGTTTGGCTTACATTGTTGAAGTAGGGCTTGCATGCAGTCTAATTCTTCTCTTCCATGAGGGCTCAACTTCTCATTGAATATGATCATAGGAAGGGGTACCCTATATCCATACATGGACTCAAAGGGGGATACTCCAATGCTAACATAAGTGGAGTTATTATAAAAAAACAGAACCAAATGGAGCCACGAATCCCACACATGCTGTACATCATGATAAAAATGTCTCAAGTAGGTCTCAAGCCACTTGTTTACCCTCTCAGTTTGGCCATTTATCTATGGTTGGTATGCTATAGATAGAACTAATTTGGTCCCCGTGGAGCTGAAAACTAATTGCCAAAAGTGGTTCATAAATTTGGCATTCTGATTATGCACAATGAGGTATGGAAGCCCATGCAACTTAAAGACATGCTCCATGTTTTGGCTAGCTACTTGAGATATGGTATATTGTGTCTTGGTGGGGATAAAGTGGGCTAATTTGATGAGCCCATCCACTACCACATGAATGCTATTCCAACCCTTCTTGGTCATGGCTAAGCCAGTGATAAAATCCATCATAATATGTGTCAAGGCAATGGTTGCAACAAACCCCCTGGCTTAAGAGTGCTATCCTTGTTTTGTTGGCATCACGCACATTTTGATATAAATTTCTTGACATTCTTCCATAGGCTCTTCTAGTGGAAAATCTTTGCAATTCTATCATAGGTCTTAAAGATGACCAAGTGACTTGCAATAGGAAAATAATGCATTACTTTTATTATTTTTTGTATAAAAGGAGAGGTATGAGGGATCACAATCTTGCCATATGACCACGTCAGGCCATTTTGCTGATAGTGGGAGTTCTCTTCCATAATACCTTGCTATAATTTCTAAAAGATAGGTTTGAAGTCATCACTAAGCAAATACATCTCTTGGAGCTTCTCTACCCAATCATAGTGAAGCTCAAAAATAGATGATACATTGCATGCCCACGTACGAGAGTGTGAGTCAGCCACCCACAACATTATCTATTCCCCTAATCTCAAAATCATAAAATTTTAAGGTTTCCACCCACCTTCTTTGCTTAGAAGTTGAATTTGGTTGTAATAGAAAGTTCTTCAGTACTACTCAATGATCACAAATTGGTTGTTGTAGAGATAGTGGTACCACTTTTTGATAGCATGAAGAATGGCCAATATTTCTTGGTCATAGACATGCATTTTCCTCTCTTTTTCATCTAGTTTATGACTTTCAAATGTAATCACACCATGTTCTTGTAACAACACAGCACCTATATCCCTTCGACTAGCATTACACACTGAATAGAAAATTCTTTTGAAAAGATTGGGCAAACAAGTGTGGGGATTGAAGTAAGAAATTCCTTCCATTGATTGAAGCTGTGATCAATGAGCATCCCACACTAAGGCCTCCTTCTTCAGCCTATCAATCGAAGGTGTTGCAAAGGTTGCATAATGATGAATAAATCTTCGACAAAATGAGAAAAGACTAAGAAAACCACGTAAAGAAGTGGCATTCGATAGTGTGGGTCCATCCTTAACACATTATACCTTTTTGGGGTTAGCTGGTATGCCATTTTAACTCACAATAAGACCCAAGTGCTCTACCTCAATTTGTGAGAGTATACATTTGCTCTCCTTTGCAAACATTCTATGCTTCCTTAATATGTCAAATACTCTCTTGATGTGTAGTAAGTGCTTTTTCAATGATCTACTATAAATGAGAATGTTGTCAAAGAATACAAGCATAAAGTGAAAAATGAAGAAGTGCAAGATTTTTTTATGAGGCTCTGAAAAGTGGTAGGGTATTTGTCAATCCAAATGGCATTAGAAGGCAATAAGAAAGCCTTGAATAATAGGATGGGGGATGCATAAGAAGAAGAACTTAGCTTAGTGAACCCCATCTCAAGCAAGTCCTTGACCAACATTGCACCTTCTTTGTGCTCACACTTTGAGAGCATGTAAGGTGACTTTTTCTCTAGCTTTGAATGGGAATCCAAATCAATAGGGTGATCCACTTGTCTCTTAGGTGAGTGGGCTATAGACATTTGAAACAAATATTCATACTCTTCCAAAAGATCTTTAATGTTGAATACTTAGCCAAAGTTATGGAATGATTTGTAGCCTCTTTTTTCAAATGCAACACAAATATTTGAGACCATTTTTCAAATTTCCTTTTGAGCTGCTCAATTGTAATAAGCTGAAAATGTGCATTATCCTAAATTCCTTCTAGGTGTATGAGCTATCCATGCTTAATAAACTCCATGTAAAGTTGAGAGAAATCCATGGAAATCTTACTTACCTAAGTGCTTTAGCTAATCACAACGCAAGACAACACCAATGGGGTCCATATCAAGTGCAATCAAGTCCAAAAATGATACATAATTGGTAGACAAGCATAAGGGAACTCTAGAGTATATTTGAGTGTTGATTTTCTCATCACCATTTGCCACTTGCACTCTTAGGGGCTACAATAATTTAGTGAAAAGCATCTCAAAATAATCCACGCTCACAAAATTGTGAGTGCTAACACTATCAGTCAGAATAAAAGCATGTTTCCCATTTATGCTCCCTTCCATTTGCAACGTGATTGGAATGCTAGAGCATTTCCATGCATCATAGAGATAGAGCATATGGAAGTGGTAGTATGTGGGGCATGGTGGAAGCAATTTAACCTAGGTCATAAGGTTAGCATCCACTTGGGTTGAAGGGAAAGTCATTTGGGGGATCATATAATTGCTCTTGGTTCATATCCTCATCACAGTCCTAATGACCAACATGTATCATAACATTGGAATATTCGTTTTCTTTGTCCACATCTTCCAAGACATACATACTATTGAGTTTAGCCCTATGATAAGCACAGTTTGATGCATGATTTGTGATGTATTTTTTTCTACATAAAAAACATAAGTTTTTTCTTTATGATCTCTAAAGGGATCTAGCAAGATGAATTTTTGGTCCCCATGGCTACCTTGGGTTGAAGCGTTCTTTGTCTATATTTAGCTTGTTTTGTGTTGTTTGTTACCCTAAAACTTGGTTGCTATTTCGAAGAATTAAATGGTGGGTAAGTGTGTATTTTAGGGCTACTATAAGGCATGTTACTTTTCTCATTAGCACTCCTTGAGGGATTTGTCTACCTATGTCTCTTAAATGTCCAAAATTGTACAAAAATCCAATGTTCTTTTTTTATGTGCATAAATTTTAGCCAATTCTATTGCTGGGAAAAGTGTAGTGGGATTTTGTGCCACCACATCATTGTACAAATTGGACTCCATTCCATATATGTACTTGTGTAATTTAGCATTGTCACTAACACTTTTCACATACATTGTCAAGTTGTGAAATTAGTTTGTATATTCTCTCATGGGGATAAGCTATATTTGTCTAGTTAGAACCACCTCCTAGCCAACCGTTCTGTCTCAATTGGAGAGACAAATACTTGTATCATGTGCACCTTGAAGTCCTTCTACCCATGGATAGGCTAATTCTTATGCTTTACATAGAACCACCAAGTGTGCACAAAACCCTTGAGATAAAGAGCTACAAAATCAATATTTTTCTCATCCATCTTGGGGTAGAGATTAGAGTAGGATTTCGACTTGGCTATCCACTCATCTAGGTCCAATGGGGACAAAGATTGCATGTTGTATTTAGTGAGTATTATCTTGTCTCAGATCTCCCAATCATAAGCATTTTGTTGCTCATTCAAGTCATGTTGGCCATTGTGAGCATACTACTTATATCCATGATGTCTATTATATGCATGCTACTCATTGTGGTCATGTTGGCCATTAAATGCATGTTGCTCTTTGTGACCTTGATGTCCATTATATGCATGTTTCCCATTATATGCATGCCATGAGTATCATGCAACCCATTTTGACCATTGTGAGGCAGAAATCGAATCCAAAGTGGGGGCTAGCTTCTAATGCCGGGGTGCGTAGGGAAGGTACTTATCATCAGCTTTTTGTTTCCTATCAGATGGTTGATCCTCTTCAAAGCTATTGATGAGAAGGTGTCTAGTTCCAACAATAATTGGCTGCAAGTTTGCATTGGGGGGTGGGGTGGATTGGCTTGAATTAGGCTAAGATTTTCCATTTGGGAGTGAAATAGACTACCTTAATTTGGTTCTATCTCTACTCTCTTTGTGTTGCGAATGATTGGTAGCCATTTGAGAGATGAGTGTTGTGAGTCTATCTAAGATTTGTTGAGTTTGAGTTTGAGCAAGCATGTCATGTTTGTTGCAAAGAGCTATTTGCTCAATCAACAAATCCATCTTGGAGGGGATATCTGAGTGGATTGTATGATCACTGAGCTTATCCAATTTTGATACCACTTCATTATGCTTAGAGACCATGTCATTGTGCCTCAGTGCATGACACATCTCATGTTGGCATAGGGTTTGATTGAAGGCTTCACATTCAGGTGACTCTTTGTCAAATTCATCCCCATGTGGCTCTTCAACTATGGGTTCTCTAACATCAATAATCTCTCTCTATAGGTTATGCTAGGCCTTGCCCTTGCCTTTGTTTCTTGCCATTTTTAGTCCAATAAACTAGACCCATCATTAGTAAATTGGGTGTAACTTTTGATGGCCAACTCCAAATGCATTGAAATAGAAGAGAACAATGCCCTCTTTAATATGAGTTATCAAGATTTATGAAAAAATATGATTAAATTTTTTTGCAATGAAACCTTTGTGAATATCCTAGAGCAGGGGCTCTACATCCTATCCATAGTGATCTTTATGCACAAAAATGACAATATCTCCTAGACCATAGTGATGATTAGGGAGATTTTTGATTGAAATCAAAGGGTACAATGCCCTATTTGAAGGGAGTGATATATTTCTTTCACAAAATCAATACAAAACTTCTTGCAACAAGCTTTCTCCAATAGTCTCAAGATTCTTGCAACTAGTATACTACTTGTCTTGGCTGAAATTCTCATCATTTGAGTGGATTACAAGTTGAGAAGCCTATATATCATAGCATGCAACATATATGCCATAATAAGCATGATTCCATATTCATCCAAATATCAATTTACTTTGTGAGCACTTCATATGGAAGCCTTAGTACCACACATCTCGCATTGACTGCATACATGCCAAGTGCAATATATAGGTGTCTCTTTGGATCACTAGAAGGTGGGGAAAGTTCCCTCTGGGTCTAGTTGCACACCCCTTCAGGGTATTTAGTGGTAAGGGATGGTTGCCTCTCTTTTGGCTTACCACCTTGCCTAGAATCGGCCTTTTCCTTAGTAGCAGTATACATAATAGGATAACCCCTTCAGGGTATTTAGTGGTAAGGGATGGTTGCCTCTCTTTTGGCTTACCACCTTGCCTAGAATCGGCCTTTTCCTTAGTAGCAGTATACATAATAGGATTACCTTGGTTGTCTAATGACTTACTGGATGCCAACTTATCCATTTTACAAATTTTTTAAAAGGATTCTCACTAATTAGCAAGACAAATTAGACAATCCATGCTTAGGACATTTACAATGAGCTCATAATGATCAAGAATAATCAATGAACACATGGTTACATGGATTTTCTCAATACAATCAATCCTCTTTAATGCACAAATGTAATTAAAGGGTGGACTGATCTAATGGCAAATTCAACCCTTCCATTTTAGTGAATAAAGAGACTTAATCAAGAAAATTTAGTGAGTTCTTGGGGAAGATTCAATGGTTTACATCTTCAGTGGAGTTCATAGTCTCATATGCAATGATTGATTGCACCTTGAAGTTCAATCCCATGCAATGTAGAGCCATGAACACTTGGAGTTTAGTGGAACTTCAATGAAGAATGGTCTTCAACTCTCTTGAGTGCCTATCCACCAAGATTAGCCCTCTTAATGAGAATCTTCAAGAATTAGCTCCATGATGCTTCTTAATACTTAAGTCCTCCTTAATGCATACAATCTTGGCCCCTTCTTCAAGTAGACCCATTGAGAAAGAGTGTTGGAGACTCGATATTTATGAATCTTGAAGCACAAGAGAGCTCCAAGCTGTGAACTATGGTTGCCTATTATGTTTTAGGGTTTAGAAGCAAGAGAGCTCCCAATGTTGAAGAAGAAGGGCCAAGATCTTGAGCAAGAGGTAGAGAATGATTGTGAGAAGCCTTGAAGATCATCCTAGCTAGTGATTGGTGCAGGAAATGGAGCTAAATTAAGTAGGGATAGTTGTGCAAATCATATCACAAATTGTAGGGGTTTCTTAGAAGGCTATAGGTAATCAAAATCACTCACTCCATTGATTTTCTATAGCTCATGATGCATATGTTCTCTTGCTCGATGCCTTCAATGCTCAAGAAGAGGAGAAAGAGAGTCGGAGAGATTTTTGGTTGAAAATCCAGGGCAGTTTTGGGCAGAAGAAGAGAGATAAAGTCTTCTTGCAAAAAAGTGATTAAGATTTATACTTCCTCTAACTCTTGGAACTCCAAATTTGACCTAGGACCTCTAAAATTTACGTAGAATTGTGTGACACATTGCTAAATTAACATGATTACCTCCAAATAAACCTCCAACTCCTACCATAGCTCTTGTCTATCCTTCAAGAATGGCTACTAGCTTGTTGTAGTACTCTTGTGTACCTATATAAACTAGGGTTTTACTATTTTGAAAGGGAAAGTAGATTTGAAGAAAAGAGAAAGAAAATGACCAAAGCATTATGCTCTGATACCAATTTTGATAAAGAGTATTAGAGAGATAAAAGACAAGAGAGAGGACATTAGAGAGGAGAGAGAAATATAAGAAGAGGGAGAAAGGGAGAAAGAAAAGCATGAGAGTTGGACGGAAGGTGAAGAGACTTGATTACTTGATTAATTGATGCCCTAAATTGAGTCTCTCGACACCTTTTTACCCTATCAATATAGCAAGTATTTTTTTTTTCTGATTGTGGAGCTGTCATCATGAGCTTGAAGTGCTTGAGGGAATATTGTAGACATTTGGCTTGCAACTTGTGTGGTCGAATTCACATTTTGAGCGTGTTTCAGTCTCTATTTGAGAGTTTGAGGATGTTCTTTTATGAATTTGGTAAATTTCACAAACTTTGCAAACCTTGTCATTTTGCAAACAGGTTGTAGGCATTGGGTGTGGTAGATAGTATTTGGATATTGTTAGACATTACAAGACTTGCTCAATGTATGCTTATACATCAAGCTCACTAAGAGTGACAATTTACCTAAAATAGCAGGCTAATGATAGAGGCATATTTGTGGGTTTTGCTACACAATGTCTAAGGGATTTAATCAAATTATCAGTGAGAAGCTTGACAAGCACAACTTCCGTGCTTGTGTAATGTCCCCATTACTTAGTTTATTTTAATGTGCATATACGTGGTGTTGCACGTCCACACATGGAAAAATTGTAGAATCTCTACAGGATTTATAGGAAGTAGGATTGGTTTACTAGAATAGTCTGAAATCTCTAGTATCATGTTTAGATGACTGAATTCCCATTTTAAATGGATCCAAACATATATTGTGACTTATTTTGAAGGGAATAAGTCATTTAAGACAAAAGATGGAGAAAAATGTCACGATTTACAAAAATCATCATTTTTTTCCTATTTTTGATGGATTCTGTTCTTGCTCCCTTGTCGACCAGATGCGTTCCAATCATTTTAGGTACTCGGATCACTATATTCGAAGTTCCTATGATGAAGTTATGATCCAAACAAGTTGCAGGCAAACACAAGGCAAAAAAAACAAAAATAGTGAAAAAAGCATAAGCTTTAAAGTTAAACACCTTAAGCTTTTATGAAAAAGCAAAGAAAAAATACACATGAGAGGGAGTGGAGAAAAACTATAAAAGGTAGGACAAGGAGGGGAGAAGGGCCATTAAAATTACGTGTGTGTAAGGCTTGAGGTTGAGACTTTATCCCTTGCCTTATTCCATCTTGCCATCGAATTCTAGAGAGAAGGTTTGAGGATATGCTTTAAGCCCCTCACCTGCATCAAGTTCTAACATCGGGAGTCGCTATGGAGATTGGCTTGAGTTGAGCTTAAAGCTTCTTGCCTATTTTTAAAGATCGACAACTAATTTTCATCCCTATGGCGAGTGACTTCACGAACCCCCGCACGAATTTCATGTGACATCTGGCTCCATACTAAGAGAGGAGGGAGAAGAGCAATCTTGACAAGGAAGAGATGCTGATCGAGAAGGAGCAAACTCTATTCTGTGAGACGAAGAGACATCATTCCATTCAACCTAAGGAAGGGAATACGCTGAAGGTCTCTCATCCTCTCCTACTTTAATCCGCAAAGAGAAGACATTGAAGAACTTTATTCTATTCTATCAATCTGGTTAGAAGTCATACCTCTACTCTCGTCCCTATTTTGTCTACTAGAGAGAGAGAAGTATTGCTCTCCACGAGGCAAGAAGAACCATCCACAAGGCCTACATCATTGAATTCCACAATAACCATCATCATCATCGAGAGTCTTACACCCTTACTAATCGGTATTATTGCTGTGTTCTCCTTCTTCTACAAATCATATTTCCGTCATGGCTCCAAAGAAAAAGAATTCAAAAGTGGAAATCACGAATGACCCTACTAACGTGAAAGCAACAGTTGGAGTTGCGAGTATGGGAGTCACTAACGGAGGTACGGGCGCGGATAACAACCCTTTACCAATTTCGATACCAAATGTTTTTTCTAAAAATTTCTATCCAAATTCAATAGAAATAAGATAAGTCTCTTAAGAATTTTTGCAATCTTAGAGTATTCACTTGGTAAACTATTAGAACATCTTATAGGCTAGAAACAGTTAAGGAAACTACGAAATTCTTGAACTTAAGAGAAATCATGAGAAATTTTTCAAGATGGATTTATTAAGAATGAACCCCAAAGAAATTAGTCAAGGATATAGTTTAATCAAGAACTTTGATAGAAGATTTTAAGACTGGAAATATCTCTAAGTTGAAGAAACAGAACTTAAGGCCAAGAAACTTGGTTAGAAGAATAAACCTTAAACTGGGAAGTTAGAGACTCCAAAATCTAGATACCCTTAGTTAAATTCCAAGGAGAAGAGTTCATTATGTGAAATTCAAGTATCGATTGCTACTAGATTAATCCTCACTTGAAAGTTGCATGATTGATTGAAGTCATAACTGCTTGAAGACATCAATCATGTTTGTGATTTTCTAGATTAGATCATGATTGAATTAAGTATTGGAACAGATATAAATTGAGGAGCTCTATACCTCCCACAAGGATAGATGCTAAATCCCCATACCAAGGGGAGATGTTTTTACCACCACGAAAGCATGGACTGGCTACGATGGCGAGAGGTCTCTCAGTAGGGATCATATTAAGTAGGAGGTGGTTAGGGTTCCAGGAGGGACTTTGGCTAGTAAATCCTTTTCACACTTACTTGGTCCCCTGTATGGCCCGAGTATGGCTTGAGTTCTACTTTGGGAAACCTATAAACACTAGCTATAGGTGGATTTGATCTTGATGATGTGTAGATGTGTTGGATGAGGCAACACGTGAAATTGTAAATTTTCTCCTATATGGGTGGGAGAACACACATTATGGAACATAATCAATGAATTTGTTTTATTTTGATTGTATGTTTGTGAGTAAATTACGTAAATAAGCAACTATGCATAAATGAATTTTAATTAAGAAAGCTATTTTTATATGTTTCAGGTAATTGTGGTAGGTAATTAGATAACTAAGAACTTCCATAGAGGGAAGCGGGTGGATGGATTCCCAATGAATCCAATCCTATGGCAAGGTGGTCTCGATTAGCGGAGAGGTTTTCCCAAAAACAAACGATAGGAAGAAACTCTAGGAAGGGCTGATTTGCTGATTTACCTAGGGTTTGGTCTCAAAACCCAAACTGAAAATTATCTTAGGGGAAATGTAAGGCGGCTGTGCCAAAGTAGTGCGAGAGACTTTATAAATCCTTAGTCTACTACTGGAAAAAAGAAAGCATTGTTCTCCATGAACCAACGGTAATGGCAGTTGCTCCTTCTGGACAAGAAGCCTCTCGAAGGACACTTCCAGATGTGAGCTAGTTATTGATAGGTGACTGTTAGGTAAATTAGGAACCTTCAGGTCGGTCCTCCGTGGGAAACAATAGGACACTTCCCTTGCAGGGTAACTAGTCGGATCATTCTTGTTAGAGTATAGATAGTGACGGCTGGGAGGGTAAACTTTGGGTGACTACTACTAAAACATTACTCGTCAATAATCAAGGCAAATGGTATCAAAGCCAAAAGAAATAAAAAACTTAGTAATTGTAGCTTGAGATATGAGTTGTCTTTCCCTTCCCTTGCTAATATGTGTTTTTATCCTACCCAGAGAGATGAAGATTGGGAGGGTTCCTAGTCTTTCGAGCAATGTTTACATCAGCAATGCATTCTACAGATTATGGATGGAGAAAGCAAGTAATGCGGATTCTAGATTGCATCTATGATTCTTCTCCACTACACCGGGAAAGTCGCTGGATGATAAGCGGTGGATATTGTTATATCAACACAAACCGTCTTGCCTTCCTTCAAATCAATTTGAAGAGGACAAGATGGATGGAAAATCGTCTTGCCTTCCTTCATTCATTAGAGAATGGGAGGTTAAACGAAATCGATATATTTACGAGGAAATGACAAAGGTCATCCTAGTGGACCGAATTATAGTTGTTAGTCGCTCTAAATGCCGCAACTATGTCAAAGATGGACTTCCTGATCTTCCTTTAAAGTATCGATTTTTAGATATCCATTCTTCAAAGCCCAATTATAACCCAATGGATGTATCCAAATTCCATGCTTAGATTGCATTAGGAAAATCTTCTCTCCTAAGTAACCAACCATCCCAAAAGAAACCATGTAATTTTTTCCCTATAGCAAAAGAAATTATTTTGTTTATCCATTGAATATAAAATTGGTTACTATTCTAGCAATTAAAAATTATGAGTCAGTAGTTATATCTGAAATCCATAGTTAGATTCCTTAAGTTAATTCAAAAAACTCTATCATGATGTAATACTTCTCAAGTATGCACTGTCTATGGATATTGCGCAGCAAGTATCCAAGTTTTGCTATGGATTGGATGATCCCTTGAACACACGACTTGAAGCAATGAGTCAATCTGACCTCCAAGATGCATTGATAAGAGCAAGATTGATTGTATAGGAACTCCATTCCAAACCAAGAAACAATAAGCCTTAGAATAATAAGTTCCAAAACAGAAATATAACTAGGGGCTATGCAAAAAGAGCCCAAGATCAATTCCAATCCCTTAATGACAAGAAGGCTAAGACATCTACGGTGGGATCTACTGGTGGTAATAAGGATACTTTCAGGTGCTATTATTGTAAAGAACCTGGCCACATCCAAAGGTGATGCCCCAAACTTGGATAGAATGAACGCCAAAGCAAGTTCCGTAACTACCAGACAACCATAGCTAGAGGAAGAGTTGATGGCATAACCCTCAAGGAAGTAGAAGATGATGAAGGTCCCACCTTGGAAATTGACATGCAGAGAGTGAGAATTCATGCCTCTCTCAACAAGAAGGGACCAAATCGACAATTCTTAGTGATTCAAACACCATCAACCTATAATGGTATACCCTTTAAAATTTTGATTGATTGTAGAAGCACACATTCACTCATATCACCAAGGTGTGCTAGAAAACTAGGCATAGACATAATGTATGCACCTGGGCTGATAGTTGAGTTAGCTGATGGAAAAGAAGTTTACTCAATACAACAGACAGGTAAGGTGGAGTCTAATCTGGGTTGCAGTTTGACCAACATGCAATTCAGAGTGATAAACCTGGGAATCTATGAGTGCTTGTTAGGAATGGACTAGTTGATTCCAAAAAACACTCACATTCATTGTGAAAAGGGCCAAGTCACATTCTTGAATCTTGTAGGACAACAAGTGACCACACAGGGAGAATACGAAAAACCAAATATTCAATTAGCGAAAGATTCTAGAATCACTAAATGTTTAAGAAAAGGGTCACCTGCATACCTAATCAAATTAAACAAGATTGAATAGGATAAAGAAGCCGAAGATGAAACATCGTGGCTTAGGGAATATGCTGCCGTATTTCCTAAAGAATTAACTAAACTTCTACCATAGATAGAAGTCGACCATGAAATCAAGCTAGTACCAAGAGCTGCACCAGTTGCAAAGCGACCATATCAAATGTCCATTCTGGAAGCCATAGAACTAAATGAACAACTCAAACAGCTCTTAGATTAGGGATACATTAGACCCAATAACTCACACTGGGAAGCTCCCTGGTGTTATTTCAAAAAAAGAAGGATGTCTTCTGTAGAGTAAGAAATGAATTAAAAGAATAATGTTGTAGCTAATTCTTTGAATATGACTGAAGATATCACTCCCAAATCAGCCCAAATATCTTCCAGAATCCACCTCTAATGATAGCATAAACTTCCCCTAACATGATGACAGTGCGTTTGGTGTCAAAAGTCCACCACGAGGGTAAGAGACAATAGGGTGAAGGGAGATTCAAGGAGAGGAGTAGACGGAAGAGAAGGGGTTCAAAAAAATAGAAGACATAGAAGAATACTCACAAAAAGAAATAGAGAATGTAGAAGAATACTAACAGAGATGAAGCTTGTTAGTTTATTTCTGTATTATGAGAAGATAAAACTCTAATAGACAAAAACATCACGTCGCACGATTTCACTAATCTTTCTTTTTACATAAAATCCTCTCAAAGTAGCTCAAAGCTACATGCATTCTTTTACGTATTATCCTAATCTAGAAGTTGTCTACAGTTTTATGGATATTTACAATAGATTATATCTAAAATATCAAAAATTGGCTAAAACTTGTCCAAAAATCTAATATTTTTGAACCATGGACACTAATACTAATGTCTAAAATGGCATTGGCTCTGTAACTCAATAAGAAAGCCACACTTTAGATTTTTTTACATAGTGTACATGTAGCGACACGATAGCAGACCCTACAGGATCCTCAAGATTCTAGGGCCCAATGCTTACAAACTCCAACTCCCTAGGAATGTAAAGGTTCACAATATATTCCATGTTAGCCTACTAAAGAAATATGTATCCAACCCTAGCCATGTACTCAATGATCAACAAGTTGTAATGCCAAGCCAAGGAGTCCTTGAGCTTTGTCCGGATAGAATCCTAGACATTCGAGAAAAAAGATTGAGGAGTAGAACCCTCAAAGAGTACCTCATCCAGTGGAAGGACTATCCAGAAGAAGATGTCACATGGATTGACGAGAGTACTCTCAACCAACAATATCCCCAATTCCTTTCGTGATGAGGACATCTCGATTCCTTCAGGGGGGAAGGATGTAATAGGCCGTCGTAATAACATCGCCCCCCCTTTATCCTGTTGCCGTCACTATCAAATCCCCCCCTTTTGTTAGAAAAATAATTTTAAAAAGAATGAATTTTTTTTCCATCACCTCTCCCCTTGTCAATGCCATCTGGTTGGCAAAGGGAGAGGGAGTTCAACTGCACGCCAATGAGGGCAGGAGGAGTTGAATCGCAAAATGGAGGAGGAGTTGAACTACGAGATGGGGGAGGGAGCTGGATATAACTGGCAATTGCATGGTAGAAAGGCCATTTTGGCCATCTGAACGGAGGAAGAGGAAGGGGGTCTCATGTTACACCCCATCCCTGTAATACCCTTCTCCCCCCCTCCCTATAAAGATGCCCCCCTTGACAAGGGGGATAATCTTCTTCTTTGGTCCCCCTTAACCAACACCACCCCTCCATTATAGCTCAATTTCCTCCCCTTTTTCTTTCAAGAGACCCATTATTCCTCTTTTTTTCCCCCCTTTGTCACCAAACTTGTGAGAAAGAGAAGGAGAGGGAGAGGTACTGAAGGAGAGAATGAGAGATAGAGGAGAGGGATGGGAAATCTAGAGTAAAAAAGAGCAAGAGAGGGAGAGAAGTGGCTCAAGAATAACTCTCTTATTGGGCAAAGGCTCCAGTACTGCTTCTCCCCACTGCAAGTCCCGTAGTCACTCCATCGACTGCCTCTAGACCGCGAAAGTCAAGGCAAGCATAGGGAACTCCAGTACCAATGAGTCCTTCGAAGGAAGTGAAGGTCGCTTTCCAACTCCAAAATGACCCTAAAGTGTACGCTCTCCCAAGTAACTGGAAAAGCTGCGACTACGCGAGAAGGATCGGGCCAAAGACCCCACCATCAACACAAACATTTTATTAGGCAGGAATGTAACTCCACACTCCAAAACCAGGTACCGTTATTGTGTCTAGAAAATTGAAATTGAATATTTAAGCATGGGCATCATTAGGAGAAAGTCATACCTCACATTGGTTAATTTGCATATTTTGAAAGGTAGTTGAAAAGGGTTTAGTAATCATGAGTTGTCAGAAATAGATTGAGAATCTATGATTATAGCGGAAACAAGTCAAGTATTAGGATCGAACTTTCGCAGGTGCATCATAGATTGTCGGGGTACGTAAATATTATAGATCAATTCCACTCCATAGTCCATCGTAGTGAATTAACTTGCATTTAAAATGAGTGCATGTATGCTCGCATTTTAATAATTAAGTCATGCATTTTGAGTTGCATAAATGTACTAGAAGGGATTTTTATGAATAGGGATATCGCATCACATCAACAACTCAGGGAAGACTTGCATTGAGAATTGCATGGCATCATGAATAGCATCAATTGCACCACATAATAGGATATGCATCTAAAAAGGTAGATTAAGATGCGCATGTGAAAACGTTGAGCTTAATTGAAAGGGACGGTTTGGTAAATGAAATCCTGGCCAATAAGTGAAGTCAAGCAACTCATCTGGGACTTTAGTTGCAAGTGGGTCAAGTTGTCTTTAGGATCATATTTTGACTTAGAGTCAACATGGTCTCTGGTCTCTATCCCAATAACTAGCTGCGAAGGGGCCCAAAATACACTCTTGCAAAAGGTCACTTCCAAAATATGATATATCTTGAAGCTAACCCAAGAAACTTGAATATCCTATCCATAAGAAAAACAACTATCTACCACATTACATTCGATGCTCGCAACTATTTCAGAATGGTAAATAGATCTAGTTTATGATGGACTTGCGAGAGGAATAAACACAAGTTCCTGCTATCTTGAGGGAAGGAAACCCTAGGATAACTTAGGACCTTGAAAAAATCTAAGGCGGGAAAATGATTACCAACTGACCAAAAAAACCCCCAGATCAAGATCTTAAGATAGGAACCAAAGGATAGTAACCTAGGGAAGCCCTCATCTTAAGCAATAGCGTAACTACTCAACCCTATTGCATAGAAGTGAGGTCAAAGAGGGGGTACTCTCTAGCCTTAGAAGATGATGGAAAACGATGGCAAGGAAAGAAAGACCCAAAAGGGGCAACGTTAGGCATTCGCAAATGAGGATTCCACCTTAGCAGATTGTCCTGAGCATTTACCTTCATTGTTATTTGTGCGTGTAAATCTAGATTCAATGTTTGTGAAAGGAATGCATGACCCAAGCTCACAACAGAAATTGGAATAATGAATTAGGTTGAATTCAAGGAGGGCGTGCCATGTTAGCCCCAGCTGACCACCAATGCTAACCAAGGGGGTTCCAAATAATCGTGACGGGAATGTGGAACAAACCCACCACGAGAGGTCTCTCCATGGGTTACTTTGATTGTAGGAGGACACTTGGATGCCAGGGGGGCTCCGGCTGTAAATTCCTTGTCTTCGAGTCCTACTCAAACGATCTATGTGACTCGGGAGGGATTATCAAGTCCCTGTTACTAGTGTAAGGGCAGAAACTTGGAGGAAATATGATGCATCCTCATGGATTGTGAAATCTATGCTTTTTGGACAAGACTTGTATTTTAGTTAAGATGATAATATAAAGTTTACTTCCAAAGAACTTGTCTGAACTGTTTCTGTGTCAGTGTGATAAGTTACACAAATGAACCCTATTTTTTAAAAGGTTGAATTAGGGAAGCTATTTTTAAATGTCCCACATAAATGTGATAGGACCTAATTAGGTAACTAAAGAACGCCCATTGAGGAAAGCGGGTGGATGGAACCCCTGACGGGCTCGTCCTACGGAAGGGTGGTCCCAGAGAACTGGAGAATTGGGAGGCTTCTCAGAAGGTTCTATAGACTTACAATCTTTAGGTAATCTTAGATTAGAACCCGATTCATGCCATTTTAGGGGACTAGAATGGGACTATGCCTTATGGGCAGAGAGGTTGAGTGGTGGATCCCTCTCATTTTCCATTCTCTTTGAACCAAGCGCGGCACATATCTGCTATGGGCTAGGTATCTCTGCGTAAAGTAAGATGTCCAGGATCTGATGCTAGAATGATGTTAGGAGACCACGGTAGTTAGAAACCCAAATTTCAGGTCAATCCTAGTGGGTTTGGCACTAGCGAAACCCTAGGCGACAAACCTCGGAACATTCCATGGGGGTGCTGGGCGGTGACACTTAGATTCATTTCTCAATGGACCGCTAAAAATGTGCCTATATAGCTATTAGCCGGGCACGTTACACATCAACAAATATTGATAACCATTCAAAGTGGAAAATCAAGCTTTGAGGCATTGTGTAAATATATTAAACTGAGAAAATATCTATGTTACATTATTTATTTTTGTTAAATGAAATGAGATACTCACTTGATAATACGCGAGTCATAATGATGTCTTTGGAAGTGTGTGTCTACAGTCAGTCAGGAGATTCAATCTACTCCATCATCTAGAATAGTAGGTTCTCCACTTTCCTCATCCCCGAGGCTCCCCACTTGTTAATTGACTTATTGTGATGAATGCTCCCTATGACTGTAAAGATTAAGCTTTGATTAAAAGCTTAATAAAAATAAACATGGCTTCTTTGGTGATGAGATGAATGAAGGGAGAGGACAATAATTGGACATCTTGACCATCTATGCACTAGATTGCATGTGAAGCGAGCGATTGGTAGCCGAGAAATTCTTCTCCTAGCCCCTATGACTTCAGTTTTCCCAAGCCATGTTGATCATAAGGGGTAAAGGCATGGAAATGGTATTCTTTCCCTTTTATCTCTCTCTCAATCTGTGGATTATAAGACTAGTTGGATTGAAGCTTCTCCCCCTCTGATCAATGCAATTTTTAGGTCTCTCTCTCTATGCAAAAAATTGTGCCATTGATGATCTCTCTCTCTCACTCATTCATGGTGCCTACCTCTTTCTTCACGACCCCTTCCTTCTCTCCTTCTACTCAAGCCGCCTTGAAATAGTCCCTCTCTCTCTCTCTTTCGGGTGCGGCAAAGATGATGGCATCAAGGAGCAGGATGAATGGCACCCTCCAAGATCACATGTCTCACTCCATTCCTGCAACATGCAACGATCTTTCATTCTCTTTTTTATTTTTTTTAAAAATATATCCTTTTTATTCTAGTTACTTATTTCATCACTATAAGGTTTTTTCATTTCAAATGAATCATCCTTTTAAGGAAAGGATAGGAGTCCCCCCTCACCTATTGATGAATCATTTTTGTCACTTTCTCAAGATCATTTTGAGCACCTGTTAATACTTAAAATCCTCGTTCAATCTTAGCAACTTATGTGCCAATCATGTAGTACATGTAAAATTTGATCAAGTGGTAAGGAAGAGGTATTAAACAACTGCTCAAGCATTTTTCTCATAATCAAGGTGTAATTTTCTTAATCATGCTTGATAGATAGAAATTGCATAGCCCTAAAACACTATGCTCTTGCTAGATTACTAGACCATCCTCTGAAGACAACAAGTATGAACACTGCATCTGCATTAAATTAATGTAAAAAGATGGTAATAGTATCCCAAATGTATACAATTTTGTTAAAAATTTTGGCAATTATTAATATGTTTCTAGGTGTTTTCAGCAAGGTTTAACTTGCTAAAATCCAAGATGATATCCTAAGACATTAGAGCAAAGCCCAAAGAGTTTGGTCCTAATTTCCATCCAATGAGTTTTCCCTCTCCTAGAGTTACACGGGAAAATAGTCAATGGATAATCCAAAGTGGAATGTTATATATGCAGAGAGAAGGCTCATATCTCCTTAAACTACCCAAACTTTAGAAGATTCATGGATTACAAGTCCCTCTACATATCGATGTAAAGGAGAAGGCCACACTACTAAAGATTATCCCAGTCCACCTGTATGAAGTCTAATACCATTGATAACCAATAGAAGAATCAAGATTCTACCTCCAACTTGTTAAAATTGAAAGTGTTGAAAGATATAACAAATTATGTATGCTCTAGGAAGAGATGTCTTGAATCCCATATGGACAATGAGGCAAAATGCTACTATCCAACTACTATAAAGCATTGTACTTGACTATCACTATTAGGGAGTTGAATGAGTAATATCATGATAGTTTCTTCTTTCAGTTTGTGTCATTGTCATTGTTAGTGTCTTACACAAGGTTGTGTTTATGAGTCTAAGATTCCATCTTGGAACCTAATTCACTTGTGTAACAGTCAGTCTCTAAGTCTATGTTATCATGAGTCTTATATTCATATTCCACCTCCATAGCTCCCATGCTCTAGATCAATGTTTTTGACATGATATTAGAGCTCCGCTGAGCATGGCTTATCTCTCCTCTCTATTCCTTTGTTCTCTCTCCATCTTTGGTTAGCTTAGTCCTAGCTCATGATCTCATTTCTCACCTCCATATCCACTTTACCTTCTTGTCCCCCATAGCCCATAGCCTGGACTTGCAACACTTTGAGCTCTCATATCTTTCTCTATAGCCCAAATCTTGGCAAGCTCTCTTCTAGACATTTCTCCCCTTACTCAAGGCGCTTCTCCCTAGCACATCATATTGAGAGATAAGCCCCTCTATAGCTCAACATTTCCAAAATACAACATCCTTTTTTAAACCTACACTAGTCTCTATATGTAATGTGCCCGCCTATTGGCTATCTAAGCACTTTTTAGTGGTCCATTGAGAAACAAATCTAAGCATCATTGCTCGACACTCCCATGGAATATTTCGGGGTTTTTTGCCTAGGGTTTCCCGAGTCCGCCTCGCAACGGAACATTCACAGTCGAAACCCACTAGGATCGACCTAAAATCAGGGTTCCTATTTGTCAAAGTCTCCTAACAGCATTCTAGCATCGGGTTTTGGACATCCTACTTTACGCAGAGATACCCAATCCGTAGTAGATCCATGCCACACTTAGTTCAAAGAGAATGGGAAACGAGAGGGATGCGCTGCTCAACCTCTCTTCCCATAGGGCATAGTCCCATTTCGATCCCCTAAAATAGCATGAACCGGGTTCTAACTTAATAATTCCTAAGTCAACCTGGTGATAAATCCTTGTAAGAAGCCTCTTGATTCTCTGGGACCACCCTACCGTAGGACAGATCCATCGGGGATTCTGTCCACCTGCTTCCCTTGATAGCTTTAGTTTTCTAATTAGGTCCTACCACATTTATGTGCGATATTTAAAATCAATTTCATTAATTAAGCCTTTTAGGGAACAGGGTTCATTCATGTAATTTACATCACAGATGTGGGAGCTTTCGCTCAACCGCCAAGACCCATGGACCGCTTATTGCTTGAAGCGTTTCAAGCAAGCTCTAATGGCTATCTCTCACCTAGCCGACGCGCTGTCGATCCTATGAGTGTAGTGAGCTTACCTTGATGCCAATGCGAGTAGCCTCCTCTCTTGCACATCTTGGTAGCTCCACGATTCTCGATGCTAGCTCAAGCATCCTCAATCCTCCTCCATCTCCAAGCTCCATCCTCCATAGCCGTACACGTAAGAGAAGAGAAGAGAATAAGAGAAGAGGAGATGGTGAAGAGCTTCACCCTCTTGATCCCTCACTCCCACACACTCACTCCCTCTCTCAAGAGCACACACAAGCAAGAAGGAGAGAAGAAGAGAAGAAGATGAAGACTCCTTTTGCCACACACCAAAAGAATGAGCTTCTCATTCACTTTTCAACTTTATATACAAAAACCTAAATCCCTTTTGGGAGCTTATCCCCTTTTTCCCTTTTTTACATGGCCCGCCGTAGCCTAAGCCCTTTTCTCATTCCCCACCATTATAATTCATCCTATTTCCAACTAATGCATACAATTTGCACAGGAGCGAGCCTGGCGCTCTTTTACAAGGATTCGAGAGTGCTTCCACATTTAATGGTGCGCCTTTTACTCTTCTGTTGTTGTGGGAGCTTTCGCTCAACCGCCAAGACCCACGGACCGCTTATTGTTTCAAGCGTTCCAAGCCGAGCACTAATGGCTACCTCTCACATAACCGACACGCCATCCATATCTATGGGTGTAGTGAGCTTACCTCCGTGCCGTTCGAGTTACCTCCTCTCCCGCGCACTCCGGTAGCTCCACGATCCAAGTGCAAGCTTCAAGCAAGCTCGATCCTCCCGCTCCAAGCTCCAAGCTCCATTGCCGCGAGCAAGAGAAGAGAAGAGAAGAGAAGAGAAGAAAAGAGGAGAAGATGGAGAGCTTCTGCACCCCACGGTCCCTCACCCCTCACTCACTCACTCCCTCACACTCTCACACTCCCTCTCTCAAGCACAAGCTCAAGCAAGCAAGAAGAAGAAGAAGAAGAAGAAGAAGAAGAAGAAGAAGAGGAGAGCCACTTTTGGCCACACACAAGAATGAGCTTCTCATTCACTTTTCAACTTTATATACAAAACCCTAAATCCCTTTTGGGCGGTCATCCCCTTTTCCCATTTTTTACATGGCCGGCCATAGCCTGCCCTTTTTCCCATTGTCCTTCTATCTTCCTAGATTCCTTTCCACCACCCGTCTACATTTACAAATTGCACGGGTGAGAGCCCGGCGCTCCTTGAATTAAACCATGATGCGCTTGCGCTCTTTTACAAAAGTTTTGACTTGTGCTTTTCCTTGTGCGCCTTTCTCCCTTATTTAGGACTCTTCTCCTTGTGCATCTTTGTCTTCCGTTTCTCTTTGCCTTGGCCTTTGTCTGTGTCTTCTGCTTTAGCTTTTTTGGATTTTCCACCTTCGTTCGTTTAAGGGTTAACATTACCCCCCTCCTAGACGAGTGCCAGTCCCATGGCACTCACCGTCGTAGGTAGCAGGCTGTAGCATGCACCGAAGACGTGGGTGACAAGGACGCCTATGGTTTCCGTTGGAGGAGTGTTGGTGGTGGTGTGGCAGAAGGTCATGGGGGCCTGTTGGTGGCCAAGGTGGTTGGTGGAAGGTTGTTGGAGTTGGTGGTAGGGCTATTCTGTGTTGGGGATTGCATTGATGGCCAGCAAAAGTGTTGGTTTGTTGGGGATTCTGCACATGACGATTCTTTGCGGGCTTGTCAGATGGTAAGGCATAAGCAGTTAGAGTTGGGTGTTGATGAAGAGTGAACGACACTTTCGTTGGAGTCTTCAGCACGTGCAATTGAAAACCTCTCATATGGTCTCTCCCTAAGGGTAGTGCTAGTCTTCTCTATTGTGCACAAGACATAGTGCAATTAGTTTGGAAGACAAGTCGAACTCTAAGCAAGTTGAGAGTATTGTCCTGCACTTGAGGACCCAAACTGTGTATATACTTCGGTGCAGATATTATGTAAGTGCTCGTGCATACTTAGATATTACGTAGTTAGAAGACTGCCAGCCTGGTTCCTTGTATAGCAATGGGTTAGTGAAGCAAGGGCTTAGTTGATGGACAAATTTGTCGATGAAGATGGGGAGTACACTTGAAGATTGCTTAAGACATCATTATGGTCTTGTCAAGGCAATGTAGCATAATTGAGCTACTTGATGTCTTAGCTGTTGGTAGCTAGTGGCTACTTGTAGTGCTTGAAAAGTATGTTGTACTTTTCCATTGTCTTTTATGCCTTGCTTACCACTGTTGATTGTAATGGCATTGAGATGGAGTGCAAAAGAGTTGTGCAAGTGGTTCAGGGTGACAAGTCTAACCATAGGCGAGGTGAGCTCCCTAGGTATGTCCTGCTCTTAATGTGTCTTGAACAATTATGGGGGATGTACAAAGGGCTAGGCGATTAGGGACAGAGCCAGCCGACCAAGGTCACTGGATGTACCTAATTTGAGGACCCCTAGGCGTGGTGCTGTGATCATGTGTGCTTTTTTTTTTTCCTTTCTTTCTTTCTTTCTTTCTCTTTTTTTTTTTGGTGGGAAAAATGAATACAATCAATGCCATACATTGAGGCTGTTAGCCTTTCATTTGGATTGAGAAACGTTGGGATTCAAAGGCTATGAAGAATTGATATTACAGAGATGATTGTGTCACCAGCCTTGATGCTAGAGGAACTGTTGTTGAGATGAAGAGATACACTTGAGATTTTGCAAACCTCTTCGTAACATGTGAGATATCGAACACTTGAGGTAGCACTTGGAGTGAACTGTGCATGGACAAGGGCAAAGCATCTTGCGAATTGAATCCTGGATGATGAAGAGATGTTTGCCCTTGTTGAGAGCATGGCTCTTTCCCGAACATAGAGTTTAGCCAAGAAGGAGGAGGTAATCGATGATTATGCTTTGGCCATGCTCAGTTGCCATATGTGCTTTTTCTGCAGAGGTGTCCTTGGGTTCTCATCCAATGGTGTTTTTGTAATGACTTTTGTTTCTTGGTATTCTTGTCACTTCCTCCATAATGATTCTTTGTGGGGTTGGTGGTCTTGTGGTGACTTAGATATTAAACACTTCTAGACCTTGACCTGTGCCATTCTGCATCCACTTGTCACTTCGTGAGAGTACATGCATGGTATATGCTGCAATCATAATAAACTAGTGCAAAACAAGGAGACATCACTTATCTGAATTCTATGGTGTTGACTTAGATATTTTATCACCTGGGCTTGATTAGCGTTTTCTTTTGCTAAAGATGTGAAATACATTAAACGCAGATATAAAAAGTTCGTACAATTGGGGAACATGTCAAGACTTAACCATTTGAAGACAAAGAGTCCTGGCCAGGTAGCTTTTAATAAGCCTTTATACAACATGGGGCTACTCTATTTGTACGAGGCGGGGCGAGTCTAGGTGGTTGGGCGATTGGGGCTCTGCTGGTACGGGGCTCCTGTGGGGTTGGGCAACGAACATGTCGGTCGGGACATGAATGGTGTAGTCCCGGGCCGCCACTATTTCCAAAATGCCTCTAAATAGTTCATTGAATTCTTCCCTGTCCCGAGCTACCCTTTCTGCCCTTGAGCATCTGGTACTCGAGCGTACGTTGGGGGTCCGTGCCACTGTTGTTGCCACATTGTGTGCACCTCCTTGAGCGTCCACTCCCCTGGCCCGTGGCTTCTTCGGCCTTCCTCTAGGGTAGTGTCGCTTAGGGCCCCGTTTCTTGGTGTACCTTTTAAGAGTGGGCACGTAGGGCACTGGCAGAGGGGCGCGTGCTGCATGTTCCCGTCGACTGCGGAGAGCGTCCTTGCAAGCTAGCTACCCTTGGTTCTCCATGTTTTCCTCACAAGGGGCCTGTAAGATGCGAATCAAGGATTAGGATTTGTCACATGATAAGACCATTCATATGTAAGGGATTATAGTGCAGGTTATCAAACGCATAGGACGAGAAGGGGAGGGGTAGGACATGCAATGTTGTTGTAGAGGGATGGCCCCCGTGATGTATATTTAGCCTCCTGCCATTAGCAGATCTTGGTTCATGCCGAGTTACATCGGCTGGCGGTCATGGATTTAGGTAGGGCTCCTCCTCAGAAGGATAGATCGGAAAGGGAAGAAGGTGTATAGAAAGGGACTACACCTTGTCTACACCATCAAAGTTGTTGGTCAAGGCTGCCTATGGCGGTAATGTGGGTTGCATGCCCTTCACTTGGAGGTGGGGATGGTCACACAGCTTTTAAATGCATGATGAGAGGAGGACTTGAGAAGCTTAGCCTGTCAGACCCAACTCTTCTCCCTGCACTTGACTATCATTGCTTGTGTGTGTTGATATTGTTTATACACGGTGACATAAAAATTAGTGTTTATTTATATACATATTTATGAATCCATGTCACTTCACGAGGATAAGAACCAATTGTAGAACTCGGGGTTGTACTGGAGCGTGACACATGCATCCAGCACTTGTGGCAGCTTACTTAGTACCGATAGATATTTTGCCATATCAAATAGCATGGACCCTTGTCCGAGTTTACTGGCAACATGTAGCTCCTCCTCAGTGAGAACGTTATCAAACAGAGAGTTTTCTTGGCTAGGTTCAGCCAAGTTTGTACCTCGAATGGCAGTCAGCACCCACTCGAAGGGAGGTTGGTGCCACATAGGTTGGGTCCCTTTGGGATCGCCATTTGGCCAATTGCTCCTAAGAGACTGTCATGATTTGAGCCCCTAGTTCGGCCATTGCAACGCGGCGTTCGCACCAACGCTGCTCAAATTGACTTTGGCCTGTTGACAGTCGCTTTAGTTGCTCTATGTCTACGAGATTCGGTCGGGCAGAGCACTTCATTGAACGTGACGATTAAGCGCAGTTCGTCAGCCTCCTCGTCAGAGATAATTCACATGTGTTCATGCAGGAGCTTATCATAGTGCTCATTAAGATGTTCTTGCTCTTCCCAGGATAGAGGAAAGGGCAAGTAATCTCCAAGCTGCTCCTTGGGGATTGTGCCCACGTCCGCAAGGACGTAAACTCGTGCGAACACCTTGAGCTTAGCATCCAACTCAGCTAAGCATTCTGCGATACTTCTATGTTCAATGAGGGCTTGCTCGGTTGCCATCTCATGCAAGGTTCTAGGAGTTTGTCTAGGCTTTAGCATAGCTGGGGGTTCAGGCCTAATTGAGCAAGATTGGTCAATGCTAGGATTGCTCATGCTCTTGGGGTTTCCATGTTTCTCTTGAGGCTTCGTTATTGCGTCATGGTTCTCCTTGGGTATGACTAGTGTGAATTCATCATCCCATCGTGACAGTGTTGTATTCACTCTTGATTGGTCGATGTGAGTTCTATTGTCGGTGGATTGAGTGTTGAAAGCAATTGTTGATGCCAACGGCTGCTTTGATTTTTCAGAGCACATGGATGTGTTTGAGGTTTCACCGCTATTAGGAGAGACATCAATGGATTCACTGGTGGATGGACTTGATGCTTTATTTCCCAGCTCTCCAGCACTCTTGGTCTCAACGTTCTTGGGGTCCACAACCACCTATAGTTACTGTTGTTTTCGATGTTTTCTCCTCTTTTTCTTGGTCAATGAAGGTGCATCTCTCAACGACTCAGGACCCTAGACTAGGTCAACTGTTGATGTGCTTGGTTGGGCCTCAGCATTCTCTTTCTCTAGTGTGTCCTTACGGGACATGGCCGTGGCTTGTTGAATAGCCTCTCCAGGTTGTGAGAGCACAACTACCTCCCTTTTCGGAGAGTCTAGCCCTTCAGCCAACTTCCTTGTGTTTAAATCCTCCAGCCTAGGCTTTAGGCACTTTGAAAGTGCTGGAGTTGTTGAGGGATTTGGTTGTGACACCTCCTCCACAGGTAAACTACTAAGGACACGTTCCACAAGGGGCATTGTCACAGCCAAGGGCTGTGACTGCTGTGATCCATGATTGGAAGTAGTAGCAGCTAGTTTAGTGGGCTGGCTACCCTTGGTGGATTGCGGTGTCAAGTCCCTAGGGTGATCGAGAGTGGCTGTGTCTTTTGTTGCCCTTTGAGCACTCATCTGTGTAGATCGAGCATGAGTTGATCTAGTCACATTAGGTTGCTCATGCATATCCTTGGGTCGAGAGCTACAGATGGCATCATGTCCCATCTCTTGGACATTTGGAAGCTTAGATGGAGATAGAGATTGGAATTGAGCAGTTTCCCTTGACAACCGCTGTTGTGCTTCCTATGTCCGTTTGGAAAAAGAGGATGTAGGAGATCTAGGACTCTTAGGTGGACTTGGCACTAGCTGAATGATTTGCTCGAGGCTATTAGACGATTGTGCCATTTGCTTTGTTGAGCGATCAGCCTTGCCTTGAGTAATGTTGTGCCTATGATGCTTGTTCTCCCCTTGGGAAATCAAAGGCTCTTTGGGCACTAATGATTTTTGTGCATGCTCAATGGCTATATATGATATCTGTCTATTTAGCATGCTAGGCCGAGGCTCTTTCTTTCGAACAATCATGTCTAATTTGTTGCCTCGAGACCTAGAGTTTCTCTTAGATTTCCTCCTATGCTTCATTGCTTTTGATGCACTCTGGCCTTCAGTTGATGGAGGTGGTTTAGCAAGGGATTTTGGTACCCAAATCCATCGGTTACCTGCATAGTACCCTTGAGCACATAGCAATGCTTTGGATATCCATCGCGGCGTTGTGCTGACCCTCCATCGATGTCTGTGTCTATAAGGCTTGGGCTTCTTTTGGGGTCTTCTACGATATTTGTAAGTCCAAAGCCCGTCCTTGGCATTGTCTCTTGACCTTCTTGGTTCAGGCATGGCCTCACTCACTGGCTCTCGTTGTTTGACATGTGCTTGTATTGACTCTTCCAACAAGTCCTTGCTCTCGTCAGCAAGCTTGACTGTTATGTCAGCACCTTGCTTGCCTTTCCCTCGAGGTTTGATGAGGTCACCCTTGCTAAAGGTCGTGACTATCCTTACACCTAGTAGTGTCAGATGTATCCTCTGTGCTACATAGTCGGCCTTACACTTGGTCGCCCTTTTGAAGGGTCTTCCTAGGAGGGTTTCTTTCCCACAGCTAGCACTATTTGGAGGAATATGAAATAGGATAGGCAAGCTTTCCGTTTCAATTGTCGCAAGGATTTTGCACTTCCCTATGAGTGTTTGTGGGTGTCCCCCATAAGGGCTAAGAGTTGCACTAGTCGGTGTGAGCTGTGGTTGGCCTAGTAGGGTCCATGATTCATAGGTTAAGATGTTAAAATCTGCTCCTTCATCAATCAGAGCATCAATAGTATGCTCTCTTTTCACGATGAGTTTGACACTAAGATAAGCAGGTGGTACTATGTCTTCATCTTCCGGGTCTTGGCTTGTAAATTTAAGCCTTCTGACAAATGCCCTTGAGTCCCCAATTGCATGACCAGACGTGGAATCTCCACCAACGTCTTGGTTTGTCTATGCAGTGCTATTCAAGGAGCATCTATTGTCAGGACTATCATATCTAGTCATTCTCGCTATTGTAGCTTGGTGTTGTTGCTTTCCGCTTTGACTAGATGCAGTCCGAATGCAACACGTATGTGTTTTTGTAGTGTGGCCTTTTTGCCCTTGTTGGCTAGATGGGCCCTTTGAGGTTCTAGGGTCTCTGTTTGTCTCTATTCGGGCACGGGATTTTGGTCGCTCTTTTGCAAGGGAGAATCCATGCTCGTGTAGAGCCATTACTACACTAGGGTCCAATTTGGAGGACCTGCCACGGCGCGCGTTTTCCCTCCAACCTACTTGGGGGAGGTACGGAGGGGGCAGAGCCCCCTCTGTGCGCATCCGGGGGGGCAATCCCCCCCGGCCCGCAGGGCCATTACGGTAAAAGCCATGCACAATTTGGAGGACCGTTTATAGCCAAATTTTGAACCACGTGCTCTAAATTTTAGCCCAATGATGGATTTGTGATATGCCTTTAGCTCTATGTAGCCTTTGGGGTCAATCTCGGGGTTTAAATGTGTCAAAATTTATGTTCTAGATACTTGTCCGATTTTGACAGTTTTTTGTCTGATTCTCAGATGTTCGATTTTTAGGAGTCTGATTATCAGAATCAGACGTCGGATTCTGGGTGGTCCGATTGGCCCAGTGGTCCGATTTTGGTCACATCTGATTCTGGGAGTCGGATCGAAAAAGTGGTCCGATTTTCGGAGTGATCCGATTCTGGGAATCGGATCGGACAAGGTGGTCCGATTGCCTCGATCGGAAGAGCATCGGATCGGACAGGATGGTCCGAGTGGTTCGAGTCCGAGTGGTCCGATTTTTAAAATCGGACGGGTTGGTGCGAGTGGTCTGATCGGACAGGATGGTTCGATCGGACGAGCGTTCGATTATGGATTGGTTCGATTCTGGGTGGTCCAATTATGGAGTGGTCCGATTCTGGGACTCGGACGGCCTGGTACGATTCTGGACTGGTCCGATTATGGACTGGTCCGATTTTGGGACTCGGATGGCCTGGTCCGACTACACGGTTGACGGTCCGCGAGTTGCATGCGATGCCTCTAGACTGACATCTACTACACCGAATCGTCCAGCGCCTTCCAGATAAGTGCAAGACACTACAAAGGAATGCCAGACATGCCTTGAATCACTGTGGTGCTTGAATCAAATGGTACTCCAAGGATCTGTGCCCCTGTTTTCTTGTTTTATCCTGTTATACAACAACAGAAAACCCTATTGTTTGCTTCTTTTTCTTTGTTTTTTCCTATCCTAAATGCATACAAATCACAAAGTAAATACCTACACTACTCCATCTCATAACATAAATCTCAAAAAAGCAAAAAACCTACTTGCCAAGGAGATCGAATACCATCTTCAACCTCCCTCGATTCCTACCTATTTACCTCAAGCACCGGTTCGGGAAAAACCCTACTCCAATGCTCGATTCAAAGCGCGCAAGTGCTCAAGGCTTGAATCCGTTGGTCCCGGCAACGGAACCAAAATGTGGGAGCTTTCGCTCAACTGCCAAGACCCACGGACCGCTTATTGTTTCAAGCGTTCCAAGCCGAGCACTAATGGCTACCTCTCACATAACCGACACGCCATCCATATCTACGGGTGTAGTGAGCTTACCTCCGTGCTGTTCGAGTTACCTCCTCTCCCGCGCACTCCGGTAGCTCCACGATCCAAGTGCAAGCTTCAAGCAAGCTCGATCCTCCCGCTCCAAGCTCCAAGCTCCATTGCCGCGAGCAAGAGAAGAGAACAGAAGAAAAGAGGAGAAGATGGAGAGCTTCTCCACCCCCCACAGCCCCTCACCCTCACTCCCTCACACTCTCAAACTCCCTCTCTCAAGCACAAGCTCAAGCAAGCAAGAAGAAGAAGAAGAAGAAGAAGAAGAAGAAGAAGCGGAGAGCCACTTTTGGCCACACACAAGAATGAGCTTCTCATTCACTTTTCAACTTTATATACAAAACCCTAAATCCCTTTTGGGTGGTCATCTCCTTTTCCCCTTTTTTACATGGCTGGCCATAGCCTACCCTTTTTCCCATTGTCCTTCTATCTTCCTAGATTCCTTTCCACTGCCTATCTACATTTACAAATTGCACGGGTGAGAGCCCGACGCTCCTTGAATTAAACCATGATGCGCTTGCACTCTTTTACAAAAGTTTTGACTTGCGCTTTTCCTTGTGCGCCTTTCTCCCTTATTTAGGACTCTTCTCCTTGTGTGTCTTTGTCTTCCGTTTCTCTTTGCCTTGTTTGTGTCTTCTGCTTTAGCTTTTCTGGATTTTCCACCTTCATTCGTTTGAGGGTTAACAGTTGTCTCGAGGTGACACTGAGACTTTCTGAGGGTCGTGCCCGAACATTTAAATTTTTTAGGGTCTGGTTACCGGTCAAGGAGCCTTTTCCTTCTTTTATCCTGTGCCTTTTTTGCTATTTTATTTTTTTCATTTTCCCGCTCCTCTGCTCCATTTTCTTGCTCCTCAGTGATGTGGTAAATACGGTAAACATTACCCCCTCCTAGCCAAGTGCCAGTCCCATGGCATTGCAGTGGGAAGTAGTGGCTAGTTGGGTCTGCTGCTAGGCGGATCTGGTAGGTGGATGACATTGATTCAAAGGTGATTGTGTGAATGAGAGATGATGGAGTTTAATGACGATGACCAGGAGAGATTCTGATGTGCTTTAGGCTTCATGAAGATGCTCGACATTTTCCACGTAGTTGTGGCTTTCATTATGCCCGGCTGATAAGTGTTCCAGTTGACTGGTGGGAAATATGTAGCCGGTCGTCCCTTGAGCATCAGAAATGCTTGATCAATAAGCAATCCCTTAGGAGGATGGTATTGGGGGGATTTATCTTGGAGGAACCACCTCCCCCCCCCTCCCCCCCCCCCCCCACCCTCGAACTTTGCCTTGACAAAGATATGGTTTGTCTTCGTAGTGAAGACCCGTGTCTTTGGTTCGAAGATCTTTGTCTTTGATTTCAAGATATTCAATGCTGCGTTGAAGATCTCCACCCTTGCATTGAAAATCCTCCGGCTTGTGGAATCAATAAGCGATCTGTAGATCTTGAGATGTTAGGCATGCATCTTTGGAGGATGAGGTTCCAAGATCTATGCCAATGGCAGATCTATTACTGAGTACTCCTTTTGCTTGATTTGGTTCAGTCATGGTAGCCCTCAGCAGGCAGACGATTGGCGACATGAAGCATGTTGGTCCATCCAATCCAATGCAGAAAAGATCCTGAAACAGCAGCAATGTGCATGTCCGGCACATGGAAAAAGTTTTGTTCATAATAGGATGCCGTGGGTGATCTTCTTCAGTTGAGTAGACCGTTCTTGAAACATGAACATAACCTGCAAGAAAAGTTGTGCACTCCCTAAGGGGTGTGTCTGCCTCTTCATATAGTGCGTGGTGCCCGTGGCAGTGGAACTGAGAGATGGGTCTAACCTTGGGCAAGCCCTTGGTAATGTCCCACACTTGAGGACCCCATTTGTGCCAAGGGAGGTGCGGTGCGAGTGGCTTAGGGTGACAGGTCTAACCATAGGCGAGTGTTACCTCCCTAGGTATGTCCTGCCCTTGATGTGCCCTAAGGGTGAAGTGGGAAAGCAAAAAGGGCTAGGGGGTTAGGAGCAGAGCCGGCCGACCGAAGCCACTGGGCACGCCTAACTTGAGAACCCCTAGGTGCAATGATAGTGCTCTATGTGGTGTTTAAGTGCTTCTGTAAGTGAGTGCTTGTGTGCCTTTCCTTTCATGTTATTCTCTTAAAAAAAAAATACAATTGTGGAATGACAGCCAGGCCTAATTGTCTTCATATGAATGAGGAGGGGAAGGGGGTTGGATGGATTTGCTAAAAAACTGGCGACTTTGCATGTAAGCTTTCAGATTCGTGCGGACATGAAGAGAAGTGGTGGAGAGGAAAGGGTGATTGCACCTAGTGAATTGGCTATAATTCATATCTTCTAGGAGGGCTAGGCAAAAAGAGGGAAGGAGACTAGCCCTCATCATAAGACAAGCCATGGCGCACCTATCAATAGCGTTAGGGTCAAAGAAGAGGGGAGGTAGGCCATGCTCTTGTGGACTCGGGTCTTGCTTAAGGAGTAGCTTAAGTAACCTAAGATAATTACAGGTTGTTATAAAGGCGGGGTCAGGGCATGAGGAGAAATCCGCAAGAAAGCGTGTCATAGAATCATCTAGGCTTTCGGAGGTAAAGAGAAGGGCATGCTCAAAGGATACTACATTAGAGTTATAAATAATAGGGAAGTCGTACCACCCGTGGAGGGTGGCATCAAAATCCACCCCTACCCTTCGAGGGTATGCCATGTAGGTAGGGTTGTTCCGCTCGAATGGCAGGGTGTTACAAAACGCCATCCAGGAGCGCGTACTGATGTTGCATACTCGCCTCCTCCACAGGGGTTGGCTTTTGTAGCCCTGTACAGTGTGTGGGACTTTAAAAACTTTGTTCTGCCAGTAATCAGCCGCTTCTATGCCCCAAAAGGTCGAGGTTTTTTCTCGCTCTTCTAGCCATCTTTGCCCCAACCGGCCACCGATCGTTGCGATCACCTCATCCATCACATTGAGTGGCAAGACCCTCCGTAGACTGTTGGGTAGGAGAAAACTAAAGGTGAATGGATCATTTCCTTGTTCTTGTATCTCCCACAGCACCAGTTTTGCGTGGAATCCTGTGGGGAAATCATCAGGGCATGGTAGGAGGGGTGCGGATGGTAGCATGGCTGGTTTGGCTCTCAGTTGTTTCCTGGCTTCCTCTACTAGCTTTCTGCGTCTTTCCCTAGATGAGGCTTTTCTTTCCGCAGATGGGTCCTCTTGTGGTGGCTCTTGAGACTGCGGCGAGGGGGGTTGTGGGACTACATCCTCCCTGAATCGGTTCATGTCGATTTCAAGTTCTACTTCCTCTCCCTGCCGTTCTCCCTATGGTGCTTCTTCTTTGAATCCGAGGGCATCGATTTCCTGGGGGGTTAGGCCGGCCATCAATAGGTATTTTTGTTGCTCGTCCAAGCTCAACCTAACCCCCACAGGTAGGGGTGGCATCTGCAATCCAGTGTGTAAGGCTCTACATGCGATACCGAGATTTCTTTGCGCCACCTCCAACGACTCTCCTTGCACCGAGCGGGTGCTGTCCAATATGGTGTTGAGGAAGGCCTTCTGTTGAGTGCCGAAGGCCACTTGGGCGGCTTCTGCCTTGCTCTCTGCAATGATTTTCTCCTTCTCTACCAGAGCAAGGTGCTGCGCCAATGTCTTCACCCTCTTTCCATTGTGCACAGCCCACTCCTCTACTCTTCTGTTCATTTCTTCCAAGCTCTATCCTTGCTTTAGGGTTAGTATCATGTGTTTCTGCTCGTGGTCTTCCAACTACCTGACCAGCCTCTCTTGCTCTTCTTTTTCAGAGTTTAGTTGATATGTCAGGCGCTGTCATATTGCTGCGCATTCGAGGTGTGAGAACCACCCAAAAGTTGTGTGTGTGATTTGATTCTTTGTACATAGTCGTTATGATTGCTCTTTCATTCTATGTGGAAAATATAGTGAAGAGGGTTTGGAGGGAGCAAGAGGAATTAATCCACAATGCTCTGGATGACATGTATGCTAAACGTGAGATGCTTGTAGAAGAACATGGTTTTTTTGATAGATTGGTAACTCGAGATGCAATCTCATGGGCTACACTTATTTCAAGATATGCCGATTATGCGTTTTGTGAGGAAGTACTAAACTATTTCCAAGAGATGCAAATCGAAGTACATTGGTGGATATATATGCCAAATGTGGGAGCTTGCTTGATGTTTAGCACACGTTTGACTGCATGCCATAATGCAATGAGTATTTTTGGAGTTCCCTTATCTTTGGCTATGTTGACAAGGGAATTCAGCTATTTGAGTCATGGGGTGTATGGTACTATTCCTACTGTGAAACACTATGTTGCTATGGTGGACTTACTAGGATTTTAGCTTGGCAAGTTGCAGCTTTGATCTAAACTTCTAGGCTCAAGATCTTGGCCAGCTGCAGTTTACTCAGCAGGCTTTCTCCCAGATGCGAGGTGTGGTGTAACAAGGATTGGCAGCATTTGAAAGTGAGAATCACATGTTCACAGATGTTTGTAGGCATTGCTGCTCTTCTCGTGGGAACAACATTAAGCCTACTCCTTTCCATTTGTGTGTGCATGACAGAGTTACAACTGGTTTTAGGGGACCTTCGCCAGCAAGACCTATAGCGGCCTGTCAAAAGAGTTGAAGCTGCTGTGTGATTGATTTCATGAGTTTTTGTAGGGATTAGATTGGCAAACCTTTTGTAGATGTTTTGCAATACACTACATGCAGAGTATTTTGAGCACCCTATTTGGAGGTGTGAAGCCTATAGTGCTAAAAAAGTTAATGTTTACGTTGCGAAGTAGGCCACTTTTCTGGTAAAAAAAAAGGGCCGCTTTACTGGGGCCTATGGCGGAAGGAACAGAGGATGGAAGGAGTGACAAAGGGGGCGCAGGGAATCTCGGAATAGAGGAGGCTAATTAGCTGATTCAAGAGCTAATTATGGGGAGGAAGGCTAACGACCCTGAAGAAAATGGCGGAAGGAACAGAGGATGGAGGGAGGTGAAAAAAGAAGGGGAGTGTGCCAACGAAGAGGTCGGGAAGCTGATTTCTCTTTTGGACAACGGAGAGAAGGGGAATGTTTTTTTTTAGTCGACGAGAGGGGAACAACGGAAGGAGAGGACCGGAAGATTGGAAGCCGCAGGAATGGATTGGGAAAAAGGGGGGTCTCTGCATCTGGATCTAGACACTCTTTGGCATTTTGGTCAGACGATAGCCTGGAGGAGTATTAGTGCGTAATCGGGGGGGGGGAGAAAATGATATAAATTGTGCTTCCGAGCTGTGACTATGGCAGACCTGTCAATCTTCACCTCATCCAAACGTCTCTTTCTGTGCTTCTATCTAGCACTTGTTAATTGTCCCCTCTGAGATTCCCTCACGTCCGATTCATTACTCAAGACGTAAATCTCCCTCTTCTGCTTAAGTCCAAGATCTCAACTGCCGACAGCGAGCTACATTTTGTCTGCTCCGAATAGATCACAGGATCTCCCTTGTGCGTGATTTCAGCATTGCTTATTCCGTTTGATTGCGGGAGCTTCTCTGTTGTCCATTAAGTCGGAATCGGAGTCGTGTTAAGGTTTTTGACCGTGCGATCAAAAACAGCATGGCTTGCCCTTCATGCTTTGTGCTCTCTACTCGCCTCCTACAGCAGAAACTCCACAGAGTTACCTGCGACGGCAGGGGTTTGATCGAAATCTCATGGCAGCACTATAATAATTTCCCGCTTGATAATTTGAGTCAGTGTATGCATATCTAACCTTATAAAACAGACTCAAACGGAGCCAGAGGTTCTCCAAAATCTCATAATCGAAGCTATACGTCATGATTAACGACATTTCGATTGTGTAGCTGATTACAAGAATGAGAAGGAAGTTGGTGAGGCTCTTGCGGAAGCCCTGCGGCAAGGTCTAGTCAAAAGAGAAGATTTGTTCTTTACCACCAAGCTTTGGAACTCTGATCATGGACAAATTCGGGAAGCTTGAAAGCAGAGACTGTCATTGCTTCTTTGAAACAATGGATAGAGTGCTGCTCTGTGGAAGCGTGCAGAAATGGAAGATTTAGTCGGAATCATCAAGCCCTTCTTGATGACATCTCATCCACATGCTCTTTAGATTCCATACCATCTTACAGTGATGTCACTAATGAATCTAGGAAGAAGATAAACACAGTAGATCAAACTCAGTGTTTACCAAGCAGAGGAAGAGGCACAGGCAGTTCGGGAAGCTTGAATGCAGAGATTGTCATTGCTTCTTTGAAACAGTGAATAGAGTGGCTTCAACAGCACCTTCACCTCTGAAAAAGATAAGAGGACAAAGAAAAAGCAGGCCAAGCAAAGGCACAATCGTTAAGAGGAAGAAAAGGAAAAAGGGATAGAGGACAAACTTTCAACAGAAAGCCCACAATATGTAGATTCTTCTGTGGCTAATGCTATACTCTAAAGATTAGAGCTTTTTGCAATTACTTTAGCTCAGGTGGACAAGCTATGGAAGAGGAATGTAATGTTGGAGCATTCTCTGGTCTTCCCAAACAGCACTTTCAATATGTAAAACTTGTTAAACCAAGCGTGAATTAAAACAGGTGATCCAGAGCCAATGGACTGAACAGATTGGAATTCACCTTGAATTTTGTAAACATCTTGACAGTAATACATTTGCTACTTCACTTTTGCTTAATCACATGCTTGATCTTCTATCTTGAAAATAATCAAGGACTTCTGAAGTCGCGACATTGCTTTCGAAATCCTTCGACATCTTTGGTGAACCCGACGTGAAAGCGTCGCAGAAATTTCAGGATGGGAGATACTTCAGCCTCTCTTTCAGTCTCTTCTACAATTCCAGCTGCATCTTCTACTTCAGCTCCATCAATGACTGCTGCCTCAAGTACTTCAACAGAGGATCTAAAGCAGATTTTGCAAAATATGTCTATGTATATGCAACTCCAAAATCAGCAGACACAATTGTATATGCAGCAGCAGCAACAATTGAATCAACAGCAGTTGTCTCAGCAAAGGCAACTCTATTCGGAGCAGGAGAATGCAAACAGTGCGACTAAGGCTATTGAAGTAGTTGAGAATGAGAAGAAGCTATTTGACGGCCGTAATGTTTCAGCATATTTGAAGACATATGAGATCAAGATGGGGTTTTTTGGAGTTCCAGCTGGACTTATGAGTAAGTACTTCCTTCGTCTTGTCACACCCGCTTTGAGGACAAAAGTGACTGATCTTTTTATTCAAAATACACATTTGCAAGATTTTAAGAAGGCCTTGAAAGAAGAATATTTCCTTGAGGACTTTGGTATGGCTACTCGGCGGTCATTCCGAGAGTGGGTCTACATGCCAAACAAAGGTCTAGCTGCTTTAGAGTTGATTCGAGAATTTGAAGAAAGGTATAGTCAGCTTGATGCCATTGAACAAAGAGCATTGGATGTTGAAAAAGTTGAGCTTTTCTTGCAAGCTACAGATCCTGCTCTTCAAGAAGAATTGGGTGAGCTTCTTGAGGATCACACGAAGCCTATGGGTCTTAAAACGGATTGGCAGGATGCTCAGGATGCAGTCTTGACTTTGACCAAGAGGAGGATATGGAAGACTCGCCTACAGAATGGTTCCATGACACCTACACCATCATCAGCTCCTATGCCTGCTTCTATCCCTGTTATTTCTTCTCCTCCTCAGCCAGTTTCTTGGCCTATGCCAGTGCCTACTGTTTCCACTCCACCTATTCCTCCTGTTCCACGACCGATGCCTACACCTTCTACTCCAAAACCATCCGCTCCATCAGTGCCTACTTCTCTTGATGACATAATCAAAGGCGTAACAGATTTGACACTGGAGTCAGTGAAAGTAGAGTTGGTGGGAAAGTTGAAAGAGCAGTTTGCTTCGACTGCGCCTACTACTTCTTCTAGTGCTTCTACTGCACCTAGGAGTGCTCCTAGTGCACCTAGGAGAGATCGGAGATGTATTTGGTGTGATAGTACGGACCATCAGCATTGCAGGGATTGTGAATCTTTTCAGGATGCAAGGAGGAAGAATTTGGTATATTGGGGGCAAGATGGTAAGATTTGGTTGACTGAGACAGGAGCTCCACTTGCTACCAACTTTGGTAAAGGTGGAATGAAGAAGTTAGTGGATCACATGGCTGCGCGTACTTCTTATGTGACAGCTAGAGGTGATGCTTCTGCATATGGAGTCCAGATTGAGAAGGGATCAGAGACTCAGTTAGCGCTATGGACTTATGCTATGGAGACTGCAAACAAGGGGAAAATTCAGCAAACTGTTTTGACTAGTGCAGGCTCTAGCATCAGATCAGAGACAGGTTGGGACTCGCCTGTTGACAGGTACTCTATTTATGCTTATTTGGCTAAGTCTCAGGGAGCAGATGTACTTGTTGAGGAGAAGCGTAAGAGGGATGAAGAAAATTCAAATGCAGCTAAGAAGACTAGAGGGGGTGAGTTTGTTACTCCACCTACTGCAGGACCATCTTCAAGACCAGGGCCAGATCGACAGATGGAAGATGCTCAAAAGAGAGAAAAGAGGCAAGAGCCTAGAGAGAGAAAGCAGCCAGGGTTTAGATTGATGTCCGATATTGAGACATCTACAGACATGAAGAAAATCTTTAATGACAAGATACTTGGCAGTGAGGTGACTTTCACTATTTCTGAGGTTTTGGGCATCTCAAAAAGAGAGTTTCAGGATCAGTTTCAGGAGGTCCTGAAGAGGAAAAGACATGCATTGTCTACCACTGATACACAGGGAGTTTTGATTGGGGAGTTGGATGAGGATGAGGATGAGGTTATGGTTGAGAATGCTTCTATTTTTCCGTAGGTAGAGAAAAGGGTTCAGCCTATGCATTATGCTGAAATTGATGAGCCTGTCTTGATACTGCGTAGTCACTTTTCGCGGAGCCATTGGGCTAGGGCAACTACAGAGACGATGGTAAAGATTGGAGAGAAACAGGTGCCTTATATTGCATTGGTGGATCATGGTTCAGAGATTAATCTCATAGTTCGTTGAGTTTATGAGAGTAACAGATGGCCTATGGATGTAGAGCATGGGTGGCGTATGAGAGCTGCCAATAACACTGCAGGTGATTTGTATGCTGCCTGTCCTAGTGTCAGGGTTTCTATTGGTGATGTAGAGGAGGATTTTCATTTCTTTGTGCAGGATTCATGCTCTTATCCTATAATTCTTGGACAACCATTCATCACAGAGATGCGCATGGAAACAAAGGTCATGGATGATGGATCTGCTTATGCACGGATTCGCAGTAAAGATGGCATGAGAGCAGTTCAGTTTATGACTATATGTGTGAACCATGTTAGAAACAGGGATACTCTCAAAGATGCACCTTTGCCCACTGTGAGGGATTCGGGTTTTCATTAGGTACCGCCGTTTCGCGAGACGACGGTGGTACAGAGCAGAGGAGATTGGAGTTCTCGCCTCCTGGCAGCAGTGTTTTCTCCTCCGGTTTTGTTGGGATTTTAGCAAACAGTTCGATGAGCTATCAGAAGACTTCTAGGTTGCCTAGAGCTGCCAGGCAGTATATATGCATGAAGGAGAAAAATTTGAAAAATGCAGGAATTTTGGAGGATGATGAGCACATAGATGGGATGTATGATAGTGTGATTTATACAGATACGATGACAAAGATGGGAGATATACTGAAAACTGATATGCAGAATTGTCACAGTAATGTATTAGTGCAGTCCCTGGACATGTTTCATGAAATTGTAGATTTTGTGTCAGAGATTGAGTCAGAGTCTGAGGTAACTCAACAAAGAGTGTTGAGTGCTGAAGAAATTCAGCAAACAGAGTTTTCAGCTGGTTATGATCAGCTTTCAGAGACACAGAGGGCTGAAAACTTTCAGCCAACAGAGTTTACTGCTGAAATATTTCAGCATTCAGAGTTTAGGGCTGTTCCTATGCAGTCCATAGAGTAGAGGGCTGAGGATATTCAGCCATTGGAGTGCAGAATTGCTGATTTACAGCAAGATTTGAGTAATTCAGAAGAGCATAATAAAGCCAGGGTTGATACGAAATACAAAACTATGGATAAGAAGGTAAAGCCAGTTGCTGTACCGCTTCCACTTGACAGTGATCAGCAAATAGAGAGGGCTGCTAAACAGCCAATTTTGAGGAATCCGGAGCATATTGGTCATAAATTTTCAGCAGAGACTCTTGCTGAATTGAAAATTGGAAATGGTGATTTCTTGCTACCCATAGAGAAGCAATGCTTTCAGGAGATACTTGAGCGACATGGAAGGGGATTTGCTTTTTTTCCGCATGAGATTGGATGTGTGAATCCAGATATTGTTGCTCCTATTGTCATTTTTATTATTCCTCATATTCCATGGAATCTCCGACCTATTCCAGTGCCTAAGGCACACCTGCCAAAGCTGATTGATTTATTGAATGAGAAAATCAGGATGGGAATCCTTGAGCCTTCATCTGCACCATCCTCAAACAGGTGGTTTACAGTTCCAAAGAAGAATGGTACTCTCCGATTTATTCAGGACATGCAGCCAGTGAATAGAGTTACTATCAGGAATGTTGGTATAGGTCCAGTTGTGGATGAGTTTGCAGAGGCATTTGCTGGACGTGCCATCTATTCTTTAGGTGATTTGTATTCAGGATATGATCAGTTTCAGCTGGCTTTGGAAAGCAGGGACATAACCACCATGAGAACTCCTATTGGGCTTGTTAGGATGTGTACCTTGCCTCAAGGTGCCACTAATTCTGTTGCGCATATGATGAATGCCATGCATAAAGTCCTTTGAGATTACATACCTCAGCTTACTATGCCTTTCTTGGATGATGTGCCCATTAAGGGGTGTGCAGAAGAAGAGAAAAATGAGAGTCTAAATGAGCAGGGATGCAGATCCTTTGTGGTTGATCATATTTCAGCATGTGAGAAGATTTTGGCCAGGTTAGAAGAAGTGAACTTGACACTTTCAGGGCAAAAATCTATTTTTGGAGCGAATGAGGTTGTCATTGTTGGACATATGTGTGGATATTATGGCAGGAAACCCTCACCTGATAAGGTGAATGCTATAGGCAAGATTGCGGAGTATTGTTCTACCACTTCAGAGGTACGGAGATTCATTGGAGCTTTTGTGTTTTATATGATTTGGATACCTCATTTTGCACACATAGCAGATTGTTTATATCAGCTGCTTCGAAAGGGGCAGAAATTCTATTGGGATGAGAGCCACACTAGAGCCATGCGGAAATTGAAGAAGTTATTGCAGAATGCTCCTACTCTCAGGAAAGCTGATTATAATTGTGGAAAACCTATTGTATTGACAGTTGACACTAGTCCAATTGGCATAGGTTGGGCTGTGGGTCAAAATGATACAGATGGAAATAGGTATGCTATTCGGTTTGGGGCAAAAGTCCTAAACGAGAGACAGAGGAGATATCCGCAAATCAAGAGGGAGTTATTGGGGATTGTTACGGCTCTCAAATGTGACAAGGAGTACTTTATTGGAGCTTCAGTTGTGGTAGAGACAGATTGCTTGCCATTGATTGGTATGATCACGAGTTGCTCTACTCCGGATATAGCTATGCTGAGATGGATTGCATACATCAAGTCATTAAATCCGGAATTTAAACACATAACAGGGAAGGATAATCCAGTGGCAGATATGTTGTCTAGAGCCAGATATGATGATGAGGAGACTCTACTTGCAGAAGAGGATGATGCAGAAATTTCAGCCACTATGGTTGATCATGTTTGTCATGTCTATGATATTGTGGCTTTCATAGAAGAACTCTATGTTGGAGATTGGTTGCAGATTGGCAGGTACCTTAGTACACTAAGCAAAAGAGATGAATGGATAGATGAAGAGTTCAAGAAGATCAGAAGGAAAGCCTATGGTTATTTTCTCAAGGACGGATTTCTTTGGAAGCATCCGAAGAAAAGAGGCGGATTACCTTTGCGGGTTGTCTGCGATAGAGGGACACAGTTACAGGTGATGAGGGAGTTTCATGAGAGTCCTTGGGCTGGTCATAGAGGAGTGTGGGCTACTTATGAGAAAATCAAGGAGAAATATTGGTGGAAAGGCATGTATAGAGATGTTTCTCACTTTGTTGAGACTTGCAGAGAGTGCCAGATGTATTCAGTAGTGCGTCATCGAGATGAGCTTCATCCGACCTATCCGCTATGCATTCATTATAAGTGGGTAGTTGATTTGGTTACCATGCCTATGGGTCTATGGCAGATGAGGTATATTATTTTGGCTAGAGAGGATCTTACCAATCATGTTGAGGGCAGATCTTTGAGAACGAAGACCACTAGTGCAGTGTGTAAGTTCTTATTGGATGAAATTTTCTGCAGGTATGGTTGTGTGGGTAAGATCACTGCGGATCACGGTGAATTGGATGCAGATGAAGCTAGAGAGTTTTTCTCTCAGCTAGGAATCAAGTTGGCTCTAACTACAGCATATAATCTAGAGGGAAATGGGAAGAGTGAAAGGGGGCATCCGCCGATAGTGAAAGCATTAGCCAAAGCATGCAGAGGATGGATTGGAGACTGCTGGCCGAGACTTCTACCATTTGCTTTGTGGGCTGATCGTACGACTCATAGTGTTACCACAGGATATATGCCTGCAGAGTTGATGTATGGTCAGAAACCTATTATGCTGACTGAGACTTGTGCTTTGACTTGGTCAGTTTTACCTTGGCAGGAGGATTTGACGAGAGAGGAGCTCTTAGCTCTTCGGATTTGACAGTTGGAGAGGAGACCAGAGGATATTCAGCTAGCTATTGACAGGTTGAAGGTTGCTAGACTAAGAAATAAGGACAGGTTTGACAGCAGGCATCACTTGCGGCCTAGAGCAATAGAAGAGGGAGATTGGGTATTGGTCTTTGATAGTAGCCTTGAAAATCAGCATACTGCACTTCGGAAGATGGTGAAAAGATGGTTTGGGCCGTACATAGTCAGACATGTTTTTGATAATGCAACATATGAATTGACAGAATTAGATGGGACAGTGCTTAGAGTGCCTATTGCTGGAAAAAGAATCAATATTTTCAAGAAAAGAGATGATGAAGATTATGCATTGGAAGAATTTGCAAGAGAACAATGAGAAGAAACTCCGATAGAAGAGACAGATGATATGATGGATAATCTTGTTGATATACCGGAAATGCATAATGAAGAGATTGATCTGTTTGTGGAACTTGATGATAATGATCATGGGTAGTTGGCCCATCCGGAGGATGCGCAGGATTAGAGGGGGTGGATGTCATATTGCTGCGCATTCGAGGTGTGAGAACCACCCAAAAGTTGTGTGTGTGATTTGATTCTTTGTACATACTTAGTCGTTATGTTTGCTCTTTCATTCTATGCGGAAAATATAGTGAAGAGGGTTTGGAGGGAGCAAGAGGAATTACTCAACAATGCTCTGGATGACATGTATGCTAAATGTGACATGCTTGTAGAAGAACAGGGAGTTTTTGATAGATTGGTAACTCGAGATGCAATCTCATGGGCTACACTTATTTCAAGATATGCCGATTATGGGTTTTGTGAGGAAGTACTAAACTATTTCCAAGAGATGCAAATCGAAGTACATTGGTGGATATATATGCCAAATGTGGGAGCTTGCTTGATGTTCAGCACACGTTTGACTGCATGCCATAATGCAATGAGTATTTTTGGAGTTCCCTTATCTTTGGCTATGTTGACAAGGGAATTTAGCTATTTGAGTCATGGGGTGTATGGCACTATTCCTACTGTGAAGCACTATGTTGCTATGGTGGACTTACTAGGATTTTAGCTTGGCAAGTTGTAGCTCTGATCTAAACTTCTAGGCTCAAGATCTTGGACAGCTGCAGTTTACTCAGCAGGCTTTCTCCCAGATGCGAGATGTGGTGCAACAAGGATTGGCAGCATTTGAAAGTGAGAATCACATGTTCACAGATGTTTGTAGGCATTGCTGCTCTTCTCGTGGGAACAACATTAAGCCTACTCCTTTCCATTTGTGTGTGCATGACAGAGTTACAATTGGTTTTAGGGGACCTTCGCCAGCAAGACCTATAGCGGCCTGTTAAAAGAGTTGAAGCTGCTGCGTGATTGATTTCATGAGTTTTTGTAGGGATTAGATTGGCAAACCTTTTCTAGATGTTTTCCAATACACTACATGCAGAGTATTTTGAGCACCCTATTTGGAGGTGTGAAGCCTATAGTGCTAAAAAAGTTAATGTTTACGTGCGAAGTAGGCCGCTTTTCTGGTAAAAAAAAAGGGCCGCTTTACTAGGGCCTATGGCAGAAGGAACAGAGGATGGAAGGAGTGACAAAGGGGGCACAGGGAATCTCGGAATAGAGGAGGCTAATTAGCTGATTCAAGAGCTAATTATGGGGAGGAAGGCTGACGACGCTGAAGAAAATGGTGGAAGGAACAGAGGATGGAGGGAGGTGAAAAAAGAAGGGGAGTGTGCCAACGAAGAGGTCGGGAAGCTGATTTCTCTTTTGGACAACGGAGAGAAGGGGAATGTTTTTTTTCAATCGACAAGAGGAGAACAACTGAAGGAGAGGACCGGAAGATTGGAAGCCGCAGGAATGGATTGGGAAAAAGGGGGGTCTCTGCATCTGGATCTAGACACTCTTTGGCATTCATGGTCTCAGACGATAGCCTGGAGGAGTATTAGTGCGTAATCGGGGGGGGGGGAGAAAATGATATAAATTGTGCTTCCGAGCTGTGACTATGGCAGACCTGTCCATCTTCACCTCATCCAAACGTCTCTTTCTGTGCTTCTATCTAGCACTTGTTAATTGTCCCCTCTGAGATTCCCTCACGTCCGATTCATTACTCAAGACGTAAATCTCCCTCTTCTGCTTAAGTCCAAGATCTCAACTGCCGACAGCGAGCTACATTTTGTCTGCTCCGAATAGATCACAGGATCTCCCTTGTGCGTGATTTCAGCATTGCTTATTCCGTTTGATTGCGGGAGCTTCTCTGTTGTCCATTAAGTCCGAATCGGAGTCGTGTTAAGGTTTTTGACCGTGCGATCAAAAACAGCATGGCTTGCCCTTCATGCTTTGTGCTCTCTACTCGCCTCCTACAACAGAAACTCCACAGAGTTACCTGCGACGGCAGGGGTTTGATCGAAATCTCATGGCAGCACTATAATAATTTCCCGCTTGATAATTTGAGTCAGTGTATGCATATCTAACCTTATAAAACAGACTCAAATGGAGCCAGAGGTTCTCCAGAATCTCATAATCGAAGCTATACGTCATGATTAACGACATTTCGATTGTGTAGCTGATTACAAGAATGAGAAGGAAGTTGGTGAGGCTCTTGCGGAAGCCCTGCGGCAAGGTCTAGTCAAAAGAGAAGATTTGTTCTTTACCACCAAGCTTTGGAACTCTGATCATGGACAAATTCAGGAAGCTTGAAAGCAGAGACTGTCATTGCTTCTTTGAAACAGTGGATAGAGTGCTGCTCTGTGGAAGCGTGCAGAAATGGAAGATTTAGTCGGAATCATCAAGCCCTTCTTGATGACATCTCATCCACATGCTCTTTAGATTCCATACCATCTTACAGTGATGTCGCTAATGAATCTAGGAAGAAGATAAACACAGTAGATCAAACTCAGTGTTTACCAAGCAGAGGAAGAGGCACAGGCAGTTCGGGAAGCTTGAATGCAGAGATTGTCATTGCTTCTTTGAAACAGTGAATAGAGTGGCTTCAACAGCACCTTCGCCTCTAAAGAAGATAAGAGGACAAAGAAAAAGCAGGCCAAGCAAAGGCGCAATCGTTAAGAGGAAGAAAAGGAAAAAGGGATAGAGGACAAACTTTCAACAGAAAGCCCACAATATGCAGATTCTTCTGTGGCTAATGCTATACTCTGAAGATTAGAGCTTTTTGCAATTACTTTAGCTCAGGTGGACAAGCTATGGAAGAGGAATGTAATGTTGGAGCATTCTCTGGTCTTCCCAAACAACACTTTCAATATGTAAAACTTGTTAAACCAAGCCTAAATTAAAACAGGTGATCCAGAGCCAGTGGACTGAACAGATTGGAATTCACCTTGAATTTTGTAAACATCTTGACAATAATACATTTGCTACTTCACTTTTGCTTAATCACATGCTTGATCTTCTATCTTGAAAATAATCAAGGACTTCTGAAGTCGCGACATTGCTTTCGAAATCCTTCGACAGCGCTCGATCTCCTCTTGCTGCTCCTTTATGTCTTGTTTTCTCTCCTTGTCCCTGGCATTCAGCTCAGCCCACAAGCACATCAACCTGAGCAGATTTCGTAGCAAGCTCTTGGTATTGCACTATTAGGAGCTTGTGCTCTCTTTGCATTTTCACTAGCTCCTGTGTCTCGTTTTCAAGTTGCTGTCTCCAGTGCTCCTCCCTATCATCCTTAGCCTTCATTTCTTGTTTGAGATATCCCTTTGCTGCATGGCTATCATCCTCATTTTATACAGCTGGAAGGTGATGGGACCTAAAATGGGCCGGCACTGGCTATAGCACTAGCCGGACCTCATGCTCATGACACACAAACACCCTCACGGCCTCGTGGACCAAGAGTGTCAATCTAATGCTGAAGGACAAACCGCCCTAAAGCTTAATTCATACGTTTATAGTTTATAGTCCAACATTTCCCTTAAACTCCTCAGAGAGAGATCCCAAAGTACTTAGGCATAAAGCCTCATCATACACACATATAGGTTGCACTCCACCGACTAATAGTGAGAGCCCCACTGCAGCTCTCCTACATCGCAGGGATTGGACCTTTGATGCGCTGCTAAACATATAACACAAACGAACACAAATTCCTCTCTTTTATATTTCTCGTATTTCCAGGAGATATACCATGCTTCCTCACTTCACAGTCCCTTAGGAAACCGACCGTCTACCCTACGGCAAGGGATAACCTCACACTCTCAATCGTGGATCAAAGTCCTAAGAAAACAATTGCTATGCAGTCCAGGAGATTTTCCTTTCATACCATGAACCATGCATAGTGCATAATGTGAATGGTTTAGTGCACAAACAATAGAAAATCAGCATTGTGCTTAGTGCAAAAGCATTCTTTCAATGATTTTGACTATCGCTCGTATGCGGCGTTGCATGAACCTAGCACCGAGGAGACCCTCGTGCTACTAGATCCTTACTTTAAATTAACGACCGATCTGTATGATATGCATAAAATCCAGCAAGATTTTTATCATTTCATTCAGCCTTTAAACACCTTTTATACACTCTACCCCGTCACCCGTTTAGGTTGTGCATTATTGATCGGTTTAGGGTTCATTTTCTACATTTTCATTGTATAAAAAGCAATAAGAACTCACTAGAACATAAAGGTAGGGCTGAAATGAGGCTAAATCTCATACGTCAAACCCACTCAAAATACATTTTTTCCATATTTTTTCTATTTTTCCTATTTTTCTTGTATTTTTTGCAATATTAAATGATTGAAAATACAAATTGAGTTGTGGACTGTGGCCCTTAGGTTCATTTGTAGCAAAAACACAAATTTAGTTGGTGTGTCTTATTATATTTTCCATTTATATATCAAAAACATCCAATTTCCCCCTATTCCATGTGTTTTATGGGTTTTACACTATTTATTAATTTCATCCACAACACTTATGATTTTCTGATTTTTTGAGCATAAAATGATCAAACTCATAGCAAACATCAACATGATGCATAATCATCCCATGGGAACAAATACTCATGAAGCAAATTGCATAAAACATCAATTTCCTTTGTAAAAATGAAATTACCGTCCTTTGCGAGTTGCGGGTTTTTATTTATCATATCTCGGGACTGATTTCCAGCCACCATTAATGCTCATGAAAGTCCACAATCAGCAATCTTCATTCCTCTTGCACCACGGAGCAATCTGGTCTTCATTGGACAAGCATCCATCATCCATTCTTCTTCTTCTTCTTCACCACATGAATCTGCCCTTAAGGGAGAGAGAGGGAGGAGAGAGAAAGACTGAAATCAGAGATCTTCATAGAGACCACCATTGGAGGAGTGAAGCATGGTGATAAGACCAGCATCCAGGGGGGATTGAAGCCCCATGATCATTGTGTGGGTTATTTGCAGGCTGGGAAAGGCATGATCAACAAGAGGGCGCAAAAATTGGCGCCCTCCTGCTCACGCCCTCTCCACGTTTTCTTCATCCTCATTTAATGTGAAATGTCATGCTACATTTAAATTTTGGGCTCCCAAGGGTCACTTGCCCATTTTGGCCAAATTTTGTCCACCCCTTCGCATCTTGACCGGTTTCTCGGCCATTTTTCCGTGCGGACTCTGAATTGAGCTCTGAAAAATCCTGGCATTCAGCTTGGCTTCCCGCATTGGCCAGTAACTCTTGACAACCCGCACGGCAACTTGAAAAATTATCAAAAATCAACAAGTGTTGCTCGGGCGCCTTTAAAGCACTTTGGCGCTTAAAATCGTCCTAGATCGAGCCGCCACCTTCGACGTTGAATATTTTTCCCTTGATATTCATAAATTTTTAGCTATTTTTAAGCACTTCTGGGCATCAAAATTCCGCTCTCATTGGCGACCACGGGATATGATGACTCAGCCCGTTGAATCCCACAATAGATCTGCACAAAACAACCAAAGGGAGCATCAAGCTGATACAAAATAAATACATACTAAACACTGCACAATACTCACTCTACTCCCTGACAGAACCAAGGCATGACATCCAGAAGGAGTAGGCCTAGCATAATCTGATAAAAGGTCCGCAGCAGCTAGTCACTAACCGACTGCTCCAACACGGCCAAACTAAAAAGAAATGTCAAAGAGGTTGCCCTAAGTGGTGGTCTGAACTACCTACCTAACTAAGGACAACACAACTAGGAGCTCCTACTAGGCGAGGACTCCTATAGCCTGCTCAAGAAGTATTTTCTGTCAGCACATTTTTTCTTTTAGTTTTTTTTTAAAATTTTAGTGATGAACTCGGGCATGTAAAAAGGAGGGAGCTGAGCGTAGTGACCCAAGGAGAACAGGGCATCGACCTCAGGTCCTGTCTCGGTACCTAAGAACCAAGACACTTAATCCTTTTTTGACGCTCACTTTTATTTTCGCTCCAACCTTCCTTACTTTCTTCTTTTCCAGCAAGATGCCACCCCTAGAAAGACAAGGCATCAGCCCCGGGTCTGACTCGTCCCTAGGAACCTACCAGGCCTTCACTAGGCGATGATCAACTGCTCATAAATTTTTCTTTCTTTTCTTTTCGATTTTTATAGGGGTTAGAACCCCTTTTTCCACACCTCTGTATATATTTGTTTTCTTTAAGATATTCAGGGTTTCTTTTTCTTTATCATCTTTTTTTTCCTTCGACAGGCTTCTCTAACTGCCTCACAACTAACAAGAACTCTTAGAATGGTTGCATAGTAGGCTAGCAGAACAGGGTTACTAGGACTCCCTTCTAAAATAGGTATTTTGATGTCGGGCAATGTCTTTACAGGAGGCAACGACTATTCAAACCTCCCTCTGACATACTTAACCTAAACCTGGGACTTCATGCCTTGGGACTCGGTCCCCAACAAGAAATGAAAAACCCCTTAACAAGTACACAAACACATATAGCACAACAACCACAGTACTCATAAAGGAAGGATATCACCTGGATAGGGCCACGAGAAGCTTCTATGCAACAAAAGGATCCTTCCAAGCTCTTCTTCCGAACCTGTCTAGCACAAAACTAAAACAAGAAACCATTAACCGTACCTGCACTAAACAGACAACTGGCCCTCTTGGCCTAATGAAATAAAACACTTCACTACAAAACTTAATCGGCCCTCTTGGCCTAACAAGATCTGGACATAATATCCAAAGCAGCTAGCCTTCCTAGCTTAAAACTAGATATGTCATTTTAGTCCACGTAATATTGATGTCCTTGGCATATACATCACACCCTCTCAGACTACCCAGGGTGCCAAAGATAGCATATCATAGGTCGACTAGCCCCATACTACTCATGCAAGTTAGCTAAAAGCTTGATCTTGTATGTTTTTTTTAAAATAATCTCCGGGTTTTGTAGAGCTACAAGTCCAAGCCTTTCCACAAATAACTCATCAATAAGACCGATCCCTTCTTGGGCACTATGAGCTGAATGAACGACCTCAATGGGCTCGCATGTCCCACATTTACTGTAATCTGAATAAACTGGTCATTCAAGCGGCTGAGTGGCTCCTTTGGGAGAAAGAATCATAGCTTTGTACTCATTCGAACCTCCCCTATTTGGGTTTTCACATAAATCAGTGCTGCGACCCAAACTAGGTAGAACTTCAAGCCTAAGCACATCACATGGGTGTATCCCAAGGCAGTGTATATGGTCAGATGTATATCCAATCTTACCCTCTTGGGGGTTTGACAAAATATATCCAGATGGGATCCTTGGCCTTGCATCCGACACTCTTGCCATACTTTTGGAGATTTTGGGTCTCCAAACCCATCTCACATTTCCCTTAATATTCTTGCATTCCTTCAATTTGCTACACTGTTCTGACGAACTCAATGCAAACTTATCCCTATGGCCAAATGACCTCGCATCCTTATGACCTTTGTGAAGCACAGGTGGACTTTTAGCACTTTGCATCCTCTTTACAAAAGATGTTTTTACTTGTTTACGTCCATACTGCAAATTTTTTTCCATAAGAACCATGCTTTTACTAAAGGGAACAACATCCACCTGGAAGCATGATTCTGACACCAAAGGTCTCTCAAGAGCCTTACTAGCAACAAAATTAGAAACACACACAAAATGCTTATCAACACTCATAGGCCCATTGGTTCTATCCATGTTGCCATCACAACTATCTCTCGTGGAAGTGTTGCAAGCCCTAATGGGACTTACATGGCTTGGCACCTGTTCACTGAGAGGCATGTTATTACTACTCATAGGATGGCCAGTTTCTGCTTTGAGATTTTGGCCACCAAGGTTCCCCTCATAGGTTGCCTTGGTATCAACAAGCGAACTGTCTTCTTGCAGAAATGGTTGGAAGCTAGGATGCACTTGTACTGAGCGGGGAAACTCCAAAAGTTTTCCCAACATCTCTGAATATGACCCTCATAATCAATGGCTTGCATTTTTGCTTCCCTTAACGGCTTAGGATTCCGCAGTCCCACTTGGATTTGCGTATTAATTGGTAGTGCACATAGCACATCATTTGGTAGTGCACTAGCTCTTCTTGGCCAAAGCCTAAGAGTACTATCAAAGGCTCTAGCATACTCTTTAACAGAAAGATAAGACTCTTGTCTAAACTGCATAAGCTGCCCTAAGACTTGAATCATAGGGAGCTTCTTTTCATACTCATCTAGAAATCTATCACAAGACTCCTCAAATGATTTGATCGACCCTCTTGGGAGGCTCCAGTACCATTTCCTTGCTCCTCCCTTTAGGGTACTTGGGAATACGAGCATTCGATGTATATCGTCGAACCCGCTTGCAATGCAAGTTAGGTCATATTCTCTTAAATGAATCATTGGATCCTCATCTGGCAACCCATAAAAAACTGGGAGATCCCTATAAAGAGGAGGACATTTAGTCCTTCCTTTTGGGATCAACATCGGGTTAAAATCTTCATATTCACCATGATGTGGATCTAGCCTCTTAGGATCTTTAACCTCTTTCATCCCCACCCTTTCTGATGTAGGGGGGTTAATATCCTCATTGATATCCCTTTCTGCCAACTCACTGAGTGGTCTAGGGAGTTCTATAAGTTTCAACATGTCATTTTGATCCCCTCTTAGAGGGTCTTCCACACCTTTCCTTTTAAAAGGAAAGTCCATAACGGTTTTATATAAGAGCTTTTGGTCCTTATCTAAAGCAGATTTATCATTATCACTTCTTAAAACTTCGAAACCGTGCCTTTTAAGCAACCGTTCTTCCTTGACAGCTAGGGCTTCTAACATCCTTGTGATGCCTACTATGTCGTCATGGTGGCCCATTACACGGGATGTTTCAACCACAAGCATATTCCATCGTATATCAGCACTTTCCCATGGCATCATGGCTTTAGCATGATAACTTGTTGATGCCATAACTACCCTAGTTTTCAACATGCTTGTTTCATGCCCTCTAGGTTGATGGATGGTTAAACATGATTTCTCTTGGGTAGAGACCACACCAAGGCGAACCTCGGCCCATGCCATTGTATTAGAGGATGGGGTAAGCACTAATGGGCTACTCTTTTCATCACATAAATTATCTTCTACAGAGGACTCATGCTCTACATAACTAACTAAGTCCATTAGTAAGTTTTGTACAAGGAAAGCCAAGTTTTTCCATCCTTGAACAAACCCCATTTTATGGGTAATTTAGGGTCCCTTGAAACCCTAGATTTGAAAATTGCCACTTGTAGGCAGCTCCCAATAGACGCATCACTCATGGGACCTAAAATGGGCTGGCACTAGCTATAACACTAGCTGGACCTCATGCTCATGACACACAAACACCCTCATGTCCTCGCGGACCAGGAGCATCAATCTAATTCCGCCCTAAAGCTTAATTCATACGTTTATAGTTTATAGTCCAACATTTCCCTTAAACTCCTCAGAGGGAGATCCCAAAGTACTTAGGCATAAAGCGTTGTCACACACACATATAGGAGGCACTCCACCGAGAGCCCCACTGCAGCTCTCCTACATCGCAGGGATGGGCCCTTTGATGCGCTGCTAAACATATAACACAAACGAACACAAACTCCTCTCTTTTATATTTCTCATATTTCCAGGAGATATACCATGCTTCCTCACTTCACAGTCCCTTAGGAAACCGACCCTCTACCCTACCGCAAGGGATAACCTCACACTCTCAATCGTGGGTCAAAGTCCTAAGAAAACAATTGCTACGTAGTCCGGGAGATTTTCCTTCGATACCATGAACCATGCATAGTGCATAATGTGAATGGTTTAGTGCACAAACAATAGAAAATCAGCATTGTGCTTAGTGCAAAAGCATTCTTTCAATGATTTTGACTATCGCTCGTATGCGGCGTTGCATGAACCTAGCACCGAGGAGAACCTCGTGCTACTAGATCCTTACTTTAAATTAACGACCGATCTATATGATATGCATAAAAACCAGCAAGCTTTTCATCATTTCATTCAGCCTTTAAACACCTTTTATACACTCTACCCCCTCACCCGTTTAGGTTGTGCATTATTGATTGGTTTAGGGCTCATTTTTCACATTTTCATTGTATAAAAATCAATAAGAACTCATTAGAACATAAAGGTATGGTTGAACTGAGGCTAAACCTCATACTTCAAACCCCCCATACATCCACAAACATGAATCTTATTTTTCCTTAATTTTCGGCACTTAAAATCCATTTTTTCCCTATTTTTTCTATTTTTTCAAATTTTCTTGTATTTTTTGCAATATTAAACGACTAAAAATACAAAATGAGTTGTGGGCTATGGCCCTTAGGTTCATTTGTAGCAAAAACACAAATTTAGTTGGTGTGTCTTATTATATTTTCTATTTATATATTAAAAACACCCAATTTTTCCCTATTTCGCATGTTTTACGGGTTTTACACTATTAATTTCATCCACAACACTTATCAATTTCCTTTGTAAAAATGAAATTACCGTTCTTTGCGGATTGCGGGTTTTTGATTTGCCATATCTCGGGACTGATTTCCAGCCACCATTAATGCTCATGACAGTCCACAATCAGTAATCTTCATTCCTCTTGCACCACGGAGCAATCTGGTCTTCATTGGACAAGCATCCATCATCCATTCTTCTTCTTCTTCTTCACCACATGAATCTGCCCTTAAGGGAGAGAGAGGGAGGAGAGAGAAAGATTGAAATCAGAGATCTTCATAGAAACCACCATTGGAGGAGAGAAGCATGGTGATAAGACCAGCATCCAGGGGGGATTGAAGCCCCATGATCATTGTGTGGGTTATTTGCAGGCTGGGAGAGGCATGATCAACAAGAGGGCGCAAAAATTGGCCAATAGATAATGCCAAAATTTCTTCATAGCAAACACCATGGCTAATCCCTCTCTTTTTGTTGTCAAGTAGTTCATTTCCACCTCAGTGAGTTGTCTGCTAGCAAAGCTCACTAGATAATCTAAGTTGTTGGCACAACACTGCCCCTATGACAAGCTTAGAAGCGTCGATGTGCACGTGGAAGGTAATGGTCCAATCTGGGGCTTGTAGAATTGGTGCTGTTGTTAGAGCCTTTTTCAATTCTTCGTACGCTCATTGGCATGCCTCGGTCCACTCAAAGACAATCAGCAGCTTGTACAATGGTCTGGCGATCAGCACATAGTTCAGTACAAATTGCCGATAGTACCCTGTATGGCCTAAGAAGCATTGAACTCCCTTATAATTAATTGGGGGTGGAAGGTCAACGATAACCCTAACCTTCGAGAAGTCAGTGGCAATGCCGTTCTTCGACACCACATGTCCTAAGATACATCCGTGCTTTATCCAAAATTGGCATTTCAAGGGGTTCAAGGAGAGACGATATAAGCGACACCGTTTAAAGACTGTGCGGAGTTTGTCTAAGTGTTCGATCCAGGTCGAATGGACACACAGGTCGTCGACAAAGACTTCTAACTCCTTGCAAAGCATGTCCTTAAGGATGGTGCACATGAGATGTTGGAAAGTGGCAGGGGCATTGGTCAACCCGAAGGGCATGACTATTATGCAAAGACGCCCCACTCAGTGGCAAAGGCGGTCTTGTGCCTGTCTGCAGGATGCAGTTGCACCCGGTTGTACCCTGAGAAGCCCTCCAGAAAACTGTAGGCTTTCTTGCCTACCACCCTCTCAAGCATGTGCTCGGTGTACAGCAATGGATAGTTGTCCCTCTTTGTAGCAGAGTTCACCTTCTTGTAATTGACGCACACTCGGATTTTTCCATTCTTCTTCATCATAATGACTATGGGTGATACCCAGTCTGTGTGCTCAATTTCATAAATGAATCCAGCTCTCATCAGCTTGTCAATTTCCTGTTTGACAGCATGAGCGTGTTTTGGATTCATATGGTACGGTCGTTGCTTGACCGGCGTTGCGTTTGGCATCATGGGTATGTTGTGAGTCACGACACTCGGATCTGTCCCCTTAAGTTCCTCTAAGGACCATGCAAACACGCCTATATACTATCGAAAGAGAGCAACAAGACTCGTTTCTTCATCATTGGTCAAGTCATCGGCAATGAATACTGGTCGGGGTGTTTTCCCTTCCTCGGCTAAGTCTACCTCCTTGACTTTGGCTGGTCCCTCGATTGGTTTGCTCGTCTGCCCTTGACGTTTGGCACCTAATAGAACTACTTCCCTATCCCCTTTTTTGAATTTCGTGAAGCGTTTAGGGAGGTTCTGTGGCTTCTACTGTTCTTCTGTTCGCGTATCCCTGGGTTGCTTTGCCTTTTCCTGCCTTAACCATCTGTGCCTCAGGTGGATGGGTAGGTCCCCCTTGGTACGTCTGGTGTGGCCTAGGGATCTTTGGATCACTGTCCGAACTAACTTTTGATTCAGGGTCAAACCCTCCGTCTTCGCTAGAAGAGACGGTCTCCCCTGGTGGCCGCAGTTCAGATGGTGATTGAGTCCTAAGTATTGATGTCGTTCCTGGTTGGGCCAGGCCTGCTTGCTCAAGGTCTATGGCTCCTATGTGTTCCAACCAAGTGCGATCACATTCCATGCGCATGACTCCTCGCTCTACCCTAAAAGTCTGCCTTTTTTGCGGCTTGGAGTCTGCTCGTATCTACTCAATTTCATGTCCTTCAGTGTCGTATTCTACGGTATTCACTTCACCCTCACTCTCATCACTGAAGGATTGGCAGTCTTCGTATTCGTCGCTAGAATCTTTGTCATCCAACTGCTCGTTGTCTCCTAGGGTTTGGTATGTCTCGTGTCGTTGGTCAGGAACTAGGGCCCAATTATACATGAGGTTTAAATCATGCACCCTGGTCCATTGCCACTTGGATTCCTCTAAGAGATCCTTGATTGGTTTGAAGTTTGCAATTGGATTGTTGCCAGCTAGCTTGTCCATTAGGTATTCCAGTATCCCCTGGAGTTCCCTTTTGTTGGATGGTACTTGGAAGGTGACAGGCTTAGGCCTTCCACTAAGGCTTCCTGCCATCATGCAGACTGGTATAGAGAGTGCTTCGTTAGACTTGCCGATCATTTTGATGGCTTGCTCATACACCTCGTGATCTGAGAATGGCAGGTCGATTGTAGCGAGAATGTGCATCCAATCCTGCTCATCCTCTAGGCATGGGATATACTTGGTCAAGGGCCCATAAGACTTCTTGACCTGAGTGTTCCCCTTGAGCATAGCAGAGATGGCGTCTAGGTCGACTGGTGAAGTCTTCCAAGTGTCCATCTTTATCCTTACGGCATCCGTTCTATTGCCAAGGAAGATCAAGCCGTTACTCCAATCTTCGATGACTCTAGCATTGTGCATCTAGGGTCAGCCTAATAGGATATCGTAGTCCACTCCTTTCATGACTATAAAGTCAACAGAGAACTGGACACTTGCGATCTTCACTGGCCAATTCTTAAGTACCCCGAATGGCTTCACTCTCATACCATTCGCTAACATGACATTAAACCTAGCAGTTTCGACATGCAGGTTTTCCCAAGTCTGAAGCACTGCGTGGCTAAGCACACTAACCCTGGCTCCCATGTCTACGATCCTCTTTCTTGTTGTGTCACCTAGGGCTAAAATCGGCAAGACCGCATGCATCTCGAAACCTTCCCAGAAGGCATTGACATGCAAGGATTTAGGCACAGAGTGTAGCGTCAAACTCGGTATTTGTGTTTCTGCGTCATGGTCTTGAGGGTCTGTCGTGACCTGCTCTTGTGACCCTTCGACCCACTGCTTAAGATCTTGCCATAGGGTAGGATGCTGCCTAAGTAGATCTCCCAGGCTAAGTGTTACAAGTGTAGTCACTAGCGTGGTCAGGAGATCATTGGATACTCATCCTTCCCCTAACCTAGATTGTCCGGGCCAATGGCTACGAGTTGATCTGCGGCTCTGTAGCATCGAGGCTTGGTCTTAGCGGCACTGCTTGTGGCACAATTGCTTCTGCCGACTTAGGTTGAGGCGGTGATATTTGCGTGCTTACGTTGGAGAGATCATCGAACTCATCCTCTATGATGGGCTCAACGTCTTTGAGATGCTCTTGAGCTTCCTTCACCCATTCCTTCACCTTTTCTATGGCCTCTAACTGTCACTTCGGATGCGGGTATTCCCCTACCTTAGCGCTTCCCTTTTCGGCTGTCTTAGGGGCTAAAGTCTCTGACTCTGCGTCTGAAACCTTCTTTCCAGCAGGAAGAATCGTAGCACTCTCGGTTTTTAGTGCGACTTTAGTTTCTGATCTCTTCTTTTTCTGCCTGCGGCTGTTCTTCCCTATCAAGGTTGCGTCAAGATTGCTAGGTCGTTGTAGAGAGATGCCGGCCTGCTTCGTTTGGGCTTGGGTCATGACCCGCAATGGGATAGGTGTGGGCTCCCCATCAAGGTTTTTGACACCAAACAGCCCCAATGGGACAGAGGGTACATTGGTTGAGCTAGAGGATGGCTTTCACTTTGGGCAATCTACGAAAAGATGGGTGATTCCGCACTCTGTGCACCTTTGGTCAGTCTTGTCTCTATTTTGCTACTCTCTTTCAGGGCAGCATGATGAGACATGACCAGGGTGACCACAAGTCCAACAGGTGACTGGATCCTGCGTCTGGCCTCCTAGGCCCCTACCTCGTCTCCTTCCTAATGCCATCACTGGCACGGGTCGATAATCCATGAGGATTGCGTTGCCCTTGTCGTCGTGCGAGATGTAAGGGTATATGTAGGTCTCTTCCTCATTTGGCTCCTCCATGTAGTGGACTGGAGCGTCGCTCGATAGATGGGTCATGTAAGGACCGGGCGATCTAGGAATGACTGTAGGGTTTATGTCCATTCTAGGGACGGCTGGTTTCATATCGTTCGGCGCGGGAAGAGCCAATGGGGCTCCCCTTCCGAAGAATGGCTACGGCCTGTTCATTAGGTAAGGCTGGCCATGGGGTTGCGAGTATGGAAGTCTTCTTGGTAATCTGCATTGCGCGACGTCATGGCCAAACCTACCACAGTTAGCACAAGGTCTTGACCTAGGGTCTTGACACTTGACCGGTATGTGGTTTCTGCCACAGTACACGCATTGGACGTGTAGGCCCGTTGGTCATCTCAACATGTCTTGCAACTTGGCTAACTCCATCTTGACATCAGCCAAGCCTTGATCTATCTCGATGGCCTTCCTCTTATCTTGGGATGATGGGATTGATCGCTCATTAGAGGCTGATGCTCTCTTTGAGCTTTGCGAGTTGGTCTCCTTTGGATTCGAGCTCCTGGAGTTCCGCTCCTTCAACTGATCATCGACTCTGATGGCTTTCTCAAACACTCTAGCTATCGCGTCTCGTTACAAGCTCAAATTGCCTGCCAAAGCCTTGTATAACTCCTCGTCCCGAATGCCACTGATGAATACAGTCGAAATTGCTCTTTCAGTTGGTCGCTCGCCCAGAGGGATTCTCTTGAAGAGACTCCTCACGTGGGTTATGTAGTTGCGGATGTTCTCCTTCTCTTTCTGCTTGATGTTCATCAAGCATACTAGTAGGTTATTAGAGTATCCGGGCTTGGCGAATCTCTTGATGAAGAGATCCTTGAGGCCATTGAAGTTGGCTCGCTCTATAGTATCTAGGCTCGTATACCACGTCCTACCCTTGCCGCCTAGGCAAAGCCCGAATGCTTGTGAGCATTGAGTTAGGTTGTTGAGGCCGTTGGCCTCGTAGACTTGCTCAAACTGCTCAACAAAGCTATATGGGTCGTCATGGGGCTGGTACTTGTCGAGTTGCTTGGCAACAATCGGTATTTTGGACTGGCTCTTTGAGCCTTGGTTCGCCCCTAGTCCTGAAGCAGCGACGTCGCTAGTGTGGTGGCACTTTGCTCTGCTACCGTATTATCGAGTAGTCACTTCATGAGAAGCTCGCTCAACGTCAAGTCTCCCACTAGTGCTCGCTCTTGGTCCGTTCGGTTTCGGCCAGCTAAGTTCAGCACTCGCTGCACCTCATACAGCTCCATGCTTTGCCTTTGGCTCCTAGCCTCCTGATCCCTATTGTACTCGACCATGCTTTGCAATGCTCTGAGGGCTAGCTTTCTTTTGTCTTCTAGATCTGCGATGATAGCGTCTGTTGTCCTGCCGCGGTGCTCGTACCGGGCGTGTGCGTCGTAACTGCTTACCAACAGTTGAATAGCACCTGGAAAGGCATTCAAATCTAGTTCCTCATTAGACCAGCAGTCTGAGCTTTCCTCTGCCATTGTCGAGTTGTCTCACTCCACCAAGCTGTCGATCAGGTTCAGTAGACTTGTCAAATCCACGTCGTTGGCGCCCCTTGCTTGGTCCTAATCTGCACTTTGATGGTTTGTCTATGTCTTGGGTTCTCTCCTATTGGTGGGTTCCTTGAGTGGTCTATTTGAGTGAGCTCCTTTGGTTATTGAATACAAACCTCAATTTATGATCACTCAGTGCATGTGTCTTTTCTCGTGCACTTGCGCTCAATTAGGCTTTCAACTTTCTTAAGTGTACTTCAAGTGCGGAAATTCAATGTGAGTGTAGCAGCAATTCCTCAGTGTCTTATGCACTCTTGCTTGTCTCGAGCTTGATAGGCTTGTAGATCAATTTTCTGGCCGTTTTGTCAGGGTTTAGGGTTTTCGCGTATGTCGCCTTTTTCACTTTCGGTCAATCAAGTTTTATAGCTCAGCGGTTCGCGTCTAAGTCCTTGGGTCTCGCAACTGCCCACTTCTAGTTGCCAAGCGGTTGCGCACTACGATTTCTCCTATTACGTGTGCCAGAATCAAGTTCTAAGCGCCCGAAAGGTTTCGACAGTTGCGATGCTATGTATTTGCCGGGTCAGGTCAAATTTTTGACAAATTTGACAAAAGATTACACTCGGACCAATTGGTCCGAATTGCAGGGTCCGAGTAGGTCACTCGGACGTGGGCCAAGGCACAGGGCCGAGGGCCAAATTTCAGGGTTAGATCGGACGGTTTTGGCTTGGACCGGCCGAATGGCGAATTCAAACAAGGTGACTCGGATTGGCTGAATGGTGCTTGGATCGAGGGCCGAATGTGGAAAGTGATCGAGGGCCGAATTTGAGGCTCGGACGGGTTGTTCGGAAGGGCGGAGGTCGAATGTGCCACGTGGCAAAAAGTTTTGACTCGGACAGGCTGAATGGGTTGACTCGGACGGTTTGCCTCGGACGGTTCGAGGGCGTCCGAGGGCCGGTTCGAGGGCGCCGAGAGGGCCGAGTGACAAGGGCCGAGGGCCGATTCTGGGACTCGGCCTAGGAAAGGCCACTCGGACGGGCCGAATGCGGCGCCTGTAACCTGCGCGAACACGATTTTGATCGATTCACCAGATGTAGGCCAGCACCATGGCCATGCACTTCCAGATCCTATCTAGGGGAGTAGAGGGAGAGATTCATATACCTGAACGGGCCGGTAAGTGCGTCGGTGATGCGATCGAATCGATGCGGGCTGTAGCTCTCTATCTCTCTCTCTCTCTCTCTCACTGAAATGGCACAAATGAGCTCTCCCTTGGCCTCCTCGCTCTTATACCCTTCCCAAGTGTGGAGTTGATGCCCCCAATCACTCACTTGCCGATCTTAGGCATCGCTAGCGAGCATTTTACCCATTTTTGCACGATTTTTGCCCTGTTTTTCTCTGTTTTGAAATAGTAAACCCTACCCTTCTCTGGTTCGATTTCCTAATTCTAACCTACGCTAAATGCAACAAAAATCGAAGGCAAAAAATTGAAATAAATTCTCCATGCTTTCCAATCATCAAACAACCAAAATATCCCAAAATACTTACTTGTTTTGAAGATAAAAAACACCCAAACTTCCTACCTATGTCAAGCTCCGTTTCGGGGATGAATCCCCTACTTCGATGCTCGATATGAGGCGTGCAAGTGCTCAAGCTTGAATCCGTTGGTCCCGGCAAACGGAACCAAAATGTCGGAGCTTTCGCTCAACCGCCAAGACCCACGGACCACTTATTGCTTCAAGTGTTTCAAGCGAGATCTAATGGCTATCTCTCACCTAGCCGACGCGCCGTCCCCTACGAGTGTAGTGAGCTTACCTTGATGCCAATGCACGTAGCCTCCTCTCTTGCACACCTTGGTAGCTCCACGATTCTCGATGCTAGCTCAAGCATCCTCAATCCTTCTCCATCTCCAAGCTCCATCCTCCAAATCCGTACACGTAAGAGAAGAGAAGAGAAGAAGAGAAGAGGAGATGGTGAAGAGCTTCACCCTCTTGATCCCTCACTCCCACACACTCATTTCCTCACACTCTCACACTCCCTCTCTCAAGAGCACACACAAGCAAGAAGGAGAGAATAAGAGAAGAAGATGAAGACTCCTTTTGCCACACACCAAAAGAATGAGCTTCTCATTCACTTTTCAACTTTATATACAAAACCCTAAATCCCTTTTGGGCGGTCATCCCCTTTTCCCCTTTTTTACATGGCCAGCCGTAGCCTAAGTCCTTTTCTCATTCCCCACCATTCTAATTTATCCTATTCCCAACTAATGCGTACAATTTGCACAGGAGCGAGCCTGGTGCTCTTTTACAAGGATTCGGGAGCGCTTCCACATTTAATGGTGCGCCTTTTACTCTTCTGTTGTCTCGGGGCGGCACTGAGACTTTCTAAGGGTCGTGCCCGAACATTTAAATTTTTCAGGGTGTGGTTACCGGTCAAGGTGCCTTTTCCTTCTTTTATCTTGCATCTTTTTGCTATTTCCTTTTTTCCATTTTTCCACTCCTGAGCTCCATTTTCCCGCTCCTCTCTACTGCGGTAAATATGGTAAACAATAGACATGAAAACAAAACAAGTAGTTCTTTTGACAAACAAGTTCCTTAACTTATCTTCAAGTTAATCTTTGTCTCCTGTCCATATAGGAGAATTATGTATCCCTTTTTTCCAATAGGAGTACCTGGTCCAAATCACATGGCACCAAAATTTACATCCTTTATCTAGAATAGGATCTTTGAACGCCCTAAATGTTGGGCTCACAGGGATCTCCAACTCCATTCTAGACAAGCAAGGGGTGTCCAGAGCTCCACCTGACCCATGAGCGGTCTAGGAGTGAGATGCCATTTTGGTGGTTGGCCTTTTCACCACTCGACCATCGACCTGTGAATCAAGTAGTACCCTCTTGTGGTAATCCGCGGTGTAATCTTGGATATGATCCACACGTGCAAAATATCATTCCTTAATTAATCCAATTAAGAGTCAAGCACAATCAAGGCAATTAGCCCTAATATCATCTTCTAGGAAAACATTCCTTTATTCCCATGGCAACTTGTCATTACAGACCCTTGCCATCCATTTTCCATCAACACAAGCCTTGGAATATTTATCCAAATCACAATGCAACAATCAATTGATTGAAAGAAAAACATTTAGGGTGTTGTTCAATCAACCAACAAAACTCTTCCGCAAGTAGAATCAAGAGATTAAGAAGGCAGAATAGATTCGAGATGGGAGAGGGTAAGAGAAGATAAGTCGAGAATTGAGATAGAGGGAATTTTTGCAGCCTCTCGGGGTAACTCCTCTCTCTCTCTCTCTCTCTCTCTCTCTCTCTCTCAAGCTCTCTCTCACAATCTCTTGGAGGGGATATCCTCCTCTCTACCTCTCTCTCGCAGCCTTTTGGGGTCTCCTTATGCTCTCTTATGCCTCCCCATGCCTTACATTTATAATGAATTAGAGAGGAGGGGATAAGACTGAGAAAAAGAGTGGAGGGGCTCTTGGAAGACTTAGTGATCTGATGCTCAAACAATAAATCTGATGGTTGCATTGGGTCCATAAGGGGGGCAAAACCCCAAGACACTTAGTTAGATAGCTTTCAGATGACTCCTTCTTTCTCTCCCTGTTCGAAGTGATGTCTACTGCCTGTAGACTGCAATCGCAGTGTGTATGATTTTACCAGTCACTTTTCTTTATTTTTCTTTTTATAGAATCTCCAAAACTAACTAAAACATCACTTGTCTTTTCTTTTAAATGACTTTCAGTACTATATTTTTAGGATAATATCTAAAATATACATGTTTTTTTTGCCCAAAAATCTAATATTTTTGGACCATCCAAACTATACACATTAATACTAGTGATTAATATGGCTCATAAGTCTTGTTCATGTTGTAACTTTCGTGAAGGGTGGCTATGGTCCTTGTCAATCCGAGAAAAATATCAGATTTATGACTCTTATATATATATATATATATAATTAGCTATTAACGTTATTTAGTTTTTACCTTAGTTAGTCTTTAGTTAGTAATCTTACTAACTTATTAGCTGACTAACTAACTTTCGAACTAGCCAACTAACTTTTATTGCGTGGAAATATTACACTATACAAATCGATTTGTAGGTACATGCCATGAAGCATCTTATGGTCATAGGGCTTTTAAAGCCCTCCCTATTATAGGCTCACTTGTCATCCAATATTTCATCGAATGATCTATCGTATGAGCTATAGCAGTAAAAAAACTAGTCACTTGTTTCTAAAACCCTAGTCCACCATAGCCTTGAGCTTCAAGCTCAAAAATCTCTTCTCCCACTTCAATTTCTCATCCTTCTCGATCAATTGGAGTTCCTATCATTTAGATCTAATCAGTTCCAGCAAGTGTAAACTTCAAGAAGAAGATTTGAAGTGACCCACCTGAAGACCAAGCAACCTACCTATCTGCTATCATCAAGTCTGACATCAAGATAGTATCTCTTGATACTTATCTACTGCTTCTTGGCACTTGTGTTTTTTGAAACATCCAAGAACAATCAATTTGCTAGTTTTACTTCAGTTCTTATAATGACAAACATGAAATGGCCAATTGATTAAATCTCTTGTAAGTCTCAGTCTCATTGTAAAAGGATAGAGACTGCTCGAGTATACTCACAGTAAGACCTCCTTCAAAATGTCTGAACTTGAGCAAATAGCCAAATTCAATGGTGAACACTTTCACACTTGGAAAGAAAAGAAAATGTACCATCTCATGAGGAAAGACCTCTGGGATCTATTTGAGTATGATACAAGAGATGTAGATGGCAAGAAGGAAGATGATGAAGATGGGTTCATTGAAGAAGTCCACCTCAAGACAAAAGAGTAGAAAAAGATGAACAATAAGGATCTAGGCATCATTGCCTAGGGACTATCTGATGATGTATTGCACCATATCTCCGGTATTAAAGATGCAAAAAAGCCATGGGATGAGCTTGACAAGATCTTTGGAACTTAAGCTAAAAACTCAAAAGTAAAATTACTCATGCAATTCTATAAGCTAGATGTAAAGGATAGTTCTTCTACGACCATGCACATTAACAAGCTTAAGAGTCTAAAAACTCAACTTGCAACTTTAAAGAAGAACATAGATGAGGATGAAGTCATAGCGATGCTACTAGCAAGTGTAAATACAGAACCATATGAAAACCTTGTGTCTACCCTAAGTAATGTTCTTAATCTCTCACTCAAAGACATTGAGCATTCTCTACTTGATGGAGAAAGTAAACTTAAGAACAAGATTGCAAAAGAAACCATCTCAAAGGACAATCGCTTGTATACCAAGGAAACTTGTGGAGCAAAAGGACATGGACGAGGATTCAACACCAAAAACAAGGATTGGATCACATGTCATTATTGTGGTAAGACTTGGCACATGGCCAGTGAATGTTTCCATAGGAGAGCACAATATGTGCAAAATGGTAACCATCAAAATCAATTCATGAATGAAGAAGGTGAAGAATATGCTTTTGCTATCAGGAAAACTCTGACAGATTGTTTTGAAGAAATTATCTTTTCCATAGTGGATATTTTTTCCCTTAGTAGATTTGCTTTGTAAAAAAACCCTTGCCAAAGATGTAAAGTTTCAAGCTCTAACTTGACTAGGCTACCTATGATCTAGTTCCCGGGCCATGTCATCATGTAGGGAGGGGAAAAGCCAACAAGTATAGGAACTCATCATTTGAGGGGGGGTGTTGAAAGATATGAAAAATGATGTATGCTCCAAGAAGAGATATCATGAATCCCATATGCACAATGAGTCAGAATGCTACTATCCAACTACTATAAAGCATTGTACTTGACTATCACTTTCAAGGAGTTGAATGAGTAATATCACCATAGTCTCTTCTTTCACTTAGTGTCATTGTCATTGTTAGTGTCTTACATAAGATTGTGTTTATGAGTCGAAGCTTCCATCTTGGAACCTAATTCACTTGTGTAACACTCAATCTCTAAGTCTATGCCATCATGAGTCTTGTGAATATCTTCCAACCTCCATAGTTGCCATGCTCTAGATTTGTATTTTTGATAGAAAGTAGTGAGAATCACACAAACCAAGAAAAGAGAACATAGGATTCCAAAATAAAATGTTTCATCTACAAAAGCTTTAAGGTTTAAGCTCCCAATGGAGCCACAAAGGAGTATAGTATAGTATAGGACATCATAGTACAGAGCACTCTAGTGCCATAGAAGGATACACAAATAGCCCTAAAGGAAGGACTGGATATCTAAGAGATAGAAGAGGTGAATGCATCTCTAGTGATAGAAGAAGTGGTGATAAAACTACTAATTGAAGAAAGAGGAAAAATTAAAGTGGGTATTGTCCCATTTCCCAACTAGTTGGAGAAGTCATTGGATCTCATAAAAGAGTATGATTTGGTGAAAGACCTAGATATATCCCATCCTAACTTGACATTCCAATAACTATTAATGCTATCTCATAGTTATAGAAAGAAGCCTAAAAGCATTTTCACATGAAGACGTGGCCTAAGAATTGCCCACCCTACAACTACTGCCAAGACCAATAAAGCCCCAATGCCAGTGAAAGAAGTGGATGTGGCCAATGCCTTCTTAGATTGTATCACTCCAAAGGCAGGTATTTAGATAGAAGATTTCTTCATCATAAGTGTATTGATAGATGAAGGTTCCTCCGTAAATATAATGATTGATGTGGCAATGAAATATTTGGGCTTGCAAAGGCACACAACCAACTAAGTGGCTTATCAAACTAGTAGATCAAGCCTTTAAGTATCCTCCCATATATCAAGACCACAATTGTAGGTCAAGATTACTAACTAACATACTCAGTGGTGAAGCCAAACTCCTATGGAACCTGGGAAGATTGTGGTTATTTGAAGCATGAGCAAGGACTAATTGGTTCAAAGGAAAACTAACCCCAAGCAAGGGACACAATAAAGTGGTGCTAAAGCTCTATGGTTCATAAAGAGGACATGGATCCACCTCCATAGAAGTCTCATTCAACTCTTCGAATGAGGTCTTAGATGGTACATCGATAGAAGAAGGTGATGTCGAGAAAATTCTCCCAAAGAAACATTGTTACCTTGTTGCCAATTCCTTTGAGAAAAGTTCCCAGCCAATCGGGACCACTCTTCTGTAGGACGGACCCAAGGTCACATCCATCGCACTTTCCTTAGGTTGCTTTAGTTATCTAATTACCTACCACATTTAGTTTGACAAACAAAAACAACTTCCTTAATTAACCAATTAAACACTCGTTCCTTCACGTAACTTAGGCACTGACATAGAAAAACAATGTCAAGCAAGTTCCTTTTCAACATTTGATCTTTATTTATCAGTCTTTGGAATACATCATATAATCTAGCCCGAAGGCTATTCCGCCCAAAGGCTATTCGAGCAATCCTCAGGGATCGCTATTCCAAGTTTTTCCCATAGACTAGTATGCGGGCCTCGAGATTCCATCTCGAGTCACGTCGGCCTCTTGTGGAGGATCCAGAGGCAAGGGATTTATGGCCAGAGCCCCTTGGCACCCAAGCGTCCTCTTGCTCCAAGTAGCACCCACGGAGAGACCTCTTGCGGTGGGTTCGGTTCTCATACTCGGCGCGGCTAACAACCCCCTTGGATAGGGTTAGGCAGACAATCAGGGGTAACTGATGCTGCCTCTCCCTCCAGGCTTTCAACCTGATGCATTAGTTATTTCCCAGCATTAGTTCCTTGAGCAAAGAAGAACAAATAGTGCTCCTAAGTGTACAAACACAAGCACTCTAGTGGTCGTTTATATGGCCAACTGCTAAGGTGTGAATCCTTCTCTCCAAATACATCCAGCATTCGATGCGGGATCAATCGTGACTTGGTGAGATCCCAAGGGTTTCATAAGCTAAGTTGCTTGTTTACACTTTTATCGTTGGGCTAGGATTTATACCCTGTTGACCCAAATTGTGAATACCTTAGGTTTCCTTATATTAAGCTAAGTTTCTTGTTTACCCTTTTATCCTTGGGCTAGGGTTTATACCTTGTTGACCCAAATTGTCAATACCTTAGTTTTCCTTAAGCATACATGCGAGAGAATCACCAGTTTCTGGCTCCAAACGGTGTTACTACGAACAATCCAGTTAAAACCATAAGATTAGCACAATATTTTAGGAATATTGTAGACTTGAACTCCGCGAGCCATTGGCGTAGTGGACTTGAAATCCGCGAGCTCTCCTTGCCCTTTTTCCTGATCTCCAAAACTGCCTACTAGGCCGATATTTCCTCCTCCGCACAGAGATTAGGCCTTGCAAGATTGGTTTTTAAAAAAACCAGGGAAGGTACGTGAGAACAAGGCTTATGGAGGCTTCAATAGAAGAAGCTTCCAAACTTGTGTCAAGATTGTGGGAGAGAAGGAAGGAGTCTCACTTGAAGCTTTCTTGCTTGCACAATGGGGGAATACACACAAGAGTGGAGGCTGAAAACAGTTTTCCTCTTCTTAGTTGTGTAAGCCAAAAGAACTCTAATACAAAGAAATAGAAGAACCCTATATATGGGTCTCAAACCAAACTCAACTAACTAAGGTGGCATACTAACTGAGCCACGAACTAGATTAGATAAGGATAGCTATCATGTAGCTATTATTCATGGGCGGTGTACCAACCGCGTCTGCAACTGGCAAGTCGGTGACATAAATACACAACGGTCACCCTGGCGTATCACGAGTGGAGCTCGATATCTCAACACTCCCCCTCGAGCTCAATCCCAATTCCTGCACACCAAGCAGGTCTCTGAACTTGCGCAGCTTCTCTGCGCCCAATGCCTTCGTGAATATGTCAGCTACCTGATCCTCTGTGCTGACGTAAACTAGATCAATAAGACCTAGTAAAACCCTCTCTCGCACATAGTGATAATGCACCTCAATGTGCTTTGTTCTAGCATGATAGACTGGGTTATTTGCCAAGTGTATACTACTCATGTTGTCACAATAAATGACAACTGGCCCATCTGTAGACTGATGCATATCATAAAGTAGCTTATGCAACCAAGCTACCTCACATGCAGCCATTGCTGCACCCCTGTACTCAGCCTCTGTGCTCGACAAGGCAACTGTAGGCTGTTTCTTACTGCTCCAAGTGACTGCAGCACTCCCAAAAGAGAACACATATCCACTGGTAGATCATCTATCAGAAATACTACCAGCCCAATCAGCATCAGTGTATCCATGCAACTGTATCTGAACCCCAGTCTCATAAAATAGTCCATACTGCAATGTGGACTTCACATACCTGAGTATGCGTCTAGCCGCATCCAAATGTGGTTTCCTTGGAGCCTGCATAAACTGACTTACCAATCCAACAACATAGCTCAAATCTGGCCTGGTAATAGTCATATAAATCAAACTTCCTACTATGCGTCTGTACATAGTAGGGTCTTCTAGAAGCCCACCTGCATCTGTGCTCAGCTTCACATTCTGCTCCAAAGGAACTGAAATAGGCTTACAGCCTGTCATCCCATATTTGGACAGCATGTCCAATCCATACTGCCTCTGCAAGAGCTGTATCCCACTTGGTGATCTAATCACCTCAATGCCCAAGAAATAACGCAGCTCTCCCAAATCCTTCATCTCAAACTTCTACTTCAATAGCATTTTCACATGAAGGATATCTTCATCACTATCACCTGTCATAATCAAATCATCAACATAAATGACAAGTAGCATAATACATTTCTCTGTTTTTCTCACATAAAGTGAGAAATCTGCCTTGGAAATCTGAAAGCCAATAGTGACAAGATACTGTCCTATCTTGTCAGACCATGCTCTAGGTGCTTGCTTCAAGCCATACAAGGCTTTCTTCAACCTGCAAACAAACTCAGGATGAACAGCATGCACATAACCTGGTGGCTGCTCCATATAGACCTCTTCTTGCAAATCACCATGCAAGAAGGCATTCTTTACATCCATCTGATGTAAAGACCATCCCTTTGATGCAGCCATAGCAATGACTGCTCATACGGTTGCCATCCTTGCAACCGGACTGAATGTTTCTTTATAGTCAATGCCATATGTTTGTGCATACCCCTTGACTACTAATCTTGCCTTGTATCTGTTCACAGAACCATCTGCATTGTGCTTCACCTTATAAACCCACTTACAGCCAATTGCATTTTTACCTTTAGGCAAAGGTACCAATTCCTATGTAGCATTTGCTTCCAAGGCATCCATTTCTTCATCCATGGCTTTCTTCCATTTTTCTTTTCCCATGGCTTCCTCAAAAGAAGTGGGTTCTGGTTCCTGTATCACTTTAACCATATATGCATAGTGAATGGCTGTAAATCCATCATATTTCAGCCTATCCACAGGATATCTAGCTCTCGTAGACCTGCGCAAAGTAGGTTCACTCCCAGGTGCTCTCAAAACATCCTTGGTCTTCCTTACTCCAGGTGTAACAATAGAAGGAATACCCAACTCATCATCAATGCTCTGTTCTGAGCCACTGGATTCACCATCCACATAAGAGTGACCTGCATTCACATCAAACATGGGCTGATCAACCTTCTCTTTTCCTTTTCGTGATACCTGCATACCACTATCTGCATTGCTTTGAGAAGATTCTCCTGATCTCAATCTGCCTGTCCATGGCGAAGAATGTGAACCACTGCTAGAGGACGCTCCAGGTCCATTAATATTTTGTGACTGCTGCTGTGAATTCTGTGCAGCATTACCATTTTGTGCATCTACATCATCAATCACATTTATTGGTTTATACCAGCTACTCATCTTATCAAAAACAACATCTCTGCTCACTGTAAACTTACGAGTAGAAGGGTTATAGCATCTATACCCTTTTTGCTGCAGAGAGTAACCAATAAAGATGCACTTCTCAGCTTTTGGATCCAACTTGGATCTCAACTCATCTGGCACATGTACATAGGCAATGCAACCAAAAATTTTCAAATGAGAAATATCTGGTTTCCTACCAGTATACCTCTCCTTTGGAGTCATTCCATGAATTGCTGCAGTGGGAGTCCTGTTCATTATGTAGACTGCTGTAGCAACTGCTTCAGCCCAATAAAAATCTCGCAAGTCTTTTTCATTGAGCATGGCACGAGATACCTCTCCAATATGCCTGTTTTTCCTTTCTGCAATTCCATTTTGTTGTGGGGTATGACTGCATGAATATTGCTGCTTTATGCCATGCTCCTGCAGGAACCTTGCAAACTCATTTGAGAGGTACTCTCCCCCTCCATCTGACCTTAGGCATTTTATTTGCAGACCTGTTTCTTTTTCAACCATAGCTTTAAGAGTTTTGAAATGCCCAAAAACTTCACTTTTCTTTTTCATAAAATACACCCAAACTTTTCTGCTATAGTCATCAATAAAACTGACAAAATAATGACAGCCTCCAAGAGATGCAGCTTTAGTAGTCCACACATCAGAGTGGATTAATTCCAATGGCTTCTTACTCTCTTGAACATGTCTAGGAAATGGTTTCCTTGCCTGTTTTCCAAACCGACAGGCTTCACATACCTTATGCATTTCCGCAACCTTGAATTTCGGCAAACCTGCAACAATATTTTGAGCCTGCATTGATTTAAGTCGCTGTACATTAACATGACCAATGCGTTTATGCCAGATATCAATATCTGCAACTACACCGGTCCCATGTGCAAACATTGCTGCACTCAATTCAGACATGTCTGCATCCAATGTAAACATTCTGCCCTTCTTCTTTCCTTTTGCTATCAAGCGACCTTTATTTTTCATATCCTCAACAAAGCATCCATGAGGATTAAATTTGACCTGCAAGCCCTGCTCAACCATTTGACCAACAGAAACCAGATTCTTGGTGATATTCGGGACATGAAATACATCGGAGAGGTATTTCTTTTTCCCATCCTGCATAGACAAATGAATTTTTCCAATCTCCACAATAGGATGTGCAGTATCATCACCAGTCTCCACAAATCCTGGTTTTTCCATTTTTCTTGCATCCTCCATCCATTCTGCATGACCTGTCATGTGGTTTGATGCACCTGAGTCAACATACCATACATCATTGCTTTCTTCTGCACTTGCCACAGAATTATTCATGTGCTGCACCATAAACAAGTGCTCATTTCTGTCATCACCCTGTCTACTAGAAGATGCATAATTTCCTTGTTGCAGTTTTCCATTCATGATGTCATTCTGCTTTTTATAGCAGTCTTTAGCCATATGATCCATTTTACCACAGTAGTAGCATTCAACATTACTGTTTGCATTTTGGCCTCTTTGCCATCCACCACGACCTCTTTGGCTCCCCCTGCCTCTAGAGTTACCACGTCCTCCTCCATAGGACTGGTTTTCTTGAGTTTGCTGCATATTCTGATTTCTGCCACGGCCTCCAAATCAGCCTCCTCTACCTCTGCCTCTACCTCTTCCAGCATTTGAGTAGAAGACATCTTCTTTTGAAGTTCCTCCTGAAGAAGATGCACCACCATTTCTCTGCTCCTCAGAAATTAGAAGAGCAATCAACTCCTCAAAGTCAGGAAATCTTTCACGAACTGAAATGGATGTCCGAAACTGTGCATAATCCTTTCCTAGACCATTCAAGGTCACAGAAACTAAATCATCATCTTCCACTGGCGACCCAATGGAAGCAAGTGCATCTGCAATCTTCTTCACCTTCATGTGGTAGTCATTGATGCTCATATTTTCTCTCTGCACATTATGCAACTCTTGCTTGAGCTGCATTTTCCTGGCTTGCGTATTTGTGCTATACATTTTTGACAAAGTATCCCATGCCTCCTTTGGCGTACTTGCATCTTGAATATGCACAATCATAGAGTCTGAAATGCTGATAGACAGCCAGTACATAACTTTTCTGGCTCTCTCATGCCATGCTTTAAATGCCTGCATTTGCTGTTGATTGGGAACATCAGGAAGAACTGGTTCTTCTTCATTTCCTGCAACAAATTCCCAATATCCTTTTCCCATAAGGAAATTCGTCATTCTAAACTTCCATGCTTGGAAGTTGTTTTTGTCAAGCTTTTCAGTGACAATCTGTGAAAGAGAATCAGATGCCATTACAGAACACTGAAAAAAATTCTGTCACTGCAAAAAACACAGTTTCACCCTCACAAGGAAAAATCTGCAAAACTGGCGAAAGTGGTATTTGACCACACAGTCACTTCCTAGTGACGATTTTGCATCAACAGGCAACATGGATGATTCTGTAACTCCCAATGTCTCTGCGCACAAGCATACGTTGCAATTTCTACAGTAACTTTTCACCAATCTGTAGAACAGTGGCTGCACAGCATAAAACTGGGCCTTTTCCTGAGTGCGTGCAGAAAACTTCCGCCTCCAAAATAGACCCCGAAATGGCCTCAAATAAAAAAAACAAGGTCGCTTCACCGTGAAGGGCGTCTCAACCTGAGACAATGCACTCCTGCACTTTCCGGCTGTGCTACCTGCAGAGATCTGCTCCCAAAACATAAAATGAAAGCAACACTGCTCCTCTTACCAGAACACCGCGAGCTTGGCTTGCTTTCTTGAGCTCCTTACCACGAACAAGGCTCTGATACCATGTCAAGGTTGTGGGAGAGAAGGAAGGAGTCTCACTTGAAGCTTTCTTGCTTGCACAATGGGGGAATACACACAAGGGTGGAGGCTGAAAACAGTTTTCCTCTTCTTAGTTGTGTAAGCCAAAAGAACTCTAATATAAAGAAATAGAAGAATCCTATATATGGGTCTCAAACCAAACTCAACTAACTAAGGTGGCATATTAACTGAGCCACGAACTAGATTAGATAAGGATAGCTATCATGTAGCTATTATTCATGGGCGGTGTACCAACCGCGTCTGCAACTGACAAGTCGGTGACATAAATACACAACGGTCACCTTGGCGTATCACGAGTGGAGCTCGATATCTCAACAGCTTGTGTCACAGGGAAGTGACGTGGAGAGAGAAATTGATTGAGGAAAATGATGACGATGGGGTTGAAGAGGACGATGAGGACGAAGATGATGATGATAATGATGATGATGATGATAAAGGTGGAGGTGTGGCAGCCTGGTGGCGTGGCAATGTGGCGGGCGGCTAGAAGGCGGCGACAACAGCATACGCTTCTCTTCCCTTCTCCCCTCAAGCTTGGGAGGGGGGTTCATATATAGGTTGTGAAGGGGGGGTAGCCACACAAGTGGTGGCCAGCATGTTCCCCTCCCCATGCTTTTCTCGCACTTAGCTCATACTCCCTCTCCCCCATTCAACGGCTGAAGGGAAGAGGTTAATAACAAAAAAATTTGCAAAAATTTATCCATTATCCTTTTTTTTTCCCCCTTGAAGGGGTGTTCTCACGTGGGCTACGGGTTTTTAGCCATGGTCTCTTATGCACAACGCAAGCTGGAATTCGTTGATGCACGTGGAGGGAGCACTTAGCCATCAAATTTTATCATCGTGGGAGATTACTTTGGGTTGCTTTTTGTGCAAGATTTTGGGTCTTTAGTATTTCGTAGCAGAAATATTACATTCTCTCTCCCTTAGAAGAATCGAGATGTCCTCATCTTGAGAAGATCTGGGGGTATTGTTGGTTGAGAGTACTCTCATCCATCCAAGTGGCATCCTCTTCAGGATAATCTTTGCACTAGATGAGGTATTCTCTCAAGGTCCTGGATCTCAAATGGCTCTCCCTAACATCTAAGATCTTGTCAAGCCGTAGCTCAAGGACTCCTTGTCTAGGCATTACAACTTGTTGATCATCAAGCACGTGACTAGGGTTAGGCACATACTTATTCAATAGACTGATATGGAATACATTATGAACTTTTAGGTTTTTAGGGAGTTATAATCTGTAAGCATTAGGCCCTAGGCACTTGAGGATCTTGTAGGGTCCACAATACCTTAAACTTAGCTTTTTGCATTCACCCAAGGATAGGGAACTCTTCTTTGGGCGTACATGAATGAAGACCATATCACCTTCAACGAAGGATTAATGTTGCCATTTCAGGTCCGCGTAAGCCTTCTGTCTGTCCTTGGCGGCTTGGATGCCCTGTCTTATTGACTTGATTTGGTCATCCATGTCTTCCAGCATCTGCTTTGAAGATTCAACCCTCAAGGTTGGATCTGAAAAGTTTAAAGGGCTATGACAGTCGTGCCCATACAATGCTTGAAAAGGGGTCATCTGAATGCTTTGTTGGTAAGAAGCATTGTAGGCAAACTCAACCAGTGGCAAATATTGAATCCACTTTTTGGGTTTGCAGCAGTAGTGTGCCCTAAGCATATCCTCAATGACTTGTTTGAATTGTTCTGTTTGACCATTAGTTTGGGGATGATAAGCTGTATTGAAACAGATTTGAGTCCCAATGGCCTCGAAGATAGCCCTCTAGAAGTGTGACGTGAAGAGAGAGTCACGATCACTAATGATTCTTCTGGGCAACCCATGTAGTTTGAAAATCTCCTTGATGAATAACCTTGCAATGTCTATGGCTTTATAGTTTGTCTTAATAGGAATAAGATGTGTAACCTTGGTGAGCATATCCACCACAACCATAATGGAGTTGTATCCTCCTTGAACTTGGGGTAGGCCAATAACAAAGTCCATACTAATGAATTCCCATTTCATTTGGGGAATGTCAAGTGGTTGCAATTTCCCTGGCATTTTGACATGTTCTTCCTTAATGTGTTGACAAGACAAACATTCCATGACATATTTAAGAACGTCACCTTTGATCCTATCCCAATAATAGCTCTTCCTAACTGCATTAAGGGTCTTGGCATAACCAGGATGTCCTAAGAAAGGAGAGTCATGGGCTTCCCAAAGTATCTTTTGCTTGAGCGATTGGCTTGCCAGAATACATAACCTTGTCCTATAGTAGACAAGTCCACCATTGATAGAGAATTCTTGATACTTTGTTTGTAGCTTCGAGTCTTGATTCTTGATGGGGATCTCCCTTAGCAATTTCTGATAGGTTGGGCCATGGTGTGCCTATTCTCTAGCTAGCTCAAGAATTGGGTTGTTTGACATGTATACCTTTGTGGCTAGAGATCTCGCTATTGATGGATCTTGCCAAATCAGAGAATTCAGAAATGCCTTGCAACTGAGTGCATCGGTAACTACATTCTCCTTTCCAGGCCGGTATTTGATTTCAAAATCATATTCTTCCAGCACTTCAATCCATCGACGTTGCCTCATATTGAGCTCGTTCTGGGGGTGAAAATCCATTTAAGACTTTTATGGTCTCTTACTAGGGTAAATTTATTACCTAGCAAGTAGTGTCTCCAAAGTTTAAGAGCATGGATGACAGCCAACAGTTCCAGATCATGGGTAGCATAGTTGCTTTCATGGCTCTTCAGTTTCCTTGAAGAGTATGCTACGAGATGACCTTCTTGCATGAGCACACATCCTAAGGCAAGTGTGCTAGCATCAGTTATCACTTCAAACCTCTTACTAAGATCAAGAAGTTTCAGGATGGGTGCTGATACCAAGCTTTGCTTTAGTTTGTCAAAGCTGGTCTGTTCAGCAGGTGACCATACAATTGATACTTGCTTCTTTAGTAGATCAATCCAGAGGTGCTGCAATCAAAGCATAGTTTTTGATAAAGACCGTGTACCATCCTGTCAATCCAAGAAAACTATGTATTTCTTTGACATAAGTTGGTGTTGGCCACTCTAGAACGTCTTTGACCTTGGCCGAATCTACTGAAATTCCTTTTGCTGATACAATGAATCCCATATATTCAATCTGTCACTTGAAAAATGTCAAGAATCGCATGGTGGGGGGACTTGCTCAAGATGCTGCTAAACACACACAGAATACACAAGGAGAAGCTCACTCAAGAGACAAGAAGAGAGATGGAGACCAAAACGTTTTCTTGCTAGTTTCTTCTTCTTCTTCCACACTCTTTTCAATGTACACAAAGTATAGATAAGATACAACATAAAGGAAAGTGGCCTACTAAGTTAAACAATGCATAACCGACTATACTAGTCGACTGGCGCTATAACTATACCAGCTATAAATAGGGGTAACAACCTGAATATAATAAGTAAGGAGTCAGTGGCCATGTAGAGTCATAATGACCACCGACGTGCTAAGTGTAGACGTGTGGACCCATCTAACCAGGTGGTCCATCATCAATGTCCACATGTGTTGAGCTTGTCATCTCAACACTCCCCCTCAAGCTCAACTGCATCTCTGCAACTCCAAGTAAGCTTCGAAACTTTTGAAGCTTCTCTGTACCCAACACCTTCATGAAGATGTCAGCTATTTGATCCTGTGTGCTGACATACACCAAGTCAATCTTACCTGCTAGTACCTTCTCTCTCAGAAAGTGGTAGTGTACCTCAATATGTTTTGTCCTGGCATGGAATATAGGGTTCCTAGCCAACTGTATACTGCTCATGTTGTCACAATAAATGACAACTGGACCTTCCACTTGCCCATCCAAATCAGCCATTAACTTTTGTAGCCATACTACCTCACATGCTGCAATAGTAGCACCTCTATACTCAGCCTCTGTACTCGACAAAGCAACTGTAGATTGCTTTTTGATGCTCCAAGCAACTGCTGCACTACCAAGAGAGAACATGTATCCGCTGGTAGATCTTTTATCAGACATACTACCAGCCCAATCTGCATCTGTGTATCCAAATATCTGTACATGTGTACCTGCCTCATAGAAAAGTCCATAATATAATGTGGACTTCACATATCTCAATATGCGTCTGACTACATCCAAATGTGGCTTTTTAGGTACTTGCATAAACTGACTCACAAGACCAACAACGTAGCTCAAGTCTGGCCTTGTAATGGTCATGCAGATCAAACTCCCCACTATCCTCCTAAACATAGTAGGGTCTTCTATCTCATCCCCAACATCAGCACTCAACTTTACATTCTGCTCCAACGGGACTGAAAGTGGTTTGCATGCTGTCATACCATACTTGGACAACATATCCAAGCCATACTTTCTTTGGGACAGCCATATACCATCATCACATCTGATCACCTCAATGCTAAGGAAGTACCTTAGCTCACCTAAATCCTTTATCTCAAACTTCTTTTTCAAAAAATCCTTGACTTCAGCAATCCCACTATCACTATCACTTGTAATAATCAAGTCATCCACATAGATGACTATGATGACCAAACCTGCATCTCCCTTTCTCACATAAAGTGAGTGATCAGCATCAGAAACATAAAAGCCAATATTGACAAGATACTCTCCGATCTTGTCAGACCATGCTCTAGGTGCTTGCTTGAGCCCATAGAGCGCCTTCTTCAACCTACACACATACGTGGGATGCTCTAAATCTTCATAACCTGCTGGCTGATCCATATACACTTCTTCTTGCAAGTCACCATGCAAGAAGGCATTTTTCACATCCATTTGCTGCAACCTCCAACCTTTGGCTATTGCCAAAGCAATCACACATCTGACAGTTGCCATCCTAGCAATTGGACTGAAGGTTTCTTCATAATCTATGCCATATGTCTGGGCATAGCCTTTTGCAACCAGCCTAGCTTTGTACCTACTAATAGAACCATCTGCATTGTGCTTAATCTTATAAACCCACTTACATCCAATAGCTTTCTTTCCCTTCGGCAATGATACTAGATCCCAAGTCTTATTGGCCTCTAATGCAGCCATCTCCTCATCCATTGCTGCATCCCAATGAGCATGACCAATAGCCTCCTCAAAAAATGTGGGCTCAAAATCCTCAACTAGTTTCACCATATAAGCATAATGGTGAGCTGCATAACCTTCAAAACCAAATCTTTTAATAGGATATCTGACCCTGCTAGATCTGCGTACCACCGGATCACTCAATGGATCCTTTACATTACTATGAGCTCTCTGTACACCTGGTGTCCTGACAGAAGGAAGGCCAAGCTCATCATCCAAGCTCTCTGAGCCACTGGAGTCTCCATCAAGAACTGCATCAATGCCACTTGACACTTTATTCTTTCCTTTGTCTTTACCTGTAGTAGTGCTGCTAGATGCACCTGAAGATGTAGAGCTACTCCTTAGTGTCCCAGACTAAGGACTACCAGATGATGTCTCTAGTCCACTAAGAGTCCGTGATTCTTGCTTTTCAGCCTACACATGAGTTTCATGATCATCATCATCATCCGATGCATCACCACTAGATGCATACCAACTGCTCATTTCACCAAAGATGACATCCCTGCTCACTTTGAACTTACATGTGACAGGGTTATAACAGCGATACCCTTTCTGCTCTAAAGAGTATCCAATAAAAATACAGTTTTCTTCCTTTGGATCAAGCTTCTTCCGTAGCTCATTTGGCACATGAACGTATGCAACACATCCAAATACCTTTAAGTGCGATACATCAGGCTTCTTGCCAGTAAAGCATTCTTCAGGAATCATCCCATGAACCGCAGCTATGGGAGTTTTGTTCATAATATAAATAGCAGTATGAACAGCCTCAGACAAAAAATGCTTATGCATATTCTTTTCAGCCAAGGCACGTGCAACTTTTGCAATATGCATGTTTTTCCTTTCTGCAATCCCATTTTGCTATGGGGTATACCTACATGTGAACCGTCTCTTTATCCCATGAGACCTTAGAAAATCACTGAACTCATTCGAGAGGTACTCTCCCCCTCCATCTGACCTCAAGCACTTTACTTTCAAGCATGTTTCTCTTTCAACTGCAACCTTGAAAGTTCTAAAGTGCTCAAACGCTTCACTCTTTTCCTTCATAAAATATACCCACAGCTTTCGAGAACAATCATCAATGAATGTGACAAAGTATGAACTACCTCCAAGAGATACATTTTGTACAGGCCCCCAAATGTTTGTATGCACAATATCAAGGATATTTCTGCTTACATCTTTGTCATGTGAAAAGGGTTGTCTTGCCTGCTTACCAAACTGACATGCTTCACATACCTTATGAAATTCTGAAACTCTAAATGTAGGCAAACCCGACCCTTTGGACTGCATTAATTTCAGCCTTTGTACATTTGCATGTCCAATGCGTTTGTGCCAAATTTCAATATCTGCAACAACACCTTTTCCTTTAGCATACATAGCAGCATTCATAGTAGGAATTCCAGCATCCAGAGTAAACATACGTCCAACTCTACTTCCCTTTGCTACCAACATGCACTTGTCATTGAAGTCTTCTACAAAGCAGCCCTTTGCATTAAATCTGACTTGCAGCCCTTGCTCTACCATTTGACCGACTGACACCAAGTTCTTTGTAATAGATGGCACATGTAATACATCTGAAAGACTCTTTGTCTTACCATCATGCAAGAACAAGGGAAATTTTCCAATATGTGAAATTGGGTGGCATGAATCATCACCCATCTACACATAATCTGCATTTTGCAAATCCTGCATCTCTCCAAACTGTTCTGCATGGCTTGTCATATGATTGGATGCACTTGAATCAACATACCAAACATCATCATGTGTTCCCTTTCCTGTAACAGCATTCAGTATATGCTGCATAACAAACAGATGTTCATTTTTGTCTTCATTATGTCATGAAGATGATGCATAGTTTCCTTGCTGCAACTTACCACTGCGAATATCATCTTTCTTAGCATAACATTGGGCTGCAATATGACCCATTTTGCCACAGTAGTGACACACAATACCAGAGTTGTTAGAGCCTCTGTTCTGCCATCCACCTCTTCCTCTAAAGCTCCCCTTGCCTCTAAAGTTACCATGACCTCCTGAAACCTGCATATCGCCAAATTGCTGATTCAATCTGTTTTGTTGGTTATCACTACCACGTCCTGTACCACGGCCTCTTGAAGAGAACCTGCCATGTCTTCTTCCTAAACTGGAGTAGAAATCTTGGACCTGTTCACCACTTCTTTCAGATGTCTCACTCTGCATGTTGATCTCTTCAGTGATCATAAGGGAGACTAACTCATCGAAATCTAGAAATGGCTTTCTGACATATATGGAAGTTACAAAAGACTTCCAAGCCTTTTCATTGTTAAGTCCACCCAAGGTAGACGACACCAAATCATCATCATCGGGCATTGCATCAATCGTTGCCAAGGCATCTGCAATGCTCCTTACCTTCAGTGCATACTCATTGATAGACATCTTTCCTTTCTTCAATATTTCCAACTCTTGCTTGAGTTGAATCTTTCGTGTCTTTGTATTTACAGAAAACATACTTTCAAGTATAGTCCAAGTTGCATATGAATTCTCTACATTTCTAATATGTCCCAGCATATTATTGTCAATTACTGCAGATAGCCAATACATGACCTTCTTGTCTTTTGCATTCCATTCCTTTCGTGCCTTTGTCTCTTCTGCAGTTGGAGGATCACTCACCTTTGGCTCCTTTTCTTCACTTGAAACAAACTCGTAGAGGCCTTTTCCAATAAGGAAGTTTGTGACACGGAACTTCCATGAAGGGTAGTTGTTCTTGTTGAGCTTCTCAATGATGGGGCTTCCAGTGTTCTCTGCCATTATCACAAAACTAATACCAAATAGCAAGCAAATCTTCTGCAATCCTCGACCTGTAGTGCACAACAATATAACAGACAACCTTTTTCACTGTCTGCTCAACAATACATGCAATCTGCAACCTATTTGCAGATAAACCTTATGTTTGCTTCTTGCAAACACCTCAAGAATTACACATTTGAAATCTATAACCTGTGCACCCACTTTCGGTCAAAAACAACCGAAATCATAGTGTACCCTGAAACTGCTTTCCGCAACCTTGCGGCTCCAAAACGGGGCTTGAAACGGCCTCAGATGCCCAAAATAACTGTGGGAAAGCCTTGAAGGGCTCGTTTGCAAAATACACAGTGCTCTTTGCGCACACCAAATCTCACTGCAATCTGAGATTTTTGCTCTGCCTTGCTTTCGGTGCCTCCACAGGTACTATCCAAGAGAAAGAGTGGAAGGATGGGAGAGATTCTTACCCGTGGCTTGCTTGCTTGAACCTTGCTTCTTCTCCTTCACTTCAACCTTTGAAATTAGCCTCTCTTAGTGGCGCGGATCTGATACCATGTCAAGAATTGCGTGGTGGGGGGACTTGCTCAAGATGCTGCGCCGAACACACACAGAATGCACAAGGAGAAGCTCACTCAAGAGACAAGAAGAGAGATGGAGGCCAAAACGTTTTCTTGCTAGTTTCTTCTTCTTCTTCCACACTCTTTTCAATGTACAGAAAGTATAGATAAGATAAAACATACAGGAAAGTGGCCTACTAAGTCAAACAATGCATAACCGACTACACTAGTCGATTGGCACTATAACTATGCCAGTTGTAAATAGGTGTAACAACCTGAACATAATAAGTAATGAGCCAGTGACCATGTGAGAGTCATAATGACCACTGACGTGCTAAGTGTATACGTGTAGACCCATCTAACCAGGCGGTCCATCATCAATGTCCGCATGTGTTGAGGTTGTCATCTCAACACACTTATTCTTCTTGGCATAAAGCTTGTGTGTCTTCATTGTCTCAAGGAGGATTCAAAGCTGGGGTTCATGATCTTCTTCCTATTTGGAGTAGACTAGGGTATCATCAAAGAAGACGAGTACAAAGTCATCAAGATAGGGCCTAAAGATATCCTGCATTAACCTGTTGAATGTAGCAGGAGCATTTGCCAGCTCAAATGACATGACTAGGAATTCAAAGTGTCCATACTTTGTGCTGAATGCTGTCTTTGGGATATCTTACTCCTTGATCCTTGTATCTAATAATATCCAGACCTGAGATCAATCTTAGAGAAGATCTTCGCACCTTGAAGGCGGTCAAGAAGTTCATCTATTCTTGGAATAGGATATTTGTTCCTAATGGTTGATTGATTGAACCCTCTGTAGTCAATGCATAGCCGAAGCGTTCCATCTTTCTTCTTCTGGAATAGCACTGGAGCTCCCCATAGCAAATTGCTAGGATGGATGTAGCCTTGGTCTAACAATTTCTTGAGTTGCTCCCTTAGCTCAATTGCTTCCGAGTTGGTCATCCTATATGGTCTCTTTGCGATTGGTGCAGCTCTTGGCGCTAACTTGATTTCATGATCGACTTTCCTTTGAGGAGAAAGCTCTATCAGCTCTTCTGGACATACGTTTGCGTACTCCTTTAACCATGAAGGTTCCTCCCTAGACTCCTGATTCTGATCTAGCTTATTTAGTTTAATCAAATAGATAGGTAGCGCCTTCCTAACTCCTTTCATTATTCGTGTTGCTTTGGCCAGTTGAATTTTTGGCTTACCAGCCTCTCCTTGAGTAGTGACTAGTTCCCCTTCAGAATTTTGAAAGGAGACTTGGCCCTTTCCGTAATGACTGTGGGCGTCATTGGGTATTAGCCAATCCATTCCGAGCAAACATCCGTGGACACCTAGGTTCATTACCCTGGATCTGACCGAAGTCGACTTTCCACCCAGTAGGAATTTCACCTTAGTAGTTTGCCTGGTACAAGAGACTTCATGACCATTTGCTAATTCCACAAGTAAGGTAGATACATCTATTGTGGCTATTCCTAATCTTTTTGCATAGACTGGTGAAATGAAGGAATGTGTACTACCATAATCAATCAAGGTTTTGAAACTTTTACCTTGATAATCCGATGGAGTTTGAATCACCAAGAATTGGTGATTCGGGCCTTTCTTGTGAAGAGCGGCATGAACCGTTGCTCTCTCAAAGTTAGCTTCCATGGTTGGGTCTTCTTCATCACACAGCTCCTTGTTGGAAACACTAGAGGTTCTCCCTCTGGCCTTGACGGTGGCTCCTTGTCCATGGGCGGCTCCTTGGAATGGCCCTTGACGTTGTCCTCGGCTAAGCTTGGGACATTGCCTTTTAAAGTGACTGGGCTCATTGCAATGGAAGCAACGGAGATTGCGGCCATTACCTTGGGTAGGAATGAAGTTATTGACAGTGTTGGCCCTAGCTTTCTTCCTTTGTCCCTGATTTTGGCCATGCGCTCTCTTAGCTTGGGACCTATATACACCCTTGTTCTGATCCTTATAAGACCAAGTCTTGTTATTTCTTGGCTTGGTCTGCACCTGTTGTATTATCGGTGTAGCTCAAATGAGCATGTCTTGAAGGTCTGTTGGGCGCATTGATTCCAGGCGGGTGTTTATGGGTGGGTTTAATCCGGCACAAAACTTTGACACCTGTTGTGTCATATCTATTTGTGGCGCATACTTTAAGAGAGAGAATAATTTTGAATAATAAGCATCAAGAGATAGACCAAGTTGCTTTAATTCATAGAATTCGTTCATCTTCTGCCTGAGGTAGGCAAGTGGTAGATATCTCCCTCGCACAGCTCTTTTAAGCTTTTCCCAAGTAACTGACCCTTCTAAGATCCCTTGGTCTCTGCACGATTGCTTCCACCAAAGTCTTGCTTCGCTGGTAAGTTTCAGTTTGGCAAGCATCGCTTGGTTAGCGGGTGCACTACCTACTGCTTTGAAATAATTCTCCATGGATTCGATCCAGATCTCGGCATCAGTTTGGACGGTCCTTCCCTTACCGTCGAATTCTGGTGGCTTGATTTGTTTGAGATGAAACTTCTTCTCTTGAATTAAAGCTGTACTTGGTGTAGGGGTCGGACTAGGAATCTGGACTTGAGGTTGTGCCTGGGCATTAAGATTCTTTACGTTAAAAACTTGCTAAGCATTTCTCACATTACATTAACATGCCCAGTTCAACTTTTAGCCAAGTGACCTAATCACTTAACTCCTTTACCAACACTTATAGCCATGACAGACAATGATAAAAATCTTATTCATTCATGTGGGCATAGCCCTTTCAAGTATATTTATTTAGGAGGGTAGAACAAGCTGATACATTAATTTGGAGAGAATAAGATTGTGTTACATTCAGCTACGGGAACTGAGTAATAATATGGAGTGGGGTCATGGATTTTAAGGAATCGATAGATCATAGGAAGCTTGCGGTATCCCTTCCTTTGATACCCGTTCTTCTCGTAACATCCCAACACCTTGATTCTGTCGGCAGTGATTATTCGAGTCACTTCCTCATACACATACTTGTTCTGCTTGACCTTTCGACCACCGACATGTAGGGTTGCGTTTGCGTGAGCCTCGACAAAGATGTATAGCTTCATGATCTTTAAATCCTCCATCCACTTGATTCTCTTCAAGTTGGTCCAAAGGTACGCAAGTCGATGGGCAGCTATGTAATAAAATCCTAAATCACCCATCCATCTCCGTTCCACATACAGGGGTGACGGATTGTAGATACGATCTAGGATATTCATCATACCTAGCCTCTGTCGATAATCCGAAGCACGCATTGCAGTCATAAACATAACCTGGAACACCAAGAATTTGTCCCATGCTTTGTGACTCTGCAGGCCAGCATCCAAGTAAGTAAGGAAATGTTCTTAATGACACATTGCTCTATTTCCCCTCATTAAGTTTCCTTGCAAATATTAGATCTCGTTGGTTCGCTCTGATACCAACTGTAACGTGTCCCCTGTCCACTTGCGGGACACGTCTTAGTAGCCCATCGGGAAGAGAGTCTAGAAAGTGCCGCCCGGCACTCCCAAGGAATGTCATGGGGTTTGCAATCTAGGTCTTGCTGAGTCTGCCATGAAGCGGAAGCATTTCGGCTGCTCCCACTTAGGACCGACCTGAATTAGGGTTTTCCTAATGGTCAAGTTCCTAGAATGGTAGCCAGACGAACTACTTTACGTAGAAACATCAGGGTCAAAGCGGACTCATGCTGCACTTGGTTCAAGGAGAATGGAAAACGAGAGGGATGGAAAGCTGAACCTCTCTGCCCGTAAGGCATAGTCCCATTCCGTTCCCCTAAAACAATATAAATCGGGACTCTAGCTTTCTAGATTCTAACTCATTGTTATCTTGCTGTCAATTCCTTTGAGAAAAGTTCTCAGCCAACCGGAACCACCCTTCCGTAGGATGTACCCAGGGTCACATCCACCACACTTTCCTCAGGTTGCTTTAGTTATCTAATTACCTGGTTCCTAATTAGGCACCGACATAGAAAAACACTGGTTCCTTCACGTAACTTAGGCAATTAAACACTGGTTCCTTCACAAAACTTAGGCACTGACATAGAAATACAATATCAACCAAGTTCATTTTCAATATTTGATCTTTATTTAACAGTCTTTGGAATACATCATATAATCCAGCCTGAAGGCTATTCTGCCTGAAGGCTATTCGAGAAATTCTCAGGGATCACTATTCCAAGTTCCGCCCGTAGACTAGTATGCGGGCATCGAGACCCATCTCGAGTCACGTCGGCCTCTTGTGCAGGATCCGAAGGCAATGGATTTATGGCCAGAGCCCCCCTGGCACCCAAGTGTCCTCTTGCTCCAAGTAGCACCCACGAAGAGATCTCTTGTGGTGGGTTCGGTCCACGTACCCAGCGCGGCTAACAACCCCCTCGGATAGGGTCAGGCAGATAGTCAGGGGTAACTCATGCTGCCTCTCCCTCCAGGCTTTCAACCTGAAGCATTAGTTATTTCCCAGTATTAATTCCTTGAGCAAAGAAGAACAAACAGTGCTCCTAAGTGTATAAACACAAGCACTCCAGTGGTCGTTTATATGGCCAACTGCTAAGGTATGAATCCTTCTCTCCAAATACATCCAGCATTCGATGTGGGATCAATCGTGACTTGGCGAGATCCCAAGGGTTTCATAAGCTAAGTTGCTTGTTTACCCTTTTATCCTTGGGCTAGGGTTTATACCCAGTCCAAACTATAATGATTGACAATTCAGAGCTAACTCTTATAAACCTTACGTTGATGCAATGAAATCGAAGCTTTAATATTTTTAATGAAGATGCATTCAAACTTTGATAAAAGAAATCCATGCATGAGCGAATGCCATGAGACCATTATTGATTTAATCCTTCCTTTAGCACTTAACCCAACCTAGAATGTAATTATTATCACGTGCACTTTGCAAGGTACATAAATCCTTTCCATGCATTGCAACTATTCGGACACCATTTAATGGGCATCTATGATTACCTTAATCGCGAGACACAACCAAGAATTTAATTACATAAATGTGTTACGAGCTATATGTCCTATCCTTTGTGAGATGCAACAAAGATGCCTTTGCACAATTTCGTCTTTTTACTTATGCATCATGCGTTTAGAATTTTGTAGTTACCCTTGACCATGGAAATGCAAGCAATTGCAAATACTCGACATGCAACTAATTTTTGCAGATCGAACGAGCAAATAAATTTCCCAATGTGTTTAAACTTGCCTACGAGAATTAAACATGCCTAGTGCATCCTTTTCATGCGGAATTAATTTTAGGAACCTAGGCATTAGGAATGGGGCGTTGTCCACTCGCATACTCAGGGTGGAAGCTCCCACGTGTGCTCCTCTCGCCTTTTGCTTAGGAGCCATTGGTGCAATGGACTTGAACTCTGCAAGCTCTCCTTACCCTTTTTCCCGATCTCCAAAATTGCCTACTAGGCCGATATTTCCTCCCCCGTGCAGAGATTAGGCCTTGCAAGACCGGTTTTTAAAAAAATCGGGGAAGGCATGTGTGAAAAAGGCTTATGGAGGCTTTAATAGAAGCTTCTAATTAGAAGCTTCCAAGCTTCTGTCACAGGGAAGTGACGTGGAGAGAGAAATTGATTGAGGGAGATGATGACCATGGGGTTGAAGAGGACGATGAGGATGAAGATGATGATGATAATGATGATGATGATGATGAAGGTGGAGGCATGGCAGCCTAGCGGTGTGGCAGCATGATGGAGACCAGAAGGCGGCGACAGCAGCATACGCTTCTCTCCCCTCCTCCCCTCAAGATTGGGGAGGGGGGTTCATATATAGGTTGTGAAGGGGGGGGGGGGGGTAGCCACACAAGTGGTGGCCAACATGTTCCCCTCCCCATGCTTTTCCCCCACTTAGCTCATACTCCCTCTCCCCGCCATGCAACGACTGAAGGGGAGAGGTTCATAATAAAAAAAATTGCAAAAATTTATCAATTATCCCCTTTTCTCCCCACTTGAAGGGGTGTTTCCGCGTGGGCTACGGGTTTTTAGCCACGGGCTCTTATGCACAATGCAGGCTGGAGTTCGTTGATGCACACAGAGGGAGCACTTAGCCATCAATTTTTATCGTCGTGGGAGATACTTTGGGTTGCTTTTTGCACGAGATTTTGGGTCTTCAATATTTCGTAGCGGAAATATTACAACAATACATCAATAACATGATGAAATGAGATGTTTTCAATTCACTTTGTAATGATCAAATTATTCTTAGATTTGATTTCATAATTATATGTGTATGTCAAGGTAGCATGAGACCATGGGCTAGTATGGCAACACCACACTGTGATGTAGGTTTCATGCATGGAAAGATATTTTTGGCACATGCTCACCGATTTTTAGAGTTTTTAAAGTGCAATTCATGTATGCATGCATTAAAGTATTATTCTTACATATATTAATGTGTTGAAATTATTTTCTCTTGATTGAGTGTATGTAAGAAGATCCAAACCATAAATAGATTTGTGGGTGTTAAGTAGGTCAAGTGAGAAAGAGAGGAATAAGTGATGCATTGCAAATAAAAGATGGGATCTTATGGGAAGCCACCCTAACTGGATGGGATGCCTAAAATAGAGGCCATGGCACTTAGTTGAAGGAGCCTATGTTTATGTTATGATGGGTCTTTACACCCTTTATGTTTGGGATGCTCCTTGCTTGCAATTTAGGATGAGGTAGTTAGGGATCAGACTATATAACGTAGTGTTTTAATATAGTGAGAGATTCTCTAGTGATTCTTCCTATTAATCATGGCCGTAGGGCCATGGGTGAGTCACCTATAAGACCTCTCCATCCACAAAATGTTTGAAATCGAAGTAGTGAAAAAGTTTGATGGCAATGGTTTTCGTACTTGGAAAATGGAAACCACGTATCATCTAATGTAAAAAGACCCTTGGAAAATGTTCGAGGAACCTGAGGAGCTTGATGATCTGAATTGAAAAGGAAAAAATAATAAAGCACTCGAGATAATAGCATGAGGCTTGTCACACGATGTTCTTCATCACATATTAGTGATTACAAAAGAAAAAGAAGCCTAAAGAGAATTGGATAAAACCTTTGACTCCCAAGCAAAGAACTCAAAAATAAATATTCTAATAGAATTTTTCATGCTTGATCTAAAAAATTATGATTCCTTAACTTTACTCATGAACAAATTCAAAATCTTGAAAGTGCAAATATCTTTCGTTGCTAAAGATATTGAAGAAAATGAAGACATTTCCGTGCTACTCAATAGTGTGGATAAACCTAACAAAGGTTATGAGTAGGTGGTAGCAACCTTGAGGAATGTGCTAAATAGAAAACTCAACTCAATGGAAGTTGCCTAAGAGACTACACAAAACCCCATAATCTCTACACTTTACAAGTTACTCTTCTATAGAATCTGTGGGAAGAATGAACATAAGGGACAAGAATATTGGAACAAAGGAAAGTTAAGTGCAAGAACTGCAACACGTTTGGACACATCGAGAAAGAATATTGGATCCAAAAAGCAAGATTTATCAAGGAAAAGAACTTTGAAGAATGTCCTAAAACTCCTTTCTAGATAGTAAATTTCTTACACTTTGTTTGACACTACATGAGCTAGAGGCCTTGCAAGCATTTGGAGTGGGGGGGGGGAACATACATCCTTAGGTGTAGTTATCTAGAGGAAAAGCTAGCACCAAGGAAGGGGGTGTTCAAATGTGTGTGTGCTATTCTAGAGAAACTAAATCTCATAAGTAAATTGTGAGGTGTGTATCCAAGCTAAAAATCTATAAAAGAATGCCTTGGGTGTGTTCGATGCTTCGGGAAGGTGAGTACTAGTAGTAGTAGTGGTAGCAATAGTAGTAGTAATAGTAGTAGAGAGAGAGAGAGGTTTTGTTAAAGCTGCACCTTGGGTATGTTCAACTCTTCGGGAAGGCGAGTACTAGTATTCTATATATATATATATATATAGTTAAGGATGTGCCTGAGGTGTGTTCAATGCTTTGGGAAGGCATGGAAAGCCTATGTCTCCATGCCCGATAAAGCAAAAGAGAGATTGGACATGGAGGTGAATGGATGGTTTTATTGACATGCTTTGCGCTACCTCCACCTATGCTCTGCATATTGAGTCGCACACAAAGGAAAAAAGGTTGCGAGGTTTGGTGCAATACCATGGGATGTGGGGAATACTCTGACATAGGGTAGCTAGTCCCTTGCCCCCATGCATAGCATATTATACTTTACATATTGTAGGCCCGTACATACGTGGGTGGAGACTTTACATACATTAATTTTGTTGAGTTACAAGAGTAGAAATACCTTCTCAAACAATTTAAGAAATAAAAAAAGAATGATAACAAAAACAAATTATTTGTTATAATGTAGACCAAATGAAAAACGATGAAGGCTGTGATGTTCAAGATCACAAGATGTATCTTAATCAACATGTCCCATGTCCTTGCTCTCAATGTAGGCTGGCAATTAGTCAAAAATGTCGATTGTCTATAGAACACGTACGATGCTTTGGAAAGTTTCAATCAAAGATAATTGATCAAGCAATCTCAGATTTTGAGCAAACGGTAAGAAAATTGTATATCAATCATGCATTGTATTTGCAAGCTAATTGAATATCATATACAACAACATTGGATAAGGCCGTAAAATTTATTATAGGGAGGTGATGTCTCATCCCAAGGAGGAGTGCACCTTTTGCAACTAGTTAGAAGAGTTCATGGGAGTGCAATGGATGGATTGCATGAGCTAATACACCACTTGGAAGGCACTACCCAATCTATACCATCAATACTAGAGGAGACATGCAGCCTTTCAGACTTTCCTACAATCTTGGAGCCTGAGATGGAGATAATGATCAATGCATTGATATCCATGGATGTTGAGACATCTGATCCACTTAGAGAGGAAGCATCCATACCATTATATGATGGGTGTCAAGTATCTCACGTGAAAACACTGCTTGCACTCCTCTATGGGTGGAGTGATGCAAGTGTGACTGAGTTGTTCAGGTACCTTCTACGTATGCTTTGTTGATTTCTTTTCAGCACAATCATAAAAAACAATTGTGATTTTTCAAGGTATTTTATGATTTCTTTTTAGGTTGCTAAAATATCATATATTACCATTTGCAAATACCATGCCTGAGTCTCGTGATGACGCGCGACATGTTTTACGAAAGCTTGGCATGGACTACAACAACATCCATGTTTGTGTCAACAATTGCATACTGTTTTGAGGAGAATATGAGACTTTGGAGACATGTCCAAAGTGTGGTGCTCATATGTATCAACAGGACTTGCAAGGGCAAACCATCCCTCAAAAAGTTCTTAGACACTTTCCACTTATCCCCCATATACATCACATGTTTTGTACATCTAACATGGCGAGCTTGACAACGTGGCATGCATAGAATAGATCTGCAGATGGAGTCCAATGAATATCAGCGATATCATAGCACGTAGGGTTGAGGGTCACCACAAGGGTTTGGCAAGAGAAGAATGTATGATGTTTTAAGAGCTTAGAATCTGGAGATGGTAGAGATAAGAGAAGGGTTGAAGGTTTCAAGCCAAGTTCTTGAAGATAAGAGACAACAAGCTGAATGTAGATTCAGGGAGAGGAGTAGATGAAAGAGAAGGGGTTCAAAGAAATTGAAAACATAGAAGAATACTCCCAAAAAGAAATAGAAAATGAAGAAGAATACTAACAGAGATGACGCATATCAGTTTCTTTTAGCATTATGAGAAGATATAACTCTAATAGACAAAAACATGTATAAAATAATACCTTCCTCTATGTTGCTCGGATCGCCAATCAGATGCTTCCATTGGCTCCAAAAGGGGGGTAAAATACTAGCACGCTTGGCAGATCACTCCTTCTTCATCTCCCCCTTCAGAGTGCTGTTCACTGCCTGAAAATAACGATCATACGTCGCGTGATTTTGTGAATATCTCTTTTTACATAAAATCCTTTCAAATTGGCTGAAAGCTACTTGTTTTCTTTTACATATCATCCTAATCTAGAAGTTTTCTATAGCTTTATGGATTTTTACAAGAGATAATATCTAGAATATCAAAAAGTGGCTAAAAAATCATCCAAAAAAATCTAATATTTTGAACCATGGACACTAACACTAATGCCTAAAGTGGCATTGGCTCTCTAAATCTAAAAGAAAGACACACTTTAGATTTTTTTACATGGTGTGTATGTAGTGGCATGACATCCACCCCCTCCTAACCTACACATCCTCTGCATGTGCCAAAGTCTTTCAGACCAATCCAAGAGGTGTCTTCATTGTTGTCAGCTGGGCTAATAAGTGCCTCATTTTCATCATAAACAGCTTGCTGTAATGGCACGATAGTTACTGTAAAATCAGCCATAAAGCGTACTGAACGCTCATCAAGAGGCGTGAGAGGTATTTGCGTCTCATAGAAGATAGCATGATGGCTACGTATGACCTGTTGGGCATCCAAATCCCATAATCTGTAGGCATGCATGACAATGTCTTTACAGGAGGCAATGACTACTCCGACCTCCCTCAAACATACTTAGCCTAAACCTGGGACTTCATGCCTTGGTTGCCGGTCCCCAACAAAAATGTATCCCCTCGACAAGTACAAATACACATATAATAGGAAAGAAAGGTACTCGTAAAGGAGAGGTATCACCTGGATTGGCCACAAGAAGCTTCCATCGCAGCGCTACCACAAGGTGCAACAAACTCCGTAGCCATATGATGAATGCCATGCACAAAGTCTTAAGGGGTTTTATTCCACAACTTACTCTTCCATTTCTTGATGATGTACCTATCAAGGGATGTGAAGTCAATGAAAAGAATGAGGAGATTGATGAAGATGGTTGTAGGACATTTGTAGTTAACCATATTCATGATTGTGTCAGGATTTTAACAAGGCTAGAAGAAGTACATCTTACCCTTTCTGGAGCTAAGTCGATTTTTGGAGTAGAAGAAGTCCTAGTGGTCGGTCATCTATGTGGCCCCTATGGACGCAAACCTTCGCCAATCAAGATAGACGCCATCAGTAGAATGCAAGAAAAATGCACAAATGTTTCAAAAGAAAGAAGATTTCTTGGTGCATGCATATTCTATCTCATATGGATACCACATTTTTCTCATGTAGGGGAAAATCTTTATCAATTATTAAGAAAAGGCCAAATATTCTCTTGGGGTAATGAGCATACTTTCACTATGCATAAATTAAAGAAGCTGTTTATTTCATCCCCCACTCTCAAAAGGGCTGATTATTCAAATGGTCAACCCATCATCCTTATTGTGGATACAAGTCCCATTGGGATAGGATGGGCTGTTGGCCAAGAGGATCTTGAAGGTAACATGTATGCAATTTGTTTTGGAGCAAAAGTTCTCAATGAACATCAAAGAAGGTATGCACAAGTAAAAAGGGAATTGTAGGGAGTTGTAATAGCATTAAAGTGTGATTGTGAATACTTTATAGGTGCTTCTGTAGTGGTAAAAACTGATTGTCTTCCACTCTTGGGCATGATTGCCAACTGCTCTACACCTGACATTGCTATGCTAAGATGGATTGCATATATTAAATCTCTCAACCCCCAATTAAAGCGTATTGCAGGAAAGGTGAATCCAACTGCTAACATGCTATTGAGGGCTGAAATGATGAACGGGTTGCCTCTTACCCATCCAACCTCCAATCCTCACTAAGAGAACTAAAGAGGGGCACCACCTAGCCAAAGGGAGGATGGGCTAGGACATCCCTTTTCTCAAAGAGAATCAAGAGAACCAAAACACAAATTTACAAGAGAGAATATATGTACTAGACACCATATTGGAATATAAGAGAGAGAGATGAGAGGAGAGGGAGACAAGAGGAGAAGAGGTAGAAGAAACTTGCCATTATACTACATGGAATGAGAAGATGAGAAGAGAGGGAGATAATAGGAGAAGAGATAGAGGAAGCTTGCCATTATACTACATAATAAAAGAACTTACTCATAGCTTACCTCAAAGAAATGAGGATATTGTAGAGTGCTCTCATGGACTTGTCATTGTCCTTCCCCCCTCTTCATTCTCCATGGGCTCTTTATATAGCCTTCATGAGGGATTAGATTAAGCTAATCTTCTTGATCAACATAATCCTAGATGATGTATGGCATCTTTGAAAATATGGAGCATAGTGAACGGGACAAGTCCCCACCTTGGTCATCATGCAAGAAGCCAAGGGTGGTGGTAGACAACATAGAAAAATGGAGCTAGATTACAAGAGGTGGGTGCCCAAAGCACATTATTATAATATATTTAGAAGAAGGATAGAGTGGAAAGTTGGTGTGGTGAAAGAGAGAAGAAAATTGCATGTAGCCAGCAGTCTACGCCTTTGTAACTTCAAATCCGTGAGGAATTTGGAAAAAGTTTCTTCTGCAACTTTGTAGACCAGGTCGAAATCAATCGGCTTTCGCGGGAATTTCTTGAAATTCTCTTTTTCTTGGGAGTTATTGAGATTATAAAAAACGGCTTCTAAAAGCTGCTTTGACTTTAGTCCCCCATATGTATATAAATACATATAAGCATGTGACAAAAGGGGTCCATGCTTGTAAGCTTTTGTGCAAGATCCAAATGACACCATGATGTGGATATTGACTTGTGTGCTAGGGTGAGGTGTCCTCTAATGATGGTGATAGATTCCAAATCTTAGTGATGCAGACGGAGCCCATGTGTAGTTGGAGGCTAGTCCTTTGAAAAATCTATGCATTCACTCAACTCCTAGGTGTAATCCATTTTCATCTTCACTAAGATAACCATCCCTTTGACCCTTTACATTGACATGCCTTCTAAGAACTTGTTCCCCCCATTTGCTAGAGTTATCGTAATCGAGAAGCAATGTAGCATACCTAGTGCTTGAAGAGTAAACCCAATGTGATATGGTAAGCTCTTGATAGGGGCTTTGGCCAAAATTTTGTGGTAATAATCCGGGTTGTAAAAAACCCGGATCATTAGCCCTCCCCTTAGGCTAGAGGTATTCATGCCTCTAGCTTGATAATGATGGTTCAATAGAGCAAGGAGGACTGCACCCCCTCATTGGTGGCTCTTCATTGAATGACTGCTCCAAAGTGTTTATATTTCTTTGAAAATAAGGCTTCAGTCGCCATCCATTTACCCTTGTCTTGTGAACCTTCCCATCCATGTCACCTAGCTTATAGCTGCCATTTGGATATCTCCTTATGACCATGAATGGCCCTTCCCACTTGAACACAAGTTTAGCATCCTTTCTGTTATCGAAGCGGTTATCATAGCGTAGCACAAGTGATCCTTCCCTTATGTGTTTGCTAGCCAGCTTCTTATTAAAGGTCTTCCTCCTCTCTTCAGCCTGCATGGAATAGTGTTGGACTGCTGCTTCTCTATCTAACTCCAGCCTCTCTAGATCCAAGATCCTTTCCTCTAACTTCTTATCTTGATTCTTCTCTTGACTGGCTACTAAAACACGCAAACTGGCCAGTTCCACCTCTATAGGAAGCAAAGCTTCTTGGCCATAGACGAGGTGAAATGGAGTATAGCCAAGCGAGGTTCTAAATGAAGTCCTGTAGGCCCAAAGAGCTGCATTCAATTTTTTATCCCAGTGCTTGGGGTGCATGTGTACCTGCTTGGTAATTATCTTACAAATCAGCCCATTCACTTTTTCGACCAAACCATTACACTGTGGATAGTAGGGAGTAGAATGCCTGTGCTTGATTTTTAGCCTTTCCATTAGCTCCCCTACTAGGTTTGCCCTAAAACCAGGACCCCGATCAGAGATAATTTCCAAAGGTGTGCCAAACCTACAACAAATATTTTCAAACACAAATTTTCCCACTTCTTGGGCTGTGATCCTACTAGTTGCTGAAGCCTCTGCCCACCTCGTCATGTAGTCCACTCCCATTACGATGTATTCCTTGCCAGATTGAGTTCGTGGGAGTGGCCCTATTGCATCAATCCCCCATTTCTCAAATGGGTCATATGTAGTTATGGGATTTTGTTCCTCATGCACTAGCTTCCTTGGTCCGGCCTTTTGGCAATCGTCACAGGTGCGGCACCAATGTTGCACATCTCGATGTAGACTAGGCCACACAAAACCGGCTTGGAGAATCTTTCTGCTGGTTATTTCTTGAGCAAAATGCCCTCCACAAACCCCTTCATGGCAGCTCTTAATCACATCTATAATCTCCTTTGCTGTTGGCACCCTTCTAAGCACTGTATCCTTTCCTTTGCAATACAACACATCATTTATCAAGCGGTATTTAGTGGCCTTAGTAGCCAGCCACCTTTTCTCACCTTTACTCATATGTGTAGGTGCCTCACCTTGCTCGAGAAAATAAAGCACATCTTGTAATTGAAACTTACCCTGAAACAAGGGAAGCTTTACTGTAATGATGCCCACCATTACCTCTTTCAATTTTTCAGCTGCTAGAGCATCTGCGTCGCCATTTGTGCGCCTTGGCACAAAATAGATTTGGGCTTTCTGTAGCTTTCTCATGAGAGTTTTAGCTTCCCTCATTTTCACTGCTAAGTTATCATTTTTACAAGCCCAGATTCCTTTCATTTGCTTAACAATGAGCATAGAATCCCCAAAAATATTAAGCCGAGTGATACCATGTGAGAGACACCACTTCAAACCTAAAAGCAAGGCTTGATATTCTGCCTCATTGTTAGAATGGATATCCTCCAAGCTGATACCTTCTCCATAAAGTTTATCACCTTTGGGACTGAACACCACTATTCCTGCTGCCGCTCTGTCTTTAATACGCTTGTAGGCCCCATCGAAGTAGAGGGCATGGGCATTCTCCACCCGTGGCAGCTCCTCAAGAGGAGGTGTCTCCTCTTTTATCTTTCCCTTCTCCTTTTCCTTCTTTTGATGGCATCTATGGGTCAACAAATCAGCTAGGCAAGCTCGAGTAGAATCCTCCACCTTGAAGGTGTAGTCAAACTCTTGGAGTTGTATCACCCACTTAGCGATTCTAGCTGAAACATCCATGTGCTGTAAGGCATAGGGAAAATGCTCTTCTGTCGTGATCACTGTGAATGGCCTAGGGAGAAGATAAGGACGAAACTTCCTTACAGCAAACATTAGAGACAAAACCATCAGCTCGACCATCTTGTACCCTCGTTCTGATGCTGTCATTACTCTACTAGAAAAGTAAACCGGTCTCATTAGGCCAGTTTTAGCATCCTTTTGTATTAGTGCTGCCCCTAGAGCATTGTCCCCAAAACTCGGGTTGACAAAAAACTCTTGATCCCAACAAGGCTGTAAAATTATAGGAAGGGTGCTAAGAGCCTTCTTCACCTCGTGAAAGCACCTTTCGCTTTCGTCACTCCACAGGAGCTCCTCAGAGTGGGTTAACTGTTGCAGTGGAAATATTAATTGGGAGAGGAGATGAATGAACCGCCCCATATATCGCACCTTCTGAATGAAAGAGGTTAGTTGCTTCACAGAAGATGGTGATGGCACCGCCAATAGGGCCTTAACTTTGTTTGGATCTGCTTCAATGCCCCTCTCACTTACGACATGCCCTAACAAAGTTACACTGCTTTCGCCAATGCGACACTTCTCATGGTTTAACTGCCCCCCCATTTGTGTGAGTCGGTTGAAAGCTTCATCCACCTTCCCTAAATGTAGAGCCTTAGAACTATAAATACAAAAATCATCAATAAAGACCCTGATGGATTTCCCAAAATATGGCTGGAAGACATAATTCATGAATCGCTGGAAGGTAGCTGGGGCATTTGTTAATCCAAATGGCATTACTTTGTAAGCAAAACAACCCCAAGGTGTAATGAAGGTGGTCTTCTGTTGATCCTCCTCAGCTATTCGGATCTGGAAATAACCTGAATACCCATCACAAACAGTGTATCTCTCATGCCCGGCCATCTCGTTGAGTATTTCATCCTGAAAGGGAAGAGGAAAGTGATCTCTCTTAGTTGCGGCATTTAGCGGCTTGTAATCCACACAAATCCTCCATTTTCCATTCTTCTTGGGTATCACTACCACAGGTGAAACCCACTCTGAGTCCCCTATTGGATAGATAAAGCCTGCCTTTAAAAGTCGTTGCACCTCAGTGAGTATAGCGTTTTGTTGAACTACTCCCAATCGTCGTAGTCGCTGCACCACTGGCCGTGCTCCCTCTTTTAGATTAATGTGATGTTGTACTGCTGTCACACCTGTGATGTGTTCATAATCAGAAATAAAAAGTGCAGAGTGTTTTATCACCACTTCCATGTAGGCTGCCTTCTCCTCAACTGATAGATCCTTAGCCAACATTTTTTCTAACCCCTCCTTCTCGACCTTTGGAAGCTGCTGCGGAATTTCACTACCAGAAGGCCCTTTTAATGTAATCCCCATCACTTCTAGAGAGCTTTCTTCCTCCTCATTAGAAGACTCTCCCTCTGTCATAGATGACCAACCCTCGCTGGAACTCCATTCATCAGCAGTGGTTTCTAACACAAGATCCTCCTGTCGGCCCTCCTTCATGTTGTAGATAGTGCTCTTCCATTTTTTATGCAGCCCCTTTTGTGGCCTGAGCTCTAAAGCCCCTGTCTCCCAATCTTGTCTGGCTTTCATTCCCATTAGCCATGGTCGCCCAAGAATGAGCGGATAGCCATCCCCCTTCACTGGCATAACATACATGTCAAGCTCCAATTGCACTCCACACACCTTTACCTTGACTTTCTTTATAACTCCCAAACAATTTACTACCACATTGTTAGCCATTTTGGCCCCAAATTTAGTAATTTCATTTACCTCTAATCCCAAACGATGCATCAACTTTTCCGTCATGACACAAATCTCTGCACCTCCATCCACATATGTCTTTGACACTCTCTGCCCATTGATTTCGGCTTCCACTAGAGGTACAATATCTTTCATCTTTCTAGCCTGGATTGCATTCACATGTCTATTCTTCATGGGTCTAATGCTTACCATCTTTGACCATTGTCGCCGCACTGTTGGAGATAGATGTAGTAATTGTGGCCATGAAATTTTTGGCCCTTGATTCCTCACATCAGCAAGCAAATCATAAGCTCTAGTACTTTTACCCAAGGGAAAATCATCTGGCTCAATGTGTCGGCGTGAGCGAGCCCTCCTCTTTTTATTGTTGCGTGTCTTTGCAGCCACTGATGACTCTGCCTCCTCTTCCATATTTTCAACCTCCTTTGGTGGTGTAGGCTCCATTTTCTCAATTCTTCGGGCTTTCTTCACCGGCATTGCTTCAACCTCTACTACTTTGGCCTTCCCTTTGACATCACTCTCATCTAAACTAATTATCCTAACATCATGATTCTCTGGCGGTTGGACAGGCAAGGGCGGCACCTCTGCAAGTGGTCGAGGATGCTGGAGAACTTGAACCGGTGGTGGAGGCCTTGGATTCGGTGGAACAAACCTTTCCCTAGGTGGTGTCACTTGTTGTCCCCTCCTTCTTGGTTGGAACCCATTTCCTGGAAAACGCTTGGGATGAGGGCAAAAGTACATACCATGGCCAGTCTCCCCACAATTATAGCAAACATACTCTCTTTCTTGTCTTCTTGGACCTCGATTGCCTTCATTTATGAGGGGAGGGGGCCGCACTCCTTGCACCAAATTTAATGAAAGGCTTTCGAGTTGATTAGTAATGCGTTGTAGGAGCTCTTGCTGTGGTATCTCTGGTTCAGGTGGGGCCTCTGCTATTTCTCTAGGCCTTGGCATGGTTGGTAAAACCTGCATGGGCTCAACTCCCCCCTTCAATTGGGCTTGATACTTCAATTTTCTATCTTTCTCTCTCGCATACGTGACTGATTCTTCATATGATGTGGGAAACTTTCCTTTGACCTTCTCCCTTAGTAGAGGATGGAGTTCGGCTAGAAAACAATCTTTCTTAAGGCAATCAGGTACTCTTTCTCCCTCGGCTAAAGATGCTGTCCATTTATCCCACAATTTTATAAACATGCCTTCATAGGTTTGGTACTCCCCTGCTATGGTTTGACGAAGATCTAAGAGTTGTCTCCAAATATCTTCAGGTGGCTCTATATCTTGGTACTTGTGCATGAATGCGGTCTTGAGATCCTTCCAATTACCCCTTGTAGCCTCCGGGAGAGCTTGATACCACACTCGAGCATCACCCTTTAGAACTAAAGGAAAGGCCCGTACTTTGGTTGCTTCGTCATCCCGGCCTGTGACTAGGAAGGCCATTTCTAAGTCATCCAAAAAGTCCAGAGATTTCTCCCCTTTGTGCCCAAAAAAACTTGGAAAAGCCATGATAGGAAGATGTTGGCCTAGCTCAATACAAAATAAAGATGAACACGTCTAGGCCCAAGTCATATCTTATTAAGGGTAGAATAAATGGATTTACAGATACATTAATCTCAGCAAGACGACGAGGGCCCAATAAGCCCCTTATAATATTTTGAAACCTGATCTTTGTGCTAACGATTATATGCACGGTTTGTCTAGCAAGTGGACGGATAGGTCCGTACAAGTCCCTATGGTTCATGGGATACACTTAGAGTAGAATGAATATGTGCACATGAAAGGAGATGTTATAATCCAAAATAGGGAGTATTATGGGATCAGGAGACAACAAGATCTCTCTCAACCTCTCAGCTCCAAAATAGAAGACCAACCTTTGCTGAAAATGTATCTTTCTACTAATGCGCACATCCACCCGAATGTTTTGAACCGATTGAAAGTTGTAGAAAGTAGGAGTAGTCATTTATGCATTAACTACAAATTTACACTACAAACTTTCATGAAGCGTGTCGTTGAAGCTATGGCCTCTTAGATCCCACCATTCGAGAGATGCGAAGGATTTGCTCACCACTGATTAGCGTAGCTTTTGTGTGACCATCATCAGCCTTATAAAGTTCATAGGCTTCGATAGCTATCTTTTCAATTACTTTGAGTCTTCTTGCTAGTAGTAGTTGAAGCGCATCACCATATGTAGCCTCTCACCAATACCGCACACCATTGATGTGTAACTCACCCTCCAAAAACTTGTTAATCCCTGAATTTGAAAGCGCCTTCACCACTTGAAGACGAAGCTCCGTAGGGAGTGTCTTTACACTAGACACCAAGCACTCAACACAATGCCTTGACGTAGAGACTTGATGAGAGCAAGATTTCTCATGAAGCAAAGAAGGATGTGTGTAATTAACTTGCTTTACCCGCATACGTGCCGTTTGTCGATAAAGATCCTTCTTCTCTTGAGCTTCTTTTGGAGACCATTGCGGTACTCTTGAGCGGCGAATCCCTTGAATAGGGTTTGATGAAGATTCCTCCTTAGTGATTTCTTGACAAACACTCATTGAAGAAGAGAACAACTCCTTAGATGTTTCTTTCTTCATGGAAGTTGTAGAGCATAGCTTGAGAACTCCTCAGTGGGGGCACAAAAAATGAGGGCTGAAATGATGAACGGGTTGCCTCTTACCCATCCAACCTCCAATCCTCACTAAGAGAACTAAAGAGGGGCACCACCTAGCCAAAGGGAGGATGGGCTAGGACATCCCTTTTCTCAAAGAGAATCAAGAGAACCAAAACACAAATTTACAAGAGAGAATATATGTACTAGACACCATATTGGAATATAAGAGAGAGAGATGAGAGGAGAGGGAGACAAGAGGAGAAGAGGTAGAAGAAAATTGCCATTATACTACATGGAATGAGAAGATGAGAAGAGAGGGAGATAATAGGAGAAGAGATAGAGGAAGCTTGCCATTATACTACATAATAAAAGAACTTACTCATAGCTTACCTCAAAGAAATGAGGATATTGTAGAGTGCTCTCATGGACTTGTCATTGTCCTTCCCCCCTCTTCATTCTCCATGGGCTCTTTATATAGCCTTCATGAGGGATTAGATTAAGCTAATCTTCTTGATCAACATAATCCTAGATGATGTATGGCATCTTTGAAAATATGGAGCATAGTGAACGGGACAAGTCCCCACCTTGGTCATCATGCAAGAAGCCAAGGGTGGTGGTAGACAACATAGAAAAATGGAGCTAGATTACAAGAGGTGGGTGCCCAAAGCACATTATTATAATATATTTAGAAGAAGGATAGAGTGGAAAGTTGGTGTGGTGAAAGAGAGAAGAAAATTGCATGTAGCCAGCAGTCTACGCCTTTGTAACTTCAAATCCGTGAGGAATTTGGAAAAAGTTTCTTCTGCAACTTTGTAGACCAGGTCGAAACCGATCGGCCTTCGCGAGAATTTCTTGAAATTCACTTTTTCTTGGGAGTTATTGAGATGATAAAAAACGGCTTCTAAAAGCTGCTTTGACTTTAGTCCCCCATATGTATATAAATACATATAAGCATGTGACAAAAGGGGTCCATGCTTGTAAGCTTTTGTGCAAGATCCAAATGACACCATGATGTGGATATTGACTTGTGTGCTAGGGTGAGGTGTCCTTTAATGATGGTGATAGATTCCAAATCTTAGTGATGCAGACAGAGCCCATGTGTAGTTGGAGGCTAGTCCTTTGAAAAATCTATGCATTCACTCAACTCCTAGGTGTAATCCATTTTCATCTTCACTAAGATAACCATCCCTTTGACCCTTTACATTGACATGCCTTCTAAGAACTTGTTCCCCCCATTTGCTAGAGTTATCGTAATCGAGAAGCAATGTAGCATACCTAGTGCTTGAAGAGTAAACCCAAAGTGATATGGTAAGCTCTTGATAGGGGCTTTGGCCAAAATTTTGTGGTAATAATCCGGGTTGTAAAAAACCCGGATCACTATCACATGCAAGATATGACAATGAAGAAGAGCTGATGGAAGAAGATGAAGCTGAAGAATCTATACTTGCTGAATTTCATTCCATGGCTACTAAAAATACATTTTCAGTTAGTGCATATACTGATCCAAAGCTGAAAACAACAAGGGTCAACTAGAAGCCAGCATGCTCATTGCATTGCTCAAGTTATGGTTCATTTCCTTGAAGAAGATTATGAAGAAGATTGGCTGAAGATTGGGCAATATTTGAGCACAATGAAGGAGAAGGAGACTTGGACTGATGAGGAGTTCAAGCATATCAAGAGGAAAACTTATGGCTTTTTTCTTAAAGAATGACATCTATGGAAGCACGCAAAGAAGAAGAAAGGATCGCTTGTCTGAGTTTTAGGTAACAAAAGATTGCAACAATAGGTAATGAAGGAATTTTATGAAAGCCTGTGGGCTGGCCATAGAGGCATATGGAGAACCTTTAGTAAAGTCAAAGGAAAATATTGATGGCAAAACATGTATCGGGACATAGCACATTTTGTTGAAATGTGTTATGTGTGTCAGATGTATTCTATGGTCAAGTATCAAGATCGGTTACAACCGACTTATCCCTTATCTATACATTATAGATGGGTTATTGATCTTGTAACCATGCCTACAAGAATATGGAATATGCGGTATTTAGTGCTTGCAAGAGAGGATATAACCAATCAAGTTGAAGGCAAAGCCTTAACAACCAAGACCACTCAAGTTGTTTGTCGTTTTTTTCTTGAAGATGTGTTTTACAGATATGGTTGTGTGGGTAAAGTAACTGCAGATAGAGGAGAATTGGATGCTGATGAGGCACACAACTTCTTTGCTCAATTGGGTATCAAGTTGGCTTTGACATCAGCCTACAATCCTGAAGGAAATGGAAAGAGTGAGAGAGGTCATCAACCTATTCTCAAAGCTCTAGCAAAGTCTTGTAGAGGAAAGATCAAAGAATGGCCTAAAATGCTAGCTTTTGCATTATGGGCTGACCGGACTACTCACAGTTCAGTGACTGGATATATGCCAACTGAACTTATGATGGACAACAACCAACTATGCCAATTGAAGAATTTATTCTCACATGGAGTCTTCTAACTTGGGAGGAAGGCATCGGTAGAGAAGAGTTGTTGACATTGCGCATATGGCAGCTAGAAAAAAGGTCTGAAGATATTCAAATAGCTATTGAGAAGCTAAAGATAGCAAGACTAAAGAACAAAAGAAGATTTGATAAGCGACATCGACTTCGGCCAAGAGCAATTCAAGAGAGTGGGTGGGTGCTTGTCTATGACAGCAGCCTAGACAATCAATACAGTGCTTCTAGGAAGATGGTAAAGTGTTGGTTTTGCCCGTATGTGGTAAAGGACATTCATGTCAATGCCACATATTCATTGGCTAAATTGGATGGGACTAGCATAAAGATACCTGTAGGGCTGGAAAAAGAATCAAGCTCTTCAAACAAAGAGAAAGTTCAACATATGAGTTAGAATTCTTGAATATAATTCAAGAGTATGAATACATAGAGAAAGAAGAAGAGGCAGAAGATGAAGACACCATCTCCATAAACAAGGAGGATACATCTACGTGACATAGGCTTATGTGGCATATGTACAGATGCCTGGCAACAAAACATCCTCAAGTAATCATAGGAGGGTTGCATGCCACTCCATGCGTCATGGGGTGTAATACCATCCAATGTCAAGTATGACGTCTTGTTAACCAAATAGACTATCGTCACTCATAAGAGCCTCGGTCCAAAAGCCATATGACAACCCAAATGTGGTAAGCATAGAAGCAGCCTTTGCCTGTAAGGTCAGGCGCATGCCATGAGCAATCGCATAATACCATGGGCACAAGAAATCAATGCCATACTACTGACAAGAGGTCTGAAAGTTGGGAGAGAGAGCATGACTCTCATAATCCATCTGCAAGAACCTAGGCCTATTACCAATAAAATCCATAAACTTGTCAAGCTTAATTGCAGCATCCTCAATCTGTACCAAGGGAAAAGCCCAAACACGGTGGGTAGCATGATCAACAAAGGTCACAAAGTATGGTGCTCCACCAAGTGATTGGGAAGGCATAGGTCGATATACTGCACAATAGACAAGATCTAGAGGAGCATGCGTCGTATGATTGCCATAAGCCAAGGGGGCTTTGCAAGGACCAAGGGTACAATCAGGGAAAGCATTAAGATCTGTAAGTGACATAAGAGGTAACAATGAGTTTGAACGAGATAATATCTCCATGTCTCTATGGTGCATATGGCCTAGGCGATAATGCCATAACAATGCATGTGGTATCCAGATAACTGCAACCATAGAATCTTCCACATGAGAGACATGCACAGGGTAATGAGAACCAACTCTAGAACCTCTAGCCAAAACCAAGCAACCACGATAGATCTTCCATGACCTATCCTAAAGAGAAATAGTATATCTTGCATGATGTAACTAACTGACAAAAATCAAGCTCTTATTGAGTATGGGAACATGTAAAACATCCGTGAGTATAAGAGAAGTCCCATTAGGCAAAGCTAGGTGTATATCCCCTGTACCAACAATAGCATAAGACTTCTCAAGGCCCAAATCAATACATCCGTCAACCTTCGTGTAAGAAGAGAGCCATGCTCTATGAGGAGTAACATGAAAGATGCCACAGATTCCAAAAGCCAATCAAACGCATAGGCTTGATCATTGAGCAAGTAAGCTATAGGAAAACAAGATGATAGGAATACATGCTCAACTACATCATCATGGGTAACTGCATGTACCTCACCACTAGTAAGAATGGTAACACTTGCTACATCTACTCTTATCTCTGACTATTTGCTCATGTCGAGTCCATCTCTATCTCTGTTGCTCTCTAATCCATCTAAAGCATTTTCTTTGAACATGCTCAAGCTTCCCACAATGGAAGCAAACAACATCTAAAATAGAAGAACCTATAGAAGATGACAAGGAATCTAAGTCATCATGAGTAGGGCTATCCATAGCATCCACGGAGCTCAAGAAGTTGAGGGCTATCCCAATGGAGGGAACATGCTCATAAAGACAATCATTTGCAAGTACATTACTGGTAGAAGCATGCTGTAAAGGCTCATGAAACCTCAATATACCAGAGGACATAAAGGCATCAACCAAGGATGCAAAAGCTCCCACATAAAGAAGAGTTGTAGTCGACTGCATGACATAACCAACCATAGTATGGTAACGCATAAGACATCTGTCATAAGAACATATGGTATTCAACCATGAAATCAACCCATAACCATAATGGAAAACATGACTCTGCAGTGCATCAGACCACATAGTAGCATCCAAGTCAATGCAAGACCCGATAAGTGGCATAAGATCCTGCAATGGTCAAGCTCTAGGAGAAGCCCAAGTATCTATACAACAACATCCAAATAAGTGGCTCTCTAAAGTACATGACAATAGACAAAGTGCATTGCCGGCAACATCAAGAGCAACTGCTCTCTGACCTATATGGACAAAAGCAACCCAACTAGCATAGAAGCTAGGCAACACAGAAGTAACAAAGCCATAACTGCTAAACCCAAGCACTGTCAAGAAGTCTAGTGATCAAGGAGTAACCAGAAAAGAACCAAGCATCAATGAGAAATGAAATCTCAATAACCAACTGCTAAGACAATGAAGCAATCACTGCTCAAAACATGTATCTGCATCCAAGTAAATCCAAGATCCATAATCGGGGCATTAAGGGCCAAATAGCATCCAATATGCATAAGTGATAAGCCAATCGAATGCAAACTACTCCACAAAATTCTTAAATGCAAGTCGATTCAAGCCCAAACATCTGCCATATTGCAGTCGAACCCAAATGTATCCACATCAGACATTAATCCCATTATGGGTAGCACGGGGCTTAAACCTTGTCAAGTGAAATGATAACTGCAAAGAATATGATAGTGAATGAAGAATTGAGCTCTACTCTTTGCTCAAGAAGCATCAGAGAGCATAAACATCAAAGTGGCATCATCCAAATACATCAGCATATCATCTCGAGTAGTTGGGAGCACCCGTAGACCATAGGCATAACCAAACTCGAGGTAAAATAACTTGTCAACCAAGGTAGCATAAATCCCAACCAACAACAAAGTGTCTGCACCCAAATCAAGGCTCAATAGCTCTCAAATAGTATATCCGATCATAAACCATGATGACCAAGCATCAATACATCCAACAGAACACCCGAATGTCAACAAAGAGTATTATGCATAAGCCGTCCCTGATAAAACCTTGTTGCCCAAACAATGTACAATAGTAAATCCCTACATAAATTGAGCTATGGAAGCTCAAAACCCCAAGTTAGACTCAAACCTTGCCTAAATCAGGTTTCAGATGCCTGAGATATGAGAAAAAATGGGATTTTTGAGCCAGATTTTGAAATAGGCACAAAAAAACGTGAGCTGCTACTATGGGGCCTGCTGTGGTTATGCTGAGGATAAGGGGGGAAAATGGGTCATACAAGGTGCGCAATGAAGCCAAGGAACACCTGCAAAGAGCCTATGAGGGCCAGGGAGAGGCGGGATATGAAATCTTACCGCAGGGGGAAGAAGCCATGGGTGGCATTGAAGCTCCAAGCTCTAGGTCTTCAATCCGGGCTGGGTCAAGCTCCACGATCAAGCTCTGATCCAAAGCTCTGATACCAGTTGAAGGGGATGCAATGGCAGTGGAGAAGGAGAAGAGAAAGATGTAGGAGAGAAGAGCACATACAATGTAGGTGTTGTCCAATTGAACTGACAGCCTTATTGCACTATCATCTTATGTATGAATAAAGAATGGGCAATCACAGTGTACACGGGTAGGCCCAGAGGCCTTTTACCCCAACAGTTTGAGATTGGTTGGTGTAGATTCTATGTCAAACTGCAATTTATAGCCTGGTTGCTTGCCGTTTTTCTTTCCTTTGGTCTTCTTTGTTTGTGGCACATCTTCCATCTCTTGATTTGGGGTTATATTTTCAGCAAGCTTTGGTTGTTCGGGCATTCTTTTAGTTACCCGTTTTGGAGGGCCAAAAGAGGAAGGCCCTGGTTCATCTTTTCTTCTTCTCTTTTCTTCAATCAAGGCTTCTTTATGATTGACGTTAGCCAAATGTGCAAAGGCGAAAAAATAATCTACCAGTTCTTTCCAACAAGTTATTCCTCGAATGCACTGGCTGGTGTTAGCCAAATCTTCTTTGGTTGCTTTACCACGTACCATTTGATCTAGTGCCTACATCCATACTTTAGATTGCACATTAGCTTTACATGCTTTCAAACTTGATTTAGTTGGCTGAATTTGTAGCCCATAGGTAGCTGCATCCACTCAATCTTAGTCGCATCCACTCAATCTTAGTTGCATTCTTTACAGCTAAATCTTCTAATCTTTTCTTCATTCCACCATTGCCAAAATTTGGCTCTAGTGGAAGACCAGTTTTAGCTGCATGAATTTTTTCGTCTTTCCGAAAGATGAGCTTCTGTGCTTCAGTCTCACGGAAGGCAGAACACTCCCTCTTGTCATGTTGTTGGCTGTCACAACAAATATAGTGCCTCTTAAAGCCTTCTCTCATGGGTCTTTGAGTTTATGATCGTCCTCCTTCTTCAACTTTGACATCCAGCTTCTCCACCTTTGAACTAATTTCTATAAGATTTAGATGAAGGTCACGCATGCTTTTAATGAGTTCATCCATGGCATAATTTTTAGAAGGAATAGAAGAAGAAAGAGTTGGTTAATTAGTCAAAGAAATAGGGGATTTTGAAGGTGGAACAAGCTCCATCAATGGAGTTGTTGAAGTTGAAGTAGAGCCCAATCTTAGTTGCATCCGCTCTCTTTGAGCAATAATGTTAACTGCATCAGTAACATCTGTCCTCCATGAAGTCTTGACTCTAGATTAGGAGGTAGCATCTTCTAGGCGATCAACAAGCTTCTCTTGCAGAATGGGATCTGCAGCCTTAAGGAATAATTCAATCTTCTGACCTTCCATACTTTCTTGGTCTTCAGCATCAAATTGTTCAAATTTACTTCCAAACTCATGGTATAAACCTTTGTTGGGTTTCTCAACCCAATTAGTGAAACTTTTCTTCATCACTAGGCCAAAGTCTTCTAAGAAGAATTCTTTGTGTAGTGCTTTTTTGAATGCAGCCCAATCCGCATCTTGCTAAAAAAGACCATGGATTCTCTCTTGAAGACCATGCTTGGCTAGTCTCGCAAAATAACGACTCCATGCATGTTGTGGTACACCAAAGAAGAGCATTTTTTCAACATACAAGTGAATAAAAACAGAGACATTTTGACCATTAAATTATTTTAATTCCCACCCAACTTCCTCTAGGTCCTTGATAGATGTGGAATCAATCTTCTCTTCATCTTGCCTTTGTTGTTGTTGTAACATTTGGATTTTTTGTTGCTGAGTCTGTTGTAGTATGTGCACGAATTGTTGTAGAGTAACTCCTGAACAATCACCCATCTTGGAGTTCTCTTACATTGACCTTCACATCGGGTTCACCAATGTTGCAGCGTGTAGGGTTGAAGGTCACCATAGGGGTTTTGCAAGAGAAGAATGTATGGGGGTTTAAGAGCTTAGACTCCGGAGATGGTAGAGATAAGAGAAAGGTTGAAGGTTTCAAGCCGAGTTCTTGAAGATAAGAGACAACAATAGGGTGAAGGTAGATTCATGGAGAGGAGTCTAAGCTCTTGAAATAGTGTTCGCACTTTGGAGTGTTGTTCACTACGTGAAAACAACGATCGTGTGTCACATGATTTTGTCAATCTCTCTTTTTATATAAAATACTCTCAAATTGGGTGAAAGCTACATGCTTTCTTTTACATGTCATCCTAATCTAGAAGTTGTCTATAGTTTTATGGATTTTTACAAGAGATAATATCTAGAATATAAAAAATTGGCTAAAAACTTGTCTAAAAAAATCTAATATTTTGAACCATGGACACTAACACTAATGCCTAAAGTGGCATTGGCTCTCTAAATCTAAAAGGAAGCCACACTCTAGAATTTTTTACATGGTGTGTGCGTAGTGCACAACAACGGGGATCATGTGCATGGAGCCACATTGACTCTTCCTTTTCAAGCTTTGCCCGAGAGCCTGCCCGAGAGCCTAGGAATCTTTAGCCTGGTCTTGCTATGGATGGCGTGAACCCATTCGGTCTGCGCTCAACTTCTTACAGTGTGTGGCATGACAACGGGGATCATGCGCATGGAGCCACATTGACTCTTCCTTTCCAAGCTTTGCCCGAGAGCCTGGTCGAGAGCCAAGGAATCTTCAGCTTGGTCTTGCCATGGATGGCGTGAACCCATTCGGTTTGCGTAGTGGTACGACAGCGGGGATCATGTGCATGGAGCCACATTGACTCTTCCTTTCCAAGCTTTTCCCGAGAGCCAAGGAATCTTCAGCTCGGTCTTGCTATGGATGGTGTGAACCCATTCGGTCTGAGCTCAACTTCTTACAGTGTGTGGCATGTAGTCCTTGTTAACTACAACATCCCTCTATGGCTTTCTACAAAGAAATGAATTTGCATTTAGAGACCCTCATTCAAGGTCTGAATTCCAGGTTATGCTAAAAGCATTGTTTCGAACTTAATAAATTTTGAATAAATGATAATAAGAAATCGTTTATTTTTAAGGTTTATTATCTAATAAAATTTCACACATTATTAATAATATTATTAAAATGAATCCTTCATTATATTTCATTCTCCTACACTGCACATTTCCCTTTTTAATGAATGTGCTTCGTGGGGATGGGAACGGTGGAGTCTTGTCTAGTCCCTCTTGTCGATGATGGTCAAAGAGTTTAAGTGTCATATCGGTCTGATAAGTTATTATGTGATTATATATTTTTGTTTTACTCATGTTGATGAGTTAGGGTACGATATGTCTGTTTATCTACATCTCTTGAAGCTTTCCATCGCACATGTGTAGAGGTCATGCCGGATTTTTCCTAGGATGTGGACTGCTTGGGGTGGTTGGTTAGCCGATCAAGTCATGTGAGTTTATTATTATCGATATCTTATCTATTCCTATACTATTGTTTTGTAGGCATTCATTGTGATTGTTTGTGTGTGTGGTGGTGTGTGTAAACCATCTAAATGGCGCCTCAAACCCCTCCCCCGATCACCAATATATGCCTTTGGTATCGCATGATTATTCCTTGTTGCTAGATTTGGACTTCATTGTTGCTAAAGCGGGATTATTCAAGTTTGTGGGCCTTTCCTTACTGCTAGTTAAAATGATCTTGACATCTGTGATCAAATTTTAACCTCTTACAGTAAGAGGTCTAGTCCTGTTCCTGGTACCATTATTCTTATGATGCCTACTGCCCCTCAAATGTTATCCAACGAGGATATTTTGAAGCTCTTACAGAAGCAAACTCCGAATGTTTTGGATCGAAAGAAGGTTATTACCACATCAGGGATCCATGTCTCTATGATTTCCAACTCTCTATGGAAGTAGTTGTGTCAATTTCTTGAAGACAGGTTTATGCCTGCCAAAACCCCATCTCATGACCTCTCCAAAGAGTTGTTCACAGCTTCTTGTATGTTCCTGAAGGGTATTACCATTGATTGGAGTACCTATCTCTTGGAAAATATGGATCAACATTTTGTTAAAGCTACTAGAGGAAATGTGACTAATGCCACATTTGGATCCTACCTCTATGTATTCTTGATTCATGTTGCCCCTGCAAAGGAAGTCCCTTTACCTCCAATCGATCCTCTAGAGGTTCCTCCTCCTCCTCATGAAGATGATGATGTGATCATTGAGGATGATGATTCTCCCCCACGTCTAGTCATTTAGAGGAAGCGCTTGAAATGAGCTTCTGAATCAGTGACAGTTCTTACTCCTTTAGTTTCAGTTTCAATTCCTGCTCAATCTTGCAGCACATTGCCTGCCTTTCTTCAAATGGCAAATCTTTTTAGATCCCATAGGGATGGTATGCAAGACATTTCTATTCCTTTTATGCAATGCTTAGTAATAGGAGATGCCATTCCTTTTTTGTGCAAGGATATCCAGAGTTCAATTGAACTTTTAGTTACTGCCTGTATCCATCAACTTTCTTCTTCTTTTTATGAAGAAGTTGAGTAGTATAAGGAGAAGTTGTATAAGCTAATAATGAGCTAGCTTTTGCTCAAGATAAATTTTCTGACCTCTGTATACAAATGGAGCAATAAACTAAGGACATGGATACATATAAAGATGAAATCTCTACTTTGACAACTCAGCTAGTAGAAACTCATTCCCAAGTTGTTACTATAACAGCGAAGAGGGATAGGTTACAGAAGGAGGTTGACGAGATGAAGGATGTGATAGCTGCCCAAATAAAGAATCCACTATAGCTATCTTAGACCAGAGCAATGCTTAGATTCAACAACTTAAGGATCAATTGGCTTAGTTCTCACTCTTCTTTACATAGTCTGTGCAGCCAATGCCTTCTTTGTCCCCTGCAGACTTAGCAGTTCTTCAAAGACAAGCCACATTATGTAGTCTCAAATGGATTTGACGTGATATTCATTTGAGCAGTTCCAGGAATATGTTCCTCCAGATCACTCCTTTTTTCTGCATTATCAGCAAATAGAAGTTGGCACGCTACATTGATCTTTCAACGATGGATTTACCCCTTTCAGAGGATGGATGGAGTGGGGCATGGTCTTCTGACTTGTTGGACTGAACTAGTCAGAATGGTTTTTGAAAACTCTGTGACTTCAGATACTATGCTTTTGTCTTATACGTATTTGAGAGGTGATTTGTTGATTCCAGACGATGAAGATTTAGCTTTGTATGTTGGGGATGTGGTACTACAAGCTACTTTGTATGTAAGACATTTGGAGTTGTAGATATATGAGATGTTTTAGTGTTATTCCTCCAAAGTGGTTGATTGTCCTGAGAGTTTGTGGCATACCATGATTGACTTTATCATTTTGGATCAATGCCAAATCAAAGCTTCAGCTCATGCACAAAACATTAACCAATTGAGGGTGGATCTTTTAGCCTATCTTTCTAAGCAACCCCATTTGATTCCTCTTTTTTTGAAGCTTATCATCATAGATCTGCCTTAGGTCCATCAGTACCTTGTCTATCTCATTATCAGAAGATGGCCCATAGGTATGACACTTATCTTTTTCTTTATCAAGTCATTTTACCCCTTCTCTTTCAACCTCAGGGTGCCTCTCAAATTCCTATCTTTACACATTGTTCTTTCATCGAAGATTGTGTCTTTTTCCCTCCTCCGTCTTGTCCTTTCCCATCTACACTATTTCTCTCCAATTTTTCTGCCTACCTATTAACACTTTTCTTAACAGATTCTCCTAAAATTTTAGCTAATCCTTCTTTAGATCAATCTTTAATTTACGATTTTACCTACCCATCTCTTCATCCTCTTTTACTAGTTTCTCTTCCATCTCCTACGACTTCTATTCCTCATCCCCCTTTGTTGGTTAGTGGACATGTAGGGTTTGATCAAAAGATTCCTAGAAGACAGGGGTGGAGCTCAACCAATTCTCTTATTAGACCTCAGATTAATCAGCCATTGATTCCAGGAGAGTGGATGACTGCTAGTCAAGCATATCAAAATTATCCACATTTTTCTCAACAACATTCTTAGTATATATATCCTTCAGTGAGATTGATAGCTCACTTTACTTGGTACCTAGCATATATGCATAGGCATTTACATAATGATCCAAAGGCCATTCCAAAGTTCTACATGAATATAAATGCGAACATTGATTCTCAACAACTTGATGTATTGTATTTTCATGCCCTTTTTTTACCCTTGTGTTGCTAGAGAGGATGTGTTGCCTTTAGTTTTTTCAAAATCATCCAAAAACTTTTGTGGATGAATCCTTACCCATGGACCGTTTTCGTAATCACCAAGCCTTCAAGAGGAATCATCTTTATCATTGATACCTTTGGATGTATCTTTCATGATTCATAATGATACATCTCTCTTTTGGAGATGCCATTAAAATGGTGGTTTTATGTTTAGTGTTTGTGCTATGTGTTAATTTATTTGTGATGGGTTTGTGGTGGTTGGATATTCGATTTGTTCGAGAGATATATTTTTGGAGATTTGAAGTGATGGTGATGGTGGATGGATAGCTCAAGATGCAAAGATGCAAAACCTCTTATATCCTTTACGAGTTTGTCATCATAATTTTCTATTGTTCATAAGATGTATTAATGGATTAAGGGTTTTCCTTTCATTGTATTCTTTATTAGATGCAGGTTATAAGATGGGGTTGTGATTGGATGGTGTTTCCTAAAGATTATCATTGAAGATCAAATTGAGATATTTGATAAACTTGTATTCTCTTTTTCCTAGGTCGAAAAAAGGACGCTCCCTTATTAAGTGTGGGGATATGTTGAATGCTAAAATGACTTGTTTTTTAATTGATTTTTGTTGTTTTTGTGGGTTGAATGGTTGATTTTACACGATGATTGATTGGTTTCGAAGTGGTTTGAGAGCGTTTTGGATAGGGTGGAATGGTTTTGATAAGCTTGACATGATGTTTTTCAGTAGAGGTATGAGGTTCTGTGATGTTCTGTTATGTTCTGATGATGTCATCATAGTGTTTGATTGGTTATGAAATAGCTTCTGTTTTGTTTTGTTTTTCTTCTGTATGAAGGATGGAGTAATGATTGATGAAGTTTGAGGTTATTTGAAAAATAATTGTCAAATGGTTTTTGATGGTTTTGATTGACTTTAGTTGAGTTGGATGCTTTCTGTTGACTTTCTATAAACCTCTGTTGAGCTTCTGTTCCTGTTCTGTTCTACTTTGTATGCCTCTGTAAGTGTTCTGTTGGATGAGGGTGTAGTATGGGAAAATTTTCTAGCCTTGGAAGGAGATGAATGCAAGTTCAAACGATCTCAAGAAAGTGGAAGAAGTAGCTACGGAAGACTCAAGAGAATACTAGAGTGAAGTGAGAGTAGTGAGCTATGAAGAGTCATTGTAGTGGCTTTGGTGACCTTTCATATCAGGCACACCTCTTGGGAAGGGTATCCACCACCAAAGAAGGGTTATTATGAGCGATTGTTGAGTATTTTAATGAGAAGATGGTGTACTATTGAGAGAGAGAGAGAGCCAATTCTATTTAAGACAATGTATCTACCTATGAGAGATTGTGAGAGAAAGTTGTGGAAACTTTGAAGATGAATAATATGTGATATCTTTTCATTCAAAGTGGAGTATTCTTTTGTATTTTTGTGGTCTATGAAAGAATTATATGAAGAATATGAAGAGTATGATGGATTTTGTTAAAGTTAAAGCCGTGGAAGAATTGTTTCTATGAAGCTGCGTGAAGATTTCTTGTTCGTGGTGTTGTTTTGTTTGTTGAGATAATATAAAATATGAAAAAGATGGTTGTTGATGATACAAGATAGATTTTCTTGCAGTAGAAACCTTGTTTTCCTTGGTGTCTCTCTTGGGGCTCCATGTTCTAAAAAGGAAAAATGTCTCGAGGAAGGTGTAGGTCAAGGCTCTCACATCAGATTGTTGTTTCAAAGCAAGAAAGGTGTGTTCGCGTGGAAACACATTAAATTGATAGAAAATGCTTCAAAAATTAATAACTCATGATCCGTGGCTCAGAACATGGGGCTATAAGATGCCTCAATGTTTTACGGCTTGATCATATAATTTTTTATACATTATATTTGATTTGGCATTCCCAATTCCATTTAATGCGTCAAGGATTGCATTGATTTCGTAACCACAAGAAAATTTGCAAAAGCCTCAATTGGTAGATGAAGAATGTGCAAGAACAAGCATGATATTGAGTAAGTTAGGTATCAAAGAGTATGAAATGAATTTATATACTAGATAAGTCATGAAGTAACTAGGCTAAAAACCACCAGATGAAGTCATTTTGAAAAAAAAAGATGTTTTTAAAAGAATAAACCAAAATACATGATGTTTTTGATACTTGGAGGGAGAGAAATCATTAAAAAATCATCCCTAGAGAGATCCCATACTCTTGACATCTGTCAAAGCAGTACTCTAGGTGTCCCCAATGCTCACGGATTAGGCTATAGACATAGAAGTCATTTACGTACACCTCAATGAAGTCATGCAGATGGTTTTGGAATGCGACCATCATTACTCATTGGAAGGTAGCACGGGTGTTACAGAGCCCAAATGACATTACTCTGTAAACATAGGTTCCCCATTTGGTTGTGAAGGTCATTTTGCATTGATCTTCTTCTGCAATTTGGACGAAATAGTATCCACTGAATCCATCCAAGAGAGAATAGAGCTCATGGCCTACCACTGTGTCCAACAGTTTGTCTATGAAAGGGATAGGAAAATGATACTTCTTCATTTTGGAATTCAAATTTCAGAAGTCCAGACATATTTGGATCTTTTTATTCTTCTTGGGTATTACCACAATGGGTGAAACCCATTCACTATTGGCCACTAGATAGATAAACTCAGCTTCAGGGAGCTTGAGTAATTCAACCTTCACTAAAGCAGAGTAATTTGGATTCATACGCCTTGTCTTTGCCTCACAGATTTGGCATCAGGCTCTAGGTCGATGTGATGTTGGCACACCATGGGATCAATCCCCTTTAGATCTTTGTACGACCATGCAAACACGTCTAAGTTCTTCTTCAATAGCCCATACAGGACCAATAGTTCTTCTTCAAGAAGATTGAAATCCACCTTTAGGTGACGTTCAGTACCTTCTACATCCATGAACATTAGTTGCTTTTCTCCTTCCACTTCACGGATGAATGTCCCAGGAATTGCTTCTAGGTAGAGATCTGACTCTTTCAAGGGAGTAGTCTCCTCTTCTGATGATCTACTAGAACCAACTTCTTCTTTCAATGGAGGCTTAGCTTGCTCCTTGGGAAGCTGAAAGGGTATTAGAGCGGTTTTGGGTTTGGTTTGGGGATGAGCTACTTCTTGGCTTGAGGACTCATCTTCCAAAGATGCATCCAAGAACATCACATAATAGGAATCTTGAGTTTTGTTTGAGTTGCTGAATTGATGGTTGTTGGAAAGGTGCGTCGTCATCATCTTCTCGTGAGAGGTGTGGATTAGGGTGGGAAGCACCACTGCTGAAGGAAGGCTTATTCTTGTTAATCCATTTCTTATAGAGGTTTTTCTTATGACATTAGTAGGTGAATTGGGTAATTGGCCTCTAATAACCCCCAAGACGACACCACACGATAAAGATTGAGGATCTCACCTCAACAAAACCCACGAGACGGGCACCACTGAACACATGATAAAAGATTCTTGATCACTTACTCCTCATTGAGACTTCAACTCAACAACTTGAGCAGTTTAAACCTTCAAGCTTAGAATTACCATTTTTAGAGAGAATGTGATGCTGAAACAACCATGGTAGAGACTTTGACAACACGAGATTTCGGATTCACACAACTTCTATTTTTTAGGGATGGCAACCCCACGTAGAAAACTGCCCCATAAAGTGTGATTGCTTCAAGCAATACAAAATCAGTTGTAGACCCTCTATGTTCTTCTTTCCTCAAAGCACACATACATACAAACCAAATACATAGGTACTCAAAGCTTTATACGGCCAACTTTCGTGCCAACTCAGTTGCTATAAGCATTTTATTGTTGTCGACATTCCATTACTGCATCAAAATAGATTTTACACTAATATAGCAATGGATAATCATGATGACTTTCATGAGAAACCAAGTTGGTGACATAGATGCTACTGAATTGACCTGTTTCCTCACAGAGCACATAAATTGTTTCATGGAGCATTACACAAAACAATTCATAACTTTCTAACCAGACCTTGGATCACCAAGCTTTAAAAAGGAAAGTTGTATCTCTCTTTCCACACTATAATTCTCCAGAATAACTTAGATCGAAATTCCTGACTCATTAATCAATACAAATGGTACTATAGTCATTCTGTCAAATAGCAAGGAATCTTTGGCTTCTTAGGCTTCAAGAACTTCTTCCACATCTCTGCCTTCTGCGAGGATAATAGACTCTTCTAGCTCTCTTGCATAGTCTTCTTCTACATTGTTATTTTTATCCTCTTCAGATTCTATTTCTGCCTCTATGTGGACTCTATAAAAGAAGAACAGACTCTCTATTATGTTCTCTACTTCTACTTATATCTCTATCTGTGGTTCTGCTTCTGTCTTTGTCTTTGTCTCTACTTCTATTTGTGTCTGTGTCTCTAGCTTTGCTGTGGCCATGTAACAGGGGGAACCGTATATCCATACTTCTATCTCACTATCAGAGGTGATTTATGAAGTCAATTTTGGTTCAGGAATGAGGTATTTACCTATTGAGACAAAGACTTTGCTTCCTTTGGAAGTTGGCTTACAATGCCCACTATTAGGGACTGTGTCTCTATTTTATTGGGAAAGATTTGTTTGACATCTTCTTCATCTCTTGATGTACCATACGTTACTTCATCGGAGGAGTCTTTGATGGAAGTGGAGCCATTGTCTTTTTGTGATCCATACAACTTCAATACCACCTTGTTGGCTTCTCTGCCTAGGGTTAGGGTTCCTTTGAACCAATCCATCCTTGCTCTTGCTTCAAAAAGCCAAGGTCTTCCTAGCAACAGAGGGTATGATATCCCGTAGGAATTTGGTTTGACCACCATATATGTCAGTTAATGATCTCTTAGGGTTCCTTTGAACCAATCCATCCTTGCTCTTGCTTCAAAAAGCCAAGGTCTTCCTAGCAACAGAGGGTATGATATCCCGTAGGAATTTGGTTTGACCACCATATATGTCAGTTAATGATCTCTTAGGGTTCCTTTGAACCAATCCATCCTTGCTCTTGCTTCAAAAAGCCAAGGTCTTCCTAGCAACAGAGGGTATGATATCCCGTAGGAATTTGGTTTGACCACCATATATGTCAGTTAATGATCTCTTAGGGTTCCTTTGAACCAATCCATCCTTGCTCTTGCTTCAAAAAGCCAAGGCCTTCCTAGCAACAGAGGGTATGATATCCCGTAGGAATTTGGTTTGATTACCGTATATGTCAGTTAATGATCTCTTAGACGAGGGTTGTCTTCACATATGGGAGAATGCCCAAAGGCTTAATTCTACTTTGATCTTCCAATCTGATAAACCATTCCATAGGTTGCATTCCTTACAAGCCTAGATCTTTCATTGTCATGTCCTTCAATATGTGCTGCTACTACATGTACTTGAGATACTATTCCTTATAGTAGTGTTAAGCTGTTATCAGTCATTTTGAGGATAGTGGTAATATTCTTTCGAATGGCAAAACCAAACCACTCTAGTAGATGTCTATCATAGCATTTTCTATTAAGATCTCATAAACATACACCTAAACTGTAGGTCAGTGTTTCTCCACATGTTCCCACCATTCACTGCACTCGATTGACACTAGTAGCTTCTACAACATAGCCTATTTGTAGGATTTTCTTGAACTCCTTGGGAATGTTAGGTGACAACTGTATTAATTATAGCAAGTTCATATCTAGCTTGACTTCATATAGAGAATTTGCTAGGTCAGGGAAGTTTACAATAGCCTTTTTTTCTTGTCACATCATCCTCTCTTTCGGTTTTCTAACCACCTAAATAACCTCTTTCGCTCTCGATTTAAGAGGACCCACCCAAGGTTTGCTTTCAACTTCTCTTTTCCTTTCTGCTACTATAGGAATTACAATGAGTGTGGTCTTTTATTTAATATATTATTGTTGACGAGAGGGACAACGGGAAGGCTACTTCACTCTATGTTGTTGATGGTGTGTATCCATGTTAGAGGTTTCTCATTAGTGAAAAAAGGGAAACTAGAAATTTGGTGTTTGAGGGATTTGTGTATTACAAAGACTAGGCACTATTGGCAAAGGCTAAATATACTACTCAAGTCAATGAAGAATTTACGACGACATAATAAAATTACACATTTCTTTGGGAATGAAAAAACTTTCTTGCGTGGTCTTGTTTAATACTCACATAGTCTAAAAATGTGCAACTCCCTAGAAGCTAGATCTCTGAAGCTTTGTAGTGCTTTTTTAGGGAAAAATATACTAAAATATATGCATTTTTGTACTAGGATATAGTTCTAGAATTAAAAGTGATAGTTTGTTGCCCCAACCCCATAGTTCTCATAGTGATACTCACAATTTCCTAGCAGTAGCCATGCAATAAGTCTTGAAGCCTCGTAGTGTTCTATCAAAGAAGAGTATGATAAAATACATGATTTTCCACATTGGAATACTGATTTGGAATAAAAAAGACAATTTGTAATTACCCACGATCTTGCAGTATCTATAGCAATACTCACCACTTTGTAATAAGTTCTTAAGCTTTATAGTGTTTATCAAGGAAGAGCATACTCAAATATAAAACTTTTCACGCTAAATACATATTTGGAATTAAAAGAGGTAGCTATCTGTCCCTAGCCCTGTAGTCTCCATAGCAATGCTCACAACCCCATAGTGGGTTTGCAACTCGTAAAAATGAAGAAATCTATAAATTTAAACTACTAAAAGGCTAGATTGAGCTTTCAATGGAAAGACAATAATCTAAGGGACCTTTCTTTACTTTCTGTGGTGTTGATTTGAATAATTTTGCTAAGAGAGATTCTTGGCTTTTATCTTGTGGTGGTGTTTTGGGAAGCGATAAGAGGGTAACCACCCAATTGACCTACCAACATGCTTCTACAATGTTTCATGTTGGTCTTTGCTAAAATTGTATAATTTGATCTCAACAATAATGTCTTCATTTGTCTAGTTAGAGGTGGATAAAATTATCACCCCATTATAACCCATGTTGTTTTGGGGGCAGGAGTTAGATTAGTCAGTGGTAGTCTCATTGGCATGGATAGTTAGATTTTGAAAGCCTTATCGATATTGCAGTCGCTCAATTAGACTAAGTTCATCCATGAGGTAGTGAATGCAATCATGAAAGCATGGAACTCACTTCATCCAATGGTCTCCACCCAATCAAAGTTACGCGAGTTGAAGGATTGATTCCTATCCCATCAGGGTCTTCCCAACTGCTTTGATGCTATAGATTACATCCATATTAGCATGATTTTACTACCAAAATAATCTTCTATTACATGGTTTGATCACTCCAAGAATAGCATGATAATTCAAGGTATTGTGGGCATCAAGGGAAATTCCTTGATGTCACAAACATGCACACAACAAGCTAGTTGCATGCAAACCAACATGCAAGCCAATATGCACATTGCACATAGATTGTAGTGAGTAAGAAAAATGGAAAGAGACATGCTAATTTTAAAATCCCAATTTTGACCAATCTAAAAAAATAATAAACCATGTATTAAAAAATCGAGGCCTTCAAATGTCAATAGTCCTCCATTCTGGACTTTTACCAAGTATAGTAGCACACCATTGGGGAAGGTTGGGGGGGGATGTAAATTTCTTCAAACTTTGATTAGTCCAAACACATAATCAATCAACATCATAGTTTAGAGAATTAAAAAATTTAAAGTGCATGTTAATTTGATCATGAAGCCCCCATTTGGTCCTAACATGAAGGGAGGTTAATCTCGACATCATGGTAGGTTAAGCTCACATGCAATCACATAATTGAGCACTCCACGTGTTTAGGTCTACCACCATGAAGGGGGAGGCTATTGTTTGTTCCATAGCCCCTATTTTGGTATGCACCCTAGAAATGAAGGGTAAGTACAATAGACAGCACCATGTCAAAGAAATTACATAGTAAAATAAGAGCAATGAACATGATGTCCAGTTTTGGCATGAAGAGAAGGCTATTTTAGAAAGCTCCCAATCACAAACACCATTTGAGTATGCATGGTAGAGCAACCCAATGGCATTTGATAACACAAAAAATGACTACTTTTTTTTTTTTGGGGGGGGGGGGGGTTTGAAGAAGAAAAAAAAACGCAAACTTGATTGCTATTCGAACCTTGCAAATTATATATCTTGAACCAATGGCAAAGGGCACAAGTTAGGACAACATAAGATAACGAGAGTACATGTTTCAAGTGGAGGGAGAGGTCATTCAAGATTTGTGTGCACCAATGGCCACCATTGAATTGATCGACAACAACAAGGAAAATGAGGGAGTTGGGCGTTTGCTTTTTATTCAACTGGAAATAGCAAGTTTGCATTGCTAGCACTATGTTGCTGAAGGGGGGCGGGGGGGGGCCTAGTGGGGGTTCAAAATTTCAAGATCTCCCACTATCCCTACACTATGGGCTGGGTCATGCTTGGCACTTTTGGGAGAAGGCTCACCCCACTCACCCTGTAAATACATGGTTGCGCTACAAGGGGTGAGTTGACTAGGGGTATCATAAATCCTCGAAAACCCCTACAAGCACCTCTTCAAAAGGGGGTTCTAGGATTTTTTTAGCAAGGTTAAGGATTCTCATTGGCTAATGAACAAGATCCTCATACAAAGAAGTCTCCAATCATCCAATCGAGCACACAAGGCTCTAACATGGCTCACACAAAAGACATTAAATATTTTGACAAAGAGGTCTCCAATCATCCAATTGAGCACACAAGGCTCTAACATGGCTCACACAAAAGACATTAAATATTTTGACAAAGCTCTAACATGCTCACACACAAGACATAGGAGAATTTTCTCTAAGCCTCTACCGGTGTGACCAAACTACAAGTCTACCTTCCCACCCACTCATGTTGGTGAAAATAAGATCTTGCTATGAGTACCAATGGACTGGAATGGTTCCACTCCATCCACTTCCCCTAGATGTGACTTCACTGTAACAACTTTGACAACTCAAGAGAGTTATTGACTAAAAATAATATTTGACACACATTACAATGCATTGTTTATCAAAATCACCAAAATTGAACCAAACTCCATCTACATTTAGTGTGCTATTCCACTCCACCTACTTCCCCTAGATGTGACTTCATAACAACTTTGACAGTTCAAGAGAAAGACTAACAATCATCTTTGGCACACATTACAATGAGATGTTATCAAATGAACAAAATTGAACCAAACTCCATCTACATCTAGCGTTAAGCACGCTTGAGATAAAGTCCATCGAGTAGCTTCAAGGGAGAGCTTCAAGCAGCGAGCTAGAAGTGAGAGCTTCAAGGACAGCGAGTTTTTAACCTAAGATAGTCCATCTAGTAGCTTTAGCACATCCTAGAAGAGAGAGTTTGATTTGCCCTATATATGACATTCGTGTGCCACTGACTCCTTGGGCCAATTCATTGGCCTTTACAAAGGGGATATGCTTCTTAACAATGGGATAATCAAGTAGTACTTCCTCCTAAAATCCGAAGTCAGTGATTCTCTAGGGGTTTTCACATAGAAGTGGCATTGTAGGTTTAGCATATCCTCACGAAGTGAGAGCTTCAAGCATCCATTTAGAAGTGGCATTGTAGGTTTAGCACATCCTCAAACACAAAATTCGTGTGCCACTATTGGCCTTGGCATTTAGCACATCCTCGAGAAGTGAGAGCTTCAAGCACTAAGTTTCCCTATACATATGCCACTACTCCTTGGGTTCGATTCTTTGGCCTTGGTGAAGGGACATGCTTCTTAACAATGTGATGATCAAGTACTTCCCAAACTTGCATGAGTGATTCTCTAGGGGTTCATGAAAGTATCCAATGAGAGCTTCAAGCATTGAGTTGCCCTATACATGTGCCACTACTCCTTGGGTCAATTCATTGGCCTTGGGCCAACGGACATGCTTCTTAACAATGGTATGAAACTCAAGCATGGTTCTCTACGGGTGGGACGAAACTCAAGCGTTGTTGTAACGTTGTGTGTCGATCCATCTTGGTGCTCCAGGGGTTCACGTAGAAGTAGCCGCAAACCCCTATTGTATCATTACCTATATGGCACTCTTCTTTGCCTTCCCCCATAATGGAGAGGCTCATTATGCTTCAACAATTTTTCAAAACCACCACTTAAAAGCGTATCAAGTACAAGGAATTACATCCATTGGCAAAAATGGCGAAGACTACAGAAAGCTTTTTCAAGAAGAGGACTCGGGAAGAGAGGGTTCACACGTCTAGCGGAGTGGAGGGTTCCATAGGTCTAGGTCCATAAATCCCAACAATTTAAAAAACCACTCCACAAATCAGACAATCACCCCCGAATCAATCAATTAATGACTAGGTGGCAAGCAATTGGGTCCATGTTACAAGCTTAGTTGATTCAAGCATTTTTGTGGGTTTGTGATGGGTCATATCGTTTGTCATGATGGTATATAACAGTCTCAATCACGGGGTTATGAATTTGTTTGAGTCGGTAGCCTCAACCACACGGTTATGAAAATTTCTGACTCAAAACAACACGGTTATGAAAATGTGTTGAGTTGGTCATAATCACATATATAAAATGCATATGGGCTTTGGATAATATAGCAAACACAATGACAACTTCTGTCAATATAAAAACGACAAGCGCAAAAGATTTTACACTACCATAGCACCTTAAAAGATTTGCACAAATCTTTTGGTTTAGACCTATAGTATCAAACCTTCATGACGCTCTTAAAAAGCATGTAGGGTCATGCAACTCAAGAGGATTAATGTAATGCGACTTGGATAATGTAATGAAATGTTGGTTATTGCAGTTAGTTGTTATTTTCATGCATTGAATTGCAATTAGGAAAGCAAGCCATGTGGATAATTATCTTCATGCATGCAACTTCAGCCGTCCCATACAAATTCGATGGAAAGTCATATGCGGGTTAGTTGCATATGCAACTCTCTCTCACACACATTCCACGGTTGGTCGCTCATACAAATTTTGACAATATTACTAGACACAAACACGATTGCTGCAACTTTATAAAATATAAAGTCTATAGAGAGTAGAAGCTGCACATAAAAATAGCAAAAACCTTTGTATATTTTGCATGTTTGAAGTGAGCCATGAAAAAAAAAAAAAAAAAAAAAAAAAAAAAAAAAAAAAAAAAAAAAAAAAAAAAAAAAAAAAAAAAAAAAAAAAAAAAAAAAAAAAAAAAAAAAAAAAAAACCCCCCCCCCCCCCCCCCCCCCCCCCCCCCAGCTGCGCCTCTGGCAAAGGTGGCCCACCGAGTAGCGACGACAGTCCTAGCTGCGCCTCTGGCAAAGGTGGCCCGCTTCTCTCTACCACCAATAAGAATTGTCCATCAACACGTACTTCTGCGACAAATACAAGCACTGACTTAAGAATCAATATTCCAACATATTGCCCATAATAAATAATATAACTCAACTACAAAATCGCAGTATACGAAGGTTAGGTTTCACATTGGATTTCAATGATATGCAATCTAATTTGCATTTGACCATGTGATATTGCACAACATGATGTTGCAGGACTGCAACAGTCTCGCAGACATATATAATCGACAATTAACCAACTCAAGCTAGGTGAATATTAACAATAATATTATATTTAGCAACAGGATATATATTAGGTTAGACTTGCATTCAATATATATCAGGCTATGCTTGCATTCGATGGAGTTTAATTCAAGGTGGCTGACAATTTAACAGTAATTTTATGTTGAATGATCACACAGTTCGATTCAAGCTAGCTGACATGTTTAGTAGCAGTATATATTAGGTCCAAATCTGTATTCGCACACAATATCTATACAACCAAATCTGCATTCGATCGCATAGTATCTACAAGCAATACTTCAAAACTTCCAATTTAGGTACTCGAAGACAAATACACTACGGACGCACAGACTATCACCAAGGACGCACAAAGTATTGTCATGTAGGTCGAGGTACCCAACAAGGATAGAATATTCTGAAAAAACTAGTAGTAGTACATAAGCTGTAGATGTAGATTATGTTAGGTTCATATTTAAAAAGACGGGCAATGCATCTAAAATAGATGTAGATTATAGTAGGCTGATATATACAATAAAATGACGGGCAATGAATCATTTAGACAACATACCTCGGGGCGACCTCGCACGGCATTCGCGAGGGCGAAGGTTGCACTGCTGGAGGAGGCGAGAGGACATCTGGGCGGTCATGGTTCTCTGCTGCTGCTCCGACTCCTCTTCTCGTCGCTGCGCCCAGACGTTCTCTTCATAACGACGGCGGCGCTTGCCGCCTCCGTAAGCCTGCTGGAGGGTGTAGCAGCGATCCTGCGAGGGGATGCGCTCCACGGCCTCGCAGCACGCGCGGGACGGCTGCTGCTGCGTCACCCCTCTCCCCTCAACCGACCTCCATGACAAATAGGAATTGTGATACGGCGACGACTCTCTTCCCTCCTCCACCTCTCGCCGTTGCTGCCTGACGAATTAATTGTCGCACACCCGCAGCCTCGCGTGCCACTCCTCCCTCCACCCTTCACCTCTCGCCGTTGCTGCCTGAAGAAATTGTCGCACGCCCGCAGCCTCGCGTGCCACTCCTCCCTCCACCCTTCACCTCTCCTCCTCTCCCTCTCCCTCTCCCTCTCCTCTTCCTCCCGACGTCGCTCCTCCTCTCGACCGCGGGACGTCGCCGACACTTCACTCACTATCACCAACAGCACCAACAGGCCTCCCAACAAAAACACACGAGCTGCCATATTGATTATCACAACCAACTACACTCAAGCTACAGGAGCTATTGTACGGGAAGCCTCGCACTAGCCGGTATGCTGGCAAAATGCCTGAGGCCTCGACCATACTTATAGGCGAGCGGCGCCTGCCCTGGCCTCGACGTGACCGCGTGTGATATTCTCGTTTCTACTCGGCGCTGCCGCTGCGTCTCCCAGTATACTCGAGGGCGACGTTCCCTCTGGATAAGGATGCCACTTTCCTGCCATGCACCTTCCATATTGGCCCGATCCCATTAGCCAATCTTACTAAAAGATGAGCTTCTTTCATCGAATAAATATAGCGTAGTCAGGTGGAAATTTGAGAACACCAGACAATCTCTGAGGTGAATAGAGAAGAGTCATTGACACCACCTTCCATATTGGCTCCATCCCATCCGACAATGTTACTAAAAGATGATCTTTGCTCAAGTAAATACAATCTAAACGGGTGAAAAACCAGGCAGGGCAGAACTTCTTAGGGCGATAGGAAAGAGTCATAAATATCATAGTTAGTCAAGTCATATATTTGCCTCTATCCTAGTCAAGGCTTAGAATACGTATTCAAATATTCTAGCTAAATATTTGACACAACGATCTTGCACTCTTGTATAGAAGGCCACAAACATACGCAAGTCTTCATTGCTAATGATTAGTGAAGGCTACATACATTACTCAGCCAGACATGGAAAGTAGTTGTTAGGGTGCTACTTCCCGGTCTTGCAATGGTCTCACATAAACACCCGTATCTTTCATATGCACACTTGGACAAAGCTATTCAAAGAAGTGTTCCCATTCTCTAGAGATAGTTAAACAAAATTCTTTAATATACGAACCCTTAGCAATAATAATCTAGTTGTCTAGACACCCATATCATATATGTACCCTTTCTATACCAAAATAATATTATCAATAGTGCTATCATCCCCATAAACAGGCTTACACTTCTATTCCATGTTGTAAGTAGCTTCTCTTGATGAGTGACTATACAATGGTGGCCATTCTTATGAGCTAATCGTCCTCACTTCCTCCTTGGTGTCACTTGCTATATGGATCATGAGTCCACCACAAGGTTGTAGAGCACGTTGTAACACCTGAAATTTGGGGAAAAATGTATGGGAGTTGCTCATGTGATGTTTGATGTAGATTTTGTTGTGAGTTCAAAATTCAAAATTGCAACATCATTTAAGCAATGAACAAGAGTGTTACTACAAGTATCACTTATGAGACCAAGTTTTGTATATCATTCAATGTTATTTAGTGACAATTAGCACTATAAGAGATGATGAGAATTTTGACACTAGTTTCTCAAGCATTTCCACAAAAAAAAATTGGGACGTGGCTATAAGCACCAATATGAGCTTTGAAAAAGGTGTGCACATTATAATCGCCAATATATCCAAGTGTAAATACAAGTGCTAATACTAATCCCATTTAAAACATCGTCTAACCAAAATAACAAAACATATTCCAACACTAGTAGAAAATACTTACAACCATGGGTTTCCTTTCTTCATTTTGATGATACGATCTAGCTTAAAGGTAAGTCCATAAACCCTATTGCATTTTTTGTTTTAGTTTTCCTCTTCTTTGTGTCATTTAAGATAGATTAACTCACCTAAGGGCAATGTATATTGTAGAGAGTAATAATTTTCCATTTTTTGTGTGTTCTTATGGGGTGGGTGGATGGGTGTATGTGTAGGACATATAATTTAGTGATATCATTGGAATAAGGGTGATTGTGTTGCAATTAGGCAACATGGTCAATCTTCATTCAGCGTATGCTAGGTACAAGCATGTGCTTGAAAATTGATACTTCCTTATTTTAAAAAGTCGATTTATAAGTTGGTTAAAACTAGTGATTAATTATGAAATAAAATTTATAAAATTAATTAGTTATAATTACAAAACTAGTAAATTATAGTAAATCAATTGTAAAGTGATTTGGAGAAAGAGAGAAAGAGAGAGTAGATAGTTAGAGTAGAGAGTAGAGAGGGGGGAGATAAAAAAGTTGAAAGAGTGATAGAGAAAGAGAGTGGATAGAGTAGAGAGAGAGTGGCAATCAATCTAGCTTAAGTTAAAGGACCACAATGTCAATCTCCTCAAAAGGCTCTAGTTAATGAGATCCAACCTTGAGAATAACAAGAATCTAGCAAATAGAGGAGTGGGTTATGACATCTTTTAGCTCTACAATTAATGAAATGCAAGTACATCGCAACTCTCCAAACATTGAGAAGAGGATTAGTAGACTTTAGCAAACTATTGGACTACATCAAATCGCAAGCATACCGACAAGATTTTCTAACAAAATTGCAAAAAAAAGGCTACACTCGATACATCTAGTATTTCTTATGTTAAAATTACTAGAATAACTATCTCGATATATGCATCAATAATACATGGTTGAATATTCTGACACATATTCCAATTGAGGATACCATCGCATACTCTAGCGTATGTATTGGTGCATATTGTAGCATGCATTCTAACATAGTTACCAATGTATGTTAAATTTACCCTTCAAGCAAAACTTTTATTTTCTCTATATAATTGACAAGGATACGTAAACCATGAGCAAGCTAGAGTGAAGGTGACCAAAAACACAATTGTCGGAACTCATCCCCAGCATAATTTTCAATTTTTTGGTTTCTTTATTTGCTTCATTTATAAACACTTTCTCTTCTCCACACTATCATTGAGAAAAGCCATGGCTTCAAGATGGAGTTTGTTGTTTTTGCATATATATACATGAAAAACCTTGGTTTTAAGCTTTGTTGTTGTAGATTTGAGTGAGAGAGTTTAAATGTGTGTGTGAACTCAAGAGAAATAAAGAAAATAACAATGTACTTTGTTATTGTCAATTTTAGTTCCTTAATCATGGAATTTGTACATAAGCAAGAGATAGAAAGAGAAAGGCATATAATATAATGGTTTAACTCATTTTTTTCAACTATTTGGAGGTGAAGGATTTTATCATCTTGATTGAAGAATTTTATTAGTCTTGGCATTGATTCTATAATGTGGTGGTATTAGTTGGTCTATATTGAATGTTGAAAATCCTTATTGTTTTCAAGATAAGGACATACTTGGATATGTTGAAGGTGACGAAGATGGATGTATACTCAAACCTTAAGAATTGTAGAAAGAAATACATGGAAAAAGCTAAAGACTAATAAGAGAAACTCATTGAGTTTTTAAAGCTTTTAAAAATGTTTGAAAGCTAAAAGGTTGTTGATTTTTAAGGGGCTGATTAAATATTTGGTCAAAGGAAAAATCACGAGGAGGGCTGCTAAAGGACGTTTAAGAACGGTTGGTATAACAAAGAGGAGACCACTTTTGCTATCAGAGGAGATATCAATAAAGGGTGGCATTGTTTTGAAGGACAGAACATCACATTTTGGAAAGTATTGAAGGTTTGTTATCAAGGTAAATCATCAAGGTTAAGTACTATGATGGTTATCAACATGGAAATGCTGATTAGAAGAGTCCAACAAGGGTGTTAGCATTTGTGAAGACCTTGTTTGATAGCTTGATGGCTTAAGCTCAATATTTTTTAAATTTTGAAGATGAATAATTGGAAGAGTCCAACAAGGGTGGGAGCATTTGGGAAGACCTTGTTTAATAGTTCGATGGCTTAAGCTCAATATTTTTTAATTTTTGAAAAGGAATGATGGCCTTCATGATCATAGAAAAAGGTGGCTATTCGGCAATTCGGAGGTCGATAGAAAATCCTAGGCCAATTGATAAGATAGATTGAACGAAAAAAATAAAGCTTAAGGAGTAAGTATTGTTGAGAGAGAGAGAGAGAGTACAAGAGAGATACACAAGACATGCTCCCAAAGAATGATTCATATTGATGTACAGTTAGTATATATAGGTGAGACCCAAGTCAAGTGAGAGATGATATATATAGTTGTAATATCCCCACTCAAACAAAGGTCTCTGGCTATGAGTGAAAAAACCCTTGGGGAGAACAAGGGAAAAACTCGAGCCCCTACACATCCTTATGATACAAAAATGATTTACTATAAAGTTTTCTTGAATACAATGATACATGCCTCAATCAGTGAGACAAGAACCTGGAACAATACCAAGTGCATGTCTTAATGAACTAAAGCGAGCTTCACTAAGAGATTTTGTGAAGATGTCTGCAACCATTTGATCACTGGGACAATGCTCCACCATAATGGAACCTTTCTTGACTTCATGTTGAACATAATGATAATGAATAGCAATGTGCTTTGATTTACTATGTTGTATATAGTCTTTGGTAAGACTAATAGCACTTTGGTTGTCGCATCAAAGAGGTGTACTAGATGATGAAGGATGTCCCAAATCTGCAAGTAGTTGTCGAAGCCAAACTAGCTCGTGAGCTGCTAATGATGCAGCAACATATTCGGCCTTAGTAGTAGAAACCGCAACACATCGTTGTTTCTTGCTGGACAAGAAACCAAACATCCATTTACAAAGAAACAATTCCGACTTGTAGATCGCATGGATAAATGTGAACTTGCCCAATCAGCATCTGTATATCCAATAAGGTCAAGAGAAGTTGAAGAAGATAAAGAAGAATCCTCTCGACGACGATAAATAAGACCAAACTCCTTAGTACCCTTGAGGTACTTAAGAATACGTTTTGCAGCACTCCAATGAATAGTGGAAGGGGAAGAAAGATACTATCCCAAAAAGTTAGCTGCAAATAAAATATCCGGTCTTGTGTTTAAACCAATAAATTGAAGACAACCAACAAGATTAGCAAAAGGTTGATGAATGGCTGATTCTTCATTGTGTGTTGTAGATGTACCCTTGGTAGAGCTCGAAAGAATGGGAGTGTTGGCAGAGTGCACATTTGTCAACCCAAACTTCTTAACAATATCATTAATAAACTTTGTCTGACGAAGAAGAAGAATGCCTTGTTGTCGGTGTCGTTGAACTTGAATACCCAAACAAGAATGTATCTCACCAAGATACACCATTTCAAATGCAGTCGATAAAAGCTTCTTCATAGCATCCACGAAAGCAATATTATTTGACACAAGAATAGTATCATCAACATATAGAGCAAGAATAATAAAACATTTATCCTCCCTTTTGATGTAAAGATTTGGGTCAGCAAAACATGCAACAAAACCTTTAGATGTGAGGAACTAATCAATCTTAATATACCAAGCATGAGAGGCTTGCTTCAATCCATATAATGCACGATGAAGCTGGCATACAAGATGCTCCTTTCCTGCAATCATAAAACCTTCAAGTTGCTCCATATAGATTTCTTCTTCAAGATCTCCATTGAGAAAAGCCGTTTTAACATCCATTTGGTGAATTTCTAGATCAAATAGTTGTTGCAAAAGCCAAAAGCATACGAACAGTTGTGGAGCGCACAACGGGAGAAAATGTTTTTTGATAATCTACTCCTGCAATTTGCGAGTAACCTTTTGCAAAAGATCGTGCTTTGAACTTATCAAACGAGCCATTAGCTTTGGTCTTGGTTTTATAAACCCATTTACATTTGATAGGAACACGATTTGGGGGGGGTTCAGTAAGAATCCATGTACCTTTGGAGATTAAAGAATCGTACTCAGCTTGCATAGCTTCTTGCCATTGATCCCTTTGAGACGAATTGATAGCTTCCATATACGATATTGGATCCTCTTGGACAGACATAGCATTATCAAAGACATCATATTCAATAGAATAGAATCCATGTTCTATCTCAATAGGAAGATCGACATATATCTCCAAATTTTCATCAATCTTCTTTGGAGCTGAAGGAGGTTTATGATCATCAGAATTAGTAAACTCACAAAGCAAGTAAGAAAATGCACTAAGCAAAGACTGTGTATCATCTGAAACATCTGATGACCATGTGCCACCCATAGTCTTCTCATCAAATATAGCATCACGACTAATGATAACCTTTTGAGTAGAAGGATCATAAAATTTGTAACCTTTGGAATGATCTGAATAACCAAGAAAAATAACCTTCAAACCTAGAGGATCCAACTTATGTCGAGTGTCCTTGGGCACATGAATATAAGCAATGCAACCAAATGTGCGAAAGTGAGAGAGTGAAGGTGTCTTCCCTGTCCAGATTGTTATAGGAATTTTACCAGCAAGTGCAGTTGTTGAAAGATGATTTTGAATAAAAACGGCTGTTAGAAGTGCTTCAGTCCAAAACTTTCGAGACAAACCAAAGTGTATAAGCATGCAACGTATAGCATTAAGAATAGTGCGATTTTTGCGCTCAGCAACACCATTTTGCTGAGGAGAATAAGGAACTGTAAATTCATGATGAATACCTTGATATTACAGAAGTCATCAAATAGATTGGATACATATTCATCGCCATTGTCACTGTGAAGAGTCTTTATAGAGAATCCAGTTTGAAGCTCCATACTTATCTTGTATTGTTTAAATATAGATAAAGCCTGAGACTTATGTCGAAGAAGATAGACATGTGTGTATCGTGAGAAATCATCAATGAAAGTTATTAAATATCGATATTGAGACTTTGAGACAGGAAAAGAACTGCAAATATCGGTATGAACCAAATCCAAGAGAGCATAGGAATGTGATAAAGTAGAAGTGTGGAAAGGCGAACGATGGTGTTTTCCAAGTGCACAGTACTCACATATTCCCATACGTGGATGAGATTTAAGATCCATACCTTACACAAGACCATGATGATGAAGATCAAGAATTTTGGCAAAATTGGAGTGTGCAAATCATTGATGCCATAATTTGCAATATGCATCTCCAGGGGCAGTAACAACATTTGCAACTGTATCGTTCAATGATAGCTCAAATAGATTACCATGTCGAGGAGCCACTGCTATAGTATGTCCATCTTTCTCTATACGACATTGATTATGATCAAAGCCAACAAACAAACCAAGATCACCTAGACGAGCAACAGAAATAAGATTTCTTTGAAAATCTGGAACATGAAGAACTCCTCTTAATATTCTAGTGGATGAAACAGTCCCGAGATATAAATCACCCACTCCTTTGACTTGACAAGTCGTATCATCCGCAAGGTAAACAAACTTCTTGACAGGAAGAGAACGATAATTGTGAAGCCACTACGATTGGTATGTCATGTTTCCAGTGGCACTTGAATCAACGATGAATAGAGAACCATCATGAACATGAAGTACCTTTTCTGGAGAGATATCATGATGAATGAAATTGAGCTCCTAATGCGTATGATCATCATCAGTTGTAGTTTGTTGAACAATATAAGCTCGAGAACGTTCTTCATCATATCTGCATTTATAACAACGACGAGATGGATGATCTGTATGTGCACAATAATCACAAGGAGGAAACTTTTGGCGAGCGAGGTTGCTTTGTAGTAGTCCATGCTCCTCATCATATTGATGTGCCCAACAATCAGAAGCCACATGGCCTTTCTTATCACAATAAGAACAATGTTTGTTAGGATAAGCAAGATGAGAAGATTTACCACCTTGATTAGGGCGTCCACCTTGCTGAAAACGTGAAGCGAGACGCTTGCGAGCAACAAAAGTAGCATCAAAATCCCTTTGTTCGCGAGTGACCAAAACAACATCAGATTTTTCCAAATGATGCTCATGATGTTGAGAATATTCAATAAGAGATATACATTCTTTGTCAAAGTGGACATCATCCTTGTTAGACAAAATAGTGATGATATTGTTAGATAAAGGATCTTTGATGGTATGAAGAGGTTGAGTAACAATCTGATTTTTAGCAACAGGAGTGCTGGCAGCACCAAGCTGATTGATAATGTCTTTAAAAGCTTCGATATGAGAGTGCATAGAAGTATCAACCTTATATTGAAGATTCTTCAAACGAGTTTGGCGATATAAAATTTCGATGACCGATTTCTTCTCAAACGTTGAGATAAGATACTCCCAAATAGCATGAGAGGTTTCCAGATGAAAGACATCCAACATAAGTGAGTCAGGAAGTGCAGATAATATATAACGACGAGACGCTTTTCACGATGAGTCCAATCAGTATGATCAATTTTCCATTGTTCAAATAACAGGCCATTAGTAATCAGAGAATTGTGAGGTTGAACTGGGCAAGACAGGTCGCCCAAAACAATATCAAATAATTCGTCACCTTCAAGAATTAGCATCATCTTTGCTTTCCACCCAGGAAAGCCTTGTCCTTGGAAGAAGGGAACCGACGGATATCCATTAACAATTACGCAATTGGCCATGCCTGTGTCTCGAGAGAAAACAAATAAGGTGAGATCACAGAATCTGCAAACCATGAACAAGACGAGCGTAGTTGAGACGCGTGACAATCAAAATAGGGAGATGCACGTAAGAATGACAAAAAGTATTGAGTGACTAAAAAGAAAGCCCGAAATAGAGAGATATCACGTGCAAGACGAGATGACGCGTATAAGAAAAGTGCTATTTCGGTCGAACAAAGAACCTGAACGAGAATAAAACATTGCTAAAAATAGCAAGATGTTTGCTTGTCGTAATCAACGTCATTAACGAAGACGAGCAATTAACGAGCTGTAATTGGGGATTAACGAATTGTAATTATAGAATTACAGTTTTAAATAAAGAATCGCATATTCGAGCAGAATTGTTGTCTTAAATCCTGAACTGTCATAACTTTTGATCCACAACTCCGATTGACAAGGGGTTTTAACAGAATTCGAGAGCACGACGAGAGCTACGTACCCAGACCCAGTTTTGTTTTTAAAGACAAAATTAACTAATACTTCTAATTTGAACAAGTTCATGTATCAAATCATCACTTGTGCGAAGAAGTCAATTAAGTATAAACAATGAAACAACTTATCTTCCTTGTTGTTGTTACGCATCCATAGCTCTGATACCATGTTGAGAGAGAGAGAGTATGAGAGAGATACACAAGACATGCTCCCAAAGAATGATTCATATTGATGTAGAGTTAGTATATATAGGTGAGACCCAAGTCAAGTGAGAGATGAATATATATATAGTTGTAACAAGTATGAGATTGAGCTTTGATTCGGGGGGCAAATTGGATAAATCTTAAAAATGCAATTTGATTGTGGAGCAGGTTCTATGAGTGTTCACAGTGGCTATGATTTCGAGAATACTACAGTGGATGTAAGGCTTGATTAAGATGCAAATTGATGAACCAATTGATCACATCATCCTTGAAGAGGTTTCATCCCGCTGAATTTGCATGTTTCAAGCATTTGAGCATTCGAGAAGAAAAGAAATTGATGTGTGGTTAGCTAATCGTCATGAGTTGATTGTATAATAGAATATTAGTTCAACGAATCTATTCAAAGAGCCTCTCCCTCTTGATAGCTAAAGTGATTTTCTCGAAGTGATGCTTGGAGTATAAGTTAAAATCATTGGAATGGCTATTGTGTTGAAGGCTATAGCTATGGATGAATGTGGGCAACAACTTATGTTTGTCGAAGTGGATTGTGATGGTGGGCTTGTTTAGACACCTGAGGGCATGCTATGAGTTACTTGACGAGGGACTCCATGGGTGCTTGTTATCAAGTCTTATATTCTTGGATCCTTCTTTATGTGTGGTTTTATTGCCTTGCACATGTTGTATTCAAAACTTTAAGGATGTGAGCAAAAGGATCTCTTTTTTGTTTTTCATCTAGCACTTTTTAATGGGATACATGTATTCTACTAGGTCTCTAGTTGCGAGGTGATATTTTCTTTGGTTGAATGGGTGGAAAAGTTAGGGGGATGCACATAAAAATGTTGAGTCTCATGCATTCTAGAAAGAGTTGTTTGGATAGAAGCAATTGAATTTTCAGAGGTTTGAAGACATTGCACTAAGCCATAACTTATACCGACACTCCTTTTTCTTGCATGTCTCTGGTTGTATGAGAGATTTATTCTCGCTCATTGCTCACGATAGATTATTTTTGGTGCCCCCACCACTGAGGAGCATCGAAAGTGGTTTGGTGTTGTTTCTTTCCAGTTATTGGTTATAGACATGGCGACATTTCATGAGAGACTAGATGAAGATGTTTATGCTTGGGTGGGTTATATGGAGTAGCGTTTGCGTATGTTTGATATTGCAGGTGATGAAGATATGGTGAATTTTGCCTTGTAAGGAAGTTATTGGTTGTGTTCCAGATGATATTCTCAACAGATGGAAAAGTCTCTCTTAGTTTATACAAAGTTTCTTTTTTATTCATATTGCAGGTTCTAGCATGAGTGACCAATCATATAGAAAGTTTTAAGGATTGTAGCAGCTTTGACTCAATGACTATATGGATGTATTGGATCTGCTTTGGCAAAACGTACATGATTTGGCATTTGGAGTATATCCACAAAGAAGTCATGAGTATGTTGAAGAGAAGTCATTTGTATGTATGGATGAAAGTGAAAGATCTACATCGGTGGATTATTCTTTAGCTTTGGAGAAAGCTCACTTTTTTGTTGGAGTGACAGTTTATGATAGTGATAGAGAAGAGGAGGAGGGCTTCCAAGAGTCTCCTACATCTTATGGTGGTGATATAGGAGGTGTTTTGTCTACTTAGATTGGTTTGGACTCTTTGGTTTGAAAGGAGGATCATGTGTTTCTTTGGGATTTGGTGAAGTGTTGAGTGATGTTGAGAGTCATCATGTTGAGGTGTTCCATGATGATTGTGGTGATGTTTCTGGTATTGGTGATGAGTTGGGTGTAGAGTTGGTTGTTGAAGAAAGTAGACAAGAGCATCTGTCTTGTATATGCTGGAGGATGAGGGAATTCTTGAAGAGTACTCCTTGGAGTTGGCTGATGCTTCTAGTATTGAGAAGATGTTTTTGGATAGTTTGGGAAGTGATGATGATTATGAGTTTGTTGTATGTCAAGAGCCGATGTGAAGTGATATGCATGGAGTAGAATGCCCACTTGTTATCTTTTCCTCTACTTTGGATGCAGATATATTTTTTGACTTGTATTTGCAGGGTATGCTTTCAACTGATGATAGTTCCGAGAAGGAACTTGTTATGGATATTTCTAGTGGAGGCTCTCATCTACTAGAGTATACTTATGAGTATGAAGATGCTGGTACAATATTATTATTGGATAAAGCAGTGCAAGATGTATCTATTAAAGAAGACCAAGATTTGTAGATAGAGGAGGTTATTCCTAGTCTTTGGCAATGAAATTGTTGGATGTATTTAGCAATGCTTGGTCTACAGGGTATCAAGGAAGACTACTTGATCAAGCCTTTGGAATTACCTCTTGTAAAGAAAGTTATATGGAGTCTGAGGAGGGAAGATCCCTATTGCATTGAGGAGTCCAAGTCAAAGGAAGAGATTGTGCTGATTGGTTTATATGTACCCTTAAGGATGCAAAAGATTATTTAGAAGTTTTTGGATTTCTTTGGATGTATGGGTGTTGGTAAAGCTTGCAAGTTTTGAGGAAGTGAATATGATATTTGGAAGCAAGGGTTTGAATTTATGAGATGATGAGGTTATTATTATGGATTTGTGTTGGACAAAGCATATTGCTTGATATACCAGACTGGAGAACTTTTATGCATATGAGTTATGTGGATTTTCTATTTTATCTTTAGGCCTACAAAAGTATCTTGCATGGGATGAAGAGGATGTTATCTATGTGTTTGATCTAGGAGTTCCAAAAGTTTTCTTTATAGAGAAAATTGATGACAGCAGAATTACCTTTGTTGGTGCACAGATCGGATGCCGTAAGCGCGCGTAGTGAGCATCAGAAGGTCTCCAAGAACAAAAGAACTCTACTTTTTGCACAAAACTCAATGTAGAAAGTATGCACGCTTTAGCTTTTGAGTTTTCTTTTGTGCCAAATAGAGATTAAAGCTAATGGGCGCCCAAGAAGTCAGGCATACCCAATACAATGTCCAAATACAAATATCTAAATCGTGCGCCCATGCGCATACAAAAATAATAAATAAATATCAAACGCCTTGATAAATAGGCGCGACAAAATATAGGCGCCATGCCTAAGGTATGCACCCATCAAAATATTGACAATAACTTGAATACACGCTATCCTCCAATGCTTTCCTCCGCCACTGCTGCTATCTCTACACATCAACTGAAGCATTCACAATCCTTAGTAAAATAATACAATTAAACCGACAAAAGTGAATATCTAGCAGTCTTCAGCTACATAAATAAATCAATTGGTTAGACATCAATCCTAACCTTAATTTATCACGAGTGCGCACTCTAAACTCATAAACGTTTATTAATTTAATATGTATTTTGCGGAATCACCCACTATGGAATCACTCATGTACACACTAAATTAACAAAACGCCCAAAAAGGATAGGCATCCCCATCGACTTCTCGCACAAAGAATCCACTTTGTGTATGAGCCCCGATAATAAAAGTTTACAGAATCCACCGTAAAACCTCACGGAATCCACCGTGGCACGGAATCCACCGTGAAATATGCCTCCTGGCATCATACCCCTGGGGTGGGATAGTAATTGTCCTCAATTGCTATGATCTCAATGTGGAGCTAACAGAGTGGGGAAAGCATTTAAGTCTCTAGCGTGCATCCATTGGGCCTCTTCAATAGGATGGTTTTTAAACTTGACCAAATATCTAGAATATCTACGGCCAGTTCTAGTGGTCATAAAGTCAGTATCTATAATAGCTTCAGGTTCAAGGATTTCAGTCTCTTCATCTAACAAAGGTGGGTTTTCATAGATAGGGTGTACAGGTAATTGGCCTCTAAAGGGTCGTAGTAAACTAATATGAAAGGTGTTGTGGATTTTCCAATGTGGTGGTAGTTCTAGTTTAAATGCATTATCATTAATTTTGTGAATGATCTTGAATGGTCCATAGAATCTAGGTGCTAATTTCACAACTGGGTGTTTATCTACACTTTGTAATCTACGTTTTTCTATTCTTAACCAAACATAGTCATCAACTTTGAAATTCATGGCCTGTCTTTTCTTATTTGCTTGCTTTGTATATGATTGCTGGGCTTTCGCAATCATGTCTTTAACTTCATTAAAAATAGTGGCGTGCAAGTTAGTAATATCATCAACACTCTGAATTTTATTTGATAAAGATGCAACAAGTGTAGGCAATCTATAACCATAAATCGCTTCAAATGGTGCTTTCTTTGTAGCTATGCGTGGTGTATTGTTATATGCAAACTGAAGTAAATGTAGATGTGTATCCCATGTGTGTGGTTTATAAATAGTGTAAGCATGTAAAAGATCTAAAATAGTACTGTTAGTAGCTTATGTTTGACCATTAGTTTCAGGATGAAATCTAGATGAAAAATCAATCTTTGTTCCTAAGTTAGCAAACAAAGTAATCCAAAAATTATTACAGAATCTAGAATCACGATAAAAAATAATAACTTTTGGTAATCCATGATTAGTAAAAATAGTTTTCAAAAACAATTGAGCTGCTTGAGATGCTATTAAAGTTTTCTTGCATGGAATGAAATATGCTTGTTTACTAAACCTGTCTACAATAGTCCAAATCATATCATGGTTAGCTTTAGTGTTAGGTAAACTAGTAATAAAATCCATAGAAATATGTTCCCATGGTCGTGATGGAATAGATAAAGGCATTAGTAAACCATACTGTTTACCATGATGTCTCAACTCTTTGACAAACTAAACATTCAGAAACAAAGTTAGATACATCATTGTCCATATGTGGCCAATAAAAATCTTCAGTCAATGTACGCAAAGTAGAGATAATACCTCTATGACCTTGATATGGAAGACAATGAATCTCATTCAAAACAAAAGATCTAAATGGAACTATAACACATAATCTCTTTTCATAAAACATGAATCCATCATTGTAAGACAGTGAATCAATAGGAATCTAGTTATTTCCAACTAATTTATTCCAATCAGATTGAAAAGTAATATCCTAATGATAAGTATTTTTCATAGGGATAAGGAAATCAAATGATATTATAGAAATATTATGAATGGTCGGCCTTCTACTTAAAGCATCGGCTACTACATTCTCTTTTCTGGGTTGATATTGGATAAGGGGATGAAAACTTTGAATGAAAGCTGCCCATTTGATATGTCAGTTAGAGATTTGGGGTTGACTAAGGAGATGTCTAATACTTTGTTGGTCAGTCTTAATCATAAATTCAGAACCCATTAAGTAATGTTTCCATTGTCGTAAGGCTTGTACTACAGCTAGCAATTCTTTATCATAAGTGGAATATTTAAGTTCGGATGGTTTCAGTTTGCAGCTAGAGTAGGCTATGGAATGATTATCTTGCATAAGTACAGCTCCTATTCCAGATCCACTAGCATCAGTAACTACTAAAAAGAATGATCTATTGAAATCAGGTAGTTGTAATATAGGAGCATGGGTTAATGCATGTTTCAATAAATCAAAAGATTTTTGTTGATTATCAGTCCAGTTATAAACAATATCCTTCTTTAAAAGTTTAATCAAAGGCAAAGCAAGTAATGAAAAATTTCGCACAAACTTTCTGTAAAAACTAGCAAGACCTAGAAAAGAACGTAACTCATGCACATTTTTGGGTATGGGCCAATTTAAAATTGCTTCTATCTTCTTAGGGTCAACCTTAATACCTTCTGATGAAACAATATGACCTAGATATTCAATTTCTGTTTGAAAGAATTCACTCTTTTCTGGATTAGCATACAATTGATTATCTTCCAACAACTTCAAAACTAAAGATAGATGTTCATAATGCTCTTTCTCATTTTTACTAAATACTAATATATCATCAAAAAATACTATGACACAATGCTGATGTTTCAGAAATATGCGATTCATTATAGACTAAATGTAGCTAGTGCATTAGTTAGACCGAAAGGCATAACTAGAAATTCATAGTGTCCAAATTGTGTTCTAAATGTAGTTTTGAATATATCAGATATATCCAATCTTACTTGATGATAACCAGATTTAAGATCTATCTTACTGAATATGGCAGAACCTTGTAGTTTATCCATAAGATCATCTACCCTAGGAATTGGATATCTATTCTTAACTGTAATTTTATTCAGGGCATGATAATCAATTCACATGCGATAAGTATTATTATTCTTCTTTACCAATAAAACAGGTGCACCAAATGGAGAACTACTAGGTCTAATTAATCCTCTGTTTAGTAATTCTTCTACTTGATTTTGAATTTCTTTCTGTTCAATTTGATTATGCCTATATGGTGCTTTACATGGTGGTTGTGTACCAGGAATTAAATCTATTTTGTGATCTTCAGGACATGAAGGAGGTAGTCCAGGTGGTAAATCATCAGCAAAACAATCTTTAAATTGAGCAAGGAATTGTTTATGCCTAGGTTGTATATGTTTTTCTTTAGCTTGAAGTTCATTCACCCAAATTAAATAAGATTTGCTACTTTTACGTAATGCACGTTTAGCTTGAGTATGAGTAAGCAGTGAAAAATTATTAGATGCGTGCATACATGCAATGTAATTTGTTTTCCTTGAAAATAAATTTTAATTGAATGCGTGGAATAATCTATGTCAAGATTATGCTGATGATGCCAAGGCATACCTAGGATAATATCACTAGTCTGCAAAGGTACAACTAGAAAATTTCTACGTTCAGTGTATTCACCAATTTTAATTTCTACGTTATGCACCTCTTGTGTTTCATTATATCTTGTGCCTAGGAATGCTGCTTTAATGCGATAATGTGTAGAAACAGTTTGTAAATTCAATTCTTTCACTAACTTTGCATAAATAAAATCATGTGTGCTACCATCATCATGTAAAATAATCTTTTCTTTTCCATGCACTAAACATTTCATTGTCAACAAAGAATGTGGAGTTGGCATACCTGATAAAGTGTCTGAAGGAGTAGCAATGTTGTCTTCATCTTCCGTAAAGTCAGGCATTTCCTCACATTCTTATTCTTCCATTGCTCCAAGATAATTGATATGGACATGTGGCTTTGTCGATTGGCAATTGGCTACTAGATGTCCAAGTTGATGGCATTTGTAACAAACTATAGATTTAGCTTTAGATACATTGTTAGCAATGGCAGGAAGTCTAGGAATATTGGGATTTGGCTGTGAGGATGGCTTAGGGTTTGGATTGGTATTTAATGGCAAAGCAGGTGGTTTTGTCCAAGACTTATGAAAAGATGATGAAGGAAAACGACTTTGATTGAATCTTCTAAAATTTGAATTGAATTGCTTGGAACCATAGTTACCATTTGCTTGAAATTGTTGTGGACGCTTGTCTCTTCCTCGAATCTTGTCTTAAGTGTCATGAGCCAAAGAAATTGCATCTTCAAGGGTTGTAGGCTTGAACATATTGACTTCAGCATAGTAGTGTCTAAGTAATCTAGACATAAATTTGCGTTTGTGAGTTGCTTTAGGTACGTCTTCAAGCATTCGGAGTTGCAGTAGGGCATTCCAAAAATGTTCAGTGTACTGGGAAATAGACTCACGATCTCTTTGCTGTAGAAGATCCCATTGCTTTATGGCTTTTTCATGGAATTGAGGAAGAAGGAAATTCTACAAAAACTTCTTTTTGAAACTCTCCCAGGTAGTGGGACAATCAATACTCTTGCGAACCACGGTCCACCAAAGAGATGCTCGATTGAGTAAGTGATTAGTGACACATTTAATTTTGTCTTTTTCAGCATAAGTCTCTTCATGAAAGTAATCATCAAACTGACTGATAAATGCAAGTATAGTCTTTCCATCTCGAGTTCCATTGAAAGTACAGAATTTGAAATTTCTTTTACTTATCTTTGTTTCTTTGCGGATGGATTGAGCTTCGAGCATCGCATCAATGGTACGTCGGATAAGATCTTCGGGTTGTGGTCCATCTTTATCAGTGGAAGATCGTTGTAGATTGGCCAATTGAACTTGCAAAGCTTGTCGGGCGCTTCGTTCTTCATCAAGCTACATCATAATTAAATCCAATTTTTGTTCCATCGTATGTTCGGGAAGATCGCCTTCAGCCATTAAATCATCCATGTTTTGTTCCGTCATCCTGTAAAAATTCAAAAGACCTCACTCTCTCGAAATCCAATTAGCGGAATGAGCGTAGCTCAAAGTCGGGTATACAAGGCTTATAGATTTTTGTTTGGCTTTCACGGTCTTTGTCTTTTGCGGTTGCGGGATTTGTAGTCTTCGTAGAAACTGCATATGACCTTCTGCGTGTGCTGAAACTGGTTCAGCAAGTTTGCGTATGTGAACAGAGTCTTCCAGGGAGCAATTTTGTAGTTCTATGCTTCTGCGCAGGAACAACCTTTATGGGAGTAATTGAGATAAGTCGGATTTGATCTCTGATCTCTATGGACTTGCAGGACTTGCAGAGTAAAACAACTTGCCGAACTTGGTAGACTAGGAAATTTTTTTACTTGTAGCTTATGTAACTAAGCTTAATATGATTGATCTGCCTGTCGTCGTCGATTTTTGAGGGGAGGGGCCTGTTTTTTCAGCCGCGAATCCGTTCAGGACATGCCGCGTTACTAGTCGTTGGATTTCTATTAAGTAAGATTTTATAAAGCTTACTATTAACTTCCTAAGCTTTATTTTAAAGCTTGTTGAACTTGTGAATATGGAGATAAAGCTTACTGTCTCTGTTTCAAACGACTTGGAGAGAGAGATGTAGGAGTGGTCCTCCACTTCCTTAGGCCGGTCCTTCGTGATCAGAGGCTGCAGGACAGAGGTTCTTGACCACCAAGAATCCACTCGTATCGACCGTTCGCGATGAAAATCACTGTAGAGCTTGATCGTTCCAGGAGCTCCGCCTTCGCGCAAGATGGGTAGCAATTGGAAGCTCTCGATCTCAGCTTCGCTTTGATACCACTGGTGCACAGATCGGATGCCGTAAGCACGCATAGTGAGCGTTAGAAGGTCCCCAAGAACAAAAGAACTCTACTTTTTGCACAAAACTCAATGTAGAAAGCATGCACACTTTAGCTTTTGAGTTTGCTTTTGTGCCAAATAGAGAATAAAGCTAATGGGCGCCCAAGAAGTCAGGCATACCCAATACAATGTCCAAATACAAATATCTAAATCGTGCACCCATGCGCATACAAAAATAATAAATAAATATCAAACGCCTTGATAAATAGGTGCGACAAAATATAGGTGCCATGCCTAAGGTATGCGCCCATCAAAATATTGACAATAACTCAAAAACATGCTATCCTCCAATGCTTTCCTCCGCCAGTACTACTATCTCTACACATCAACTGAAGCATTCACAATCATTAGTAAAATAATACAATTAAACTGACAAAAGTGAATACCTAGCAGTCTTCAGCTACATACATAAATCAATTGGTTAGAAATCAATCCTAACCTTAATTTATCACGAGTGCGCACTCTAAACTCATAAACGTTTATTAATTTAATATGTATTTTGCGGAACCACCCGCTATGGAATCACCCATGTACACACTAAATTAAAGAAATGCCCAAAAAGGATAGGCGTCCCCATTGACTTCTCGCACAAAGAATCCACTTTGTGTATGAGCCCCGATAATAAAAGTTTATAGAATCCACCGTAAAACCTCACGGAATCCACCGTGAAATATGCCTCCTGGCATCATTTGTATTTGATCCATGTACTTGAAAAAACTTCTTTGTTGGCTATCATGATGAGGGTCATATCATTTATGTATTTGATCCACATGGGCTGCTGCACATAAATGTTTGCAAACTAGGGGGATGGGTAAATCTCAAACAAGTTCAAAATTTTATCTCAGTGAAGTGAAGCATGCACCATTTAGCTTGTAAGTCAGACACAAGGAGCTCATTATTTCCAACTATTTGGAGGTGATTCAGGATTTTTTCGACTTGATTGAAGAATTTTAGCAGTCTTGACATTGATTCTATAATGTGGTGGTATTACTTGGTCTATGTTGAATGTTGGAAATCCTTTTTTTTTCAAGATAAAGACACACTTGGATATGTTAAAGATGACCGAGATGGGTGTATACTCAAACCTTAAGAATTGTAGAAAGCAATATATAGAAAAAGCTAAAGACTAATATGAGAAACTTGTTCAGGTTTTTAAGCTTTCAAAAACATTTGAAAGCTAAAAGAAAATTGGAAAGCACTTGCATTTGAGGATAGATATTTAGAGGAGGATGGTTGTCAATTTTGAGGGGCTAGGTTGAATGAAAAATAGTGAGGAGGGCTATCGCAAGACATTCAAGAATGACTGGTATAGCTGAGATGAGTTGGCTTTTGCTATTGGAGGAGATATCAATAAAGGATGGCATTGTTTTGAAGGACATTGAAGGACATAGCATCAACTTTTGGGGATTATTGAAGGTTTGTTATCAAGGAAAATCATCAAGCTTTGGTGGTCATCAACATGCACTACAACGTATAGACCCAATATCGATGTTTAAAGCGATTGAATTATTAGTGGAAAAATTTGGCCCCGTCATCACTATTTGGCAATGCGATAAATTTGTCACTATATGCATCACTATTAGCATTGCTATATGTGTTGCTATTTTCATAGCTAATTAGATTAGTGACACTAATAACGATGGTTGTAGAGTAAATTTCCAACGCAAATAGTGATAGTTAGAGAGGGGGGAAGAAAAAGGTAGCAGGGCATGCAGCCCTGTTACCCTTCTAGCTATATGCACTATATATTCTTGTATAATTCATTTGCCAATGTCATGTACACCTAATGTATAAAATTCGTGCATCAAATTTTCTAAAAAAAAGGAATCCTCTTATTATAAACTAGATATAATCAATTCGAAAAGGTATTACACAAGGAGTTTTTTCATCACTTTCTTAGGCCCAAGAAGAAGAGATTGTGATTGCAAAATATAGATATAATCAATTAAAAAAAGTATTACTCAAGGAGCTTTTTTATCACTTGCTTAGACCCAAGAAGAAGAGCTTCACTTCAAGCTTTCATTGTAGTCAGGACCTTGAGGTATGAATAAGTCCCATTGATCTTTTGCTCACTCTAGCTTATTCCAAACTTATTCAAGTCTTTTTGGGGCAGTATTTGGACATTTGTAAGAGTTACACCATGGCATTGAATCTAGAAACACTTATATAGGGAGTAGTAGTGTCTCTGAGCTCTACTAATTCCTGCTTGTTTTTACCTACATCGTCTAAGTCATCTTCTATCTCTTCTTTCTTGGCCTCATCCTTCATCAAAGGATTCCTGTGCCTCACAAGAGGGCGTTGACCTGACCTCACCCTCAATTTCAATGGATGGAGATGTTTCAAGATCAAAAGAATCAAGCTCATCCTCCCCCTTCTCAAACTCCATTTCTTGAGCTGCAACTTGTGGTGCAAGGGTTTATCCTTTTGACATATCCACATATCTTTGTCTTCTTTGTTGTATCCTAACTCCATTGACATAGTACTTTTCTAACTTTGAACACACATCCATTCTCCATCCTTCTCCCTTCAGATAATACTCCATCATTTCTTCCTCTTCTTGGATTCCTTCAAGTTGGCATTCTTCGGGATAGGGGTAGTCGGTGTAGAGGTATTCTCCTTCTAGGTGGTAGTTGATGGGGAAATATTCACAGTATTCGTTATAAAGGGTATTGCTTGTTAGGGTAGCCTTCTTGGTAGTAGTCTTCAGGGTAGTAGTTGAGGTAGCAGCAGTTAGCTCCTTCTTATTGGGGATGAGGTGTTCCAAGATCTAGGTTGAGCTCATCCTCTCCCTTTTCTTCATCATCATCTTCATTTGACTAGAATTCTTCATCTTTTTTTACATGTTTCTTCTTTTCTTGGCTCCTTAATTCTTTTGTGGTTAGCTTCACTCCAATTTTCAGCTCTTTAACTCTTTTGGCTCTCATCTACTTCAAGTATGGTTCGGCCTACTCTCTAGCTTCTCTAGAGGTAGTCTCCCAATTCCACCTTAGTATGATTTGTTCTTGTAGCCCCATATCAAGGTCTCAAGCCATCTTCACTTGCCATAGCCTCTCTCTCTCTCTCTCTCTCTCTCTCTCTCTCTCTCTATTTTCTCTACTTTTCTTTTATCTCTCCCTCTCTCTCTTTATGTGTGTGTATGTGCATATGTTCTCTCTCTCTCTATCCCTCTCTCTCTATCTATTTCTCTTTCTCCCTCCCCCTCCCTATCTTTATTTCTCTCCTTCCCTCCCTCGTTTCCCCTTTCCACCCTATATATATATATATATATATATATATATTCTCTCTCTCTATGTCTCCCTCTATTTTCTCTTATTATCTTTATTTTTCTCTCTCCTTGTCCACCCTCTATTTCTCTAACTCCCTCCCCCCTCTTCTCTTTTTTCCTTTCCTCTCTCTATTTTGCTCTCCATCTATTTCTCTCTTTGCATCTCCTCCCTCTCCCCCTCCCTTTGTGTCTCTCTCTCTTTCTATATATATATATATATATATATATATATATATATATATATATATATATATATATATATATATATATATATATATATATTCTCTCTCTATCCCTCTATTAGGTGTATATAGTTTGTCTATATATAGCATCCCTAGTCCCCTCTATATATTCCAACTATGTGTGCTCACTTGATGCACTTCTGGGGTTCCACTTCTCGTGTCTCGTGTCTCTCTTCTCCTCTCTCTTCCTCCGTTCCTCCTCTCCCTCGTGCACTATTCAACATGGTATTAGAGCGAGGTTTCACAATTATGCAAAGATAAGTTTTTCTTAAATATATGCTAATAAATCTTTATGGCTATACTTTGTTGCAAGTTTTGACTTGAGCTATGGCTTTGAAGATGTGATATAATCATGGTAATTACAATTTGGTTATGGCTTTATATTGTCGTTTGTGATTGGTCTATGTGTGCAGCAAATTTGGTTTTGCCTTGCAACGCACTGGAATTCATATTGTTCGTTTCAATTTGATTATGGTTTTGGCTATGTTTTACCTCTGATATCGCCATATCCTGCACTTCCTTTGCTTGTTCATTGATCTTAGGTCTACGTCTCAGTAGTCAAAAGCACGTGAAGTGATGCGTTGTTTCCTCTCTCTTCTCTCTCATGCTAGGAGCATCCTACACTGGGAATCTCTGTCATATCACCTAGACGAGCATTCTATGCTCTGTGTTGTTTCTTGCATCCTACGCTGAAGGACCAGTGTTGCTTCCTCTCTCTCACGTTACCTAAACTCTGCGTTGTTTCTTCTTTCTCATGCCGTGGAAATCGAGAGGGTGAACGAGTTACAATAAGTTGCAATAAATAAGTTGTACTCTTAACGGCTATTAACGCTTCATTGCTTGTAGACGATTTTTTGTTTTGCTCATGATAGTATGATGCATGACCAAAAAATATGACGCGATGCTGCTACTGTTGTATCATACTTTTCATTTTCCAACCATGCAGCATATCTTGCATAAAGCATCTTCTTCCGGCGTATCAATCACGTAACAACGACTAAACTTTCCAATATCAAGAATAGTGTTGCTCGTTCACACTTGAAAAGCACTAAAGATAGAAAATAATAAACGTTCTTTTCTCTATCTCATCGCTGTTGAGCTATATGTGCATATCACTACTACTAAAAGCATTGGCACGGTGGTAGAGTCAAAAGCGATGCTTATCGCAGTCACTTGCCGAATATGCAGCCTCTCCATGCATTTGAGGCCCGACTTCCCCTCTTTCCATCTCAAATTTAGGTTACAGTCTTCTTTATTTCCATTCTGCCATGTCTGTTATCCATTCTCCCGTGTTTGTCACACTTTCAGTGTTTTCCATCCATTATTTTAGATAGGGCTTGATAATTTTGGATTGCCTATCATCCAACATGGAAAAGAAAGCAAAGTTCCTAAAGATTACACACTACAACACAGGAAACACAACGAAAAATACAGCATCTATTAAAAACTCCTTATTGCGGCCACATCCTTTGCTTTCATCAGAGTCACCATATTCTCTTAGCTACACTAGTGGATTTGCATCCGCGTATGCTTTACGCTTGTCTTCACATGACTGAAATAGCACCCCTTTGTTTTAATAGCAAAGATTGTCACACGAAAAACATTGGATTAGTTTTCCTTTCTTTTGTCCTTGAAATACTTTGTATCATGACATACTCTACGTTGGTTGCCCCAAGTAGCGCTGATTGTGTGACTATCATGACAATTTTCAACAAAAAGCTTTATTAAAATTTGATTTTCAAAAGGCTACAATCTATTATTATTTTGAGTCTTATCGTAGAAGAATTGCATTTTGTGGATGCTTTAACTCTCGACTTGTGTTTATCAAAGCTTCAAAGCTTTAGAAAGTCTTGTCCGTTTAAATATGTGGTTCTTGAATATGTATGTGGTAATGGTTTATGATTTTGGTTTCACAATTTCGGATATTATGCTTTCTTGATGAGATTTGGTGTTTGAAATTTGTAAATGTGCGCAACAGTTTGCCTTAGCTATGATTATGAAATTTTGTGCAAGTTTTGATCAAACATATATCTATGTTTCACAAATTTTTGAGCTTCTCATTGTTTGTCTTGATATATTCTTGTCTCTATGGTGGATATATAACCTTGTCTCATTGTTTGTCTCCATATATTATTGTTTCTATAATTTCATCTTGCAAGGTAAGGTAGTAATTTTATCATCATTATTTCGTCTTGTAAGGCAAGCCTATCATTAATTTTCTATCATTTCTATATTTTTAATATGATGTTTTTCTTTACCTCATGGTTTGATATTTCAAGTTGATATTTTCATTATCAATGTAGTTGATATTTTAATGATAGTTTATATTAGTGGCTTGGTCTATTGGGGATTGCTAGTGGTTTTATCAACATCTATGGTCTTCTAAGCCTTCTAATATGTTATCTTAGTATTTCTTGATCCTATGAAATCTAAGCATGCTTCTAATTTCATAAGTATCCCAAGTTTTAAGGTGGCATATTTCATATGATAAGATTATCTAGTTGCCGATTTTGATGAGCTTGTCTTCTTCCTCTAGTTGATGGTTCTAGCTTCTAGATTTGTCTCTTCTAGCTATGTTTCATTTTGTTTCATCTATAAGACTATTTCATTGTTTTCACTATGGATATTTCAATGCTCCAACTTTATCTACTCATCATTGTAGTTGATGAAATTTCCATGTGTTTTATTAAACATTACTTTACTTTATAGTTCCATATTTCATCATTACTTCACCAATACGAATGATGGTTTACTATATTCTCTTACCAACTATTGTTTCACCATTTAGGCTATAAGTGGCTTGAATAATTTCCCTCTATATTCCAGCTAACCAGCTACTAGTAATCTAGCTTATGTTTCGTTCTATATTCAACTAATGATAATCGAGCTGATGTTTCGTTCCAGCCAATGTTCATCTATTCTAGCTAATAAGCTTCTAGGTGATGTTTCGTTTTCTAGCTGCATTTTCACTTGCACAGTTTAGGCTACTAGTAGCTTGAGCATTCTAGCTCTCATACTTATCTCTTCTAGCTATGTTTTATTTTGTTTTGTCTAGCTAATGAATTGAAATAATGCTGGTTGATGATCATCTTTTCCAGCTGATGATTTTCTAGTTGATATCTTCGTTTTGTCTTATTTTATGTTTCAACTAATGGGCTAATGATATTATAGTTGATGATCTGTTTTCTAGCAAATGTTTTATCTTGATATTATGTTTCCAACTGATGATCTTTGGTTGATGTTGCAGCTGATGAGCTCTTGATATTCCAGCTAATGATATGACATTTCTCTTGATGTTTCATTTGCACAATTTAGTACAATTTCTCATCATTTTAATTGCTACTATTTCATCTTTCATGGTTTCATTACACCACTTGATGGTTCAAGAATTCAGATATGATATAGCTGCTGATATTTCATTTTCCAGCTCATAATTTGTTTGTATCTCGTCTATTATTCTTTCCAACTGATGATCGTATTCCAGCTTATAGTTGATGTGTTGATGATATTTTAATGATCGTAATATTCATCTCATTATATTCCAGCTGATGATTGTCGGTATTTTGTTCATCATTTGATTATTCTAAATGTTTCTTTCTTCCAGCTGATTTTTGGCTCTTCATGCTATGTTTCATATCATTTCGTCTGTATTACAGCTAATGCATTGAAATTATTCCACGCTTTGTTTATAAGAAATGTTTCGAGCTGATGGGATGATATTTCATTTCATTCTTATTTCAATTGTTGAAATGTTCCAGCTGATGTTTCATTATTATTCCAGCTGTTGAGTTGTTCTAGCTGCTGTTTCATTCCTTATTCTAGCTGTTGAGTTATTCCAGCTCATGTTTCATTCCTTATTATTCCAGCTGTTGAGTTGTTCCAACTGATGTTTCATTCTTTATTGTAGCTAGTTGTTGAGTTGTTCCAAACCATGTTTCCCTCTTTATTCTTCTTTATTCTAGCTCTTGAGTTGTTCCAGCTAATGCTTCATTCTTTTCGTTTTCTATTCTATTTCCAGTTGATTTGTATGTTCAAGCTTATGTTTATTCTACTTGATATTTTATCTATTCTAGCTAAGGAATTGATGTTGGAGCTAATGTTTTCGTCTTGATAATGCTCATCTCTTCCATTCTTCTTTCCATTTGCTGGTGGTATGCCAACTGCTATTTCGTATATTCTGGCTGATGAGCTCATGAAATTTTCATCGTATATTCTAGCTGTTGAGTTCATTTATGACATTTTGATTGTGTTCTAATATTGATATAACATTTTCTATTAAGCTTTTTGATGTCACAGATTATGCTGCATAGCCGATTATATCCACACTCAAGATAAAGCAATTTCATGGCCCTTTATCTCCTTTGATTCCTTCATCTATTGTAATTCAAGATTGATGTAGCTCCTTTAGTTATCTATAGTAATTCAAGAGTGATGTAGCTCCTTCGATGCCTACAAACAGGCACTTGTATATTCAGGAGTGATTTAGCTCCTTTTAACTTTGTAATCATATCTTTTCAATATTAATATAGCAGTAGGTCTATATAGAGCTCTAGGTTTTTCCCTTGAGCCCCCAAGGGTTTTTTCATCCACAGTTAGGGACCTTTATTTGAGCAGGGATATTAGCTATATATAGTTTGTCTATATATAGCATCCCTGGTCCCCTCTATATATTCCAACTATGTGTGCTCACTTGATGCACTTCTGGGGTTCCACTTCCGGTGTCTCGTGTCTCTCTTCTCCTCTCTCTTCCTCCGTTCCTCGTCTCCCTTGTGCACTGTTCAACACCCTCCTTCTCTCTAATTTTCTCTCTCTTTGTATTGCCCTCTCCATCACTCTCTTCATCTCTCTCTCTCTCTCTCTCTCTCTCTCTCTCTCTCTCTCTCTCTCTCTCTCTCTCTCTCTCTATGAATCTCTTCATAAAGAATAAGAAAGAGAGAAGCGAAGAAAAGAGAAAATAGAGAATGCACTTACCTCAAAGCTTGAAGAAGAATCCTTTTGCCCTTCTCTCCTTCTTCTTCATCTCCTTCTCCTTTGCAGTTGTCCCGTGTCTTTTCATGGATGGCGGGGTGGCAACAACCTCTCTCTCTCTCTCTCTCTCTCTCTCTCAACCTCTCTTGCTTTGAGTTCTTTCCCTCCCTCTTTTGCTCTCTCGCTCTTACTTGTTTACAAACATGTAAAATACCACGCTCGGGTCTCGATGCTTTTTTATGAAGCCTCTCTCTCCCCTTTTTTATTTATCTCCATCTCTCTCTACCTTCCCCTCCCTTCTTCTCTCTATTTCTCTTCGTCCTCCTTCCCTCCCCACTCTCACTCAATGCATCTTGTTAGGACTTGAACTTCATTGTCTATTTAGTACTATTTCATACCTTAGTATTAGTATGCATGTAGTCTTCTGGATCAGCATATGTAAAGCAATCCTTATAGTTCATATGATGTGTCCCCTGAAAGTCAGGGCGGCACAGGTCAAAAATGTCAGGCAGTTGTATTCAAGGAGTTGGTTCTTGATCATGAATGGAATATGACTGTGTGTAGCACCTAGAAATGGCTGTTGATGTTTGATCCCATTATCTTTTGATTGTCTCTTGAGAGTTGGTGTTATTCTCTTTCAGTTGTTTAATTGGAGCCCCAAGAGGAACACCAAGGAAAAGGGGATTCTACTACAAGAAAATCTATCTTGTAACATCAACAAGCTTTTATTTCATTCTTTTGATCATCAAAACAAAGAAAACAGCAAATCTTCATGCAGCATCATAGTAGATATCTCCCACGGATTTGATAGAATCAATCATAATCTTCAACTTCTTCATAGAATCTTTCAATATAACAAAGAACACAAAAGAATGCACCATTTTTGAATGGAAATCAATCACATAATATTCATCTTTAATGTCTTCATAGTTTTCTCTCTCAATCTCTCATATACAGTTACACTGTTTTGATAGAATTTGGCTATCTCTGGCTCTCTCTCTCTCTCTCTCTCTCTCTCTCTCTCAAAAGTACATCATCTCCTCACTACAATACTCTATAATGACTCCCAATAATCCTTCTTAGGTCATGGATGCACCTCCCAAGAGGTATGTCTGATGTGAAGAGGCACCAGAGCCACTACAATGTCTCTTCATAGCTCACTACTGTCACTGTCACTCCAGTCTTCTATTCAGTCTTCAGCAGCTGCTTCTTCCATTTGTTTTAGCTCTTTTGAACTTAGATTCATCCTTTCCAAAAGTTATAAAACTTTTTAAAATTCACACATACTTTCTATAGAACACTTACAGAAGATCTACAGAACAGTACAGTACAGGACCAGAGCAGATACAGAACAATTACAGAGTAGAGATAGAGGCTCTACAAAAGGTTTACAGAGGGTTACAGAAGGTCATTAGAACCTCATAATTCATAATAAAACCATTCCAAACTATCAAAAACTATTCAATAAGCTTCGAAAAGATTTCAATCTTCATCAATCATCAATCCATGCTTCATACAGAAGAAAATCAAAACAAAACATAAGCTATATTACAGAAGGTATACAGAACCAATCAGAACCTCAACAGAACCTATCAGAACATTACAGAGCCTCATGTTTCCACTAAAAATTGTCATGAACTTTCAAAACATAATCAATATCATCCAAACCACTCTCAAACACTTCCATTAACAACCATACATCACTCTAAATCCATCAAAAATCAATCATTCAGACCTCAAAAACAACAAAAATTAGTCAAAAATTCAGTCTTTTTCCACTCTCAACATATCCCCACACTTAGAAAGGAAGCATCCTTGCGACCTAAGGGAAAGAAGAATATAAGTTCACTAAAGAGCTCAATTTTGATCTTCTTCAGTATCTTCAATAATCTCTCTTAACCACGACCCCAACTTATAGCCTATATCTCTAGAAAAGAATACTTCTAAAGGAAAACTTCGTTATTCATTAACACATATGATAAACAATTCAAAGTCATAACAAATTTGTAAATGATATAAGAGGTTCTTCTTCAGCTTTCCACCATCTTGCATCTTGGTGGCAAATTGTTTGGGAACAAACTGAAGAGCAAAAACAGAGAGAATTACCATCCATGGAAGATTTGGCATTCATTGAGAAGTTTCCAGACATCATCAAGTGGGAGATTGTGAAGAAGCTCCAGGAGTCGTGGTCTGTGGAGGTTCACGAAAATAAGAAGGAAAAGAGTTGGGATTTGTTCATGGATGCTCAACAGCAAGATACATGGGATGCTTGGTGCACTGACAATCTTCTGTTTGTCCAATTAGCGATACACTGAAAGTTCGTAGACATAGTGTTTTTCATAACATACACTGTTGAAACCCTCAGAAGCTGGAATTATTATAATGACACAACAATGATCCTAAGAAGAATGAGTTTTGATACTTTGAGAATGGAATATCTCCCCCTCTGTAGTGGTTTGAAAGCCGAATTCAGAGATGTTGAAAAGAAGGAAGTAGAAAAAATGTTGGCCAGAGAATCCCTCAAAGACTGAAACCCTCTCTGATTCTATTCTGTTGAGTACAGACCAACTGGTTGGAGCCAACCCCCTGATGAATGATGCAATCAAGAGGCAAGCGTTAGAACGAGTCCAGAGGTACGTGAGAAGAGAGAAGGCAAAAATCAAAGCTGAGAACGAGCTCGCAGAGCAGAAGCCTCCTTTGACATCCTAAAAGCACTCTTTACATAAGTCCCCATGGCGACTCAAGGTCCCCTTCCTAGTCAGATTCGTCCTAGAAATATTGATGACCGGCTAGCAAATGTGGTCCCATTGCAAGTTTTTAAGGGAGAGTACAATGAAGACCCTGATCTTCATGAAGCAGAATTCATGGTAGCATGTGTGGCTAACAATGCCAGAATCCCTAAGCATTGGTTAGCAATATTCCCCGCCACTTTCAAGGGCGCGGCATTTCAGTGGTATGAGAGACAAGCAGCAGGAACTTTTGGCACATGGGACGACCTGAAGTTGGCCTTCCTCACTAAATTCAGGCGTGAAGGTTTTGAAGAGCGGATGTAAAAGGAGTTCATGAACCTTAATTAGTCAGTCCTTTGGAGAAAGAGTAGAAGCTTATGTCCACGAATGGAATCCATCCTGAAGAGATGGACTAACCATCATTTGGACGAAGGTATCCAAAAAGGAGTGTTTCTCAGAGGCCTACAACCAGAAGTTCGCAAGTTTGTGGAATTGAGAAGACCAATCAATCTGCAAGCTATAGTGGAAGGTACAAGATTGTATGACGAAGTTGAAGCAAGGCTGTCAATGACTCTAGGAAGAGGAGTCTTACCTCCTCCCATGCCAGGAATGGTATACCCACCAAATGCAGTCCCATGGACAGTTCCCTATCCCTATCCCCAGATGCAACTAATCCACAGTGGTTGCCATAGACAACAGTGCCTCAAATGATGGTTCAACCACAACAAAAGTGGTCTCAAACAGTTCCTCCAATGGCGACTCAACAACAGTGGAACCCTACCAACTGGAATCAACAACCCCAAGTCTCAACAGGAGCTCTGAATGAGAACTAGAACATAGGACCTTCTTGATCAACCGAACCAATGTATGCAGTAATTACAGAAGCTTCCCAAAACCCTACTACAAGTACTTCAGGAGGTGAAAATCTGAAGGACTACTTATCCAACTCAGTTACAAGTATCAAGAAAGAGCTTATGGATGTGATTTCAGAGCAGCTACAGACACTGAAGGTGAATACCGCCAATATATCTACCCCTACAAGAGTTGGGAGAGACATGATGCACTCTAATACATGGTGCAAAAAGTGTCATCAAGCGGGACATTTAGCCACTGAATGTACCCGAAAACCAGCCATTCCTGGAGCCTTCTGTTCCTACTGTTTACGCAAGAACCATACATAAGATATTTGCTCTCTGAAAGAGATGCATTAACGAAGACAAAATGATGAAAATGCAAGATTCAACTTGCTAGAATCCAAAATGACTACACAGGATATTGGACCAAAGCCTAGGTAGTTTGGTCCTAATTTCGGTCCAAGGAGGTTTCCCTCTCAAAGTTACAAAGGATGACAGTCTAGCAGTGGTAAGAGACCAGAGGTGGAATGTTACAGGTGTGGAGAAAAGGGACATATCTCCCCAAATTGTCCAAACCGATCTGTGGACTACAAGCCCTTATGCACTCGATGCAAAGGTGAATGCCACACTACAAAGGACTGTCCAAGTCCAGCCCTTGTAAAGGCCTATGCCACTGATAGCCAACAAAAGGCACAAGAGCCTACCTCCAATTTGGTAGAGTTGGAAGTTGCCGCTGTCACGCCGACCAAGAAGAAGGAGCCAATTGTACAGAATGAAAATAACTCTCCTGCCAAGTCTATGAAGTTCAACTTGTCAATAGAGGGACAGAGCAGTACAGGACAGAACAGTGCAGTACTACAGAGCACTGTAGTGCTACAGAGAGTCATAGAGATAGTCCTAGAAACAAGACCAGAAGTCTAGGAGATAGACGATACAGAAGCACCTCCAAAAATAGAAGTGCCGATGCTACCATTGTTAGAAGAAAAAGGAAAGATGAAAATGGGGGTAGCCCCATTCCCCAACCGACTGGAGAAGCCTGTGGATCCTATCAAAGAATATGACCTGGTCAAAGACCTAGACACTTTTAAACCAAACCTAACATTTCGACAGTTACTGATGCTGTCTCCCAATTGCCGAAAGAAATTCAAAAGCATCTTGACAAGAAGATGTGGACTAAGGATTGTTCCTTCAACAGTGACCAAGACCCATAAGGCCCGGGAGCCTGTAAAGGAAGTAGATGTGGCTAATGCTTTTCTAGATCCTGGAACCCCAGATATTAGCGTATGGATTGAAGGATGCTTTATTTCAGATGGATTGATTGATGAAGGCTCATCAGTAAACATAATGACGGATGTGACAATGAAGGACTTAGGGTTGTAAGGAATTCAACTACATAGTGGCTTATCAGATTGGTGGACCAAAGTAGAATCAAACCATTGGGCATCCTCCCATACGTAAAAACAACCCTTGCCGGAAGAGACTATTGGTGGCTGACATATTTGGTGGTCAAACCAAATTCTTATGGGACCTCATACCCTCTGCTATTGGGAAGACCTTGGCTTTTTGAAGTGAGAGCTAGGACGGACTGGTTCAAAGGAACCCTGACCCTAGGTAGAGGACCCAACAAAGTGGTGTTGAAGTTGTATGGATCACAAAAAGGCAATGGATCCACATCCATCGAAGTCATAACTAACTCCTCCAACGAGGTAACAGATGGTACATCAGGAGATGAAGAGGCTGTTAAACAGATCTTTCCTAAGAAAACAGAGGCATAGTCCCTAAGCCAACTACCAAGGGAAGCAAAGTCCTTGTCCATGTGAGAATATCTCCTGCCTCAACTTGAATTGACATCTGAAATCACCTCTCACAGTGAAATAGAAGCATGGATGTACTGTTCTTCCTGTTACATGACAGTCACAGAGATAAAACAGAGACAGAATAGATACACAACAGAGACAGTCACAGAAGCAATAACAGAGACAGTCACAGAAGCAGTAACAGAGACAATCACAGATACAGAGACAGAGCAGATGCATGACAGAGCAGAAGCAGAGTCAGAGACAGAACCAGAGACAGTCATAGAGATAGTGACTGTAACAGAGATAGAAGCAGAAGCATATGCAGAGGCTGAAGATATGTTCTTCTCCTACAAAGCCTCTACAGAAGCAGAGGTAGAGCCTCCAAAGGAAGAGGATGAAAATGATGAGGAAGAAAACGAAGTAGGTTATGAAAGTGTAGATGAAGAATTTCCTCTAATAACAGATGATCTTGTTGATATCCCTATTACAGAGATCTCAGAGGCCGAAGATCTCACGGTGCTGGATGAGATGACCATGGTTTCATTTGGGTTGATCAATGGACCACAAAGTATGCAGAATCTGTATAAGCAATGGATTAAAAGCATAAAAATTAAGTTCACTAGTGGCTCCTGTCGCCTTGACCGTTCATTCCAGAGAAAAGATGATGATGATGCTTCCTACCAATAGAACCTATTGACATAGAGGATCCTGATTCCCCTCCTCCATTGGTCATTCAGCGGAAGCGCTTGAAGTGTGTGACAGATAAAACTCCCTCAGTCCTTCCTTCAGTCACAGTCTCTGCTACATTTGGTAGTGACCTCCCTGTCTACCTTACATGCAATAATTTATTCAGGGCACATAGAGAGGATTCTTTGGAAATATCAGTTTCTTCACTGAACAGTTTAGTGTTAGGAGATGCTATTCCATTCCTTTGTAATGACATCCAGAGTTTGATTGAACTCTCAGTGAACAGCTTGTACTCAATAGTTATATGCTTCTTTCTATGAAGAATTGATGCAGTCCAAAGACCAGTTGCATAAGGCAACCTTAGAGTTAGCCTCTGCTAAAGACACTCTTGCCAATCTGCTTAAGTAGATGGAGTAGCAGACCCAAATGATTGAGACCTAGAGAGAAGAAATATCTTCTTTGAAGATTTAGTTAACAGAAGCTTAGTCTGAGGTCACTAAAGTCTCGGAGGAGAAAGAGAGAATGTCCAAAGAAGCTCAAGAGTTTCAGACTCTTTTAGATGCAAAACTATCAGCTTTGCAGACCGCTCATAATACATTGGAATCACAAGCTTCCTAGATTAAGCAGGACCAATTGACATAGTCACGATCCATTCCTCCAAGCCCCAATGTTCCTATGATTCCTTCTATATCTTAGCAGGACTTGGTAATTCTCCAGAGATAGGCCACATTATGTCTCTTGTTTCAAGATAAAGTGAAAAGATTGCAGTCCAGGATGGATTTGTTATGGTCATCATTTGAGCATTTTCAGGAGTATGTTCCTCCAGACCATTCTTTCTTTGTCCACTATCAGTTGTTGCAGAAGTTGGCCTTCTATATGAAGCTTTCAACGATGGATCTCCCTCTTCCGGAGGATGGTTGGAGTGGGGCTTGGTCTTCTAATTTGCTAACAGAAGTGGTCCGTATGGTTTTTGAAGATTCTGTGACAACGGATACCATGTTGTTGTCTTACATGTATCTACGAGGTGATCTATTGATTTCAGATGATGTAGATCTGGCTTGCTATGTGGGGGATGTAGTTTTGCAAGCTGTCTTATATGTCAACTATTTGGAGTTGAGGATAGAAGACATGTTTCAGTGTTATTATTCTAAAGTGGCTATTTGCCCTGACAATTCATGGCATTCAATGATTGATTATGTGGTCTTGAATCAACGTCAAAATACAGCTTCTACTAATGTGCTATCTTACCTCTCACTTTCCAACTCAGCAGCTATCTTACCTCTCCTTTTCCAACCTCAGGGTTTTTCTCAAATTCATGAATTGTCAGGGCAAGTAGCCACTTTAGAAGAATAACACTGAAACATGTCTTCTATCCTCAACTCCAAATAGTTTACATATAAGATATCTTGCAAAACCACATCCCCCACATACCAAGCCAGATCTACATCATCTGAAATCAACAAATCACCTCGTAGATACATGTAAGATAGCAACATGGTATTCGTCCTCACAGAATCTTCAAAAACCATACGGACCACTTCTGTCAGCAAATCAAAAGTCCAAGCCCCACTCCAACCATCCTCCAGAAGAGGGAGATCCATCATTGAAAGCTTCATATAAAAGGCCAACTTCTGCAAACTAATACTGGACAAAGAAAGAATGGTCTAGAGGAACATACTCCTGAAAGTGCTCAAATGTAGACCATAACAAATCTATCCTGGACTACAATCTTTCCACTTTATCTTGAAACAAGGGACATAATGTGGCATGTCTCTGGAGAACTGTCAAGTCTTGCTGAGATATAGAAGGAATCATAGGAACATTGGGGCTTGGAGGAATGGACCGTGATTGTGTGAGTTGGTCCTGCAATTGCTTAATCTGGGAAGCTTGTGATTCCAGTGTATTATGAGCAGTCTGCAAAGCTGATAGTTTTGTATCTAAAAGATTTTGAAACTCTTAAGCTTCTTTGGACATTCTCTCTTTCTCCTCCGAGACTTTAGTGACCTTTGAGATTGAGCTTCTGTTAACTGAATCTTCAAAGAAGATATCTCTTCTCTCTGGGGTCTCAATCATTTGGGTCTGCTGCTCCATGTTCTTAAACAGATCGGCAAGAGTGTCTTTAGCAGAAGCTAACTCTGAGGTTGCCTTATGCAACTGGTCTTTGGACTACATCAATTCTTTATAGAATGAAGCATATAACTATTGAGCACAAGCTGTCATCACTGAGAGTTCAATCGAACTTTGGATGTCATTACAAAGGAATGGAATAGCATCTCCTGACACTAAACTGTTCAGTGAGGGAACTGATATTTCCAAAGAACCCTCTCTATGTGCCCTGAATAAATTGTTGCATGTAAGGTAGGCAGGGAGGTCATTGCCAGATGTAGCAGAGAATGTGACTTAAGAAAGGACTGAGGGAGTTTTATCTGCCACACACTTCAAGCGCTTCCACTGAATGACCAATGGAGGAGGGGAATTAAGATCCTCTACTCTTGTGAAGGTGGAGGGGGAGGAACTGGATCAGATGGAGGAGGTGGAAGCACACCCTTCTTAAGGCCGGAATATGTCAATAAAGCATATAAGTAGGAACCATAAGTGATATTTGTGACATTTCCTTTGGTCACTTTGACAAAATGTTGGTCCATCTTCGTAAGCAGGTAAGTACTCCAATCAATGGCCACCCCTTTTAACACCAAGGAGTTCTTTGGACAAATAATGAGATGGTGTTTTGGCAGGCATAAACCTGTCTTGGAGGAACTGGCAGACTAACTTCCAAGAAGGATCAGTGATCATGGAAAAAGACACTCCAAAAGTATTAATCACTTTCTTGACATCCATAATCTTTTTGGTCTGCTTCTGTAACAGCTTGATAATCTCATCATTGGAGAAAAATTGTCTGGCTGTAACAAAGGGTTCTCCTTTGTAGGGAAGAGACAAAGCCTTCCCTAACCCTCTAGGTATCAACACCATGGAAGTACCATGAACTAGGCCCGACTTCTTATTGTATGATGCAAGAAACTCATCACACAGGGATGGATCATCTGGAATCAATGCTGACCAACGAGACATACTGGATAGGAGGAGGAGCGTGAGGCGCCATTCAGATGGAAAACACACACACCACAAACACATACAATCACAAAGAATGTCTGCAAAACAACCAAAATAGCTATAAAAAAGAAATTGATCAAAAGAAGTATACACACACATAGACATAACTAACCAATTGACCACCCCAAACAACCCACATTCTAGAAAATATTCGGCATGAACTCTACATATATGTGACTGAAAACTTCATGCGATGCAACAAACAGGCACTCAAGACCCCGTACCAGGCAAAAAAGAAAGAAAAACTTCAAACCGCACCCATAAACATAGCACATAAGCAAACCATTATACCATAAAAACCTAATTAGGACCTAACCATAACTTTGACAAAAAATTTCAGCTAAGAGGACTTTACGTGTCCATCCCACGAAGCGTGTTTATTAAAAAGGGAGAAAAAAGTACAATGAAGGAAAATGGTTTTAGTGAAGGGTTCATTTTAAGAAATTATTAACAATGGGTGACATTTTATTAAGTTATAAACCTTAATAAGAAAACGGCGGTTTCTTCTTAAAATTTTAATTACAATTAATTAGGTGAAATGGTGCTTTAACGAAACCCGAGCTGCGATTCCCAGACTGGGATCTCTAAATGCAAATTCATTAATTAAAAATTAATAGTTATATGCAGCGCTTTTTTGCCATCGCATACTTTTTTGTGACGGCTGGTTCATTTTTTAATTAAAAAACAAGGTGCCTCTGAAGCGCATGTAGCACGTGTAAAGTGAACGATTGGTTGATTTTTAATTATTAAAAACTGTGTGTTTAGTGTGAGCGCGGGTGAAAAAGTGGGTGAATAAAGTTCATTTTAACAATTAACTGTGGTTAAGAGATAATAAAAATGAATAAAGCTAAAAAATAAATACTTAGTAGGGGTGTGTATGCAATAGAGTGAAGGCGCACTGAGTAGTCCCAAAGGGAAGGAATCTAGTCAAAAAAGCAAAAACCACCGACTAGAAAAAATAAAACACCTTAGTGTTTTTGCGTTATTTTCATTTTTTGATTTGTTTATTTTTTTGTGTTGGTTTTTGCTTTTTTTTAATAATGGGATTTTTAAAGGTGTATTTGTATTTTGTATATAGTGTTTGGTGTTGTTTTGTTTTCTTTTTTTCTTTTTTTCTTTTTTTTAAAAATAATTAAAACGAGATATAGAACACATGAATATATTGTGAAGTGTAAGAGTGGAATTTCAGCAATCCAACAAGTGTCAACAATGTGTTTAATTCATCCATGATTTTTCAACTGATTTTTGGAATTTAAAATGATTTTTCATGAGGTGAGGTATTAAATTTAGGATTTTGGCTTCAAATAATACTTTTGGCCATTTATGGAAGAATTTTTAATTGAGAAATTATTGGCAAAAGGGACAAGGGGGTTTGTAAAAAAAAATGGATTTTTTTTTGGAAATATTTTTAAAATTTTATCAAAATTTAATGAATTTTTCTCATTTTGCATGTATTTTTGGAAGAATTTTAAACTTTTGAATTTTTTGTAATTTATTTTCATGAATTTTCACTTTAGAAAATATTGCAAATGATTTCAGCAATGTTGAAATTTTTTAAAAGATTTTTTTTACATTTTAAATAAATTGTAAATAAATTTTAATAAATTTTTGAATTTTTTAGGTGTTTTATGTGTATTTTTATGTATGATGCATGACTTTTCAGAGTTCGGAGAGTGCTCAGGTGAACATGCCTCCGTTCTCGTTGGTAATATCTATATTTTATCTCGTTCAAGCTTGTATTCATTGGGTCGTGGTGTTGGAACATGTCTGGTTACCTCATGTTATCATGCATGTCCATTGTGCGGGCTACAGTTAGACTCCCAAAGGTCACAAACCATGAAGAAGATGGTATATCAAGGACACGCCGCTTTCTTGCCAGAGAATCATGAATGCAGGGAAGGTTTTCTTGGACGACCTCCAACACATATGAACGCTGCAAGCTAGTACGAGCTGAAAATGGTCAACACGGAGTCATATCCAAACGGAATGCGGTGGTTCTCAGTTTTCTACGAGTTGCCATATTGGACCCACTTACAGGTCAACCACTTGTTCGATCCCATGTATATTTTCAAGAATGTGGGTAGCTTCCTATGGGACCACATCATAGGAAAGAGAGACACTATAGGGGCACGAATGGATTTGAAGGAGGTAGGTAAGATGGAGGCGCTTTGGCCGCAGTCAAGTGCTGATGGTCGCGTGCAGCTACCTCGCGCTCCTTGGGTTTTGTCCACTAAAGAAGATCACATTGTGAAGCAAGTAGTCAAGTCTATCCACACTCCTACGAGTATGATGCATTCTCTCAAGTCTGCATTTTCTAAAGACGACCAATTATTAGGGCTAAAATCCCATGACTGGCATAAGATATGTCAGGTTTGTACTACGAATGGATTGTAATTGGCGTGTGCATTTTGCTATTTGGAGTGTAGCCATCATTCATAATGCTTTCTCATTTGTGGAAGTTTGTACTACCGATCGCGATCGGAGGATGTCTTACTCTAGAAATACGCGGGGCCATTTACAGGTTGTCGACTTTGGTGCAATGGATCTCACAGAAGGAGATTAAGACGTCCTCTATTGAATCCGTGAGGCGGGGAGCAGTAGAGACGGTCTGTCTCTTTGAGAAATGCCTGCCCACCAGCATGCTCACAATACAAATCCACCTTCTTGTGCATCTTGTAGATGAAGTGGAGATTGCTGGACCTGTCCATACGCGATGGATGTTCTTCTTGGAGCGCTTCATGAAAACCCTGAAAGGCTTTGTGTGATGAGCTCGGCCAGAAGGTAGCATGGCTGAAGGTTGGTTGGTGTCTGAGGCGCTAGTGCATATTTCACAATGGCTACCAACGGTGGATCTAGACAACGAAATGCTATGGTCTCACTGAAGGACGATGATAGACTGACTGGAGATGTGGTGGTTGGAAATGGGGTAGAAAAAAGAATGGATGCCTCAATGGAGGAGAAGGTGAATCGCTTTTGTATGTTGCACCATGCCTCTATGGAGATGTGGCTCGCCAAGTACCAGATCGCTAAGCAAGATCGAGAGGAAGCACGATGTGAATTCCGATGTAGTACACGTCATCGACTGATTCGATATCCTAAGGGCATGGAGGAGATGCCACGGTTCATGTCAACGCGATGGTTGCATGGAGCTTTGACCGCAGCGTCTCGCGAAGGGACAGAGGTCTCAATGGAGGAGTGGGAATTATCAAGGGGATGTAGTCCAAAGGTGATGAGGTGTTTAGGATTTGTTGTATCTAAATATTATATGCGACATCTAATTTGAGTGTTTCAATGTACAGTACAAAATATATAGTGTAGCATGGTTTTTTTATATTTGTTGTTAGAGGTGTTTGAGGGTTTTGAAATACCTGTCACTGCATAGGAACGACTGGTAATAATTGCAATTGCATAGGAATGGCGGTAACCACCACACGGACAAGTCGAACACACGTCCCCACGCGTGAACGCCGGTGAGCCATACCTGTACACTCATGCACACCGAGAGGGTCACACAGCGTGGGAACAGGGGAGGGAGAGGGGAGGGAGAGGGGAGGGTTTCTGCAGGTGGAGAGGGGGGTGGGTGGGAAGGGGGGCTAAAAAGGGTAACTGGGGTTAGTGGGTTAAGGGTTAGGGAGACTGTGGTTAGGTGGGGTAGGGTTAGAAAAACTGTGGTTAGGGGGAGGTAAAGTTGGGGGGGGGGGGGGGGGGGGGTAAATCTAGAAAGGAGGGCTAACAATGGGGGGGTGAAAATAAGGGGGGTAAAATTGGGGGGGGGGGTAAAATTGGAGGGGGTTGGTAAAAGTATAGTGGGGAGGTCAAAGGAGGGGTGGTCGATGGGGTGCCCAAAAGGAGGAGGTGGGCAAGAGGCGTCGAGAGAGGGCCAAGGAGAGTGGGAGAGGACAGAAGGAGGTGGAAGTGGGGGAGGAAGCGCAACGGCGGTGGGGGAGAGGGCAGAGAGGAGGTGGAAGTGGGGGAGGAGAGGAGGCAGCGGGGGCGAGAAGGTGGAGAGGAGGAAGGCGGTAGGAGATGTAGACAGCGGAGGAGGGCGAAGAGGAGGCGGGCGGGAGAGGTGACAACAGGCGGGGCGGAGGAGTGGGACAGGTCGCCGCAGGTGGGGGGCGAGGAGGTGGAGAGATGGCTGGTGGGAGAGGACGGAGAGGAGGCGGGCAGGAGGGGCAGCAAAGGGCGAGGAGGATAGGGTAGGGAGGGGCAGCGAAGGGCGAGGAGGATAGGGAAGGGAGGGGCAGCGAAGAGTGAGGAGGAGAGAGGGAGATGGAGACAAAGGACAGGCGAAGAAGATGGAGCCCAAACAGGTACGTCAAATTTTTTTTTTTGGTAGTTTTGATTTTTTTTTCGTTGTATTTTTCATTGTTTTATTATTATTATTCATTTTTATTATTTATTTATTTTTCAAATTATTCTTTTTCTTTTTTTATTTTTCAGTGTAATTTCATTTGTGTTTTGCAAATTTTGTGGATTTTTGTGTTGTTTGTTTTTATTTTATTTTATTTTTTATTTAAAGGGGGATTTTTTTTTTGTTTTTTTCCCTTTAAATGTAGGTTGTTTTTTTAAAAATGATTGTTTGTTTATGGGTGTGTGTGTGTGTGTTTTTTTTTTATTTTTTTTAAAAAAATATTGTTTGTTTTGTTTTGTTTACTTGTTTTTTTTTTGTTTTTGTTTTTTTTTTAAAAGATAAATTGGTTATGGGTGTGAAAAAGGGGTGCACCCTCGTCCCACGCGCATGCGTGGGGCGGGAGTAAAAAACATTTGCATCGGCGGGATCAGACAGGGCAGGGTCGGGGATGGGCGAGGCACCGAGGTCATAGGGCGACCCAAGGAGCGTAAAACCAAAAACATGCGCGTTCACGCGCGATACGAAAAATGCAGCCACACGGCAAAAAGGAAGAAAAATTAATAAAACTCAAACCGTACGTCGGATCGAAAAACCATAAAAAAGAAAAATGTGTCGAGAGACAAGGGAAAGATGATAGAAAAATGCAACACCAGTTCCGAGGCAAAATCAGGGTGTTCACATGAGAGAAACACAAGAAACAAGCCCGAAAACACATACATGTATTAATACCGAAAAATTCGCGCATCGGAACGAAGTGTAGAAAGAAGGAAAATTGTGTAGGACAATGTGTTCAACAACCCTATCATGGCAAAACACAGTTCCGATCAAGATAGGATGTGTTCACATGGGAAAAACCCCAAAAACAGACTCGAAAATTAATATGAAAAGAACTGTGTACAGGAATAGAGGAAAATAAAAAGAAAAAATGTTTATAAGAAAGAGATTCATAGGGCCGAGGCATCAAAACTCAGGTTGGGGGAAATTAGGGGGGGTTCATATGGAGAAGATACAAAAAATGCACCCGAAAACACTCTAAAAAATTAATAACTAAAAATTCGACAGTCGAAAGAGGGGGAAGGAAAAAGGAAAAAGTGAGGAAAAGGCTGGTGGGACATGGCTGTCAAGTTAAACTGGAATTTTGGTGAAAAGAGGGTAGGTTCACATGGAAAAATATAAAAAATAGGCACGAAAAGGGTCTGAAAACCCGCAAAAATTAATAACGGATAAATCGTGCATCGGAATGACAGGGAGTAAAAATGAAAAATATAAGAAGGAATGGATAGAATAGGACTGGCACATCAAATCAGGGTTCCGAAGCAAAAAAGACGCGTTCACATGGAAAATCCTCAAATTTACGGGAATTGCTTTAAAAATTAATAACTTTAGAACCATTTATCGCAATAGGGGTTGGTAAAAATGAAAAATGGGCAGTTCAAAGGGACGAACAGGGTGGTAAGGTTGGAGGTGATGCTTAGTAAACATAGGATGCGTTCGCATGAAAGAGCGTGAAAACAAAGGGGAAAAGGAAATAGAGAAGGAGCGACTCCAAGGGAGGGGGCAAAGTAGACGGGGGGTGGGTAAGGGACCCCATCAGGGTAAAATGAAGTCATGGCAGAGATGCATGATCATAGCAGGATATATGCAACATAGACGCGCAAGTACACATCCCTACGCTTAAAACCTTAACAGGAAGGGTAAACCGAACATCAAGGGCCTAGTACCACACATCAGACCAACCACGAATGTCCCATACTTAAGACATGACCGTCATTGAGAAATAGAAGGTGTAGGGTTAGAAAAACTTGGCCCATATAGTGCCGAGGAGGAATGTCGACTACCGAGGTTGCGTCTTGTATCGTTGTCGGCTGTAGGAGGTAGCCAGGTGTCTTCACAGCACATGTCCTTCGTCCTTCGTGGCAAAGACCACGTGGTAGCACCTAGGGGTATTTGGTTGAAGAAATCACAGGAAATTCGTTGATGGCAAGGGACATTGCACTCAATACACAATCACTCAAATGGAATGAAAGAGCAGCCACTCGCCCCATTACTATCATCACTCGAGGACATAATGATGGAAACCCAGAGCTTACACCTGGTTTAGGAATCAACAAGGGAATGGTATAAAGGGAGTATGCCATGGTGCACAATTAATGGTGCATCAGTGTATCCAACCCGTCTGGCATAAGTTGCATAAGTGCAAGCGCAGGAAGGCCAGGGAGCCTCGCAGTGGAGTGTTTAGAATAGAGTGATGTGTCCTGTGCTGATAGCAGAGACCCATCTCGTGGGTGCATAGGGAAACAAGAATGTACCTAAATCCAACGGTCGTAACGTCCCTCAATCCTCATCTCTCAATAATTGATTGAAGAAACACAAGTCACACTCAGCCCACCCTCTGTCTCACGCTATATTGAAAGATATAGAGGGCAACCCATTTCAAAAACCCATTGATGTAATCCTCACCATCACTTATGCAGAGGTTGTATGCCTTGTGCGCTTTTGATGGTGCAACTGTGCATCCCGCCTTGTGCCAGCATACAGTGCAAGAAGGAAGGCCAAGGAGCCTTATGGTGATGCATGATCATAGCAGGGTATATGCATGGGGATATGCAACGTAGACGCGTAGGGACGCGTCCCCACACTTAAAACCTTAGCAGGAAGGGTAAACCAAACATCAAGGACCTAGTACCACACATCAGACCCCACGAATGTCCCCACGCTTAAGACATGACCATCACTGAGAAACAGAAGGTGTAGGGTTAGAAAAACTTGGCCAATATTGTCGAGGAGGAATGTGGACTATTGAGGTTGCGTCTTGTATTGTTGTCGGCTGTAGGAGGTACCCAGATGTCTTCACAGCTCACGTCCTTCGTCCTTCGTGGCAGGGACCATGCGGCAGCACCCAAGGATGTAGCTCGTTGAAGGAATCGCAGGAAATTCGTCAATGACGAGGGATATTGCACTCAACTCACGATCACTCAAAGGGAATGAAAGAACAGTCACTCGCCCCATTACTAACATCACTCGAGGAAATAATGATGAAACCCAGAGCTCACACCCGGTTTAGGAATCGACAAAGGAATGGTGCACAGGGAGTATGCCAGGGTGCACAATTAATGGTGCATCACTGTCTCCAACCCCATCTAGTATAAGTGCAAGTAGGAAGGCCAGGGAGCCTCACAGTGGAGTGTACAGAACAGAGTGATGTGTCCTGTGCTGATGGCAGAGACCCATCCCGTGGGTGCAAAGGAAAACAAGAATGTACCTAACTCCAATGGTCGTAATGTCCCTCAATCCTCACCTCTCAATAATTGATTGAAGAAACACCAGTCACACTCAGCCCACCCTCTGTCTCACGCTCTATTGAAAGATACAGAGGGAAACCCGTTCCAGAAACCCATTGATGTAATCCTCACCATCACTTGTGTAGAGGTTGTATCCCTTGTGCGCTTTTGATGGTGCAACTGTGCATCCCGCCCTGTGCTAGCATACAGTGCAAGAAGGAAGACCAGAGAGCCTTATGGTGCAGTGCACAGGAAAAGATTGTGCATTGTGCATTGAGAGGCCCATCCCGCGCGTGCAACACTTCGTTCACACATCTCACCTCTCATTTGATTTGAAGGGAAAGATTGGTCACTCACCCCACCCTCTGTCTCACGCTCTGATAGATACAGAAGGCAGCCCATACTCACGTCCCCATCCTATTAGGATAAGGCTCACATCACTCAAGGGGTTGGTGATGAAGATAATGGCCGTGGTTGTTGTCATTAGGATCTTGAAGACGATGCGTACCTAGGGAGGCAGCCTACAAATCTCATACTTCAATGATTTGTAAGAAAGTCGTTTGTTAAGAAGGACAGACGGAGTGATATTGCAGAGACAGCGTACCAAGGGAGGTGGCTACAAAGTACGTGCTGAAAAGATTGGCTGATGAATCAGCTATCCTAAACTGCGGGGTGTTACCACCTTTTTCACAGTCAGCTTTCCGCCCAAGGGTATTTCCACCTTTTCTTGGAACGAGACCTGTTATGACAGGGAATTTCTTCATTTTCTCCCATAACAGTTTTGTTTGTTTTTTTTTGTTTTTTTTCCTTTTTTTATTTTTTTTCTTTTTTTTGTGAAGAAAGAGAATGGTAGAAATACCATGTGTCAGGAGCAACCTCGCCATCGTTGTTGGATTAGACGAGAAGAGAACAAGGTCGGGTTGAGATGTATCTGCGAGGGGTTATCAGAATGAGACCATCTCATGAGGAGAATCATAAGGGCTATCAGAAGCACGATGAGAAGGACAGTGTGACACCCAAAAGGGAGAGGGTAAGTTGACTGTGATTGTCAAGATCCCCAGTAGGGAAGTACTTCTTCAGACGATAGCCATTGATCAGGAAAGGATTATCAGAGGCATCAATGGTCTGCACCTGAACAGAGCCGTTAGGATTGATAGCAAGTACCTTGTATGGGCCCATCCACCGTTGTTGAAGCTTGCTAGGAAACTTTGCTAAATCTCGAATCATAGGCTAGGAAAAGATCACCTTATTTGAACTCCTTGTGCTTGAGGAAATTGTCATGATAGGCCTTGCGTCGCGCTTGAGTGGTTTCATGCATTGTAGGGCCATCCGCCGTATCTCATCCAAGCATTCCAAGTACAGGAGGCGGCGTTGCAGTGAGTCATCATCTCCCAAGCGTTCTTTAACTGCCACTCGCAAAGAGGGCAATTCCAACTCAACAGGGAAGATGACTTTTATACCATACACTAACTGGAAAGGGGTCTATCCTATAACTGCCTCATGGGAGGTTCTGTATGCCCAGAGGGCCTCTGTAAGTCAATCATCCTAGTCACAACGATGTGCAGCAATCGTTCTTGTCAGGATCGAGCAAAGGATGTGATTGGTGACTTCAACTTGGCCATTGTCTTTGGGGTAATAAGGAGTGGACTTGCAATGGCAGATCTTATATAGCTCTGTCAGCTCCTCCATAATTTTGTTAAGGAAATGAGTACCTCTATCACTTACTAGCTCGAGGGGACTGCCAAAATGGGTGATAATATTCTCGTACATGAACAGGGCTATGCTGTTACCATCGTCCCTCTTCAAAGCTTTAGCTTCACACCACTTTGTGACATAATCCGTACACACTAAGATGTATATGTTCTGCTTCCATCTGGTGGGTGGATCAATGGGACCCACAAAATCAACCCCCCACTTCTCGAATGGCTTCAGGGAAAGAATGGGTTGCAGTGGCATGGTACTTGTTTTGGTGGGTTTCCTCGTTGACAAGCATCACATCTCTTACAGTAGTCATATGCATCCTTGTGGAGGGTCGATCACCAGTATCCTGTTAACAAAGCCTTCCTAGCTGTCGCTTCTCCTGCGAAGTGTCCACCACATGGTTCATCATGGCATGTTTTCAATACTATGCCGATTTCATACCTTGCAACACATCTTCGCAATACTTCATCTTTGCCTTTCTTGTACATTGCACCGCCTAGCAAGGTGTAGGGGGCTGATTCTAACAGAAGCTTCTTCTTCTTACAACTTGAGATACCAGGAGGATATTGTTGAGTTGCCAGGAGGTTGGCTATGTCTGCATACCAAGGAGTAACTATTTCAACTAGAAAAAAGGAAGCATCAGAAGAAGGTCAGGATCATCCTATTCCTCTTCTGCAGTCTGAGGGATCCGTGATAGATGATCGGCTAGGACATAGGAATGGCCATGCTTAGTGACCACTTCAAAATCAAACTCCTAGAATAGGAGTAAGCATCTCATCAGTCGTCCTTTAACATCTGCTTTGTTCATAAGGAAGGACAAGGCTTCATGATCCACGTAAAACTTGAAATGCGTTGACAACAGATAGTGTCGAAACTTCTCCAGTGCAAACACCATTGCCAAACATTCAAGCTCTCACTGTATAGTTCCATTCCCTATCAGTGACCTTTCCATGAGCATAGTATATTGGCTTATCTAATTTAGAAGGGCCCTTTTGACATAGGACAACACTTAGCCCTTCAACTGATGCATCTGTGTGCACATAAAACTCCTTCGTCCAATCATGAGGCTGCAAGATAGGTGCTTGGATAAGGCACTATTTTAGGGTATTAAAGGCTTCTTCACAGTCATCAGTCCAAAGGAAATCAACATCTTTCCTTAGGAGCTTGTGCAGAGAAGCGGCCTTAGTTGCAAAATATGCAATAAATCCTAAGAAGATGCCAAAGACACATTTGTCGGGGTTGACAGAAATCCCATACTCTCGGCATTTGTCAAAACATTGCTCTTGGTGTCCCCAGTGCTCACGGATCAAACTATAGACACAGAAGTCATCAAGATACACCTCAATGAAATCATGTAGATGATTCTGGAAGGTAGCCATCATTACTTGTTGGAAGGTGGTAGGAGCATTACAGAGCCCAAATGGCATCACTCTATAGGCATAGATCCCTCATTCTGTGGTGAAGATTGTTTTGGATTGGTCTTCTTCTACAATTTGGACTTGGTTATATCTGCTGAATCCATCCAAGAGGGAATACAGCTCATGGCCTGCCACTGTGTCCAATAGTTGGTCTGTAAAAGGAAGAGGGAAATGATCCTTCTTCATCTTCGAATTGAGCTTCCAAAAGTCCACACATATTTGAAGTTTCCTGTTCTTCTTGGGTACTACCACAATGGGTGAAACCCATTCACTATTAGCCACGAGATAAATGAACTATGCTTCAAGAAGTTTCAATAATTCAGCCTTCATGGGAGCAGAATAATTAGGATTCATAGGTCTTTGTCTTTGCCTTATAGGTTTGGCATCAGGCTCTAGGTCAATGTGATGTTGGCATACTGGGGAATCAATTCCCTTTAGATCTTTATATGACCAAGTAAACACGTCTAAGTTCTCTTTGAGTAGGTCTTGCAGGACCACTAGTTCCTCTTCTGGAAGATTGAGGCCCACTTTTAAGTGACGTTCAGTACCGTCAATATCCAAGAACGTTACTTGTCTTTTACCTTCCACCTCATGGATAAATGTCCCATAGATGGCTTCTCGATAAAGGTCCTTGACTCTTTCAAGAGAGTAGTATTCTTGTTTGATGTTCCACTAGAACCAGTGTCCTCCTTCTGAACAGATGACTCATTTGTGTGTTGAGGTTACTGGAAGGGTATTAGAGATTTGATTGCTTTTGTGTGGGTGGTGATTTCTTTTGGACTTAGGGATTCATCTTCAGAGGATGTGTTCAGGAATGTCACATAGCACAGACCTTCTAGAAGCTGAGGTTTTGATAGCTCTGGCTTCTGTTTTGGCAGGAGGGATCATCGTCGTCTTTTCTCTGGACTGAATGGTCAGGGCGACAGGAGCCACTAGTGAACTTAATTTTTATGCTTTTAATCCATTGCTTATACAAATTCTGCATACTTTGTGGTCCATTGATTAACCCAAATGGAACCATGGTCATCCCATTATCCAGCACCCTGAGATCTTCGGCCTCTGAGGTCTCTGTAGGGACATCAACAAGATCATCCATTATCAGAGGAAATTCTTCATCTGCACTTTCATAACTTGCTTAGTTTTCTTCCTCATCATTTTCATCCTCTTCCTCTAGAGGCTCTGTCTCTGCTTCTGTAGAGGCTCTGTAGGAGAAGAACAGATCTTCTACCTCTGCATCTGCTTTTGCTTCTGTCTCTGTTACAACAGTCACTATCTCTGTGATTGTCTCTGGTTCTATCTCTGACTCTGCTTCTGCTCTCTCTTTGTTCTGAATCTGCTCTGTCCTTGTATCTGTGACTATCTCTATTACTGCTTTTGTGACTGTCTCTGTTACTGTTTCTGTGACTGTCTCTACTTTGTATCTATTTTGTCTCTATTCTGTCTCTGTGATTGTCATGTAACAGGGAGAACAGTACATCCATGCTTCTATTTCACTGTCAGGTGATTTCAGAAGTCAAATCAAGTTGAGGCAGGAGGTATTCTCCCATGGACAAGGACTGTAATATTCCCTCCCCCGCCCCCTCATGCTTCCGCCGTGCCTCCCCCATGAGAACCCCTCCCCCCTTTCAAAAGTTTTTAATTTTTTTTGAATTTTTTTTTACTCTCCCTCTCTCTCCCATTATCATGTGCATGGCGGAGAGAGAGAGAGAGAGAGAGAGAGAGAGAGAGAGAGAGAGAGAGTGTGTGTGTGTGTGTGTGTGTGTGAGTGAGTAATGAGTTTGGGGGGGCATGCAGCCCCCAGGTGGGTGGCGGTGGACAGCCGTCTTCTCCCCCCACCTTATAAGAGCCTCCCCCCTCTCTTCGTTTGGACAGTGGCCCCTGGTCGTCCGCAGGCAGCAGCAGCCCCCCCATCTTGGTCAGCAGCACGTCCCACCCTCGTGGCCTTGGAGTACAGCATGCCCCCCCTCGTAAATTCAGCGCCCCCTCCCCCCCCCGCGGTCGTGAAGAAGAAGAAGAAGAAGAAGAAGAAGGAGGAGGAGGAGGAGGAGGAGAGAGAGAGAAGGGGAAGAAAAGAAGAAGAAGAGGAGGAGAGAGAGAGAGAGAGAAGGAGAAGAGAAGAAGAAGAAGAAGAAGAAGGGAGGAAGAGAGGAGAAGAAGAGAAGAAGAAGAAGAAGAGAGAGAGAGAGGAGAAGAAGAAGAAGAAGAGGGAGAGAGAGAAAGGAGAAGAGGAGAAGAGAAGAAAAGAAGAAGAAGAGGGAGAGACAGAGAAGGAGGAGAAGAAGAAGAAGAAGAAGATGGAGAGATAGAAGGAGAAGAAAAGAAGAAGAAGAAGAAGAAGAGGGAGAGAGAGAAGAATAAGAATAAGAAGAAGAAGAGGGGGAGAGAGAAGGGGAAGAAGAAGAAGAGGGGTGAGAGAGAAGGAGAAGAAGAAGAAGAAGAAGAGGAAGGAAGAGAAAGAAGGAGAAGAAGAGGGAGAGAGAGGAGAAAGAAGGAGAGGAAGAGGGAGAGAGAAGGAGAAGAGTTATGCATGTTTGAAGTCACATTGATTGGTCTTAGATTCCTTGTGAACCCTCGTACCACTTCCTTCTGCCAAGGCAAGAGCGGTCGATTTACCTCAAGGGTTGCAAGACCAAGAACGCACAAGGATGGCACCCAAGAGACGAGTTACAAGGAGCACAAGTGCTGAAGTTGCAAACGGAGCTAGGAACATATCCAATGCAAGTGGAGACATGAATACCACCAACCCTCTAGCAACTATAGCTCATATCCAAGTTGTACCAAGATTTAGATTCTTCTCACGCATCTTAAATTCTTAAATAGAGGTAGAATTGTGTGCATAAAATAGGTACAAGTCATTAGTGTTACATCACACGAGAATAGGAAAGGAGAATGAAAAGCAAGTAACAATAGATGATGCATTGAAGGAAATTTGCATAAAATATAACAAGAAGCGTGTCAAGGTTGCATAGGAAGATTGCATCAATTTTAACATACATTGAAGTGCTTGAATTCAAGCTTTGTATGATAGCCTTGAAATTGTAGGATAAAGTTAAAAGTTGTCTTAGAGAGAAGATGGGCAAGTTAGACCCTAATCTGACGTATCACGAAAAACATAAATGCATGTATTCGCCATTAAAGGGCTTAAGATGGGTTGATCTTCTACCCTAAATAGGTAGCCTTGATTAACAAAGGTCAAGGTGAAATCACATAGATCATTAAAAAGATCTAGAAGATAACGAGTAAACTTGTTCCTTAAGCAACCCTAGATCCCAAGGGGGAGAGTAAACCCTAGGGAGGCAGTATATCAAGGCTGAAAATGATTTAAGTAGGGATAAGCTAAGTTCCAATGCAACGGTGGCTTAAGGGACTTGTTGAGATGGTTTACCATTGATGTTTCTAATGAGGGTTGACCTTGTTTGAGATGGAGAAGAGGTTAGTAAGTAGAGTGGTTACTTACTGGATTAGGAAAGGATGTTTTCCTAGTTAAAGGATGTTAGGATGGTTGTTTCAGCTTGATTGTTTCCAAAAGGATACTTAAGGATTGGTTGTGGTTTTGGATGAATATCCAAGTGATTATATTTTCATGGCGGGAACTGTAAGGATAAATTGCCATGGGAACAAAAGGGATGTTTTCCCTAGAAAATGTTATTAGGCTAGTTGCTTCAGCTGTGGATGATTTCCTAAAGGGATAATTAAGGAAGGATGGCGCTAGCTACCTCTCACGAACCGCCAAACCCTAACCAAGGGGGTTATGAATCCGTGCCGAGAATGTGGACCGAACCCGCCGTGAGAGGTCTCTCCGTGGAAATTACTTGGCGTAGGAGGACGCTTGTGTGCTAGGGGGGCTCTGGCCATAAATCCCAATGCCTCTAGACCCTACACAAGTGTTCTACATGACTCGAGATGGGATCTCGAGGCCTTGATACTAGTTACAAGGTAGAGTCTTGGTCGAATAAACCTTTGGGTTTTTATTTTCGAGATATGGAAGGATTATTTCTACGGAGGCAGAAAGGGACACTTAATTCTCTTGTATGGAACATTAATCTGAAGATAAGTTAAGGAAGTGTTTGATCTTGTTATCATGTCTTTGTTTGTGCCCTAAATTACGTAAAGGAACCTGTGATTAATGGGTTAATTAAGGAAGCTGCTTTTATGTGTCAAACATAATGTGGTAGGTAATTAGGTAACTAAAACAACCCCCGAGGGAAGCGTGGTGGATGTGACTAATGGGTCTATCCTATGGAAGGGTGGTCTCGGTTAGCCGAGAGCTTTCCTCAAAGGAAATGTTAACGAGAAATGTTAGGAAAAGTCGGGTGATGACCTTAGACAATGTTGGTTAGAACATTGATTCATACCATTTTAGGGGACCAAAATGGGACTATGCCCTACGGGTAGAGAGATCGAGCGATGCATCCCTCTCGTTTCCCATTCTCTTTGAACCAAGTGTGGTATGAGTCTGCTTGGGTCCAGTTGCATCTACGCAAAGTGGAGCAGTTGTAGACCGATGCTAGAAGACTGTTAGGAAGACCCGACTACGAGAAACCTGGACTTCAGGTTGATCCTAGTGGGAACGGCCGGATACTTCCACGTGGGGCAAGCCTCGGGAAGACCTAGATTGCAAACCTTGTGACATTCCTTGCAAGTGCCAGGCGGCGCTTTCTAGACTCTCTTCTCGATGAGCTGGTAAGATGTGTCCCTCAAGTAGATGAGCGGACACGTTACAAGGACTTTTCTTCCCTTGGTAGTTAGCTGACAGTGCCCACTGTTAGGGAATGTGCCTCTGTTTTCTTAGGAAAGATTTGTTTAACAGCCTCTTCATCTCTTGATGTACCATTTATTACCTCGTTGGAGGATATTAGTTATGACTTTGATGGATGTGGATCCATTGCCTTTTTGTGATCCATACAACTTCAACACCACTTTGTTGGGTCCTCTGCCTAGGGTCAGGGTTCCTTTGAACCAGTCTGTCCTGGCTCTCGCTTCAAAAAGCCAAGGTCTTCCCAATAGTAGAGGGTATGAGGTCCCGTAAAAATTTGGTTTGACCACCAAATATGTCAACCAATAGTCTCTTTCTGCAAGGGTTGTTTTTACGTATGGGAGGATGCCCAACGGTTTGATTTTGCTTTAGTTCGCCAATCTGATAAGCCATTGTGTAGGTTGAATTCCTTGCAACCCTGAGTCCTTCATTGTCACATCCATCATTATGTTTACTGATGATCCTCCATCAATCAATGCATCTGAAATAAAGCATCCTTCAATCCATACGCTAATCTCTGGGGTTCCAAGATCTAGGAAAGCATTAGCCACATCTACTTCCTTTACAGGCTCTGGGACCTTATTGGTCTTGGTCACTGTTGAAGGAACAATCCTTAGTCTATGTCTTCTTGTCAAGATGCTTTTGAATTTCTTTCGACAGCTGGGAGACACCATCAGTAACTGTTGGAATGTTAGGTTTGGTTTAAAAGTGTTTAGGTCTTTGACCAGGTCATATTCTTTGATAGGATCCACACGCTTCTCCAGCCGGCCTAGGGAATGGGGATACCCCCATTTTCATCTGTCCTTTTTCTTCTAACAATGGTAGGATCGGCACTTCTTCTGTTTCTGGAGCTGCTTCTGTATCATCTATCTCCTAGACCTCTGGTCCTATTTCTGGGACTATCTCTGTGACTCTCTGTAGCACTACAGTGCTCTGTACTACACTGTTCTGTTGTGTACTGCTCTGTCCCTCTATTGACTAGTTGAACTTCACAGTCTTGGCAGGAGAGTTATTTTTTTTCTGTACAACTAGTTCCTTCTTCTTGGTGTGCGTGGCAGCATCAACTTCTAACTCTACCAAATTGGAGGCAGGCTCTTGTGCCTTCTGTTGGCTATCAGGGGCATTGGCCTTTACATGGGCTGGACTTAGACAGTCCTTTGCAATGTGGCCTTCACCTTTGCATTGACTGCATAAGGGCTTGTAATCCACAGATCGTCTAGGTTTTGGACAATTTGGGGAGATATGTCCCTTTTCTCCACACCTGTAACATTCCACCTCTAATCTCTGACCACCGCCAGACTGTCGTCCTCTATAACTTTGAGAGGGAAACCTCCTTGGACCAAAATTAGGACCAAACTCCCTAGGATTTTGTCCAATATCCTATGTTGTCATTTTGGATTCTAGCAAGTTGAATCTTGCATTTTCATCCTTCTGTCTTCGTTCAAGCATCTCTTTCAGAGAGCAAATATCATCTGTATGGTTCTTCCGCAAACAATAGGAACAGAAGGCTCTAGGAATGGTTGGTTTTCGGTTACATTCAGTGGCTAAATGTCCCGCTTGATGACACTTTCCGCACCATGTATTAGAGTGCATCATGTCTCTCCCAGCTCTTGTAGGGGTAGATATATTGGCAGTATTCACCTTCAGCGTCTAGTTGCTTTGTAATCACATCCATAAGCTCTTGCTTGATACTTGCAAATGAGTTGGAGAAGTAGTCCTTCAGATTTTCACCTCTTGAAGTACTTGTAGTAGGGTTTTGGGAAGCTTCTGTAATTACTGCATACACTGGTTGGGTTGATCCAGAAGGTCCTCGGTTTTCTAGTTCTGATTCAGAGCTCCTGTTGAGACTTGGGGTTGTTGATTCCAGTTGGTAGGGTTCCACTGTTATTGAGTTGCCATTGGAGGAATTGTTTGAGGTCACTATTGTTGTGGTTGAACCATCATTTGAGGCACTATCATCTGTGGCGACCATAGTGGATTAGGTGCATTATACTGCGGCACTTTTTGCATCTAGGGATAGGGATAGGGAACTATCCTTGGAATTGCATTTGGTGGGTATACCATTCCTAGCATGGGAGGAGGTAAGACTCCTCTTCCTGGAGTCATTGATAGCCTTACTTCAACTTCGTCATACAATCTTGCACCTTCCACTACAACTTGCAGATTGATTGGTCTTCTTAATTCCATGAACTTGCAAACTTCTGGTTATAGGCCTCTGAGTAACACTCCTTTTTGGATACCTTCGTCCAAATGATGGTTAGTCCATCTCTTCAAGATGGATTCCATTCGTGAGACATAAGATTCTACTCTTTCTCCAGAGGACTGACTTAGGTTCATGAACTCCTCTTGCATCCACTCTTCAAAACCTTCACGCCTGAATTTAGTGAGGAAGGCCAACTTCAGGTCGTCCCATGTGCCAAAAGTTCCTGCTGCTTATCTCTCATACCACTGAAATGCCGCGCCCTTGAAAGTGGCAGAGAATATTACTAACCAATGCTCAGGGGTTCTAGCATTGTTAGCCACACATGCTACCATGAATTCTGCTACATGAAGATCAGGGTCTTCATTGTACTCTCCCTTAAAAACTGGCAATGGGACTACATTTGCTGGCCTATCATCAATATTTCCCGGATAAATTTGACTATGAAGGGGACCTTGAGTCTCCATGGGGACTTCTGTAAAGAGTGCTTTTAGGGCATCAAAGGAGGCTTCTGTTGCGAGCTCCTTCTCAGCTTTGATTTTTGCCTTCTCTCTTCTCACGTACCTCTAGACTCGTTCTAACACTTGCCTCTTGATTACGTTATTCATTAGGGGGTTGGCTCCAACCAGTTGGTCTGTACTCAATAGAATAGAATCAGAGAGAGCTGTAGTCTTTGAGGGATTCTCTGGCCAACATTTCTTCTACTTCCTTCTTTTCAACATCTCTGAATTCGGCTTTCAAACCACTACAGAGGGGGAGATATTCCATTATGAAAGTATCAAAACTCATTCTTCTTAGGATCATTGTTGTGTCATTATAATAATGCCACCTTCTGAGGGTTCAACAGTGTATGTTGTGAAGAACACTCTGTCTACCAACTTCCAATGGGTCACTAATTGGACAAACAGAAGATTGTCAGTGTACCAAGCATCCCACGTATCTTGCTGTTGAGCATCCACGAACAAATCCCAACTCTTTTCCTTCTTGTTTTCGTGAACCTCCCACAAACCATGACTCCTGGAGCTTTTTCACAATCTCCCACTTGATGATGTCTGGAAACTTCTCAATGAATGCCAAATCTTCCATGGATGGTCATTCTCTCTATTTCTGCTCTTCAGTTTGTTCCCAAACAATTTGCCACCAAGATGCAAGTTTTTGCTGCTTCAACAGGAAGAGGAAATAGTCCACCATATAGAGCATGCATCATGATGGTAATATGTTTCCGCCATTGTGGGATGAAATTCTTGTGGAAAGTGGCTTTGATAATGAGAATCTCCACTCTTCAGTGGAAGAAGAAACTTTGCAAATATCCATTGAATTCTTCTCTTCTTGGCAATGCCATTTCCTTCATTTTCAGCCTCTTTTGATGCTTGTTGATGGCAAGTTTCCCCAGCTGCGCACCAAAAACATGGAGCCCCAAGAGGAACACCAAGGAAAAGGGGATTCTACTGCAAGAAAATCTATCTTGTAACATCAACAAGCTTTTAGTTCATTCTTTTGATCATCAAAACAAAGAAAACAACAAATCATCACTCAGCATCATAGTAGATATCTCCCACGGATTTGATAGAATCAATCATAATCTTCAACTTCTTCATAAAATCCTTCAATATAACAAAGAAAACAAAAGAATACACCATTTTTGAATGGAAATCAATCACACAGTATTCATCTTCAATGTCTTCATAGTTTTCTCTCTCAATCTCTCATATACAGTTACACTGTTTTGATAGAATTTGGCTATCTCTGGCTCTCTCTCTCTCTCTCTCAGTAGTACATCATCTCCTCACTACAATACTATATAATGACTCTCAATAATCCTTCTTAGGTCTTGGATACACCTCCCAAGAGGTATGTCTGATGTGAAGAGGCACCAGAGCCACTACAATGTCTCTTCATAGCTCAATACTGTCACTGTCACTCCAATCTTCTGTTTAGTCTTTAGCAGCTGCTTCTTCCATTTGTTTTAGCTCTTTTGAACTTAGATTCATCCTTTCCAAAAGTCAGAAAACTTTTCCAAAGTAACACATACTTTCTATAGAACACTTACAGAAGATCTGCAGAACGGTACAATACAGGACCATAGCAGATACAAAATAGTTAGAGAGCAGAGATAGAGGCTCTACAGAAGGTTTACAGAGGGTCACAGAAGGTCATCAGAACCTCATAACTCATACTAAAACCATTTCAAACTATCAAAAACTATTCAATAAGCTTTGAAAAGATTTCAATCTTCATCAATCATCAATCCATGCTTCATACAGAAGAAAATCAGAACAAAACAGAAGTTATACAGAACCAATAGAACCTCAACAGAACCTATCAAAACATTACAGAGCCTCATGTTTCCACTAAAAATCATCATGAACTTCCAAAACATAATCAATATCATCCAAAACACTCTCAAACACTTCCATTAACAACCATACATCACTCTAAATCCATCAAAAATCAATCATTCAGACCTCAAAAACAACAAAAATCAGTAAAACATTCAGTCTTTTTCCACTCTCAACATTAATCAATAATGATTATGGTGATAGAGAATAGTGTCGCAATTGATGAACAACAATTCCATGTTGCTGAGTATAATGTTTGCTTTGGTCTTGAATGTATTTCTTGAACATAATGTAGTGTTGATGGCTAGAAATACATTCAGGAAGTTTCTTTTTAGCACTGTTATGTATTCAGGCAGAATGATGTTTTGTGGCTGTTATGGCATGTTGAAAGGCCATAACACTTTGGCGATCCTTGCCAGGTTCAGGAAAATAATTTCTTGATTCAAGTGCAGTTCTGGAATCAGGTCCTAAGAGATTCAGGGGATAGGAATGCTAGTAGCAATGTCTCGCAATGACGGAAGAATTGCAGGAGCATCTCATCAATAGCATCCACCTGCCCCAATTGCAGTAGTCCTTATAGAGTTATCTGATCAAGATGAGAAAGGGAAGACTCCTGAAGGTACAGGAACTGTTGGCTGTATGGAAATTCAGCAAGAGAAGGTTCATGAAGAGGCAAAGGAGGTGTCAGGTAACACTAATGCTCTAAGTATGCATGTTCATTGTGATTGTTCTAATTTTATTGAAGTAGAGGAATGTCAAGAGGAACCAATGGTATTAGTAGTAACTAAAAGCCAAGCTGGTAAGAAGCTTGATTGGCAAGAACAATAAAAGACAAGAAAAAACACAACAAAATAGGTTAGAAAGTTGCAAAAACTTGTTGAAGAATTTGAATTTGATCAAGTTGATGATGTAGGGACTTCAGGTATATAACAACCTGAACTACAGGACCAACTTCCTAAATATCAAGAGTATGTTCCTGAACATTAGAATTAGTTTCTAGATAGCAAAATTGCTCGACAATTACATCAAGGAGGTTCAGAAGAGCTTTTTTAAGCTTTGGCCAAGTGTTCTTTGCAGTTGACCTTGGAGAAAATTTTGGACTTGATACCAGGATTTAAGGAGTTACTCCTGAAGATCAGGTAGAAGCAACAGGAAGTCTTTGAAAGTACAACAGTTCAAGATCAAGCAATTCCTGATTGTTAGGCAGTCATATGAACTCAACATGAGGTTGTGGATTACCAAGTATCCACCATTCAAGTTGAGTATGCAGGAAGGAAACATGATGATGTCTTGTTGGATGGGGATTTAGGAGTTAATATACTTCCTAAACATACATATTTGGCAACTAAACAAGAGGAGCTTTTACCAGCCCCATTTCAGGTCCAGATGGCAAATCAAAGGAGGTTACATCCTTTGGGTATCTTAATGAATCAACAAATTGTAGTGGCTGGTTTGAAGTTCAGGGTGAGCTTTGTTATGCCTTCCTAAACATACATATTTGGCAACTAAACAAGAGGAGCTTTTACCAGCCCCATTTCAGGTCCAGATGGCAAATCAAAGGAGGTTACATCCTTTGGGTATCTTAATGAATCAACAAATTGTAGTGGCTGGTCTGAAGTTCAGGGTGAGCTTTGTTATGCTGAGAATGTCACAAATTGGAGACTCTTATGCAAGGCTTTTGGGGAGACCGTGGTTTAGATTGGCCAAACTCAAGCAGGATTGGGGAAATGATTATGTGTGTATTCCAAGAGGACTCAAGGAAATCAGGTTATCTACTGTTAATAAGGTTATCTTGAAAAGTTCAGCTAGACCTATAGTAGCTCAGACTATTAACCTTGTAGAGATGAAGTAGAAGTTGATGAGAAGGAATTCTTTCTTTAGGTGAATCCTTATGTGGTTCTAGTTTTTAAGGTCAGTATTTTTGTTGAGGACAATTTCAAGTAGGATCTAATTCAGTTTTGCAAAGAGTTTCAAGATATTTTTGCCTGGGATTATATAGATATGAAAGGATTTGATCCCAGCACAGGATAAACTTGAAGAAAGATGCTAAGTCTATTTTCAGAAGAGGTATAGAATGAATCCTAACTATGCCAAATAGGTCAAGGAAGAAATTGACAAGCTCTTGAGAGTGGGGTTCATTAAACCAGTCAATGAGGTTACTTGGTTATCTCCTATTGTTGTAGTGCCAAAGAAGAATGGGAAGATCAAAGTTTGTGTGGATTACATGAAATTAAAAGGAGATAACCACCTCTCATTTTACTTTTCTTTCTTTTCCTTCTGTTACCCTTGGTTCATGGAGTGCAACATTTTTTTCTAGTAACTAGTTAGGATTAAAGAGACCCTAACAAAGTTTTGGCATAGCCACCACATCTTTCCCCTAAGATAATTTCTGATCAGGTATTAACATTTTGTTCAATGTCTTGAGAGAAGCTCCTAGCTTACCAGGATCACTCATCCATTAGGGATCTCGTCGCCCACCCGCTTCCCACAAATGGTTTTCTCTAGTTTTCTAATTACCTATCACATTAATTTATGGCATATAAAAGCAACTTCATTAATTAATGCGCTATCACATGTTCCTTTGTGTAATTTTATGGCACAACACAAAGACACTGAAAACAGTCTTTTGGTAGAACATATTTATTTATTATTTTTCAAAGTTACTTACAATGGTTTTTCCCTTCTACTTACGTAGAAGATAAACCTCCGTTCATCGAAAAATCCCTTCTATCTACATAGAAGAAAAGAAACACTCCAAGATTTCCGTCCCTTCACTACTATTGGGGACTCCAGGATCCTATCCTAATTCATTTGAGGGTCATGTAGTTCTTCCTAGGAGTGATCAAGAGGTTTACGCCGAAAGCCCCCTTGGCACTCTGACCTCCTCCTACCTAATGGATTCCTCATCGAGGGACTCTCACCATTGGGGCCAGTCCAAAGCTCCTCGCGATGGTACAAAACAATCCCTCTTGGAGCAAGGTTTTGCATCAAAGCCGTGGGGGAGACATAGTGCAATTATATATTTACAATGAGATGTAACTATTGCAAGCACAATCAATCTTTCCTATGCAACCATCAATGCATTGTCATGCCGCTATGCACACACTATTTAAAAAACTCTAGAGTACAACTTTCTTATTGATCTAGAGAGCCAATGCCATTTTAGACATTAGTGTTAGTGTTCATAATTCCAAAATATTAGATTTTTGGACAAGTTTAGCCAATTTTTGATACTTTAGAAATTATCTCTTATAAAAATCCAAGAACTGTAGACGACTTCCAGACTAAGATGACATGTAAAAGAAAGTAGGTAGTTTCCAGCCATTTTTGAGAGAATTTTAGTAAAAAGAGGGATTGGCAAAATCATGCGATGCACAATCGCTATTTTCACGAAGTGGATAGCACTTCGAAGTGGGAGATGAAGGAGTGATTTGGTAGAATTCTTGCCAGGTGTCTTGGTATTTTATCCTCCTTTCAGAGCCAATGGAAGCATCAGATTGGCGATCTGAGCAACATAGAAGGTATTTTTTAATGTATGTTTTTTGTCTACAATAGATTTGTCTTCTCATAATGCAAAAATAAACTGACAGGCTTCAACTCTGTGAGTATTCTTCTACATCTCCTATTTCTTTTTGTGAGTATTCTTCTACGTCTCCTATTTCTTCTAATCCCTTCTCTTTCGTCTAGTCCTCTCTCTAAATCTCCCTTTATCATGCTGTCTCTTATCCCCGCGGTAGACTTTCAACCCTAAATGCTCTGACAGTGGTAAACTCGATGTGAAAGTCGGTAGTAGAGGTATGTAAAGATGGGAGATTCTGCTGGATCAAGTGGTGGTGATGCTTTACAACAAATGATTGCTTTGTTGCAACAACAACAACAACAACAATTGTTGTTACAACAGTTAATGCAAACTCGGTAAGAAGGAGAAAGAATTGATTCCCTAGCCGTGAATACATTGTAGGCAGTGGGACAAGAATTGAAGTAGTTTAAAGATCAAAATGTTGTGGACTTCATCCGGTTGTATGAAGAAAATACGTTGTTTCATGGGGTACCGCAATATGCATGGAGTCGGTATTTCTCCCGTTTGGCCATGCATGCATTGCATGATCGGATTGATGAGTTACATAGAAGAGATGTAGATTGGGCATCTTTCAAGAAAGCTTTGAGAGAAGAGTAACGGCTGATACCTTCTGTTATTACGGGGTGGACTCTAGAAAATCTAGATGATAGACCCCGTGCATTCTCGCGAGTGCTAAGTGAAGCCGTCTAGGATAGTCCGATGAACCACTAAAACATGCTACCAAGGAACTGTTAGGAAGACATGTGACACATACACACACACACACACTCTCTCTCTATCTCTATCTCTATCCACCCTTCTCTTTCTATCTCTCTCGATCTCCTTCTATCTCTTGCAATTTCTTTCAATCTCTCTCAGCTTCAATACCTTCTCTTCTTTATCTTCTCCAATACTTTCCTTCTATTCTGCTCTCTCTCTCTCTCTCTCTCTCTCTCTCTCTCTCTCTCTCTCTCTCTCTCTCTCTCTCTCTCTCTCTCTCTCTCTCTCTCTCTCTCTCTCTCTCTCTCCAATGATTAGGGCTCTTCCTCTCTCAATCCCATTTTCTTTTGTCTCCTCCAATATCCTCCTAATGTCCCTCGGCCTCTCTTCTCTCTTAGATTAAGATTAAGGAGGAGCCTAAAATCCTTTCTCACTAAGTCTTATATAATGTTTGGATGTACTCATCTTCTCACCATTATCACTCTATTATCCCTCCTTCCTGATTATCAATGAGTGAAGAGTTTATGGGCTCGATGAGGATAAGTCTATTGAGGCATCTGGAAATGACGATGATGATAATCAGTTTGTTAAGTCTAGTATGTAAGTGATATTACCCATGACAATGAGGAGTTTGAACATCTCATGATGATATTAATGGCAATGAGGACGATGATGATTGGGAGTCCAGGTAGAAACTTGAGAAGTATGTCATCAATTTGCTGGATCATTTTGTCTTCGCATGCTGCAATGATTGTTTTCGATGAGTTAAAACTTCACTTAACTCCTACTCCATTACTTCTTACATGACGATTTCCATATTTTATTAGCATCTCAACCAATCCTTCTTACGGCTACAAAGTGTGGATAATGGCAATGATTATTGTAGCAAATTGACTAATGTGGTGATTATGGACTGAGGCAAGATTTCCATCATTACTCCATACAATATACACACATTAAAGATAAAGAGTTTTGAAGTATTTTATAGAAACTACTTTTTGATGGGCTATTCCCTGGTAACAAGTTCCTCGTAATCACTTTTTGGCAAGCTAGATTAATTGTTGAATTAGAAACTTATTTTTCTAAAAGTAATTAACATGATCACTTGCATGCATCAACTGAAATTTGGGCTATAGATCCCAACACATTTTGACAGTAATGACTTGGAGATAATCAAGATTATACCATGAGCCATAGTGTTGATTTGGGTGAAGTGGAGGAATTGATTAAGAATGGGAAGCGGGTCTACTCTATTGAAAAATAAGAATGTAAACATCTTGCAATAATTTTTGCAAATGCTATGAGCCCCAGTGCTAAGATGGGTGAAGCAAAAGGGTTTTTGGTATGCTTTTTAGCATTGTCATACATGGTGATAGAAACACATGTATGAGCTTACAAAAACTTTTTATGGTCTAAAACATGTCATAGAATTTCAGTTTTATGATTACATTACAAGCATTTGGCCATAGAATTTGGGCTTTATGAGTATATTACAAGAAATTAACTATTGTTTATCATGAGGTACATGATCAAGTAACAATCATTTAAGCATAAATTAGGATACATATAAAGCACCCGCTCTTAGTGATGATTGAGCTCTTAACCTTGATTGAAGATAGGCACTAAGCACCTTCCCTTCTGATAGGGAAATTACTCATATATAGGGTAACATAGAAATGTGGTTTTAAAAACTTTTGTTTTGTATATGTAAGAAGTAGTAATGTGAGATAAAGAGTTAAAGAAAGGATTGGTAGTTGGGGAACGCATTTAAGGTTGGGAGGGCACTTAGAGTTGGAGTTGGCATATTCAAAGACTTTTCAATGGAAAGTATTTTGGGTGAGTTTTGTATATGGTCTAATATTGCTTTTGTATATAGGAATATTAATTTTTTGTATATAGGCTAGTAGGGGATTTTATTTTTGCGAGCTTTCATTTTCATTCTTTTGTAATCAATACTTTTTTTTGATGTTTTTTGTGCAACGTATCGATTCTATATATAAATATCTCTATGCAACACACCCCCACATGTAAGTATCCTAGGTCGTGCATGCTTTGTATGCATACATTCATAGCATGATTACTAAATCATAGTCATAAAAAATATGGACATGAAATGACACAATAAGAAAATAGCAATTCTTTAGTGCTACTAAAAGAGTAGAGTGCATATAGCTAATAGCTATAAGATTATAATCTCAAGGAAACTATTATCTAGCTTCTATTCAATGCTTTTTAGATAGAGCATGCAAACATAAAGATTAAAAAAGGTTATGATAGATACCTTACATGCGAGGATGTGAATAGCATGACATACACTAACAAGGTGATAAACAAATACTCTTTGGAAATATTACAACAAAAGTACACCTAAAATGTTCCCATGTGTGTGTGCATGCACACACACATGCATGGACACACATATACACATTTGGATTGATCAATTGCATACAAAACATTAAGACTTTGATAATAAAAATCATAATCAAAACTCATAAAAATGGATGCAAATTTGCACAATTCACTCAATGGGACACTTAGAGTTGTAAATATTTCTCGACTTATGCCTCAAAGTGCTCTTCAAGACTTTGAATTGAATGGTATGTAACATGCATTCTTGTGAGACCTTCAAAGAAAGTGGTTATGTCTATTCTTTTAAGCATCGCATTGACAACTGAAAAAAAATTGAAACAAAAATAAAACATTTTAAACATTTCTAAAATCTATAAAAAACATAGAGTTTCAACTCATACCCATATTTTGATAAATTTCTTGAAATTCTTAGGGAAGATAATAGACAAAGTTGGAAAGTGGTGGTAGACACCCAAGGCCCACATGTCGATGCTACCAATTTTGATGATCCATATCAATTTCAACCATTTTATTTGATGTAAGCCACTTAGGTACATTGGAAACAAATCAAAAACATGTTTGGACATGTGTAAAGAGAAACAGCAAGTGTGTGCATGCATGCTTGTGTGTGTGTGTGTGTGTGTGTGTGTGTGTGTGTGTGTGTGTGTGTGTGTGTGTGTGTGTGTGTGTGTGTGTGTGTTCATGCACATGTGTGTGAGATATAATTCATGAAAATGCATACATACGTGACATTTTTCTACACAAAAAATGGTAAATCTCTACACTTAATGTTAGAAAGACTGGCTTCTGTGATATAATTGTTAGATGAACTATCTAACCTATGCACAAATTAAACCTTGAACAATTATACTATCACAATCTCACTAGCAGGATGAGAAAGTCATCCTAAAATTATGAAGGTTAGATCTATATGAGACTATGGGTGTGTGATGAACATGATCCATTATTATATTGATGTTAAGTTTTTTCACATAAATATGAGAAATACATGACCTTGGAGAGGAGGCTATGATGGTACCTATCTATTGTACTTCATGCCAATATAGTGGACTATGGATTACATGTAAAAACTATCAACATGCACACTACTTTCTACTGTTCCTTTTCTCTATCCATCTTTACAAGGATCTTGTCAAAGATGCATCTGTAGAAGGTAGAAATTTCAAACCTATATGGGTAGTGGGAAACCCTAACCAATTTTTAGGTGGTGGTGTTCAATTTTTGCTAACTAACCCCCCAATCTTCAAGCTCATTCATCAACCCTAGAAGCATTATAAAAATTGCACCCCCCACAATTATTCCATATTATCAGACATGCTGTACCACAATTGCTCCAGATTCCTAGTTGAATTCAAGCTCAAATCTAAGCATACATATAGCTAGTGAGGTATGTGGACAATGATCAACATGTGGCCAATGATTGGGGCTTCTATATGTGCATTTTCATATTGATACTATGAAGATTGCTTTAAATCATGTGTTGCACTACTAGTTATAAGCTTCATTAGGAAACATATTTCCAACATTGTAATTCTTTATAATCCTAGTCTACTTTGCTTCATTAGGTAAAATCTCATTTTACTTGGATGCCATTAAAAGATATTGTGTTCCGACTTGACACTTGCCTTTGAGGTTGATATTATGATATCTTCGTGTGGGTTAGATGATGCAAAGGATCATGCAAATCTAGCAATGTATGATTTCCTACCTTTTAGTGCATTAGAGCAGGTGGGGAAATATTTTTGTAGGCACTAAATGAGTCGAGAGTTTATTGCATTGAGAGGACATGAAATTGATTATAGAGGAGGCCCAAAGAGACTATGCTTGACTCATTAGATAGTTAGTAAAATGCTTGGCAAAAGATAGCAAAACTAACCAATAGAATCAAACTTGAACTAGATAATGGAAATTGATGCCAAATTTCCTCTTGTTTCAAAGAGGACACCCAAGGAAAGAAAAGAGTTAATTGGTGCTTTTAAGTGCTAAGAAAATAGGGCATAAATATTTTAAATATTTGAGTCTTTGTGTGCCAAATTTTCCATCATCGCAAAGGCACATCAAGTTGGTCTTCTCTCTCCACTGAGAGACCAAGAAGACCACCAAATAAAGCATGGTTCATATATTCTATGTCCATTTTACCTGCAGAACTCCATGTGGATGTGTCACCATATGAGCATAAAAGAAGACTTCCTCCTATACAAGGTCTTGACAAAGCTAGTCCAGTTGCACACCCTATTGGCCACGCACTATTCGATCTATACATCCAGCGCATACCACCACCATGATGTGTTATACGAGGAGCTGAGTCTCATAGTTTAGCTTCTTCCTTCATAGCATCAATGGGACTAAGGCTATTATAGCAATGAAAGTAGTTAGGCTAGCACAACAAGTGAGGGACGTCGAGTTACACATCCTATTGGCAAGGCACTATTCAAGCTATACATCTAGTGCATACCATCACGATGTGCTACATGAGGAGCCGAGTCTGATAGTTCTGCTTCTTACTTCAAAGCATCAATGGGACTAAGGCAATCATAGCAATGAAAACAGTCAAGGCCAGCGGAGCAAGTGTGGAAACTATGTGATACAAGATAATTGATAATGGTGCTGCATGTGTCGTACTCCATGGAATCACCTAGGGATTTCTCAACCTGGCATTGCATATCTAGCCAAATAGTCTTTTTAAGGGCAGCCATGATAGCTAACTTGAGAGATTATAGTCAAGGTTGAGAAGCAGTAGAAGTGTATCACTCTATGGTTCATGGTGTTGTGCTAGACAAATACACTTATGTTAGTATGTTCAAAGCATGTTCAACTATTTCTGACTTGCAAGAAGCCTAGCATCTATTTGCTGGATGTAGAGATGGACCTTTGTGGTAATGGTTTATTTGGAAGTAGCTTAGTGATTGTTTATGCCAAATGTGGAAGCCTTGTGGAAGCTGAGGTAGTGTTTGTGACTATTTAGTGGAATAGAATGTGTTATCATGGAATGCCAGGATATTAGCATATGTCGAACATGATGAAGAAGTGAAGGCTTTTCTATTATTTAGACAAATGTATGGTGAGGTGATGGATTTGGATTAGCAAACCTTTTCGAAGAAAATTTAAGCATGTGGTACTCTTGCAAAGAAGGCTCAAAGTTCCATCCGTGAGGACCAATTGAACTTGTCATGTGTGTTGAAATTGGAAAGGCTTTACATAGTGATGCCCAAAAGAGGGAATTTACTTCAGATGTCTTTGTTTATATTGCACTTTTAAACATGTATAGCGAGTGCAAAAACATTCTAGAAGTAGAGAATATGTTTGATAAATTGTTAGAATGCAATGCTGTGTCATGGAATATAATGCTCTCTTCATATTCTGAGCAAAGGCAACAAGAAAAGTCTTTGCAATTTTATAGACAAATATAAGAGAAAGGGGTGATCATAACTCAAGAGACACTTACAATTACTTTCAGTTCTTCAGTCATTGTTTGAATAGAGAAGGAAAATGGTCTTGTGCAAGGACAATCAGGAAAATTGGAGTTTTTGAATATTAAGAAAGCTCTACATGATAATGCTAGGAGACTTGGTTTCTAATAGTTTTGGGCATGTATGGGAAGAATGGAAGCCTTATTGAAGCAGAGAGTGTCTTTGGGGGCCTATTGATGGGCAATCTGATCCAGTGGAATGTAATGCTAGTTGTTTACTTGGAGCAAGTGTATGGAGAGTAGGCTCTATAGTTGTATAGATAAATGCAAGAGGAAGGGGTGAGTTCAAATCAATAGACACTTCTCATCTCACTTCAAGCATGTGGCATTGTTTTGGAGAATGAGGAAGCTATGTATATGAAGGGGCAAGGAGTCAAATGGTCAATTTTACATATAGGGAGAGCATTGCATGCTGATTGTATAAGGAAGGGCTTTGTTAAAGACATGTTTGTGAAAAACACTCTCATAAGTCTATACAGGAAGTATGGAAGTACTGTGGAAATAGAGCATATATTTGATGGGTTTTTGGATAATTATTTTGGTTTCATGGAATGCAATGCTATCAGCTTATGTTGATAAAGGCCAAGGATGAAAGGCATAGAAAATGTATACACAAATCCAAAGTGAATTAGTGAGTTTGAGACAATAGACTTATGCAATTATTATTTGAGCATGTGGTTCCCATGCAGACAAGGAAGAAAGAAGTAGTTTCATTTGAACAAAGGAGAGTGATAAGAGTAGTGTCTTTGAAAATTTTAAAAGCATTACACACACATTTGGAGATAAAAAAGCTCATGACAAACACTATTTTTATTTTAATATCCTTTTGACCATGTAACAGTCTTTCTTTCTCCTCCCTCTCTCTCCCCTTAAGAGGCAATTCATGCCCATGAAGAAGATTGAAGATCCATTGAAGACCACTTGTCCGGCATGGTACTGGATCACTCCTGGATTGGTGGAGACTAGAGTTTTCTGTCGAAAGGTGCACTGAGCATTGAATGGGACCTAATTTGCAGTTGTGCATCAGATTTTAAAACCCTGAAAGAAGGAAAAACCCGGTAATTCTATTTTACAAAGGAAAATTGCTTGTTTTTGACATTTGAAGGAGTTAATGTTGTTCTTATGCAGTGAAAATTGGTAGGCATGTTGATTACTATTTGTTCTATGCTTCTATGATGAAAAAATCAGAAAATATAAAGTCAAAATTCTAGAAATAATTTTTAGAAACCCGTAAAACATGGTTTTTATGATAAAAATGGAGTTTTTGGTGTTTTCGGGTGGAATAAATCAATACACATGGGATAAAATGGAAATAATATCTATATTTCTATTTTTCTAAGAATCAAGAGCCATATCTCTGAAAATACATCATTATTTTTATTGGAAAAATAGAGGAAAATAGGAATATGCCTTAGAAAAATACGAAAAAAATAATAAGTGGTTGTGGATGTATGGTGGGGCAAAGCATGAGGTTTGGCCTCATTTTTCCCTATCTTTTTGTTACAGTGTGTGATTTATTGCTCTTTATACACTAAATCATGATGAAACAATCTCTATACACCTATGCAACGAAGCAAAGTTTAAACGGTGAGGGGGAGTGGGATTTTGAGCAACAGTTTGAGGGTTCAAATAATACAAATTCTGATTGTTTTTCTATGCATATCATTTAGGAGACAGTTTATTTGGAAATTAGGGATCTAGTAGCACAAGGTTCGCCTTGGTGCTAGATTCTTGCAACGAAGTATATATGCGTATTAGTTGGAATTCATGGAAAGACTGTTTTCGCACTAGCACATAGGCTGATTTCGAAACATAACTGTTTGTGCACAATGAGACATCCACTATTGCATTAAGCATACATGTGGTATAAACTCTTGGAAATGCATAGCAAATTTTTAAGTTATAGTTGACCTATTCTTAAGAGGGTGAGATCCCCCTTAGGTTAGCTGTCCGTTTCTTGGGGGAAATTATTAGTGAGAAAGCATGGTATCTCCTAGATCTCGCTGACCACTATATCGGCAGAGTGTTGATGATATCTATCACCAATGTTAATGCCTGAGGAGGTTCGATTTAAATTGGAAAAGTTCCATGACTCCGCTTGTGGAGGGCACTTTGCTAGATAGTTGACATCACAGAAGGCTTTAAGAGCTGGATATTGTTGGCCATCCATCTTCCAAGATTCATTTGACTATGTTAAGAGATGCGATGCATGTCAAAGACATGACAATAGAGAGAATATGAAGCGACCACTTACGCTTATCATGGGTCTTCTTCCATTTGAGAAGTTGGGCATCGACTTTGTGAGTCTTATTACCCCGTCGTCTACTACTCAGAAGAGATACATTATAGTGGTAATTGATTACTTTACAAAGTGGTCAGAAGCATTGGCGATGAGACAGGATAATGCAAAAGAGACTACTAGTTTCCTACTTGAGCGAATCATCTGTCATTTTGGTCCACCAAGGGAAATAGTATCGGACCATGGAACTCATTTTTTGAATAAGGTAATTAAAAGCGTGACTGAAGAATGGAAAATCAAGCATAACAAGACGACCCCCTATAATCCGCAAGAAGCAAATGGACAAGTTGAGAGTACCAATAAACATCTTGTGGGTATTCTATCCAAAATAGTCTTTAAAAAGAAGCGGGAATGGGATAAAAAATTATATGTGGCGGTATGGGCGTATAATAATACGACGTTCAAACGAGCTACTGGCCACACCCCATTTAAATTAGTTTACAGGGAGGAGTGTGTCTTGCCCTTAGAAATTGAGTTGCCAACCATTAGATTCGCAATCAATCACTCTTTGGGTGATAAAGATGTCCTATTTGAGCATTTTACGACTATATTCCACTTGGATGAACTTAAATTGCAAAGTTTGTTGCACCAAGAAGTGGCTAAACATCAGATGAAGCAGTTGCATGACCTTAAAGCGAAGAAATATACCTTTAAAAAGGGGTAGTTAGTTCTGTATTACGATCCACGTGGAGAATTATTTCCAGGAAAGCTGGAGCCCAAATGGGACGGTCCTTATAGGATTGTCAGGATCGGGAAGAATAATCCATAGCATTATTGGCATATCTTGAGGGTGTGGAGTTTAAGAATAAGGTTAATATTATTTTTGACTGTGCTAATGACATAAGTTTCTTGTAGGTCTATGCACAATTGATCAGACATCTGCAAGGAAATAGCGATAGAGGTTGATGGATCAACTGATCCCTTATTTGGAGCACCCATATCTAGAGCAAAGATATCATCAAGGGAAGCTTATCTGGTGGAGCAAAGGATACAAAGTGATTGAGTAAGAAGACGGTACCTTTGTGTGAGAGATCAAAGTTTTCTGCCATCACTGTTTACAAATTTTGACAAGCATCCCTATTGAGTTTAATGAAGAAGATGGGATGGAGCCGTCAGTTCATCCTCTCAATATGTTGAATTTCAATTATCATAATTACAAATAGAGGAGTTCTTCATAGCTGGCTGTGTAAACACAGTGTAGACGTACACCTTATACTTTGATGGAGTGTCCAGGCGCCCTAATAAGAAAGGGAGTGTTCGACTAGTCATACGAGATCCCCGATGTAGAGTTATAATGAAATTAGCTGTTTATCTCGGGGTAGGATTCACTAACAACATGGCAGAGTATAAAGCCTTGATCATGGGACTAAATATTGACAAGAAAGGTGGTATTCGGCAGTTGTTAGTAAAAGCGGATTCCCAGATGATCTTAAATCAACTAAACGAGACATACACAGTTCGGAATCCTATCCTTCATATGCATCATCGAGCTGCTATAACCCTACTGGATGAATTTGGGAGTGTATCTCTTCAGCTGATCCCACGTTATTGGAATCAGTTTGCAGATTCATTAGCCAATTTTTCTTATGAAGAGGATCTCTTCTTCAACTGTGGTCCTAGTCCGGATGTTTCTCTTGATAACGAGATGCGGTTGTGGGGAATTTTATCAGACCATGCGTTATATGGCAGGTGATGGTTGATATGGGTAATGCAAAGAGTGGCCGAGACCCATCTAGCACTATTATCTTGGACCCATAGATTGATCAGATGACATGTTATGCATACACCTCTTGCTACATATGTAGGAGGTATGGGTCACAACTTGATGCATTTAGTTTAGGGCTGAACGCCCTATTTTTTCCCTTGAATAGAGAGTATTTTTGTATATATGCCTTCTTCCAGGGAGGGATCTATATGAGCTGGTTTGTTTGATTTCTTTAGGCCAAGAGGGCCAGCTATTTTAAGGGTTTAATGTTTGATTTCTTTAGACCAAGAGGTGAGCTGTTTTAAGGGTTTAATGTTTGATTTCTTTCGGCCAAGAGGGCCAATTAGTTTGTAGTACAAATATGCTATTCCTTTAGGCCAAGAGGGCCCTATATCTATTTGGTGCAGATATGTTTAATGGGTTTTTGTTTTAGTGATTGCATCATATAGGCTGACGAAGTCGCTGGAGAGAGCCTTTGCAGAGCGAAGGAGCTTCTTGTGGCCATTCCAAGTGGTTCCGTCCCCTTTCCAAGTTTTTTCCCTTAAGCAATCAATGATATATGTGTATGTGAGGGTTATTTTCTTTCGTCTGTTGGGGACCGGAAGCTGAGGCATAAAGTCCCAGGTTTAGGTTCTGTATGTCTGGGGAAGGTCTGAGTAGTCACAATCTCCTGCAAAGGCATTGTCAAGTACTAAAAGACCTATTTTAGACGAGAGTTCTAGTGACCGTGTTCTGCTGACCTGCTAGGCAGCCATTCTAGGAGTTCCTCTTAGTTGTGGGGTAGTTAGGAAAGCCTACTAGAAAAAATGATGCTGCAAAGAAGAAAAACTCTAAATATTTGAAAGATAGTATATGAATGTACAGAGGTGTGTAAAAAGGGGTTCTAACTCCTAAAATAATAAAATAAAAAAGGAAAGAAAGAAAAATCATTGAGCAGTTGTTTATCGCCTTGCGAAGGCCTCGTAGGTTCCTGGGGATGAGATAAGACCCAGGGCCGATGCCTTGCCTTGCTAGGGATGGCAACTAGCTGAAAAGCAAAGAATAAAAGATGGTTGGAGTGAAAATAAAAGTGAGTGCTAGAGAAGGATTAAGTGTTCCCTTGCAAGGACTTGGTAGGTTCTTGGGTACCAAGACAGGGGCCTAAGATCGATGCCTTGTTCTCCTTAGGTTGCTATGCTCGGATCCCTCCTTTTTACATGCTCGAGTATAGAAAATAAGAGTTTAAAGGACCAATGTGCTAAAGGATAATATTTGTTGATCAGGCTATAGGAGTCCTCGTCTAGTAGGAGCTCCTAGTTGAGTTATCCTTAGTTACATAGGTAGTTCAGACCACCACTTTGGATGACATCTCTGATAGTTCTTTTTAGCTTGGCTCTGTTGGAACAGTTGGTTAGTGACTAGATTTGGGATTTCTGTCCGATTCTGCTAGGCCTACTCCTCATGGATTTCATGCCTTGGCTTTGTCAAGGGGTAGAGTGAGAGCTATGATGCGGTTTGTTGCTTATCTATTGTATAAGATTGATGATTCCTTTGGTTGTGTATGTGTAGATCTGTTCGTGGGATTCGACGGGATGAGTCACCCTATCCCATGGTCGCCAATGACAGATGATTTTTTATACCAAGAAGTGCTTAAAAATAGCCAAAATTTTTGAATTTCATGGAAAAAATAGACTTCGTCAAAGGCAGCGGTGGCAATCAATACGATTTTGAGTGGCAATGCCCGGAAATTGCTTAAAAGAGCCACTGGACGATAGTTGGTGACTTTTCATAAATTTTTAGCATGTCAAGGGAGACTCTGGAAGATGCTTGGCAGTGGGGGACTTCAAGACAAATGCCCAGGATTTCTCGAACCACGAATCGGATGCGGGACGCGGGAGATAGGCCGGACGGGAGGCCAAGACCCAAGGTTAGGTGAGAATGGACTTGAAAAGTCCCAAAGTTTATGCCTTTTGGGGGCTTCCTTTGGGGCCCCCAACAAAAAACGAATTTTGGGGGGGAGGGGGCCGTTTTTCTGCATGCAGGCTGAGAGGAGGCACCATTATTCCATTAGTGGAAAGGGGGGATATGGAACTTAAAAACAACCCCCCAACTAACCGAATGGCTGATCTACCCTCTCTTTTCGCTCTTCATCACCTGTCTCCATGTGTGGAATGGCTACCCAGATGACCTGATCGGAAAACAGTCTTTCTCTCTCCTCTCTCTCTCCTCTTAAGAGGCAGTTCATGCCCATGAAGAAGATTGAAGATCCATTGAACACCGCTTGTCCGGCATGGTACTCGATCACTCTCGGATTGGTGGAGGGCTATAGTTTGCTATCTAGAGCTGGACTGAGCATTGAATGGGGCCTAATCTACAATTGCACATTAGATTTAGAAACTTGCGAAGAAGGAAAAACCCGGTAATTCTATTTTACAAAGGAAAATTGCTTGTTTTTGACATTTGAAGGAGTTAGTGTTGTTTTTATGGAGTGAAAATTGGAAGGCATATTGATTACTCCATGATGAAAAAATCAGAAAACATAAAGTCAAAATACTAGAAATAATTTTTAGAAACCCATAAAACATGGTTTTTATGATAAAATTGGGGTTTTTGGTATTTTCGGGTGGAATAAATCAATACACATGGGATAAAATGGCAATAAAATCTATATTTCTATTGTTCTAAGAATCAAGAGCCATAGCTTTGAAAATAAATCATTATTTTTATTGGAAAAATAGAGAAAAATAGGAATATGCCTTAAAAAATACGAAAAAATATAATAACTGGTTATGATGTATGGTGGAGAAAAGCATGAGGTTTGGCCTTAGTTTGCCCTATCTTTTTATTACAGTGTGTGATTTATTGCTCTTTATACACTAAATCATGACGAAACAATCTCTATACACCTATGCAACGAAGCAAAGTTTAAATGGTGAGGGGAAGTAGGATTTTGTGCAACAGTTTGAGGGCTCAAATAATACAAATTATGATTGTGTTTCTATGAATAGCATTTAGGAGACAATTTATTTGGAAATTAGGGATCTAATAGCACAAGATTTGCCTTGGTGCTAGATTCTTGCAACGAAGTATATACACATATTAGTTGGAATTCATGGAAAGACTGTTTTTGCACTAACACATAGGTTGATTTCAAAACATAACTATTTGTGCACAATGAGACATCCACTATTGCATTAAGCATACATGTGGTATCAACTCTTGGAAATGCATAGCAATTGTTTGAGTTATAGTTGACCCACACTTGAGAGGGTGAGATCCCCCTTGCTGTAGTTTCTTGGGAAAAATTATTAGTGAGAAAACGTGGTATCTCTTTGATCTCGCTGACCAAGAGAGGAGTCTTGTGTGAATGTGTTTATATGTAAACGCGACACATCTTGGGGCTAATCCTTGAGGTGTAGGGGAGTCATCGTGGAGCCAAGGCAGTTAGCTAGAGGTGCTTCCTTTGTGTGTGATACATGGCACTTATTGTCAATATGTGTGGGATACCCCCTCTGAGGGGTTTTGGGGAAGGTATCGTTGGACTCTTATCCAGCTACAGACACAATATTAGAATTATCTAGTGTGCACTTAGTTATTAGAGACGCTCCGGGCCCGTGAGGCCTTGTGTGTGGTGGGGTCATCTATTTTGTGTATGAGGTCCGGCTAGTGCCATAGCTAGTGCTAGCCCATTTTAGGTCCCATCAAGGAAAAATGCACAAGCAGTCATGCTAGCCTTGTGAATACAAGAATTTGATAGTGCAATGGTTCTAAATCCCAAGGATGGTTTGCTAACATGAGGAGGGAAAGGGGAGGGGTGAAAATGACATCCAAAATAACCAAGGGGAGAAAAAGGGGGGGCAAGGCTGCCCCATCGTCCACGTTGTCGTACTGCTGCGCATCCAAGTCGTAAACACCTCCATTTTTGTTGTGCATTTGTGTTATCTTTTCGCGTGTGATTCATTGTGTGTGATTGATGCATTAAGATAATCTGTCCTTTCAGTACCCGCATCCAATGTACATACTCCACTTGTGTGTTTGTGTTTATGTGTGTTTCAGTTTGTATGCATGTTGTATGTGTGACAGAAAAATATGAAAAACTGATGCCAAAGGACATTATCAAGCTGATAATTTCAATGATGATCTCTAAGAAAAGTGCAGGAAATCGTGGAATCAAAGGAGGCGGAGTAGAAGCTAACATTAGTAAAGATTGATTCTTCCCTCCTGAATATGCTAGAATTCGCCATGCCAATGAAGTCAAGACTGCAAAGAAAGGAGGGGATACGGAGAATGCGGACATGAGGCGAATGGAGGAGATAAACCAGAAAGCTTTGTGACATTGAAGAAATCCTTTGCTACATCTGATTTCAAAGGTTGGTTATAAATTGGTGCATTTGATACCATGGATTCATGGGAGAAACCATTGAGGTAGTAAAAGAGAAGGCTTTTTGTTTTAAAAGTTGGTGGGAAAGATAGAAAGCTTTGTACTTTCAAAATAGCCTTACGAATGCTATGTTGAGATTGGAGAGGGAAAAAGCTAAGAAAAGGGGGATATTTTTGAAAGTGCTATCAATGGCGGGCTTGCAGAAAAGTCGAAAAAGAAGGATGACGACTATCAGGAGTTACGCATTCCGAACGGAGATGAATGTGGCGGGGTGAACCAAGCAGAGTAGTACTCTGTTAAGCTCAGAAGCGGCACCAGCTATGATTCGTTCGCTGATATGGATCTTGGAGGTCTATCTACTGCATCCTTTGATTTAAATGTGGAGGGAGGATCTACAGCAATATTTCCTGGTAACTTATCAGTAGAGCTTAAGGAGCATGGAATGGAAAAGATGACACACAGTGGGTTTTCTGGTATTCGCACAAGGCAGACAAATGGGGTCTTTGACTTGGAACATTTCAACACAGTAGCATTTCGAGTGAAGGATGAGGATGCTACTATGACGGAGGTGACTTCGATGAGCAGGGGGATGTAATGGCCGAAGTTCCTGAAGAACGGCGATGCTGGGTTTGTGAAGATGATCCCCACCAAGCCCATGACTGTGGAGAGCTTCTTTGAATACCCCTCCTTAGGCTCTTTGCTAGTGCGCACGTAGACAAGCTTTGTGGCCCTTTCTTTGGCAGGCAGGAGCAGAAGCGCAGATCATCTCTTTGACAAACCGAGATCGCTCGTAAGATGCTACCACGACTGCCACCATGGTGCTCTCTCTGAAGGAATCCGACATCCAGCTCATTCTCGCCGCGCTGATGTGCATCTCGGCACCAAGAATTGCGACTTTCAGATGGAGCGATACGTGTGGTAGAGGCGTTCTGATGGTATATTTATCATCAATGTCGGTAAGACTTGGAAGAAGCTATAGTTAGTTGCAAGGGTTATCGTGGCTATTGAGAATTCCCAGGACATTCTTGAGCAATCAGCGATGGCCTGGTGCAGCGTCATGTCAATTCATTACTTCAGTATGTAAATGTTTGACCACAACGACCAGGTTACAGACGACAGAGCGACACCGTTGAGAGGACGTCCGTTTTTCTCTGCTCATTAGCACACCCCTGGCATGATTTAGAGATTGGACCTAGAGCTCCATCTGTCTTCAATTGTGTTGCTGAGATCAGTAAGGGGAGCAAAGTGAAGTATGAGCTGGATAAGAAGAGAGGGCTCATCAAGGTTGATCGAGTTTTGTATTCCTCAGTGGTGTACCCTCACAACTATGGCTTTATTCCCCGAACTCTCTGTGAGGATAATGATCCCATGGATGTGCTGGTCCTTATGCAAGAACCTGTTGTTCCAAGATGTTTCCTTCGAACAAGAGCAATTGTTCTTATGTCAATGATAGATCAAGGTGAGAAAGATGACAAAATCATAGCTGTTTGTTCTGATGATCCCGAGTTTCGACATTACAAAGACATCATAGACCTTCCTCCACACAGACTTGCTGAAATTTGAATGCTGAGAACAGCCTTGAACTGGTGCTGAATGTTGGGTAGACTTATAGGTTGATTGCTCAATGATTAGATCAAGAAAAGGCTTAGAATTGCTGCCCAACAAAACTCTTTCCAGTAGAACTCTTCAAGACACTTCAAGCCTATGTGCCAATGGCATAACTGTCTTCAAATACCTGAATGCAAAACAGGTTATGAGATACTACAGATTTTTTTGAACATGGACCTCATGTAATTTACTTGACAATGAATATAGTGAACTTTGGCATCAAAAATTCGATTTCTTCTTGTTAGCCTCTTTCCTTGTTGCAACTTGAACTCTGTGTTCAGCAGCCCTTACACGAAATCTACGAATTTCTGGTGAACCCGACGTGAAACGTGCTGCGTCAATTTTCAGCAAGATGGGAGACTCGCAAGAAGAGATGACAGATGACAATGTCATGAAGAACCTGTTTCAGTCATTTACAACCTATATGCAGCAGCAAGCTCATGCGAAACGTGATAGTGATGCCATGGATGCCTTGAAAGCTGTCCAACAGGAGATGAAGCAGTTCAACGGCCAACAAGTGTCAACTTACCTACATTTGTATGAAGAAAAGATGAAGTTTTTTGAGGTTTCTCAAGATGTTTGGAGCCGCTACTTCTTGCGGATCGTGGTGCGCGCTCTTGAAGTCCAAATTTCAAAAATTCAAGGAACACATGCTGGTTGGGCAGAGTTTAAGAAGGCATTAAAAGATAAATATTTCCTGGAGGATATAGGTCTTATGAACCGCAAGAATTTCTTAGCATGGGTTTCTATGCCTAATAAGGGGCTTTCAGTTACCGCCCTTCCGCGAGAATTTGAGAGCCGCTATGATCAGTTGGATGGAACTGAGCAGCAAGATTTGGAGATGCAAAAAGTGGAATTATTTTTACAAGCCGCTGATGCTGATTTACAGGAAAAGTTGGATGATCTTTTGGAAGATCAAGCTACCGATTCAGGTTTAAAGACCGAGTGGAGACATGTCATTGATGATGTGAGGGAGAGGGTGAGGGAGGGAGAGGAAATGAGAGAGGGAGAGGAAGAGAGAAAAGGAAATTAATTGTTGTTGTTTGTTGTAGTAGTAGTAGTTTTTTTTCTTTTCTTGTTTATTATTGTTTAGTTTTCTTGTTTTTTTTTTTGTAGTAGTAGTAGTTTTTTCTTCTTTTCTTGTTTATTGTAGTAGTAGTAGTTATTGTTGTTGTTTTTTTTTCTTCTTTTCTTATTTATTATAGCGGTAGTGGTAGTGGTAGTGGTAGTGGTAGTGGTAGTGGTAGTCATGGTTGTGGTCATGGTCGTTGTTTTTTCTTCTTTTCTTGTTTATTATACTGGTAGTGGTAGTGGTAGTGGTAGGGGTAGTCATGGTTGTGGTCATGGTCGTGGTTGTGCACTACAAGGATATCAGGGCATAGCGACACCGATTAGCGACGATAAATAGCGGCATCGCTATTAGCGATGCAAACAGCGACACAAATAGCGACGCTCCACAAAGAAAAAAACGCGGGCCGAAACCCGAGCACATTTCATTTCGCACATTCGTGAAAGTTTTCGAGAGGGAGAGCGAGAGAGAGAGCGACTGTTTTTCTTAGAGGGAGAGAAAGAGAGAAAGAAGGCTTCTCATTGCCGCCGCTGTCACCACCGTCGTTCACAAAGAAGAGGAGGAGCCGCCATCGCGAAGAGGAGCTGCCAAACATTCCTTCGAATATTTACGTGAGTCCATTCTCTCTCTCTTTTACTTGTTTAGGGTTTAATTTGTGTATATTGAGAGAGGGAGAGGAAATGAAAGAGAAAGAGAAGGGGAGGAAGAGGGAGGGGGAGGAAATGAGAGAGGGAGAGGGAGGGAGAGGGAGGAACTGAGAGAGAGAGGGGGAGGAAATGAGAGAGGGAGAGGGAGGGAGAGTGCATTCTCTCTCACTTTTACTTTTTTTTTGTATAATTTGTGTAAGAGGGAGAGGAAATGAGAGAGAAAGAGAGGGAGAGGGAGAGGGGGAGGAAATGGGAAAGGAAGAGGGAGGGAGAGAGAAAGAGAGGGAGAAGGAGAGAAAATGAGAGAGAGAGAGAGAGAGAGGGAGAGGGAGACATTAAACATAATAGGGAAATGAGAGAGGGAGAGGGAGAGGGAGGAAATGAGAGAGGGAGAGAGGGAGGAAATGTGAGAGGGAGAGGGAGGGAGAGAGAAAGAGAGGGGGAGGGAGAGGAAATGAGAGAGGGAGAGGGAGACATTAAACATAATAAAGAAATGAGAGAGGGAGAGGAAGAGGGAGGGAGGGAGACATTAAACATAATAGGAAAATGAGAGAAGGAGAGGAAATGGGAGAGGGAGAGGGAGAGGGAGAGGGAGGGAGACATTAAACATAATAGGGAAATGAGAGAGGGAGAGGGAGGGAGAAGAAATGAGAGAAGGAGAGGAGGAGGTCAAAAGGAAATGAGAGAGGGAGAGGAGAGAGAAAAAATGAGAGAATGAGAGGAGAGAGAAAAGATGTTAAACATAATAGGAAAAGAGAGAAAGAGAGGGTGTGGGTGAGGGTGAGGGTGAGGTAGGGAGAGGAAATGAGAGAGGGAGAGGAAGAGAGAAAAGAAAATGAGAGAGAGAGAGGAGTGAGAAAAAGAAATGAGAGAGAGAGGAGTGAGAAAAAGAGAGAAAAATCATTAAACCTAATAGGGAAAGAGAGAAAGAGAAGGTCAGGGTGAGGGAGGGAGAGGAAATGAGAGAGGAGAAAGAGAGAAAGAGAGGGTGAGGGTGAGAAAGGGAGAGAAAGAGAGAAAAGGAAATGAGAGAGGGAGAGGAGAGAGAAAAAATGAGAGAGAGAGAGAGAGGAGAGAGAAAAAGAGAGAAATCATTAAACCTAATAGGGAAAGAGAGAAAGAGAGGGTGAGGGTGAGGGAGGGAGAGGAAATGAGAGAGGGAGAGAAAGAGAGAAAAGTAAATAGGACCTTACAATAAGCTCATCGTAGGCTCATAGGGGTTAGGTCGATCCTCAACAAATCTAAAGGATATATGGCTAGAGAGCCCTAGCATACTTGAGCCTCCTAGCATAATGTTCTTTCTACAAAGAGACCTCTCATACATGGGGCTTGTCCTAGTCTCCACCACATAAGTATAGAATGAAGGCAATCAGCCTATCAGTATGAAAAACATTCATTTTTCATAACGTAAATCCAAAAATAACTTTCGATATTCCATAAAAATCAATCTCTTCTTAAAAAGACAAATACAAAAAACTAAAACAGCATCATTCGTATGCTTCGCAAAACTAAAACAACATCACCACAAGATCTCTTAGGAAACTCATCTTCAACTATCAATTTTAATTAATAAATATAATATAAAATCACTTGCAAGGAAGGACACTCTTTTATCATTAACCCTCTTTCTTCCTTAGAATAGTCTTAGGAACAAATTTTTGCTCTAACAAGTATATATTTGAGCATAATAATTATTTTAAGGTTTATTCCACGAGTAATAGTAGTATATATGCAACCATCAAGCTAGAGATCATGCTTTGGTATCTGTGGAGATCCCAATCTCATGCCCTCATAGAGATTGTAGTGTGCAATAGTGTGGAGAGAAGGTGGATGAGTTGTAAATGGTAAAGGAGAATTCTATTGATGATGGAGAGAAGATGAGGTGAATCGCCAATCCTATTCTTAGTGAGTGCAACTTACCCATAGTATGGCATCCATGACCGATTGAAATCAATAAGACTTTGAGATCCTACCTTGAGTATTATAACTATTGTTTTGTGGTAGATTTTCTTGCCATAATTCAATGTCAATTTGTGCTTGTGTTTTCCACGGTGTGTTGACTATGGGTGTCAAATGCTCTAGTCGGATCTCTCTCTCTTTCTCCTCTCTCTTCTCTCAACTCTTGTCTCTCTCTTCATCTCTATATAAGTAGTCATAGTCGTGGTCGTGGTCGTGGTCTTGGTCATGGTCGTAGTCATACTCGTGGTCGTGGTCGTAGTTGTGGTCGTAGTCGTGCTTGTAGTCGTGGTTGTGGTTGTAGTCATGGTCATGGGTCGTGGGTCGTAGTCGTAGTCATGGTCATGGTCGTGGTTGTGGTCATAGTCGTAGTCATGGGTCGTGGTCGTGGTCGTGGTCATGGTCGTAGTCGTAGTCGTGGTCGTAGTCGTAGTCATATTCGTAGTCGTAGTCGTGGTCGTGGTGGTCGTGGTTGTGGTCCTAGTCATATTCGTAGTCATAGTCATAGTCGTGGTCATGGTTGTGGTCGTGGTCGTGGTCGTGGTCGTGGTCCTGGTTGTGGTCGTGGTTGTGGTCACAGTCGTGGTCGTGGTCATGGTCATGGTCATAGTCATGGTCGTGGTCGTTGTAGTCATGGTCATGGTCATGGATCGTGGTCGTGGTCATCGTAGTCATAGTCATGGTCATGGCCATGGTCCTAGTTGTGGTCGTAGTCATAATCGTAGTCGTGGTCGTCGTGGTCATGGTCATGGTCATGGTCCTAGTCGTGGTCATGGTCTTGGCAATGGTCGTGGTCGTGGTCCTGGTCATAGTCATCGTAGTCCTGGTCGTGGTCGTGGTTGTGGTCGTAGTCGTAGTCATAGTCGTGGTCGTGGTCGTTGTCGTGGTCGTGATCGTAGTCATAGTCGTAGTAGTAGTCGTGATCGTAGTCATAGTCGTAGTAATAGTTGTGGTCATAGTCGTAGTCATATTCGTATTCGTATTCGTAGTTGCAGTCATGGTGGTCGTGGTCGTGGTCGTGGTCATGGTCGTGGTAATGGTCGTGGTCGTGGTTGTGGTCATGATCGTAGTCGTGGTCATGGTCGTGGTCATGGGTCGTGATCGTGGTCGTGGTCATGGTCATGGTCATAGTCGTAGTCGTAGTCATAGTCGTGGTCGTAGTCATGGATCATAGGTCGTGGTTCATGGTCGTGGTCGTGGTCGTGGTCGTAGTGGTGGTCGTGATCATAGTCATGGTGGTAGTCGTAGTTGTGGGTCGTGGATGTGGTCATGGTCATGGTCATGGTCGTAGTCGTAGTCATAGTCATGGTCATAGTTGTAGTCGTGGTCATGGTGATAGTGGTCGTGGTTATCATGGTCATGGTCATAGTCATAGTCGTGGTCATGGTCGTGGTCGTGGTCATCGTAGTCGTGGTCGTGGTCGTGGGTCGTGGTCATGGTCATCGTAGTCGTAGTCGTGGTCCTGACCGTGGTCGTAGTCGTGGTCGTAGTCATAGTTGTAGTCATGGTCATTGTGGTTGTCGTGGTCATGGTCATAGTCGTGGTTGTGGTTGTAGTGGTAGTCATCGTAGTCATAGTCGTGGTCCTGGTCATGGTCGTAGTCGTAGTCATAGTTGTGGTCGTAGTCGTGGTCATGGTCATGGTGATCGTGGTCGTGGTCGTGATCGTGCTGGTAGTTGTGGTCGTGGTTGTGGTCATAGTCGTAACATAGAAAAAGAGAGAAAGATGGAAGGAGAGGATAACAATTTAAGAAAGAAAAAAAGAGAGAGATGGAAGGAGTGGAGAACAATTTAAGAAAGAAAAAAGGCATGATAACAAAAACAAATTGTTTGTTGTAACGTAGACAAAATGGAAAATGATGAAGGTCCTATTGTTCAAGATTGCGAGGCATATCTTAATCAGCGTGTCCCATGTCCTTGCTCTCAATGCAAGCTGGCAATTAGACAAAAACATCGATTGTCTATAGAACACGTACGACGATTTGGCGAGTTTCAATCTGAGATCATTGATAAGGTGATTGTGGATTTTCAGCAAATGGTAAGAAAAGTTAATATCAATCATGCATTGTACTCAAAAGCTAATTGAATACCATATATAAGAAGATTGGGTGTGGCTAGCAGATTTTCTATTCAGGGAGGTGACGTCTCGTCTCAAGGAGGAGTGCACCCTTTGCGGCCAATTAGAAGAGTTCGTGGGCGTGCGATGGATGGAGTGCATGAGCCAATCCACCACTTCCAAGGCCAATCTATAATGTCAATGCTAGAGGAGATAGGCAGCCTTCCAGACCTACCTACAATCTTGGAGCCTGAGATGGAGGCAATGATCGATGCATTGATTCCCATGGATATCGAGACTTTTGATCTGCTTAGAGAGGAAGCATCCATACCATTATAGGATGGGTGCCGAGTATCTTGCCTGAAGACACTGCTTGCACTCTTAAGTGTGCAAGAAAAATACGGGTGGAGCGATGCGAGTGTGACCGAGTTGTTCAGGTACCATGTACATACGCTTCATTGATTTGTTTTCGGCACTATTATTAAAAACATTTGTGCTTTTTCAAGGTGTTTTATGATTTTTTTCAGGTTATTGAAACATTATATATTACCACCTACAAATACCATGCCTGATTCTCGTGATGATGCACGACATGTTTTACAAAAGCTTGGCATGGACTACAACAACATCCATGCATGTATCAACAATTGCATACTGTTTCGAGGAGAATACGAGACTATGGAGACATGTCCAAAGTGTGGTGCTCACATGTATCGATACGACTTACAAGGGAAAACCATCTCTCAAAAAGTTCTTAGACACTTTTCGCTTATCCCTCGCATAAACCACATATTTCATACGTCCAGCATGGTGAGCTTGACAATGTGGCATGCGCAGAATAGGTCCACGAATGGAGTTCAAGTAATATCAACGGATTCACGTACATGGAGCCACATTGACTCTACCTTCCCAGGCTTTGCCCGAGAGGCAAGGAAACTTCAGCTCGGTCTTGCAATGGATGGCGTGAACCCATTCGGTTTGTGCTCAACTTCTTACAGTGTGTGGCCTATAGTCATTGTCAACTACAATATCCCTCCATGGCTTTCTACAAAGAAATGACATCTCATTATTAGCTTACTCGTCCCCGGCCGCTACAAAGTCAAAAATGTGAACGTGTATCTTTGTCCATTATTTGATGAGCTTAAGATTTTGTGGGAGGAGGGGGTCACCGTGCAAGATATAAGCAAGCGCGATGGTCAGAAGTCTGCCAATATTCGAGCCATTCTCATGTGGAAGAACCATGACTTTTCGGGATTCGGAGAGTGCTTAGATAAATAGGCCTCCATTCTCGTTGGTAATATCTATATTTTATCTCGTTCAAGCTTATATTCACTGGGTCGTGGTGTTAGAACAGGTCTGGTTACCTCAGGTTATCATGCATGTCCATTGTGTGGGCCAGAGTTAGACTCCCAAAGGTCTCGAACCATGAAGAAGATGGTATATTAAGGACGTGCTGCTTTCTTGCCAGAGGATCATGAACTCATGAAAGGTTTTCTTGGATAATCTCCAACACATATGAACGCTGCAAGCTAGTACGAGGTGAAAATTGTCCATGCGGAGTCACATCCAAACGAAATGCGGCGGTTCTCAGTTTTCTATGAGTTGCCATATTGGACCCACTTACAGGTCAACCACTTATTGGATCCCATGCATATTTTCAAGAATGTAGGCAGCTTGCTATGGGACCACATCACAAGAAAGAGAGACACTATAGGGGCACGAATGGATTTGAAGGAGGTAGGTAAGATGGAGGCGCTTTGGCCGCAGTTGAGTGCTGATGGCCGCATGCAGCTACCTCGTGCTCCTTGGGTTTTATCCACTAAAGAATAGCACATTGTGAAACAAGTAATCAAGTCTATCCGCACTCCAATGGGTATGATGCATTCTCTCAGGTCTGCATTTTCTAAAGATGACCAATTATCAGGGCTAAAATCCCATGAGTGGCATAAGATATGTCAGGTTTGTACTACAAATGGATTGTAATTGGTGTGCACATTTTGCTATTTGGAGTGTAGCCATTATTTGTAGAGATGACAAGCTCAACACATGCGGACATTGATGATGGACCGCCTGGTTAGATGGGTCCACACATCTACACTTAGCACGTCTGTGGTCATTATGACTCACACATGGCCACTGACTCGTTACTTATTATATTTAGGTTATTACACCTATTTACAGCTGGCATAGTTATAGCACTAGTCGACTAGTGTAGTCGGTTATGCATTGTTTGACTTAGTAGGCCACTTTCCTTTATGTTGTATCTTATCTATACTTTGTGTACATTGTAAAAGAGTGTGGAAGAAGAAGAAAAAACCAGCAAGAAAACGTTTTGGCCTCCATCTCTCTTCTTGTCTCTTGAGTGAGCTTCTCCTTGTGCATTCTGTCCTGCAGTTATTTTGGGCATCTGAGGCCGTTTCAGGGCCCGTTTTAGAGCCGCAAGGTTGCGGACAGCAGTTTCAGGGTACACTGTGACTTCGACTGTATTGACCAAAAGTAGGTGTGCAGGTTACAGATTTCAGATCTGTAAGTTCAAAGGTGTTTCCCAGTGAGTAAACACAAGGTTTATCTGCAAACAGGTTGCAGATTGCATGTATTGTTGAGCAAACAGTGAAAAAGGTTGTCTCATGTATTGTTGTGCACTACAAGTCGAGGGTTGCAGAAGATTTACTTGCTGTTGATATTAATTTTGTGATAATGGTAGAGAATAGTGGAAGCCCCATCATTGAGAAGCTCGACAAGAACAACTACCCTTCATGGAAGTTCCATGTCAAGAACTTCCTTATTGGAAAAGGCCTCTACGAGTTTGTTTCAGGTGAAGAAAAGGAGCTGGAGGTGAGTGATTCTCCAACTGCAGAAGAGACAAAGGCACGAAAGGAATGGAATGCAAAAGACAAGAAGGTCATGTATTGGTTTTCTGCAGTAATTGACAATAATATGCTGGGACACATTAGAAGTGCAGAGAATTCATATGCAGCTTGGACCATACTTGAAAGCATGTTTTCTGTAAATACAAAGACACGAAAGATTCAACTCAAGCAAGAGTTGAATACATTAAAGAAAGAGAAGATGTCTATCAATGAGTATGTGCATTGAAGGTAAGAAGCATTGCAGATGCATTGGCAGCGATTGATGCAATGCCCGATGATGATGATTTGGTGTCGTCTACCTTGGGTGGACTTAACAATGAAAAGGCTTGGAAGTCTTTTGTAACTTCCGTATATGTTAGAAAGCCATTCCCAGATTTCGATGAGTTGGTCTCTCTAATGATCCACTGAAGAAATCAACATGCAGAGTGAGACATCTGAAAGAAGTGATGAACAGGTCCAGGCTTTCTACTCCAGTTCAGGAAGGGGACGTGGGGCACGTTCTCTTCAAGAGGCCGTGGTACATGACGTGGTAGTGACAACCAACAAAACAGATTGAATCAGCAATTTGGCGATATACAGGTTTCAGGCGGTTGTGGTAACTTTAGAGGCAGGGGGAGCTTTAGAGGAAGAGGTGCATGGCAAAACAGAGGCTCTAACAATTCTGGTATTGCGTGTCACTACTGTGGCAAAACAGGTCATATTGTAGCCCAATGTTATGCTAAGAAAGATGATATTTGCAGTGGTAAGTTGCAGCAAGGAAACTATGCATCATCGTCACGATAGAATGAAGACAAAAATGAACGTTTGTTCGTTATGCAGCATATGTTGAATGCTGTTACAGGAAAGGGAACACATGAAGATGTTTGGTATGTTGATTCAGGTGCATCCAATCATATGACCAGCCATGCAAAATGGTTTGGAGAGATGCAGGATTTGCAGAATGCAGGTTATGTACAGACGGGTGATGACTCATGCCACCCAATTTCACACATTGGAAAAGTTCCCTTGTCCTTGCATGATGGTAAGACAAAGAGTCTTTCAGATGTATTACATGTGCCATCTATTACAAAGAACTTGGTGTCAGTCGGTCAAATGGTAGAGCAAGGGCTGCAAGTCAGATTTAATGCAAAGGGTTGCTTTGTAGAAGACTTCAATGACAAGTGCAGGTTGGTAGCAAAGGGAAGTAGAGTTGGACGTATGTTTACTCTGGATGCTGGAATTCCTACTATGAATGCTGCTATGTATGCTAAAGGAAAAGGTGTTGTAGCAGATATTGAAATTTGGCACAAACGCATTGAACATGCAAATGTACAAAGGCTGAAATTAATGCAGTCCAAAGGGTTGGTTACAGGTTTGCCTACATTTAGAGTTGCAGAATTTCATAAGGTATGCGAAGCATGTCAGTTTGGTAAGCAGGCAAGACAACCCTTTTCACATGACAGAGATGTAAGCAGAAATATCCTTGATGTTGTGCATACAAACATTTGGGGGCCTACACGAAATGTATCTCTTGGAGGCAGTTCATACTTTGTCACATTTATTGATGATTGTTCTAGGAAGCTGTGGGTATATTTTATGAAGGAAAAGAGTGAAGCGTTTGACACTTTAGAACCTTCAAGGCTGCAGTTGAAAGAGAAACCAGCTTGAAAGTAAAGTGCTTGAGGTCAGATGGAGGGGGAGAGTACCTCTCCAATGAGTTCAATGATTTTCTGAGGTCTCATGGGATAAAGAGACAGTTCACATGCAAATATACCCCACAAAAAAATGGGGTTGCAGAAAGGAAAAACAGGCATATTGCAGAAGTTGCATGCGCCTTGATGGCTGAAAAGAATATGCCTAAGTATTTTTGGTCTGAGGCTGTTCATACTACTATTTATAGTATGAACAGAACTCCCACAGCTGCAATTCATGGTATGACCCTTGAAGAATGTTTTACAGGTAAGAAGCCTGATGTTTCACACTTGAAAGTGTTTGGCTACATTGCGTATGTTCATGTGCCAGATGAGTTGCGGAAGAAACTGGATCCAAAGGCTGAAAAGTGTGTCTTTATTGGATACTCTTTAGAGCAGAAAGGGTATTGCTGTTACAACCCTATCACATGTAAGTTTAGAGTGAGCAGGGATGTCATCTTTGATGAAATGAGCAGTTGGTCTGCATCTAGTGCTGATGCATTGGATGATGATGATGATGATAATCATGACACTCATGTGCAAGCTGAAAAGCAAGAATCACGAACTCTTAGTGGACCAGAGACATCATTTGGTAGTCCTTGGTCTGGGAGACTAAGGAGTATCTCTACATCTTTAGGTGCATCTAGTAGCTCACACAGGATTAGATAGCTGACATCTTCACGAAGGCATTGGGTACAGAGAAGCTTCAAAAGTTTCGAAGCTTACTTGGAGTTGCAGAGATGCAGTTGAGCTTGAGGGGGAGTGTTGAGATGACAAGCTCAACACATGCGTACATTGATGATGGACCGCCTCGTTAGATGGGTCCACACATCTACACTTAGCACGTCAGTGGTCATTATGACTCACACATGGCCATTGACTCATTACTTATTATATTCAGGTTGTTACACCTATTTACAGCTGGCATAGTTATAACGCCAGTCGACTAGTGTAGTTGGTTATGCATTGTTTGACTTAGTAGGCCACTTTCCTTTATGTTGTATCTTATCTATACTTTGTGTACATTGTAAAAGAGTGTGGAAGAAGAAGAAGAAACCAGCAAGAAAACGTTTTGGCCTCCATCTCTCTTCTTGTCTCTTGAGTGAGCTTCTCCTTGTGCATTCTGTGTGTGTTCGGCGCATCATCTCGAGCAAGTTCCCCCACCACGTGATTATTGACATTATTCATAATACTTTCTCATTTGTGGCAGTTTGTAGTACCGATCATGATCGCAGGATGTCTTACTCCAAAAATACGAGGGGCCATTTACTTACAGGTTATCGAATTTGGTGCAATGGATCTCACAGAAGGAGATTAAGACGTCCTCTATTGAATCCATGAGGTGGGGAGAAGTGGAGACGATCTATCTCTTTGAGAAATACCTGCCTACCAACATGCTCATGATACAAATCCACCTTCTTGTGCATCTTGTAGATGAAGTGGAGATTGTTGGATGTGTCCATACACGATGGATGTTCTTCTTGGAGCGCTTCATGAAAACCATGAAAGGCTTTGTGCAACAAGAAGCTCGATCAGAAGGTAGCATGGCTGAAGGTTGGTTGATGTGAGGCGCTAGTGCATATTTCACAATGGCTACCAACGGTGGATCCAGACAACAAAATGCTATGGTCGCTGAAAGACAATAATAGACTGACTGGAGATGTGGTGGTTGGAAATGGGGTAGAAAAAAGAATGGATGCTACAATGGAGGAGAAGGTGAATCGGTTTTGTATGTTGCAACATGCCTCTATGGAGACATGGCTTGCCAAGTACCAGATCGCTAGGCAAGATCAAGAGGAAATGCGATCTGAATTCCGACATAGTACGCATCATCGACCGATGCGATATCTCGAGGGCATGGAGGAGATGTCATGGTTCATGTCAACGCAATGGTTGCATGGAGCTTTGACCGTAGCGTCTCGCGAAGGGGCAGAGGTCTCAATGGAGGAGTGGAAATTCTTGAGGGGATGTAGTCCAAAGATGATGAGGTGTTTAGGATTTGTCATATCTATATTTTATATATGACATCTAATTTGAGTGTTTAAATGTACAATACAAAATATATAGTGCAGCGTGGTCACGTGGACGATATTTTCGCATGGAGCGCATTGACAAAATGCGCTCCATAATGGACTGTGGTATCATGGCAAGGTTTGAACAAGAGAGCCAACGACGAGCAATGGATCCAAACACGGTTATAGATGAGATGGAGTATTTTGGGATCTTGCAAAGTATTGTTACGATGGATTACCGTAGCTTCTCGATGATACTATTCGATACGCAGTGGTTCAAAGTGGTACTTGAAGGATCTAGAGCAACAGTTCCAGGAGGTCCATCAGGATTTCTCAAAATAGATTCCAAAAAAAAATGGACGGATTTGCGCGATACCTTTGTAATCTTCTATCCAAACCCCCGACAACCTCAATGGTGGTATGCTATACCTTCATCTCCCCGAAGTACGAGAGTAGATGATCAAAGCGATATTCCGAGCATAGATGAGGACAATATGCAAATAGAAGGGTCGATATTGCAAGGGATGGAGGCCACCGAAAGCTTGGAGCTAGCATCGATTAACAATGATGAAGATACAAGAGTCCAAGAATTCTTTGAGAACGAGGTGGACTCATCCTTTTGTGGTGACATGTCTATCGACCTTCCAGTGTATGCAGAGTTGTGTCAGGAGATTAACATGGGACCATAGGATACTTCATACTTGGAGTATCCACTTAGTCATTTCGTTGACCAATCGCTTATAACGGTACATAAGATATGCATTTTAAGTGAGATTATTTTTTTAGGATTTATATTACTGTACTTTGTATGATTTAAATTGATTATTCTAACATCATTTTTTATCTGTTTAAGTGACATTTTCAGGATGAGTCAAGGGATGAGTGATGAGGAGTTGTAGGATATCTTCACGTATATGTCTCCAGACCAGATTGCGAGATTCAGAGACATGGCAGACCAAGAGTTGTCTCTGACATCGTCAGGACGCTCTACTAGATCTATTTCAGCACGATCGGATGCTTCAACTTTGAGCAGATGAGGTCGACGCTCCAGACTTGGGCCAGAGAGAGGGAGTGCTTCAGGGTCAGGGGGATGCTGTAGAGATACGGAGGCAGTAAGCCCCTAGTTGGCATGGGATACAGGTGCGACTCCTCGCTCTCATGGCGGTTCCAGGGAGTGTGGCTCAGGCTCAGGTGGATGCTATGGAGGCACGGACGTGGTGTCTCCGTCTGGTCGTTCGTCACCTCTAGGATTTGTCACACCTGTGGAGATGTCAACTCCAGTTACTTCGGCTTTTGCTTAATCGTCTGTAGGTGGAATCCCTATGGATGCCACTCCGCCAAATATTACCCCAGTCGGTACACCGGATGCACAAGGGTCTCCTGGATATGCCCAAGAGGGTGGTCGTAGATGGGAGAGGACCCATCTTAGGCATACCCTAGGGGGATATGCATATCTAGTCAACGATAGGTTAGGAGTCATCATCATGAATGATGAGGGGAGGAGGGTGATGGCTCGCATGAGAGAGTTGTGCCAATAAGTTTTTCGACATAACGTCTTAGATCATTGGAAGAACATACCGGAGGGAAGCAAGGACTACATAGTAGCATCCTTGCATCAGGAGTTTTCAGTTCCAGTCTCAGTAGATAGATTTTCTACGGGCTGGATGATGGATAGCATACGTGCATATATGTCACATAGACGATTGGACGCACGCAAGGCACTTAAGAGTGGGGCTGCAAAGCCCAAGTGGTTAGACGCGGACGACTGGCGCCGACTGAGGGAGGAGGCTATAGATTCTCTAGGACGTTAGAGTCAGCAGCGCGAGGCGGCGAGGACATGACTCGAGGCTGGAGTGGTCCATCATCTTGGGAGTGGCGGGCGGCCACAAGACATATTTGGAGGACTTTGTAAGTTTTTCTTTTGTTTTGCTTGTTTATTTTTTTGCAACATCCTTTGTACTGACAATCATATTTCTAACATTTAGTATTTTATTTTCTTTGCAGCACTCCATTATAAATCACGATTCGACCAGCCTTGAGACTCGATATGCAGAGAGGCACAGTCTCACTGCATTGATCGACCGATTGTATAGACACAGTGGCCCTGTAAGTCACTCATCTTTCTTGTCCGTAGTTACCATTTTTAATTAGAATGCATTATTGTATGGTGGACTGATGTGTTGTTGTTTCTTTTTTTGCAAACACTACAAGGAATTGTGCAATTAGCGACGTCGATTAGCGACAGCGGATATCGGCGTCGATATTAAAAAAAATGCGACCGAAACCCGAGCGCTGTTTTCATTTCTCTTGCTTCGACTTTTGAGAGCGAGAGCGAGGGAGAGAGCGAAGGCTTTGTGAGAGAAGAAGAGGAAGAAGACTTGCTGCCGCCGCCGCCGCCATTGTTCATGAAGGAGAGGAGGAGCCCTCATTGCAAAGAGAAGCCGTCCCATGCTCGCCATATCTCATTGGTGAGTCTCCCTCTCTCTTTCTTTTTCTTGTTGAAGGTTTAAATCATTCTCTTTTGCTTGTTTAGGAGAGGAAATGAAAGAGAAGGAGAGGGAGAGGGAGAGAGAGGGAGAGAAAGAGAGGGAGAGGGAGAGGGAGAGGGAGAGAAAGAGAGGGAGAGTGCATTCTCTCTCTCTCTCTCCCTTTTGCTTGTTTAATGTTTAAATTACTTTCTTTTTTGCTTGTTTACGAGAGGAAACAAGAGAGTAAGAGAGAAAGAGAGGGAGAGGGAGAGGGAGAGGGAGAGGGAGAGAAAGAGAAAGAGAAAGAGAAATAGAGGGAGAGGGAGAGGGAGAGGGAGGGGGAGGAAATGAGAGAGGAAGAGAAAGAGAAAGAGAGGGAGAAGGAGGGAGAGTGCATTCTCTCTCTCCCTCTCCCTTTTGCTTGTTTAATGTTTAAATCACTTTATTTTTTGCTTGTTTAGGAGAGAAAATGAAAGAGAAAGAGAGCAAGAGGGAGAGGGAGGGGAAGGAAATGAGAGAGGGATAGAAAGAGAAAGAGAGGGAGAGTGCATTGTATCTCTCCCTCTCCCTTTTGCTTGGAGGATGTTTAAATCACTTTATTTTTTGCTTGTTTAGGAAATGAGAGAGAAAGAGAGATAGAGAGAGAGAGGGAGAAAAAGAGAAAGAGAGGGAGGGGAAGGAAATGAGAGAGGGAGAGAAAGAGAGCACTTCATGAAAACCCTGAAAGGCTTTGTGCGACAACGAGCTCGTCCAGAAGGTAGCATGGCGGAAGGTTGGTTGGTGTCAGAGGCGTTAGTGCATATCTCACAATGGCTACCAACGGTGGAACTAGACAATGAAATGCTATGGACGCTGAAGGACGATGATAGGCTGACTGGAGATGTGGTGGTTGAAAATGGGGTAGAAAAAAGAATGGATGCCTCAATGGAAGAGAAGGTGAATCGCTTTTGTATGTTGCACCATGCCTCCATGGAGACGTGGCTCGCCAAGTACCAGATTGCAAGGCAAGATCGAGAGGAAGAGCGAGCTGAATTCCGATGCAGTGTGCGTCACCGACCGATTCAATATCCTGAAGGCATGGAGGAGATGCCATGATTTATGTCAATACAATGGTTGCATGGAGCCTTGACCGCAGCATCCAGCGAAGGGACAGAGGTCTCAATGGAGGAGTGGGAGTTCTCGAGGGGATGTAGTCCAAAGGTAATGAGGGGTTTAGAATGTGTCGTATCTAAATTTGCTTGCTACATCTAATTTGAGTGTTTCAATGTGCAGTACAAAATATATAGTGCAGCGTGGTCGCGCGGACGGCATTTTCGGGTGGAGCGTATTGACAAAATGTGCTCCACAATGGACAGTGGTGTCATGGCAAGGTTTGAGCAAGAGAGCCGGCGACGATCAACGGATCTGAATACGGTTGTGGATGAGATGGAGTATTTTGGGAACTTGCAAAGTATTATTATGGTGGATTACCGTAGTTTCTCCATGATACTATTCAATGTGCAGTGGTTCAAAGTGGTACTTGGAGGAGCTGGAGCAACAGTTCAACGAGGTCCATCTAGATTTCTCGAAATAGATTCCGAAAAAAAATGGACGGATTTGCGCGACACCTTTGTGTTGCCGGCCCATTGTGAACAGGTGCAAATAGTCATTTGCTTGCTAATTGTAATACGACATGGTTTATGTCACAATGGTTTGAACTTGCTTTGTAAGTGTTTGTGAACAGGTAATCTTCCATCCAAATCCCCGACAACCTCGATGGTGGTATGTTATACCTTCAACTCCTTGAGGTGCGAGAGTATATGATCAAAGAGAGAGTACGAGAGAGATACACAAAACATGCTCCCAAAGAATGATTCATATTGATGTAGAGTTAGTATATATAGGTGAGACCCAAGTCAAGTGAGAGATTATATATATAGTTGTAACATCCCCACTCAAACAAAGGTCTCTGGCTACGAGTGAAAAAACCCTTGGGGAGAACAAGGGAAAAACCCGAGCCCCTACACATACCTACGATACAAAAATGATTTACTATAAAGTTTTCTTGAATACAATGATACATGCCTCAATTAGTGAGACAAGAACTTGGAACAATACCAAGTGCATGTCTTAATGAACTAAAGCGAGCTTCACTAAGAGCTCTTGTGAAGATGTCTGCAACCATTTGATCACTAGGACAATGCTCCACCATAATGGAACCTTTTTTGACTTCATGTCGAACATAATGATAATTAATAGCAATATGCTTTGATTTACTATGTTGTATATAGTCTTTGGTAAGACTAATAGCACTTTGGTTGTCGCATCGAAGAGGTGTACTAGATGATGAAGGATGTCGGAAATCTGCAAGTAGTTGTCGAAGCCAAACTAGCTCGCGAGCTGCTAATGATGCAGCAACATATTCAGCCTCAGTTGTAGAAACTGCAACACATCGTTGTTTCTTGCTGGACCAAGAAACCAAACATCCATTTACAAAGAAACAATTCCCACTTGTAGATTGCATGGATAAATGTGAACTTGCCCAATCAGCATCTGTATATCCAATAAGGTCAAGAGAAGTTGAAGAAGATAAAGAAGAATCCTCTCGACGACGATAAATAAGTCCAAACTCCTTAGTATCCTTGAGATACTTAAGAATACATTTTGCAGCACTCCAATGAATAGTGAAAGGGGAAGAAAGATATTGTCCCAAAAAGTTAGCTGCAAATAAAATATCTAGTCTTGTGTTTAAATCAAAAAATTGAAGACAACCAACAAGATTAGCAAAAGGTTGATGATTGGCTAATTCTTCATTGCATGTTGTAGATGTACCCTTGGTAGAGCTCGAAAGAATGGGAGTGTTGGCAGAGTGCACATTTGTCAACCCAAACTTCTTAACAATATCATTAATAAACTTTGTCTAACGAAGATGAAGAATGCCTTGTTGTCGGTGTCGTTGAAATTGAATACCCAAACAAGAATGTATCTCACCAAGATCCACCATTTCAATTGCAGTCGATAAAAGCTTCTTCATAGCATCCAAGAAAGCAATATTATTTGACACAAGAATAGTATCATCAACATATAGAGCAAGAATAATAAAACATCCCTTTTGATGTAAAGATTTGGGTCAGCAAAACATGCAACAAAACCTTTAGATGTGAGGAACTGATCAATCTTAATATACCAAGCACGAGAGGCTTGCTTCAATCCATATAATGCACGATGAAGTTGGCATACAAGATGCTCCTTTCCTGCAATCATAAAACCTTCAGGTTGCTCCATATAGATTTCTTCTTCAAGATCTCCATTGAGAAAAGCCGTTTTAACATCCATTTGGTGAATTTCTAGATCAAATAGTGTTGCAAAAGCCAAAAGCATATGAACAGTTGTGGAGCGTACAACAGGAGAAAATGTTTCTTGATAATCTACTCCTGCAATCTGCAAGTAACCTTTTACAACAAGTCGTGCTTTGAACTTATCAAACGAGCCATCAGCTTTGGTCTTGGTTTTATAAACCCATTTACATTTGATAGGAACACAATTTGGGGGGAGTTCAGTAAGAATCCATGTACCTTTGGAGATTAAGAATCGTACTCAGCTTGCATAGCTTCTTGCCATTGATCCCTTTGAGACGAATTGATAGCTTCCATATACGATATTGGATCCTCTTGGACAGACATAGCATCATCAAAGACATCATATTCAATAGAATAGAATCCATGCTCTATCTCAATAGGAAGATCGACATATATCTCCAAATTTTCATCAATCTTCTTTGGAGGTGAAGGAGGTTTATGATCATCAAAATTAGTAGACTCACAAAGAAAGTAAGGAAATGCACTAAGCAAAGATTTTGTATCATTTGAAACATTTGACAACCATGTGCCACCCATTGTCTTCTTATCAAATATAACATCACAACTAATGATAACCTTTTGAGTAGAAGGATCATAAAATTTGTAACCTTTGGAATGATCTGAATAACCAAGAAAAATAACCTTCAAACCTGGAGGATCCAACTTATGTCGAGTGTCCTTGGGCACATGAATATAAGCAATGTAGCCAAATGTGCGAAAGTGAGAGACTGAAGGTGTCTTCCCTGTCCAGATTGTTATAGGAATTTTACCAGCAGGTGCAGTTGTTGGAAGATGATTTTGAATAAAAACGGGTGTTAGAAGTGCTTCAGTCCAAAACTTTTGAGACAAACTAGAGTGTATAAGCATGCAACCTATAGCATTAATAATAGTGCGATTTTTGCACTCAGCAACACCATTTTGCTAAGGAGAATAAGGAACTCTAAACCCATGATGAATACCTTGATCCTTACAGAAGTCATCAAATAGATTGGATACATATTCACCGCCATTGTCGCTGCGAAGAGTCATTATAGAAAATCTAGTTTGAAGCTCCACACTTATCTTGTATTGTTTAAATATAGATAAAGCCTCAGACTTATGTCGAAGAAGATAGACATGTGTGTACCGTGAGAAATCATCAATGAAAGTTATAGAATATTGATATTGAGACTTTGAGGTAGGAAAAGGACCGCAAATATCGGTATGAACCAAATCCAAGAGAGCACAGGAATGTGATGAAGTAGAAGGTGGAAAGGCGAACAATGGTGTTTTCCAAGTGCACAATACTCACATATTCCCATACGTGGATGAGATTTAAGATCCATACCTTGCACAAGACCATGACGATGAAGATCAAGAATTTTGGCAAAATTGGAGTGTACAAATCATTGATGCCATAATTTGCAATCTGCATCTCCTGGGGCAGTAACAACATTTGCAACCATATCGTTCAATGATAGCTCAAATAGATTACCATGTCGAGGAGCCACTACTATAGTATGTCCGTCTTTCTCTATACGACATTGATTATGATCAAAGCCAACAAACAAACCAAGATCAACTAGACGAGCAACATAAAGAAGATTTCTTTGCAAATCTAGAACATGAAGAACTCCTCTTAATATTCTAGTGGATGAAAGAGTACCTAGATATAAATGACCCACTCCTTTGACTTGACAAGTCATATCATTTGCAAGGTAAACAAACTTCTTGACATGAAGAGAATGATAATTGTGAAGCCACTGCGATTGGTATGTCATGTTTCCTATAACAATCTGGACAGGGAAGACACCTTCAGTCTCTCACTTTCGCACATTGGCTGCATTTCTTATATTCATGTGCCCAAGGACACTCGACATAAGTTGGGATCCTCCAGGTTTGAAGGTTATTTTTCTTGGTTATTCAGATCATTCCAAAGGTTACAAATTTTATGATCCTTCTACGCAAAAGGTTATCATTAGTCGTGATGCTATATTTGATGAGAAGACTATGGGTGGCACATGGTCGTCAGATGTTTCAGATGATACACAATCTTTGCTTAGTGTATTTCCTTACTTGCTTTGTGAGTCTACTAATTCTGATGATCATAAACCTCCTTCACCTCCAAAGAAGATTGATGAAAATTTGGAGATATATATCGATCGTCCTATTGAGATAGAGCATGGATTCTATTCTATTGAATATGATGTATTTGATGATGCTATGTCTATCCAAGAGGATCCAATATCGTATATGGAAGCTATCAATTCGTCTCAAAGGGATCAATGGCAAGAAGCTATGCAAGCTGAGTACGATTCTTTAATCTCCAAAGATACATGGATTCTTACTGAACTCCCCCCAAATCGTGTTCCTATCAAATGTAAATGGGTTTATAAAACCAAGACCAAAGCTGATGGCTCGTTTGATAAGTTTAAAGCATGACTTGTTGCAAAAGGTTACTCGCAGATTGCAGGAGTAGATTATCAAGAAATATTTTCTCCCGTTCTTCGCTCCACAAGTGTTCGTATGCTTTTGGCTTTTGCAACACTATTTCATCTAGAAATTCACCAAATGGATGTTAAAAGGGCTTTTCTCAATGGAGATCTTGAAGAAGAAATCTATATGGAGCAACCTGAAGGTTTTATGATTGCAGGAAAGGAGCATCTTGTATGCCAGCTTCATTGTGCATTATATGGATTGAAGCAAGTCTCTTGTGCTTGGTATATTAAGATTGATGAGTTCCTCACATCTAAAGGTTTTGTTGCATGTTTTGCTGCCCCAAATCTTTACATCAAAAGGGAGGACAAATGTTTTATTATTCTTACTCTATATGTTGATGATACTATTCTTGTGTCAAATAATATTGCTTTCTTGGATTCTATGAAGAAGCTTTTATTGACTGCATTTGAAATGGTGGATCTTGGTGAGATACATTCTTGTTTGGGTATTCAAGTTCAACGACACCGACAACAAGGCATTCTTCTTCTTTGCCAGAAAAAGTTTATTCATGATATTGTTAAGAAGTTTGGGTTGACAAATGCGCACTCTGCCAACACTCCCATTCTTTCGAGCTCTACCAAGGGTACATCTACAACACACAAGGAAGAATCAACCATTCATCAACCTTTTGCTAATCTTGTTGGTTGTCTTCAATTTTTTGGTTTAAACACAAGACTAGATATTTTATTTGCAGCTAACTTTTTGGGATAGTATCCTTCTTCCCCTTCCACTATTGATTGGAGTGCTGCAAAACGTATTCTTAAGTATCTCAAGGGTACTAAGGAGTTTGGACTTATTTATCGTCGTAGAGAGGATTCTTCTTTATCTTCTTCAACTTCTCTTGAACTTATTGGATATACAGATGCTGATTGGGCAAGTTCACATTTATCCATGCAATCTACAAGTGGGAATTGTTTCTTTGTAAATGGATGTCTGGTTTCTTGGTCTAGCAAGAAACAACGATGTGTTACGGTTTCTACAACTGAGGCCGAATATGTTGCTACATCATTAGCAGCTCGTGAACTAGTTTGGCTTTGACAACTACTTGCAGATTTGGGACATCCTTCATCATCTAGTACACCTCTTTGATGCAACAACCAAAGTGATATTAGTCTTACCAATGACTATATACAACATAGTAAATCAAAGCATATTGCTATTCATTATCATTATGTTCAACATGAAATCAAGAAAGGTTCCATTATGGTGGAGCATTGTCCCAGTGATCAAATGGTTGCAGACATCTTCACAAAAGCTCTTAGTGAAGCTCGCTTTAGTTCATTAAGGCATGCACATGGTATTGTTCCAAGTTCTTGTCTCACTAATTGAGGCATATATCATTGTATTCAAGAAAACTTTATAGTAAATCATTTTCGTATCGTAGGTATATGTAGGGGCTCGAGTTTTTTCCTTGTTCTCCCCAAGGGTTTTTTCACTTGCAGCTAGAGACCTTTGTTTAAGTGGGGATGTTACAACTATATATATCATCTCTCACTTGACTTGGGTCTCACCTATCTATACTAACTCTACATCAATATGAATCATTCTTTGGGAGCATGTCTTGTGTATCTCTCTCGTACTCTCTCTCTCTCTCAACCTTAGGTAATTGGCCATGCCTGTATCTCGAGAGAAAACAAATAAGATGAGATCGTAGAATCTGCAAACCATGAACAAGATGAGCGTAGTTGAGACGCGTCACAATCAAAATAGAGAGATGCACGTAAGAATGACGAAAAGTATTGAGTGACTAAAAAGAAAGCCCGAAATAGAGAGACGTAACGTGCAAGACGAGATGACGCGTATAAGAAAAGTGCTATTTCGATCGAACAAAGAACGTGAATGAGAATAAAACATCGCTAAAAATAGCAATATGCTTGCTTGTCGTAATCAACGTCATTAACGAAGACGAGCGATTAACAAACTGCAATTGGGGATTAACGAACTATAATTAGAATTACAGTTTTAAATAAAGAATTGTAGATTTGAGCAGAAATGTTGTCTTGAATCCTGAACTGTCATAACTTTTGATCCAGAACTCCGATTGACAAAAGCAGTTTTGATAGGATTCGAGAGCACGACAAGAGCTACGCACCAGTTTTGGTTTTGTTTTTAAAGACAAAATTAACTAATACTTCTAATTTTAAAAAGTTCATGTATCAAATCATCACTTTTGCAAAGAATTCAATCAAGTATAAACAATGAAACAACTTATCTTCCTTGTTGTTGCTACACATCCATAGCTTTGATACCATGTTGAGAGAGTAGGAGAGAGATACACAAGACATGCTCCCAAAGAATGATTCATATTGATGTAGAGTTAGTATATATAGGTGAGACCCAAGTCAAGTGATAGATGATATATGTAGTTGTAACACCTGTTATATCATTGTCCAACAAAGTTAAAGCTACTGATGATATTGCTAATATGCATGCTACTATTTTTGTTGAGGTTAAAGATATGAGTGGGAAAGCCCAGTAATTATACACTAAACAAGCTAATAAGAAAAGAAAAGCCATGAGTTTCAAAGTTGATGATTATGTTTGGTTACATATTGAAAAGAGAATATTGCAAAGTGTTGAGAAACACCATGTTGTTAAACTAGCACCTAGATTTTATGGACCTTTCAAAATAATTCACAAGATCAATGACAATGCATTTAAATTAGAACTACCCCAACATTGGAAAATCCATAATACTTTTCATATCAGTTTACCACGACTTTTTAGAGGGCAATTACCTGTCCACCCTATCTATGAAAACCCTCCTTTGTTAGAAGAAGAAACTGAAATACTTGAACCTGAAACTATTCTAGACACTAACTTTATGACCAGTAGAGCTCGCTCTACATATTTTATATATTTGGTTTAGTTAAAAAATCATCTTGTTGAAGAAGCCCAATAGATGCACGCTCGCAACCTAAGTGCTTATCCCTCACTGTTCGCTCCACATTGAGCTAATAGCAATTGAGGACAATTGCTATCCCACCCCAGGGATATAATTCCACGGTGGATTTTGTGAGACCACAGTGGATTCCGTGAGATTTTGCAGTGGATTCCATAAAACTATATTTATTTGCTGGGGCTCGTACACAAGGTTGATTCCTTGTGAGAGAAGTTGATGGGGACACCTATCCTTTTTGGGCATCAGATTAATTTAATGTGCATGTGGGTGATTCTGCAAAATACATATTTAAATTAATGGATGTTTATGAGTTTAGAGTATACTCGTATTAAATTAAGGTTAGGATAGAGCTCCAACCTATTTATTTATTTTGTAGCTGAAGACTTCTAGGTATTTACTTTTGTCAATTTAATTTTATTATGTTCTAACAATTCTGGATGCTTCAGTTGATGTGTAGAGCATGCAATGGTGGCATTAGGAAGCACCGGACGATGGTGTGTATTAAGATTACCTAGAAAGAAAATTATCATTTTTGATGGGTGCGTGCCTTATCATTAAAGGCATGGCGCTAATATTTATTTAGGCATGCTTATTTATTAAAGCACGTGACAAACATTTATTTCTTTGTATGTGCATAGGCACTCGGTTTAAATATCTCATTATTGGACATTGTATTTGGGCACAGCCTGATTTTTGGGATGCCCAACCACTTTATTCTTTATTTGGACAAAAGTAAACACAAAAGCGAAAGCATACTAATTGTAAATTGGGCTATTTTTGAGCTTGGAGATCAATAAATTTATAAATACATGCATTGTGGAGTGCTCACACAAGGCATGGGGGGAGATTGTACCCAATTTGTCTTTTTGTCTCATGTCGTGCAAAACCTTCTTCTTACTTTATGAGTTTTAGTAGAGTTCTTTGCTCTTGGGGACCTTCCGATATTCACTATGCATGCATACATCATTTGATTTGCACACCACTTTACATTTAGTCTATACCTATAGATGCAGGTGTAGATGATGCATCTATGCAACATAGGTATAGGCTAGGTGAAGCCCACAACTATCTTTACATTGATGCTTGATATATTGTAATATCCCTGTGGGTTAAAATTATACCAATGATAATAATAATACTTCTCAAGTTGCTACTTGGACTCCCAATCATCATCGTCCTCATTGCCATTAATATCATCACGAGATGTTCAAAACTCCTCATTGTCATGGGTAATATCATCGGCATATTGGAGTTAACAAACTGATTATCATCATCATCGTCATTTCGAGATGCCTCAACAAACTAATCCTCATCCAACCCATAAACTCAGCATTGAAACACTTTACTCAGTGATAATCATGAAAGAGTGATAAAAGTGTGATAATGGCAAGAATATAAGTACATACAAACATTATATAAGACTTAGTGAGAAAGGATTTTAGGCTCCTCCTTAATCTTATTTTTTCTCTAAGAGAGAAGAGAGACCAAGGGATATTAGGAGGGTATTGGAGGAGACAAAAGAAGAGTGGGATTGAGAGAGGAAGAGCCCTAATCATTGAAGGGGGAGAGAGAGATAGAGAGAGAGAGAGAGAGGGAGAGAGAGAGAGGGGGGAGGGAGAGGGAGAGGGAGAGAGAGAGGCTAAGAGGAATAGAAGGAAAGTATTGGAGAAGATGAATAAGATAAGGCATTGAAGTTGAGAGAGATTGAAAGTAATTACAAGAGATAGAAGGAGATTGAGAGGGATAGAAAGAGAAGGGTTGAGAGAGAGAGAGAGATATAGAGATACAGAGAGAGAGAGAGAGAGAGAGAGGAAGAAGAATTGAGTGAGATAGAGGGATAAAGATTAAGAGATTGAAAGAACGAGAAAGGAAGGAAGGTAATTTTTCCTGAGATACTCAAGATTATTTGAATTGACCATGCTAATGGGGCTAATTAAGAAAGTTCTTTTTTTATGTTCCATTAACCTTTCTAGGTAATTAGGTAACTAAGAACATCCACTTCAAAAGTCAAGTAGAAGGTGGGTAGTGTAGTCCTAATAATCCAAGAGGTTTCCCACAAATCTTAGGAAAGTGGATTAGAAGTAGCTGAATATGTGATTCTGCTAGGGAAAATTCCAAAGCACGATCAATGTCACTTTAGGGGGTCAAAATGAAACTTTGTCTCATGGGTAGAGGTAAGAGAGAGATATAGAAACAAAAACAAAGGTTTGAATAGAGACAATGGAAGACTACTTCCTTACTACATAAGTACTACTAGAAACCAAGACATGATTACCAAGCTTAAGATACAAAGAGAATTGGTACTCATTCATCTTCATGGTGGAAACAATTTTGCAAGGATGAAGTTGAGTTAGCTACTATTTGGAAATAACTAAAGTAAGGAGTGTGCAGGAGATATCTTTCACTGCATATCCCACCATGAAGATGAATGAGTTCTCTAACTTTTGTTAGGAGGGATTGATCTTAGCAGCGTATTACTCAAATATTTTTACACTCTAGAAATATGTGCCATCCATGGACAATGCTCAAGAGGTGACCAAGTTTTGTCAGGGGTTGAATTTTCCTTGGGATACTTGATACCTAGGTTGAAGCGATGCGACCTACATACCTTTAGGATGTGTTGCCTTGGGCCAAGCCCCTGTACTAAGAGATCCAATCCAAACCAAAGGGTAGAAGATATTGGGGACAAGGTTCCCTAAACAAAGGACTAGGTACCTTCATACAACATGAAATTTTAATCTCATAGTAAGAATTAATGATGCTCAATGATACTATTAGTATAATGAGCCTAGACATTTTAAGAGGGAGTGCCCAAAATTAAACCAAACTTTTCATCAACGAAAATTCCATGGCCAGAAAAAACGAACAATGGCCAAAGGAAAAGGAAAGATTATGATAGTTACCTTCAAGGGACAAGAAGAAGAGAAACTCACTATGGAGACCAAAATTGAGAAAGAACTATGTATGCTACCCTCAACAAGTGGGATTTGAATCACCAATGGCCAAAGGTAAAGGAAAGATTATGGTAGTTTCCTTCAAGGGTCAAGAAGAAGAGAAACCCACTACAGATGCCAAATTTGAGAAAGAAACTATGTATGCTACCCTCAACAAGTGAGGTTTGAATCACCAATTTTCGGTGATTCAAACCCCTACAAGCTATTAAGGTTAAAGTTTCAAGATTCTCATTGACTATGGAAGCACTCATTCATTTATCTCACCCAAACATGCAAGAAGATTAGAAATAGCAAAGGCACCTACATCCAAGCTTTTTGTAGAATTAGCTAATGGAAAAGAGGCAATTTCTATACAAAAATCTAGAGAAGTGGGATTTGATCTAGGTAGTGAGCCTACCAATATGAGGTTCCATGTCATGAATTTAGGTGCATGTGAGTGCCTTCTTGGAATGAACTAGCTAATCCCTAGTAATTCCCACATCCATTGTGGAAAGGGCCAAGTCACATTCCAACATGCAAAAGGAATTCAAGTAGCTATGCAAGGCAAATCTAGAAGACCAAAGCTCCAACTAGCAAAAGCTTCACATATTATCCAAGGTTTAAGAAAAGGATTACATGTCTACCTAATCAAGCTTAACATGGTGAATTGGGATAACAAGGCAAAATAAAAATCTTCTTAGATGAAGGAATATTTTGATGTCTTTCTAATAGAATTGACAGAGCTTCCTCCTAAAAGGGAAGTTGACCATGAGATCGAGCTTTTTCCAAGAGTTCGACCCATAGCAAAGTAGCCTTATCAAATGTGAATTCCCAAGACCATTGAATTAAAGGAATTGCTAAAGCTGCTGGACCAAGGATACATTAGACCAAGTAATTCACTCTTGAGAGCACAACTCTATTTCAAAAGAAAAAAGATGGTAGTTTGTCAATGCATAGACTACTACAGGCTAAACAAGGTAATAGTCAATAACAAATGTCCAATCCTTAGAAACAATAAGATTATTGACAAGCTTCAAGAAGTGAGGATCTTGTCAAAATTTTATTTAAGATCAGGCTATTAAAAGATTAGGATCAAAGAGGAAGAAATCCCAAAGATCACCTTCAATACAAGGTAATCTCGACATTATGAGCTCATTGTAATGTCTTTTGTGTTGACTAATGCCCCATCCACTTTCAATAGGATGGTGTAAGACATTTTCAGACCCTATCTTGATAAGTTTTTTTAGCCTTCTTTGATGATATCTCAACTTACTCTAAAGAAGAAGTAGACCATGAGGCACATCTTAAGATTGTGCTAGAGACCTTAAGAACACACAAGCTCTATGCTAAAAAGAGTAAGTGTGCATTCTTCAAAAGGTAGATAGAATACTATGCATTATGTGTATATGAGAAAATGATTGCAATGGATCTAGCTAAAGTTAAGGATGTACAAGAGTGGTTGCCTTCAAATTTAGTCAAGGAAGTACAAAGCTTTCTAGGACTAAGTGGATGGTATAGGGTGTTTACCAAGGATGATGCCTTGATAGCTGCACCTCTCAACTGATCTGCTAAAAAAAGCAAGTTTCTATTGTGTGGACTCTAATTGAGCAATCCAATTTCAAGAAACTCATGTAGATCCTAGTAATACCTCCTATCTTGAATCTTCCTTACTTAAATCAATATTTTGAAGTTGTAACAAATGCTAGCTCCCTAGCATTGGGTTGTATACTGGTGTAGGAAGGTCATGCAATGGCCTACTCTTCAATGCAATTGAAATATGAGCAAAATTATGCTACACATCATTTGAAACTCTCGGTAGTGATTCATGCTCTTAGATTATAAAGGTATTATTTGCTTGGAAGAAGTTTACCACAGAGTCTCAAGTGGATATTTACTTAGCCAGATCTAAACATGAGACACCATTGGTCGATCGAAGTTTTGTATTAATTTGATTTTAAAATCAAGTATAGACTAAGAAAAGAAAATATAGTTGTGGATGCCTTGAGCTACAAAGCATTCCTCAATGCACTTATCTCTAAAGAACCTACAAGAACAAAATCCCTAGCAACCATTGTGTTGATGCTAAACAATCATATCCTCCATATGGCAAAGGAAGAAGCATATAAAGATCCAAAGTACCAATAGATATAAAGGAAAGTCCAAGCTAAGGACCAAAATCCTAAGTTGAAGCTTAGTTATGAGGATTTTTCCATTGAGACAGACTTATCTACTTCAAGATAATATTGTTCATTCCATCAAGTTAAGATCTCAAGAAGAAAATACTTTGGGAAATACACAACTCCCCATTCTTAGGGCACCTTGCACTACAAGATATAGGCTTTATACCGACGTTAAAAGTGACGAAAATGTAAATAACAAAATTTTCCCCCGTCGTCGCAAAAAGCATCGTTATTGGCGACGCCATAGAATAGTCGGTATCAACATCTATTAGCATCGGTATCAGCGACGCTGATACCGATGCCAATAATGACGCTGATACCGATGGTCTGCGAAGATAATAACGACACCAATAACAATGCCATAGAATAGTCGGTATCAACATCTATTAGCATCGGTATCAGCGACGCTGATACCGATGCCAATAATGACGCTGATACCGATGGTCTGCGAAGATAATAACGACACCAATAATAATGCCAGTAGTAAATTTGCGACGTTAATAGCGATGATAACATGGGAAAAAAAAATTTGTGTAAAGGTAGCTTGTGTGCTTTATTTGGGCCATACAAAATAGTTTCTGCATTGTGTACAATGCTTGTGTAAACAAAAACAAAGTATACTAAAATCGTAACACTGATACATGAAATAAATACATGATCGCATAATGAAAGCGATTGTACAATCATGACAAGATATTATTACTACATAGAAAATGTCTACACAGATCAGGCGACCAAAAAAGAAAGGTGTGTGAGCTCCAGGGATCCAACGGCGAGCTACATATCCTGGCCATCTGAAAGCTCATCCCACCGCAAAGGAGCATCAAACAAACTTTGCAAAAAAAGAAACAACAACACATTAGTCCACCATACAATAATGCATTCTAATTAAACATGGTAACTATGGACAAGAAAGATGAGTGACTTACATGGCCGCCGCGTCTATACAATCGGTTGATCAATGCAGTGAGACTGTGCCTCTCTATATATTGAGTCTCAAGGCCGGTCGGATCGCGATTTGTAATGGAGTGCTGCAAACACAACAAAATATTAAATGTTAGAAATATGATTATCGGTACAAAGGATATTGCAAAAAAATAAACAAGCAAAACAAAAGAAAAACTTACAAAGTCCTCCAAATATTTCATGTGGCCGCCACTCCCAAGATGATGGACCACTCCGACCACAAGTCGTGCCCTCACCACCTCGCGCTGCTAACTCCAACATCCTGGAGAGTTTGTAGCCTCCTCCCTTAGTCAGCACCAGTCGTCCGCGTCTAGCCACTTGGGCTTTGTAGCCCCACTCTTGAGTGCCTTGCGTGCATCCGATTGTCTATGTGACATATATGTATGCATCTAATCCATCATCCAGCCTGTAGAAAATCTATCTACTAAGGTTGGAACCAAAAACTCCTCATGCAAGGATGCTACTATGTAGTCCTTGCTCCCCTCCGGTATATTCTTCCAATGATCTGAGACGTTGTGCCGAAAAACTTGTTGGCACAACTCTGTCATGCGAGCCATCACCCTTCTCCCCTCATCATTCATGATGATGGCTCCTGACCTATCATCGACTAGATAGGAATATTCCCCTAGGGTATGCCTAAGATGGGTTCTCTTCCACCTGCAAATCCACGCTCCTGGGCATATCCAGGAGACCCCTGTGCATCCGGTGTACCGACCGGGGTAATATCTGTCGGAGTGGCACCCATAGGGGTGCCACCTACAGACGACTAAGCAAAAGCCGAAGTAACTGGAGTAGACATTCCCATAGATGTGACAAATCATGGAGGTGATGCAACTCCAGTTGAACGATGAGATAGAGATACTGCATCCGTGCCTCCATAGCATCCACCTGAGCTTGAGCCACGCTCCCTGGAACCGCCATGAGAGCGAGGAGTCACACCTGTATCCCGTGCTGACTGCGGGCTCACTGCCTCCGTATCTCTGCAGCATCGCCCTGACCCTGAAGTGCTCCCTCCCTCTGGCCCAAGTCTGGAGCGTCGACCTCGTCTACTAGAAGCTGAAGCATCGGATCGCGCTGAAGTAGGTCTAGCAGAGCATCCTAACGATGTCCGAGACATCTCCTGGTCTGCCGTGTCTCTGAATCTCACGATCTGTTCCGGAGACATGCATGTGAAGATATCCTGCAACTCCTCATCGCTCACTCCTTGACTCATCCTGAAAATGTCACTTACACAGACAAAAAATGATTTTAAAATAATCAATTTAAATCATACAAAGCATGGTAATATAAATCCTAAAAAAATGATCTCACTTAAAATGCATATCTTGTGTACCCTTATAAGCGATTGGTCAACGAATTGAGTAAGTGGATGCTCCAAGTATGAAGTATTCTATGGTCCCATGTCAATCTCCTGACACAAGTCCACATACACTCGAAGGTTGATAGACATGTCACCACAAAAGGATGAGTCCACCTCGTTCTCAAAGAATTCTTGGACTCCTGTATTTCCATCATTGTTAGCCGATGCTAGCTCCAAGCTTTCGATGGCCTGCACCCCTTGCAATATCGATCCCTCTATTTGCATATTGTCTTCATTTATGCTTGGAACATCGATTTGATCATATACTCTCACACTTTGAGGAGCTGAAGGTATAACATACCACCATCAAGGTTGTCGGGGGTTTGGATAGAAGATAAGATGTTCACAAATACGTACAAGAGAGTTTAAACTATTGTGACATGTACCATGTCGTAATACAATTAACAAACAAATGAGTCCATGCACCTGTTCACAATGGGCCGGCAACACAAAGGTGTCGCACAAATCCATCTATTTTTTTTCGGAATCTATTTTGAGAAATCTAGATGGACCTTGTCGAATTGTTGCTCCAGCTCCTTGAAGTACCACTTTGAACCACTGCACATCGAATAGTATCATGGAGAAGCTACGGTAATCCATCGTACAATACTTTGCAAGTTTCCAAAATACTCTATCTCATCTATAATCGTGTTTGGATCCGTTGCTTGTCGTTGACTCTCCTGCTCGAACCTTGCCATGATATCATAGTCCATTGTGGAGTGCATTTTATCAATATGCTCCATGCGAAAATACCACCTGCGTGACCATGCTGCACTATCTATTTTATACTATACATTGAAACACTCAAATTAGATGTTGGATATAAAATATAGATACGAAAAATCCTAAACACCTCATCACCTTTGGACTACATCCCCTCGAGAATATCCACTTCTCCATTGAGACCTCTACCCCTTTGCGAGACGCTGCGGTCAAAGCTCCATGCAACCATCACGTTGACATGAGCCGCGGCATCTCCTCCATGCCCTCGGGATATCGAATTGATCGATGATGTGTACTACGTCGGAATTCAGATCGTGCTTTCTCTTGATCTTGCCTAGCGATCTGGTACTTGGCGAGCCACGTCTCCATAGAGGCATGGTGCAACATATAAAAGTGATTCACCTTCTCCTCCATTGTAGCATCCATTTTTTTTTCTACCCCATTTCCAACCACCACATCTCCAGTTAGTCTACCATCGTCCTTCAGCGACCATAGCATTTTGTTGTCTGGATCAACCGTTGGTAGCCATTGTGAAATATGCATTAGTGCCTCAGATACCAACCAACCTTCAGCCATGCTACCTTCTAGCCGAGCTCGTTGTCACACAAAGCCTTTTAGGGTTTTCATGAAGTGCTCCAAGAAGAACATCCATCATGTATGGACAGGTCTAGCAATCTCCACTTAATCTACAAGATGCACAAGAAGGTGGATTTGTATCATGAGCATGCTAGTAGGCATGTATTTCTCAAAGAGATAGACCGTCTCTACTGCTCCCCGCCTCACGGATTCAATAGAGGACATCTTAATATCCTTCTATGAGATCCATTGCACCAAAGTTGACAACCTGTAAATGGCCCCGCATATTTCTAGAGTAAGACATCATGTGATCGCGATCAATAGTACAAACTGCCACAAATGAGAAAGCATTATGAATAATGGCTACACTCCAAATAGCAAAATGCGCACACCAATTACAATCCATTCGTACTACAAACCTGACATATTTTATGCCAGTCATGGGATATTAGCCCTGATAATTGGTCGTCTTTAGAAAATGCAGACCTGAGAGAATGCATCATACCCGTTGGAGTGTGGATAAACTTGACTACTTGCTTCACAATGCGCGCTTCTTTAGTGGATAAAACCCAAGGAGTGCGAGGTAGCTGCACGCGACCATCAGCAGCAATCGATTGCGACCAAAGCACCTCCATCTTACTTACCTCCTTCAAATCCATTCGTGACCCTATAGTGTCTCTCTTTCCTGTGATGTGGTTCCATAGCAAGCTGCCCACATTCTTGAAAATATGCATGGGATCCAACAAGTGGTTGACCTGTGAGTGGGTCCAATACGACAACTCGTAGAAAACTGAGAAAACCGCCGCATTTCGTTGTCGTCGTGTTGGGGTTTGAAGGTCTTCCACCGGGGTTTAGAGTAGAAGAGGAGTGTGGGATTCAAGGTTAGGAGAGGGAGAAAAGATTGGGGTTTGCAAGATTTGGGTTTTTGAGATGACTCAGTTGAAAAAGAAGACCTCAAGCTTTTTCGTTTACTTAGCATACATGAATGGAATGAAAGACTTTGTCTTGATTACATCAAATGCATATGCAGATAATAAGCCAATACATTTAGGAATTATCTCAGATTTAATCCAAATGCATACTTCAAATGCAAGCTCAAACGGTTTCTATTTCATGAATATTAATGGATAACAACTCTAAGATACAAGTATTTTGGTGGTAGACACCTTTACATCCAAGACAGATCAAAAACTCATGAAATGCATTGACAAAGCATAAAATTTACTTCAGCCCTCTTTTAAAACAGTAATTTTAAGCCCATAAACAAGCTCCAAAAATGCACATAATCCCAAGAATAAGCTTCTCTAATCATTCACAAATGAAGCCCTGATGTTAAGAGGTCAATTCCTTCTCTTACAACCACATAGATCACTTGTTTTCTCATCAAATTGGACAAGAACAATGGGCTGCCCTATTTATGACTGGTTCTTTCAGTCCAAAACAGCCCATACACCTTCAAAATCCTCCCTTTTGCTTGCCCCAAAGTCACTCAAGTACTTGGGTACAAGATGGGCTTCATTGGACCATGAATATGGTAAAAGAATGAAAGAAGACGTACATAAGAGCAGGTTGAATACTTTTTCTCAGGTTTCCCTCTTTTATGGACTATCATACCACTCATTTTTGTCACACCAAATGGATGGGCAAGAAGAGCTCTCACCTTCTTTGTTTGTATCTCCTTCTTTAGCTTCAGTTTGCCTTGAGTTTGCATGCTTTGGAGCATGCACCATAGCCTTCAACTCACCCTCCATCTGCCACAGGTATGCAGGCTCAATTTTTACACAAAAAAATGTGGGTTGCACTCCCTTCAGCTCCCACACTTCAGTTTGACCATTTAGGTCACTTATAAGTCATATAAGTCCATTATTCCAGGTCCCATACAAACCTAGTGGACTTTTGGCACTTCTCTTGATTTCCAAGAAAATTTTCCTCTTGAACCAATGTGACTTAGCCTGCAGATTGTCAATTACCTCCAGTTGATCAAGTTGTGGGTTCCCATGGACTTAATTTTTGTCAATATACATGGTACAACTGAAAATTGCATGACACTTACAAAAGAACTTATAAAATTAAGTGATATATAAGTCGGATGTTGGGTAACAATGATTGAATTATGTATGAAAGTTCCTTATGTGAATCCTAATGAAGTTCTTCTGCAAACATAAGAACTCTATGATTTATATCATGAACAGAAAATTCTTTGACACCGTTTGGATGTGACTCCGCTTGGATCATTTTCAGCTCGTACCAGCTTGCGGCATTCATACATGTTGGAGGCCGTCCAAGAAAACCTTCCCTAAGTTCATGATCCTCTAGCAAAAAAGTGGCGTGTCCTTGATATACCATCTTCTTCATGGTTCGTGACCTTCGGGAGTCTAACTATGGCCCGCACAATGGACATGCATGATAACCTGAGGTAACCAGACCTGTTCCAATGCCATGACCTAGTGAATACAAGCTTGAACGAGATAAAATATAGATATTCCCAACAAGAACAGAAGCCTATTTACCTGAGCACTCTCCGAATCTTGAAAAGTCATGCATCGTCCACATGAGAATGGCTCGAATATTGACAAACCGCCGACCATCGCCCTTGCTCATATCTTGCACAGTGACCCCCTCCTCCCACAAAAACTTAAGCTCATCGACTAATGGACGAAGATACACGTCCATATTTTTGACTTTGTAGTGACCGGGGAGTAAGCTAAGGATGAGATGTCCTTTCTTCATAGCAAGCCATCAAGGGATATTGTAGTTGACAAGGACTATAGGCCACACACTGTAAGAAGTTGAGCGTAGACCAAATGGGTTCACGCCATCCATTGCAAGACTAAGCCAAAGATTCCTTGGCTCTCGGGCAAAGCCTGGGAAGGTAGAGTCAATGTGGCTCCATGCACGTGAATCCGTTGATATTCGTTGAACTCCATCCATGGACCTATTCTACGCATGCCACATTGTCAAGCTCGCCATGCCAGACGTACGAAACATGTGGTTTATGCGGGGGATAAGCGAAAAGTGTCTGAGAACTTTTTGGGGGATTGTTTGCCCTTGTAAGTCTTGTCGATACCTATGAGCACCACACTTTGGACATGTCTCCATAGTCTCGTATTCTCCTCGAAAGAGTATGCAATCATTGATACATGCATGGATATTGTTGTAGTCCATGCCAAGCTTTCGTAAAACATGTCGTCCATCATCACGAGACTCAGGCATGGTATTTGCAGGTGGTAATATATGATATTTCAATAACCTTTAAAAAATCATAAAACATATTGAAAAAGCACAAATTTTTTTAATAATAGTGTAAAAAAAAAATCAACGAAGCATATATACAAGGTACCTGAACAACTCGGTCACACTCGCATCACTCCACCCGTACTTTGCTTGCACACTTAAGAGTGCAAGCAGTGTCTTCAGGCGAGATACTCGGCACCTATCATATAATGGTATGGATGCTTCCTCTCTAAGCAGATCAGAAGTCTCGACATCCATAGGAATCAATGCATTGATCATTGCCTCTATCTTAGGTTCCAAGATTGTAGGTAGGTCTGGAAGGCTGTCTGTCTCCTCTGGCATTGACAGTATAGATTGGCCTTGCAAGTGGTGGATTGGCTCATGCACTCCATCCATCGCACGCCCACGAACTCTTCTAATTGGTCGCAAGGGTACACTCCTCCTTGGGACGAGACGTTACCTCCCTGGATAGAAAATTTGCCTGTCAGACCCAGTCTTATTGTATATGGTATTCAATTAGCTTGCGAGTACAATGCATGATTGATATTAACTTTTCTTACCATTTGCTAAAAATCTGTAATTGCCTGATCAATGATTTCAGATTGAAACTCGCCAATTCGTCGTACGTATTCTATAGACAATCGACGTTTTCATCTAATTGCCAGCTTGCATTGAGAGCAAGGACATGGGACACGCTGATTAAGATATGTCTCACGATCTTGAACAACAAGACCTTCATTGTTTTCCATTTTGTCTACATTACGACAAATAATTTATTTTTATTATCATTCTTTTTTTCTTTCTTACATTGTTCTCCTCTCCTTCTATCTCTCTTTTTTCTTTCTTTCTTAAATTGTTATCCTCTTCTTCCATCTCTCTCTCTCTTTCTACGTTATGACTATGACCACAACCACGACTACGACTATGACCACAACCACGACTACGACTACGACCACGACCATGACCACGATCCTGACCACGACCACGACCACGACCATGATGACCTTGATTACTACGACTATGACCATGACCATGACCATGACTACGACTACAACAACTACGACCACGACCATGACTATGACCACAACCACGAACATGACCACGACCACAACCACGACAACCACGACTAGGATTATGACCATGACTACGACTATGACTACGACCACAGCCATGACCATGACTACGACTACGACTACGACGACCACGACCCATGACCACGACCACGACTATGATGACCACGACCATGACTACGCAACCATGACCATGACCACGACCAAGACCATGACCACGACCACGATGACCATGACCACGACCACGACGACCATGACTACGACCACGACCACGACCACAACTATGACCACAACCACAACCACGACCACGACCACGACCACGACTACTTATATAGAGATGAAGAGAGAGACAAGAGTTGAGAGAAGAGAGAGGAGAAAGAGAAAGAGATCCGACTAGAGCATTTGACACCCATAGTCAACACACCGTGGAAAACACAAGCACAAATTGACATTGAATTATGGCAAGAAAATCCACCACAAAACAATAGTTATAATAATCGAGGTAGGATTTCAAAGTCTTATTGATTTCAATCGGTCATGGATGCCATACTATGGGTAGGTTGCACTCTCTAAGAATAGAATTGGCGATTTACCTCATCTTCTCTCCATCATCAATAGAATTCTCCTTTACCATTTACAACTCACCCACCTTCTCTCCACACTATTGCACACTACAATCTCTATGAGGGCATGAAATTGGGATCTCCACAGATACCAAAGCATGATCTCTAGCTTGATGGTTGCATATATACTACTACTACTCGTGGAATAAACCTTAAAATAGTTATTATACTCAAATATATACTTGTTAGAGCAGAAATCTGTTCCTAAGACTATTCTAAGGAAGAAAGAGGGTTAATGATAAAGGAGTGTCATTCCTTGCAAGTGATTTTATATTATATTTATTCATTAAAATTGATAGTTGAGGATGAGTTTCCTAAGAGATCTTGTGGTGATGTTGTTTTAGTTTTGTGAAGCATATGAATGATGCTGTTTTAGTTTTTTGTATTTGTCTTTTTAAGAAGAGATTGATTTTTATGGAATATCCAAAGTTATTTTTGGATTTATGTTATGAAAAATGAATGTTTTTCATACTAATAGGTTGATTGCCTTCATTGTATACTTGCGTGGTGAAGGCTAGGACAAGCCCCATGTATGAGAGGTCTCTTTGTAGAAAGAACATTATGCTAGGAGGCACAAGTATGCTAGGGCTCTCTAGCCATATATCCCTTAGGTTTGTTGAGGATCAGCCTAACCCCTATGAGCCTAGGATGAGCTTATTTTCTCTCTTTCTCTCCCTTTCTCACCCTCACCCTCTCTTTCTCTCTTTCTCCTCTCTCATTTCCTCTCCCTCCCTTACCCTGACCCTCTCTTTCTCTCTTTTCCTATTAGGTTTAATGATTTTTCTCTCTTTTTCTCTCTCCTCTCTCTCTCATTTCTTTCTCTCTCCTCTCCCTCTCTCATTTTATTTTCTCTCTTTCTCTTCCTCTCTCGTTTCCTCTCCCTTCCTCACTCTCACCCTCACCGTCTCTTTCTCTCTTTCCCTATTATGTTTAATATCTTTTCTCTCTCCTCTCATTCTCTCTTTCTCTCTCCTCTCCCTCTCTCATTTCCTTTTGCTCTCTTCCTCTCCTTCTCTCATTTCTTCTCCCTCCCTCTCCCTCTCTCATTTCCCTATTATGTTTAATATTTCCCTCTCTCTCCCTCTCCCTCTTCATTTCCTCTCCCTCTCTCATTTTCCTATTATGTTGAATGTCTCCCTCCCTCTCTCTCTCCCTCGCTCTCTCCCTCCCTCTTCCTTTCCCATTTGCTCCCCCTCTCCCTCTCCCCCTCTCTCATTTTCCTATTATGTTTAATGTCTCCCTCCCTCTCCCTCTCCCTCTCTCATTTCCTCTCCCTCCCTCTCCCTCTCGCTCTCTTTCTCTCTCTCCCTCCCTCCCTCTTCCTTTCCCATTTTTTCCCCCTCCCTCTCCCATTTCCTCCCTCTCCCTCTCCCTCTCCCTCTCTCATTTCCTCCCCCTCCATCTCCCATTTCCTCCCTCTCCCTCTCCCTCTCTTTCTCTCTCATTTCCTCTCCCTCTCTCAATATACATAAATTATACAAAAAAAAGTAAAAGAGAGAGAGAATGCACTCTTCCTCCCTCTCCTTCTCTCATTTCATCCTCCTCTCTCTTCCATTTCCTTGCTCTCCCTCTCCCTCTCTTTCTCTCTCTCTCCCTCCCTCTTCCTCTCCCTCTCTCTCTCTCTCTCTCTCTCTCTCTCTCTCTCTCTCTCATTTCCTCCCCCTCCCCCTCCCTCTCCCATTTCCTCCCTCTCCCTCTCCCTCTCTTTCTCTCTCATTTCCTCTCCCTCTCTCAATATATACAAATTATATAAAAAAAAGTAAAAGAGAGAGAGAATGCACTCTCCCTCCCTCTCCCTCTCTCATTTCCTCCCCCTCCTCTTCCATTTCCTCCCTCTCCCTCTCCCTCTCTTTCTCTTTCTCTCCCTTCCTCTCCCTCTCTCATTTCTTCCCCCTCCCTCTCCCTCTCCCTCCCTCTCTCTCAATATACACAAAGTAAACCCTAAACAAGTAAGAGCGAGAGAGAATGGATTCACCGTAAAGATTCGAAGGAGGGTTTGGCCGCTCCTCTTCGCAACGGTGGCTCCTTCTCTTCTTTGCGAACAACGGCGGCGGCGGCGGTGAGAAGCCTTCTTTCTCTCTTTCTCTCCCTCTAAGCAAAACGGTTGCTCTCTCTCTCGCTCTCCCTCTAAAAAAATTTCTTGAATGCGCGAAATGAAAAGTGCTCAGGTTTCGGCCCGCATTTTTTTCTCTGTGGAGCGTCGCAATATAGCGACGCAAATAGCGACACTGCTATTTATCATCGCTAATCGGCGTCGCTATGGCCTGATATCCTTGTAATGTTGGTTACATTAAGATGCTTAACGCCATATAAAAGAGCTACTCTTGGGAAAAGCTAAGGGGTGATGTGCTTAATTACATCAACAACTGTCTAAGTTGCCAGAGGGTGAAAGCTAAACGTGTCAAGATGCCTAGAAAAATCCAACCACTTCACATCCCTCAAATTAAATGGGAGTTTATCAGTATGTATTTTGTAGTGGGTTTATCTTCCATACAAGGTGAACGCAACTTCATTATGGTCATTGTGGACATGTTGACAATGCATACGAATGCCACATACGGTACCCTCTTCATGCTTGGCTCCCCAAAAATCCTGCCTTTTAATAGGTTGGATTTAGGTTTGTGGAGGAAAATGGTCTCCAAATGTACCTAGGTGTTTATGCACTTTTATGTATGCAATAGTGTATTATTAAGCAATTATGTGTGTGTGAGTGTGGGTGCCTGGTGCAATGCGTATCACATTGGGTTGCATCATTGAAAGTGTACATGTTGTATCATCACATGTATATTTGTGGTGCGACAAGTATGCACAAGGTATTCAATGTGTTGCATTTGTCTTTAACATGGAGATTGAGACATACCAATGTGATATATGTGTTTCCACATATACTTACATGTGACAATGGTGCATCAAAGCCTCATCCTATCTTGCCATTCCTACAAATCTTTCCCCCCAGTAGTGGGGAAGATGCACATACATTAAATCCATCCTTTTCAATGAATGTACCTAGATCTAGATTGCTACACATGCTACATTTAATGGCCACCCATGTGCAATGCGCAGGCTGTTAGGGGCCTCTCCTTTCTGCTGTGCATTTCTTCCCTAGTAAGAGTGGATAGAGTCACGTGTGGGTTTTTGGGGATTCCTTCTTACTAGCGTGTCACCCTACTCAATATAATTAATACCTTATGGGGTGGTTTTAGTGCATACTTGTTGTGTGGAGACTATGGTTCTTGTAACAGAGTGACTCCTCTCATTCCTGGCCACAACTCTTTCTTCTCTACAATGGTTCTTCCTTATTTTCTAGTGATGTGTGTGATAGCATGTGATGGATCCAACACAGGTATGAAGAGATAGAGAATGGTGGCAGTGTCAGAGATCGGATACTATCTGAAATTGGAAGGGTAGTTTTGGCAGTTTGTAAGAGCCTAAGGAGTTTATGACTAGAGACCCCTAGTATCCTCACCTCCTCCTACCGACTAGAGTTCCCTATGACAAGACGTTTCGTGTCATGATTGGTCTATACTCACTAACACCCACGAAACAAAAGAGAAAACCCCTTGGAGTAGGTTTTATTCACGCTGGCCTTGGGGAGATCTAGCGCCATCAAGAACACTATCTCTGTCTTGGCATTCTGTGATCATCGGAATACTGCCTCAGTCCCAGTGATCTATGCCCGCTGATCATCCAACTTTTAGCCTAATGATTTTAATAACTTACAATCACGAACATTTTATTTCAATTGCATTTCAGAGCGGAGTTTTGAGCCCGGGATGTGCCTAAAATTTGCCAAAAAATCCGAAATTTAGGAAAAAAATATTTAACATCGAAGGCGGCGGCTGCAGCTAGGACGATTTTAAGCACCAAGTGAAAGACGGCTTTTAAAAGGCGCCCGAGCGACACTTGTGGATTTTTGATAATTTTTCTGATTACCATACGGGATGTTAAGAGCTGTCAGTCAGTGCCGGATGTCAAGACAGAGGCGCAGGATTTTTTAGAGCTCGAAACAGAGCCCGAACGAGGAAGAGGCCAAAACTTGGCCAAGATTTTAAAAGGTGGACATTGAGAGAACCAAAGGGGGGTTGCCCTTTGGGATTTTAACCCCTCCCCCCCCCCCCCCCCCTTTCATTTTTTATGAAAAAATGTGGAAAAGGTGTGAAAAAATGGCGTAAATGATGCCAGGAGGCATATTCCATGGTGGATTCCGTGCCACGGTGGATTCCGTGAGGTGTTACGGTGGATTCCGTAAACTTTGATGACCGGGGCTCATACACAAAGTGGATTCTTTGTGTGAGAAGTTGATGGGGACGCCTGTCCTTTTCGGGCATTTCATTAATTTAGTGTGTACGTGGGTGATTCCATAGCGGGTGATTCCGCAAAATACATATTAAATTAATAAACGTTTATGAGTTTAGAGTGCGCACTCGTAATAAATTAAGGTTAGGATTTATTTCTAACTAGTTGATTTATTTATGTAGCTGAAGACTGCTAGGTATTTACTTTTGTCGGTTTAATTGTATTATTTTACTAACGATTGTGAATGCTTCAGTTGATGTGTAGAGATAGTAGTAGTGGCGGAGGAAAGCATTGGAGTCTAGCGAGTATTCGATCTATGGATTATATTTTGATAGGCGCCACGCCTATATTTTGTCATGTCTATTGAGGCATCGATTATTTATTATTATTTTGTATGCGCCCATGCGCACGGTTATGTTATTTCTATTTGGACATTGTATTGGGCATGCCAGACTCTTTGGGCACCATCCATTAGCTTTATTCCTATTTTTGTAAAAGCAAACTCAAAAGCTAAAAGCTTGATATATTTTTGTAAATTGGGCTATTATTGAGCATGAAGAAGAAATATACATAAAATACATGCCTTGTGAAGCGCTCACACAAGGCATGGGGGGAGATTGAACCCAATTGGTCTCTTGCTCTTGTCGTTCATGCTTTTTACATTGTAACTTGTGCAAAAAGTAGAGTTCATTGTTCTTGGGGACCTTCCGGGATTCACTACGTAAGCATACAGCGACTGATCTGCGCACCAGTAAAAATGCAGGCACAAATTTCGCTCCCCCTCATGGATCTTGGATTTGGAGACTGCAAGCAACCTATGCAACAAACATTGGGTCTCAACTTCTCCCTCTTGGCTGACTCTATCACCGGTCTTCGCGCGAGTTATGGTTGTCCGGATGAAGAGATCAGAATCTAGTATTTCTCTCTCCTCCCTCTCTCTCCCCTCTATGGGCTGTTCATGTGCACCATCTTGAAGGAGGAACCAGGAAGGAGAATGAAGGAAATGGTGATGGAGATTGATGGAGATGCTGAAGATTGATATATAGCATTGGATTGAGAGCAATGGAAGCTCCATTTGCTAGTTATGCAGTCATTCAAGGCATCTTGGGTTACGTAAAAACACGGTATGACCATTTTTATGAAGAAAATGAAGAATTTTTTATAGTTTATGATAATAATTATGTTCTTATTGGATGAAATTTTTTTTGTGTACTGGTTGCATCATGAGTAATTGTTGTTTATTAGGAAATTTTTATTTTGCAATGATTTACATGCTTTATTTAATTTTTGTAAACCCAAAATGCGGTTTTTAAGTGATAAAATGGTAGTTTTTCCGTTTTGGATGGGTAAAAGGTGTTCCCATGGGGAGAAATGGAAGATAAATTGAATATTAGTATGCTGAAGTGATTGGAATAAGAAAAATCAAAAAATAATATATTTTATTATCAAATAAATCAAGAAAATGAAAAAAATAAGGGAAAAATTAGAAATATGTCTTATAAAAATAAGAAAAAATATAATGATTGTTTGTGGATGTATGGTAGTGGCAAAGCATGAGGTTTAGCATCAGTTTACCCTATCTCTTTGTCAAAGTTTGTGATTTATCACTTTCTATACGTCAAAACATGACAAAATGAACCTCTACACCTATGCAATGAAAGCAATACCTAAACGTAGGGGGTTGGGAGGTTTGAATGGTGTGATTTGTGTGCTAATTGTTGCTGATTTTTTGATGCACATCATGACATAGAGTTCGTGGTATTTTTATTAAGAGGATAGTAGCACGAGTGTTATCTCGGTGCTATCCTTACATTGCCGCAACGAGTTAGTAAATGCATTTAAAAGCCTTGTTGTGCACCACGTGTTTCTGATTTAAAATTATGTTTGAGCACTTTAAATTCATTCACTTTGCATGTACATGTAAACCATGGTATCAGAATAAAAAAACCTTGGATGCATAGCACCTGTTTTCAATGACAATGACCCACGTTTGAGTGTGGAAAGGTATCCTAAGCCGTAGGATAGACGTTCGTTTCTTGGGGGAATCATTTGGTAAGGACACATGGTATCTCCTAGACTACTTTCAAAATAAAAGAGTAGAGTTTGTTCGTTTGTTTTATATGTTGAGCAACGCATCAAAAAGGGGCTAATCCCTGCGATGTAGGAGAGCTGCAGTGGGGCCGCAATGATTTCCACCGAGAGGTTGTCTCCTATGTATATGATTATCGTGGTATTTATGGCCAATATGTATGGGTTCTCCCTCTGAGGATTTTATAGAAAGAGAAACGTTGGACTATAAAACTATAAATGCATAGATTAGACTTTAGGACAGTTTATCCTTTAGCAGTAGATAGACTCTCCTGGTCCGCGAGGCTGTGAGGGTGTGTTTGTCTGTTATGAGCATGAGGTCCAGTTAGTGCCATAGCCACTGCCGGCCAATTTGAGGTCCCATCACCATTGTACATAAAATTTTAATAAATTTATTTCCAACACAAATCTTTTCTTTCCAAAAATAATAATGTCAAGGAAAAACTTTGCGTAAGTGGCAATATCTTCCAATAGTCTTCTCAAATTTCCTCTTCCTCAGGATCTAGTTTGGACTAAATCTAAACAAGAGTTCTATCTTTGGGATTAAAAAAAGATATTGGTTAGTTTTATTACGAAAAGTATTATTTTGACAACTCCATCTCAAGGTATTTTATATACTAAGAATTAACATCCTTGTTTATCCATCAGAGGTTTTGTTAGATCAATACAAATCAAAATATTAAGTCTTTTAGGGACATGGTACCTTCCTTGTACTCTCCTTGGTATATCTTATACAAACACAAATTACCCGTTGGAATTTGCAATTAAGAATTCCTTTAAAAGATTATATGCAAGAAATAAATAAAATCCTATTTTGCAAATACAAATTTTTGTTGCCAAATCATGAACGCAACTTTTTGATGCCAAATCATGGGATGATGGCCTAGTAGCTGCCTCTAGAGTACTTGGGGATCCATGACTAGTGCTTGGTTGATGGTGTTCGGAGCTTCGTTTGTAATCCAAGTACGCATCATTCCGTTTTGTAGTGGTCATATCCGCAGTGTTATTGGCATCTTCTACCTCTGTGACCTTCATAAATTTCTTCTTTGGGGCCATGGTCTTTAATCGCGAGATTGTAAGAGAACTTGGGGTTGTTACAATTGGATTGATGGGAGATAGCGATCACTAGGAACTTAGAAAAATCGAGAAGAGTCCTAATTCCACAAAGAAGTGGGGTAGAAGGGAAATAAAATTCGATTCCAAGAGCCTACAGAGGATCCTCCTTGTCTTCCTAATGAGAATTCTCATCCTTGCACTTCTCTTACCCCACTCCCTCTTACTCTATACTCTTGAGAAGAGCCTCTCCTCTCTTACTTAGGCTGCCTTCCAACAGCTTCTCATGCCTTATATTTATAGTTAAATTAAAGAAAATGGGTTGTGGCCAAGAAGAGGAGCTCTTTTTCTAGAGGATATCTTGTCAAATCAACAATCTCTAAGCTTTCAAGATGCAATCTGATGCTAGAAATTTGATCTTTGAGGTCCAAAGAGGCTTCCAAAGATGGCATGACTGATTTGCTTGGCTCTCGGATGATCTTGCTTCAATCGAAGCCTCTCATCGAACTGAGAAGAGGGGGAGATTGCTGGAGTTTTCTGCTATGATTGAGAAGGAGAATTCAAGCTTTTTCTCGTGCATTCAAGATCTCCAAATTTAGGAAAATTTGTGTGCCATTTTTTTTATCAAAAGAAAGGGGAGGGAGCAGCAGCCTGCTCGTCGTCATCTTCCTCTTAATCTTCTTTTTTTTTTCACAAAGCTTTAAGCTTTAAAGCTTAAAGGTTTTAAAATTTCCTTGCTTTGCCAAGTGGGTTTGGTCAATTATGACTTATGGTTCATGACTTGCATTCATTTGGTGACTTCTGTGAAGGATGGCTATAGTCCCTATCAACCTGGTTCCGGTTACAAACTTTAGACTATTTTTTTTAAGACTTCGTCTATTTATGGTCTAGAATTCTTCAAATATAATTGTGAGAAGTCGGGAAGATTGAAAATAAAGTCGGAATATCACAATTAGTTTCTTGGTTGCAACTGGCTTCGTTGCATTAGCTACCTTCTTGATTGCAGCTAGTTTCTTGGATAAACCTTGCCTTTATCGCAAAAATAAGATGAAAGATATAAAGAAGAATAGAAATATATTTCTATAGTGCTTAGAAACTTGAAACTTACTTGCAATTATTGATTTATTTTTAAGCATGAATCTCACTTGAATAAATCTCCATGAATTTGCAACTACCCTCCATCCACAAGGTGTTAGGCTAGTAAGGGACTTGCAGGCTGTAGACAAATATCTCGTTATCCCTTTTTAGCGCCACAAGTTTGTTCTCGAGGGAAAAAATTTTATTTTTAGAACTAGGAATTTGTCCTCAAGGGAAAAAAATAATCTTTTTAAAAACTTGTTCAATATGCTTGTGATAGTCATTAGAAGTTTACTTGGAATACACCACTAGACAAAATGCTCATCATCAACTGCTCCTTCATATCTTGTCGGATAGTTTCCATGCATCAGTTTCTGATGTTCCATAGGAATATGATTTTGTGATGGGTGATAAGGATTTTGACATAAAACCAGCGAGTAGGGAAGAGAAATTAGCTAAGCTTCTCAACTTTGTATGAACTCCACTTTCACATGTATCGTTCCAACTTGGCAATAAGATGTTGTGGTCACCTAAAGAGATGGTCGAAGCTCCTCATCAGCAGGCCCAAAGGTTCCTTCAATATGCAGCAGCACTCGAATTCATTTGCAGAGGTCTCTGATGCCTAACTTGGCGAATAAGCTATGATTTTGCAAAAACTAGAAAACCCCATAGTGAACCATTCATCGTCATGAAAGAATTCCAATTCTTCATAGGAGCTCGAAGGCGCCCACTTTAAACAAAATGGTATCAATCAACTCTTGATGATCAGAATGCAGGGACAAAAAGCAACAGACATCCAAAACACGTTCACCAACTATGAAGCAATTATGCCACTCTACCCTTGAATCTCGATATTGTAGTCGGCCGAAGGAGAGGTGAAAGCAGGCGTACTGTCGTGGGAGTGGTGGCCGGAGGAAAGGCCACAAGTGTGATGAAAGATTGCGCCACGGAAAGGGAGACGAAGCACAAATGCAACAACCCTTGCACAGGCCATGTCTTCAGAGCTTTTCTTTGTCACCTTCTTCGTCTAGTCGTCGCCTTCGGCTCTCTCAATGTCCTCAGCTTTTGTCGTCACCTTCCCTTCTTCAGCTTCTGCATCACAGCTCTAGCTCTTTCTCGAACGTTGTAATTCCCCCCCCCCCCGTCACATTCTCTTCATCTACATTGTTTTTCCTTCTCCTCTGTCGTTGCGGTGCCCTCTTTGATTGCAGGTCGGGCCCTTCAGCACGTTTGTCGATGCTTCACTCGTCCTCCTCGTTCTTCTTCTTTCTGGCTCCCCCATCCTCTAAGATGATCTCCTTGTTGCCTTTTATAACTGTTCATCGCCTCAAAAAAACTTTAGAAAGCTTTAAAACAAGTATTATTCGAATCATTAAATATGGCGGCGTTAATTGCTTCCTCTGCTTGAGGTGTCGAAGGAAAGCATCCTCTATTAACAACTTGTATTTCTAGAATATTGAATCTTTCATTATCTTCATAAAGTATATCCTTTCTACCAAGCCCTCCATTTTTACAAAATCGCCATAGAAAGAGTATACTTCATGTGTTCACCGATTAAAATGCATTCTTTTTACTCCACTTGGACACTTCAAGAATAGAAGAAGGCAATGGAAAATAAAGAGGAAATATCATACAATTTTCTAGTTGTTCATAAGCAAGAAAGTTTGTCAAATATCACGCACATGATTCCCATGTAGAAAAACTTCAATATAGTCCTAGTGTAAAGGACGGATTGTTGTGCAAATGCATTTCTGTATATTGCATTCATTGTATACCATGAACATAAAAGGTCTCCTATGTAGTTCTTCACATGCTCTAGAAGATGATACTCCTTTTCTGACATCACTCAGAATTACTTGGGTAGCTTAAGCATTTGTTTTGTTTTGTAAATTGAATTCTGGCAGACTTGCTATCCATGGGCCTTTCGGTTTGAAAGTCATGTACCTTCTGCTGCAACATATCATAACTAGCTTCTAAATAGTAGTCCCAAGAAAATCCTTCAATATTTGAACTATCTTCATTTTATGTTGGAGATGCCTCCACAATCTCTTTTCCTTCTTGAAGAATGACAATCTTCTCATTACAGTGGCAATATACATTGGTGATGCATGGGACAATTTCACTTTCCAATTCAATCCATACATTATTTCCATATTCGATTCCTAAAGTCCTTTCATGAAAACTTGAACTCATGAGATTTGTGCTCAACTTTACATCATCCTTGATTTCGTTCCCCAAAAATCCATGCTATGCAATCAATCAAGCAATGCTTACAAAAATTATGAATGTATTGAAGAAATTGTATCTAGTCTAACTACATGTGCTCGCATGTCATGCAAATGCAAACAAGAGACAAACACAACAGAAACTAATTTCCTAATGATACTAACTAATGTGATCAATTTCTTGGTGGAAAACTCTGCCCTTAGATTGGCAGTGGTGGACATGCAGTGTCACGACATCTGCCCCCTCCAAACTTGCACATCCTCCGGATGGGCCATAGCTACCCATGCTCATCACCGCCAACCTCAATGGTCAATGCAATCTCTTCATCTTCTGTAAAAGCACCTGCAATGTCCATGTCTTCATCTTCATCATCTCCTGGCTTAAGTCCATCATAAATCGCATCCAACTCCTCAATTGTGTAAGCTACATCATCTCTTCTCTTGAATAGTTTGATTCTCTTCCCTACAATCGGAATCCACAAGGGTGTACCATCAAGATCTGCTAAGGAATAAGTAGCATTGTCATGGACATGCTGCACTAAATAGGGCCCAAACCATCTTCCAGAAGCCTTGTGGATAGCACTATACTGGTTGTCTAGAATGTTGTCATAGACCAACACCCAGTCTCCTTCCTTAATCTCTTTAGGCCTCAATCTGTGTTTGCTATCAAAGTGGTATTTGTTGTGAATCTTGACCTCTTTGAGCTTTTGAATTTCTCTCTCAATATCTTCAGATCTTCTCTCCATTCGACGAATACAAAGAGCCAAAAGATCTTCTCTAATCATAACTTCTTACTACCACGGTAAAGCACTCCAAGTAAGTGTGCAAGTTTCTATAGACATAATTGGCTTCTGCCCATACAGCAACTCAACTGGCATATAACCTGTAGTTGCACTATGAGTAGTGTGATCAATCCATAAGGCATAAGGCAACAACTTGGGCCACTCCCTGACCTGTCCACCACATGCTTTGGCCAAGGCTTTCACAATCGGTGGATGGCCTCTTTCATTCTTCCCGTTGCCTTCTATATGCCGAAGTCAAAGCAATTTAATGCAAAGGCAAGAGAAAAATCTCTAGCCTCATCAGCATCCAACTCACCTCTATCTGTAGTAACTTTTCCAATACATCCATACTTGTAAATAACATCCTTCAATAGAAACTTACAAACCACTGAAGTAGACTTCATTCGTAATGCTCTTCCTTCCACTTGATTTGTGAGATCTTCTCGTGCCAAAACAATGTAGTGCATCTGCTAAACCAACAGGCATAGTGATCAAATCAAGAACCCACTTGTAATGAATACATAGCGGGTAGGTAGGATGAAGCTCATCTCTATGTCTTAGTGAGGAGAACAAATGACAATCAAGGCATGTCTCAACAAACAGTGAGATATCTCTGTATATGTGGTGCACAGATCGGATGCTATATGCTCGCGTGTTGAGCGCCGAAAGGTCCCCAAGAACAAAAGAACTCTACTTTTTGCACAAAACTCAAGGTAGAAAGCATGCATGACATGAACAAGAGACTAATTGGGTGCAATCTCCCCCCATGCCTTGTGTGAGCGCTCCACAAAGCATGTATTTTATGTATTAATCATCTTCAAGCTCAAATAATAGCCCAAATTACAAAATAGCACGCTTTTGGCTTTTGAGTTTTCTTTAGCATAAAATAGAAATAAAGCTAATGGGCGGGCGCCCAAAGAGTCAGGCATACCCAATACAATATCCGAATACAAATATCATAATCGTGGGCCCATGCGCATACAAAATAATAAATAAATATCCAACGCCTCAATAAATAGGCACGACAAAATATAGGCGCCATGTCTAAGGTATGCGCCCATCAAAATATAAGTGATAACTCGAATACACGCTATCCTCCAATGCTTTCCTCCGCCACTGCTGCTATCTCTACACATCAACTGAAGCATTCACAGTCGTTAGTAAAATAATACAATTAAACCGACAAAAGTAAATACCTAGCAGTCTTCAGCTACATAAATAAATCAACTGGTTAGAAATCAATACTAACCTTAATTTATCACGAGTGTGAACTCTAAAATCATAAATATTTATTAATTTAAAATATATTTTGCAGAATCACCCGCTATGGAATCACCCATGTACACACTAAATTAATGAAACATCCGAAAAGAATAGGCGTCCCCATCAACTTTTCGCACAAAGAATCCACTTTGTGTATGAGCCCCGGTCAACAAAGTTTACGGAATCCACTGTAAAGCCTCACGGAATCCACCGTGGTATGGAATCCACCGTGAAATATGCCTCCTAGCATCATACCCCCGGGGTGGGATAGCAATTGTCCTCAATTGCTATTAGCTCAATGTGGAGCTAGCAGAGTGGGGAAAGCATTTAAGTCTCTAGCGTGCATCCATTGGGCCTCTTCAACAGGATGGTTATTAAATTTAACCAAATATCTAGAATATCTACGGCCAGTTCTAGTGGTCATAAAGTCAGTATCTATGATAGCTTCAGGCTCAAGGATTTTAGTCTCTTCATCTAACAAAGGTGGGTTTTTATAAACAGGTTGTACAGATAATTGGCCTCTAAAGGGTCGTAATAAACTAATGTGAAAAGTGTTGTGCATTGTCATTGATTTTGTGAATGATCTTGAATGGTCCATTGATTTTAGGTACTAATTTCACAACTGGGTGTTTACCTACACTTTGTAATCTATGTTTTTCTATTCTTAACCAAACATAGTCATCAACTTTGAAATTCATGGCCTGTCTTTTCTTATTGGCTTGTTTTGTATATGATTGCTGGGCTTTGGCAATCATGTCTTTAACCTCATAAAAAATAGTAGCGTGCATGTTAGCAATATCATCAGCACTCTGAATTCTATTTGATAAAGATGCAACAGGTGTAGACAATCTATAACCATAAATCACTTCAAATGGTGCTTTCTTTGTGGCTATGTTTGGTGTATTGTTATATGCAAACTGCAATAAATGTAAATGTGTATCCCATGTCTGTGGTTTAGAAATAGTGTAAGCACGTAAAAGATCTAAAATAGTACTATTAGTGGCTTCTGTTTATCCATTAGTTTCAGGATGAAATGCAGATGAGAAATCAATCTTTGTTCTTAGGTTAGCAAACAAGGTAATCCAAAAGTTATTACAAAATCTAGAATCACGGTCAGAAATAATAACTTTTGGTAATCCATGATTAGTGAAAATAATTTTCAAAAACAATACTGTTTACCATGATATCTCTTAACTCTTTGACAAACCAAACATTCAGAAACAAAGTTAGATACATCAGTGTCCATATATGGCCAATAAAAATCTTTAATCAATGTATGTAAAGTAGATATAATATCTCTATAACCTTGATATGGAGGACAATGAATCTCATTCAAAACAAAAGATCTAAATGAAACTGTAACACATAATCTCTTTTCATAAAACATAAATCCATCATTGTAAGACAGTGAATCAATAGGAATCTAGTTATTTCCAACTAATTTATTCCAATCAGCATGAGAAGTAATGTCCTGATGATAAGTATCTTTCATAGGGGTTAAAGAATCAAATGATATGACAGAAATATTATGAATAGTCGGTCTTCTACTTAAAGCATCGGCTACTACATTTTCTTTTCCTGGTTGATATTGGATAAGGGGATGAAAAATCTGAATAAAGGCTGCCCATTTGATATGTCGGTCAGATATTTGGGGTTGACTAAGGAGATGTCTAATGCTTTGTTGGTCAGTTTTAATCATAAACTCAGAACCCATTAAGTAATGTTTCCATTGTCTTAAAGCTTGTACAATAGCTAACAATACTTTATCATATGTGGAATATTTAAGTTTGGATGGTTTCAGTTTACAGTTAGAATAGGCTATGAGATGATTATCTTGCATAAGTACGGCTCCTATTCCAGATCCGCTAGGATCAGTAAACTACTAAAAAGAATGGTCTATTGAAATCGGGTAGTTGTAATACAGGAGCATGGGTTAATGCATGTTTCAATAAATCAAAAGATTTCTGTTGATTATCAGACCAATGATAAACAATACCTTTCTTTAAAAGTTTAGTCAAAGGCAAAGCCATTAATGAAAAATTTCGCACAAACTTCCTGTAAAAACTAGCAAGACCTAGAAAAGAACGTAACTCATGCACATTTTTGGATATAGGCCAGTTCAAAATTGCTTCTATCTTCTTAGGGTCAACCTTAATACCTTTTGATGACACAATATGACCTAGATATTCAATTTCTGTTTGAAAGAACTCACTCTTTTCCAGATTAGCATACAATTGATTATCTTTCAATAACTTGAAAACCAAAGACAGATGTTCATAATGTTCTTTCTCATTTTTATTGAATACCAAGATATCATCAAAGAATACTATAACACAATGCTGATATTTCAAAAATATGTGATTCATCATTCTACTAAATGTAGCAGGTGCATTAGTTAGTCCAAAAGGCATCACTAGAAATTCATAATGACCAAATTGTGTTCTAAATGCGGTCTTAAATATATCAGATTTATCTAATCTCACCTGATGATAACTAGATTTAAGATCTATTTTACTAAATATGGAAGAACCTTGTAGTTTATCCATAAGATCATCTACCCTAGGAATTGGATATCTATTTTTACAGTAATCAAATTTAGGGCACAATAATGTATGCACATGCGATAAGTATTATTATTATTCTTTACCAACAAAACAGGTGCACCAAATGGAGAACTACTAGGTCTGATTAATCCTCTGTTTAATAATTCTTCAACTTGATTTTGAATTTCTTTCTGTTCAATCTGGTTATGCCTATATGGTGCTTTACAGGATGTTTGTGTACCAGGAATTAAATCTATTTTGTGGTCTTCAGGACGTGAAGGAGGTAGTCCAGGTGGTAAATCTTCAGCAAAACAATCTTGAAATTGTGAAAGGAATTCTTTATGCCTAGGGTGCATATGTTTTTCTTTAGCTTGAAGTTCATTAACCCAAATTAGATAAGATTTATTACTTTTGCGTAATGCACGTTTAGCTTGAGTATGAGTAAGCAGTGGAAAATTATTAGATGTGTGCATACCATACAATGTAATGTGTTTTCCTTGAAAATGAATTTTAATTGAATGTATGGAATAATCTATGTCAGGATTATGCTGATGACGCCAAGGCATACCTAGGATAATATCACTGGACTGTAATGGTACAACTAGAAAATTCCTTCTTTCAATGTATTCACCAATTTGAATTTCTAAATCATGCACCTCTTGTGTTCCATTATACCTTGTGCCTAAGAATGCTGCTTTAATGTGATAATGCGTAGGAACAGTTTGTAATTTCAATTCTTTCACTAACTTTACATAAATAAAATCGTATGTACTACCATCATCATGCAAAATAATCTTTTCTTTTCCATGCACTAAACATTTCATTGTCAACAAAGAATGTGGAGTTGGCATACCTGGTAAAGTATTCGAAGGAGTAGTAATGTCGTCCTCATCTTCCGTAAAGTCAGGCATTTCCTCATGTTCTTCATCTTCCATTGCTCCAAGATAGTTGATATGGACAGGTGGCTTTTTCGATTGGCAATTGGCTACTAGATGTCCAGGTTGATGGAATTTGTAACACACTATAGATTTGGCTTTAGATACATTGTTTGCAATGGCAGGAAGTCTAGGAATATTAGGATTTGGCTGTGAGAATGGCTTAGGGTTTTGATTGGTATTTGATGGCAAAGAAGGTGGTTTTGTCTAAGACTTACGGAAAGATGATGAAGGAAATCGACTTTGATTGAATCTTCTAAAATTTGAATTGAATTGTTTAGAACCATAGTTACCATTTTCTTGAAATTGTTGTGGAGGCTTGTCTCTTCCTCGAATCTCGTCTTCAGTGTCATGAGCTAAAGAAATTGCATCTTCAAGAGTTGCAGGCTTGAACATATTGACTTCAACGTAGTAATGCCCAAGTAATCCAAACATATACTTGCGCTTATGAGTCGCTTTAGGTACGTCTTCAAGCATGCGTAGTTGGAGTAAGGCATCCCAAAAGCGTTCGATGTACTGGAAAATAGGCTCACAATCTCTTTGCTGAAGAAGGCCCCATTGCTTTATGGCTTTTTCATGGAATTGTGGAGGAAGAAAATTCTACATAAACTTCTTTTTGAAACTCTCCCAAGTAGTAGGACAATCTATGCTCTTACGAACCACGGTCCACCAAAGAGATGCTCTATCCACTAAATGATTAGTGACACACTTGATTTTATCTTTTTCAGTATATGTCTCTTCATGGAAGTAATCATCAAACTGATTGATGAATGCAAGAATAGTCTTTCCATCTCGAGTTCCATTGAAAGTACGGAATTTGAAATTTCTTTTACTTATCTTTGTTTCTTTGCGGATGGATTGAGCTTCGAGAGTCGCATCGATGGTACATTGGATAAGATCTTCGGGTTGTGGTCCATCTTTGTCAGTAGAGTCGATCGTTGTAAATTGGCCAATTGAACTTGCAAGACTTGCCGGGCTCTTCGTTTTTCATCCAGCTGCATCATAATTAAATCCAATTTTTGTTCCATCGTAGGTTCAGGAAGATCGCCTTTAGCACCATTGAATCATCCATATTTTGTTCCGTCATCCTGTAAAAATTCAAAAGACCTCACACTCTCAAAATCCAATTAGCGGGACGAGCGTAGTTCAAAGTCGGATATACAAGGCTTATAAATTTTTGTTTGGCTTTCACGGTCTTCGACTTTTGCGGTTGCGGAATTTGAAGTCTTCATAAAATCTGCGTATGACCTTCTGCATGTGCTATAACTGGTTCAACAAGTTTGCGTATGCGAACAGAGTCTTCCAGGGAATAACTTTGCAGTTCAGTGCTTCTGCGCAGGAACAGTCCTTATGGGAGTTTTTAGCATAAGTCAGTTTCGACCTCTGCTGACTTGTAGAACTTGCAGAGTTGCAGAACTTAATGAACTTATCCAACTTGAAAATTTTTGTGACTTGAGACTTTGTTGAGTAAGCTTGGAGCTTAATCTGTGTACCACGTCGAATTTTAGGGGGGCCGTTTTTCCAGCACCGAAAATCACGGCGTGAAGATATTGATGCCGCCGATTTTGAGATTTGGATTGCTAAGCTTTTAAAAAGCTTAGTTTTGAAGCTTTTAAGCTTTATGAAGAAGATGAAACTTATCTCTTGTATCTGAGAAAAACGACTTGAGTAGGGAGATATTGACGTGGTCCTCCGCTTCCCCAGGCCGGTCCTTCACGATCAGAGGCTGTAGACAGAGGTTCTTGACCGCCATGAATCCACCCGTATCGACCGTTCGCGATGAAACTGACTGTAGAGCTCGATTGTTCCAAGAGCTCCGCCTTCACACAAGATGGATAGCGATTGGAAGCTCTTGATCTCAGCTTTGCTTTGATACCACTGGTGCACAGATCGGATGTTGTATGCTCGCGTGGTGAGCGCCGGAAGGTCCCCAAGAACAAAAGAACTCTACTTTTTGCACAAAACTCAATGTAGAAAGCATGCACGACATGAACAAGAGACCAATTGGGTGCAATCTCCCCCCATGCCTTGTGTGAGCGCTCCACAAAGAATGTATTTTATATATTAATCATCTTCAAGCTCAAATAATAGCCTAAATTACAAAATAGCACGCTTTTGGATTTTGAGTTTGCTTTAGCACAAAATAGAAATAAAGCTAATGGGCAGGCACCCAAAGAGTCAGGCATACCCAATACAATGTTCAAATACAAATATCATAATCGTGCACCCATGCGCATACAAAATAATAAATAAATATCGAACGCCTTAATAAATAGGCGCGACAAAATATAAGCGCCATGCCTAAGGTATGCGCCCATCAAAATATAAGTGATAACTCGAATATACGCTATCCTCCAATGCTTTCCTCCGCCATTGCTGCTATCTCTACACATCAATTGAAGTATTCACAATCGTTAGTAAAATAATACAATTAAACCGACAAAAGTGAATACCTAGCAGTCTTCAGCTACATAAATAAATCAACTAGTTAGAAATCAATCCTAACCTTAATTTATCACGAGTGCGTACTCTAAACTCATAAACATTTATTAATTTAATATGTATTTTACGGAATCACCCGCTATGGAATCACCCATGTACACACTAAATTAATGAAACACCCAAAAAGGATAGGCGTCCCCATCAACTTCTCGCACAAAGAATCCACTTTGTGTATGAGCCCCGGTCAACAAAGTTTAGGGAATCCACCGTAAAGCCTCACGAAATCCACCATGGCACAGAATCCACCGAGAAACATGCCTCTCCACCAATAGCACTCTTTGATCTTCTCATGAGTCGCCCAAACAGCTCAATGCCTAGCCCAAAGACTTTCATGGAATTCTTTCATGATCTGCACTTGTGAAGCTCTATTATAGACAACACTCAATGCCTAGCCCAAAGACTTCAACCCTGAAAGGTCAAATTCACTTCCTCTAGCCTGCAAAGAATCCTCTCAACATCTTTAATATGTGAAGCCACAAAGAACCTACATCCATGATCATCTAAAGAATCATCCCTCTCATTCTCTAAGCAACCCTTGATCATAGGTAAGTCATCAATGAAAGGCATGGTAAGCTCAGGAACAAAATCTCATAGAACCTTCTCCATCCCATTCATCATATGGGCAACCGAATTAATAGCCCCTTGCAAAAGCGTACACATTTGAACAAGGCCTAAAGGTGTCTTCATTGTAGTCAAATCTCTGCTCTCAAGGGAAAGCTCGAATTGATCATTTCCGAAATAAATATCATCAAGTGAATAGATAGCACACCGAGCAAAGGCTTCGGCAAACTTATCTACAATAGGTCTTGCACTAAAATTCCGAATAATGACCTTATTTACTGGTTGTAAGTCCTCTATGAATCTGAGTGTCCCATTCTTCTTAGGAACTATGAACCATCTGTTGGAATATGAAGCTGAAGATAGCTCTAAAATCCCCATCCTGATCCGGTCATTCTACCAATTTGGGCAAGTGAGCTCTTGGTACAAGAATAGGCCGTAGATTCTGTAACATTTTTCCCCTTTTTTTCTATTTTATTTTAATTATTTTCCCTTTCCTTCCCCCCCCGCGACAATACGTTGGGGAGAGAGGAAGAGGGAGTGATGTGGAAGAAGGGGAGGGGCATGCTGCCCAGGTGGCGGTGTTCAGATGCGCCCCCCCTTTAAAAGCCCACCCTCCTCCTCCTCGTCGCAGAGCTTCACTCCCCCCTCCCCCATTGCTACAGAAGTCCCCCCCCTCCATCGCCTGTGCAAGTGCCACCCCCACCTAGGCGTGACATCAGCTCCCTGGGTCCTCCGACGGATGTAGAAGTCCCCCCTGCCACCCTGACTGGGTAGAAGGAGAAGAAAGAATGAGGAGAAGAAGGGAAAGATAAGAAAAGAAGGAGAAGAGAAGAGGAACAGAAGAGAGTAGAGGGAACAGAGAGAAGAGAGATCAGAGAAGAGAGAGAAGAATAGAAGGAGAAGAGGAGAAGAAGAAGGGAAAGGAGAGAGGTAGAGGAAGAAGAAGAAGAGGTAGAGGAAGAAAGGAGAGAGGTAGTAGAAGAAGGAAAAGAGGAAGGATCAGAAGAAGAAACAAGTGGGAGAAGGGGAAGTAGAGGAGAGAGAGGAGAGTAGAGGAATAAGAGAGAAGTAGGAGAAGAGAAGGAGAGGGAGAGAGAGAGTAGGAGGGTAAGAAAAACAAAGAAGAAGAAAAGAGAGTGAGAGAAAGAAGGAGGAGAGGAGGAAAAGAAGAAGAAGAGAGAGAAAGGGGGTAACCGCTATGAGCCACCCAAACTACTCTCCTGGCAACGAACCACATCCGGTGGTCTTCCCAACGGATCGTGTCAAACCAAAACCGTTAAGGTCCAGACTGCCCAATCTCCGCGAGGTGAATGGCTCCTAAGAAGAAAGCCGTGGGAAGCATAGCCATCGAAGCCCCCGGTAATGCCGAAGGGGCGAGCGGAGCAACCAACGCAGCACACATAAATCAAACCTAGGTTCTAAGCATTAAAAATTAATTTAGAAATTATTTCTCATGGAAGGGATGAAAGGATTGATGTCATGCATAGGGTTTTGTTTACTCTAAGAACTAAGTTGCATGCGCGAAACGGTAGAGTTTGGAATTCGCACAAGCTTTAGGCACGAAATCATAGCTTTTGCACACATAAAATGATAAGCTTATCACCGTACTTGACATAAAATGATAGCTTTTTAACCAGTTCAGTGCATGAATAGTCATTTAGAATTCACATTTCGCAATCATGGTTAAAAGAAACACATGAAATGTTAATTTCTGTTTATGAGATACACTTGCATCATTAGACAAAACCCTAGACTTCCATAGACGCAAGTCACATGTGATCCGGTGTGTTAGGAATAAGTATAATTTCCTGCGAATTTTTTTATCGATCTTGCTGTGGATTATCGCAAATGGATACGCTTCTAGCTTAGTTGAAGCTGGTGACCTAACCCTAAATGGATTGTTGACCCAAGTTATGCTTAGCGGTTTGGAAAGGTTGTAAATCCCTTAAGCAAGTGTTTTGATACATCCAGTTAAAATTTTGATTGTGCATGCAATGGGATTGCGATGCCTTGAAGAAAGAGGTTGTGCATTAAATTGTTTATTAATGTGGTTTTGAATGTTAACTAAAGTGGGGAGTGTTTGATGGTTTCATGGCCGGGTCTGAAATGACTGATTACCATGGAACGAAAGGGATGTTTTCCCTAGAAATTGTTATTATGCTGGTTGCTTTAGCTATGGTTGATTTCCTAAAGGGATAATTAAGGAAGGATGGCGCTAGCTACCCCGCGCGAGCCACCAAAACCTATTCAAGGGGGTTATGAATCCGCGCCGAAAATGTGGACCGAACTCGCCGCGAGAGGTATCTCCGTGGAAATCACTTGGCATAGGAGGACGCTTCGGTGTGCCAATGGGGGCTCTGGTAAATCCCAATGCCTCCGGGCCCTACATAAGTGTTCTACGTGACTCGAGATGAGATCTCGAGGCCTTGATACTAGTTACAAGGTGGAATCTTGGAAGGATAAACCTTCGGGTTTTATTGTCGGAAGACGGAAGGGTTTTTCTATGGAGGCAAAAAGGAGGACTTAATTATCCTGTATGGGCAAGAGACACACATTAATCCGAAGATAAGTTAAGGAAGTGTTTGATCTTGTTTTAACCTGTCTTCGTGTCTATGGCCTAAATTACGTAAAGAAACCTGTGACTAACGGGTTAATTAAGAAAGCTATTTTTATGTGTCAAGCATAATGTGGTAGGTAATTAGATAACTAAAACAATGCTCGAGGGAAGTGTAGTGGATGTGAACAATGGGTCTATCCTACAGAAGGGTGGTCTCCGTTAGCCGAGAGATTTCCTCAAAGGAGATGTTAACAGGAATGTTAGAAAAAAGTTGGTCTATGACCTTAGACAATGTTGACTAGGAACCTGGACTTCAGGTTGATTCTAGTGGGAACGGTCGGATTAGTTCCATTGCGGGCCAGGCTCGAGAGACCCTAGTTGGTAAACCCTGTGTCATTCCTTGGGAGTGCCGGGCGGCGTCTTCTCGATATATCTCTCAATGGACTGTTAAGATGTGTCCTGTGATTTGAGGAGCGGGCACGTTACAGTTGGTATCAGAGTAAAACTTCTTAATGATGCATGATTGATTAATGTTCGGATCATAGACATAACCTAAATAACCTAAGTGGTATGACTTGATTGTCAGACACCTTCTGCACCCACGAATGCTGACATGCAAGAGAAGAAGTTTCTTCTCAAGCAAATTAAGCCACCCGAGTTTGACGGTAAGGGACGGACTGTTCAAGTTGATGTCGAGATCTGGATTGAGTCCATGGAGGACTATTTTGAGGCAGCAGGAACTGCACTTGCTAACCAAGCCATGCTCACCAAACTTAAGCTTACAGGCAAAGCGAGATTTTGGTGGAAACAGTGGTGCAGAGACCAAGCGATCTCGGAGGGGACAGTCACTTGGAATAAGCTTAAGGAAGCTGTGCGAGAGAGGTATCTGCCACCTACCTACCGCACACAAAAGATGAATGAATTCTACGACTTGAAGCAGCTAGGATTATCCCTTAAAGTATATTATTCAAAGTTCGTTTCACTCCTAAAGTATGCGCCCCCAATGGATATGACACAATAGGTGTCAAAGTTCTGTGCTGGGTTGAATCCACCCATACACACTCGATTGGAATCAATGCGCCCAACGGACTTGCAAGACGCATTACTCCGAGCGAATCCAATCATCCAATAACTTAAATCAGGCAACTATGATGAAGATGACTCACCGAATCAAGACAATAGGTGCCACAAGTGCAGAGAGATAGGTCACATCCGTAGAGCAGATGTCCCAACTGCCGATGTTTCCACTGCAATGAACTAGGACACATCCAAACAGATTGTCCTGAGTTGGACCCTAAGAATTAGGAATGTGTGGTCAAACGAAGCCATCTAAACTACACTTTTGGCTTATATTATAAACCACATGATGATGAAGGCTTGGAGCCTATTGTAACCTTTGAGGATGACTAGATGACCTAGGAAGATCCTCTCGAGATAATAAGTCTTGTACTTGGAATGAATCCTATTGAACCTTATGAGTTATGGCAAGTTTTTAGGGTTACACAGCGAAAGCATGATGGGCCCTAACCCACAGGCTATAAGCCCCAATTGCGTTTGTCTTCCCCAGTTTCTCTCGAGATGAGGACATCTCGATTCCTCTAAGGGGGAGAGGATGTAACATTTCCCCCCCCCCCCCTTTTTTCTAAATTTTTTAAAATTTTTTCCCTTTCCCTCCCCCCGAGAGAGGGAGAGGGAGTGATGTGGAAGAAGGGGAGGGGCATGCCGCCCAGGTGGCGACGTTCAGATGCGCACCCCCCTTTAAAAGACCACCCTCCTCCTCCTCGTCACAGAGCTTCCCCCCTGTTGCTGCAAAATTCCTCCCCCCCTCAATTGCTTGTGTAGGCCACCCCCACCTAGGCGTGATGTCAACTCCCTGGGTCCTCCGACGGACATAGAAGCCCCCCCTACCACCATGACCGGGTTGTGAGGAGAAAGGGAGAAGGAGAGGATACGAAGGAAGTAGAAGGAGAAGAAAGAAGGAGGAGAAGAAGGGAAGGAGAAGAAAAGAAGGAGAAGAGAAGAGGAAGAGAGGAGAGGAGAGGGAAGAGAGAGAAGAGGGAGAGAAGAGAGAGAAGAAGAGAAGGAGAAGAGGAGAAGAAGAAGGGAAAGGAGAGAGGTAGAGGAAGAAGAAGAAGAAGAGGTAGAGGGAGAGAGGAGAGAGGTAGTAGAAGAAGGAAAAGAGGAAGGAGCACAAGGAGAAAGAAGTGGGAGAAGGGGAAGAAGAGGAGAGAGAGAGGGAGAGTAGAGGAATAAGAGAGAAGTAGGAGAAGAGAAGGAGAGGAAGAGAGAGTAGGAGGGTAAGAAAAACAAAGAAGAAGAAAAGAGAGTGAGACAAAGAAGGAGGAGAGGAGGAAAAGAAGAAGAAGAGAGAGAAAGGGGGTAACTGCTACGAGCCACCCAAACCACTCCCCTGGCAATGAACCACATCCGGTGGTCTTTCCAATCGATCGTGTCAAACCGAAACTGTTAAGGTCTGGACTGCCCAATCTCCACGAGGCGAATGGCTCCTAAGAAGAAAGTTGCAGGAAGCGTAGGTGTCCATGCCCCCAGTAATGCCGGAGGGGCAAGCGGAGCAACCAATGCAGCACATATGAATCAAGCCTAGGTTCTAAGCGTTAAAAATTAATTTAGGAATTATTTCTCGTGGAAGGGATGAAAGGATTGATATTGTGCATAGGGTTTTGTTTACTCTAAGAACTAAGTTACATGCACGAAACGGTAGAGTTTGGAATTCGCACAAGTTTTATGCACGAAATGACAGCTTTTACAAACATAAAATGATAAGGTTATCGCCTACTTCACATAAAATGATAGGTTTTTAACCAATTCAGTGCATGAATAGTCATTTAGAATTAAGGTTTCGCAATCATGGTTTAAAGAAACACATGAAATGTTAATTTCTATTCATGAGATACACTTGCATCGTTAGACAAGACCCTAGACTTCCATAGATGCAAGTCACATGTGATCCGATGCGTTAGGAATAAGTATAATTTCCTGCGAATTATTTTATCGATCTTGCTATGGATTATCGCAAATGGATACGCTCCTAGCTTAGTTGAAGCTGGTGACCTAACCCTAAATGGATTGTTGACCCAAGTTATGCTTAGCGGTTTGAAAAGGTTGTAAAGCCCTTAAGCAAGGGTTTTAATACATCCAATTAAAATTCTGATTGTGCATGCAATGGGATTGCGATGCCTTGAAGCAAGAGGTTGTGTATTTAACTATTTGTTAATGTGATTTTGAATGTTAACCCAACTGGGGAGAGTTTGATGGTTTCATGGCCGGGTCCGAGATGGCTGATTACTATGGAATGAAAGATATGTTTTCCCTAGAAATTGTTATTATGCTGGTTGCTTCAGCTATGGTTGATTTCCTAAAGGGATAATTAAGGAAGGATGGCGCTAGCTACCCCCCGCGAGCCGCCAAACCCTAACCAAGGGGATTATGAATCCACGCCGAGAATGTGGACCGAACCCGCCGCGAGAGGTCTCTCCGTGGAAATCACTTGGCGTAGGAGGACGCTTGGGTGCCAGTGAGGGCTCTGGCCGTAAATCCCAATGCCTCCGAGCCCTACACGTGTTCTACATGACTCGAGATGGGATCTCGAGGCCTTGATACTAATTACAAGGCGGAATCTTGGAAGGATAAACCTTTGGGTTTTATTCCCAGAAGATGGAAGGATTTTTCTGCGGAGGTAGAAAGGAGCACTTAATTCTCCTGTATACGCAGGAGACACACATTAATCCGAAGATAAGTTAAGGAAGTGTTTGATCTTGTTTTAACCTGTCTTGGTGTCTATGGCCTAAACTACGTAAAGGAACATGTGACTAACGGGTTAATTAAGGAAGCTATTTTTATGTGTCAAGCATAACGTGGTAGATAATTAGATAACTAAAACAACCCTCGAGGGAAGCATGGTGGATGTGACCAATGGGTCTATCCTACGGAAGTCTCGGTTAGCCAAGAGCTTTCCTCAAAGGAGATGTTAACAGGAAATGTTATGAAAAAGTTGGTCTATGACCTTAGACAATGTTGACTAGGAACCCGAACTTCAGGTCCATCCTAGTGGGAATGGCCAGATTAGTTTCGTTGCGGGCTAGACTCGAGAGACCCTAGTTGGCAAACCCTGTGTCATTCCTTAGGAGTGCCGGGTGGCGTCTTCTGGATATATCTCTCGATGGACTGCTAAGGCGTGGCCCGCGATTTGAGGAGCCTGCACGTTACAGATTCCAAGGGACATGTGGAATGGTAAAAATAATCATTATAGGCATCACAACCCTAGGATCAACGCATTGTAGGCATCACAACCCTAGGCTCAACACATCCAATCTCATATGGAAAGAGAGAAAAATATTTTTCTAGGCATAACATCTCTTCAAAACATCTTACCTCTTTAAAAACCAGAAAATCTTCAGTCCCAATCTTCATCTCTTTCAATGTCTCAGTTGAAAGCTTATGTCTGATACCTACAAGATTACGTAAAATAGGTTGCAAAGTAGCTCTCCCAACCATCTCATCATTGTCCAAAGGTAGCGGTCCTTAACTGGTTTAATCTTCTTGTCAACTGTCTTATATTTTTTCTGAACTCTGGCTTCATTGCTACAACCTGTAAGTTTCAACCCTTGTTGAAAAAACCCCGGTAAACAAAAATTTTGGTGTATATAAACAGCAGCATCCAACTCTTTTTCTTAAATTTATCAGCAAAGAATGCTTTTTGCTGAGAATCCTAAGCACCCAAAATTCTTTTGAAGCATGAAATCAAAAATTTTGCAATACTTTGCCACCACAGAATGGACATGTAAGACATATGACAACTCTTGATTGTTAGCATTTAGCAATACCAAAAGTTCTTCCATGGTATCTAAGCATGGAAGGCCATCATAGAGACCATCTATCCGGTCTTCTTTTTACAAAACACATGCAAGCATCAAGTATTTTTATTTTCTTTTTACATATTGCGTGGTAGATCTAGGCATATAATAAATATTCTGAAAACACAAAGTACTTTCAGTGGATACACCATAAACACATGAGGAAAAATTATCGCTGCCTGGAGGCAAGAACTTTCCCTAACTCGTACCACTATCGTCTCATAAGATAGTGGTACCTAACAAAAATCAGGCTCTCCTGTTGGAAGAGGAGAATCCCTCAAAGAATTTGTATTCCACTAATGATTGATGCAAACGGTCATGAAGTGGAAAACTCTCCTCCCATCCTTGCTTTGGATCCATACATAAGCAGGCCTATCATCCAGAACCTTAGTCTCCATCCGAGACTCATCCATAAATGGCTGCTCCAAAATAATAGGATAAGAACAAGATTTTTGCACAAAGAAATGATAAGACTCACCCACATCTCTAATAGAAATCTTCAAGTTTGGACAAGCAACATACAAATCTCTTGTAGTGTTGTTGGCTGCACGCATGCGCCAACCATGATCCACATCAACTAGCCATCTACCAGTATCATATAAACCTCGCACTATGACATTAATTTCAGAGCCATGATCCAAAAGAGCAACACAAGGAGTCCAAGATTGACTGCAGTATTTGTAGTTGCACGAACCTATTAACTATGAGAAAAATGGTTGCGAGGCACCAATCTAGGCGCATCTTCACTCTCATCATACTGTATGGGCTAAAGTAAAGGATGAAGAGACTTCTTGGATTGCATACATAGAGCTCCATCTATAAACTCCTCAATAGTATCCTCATCAGAATCAACCTCCTCAATCTGAAACCTATAGAGAATAGCCTCGCCAACAACTAAAGCCTCTCAATGGATCATATCCTGTGTTGGCTCTTCAATAACCTATTGTTTTCTTTTAATGATGTCAATGATAACATCATGAAATTCTCTTTTGGTGATCCCCAAGACTTCTCCAAGAGTAGATTCAATTTTGCAATTAAGAATTCAATCCTCAAGTACCTTTTTTAAGTCCATGGATGTCTCAAGGTCGGATAACAGCTTGAATCTAGGTTACTTTTTCAGCTTCGGATCCTTTGTCTTTTGGGCCTTCTCATATTTTTGTACTTTTGGCTTCTGTACATCAGTCATACTCTGCTCAAAAGACTAAAGAACTGGATCACTCCTCCTAATCGCCCTCTTTGATCCTTCAAGTTGATCATTATCTATTTTTCGCTTTTCTTCAACAAGCGCTTTAAATCCTTGAGATTTTGTGATGTAAGCATAGATAGAAAATACATCTACGTGATCATTCCATCCAATCCCTTTTATGATTGTGTCTCCTATGGTTGAAAGTTCAGATGATGAAGCTTTACCTTTCTTTTCTGCATGTAGTGCATAGGACTATAAAGGAGATTTGTCCTTTGGCAACTGCTCTAATTGAAGACCATAGGTAGCAGCTTCTCTTGCCACCTCTTGCAACACATAAGAAGAGTGCAAAAGAGAATCCTCCAATAATTTCTTCATAACCCCTTTACCAAACTTTGGTTTAATCAATTTCTCTGTATCTCCGAAACATATCATCTTGTCCTTCCATACTACCAACTTCAACCTTTTCGCCTCTTTCAAAATCTTGACACACCTTCTATTCATGGTCTAGACTATCACACCAAATGCAACAGTAAACACAATCATTTCTGGAAGAATTCATAGGAGTAGAAGAGGTTGGGTGATGGAACCTAGAATGGGCTGGCACTGGCTCATGCACTAGCCGGACCTCTATCTCACGCGCTCAACAACCCCACGGCCTCGCGGCCAGGAGCGTTGATGACACATACACTGCCTTCCTAAATGTCTTGCATTTGTATTATGTCGTTTGTAGTCCACTCTTCTCTCACCCACTACTCCTCAGAGGGAGTCCCTTACACATTGCCTAATGGCACGAAGCACAGACATAGGGGGTCCTCCACATAGGGGGTCCTCCAACGGCTGAATGCCGCCACCCCTCTGCGACTCTCCTACACCTTGGGGATTGGCCCCTCGATGCATCGCTCAACATATAAATATTTCGCACAAAATCCACTCAATGTACCATTTAATCGTATACATGAATGTACCATTGTCCTTAATCCTCTTTCCCCTAGACCCCACGACTAGCCTATGGCTTAGGGTGTCCTGTTTCTCACTCAACGTGGGTCAAAGTCCTAATGAAAGCAATTGCTGTGCATCCAGGATTTCTGATACCTTTAAATATTTCCATGATTTGTGTATATTGTGGATGCCAAGTACTCAAACAATTATGAAATCAATATTGTGCACATGCGAAAAACATCCTTTCAATGATTTTCAACTACCGTTCTTATGCGGTGTTGCACAAACCTAGCACCGAGGACACCCTCGTGCTACTAGGCTCTTATTTTATAATTATTCACCGACCTATATGGCATGCACATAAAAACAGCAATCTTTTCATCCTTTTACTCCACATTTAGACACATTTTAACCATTCTACCCTCCCATCGATCAAATGTTGTATTGTTGTATAGATTTATAGGGCATTTTGCCATCATTTTATGTGTAAAAAGCAGAAAAAGACGCACTAGAACAAGAAGTTGGGGTTGAACTGAGGCAAATCCTCATGCTTCAGTCCCCACAAACATTCACCAACATTGTTCTTAATTTTCATTAATTTTTCACACCCAAAATGCATTTTCCCCCTATTTTTAGTGATTTTCCTCTATTTTCCTTGTATTTTTCCTTATTTTTTTCATTATTTAATTACTAAAAGTTCAAAATAGGTTATGGGATGTGACCCTTAGTTCCTTCTTGCAACAAAAATGAGAATTTAGTTGGTGTTTCTATTTATTCTTCCATTTTTATGCCCAAAAATATCATTTTCCCTTGATTTTTCATATTTTACGTGTTTTAATGTATTATTTTGAGCCACAAGATGCATATTTTTCTGATTTTCTGATTATGATCAACAAGTACTCATGGAAAACAGCAACCTAAACAATTTTTAGCCCACATGAACAACATTTTATCAATCAAAAGCCATGAAATCTCAAATTTCCTTTGAAAATTTTGAATTACCGCTTATTTGCGTGTTTCGGGTTTCATGTCCATGGCTGCAAATCTGAAAATCAATAGCAATTCATGCTCAGCACGATCACAAATCACTATTTCCAGCCCATGGAGCAATCCGATCCATGCCGGACAAGCCTCCACCATTCTTTCTTCTTCCTTCCTCTTCCCACATGAACTTGCCTTTAGAAGAGAGAGAGGGAGGAGAGAGAAAGACTAGATTTCCATCTCAGCATTCAGGCCATCAATTGAGGAGCGAAGGGCAGCGATAGAGTCAGCATTCAGGAGGGAATGAAGCCCCATAATCCATTGGGGGGGTTGTTTGCAATAGGCAAGTTGCCTCTCCATCCTCCACGGCGCATTTTTCGGGCGCCATCTTCCTCCACGTTTTTTCATCCCTCTTCATTCTCTCTCCACGTTTTTCGCTTCATAAGCTGCATAAAATTTTTGGGGGGGAGTCCAAACTCAAAAGGCATGCTCAAATTTGGCCTCCCAAGTATCCACCTTTTCATATCTTAACCATTTTGTGGCCATTTTTTCGTCTGGACTCTGAATTGAGCTCTAAAAAATCCTGGGCATCCGGCTTAGCATCCTGCATTGGCCAGTAGCTCGTGTCAACCCGCACGACTGTCTGAAAAATTATGAAAAATCAACAAGTGTCTCTCGGGCACCTTTAAAGCACTTTGACACTTAAAATCGTTCTAGATCGAGCTGTCGCCTTTGGCGTTGAATATTTTTCCCTTGATATTCATAATTTTTAGCTATTTTTAAGCACTTTCCAGCACCAAAATTCCGCTCTCATTGGCGACCACGGGATAGGGCGACTCAGCCCATCGAATCCACGGACATATCTGCACATAAACAACCAAAGAAGCATCAAACTAATACAAAACAAAGATATAATAAAACTCAGCACAATGCTCCCCCTACACCCTAACAGAACCAAGGCATGACATCCACAAGGAGTAGGCCTAGCATCATCTAATAGAAGATCCGAAGTGAGTCGCTAACCAACTGCTCCAACACAGCCAAACTAAAAAACCTATCAAAGAGGTTGCCCTAAGTGGTAGTCTGAACTACTTACCAACTAAAGACAACACAACTAGGAGCTCCTACAAGGTGAGGACTCCTATAGCCTGATCAAGGAGTATTTTCTTTCAGTACATTTCTTCTTTTAGGGTTTTTATTTTATTGACATACTTGGGCATGTAAAAAGGAGGGAGCTGAGCGTAGTGACCCAAGGAGAACAGGGCATCAGTCTCAGGACCTGTCTCGGCACCCAAGAACCTACCAAGCCCTCGCAAGGCGACACTTAATCATTTTCTAACGCTCACTTTTATTTTCGCTCCAACCTTCCTTGTTTTGTTTTTTTTTTTTCTAGCAAGAAGCCACCCCTAGGAAGACAAGGTATCGGCCCCGGGTCTGACTCGTCCCCAGGAACCTACTAGGCCTTCGCAAGGCAATGATCAACTGCTTATATATTTTCATTCCTTTTCTTTTCTTTGATAGGGGTTAGAATCCCCTTTTACATACCTTCGTATTTATATTCATCTTTTAGGATGTTCAGGGTTTCTTGGCATCATCATTATTATCTTCTGGCAGGCTTCTCTAACTGCCTCACAACTAACAAGAACTCCTAGAATGGCTGCCTAGCAGGCTTAGCAGAACAGGGTCACTAGAACTCCCTTCTAAAACAGGTCTTTTGATGCTTAGCATTGTCTTTACAGGAGGCAATGCCTACTCCGACCTCCCTCAAACATACTTAGCCTAAACCTGGGACTGAATGCCTTGGACGCTGGTCCCCAACAAGAAAAGAAAATCCCCCAAAAAGTACACAGACACATATAGCAGAAAAACACGGTACTCATAAAGGAGAGATATCACCTGGATAGGGCCACAAGAAGCTTTCACACAACAAAAGGCTCCTTCCAAGCTCTTCTTCGAACCTGTCTAGCACAGAACTAAAACAAGAAACCATTAACCGCACCCGCACTAAACACTAGCCCTCTTGGCCTAACGAGATTTGAACGTAATCTCCAAAGTAGCTAGCCTTCCTAGCTTAAAACTAGATAGGTTATTTTAGTCCATGTAATACTGATGTCCTTGGCATATACATCACACCCTCTCAGACTACCCAGGGTGCCAAAGATAGCATATCATAGGTCGACTAACCCCATGCTACTCATGCAAGTTAGCTAAAAGCTTGATCTTGTATTTTTTTCTTTTTTTTTTCTTTTTTTCTTTTTAATCTTAGGGTTTTCTTCTTGTAGAGCTACAAGTCCAAGCCTTTCCACAAATAACTCATCAATAAGACCGATCCCTTCTTGGGCACTATGAGTTGAATGAACAACCTTAGTGGGCTCGCATGTTCCACATTTACTGTAATCTGAATAAACTGGTCGTTCAAGCGGCTGAGTGGCTCCTTTGGAGAAAGAATCGTAGCTTTGTACTCATTGGAACCTCCCCTATTTGGGTTTTCACATAAATCAGTGCTGCGACCCAAACTAGGTAGAGCTTCAAGCCTAGGCACATCACATGGGTGTATCCCAAGGCAATGTATATGGTCAGATGTATATCCAATCTTATCCTCTTGGGGGTTCAACAGAATATATCCAAATGGGATCCTTGGCCTTGCATCCGACATTCCTGCCACACTTTTGGAGATTTTGGATCTCCAAACCCATCTCATATTTCCCTTAATATTCTTGCACTCCCTCAATTTGTTGCACTGGTCTAATGAACTCAATGCAAACTTATCCCTATGGATAAATGGCCTCACATCCTTATGACCTTTGTGAAGCACATGTGGACTTTTAGCATTTTGCATCCTCTTTACAAAAGATGTCTTTACTTGTTTACGTCCATACTGCAAATTTTCTTCCATAAGAACCATGCTTTCATTGGAAGGAACAACATCCACCCGGAAGCATGATTCACTTAGAGATGATAAAGGTCTCTCAAAAGTCTTACTAGCAACAAAATTAGAACCACACACAGAATTCTTATCAACACTCATAGGCCCATTGGTGCGATCCATATTTCCATCACAACTATCTCTCATGGAAGTGTTGCAAGCCCTAATGGGACTTACATGGCTTGGAACCTGTTCACTGAGAGGTATGTCATTACTACTCATAGGATGGCCATTTTCTGCTTTGAGATTTTGGCCACTAAGGTTCCCCTCATAGGGTGCCTTGGTATCAACAAGTGAGCTGTCTCCTTGCAGAAATGATTGGAAGCTGGGATGCACCTGTACTGAGCGGGGAAAACTCGAAAAGCTTTCCCAACATTTCTGAATATGACCCTCATAATCGATGGCATGCATTTTTGCTTCCCTTAATGACTTAGGATTCCGCGGTCCCACTTGGATTTGCGTATTAATCTCTAAGCCATTCAGAAAGAGCTCACATAGCACATCATCTGCTAATGGAATGGCTCTTCTTGGCCAAAGCCTAAGAGTACTATCAAAGGCTCTAGCATACTCTTTAACAGAAAGATAAGACTCTTGTCTAAACTGCATAAGCTACCCTAAGACCTGAATCATAGGGAGCTGCTTTTCATACTCATCTAGAAATCTATCACAAGACTCCTCAAATGATCTGATCGATCCTCTTGGGAGGCTCTAGTACCATTTCCTTGCCTCTCCCTTTAGGGTACTTGGGAATATGAGCATCTGATGTATATCATCGAACCCACTTGCAATGCAAGTTAGGTCATATTCTCTTAAATGAATCATCGAATCCTCATTTGGCAACCCATAAAACACTGGGAGATCCCTATAAAGAGAAGGACATTTAGTCCTCCCTTTTGGGATCAAGACTGGGTCATCAAAATCTTCGTATTCCTCTTGACCTAATACCAGTGTGTTAGGGTCTTTGATCTCTTCCATTTCCACCTTTACTGGTGTGGAAGAGTCACTAATTCCATGAACTTCCCTTTCCGCCAACTCACAAAGTGGTTTAGGGAGTCCAACACTATGCAATAGGGAATCTATCCCATCATCTGCTAGTGGTGTTCTAGTAAGCCTATTCTCATTTGCCACCACTTTGCTAGAACTTAGGATAGGTCCTAATGAAGTCTTCCTTACTAACAATGGTTTCCCACACACATGGACATCATCCAATGCTTTATGGATCTTGGCAATCACACTACGGTACCCAACTGCGTCAAGCACTAGCATCGGATGTATCTTTAGATCATAATCATCATGTCCTCCTATGTGCATATTAACCATCATTGTCACAGTCTTTTCTATGACATTATCATCATGAGTAATCATAGATGACTGTGTCATCTTAGCACTTCTTTCACTTTCCCTTTTCTCTAATCTCCATGGGATGTTAATCTTAGAGGTAGCTCCATGGGTATTTTCCCATAGTGACCCAAACTCAAGCATGGTATCACCTTCAGGGAAAAGGGTAAAATAGTCAATCACACGATATGTCAAAGATCCCACTAGACTGTTCAAGATAGACAAAGTATCCTTTGGGTGTTGGGGATTCCCTGGATTGACCATCATACTGATGACCAAGGTTTTTATCAGACTAACTTCATATCCACCGCTTCAAGGCGGCTCTCGACCAATAGAATAAAGCTAATAGGTCCCTTATGAGACCAAGATTCGAAGACCGCCACTTATCAGCAGCTCCCGGCAGACGCGCCACTGATGGAACCTAGAATGGGCCAGCACTAGCTCATGCACTAGCCGGACCTCTATCTCACGCGCTCAACAACCCCACGGCCTTGCGGCCAGGAGTGTTGATGACACATACACTGCCTTCCTAAATGTCTTGCATTTGTATTACGTCGTTTGTAGTCCACTCTTCTCTCACCCACTACTCCTCAGAGGGAGTCCCTTACACATTGCCTAATGGCACGAAGCACAGACATAGGGGGTCCTCCACATAGGGGGTCCTCCAACGGCTGAATGCCGCCACCCCTCTACGACTCTCCTACACCTTGGGGATTGGCCCCTCGATGCGTCGCTCAACATATAAATATTTCGCACAAAATCCACTCAATGTACCATTTAATCGTATACATGAATGTACCATTGTCCTTACTCCTCTTTCCCCTAGACCCCACGACTAGCCTATGGCTTAGGGTGTCCTGTTTCTCACTCAACGTGGGTCAAAGTCCTAATGAAAGCAATTGCTGTGCATCTAGGATTTCTGATACCTTTAAATATTTCCATGATTTGTGCATATTGTGGATGCCAAGTACTCAAACAATTATGAAATCAATATTATGCACATGCGGAAAACATCCTTTCAATGATTTTCAACTACCGTTCTTATGCGGCGTTGCACAAACCTAGCACCGAGGACACCCTCGTGCTACTAGGCTCTTATTTTATAATTATTCACCGATCTATATGGCATGCACATAAAAACAGCAATCTTTTCATCCTTTTACTCCACATTTAGACACATTTTAACCACTCTACCCTCCCATCGATCAAATGTTGCATTGTTGTATGGATTTATAGGGCATTTTGCCATCATTTTATGTGTAGAAAGCGGGAAAAACACACTAGAACATGAAGGTGGGGTTGAACTGAGGCAAATCCTGAAGCTTCAATCCCCACAAACATTCACAAACATTGTTCTTAATTTTCATTAATTTTTCGCACCCAAAATGCATGTTTTCATATTTTTAGTGATTTTTCTCTATTTTCCTTGTATTTTCTCTTATTTTCTACATTATTTAATTACTAAAAATTCAAAATAGGTTATGGGCTGTGGCCCTTAGTTCCTTCTTGCAGCAAAATTGAAAATTTAGTTGGTGTTCCTATTCATTTTCCCATTTTTATGCCCAAAAACATCATTTTCCCTTGATTTTCCATATTTTACGTGTTTTAGTGTATTATTTTGAGTCACAATATGCATATTTTTCTAATTTTCTGATTATGATCAACAAGTACTCATGGAAAACAGCAACATAAACAATTTTTAGCCCACATGAACAACACTTTACCAATCAAAAGCCATAAAATCTCAAATTTCCTTTGAAAATTTTGAATTACCACTTATTTGCGTGTTTCGGGTTTCATGTCCATGGCTGCAAATCTGAAAATCAGCAGCATTTCATGCTCAGCACGATCACAAATCACAATTTCCAGCCCATGGAGCAATCCGATCCATGCCGGACAAGCCTCTACCATTCTTTCTTCTTCCTTCCTCTTCCCACATGAATTCCCCCTTAGAAGAGAGAGAGGGAGGAGAGAGAAAGACTAGATCTGGTTCTCTTCATTCAGTCCACCATTCTACGGGCGAAGGGCGGCGATAAGATCGGCCAAGAAGGAGAAGATCAGCCCCAATGTCTGTTCCATGGGGTACTCACAGCCCACAATCATGATGAGAGAGCAGAGAGAGCTAAAAATACGCCATTTCTTGATCACGCCATGTCTTCCTTCTCTCTCCACGTTTTTTGATCAAGAGGTGCATAAAATTTTGGGAGGGAGGGTCCAAACTCAAAAGGCATGCCCAATTTTGGCCTCCCAAGTGTCCACCTTTTCATATCTTGACCGGTTTCTTGGCTATTTCCCCGTCCGGACTCCGAATTGAGCTCTGAAAAATCCTGGGCGTCCGGCTTAGCATCCCGCATTGGCCAGTAGCTCGTGTCAACCCGCATGACTGTCTGAAAAATTATGAAAAATCAACAAGTGTCGCTCGGGCACCTTTAAAGCACTTTGACGCTTAAAATCGTTCTAGATCGAGCCGCCGCCTTTGGCGTTGAATAATTTTCCCTTGATATTCATAAATTTTAGCTATTTTTAAGCACTTTTCGACACCAAAATTCCGCTCTCATTGGGACAGAAACTGGGATTGGGTTAAGTGGGTGTTGATCTCTTATGGCAATCTTAATTTGAAGATCTTTCAAGTTCTTTGAAATTTCCTCCACTATGTCTTTGAGAGTCGGTTTGGCAGATGGTTTGACAACTGCAACAGGAATCATAAAATATTCATCTTTGAATGTCTTCTTGAAAACATTCCAGTTTGAGTCTTGCACAAATAAATCAGTCACTCTAATCCGCAAAGCAGGAGTGACAAGCCGTAGGAAATAGTTGCTCTAATTGCACAGAACTCCAAAGAAGTGCATCTGGCTTTCAAAAGCTTTAAGATAGGCTGAAACGTTCTGGCCATCAAATAATTTGAACTCACTTACCACAACCTCGATGGCCTTGGTTGCACCATGTGTATGCTCTGGTTCTTGATGTAATATTTGTTGTTCATCCAGTTGTTGTTGATGTAATTGTTGTTGCTGCTGCATTGATAATTGCATCTGCTAATTTTGCATCATAATGGCTGAAGAAAGAGTTTGCAAAAATATCTTCATCTCATCAGTCGAAAAGGAAGAAGCACTTGACGGTGAAGTGCGTAGAGTATTCGAAGAGTCTCCCATCTCAATGATCAGAAACGACACTTTCATGTCGGGTTCACAAGGTGTCACATGGAATAATATATGCAGGAGTTCGTGAAAGTCACTCGCCACAAGGACGCTTGGCAAGATAGGGGCAAAAGATAAGAAGAGTACTCAAATCAAGATAAATACATGGAGTAAAATAATGGTTAAGATTCTCATTCCATCGATTAGATATGTCAGCATTATAAGGAGAAGTGGAAACTAAAATTTCAATCTTCTCGATATGTTCTCATATATTTCTTGATTGTTACACATAAGGAATACAATAGATGAAGTTCAATGAAACAATTCACAAGATAAATTCAAAGTTTAAGAGCATAATTTGTCATGAATATGCGAGTTGAATGTGTTTTTCATAGTGTAGATAGGGCACTTCCAAGTAATAAGGTTCCATCACCCAAACCATTAAAGGTTTGATTACTGCAGCAGATTTCTCACCCCATTCCATTCACCATAAGATTTGATTACTACACCAGGTTTGTCAACCCATTCCATTCATCATAACTAGATAGAATGCTCGTCATCAACAACTACTCCTTCATATCTTGTCGAATAGTTGCCATGTATGAGTTTCTGATGTTTCACAAGAATATGATTTTGTGACGAGTTATGAGGATTTTGAGATAAAACCAGTGAGTAGGGAAGAGAAATCAGTTTACCTTCACAGCTTTGTATGAACTCCACTTTCACATTTATCATTCCAACTTGGCAATAAGATGTTGTGGTCGCCGAAAGAGATGGTCAAAGCTCCTCGTCAGCAGCCCGAAAGGTCCCTTCAATATGACGCAGCAGTCCTATTCGTTTGCAGAGCTCGACGATGCCTAACTTGGTGAATAAGCTATGATTTTGCAGCAACTAAAAACATCCCATTGTGAACCGTTCATCATCATGAAAGAATTCCAATTCTTCATATGAGCTCGAAGGCGCCCACTTTAAACAAAACGGTATTGATCAACTCTTGATGAGAATGCAGAACGAAAAGCAGCTGACATCCAAAACACATTCACCATCTATGAAGCAATTCTCACTCTACCCTTGAATCTCGGTATTGTAGTTGGCCGAAGGAGAGGTGAAAGCAGGCGTACTGTAGTGGGAGTGGTGGTGGGAGGAGAGGCCACGAGTGTGATGAAAGATTGTGCCACGGAAAGGGAGACGAAGCACAGATGCAACAGCCCTTTCACGGGCCATGTCTTGAGAGCTTTTGGTCATCACCTTCTTCGTCTAGTCGTCGCCCTTCGGCTCTCTCATCGTCGTCATCTTTCGTCGTCACCTTCCCTTCTTCAACTTCAGCGTCACAGAGCTATTTTCCGAACGTTGTAATTGTTCCCCTCCCCATCACATTCTCTTCCGCTACGTCGTCTCGCCTTCTCCTCTGTTGTTGCAGTGCCCTCCATGATTGCAGGTTGGTCCCTTGAGCACGTTCGTCGATGCTTCAGTCGTCCTCCTCGTTCTTCTTCTTTCTACCTCTCGCGTCCTCGTAGATGATCTCCTCATCGCCTTTTATAACTGTTCATCACCTCGAAAAAACTTTAGAAATCTTTTAAAAAGGCATATTATTCGAATCATCAAATATGGCAATGTTAGTTGCTTCCTCTATTTGAGGCGTCAAAGACAGCATCCTCTATTGACGTAAAAATTTACGTCTTTACAACTTGTACTATTCCAGAATCGACCTTGTTCAGCGCAACGTTAAAAATACGCTTGTGACGTCCATCCTTGCAACGCAAAAGTAATCATTTATTTCTAGAATACTGAATCTTACATCATCTTCATAAAGTATCATCCTTTCTACCAAGCCATCCCTTCTTACAAAATCGTCATAGAAAGAGTATACTTTATGTGTGCGCCGATTATAATGCGTTCTTTTTACTCCACTTGGACACTTCGAGAATAGAAGAAGGCAATGGCAAATAAAGAGGAAATATCACATGATTTTCTAGTGGTTCATAAGCAAGAAAGTTTGCCAAATATGAGGCACACGATTCCCATGTAAAAAAAACTTCAATATAGTCTGAGTGTAAAGGACGAATTGTTGTGCAAATGCATTTCTGTATATTGCATTCATTGTATGCCATGACCATAAAATGTTTCCTATGTAGTTCTTGACATGCTCTAGAAGATGATGCTCCTTTTCTAACATCACTCAGAGTGACTTGGGCAGCTAAAGCATCTATTTTTATTTTGTAAATTTAATTCTGGCAAACTTGCTATCCATGGGCCTTTCGGTTTGAATTTCACTTACCTTTTGCTACAACATATTACAACTAGCCTCTAAATAGTAGTCCTAAGAAAATCTTTCAATATTTGAACTATCTTCATTATATGTTAGAGATGCCTCCACAGTCTCTTTTCCTTCTTCAAGAATGACAATCTTCTCATTACAATGGCAATATACATTGGTAATGCATGGGACAATTTCACTTTTCAATTCAATTCATACATTATTCCCATACTAGACTCCTGAAGTCCTTTCATGAAAGCCTAAACTCATGAGATTTGTGCTCATCTTTACATCATTCTTGATTTTGTTCCCCAAGAATCTATGCTATGCAATCAATCAAGCGATGCTTACAAAAATTATGAATGTATTGAAGAAATTGTGTCTAGTCTAACTACATGTGATTGTGCGTCTAGCAAATGCAAACAAGAGACACACACAACAGAAAATAATTTCCTAATGACGCTGTCGTATTGCTGCGCATTCGAGGTGTGAAAACCACCCAAAAGTTGTGCGTGTGATTTGATACTTTGTACATACTTAGTTGTTATGTTTGCTCTTTCATTCTATGCTGAAGACGGAGAAGAACAGGGAGTTTTTGGTAGACTGGTAACTTGAGATGCAATCTCATGGGCTACACTTATTTTAAGATATGCCGATTATGGGTTTTGAGAGGAAGTACTAAACTATTTCCAAGAGATGCAAATCGAAGTACATTGAAGGATAAATATGCCAAATGTGGGAGCTTGCTTGATGTTCAGCACATGTTTGACTGCATGCCACAACGTAATGAGTATTTTTTGGAGTTTCCTGATCCTTGGCTATGTTGATAAGGGAATTCAACTATTTGTGTCCATGAAGAGGGTATATGGCACTATTTCTACTGAGAAGCACTATGTTGCTATGGTGGACTTACTAGGATTTTGGCTTGACAAGTGGGAACAACATTAAGCCTACTCCTTTTCAGTTGTGTGCAAAACACCACATGCAGAGTATTGGTAAAACTCTTTGTATAGAGTATGCTGCGGATAATACTCTCTATATAGAGTATGCTAAAAACAAAGGTGGTTTTTTATAGGATGGATTATGGCGAAAAGTACCCAAAATGATTGGGGAAAAATCCGGACTGGGGGAAAAAAGAAGGTGGTTTTGTTTTTGAATGGGAAACAGAGGAGGGAGGCCGGTCGCGAACCCGGTGGAACAAGACTCGGACACAGATGATTGGGGAAGTACTGAATCTCAAGCACTGAAGGAAAAAAGAAAGATCTTAGAGGGAAAGAGAATCTAATTTTGGAGAAGATCGACTGTGGAGGAAAAACAAGGGGAGCTATGGAACGAATTGGGGGGAAGGATCTCTGCAACTGGGAAGTTAAGAAAGATTTTTCGCATCGCAATCAGGGGCGGCTCTCTGCAACGTCAAAGGAGATTTACGGAAAAGAAGGAAAGGAAAGAATTTTTTTTTAATCACAGGGAGGCTCGACAAATTCAGAAGGGTGTGGAATTGTTTGAAGAAAAGCATAGACACTACTTTGACTTCCAGCGGCGAACCGGAGAACTTCCTTCACAGCGGGAGGGCGAGGAGGTTGATTACAGAGGAGTACTTCATCGGGATGGCTTTGTACTTGAGGAAGGAGAAGACGGGCAGTCCGAGAGACAGTGCTGGCTGTGACTGAATGAGATTGTCACAAAACCTGTGACTGCAGCTAGACGTGCTGAAGTGGAGAGGAGTGCTACGTGATTGGTAAGTGGCACCTGATTCTGGGGGCGAACCCTGTCGAACAGGATTCAGACGCTGATGATTCGGAGGTACAAAATTTCAAGCGCTGCTCTGAAAAATGGAAAGAATTGGGGAGAAGATCGACTGTGGAGGAAGAAGAGGACGTCGCTGCTGAAGACAAGGAGAAATAAGACAAGTTCAGACGGAGGACTACGAAGAGAAGAAGATGACGAGGCTACTGCGAAGAAGGGACGACGCTGGAAATCGACAATAAAGGAGAGAAATTGACAAAGAAGAGGGAAGTAATAAGGAATTTGAGGCGGCAGTTGAGGAATTGGAAGAAGGATGAACCAGCAGAGCGGAAGCCACGCCCTACACTCTGGCAAAGGCAAGTTAATTTTCCTGCACTTGTGCGGCTGCAAGCATACTTACAGAAGGCTATACAGGAGATTTTACAGGTAGCAGTTGGAATGTTGTGAGGCAAGGACCACTAGTGAACAGATTGAAAGCAATACCACACCAATAAAGAGATTAGAAAGTATGGGGTTCAGTCCCACTGCTATTCTAAATGCATCAGAAGCATGTGGAAGCATTGATTTTGATGATCTCTTGGAGCACCTTATAAATGATGTTCAGCAATCTGAAGAGAAATCCAAGTCTGTCTTCATTGGTTGAGTCTTAGCATATCTGAAAGACAAGGAATACTTTCATAATCACTTCTTCTTTGGGTATCCATACTCTTGCTAAAATTGGGAATTGATTAGGTTGTTACCTTTCTTTCTTCATGCAAAGCCTCGTAGCTATGATAGTGATGACAGTAGCATCGAGTCAGAGCTTATATCACATACCCAAAGAAACTTAAACAGTTTACGATTGAGGATTCAGATTTGCGACCTTATGAGGTTGTATGTGATAAACAAGAAGGTTTGAATTCAAAAGAGATCATTGACAATTCAGAGATTGATCCATCGACTGAATTACAAGAGATGGGTTTTCCTTCTGAACTGGTGGCCACTGTAATTAGAGCTTGTGGAAAAAGCAGCTCTCCTTTTGTTCTTATAGACTTTATTGAAGCAACTATGGAGCTGGACAAGAGGGTGGAGTCCCTTTGAATGCTCAAAAGAATGCAGGGTGTCCTGAAATTATAACAGATTTGACTTCATTCTCTTGCTTGATCTTCTAGCCTGAAATTTATCAAGGACTTCTGAAGTTGCGACATTGTTTTCGAAAACCTTCGACATCTTTGGTGAACCCGACGTGAAAGCGTCGCAGAAATTTCAGGATGGGAGATACTTCAGCCTCTATTTCAGCCTCTTCTACAATTCCAGCTGCGTCTACTTCAGCTCCATCAATGACTGCTGCGTCAAGTACTTCAACAGAGGATCTAAAGCAGATTTTGCAGAATATGTCCATGTATATGCAGCTCCAAAATCAGCAGACACAATTGTATATGCAGCAGCAGCAACAATTGCATCAACAGCAGTTGTCTCAGCAAAGGCAACTCTATTCGGAGCAGGAGAATGCAAACAGCGCGACTAAGGCTATTGAAGCAGTTGAGAATGAGAAGAAGCTATTTGATGGCCGTAATGTTTCAGCATATTTGAAGACATATGAGATCAAGATGGGGTTTTTTGGAGTTCCTGCTAGACTTATGAGTAAGTACTTCCTTCGTCTTGTCACACCCGCTTTGAGGACAAAAGTGACTGATCTTTTTATTCAAAATACACATTGGCAAGATTTTAAGAAGGCCCTGAAAGAAGAATACTTCCTTGAGGACTTTGGTATGGCTACTCGGCGGTCATTCCGAGAGTGGGTCTACATGCCAAACAAAGGTCTAGCTGCTTCAAAGTTGATTCGAGAATTTGAGGAGAGGTATAGTCAGCTTGATGCCATTGAACAAAGAGCATTGGATGTTGAAAAAGTTGAGCTTTTCTTGCAAGCTGCAGATCCTGCTCTTCAAGAAGAATTGGGTGAGCTTCTTGAGGATCGCACGAAGCCTATGGGTCTTAAAACTGATTGGCAGGATGCTCAGGATGCAGTCTCGACTTTGACCAAGAGGAGGATATGGAAGACTCGTCTACAGAATGGTTCCATGACACCTACACCATCATCAGCTCCTATGCCTGCTTCTATCCCTATTATTTCTTCTCCTCCTCAGTTAGTTTCTTGGCCTATGCCAGTGCCTACTGTTTCCACTCCACCTATTCCTCCTGTTCCACGACCGATGCCTACACCTTTTGCTCCAAAACCATCCGCTCCATTGGTGCCTACTTCTCTTGATGACATAATCAAAGGCATCACAGATTTGACACTGGAGTCAGTCAAAGCGGAGTTGGTGGGAAAGTTGAAGAAGCAGTTTGCTTCGACTGCGCCTACTACTTCTTCTAGTGCTCCTACTGCACCTAGGAGTGCTCCCAGTGCACCTAGGAGAGATCGGAGATGTATTTGGTGCGATAGTACGGACCATCAGCATTGCAGGGATTGTGAATCTTTTCAGGATGCAAGGAGGAAGAATTTGGTATATTGGGGGCAAGATGGTAAGATTTGGTTGACTGAGACAGGAGCTCCACTTGCTACCAACTTTGGTAAAGGTGGAATGAAGAAGTTAGTGGATGACATGGTTGCGCGTACTTCTTATGTGACAGCTAGAGGTGATGCTTCTGCATATGGAGTCCAGATTGAGAAGGGATCAGAGACTCAGTCAGCACTATGGACTTATGCTATGGAGACTGCAAACAAGGAAAAAATTCAGCAAACTGTTTTGACTAGTGCAGGCTCTAGCATCAGATCAGAGACAGGTTGGGACTCGCCTATTGACAGGTATTCTATTTATGCTTATTTGGCTAAGTCTCATGGTGCATATGTACTTGTTGAGGAGAAGCGTAAGAGGGATGAAGAAAATCCAGGTGCAGCTAAGAAGACTAGAGGGGGTGAGTTTGTTACTCCACCTACTGTAGGACCGTCTTCAAGACCAGGGCCAGATCGACAGATGGAGGATGCTCAAAAGAGAGAAAAGAGGCAAGAGCCTAAAGAGAGAAAGCAGCCAGGGTTCAGATTGATGTCCTATATTGAGACATCTACAGACATGAAGAAAATCTTTAATGATAAGATACTTGGTAGTGAGGTGACTTTCACTATTTCTGAGATTTTGGGCATCTCAAAAAGAGAGTTTCAGGATCAGTTTCAGGAGGTTTTGAAGAGGAAAAGACATGCATTGTCTACCACTGATACGCAGGGAGTTTTGATTGGGGAGTTGGATGAGAATGAGGATGAGGTTATGGTTGAGAATGCTTTTGTTTTTCCATAGATAGAGAAGAGGGTTCAGCCTATGCATTATGCTGAAATTGATGAGCCTGTCATGATACCACGTAGTCACTTTTCGCGGAGCCATTGGGCTAGGGAAACTACAGAGACGATGGTAAAGATTGGAGAGAAACAGGTGCCTTATGTTGCATTGGTGGATCATGGTTCAGAGATTAACCTCATAGTTCGTGGAGTTTATGAGAGTAACAGATGGCCTATGGATGTAGAGCATGGGTGGCGTATAAGAGCCGCCAATAACACTGCATGTGATTTATATGCTGCCTGTCCTAGTGTCAGGGTTTCTATTGGTGATGTAGAGGAGGATTTTCATTTCTTTGTGCAGGATTCATGCTCTTATCCTATAATTCTTGGACAACCATTCATCACAGAGATACGCATGGAAACGAAGGTCATGGATGATGGATTTGCTTATGCACGAATTCGCAGTAAAGATGGTATGAGAGCAGTTCAGTTTATGACTGTGTGTGTGAACCATGTTAGAACTCTTACAAATGCCTAAATGCTTCCCCAAAAAGACTTGAAAAAGCTTGGAATAAGTTGGAGTGGGTAGAAGATCAATGGGACTTATTCGTACCTTAGGGTCCTAATTGCAATGAAAGCTTGAAGTGAAGCTATTCTTTTTGGGCCTAGGCAAGTAATGAAAAATCTCCTTGCACAATACCTTTTTGAATTGATTATATCTAGTTTGCAATCAAAGGATTCCTCTTTTTTGGAAAATCTGATGCGCATTTTTTAGACATTAGGTGTACATGACATTGGTACATGAATTATATAAGAATATTTAGTGCATAGAGCTAGAAGGGTGCAACCTTTCCTAATTGTTTTCCCCTTTGTAACCGTCACTATTTGCGTTGAAAATTTACTCTATAATCGTTGCTATTAGTATCACTAATCTAATTAGTGATGCTAATAGCGATGCATATACTAATGAATTTATCATGTCGCTATTAGTGATGCGAATAGCGATGATGAGGCAATTTTTCCCATGAATAATTTGTCGCTATTGGGTCTATATGTTGTAGTGCATGTTGATGACCACCATAGTACTTAACCTTGATGATTTGCCTTGATAACAAACCTTTAATGATCCCAAAAATTCGATGCTATGTCCTTCAAAAAAATGCCATCCTTTTTTTATATCTCCTCCAACAACAAAAGCTAGCTCCTCTTAGCTATACTGGTCCTTCTTGAATGTCCTGCGGAAACCCTCCTTGTTTTTTTTTTCCTTTTAGCAAATGTTAAATTAGCCCCTCAAAATCGACAACCATCCTCCTCTAAATATCTATACTCAAACACAATTGCTTTCCAAATTGCTTTTAGATTTCAAACATTTTTAAAAGCTTAAAGACCTGAACGAGTTTCTCGTATTAATCTTTAGCTTTTTCCATATAGTACTTTCTACAATTCTTAAGGTTTGAGTGTACATCCAAATTAAACCCTAAACAAGTAAAAGAGAGAGAGAATGAACTCACCGTAAAGATTTGGCGAGGGTATGGCAACTCCTCTTCACGACGACGGCTCCTCCTCTCCTTCGCAAACGGCGGCGGTGGCGGCGGCAAGCCTTCTTCCTCTCTCTCTCTCACCCTCTATGCAAAACGGTCACTCTCTCTCTCACTCTCCCTCTCGAAATGTTTCACGAATGAAAAAAAATGAAACGCGCTTGGTTTTCGGCCCTCTTTTTTTTTCCTGTGGGACGACGCTATTTGCGTCACTATTTGCGTCACAAATGCAATGCAAATAGCGACACCACTATTCCTGTATCACTATCCGTCGTCGCTATACCTACGTTTCCTTGTAGTGGAAGTTCTACAAAGATGTGTTGTAGGAGAAGAGCATGGAATCGTGTTGAAAGTATGCCATGAAGAGCCATGTGGAGGACACTTTGTAGGAAAAGTGATAGCCCAAAAGGCCTTATTAGCAGGTTATTCATGGCCGACCCTCCATAAGAATGCCTTTGACTACTCCAAACATTGTGATGCTTGTCAATGAATGGGAAAGCCTATCAAATCTAGTGCCATGCCACTACAAGCCATTCTTCCTCTAAAGCCATTTGAGAAATGGGAAATTGACTTTGTGGGCCCTATTGATCCACCAACTAGAAGCAAAATAGATACATCTTGGTCTATATGGACTATGTGACAAAGTGGTATGAAGCCAAAGCTCTTAAGCGAAATGATGGCAACATCATGGCTCTGTTCCTATATGAGAACATCATCACCCATTTTGACAGTCCCTTAGAGCTCCTAAGTGACAGAGGCACTCACTTTCTCAACATGATAATGGAAGAGTTGAGAGAGTTGTACAAGATACGCCATCCTAAATCCATACACTACTACCCTAGAGCCAATGGCCAAGTCAAAGTTACCAATCTCATCATCTGCTCGATCCTAACAAGGACAATTGCCGCACATCGTTGTGATTGGGACGATCGGCTTATAGAGGCCCTATGGGCATACGAAACCTCTTGTAAGGCTACTATAGGACAAACCCCTTTCAAACTTATGTATGGTACCTAAGCTATCTTTCTTATTGAGTTTGAGCTACCCTCTTTCCATGTGGCTATCAAAGAATGCTTGGGAGATGAGAAGTCCCTACAATGCCGTCACTTGCACCTCTAGAATGTCTAGATTAGACTTGCTTGATGGCCCTAGAGTGTATGGAAGCCACACAAGCTCGCAAAGAGACCTATCATAATAGCTTCATCAAGCACAAGGCGTTCAAGGAAGGTGTCTTAGTCCTTACTTATGATTCGAGATTCGGCAAGTTCTCATGAAAGCTTCAAAAAATATGGATGGGCCCCTATAAGGTACTTGCCGTTAACCCTAATGGCTTTGTTCCAAGTCCAGACAATCGATGCTTCTAATGATCCCTTCTTGATTAATGGCTATCGCCTCAAGACGTATGACCCTCCCTGGGGATCTTGAAAATCATCGTCGATAGCTCTCTCATTCTTTGCACATTGGTCAATACGACTTTACTTATTGCTCCTGATTGCCCTTCTTGTTGATCCTAATGAGGTGGTGTCATTTTGATAACCCCTCACATCCACCTTCTACCCCACGTGGCTTCCTTTTTATCAGATCTGGTAGAGGTGGCAAGGATGGTTTTGATACATGGTGTTCCTGCCATTCTCCTCTTTCAAAAGAAGAAAAAGAACAAAATGAGAAAAAAACAAAATAAACATATATTAGTCATGGGAGAAAAGGACTTTGGTTCCTGTCATGCCGACCTATTCTTCAAGAAAAGGTGGAGACACCCTCAGGAATAGAGCAAAGAAAAAAAAAGAGAAAAAAAAATTATGGGAGAAAAGAAAGAAATTCCTTGTCATAACAGGCCTCATTCCAAGAAAAGGTGGCACACATCCTTGAACAGGAAGCTGGTTGTGGAAAATGTGGTAACACCCCACAATCTAGGACAACTAAATTACTGACTTTTTCAAAAGAAATTTCAAAGTTGCCTCCCTTGGTGTGCGTTGAATTCTTCAACCCCATCAGTGCTTCTAATTCCTATCATAGACGATATTTCCAATATGTAACTCAAGTACCCACCGACTTGTTGGCTACCTCCCTGAGTACACCTCTTCATCAACAACTGATACAAGTTGACATAATCGACCAAAGGATGCTAATCTTCATCATTAAACCTTGAGAGACGAGAGCTATCAACCTAACTAGATGGGGATGTGAGTATGGGCTACCCTCTGTATTGATCAATAGAGCATGAGACAGAGGTTGGGTGAGTGACCAATCCTTGCCCTTTAAATTCAACAAAGAGGTGAGATGTGTGAATGGAGCATTGCACACATGGGATGGGCCTCTCAATGCACAAAGCACAAAATTATTATTGTGCATGACACTATAAGGCTCCTTGGTCTTTGTTCTCGCACCGTATGCTAGCACAGAGCGAGATGCACTGTTGCACCATCAATTGCACACAAGGCATACAACTTTCGCACAACTGGTAGTGAGGATTCAATCAACGGGATGTGAGGAACTAGGTTTTCCTCTTGTAATCATCAACAAAGCATGCGATAGAGGGGGGGATGAGTGTGATTGATTTCCCCTTCATCAACTAAGAGGTGAGGATTGAGGGACGTTGCGACACTTGGAGACATGAATGTTCTTGTTTCCCTATGCACACACACAGGATTGGGCCTCTTCCATCATCACGATACACTTCATTTTGTTTGGTATACTATATGATAAGGCTCCCTAGCCTTCTTTCTTACACCTATGCCAAATGGGTTGGGACACATTGATGCACCATCAACTATGCACTTTGGCATACTCCCTCTAACCCATTCTTCTTGCCGATATCTCAACCAGATGTGAGTTATGGATTTCAATCCTTATTTTTTGCATAACGTGAGTCATGGGGCCAAGCGATTGATCTATCATTTCAACCTGAGTGACTATTGAGACCGAGTGATGGATACCTCACCATTGATAACCTAACCAATGTTTCATCATGAAAGCTACCTCCCTGGGTGCTACTGCATGGTCCCTACCATGCTGGACGAGTGTGTTGTGGCAAGACATGGTACCTCCTATATTGACGACCACAACTCTATACGAGTCAACAACGGTTACTCTCGATCATTTGCAATTGAGCCAAGTTTTTCTAACCCTACCCCTTTTGATTACAAGAGTCGATTATGTTTTAAGTGTGGGGATGTACGTATACAAGTTATGATCAAGTGTTTGGCCCCTATGGCATAGTCAATCGGATTTATTAAGGTTTTAAGTGAGGGGATGCGTCCATGCCACAGATCATGAGTTATTAATTTTCAAGAAATTTTCTATCCATTTCAAGTGTTTCCATGCAAATGTGCCTTTTTCACTTCAGAACAGCAATCTGATGCTACAACCTTGACATCCATCTTCCCCTTGACATTTTTTCTTCTTATTGCCTATCATTCCGATGTATTGTTTATCCGCTGTCAAAATTTTCGTATTTTTGGATATTTTTACGTGTGTTTTTGGTCATTTTTCCATGTGAACCTGCCTTGAACCACCTGTGACTTCAATTTTGATTTGATAGTCATGCTTGTTTCCTTGCACAATTTTTCTTTTTCCTCCATCCTAATTTGGCCCACCAATTTTAATGTATTAAATTTTTTGTGAGTTTTAATGCTTATTTTTTCTATTTTTCCTATGTGAACACCCCTTAATGCCATCAAAACTGCAGTCTCACCTCCCAACCCTGTCCCATAGGTTTTCCTTGACATTTTTTCTTCTTATTGCACTATGTTTTGATACATGGATTTTCTCATATTAATTTTCGACTTTGTTTTTGTTGGCATTTTCATCGTTTTTCCCATGCGAATGCACCCTACCACCTACGGATCAGTGATCTACCTTACCTGTCTAGTCTATCACTTTCATGTGGACTTTTTTGTTTTTATTCTACTTTATTTTGATCTTCATATTTTTCTATATTAATTTTTATTTTCATTTTCGCATGCATTTTGTCTATTTTCCCATGAGAATGGGTCTTCTCCCTATTGGAACCATATTTTGCGATGACAGGCTGATCTCCCACATCATCTCCACTCTTTTTCCTTTTGACTATCCTTCATTTTGACAGCAGGATTTATTGATCTTAATTTCCATGTGTGTTTTCATGCTTGATGTTCGCATTTTTCACATTTGAATGCCTTTAATTATCATGAGACATTCTATTCCATTTTTTCGACCTCTTCCTCTTATCCTGCGTCCTATTTGTCCTTTTTTCTCTTCGTCCATTTGGTACTTGATTTAAATGTTATTAATTTTTTTCGTAATTTATGTTTTCCCATTTGGTGTGTTTCCATATGCGAACACCCGCATTTCACAATTTTTTGTGCATGACTGTGTCCGTGCCGATGTCCTTTTTTCACATGAGCACTCCAGTTGCTGTGATGCCTTCACTGTCATAATTTTTTTCCCCCTGCTCACGTTTGTACATGAGACCAAGGAGGGCGTTTTCATTAATTTTAACTGCAAAAAATAAGAAGAAAAAGAACCAACAATCAACAAAAACACAAAAATAAAACCAAAAAAGAAAAACAAACCATACCCCACCCCATAACCATGCCTTCCCCATTGAGACCAACGCCACATCATAACAACCACCCCCTTCTAATGCCCCCTTCATATCCTTCCCCTCCCCATCCCCTTCTAATGCCCCCTTCATACCCTTCCCCTCCCCCCCCCCCCCCCCCCCCCAAACGTTGTCAGAGGGATTTTGTCAGAAGGTCATATCCACCAGGGACCAAAGATAGAAGGAAGTAGAGGATAGAAGATGGAAGAGAAAAAAAAGAATAGAGAAGACTCGGTAAACACGATAAAGACAAAGCACAATGAATCAAATAAATATGTGTTGATAGAACCTGAAATCCCTTGTCTGGCACTACTCAGAAGCAATCTCCAAGCATTAGGTTTCCTAGAGCTCCCTCATAGACCAAAAACGTGCATAAAAACAACAACTTCCTCTCTACTACTCGAAACCCAAATATGATGGCTTTGTTGGCTCTGAAAGGGGGGTAAACTTGTAGGACATCTGATTAGCAATCTCCCAAATCACTCCTTCTTCCTCTCCCAGTTCAAAGTGCTATTTTCTATCTATCAACTATGATCACAACACGCGTGATTTCGCCCATCTTTCTAGTTCATGAAAAATCCAAAATTGGCTGAAAAAGTAACTTGCTTTCTTAATGCCACCCTAATCTAGAAGTTTCCCTAGCTTTTTTAGGATATCTACAATAAATAATATCCAAAATATCAAAAATAGGCTACAATTGTCCAAAAATCTAGTATTTTTGGACCATCCATGCCATTGACACTAGCACTAATGACTCATATGACATTGACTCCCTTGATCAATAAGAAAGTCGGATGATGATGCACTCCATAGTTTTTCACATTGTGTCCGTGTAGTGGCATGATACCGTCCCCCCTCCCTCCCTTCCCAACCACTCCCACCCCCTCTCACCCTTCTCCCCCTCCCTCTCTCCCTTCCCTGCGGCTCCTCTGTTTCCCACCTTCACCTCCTTTTCCTCCCTCCTCGTCCTCCCCCTCCTCTTCCTCTTGTTTCACCTATCCGCCACGATCGGAGAGCCACCCTGTGCGCCGCCTGGGCGGCCCACTCTAGTGCTGCTCCAGGGCAATCCCCACCTTCTCGGGTCGACCATCCCGACCCTGCTCCATGGCCCACCACGCCCAACTCCTACTACTGACTCTCCCGGCGGTCAATGCCTTCATCCTAAGCCCCCACCTTGCCTCGCCACTGGCAGTACCACACCACCTACCCTACTACTGCCGACGCAAGCCCCACCTGCCCGTAGCCCTCAACTCCATGTTGCAACCCTCATGCAACCACCCTGCATCGGACTGAAGGGCCCAAACCATCGTTGCTTGCGGTAACGCCCACGTCACTGCCTGTGGGAACACCCGTGCCGATGCCTAAGGAGCCACCTGTGCACCTTTTGCCGATGTCTCTACCATATGCGCCTTCCTCAACCTCCGCTTCCCTCAATCTCCTTCCCTTCCCCTCGCTTGCTGACCGCCCATCCTAATTTCCCCCCACAGTCCCTCCCCAACCGCTCATTCTAATCCCCCCCATAGTCCCTCCCCGACGGCCTACCCTAACCCCCCTCCCCCTACGACTAGTTTTTTTAAACAAAACTTGAATTGAAACAACAAACAAAAAAAAAGCATTAACTTTTCACTTAACCATTCAATCATCCTTAACAATTAAAAATTTAAAACCACTTTCAACCCAAAAAAAAAAAACAAACACAAAAACAAAACAATAAACAAAATAACATAACGTATTCCAATATCCCTACCCTCATAAATATACTTATATATACCTATAATTATTTAAATTATTTTTTCACAAACAAAAACAAAAAAAGCAAGGGAAGAAAACACACAAAAAAAACAACCCTAAGGCCTCTCCCACCTACCTTTTTTCTTTAAATAAGCATATATTTGCTTCACCAAAACCATTTCCCCCATTTGCCTCGTCTCTTTCCATGTGACGACCTGTCTCTCTTGTGTCATTTACTGGTGTTGCCCTCCAAAGGTCTATTCATGTCCGGGGTTTTGGACCTCGTTGCACGTATTCGTGATTGCGGTCCTTCACGCGCGAGGACGTGCATGCAATTTTTCGTGGGGTGGCAGATTCTCTGTTATTCACACGCAAATGACATGCAACCCATTTTTGGGTATACTTTTTGATTTTTTGAATTTTTAAAATTGAAAAACACATTAAACATTACAAAAATTCATTAAAAACAATAAAAATTCCAAACAAATATGAAAAAATTTGGTGATACAATCTTACACTTTTTGAAAAATTTCAGAATTTTTCTCAAATGAAAACACCAACAAATAATTAGAAAATAATTAAAAACCTTTAATTTCATGAAAATATTACAAAAATTTTCTTGAAATTTTGTTTTTAAAAATCAAGAAAAACTTCCAAAAATTCAATAAAATCATATTAACTTTCCTTTACATTTTTGGATCATTTACATATGTTGAAATCATCAAAATCAATTGGGGACCAATGCATCGAATGAGAAACCCTTATTGAATACACAAATTCTTGAAAAGTTTTTTTAAACTCCTAAAAATGGCTTTAAAAATCTATTGACCTTTTGTGCTTAGCTTTCAACCTACATTTTGTTGAATGAACAAAAGAGAAAAATATTAATCACACATCTATATCAAAATAGATTACGAATAAAAATAAAAACCAATTGGAAAAATCTTAAATTGATAAATATAAAAAAGAAAACAAAACAGAAGACAACTAAAACCTTTCACATACTTATTTTTACAACAACAAAAATAAAAACACAAACAAAAATAGAACCAACTTAACCCACATACACACAAATCTATGAACAAAAAAAAAAGGAAAAAAAAAAGAAACCCCAACACATAACTGCTTAAGTGCCAAAACCCTTTGTCCCCATTTTTTTAAATATTAGGATTTGGTTTTTCATCATTTCTATGAGGCCCACTACCCCTTGGTCGCCTTGTTGGTTGCGTACGAGGATTTTCCTATTTCATTTGGATTGTTTACAAGTGGGATTTTGCACGACAGGCCTTATGGGTGTCCACATGCTGCCAGGTTTTCCTCTCTCCCTCCTTCACATGCACCATAACACACAAGTAATTGTAATAAAAAATCAACCGACCGTTGCACCCACAAAATTAACAGAATGCACATCCTAAATTTTTAATTTCAAAAAACCGGTTGTTAATTTATAAAAGGAACCTTGCCATTGCAAGAGCACACAGCACCATAATATGTTAATTTGGTAACTTAGAATTCATTCACAAGTGCACTTGCATGTGTGCTATATACACGATTAGTTTGTAATTAGTAATAAATCCCCCAAAGTCATGCATGCATGTGCTTGTGCCATAGATCATATAAATTCTAAAAAATGAATTGCATTTGTAGAGACCCCAAATCCAGTCAAGTCAGTATGAGTTGGGGTGTGGCTATGCAAAGGACTCACCATGCATTAACACATGAATTTAATAATGAATTGTGCTAAATTGATCATCTAATAAAATGAGTCATGTAGTTTTCACTCACCCATTTCACTGCACCATAGGTATATGCCATACGTTTTGGGGATTGGGTTTTTTATTGGTCAAAGATAAAGATATTGTTTGTCTATATTTATTAATGGTTGGAGTTTATGGTGATTTAGTCTTGATTTCTCTATGATGTCTAGGATATGGAATGTGTGGAATTTTATTTTCCTATTGAGTGCCTGATACGGGGTTTATGGGTGCTTGAATGTATGCATCACATAAAGCTTTCGGTCCCATATGTGCGTAGGTCTCTCCTGTCAATGTGAAATGCTTGGGGAGGTCTGTCCAGTCAATGTGTTGTTGTTGCTCTTTTTGTTTCCCCTATTATTTATATTAGTGGTATTATGTGTGGGTTTTGTAGGAATATTTCTTCTTTTCCTAATTTTGTGTGTGTGTGGATACTCTTGTATTGTCTAAATGGCATCTTCTTCCACTCCCCCACTTGTTATCCAGCATGTGCCGTTACCGGTTCATGACTATTCTCTTCTCTTGGATGCTGAATGTATTCAAAAGGATGGCCTTCATCTTTTTGTGGCCTTGAAGTTCCCTCTAGTGGATGCCAAGCTTTGTTATTCTTTCTTGGAGATGTACAAGAAGCAATCAGGCTTAATTTATGGCGAGTTTATGGCCGTCCATTTTGTCCATCCCGTGTTAATCTCAATGAGGCCTTGCTCCTGCCTTTTGCAGCTTTCCCTATGCCTAGTGGCAATTATTTATTATCCACTACAGAGATCCTTGCCTTGTTGCAAAAGGTAACCTCGACTCCTTTGGTAGCACATAAAGTTATCACTAGTTCAAGAGTATCAGTGGCACATATTACCTCTCCTTTATGGAAGCAATTATGCCAATTCCTCCAGAACCAATTCATGTCAGGCAAGCCTACTTCAAAGTGTTTGTCTAGAGAACTCTTCACGGCCATTGTCAAGATCCTAGAAGGGGTTGAGCTTAATCGGACAACATTCTTGTTGGCCAAGATGGATCAAGATTTTCAACAAGTCACGAACGAAAGGTCAAGTTAGTCATGTGTCCTATGGGGTTTTTCTACAAAAAATCATTCAATTCGCGCCTCCCCTACATGGAATTCCAGTGCCTGATCTTGTTCCCCTTCCATAGTAGTCTCCTCCATCTGTTCCCCTTCCATAGTAGTGCCTGATCAACAAGTCACGAAAGGTCAAGTTAGTCATGTGTCCTATGGGGTTTTTCTACAAAAAATCATTCAATTCGCACCTCCCCTACATGGAATTCCAGTGCCTGATCTTTTTCCCCTTCCATAGTAGTCTCCTCCATCTGTTCCTTCCCCTCCTATGGAAGTCGATTCCGATCTAGCAGATGAACCCCCTACCACCTTCATTTGAAAGAAGCACTGCACACAGGGTCCTTCTGATCCTTTACATGTTCCAACCCCTATGGTACAGATTCCAATCCCTAAAGTGTCTGGTATCTCCCTTACCTCGTTCTTCTCTTGTACAAATCTTTTTGCTACATAAAGGAAAGGACAATTGGATCCATAGATTCCTCGTGCCTTACAAATAGTACTATCTAGATCTATGTTGTCACAACTAGTTTCTAGTGTTCAGAATGCTTTGGAGACTTCCATGACTTCATGTATTCAGACCATTTATATGGGAGTGTATACTTCATTGGAAGACATGGTGGATTCTTTGACTAGTCAGCTTAGCAAAGTTCTTGTGGATTTAGCTTCTAAAAAGATTGCTTTGAGTGACACCCATACATAAATGACTACAGCTATGACTTTGATGGATTCTCAACAGACCATGATTAAGGAATTAGAAGCTAAGGTTTCCACTTTAGAGGAAGCAAACGTGTCCTTAACCAAAGAGAAGGATGCTGCCCTTGAGAAAATGATTGAATCAACTTGCAAGCTTGGTGTTTGTGAGGGCCAATTGCAGCATTCTCAGGAGACTATAGAGTCACAAAAAAAGTTTATTGATGAACTTAATAAAAAATTTGCCACTCTTTTTGTTCCTTCTCTAGCCCCCATGATGTCTTCTTTGTTGTCTAAGGAAGAACTAGATCATTTGCAAAAAAAGGCTAAACTGTGTGATGGATTTTCTACCAAGGTAGAATGCCTTCAATAGCACATGAATTGTGTCTAGAAGGATTTTGTTCATTATCTTGATTTGGTGTCACCTCCATCATCCTTTTGGATTGGATATTGCAGCATCACTTTGCATTGTATATCTCCTTGAGTAATGTGGATTTAGAACCTCTAGAGGATGGGTTGTAGAATATGTGGTCAGCTGCAACATATTTGTTGTTGAATTAATCTCTTGTGAAGCTCAACTCTTATCTTTTATGTGTCTTCAAGGAGATTTTCACAGCCCTAATGAGGAGGATATGAACCTTTGTGTAGTAGGAGATGTGATTTTGTAGGCAGTCGTGTATGTCCATTCAGCATTGAAATGAATTTGGTTGATGGTTTGAAGACTTATCATCAGCAGACATTATGGTGTAAAGGCTATGCTTGGCATCCTCCTTTGGAGGATGATGTTCTGGAGCCTTGCCCCCATTGAGAGAATGTATTTCACAAGTTGGATATTCAACCATTGAGATCCCAACTGTTAAACCATATTGCTAACAACACTTTATTCACTGAAGATTTCTTCTCAACTTTTGATTTACGTTGTTCCATTTATCCTAATGATCCTCATGATATCCTATCTTATTCCTTAATCTACTATCGATTACCATTGTTTATTGCTATCCTCCACTCTAATCAAAATAGTATCCCTCTTTTATCTTTTACTCCCGTAGTTTCCCCTCACATTCAAGTTTTTACTACTTGCCCCTTTATTGTGCTAATCCTATATCCTCACCTACTCCTATTGAACCTACTTCTGTTGTTCAACCTATTCCTTCATGGGGAATCTATTCTAAGAAAATTTATATTGTACCATCAACAAGGATGTTCTTCATATTTTAATCAGCTACAACAAGAAAAATAACACCAATCTTCTCAAATCTTCACTTAGCTTATTCCCCCACAGGTTTATCACAACAACACTTTAGCACATTCTCCATATTCTTCATCAAAAGAACAAGACAGTACAAAGGAATGATCCACTTTGAATGAAAATCATCACATAGCATTCATCTTCATCATCTTCATAGTCTTCATGTCTCTCTCTCTCAATCTCTCACTCATAGATATATTATTTTGCATAGATTTGGCTATCTTTCAATATATCTCTCTCACACAAAAACCTACATAGGAATACACTCCTTTTGTCATCTCATACTCCAATTCTTGTGGGGATATTTTCGAGCTCAATCTTTGCTCATAATTCTCTATCCAGCAACAAAACTCTTCTAGTAACCAGATCTTAAGAATTTGAAGCTTGTCATTAGGATTGGTCACTCTATGCACTAGATAACTCAACTCTAAGTTTTCCAAAAACCTTTGGGGGTCTTCATGATTGATCCCATGGAGCTCAAGAAAAAAATTGGCCATATAAGACATTGACTAGATGGAAATCATTAAAGAATGTTAAGAAAGGAATTCATTTTTAAGAACTTCACTTTAAGTTAAGATGCATGGAGAAAAACCAAAATGGCTAAGAAGAATTGTGAGAAAACATTCAAGACTAATTTAAACTCAATCTTGTCAAAATTCTAGAATGCTAATGGTTTGTTATTATCTGGATCATCAATTTGGCAAAATTCCTTCACCCTAGACTCTCTTTCTATGTGCATAGATGACAGAATTGTCTAACACTAGAGGGGTAGACCTAGGGCAAGAAGAGGGCTAAACAACCATCCCTGCAATACTAGAGGTCATCCAAGAGACCAAATTTTTTGATACATTTGTCTTCAAACAAAAATAACAAAGGGCTTTTGATTTGCAATCCGCACTGTATAGTGTGGGTGAGTTAAAATGCCATGCTAATTTAGAGAAAATCATTATACAACTAAAGAGTCTAGCAATGGATCATCGAGTGTGCGATAGAGTAATATGCAGAGGCCATGGCATCTAAGGTCCAATAGCAAGGTTTACTAACTAGAGTATTGATTGGATATAATGTCTACCATAGTGTTTCTCACCAATTTAGGGCCATAGTTGTCTATTGAGGTCAAGCTCACTCATGAGTTGGTGGAGTGGGCCTTAGGAATAAAAAGACATGCCAAAATATATGATAGGTCAAAGAAAGCCACCATAGTAAACTACCACATGAGAGTGTTAACCTTAAAGTAGAAAGGATGAAAAATTCAAGTCAAGTCAAAGAAGAAGCACATAAATTGGAATGCAAGAATCATTTTGAAAATGATTAGTTTTTAGGTTGCATTTTATGCAGAACAATCCGTAATATGCAACTATAGCATATTCTAATTATTTCTTATTACATTATTATTTTGTAATACTATTCAAGAGTTGATTCATTCCCAAGAAAACGGTAAAATCTCCCAAAGCTAGATCGTAAGGCCCGCAGCTAGACGAGACTTTGGAAACTAAGCTTCTATTCACTTTTGATAGGACTAGACCAATTAACCTAAGATGTATGCGCATAAATGAAAAGAGGACTGATCAAAGGCCAAAAAGATAGGTAGGGTGCCTAACTTATGAAGGAAAGCCTATGTATAAGAATGAGATAAGAACTAAAAAGTGAATAGAGAAGTTCATTCTTGTGTGTAACCTTTGAGAGCTCTTCCTCTTGCTTCCATCTTATCCATGGAGCAACTTTTGAGAGAGAGAGAGAGAGAGAGAGAGAGAGAGAGAGAGAGAGAGAGAGAGAGAGAGAGAGAGAGAGAGAGAGAGAGAGAGAGAGAGAGAGAGAGAGAGAGAGAGAGAGAGAGAGAGAGAGAGAGAGTGTGTGTGTGTGTGTGGCTAGGGAGAGTGAGGGAGCATAGGAGAAGCTCTTCTCCAAAGTCTTATGCCATTTCTCTTCTTCTTTGCTATACTCACATTGAAGCATCTTGTGCAAGAGAGAGAGAGAGAGAGAGAGAGAGAGAGAGAGAGAGAGTGTGTGTGTGTGTGTGTATGTGTGTGTGTTTGTGTCTCTATGTGTGTGCACGTGCACAAGAATAAGGGAGAGTGAGGGACCATTGGAGAACAAACCTTATGCCATTTCTCTTCTTCTTTGCTACATTCACATTGAAGCATACATGGATCTAGTTGGAGCTATGAGTAGTAGATCAGAAAGCATCCCACTTGGATCATGGAGCCACTTGCAAGCCTATCAATCAACTCTTTCTTAGTGACTCACTATGTGCATGAGAGCTCTAGTGTATGTTCAAAGTCTGTGTGCATGTGGTTGATGTTATGTGCTCAAGAATGTGTATTAAAAGGTTTGTGTGCTTGTGTGCCTGAGGGTTTATGTATGTGCTAGAGATACATGCATGAGAGATACTAGTGCAGGCGCAAATGGTGTGTGTGGATAAGAGTTTGTGCACCAGAATGCTATAGTGTCTAATTATTTTTGTGTGTGTACTCAATGGTTTGAGTACTCAAAGAATTGTTTGTGCTTGTGTCCCTGAGCTCCTATGCACACGCGTACATGAGAGTGCATGAGTGTGTGTGTGTGTGTGGGGGGGGGGGGGGTGCGTGCGTGCGTGCGCACGCGCGTGTGTGTGTTTGTGTGTGTGTGTGTGATACATCTGCTTTGAAAAGAAGAGGAATGTAAGCCAAAGTTTTTCTCCTCAAGTATTAACATAGAAAGTAAGTTCACAAAATCTAGGATATCATTCCTTGTACTCATAGATGGCTTGAAGCTCTTGTATTCATCTCCAAGTCCATATAAGCATGCACCATAACATCATCATCATTAACTACCACATTAATAGATCTTAGAGCTTCCACAATACTCTTGATCTTCAAGGCATAATCATAAATGGTCGTGTTCTCTCTTTTCACTTGGTTCAACTCTAACTTGAGCTATAGCTTTCTAGCCTTTGTATTTACTTTGAATAGCCTTTTCAAATTCTTCCTTGCAATAGCAAGGATATTAGATTTCTACAAATAGCCCATCATGCTATCAATGATATTGACAAATAGCCATGACTTTACTTTGTGTGTGCTCCTAAACTTTCTTAGGCTTCACCTATCCTATAATAGCATTTTATGAAGGAGCTTCTGATGCTATTATCATCTCTCCTTAAATGTAATTCCAAACACCTTTGCCCTTTAAGAAATTTGTCATCCTAAACTTCCATGTAGGATAATTGTTCTTATCAAGCTTCTCGTTATAACAATCTGGCTGACATTATCCAAAATTTTAACAAAACAAATAACTTATAAAGATTGCAATCTACAAGCAAGCTAATATACGGTACACCACAACTAAACATGCAGCCTTGTTCACTTACTGCACAATAATAACTACAATATATAATTTGTATGTAGATGCTTTCTATGCCTACAACCCAGAAATGACCTGAAACCTTACAGATTTGAAATCTATAACCTGTGCATCGATAAAAGGTCGAGACGGTCAAAACTATAGTATATCCAAAAATCGCTATTGGGACAACTTACAGGTCCAAAACAGAGACAAAAATGACCTCAGATACTGAAAATCACAATAGATAATACCTAAAGGGTTAGCTATGATATATACATTATTAATCTTGTTCACCAAGTTTCACTGCAACTAGGGATTGCAACCCTGCTAGCTTCAGGAGCCTCCTATGGTTATAATCCAAGGCAAATCAACCAAGATGAAAGAGCTTCTTACTCGTTTCTTGTTTTCTTACTTTTGTGCTCCAATTCCTTCACCTCAGCCTTCAATCAAGCTCCATATAACCACAGGACGGCTCTAATACCATGAAAATAGATAAAGGAGAAGAGAGGTGAATAAACCAAGAGTACACACACACAAGAATGGAAAATTGAGCGCATAGAGAGATAGGGTTGACATTATCTTCTTCTTCTATCTTTTTCTTCTACCACACAAATGACTAAGTCTGCAACATGATAAAAGACTAATATGAAAGTACCACAATGTATGTACAAAAGAGGTGGCACAATGAATGTGCCATAACTAAGGATGGACTATGTGGGTGTAGTCCAACTGTAGAGTCATTGGTGTATCCTCATGTCGATCACCTAGCATGCCAGTGAATAATATCCTGCCACATCACCAAGGCATGTAGTGGATGCTAGCTCATGTATAGCTTGACATCTCAACACCTAGGGATCATATCGCCCACACATAATGCACACTAAGTTAAGGAGGTACCCTAGGCCATCTCCCTATCATTTACGACCCTCCATTAAGAAAGATAAAACTAAAGCCCTTTTATTTCTCTTTTGAGTTTTTTTGATCCATCATTGTTCATTATATTTTTATTTAGTGGAAATAGCTCCTCTGCCATTTGAGTCACTACCATACCCTAAGGAGACCAAGGCATTGACCCAAAGGTTTTCTTGTACCTAGGAACTTGCCAAGTTCTTGCAAGGCAATAGATAGGGTTTTTCTTCTTTTTTACTTTCTTCCCCATGGCTAGATCTCATTCCAAGGAGGATAGCATATCATTGCTAAGCTTGAACCCGATAACTTACTAAGCCCTCACAAGGCGATAAGTATCTTCTAGCTCCCTTTTTTGTTTTTCTTATGCATGAAAAGACTTTTAATAAAATTTACATTGTAGGAAATCACTCAAAACTAGCCCCTTAGTCACTATGGACTTCATCATGATAGGAACTTAGCTTGGGACTTAGACCTAGGCTAGCTACTTTATAGAAGATTTTGACCATTACACTAACTAAAATGACTCTCATGTTCAACTTATGAGTATCCTCAAGAAAGGGGAAAGCAAAGGATGCATCCCTCTCTTAGAGAGACCGCTCAATCCGTAGCCCACATCTTGGCATCAAATCAAATGTAACACATCACAGATAATCCCCATCCATTATCTCAAAAAGAAAAGTCAAACAAAGCAAGGGCAAGGTAATAGAGACAATCCATGCCAAAATATTTCACATCACAGATCCAAGAACCCTCCTTGAATGTGAACCAAACGACTTGCATAACAAAATTCAACAACAAAAAAGTTAAAAGTACCTACATCCAAGAAAGGAAATGGAATATCCCTCTTGGCCTAATGAAATATATCAAGATAGCACAATATTTAGCAACATAGTGCTCCCAAGCACTCCCTTGGTTTCTACAAATCTCACATAATGCACAATTCTTAGACTAAGGAATGGCCAATTAGGCCTCTATGCTAAATGTATCAAATTATTGACCTACATAGATAGCAAGGGATGCCTTAAATGAATATAACATTGAGAAATCTTGTGTGTCCAAGATAGAATTGGAAGGCGGTCTATAGCTTCCTAACTCATCACCCACACTAACCACCATTGATGACCAAAGAATGATATTTTAGCAAAAGTAAAACACAAAGTAGCCATGGGGTAGCTAACGTTATCAAATAATTGCAAAAGAGCCTCAAGACAATAGTTGAAGAGTACATCCTTAACATAAGTATAGTTTGACAAGGAATTCACAAAGTGGTTCGATTGAGACAAGGAATTAATTAGTAGGCCACCAACTCAAATTTCTAAAGCATATCCAACACAACAACACATACAAAGAATGGGATCACGTGCCCTATAAGTCCCATTCAACTTATTGATTACCAAATACAAGTCGCCTTTTACTAACAAATAACAAATACCACCATATCTAGAAGATTTAACCCCATCAACAAGGCATTCTATTCTGATTTACTATTAGTGACACTAGTACCTAGATAGATTTGTCTTGCAAGACACGTATATGTGAGGGATTTTGATTGCAAAACATGTGCACCAAAGCCACTCGTATGTAGATTGCACTTTCCAATCAGCAAACAATAGAAACCAAGGAAAAGATAAGGTCACAATTTTGAAGCATTGAAGGAGAAGCCTTATACTTTGAACATATACTTGAAGCCCTAGTATGGCTTTGTGATTCAAAGGACTGCCATTTTGTTATTATAAGCTAGTCAGGCAGTCCATCTGTCACTCACCACACCTCAATTGAGTAGGGTGACACATATGATGAAACCCGCCCCACATGGTCATCTCAAAATCATTCGATTTTATAAAAAGTACACATAATAAAAAAATTAATTTCTTAATATGTGATAATCCATTGTGGAGGAAGGTAAAAATTTTCCTCATAAGATGTATAAAAGAACAACTCCCCATTTTAATTCTTCATACAACACCCTTATGGTGTTACAGTGAGTATTTCTTGAGAGCAATATTTCCTGCTCTCCACATTCAAATCAACCTTTGCTTCTCATTTTCCTTCTATATCACCTTTGTATTATATGCCTTTGTTGGGGATAAAGGCGCCTCCACCTAGCCGCCCGTGTATTACTACACTGACAGTCACCACCACTGCACACTATAGGTGGCGGGCGCTCGTCACTGTCACTTTATTCTTTATTCTTTTAGGGACAATTTGAATAAAGGAAGGCCCGGTCACACATTGTGACTGTTGGAGTTTCCATTTCTTGTCTCTCTCTTTCTTGCTCTTGCTCTCCCGCCATAGCTCTCGCGTGAAAGCTTCGATCCTTCTCACCTTTCAACTGGTATCAGAGCTCAGCTTCCCAACTCTTGAGCTTGGCTCATGGCATTCTCACCTTCCCATCGACTCCCCACTTGCATTGGGTCTCCTTCTCGGCAACCATAGCTCATTCTCTTGAGCTCCCGTCACTCACCGGCTTCCGGAGCTTCTTCACGGCCTATTGAGGCACCATCAGGGCATTGACATTGAGGTATTACTTCATTATTTCAGAGATTTTTTTCAGTCCACAGGTCTAGGTAAACAGGGCAGCCACCATTGAAGCTTCCAATCTTCATATCTCCTTGCCACTAGTTGTGGGTTGCTAGAGGCTTGTTCCAAGGCCTCTTTGGCTCATGTTTGAGCCCTCCAACCACTCTAGATCTGCCATGTGGACCAGCAGGAGTAGCAGCAAAAACATGCAAATTTGTGGCTGATTCTAGACAGCCACCATTTAGCCACTTCAGCTCCAGCTCCAGCTTGGCATTAAGCACTTGTTCGGGCTCTATTTCAGGCTTCTTGCACATATATTGATACTTGGCATTGATCCTTTGAGATTAGACATTGGTTGGTGGCTGAAAACAATGTTTCAAGACTGTTATAAATAGTCCACAGACATTTGATGCTAGTGCTACATTCACAGTTTATGCATATGCTTGTATGGGCATGACTACATACCCGGTTTGATGCCTATTGCATCCCCATTGATTGGGATATTGAAGCTACATGTAATGCTATGATTTTGGCCTGATTGTGGGGTTGGAAATACACAATTTATAACAATAAATGCATGCTAAATACTTTTGGGCTGAAGCTACCTTTCATGCTTTGACATATGCCTATTCGTTCCGGGTGTATATCTTGGGTTATGCTATGATGTATTGATCATCGAGGGACGACTTCGAGCTTGTCATTGGATCTGGATGCTTTTGGAAGCTTGAGATTATTTCAGCCCGCACTTATTGAAATTGTTTTATGCTTGACAGTGGTCAGTGCTTTGACAGTTATATACTCTTTGGGTACATGCTTACCCGACGTCTACGGCTTGATGTATTTGTCTTGGCACAACGTTGTCGTATTGCTGCGCATTCGAGGTGTGAAAACCACCCAAAAGTTGTGTGTGCGATTTGATACTATATGCATACTTAGTTGTTGTGATTACATTTATTCTGTGCGTATGAGTATAGATGCTCACATGAAGGGCTTCACTTCAGATGCTTTTGTTAATAGCACACTTATTAGTATCTATGGTAAATGTGGCGCTTGTAGCCCCCTGGTGGGCAACTCTCTTGTGGATATGTATGGGAAATTTGGCTCCCTTGCGGAAGCGCATCATGTTTTCAACAACTTACCCATTCGTGATGCAGTCTCTTGGACTGCCCTCATTACAAGCTACTCCGAACATGGTTTTGGTGAGGAAGTGCTCACATGTTTCAAGCTTATGCAACAAGGGGGTGTGTCTGCAGATGCTGTAACTTATGTTCTCTGCTTGAAAGCATGTGGTAGTGTAGGACCACTGGACACAGGTCAGAAGATACATTCAGAAGTAGCTCAAAAAGGATTGGAGAGTGAGCTTTATGTTGGAAACAAACTGGTAGACATGTATGGCAGAAGTGGCTTACTTGCTGAAGCACACCGTGTCTTTGACATGCTGCCAGTTCATGATGTAATCTCATGGAATGCATACATTTCAGGATACGCTGAACTTGGAGCTTGGGGGATTTTTTTTGGGATTGATAGATCTGGCATACGACATTTTTGGATGAGGAATCAGAAGGCGGAAAAAGGGGAGAAAACGACGCTAATCTGGGAGGAAAAAGAGTGCTCTGCAATCGGAGAGGAAGGGGGAGTAAACGACGGAAAAAGCTTGAGAAAGCGCTGGAATGCAGAGGGAGTGCTGAAGTCGGGTGGAAGAGAGAGGATTGGAAGAGAAACTGGGAAATAGAGGAACGAGGAGGAAACAAGGGAGAACGAGAGAGAGTGGAGGGACCTTCGTATTGGAGGAGGATGATCCTCAAGGTCACGGCTCTAGAACATTGGTCTTCGTGGTCTCGCTCGTAGCTATGACGGTCCTCGCAGTCTTGATCCACATGACCCTGATTGACATACTTGCTCTTCAAGAATACTTCCAAAAAACACAAGAAAGCATGCTGCATTGGGTGTGCTCCGCCTGTCCAGGGCCCAATGGTGTTCAAGGTCCGTTGGTGCCAACTCAAACGACAGAGGTGTAGCAGTGGAGATGAGGTGATTCTGGGTAGTGAGGCTGGTCTGCAATATGCAGTAAACACATCTTGTAATTAGGCGAGAGAGGGGAGACAGAGGGAGCGAGAGAGCGATGTCTCTAACAGGTGAAACAACAGCTTTAGGGATCCCTCGTAGTGGTTGAACAAGCCGAGCAGCAAGGCAAATCCATGCTATTGGAGGTAGGACCTTCTTCACGGAGAGAGAGGCATGCATTCTGCACTGCTCAGCAGGTCGCAGTCTCCAAAATTGAAGCACACAGTCACCAAAGATTCCTTGTGGATTGATGGCTGCTGCAGCACACATAGGATTCGCAAAGTGCTTGTTCCCAAAGGGCTTGAACCAGCAGTGAAATCAGATTGTTGACGCTGTGGTTATCGCACGGATTCTAGAAGCTGTATTGGTGGTTCCAATTCTACAAGTGAATTAAGTACTGGCATATTTCTGGCCACACTTGGTGAATCTTTTACTTTAGGATTTGATAAAGCTGTTGCGCTCTCTGCTGAAACAGGAGAAGGCCTGATAGATCTTTATGAAGGGTTAATGCCTTTGCTTATAAAAGCCCAAGAATACATAAATGCTGCCCAAGAACTGAATTCTGAGGATGAATCTGGAGGTCCTTTGGCAATGCAGCTGGTCACCCTAATGTTGGAAAATTAACAATACTGAATTCCCTACTTTGACAGGAACGTGTGCTAACTGAGTCAGAATCAGGTCTAATTCGAGATGCTGTTCGTGTGAAATTATGTTACAACAACAGAACTGTTTACCTTGTGGATACTGCAGGTTGGATGTAGAAGGCACAGCTTAAACAAGGTCCATCAGCTCTTAGTGCTATTCATGCAAGCTTTGTATCTATGATAATGAAGACAGTAAAACAATCTATGATTGAGGAAACAGATTTGTGACCTTATGAGGATGTTTGTGATAAACACGAAGGATTGAATTCATAAGAGATCATTGACAATGCAGAGATTGATCCATCGAACCACTGTAATTAAAACTTGTGGAAAAAACAACTCTCCTTTTGTTCTTATAGACTTTATTGAAGCAACTATGGAGCTGAACAAGAGGGTGGAAATCCCTTTTAAATGCTCAAAAGAATGTAGGGTGTCCTGAAATTATAACAGATTTTACTTCATTTTTCTTGCTGGATCTTCTAGCCTGAAATTATCAAGGACTTCTGAAGTTGCGACATTGCTTTCCAAACTCTTCGACAGCGTACCATATACTTGTTGAGCTTTAGTGCTCTCTGAAGACTTGGCTTGGATTCTCATTTGATATTCCGCAATTTTGTATTGGATGTCACTTTGGTTGTCAGAGATCTTTATTGGGATGTATGTCTTGCTCATGGATGCTACCTATAGTTGCCTTATAGCCGTCATGCTCTTGGGATGCTATTGAGGCATTGTCTTGGTTACCTTTCTTTGGTACTTTGACTTGGTTTGATTGAGTTGTTGAGCTCGTTTATCCGCCTTTTGTGCCAGTGGGAGCATCTTGTAAGCTTGACCAACATTGAGCAGGAGGTTTATGCTATTTGAGCATTTTGCAGATACTTGAGACTTTGAGATCTCTTATACTTAAATGTTGCATGGTTCATGCACTGATATCTTGGTGTTGCTTTTGACCTGAGCTTGGGCTTTGCACTCTTGTGAGCATACACCTACTGGCGTCAGGTCTTGCTAGTGTTATGTATACTTTGCCCTACTGTCCAGGGGGTATGCCTACTCACTGATGAGGGATGATTTGGTGACATGTTTGGGTATTTGCTCAGGGTCTTGGTGACTGTTTGGTGTTATTTATGCCCGTTTATGGCTAGCCATCTCTTGGTTGTCATTTATTGACTTGGTGCAGTGATTTGGTCAGCAATTGACTCCCATAGTACCTTGTTGTCATTTATTACAACAAGCATATAACTCCAGACTGACATGGATTTTTCATGCTAAAATATTGTGAAATGATGTACTTTCACTAGAACTTGGTGGGCAGCAACTTTGGTTACACTTTTCTCACCATTTTCTCTTGATTTTGGTGATTTTTTAGTCATTTTCTACAGTAAACAACAAGCAGTTTTGAACTGTCTGCAGCCTTCCAACCTGCATTATGGCGACTTTGTCCACTGATCATGTTATTTTCAACATCACTAAGCTTGATGGTACGAATTACTCTTATTGGAAGAGCCATATTTGGCAGTGTTGGTGCAGAAATCACAGATCAAACCATTGAGGTTTAGCAGGCAACCGCCTGCAACTATGCCAGATGAGGAATGGTTTGAGCTTGATGAGTTATGCAAGTCCACTATTGTATTATCTCTCACAGAACAAGTTCATTACAATGTATTTGAGGAAGAACAGAATGCATGGCAGTTGTGGGATAAAATCAAGAATCTCTATGACAAGAAAAGTCCAGCGAGTCAGATGTATTGGGTGAAGCAACTTATGGATCTGTGCATGAAGGAGAATGTGACTATGTTTGCTCACTTGAGCCAGTTCCATGCTATACTCAAGAACTTGACTTCGCAGGACATCACTTTTACAGAGGATGTCACTCCTCTTTTCTTGCTTGGTACTCTTAATGAGTCATGGGATATATTCTGCACTGCATTATGTGCCTTTGCTGCTACCTTGAAATTATCTGATGTTGAGAGTGTTCTTCTGCAGGAAGAGATTAACTATAAGAATTTGGATGCCTCTCATGTGTCGCATGCTATGACAGTTAGAGGCAGGAATGATGGATAAGGAAAGCATGGCAGTGGCAGTGGCCATGGACAAGATTCTCAGAAATCTCTGTCCAAGTCTCGTGGAAAGTTACATAGCAAATCCCATGGCAGGAATGCAGATGTTACTTGTCACCATTGTGGGAAAAAGGGCCATATTAGGCCACAATGCCATGAACTGCGCAATGAAAGGCACAAAGAGAAGGGAAAAGACAAAGTGCAGGATAAGTCTTCTGACCGCAGCATAGTGCCTGCAAAGTCTAGTGTTAAAATTGAAGAGATCAATGTTATGCAGCCTGAGGATGTTGATGATGATTATATCCTTGCAGCTTCTTCTAGTGCTTTGCAAATGATAGAGATACACTCTATGTATGCATAGTGTTGGATCTTGGACTCAGGTGCATCCTTTCATGTGACACCTTGCCGAGAGTGGTTTCATTCATACCCTACTGTTTCGGGTTCTGTGCGCTTGGGTGATGACAGCTCTCTTGATATCGTGGACATTGGTGATGTTAGGCTCCAGTTTCCTTCTGGTAGCAGTTTTGTTATGCACAATGTTCATCATGTACCTGCTTTGACACGTAGTCTCATGTCAGTTGCTATAGCTTGATGACGCAGGTTATCATGTATCTTTTGGAGACTCTGCATGGAAGATCACTCGTGGCAGACTTGTGATTGCGAGAGGTGCCAAGGCTGGCAGCCTCTATCCCTTGATTGTATCCGCTTCTTCCCTTGATCATGTTTTGTCTGTGGGTTCTATCCCACATGTATCTCTTTGGCATGCCCGTTTGGGCCATATGTCTTTGAAGGGAATGAAAATGCTTTTTGGTTTGTAGTACTTACCGCCCCTTGATTATGCACATGTTGATTCATGTGAGCATTGTCTTTATGGTAGGCAGACTAGGTCTACGCATAAGAAGTTTGGTAGGCCACGCATGAGCGAGCCCTTGGCATTGGTACATTCGGATGTCTATGGGCCCATGCCTTGTCAGTCTATGGGTGGTGCAAAGTATTTTGTTACTTTCATAGATGATTTTTCACAGAAAGTTTGGGCTTATCCCATTAAATTGAAATCCGATGTCTTGGCTGTGTTTTAGAGATGGCTTGCATTGGTTGAGAACCAGTCTGGGTATAGGCTAAAATGCCTAAGGAAAGATAATGGGGGTGAGTATGTCTCACGTGCTTTTGAGCAGTTATGTGATGAGAGGGGTATTAAACGTCAGTTGACCGCCCCCTACACCCCTCCCCATAATGGTTTGGCTGAGCGGATGAATAGAACCATCCAGGAGCGTGTACACAATATGCTTAGCCATGTAGGTCTACCACAGAGCTTTTGGGCTGAAGCAGTTAGTACAGCTGTGCATATCATAAATAGATCACCTTCTAGAGGTTTGGATTTCTAGGTTGTAGAGGAGGTATGGACTAGAAAACCTCCCTTTTACGTGCATCTCCGTGTCTTTGGATGTGAGGCATTTTGCCATGTGCCCAGGAACAAGAGAAGTAAGCTGGATCCTAAGAGTGTCAAATGCATTTTCCTTGGTTATGGGGATGCAAGTGAGATGGGTTACCGTCTCTAGGATCCGCAAATGCGGGAAGTCATCCGCAGTCATGATGTAGTCTTCCATGAAGACAACATGCATAGGCAGCCTGAGAGAGTTGCTGAGATCCGCAAGGTCATATTTCAGGAGGAGCCGAGAGCTCCCACATAGCCAGTTGGACAGCCTCTAGCTGCAGCAGATGCTCATGGTCAGGGTATTGGACAGGTAGCTGGGCAGGCAACAGAGCCTTCCATGAGACGTCTACTAGAGACAGATGTCCACCTAATAGATTTCAGTCCTCAATGCATTATGTCTTGGTTACAGATGCAGGAGAGCCTTTCACTTACGATGAGGCTATGCGCAGGGGTGACAGTCACTCCTAGGAGAGGGCTATGCAGTCTGAGATAGACTCCTTGCATAAGAATGAGACTTGGGATTTGGTTTCCTTGCCTATGGACAAGAAGGCTTTGCCATGCAAGTGGGTGTACAAGCTGAAAAGTACCCTTGCACACCCCAAGCCGGCATACAAGGCTAGATTGGTAGCAAAGGGTTTTAAGCAGGAGCATGGTGTGGACTTTGATGAGGTCTTTTCTCCTGTGGTCAAGATGACCACCTTGCGCTTAGTCTTGGCTTTGGTTGCTCATCTTGACTTGGATTTATATTAGATGGATGTCAAGACGGCTTTCTTACATGGGAACTTGCATGCTGAGATTTATATGGAGCAGCCTAAGGGCTTTGCAGAACCTGGCAGGGAGCACCTAGTGTGCAAATTGAAGAAAAGTATTTATGGCTTGAAGCAGACACCTAGGGAGTGGTGTCATAAGTTTAATACCTTTATGCAGTCACAAGGCTACAGCAAGAGTGCTATGGATCCGTGTCTTTACACGAAGAAAGCTCGTGATGATTCTTTATTGATTTTGGTACTCTCTATGGATGATATGATGATAGTAGGGAAAGCTCATGATGAGCTAGATGCTCTTAAGGCTCAGCTCAAGAAGAGCTTTGAGATGAAAGATCTGGGATAGGCCGCTCACATACTTGGTATGCGCATTAAATGCAACAGGCATTAGGGACTCCTCTACTTGTCATAGAGGGAGTACATTCATAAAGTCCTTGAGTGCTTCCGCATGCAGGACGTAAAGCCTATTGGTTGTCCATTGCCTTCTTATGTGAAGGTATCATAGGCTGATTGTCCGCAGACACATGAGCAGGGGCCGAGATGGCCAAGATTCCCTATGCATCCACAGTGGGCAGTCTTATGTATGCCATGATAGCCACTCGTCCAAATATTTCCTTTGCAGTTGGTGTTGTGGCATGCTATATGGCTACACCTGGCAAGAAGCATTGGGATGCCGTGAAGGGTATCATGAGGTACCAGAAGGGCACTGCAGATATGTGCATATGCTATGGCAGCCAGGATACAGGATTCGTGGGGTACACTGACTCTGATTATGCAGGACATGCAGATAGTAGGAAGTCCACTTTGGGCTATGTATTCACCTATGCTGGAGGTGATGTTTCTTGGATGTCCAGGGTGTAGAAATGCACGGCCCTTTCTACTATATAGGCCGAGTATGTTGTAGCCATGCTAAGGCTTGCAAGGAGGCCATTTGGTTGGGTTGTTTGGTTGCTGACCTTGGTATTGATGTGGATTCTATGGGTGCTATTTAGTTAGCCAAGAATCCACTCTTCCCTGCGAAGACGAAACACATTGAGGTGAGGTATCACTTCATACGTGGGGTCGTTGAGGCAAAGTCTGTTGACCTTGTCAAGATCTCGACTGACCACAATCCTGACGATCTGCTCACGAAAAGCCTCTCTACAGAGCGCTTTGCCTTCCTCAGGAGGTTGATGGGCGTGGGATGAGATGACGTCTTTCCTCATCCTGTTGTACTGACTTTTTTCTTTTTTCTTTTCACTCCTCACTAGGACAGATTCCCCTTTAAGTGGGAGGTTGTTGGGGGTAAAGGCGCCTCTGCCTAGCCGCCCGTGTATTACTACACTGTCAGTCACCGCCACTGCACACTACAGGTGGCGAGCGCCCGTCACCGTCACTTTATTTTTTATTCTTTTAGTGACAGTTTGAATAAAGGACGGCCCGGTCACACATTGTGACTTTTGGAGTTCCCATTTCTTGTCTCTCTCTTTCTTGCTCTTGCTCTCCTGCCATAGCTCTTGCGTGCAAGCTTCGATCCTTCTCACCTTTCAGCCTTCATGCATGCGCAATATTCAAGACAAAAATTCCTACCATTGTGTATGGTGTAATTAGTTGACCACAACAGGAGTGATAACACTTAAGTTAGAAACTCACATAAATGCAGTAAATAGAGTTTCCTTCTGATGAACAAAGCTTATGAATGTCTTGTCTAGAACTCTTTAAAGAGCATGTAGAAAAACAATCGAAAGTTTAGACTTCCAGATGGTAAGTGTACCTGGTCAAACAATAAGTTTAGGCTACCAAAACGTAAGTGCACGTGGTCAAACGTGATCAAGTAAAATGTCAAAAATATCTAGATTTATGATGACTAATAAGTAATAAGCAAACTTGTGCCCCTATAAATGAATCCTTAGAACATAAAATCAAAAACATAAGCCATGTTCATATTTCAATGGCAAACTTAACAAGAACATCCTTTGAGATTACTTGAATAGTAAAAATGCGATAGCAGCATAGCCAATGTTTTAGAAATTTATATTCCAAAATATTATAATTTATTGAAACAATGAGAATGAAGCAAAAAACAGAGCTGATCAAGAATTAAGCATGCATATGTCCAATCTCAGAAAAAGCCAAACAGTTATGTAAAAGTTCAAACCAACTAATCATTTTTGAGGATCATCTAGATTAGCAAAGTGCTAAAGTATAAACTTGAATGTTTTTTAAGTAGAGATGCAAAACTCCAAACACCATATTTATCCTCCCTCTACATATGTTTGCACAAGGTTTCCTGCATCCATTTCCACTAATTAGGCTGTCAAATATTCCACTAGTGTCTCAAAGTTTAACTACTCACGAGGAAACAAAACTTGAGTCTTATGAAGCATACTTATGCCGATGACAAACATGTTAAGCAGTATTCAGACCTTTTCAAAATCAAAAAAAGAAAATCTACTTGAAGTTGAAGCCTAATTTTATTGGGACAATGTTAAAAGATACCACATGTAGAACATAGAAGGCATTTACAACACCAAGTCCTCACATCCTTTAGCTTTTGAGGCCCATGTTAGAGGATGTGTCACATGCAAAATAGTCACGTTTAAAAAGTGGAGCATTAGAAGGCATTTACAACACCAAGTCCTAACATCCTTTAGCTTTTGAGGCCCATGTTAGAGGATGTGCCATGTGCAAAATAGTCACGTTTAAAAAGTGGAGCATTAGGTTTCCTTCATGCAAGTGATGCTTTGCTTTAACAAATGTGTGAATAGGCATAAAAAAGGAAGGACTAGGAGCTCTTTTTACTACTTGAGATGACTAGGGTAGGAGTTCAAACACATGATTCATTGGTGGGGTCACCATGTCAAAATGCCATCAAAGTAAAGTGCATGATGTTGAGAAATAACTTCTTCAGCGTGTGTGTGTGTGTGTGTGTGTGTGTGTGTGTGTGTGTGTGTGTGTGTGTGTGTGTGTGTGTGTGTGTGTGTGTGTGTGTGTGTGTGTGTGTGTGTGTGTGTGTGTGTGTGTGTGTGTGTGTGTGTGTGTGTGTGTGTGTGTGTGTGTGTGTGTGTGTGTGTGTGTGTGTGTGTGTGTGTGTGTGTGTGTGTGTGTGTGTGTGTGTGTGTGTGTGTGGGGTTGGATTGGCAGCCCCAAAAAAAAAAAAAAAAAAAAAAAAAAAAAAGGGCTGTGTCCACCTCTGGCTGCCTTCACCCTTCCTCTTCTGCATCAAGCACGTTGTTCTAGCATCAGGCCTTGCATTTGGAGCATCTTCCACCTAGCGTCACCATCATTTGCCTGTTATCAACACCCCTCTCCATCAGCAGGCTCCACCTTCACCTCCATTTTTCAATGTGGAGTTCTCCTTGCCTGGCGTCATCATCTCTAGATTGGCATTGGCATCATAACCTCTCATGGCAGTCCACAGGCCGATCTCCCACATCATTCTGACTCTTTTTCCTTTTGACTATCCTTTGTTTTGATCGCAGGATTTAGTGATCTTAATTTCCATGTGTGTTTTCATGATTGATGTTCTCATTTTTTGCATGTGAACGCCTCTAATTATCACCGGACATTCCGTTCCATTTTTTCGACCTCTTCCTCTCGTCCTGCGTTTTATTTATCCTTTTTTTGTTCTTCCATCTGGTACTCACTTAAGTATTATTAATTTTTTTGTAACTTATGTTTTTCCATTTGGTGTGTTTCCATGGGAACTGATGTCCTTTTTTCACATGAGTACTCTGGTTGTTGTACTGCCTCCACTATCACAAAATGTTTTTGCCCCCTTGCTCACATTTGTACATGAAACCGGGGAGGGCGTTTTCATTTTTTTAAAACTCAAAAGAAGAAGAAGAAAAAGAACCAACAACTAACAAAAACACAAAAATAAAACCAAAAAAGAAAAACAAACTATACCCCACCCCATAACCACCACCCCCAAGACCAACACCACACCATTACAACCACCCCCTCCTAATGCCCCCTCATACCCTCCACCCCCCTGCCCCCTACAAGGGCACCCCCCCTTCCTACTCCCCCCCCCCCCTACATGGGCCACCTCGCCTCCCCCCAGTTGGTCAAAAGGTTGTATCCACTGGGGATCAGAGATAGAAGGAAGTAGAGGATAGAAGATGGAAGAGAAGAAAAAGAATAGACAAGAGGTAAACACCATAAAGACAAAGCACAATGAATCAAATCAATATGTATTAATAGAACCTGAAATATCTTGTCTGGCACTACTTAGAAGTAATCTCCAGGCATTAGATCTCCTGGATCTCCCTCATAGACCAAAAACGTGCATCAAAACAATAGCTTTCTCTCTACTGCTCGAAACCCAAATATGATGGCTTCGTTGGCTCTGAAAGGGGGGTAAACCTATAGGACACCTAATCAGGAATCTCCCAAATCACTCCTTCTTCCTCTCCTAGTTCAGAGTGTTATTTTTTGCCTATCAATTGTGATCGCAACGCGAACAATTTCACCCATCTTAAATCCAAAATTGGCTGAAAAAGTAACTTGCTTTTTTAATGCCACCCTAATCTGGAAGTTTTCCTAGATTATTAAGGATATCTACAATAAATAATATCGAAAATAGGTTTAAATTGTCCAAAAATATAGTATTTTTAGACCATCCATGCCATTGACACTAGCACTAATGACTCAGATGACATTGACTCTCTTGATCAACAAGAAAGTCGGATGATGATGCACTCTAGAGTTTTTCACATTTTGTCCGTGTAGTGGCACGACACCGTCCCCCCTCCCTCCCTTCCCAACCTTTCCCACCCCCTCACACCCTTCTCCCCTCTCTCTCTCCCTTCCTTGTGGCTCCTCTATTTCCCTCCTTCACCTCATTTCCCTCCCTCCTCCCCCTCCTCTTCCTCTTCTTTCACCTATCTGCCATGACCCGAGTGTCGCCATATGCGTTGCTTGGCCTGCTCCAGCATCGCTCTAGGGCAATCCTCACCTCGGGTCCACCGTCTCGACCCTGCTCCATGGCCCACCACGCCCGACCCCTCCTCCTACTGTCAGCTCTCCCGGTGGTCAATGCCTCCATCCCGAGCCCCCACCTCACTTTGCCACTGGCAATACCATGCCGCCGCTAATGCTAGGGCTACCTGTCCGCAGCCCTCGACTCCACGTTGTAGCCCTTGTGCAACCACCCCGCATAGATTGAAGGGCCAGAGCCATTGCTGCTTGCGGTAACGCCTAGGTTGCCCCCTGTGGGAGCACCCACGTCGCTGCTTGAGGAGCCACCTGTGTGCCTTTTACTGAGGTCTCTACCATTTGCACCTTCCTTGGCTTCCACTTCCCTCCACCTCCTTCCCTTCCCCTCGCCCGCCGCCGCTGACCACCCATCCTAATTTCCCCCCACAGTCCCTCCTCGACTGCCTATCCTAATTCCCCCCACAGTCCTTTCCGGACTACCTTCCCTAACCCTCCCTCCCTTGCGGCTAGTTTTTTTAAACAAAACTTAACCTTAAACAAAAAAAAATAGAGCTTTAACTTTTCACTTAAGCATTCAACCATCCTTAACAATTAAAAATTTAAAACCACTTTCAACCCAAAGAAAAAAAAAAACAAAACAAAACAAAACAACAAACAAAATAACATAACGTATTCCAATAGCCCTATCCTCATAAATATACCTATATATATCTATTACGTTTTTAAAATTATTTTTCGCAAGACAAAAACAAAAAAAGTACAAGAAGACAAAAAAAAAAAAAACCCCTAAGGCCTCCCCCACCTACCTTTTGTTTTTAAACAAACATATATTTGCTTCACCAAAATCATTTCCCCCATTTTCCTCATCTCGTTGCACGTGACCACCCTTCTCTCCTGTATCATTCGCAGGTGTTACCCTCCAAAGGTATATTCACGTCCGGGGTTTTGGACCTTATTGCACGTGCTCATGATTGCTGTCCCCCATGAGCAAGGACGTGCGTGCAATATTTTCGTAGGGTGGCGCATTCTCTCTTGTTCACATGCAGATGACATGCAACCCATTTTTTAGTATAGTTTTTGTTTTTTCAAAAAAACACAAAAAAACACTTTAAACATTACAAAAATCTAATAAAAACAATAAAACTTCCAAAAAATACAAAAAACTTCTCCAAAAATTTGGTGATACAATCTTGCATTTTGAAAATTTTCAAAATTTTTCTTAAATGAAAATGCAAATAGACAATTAGAAAATAATTAAAAACCTTTAATTCCACGAAAATATTGCTAAAAATTTCTTGAATTTTTGTCTTTAAAAATCAAGAAGTTTTTTTCAAAATTCTAAAAAATCATATTAACTTTCCTTTACATTTTTGGATCATTCACATATGTTGAAATCATCAAAATCAATTGGGAACCAATGCATTGAATGAGAAACCCTTATTAAACACAAAATTTCTTGAAAAGTTATTTTTCAACTCCTAAAAATGGCTAGAAAAATCCTGAAAAATCTATTGACCTTTTATGCTTACCTTTCAACCTACATTTTGGTGAATGAACAAAAGAGAAAAATATTAGTCACACATCCATATCAAAATAGATTACGAAAAAAATAAAAATCAAAAGGAAAAAATATTAAATTCATAAATATAAAAATGAAAACAAAATAGAAGACAGCCAAACCTTTCAGATATTTATTTTTACAACTACAAAAATAAAAACACAAACAAAAACAAAACCAACTTAACCCACATACACCCAAATCTAGGAACAAAAGAAAACTTTAAAAAACAAAAAAAGATGAAACCCCAACACATAATTACTTAAGTGCCAAACCCTTTTTGTCCCCATTCTTTTTTATATTAGGATTTGGTTTTTCGTAATTTCCAGGAGGCCGATTAACCCTTGGTCGCCTTGTTGGTTGCGTGTACGAGGATTTTCCTATTTCGTTTGGATTGTTTACAAGTGGGATTTTGCACGACAGGCTTTGTGGGTGTCCACACGCTAACATGTTTTCCTCTCTCCCTCCTTCACATGCATCATAGCACACAAGTAATTGTAATAAAACATCGATCAACCGTTGTATCCACAAAATGAACAGAATACACATCCTAAATTTTTAATTTAAAAAAAATGGTTGTTAATTTATAAAATTAACCTTGCTCTTACACGAGCACAGAGCACCATAGCTCAGTTAATTTGGTAGCTTAAAATTCATTCACAAGTGCACTCGCACACAATTTATTTGTAATTAGTAATAAACCCCCCAAAGTCACGCATGCATGTGCTTGCACCACAGATCACATAAATTTTTAAAAATAAATTGCATTAGTAGAGACTCCCAATCTAGTCAAGTCAGTATGAGTTGGGGTTGGGCTATGCAAAGGACTTACCATGCATTAATAGATTAATTAAATAATGAATTGTGCTAAATTGATCATCTAATAAAGTGAGTCGTGTAGTTTTCACTAACCCACTTCACTACACCATAGGTATATGCCATACGTTTATGGGGATTGGGATTTTCCTTGGTCAAAGATAAAGATATTATTTGTCTATATTTATTGATGGTCAGAGTTTATGGTGGTTTAGTCTTGATTTCTCTATGGTGTCTAGGATATGGAATGTGTGGACTTTTATTTCCTTTTGAGTGCCTGATACGAGGTTTATAAGTGCCTGAATGTATCATCGCATGAAGCTCTTGGTTGCATATGTGCATAGGTCATATCAATTTTTTCGTAGGATGTGAAATTCTTGGGGAGGTCTGTCTAGTTAATGGGTTGATGTTGCTCTTTTTGTTTCCTCTATTATTTATATTAGTGGTATTATGTGTGGGTTTTGTAGGAATCCTTCTTCTTTTCCTGATTTTGTGTGTGTATGGATACTCTCATATTGTCTAAATGGCATCTTCTTCCACTCCCCCACTTGTTATCCAGCGTGTGATGTTACCGATTCATGACTTTTCTCTTCTCTTGGATGCTAAATGTATTCTAAAGGCTATCCTTCATCTTTTTGTGGCCTCGAAGTTCCCTCTACTGGATGCCAAGCTTTGTTATTCTTTCTTGGAGACGTACAAGAAGCAATCAAGCTTAGTTTATGGCGAGTTTATGGTCGTCCATTTTGTCTATCTCGTGTTACTCTCAATGAGGCCTTGTTCTTGCCTTTTGCAGCCTTCCCTGTGCCTAGTGGCAATCAATTATTATCCACTATAGAGATCCTTGCCTTGTTGCAAAAGGAAACCTCTACTCCTTTGGTAGCACATAAGGTTATCACTAGTTCAGGAGGATTAGTGGCACATAGTACCTCTCCTTTATGGAAGCAATTATGCCAATTCCTCCAAGACCGATTCATGTCACGCAAGCCTACTTCAAAGTGTTTGTCTAGAGAACTCTTCATGGCCGCTATCAGGATCCTAGAAGGGGTTAAGCTTAATCAGACAACCTTCTTGTTGGCCAAGATGGATGAAGATTTTTAGCGAGTCACGAAAGGTCAACTTAGTCATGTGTCCTATGGGATTTTTCTACAAAAAATCATTCAGTTGTTTTGGCACCTCCCCTAGGTGGCATTCTAGTGCATGATCTCGTTCCCCTTCCACAGTAGTCTCCTCCACATGTTCCTTCCCCTCCTATGGAAGTCAATTCCAATCTAGTAGATGAACCACCTACTAGCTTCATTTGAAAGAAGCACCACACACAAGGTCCTTCAAATCCTTTACTTTTTGCAACCCCTATGGTACAGTTTCCGATCCCTGAAGTGTCTGGTAGCTCTCTAACCTCATTTTTCTCTTGTACAAATCTTCTCGCTGCACAAACAAAAGGACAATTGGATCCATAGATTCCTCCTTCCTTACAAACAGTACTGTCTAGATCTATGTTGTCACAGCTAGTTTTTGGTGTTCATAATGCATTGGAGATTTCCATGACTTCATGTCTTCAAACCATTTATATGGGAGTGTATAGTCCATTGCAAGACATTGTGGATTCTTTGACTAGTTAGCTTAGCAAAGATCTTGTGGATTTAGCTTATGAAAAGAGTGCTTTGAGTAACATCCATACATAAATGACTGCAGCTATGACTTTGATGGATTCTCAGTAGGCCATGATTAAGGAATTAGAAGCTTAGGTTTCCACTTTAGAGGAATCAAATGTTTAACCAAAGAGAAGGATGCCACCCTTGAGGAAATGACTGAATCAGCTCGTAAGCTTGGTGTTTGTGAGGGCCAGTTGCAGTGTTCTCAAGAGACTATAGAGTTGCAAAAGAAGTTTATTGATGAACTTAATCAGAAAGTTGCCACACTTTTTGTTTCTTCTCTAGCCCCCATGATGTCTTCTTTGTTGTCTAAGGAAGAACTAGATCATTTGCAACAAAAAGCTAAACTGTGAGATGGATTTTCTACCAAGGTAGAATGCCTTCAGCAACGCATGAATTGTGTCCAAAAGGATTTTTTAATTATGTTGAATTAGTGTCACCTCCATCATCCTTTTTGATTGAGTATTAGCATTAGCGCTTTGCGTTGTATATCTCCTTGAGTAATGTGGATTTAGAACATGTGGTCCGCTGCAACATATTTGTTGATGACTTAATCTCTCATGAAGCTCAACTTTTAACTTTTATGTATCTTCAAGGAGATTTGCACATTCCTGATGAGGAGGATATGAACCTTTATGTAGTAGAAGATGTGATTTTGCAGGCAATCATGTATGTCCATTCAGTTGAAATGAATTTGGTTGATGGTTTGAAGACTTATCATCAGTAGACATTGTGGTGTAGAGGCTATCCTTGGCATCCTCCTTTGGAGAATGATGTTCTAGAGCCTTGCCCCCTTAACAGAGTGTATTTCACAAGTTAGATATTCAGCCATTGAGATCCCAACTGTTAAACCATATTGCTAACAATACTTTATTCACTGAAGGTTTCTTCTCAGCTTTTGATTTTGGTTGTTCCATTTATCCTTATGATCCTCATGATATCCTATCGTATCCCTTAATCTCCTATCAATTACCAATGTATATTGCTATCCTCCACTCATCTAGATAGTATCCCATTTTTATATTTTACTCCTGTAGTTTCCCCTCACATTCGAGTTTTTACTACCTGCCCCTTTATTGTGCTTATCCTATATCCTCACCTATTCCTATTGAACCTACTTCTATTGTTCAACCTATTTCTTCTATTTTTCCAGCAAAATCCCTTTAGAAATTTCTACTTTATTTCCCTTCTTTACCACGCTCATTATTCCTTCAGATATCTGCATTCTATGATTTATCTTACCCCTGTCTTCACTATTCTCCTATTATCCCTTTACCGTCTCCTTCTGATTATATTAATCTTCCTCCCCAATCAGTTATAGATACTCCTAGATATAACAATGATATCCTTCGTCAATGATAGTGGACATTGAATGATTCTTTTGACAAGACCAGTACTTAATTGGCCTATCATTCCTGGTTCGTGGGACACTTTGGCACAATGTTCCACTTCTTATTTGCAATTTGCTAGAGCACATGCTTCTTTTGAGGATACTTTGGTAGGATTGGTGTCTCATTTTTGCTGGTATCTTGCTTTTATGCATCAATAGTCTCACATGAATACTAGAAAGAGTATTCCAAACTTGATGATTAATCCAAATGAGGATGCAACTGTTGCTCAGATGGATGTTCTATATTATTTTGCACAAGCTTTTCCTAGTAGGTTTATTGTCTTATTGTTGGAAAGGATGTGTTACTTACAATTTCTTTAGAACGTGCCTCTACATTTTGTGGATGAGAACAAGAGTTTGGAACATCTCAAGCTGAGTATGAAGTTCAAGAAGAAATATCTCCATCCTACATAGCTTGTGGACACTCTCTTGGATGTATTAATCCTTTTTAATGAAATTTTTTCTCCTTGCTCTTCAATTTTTGGGAGCATGATCCATTTAGACTACATTGTCTTGTGTCCATATGCATTGTGTATATGTTTTATGGTGTATATGTGGTATTTTATCCCTCTTGCATGGAGTTGAATATAAACATGAAGCGGATTAAGGAGATGACTAATGGTGGTTCAAGATTTTATCTACGTGATGGATGTATGTGGCGGAAGATAATAAACCTCTTATATCCTTTAACAAATTGTCATGCTTTTCTGCTTCTAAGCTATGATAATGGATAAATGTGTTTTCCTTTCGTTCCAATTCTTTATTAGATACATGTTATAAGTTGGGGTCCTATTTGGATGGTGTTATTGAAGATGTTAAAGAAGATCAAGTTGTGTTATATTTTGAGCTTATATTCTCTTTTACTTACGTCGAGAGGACGCTCCCTGATTAAGTATGGGAATATGTTGAGGGTTGAAATGACTTGATTTTTTTGGTTGATTTTTGTTGTTTTGGAAGTTTTTAAGAGTTTTTTTATGAAATTGATTATTTTTGTAATATTTTCGCTTGAAATATTAAGGAGCTTTGATCCCCACATGCTGCGTAAAAACTATGCATAGTCATCTCCCGTGTCGACTAATGACGGTGACCAAGTGGTTACCCCATGTGCGCGATAAAAAATCCCCATCTGCGAGGTGCAATCAAGGCCGGGGTTTAAGACCGCAAAGCTGCGGGGAAACACCCTTTTTGAAGGGGCAAATGGATAATAATGAAAATTTATGCAATTTTTTTTAAAATCCCTTCCCCCCAACCGATGCATGGTTGGATAGGAGGGGGTGTGGGAAGAAGTAAGAGAGGTGGAGTGTGGTGTATGAGGGGGGGAGGCATGCACGAGCCACATAGTAGCTACCATCTCCCCCCCTAAAGCTATAAGAATCCCCCTTGTGGTTAAGTGGGGAAAGGATAGAGGAGAGTGGGAGGCTGCCGTGCTGAGGAGGGGAGCAGAGAGAAGAAAGGAACGCTATCGTGGAGAGAAGGAAAGCTGCCGCCAGTGCCACGCTATCCGCCACCAAGCCGCCGTGAGGACCGCCCCAGCCATGCCCAGATCTGCCGCGCCTGAAGCCGTTGTTGCAGCTCTACTGCCGCCGTAGCTCCACCTTTGCCACCATCGAGTCAATCTCCCTGTTCATTGTCATATTCCCACCGAATTCCCTCCACGTCTTCTGGATAAGTCAAAATCTCTTTAAAAGCTTCTTAGAAGCTTCTAAAGGCAAGGCCTTAAGCCTTGTGCACACAAATTGTCCTCGAGGGAAAAAAAATCCCAGCCTCCTTAGGCCTTGTGCATACAGCTCATCCCTAGGGTTCAAGATCCAAGTTTGTAAGGGCCACGTCCCATGCAGAATTGAAAGACCAAGGCAGGGAGTAAGTTGATACGCGGAAGAGTTAAAGAAGAGTTGCTGAGCCGAATTCTATGGCTCCCAAGAAGATGCAAGGCACACCCGTGGGAGGTTCCTCCCCGAACTTACACGTGGACATCACCGCGGATCCACAAGCCCAAGTTCCACGAATTTATTTCCACATAAAGAAAAGCTTTAAGCACGCTTAATTCCATAGGGAAAATGCATTTTACGCTTATCATTAATTCATGTAGTAGTGATAAAAGTACATTTGCGAAAGTATCTCTGTAAACGATGGATAAGGATTGGTGCATATCATGTAATTGGATCGTTTGCATCTCCAAAGTTATGAATGTAGATCACTTACTTGCCCTATGAACTTAGTCGCAAATTTCCTTGTCATGCATTTTCAAAGTGGAAGTCTAAAACGCATATTGCCTAGGGTTAAAGAGGAAATTGTTAAGTGCATTGGCCGTGAAGGAAAAGAGTATCTTGCATTTAGTCAATAACTTTCTTGTTATGACTCGCATGGAAAGAATTGTTAACGTCCATTGCACGGCATGAAAATGAAACAATGGACATTGCATGTTGCATGCAAAGATGTTTGTCAAACGGATTAAAGGTTGCATTTCATATGAACTTCATTAACAATGTTGTATTTAGAAAAGGGTCGCATGTTACATATTTGTAAATTTCATTTCATCAAGTTGCATTTAGAAAAGATTGCATGGCTTATCAAAGCATGAAATTCTAAAACTTAGACAAAAGGGTTGTAGGCATGATTATTTGATGTAAACCCTGGTAGGTTTTATGCAAGTTATCATTCGTCGTGGCTTTAGTAAGAAAAGTAAAGGGTTATTGCATACCTTATAGAACATAGATGTAACAAATCGTATACTTGCACAAAATGTGGTATCTAGCATCTGTTTACACCTTTAGAACAAGGTTAGCATCTCTAAGAAAGGATCATCCTTGTCGTAAGACAAGTAGGTCAATTTACCCAAATCACTTGTGATATTATAACTGTTAAGGTTTCGTATAGGCATAACTAGTCGACACGATAAACACCTCAAGTACTAGCTAGGGCTTGGCACGTCAGAAATATAGCCTAGTATTGTACTTGGATGCCAAGTCAAAGCCCTCAAACCCAAAGGTCCTACCCACATTCATGGAATGTTTGGGTCAATTGGACGCTCATGCAAACAACGATCTAGGGTTTCTACCCTAAGGATCGTTCGACCTAATACTAAAACTCGGATTGAGTTTGGAAACCCTAGGACCGGAACGTTGTCAGCCTAGTACAATTAGGGTTGGGTTGGGTAAGAAGACACCCTAAACCCACATCTTGTCTAAATAAAATTCATTGACCAGGAAACATCGTTCAATGGGTGAAATGATCCCATAAGCTAGATGCGACACTTGTGCAACAAGTTGCAACGTCGTGCGGCTTTGTGGTTTAATCACAAGATAGATTTGCCATTCCTTGGAATAAGGTTGGCAGGTTCTAGCGCAAGTCTAACTTGCAAGAGGATGAGTAGTCATCCTGCTACATCACCTTTCTTGGGCTGATTTGCCAAGTTAAGGGAAGTTATGTATTTGCTTGGTAAAAGCAAAGGATAAATCAAGTAAGAGCGACATGGTCGCCAGGATTTACTATTAATTTATGAAACCTAAGGTGTTGATTAAGTTGGGTTAACAGGGTATGGCCCTAACCAAAGGACAAAAGGGTGGACAAACAAAACCCTTGGGGATCTTGCCAAGTCGCAATTTATCTCGGATCGAATGCTGGATGCATTCGGAGATAAGGATTCACTCCTTAGCAGTTGGCCAGTAAAACAACCACTGGATTGATTGTGTTTGTAATAGTTTAGGAGCACTGTTTGCATTGTTTGCTCAAGGAACTGAAGATGAAAAGATAATTAATACTTCAGGTTGAATGCCTGAAGGGAGAGGCAACATCATTTACCCCCGACTGTTTGCCTGACCCTAACCAAGGGGGTTGTTAGCCGGGCCGGGAACGTAGACCGAACCCGCCGCATAAGGTCTCTCTGTTGGGCGCTACTTGGAGCAGGAGGGCGCTTGGGTGCCAGGGGGCTCTGGCCGTAAATCCCTTGCCTTCTGGGCCCTGCACAAGAGGCCAACATGACTCAGGATTGGATCTCGAGGCCTGCATACTAGTCTACGGGCGAAATCTTGTAATAGTAATCCCTGTGGATTATGGATTGCCTTCGGGAAGATTATAGATTGCCTTTGAGCAGTTAATGGATTAGCCTTCGGGTTGGATTATATGATGTTTTCCAAAGATAAATAAGATCAATTGTTGAAAAGGAACTTGGTTGACATTGCTTTTCTCTGTCAATGCTAAGATTACATGAAGGAACCAGTGTCTAATTGGCTAATTAAGGAAGTTGTTTTATGTGTGTCCAACTAAATGTGGTAGGTAATTAGACAACTAAAACAACCCTCAAAAAAGTGCAGTGGATATAGCCATGGGTCCATCCTACAGATGGGTGGTCTCTGTTAGCCAGGAACTTTTCTAAAAAGAAATCGATGGTAGGGAATTTTTTTTCAAAGAAAATGAACAGGAAGGGTGTTGACCTTAAGTCTAGATTACTAGAATCCCAATTTATGCTGTTTTAGGGGAACAGAATGGGACTATGCCTTATGGGCATAGAGGTCGAGTTTTGCATCCATCTCGTTTTCCATTCTCCTTGAACCAAGTGCAGCATGAATCTCGACCCTGACGTTTCTACGTAAAGTAGTTCGCTAGTTACTCTCTAAGAATTTGACCACTAGAGGAAACCCTGATTCAGGTTGGTCCTAAATGGAAACGGCCTGAATGCTTCCGCCTTGTGGCAGAATCGGGAGGACCTAGATCACAAACCTCGTAACATTCCATAGGAGTGCCGAGTGGTGCTTTCTAGACCCTCTTCCCAATGGGTTACTAAGACATGTCCTGCAAGGGAACAGGTTGACACGTTATAGTTGGTATCAGAGCCAACCAACGAAGGATCTATCTTTATAAGAAAACTTAATAAGAAGAAGTAAAGCAAATGTTGCTGTTAAGAACATTTCCTTACTTATCGATGGTGTCTTGCAAAGTCATGAAGCATGGAACAGATTCATGGTGTTCCAGGTCATGTTTATGACCATGATGCATGCTTCAGATTATCGAGGGAGGCTCGATATGATGAATAGCCTAGACCACATCTACAATCCATCACCCTTGTACATGGAACGGAGATGGATGGGTGTTTCAGGGATCTATTACATAGCTGCCTACTGACTTGCGTACCTTCGAACCAACTTGAAGAGAATCAAGTGGATGGAGGATTTAAAGATCGTGAAGCTGTTCGTCTTTGTTGAGGCTCACGCAAATGCAACCTTACATGTCAGAGGTGGAAGGGTTAAGCAGAACAAGTATGTGTATGAGGTAGTGACTCGAGTAATCCCTGCCGACAAGATCAAGGTGTTGGGACATCATGAGAAGAACGGATATCAAAGGAAAAGATACCCTAATCTTCCAATGACTTATCGATTCCTGAAAATCCACGGCCCCAGTCCATACTATTACTCAATTCTAGTAGCTGAATGCAAAAACATCTTATTCTCCTGGAATTAATGTATCAGCTTGCTCTACCATCCCAAGAAATATTGTACTCCCAAAGGGCTATGCCCATATGAATGAAATAAAACTTCTTCTTATCAATGATTTTCTTGACTATGGGTATTGATAAAAAGTAAAGTGATTTGGTCACTTGGCTAAAAGCTGAAGTGGACATATAAGGTAATGTGGAATTCCTACTGGGAGGAAAGTCGACTTCGGTCAGATTCAGGGTCAAGTCATTCGGGCTAACTAATGCACTTGCCACCTTCAATAGGTTAATGTAGGATATCTTTAGGCCATATCTTGATGACTTTGTGCTCGTCTTCTTCGACGATACCTTAGTCTATTCCAAACAGGAAGAAGATCATGAACCCCAGCTTCGCATTGTCCTTGAGACAATGAGGGCACACAAGCTTTATGCCAAGATGAAGAAGTGTGCATTCTTCAAACATCAGATTGAATATCTGGGATTCATCATATCAGCAAAAGGAATCTCAGTAGACCCAGCCAAAGTCAAAGATGTTCTAGAATGGCCAATACCAACAATTGTTAAAGAAATACGCAGTTTTCTTGGATTGATAGGATGGTATAGGGTCTTTATCAAAAAAATTTATTTGATTGCAGCACCTTTGACGGATCTACTGAAGAAGCAAACATCGATTGTATGGTCAACTATTGAACAATCTAGTTTTGATAAACTAAAGCAAAGTTTGGTATCAACACCTATCCTGAAACTTCCAGATCTTGGTAAGGAGTTCGAACTAGTAACTAATGCTACACGCTTGCCTTAGGATGTGTGCTTATGCAAGAAGGTCATCCTATAGCATACTCTTCAAGAAAACTAAAGAGCCATGAGAAGAATTATGCTACCCATGATCTAGAGCTATTAGTTGTCATCCATACTCTAAAGCTTTGGAGACATTACCTGCTGGGTAACAAGTTTACCCCAGTGATGGATCATAAAAGTCTCAAGTGAATCTTTACCCAGAATGAGCTCAACATGAGGCAACGTCGGTGGATTGAAGTGCTGGAGGAGTATGATTTTGAAATCAAATACCGGCCTGGAAAGGAGAATTTAGTTTCCGATGCACTTAGTTGCAGGGCATTCCTAAATTCTCTAATCTTGCAGAATCCATCAACAGCTAGATCTCTAGCCACAAAGGTATCCATGCCAAATAACCCAATACTTGAGCTAGCTAGAGAAGAAGCATGCCATGATCCAACCTATCAGAAGATGCTAAGGGAGATCTCTATCAAGGATCAAGACCCGAAGCTACAGGCTAATTATAAAAAATTCTCTATCAATAGTGGACTTGTCTACTATAGAATGAGACTATGTATACCGGCAAGCCAGTCACTCAAGCAGAAGATACTTTGGGAAGCTCATGACTCCCCTTTTTCAGGACATCCTAGCTATGCCAAGACCCTCAAGGCAGTCAAAAAGAGCTACTATTGGGAGAGGCTTAAAGGTGACGTTCTCAAATATGTCACTGAGTGTTTGTCTTGTCAATGTATTAAGGCTGAACATGTCAAAATGCCAGGACAGTTGCAACCACTTGACATTCCCCAAATGAAATAGGAATTCATCAGTATGGACTTTTTTGTTGGCCTACCCCAAGTTCAGGGAGGATACAACTCCATTATGGTTGTGGTGGATATGCTTACCAAGGTTGCATACCTTATTCTTGTCAAGACAATCTATAAAGCCTCAGACATTGCAAGGTTATTTATCAAGGAGATATTCAAACTACATGGGTTGCCCAAAAGAATCATTAGTCATCGTGATTCTCTCTTCACATCACACTTCTGGAGAGCTATCTTTGAAGCCATTAGGACTCAAATCTGTTTTAGTACAGCTTACCATCCCCAAACCAATGGTCAAACGGAGTGAGTCAACCAAGTCATTGAGGATATGCTAAGGGGACACTGTTGCTGTGAACCACAAAGGTGGATTCAATACTTGCCACTGGTTGAGTTTGCCTACAATGCTTCTTACCAACAAAGCATTCAGATGACCCCTTTTCAAGCATTGTATGGGCATGACTGTCGAAGTCCTTTAAACTTCTCAGATCCAACCTTGAGGGTTGAAGCTTCAAGGCAGATGCTGGAAGATATGGATGAGCAAATGAAGTCAATAAGACAGGACATCCAAGCCGCCAAGGATAGGTAGAAGGCATACACGGATTCAAAACGTCAAGAGAGAACCTTTGCTAAAGGAGACATGGTCTTCATTCGCGTACGCCCAAAGAAGAGTTCCCTATCCTTAGGAGAATGCAAGAAGCTTAGTCCAAGGTATTGTGGACCCTACAAGATCCTCAAGTGCCTAGGACCCAATGCTTATAGACTGCAACTCCCTGAGAACCTAAAGGTTCATAATGTATTTCACATCAGCCTACTGAAGAAGTATGTACCTAATCCTAGCCATGTACTTGATGACCAACAAGTTGTAATGCCTAGCCAAGGAGTCCTTGAGCTACGGCCTGACAGGATCTTAGATGTTAGGGAGAGACAATTGAGATCCAGAACCTTGAGAGAATGCCTTGTCTAGTGGAAAGATTATCCCAAGGAGGATGCCACTTGGATGGATGAAAGCACTCTCAACCAACAATACCCCCAGTTCTTCTCAAGATGAGGACATCTCGATTCCTCCAAGGGGGAGAGAATGTAATATTTCCGCTCGAAATATTAAGGAGCTTTGATCCCCGCACGCCGTGTAAAAACTGTGCATAGTCATCTCCCGCGTTGACTAATGACGGTGGCCAAGTGGTTACCCCACGTGCGTGATAAAAAATCCCCATCCACGAGGTGCAATCAAGGCCGGGGTTTAAGACCGCAAAGCTGCGGGGAAACACCCTTTTTGAAGGGGCAAATGGATAATAATGAAAATTTCTGCAATTTTTTTTTTAAATCCCTTCCCCCCAACCGATGCATGGTTGGATAAGAGGGGGTGTGGGAAGAAGTAAGAGAGGTGGAGTGTGGTGTATGAGGGGGGGAGGCATGCACGAGCCACATGGTAGCTACCATCTCCCCCCCTTAAAGCTATAAGAATCCCCCCTGTGGTCAAGTGGGGAAAGGATAGAGGAGAGTGGGAGGCTGCCGTGCTGAGGAGGGGAGCAGAGAGAAGAAAGGAACGCTACCGTGGAGAGAAGGAAAGCTACCGCCAGCGCCACGCTATCCGCCACCAAGTCGCTGTGAGGACCGCCCAACCACGCCCAGATCTGCCACCTGAAGCCGCTGTTGCAGCTCTGCTGCCGCCGTAGCTCCACCTTTGCCACCATCGAGTCAATCTCCCCGTTTGTTGTCATTTTCCCACCAAATTATTATCCCTCCACATCTTCTGGATAAGTTAAAAGCTCTTTAGAAGGTTCTTAGAAGCTTCTAAAGGCAAGGCCTTAAGCCTTGTGCACACAAATTGTCCTCAAGGGAAAAAAAATCCCAGCCTCCTTAGGCCCTGTACATACAGCTCATCCCCGAGGTTCAAGATCCAAGCTTGCAAGGGCCGTGTCCCACGCAGAATTGAAAGACCAAGGCAGGGAGGAAGTCGATATGTGGAAGAGTTAAAGAAGAGTTGCTGAGCCAAATTCTATGGCTCCCAAGAAGATGCAAGGCGCACCCGTGGGAGGTTGCTCCCCGAACTTACATGTGGACATCACCACGGATCCACAAGCCCAGGTTCCACGAATTTATTTCCACATAAAGAAATGCTTTAAGCACGCTTAATTCCATAGGGAAAATGCACTTTACGATTATCGTTAATTCATGTAGTAGTGATAAAAGTACATTTGCGAAAGTATCTCTGTAAACGATGGATAAGGATTGGTGCATATCATGCAATTGGATCGTTTGCATCTCGAAAGTTATGAATGTAGATCACTTATTCGCCCTATGAACTTAGTCGCAAATTGCCTTGTCGTGCATTTTCAAAGTGGAAGTCTAAAACGCATATTGCCTAGGGTTAAAGAGGAAATTGTTAAGTGCATTGGCCATGAAGGAAAAAAGTATCTTGCATTTAGTCAATAACTTTCTTGTTATGACTCGCATGGAAAGAATTGTTAACGTCCGTTGCATGGCATGAAAATGAAACAATGGATATTGCACGTTGCATGCAAAGATGTTTGTCGAACCGATTAAAGGTTGCATGTCACATGAACTCTATTAACAATGTTGTATTTAGAAAGGGTCGCATGTTACATATTCGTAAATTTCATTTCATCGAGTTGCATTTAGAAAAGATTGCATGGCTTATCAAAGCATGAAATTCTAAAACTTAGACAAAAGGGTTGTAGGCATGATTATTTGATGTAAACCCTAGTAGGTTTCATGCAAGTTATCATTCGTCGTGACTTTAGTAAGAAAAGTAAAGGGTTATTGCATACCTTATAGAACATAGATGTAACAAATCGTATACTTGCAGGAAATGTGGTATCTAGCATCTGTTTACACCTTTAGAGCAAGGTTAGCATCTCTAAGAAAGGATCGTCCTTGTCGCAAGACAAGTAGGTCAATTTACCCAAATCACTTGCGATATTATAACTGTTAGGGTTTTGTATAGGCATAACTAATCGACATGATAAACAACTCAAGTACTAGCTAGGGCTTGGCACATCAGAAATGCAGCCTAGTATCGTACTTGGACGCCAAGTCAAAGTCCTCAAACCCAAAGGTCCTACCCACATTTACGAAATGTTTGGGTCAATTGGACACTCATGCAAACAACGATCTAGGGTTTCTACCCTAAGGATCGTTTGACCTAATACTAAAACTCAGATTGAGTTTGGAAACCCTAGGACCGAACGTTATCAACCTAGTACAATTAGGGTCGGATTGGGTAAGAAGACACCCTAAACCCACATCTTGTCTAAACAAAATTCCTTGACCAGGAAACGCCGTTCAATGGGTGAAATGATCCCATGAGCTAGATGCGACACTTGTGCAACAAGCTGCAACGTCACGTGGCTTTGTGGTTTAATCACAAGATAGATTTGCCATTCCTTGGAATAAGGTTGGTAGGTTCTAGCACAAGTCTAACTTATAAGAGGATGAGTAGTCATCCTGCTACATCACCTTTCTTGGGCTGATTTGCCAAGTTAAGGGAAGTTATGTATTTGCTCGGTAAGCAAAGGATCAATCAAGTAAGAGCGGCATGGTCGCCAAGATTTACTGTTAATTTATGAAACCTAAGGTGTTGGTTAAGTTGGGTTAACAGGGTATGGCCCTAACCCAAGGACAAAAGGGTGGACAAACAAAAACCCTTGGGGATCTTGCCAAGTCGCAATTGATCCTGGATCGAATGCTGGATGCATTCGGAGATAAGGATTCACTCCTTAGCAGTTGGCCAATAAAATGACCACTGGATTGATTGTGTTTGTAACAGTTTAGGAGCACTGTTTACATTGTTTGCTCAAGGAAGTAAAGATGGAAAGATAATTAATGATTCAGGTTGAAGGCGTGAAGGGAGAGGCAACATCAGTTACCCTCGACTGTCTGCCTGACCCTAACCAAGGGGGTTGTTAGCACCAGGAACGTGGACTGAACCCGCCACGTGAGGTCTCTCGATTGGGCGCTACTTGGAGCAGGAGGACGCTTGGGCCAAGGGGCTCTGGCCATAAATCCCTTGCCTTCTGGGCCCTGCACAAGAGGCCAATGTGAGTCGGGATTGGATCTCGAGGCCCGCATACTAGTCTACAGGCAGAATCTTGGACTAGTAATCCCTGTGGATTATGGATGACCTTTGTGCAAATTATCGATTGCCTTTGGGCGGTTTATGGATTAGCCTTCGGGCTGGATTATATGATGTTTTCCAAATATAAATAAGATCAACTGTTGAAAAGGAACTTGGTTGACACTGCTTTTCTATGTCAGTTCTAAGATTATGTGAAGGAACCGGTGTCTAATTGGCTAATTAAGGAAGCCGTTTTATGCGTGTCCAACTAAATGTGGTAGGTAATTAGACAACTAAAACAACCCTGAGGAAAGTGTGGTGGATGTGGCGATGGGTCCGTCCTATGGATGAGTGGTCCCGGTTAGCCGGGATCTTTTCTCAAAAGAAATCGATGGCAAGGAACTTTTTTTCGAAGAAAATGAACAGCAAGGGCGTTGACCTTAAGTCTAGATTACTAGAATCCTGATTTATGTTGTTTTAGGGGAACAGAATGGGACTATGCCTTATGGGCAGAGAGGTCAAGTTTTGCATCCCTCTCATTTCCCATTCTCCTTGAACCAAGTGCAGCATGAATCTGCTTCAACCTTGACGTTTATGCGTAAAGTAGTTCGCCGACGCTAGTTACTCTCTAGGAATTTGACCACTAGAAGAAACCCTGATTTAGGTCGGTCCTAAGTGGGAATGGCCAGAATGCTTCCGCGTCGTGGCAGACTTGGGAGGACCTAGATGGCAAACCCTGTAACATTCCATGGGAGTGTCGGGCGGCACTTTCTAGACCCTCTTCCTGATGGGCTACTAAGACATGTCTTGCAAGGGAACAGGTGGACACATTACAATTTTTTGGAAGTTCACGATGTTTTATGGTGGAGACATGATGTTCTAACATGTTTTGTTGATGTCTTGTTAGTGTCTGATTGGTTCTGTCTGAGTCTGTTGACCTTCTATTTTGTTTTGTTTTTCTTTTGTATGATGGGTTAGAATAAGGATTGATGAAGTTTGACACTGATTTGAAGCTTTTTGATTGATTCTTGATGGTTTTAAATTATTTAAGTCAAGCTCAAGACTTTCTGATGACCTTTTGTATGGATTCGAAAACCCTTTCTTGACCCTCTTTTGTAGAGCCTTTGTCTCTATTCTGTTTTGTTATGTATGCCTTTGTAAGTGTAATGATGGGTGAATGTATAGCTTGGAAAAGTTTTCCAATCTTAGAAAGAGATGAATATAAGTTCAAATTATCTTGAAGAAGTAGCTGCTAAATACTTGAAGTAGAGCCTGAAGTGATAATGACACTGATGAGCTACGAAGAGACACTGTAGTGTCTCTAGTGACCTTTCATATCGAACATACCTCTTGGGATGGGCATCCATGACCTAAGAGGGGTTATGATGATTATTCTTGATTATCTCATTGTACATTTGAGAGAGAGCACGTATAAGAGAGAGAGAGAGAGAGAGAGAGAGAGAGAGAGAGAGAGAGAGAGAGAGAGAGAGAGAGAGAGAGCAAAATTTATGAAAAATAATGTATCTATGAGTGAGAGATTGTGAGAGAAAGCTATGGAACTTTTGAAGAAGGATATAATGTTATGATTTCCATTCAAAGTGGTGTATTATCTTGTGTCTTTGTGATTTCTTGATGAAGAATATGAAGAGAAGAATCAAATTTGTTCAAGTTAAAGATGTGGGCGAATTGTTTCTATAAAGTTGCATGAAGATTTCTTGTTCCTAGTGTTCTTTTCCTTGTTGTGGACATACCAAATATGAAAAAGATGTTTCTTGATGATACAAGATTTATTTTCTTGCAGAAGATTCCCCATTCTCTTGGTGTTCCTCTTGGGGCTCCATCCAGTATACCAGTATGTTGGCAATCATACTTGAAAAAAATATTTTATGCCAGTTATATAACATGCATGCTAACAAGCATACTTGTAGCATATTAGATGTTCCAACTATCATGCTTATAGTGATGATACCTCTTTTTAGATTACCTTTGTCATACAAAGATATGATAGTTAGGATACCTCATTTGGCTTAAGTTTGATAGTTATGCTGCAAGTAATGCCAATTAGCATTTGTGTATGCTTAGCAACATACCTTTTGTGCTATTTGAATCTTCATATCATAGAATGATTGCTAACTAGAATACCATGTATATTGACTAGCATACATGTTATCAACTATGTATAACTTTGTTGTAGACATGCTAAGCTGAATATTAGGTATTTCGTTCCTCTCATTAGGTCTCAGTTTTGTGGTTTGGATGCATTATTTTCTCAATGGTTTTCTTCTTTAGATTTATCACTTTGTGTGTTTTGTTTCTATTTTGCAACTAGTTTTCTTATTAAATCATGTAAAATGGAGGTGATAAGTGCACAATTAGGATTTCTCTTTTTTTGTAATCAATGTGTCTCAATGCAATGCAACTTTCATGTGCTTATGGTGCTCAAACAAGTTCCTTTATTTCCAATCAAAGTACGAAGGCATAATCAATTTCTCTTGATTAGTCGATCACTTGAACAACCTAGATGCTCTTTCCTTACAAGACAACCACTTTTCAAGGTTTATCATGGGCTATTTGAGGAAAGGTCTTTGTTTTATAGAGTGGGTCATTTATTTGATATATCTAAGTATGCAACTTGGATAGTCACTCTCCATGTTCACCCCACACAATGTCTGAAAGTTGGCAATTACTGCTAGCTAGCACATCAACTCAAGGTGTTCTCAAGAGTGGTCCTTAGTAGGCACAAAAATGGATTTAGATTGGCTACTCAAGCTTACTTCCTAAATTGCACGATGGATGGTGTTTGAGAGCCACTAGCACTTTCTCCATGAAAGTGAGTGAAGTAGATTTTTTTCTCATGCAATGGTTTTTCCAAGAATTTATCGATCCTTGACTTCTTAGGCCATTATGGATTTATAATGGCTTGTTGCTACTCCACTTCTACTAGGCTAATTGATTTTACATGGTGATTATCTATGTCCAGACTCTATGTCAAACACTAAGGTGTAGGAAGTCAACAAAGGGTGTTTATAAGCTGTGTTTGTTTTGGATGTTTACAGTTGAGCACAAGGTGAGCGTGTACTTCACTTCAACGAGTGAACCTGTGATAGTCAATCTTAGTCTCCCACTACTCTATGCACTTTGGAGGCACTAATTTGGCTAGTAGAATGTTCTTCTTTCATTCCTTGCTTGGCTTAGAAGCTCCTTTGGAACTCTTGCAAGGTGTGTAGTCTTAGACATTCAATAATATACTTTAGACATGCAAATGGGTAACCTGAAAAAGTCTTTGCACAAGGTTGTTGATGTGGAGCCTTGGCTTGGTGTGTTTGATGAAACTACTAGTGCTAGAGGTTGCATGGAAGTAGGATTCGTTAAATTTGTGTGGCTAGACAAGATGATTACTGTCAATTAGTTGACAATAATTTTCTTGAGAAGCTTGGTTAGAGGGATAACTCAAGATCATGGACAAGCTCTTGTAGGGCAGGCTTATTGGCCTAGTCACATGCTTCCACTCTATAATCTTGGAGTACCATTGGTGGTGTCTTCTTTCAGTGAAGTGTGCATAATAGCTCTTGGTTCTTGAAGACACTATTGCTCATTTTCTCTTGTGATGGACATGTATCTATTCTTGTGCCTTGTTTGGGAGCTTACATCCACTAGGATTTTAATCAAGAAATATCCGACTCACATTTGTACCCTGGAAGGCATTAACTACCATTTGAGTAGACCAATCTTGGGGTGCTAACCATTTATGGCTATCTAGTTATTAGATTAGGTCGTCTATAGCAAATTGTTGAAGTACTCGATCTTCCAGAATATCCTTATGCACTCCTCATTATGGGGGGTAAACATCAATGAAAGATTTTGCATGTCATCATGGTCTGAGTGATGGTGAAGATTGGCCACCTAGTTTTGGCATCATGGAAAGTTTCCATACATGATGTGGTGCATGTTTTTGTCAACAATGTGACACGCCTTCTAGTTTTGGAAAAGCCACTTGATTCCATTACTTGGGCTTGATCAGGAGAGGTGGCCATTGTTTTTAGTGCATGCCAAAATGGCCTTTCAAATTGTAGTCTAAGTCATGATGGCCTGGGGCAAGAAGGCCACAAGGGCTAAGGCCTATGGTCCAAGGCCTTATATGGCCATAGTCAAGGCATTGGGGCCTAGTTTTGGTTGAGGACTTGGAGGCCACTAGGATCAAGGCCACAAACTATCAAGTTGATGAAGCGAGGGTTTCAGTTTGTTTTTGGCCGAGGGTGGCCACACCTAACCAAGGGTGTCCAAGGGTGGACAAGAATAGCAATAGGTCAAGTCCACAAGCAAGGTGTTTGAGTCACAAAACTAGCCTAGATACTGAATTACAAGGAAAAAGGGAGTTGAGAACTAAGGTAAAGGTGGAATCATGCATGGTTATTGTAATGAGAGATCTACCTATTGCTAATGGATTTTCCTCCTCGTCCTCTTGTTTTCTAATTGTTGTTGACATCAACCCTTGTTCATCTTCTCTTATCCTTCCCTCTACTGCTCCACTATCTTGGCCTCCTCCTTCTCTTTTTGTGTGCAAATCTATATGTGTTTCTTCTTCTTATCAATACCCAAAAAGTAAAAAGAAGAAAACATATCATTTTCTCTTCCCACAGTAGCAAGCCTCCTTGTTTTCTTTTTCACCTACTTTTCTTTCCCCAAAAGAAAATCTTTACCTAGCTAATGTCAAGCCTTAGCCTCCATATCAATCCACCAAATAGCTGAGTATAGACCTTTCTTTTTTTCACAATTTTTAAATTTTTCTCGTACCTTAAAATGTAAATCTTTTCTTATTCGAACCTACTCTATGTTAATCCTTGAGCATGAAATTAATGGAAATGAACATCCAAATGGATTGATACCCTCTCAAGCTACTCTTCCTATACTAATATACTTGTAATATTTTAGAGTACAATATCCTATTTTGCCATTCGGAGAAGAGGGTGTATGCCTTGTTAGTTGATTCTATCATGTCACGACGATAGAACCAAAATATCAAAGCTTTCCCAAGCCCAATGCTAGACTAGACAGAACACTTATTATTTCAAGCACTTTGACCAATGTGGCTATGGCTACCTCTCACATTAATATTACACACTCTCATGCATACCATATCCAACTAGTCTATTGGCAAAGGGTCCTTGATGGTCCAAAATTTAAGGGATGCTCCTCAAGTGTGCTTGATCTCCATATCGTTGATTACTCCAAGCTTTCTTCACAAAGGAGTAGTAGTAGAAGAGAATAGGAGAAGAGAAGAGGTTCACACACTAGTCCTTCACTCTCCCTCTCTCATTCTCTCATGCTCTTGCCACATTGCTAAGAAGGTAGAAGTAAGAAGAAATCTCTCTCAAGATTGCACATAACAAGAATGAGCTTATCTATTTACTTTCATGTTTTTACAAATGAGGTGCAACACCTCATGTCCATTATTGCCAACTTTCCTAACTCGAAAATATTTTACAATTTCCATTGGGGATAAGTTCACCTCTCTTTAACAATCTTGACCCAAAAAATAATATTGGTGTAGCTCAAACATTAATATGCCCTTCCAATGCTTGTGCCTTTTTCTTTCGAACTTCAATTTTTATGTGTTAACAACCATTTTCCCATAATCAACCTAACCAAGGCGCAATAGCTAGCTAGACTCAAGCATCGTGCTACACAATGATCTATCAATTTTCAATCTCCTTAGCTGAGAAAATTAACCACTTGATATAGCCAACTTCTTTGTCTAGTTAGAAAATGTTCAAAGCACTTACCCAAGTCTACAAGATGATTGATCTAGGAATAATTGAGGACCAGATGGTTGAGCTCATCTCCTCATGGAAAATCACATGAGAAAAAAATGAGTATATCTTATGAAAGAGTGTACCAATCCAATAAGGCATACTAAAAAAACTTCTAAAAAATAGCCTAGGGCAATGTGCCTCATCACTAGCTAGGCCACCATCACAAAACCCTATGACCTTGCAAACCTAACTATCCCTTGGAGTTGGAACTACACCCACTTCTAGAAAAATTCCTCCTTGAGGAAGAGCTACACATTGCAAGTTTACTTAAGTTGTTAACCCTACTTATATTGATATCATCATCTATATTTGCAAGCTAATCTATCTACCATTCTATTTGGACCCCCTAGCCAAGCTCTAATACATCTTAAACTTCTACAACTCATGGCGCCCTATGGATGTTGGTACATCAACTTTTCCATAGACACATCATTCCTTACGTACATACTCAATAAAACCCTTTGTTCAAAAAACACACACCCAAGAAAGCCTCCACCCCAACCTCCATCTAGGAAGCTATCCACCACCACTGAGAGGGTGTGGTAGGATGGCTAGCTAGAAATCCACTAGATGGAAATCATTAAATAATGTTAAGAAAGGAAGTCATTTTTAAGGACTTCACTTTAAGTTAAGATGCATGGAGAAAAACCAAAATGGCTAAGAGGAATTGTAAGAGAACATTCGAGGCTAATTTAAACTCAATTGTGTCAAATTTCCACAATGCTGATGGTATGTTATTCTTTGGATCATCAATTTGGTGAAATTCCTTCACCCTAGACTCTCTTTCTATGTGCATAGATGATAGAATTGTCTAACACTAAAGGGGTAGACCCAAGGCAAGAAGAGGGCTGAACAACCATCCCTGTAATACTAGAGGTCATCCAAGAGACCAAAATTTTTGATACATTTGTCTTTAGACAATAATAAAAAAAGGCTTTTGATTTGCAAATCGCATTGTATAGTGTGGGTGAGTTAAAGTACCACCTAGTAACTAATTTAGAGAAAATCATTGTCCAAGTGAAGAGTCTAGCAATGGATCATTGAGTGTGGGATAGATTAGTATGTAGAGGCCATGGCATCTAAGGTCCAACAGCAAGGTTTACTGACTAGAGTATTGATTGGATAAAATGTCTACCATAGTGTTTCTTACCAATCCAAGCCCATAGTTGTCTATTGAGGTCAAACTCACTCATGAGTTGGTGGAGTGGGCCTTAGGAACAAAAAGACATCCCAAAATATAAGATAGGTCAAAAAAAGCCACCATAGTTGGAGCCCCAAGAGGAACACCAAGGAAATGGGGATTCTACTGCAAGAAAATCTATCTTGTAACATCAACAAGCTCTTATTTCATTCTTTTGATCATCAAAACAAAGAAAACAGCAAATCTTCACGCAGCATCATAGTAGATATCTCCCACGGATTTGATAGAATCAACCATAATCTTCAACATCTTCACAGAATCCATCAATAAAACAATGAACATAAAAGAATACACCATCTTTGAATGGAAATCAATCACATAGTATTCATCTTCAATGTCTTCATAGTTCTCTCTCTCAATCTCTCATATACAATTACATTGTTTTGATAGAATTGACTATCTCTGGCTCTCTCTCTCTCTCTATCAATAGTATATCATATCCTCACTACAATGCTCTCATAATAACTCTCAATAATCCTTCTTAGTTTGTGGATACACCTCCCAAGAGGTATGTCTGATGTGAAGAGGCACAAGAGCCACTACAGTGTCCCTTCACAACTCACTACTATCACTGTCCCTTCAGTCTTCTCTTCAGTCTTTAGTAGCTGCTTCTCCCATTTGTTTTAGCTCTTTTGAACTTAGATTCATTCTTTTTGAAAGTTAGAAAACTTTTCCAAAGTCACACATACTTTCTACAGAACACTTACAGAAGGTCTACAGAACAGTACTATACAGTACCAGAGCAGCTACGTAACAGTTACAAAGCAGAGATAGAGGCTCTACAAAAGGTTTACAAAACTAATCAGAACCTCAACAGAACCTATCAAAATATTACAGAGCTTCATATCTCTACTGAGAATCATCATGAACTTCCGAAACATAATCAATATCATCCAAAACACTCTCAAACACTTCCATTAATAACCATACGTAACTCTAAATCCATCAAAAATCAATCATTCAGTCCTAAAAAACAACAAAAATCAGTCAAAAATTTAGTCATTTTCCACTCTCCACATATCCCCACACTTAGAAAGGAAGCGTCCTCGCGACCTAAGGAAAAGAAGAATATAAGTTGATTAAAGAGCTCAATTTTATCTTCTGTAGGATCTTCAATAATCTCACCAAACCACGACCCCAACTTATCACCTGTATCTCTAGAAAAAACTACTAAAGGAAAACTTCGTTATTCATTAACTCATATGATAAACAATTGAAAGTCTTAACAAATTTGTAAAGGATATAAGAGGTTCTTCTTCAGCTTTCCATCATAGGATTTCCATCCATCATCACCATCAATAGTTTGAAAAGAGCTCTCGAACAAATTATTCTCAATCAACACAAATTCATCACATACAAATATTACAACACACACACAACACTAACACAACCATCTGAATGACACCTGCAAAAAGAGAGATATATATATCATTAAGAATCATCCAAAATACATTACAAAGGCATCAATGAAGGTGATCCCTTTTGAAGGCTTGGTGGTTTCGAAAACGATCCATGGAGAAGGACTCATCTACAAATGTCTTTGGAGGATTTTGAAAGAACTGAAGGCAGCACATCCTTTCTAGCAAAACAAGGTATCTGCTAGGTAGACATAGGGCATGAAAATAGAGGACATCCAACTGTTGGGAATTAATGTTCACATTGACATTCATACAAAGCTTTGGAATGGCCTTTTGATCGTTATGGAAATGCCTATGCATGTATGCTAGATACCAAGCAAAATGAGCTGTCAATCTCACTAAAGGATCTAGAGATTGTGAATATTGGTGAGCAAAATGGAGGTAATTCTAGTATGCTTGACTAGCAATTGTCCAATCCAATGGAATTATTGGCTAGTTTATTTGGGGTCTTGTGAGAGAATCAGTCAAGCTCCATCCTCTTCTTCTTGAAATCTTCTGATCAAATCCTTCGTACTCACTAACCAATTGAGGAGGTTGAGAAATAGAAGTGGCAGGAGATGGAAGTGGAATAAGTAAAAGAGGATGAAGAGATGGGTAGGAAAAATCATAAAGGAGGAATAAGATAAAGAAGGAGTGGCTGAAAATTTAAGTGAATCAGTAAGGAAATGTGTAAATTGATAAACAGGAAAACTAGAAGGTATGTGGATAGATGGAGAAGGGCATGGTGGAGAAGGGAAAAAGACTTGATCTTCAATGAAAGAACAATAGGTAAATATAAGAATTTGAGGAAAACCCTGAGGTTGAAAAAGAAGAGGTAAGATAGTTGCTGAGTTGGTTTGATAAAGGGAAAGATAAGTATCATAGCGATGAGCCATTTGTTGGTAGTACAATAGGGTAGGAACAGAGGGACCTAAAACAGATCTTCTTTGGTAGGCATCGAAAAATGATGAATCAAATGGATGGTTCTTGGAAAGATAAGCTAGGAGATCCACCCTTAGTTGGTTAGTGCTCTGCACATAAGTAGAAGCTGTATTCTGACATTGATTCAAGACCACATAATCAATCATTGAATGCCATGAATTGTCAGGGCAAGCAGTCACTTTCGAGGAATAACACTGGAACATGTCATCTATCCGCAACTCCAAATAGTTGATGTACAAAACAGCTTGCAAAACCACATTCCCCACATACCACGCCAAATCTACATCGTCTGAAATCAACAGATCACCTCGTAGATACATGTAATATAGCAACATGTTATCCATCGTCACAGAATCTTCAAATACCATATAGACCACTTCTGTCAGCAAATCAGGAGACCAAGCCCCACTCCAACCATCCTCTAGAAGAGGAAGATCCATCGTTGAAAGCTTCATATAGAAGGCCAACTTCTGCAACTGATAGTGGACCAAGAAAGGATGGGTCCGAAGGAACATACTCCTGAAAGTGCTCAAATGTAAACCATAACAAATCCATCCTGGACTGCAATATTTTCACTTTATCTTGAAACAAGGGACATAATGTGGCCAGTCTCTGGAGAACTACCAAGTCTTGCTTAGAGATAAAAGGAATAATAGGAACATTAGGGCTTGGGAGGAACAGACCGTGACTGTGCCAGTTGGTCTTGTAACTGCTTAATCTGAGAAGCTTGTGATTCCACTGTATTATGAGCAATCTGTAAAGCTCACAGTTTCGTATCTAAAAGAGTGTGAAACTCTTGAGCTTCTTTGGACATTCTCTCTTTCTCCTTTGAGACTCTAGTGACCTCTGATTGAGCTTCTGTTAACTGAATCTTCAAAGAAGATAGTTCTTCTCTCTGTGTCTCAATCATGTGGATTTGCTGCTCCATCTACTTAAACAGATCTGCAAGTGTGTCTTTAGCAGAGGCTAACTCTAAGGTTGCCTTATGCAACTGGTCTTTGGAATGCATCAATTCTTCATAGAAAGAAGCATACAGCTGTTGAACACAAGCTATCACTAAAAGTTCAATCAAACTCTGGATGTCATTACAAAGGAATGGAATAGCATCTCTTGACACTAAATTTTTCAGTGAAGGGACTGATATTTCCAAAGAACCCTCTCTATGTGCCCTAAATAAATTGTTACATGTAAGGTAGGCAGGGAGGTCACTACCAGATGTAGCAGGAATTGTGATTGAAGGAAGTACTGAGGGAGTTTTATTTGCCACACGCTTCAAGCGCTTCCGCTGAATGACCAATGGAGGAGGGGAATCAAGATCCTCTATGTCAATAGGTTCTAACTCTTCTAAAGGTGGAGGGGGAGGAACTGGATCCGATGGAGAAGGTGGTAGCACACCCTTCTTAAGGCCTAAGTATGTCAAGAAAGCATATAAGTAGGAACCATATGACATTTGTGACATTTCCTCTAGTTACTTTGACAAAATGTTGGTCCATCTTTCTAAGCAAGTAAGTACTCCAATCAATGGTCACCCCTTTTAACACCATCCTGGAAGCTGTGAAGAGCTCTTTGGACAAATAATGGGATGGTGTTTTGACAGGCATAAACTTATGTTGGAGAAACTGGCAAACTAACTTCCAAAGAGGATCAGTGATCATGGAAAAAGATACTCTTGAAGTGTTTATCACTTGCTTGACATCCAGAATCTCTTTGGTTTACTTGTGTAATAGCTTGAAAATCTCATCGTTGGAGAATAATTGTCTAGCTGTAACAAAGGGCTCTCCTTTGTAGGGAAGAGACAAAGCCTTCCCTAACCTTCGAGGTGCCAATACCATGGAAGCAGCATGAACCAAGCCTGACTTCTTACTGTATGATGCAAGGAACTCATCACACAGGGATGGATCTTTTGGAATCAATGGGAATGAAGCAGCCACGAAAGTTGCCAGTTCTGCTTTCGCTATAGGCTCAAAAGCTAGTAGGAAAGAATAATCCCTACTGATCAACGCGACATACTGGATAGGAGGAGCGTGAGGCGCCATTCAGATGGAAAACACACACACCACAAGCACAGACAATCACAAAGAATGCCTACAAAACAACCAAAATAGCTATAAAAAATAAATCAATAAAAAGAAGTACACACACATAGACGTAACTAACCAATTTACCACCCCAAACAACCACATTCTAGAAAAAATTTGGCATGACCTCTACACATATGCGACCGAAAACTTCATGTGATGCAACAAGCAGACACTCAAAACCTTGTATCAGGCAAAAAGGAAAAGAAAAACTACAAATCGTACCCATAATTGTAGCACATAAGCAATCCATAATACCATAAAAATCTAATCAGGACCTGACCATAACTTCGACCAACAATTTAAGCTAAGAGGACTACACATGCCCATCCCACGGAGCGTGTTTATTAAAAAGGGAAAAAAAGTGCAGTGAGGAAAAATAGTTTTAATGAAGGGTGCATTTTAAGAAATTATTAACAATGGGTGACATTTTATTAGGTGATAAACCTTAATAAGAAAACGTGGTTTCTTCTTGAAATTTTAATTACAATTTATTAGGGTGAATCGGTGCTTTAACAAAACCCGGACTACGATTCCTAGACTGGGGTCTCTAAATGCAAATTCATTAATTAAAAATTAATGATAATGTGGAGCGCTTTTCTGCTAGCCGTGCTTTTTTGTGACGGCTGGTTCATTTTTAATAAAATTTAAGGTGCCTCTGAAGTGCACGTAGCGCGTGCAAAATGAACGACTGGTTAATTTTTATTTAAAAAATTTATGTATTTAGTGTGAATACGCATGAAAAAGTGAGCGAATAAATTTTCTTTTAACAATTAATTATGGTTAAGAAATAATAAAAATGAATAAAACTTAAAAAAAAAAACTTGATAGGGGTGTATATGCAATAGACTGAAGACGCATAGAGTAGTCCCCAAATGCAAGGAATCCAGTAAATAAAAACAAACACCACTAATTGGAAAAAATAAAGCACATTAGTGTTTTTGTGTTATTTTGATTTTTTTATTTGTTTATTTGTTTATTTATTCATTCATTTTTTTTATAAAAGTTGTATTTTAAGTGTGCTTGTGTTTTGTATATGGTGTGGATTTTTTTTCTTTTTTTGTTTTGTTTTTTTTAATAAATATTTTTAATGATTAAAACGAGATATAGGACACATGAACATGTTGTGAAGTGTAAGGGTGGAATTTCAATAATCCAGCAAGTGTCAACAGTATGTTGTAATTTATCCATGATTTTTCAACTCATTTTTTGGAATTTAAAATGAATTTTCATGAGGTTAAGTATTAAATTTAGAGTTTTGGCTTCAAATAATACTTTAACCATTTATAGAAGCATTTCTGATTGAGAAATTATTAACAATAGGGGCAAGGGGATTTGTGAAATTTTTGGAGTTTTTTTAGAAATATTTCTGAATTTTTATCAATTTTTAATGAATTTTACTCATTTTACATGTATTTTTGAAGAAATTTTAAAATTTTGAATTTTTTTAATTTATTTTCTTGAATTTCCAATTTAGAAAATATTGCAAATGATTTTAGCAATGTTGGAATTTTTTTAGAAATTGTTTTGCAAATTTTTTGGATTTTAAATGAAATTTTAATGAATTTTTGAAGGTTTTAGGTATTTTATATTTATTTTTATGTATTTTGCAGGTTTGAAAATAAAAGGGGGTATGTGCACTGCGTGTGAACAACGGAGGATGATTGCGTGTGAATGGCTGACTGCAACACGCCATCGCACGGACAAGTCGAAGGCGCGTCCTCGCGCGTGAATGCCTGCTAACCACACCCGGACACCGAGAGCGGCCCCACGGCGTGGGAACAAGGGAGGGAGAAGGGGCAAAAACGGGGCCTTTAAGTGAGTAACCTAAGTGAATTAGGTGAACTGAGCATGTTAAGTCAATGAGGGTAGCATAGTCTCTTAAATCAATTAGGTTAGCTTAGTTTGTGAAATCAATTAGGTTAGCTTAGACTATTAAATCAATTAGGTTAGCTTAGACTATTAAATCAATTAGGTTAGTGGAGTTTGTTAAATCAATGAGGTTGGTGTAGTCGGTTAAATCAAGTAGGTTAGTAGAGACTAACCAGGAGAGGAGGTGTGGTGGGATGGGGGTGGTGCGGCGGAAGAGGAGAGGAGTGGTGCGGTGCGGTGAAAGAGGAGAAGAGGGGGTGCATGAGTAGTGGTGGCGTGGTGGAAGAGGAGAGGAGGAGAAGAGGAGTGGTGCAGCGCGACGGAAGAGGAGAAGAGGGGGTGGGGGAGGAGGAGAGGAAGGAGGACGAGGCGGAGGAGAATGACAAAGTGGTGTGATCTCTTACCGTCCAGCCTGCATAAGCGAATCGACGGTGGGGATGCGTGCAAGAGCTTGAGGCCGGGGCGATGCTGCAGCTGTCGAGCCGCGATAGGCTGGGGACCGCTACTGTGATCCCGAAAATAAATGGCGACGCCGGAGGGAGTGCCGTGGGCAAAGGTTGCTATACCCAGAGGGCAGAGGAGAAAACGGAGTTGGAGAACGGGGCCGTGGCGGAGGAGGAGGTGGGGGAGGAGGAGGAGGAGGATGGGAAGGCGGGGGGGGCGATGGAGGAGGGTGGGGCGGCCCTGGCGGAGGGAGATGGAGGACGAAGGAGGGGAGGGGCAGAGAAGGCACGGGGGGAGATAGAGGAGGGTGGGGCGGCCCTGGCGGAGGAGATGGAGGAGAGGGAGGGGAGGGGCGGCCCTAGCCGAGGTCGATAGAGGACGAAGGAGCAAAGGGGAGATGGAGGAGGCCACGGCACGATGCAAGTAAGCAGTTGTGTTTTTTTAAAAAAATATTTGTTTTTTTGAGTGTGTGTTTTTTTTTTGTTTTTTTTTTTGTGGGTTTTTATTTTGTTTTGTTTTTATGTGGTTTTTTTTTGTGAAAATGTATGATTATGGTTTGTGTTTGGGGTTTTTTTGGTGTTTTTTTTTTTGTTTTGTGGTGTTTTGGTTTTTTCTTTTTGTTTTTTTCTTTTATTTTTTTTGTTTGTTTTAAATAAAAATAAATTGGGAAGGGGTGTGAAAAAGAAACGCATCCGCGTCCTGCGTGCATGCGCGGAGCGGGAGTAAAAAAATTTGCGGGATCAGATGGGGCAGGAATGGCGACGCGTGAGCCACAAATGCCACGACGCGTCCAGAGGCGCGTAAAATAAAAAACAGGTGCGTTCACGCGCGACACGAGAAACACGGTCACACGGCAAGAAGGAAGAAAAATTAATAAAACCCAAACCGTATGTCGGATCGAAAAACCATAAGAAGGAAAAATGTGTCGATAGACGAGAGGAATATGATAGAAAAATGTGACACGGATTCTGAGGCAAAATGAGGGTATTCACATGGGAAAAACGCCAAAAATAGGCCCAAAAACACTTACGTGTATTAATATCGGAAAATCCGCGCATCAGAACAAAGTGCAAAAAGAAGGAAAATTGTGCAAAAGAAGGTGTCCAACAATACTATCATAGCAAAACACAGTTTTGATCGAGATAGGATGCGTTCACATGAGATAAACCCCAGGAAGGGACCCGAAAATGGACTCAGAAATTAATACGGGAAGAACCGTGCACCGAAATAGAGGATAGTAAAAATGAAAAGTATAAAAAAAAAAGGGATTCACAGGGCAGGCACATCAAAACTTAGTTTGGGGAAATTAGGAGGGGTTCACATGGGAAAAACGCAAAAAAAACCAAAAAACACTCAGAAAAATTAATAACTAAAAATCCAGCATGTGAAAGAGGGGGGAGGAAAAAGAAAAAAGTGGGAGAAAAGCTGGCAAGACATGGCTGTCAAATCAGAAAAATGTCAGGGGGAATGATTAGCATTTGTTTGGCACATCAGATTAGTTTTTCGAAGCAATAAATATGCGTTCACATAGAAAACCGTCCATTTTATGGGAATTGCTTCAAAAATTAATAACTCAAGAACCATCTGTCGGAATAGGGTTTGCTAAAAAGGAAAAACGGGTAGTTCAAAGGGACGAACAGGGCTATAAGGGTGGATGTGATTTTCAGTGAACGTAGAGTACGTTCACATGAAAGAGCGTAAAAACAAAGAATAAAGGCAAACGGTCAAGGAACAACCCCGGGGACAGGGTGAAATAGAATGGAGGAGTGGAGAAGGGACCCCATCAGGGTAAAATGAAGTCATGGCATAGATGCATGATCATAGCAAGGTATAGGCATGGGGGTATGTAATATAGACGCGCAGGGACGCATCCCCACACTTAAAACCTTAGCAAGAAGGGTAAACCGAACATCAAGGACCCAGTACCATACATCAGACAAACCATGAACGTCCCCACACTTAAGACATAACCGTCACTGAAAAACAAAAGGTGTAGGGTTAGAAAAACTTGGCCCATATTGCCGAGGAGGAATGTCACCTATCGAGGTTGCGTCTTGTGTCGTTGTCGGATGCAGGAAGTAACAAGGTGTCGTCACCGCACACATCCTTCGTGGCAGGGATCATAGAGCAGCACCCAGGGAGGGAGATGATTGAAGAAGTCGCCAAAAATTCATCGATGACGAGGGATATTGCACTCAACTCACGATCACTCAAATGGAATAAAAGAGCAGTAACTCGCCCCATGACTAACATCACTTGAGGAAATAATGATGAAAACCCAGAGCTCACACCTAGTTGAGGAATCAACAAGGAGATGGTGCGGAGAGAGTATGCCAGGGTGTACAATTGATGGTGCATCAGTGCGTCTAACTCCTCTGGCATAGGTGCAAGAAGAAAGGCCAGGGAGCCTTGCAGTGCAGTGTACAGAACAGAGTGACGTGTCCTGTGCTGATGGCAGAGACCAAGCCCGTGGGTGCAGAGGGAAACGGGAACATACTTGACTCCAATTGTCATAGCGTCCCTCAATCCTCACCTCTCGATAATTGATTGAAGAAACACCAGTCACACTCAACCCACCCTCTATCTCACGCTATGTTGAAAGATATAGAGGGCAACCCATTCTTGAAACCCATTGATGTAATCCTCACTGTTACTTATGCAGAGGTTGCATGCCTTGTGCGCTTTTGATGGTGCAACAGTGCATCCCGCCCTGTGCCGGCATACAGTGTGCAAGAAGAAAGGCCAGGGAGCCTTATGGTGCAGTGCACAGGAACAGATTGTGCATTCTGCATTGTGAGGCCCATCCCGTGCATGCAACACTCCATTCACACATCTCACCTCTCATTGGATTTGAAGGGAAAAACTGGTCACTCACCCCACCCTCTGTCTCACGCTCTGTTGAAAGATACAAAGGGCAGCCCATACTCACATCCCCATCCTGTTAGGATGAAAGCTCATATCACTCAAGGGGTTGGTGATGAAGATCATGTCGGCTGTTATTATCATCAGGATCTTGAAGACGAGGCGTACCCAGGGAGGCAACCTACAAATCTCATAATTCAATGATTTGTAAGAAAAGTCATCTGTTAAGAAGGGCAGACGAACTGATATTGCAGAGACATCGCACCAAGGGAGGTGGCTTCAAATTACTTGCTGAAAAGGTTCTATTGGTGAGTCAGCTATCCTGCACTGTGGGGTGTTGCCACCTTTTTCACAGTCAACTTCCTGCCCAAGGGTGTTTCCACCTTTTCTTGGAACGAGGCCTGCTATGACAGGGAATTTCTTCCTTGTCTCCCATAACAGTTTGGTTTTTTTTTTCATTTTTTTGTTCGTGAAGAAAGAAAATGGTAGAAATACAATGTGTCAGGACCAACCTCGCCGCCGTTGTTGGATCAAATGAGAAGAGAACAAGGTCGGATTGAGATGTTTCTGCAAGGCGTTAGCAGAACGAGACCGCCTCATGAGGAGAATCATAAGGGCTATCAGAAGCACAACGAGAAGGATAGTGCGATGCCCAAAAGGGGAAGGGTAGGTCGACTATGATTGTCAAGATCCCTAGGGAGGGAAGTAGTTCTTCAGATGATAGCCATTGATCAGGAAGGGATCATCAGAGGCATCAACAGTTTGCACCTGAACAGAGCCCTTAGGATTGACAGCAAGTACCTTGTACAGACCCATCCACCATTGTTGAAGCTTGCCCACGAAACTTGCCAAATCTCAAATCATAGGCCAGAACAAGATCACCATCTTTGAACTCCTTGTGCTTGATGAAACTGTCATAATAGGCTTTGCGACACACTTGAGTGGTTTCCATGCACTGTAGGGCCATCCAGCGTATCTCATCCAAGCATTCCAAGTGTAGAAGATGGCATTACAGTGACTCATCATCTCCCAAGCATTCTTTAACTACCACTCGTAAAGAGGGCAATTCTAGTTCAACAGGGAAGATGGCTTCTGTACCATACACTAGTTGGAAAGGGGTCTATCCTGTAGCTGCCTTATGCGAGGTTTTGTATGCCTAGAGGGCCTCTGTAAGTCGATCGTCCCAGTCGCGATAATGTGCGGCAATCGTTCTTGTCAGAATTGAGCAGAGGTTGCGATTGGTGACTTTAACTTGGCCATTATCTCTGGGGTAATAAGGAGTGGACTTGCGATGTCGCGGATCTTATACAACCCTGTCAGCTCCTCCATGATTTTGTTAAGGAAATGAGTACCTCTGTCACTTACTAGCTCAAGGGGACTGCCAAAACGGGTGATAATATTCTCGTACATGAACATGGCTACGTTGTTACCATCGTCCCATTTCAGAGCTTTAGCTTCACACCACTTTGTGACATAATTTGTACATACTAAGATGTATCTATTCTGCTTCCGTCTGGTGGGTGGATCAATGGGACCCACAAAATCAATCCCCCACTTCTCGAATGGCTTTAGGGGAAGAATGGGTTACAGTGGCATGGCACTTGTTTTGGTGGGCTTCTCCATTCGCTGACAAGCATCATATCTCTTATAGTAATCATATGCATCATTATGGAGGGTCGGCCACTAGTATCCTGCTAACAAAGCCTTCTTGGCTGTCACTTCTCCTGCAAAGTGTCCACCACATGGTTTGTTATGGCATGCTTTCAATATTATACCGATTTCATCTCCTGCAACACATCTTTGCAATACTTTATCTTTGCCTCTCTTGTACAGTGCACCGCCTAGCAAGGTGTAGGGGGCTGATTCTAACATAAGATTTTTCTTCTCACGGCTTGAGATGCCAGGAGGATATGGTTGAGTTGCTAGGAGATTGGCTATGTTTGCATACCAGGGAGTAATTGTTTCAACTAGAAACAAAGAAGCATCAGGAAGGTCAAGATCATCCTATTCCTCTTCTGCAGTTTGAGGGATCCGTGATAGATGATCAGCTAGGACATGGGAACGGCCAGGCTTAGTGACCACTTCAAAATTAAACTCCTGGAATAGGAGCAACCATCTCATCAGTCGTCCTTTAACATGTACTTTGTTCATCAGGAAGGACAAGGCTTCATGATCCACGTAGAGCTTGAAATGCGTTGACAGTAGATAGTGTCTAAACTTCTCTAGTGCAAACACCATTGCCAAGCACTCAAGCTCTGTCATTGTGTAGTTCTGTTCCCTATCAGTGACCTTTCGGCTTGCATAATAAATGGGTTGGTCTAATTTATAGGGGCCCTTTTGACATAGGACATCACCTAGCCCTTCCACTGATGTATCTGTGTGCACATGGAACTCCTTCGTCTAGTCAGGAGGCTGCAAGATAGGTGCTTGGATAAGGCACTATTTTAGGGTATTAAAGGCTTCTTCACAGTCATCAGTCCAAAGAAAATCAACATCTTTCCTTAGGAGCTTGTGCAAAGGGGCTACCTTGGTTGCAAAATGTGCAATAAATCTTCTGTAGTAGCCCACATGGCCAAGAAATCCTCTTAATTGCTTGAGGTTTGTTGGTGTTGTTAAGGCAGCAATCTTTTCAATTTTCGTCGGGTCTGTTGCAATCCCTTGTGCAGAGACAATATGGCCCAGAAGAACTCCTGATGAGATGCCAAAGACACATTTGTTGGGATTGAGAGAAATCCCATACTCTCGACATCTGTCAAGACATTGCTCTAGGTGTCCCCAGTGCTCACGGATCAAGCTGTAGACACAAAAGTCATCAAGATACACCTCAATGAAATCATGCAGATGATTCTAGAAGGTAGTCATCATTACTCATTGGAAGGTGGCAGGAGCATTATAGAGCCCAAATGGCATCACCCTATGGGCATAGGTCCCCCATTGTGTGGTGAAGGTTGTTTTGGATTGGTCCTCTTCTGCTATTTGGACTTGGTTATATCCGCTGAATCCATCCAAGAGGGAATACGGCTCATGGCCTGCCACTGTATCCAATAGTTGGTCAGTAAAAGGGATAGGGAAATGATCCTTCTTCATCTTCGAATTGAGCTTTCAAAAGTCCACACATATTCAAAGTTTCCCGTTCTTCTTGGGTACTACCACAATGGGTGAAACCCATTCACTGTTAGCCATGGGATAAATGAACTCTGCTTCAAGAAGTTTCAATAATTCAGCCTTCACCAGAGCATAATAATTAGGATTCATATGCCTTTGTCTTTGCCTTATAGGTTTGGCATCAGGCTCTAGGTCAATCTGATGTTGACATACTATGGGATCAATCCCCTTTAGGTCTTTATATGACCAAGCAAATACATCTAAGTTCTCTTTGAGTAGGTCTCGCGGGACCACTAGTTCTTCTTCTGGAATATTGAGACCCACTTTCAGGTGATGTTCAGTATTGTCAGTATCCAAGAACGTTACTTGTCTTTCACCTTTCACTTTGCGGATAAATGTCCCATGGATTGCTTCTGGATAGAGGTCTGACTCTTTCAAGAGAGTAGTATCCTCATTTGATGTTCCACTAGAATCAGTGTCCTCCTTCTGAACAGATGACTCATTTGTCTGTTGAGGTTGTTGGAAGGGTATCAGAGCTTTGTTTGCTTCTATGTGAGTGGTAACTCCTTCAGGACTCAGGGATTCATCTTTAGAGGATGTGTCCAGAAATGTCACATAGCACAGACCTTCTACAGGCCGTGACTCTGAGGGCTTTGGCTTAAGTTGACAAGGAGCATCATCATCATCTTTTCTCCAGAATGAATGGTCAAGGCGACAGGAGCCACTGGCAATCTTAATTTTTATGCTTTTAATCCATTGCTTATACAGATTCTACATACTTTGTGGTCCATTGATCAACCCAAATGGAACCATGGTCATTCCATCCAGCACCCTGAGATATTCGGCCTCTGAGGTCTCTGTAGGGACATCAACAAGATCATCCTCTATCAGAGGAAATTCTTCATCTGCACTTTCATAACTTGCTTCATTTTCTTCCTCCTCATTCTCATTCTCTTCCTTTGGAGGCTCTGTCTCTCTAATTCTATAGAGGCTATGTAATGGAAGAACAAATCTTCTACCTCTGCATCTGCTTCTGCTTCTGTCACTGCCTCTGACTCTACTTCTACCGCTGTCTCTAGCTCTGTGTCTATTACTGTCTCTTTATTTGCTCTGTCTTTGATCTACCTCTGCTCTGTCTCTGTATCTGTTATTGCTCTGTATCTGTTCAGCCTCTGCTTTGTCTCTGCGACTATCATGTAACAGGGAGAACAATACATCCATGCTTCTATTTCACTGTCAGAGGTGATTTCAGAAGTTAGTTCTAATTGAGGCAGGAGGTATTCTTCCATGGACAAGGACTTTGCTTCCCTTGGTAGTTGGCTTAAAATGCCCACTGTTACGGACTGTGCCTCTGTTTTCTTAGGAAAGATCTGTTTGACAACCTCTTCATCTCCTGATGTACCATCTGTTACCTCGTTGGAGGAGTCAGTTATGACTTCGATGGATGTGGATCAATTGCCTTTTTACAATCCATACAACTTCAACACCACTTTGTTGGGTCCTCTGCCTAGAGTCAGGGTTCCTTTGAACCAGTCCATCCTAGCTCTTGCTTCAAAAATCCAAGGTCTTCCCAACAGCAGAGGGTTTGAGGTCCCATAAGAATTTGGTTTGACCACCAAATATGTCAGCCAATAATCTCTTCCTGAAAGGGTTGTTTTGACATATGGGAGGATGCCCAACGGTTTGATTTTGCTTTGGTCCGCCAATCTGATAAGCCACTGTGTAGGTTGAATTCCTTGCAACCCTAAGTCCTTCATTGCCACATCCATCATTATGTTTACTGATGAACCTCCATCAATCAATGCATCTGAAATAAAGCATCCTTCTATCCATACACTCATTTCTGGACATCTACTTCCGGGGCCTTATTGGTCTTGGTTGTTGTTGATGGAACAATCCTTAATCCACGTCTTCTTGTCACGATGCTTTTGAATTTCTTTTGGCAGCTAGGAGACAGCATCAGCAATTTTCGGAATGTTAGGTTTGGTTTAAAAGTGTCTAGGTCTTTGACCAAGTCATAATCTTTGATAGGATCCACAGGCTTCTCCAACCGGCTAGGGAATGGGGCTACACCCATTTTCATCTTTCCTTTTTCTTCTAATAATTGCAGCATCGACACTTCTTCTGTTTCTAGAAGTGCTTCTATATCATCTATCTGTTGGACCTCTGATCCTATTTTTGGGACTCTCTTTGTGACTCTCAGTGGCACTACAGTGCTCTGTACTACACTATTTTGTCTTATACTGCTCTGTCCCTCTGTTGGCAGGTTGAACTTCACAATCTTGGCAGGAGAGTTATTTTTGTTCTGAACAACTGGTTCCTTCTTCTTGGTGCGTGTGACAGCAGCAACCTCCAACTCTACCAAATTGGAAGCAGACTCGTGTACCTTCTGTTGGCTATCAGTTCCATTGGCCTTTATAGGGGTTGGGCTTGGACAGTCCTTTGGAGTGTGGCCTTCTAGAGCTGTTTTATTTCGGGGTGTCGGCCAGCTAAGTATCACAACAACCTTCTTGGGGTCCATCTTGACCTCATCGATAGATACAATATGACCTAAATATTCTCTCTCTGCTAAACATAGAATTGTCTTGTCTGGGTTAGCATAGAGTTTTGCTTCCTACAAAGTTTCAAAGACTGTCACCAAATGTGACTCATGTTCATGGATACTCTTACTATACACAAGCACATCGTGAATAAAATCTACAATGAACTTTCCCATGTATGATCTTAGTAAACCATTCATTAACATCATAAAAGTAGCAGGAGCATTTGTTAAACCGAAAGGCATAATCAAATACTCATATTGACCAAATCTTGTTCTAAACAAAATTTTAGAAATATCTTCATCTCTTACTCTAATTTAGTGATAACACTTTTTAAATCAATCTTACTAAAGATAGAAGCACCACCTAGAGCATCCAAGAGATCATCAATACGAGGCATATGATATCTATTTTTGGCCTTATGTAGCCTCACATGCCAAATAGTCAAGTTCAAAAAGTGGAGCATTAGGTTGCCTTTGTGCAAGTGATGATTTACTTTAACAAATGTGTGAATAGGCATGAAAAAGGGAGGACTAGGAGCTCTTTTTACCCTCTAAGATGACTAGGGTAGGATTTCAAACACATGATTCGTTGGTGGGGTCACCATGTCAAAATGCCATCAAAGCAAAGTGCATGATGTTGAGAAACCACTTTTTCAGTTCACACACTTCATTTAGGGTTTTGCACTAATATCCCCAAAAAGGGTTAGTGTCCACATTTTGGCCATTTTTTTAGTGGGCACCCACACAATGGTGTTCCACCCTAGATAGCTTATACCTATAAATAGGCAGTCACTTTATTCATTCTTCTAACACTCTCATCACTCTTTAGTCATTCTTCAGCCCTCTTCCTCTATCATCAAACACCCTTCCCTTCTCCCACCGGCCCCTTCCACTACCCTCACACCCCTTCAGTAGGACATTGCGGTTCATGGCTCGTGGTGGCTGCCTTCACCCTTCCTCTTCGTCTTCAGGCATGCTATTCCAGCATCATGCCTTGCACTTGGAGCGTCTTCCACCTAACATCACCATAATATGCTTGGTGTCAACATCCTTCTCCATCAGGATCCACTTTCTCCTATGTTTTTGCAGCGTGGAGATCTTCTCCTTGCCTGGCGTAATCATCTCTAGCTTGGCATCAGCATCATAACCTTTGGCGATAGTCCACATCACTAAGTGTGAGTGATTTCATTACTTATCTATCACATGGGTTGCTCTGGGAGGACCTGCATTTTTGCAGCCTGGCTTCTCCTCCATCACCTGGCATCATTCGTCTATCACAAGGGCTGTTGGGACCTATGTTTTTGCAACTTCGCTCCTCCTCCATCACTTGGTGTCACTCCTCTATCATAGAGGCTACTAGGAATTGCATTTTTGTAGCCCGACTCATCTTCCATTAGTTGCCATCATCATTATCCACCTGGCATGAGCATTTTGTGATCATCTTCCACATCTTCAACGACATTAGAGGGCTATGGTCTGCTCCCTTGATAGCTGTCTTTCACGTTCTAGTGATTATTTCGATAACCTAATTCAAACAAGTAATGCACTTATCTTCTGAGCTTCGGCTCTGCTGTATCATCTTTTCTTCTCATAGCATGATTCAATGTATGATCACTGTCTTCTTCTTATATTTTTGACCTTGGGTTGCAACATCCAACACATGTCTGGTATTGGAATCATATTTTTTTGGTGGTAATCTGATCATTCTATTCATGTACTAGATATCATGCATGCATGCTCTCTCTCTCTCTCTCTCTAAAGTGAGAGCAATGCTATGAAGCTTACCAAGGTTTTACAGACGTGTCTACAAACTTGCTTCTTCGCACCCAATAGCCTTGTGCACATAAAACAATTTTAAAGAAAAGAAAACAAAAAATTATTGGATACACAATGAGTTGACCACCTTTTCACCAACAAACCCCCCCTCTCCCCCCCACATCCCCTTTTTGAAAATGTTTTGAGATTGTTGGTAGTTACTGGGTGCGTACTCTACACTGTCACATTATAGCGCACAAAAGGGCCAATACAATGCTACCAATCTTCCATGTGTAAAAAAAACGTTATAATCAATGACAAGCTAAAGCAGAGAGAAAACAATGGCAAACAAGAACTAACTAGAAGCTACATTTCAAATGGTCCACCAAGCACAAAGCTAGAAGTGTCAAGAAAAGTAAAACTTTTTAGGTTGGCACCTATTGTTCCTTCATGGGTTGTAACCCTATCGGCCCCTATACAAAGAGTAGACAATATAATGTGAACGTGTCTTCAATACTAGTGTTCCACGACCTCAATTGTTGGGTCCAAGGGGGGATGGATGCCTCAACACTCTCCCACAAGGTCTTAAAGATCCCGTAGAGTTGGGATCTATAGCCAAATTGCACTTGATGCATGCAAGTGATCATGATCATTACTTTTAGAAAAATAAGTGCCCAATCCAACAATTGATCTAGCTTGCCAAAAAGTGATTACCAAGAAATTGTTTTTAGGGAATAGCCCATCAAAAAGTAGTTGCTATAAAATACCTTAAAACTCACTATCTTTAATGTGTGTATAGTGTATGAAGTAATGGTGGAAATCTTGTATTGTATTGAGGAGGTTATGGGTTCAAGCCCTTTAAAATTTATCTTTGCTATTTTCTTAAGTTTTTATTTAGTCATGTCTATGTCTACATTTATGCTTAGTTTAAATTTAGTCTATACCTATAGATGCGGGTGTAGATGATGCATCCATGCAACACAAGTATAGGCTAGGTGAAGTCCACAACTATCTTTACACTGATGCTCGGTATATTGTAATATCCTTAGGGGTTAAAATTATACTAATGATAATAAAAATACTTCTCAAGTTGCTACTTGGACTCCCAATCATCAACATCCTCATTGCCATTAATGTCATCACGAGATTTTCAAACTCTTCATTGTCATGGGTAATATCATCGACATATTAGAGTTAACAAGTTGATTATCATCATCATCATCCTTTCCAGATGCCTCAACAAACTATTCCTCATCGAACCCATAAACTCGACATTGAAACTATTTACTCAATGATAATCACGAGAGAGGGATAACAGAGTGATATTGGCAAGAAGATGAGTACATACAAACAATATATAAGCCTTAATGAGAAAGGAAGTAAGGTAATTTCACCCAAGACATTGAAGAACCAAAGGATTTCCAAGCTCCTAATCTTATCAAGTCCTTGTTTGCATTCAAAGCACGGAGAAGCATTGATTCAAAGCTTCAAGACTAGCCAAGACCAAAAAGTCTAGGTTGCACCACAAAATTGTAGAGGTCATGTGAGTGGGACATGTCACAACCTCTAAAAAGCACATGCAAAGTTGGTCCCAAAGCATAGACATATGGGAGCGGGTCAAGAGATCATGCATGCAAACAACATCACTCCAAACCAAACCCATGTTCCTTCTATCATTTTTTTGTTATATTTTAAATTGAACGATCATCATTAAAATAAGTTGAAATAAAGGATGTGCAATCCCCCCTAAAAAGTTAGGACCCCTTGTGGTGCACGGTGAGTTAGTGGGGTAGATTTGTATATTTTTATGACACCCTAGAAGGGCATTTGTAAAGAACTTCTTCTTCGTGATGGGTTTAGATTTGAGTGAGAATGCATTAATCCATAAAAGTAGCTTAATCCATGAATGTAGATTAGGGTAGTAAGCATTAGAAATGCAAGAAATATTCGATAAAAATTAATGAGTACTTTTCCCTTTTTCACGCACTAATAGATTTCTCCAAGTTTAAATAGATACTATGAGGAAGTTTAGGCCACATCCAAATCTCTATTATTGGAACAAGAACAAATCAAAGAAGAATTAGGCCCATAATTTTAAGGGGGGTGTGTGTGTGTGGGATCAAGTTCTTCAAGGACAAGGATTCAAAGTCTACGAAGTGAACCTTTGTCCTTGTTTCATTAAAGTTTCTATTATAAGAAATGTATTATTTCAAATGGAGTAGAAATTAATATGATTTATAGATTCTATGCCACCTACCAATGATGCTATCAAAGTCACTAATTCTTTTTTAAATCCACCTAAGAGACTTAGTTCTTTTGAAACCCCCTAAGGGTTTAATACCAAGAAACTAGGAAAGGAAACTATATAGAGGGAGTTAGACACTTTATCTCTCTTTCTATTGCACGTGAGGAAGTAACTTTAGGAAATTATAAGACCGGAAGTCAATTAGACTTTTCAAGTTGTGATCAAATTGATCATAGCAAAAGAGGTTTGATAAAATTAAACCCAACTCTTCGAATTAAAGGGATTGTGGATCCTTGAAAGAGAAAATTAAACTTGTTGAAAGGACACTGAATCTTATGACCTTAGAGTTATTTACTTGGATACAATTGAAAGGCCGAGGATCACTAAATCTTATGACCTTAGAGTTATTTACTTGGATACAATCGAAAGGCCGAGGGTTAGAATAACCCTACTTACCTCAACTTTACACCAATAATCAAGCAAAACTTGATATTGAGAGGATACTATCTAGAATAAATCCCAAGTGTTTTCAATTGTATCCAAAGACTATTTGATGCATAGGGGATGATGCATTAATGTGATTATTTGTACTTGAACCTATACTAATTTAGGAAATATTTAAAAATTAGGATAAATTCAAAGATGCACTACACCTCCCCTAAGGATAGTTGTAGAAGCTTTCACCAAAGGGTGGTGTTTGTCACTTTGGATGCTAAGACCATCTCCGTGAGTGAGATGTCTCTTCATAGGGAGTATAGTTAACTAGAGGTGGAAAGGGTACTAGAGGGCTCTATCTATAAACCCCTTGCACCTAAAATACTAGTCTAATCCCCTATGAGCCCAAGATGGCTTCCTAGAAGGTCCTAACACTAGCTAAGGGTAGGACTTTGCTAGAAATGCCTATGTGGAAGTCCTATCTTCGACAAATATATTGATGTAAATAAGGCTATATTGCTCAATTTGAATGAAGAATTACTTTTTGTTGAAAGATTGTTTTCAACTTGTCTTTGTGTCCATGATAAGATTATCTTAATTGACCCTATGCTAAGGGGCTAATTAAGAAAGCTCTTTTTCTGTGTTCCATTAACCATGCTAGGTAATTAGGTAACTAAGAACATCCACTTCAAAAGTGAAGTAGAAGGTTGGTAGGGTAGTCCTGATAAGCCAAGAGGTTTCCCACAAATCTTAGGATAGTGGATTAGAACGAGCTCAATATGTGATTGTGCAAGGGAAAATTCTAGAGCCCGATCAATGTAACTTTAGAGGGGGAAAATGAGACTTTGCCTCATGCGCAGAGGGAAGAGAGAGATATAGAAACAAACACAGATGTCTAGATAGAGACAATGGAGGACTACTTTCTTACTACATAACTAATCCTAGATACCAACACATAATTACAAAGTGAAGCTTAATTATGGTGGAAAAAATTGTGCAAGGATCAAGTTGAGTTAGTTGTTATTTGGAAATAACTAAAGTAAGGAGTGTGTAGGAGATATCTTTCCTTGCATATTGCACCATGAAGATGAATGAGTTCTTTACCTTGTGTTAGCAGGGATTGAGCTTAGCAGCTTATTACTCAAATTTTGTTACACTCTAGAAATATGTGCTATCCATGGACAATGTTCAAGAGGTGACCAGGTTTTGTCATGGGTTGACTTTGCCTTGGAATACTTGATACTTGAGTTGAAGCGATGTGACTTACGGACCTTTAGGATGTGTTGCTTCATGTCAAGCCCCTTTACTAAGAGATCCAATCCAAACCAAAGGGTAGAAGATATTGGGGCCAAGGTTCCCCAAATAAAGGACCAGGTACCTTCATACAGCATGAAATTTTAATCCCATAGTAAGAAATAATGATGCTCAATTATACTATCAGTGTAATGAGCCTAGAAATTTTAAGAGGGAGTGCCCAAATTAAACCAAACTTTTCATCGACGACAATTCCGTGGCCAGAAAAAGGGAACAATGGCCAAAGGCAAAGGAAAGATTATGGTAGTTACCTTCAAGGTACAAGAAGAAGATAAACCCACTATGGAGACCAAATTTGAGAAAGAACTATGTATTCTACCCTCAACAAGTGAGGTTTGAATCACCAATGGCCAAATGTAAATAAAAGATTATGGTAGTTACCTTCAAGGTACAAGAAGAAGAGAAACCCACTATGGAGGCCAAAGTTGAGAAATGAACTATGTATGCTACCCTCAACAAGTGAGGTTTGAATCACCAATTTTTGGTAATTCAAACCCCTACAAGCTATCAAGGTTAAAGTTTCAAGATTCTCATTGATTGTGGAAGCAGTCATTAATTTATCTCATCCAAACATGCAAAAAGATTAGAAATAGAAAATGCACCTAGATCCAAGCTTTTGGTAGAATTAGCTAATGGAAAAGAGGCCATTTGTATACAAAACTCTTGAGAAGTGGGATTTGATCTAGGTAGTGAACCTACTAATATGAGGTTCCATGTCATGAATTTAGGTGCATGTGAGTGCCTTCTTCAAATGAACTAGATAATCCCTAGTAATTCCCACATCCATCATGGAAAGGGCCAAGCCACATTCCGAAATGCAAAAGGAATTCAAGTAGCTATGCAAGGCAAAGCTAGAAGACCAAAGCTCCCAACTAGCAAAAGCTTCACATATTATCCAAGGTTTAAGAAAAGGATAAGCTGTCTACCTAATCAAGCTTAACATGTTGGATTGGGATAAAAAGGAAAAAGAAGAATCTTCTTAGATGAAGGAATATTTTGATGTCTTTCTAGCAAAAAGCTTCCTCCTAAAAGGGAAGTTGACCATAAGGTCGAGCTTATTCCAAGAGTTGGACCCATAGCAAAGCAGCCTTATCAATTGTGAACTCCCAAGACCATAGAATTAAAGGAATTGCTAAAGCATATGGACCAAGGATATATTAGACCAAGTAATTCACTATGGAGAGCACAATTCTATTTCAAAAGAAAAAAGATGGTACTCTATCTATGCATAGACTACTACAAGCTAAACAAGGTAATAGTCAAGAACAAATGTCCAATCCTTAGAATCAATAGATTCTTGAAAAGTTTCAAGAAGTAAGGATCTTCTGAAAATTTGATTTAAGATCGGGCTATTACAAGATTAGAATCAAAGAGGAATAAATCCCAAAGATCACCTTCAATGCAAGTATGGACATTATGAGTTCATTGTAATGTCTTTTGTGTTGACTAATGCCCCATCCACTTTCAATAGGATGGTATAAGTCATTTTCAAACCCTATCTTGATAAATTTGTCTTAGCCTTCTTTGATGATATCTCAACTTACTCTAAATAAGAAGTAGATCATGAGGTACATCTTAAGATTGTGCTAGAGGCCTTAAGAACACACAAGCTATATGCTAAAAATAGCAAGTATGCATTCTTCAAAAGGTAGATAGAATACCTTGGATTCAGTGTATATGAGAAAATGATTGCAATGGATCTAGCTAAAGTGGATGTGGTATAGGGTGTTTACCAAGGATGATTCCTTGATAGCTACACCTCTCAAAAACTGATATACTAAAAAAAGCAAGTTTCTATTGTGTGGACTCTGATTGAGCAATCCAATTTCAAGAAACTCATGCAGATCCTAGTAATACCTCCTATCTTGAATCTTCCTTACTTAAATCAATATTTTGAAGTTGTAACAAATGCTAACTCCCTAGCATTGGGTTGTATACTGTGTAGGAAGGTCATGTAATGGCCTACTCTTGAATGAAATTGAAATATGAGAAAAACTATTCTACACATAATTTGGAACTCTCGGTGTAGTGATTCATGCTCTTAAATTATGGAGGCATTATTTGCTTGGAAGAAGTTTACCACAGAGTCTCAAATGGATATTTACTCAGCTAGGTCTAAACAAAATCCCTAGAAACCATTGTGTTGATGCTAAGTAGTCATATCCTCCATATGGCAAAGGAAGAAGCATATAAAGATCCAAAGTACCAATAGATATGAAGGGAAGTTCAAGCTAAGGACCAAAATCCTAAGTTAAAGCTTAGGTATGAGGATTTATCCATTGACAAAGGATTTATCTACTTCAAGATAAGATTTTTCATTCCATCAAGTCAAGATCTCAAGAAGAAAGTAGTTTGGGAAGCACACAACCCCCCATTCTTAGGGCACCTTGGTTACGTTAAGATGCTTAACACCATAGGAAAGAGCTATCATTGGGAAAATCTAAGGGGTGATGTGCTTAATTACATCGATGAGTGTCTAAGCTGCTAGAGGGTGAAAGCTACATGTGTCAAGATGCCTAAAAAACTCCAACCACTTCACATCCCTCAATTGAAATGGGAGTTTATCAGTATGTATTCTGTAGTGGGTTTATCTTCAATACAAGGTGAACACAACTTCATTATGGTCATTGTGGACATGTTGACAAAAATTTATCATCTTCTCCTAGTAAAAAAAAAATGTAAGGCTTCAAATATTGCAAGGCTCTTTGTAAATGAGATTTTTAGGCTCCATGGATTACCCAAGAGGATTGTTAGTGATTGCAGTTCTGTCCTTACATAATGTCTTTGGAAAAGCCTATTTGAAGCCATTGGGATCTAGTCTAGCTTACAATCCCCAAACTGATGGTTAGGTAGAGCAAGTTAATCATGTCATTAAAAGGCTAATTAGGGATAGTAGAGAATCTAAGCAAAGGATCTTTGTTTGAGATGCACAATGATTGTGTGTGTGTGTGTGTGTGTGTGTGTGTGTGTGCATTATACAAGTGACTGGGATGCACAATGATGCATATGTGTACTATTATGTGGGGATGAGTGCATAGTGTGTGTAGTGGAATGCACTATAGGTGTAGATAGATGCACTGTGCACTATGATAGTGAGTTAATGACTGCACAATGTGTATGTTTGTGCATGAACAAATGCACACATAGAGGTGTGTCTCCAAGGCTCCTACCTTCTATCTCACTTTCCATTATCCTTTCTACCTAGTAGATTGGATTTGGGTTGTAGAGAGGGGAGTGAGACTCATGGGTGTACACTTGTACGTGATGTGTTGAGGTGTATCAATGTACTTGTGTGTGTGTGTGTGTGTGTGTGACAGATGGATGCACAAGGTAATAGTGGATGGATGCACTATGTGTAGGCAGATACACACAATGGGTGAATGTAAATTGTAGTGGATACATGGGGTGTGGCACACGAATGCCACATATGGTACCCTTTTCTTGCTTTGCTCCCCAACAATCCTGCCTTTTAATAGGTTGGATTTAAGTTTGTGGAGGAAAATGGTCTCCAGATGTACCTGGGTGTCTATGCACTTTTATGTATGCAACAATCTATTATGAAGCAATTGTGTGTGTGTGTGTGTGTGTGTGGGTGTATGGTACAATGTGTGTCACAATGGGGTGCATCATTGAAAGTGTGCATGATGCATCATCACATGTGTATTTGTGGTGTGACAAGTGTGCACAAGGTATTTAATGTGTTGCATTTTTCTTTAACATGGAGATTGAGACATACCAATGTGATATATGTGTGCCCACATACACATACATGTGACAATGGTGCATTCAAGCCTCATCCTATCTTGCCATTCCTACAAATCTTTCCCCCCAATAGTAGGGTAGATGCACACACATTAAATCCATCCTTTTCAATGAATGCACCTAGATCTAGATTGCTACACATGCTACATTTAATAGCCACCCATGTGCAAAGCACAGGGTGTTAGGGGACTCTCCTTTTTGCAGTGCATTTCTTCCCCAATAAGAGTGGATAGAGTCATGTGTGGTTTTTTGGAGGTCCTTCTTGCTAGCATGTGCACCCCACTCAATATAATTAATACCCTATGGGGTGGTTTTAGTGCATACTTGTTGTGTGGAGACCATCGTTCTTGTAACAAACTAGCTGCTCTCATTCCTGACCACAACTCTTTCTTCTCTACAATGGTTCTTCCTTATTTGCTAGTGGTGTGTGTGATAGCATGTGGTGGATCAAACACAGGGATGCAGAGGAAGAGAATGGTGGTAGTGTCAGAGATGGAGGTAATGTAGGTGATGGAGGGGAACCGACATGGGTGAAGGTAACAGGATAAGAGAAGGAGGCAACAAGTTAAGAAGATGATAATCTTGTTGATGCTCAGATTGATGAAGAATGCTCTAATAGAGATGGCAAAGATGAAGATGAGCCTAGTGCCAAAGATGAAGACAAAGATGATGTAGATAATCAAGCTGTACACAATAAAAAGAAAGATGAGGAAATCTATGTAGGAGGTGTTCATGAATATGCTACTCGTGAACATTAGAGATAGAAGGTGCAAACTAATGTTGGAGATATTGATTATGATATTGTCCATAATTTGCTAGAGATGAAGGGGCATCATAATAGCCATAATCTATGCATTAGAAGATACTAGCTTTGCTATCCATAAATAGTAAGAGAAACAACTACAATCTATTGATGATGATGATGACAATTTGTTGCCCACAAATAACAACAGGCAGCACCTCTCCAACAAGTAGCAACCGATGATGGTTTTAATGCACGACAAGAGGTTGATCATACTGCCTATGAACAATAGCAGATGATGGTGCAAATTGTTGGATATTATGATGATAATCATGTTTCTTAGACTTCCCACAAACAACACTAATAATAGCTACAATCTATTAGATGAGATGTTGATGCTAATGATGACTTTGTTGTCCACGATTTGCAACAAGAGCAACATGAGATGATCACTGAAAATATTGATAAATTTGTTGTCCCACAATTTGGCAATAGGAGATGTTGAGTTCAAATAGGAGGGGCATCAATATCACAAGTAGTAGATGAGAATAAAGATGATGATGATCTCATCATAAGGTCAAAGTTTGAGAGAACTATGCTAAACTAGGAGTGGGGTTGCTAAGAGCAACTGATGCTTTTTTTTCTCCACTCATTCTTTCATGTTTCTTTTCTTTGATATGTTCAATTCCTAAATGCAAAAGAAATCCCACAAAAGTAATCCCACAAAAGCAGGCATCCTATGCTCTTTAATCTTCAATACACACAGGGTACCTTCATTTCACTTTAAGGCAATTAAAATCAACGTGGTTACCCCGACCCACGGTATTGAAATTGGAAATTGGTGAACTACCATCCTACCATAATTCCAATCATCACTCATGTGCCCAAAATCTCAATCATAAACCCAAATGTACATTTAAACATGAACACAAATCTAACTACTTGGAGATGTTTCAGAGTTGGTGTGAGTGTCCTCTCTTATTCTGTAACCATGAACCATGTAACCAACTTCAAGGTCAATGTGCCCTTTATCTTGAAAATGGAACCAGAAAGTTAGGCTTCAAAGGCTCACACCCTCTATGACCTTTGTCATGCGAGAAGAAAGAATGGTAAGATATGAGAGAGTGTGAGAAGAGATGGAGGCTTCACCCTCTTGGTCCCTCATCCTCACTCTCACTCTCTTGCTCTCAACTCATCTCTCTCCCATAGCACAAATTAGGAAGGCAAAAACCAAAAATTGACACACACATGAATAGCCATTTTCATTCTTTTTCAATATTTTTATACAAAAAAGTAGGGCTGGGTTTTCCCCAACACCCTTGGACATCTTGCCCATGTTTTAGACCAAAGATCGGCCTTCTCCCCTTGTATGCCCTTAGATCCATATTTCTATGCTAATTGCTAGCAATTGTAATTACAAGTTGCATAGGAGGGAGCCCGAATCTTGTGTACAACAAATGATTTCTTGTCTCAAAGCATAATTTAAAAAAAAAAAGAGGCTTTCACGTCCTTCTCTTTCTTCATGTCTTTGTGCCTTCAAACTAGTTAACATTTCTTAATCTTGCTTATAGATGTAGGCTTCTTAGCATGTGACTTCTTAGCAGCCAGCTTCTTGGCTATAGAAGCTTCTTGGTTGCCATTAGTGTAACGTGCCCGCCTGAGTTGCTTACTTGGTGGTATGTTCTTAGTAGCCCATCAAGAGATGTCCTAGAAAATGCCATTTGGGATTTTGATGAAAAACCCTCGTTTGCTAACTAGGATCGCTTGAGTCTACCTCATAGTAGAAGTTTTGGCTGTTCCCATGAGTATCAACCTGAGTTTTTTTGGTCAAATCAACTACTAATGGTTGATTAGTGTTGGTGGTTTGAGTTTCCATCCCTTATAAAATTTGCTAACTGAAACGGGCTTGCGTTGTGCTAGGTTCAAAGAGAACAGGAGACGAAGGGGAATGAGGCACTTTGATCCCTTCTTTCCATGGTTCTAAAGTGATGTAAATTTGGCTTTCTGATTTCTAATGGCCCATCAAAAATATGATTTCTATTCCTTCTTAGGAAAGCTCTCCGCTTACCAACATCACCCAGCCATAGGTCTAGATCTGTTTGGGGTACATTTTGTCACTTTCCTCGAGGGAGTATTTTTAGTTTCCTAATTACCTACCACCTTAGATTCAACATATAAAAAGAGCTTCTTTGAGTTATCTCGTGATACAAATTCATTACACACCTTTAATTCATGACAAAAAAAAAAGTAAAGCAATCCCTTCTCAATATTTGCTTTAAGACAAATAATGTTTTTCAATGTTTTCTAATCTAACTAGAATGATATCAACCCAAAGGTATTATTCTCTCCAAGTGTGGGAGCCTTCGCTCAACCGCCAAGACCCACGGACCACTTATTGCTTCAAGCATTTCAAGTGAGCTCTAATGGCTATCTCTCACCTAGCCGACGCGCCGTCGATCCTATGAATGTAGTCAGCTTACCTTGATGCCGATGTGAGTAGCCTCCTCCCTCACACACCTCGGTAGCTCCACGATTCTTGATGCTAGCTCAAGCATCCTCAAGCCTCCTCCATCCCCAAGCTCCGTCCTCCATAGCCGTGCGCGTGAGAAAAGAGAAGAGAAGAAGAGAAGAGAAGAGAAGAGAAGAGAAGAAGAGAAGAAGAGAAGAGGAGATGGTGAAGAGCTTCACCCTCTTGATCCCTCACTCCCACACACTCACTCCCTCACACTCTCACACTCCCTCTCTCAAGAGCACACACAAGCAAGAAGAAGAGAAGAAGAGAAGAAGAGAAGAAGAAGAGAGCTCTTGTTAGCCACACACCAAAGAATGAGTTTCCATTCACTTTTTGAATTTTATATATACAAACCTAAAATCCCATGGGCACCTATCCCCTTTTTTACATGACCGGCCATTATGGCAAGGTCTCTTTTCCATTTCCCTCTTCTAGCATTATGCCTTTAGCCTACACGCGTCTAATATTTTACAATTGGCACAGGAGGGAGCCTGGCGCCCTTTTACAAGAGTTTTCCAAGTTTTTGAGGTGCCTTTCATTTAAAATTGCACTTTTTGTCCCGGCTTAGCTTTAGCGGTCGCCTGCGTATCTTTGCTCTTTTTCTGTGCTTTTTTTGCTTTTTCCTTTATTTTCTGCCATCTTGAATCGCAGTTAACGTTACCCCCCTCCTAGACGGGTACCAATCCCATGTCACTTTTGTGTTGTTGTAGAGTGGTAGGCAGTTGGAGAAATGATGATGTAAAGGGGAGGGCCATGTGGAGATTCAGGTGCTCGTGGAAGTTGAGGAATGATGGTTGTCGGAGAATTCAAATGGATAGCAAGTGGTTGAGGAGGCCTCCAAAGTTGGTGGTTTATTGCTTTCTATGATGCTTGGCAGGAGAAGGTGCTATGCTCTACCTAAGGGGAGTGTCTACTGTACCGTGTTAGTGTACTGTGCTCGTGCTAGTGGAATGGGGAGGTGGGTCTAACCGCAGGCAAGCCTAGGTGATGTCCAACACTTGAGGATCCCATTTGTGCCGAAGGAGGTGCGGTGCAAGTGGCTTAGGGCGACAGGTCTAACCATAGGTGAGTGTTACCTCCCTAGGTATGTCCTGCCCTTGATGTTCCCTAAGGGTGAAGTGGGGGAGAAAAAGGGATTAGGGGGTTAGGAGAGGAGCCGGCCGACCGAAGCCACCGGGCACACCTAACTTGAGAACCCCTAGGTGTAGTGATAGTGCTTACGTGGTGATTGAGTGCTTCTACAAGTGAGTGCTTGTGTTGTCATGCTTTCTTCTTTGCCTTTCTTTCTTAGCTTTTCTCTTTATATACGTTCTTTGCTTCTTCTTTTTTTTTGGTTGTTAATAAGGGAAGAAGTTACAGAGGAGGATATGGCTACTGTTGCTCACTCTGATCATGTTGGGAAGGAGGTTGGGGTTTGCGGGATCTATTAAGGAAGGGTTGGGTTTGTAGATACCTACGTAGATCGAGGCAGGTTTGGAGTGTGGTGGTGGAGAGGAAGGGATGATTACAAGTCGAAAATCGGCTGTCACTCATATCCTCTAAAAGGGCTAGGCAAAACAAGGGTAGAAGCGTGGCTCGCATCATGAGACGGGCCATGGCACAGCTATCAATCATGTTAGGATCGAAGAAGGGGGAGGTAAGTTGCGCTCTTGCGGAGTGGGATCTATCCTAAGGAGAATTCTAAGTAGGCGAAGGTAATTACAAGTGGTGATACATGCTAGGTTAGGGCAAGAGGAGAATGTGTCTAGGAAGTGTACAATGGCATTACATAGATCGCTAGGGGTGAAGGTAAGAGCATCCTCGTAATTTGTACAATTAGGGTTGTAGATGATTGGGAAATCATACCTTCCATGGGCACTTGGGTCAAAATCAACTCCAATCCTCCGAGGGTACGGCATGTGAGTGGGATCATTACGCTCGGAGGGGAGTGCATTGCAAAATGTCATCCAAGTGTCCATATTCATCAAACATAGCCTTCTCCTCCATAGAGGCTGGCTTTTGAATCCTGGCACAGATCTTGGCGGTCTGAATACCTTGTTCTGCCAATATTTGTTGTCTACATTGCTCCATGTAGTCGGATGCTACTCTCTTTCCAGCAACCACCTATCTCTTAGCCTTCCAGTGACACCTATGACTTCATCCACCACTTTAATGGGTAAAACTCTTCTTAAGTTCATGGGGAAGTTGAAAGCGAAGTCATAGGGTTGTCTATTCAGCTCCTGCTACTCCTAGGTGGTGATGTCTGCTTGGAAGCGTGTAGGGCACTCTTTTAGGGTGGCCGGAATTGGCACTACGGGCGGCCGCTATCATTGGTTGGCTGAGCTCTCTGTCTAGCCACGACCTCTTCAATAAGCTTCCTCTACCTTTCTTCTTGAGCAGCTGCTCTCTTTGCAGATGGGTCAGTGGGTAGCTGGTCTTCTGGTGGTGGCGAAGGGGGTGGATGGACAACCTCCTCCTCTTGAGGCCCCATTTCAAAATTGAAGTCGGTCTCATCCCCCTCTTGGCGTTGCTCTTGCTGCACTGCCTCTACTGTGAATCCCAATGAGTCTATCTCCTGGGGAGATAGCCCTGCCTCTAGTAGTAAATTATGTTGTTCTTCTAGGCTTGGGCTAGCTCTTGTCATTCGAGCCGACAGCTGTAGTCCTGATTTTAGTGCTCTGCGTGCCATGCCTAGTTTCTTGTAGGCTATTTCCACGATCTCATTGTCTTTTGGCACTGTTACCACCAGATGAAAGCACATTGTTGAGCATTGAAGCTCATGGAGACGACATCTGCCCTGTTTTCTGCCATCAATTTATCTTTCTCCAGCTGTCCTAGGCGTTGGGTGAGAGTCTTCACCCACCTTTCATTGTGAGCGGCCCACTCCTCAGCCCTCTTTCTCATATCCTCCAGACTCTCGCCTTGCCTTTGAGCCAACACTGTCAGTCGTCGCTGCTCTTGGTCTTGTATGTCCTTCTTCAGCTGTACCTATTTCTCTTGCTCCGCACTTAGCTCTTGTTTTAACTTTTCTATCTCTTGCCCATACCTACGAGCTCTCTCTTCTCGTACCACTTCCAGGTTATTCGCAGCCTTATGGATCTTCTCCCCTTGGGCTTGAAGATCCTCGCAAAATCCTACAAGTTCATCATTTCGCTGTCTGAAAGATGCCATGACCTCGGAATTTTCACTGGGCTTGGTCTCATACTCGTCGGCCTCCGCATCCTCCTTTTCCTGGAGCTGCCCTTTCAGCTCATGTAGTTCTCTTTGAGCTACGGCTAGCTGCCTCGTTGTTTCCAGCTGGAAGGTAGCTCTAGCCTTTTTCTCAACTTCCAACTCAACAGCCGCTGCTTTCTTCTCTTCCTTCTCTTTTCCAGCTGAGCTAGCAGCTGCTTCACGTATTCATCATATTCTTGTGCTGGCATGTCTGTTGTGGGGACGGAGGTGGTGGAAGTTTCTGTTTTTTGTCTCTTTGGGTTCCTTTGCGACTCTGCATCAGCAGCTATAGGTCTCTTAGTTCTGGGTGCAGAGGGCGTGACCTCTCCTCCTCATTGGCCCATCTGCTTGTCAACCAAAAACTACACCCACTCCAAGACATTGCTAAGATTGACCTTGGGAGTGGAGCCTTGGGTGGCGGTGGTAGTGGGCATTTTCATGATGAGAGTGGCTGGTGTGGTAGGTACAAAGAGAGGGGGACTTGGCACCATTGGTTCTTTGCCTTTTCCTTTTGATGGGGGTGGGGGTGTGATTTCCGGCACACTGGTACTGGAACCAGTCTGTTCTGCGTGGGCTCTTTGCGCCCTCCTCATCTCTTTTATGTTGCTCCTCAATGGAGCAACGGATGGCCAGCGCTATTTCTTCCTCTTCCTTTCTTCTCAACTCCTCTTCAGTCTTCTTCCTCTTATCCTCTGCCTTCTTGTTGAGATATCGCACTCCACTCGTGATATGCCAGGGTGACCGTTGTGCATTTATGTCACCGACTTGTCAGTTTGTAGATGCGGTTGGTACACCGCCCATGAATAATAGTTAGATGATAGCTATCCTTATCTACTCTAGTTCGTGGCTCAGTTAGTATGCCACCTTAGTTAGTTGAGTTTGGTTTGAGACCCATATATAGGGTTCTTCTATTTCTATGTACTTGAGTTCTTTTGGCTTACACAACTAAGAAGAGGAAAACTATTTTCAACCTCTACCCTTGTGTGTATTCCCCCATTGTGCAAACAAGAAAGCTACATGTGAGACTCCTTCTTTCTCTCCCACAATCTTGACATGGTATCAGAGCCTTGTTCGTGGTAAGGAGCTCAAGAACGCAAGCCAAGTTCGCGGTATTCTGGTAAGAGGACCAGTGTTGCTTTCATTCTTCTGTTTTGGGAGCCAGTCTCTGCAGGTAGCACAGCTGGAAAGTGCAAGAGTGCATTGTCTCAGATTGAGACGCCCTTCGCGGTGTAGCAAGAGGGCAGTATATGCTGCAGACTTGGGCTTTAGCCCTCAGTTGCTCTGTTTTTTTTATTTGAGGCCATTTCGGGGCCTGTTTTGGAGGAGGAAGTTTTCTGCACGCACTCAGGAAAAGGCCCTATTTTATGCTGTGTGACCACTATTCTATAAGTCGGTGAAAAGTTACTGTAGAAATTGCATCGTATGCCTGTGCAACGCAGAGACATTGGGAGTTATAAAATTATCCTTGTTGCCTGTTGATGCAAAATCGTCACTAGGAAGTGACTGTGTGGTCAAATACCACTTTCGTCAGTTTTGCAGATTTGCCCTTGTGAGGCTGAAGCTGTGTTCTTTGCAGTGATAGAATTTTTTGCAGCGTTCTGTAATGGCGTCTGATTCTCTTTCACAGATTGTCAATGAAAAGCTTGACAAGAACAACTTCCAAGCATGGAAGTTTAGAATGACGAATTTCCTTATGGGAAAAGGATATTGGGAATTCGCTGTAGGAAATGAAGAAGAACCAGTTCTTCCTGATGTTCTCAATCAACAGCAAATGCAGGCATTTAAAGCATGGCATGAGAGAGCCAGGAAAGTTATGTACTGGCTGTCTATCAGCATTTCAGACTTTATGATTGTGCATATTCAAGATGCAAGTATGCCAAAGGAGGCATGGGATACTTTGTCAAAAATGTATAGCACAAATACGCAAGACAAGAAAATGCAGCTCAACCAAGAGTTGCACAATGTGCAAAGAGAAAGTATGAGCATCAATGACTACCACATGAAGGTGAAGAAGATTGCAGATGCACTTGCTTCCATTGGGTCACCAGTGGAAGATGATGATTTAGTTTCTGTGACCTTGAATGGTCTAGGAAAGGATTATGCACAGTTGCGAACATCCATTTCCGTCCGTGAAAGATTTCCTGATTTTGAGGAGTTGATTGCTCTTCTAATTTCTGAGGAACAGAGAAATGGTGGTGCATCTTCTTTAGGAGGAACTTCAAAAGAAGCTGTCTTCTACTCAAATGTTGGAAGAGGTAGAGGTAGAGGTAGAGGAGGCCGATCTGGAGGCCGTGGTAGAAATCAGAATATGTAGCAAACTCAAGAAAACTAGTCCTATGGAGGAGGACGTGGTAACTCTAGAGGCAGGGGGAGCCAAAGAGGTCGTGGTGGATGGCAAAGAGGGAAAAATGCAAACAGCAATGTTGAATGCTACTACTGTGGTAAAATGGGTCATATGGCTAAAGACTGCTATAAAAAGCAGAATGACATCATGAATGGAAAACTGCAACAAGGGAATTATGCATCTTCTAGTAAACAGGGTGATGACAGAAATGAGCATTTGTTTATGGTGCAACACATGATCAATTCTGTGACAAGTGCAGAAGAAAGTAACGATGTGTGGTATGTTGACTCAAGTGCATCAAACCACATGATAGGTCATGCAGAATGGATGCAGGATGCAAGGAAAATGGAAAAACCAGGATTTGTGGAGACTGGTGATGATACTGCACATCCTATTGTGCAGATTGGAAAAATTCCTTTGTCTATGCAGGATGGGAAAAAAAAATACCTATCCGATGTATTTCATGTCTCGAATATCACCAAGAATCTGGTTTCTGTTGGTCAAATGGTTGAGCAGCGCTTGCAGGTCAGATTTAATCCTCATGGATGCTTTGTTGAGGATATGAAAAATAAAGGTCACTTGATAGCAAAAGGAAAGAAGAAGGGCAGAATGTTTACGTTGGATGCAGACATGCCTGAATTGAGTGCAATAATGTTTGCACATGGGACTGGCATAGTTGCAGATATTGATATCTGGCATAAACGCATTGGTCATGTTAATGTACAGTGACTTAAATCAATGCAGGCCCAAAATATTGTTGCAGGATTGCCTAAATTCAAGGTTGCAGAAATGCATAAGGTATGTGAAGCCTGTCAATTTGGAAAACATGCAAGGAAACCATTTCCTAGACATGTTCAAGAGAGTAAGAAGCCATTGGAATTAATCCACTTTGATGTGTGGACTACTAAAGCTGCATCTCTTGGAGGCTGTCATTATTTTGTCACTTTTATTGATGACTATAGCAAAAAAGTTTGGGTGTATTTTATGAAAAAGAAAAGTGAAGTTTTTGGGCATTTCAAAACTCTTAAAGCTATGGTTGAAAAAGAAACAAGCCTGCAAATAAAATGCCTAAGGTCAGATGGAGGGGGAGAGTACCTCTCAAATGAGTTTGCAAGGTTCCTGCAGGAGCATGGCATAAAGCAGCAATATTCATGCAGTCATACCCCTCAACAAAATGGAATTGCAGAAAGGAAAAACATGCATATTGGAGAGGTATCTTGTGCCATGCTCAATAAAAAAGACTTGCCATATTTTTACTGGGCTGAAGCAGTTGCTACAACAGTCTACATAATGAACATGACTCCCACTGCAGCAATACATGGGATGACTCTAGAGGAGAGGTATACTAGTAGGAAACCATATATTTCTCATTTGAAGTTTTTTGGTTGCATTGTCTATGTTCATGTGCCAGATGAGTTGAGATGCAAGTTGGATCCAAAAGCTAAGAAGTGCATCTTTATTGGTTACTCTCTGCAGCAGCAGAAAGGGTATAGATGCTATAACCCTTCTACTTGTAAGTTTACAGTGAGCAGAGATGTTTTTTATGAGATGAGTAGCTGGTATAAACCAGTAAATGTGATTGATGATGTAGATGCACAAAATGGTAATGTTGCACAGAATTCACAGCAGCAGTCACAAAATATTAGTGGACCTGGAGTGTCCTCTAGCAGTGGTTCACATTCTTCGCCATGGACAGGCAGATTGAGATCAGGAGAATCTCCTCAAAACAATGCAGATAGTGGTATGTAGGTTTCACGAAAAGGAAAAGAGAAGGTAGATCAGCCCATGTTTGATGTGAATGCAGGTCACTCTTATGTGGATGGTGAATCCAATGGCTCAGAATAGAGCATTGATGATGAGTTGGGTATTCCTTCTATTGCTACACCTGGAGTAAGGAAGACCAGGGATGTTTTGAGAGCACTTGGGAGTGAACCTACTTTGTGCAGGTCTACCAGAGCTAGGTATCCTATGGATAGGCTGAAATATGATGGATTTACAGCCATTCACTATCCCTATATGGTCAAAGTGATACAGGAACCAGAACCCACTTCTTTTGAGCAAGCCATGGGAAAAGAAAAATGGGAGAAAGCCATGGATGAAGAAATGGATGCCTTGGAAGCAAATGCTATATGGAAATTGGTACCTTTGCCTAAAGATAAGAATGCAATTGGTTGTAAGTGGGTTTATAAGGTGAAGCACAATGCAAATGGTTCTATGAACAGATACAAGGAAAGATTAGTAGTCAAGGGGTATGCACAAACATATGGCATTGATTATGAAGAAACATTCAGTCCGATTGCAAGGATGGTAACCGTAAGAGCAGTCATTGCTATGGCTGCATCAAAGGAATGGTCTTTACATAAGATGGATATAAAGAATGCCTTCTTGCATGGTGATTTACAAGAAGAGGTCTATATGGAGCAGCCACCAGGTTATGTGCATGCTGTTCATCCTGAGTTTGTTTGCAGGTTGAAGAAAGCCTTGTATGGCTTGAAGCAAGCACCTAGAGCATGGTATGACAAGATAGGACAATATCTTGTCACTATTGGCTTTCAGATTTCCAAAGCATATTTCTCACTTTATATGAGAAAAACAGAGAAAGGTATTATGCTGCTTGTCAATTATGTTGATGATTTGATTATCATAGGTGATAGTGGTGAAGATATCCTTCATATGAAAATGCTATTGAAGCAGAAGTTTGAGATGAAGGATTTGAAAGAGCTGCTTTATTTCATGGGCATTGAGGTGATTAGATCACCAAGTGGGATATGGCTCTTGTAGAGGCAGTATGGATTGGACATGCTGTCCAAATATGGGATGACAGGCTGTAAGCCTATTTCAATTCCTTTGGAGTAGAATGTGAAGCTGAGCATAGATGCAGGTGAGCATCTCGAATTCCCTACTATGTACAGATGCATAGTAGGAAGTTTGATTTATATGACTATTACCAGGCCAGATTTGAGCTATGCTGTTGGATTGGTAAGTTAGTTTATGCAGGCTCCAAGGATACCGCATTTGGATGCGGCTAGACACATACTCAGGTATGTGAAGTCCACATTGTAGTATGGACTATTTTATGAGACTGGGGTTCAAATACAGTTGCATGGATACACTAATGCTGATTGGGCTGGTAGTATTTCTGATAGACGATCTACCAGTGGATATGTGTTCTCTTTTGGGAGTGCTGCAGTCACTTGTAGCAGCAAGAAACAACCTACAATTGCCTTGTCGAGCACAGAGGTTGAGTACAAGGGTGCAGCAATGGCTGCATGTGAGGTAGCTTGGTTGCATAAGCTACTTTATGATATGCATCAGCCTACAGATGGGCCAGTTGTCATTTATTGTGACAACATGAGCAGTATACACTTGGAAAATAACCCAGTCTATCATGCTAGAACAAAGCACATTGAGGTGCATTATCACTATGTGTGGGAGAGGGTTTTACAAGGTCTTATTGATCTAGTTTATGTCAGCACAGAGGATCAGGAAGCTGACATATTTACGAAGGCATTGGGCGCAGAGAAGTTACGCAAGTTCAGAGAACTACTTGGTGTGCAGGAATTGGGATTGAGCTCGAGGGGGAGTGTTGAGATATCGAGCTCCACTCGTGATATGCCAGGGTGACCATTGTGTATTTATGTCACCAACTTGTCAGTTTACAGATGCGGTTGGTACACCGCCCATGAATAATAGCTAGATGACAGCTATCCTTATCTACTCTAGTTCATGGCTCAGTTAGTATGCCACCTTAGTTAGTTGAGTTTGGTTTGAGACCCATATATAGGGTTCTTCTATTTCTATGTACTTGAGTTCTTTTGGCTTATACAACTAAGAAGAGGAAAACTGTTTTAGCCTCCACCCTTGTGTGTATTCCCCCATTGTGCAAGCAAGAAAGCTACAAGTGAGACTCCTTCCTTCTCTCCCACAATCTTGACACTTCTTTGATTCCATCTCAGCTAATCTTGCCTCCTCTTGCTTCTTCTTTTTTCTCTCCTCCTCATCCCTGAGCGACTCCCTCCAAGCCCTCTCTAGATCTTTTTTTTCTTTTTTCTTGTGCTCTTCTTTCCTCTTTCCATGCAGGGCTTTCGTTCTTTGTTCTGTGTGCCTCTGTGGGCTACCCTAGGACTCTGCCTCTTCGTCTTTGTCAGCCTCTGTTTCATCTGAAGACCTGTGCTATTCTTCTGTGTGAGGTGGGGGGTGTGATGGTGACTCGTTACTTCCTTCTTCGTCTCCCTTCTTATCTTCTTCTTTCCGTCCTTGCCCTAGTGCTTCTCAAATTATGGCAGTAAGGACGTCTCCAAACCCTATGGTTGAGGCCTTGGAGGACGATGCCTTGCGTTTTGATTGGGACGATGGGGATTCTCCTCCAGCGGCTCTTCCTCCCGTTGCTAGAGCCTTAGCTGAAGCCTCTATGGTTCTCCTCACAAACCCGTTCAGGTTTACCTCGTCCAGTGATTGTGCTGCAATGCTGTCGAGCAGAGGCACGTTGATCCTGCTCATTATGATGTTGTACCTCTGGCTCGAGAACAAAGTGTGCATCATTTTTGCTTGCAACTGGATATCTGGGTTTGGGATGTCTGCCAAGCTAGTCCCATCGTTGGTATGGACCTTCACCTTGTCCATTCCCAACATGGTGTAGACGTCCCTCTTCGGCTTTCTTTCCACTTTAGTTGGCAGGCCCAATGCCCTCTCCACCAATTTCGGGGTCTGCTCAATTTATACTTGCCGGGTGGCTTCATTCTCGCACACCGTGATGGTGCCTCTGTTTTTGTTAAAGGTGCGCAAAAAGTTGGCGCACTGGGTGCAGTCCACCCTCTGGCACTCTGCTTCTAGGTATTTCTGTAGATGGCATTGGTCTATAATGTGGTGCACTACCGGCTCTTCGATGGCCACATCTTCAAGGTTGAAGATGTGACGGAACTTCAACTAGCTAAAGGCTCTAGTCTCCACCGTGAGCCCGTACTTTGCTTGCTCCTCCTCTGAGAAGGGGAGCTTGCCAGCCTTGTCCTGGCTTGCCATGATAGATGCCTGCAAGTTCAACCATTTCCACTATTAGTGCTTTTTGACAAGTAACTTGCTCAAAGAAGAAAAGCGTAGCAGATTTTATTAATTTGAAATATTTTGGGTATAGCCTTAACTTTTCTTTTCAGACTTTTACTATTATATTTTACCATTGCATTTCAACTTTTATTGACATTTCATACTTGGTTCACTTTTTAAATTTCACGTTACCCCCTCCCCCTTTGGAACGAGAAGAATCCATCCCAGGATTGTGTTAGCTATATATAGTCTATCTATATATAGCGTCGTCTATATATATGTTAGCTATATATAGTCTGTCTATATATAGCACCGTCTATATATAGCGCCCCATGTCCCCTCTATATATTCCCATCATGTGTGCTCAGTTGACACACTTCTTGGGTTCCACTTCCGATGTCTCATATCTCTCTTCACCTCTCTCTTCCTCTGTTCCTCGTCTCCCTCGCGCATTGTTCAATATGGTATCAGAGCATACTGCCAACCCCTCAGTACACTTCCATGGCCGTTATTCCCCTTGCAGTCTGCACAGATTCCTTGGCCTTCTCCTCTTTTTCCTCCAGGTGGTTGTTTTCCTTCTCTTCTTTGACCCCCTGCTCTGTAGTCTGAGGCGCCGGTTTATCGCAGTCTTCATTCTCATGAGTAGGTCAGAGCTGTGCTTCTTTGCAAATTCTTGGCGAGCTTTCTCGATGGCATGGCACTCTGTAGGTGAGCCAACATCACGATCAAATTCCCATGTCTGCCGTCCGACATGATCATTGAGCGTGTGAAGCCAAGGCCCAGAGCTATCAGCAATCTTCAAGTGCCACATCGAGAAGGCTAAATTAATGCCTGATTAGCTTGCAGCTTCGATTTTGGCTGACTGTGCTAGAGTTGAGGCTTTGCCTTATCTACGTCTGTCTTTCTGCGAGCAAAGGATTTCTCTATTTTTTTTTTAATCCCTTTCTGTTGGAATAGGGGAGAGACAGATAGACATGGTGATCAAAGGCTCATCGCCAGACCCATCGCCTCTGTTGCAGACAAGGGTTATGCAAGCGGTGGAGGAGGGGGTTGGTTTTGCCTATATGTACCAGGAGGATGAGGCGGTCTACCAGGACCGGCATTTTGATACAGAGAAGAAGCCATTACTGTTCAATTTGATGCTTCAGAAGAATCAAAATTTTGGTAAATCTCTTCGCATGCTTATGTAAGCTGCACCAACAATTCAAAAACTATGCAGAGTGCCAAAACACCATCATATACTTCCGTTCCATCTATGGTCATGAAAGCTGTCTGTTGAGAGAGGACCTGACTCTGCTCTGACAAAGATGAAACCACGGTCATGAAAGTTGTTTGCTGAGAGAGGACCTGACTTTGCTCTGAAAAAGATGAAAGCAATGACGTGAGAGAGGCAAGCTGCTTTTCTTTCAAGCCCTTGCTTTTCTTTCGAGCCCACTTGGGGTCTGAGTAGTAGTTATAGGACAGGCAGAAACTCACGAGCGGTGTTGATTGGGACTCCTCCCCCTCCGTCTTCATGGCCTCCAGCCCCTTTGTCACTAGGTCCCTCCCTCAGGCACATGAAGTGGCAGAGAAGGCACAGGCTCCGCAGCCTCCCCATCCTAGGGTCTATCAAGCCTCCTAGGGGCAAAGGGAGAAATCTTCTCTCGGAATCTAACTGGAGCAACCTTCGGAATCTCCGTGTACTCCACCGGAAGGCAAAGGGCAATTCTGAGTGATCTGGGACCTTGGTTGTGAGGTGTTCAAACTGCATGGGACCAAGAAATTCCTCATTGCTAAGATTGTGCTCAAGCGCAAGGCCTACGCTGAGCCTGTTGCTGCATAGTTCTCCTATTATTGAGAGGTAGGGTAGACAATTGTTTATGGGAGGGTTTGTTGTTGTGGCATATTTTCAGATATCTTCCTTCACGGTAGACCATCACAATATAGGCTATGGTTGCTGTGCCATGCCTTGCCTTTGATGTGGGACAAGCACATAGCTGGGGAAAGGATATCTTCTTGTTTGTTATGGCAAGACCAAAGATGCAATGCAACGAATCAGATTGCGACTTGTGGAGATAATACCATCTTTGTTTCCCAGTGAAACTAAGAAGATTGTTAATGATGTTGAACGTGAGGTCCTTGATAATTCTGAGGCAGCCTCAGGAGGTCCTTGATAATTCTGAGGCAGCCTCAGGTCAAAGCTCTCCTCAAACTGTCAAACATCAAGTCGAAAACCACAATAGGGGTGTTACAACCTCAGCAGCATCTGCTGTTTCAAGATCCTCAAAATCATCATCACGCACCACACTCCATTTCAAACTTGGAGAACTTTTTTTTTGCATCAATTGAAGGACTTCTTCGAGTTGGTGTCCAAACCTGCATGGATGGGGCAACAAGCTTGCAAATGAGTTGGTTACCTTTGAAGAAAAGGAAAGGTGGACCATTCGGGCTCAAGAATCTTGGAAACACTTGCTGCCTCAATAGTGTCCTGCAATGCCTTGTTGATATTGCGATGCTTCGTAAGGATCATCCTCGTTCGTTATTCCATTGATGAGTGTCTATATTCTAGCTGATGATACATTGTTTCGTTTATATCCTTTCCAGCTGATGAGCGTCTATATTCCAGCTGATGATACATTGTTTCGTTTATATTCTTTCCAGCTAATGAGCGTCTATATTCCAGCTGATGACAAATTGTTTTATTTATATTCTGTTCATGGGGCCCCACATGTGTTATGTTGTCTATAGAGCGGCATCGCGAACCGTCTCTATAGACCTTGTGTTGTTCTAATGTCACTATAATGTTTTTCTTTAAGTTTTGATGTGACAGATATACTGCTTACATCCCAAGTTCAGTTGAAGGAATTTCTTGGAGATTTTATCTTTTGCAATGATGTTGCTTATCCTTATTTTACATGTTGTATATTTAGGAGTGATAAAGCTCTTTTGATGCCTCTAAATAGGCTATTGTAATTCAGGAGTGATGTAGCTCCTTCTCCATTGATGTTGTAATTCACGAGTGATGTAGCTCCTTTGATGCCCATGAATAGGCTCTTGTAAGTTCTACTTTGTAATTTTATATTTTGAATATTAATATAACGGTAGGCCTATATAGAGCTGTGGGTTTTTCCCTTGAGCCCCCAAGGGTTTTTTCATCCATAGTAAGGGACCTCTATTTGAGCGGGGTGTTAGCTATATATAGTCTATCTATATATAGCGCCGTCTATATATATGTTAGCTATATATAGTCTGTCTATATATAGCGCCCCAGGTCCCCTCTATATATTCCTATCATGTGTGCTCAGTTGACACACTTCTGGGGTTTCACTTCCGGTGTCTCATATCTCTCTTCACCTCTCTCTTCCTCCGTTCCTCGTCTCCCTCGCGCACTGTTCAATAAGCTGTCTGCTGAGAGAGGACCTGACTCTGCTCTGACAAAGATGAAACCAGTGACATGAGAGAGGCAAGCTGCTTTTCTTTTGAGCCCCTGCTTTTCTTTCGAGCCCACCTGGGGTCTAAGTAGTAGTTACAGGACAGGCAGAAACTCATGAGTGGTGTTGCTTGGGACTCCTTCCCCTCCGTCTTCATGGGCTCCAGCCCCTTTGTCACTAAGCCCCTCCCTCAGGCACATGAAGTGGCAGAGAAGGCACAGGCTCCGCAGCCTCCCCATCCCAAGCTCTATCAAGCCTCCTAGGGGCTGATCGCCAGACCCATCGCCTCTGTTGCAGACAAGGGTTATGCAAGCGGTGGAGGAGGGGGTTGGTTTTGCGTATATGTACCAGGAGGATGAGGCAGTCTACCAGGAGAAGCCATTACTGTTCAATTTGTTGCTTCAGAAGAAGCAAAATTTTGGTAAATCTCTTCGCATGCTTATGTAAGCTGCACCAACAATTCAAAAACTATGCAGAGTGCCAAAACACCATCATATACTTCCGTTCCATCTACGGTCATGAAAGCTGTCTGCTGAGAGAGGACTTGACTCTGCTCTGACAAAGATGAAACCACGGTCATGAAAGTTGTCTGCTGAGAGAGGACCTGACTCTGCTCTGACAAAGATGAAACCAGTGACGTGAGAGAGGCAAGCTGCTTTTCTTTCGAGCCCACCTGGGGTCTGAGTACTAGTTACAGGACAGGCAGAAACTCACGAGTAGTGTTGCTTGGGACTCCTCCCCCTTTAGCTATATACAGTCTATCTATATATGGCTAACAGATTGGAGGTTGAGAGGACAAGGGCATTGAGCATACAGAGTGTCGGTCTATTTGCGCAGGAGCCAAGCATAGAAGTTGGGGTTGTACTCTAGCTGAGCTTCATGGTCTAAATCGAATGGACGGATATCCACATGCATGATGCATGTCAGAACATCTGTTAGGAGATCGCCAGAATCGACGCGACTAGTAATGTGGAGTTCTTTCTCTGTTAAGAGGCGGTCAAGGTAGAGATGCCCCTTGATGTGCTCTTCCATGGGTCGGCCATGAAGAGTGGTTAATATTTGATACGAGGTTGGCGCAACATAAGTGGGATCGTACTCTGCTGTTTTGATTGTGCGGTGCTGCTCAGCGTTGGTCATTATGCGGCACACCTCAACTTCCCATTGTAGCCTAAGAGTGTATCAATGCTTCAAAAACGTGGAGTCAGTATCAGCGAGCTTGGATAACTATGTGATTTCCTAATTAGTGATAGCAGAAGTGGTCTCTTTGTAGGAGTGTTCACCTTCTTGTAATTGAGGCACACTCGAATTTTTCCATTCTTATTCATCACAATGACTGTGGGTGATACCCAGTCTGTGTGCTCAATTTTCTAAATGAATCGAGCTCTTATCAGCTTGACAATTTCCTCTTTGATAGCATGAGCGTATTTTGGATTTATAGGGTACGGTCGCTGCTTGACCAGTGTTCCGTCTAGCGTCATGGGTATGTTGTGAGTCATGACACTCGGATCTACCCCCTTAAGCTCCTCTAAGGACCAGGCAAACACGTCTATATACTCTCGCAAGAGAGAGACAAGACTCGTTTCTTCTTCATCAGTTAAGTCATCGACAATGAATACTGGTCGGGGTGGTTCCCCTTCCTGGGCTAAGTCTACCTCCTTGGCTTTGGCTGGTGCCTCGATTGGTTCGCTCGTCTGCCCTTGACATTTGGCACCTAGCAAAACTACTATCCTATCCCCTTTTTTGAATTTCGTGAAGCATTTAGGGAGGTCCTGCGGCTTTCATTGTTCTTCTGTTCGTGTATCCCTGGGTTGCTTTGCCTTTTCTTGCCTTAACTATCTGCGCCTTAAATGGATGGGTAGGTCCCCCTTGGTACGTCTGGTCTTGGGCGGCCTAGGGATCTCTGGATCACTATCTGAACTAACTTGCGATTCAGAGTCAAACCCTCTGTCTTCGCTAGAAGAGATGGTCTCCCCTGGTGGCCGCAGTTCAGATGGTGATTCAATCCTAAGTACTCATGTTGTTCGTGGCTAGGCTAGGCCTGCTTGCTCAAGGTCTATGGCTCCTACGTGTTCAAACCAAGCGCGATCACATTCCATTCGCATGACTCCTCGCTCTACCCTAAAGGTTTGCCTTTTCTGCGGCTTGGAGTGTGCTTGTATCTGCTCAATTTCTTGTCCTTCAGTGTCATATTCTACGGTATCTACTTCACCCTCGCTCTCATCATCACTGAAGGATTGGCAATCTTCCTATTTGTCGCTAGAATCTTTGTCATCCGACTGCTCATCGTCTCCTAGGGTTTGGTATGTCTCGTGTTGTTGGTCAGGAACTAGGGCCCAGTTATATATGAGGTTTAAATCATGCACCCTGGTCCATTGCCACTTGGATTCCTCTAAGAGATCCTGGAGTGGTTTGAAGTTTGCAACTAGATTGCCAGCTAGCTTGTCCGTTAGATATTCCAATATCCCCTGGAGTTCCCTTTTGTTGGATGGTACTTGGAAGGTGACACGCTTAGGCTTTCCACGAAGGCTTCCTACCCATCATGTAGACTGGTATAGAGAGTGCTTCATTAGACTTGCCGATCGTTTTGATGGCTTGCTCATATGCCTCATGATCTGAGAATGGCAGGTCAATTGTAGCGAGAACGTGCATCCAATCCCGCTCATCCTCTGGGCATGGGATATACTTGGTCAAGGGCCCATAAGACTTCTTGACCTGAGTGTTACCCTGCATAGCAGAGATGGCATCTAGGTCGACTGGTGAGGTCTTCCAAGTGTCCATCTCTATCCTTACGGCATCCGTTCTATTGCCAAGAAAGATCAAGCCGTTACCCCAATCTTCGATGACTCTAGTGTTGCGCATCCAGGGTCGGCCTAATAGGTTATCGTAGTCCACTCCCTTCATGACTATAAAGTCAACAGAGAACTGGACACCTACAATCTTCACTGGCCAATTCTTAAGTACCCCGAATGGCTTTACTCTCATACCGTTTGCTAACGTGACATTAAACCTAGCAGTTTTGACAGGCGGGTTTCCCCAAGTCTGAAGCACTGCGTGGCTAAACACACTAACCCCAGCTCCCATGTCTATGATTCCCTTTCTTGTTGTGTCACCTAGGGCTAAAACCGGCAAGACCGCATGCATCTCAGAACCTTTCCAGAAGGCATTGACGTGCAAGGATTTAGGCATAGAGTGCAGCATCAAGCTCGGTATTTGCATTTCTGCGTCATTGTCTTGAGGGTTTGCCATGACTTGCTCTTGTGACCCTTCAACCCACTGCTTAAGATCTTGCCATAGGTTAGGATGCTGCCTAACCAGATCTCCTAGGCAAAGTGTTACAGGGGTGGTCACTAGCGTGGTTAGGACATCGTTGTGTGCTCGTCTCTCCCCTAACCTGGATTGTCTTGGCCAATGGCCGTGACTGATCTGTGGCCCTGTAGCATCATGGCTTGGTCTTAGCGGCACTGCTTGTGGTGCAGCTACATCTCTTGACCTTGGTTGAGGAGGTGATATTGGCATGCTCACACTGGAGAGATCATCGATCACGTCCTCTATGATGGGCTCAGCGTCCTTGAGATTCTCTTGAGCCTCCTTTACCCATTTCTTCACTTTTTCTATGGCCTCTAACTATCGCTTCGGATGCGGGTATTCCCCTACCTTAGCGCTCCCTTTTTGGCCGTCTTAGGGGCTAAAGTCTTTGCCTCTACGTCAGAGACCTTCTTTCCAGCAAAGCAGAGTTGTAGCACTTGGGTCAAAACCGACTCCAATCCTCCGAGGGTACCGCATGTGAGTGGGATCATTACGCTCGGAGGGGAGTGCATTGCGAAAGGTCATCCAAGTGTCCATATTCATCAAGCATAGCCTTCTCCTTCACAGAGACTCGCTTTCGAATCCTAGCACAGATCTTGCTGGTCTGAATACTTTGTTCTGCCAGTATTCGCTGTCTACATTGCTCCATGCAGTCGGATGCTGCTCTCTTTCTAGCAACCACCTGTTTCTTAGCCTTCTAGCGATACCTATGACTTCATCCACCACTTTAATGGGTAAAACTCTTCTTAAGTTCCTGGGGAAGCTGAAAGCGAAGTCATAGGATTGTCTATTCAGCTCCTGCTTCTCCCAGGCGATGATGTCTGCTTGGAAGCGCGCAGGGCGCTCTTCTAGGGTGGTGGGAATTGGCACTACGGCCGCTATCACTGACCGAGCCCTCTATCTAGCCCTGACCTCTTCAATAAGCTTCCTTTGCCTTTCTTCTTGAGCGGCTACTCTCTCTGCGGATGGGTCAGTGGGCAGCTAGTCTTCTGGTGGTGGTGAAGGGGGTGTGATTTCCGGCACACTAGTACTGGAACCAAGTGATTCAGTTTTGCGTGGGCTCTTTGCGCCCTCCTCATCTCTTTTGTGCTACTCCTCAATGGAGCGACGGGTGGCTAGTGCTATTTCTTCCTCTTCCTTTCTTTTCAACTCCTCTTCAGTCTTCTTCCTCTTCTCCTCTACCTTCTTTGATTCCATCTCAGCTAATCTTGCCTCCTCTTGCTGCTTCCTTTTTCTCTCCTCCTTATCCCTGAGCGACTCCCTCCAAGCCCTCTCCAGATCTTATTTTTCTTTTTTCTTGCACTCTTCTTCCCTCTTTCCATGCAGGGCTTTCGTTCTTTGTTCTGTGTGCCTCTATGCGCTGCCCTGGGACTCTCCCTCTTTGTCTTTGTTAGTCTCTATTTCATCTGAAGACCTGTGTTGTTCTTCTGTGTGAGGTGGGGGTTGTGACGCTGACTCGTCACTTCCTTCTTCGTCTCCCTTATTCTCTTCTTCTTCCCGTTCTTGCCCTAGTGCTTCTTGGATTATGACAGTAAGGATGCCTCCAAACTCTATGGTTGAGGCCTTGGAGGACGATGCCTTGCGTTTTGATCTGGACGATGGGGATTCTCCTCCAATGGCTCTTCCTCCCGTTACTAGAGCCTTAGCTGAAGCCTCTATGGTTCTCCTCACAAACCCGTTCAGGTTTACCTCATCCACTGATTGTGCCGCAATGCTGTCGAGCAGAGGCACGTTGATCCGGCTCATTATGCTGTTGTACCTCTGGCTCGAGAACAAAGTGTGCACCATTTTTTCTTGCAGCTGTGGATATCTAGGTTTGGGATGCCTGCCAAGCTAATCCCATCGTTGGTATGGACCTTCACCTTATCCATTCCCAACATGGCATAGCTGTCCCTCTTCGGCTTTCTTTCCACTTTAGTTGTCAGCCCCAGTGCCCTCTCCACCAATTCCGAGGTCAACTCAATCTGTACTTTCCAAGTGGCTTCATTCTCACGCACCGTGATGGTGCCTCTGTTTCTATTAAAGGTGCGTAAAAAGTCGGCGCACTGGGTGTATTCAAGCCTCTGGCCCACTGCTTCTAGGTATTTTTGTAGATGACACCGGTCTATAATGTGGCGCACTGCCGGCTCTTCGATGGCCACATCTTCAAGGTTGAAGATGTGATGGAACTTCAACTGGCTAAAGGCTCTAGTCTCCACCGTGAGCCCGTACTTCACTTGCTCCTCCTCCGAGAAGGGGAGCTTGCCAGCCTTGTCCTGGCTTGCCATGATAGATGCTTGCAAGTTCATCCATTTCCAATATTAGTGCTTTTTGACAAGTAACTTGCTGAAAGAAGAAAAGCGTAGAAGATTTTATTGATCTGAAATATTTTGAGTATATCCTTAACTTTTCTTTTCAGATTTTTACCATTACATTTTACCATTGCATTTCAACTTTTATTGACATTTCATACTTGGTTCACTTTTTAAATTCCACCTTATCCCCCCCCTTTTGGAACGAGAAGAATCCGTCCCAGGATTGGAGGTTGAGAGGACAAGGGCATTCAGCATACAGAGCGTCGGTTTATTTGCGCGCATGAGCCAAGCATAGAAGTTGGGGTTGTACTCTAGCTGAGCTTCATGGTCTAATTCAAATGGACGGATACCCACGTGTGTGATGTATGTCAGAACATTGGTTAGGATATCGCCAGAATCGACGCGACTTGCAATGTGGAATTCTTCCTCTGTTAAGAGACGGTCAAGGTAGGGATGCCCCTTGATGTGCTCTTCCATCAGTCGGCCACGAAGAGTGGTTAATACTCAATACGAGGTTGGTGCGTCGTAAGTGGGATCATACTGTGCTGTTTTGATTGCGCGGCGCTACTCAGCGTTGGTCATTATGCGGCATCCCTCAACTTCCCATTGCAGCCTAAGAGTGTACCAATGCTTCAAAAACATGGAGTTAGTATCAGTGAGCTTGGATAACTCTGTGATTTCCTGATTAGTGATAGCAAAAGTGGTTCATTGATCGTAGGATGTGATGAGATGTTGTTTAATGGCTTGCTCTTTGGAGATCTCGCTATTGAGAAACTCAGCAGCAAAGGGAGAAGCTTTTGCAAATGCGAATTCAAAGGTCTCCCAAGAGCAAGGCATATTGCGCACTTTCGTTGCAAAGGGTTCTTCTAACAGACCTAAGTCCAAGCGGTCGTAGGTGAGGGCTAGCAACAAGAAGGTGGCATCGAGTGGTTTAATGCATTCCATCATGTCATCCTCGGTGTCCTCAGTGAGGTCAGCGGCTAGCGCTAAAAAGGATTTTTGTTCATAGGAGGGCGTAAGGCCGACAGGTGATTGAGGTTTGACAGAACAAGAAATTTTGACAACGAAGATGGGCGGTTGGAAGGGTTCGTGAGTTTGTGGTTGGGCCGTTTGGATGTTGAGTGGATTGGGAGCAGCCATGACGGATGGGCTACTGCATTCAGGTTGGAGTTGGGGAGGCGGATTGACTTTGTTGGCGGGTGATGACTCGTGATGGAGCCTGCGGTTTGGGCCAGTAGACTTGTGGGACTCCCTTGGGTCTAGGCGTGAATGAGGCGGATGGTCGTGGTTCAGGAGAGCACTGCGGCTTGCGCTTTTGAGGGTTTATGGAACGCAGTTTGATCATGCTTGAGGGTGGTGTATGAATGGTGCCTTTGGGCGTGTGGGCCTTAGGGATCCACAGCCAGGTATTTCCCTCGTAGTAGCCTTGCACACGTAAGAGGGCTTTAGGGACCCATCTTTGCTTGATCATGCGGCGCTTTCTGTCATCACTGTGTCTTGGCCTCCTAGGGCTAGAGTTTTTGGTCCTAGGAGGATAGGAGTGTCAATTCCTAGGCGGCGGTTGTGGCTGTTTCGGCTTCCATTGAAATCTAGGCTATTGAGCCTGATGTTTTGCTACTGTGATTCCTGAATTCTGGAAGGTGGCGGCCATGCAACCCCCCTCCGTAGATTTGGTCATGGAGAATTCTATCGGTGGCTTTGTAGACGGTGATGAAGTCGCGCAGCCCTTGCTGAAAGCTGTGACAATGTGAAAGTTGCCTATTGCAAGGTGGATGTACTGCGACTCATAATCAACATTGCAGTGAGTCTGCTTTTTGAAAGTGTGTCCTAGCAGCGCCTCCGTGCCTGCATCTTTAGCATTTGGCAATACGTAAAAAACCATTACGACAGTCTCAGACTCAATAGAAAAGGCTACTTTGCACTTGCCGCGAGTGCCTAGGAATGGGCCCCATATGGGCTTAATTTGGCAGTTGTGGGTTGAAGTAGTAGTTTGCCAAGTTGGATCCAATGACTATGGGTTAGGACATTGTAGTCTACTCCCTCATCGATCAGAAAGCACAGGTTTGTTTTGCAATGACCGTTATATGGAGGTATGCACGCTCTATAGCTTCCTCATCCTCATCACCAATCTCCATGATTGTGGCCACTCGTGCTTTGACAAGCAGTTCTAACATCGGGGGCTCATGCAAAGGATGGGTGGGAGGGTAGTACTTCTTGACATGACTGACATTGAAGAAGCCTATTCCCTCACCATCTAAGGTTTCAAGTTCGACATTGCCTATGCGGCTGGTCACACGAACCTTGAAGGGTCCAAGGCCTCGAAATTTCATTTTCTGTTAATGTCCCTTAACGGAGTAGAGGAGCAATAAGTTGCCATGTTCAAAGTCGTGCTGTTGACATGCTTGCCAAACCAACTCTTGCAATGGGCCTTCTCACATATAAGTGCATGGGTGGCTAGAAGACGGGTCTCTGATAGGCGTTCGAGCTTGACCATGCATTGCATCCATGCCTCCTTCCCTTCCCATCATTCTTGAAGGTCTATTCTCAAGTTAGGAACAAATAATTCTAAGGGTAGGATTGCTTCTGTTCCATAGGTCAGCTTGAATGGGGTTTGGCCGATAGCCGTCTTATAAGCTATGCGGTAAGCCCACAAAGCTGCCATAAGCTTGTTGTCCCAGTCACTACATGAGGCTAAGACTACTTTGGTCAGGACATTGATGAGAATCTTATTCCTGGATTCTGCCTGACCGTTTGCCTAACGATAGGATGGCGATGATTTGTGATGGATAATGAGAAAGGTGGACAAGAGATGCGCTATCACTTTGTTGATGAAGTGTGTGCCCTGGTCACTAACTAGTTCGATGGGGTAGCCGAATCGCGAGATCGCTTGCTCCCATAAGAACTTGGCAGTCGTCCTAGCATTGTTTTTACGTGTGGCTCTTGCCTCTGCCCATTTCGTGAGGTAATCTGTGGCCACAATGATGTACTTGGCTTGTGAGTACTGCGCCGCAGGACTGATGGGTCCTATGAAGTTGATTCCCCATTTTTCGAAGGGTTGTCGAGCAATAATTGGGTGTCAACTCCATTTGATCCTTGTGAATCGGGACTTTTGTCCGTTGGCACTCGTCACAATGCTTGACCAATCGTGTGGCATCGCGGAAAAGTGTGGGCCACCACAGTTGAGATTGCAGCACCTTTTGTGCTGTTGTGTCTCTGCTAAAGTGTCCTCTCGCAATGCCGCTATGTGCCTCCGAGAGCACATCGTGCATCTCATGCTCACATATACATCTACACAACAATCCAGCCTATAGAGTTGGCTTGCAATCAGCTGATAGGGCTGGATCTTAAGGATTAATTGCCTAAGTCGGGCTTTTTCTATTGGTTGCTCAGGCAGTCCGTGCTCAAGCACTTGGACTATGTCATCTACCCAATATGGCGTTGGATCAGCCTTGAATAACTCTCTCTCGCTAGACAGGTTAAATAGATGGGCATCGGGTAATTCATCAACGATACCTTGTCCAGCGGCTTTTCCCGTGGGGATGCATGACATGTGATCAACCATGTAATGCTGTTTTCCCTTTCGTCCTACCACGGAAAAATCAAACTCTAGAAGCAGAAGGATCCATCGAGCTATGCGTCCTGTAGCGCAAGGTTTGTTTACGAGATAGAGCAAGGCTTGATGGTCCACGAAGAAGGTAAAGGGTGTGGCCAAAAGATAATGCCGGAATTTCTTCACAGCGAACACCATGGCTAATCCCTCTCTTTTTGTTGTCGAGTAGTTCATTTCTATCTCAGTGAGTTGTCTCCTAGCAAAGCTCATTGGATAATCTAAGTTGTGTTCGCCAGGTTGGCACAACACTGTCCCCATGGCAAACATAAAAGCGTCGATGTGTACGTGGAAGGTAATGGTCTAATCTGGGGCTCATAGAATTAGTGCTGTTGTTAGAGCCTTTTTCAATTCTTCGTACGATTGCTGGCATGCCTCAGTCCATTCGAAGACGATCAGTAGCTTGTATAATGGTCTGGCGATCAATACATAGTTCAGTACAAACCGCCGATAGTACCCCGTATGGCCTAAGAAGCATTGAACTCCCTTGTAGTTAATTGGGGGTGGAAGGTAAACAATAACCCTGACCTTCTAGAAGTTAGTGGCAATGCCGTTCTTCGACACCACGTTCCCTAAGATGCATCTGTTCTTAACCCAAAACTGGCACTTTAAGGGGTTCAAGGAAAGATGATACAAGCAATACCACTCAAAGACTGCACGGAGTTTGTCTAAGTGTTCGATCCAGGTCGAGTGGACACAGAGATCGTCAACAAAGAATTCTAACTCCTTGCGAAGCATGTCCTTAAAGATGGTGCACATGAGACATTGGAAAGTGGCAGGGGCATTGGTTAACCTGAAGGGCATGACCATGTATGCAAAGACGCCCCACTCAGTGGCAAAGGCGGTCTTGTGCCTGTTCGTAGGATGCACTTGCACCTGGTTGTACCCTGAGAAGCCATCCAGAAAAATGTAGGCTTCCTTGCCTGCCACCCTCTCAAGCATGTGCTCGGTGTATGGCAATGGATAGTTGTCCCTCTTCATAGCAGCGTTCACATTCTTTTAATTGACGCACAGTCAGATTTTTCCATTCTTCTTCATCACAATGACTATGCTCAATTTAGTAAATGAATCCAGCTCTCATAAGCTTGTCAATTTCCTCTTTGATAGCATGAGCGTGTTTTGGATTCATAGGGTACGGTCGCTGCTTGACCGGCGTTGCGTTTGACGTCATGGGTATGTTGTGAGTCACGACACTCGGATCTACCCCCTTAAGCTCCTCTAAGGACTAGGCAAACACGTCTATATACTCTCGCAAGAGAGCGACAATACTCTTTTCTTCTTCATCAGTCAAGTCATCGGTAATGAATACTGGTCGGGGTGTTTCCCCTTCCTGGGCTAAGTCTACCTCCTTGTCTTTGGCTGGTCCCTCGATTGGTTTGCTCGTTTGCCCTTGACATTTGGCACCTAAAAGGACTACTGCCCTATCCCCTTTTTTGAATTTTGTGAAGCATTTAGGGAGGTCCTGCGGCTTTTGCTGTTCTTCTGTTCGTGTATCCCTGGGTTGCTTTGCCTTTTCCTGCCTTAACTGTCTGCGCCTCAGGTGGACGTGTAGGTCCCCCTTGGTACATTTGGTCATGGGCGGCCTAGGGATCTTTGGATCACTATCGGAACTAATTTCCGATTAAGAGTCAAACCCTCCGTCTTCGCTAGAAGAGGTGGTTTCCCCTGGTGGTCACAGTTTAGATGGTGATTCAGTCCTAAGCACTGATGTCGTTCCTCGCTGGGCTAGGCCTGCTTGCTCAAGGTCTATGGTTCCTACGTGTTCCAACCAAGCACGATCACATTCCATGCACATGACTCCTCGCTCTACCCTAAAGGTCTGCCTTTTCTACGGCTTAGTGTATGCTCGTATCTGCTCAATTTCTTGTCCTTAAGTGTCATATTCTACGGTATCTACTTCACCCTCGCTCTCATCATCACTGAAGGATTGGCAGTCTTCCTATTCATCGCTAGAATCTTTGTCATCCAACTGCTCGTCGTCTGCTAGGGTTTGGTATGTCTCGTGTCGTTGGTCACGAACTAGGGCCCAGTTATATATGAGGTTTAAATCATGCACCTTGGTCCATTGCCACTTGGATTCCTCTGAGAGATCCTGGAGTGGTTTGAAGTTTGCAGCTGGATTGCCAGCTAGCTTGTCCGTTAGGTATTCCAGTATCCCCTGGAGTTCCCTTTTGTTGGATGCAGTGAAGGATCCAAGCTATTAGAGATTGTTAAGAGAAATTTTCGTCAAGGATTCAAATCCAAAACTCAAGACTAAGTATCAAGATTTTTCAATAATGAGGAGCTTGCCTATTTCAGGACAAGATCCTGGTTATGCTAAGACTCTTAATACAGTCAAAAGAAGATTATATTGGGAAAAAGTCAAGGGTGATATACTCAAGTATGTCACCGAATGCCTAAACTACCAACGTGTCAAGTTGCCACGAAAGCTCTAGCCACTTGACATCCCTCAAATGAAATGGGAGTATATCAGCATGGACTTCATAGTTGGATTACCCCCAGTACAAGGAGGATATAACTCCATAATGGTAGTCATTGATATGCTAACAAAAGTTACACATCTTATTCCTATAAAAACCAATTACAAGGCTTTTAATATTGCCAGGCTTTTCATTAAGGAAATTTTCACATTACATGGATTACTCCCTCAAAGAATCATCAATGACTGTGATTCTCTCTTCACATTAAACTTTTGGAAGAGTTTGTTCGAAGCTCTAAGAACCTAGCTCTGCTTCAGTACTGCTTACCATCCCCAAACCGATGGTCAAACACAACGGTTCAACTAAGTTATTGAAGACATACTGAGAGCTTATTTTAATAGGGAGCCCAAACGGTGGATCCAATACCTACCCTTAGTTGAATTCGCCTACAATGCATCATACCATCAAAGTATTCAAATGACTCCTTTTTAGGCACTATATGGGCAAGATTGTCTTACACCATTAAATTTTTTCGATCCTACCCTATGGGTAGAAGCAACTAGGCAAATACTAGAAGAAATGGATCAGCACAAGTAAATACTATAAGGCAAGATATTCAAGCGGCCAAGGATCAATAGAAGGCATATGCCAATCAACAAAGGCAAGAACACATTTTCAAAGAAGGTGACATGGTTTTCATACAAGTTTGTCCAAATAAAATTTCATTATCTTTGGGGAAATTCAAGAAGCTAAGTCCCATGTATTATGGCTATATAAGGTGCTAAAGTGTCTATGACCAAATACCAACAAAATGCAACTCCCTAATAAGTTGAAAGTAAATAATGTATTTCATGTCAGTCTATTGAAAGCATATGTTCCTAACCCAAACCATGTACTTAACGACCAACAAATTGTGATGCCAAGTAAAGGAGTCCTCGAACTTCATCAAGAAAAGATACTTGAAACGTGGGAGAAGACTCTAAGAAGAAAAACCCTTAGAGAGTATCTCGTCCAATGGAAAAACTACCCTGAAGAGGATGCCACTTAGGTTGACCAAAAATCACTATTTAACCAATATCCCCAATTTCATTCGAGATGAGGACATATAGATTCCTCTAAGGGGAAGATAATGTGATATTCCAACTTTATTTTCAATCTTCCTGACTTCTCGCAATTAGATTTGAAGAATTTTAGACAATTAAATAGAGGAAACCTCAAACAAAAATTATCTGAAGTTCGTAACCTGACACTTTCCGAGGTTGAAAGGGACTATAGCCATCCTTCACAGAAGTCACCACATGAACGCAATTCATGAGCCATAAGTCATAATTGATCAAACCCATTTGGCAAAGCTATTTGAAAAAAAAGAAGAAGATTAAGAGGAAGATGACGACGAATAGGCCGTTGCTCCCTCTCCCCTTTCTTTTAACAAAAAAAATGGTGAACAAATTTTCCTAAATTTGAAGATCCTAAATGCACGAGAAAAAGCCTGAATTCTCCTCCTCAATCACATCAAAAAACTCCAACAATCTCCCCCTCCTCTAAGTTTGACGAGAGGCTTAGATTGAAGCAAGATTATCCAAGAGCCAAGTGAATCAGTCATACCATCTGTGGCAGCCTCTCTGGACCTCAAACACAAATTGCCAACATCAGATTGCATCTTAAAAGCTTCTAGATTGCTAATTTCCCAAGATACCCTCCAGATAGAGCTCCCCTTCTTGGCCACAATCCTTGTTCTTCAATTAAACCATAAATACAAGGCATGAGGAGCCATTGGAAGGCGGCCTGAGCAAGAGAGGAGAGGCTCTTCTCAAGAGTATAGAGAAAGAGAGAGTGGAGCAAGAGAAGCGCAAGGACAACAAATTCTTGTCACAAAGACAAGGAGGACACTCCATAGGCTCTTGGAATTGAATTCTCTATCCCTTCTACCTCACTTTCTTGTGGAATTAAGACTCTTCTCAAATTTTCTAAATTCCTAGAGTGATTGCCATCCCCCATCAATCAAATTTCCATCAATCCAATTGCGACAACCCCAATCTCTCTTACGATCTCGCGATTAAAGACCATGGCCTCGAAGAAGAAAGTTATGAAGGTCGTAGAGGTAGAAGTTGCCAATAATGTTGCACATACGACCACTACCAACGAAATGACAAGTAGTGGGATTACAAACAAAGCTACAAAAACGATAAACCAAGCACTTGTCATGAATCCCCAGGTACTGCAAAGGCAGCTAGGAGGCCATCATCCCATGAATTAGCAATAAAAAGTTGCATTCGTAAAATAGGATTTTATTTATTTCCTGCATATAATCTTTTAAAGAAATTCTTAATCACAAATTCCAAGGGGTAATTTGGGTTTGTACAAGATGTACCAAGGAGAGTACAAGGAAGGTATTGTGTCCCTAAAAGACTTTATATTTTGATTTGTATTGATCTAACGAATCCTCTAATGGATAAACACAAATACTAATTCTCAGTATATAAAAGACCTTGAGATGGAATTGTCAAAAGAATACTTTTCGTAATAGAACTAACCAAAATCTTTTTTTAATCGCGAGTAAGAACCCACAAAACTCCATTGAGAAAACTCCACCAAGGGAGTTATTCTCAAAAATAGAATTCTTGTTTAGATTCAATCCAAACTAGATCCCAAGGGGAAATCTGAGAAGATTATTGGAAGGTATTGCCACTTACACTAAGTTTTATCTTGATATTATTAATTTTGGAAAGAAAATATTTGTCTTGGAAAATAATTTGTTAAAATTTTATATATAATGCAATCGAAATATGATGTTCATGATTGTAAGTTAGGTACTTATCTTTCCTAAAATCATCAGGCTGAAATATGGATGATCGGGTACAGATTGCCATGACTAAGGCAATATTCCAATGAGCATAGAACATTGACTAAGGTAGTGTTCTTTATGGCACTAGACATTCCCAAGGCTAGCATGAATAAAACCTACTTTAAGGGTTTTTCTTTCTCATTTTGCGTTAGTGAGTATAGACAAATCATGACGCAAAAGGTCTTGTCGTAGAGAACTCTAGTCGGCAGGATGAGGTGAGGATACTAAGGGGCTGTGATCATAAACTCCTTAGGCTCTTATGAATTGGCAACTACCCTTCAAATTCTAGATAGTATCCTAGAAGTTTCAATACTAGTTTAGGAACTAAACTTGGTGTTAACCTCGAGTCAAGATGGCGGAAAATGAAGGAAAAAGTAGAAAAAGCACGGAAAAAGAGCAAAGACACACAGGCGACTGCTAAAGCTAAGCCGGGACAAAAAGCACAATTTTAAATGAAAGGTGCCTCAAAAACTTGGAAAACTCTTGTAAAAGAGCGCTAGGCTCCCTCCTGTGCCAATTGTAAAATATTAGATGGTGTAGACTAAAGGCATAATGCTAGAAGAGGGAAATGGAAAAGAGACCTTGCCACAATGGCCGGTCATGTAAAAAAGGGGATAGATGCCCATGGGATTTTAGGGTTTGTATATATAAAGTTCAAAAAGTGAATGGAAACTCATTCTTTGGTGTGTGGCTAACAAGAGCTCTCTTCTTCTTCTCTTCTTCTCTTCTTCTTGCTTGTGTGTGCTCTTGAGAGAGGGAGTGTGAGAGTGTGAGGGAGTGAGTGTGTGGGAGTGAGGGATCAAGAGGGTGAAGCTCTTCACCATCTCCTCTTCTCTTCTTCTCTTCTCTTCTCTTCTCTTTTCTCGCGCGCATGGCTATGGAGGATGGAGCTTGGGGATGGAGGAGGCTTGAGGATGCTTGAGCTAGCATCAAGAATTGTGGAGCTACCCAGGTGTGCGAGGGAGAAGGCTACTCACATCAGCATTAAGGTAAGCTCACTACATTCGTAGGATCCATGGCGCGTCGGCTAGGTGAGAGATAGCCATTAGAGCTCGCTTGAAACGCTTAAAGCAATAAGCGGTCCGTGGGTCTTGCCAGTTGAGCGAAGGCTCCCACATTTTGGTTCTGTTGCCGGGACCAACGGATTCAAGATTGAGCACTTGCGTGCCTCATATCGAGCATCGAAGTAGGGGATTCATCCCCAAAATGGAGCTTGAGATAGGTAGGAAGTCTGGGTGTTTTTTATCTTCAAAACAAGTAAGTATTTTGGGATATTTTGGTTGTTTGATGATTGGAAAACATGGAGAAATTATTTCAGTTTTTTGCTTTCGGTTCTTGTTGGGTTTAGAGTAGGCTACCATTAGGAAATCGCACCCGAGAGACATAGGGTTTGCTGCTGTAAAACAAGGAGAAAATCGGAAAAAACAAGTGGAAAATGGAGAAAATGCTCATTTGAATGTGTAGGAATCGCAAGGACAGTGATTGGTAACATCCGGGTAATGTCCAATAGGGGTATAAGTTCTTGGAGGGCAAGGAAATCCTCATTTGCAACTAGTTGAGAGAGAGAGAGAGAGAGAGAGCTTGGGTGACCCATTTTGATCTATCAGTGCGAGGAGTATTGCTATTGGCGATCCCCAGGTATATAGATCTCTTCCCCATCACTCCAGCATCATTCCTGTTGAATCTTGTAGCTTGTAATAATCAATACCTTAAAATTTTTGACGATTTCATGCTTGAAAGTGCATTTGGGTCCGTGGGATCGGACATCCGACCGATTCTCAAAATCAGACATCCGATTCTGAGAATCAAACACTCGAACAATTGTCCGATCAGACCATCCTGCCAAATCGAACCACTCGGACCAACCTGTCCGATTTTGAAAATTGGACCATAGGAAATTGGACCACCTGTCCAATCGGACGCCTCGTCCGATCGAGGCAATTAGACCCACCCCTGTCTGATTTGTAGAATCAAACCCACAGATTAGGACACGTCAGCAATCGGACCACCCACCTGGTCCAATTGGACCACTTGTCCGATTTTCGAAAATCAGACACTTGACCCCTGTCCGATTCTGAGAATCGAACAGCTCAAAATTGGACCCACCTAGTCCGATTTTGAGAATCGGACCACTGGTAAATCTGACGTCCAATTCTCAGAATTGAATACACCCTTAGGCAAAAAAAAAAAAACATCAAAAATTGATCCCCTCGACCAACCGGAAGCGCAACCCGCTCCAGGACAACATAGCGAATGCCTTGTAGGCAATTCCTGACGTAGGAGTCACGACCAAGGGACAGGGGGACAGTGGTGGAGCACTCCCTAGCGACCTGACGCATTGAGAACGGAAATCCAATCGTAGGACCTATGATCGACCCCTGAGTGAACAGCAAGAAGCAGTGCAGACCCTAGAATCCACTAGATTGGCCAGGACTTGAGCGATGAAGCTTATCAGGCCCGAGATGAGACAAGAGGGAGTAAGGCATATAGAGATTGTTTACTGCACTCACAGTGAATTGCGTGTTGAGACATCGAGCTCCACTCGTGATACGCCAGGGTGACCGTTGTGCATTTATGTCACCAACGTGTCAGTTGCAGATGCGGTTGGTATACCGCCCATGAATAATAGCTACATGATAGCTATCCTTATCTATTCTAGTTCGTGGCTCAGTTAGTATGCCACCTTAGTTAGTTGAGTTTGGTTTGAGACCCATATATAGGGTTCTTCTATTTCTTTGTACTAGAGTTCTTTTTTGGCTTACACAACTAAGAAGAGAAAAACTGTTTTTAGCCTCCACCCTTGAGTGTCTTCCCCCATTGTGCAAGCAAGAAAGCTACAAGTGAGACTCCTTCCTTCTCTCCCACAATCTTGTCATTGTGCACTTGAAGTACACATAAGAAAGTTGAAAGCCTGATTGACCACAAGTGCACGAGAAACGACACACACTGAGTGATCATAAATTGAGGATTGCATTCAATAAGTCAAGGAACTCACTCAGATAAAACCACTCAAGGAACCCACCAGCAGGAGAGAACCAAGACATAGACAAACCATCAAAGCGTAGAGTAGGACCAAGCAAGGAGCGCCAACGATGTGGATCTGTCAAGTCTATTTAACCTAATCGACAGCTTAGTGGAGCGCGAGAACTCAACCATGGTGGAAGAGAGCTCAAACCATTGGTCTAATGAGGAGCTCGATTTGAACGTATTCCCAGATACTATTCAGCAGGTGAGCAGTTACGATGCGCACACCTGGTACGAGCACTGTGGCAGGACAACAGACACAATCATCGCAGATCTAGAAGAGGAGAGAAGGCTAGCCCCCAAAGCCTTGCAGAACATAGCCGACTACAATAGGGATCAGTAGGCTAGAAGCCAAAGGCAAAGCATGGAGCTACATGAGATGCAGCTAGTGCTAAACTTAGCAGGTAGAAACCGAACAGACCATGAGAGAGCACTAGAGGGATACTTGACGTTGAGCGAGCTTCTCATGAAGCGGTTGCTCGATAATACAGCAGCAAAGCAGAGTGCCACCGCACTAATGACGTTGCTACTCGCAAGATTAGGGGCAAGCCAAGGCTCAAAGAGCCAGGCCAAAATACCGATTGTTGCCAAGCAACTCGATAAGTACCAACCTCATGACGACCCATACAGCTTTGTTGAGCAGTTTGAGCAGGTCTGCGAAGCCAACGGCCTCAACGACCAAACTCAATGCTCGCAAGCGTTCGGGCTTTGCCTAGGCGACAAGGGTAGGACGTGGTATACAAGCTTAGATGCTGCAAAGCATGCCAATTTCAATAGCCTCAAGGATCTCTTCATTAAGAGATTTGTCGAGCCTGGATACTCCAATAATCTACTAGTATGCTTGATGAACATCAAGAAGAAAGAGAAGCAGGACATCCTCAACTACCTAACCCATGTGAGGAGCCTCTTCAAGAGAATCCCTATGGGTGAGCGACCAATTGAAAGAGCGGTTTCGACTGTGTTCATCAGCGGCATTCGGGATGAGGAGTTATATAAGGCTTTGGCAGGCAATTCGAGCTTGCAGTGAGACATGATAGCTAGAGTGCTTGAGGAAGCCATTAGAGTCGATGATCAGTTGAAGGAGCGGAACTCCAGGAGCTCGAATCTAGAGGAGACCAACTTGCGAAGCTCAGAGAGAGTGTCAGTCTCTAGTGAGCGATCAATCCCATCATCCCAAGATAAGGGGAAAGCCACTGAGACAGGCCAAGGCTTGGCTGATGTCAAGATGCAATTAGCCAAGTTGCAAGACATGTTGAGACAACCAACACACCCGCACGTCCAATGCGTGTACTGTGGCAGAAACCACTTGCCGGCCGAGTGTCAAGACCTTGTGCTAACTACAGTAGGTTCGGCCATGATGTTGCGCATTGTAGATTACCAAGAAGACTCCCGTACTCGCAACCCTACAGCCAGCCTTACCTAGCGAACAGGCTGCAGCCATTCTTCGGAAGGGGAGCCCCATTGGCTCTTCCCACGCCTAAGGATATGAAACCAGCCATCCCTAGAATGGACATAAACCCTACAAGCATTCCTAGACCACCTGGTCCTTACGTGACCCATCCACTGAGCGACGCTCCAGTCCACTACGTGGAGGAGCCGAATGAGGAAGAGACCTACATATACCCTTACGTCTCGCACGACGACGAGGGCAACGTGGTCCTCATGGATTATCAACCCATGCCAGTGATGGTGTTAGGAAGAGGACAGGGAAGAGGCCTAGGAGGGCAAACGCAAGATCCGGTCACCTGTTGGACTTGTGGTCACCCCGATCATGTCTCATCACGCTACCCTGAAAGAGAGCAGCAAAACAGAGACAAGGCTGACCAAAGGTGTGTAGAGTGCGGAATCACCAATCTCTTTGTAGATTGCCCAAAGCGAAAGCCATCTTCTAGCTCAGCCAACGTACCATCTGTCCCATTGGGGCTGTTTGGTGTCGAAAATCTCAATGGGGAGGCCACACCTATCCCGTTGTGGGTCATGACCCGAGCCCAAACGAAGCAGGCTGGCATCTCTCTGCCAGGACCTAGCAATCTTGACGCAGCCTCGATAGGGAAGAAAAGCCGCAAGCGTAAGAAGAAGAGATCGGAAGCTAAAGTCACACTAAAAACCGAGAGTGCTACGACTATGCCTACTCGAAAGAAGGTTTCAAATGCAGAGGCAGAGGCAGAGACTTTAGCCCCTAAGACGGCCAAAAAGGGAAGTGCTAAGGTAGGGCAATACCCGCATCCGAAGCGACAGTTAGAGGCCATAGAAAAGGTGAAGGAATGGGTGAAGGAGGCTCAAGAGCATCTCAAGGACGCTGAGCCCATCATAGAGGATGAGATTGATGATCTCTCCAGCGTAAGCACGCCAATATCACCGCCTCAACCTAAGTCAGCAGAAGCAACCGCACCACAAGCAGTGCCATTAAGACCAAGCCTTGATGCTAGAGAGCCACAGATCAGTTACGGCCATTGGCTAGGACAATCCAAGTTAAGGGAGAGACGAGTATCCAACGATCTCCTGACCACGCTAGTGACTTACCCTGTAACACTTAGCGTGGGAGATCTGCTTAGGCAGCATCCTAACCTATGGCAAGATCTTAAGCAGTGGGTTGAAGGGTCACGAGAGCACGTCAAGGAAAACCCTCAAGACAATGACACAGAAACGCAAATATCGAGCTTGACGCTGCTCTCTATGCCTAAATCCTTGCATGTCAATGCCTTCTGGGAAGGTTCCGAGATGCATGCGGTCTTTCCGGTTTTAGCTCTAGGTGACACAACAAGAAAGGGAATCATAGACACGGGAGCTGGGGTTAGTGTGCTTAGCCATGTAGTGCTTCAGACTTGGGGAAACCCGCCTATCGAAACTGCTACGTTTAATGTCATGTTAGCAAACGGTATGAGAGTGAAGCCATTCGAGGTACTTAAGAATTGGCCAGTGAAGATCGCAGGTGTCCAATTCTTTGTTGACTTTATAGTCATGAAGGAAGTGGACTACGATATCCTATTAGGCCGACCCTGGATGTGCAACGCTAGAGTCATCGAAGATTGGGGTAACGGCTTGATCTTCCTTGGCAATAGAACAGATGCCGTAAAGATAGAGATGGACACTTGGAGGACCTCACCAGTCGACCTAGACGCCACCTCTGCTATGCTCAATGGTAACACTCAGGTCAAGAAGTCTTATGGGCCCTTGACCAAGTATATCCCATGCCTAGAGGATGAGCGGGATTGGATGCACGTTTTTGCTACAATCGACCTACTATTCTCAAACCATGAGGTGTATGAGCAAACCATGAAAACGATCGGCTCAAAGTAAAATTTTTGCAAGGTCTCAATTCATCAACGCTGTCTCATATTGAGATCTGGTTGAGTAAAAATCCACTTTAGGCTTTTATGATCAGTGATTAGAGAAAGCCTATTACCAAGGAAGTAATGTCTCCATAGTTTAAAGGCATGAATTACAGCAAGTAATTCTAGATCAAGTGTGGCATAGTTTCTCTCCTGGATATTTAATTTTCTTGAAACATAGGCTACTGGATGTCCTTCTTGCATAAGCACATGCAATCCAAAGTAAGAGAGCTTTCGTCTGGTATGACTTCGAATTCTTTGCTTACGTTAGGTAGCCTTAAGATAGGGGCAATTACCGCAAAGCTAGATTGTTCGGTGGATGCCCATATAGTGGAGACGTGCTTTTTGAGAAGATCGGTGAGAGGTGTAGCAATTGAGGCATAGTCTTTAATGAAGACTCAATACCAACCCGTTAGCCCTAGAAAGCATCGTACTTCCTTGACCGTTGTTGGGGGTGGCCAATCTTGTACATCTTGGACCTCGGTAGGATCCAGTGAAATGCCATTTGGCGATACTATGACTCTAAATATTCAATCAACTTTTTAAAGAAGGCACATTTCTTCTTTTTAGCATACCGTTTGTGGGCTCTCATTGCTTCAATAACTATTCATAGCTGTGGTCCATGGTCTTCTTCATTCTTGGAATATGTTAAGATATCATCAAAGAAGACGAGGATGAAGTCGTCAAGGTAGGGTCGAAAAATATCTTGCATCAACCTATTGAAGGTGGCAGGAGCATTTGTTAATCCAAATGATATCACAATAAACTCATAACGACCATATCTTGTGTCAAAAGCAGTTTTATGGAGATCTTCCTCCCTACTTCTTATTTGATAATAGCCTGATTTGAGATCGATCTTTCGAAAATCCTTTGCTACTTGGAGTCAGTTAAGCAACTCATCTATCTTGGGGATTAGATATTTTTTTTATTGTCACCTGGTTTAATCCACAGTAATTGATACAAAGACGGAGTGTTCCATCTTTCTTTTTCTGAAATAGTACCAGGGCTTCCCATGGTGAATTACTTGGCCAGATGTATCCTTGGTCTAATAGTTGCTTGAGTTGTTCTTTTAGCTCAATGGCTTTATGAATTGACATTTGGTAGGATTGTTTGGTGGATGGGGCAACACTTGGAATGAGTTGAATTTCGTGATCTACTTTCCTTGTTGGTGGAAGCTCTGCCAAGTTTTTTGAAAAAACATCAGTATATTCTTTAAATTAGCCAACATGGTTGATCCTTGGCTTGACTATCCTATTTGGCCTTGTTGAGTTTAATTAGATAGACGGTGTTATGAGAGCGATGATCAAGAACAAGTCTTACTCAAAATCTGATAACGAGACGTTAAGAAGTGCTGGTTGGGGAAATTGACTTTGCCGAATGTACAACACAACACAAAAAATATAAATATTTTGACAAACACCACATGAACCACATATGAAAAATAAAACAACAAACAATGCCTCCGTAGCTCAAAACCACTTAAAACCCAAATGCGGGTCGAGCATCATTCCAATACAAATTTCAAAAACACCAACAATTCAAAGACAAAACCAAGTGAAATATATTCTCATACCTTGACAACCTTGAGTCGAGACTTGGCAACATCCAAACTCTTTTGACTTCACAAGTTAGCATGTCAAGAGTTTGCTCTTGCATGTGACCCTCCTCTCACCTCTCTCATAAGATACAAGATCAATACATTGGGAAGGGCCCCTAACTCTTCCTTCTCATCTCCTTATATAGTTTTTTTTCAATAAGCTTTAAAAATAAAAAATCCTTAAAGCTTTTTAACACGTATAGCTTTTAAGGCTATTGATTAAGCCTCCTCTCCTTTTTGAAAACACAATAACTTGCTGCTTGCCCCATCAATCTATCATCCTGGATCTGTTGCAGTCAAAAGTCAACATTTCAGAATACCTATTTTAGAAATCATCAATGAAAAGTCACCTAGATTTGACCATAATTGTCGTCATTTTGCCTGTCAACTCTGTGTCATGTACGTTGATCCCTATTACAATCAACAGAAACCATCCTCTCTTCCTTTTCGTATTGAACAATTTAGAGATACCATGCATTTTAATTGTTTTCCATTCTTCTTGTTCTGTGTATGCCAACTTGCTTAGCTCATGAGCATTCCGTTGACTATAGATGATATATCTGGACTTGTAGTGATAGCCTCACCTCTCAGTAAAAAAATATATCATACTCAGCTCCACCCATCCAAAATCTCAACATATCTCTGGAAATGATGGTCCTCAAGATGTTGACTAGATAAGAACAACCCATCTCACAATTGGCGGCATCCTTCTTCAACATGGTATCAGAGCATGAGCATACTGCCAACCCCTCAGTACGCTTCCATGGCCATTATTCCCCTTGGAGTCTGCGTAGATTTCTTGGCCTTCTCCTCTTTTTCCTCCAGGTGGTTGTTTTCCTTCTCTTCTTTGACCCCCTGCTCTGCAGTCTGAGGCGTCGGTTTACCCCCTACTCTGTAGTCTGACGCGCTGGTTCATCGCAGTCTGCATTCGCATCAGTAGGTCAGAGCTGTGCTTCTTTGCGAAGTGGTTGGCTGTAAATTCTTGGCGAGCTTTCTCGACGGCATGGCGCTCTGTAGGTAAGCCAACATTAGGATCAAATTCCCATGTTTGCCGTCCGACATGATCATTGAGCGTGTGAAGCCAAGGGCCGGAGCTATCGAAAATCTTCAAGCGCCACATCGAGAAGGCTGAATTAATGCCTGATTAGCTTGCAGCTTCGATTTTGGCTGACTGTGCTAGAGTTGAGGCTTTGCCTTATCTACATCTGTCTTTCTACGAGCAGAGGATTTCTCTGTTTTTTTTAAAAATCCCTTTCTGTTGGAATAGGGGAGAGATAGATAGACATGGCGATCAAAGGCTCATCGCCAGACCCATCGCCTCTGTTGCAGACAAGGGTTATGCAGGCGGTGGAGGAGGGGGTTGGTTTTGCCTATATGTACTAGGAAGATGAGGCAGTCTACCAGGACCGGCGTTTTGATACAGAGAAGAAGCCATTACTGTTCAATTTGATGCTTCAGAAGAAGAAAAATTTTGGTAAATCTCTTTGCATGCTTATGTAAGCTGCACCAACAATCCAAAAACTATGCGGAGTGCCAAAGCACCATCATATACTTCCGTTCCATCTACGGTCATGAAAGCTGTCTATTGAGAGAGGACCTGACTCTGCTCTGACAAAGATGAAACCACGGTCATGAAAGCTGTCTACTGAGAGAGGACCTGACTCTGCTCTGACAAAGATGAAACCAGTGACGTGAGAGAGGCAAGCTGCTTTTCTTTCGAGCCCCTGCTTTTCTTTCGAGCCCACCTGGGGTCTGAGTAGTAGTTACAGGACAGGCAGAAACTCACGAGCGGTGTTGCTTGGGACTCCTCCCCCTCCGTCTTCATGGCCTCTAGCCCCTTTGTCAGTAAGTCCCTCCCTCAGGCACATGAAGTGGCAGAGAAGGCACAGGCTCCGCAGCCTCGTGAAGGCACAGGTTCCGCAGCGTCCCCATCCCAGGGTCTATCAAGCCTCCCTGGGGCAAAGGGAGAAATCTTCTCTCGGAATCTAACTGGAGCAACCTTTGGAATCTCCGTGTAGCTCCACCGGAAGGCAAAGGAAAATTCTGAGTGATCTGGGACCTTTGTTGTGAGGTGTTCAAACTGCATGGGACCAAGAAATTCCTTGTTGCTGAGATTGTGCCCAAGCGCAAGGCCTCTGCTGAGCCTGTTGCTACGTAGTTCTCCTATTATTGAGAGGTAGGGCAGACATTTGTTTATGGGAGGGTTTGTTGTTGTGGCATATTTTCAGATATCTTCCTTCGCGGTAGACCATCACAATATAGGCTATGGTTGCTGTGCCATGCCTTGCCTTTGATGTGGGACAAGCACATAGCTGGGGAAAGGATATCTTCTTGTTTGTTATGGCAAGACCAAAGATGCAATGCAGCGAATTAGATTGCAACTTGTGGAGATAATACCATCTCTATCTCCTAGTGAAACTAAGAAGATTGTTAATGATGTTGGACGTGAGGTCCTTTATAATTCTGAGGCAGCCTCAGGTCAAAGCTCTCCTCAAATTGTCAAACATCAAGTCGAAAACAACAATAGGGGTGTTATAGCCTCAGCAGCATCTGTTGTTTCAAGATCCTCAAAATCATCATCACGCACCACACTCCATTTCAAACTTGGAGAACTTGTTTTTTGCATCAATTGAAGGACTTCTTTGAGTTGGTGTCCAAACCCGCATGGCTGGGGCAACAAGCTTGCAAATGAGTTGGTTACCTTTGAAGAAAAGGAAAGGTGGACCATTGGGGCTCAAGAATCTTGGAAACACTTGCTACCTCAATAGTGTCCTGCAATGCCTTGTTGATATTGCGATGCTTCATGATGATCATCCTCATTCGTTATTCCATTGATGAGAGTCTATATTCTAGCTGATGATACATTGTTTTGTTTATATTCTTTCCAGGTGATGAGCGTCTATATTCCAGCTGATGATACATTGTTTCGTTTATATTCTTTCCAGCTGATGAGCGTCTATATTCCAGCTGATGACAAATTGTTTTATTTATATTCTGTTCATGGGGCCCCACATGTGTTATGTTGTCTATAGAGCGGCGTCGTGAACTGTCTCTATAGACCGTGTTTTGTTCTAATGTCACTATAACATTTTTCTTTAAGTTTTGATGTGACAGATATATTGCTTACATCCCAAGTTCAGTTGAAGGAATTTCTTGGAGATTTTATCTTTTGCAATGATGTTGCTTATCCTTATTTTACATGTTGTATATTTAGGAGTGATAAAGCTCTTTTGACGCCTCTGAATAGGCTATTGTAATTCAGGAGTGATGTAGCTCCTTCATCGATCTTGTAATTCACGAGTGATGTAGCTCCTTTGATGCCTATGAATAGGCTCTTGTAAGTTCAACTTTGTAATTTTATATTTTGAATATTAATATAACGGTAGGCCTATATAGAGCTATGGGTTTTTCTCTTGAGCCCCCAAGGGTTTTTTCAGCCATAGTAAGGGACCTTTATTTGAGTGGGGGTGTTAGCTATATATAGTCTATCTATATATAGCGCCGTCTATATATATGTTAGCTATATATAGTCTGTCTATATATAGCGCCGTCTATATATAACGACCCAAGTCCCCTCTATATATTCCTATCATGTGTGCTCAGTTGACACACTTCTGGGGTTCCACTTCCGGTGTCTCATATCTCTCTTCACCTCTCTCTTCCTCCGTTCCTGGTCTCCCTCGCGCACTGTTCAACACTTCACAACCCTCTAACTCACCCAATCACCTTACACACTCATCCATAGGTTCCTAACTTTGTGAGGAATATCCGAAATATTGTGTGTGCAAGAAATGTGTGTGCTCAATGATAGGTGCTCTCTCAAGTACGCGTGCAACTAGGATTTACTGCATATAGTTACATCGGGCCTCATGCCGTGCTAGTGCTCAATGATGATGCAAAACGTGCATAATCCAAACTCGTGGCATGGACGTTTTGGGAAATTATGCAATTTTTATGATCAATTTTCTCTCCAACCATATTCAAAAAAGATGTTTACTTGCTAAATCTACCTTATTAATTTAGGAAGAGCTAGAATTACATACTACTTGGCCTTCTGATAATGATCAGGGTTTACACTCAAAAGAGAGTTTTAATTTTAATTTAAAAAAAATCAAATGGATAATATCTTTCCACTATTCCTAATTATTAAGAAGACAAACAGGTGGAAAAAAATAATTGTTTATGTCAATCGGAAGGAAATACATTATTCGATAGTTTGGGAGCTCATATTATTCTTGAGATCACGATTAAATACAATAATGTTTAGCAAACCAATTAGAGATTTCTTGCATGGAATAAAATATGATTGCTTACTAAATCTATCGATAATAACACCATATTAGAGAATTTGGGAATCTCCCAAGTTCCACTTTCAAATAAGGTGTAAATATTTGGCCATGTGGTTAAGTCTTAACCCATACTTCAAAGTGAGACTTGGAAAGACAACCTATATCATTTAGGAAAATCATGTAATCCATCTTTCTTGTAGTTGTAGCAACTGGAGCATCCTACAACCATGACTCGATCAGCTGATATAACCTTGTAGTTGTAGCATCCTACAACCATGACTCGATCAGCTGATATAACCTTGTAACCTCCTCATAGATGTACTGCTTGTCCTCTAGTGAACATATTTGAGTTTACTTTGGCCTCATAGAAGAGATAAATCTTGCCAACCTTAGGGGTTTCCATCCACCTTAGTCTCTTTAAATTATTATGGAGGTAAGCAATACGGTTTGCGTCAATGTAATAATACCATCCGCTTAACTACCATCGTCTTTCGTAATACAAGGGTGAAGGATTGTATATCTGATCTAATATTCGCATCATCTGGTTTCTCCAGTTGAAACTAGAGGAATGTATTGCTAACATAAACATAACTTGGAAAATCAAGAATTGTTCCCAAGTTTTGTCTTTCTGCCAGAAATCAAGAACATATATTAACAAGAGAAGATGTTCACCACTTAAGGGAAATATATTTTATGTTGTAATTATAACTAGTTTTATTTACTTGTGTTATGTCCTATATCAACGTGTGCTCTGGTACCAACTGTAATGTGCTTGCTCAAGTTGCTTCCTTGGTGGTATGTTCTTAATAGCCCATCAAGAGATGTCCTAGAAAATATCGTCCGGGATTTTAATGAAAAACCCTCAGAGTTTGCTAACTAGGCTCACTTGAGTCTACCCTGCATTAGAAGTTCCCGCCATTCCCACGAGGATCGATCTGAGTCTCTTTGGTCAAATCAACTACTAACGATTGATTAGTGTTAGTGGTTCAAGTTTCCATCCCTTATAAAAATTATTGATTGAAACGGACTTATGTTGTGCTAGGTTCAAAGAGTATGGGAGATGAAGGGGAGTGTGGCACTTTGATCCCTTCTGCCCATGGTTCTAAAGTGATACAATTCAGGCTTTCTGATCTCTAATGTTCCATCAAAAATATTATTTGTATTCCTTCTTAGAAAAGCTCTTGGCTTACCGAGACCACCCAACCATATGTTTGGATTCGTTGGGGGTCCATCCTCTTGCTTCTCTCTCAAGAGTATTTTTAGTTTCCTAATTACCTACCACCTTGGATTCAACATATAAAAACAGCTTCTTTGAGTTATCTCCCGATATAAATTCGTTACATGCCTTTAATTCACGACACAAAAAGAGAGTAAAGCGATCCATTTTCAATAGTTCCTTTAATAAAAATAAATTTTTTCAATGTTTCCTATTCTAACTAGAATGATGCTAACCTAAAGGTATTATTCTTTCCAAGTTTAGTTCCTAAACTATTATTGGACCTTCTACTATGTGGAATTGGAAGGGTAGTTTTGGTAGTTTGTAAGAGCCTAAGGAGTTTATGACCAGAGCCCCCTAGTATCCTCACCTCCTCCTATCGATTAAAGTTCCCTACGATAAGACCTTTCGTGTCATGATTGATCTATACTCACTAACGCCCGTGAAACAAAAAAGAAAACCCCTTGGAGTATGTTTTACTTACGTTGGCCTTGGGGAGGTCTAGCACCATCAAGAACACTGCCTTAGTCTCGGCATTCTGTGCCCATCAGAATATTGCCTCAATCTCGATGATCTGCTACCTGATCATCCATTTTTTAGCATGATGATTTTAGGAAAGATTAGTATCTAACTTACAATCACGAACATCTTATTTTGAATGCATTATACATAAACTTTTAACGAATTTATTTTCAAGACAAATCTTATCTTTCCAAAGATAATAATATCAAGGAAAATAGTCTTCCAATAGTCTTCTTGGATTTCCCCTTCCTCGGGATCTAGTTTGGGTTGAATCTAAATAAGAATTCTATTTTTGAGAATAACTCCCTTGGTGGACTTTTCTCAATGGATTTTCGTAGGTCCTTTCCCACGATTAAAAAAAGATATTGGTTAGTTTTATTACGAAAATTATTCTTTTGACAATTCCATCTCAAGGTCTTTTATATACTGAGAGAATTAGTGTCTGTGTTGATCCATCAGAGGTATCGTTAGATCAATATAAATCAAAATATTAAGTATTTTAGGGACACAATGTCTTCCTTGTACTCTCCTTGGTACATCTTGTACAAACCCAAATTACACCTTGGAATTTACAGTTAGGAATTTCTTTAAAAGATTATATGCAAGAAATAAATAAAATCCTATTTTACGAATGCAGCTTTTTGTTGCCAATTCATGGGATGATAGCTTGCTAGCTATCTTTATAGTATATGGGGATCCATGATGAGTGCTTGGTTGATGGTGTTTGCAACTTCGTTTGTAATCCTAGTACTCGTCATTCTATTTTGTAGTGGTCATATCCGCAACGTTATTGGCAACTTTTGCCTCTATGACCTTCATAACTTTCTTATTTGAGGCCATGATCTTTAATCAGGAGATTGTAAGACAGCTTGGGGTTGTCACAATTGGATTTATGAGGGATAAAGATCACCAAAAATTTAGAAGAATCGAGAAGAGTATTGATTCCACAAGGAAGTGGGGTAGAAGGGATAGAGAATTCGATTCCAAGAGCCTAGGGAGTATCATCCTTGTCTTTATGATGAGAATTCTCGTGCTTGCACTTCTCTTGCCCCACTTCCTCTTGCTCTATACTCTTGAGAAGAGCCTCTCCACTCTTGCTCAAGTTGCCTTCCAACAACTCCTCATGCCTTGTATTTATAGTTAAATTGAAGAATAAGGGTTGTGGCCAAGAAGAGGAGCTCTTTTTCTGGAGGATATCTTGGCAAATCAACAATGTGGAAGCTTTCAAGATGTAATCTCATGCTGGTGATTTGATCTTTGAGGTCCAGAGAGGCTACCAAAGATGGCATGACTGATTTGCGTGGCTCTCAAATGATCTTGCTTCAATCTAAGCCTCTTGTCGCATTGAGAAGAGGGGGAGATTGTTGGAGTTTTGTGCTATTATTGAGAAGAAGAATTCAGGCTTTTTCTCATGCATTCATGATCTCCAAATTTAGGAAAATTTGTGTGCCATTTTTTTTGTGAAAAGAAAGGGAGCAGCGGCCTATTCGTCGTCATCTTCCTCTTTTTTTTCATAAAGCTCTAAGCCTTAAAGCTTAAAGCTTTTAAACTTCCCTTGCTTTGCCAAGTGGATTTGGTCAATTATGACTTATGGCTCATGACTTGCGTTCCTGTGGTGACTTCTGTGAAGGATGGCTACAGTCCCTATCAACTTGGGTCAGGTTACGAACTTTAGACTATTTTTGTTCTAGACTTCCTCTATTTAATGGTCTACAATTCTTCAAATTTAATTGTGAGAAGTCGGGAAGATTGAAAATAAAGTCGGAATATCATAATTAGTTTCTTGGTTGCAAATGGCTTAGTTGCATTACCTACCTTGTTTTTTGAAGCTAGTTTCTTGGATAAACCTTGACTCTATTGCAAAAATAAGATGAAAGATATAAAGAAGAATAGAAATATATTTCTATAATGCTTAGAAACTTGAAACTTACTCGCAATTATTGATTTATTTTTAAGCATGAACTTAAAGAAATATCCATGAATTTGCAATTACCCTCCATCCACAAGGTGTCAGGCTGGCAAGGGACTTACAGGCTGTAGACAAATATATTTTTATCCCTTTTTAGCACTAGAAGTTTGTCCTCAAGGGGAAACAAATTCTTTTTAGCACTAGAAATGTCTCCTAAAGGGAAAAAAAAAATCTTTTAAAAAACTTGTTCAATATGCTTGTGATACTCATTAGAATTTCACTTCGAACACACCACTAGTATAAGAAATTTCAATTCATATTTAGAGTCTAACATTCTAATGGAAACCATTGAGAGAATTCATAAGGCAAATTTTCCTAAGTTTGAGGTCTAAAATTGACATGCTCTAGTGTAAACTACACATTAAAATATATCTAAGCATAATATCAAAGCAATAAGTAAAACTAATCTCTGCATACGAATTAAGTGGACAAGAATATATCCCTCGTGATAGGAAATGATAACAAATTGGAGTTCACCAAGATTAATCTCTTACAAAAAGAAATAAATTGAGTTTGAATTTGCCTTTGCATAGATAAAGAGATCAACAATATAAACATTGTTGATCTTATCAACTTGAGAATGTGAGCATTAGACACCTGGACACAATTGCATCAAACATGTGATTAGGAAAGAGATTGCAAAGAAGAGGAAATTGATGACCTAGACATAATGACATGTAAGGGAGAATTCCAAAGTTGACTTGTAGTCTATGTGTGCGATGTTGGCTCTATGTATGTTCCATGTATAGAAATTATTTTTTATGATTATTATGCATTTGGGACCATACAACACAAATTAATCAAACTTGGCCAAAATGGTGACATACAAAAGGAAATTTTGAATTTATCTAAGTGTGAGTGTGTGCATCCTGAGGTTCGTCAACAATCAACTACTATTTTATGTCTTTACAAGTAATTCACATCAAACAAATGACAATTATAAAGAGGAGAAACTTGATGACTCAGACTCAATGATCACGACAAGGAATTCCAAACTTGACTTATAGTCTTTGTGCTTGCCATTGGGTCCAAGTATGTTCCATGTCCAATAGATAATGCAAACCCAATGACACGCAAGGGGGCATTTCAAATCTCTCATTATGATTGTGTGCAATATGGGGTCTGATTCCATAAAAGCCATCGTTTTTTCTCTTTTCCTCCCTCATAAGCATGTAAGTATGCATTAAAGACTTTTTTGACTCCTTCCCTTTCTTCTTCTCCAAGTCAAGTATCATTCATCAACTAAGCATATTTTAACAAAGGTTGCCATCCTTTTCCATGTTATCATTCACCATACCTATAGCCACTAAGCTTACATCCATTGGATCATGCATTGAAAAATATAACTTTTAAGTATTATTCATTTTGTCTTTTTTTTAAAATTACAAAGGTTTATTTTATGCATTTTTAATGGATGTTATTTACTTTTCTAATTTTTAAATTTCCCACTAACTTTAAAAATCGTGCCACCATCCATGAAGAGGGAGGAGACAAGTGTAAAGGAGAATGAAGGAACTCGCGAAGGACAAGAAAAAGTAGGGAAGTATGAAGGAATTCTTCTTCGAGATTTGAGGAAAGTGCATTATCTCTCTCTCTCTCTCTTTGTTTTTCTCTTTTCTTCGCTTCTCTCTTTTTTTGGTTGATGAAGAGATTTATAGAGAGAAGAAGGGAGAGAGATCAAAGCACATGAGATTGAGAGAGAGGCTACTGCCACCGCCATCCACCACGAAAAGAGAGGGGACAACTACAAAGGAGAAGGAGGGAACCCGTGAAGGAGACAAAGCAGAAGGAGAGAAGCACGAAAGGATTCCTCTTCAAGGTTTGAGGTAAGTGCATTATCTTTTCTCTCTTTCTTATTTTTTATGAAGAGATTCATATATATATATATATATATATATATATATATATATATATATATATATATATATATATATATATATATATAGAGAGAGAGAGAGAGAGAGAGAGAGAGGAAAGGAAAAAAGAGAAGGGGGGAGGGAGTCAGAGAAATAGAGGGTGGAGAAGGAGAGAGAAAAATAAAGACAATAAGAGGACATAGAGGGATATATATATATATATATATATATGCATATATATATATATGTGTATGAGGGTGGAAGGGCGAGGGAGGGAAGGAGAGATATAAAGATAGGGAGGGGGAGAGAGAAAGAGAAATAGATAGAGAGAGGGAGAGAGAGAAATAAAGAAAAGAGGAGAAAATAGAGAGATCACACACACACACACACAAAGAGAGGCAGAGGTAAAAGAAAAGTAGAGAAAACAGAGAGAGAGAGAGAGAGAGAGAGAGAGATATATATATATATATATACAGAGAGAGAGAGAGAGAGGCTATGGCAAGTGAAGATGGATTGAGACCTTGATATAGGGCTACAATAAGAAATCATACTGAGGTGGAATTGGGAGAGTACCTCTAGATCTGAAGAAGCCATAGAGTAGACCCAACCATAGTTGAAGCAAATGAGAGCCAAAAGAGTCCAAGAGCTAAAAAATGGAGTGAAGCTGAGAAAAAAATAACTAAGGAGCCAAGAAAATAAGAAACATGTGAAAAGAGATGAAGAATTCTAGTAAGATGAAGATGAAGAAGAAGAAAAGGAAGAGGATGAGCTCAACCTAGATCTTGGAACACCTTGTCCCCAAGAAGGAGTTGATTGTTGCTACCTCGACTACTATCCTAAAGAATAATACCAGGAAGAACACAATATTAGTGAGTTTGGGAATCTCACAATTCCCATTTTTTGAATACCAAAAAGTTGGCACCCGGATAACATGGCCATAAGTTTCTCAAAACCATATGATGTGACCTATCATTGGAAAGTGCTTGAAAAATGGAATCTATTGAGCTATAGAGCGCTCGATTTGGAGTTATAGTGTTCAAGTTATGACAAATCCAAAGATTTGACCATGTGTCCCAATCTCATGGGAAAATCCCATATTCCCCAATATGGTGTTGAAGGCTACCCTGAAGACCAATACCTCTATAATGAATAATCTGAATATTTCCCCATCAACTACCACCTACAAGGAGAATACCTCTACACCGACCACCTCTATTCTAAATAATGCCAACTTGATGGAGTCCAAGAAGAGGAAGAAATGATGGAGTATTATGTGAAGGGAGAAGGACGGACAATGGATGTGTGTTCAAAGGTAGAAAGTATTATGATGGAGTTAGGATACAAAAAAGAAGACAAATATATGTGGATATGTTAGAAGGATGAACCCTTATACCACAAGATGCAGCTCAAGAAATGGAGTTTGAGAAGGGGGAGGATGAGCTTGATTCTTATCTTGAAACACCTCCATCCATTAAGATTGAGGGTGAGGTCAGGTCGACACCCTCTTGTGGGGCACGGGATGCCTTTGGTGAAGGATGAGGCTAAGAAATAAGAGATAGAAGATGACTCAGATGTAGGTAAAAACAAGAAGGAAGAAGTAGAGCTCAGAGACACTACTACTCCCTATATAAGTGTTTGTGGCTCCAACACCATGGTATAACCCTTACAAATGCCTAAATGATCCCCCAAAAAGACTTGAAAAAGCTTGGAATAAGCTCAAGTGAGCAGAAGATCAATGGGAATTATTCATATCTTAGGGTCCTGATTGCAATGAAAGCTTGAAGTGAAGCTCTTCTTCTTGGGGCCTAAGCAAGTAATGAAAAAGCTCCTTGCATAATACCTTTTCGAATTGATTATATCTACTTTGCAATCAAAGGATTCCTCTTTTATATAAAATTTGATTCGTAATTTTTATACATTAGGTGTACGTGACATTGGTAAATGAATTATGCAAGAATATGTAGTGCATAGAGTTAGAAGGGTGGCAGAGCTGCATGCCCTACCACCTAATTGTTTTCCCCTCTATAACAATCGCTATTTGCATAAAACATTTACTCTACAACCATTGCTATTAGTGTCACTAATCCAATTAGTGATGTATATAGCGATGCTAATAGCGATTCATATACTAATGAATTTATCGTATCGCCATTAGCGATGTGAATAACGATGATGAGGCAAAGTTTTCCATAATAATTTGTTGCTTTAAACATCACTATTAGGTCTATATGTTGTAGTGCATGTTGATGACCACCATAGTACTTAACCTTGATGATTTGCCTTGATAACGAACCTTCAATAATGCCCAAAATTTGATGCTATGTCCTTCAATGTCCTTCAAAACAATTCCATCCTTTATTGATATCTCCTTCAATAACAAAAGCTAGCTCCTCTCAACTATATTGGTCGTTCTTGAATGTCTTGCGGTAACCCTCCTTGCTTTTTTTTCCTTCGACCAAATGTTCAATTAGCCCCTCAAAATTGACAACCATCCTCCTCTAAATATCTATCCTCAAACACAATTGCTTTCCAAATTTCTTTTAGATTTCAAACGTTTTTTAAAGATTAAAAACATGAACGAGATTCTCATATTAGTCTTTAGCTTTTTCCATGTATTGCTTTCTACAATTCTTAAGGTTTGAGTATACACCCATCTTGGTCATCTTTAACATATCCAAGAATGTCTTTATCTTGAAAACAATAAAGATTTCCAACATTCAATATAGCCCAAGTAATACCATCACATTATAGAATCAATGCCAAGACTGCTAACATTATTCAATAAAGCTGAAAAAATCCTTCACCTCCGAATAGTTGGAAAAAGCATTCCTTATGTCTGAGCTACAAGCTAAATGGTGCTTGCTTCACTTCACTGAGATAACATTTTGAACTTCACTGACATATTGAGCCCTCCCCCTAGTCTGCAAACATTTATGTGCAACTGTCCACCTAGATCAAAGACATAAATAATCTGACCCTCATCGTGATAGCCAACAAAGAAGTTTTTTCAAGTACCTAGATTAACACAAAGGTAATTTTGCTCTCATCAATTTTCTCTCTAAAGTAAACTTCTGGAACTCTTGGATCAAACACATAGATAACATCCTCTTCATCCCATGCAAGATACTCTTGTAGGCCTGAAGATAAAATAGGAAATCCATATAACTCATATGCATAAAAGTTCTCTAGTCTGGTATCTCCAGCAATATGCTTTATCTAATGCAAATCCATAATAATAACCTCATCATCTCATAAACTCAAATCCTTGCCTCCAAATATCATATTTAGTTCCTCAAAACTTGCAAGCTTTACCAACAGCCATACATCCAAATAAGAAATCCAAGAAATTTTGAATAATCTTTTGCATCCTTTAAGCCTACATATAAACCAATCAGCATGATTTCTTACTTTGACTTGGACTCCTCAATGCAATAGGGATGTTTTCTCTTCATTTTCCATATAACTTCCTTTACAAGAGGTAATTCCAAAGGCTTGATGAAGTATTCTTCCTTGATACCCTGTAGACCACGTATTGCTATATATATCCAACAATTTCTTTGCCAAAGGCTAGGAATAGCCTCCTCTATCTACAAACCGTGGTCTTCTTTAATAGATATATCTTGCACTGCTTTATCCAATAATAATGTTCTACCATTATCTTCATACTCATAAGCATACTCTAATAGATGAGAGCCTCTACTAGAAATATCCATAGCAAGTTCATTCCCAGAACTATCATCAGTTGAAAACATACCCTACAAATACAAGTCATAAAATATATATACATCCAAATTAGTGGAAAAGATAACAAGTGGACATTCTACTCCATGCATATCACTTTGCATCGGCTCTTGACATACAACAAACTCATCATCATCATTACTTCCCAAACTATCCAAAAATATCTTCTAAATACTAGAAGCATCAACCAACTCCAACAGTACTCTTCAAGAATCCCCTCATTCTCTAGCATACAAGATAGATGCTCTTGTCTACTTCCTTCAACAACCAACTCTACACCCAACTCATCCCATAGAATACCAAAAACATCACCATAATCATCATGGAACACCTGGTGCACAAATTGGATGCCCTATGCGTATGTGGCAAGCGCTGGAAGGTCCCCAAGAACAAAGAACTCTACTTTTTGCTCAAAATCCAAGAGAATAGACTTGCATGACATGAAGCAAGAAGACCAATTGGGTATAATCTCCCGCCATGCCTTGTGTGAGCATTCCACAAAGCATGTATTTAATATATTATTCATCTCCAAGCTCAAAAATAGCCCAAATTTACAATTAGCATGCTTTAGCTTTTGTGTTTGCTTTTGCCAAAATAAAGAATAAAGCGGTGTCGTGATGTTATGAGGACACAGTGTGAAAAAGTATGGAATGCATCATCATCCGACTTCTCTATTGATCTAGAGAGTCAATGTGATCTGAGCCATTAGTACTAGTGTAAGTTGCATGGATTATCCGAAAATACTAGATTTTTGGATAATTTTAGTCTATTTTGGATATTATTTATTGTAAAAATCTGAAAAAGTTAGAAAAAGCTTCTAGATTAGGATGCATGCAAAAAGCTAGTTGCTTTTTCAGCCAATTAGGAGATTTTTCATAAAAAAGACAGATTGACGAAATTGCACGCGCCGTGATCGCTGTAAACAGGCTGAAAACTACAAATTGAACTGAAAGAAAAAAAAGGAGTGATCCAAGAGATCCGTGATGAGGTGTCCTGGGGTTTTACCTCCCTTTCGGAGCCAACGGAGCCATCAGATTTGGGTTCTGAGCAGCAGAGAAAGAGCTGATTTTTCTGATCCACGTTTTTGGTCTACGAAGGAGCTCTCGGAGAACTAATGCCTGGAGATTGCTTTTGAGTAGTGCAAAGATTCCAAGTGCTTTCAATACATATTGATTCAATTCATTGTGATTTGTTTTTGTCGTGTTTACCACTTGGGTATTCTCTATCTTCTCTTCCATCTCCTATCTCTACTTCCTTCTATTTCTGATCCTCGATGGATTCGACCTTTCGACAAAAACCCCTCCGACATTGGTGAACCCAACACGAAAGGTCGTCACAAAAGAAGGAAATATAATATGGGAGAACCTTCGAACACAATCTCCAGTGATATTTTGCAACAATTGGTGCAAAATATGAATATGCTTATGCAGGTACAACAACAACAACAGGTGATGCAAGCTTCAGCTCAAACAGAAAGTGTTGTGATGAATGCTTTGTAAGAAGTTGAGCGTGAGTTGAAGTTATTCAATGGCAGGAATGTATCTGCATATGTACATACCTATGCTTAGAAGATGGAATTCTTTGAAGTGGCTCAATCTGCATGGAGCTTGTATTTTTTACGTGTTACTATTCATGAACTAAAAGCACAGATTATTGAATTATACTTGCAGGATGCAGAATGGGTAGCCTTTAAGAAGACACTCAGGGAAGAATTTTACATTGAGGACACCAGTTTGATTACGCGCAAGACTTTTCACGAGTGGGTTATACAACCCAATAAGGGTCTTGTGACTACAGAATTGTTAAGAGAATTTGAAAGTCGATTTGAGTAGTTGGATCTTGCAGAATAGCAAGCTCTTGCAAGTTAGAAAATTGAATTGTTTCTACACGTAGCTAATCCTGAACTTCAAGAGAAGCTTCACAATTTGCTGGAGGATCAGACTACAGAGACAGGTTTGAAAATAGAGTGGAGACATGTCAAGGAAGCTGTCACTATGCTTGTGAAGAAGTATAGAAGAAGAGAAATATTTCATGTCTCTAGCTTGCCCACTGTTATAGGTAAGACAGTTGAAGTATCCAGTAAGCCACCCTCTTCTATGGCTAACCCTATGGCTGTACCTGCTATTGTTCCCTCTGTTAGGGAAGATGTCTTGGATAAATTGGTCAAAGGGATGCGGGATCTTCAATTGAAGGTTGCAAAATTGGATGAAAAGGGACAAGAGGAAAGGGGACGGGGCAGTAGCCCCTAAGCCTGGAAAAAGATGTATGTGGTGTGACAGTTTGCAGCACGAGAGAAAGGATTGTGTTGCCTATCAGGAGACCTTGGAATGACAGCTTATCTTTTGGAAAGATGGCAAGATCCATACACAAGAAATGAGATTGCATCTTGCTTTGAATTTTGGAAAGGGAGGTGTGTAGAAGTTGTTGGAAGACTTGGCTGTCCGAAATGCTTATGCGGTGGTACATGCTTCTACTTTTGGTCTACAGTTGGATAGAATGCATGTCCAAGTGATGGTGGTCCAAAGGCTGAAATATGGACACATGCTTTACATGTAGCTGAAAAGAGAAAGGTCACTGATAGTGAAATGTCTCATGCAGGGCAAGACATTCATGGCATAACTGGTTGGGAATCACCAGTAGATGCATATTCAGTGTATGCATATTTAGCAAAGGTACAAAACACAGATGTACTTGTGGAAGAAAAACAAAAGAGAGATGAAGATATTGCACGGACATCTAAAAGAATGTAAAGAAGAAGTGTGGATCAACCTAAAGCTGCAAATCAGCCACCTCCCAGGCATGTTATGGAAGAGGTCAGTCAGAAGCAAAAACAGGATAACAAACAAGAAGGCAAAAAGAAGGGCAAGCAGCCATGATATAAGTTGCAATCTGACATTGAGACAGCCACCACAGATCTTAAGAAGGTTCTTGAAGAATGGATCTTAAACAGTCAAGTGGAATTTACCTTGGGAGAGGTGCTTGGCATTGCCAAGCAAGAATTTCATGATGAGATCATTGACATAATTAAAAGGAAGCGTCAGTTTCTTGGTGATACCACTAGTGCATTGCTGCAATTTGAAGAGGAAACTGGTTTGTTGGGTATTCGGGCTGAATATGAGCATGAAGCAGGATGCTACTAATCAATGGACAACATGTGGAAAAGAGAAGAAAGTGGCTGAAAATGCATTATCTTGTAGCAATATGCATGAGTGGCTAAAAATTCATTGTCTTGTAGCAATATGCACTGTGGAGTATGACAAATGCAACACTATGGAGAAGAGACTCTAGGATTTATTCCTCAAAGTCACTACACAAGAAATCATTGGGCTAGAGCTACCACTGAAACGGTAGTGAAAATAGGGGAGCGTGAAACTCCTTGTGTTGCTTTACTTGACCATGGGTCTGAGATAAATGTCATTGAGCGGGGATTGTATGAAAATGGTGCATGGCCTGTGGACACTGATCATGTTTCGCATATGAGGGCTGCAAATAATTCTTCAGGGGAGCTTTGTGCTACATGTCCTAATGTAAAAGTAACAATTGGTGATATACAGGAAGAGCAATGCTTCTTTGTACAACATAATTCCTCATATGCAGTGATTTTGGAACAGGCCTATATTACAGGTGTGCGTATGGAAACAAAGGTTCTTGATGATGGTTTTGCTTATGCAAGAGTCAGAAGCAAGGATGGGAGAAAAGCAGTCCAATTTCTTATTGTTTATGTTAATCAGCCTAGAAATCGTGATATGCTTCGAGAGTCTCCTTTGGTTCCAAATGCAAGGGAATTCAAAGACCTGGATTTTCATTAAGCACTGCTGTAATGCAGGGCTATAGTAGTGCTGTTCAGAGGGTGTACTCGCCTCTTGATGAAATGAAGTATGTATTTACTATTGGTAATTCTCAGTTTACAACAAGCAGTTCATGTTGGTTTAAGCCTATGGAAGCTATGTGTAGGGCTGAACGCATATCTATGAAATGGGATATTAAGAAACTGAGATCATTGGGCATGTTAACTGCAAATTATGGCATTTCAGGTATCTTTTGTGGGCTGAATATTACTAACACTATGGCTGAAATTTCAGCAACTATACATGCAGAAAATGAGGCTGAAAACAGAGTGTTGTCAATATGTTCTTTGGATATGTACGATGTTATAGCATTGTTTACTCAGTAGGAAGGATTACAATGGGATAAAGCACTTGTGGAGACAAAAAAAAGTGTCAAGGCAGCCAAGCTTACGGGATCCTAAAGATATAGGTCATCAGTTTACATCTGAAACATTACACGAATTGAAAGTTGGTGCAGAAGGGTTTCTTTTGCCTACTGAGAGAAACTGTTTTATGCATATATTGGCTAGACATGGGAAGGCATTTGCATTTCAACCAAGTGAAATAGGTTGTGTGGATCCAAATGTTGTCTCTCCTATGGCCATATTTACTGTTCCACATGCACCATGGAACTTGAGGCCTATTCCAGTGCCTAAAGCTTACTTGACAAAGCTAATGGATTTGCTAAATGAAAAGATTCGCATGAAGATCTTGGAGCCTTCTTCAGTCTTGTACTCAAATCGTTGGTTTATTGTGCCCAAAAAGAATGGGGCTTTGAGATTTATTCAAGACATGCAATCGGTCAATAAAGTGATCATATGTGGGTGCAGGTCCTGTGGTTGATAAATTTGCAGAGGCTTTTGCAGGCAAAACGATCTATTCTTTGGGTGATCTTTACTCGAATTATGATCAGTTTTAGCTTGCAATTGAAAGCACGGATATCACAACCATGAAGACTCCTTTGGGGTTAGTACGGATGTGTACTCTCCCACAGGGTGCAACAAACTCAGTGGCACACATGACAAATGCTATGAATAGGGTACTCAGGGATTTTATACCACAATTGACAATGCCCTTCTTGGATGATGTTCCAATCAAAGGGTGTGCAGTGGATGAAAAGAATGAAGAGCTAGATGCTCATGGATGCAGACAATTTGTTGCAGATCATATTGTGGATTGTGAGAGGATTTTGACATGTCTAGAAGAGGTGCATTTAACTCTTTCTGGACAAAAGTATGTCTTTGGAGTTGAGGAGGTTTTGATTTTTGGGCATATGTGTGGGCCTTATGGGCGAAGGCCATCACCAGCAAAAATAGATGGGATTGATAGAATGCAAGATGTATGCACGAATGTATCAAATGTGCATAGATTCTTGGGTGCATGTGTGTTCTATTTGATATGGATTCCTCACTTTGCACATGTAGCTGATGCTCTTTATCAGCTTCTAAGGAAAGGTCAGATATTTCATTGGGAAAGGAAGCATCAGAAAGCAATGAAGAAATTGAAGCAACTCTTAAAATCTACTCTAACATTGAGAAAGGTTGACTATTCACATGGAAAACCTATCATTATTACTGTTGATACAAGCCCAATTGGGATTGGATGGGCAATTGGGTAAGATGATGAGGAAGGGGAAAGATATGCAACACGCTTTGGTGCTAAATTATTGACTGAATGACAGAGAAGATATCCACAGGTTAAAAGAGAATTATGGGGAATTGTGACAGCCCTAAAATGTGATAAGGAGTATTTTATGGGTGCTCATGTAATCATTGAGACTGATTGTTTGCCGGTATTGGGTATGATTACTAGTTGCGCTACCCCAGACATTCCTATGCTCCGGTGGATTGCATACATTAAATCTTTGAACCTTGAATTTCAACATATTGCAGGAAGAGATAACCCAGTGGCAAGAAGAGATAACCGAGTGGCAGACATTAAATCTTTGAACCCTGAACTTTAGCATATTACAGGAAGAGATAACCGAGTGGCAGATATGTTATCTCGAGCACGTTATGAGAATGAAGATAGGGTGATGGATGAGGAGGAAGAAGATGACTTTCTTATGGCTGAAAATGATGTTGTAAGAGTGAATTTAGCAATGCAAGGTGTTGCTATAGCATTAACAGAAGCTTGGACAACAAAGAGAAGACACTTTAGATGTTTTGCATCTTGTGCAGAAGTTTTTCTGGAAGACAAATATGTAGGAGAATGGCTGAGAATTGGTCAATATCTCAGTACATTAACAAAGAGAGATGAATGGTCAGATGAGGAGTTTAAGAAGATCAAGAGGAAAGCCTATGGATTTTTCTTAAAAGATTGATACTTATGGAAACATGCTAAAAAGAAACAAGGTATGCCATTGCGAGTTTTGGGTGGCAGAGCTTAACAAGGAAGTAATGCAAGAATTTCATGAAAGCTTATGGGCTGGTCATAGAGGTGTTTGGGGTACTTTTACAAAGATCAAAGAAAGATATTGGTGGCAGGATATGTATAAGGATGTTGCTCACTTTGTGGAAACATGTACTACATATCAAATGTATTCAACTGTGAGACATCGGGATGGATTGCAACCCACATATCCATTGTCTCTTCATTTTAAGTGGTGGTGGATTTGGTCACAATGCCTACAGGTCTTTTGCAAATGAGGTATCTTGTGCTTGCTTGTGAAGACTTGACTAATCAAGTGGAAGGGAGAGCTCTATGTACTGAGATGACAAATGCAGTATGTACTTTTCTCTTAGAAGAGATCTTTTATCGATATGGCTGTGTGGGAAAAATTACAGCAGATAGGGGTGAGTTGGATGTAGATGAAGCTCATGATTTCTTTGCACAGTTGGGGATAAATCTTGCTTTAACTTTAGTCTATAACCCTGAAGGAAATGGCAAAAGTGAAAGAGGTCATCCACCTATTGTGAAGGCATTGGAAAAAGCATGTGGAGAGAAGATAAAAGAGTGGCCACGATTGCTCCCTTATGCTTTGTGGGCTAACAAAACAACTCATAGTGCTGTTACAGGATATATGCCTGTAGAATTGATGTATGGTCAAAAACCTATCATGCCGATAGAAGAGATGACAGTCACATGGAGTGTGTTACCTTGGGAGGAGGAGTTGAATCGAGAGGAGTTGTTGGCCTTACGCATTAGACAGTTGGAAAGAAAGTCAGAAGACATAGAGGCAACTACTGCAAAGTTAAGGGTAGCAAGGATACAGAACAAGAAACGGTTTGACAAAAGACATAGAATGAGACCAAGAACCATACAAGATGGGGATTGGATATTGGTTTATGATAGCAGTTTAGATAACCAGTATAGTGCCATGCGTAAAGTTTCCAAAAGATGGTTTGGACCCTATGTGGTAAGACAAGTGTTTGATAATGCTACTTATGCATTAAATGAGCTAGATGGGATAGCCATAAAACTTTCCGTAGTAAGGAAAAGAATCAAATTATTTAAAAGGCGGGAATCTACTACCTATGAGTTGCCAGAATTGGAAGAAAATAGTGGCCATGATACAACGACTAGCTAGGAGGATATGGAAGATGAAGAAGTAAAGGATATGGTTGCAGAGGATGAGGAGGACTCAGAATTCGGTGACAACTAGGATTTTGACACATACCAGAGGATGTGCAGGTTCAGAGGGGGTGGATGAGGCGTTTTTAGCCAATTAGGAGATTTTTCATAAAAAAGATAGATTGACGAGATCGTGCGCGTCGCGATCGCTGTAAATAGGCTGAAAACTGTAGATTGAATTGAAAGAAGAAGGAGTGATTTGGGAGATCCGTGATCACGTGTCCTGGGGTTTTACCCCCCTTTTTAAGCAAATGGAACCATCAGATTTGGGTTTCAAGCAGCAGAGAAAGAGCTGATTTTTCTGATCCACGTTTTTGATCTACAAAGGAGCTTCAAGAGAACTAATGCCTGGAGATTTCTTCTGAGTAGTGCAAAGATTCCAGGTTCTTTCAATACATATTGATTCAATTCATTGTGATTTGTTTTTGTCGTGTTTACCACTTGGGTATTCTCTATCTTCTCTTCCATCTCCTATCTCTACTTCCTTCTACTTCTGATCCCCAGTGGATTCGACCTTTCGACAAAAACCCTTCCGACAACGGTTGGGCACTCGAAGAGTCAGGTTGTGCCCAAATACAATGACTAATAATGAATATTTAAATCGTGCGTCCATGCGCATACAAAATAATAAATATATGTCAAGTGCTTTAATAAATAAGTGCATCAAAATAAATATTGGTGCCACGCCTAAGATGTGCGCCCATAAAAAATGATAATTTCTTCTAAATAACTTAAATACACGCTATCACCCAGTGCTTCCCACCACCACCACCGCTTGCTCTATACATCAACTGAAGCAATCACAATTACTAGAAAATAATAAAATTAAACTGACAAACGTGAATACCTAGCAGTCTTCAACTACAAAATAAATAAATAGGTTGGAATTCTGTCCTAACCTTAATTTAATATGAGTGCAGACTTTAAACTCATAAACGTCCATTAATTTAAATATGTATTTTGTAGAATCACCTGTTATGGAATCACCCACTTGCACATTAAAGTAACGTGATGCCCGAAAAGGATAGGAATCCCCATAGACTTTTCGCACAAGGAATCCACCTTACGTACGAGCCTCGAAAAATAAATATAATTTTATGAAATTCACCGCAAAACCTCACATGCCTTTGGCATCATACCCCCGGCGTGGGATAGCAATTGTCCTCAATCGCTATTAGCTCAATGTGGAGCGAGCAGTGAGGGATAAGCACTTAGGTCACGAGCGTGCATCCATTGGGTCTCTTCAACAGGATGATTTTTAAATTTCACCAACACTACAAGGGAATGGGATAATAGCGACAGCCATTTGCGATGTAAAAAAGTGGTGTTGCTAAAAGAGTCGCTATATGTGTCGCTAATTTTATTAGCGACACATATAGTGATGCAAATAGCGACGCATATAGTGATGCAAATAGCGATACATATAGTGACGCCGGTCTGGGGAAAAAGCGTCGAAAACCCGAGCGTAATATTTGCCGAGAAAACATTTGCGAGAAAGAATGAAAGAGAGAGCGAGAGAGCTTAAAGCTTTGAGAGAGAGAGAGAGAGAGAGAGAGAGAGAGAGAGAGAGAGAGAGAGAGAGCTCATCACCATTGTCACCGCCACTGCCGCTATACATGAAGAAGAAAGAGAAGTATGCAACAGAGAAGGGAGGGAAGGTGCAAAGAGAAGGTGCAAAGAGAAGGTACAAAGGGTTTCATCTTCAGGTCTTTGAGGTAGGTACATTGCCTCTTCTTGCTTTATTTTTGTGTTATCTTGTTTTCTTTGCAAAGAGATACATGGAAAAAGAGGGAGGGAGGAAAGAAGGGAGAAGAATGAAGGGAGAGAAAGAGAGAAAAAGGGAGAGAAAGGAAATAAAGAGAAAGAGGAAGAGAGAAATGAGAGATGAAGGGAGGGAGAGAGGATGAGTGAGAGAAACAATGAGAGGGAGAGGGGGGAAAAACAAAGAGAGAGGAAACAAAGAAAGGGAAATAGAGAGATAAAGAGAGGGGGAGAGAAATAGAGAGAGGGAGAGGGAGAGGGGAGGAAGAGAGGAGGAGGATGTAGAAAAGAAGGGTGTAAAGAGAGGAAGGAGAGTGAGAAGAAGAGAGAGAGACAGGAAGAAAGAGAGATAGAGAGAAAAAATAGAGAGTGAGAGAGAGGGAGAGAGAAATAGGAAAACAATGAGAGAATGAGAGAGAAGGTTAATAAAGAAAAGTAAAGGGAAAGGGGGGAGGGAGAGAAAGAGAGGTGGGGTGACATTTCTTTCAATATCTTTGTTTCTTAAGCTTTTTATTTTCTATCTCTGATTGTCTTTGCAATGAGATGAGTTGAGTGAGAGTGGGGAGGGAAGGAGGGAGAGAAATAGAGAGAAGAAGGGGAGGGAAGGAAGAGAGAGATGGAGAGAAATAAAAAATAGGAGAGAGAGGGGCTTCATAAAAATTTGTCAAAACTCGAGCATGGCATTTTATAGGCTTGTAAACAAGCAAGAGAGAGAGAGAGGGAGAGGCCATCGCCACTGCCGCTATCCACCACAAAAAGAGAGGGGACAACTGCAAACAAGAAGGAGGGAACCCGTGAAGGAGAAGAAGAAGAAGGAGAGAAGCACGAAGGGATTCTTCTTCAACCTTTGAGGTAAGTGCATTATCTCCTCTCTTTATTTTTCTCTTTTCTTTACTTCTCTCTTTCTTTTTGTTGATGAAGAGTGTATAGAGAGAAGAAGTGAGAGAGATCAACGTGCGCAAGGGAGATTGAGAGAGAGAGAGAGAGAGAGAGGTCGCTGCCACTACCAATCCACCACAAAAAGAGAGGGGACAACTACAAAGAAGAAGGAGGGAACCCGTGAAGGAGAAAAAGAAGAAGGAGAGTAGCGCGAAGGGATTCTTCTTCAAGCTTTGAGGTAAGTGCATTATCTATTCTCTCTTTGTTTTTCTCTTTTCTTTACTTCTCTCTTTCTTTTTGTTGATGAAGAGTGTATAGAGAGAAGAAGTGAGAGAGATCAACGTGTGCAAGGGAGATTGAGAGAGAGAGAGAGAGAGAGAGAGAGAGAGAGAGAGAGAGAGGTCATTGCCACCACCAATCCACCACAAAAATAGAGGAGACAACTGCAAAGAAGAATGAGGGAACCCGTGAAGGAGAATAAGAAGAAGGAGAAAAGCGTGGAAAGATTCTTCTTCAAGCTTTGAGGTAAATGTATTATATCTTCTCTCTTTGTTTTTCTCTTTTATTTACTTCTCTTTTTCTTTTTGTTGATGAAGAGATGGATAAAGAGAAGAAGGGAGACAGATCAACACAAGGGAGATTGAGAGAGAGGGAGAGAGAGAGAGAAAAGCTGCCATTGCCACTACCATTGCCACCACATCCACTAAAAGAGAGGGGACAACTACAAAGGAGAAGGAGGGAACCCCCAACCTCTGTCTCTTCTCCATCTTGCCCTCCTCGGGCTTGCATGGCAGGCACTAAGCAAGCATGTCCCCATTTCTCGGCCATGGAGAGGCCTCATGCCAAAGCCCGCCACCTGGAGTACAAGGTGGAGCCTCCTCTAGTGTAGCAACAGGTGCTCTCCATAGAGCACAACGACCACCAGAGAAAAAGAGATGGAAACCAGGCACTATCGCCCTTGGGGAGATAAGGAGAATGCAAGACTTGGAGCTAAAAGGGATGGAAAGATTTTGGGTATGAGTGCGAGACAGCCCATCAGTAGGAAGGTAGACTGCTGCAACTATGACGATAGAAAGAAGAGCCTACATGATGTACTACATATACCTTCTATTACCAAGAATCTATTGTCGATTGGATAGATGGCAAAATGAAATTTGCAAGAATCTAGTGTCGGTTGGATAGATGATTTCAACTGATACATATGGCTGTACATTTGGAAGTACAAGGGTGAGGTACTCGATGTCTTTAAGCAAATGGGTTTATAAAGAGAAATGCAAGCCAGATGGTTCATTGGAAAGGTATAAATCCTGGCTCGTTACAAAGGGATATGCACATCAATACGGCCTAGATTATGAGGAGACTTTCAGCTCGGTTGCCAAGATGGAAATTGTGAGAATAGTCATTGCATTAGTGGCTTCTAAGGGCTGAAAATTATGAAAAGTGGATGTCAAAAATGCATTCATGAATGGTGACTTGCTTGAAGAGGTATATATGGAGTAGCATGAGGGTTATATATACAACCTGAGGTGTATATGGATACTAGCTAGCAACCCCGTCTATCATGCTAGATCCAAACACATAGAGATTCATTACGATTTCATCAGAGAAATGGTACTTGCAGGACAGATTGATCTACTTCATGTGAAGAAACAAGACCAGGTAGCCGATATCTTTACCAAATCACTTGGTAAAGAGAAATTTTTTTGTTTCATGGATCTACTTGGATTACAGTAACTAATCTGAGCTCAAGAAATGGAGTTTGAGAAGGGGGAGAACGAGCTTGATTCTTTTGATCTTAAAACACCTGCATCCATTGAGATTGAGGGTAAAGACAAGAAAGAAGAGATAGAAGATGACTTAGACGTAGGTAAAAACAAAAAGAAAGAAGTAGAGCTTAGAGACACCACCACTTCCTATATAAGGGTTTCTGGCTCCAACACCATGGTATAATTCTTACAGATGTCCAAATGCTCCCCTAAAAAGACTTGAACAATGTTGGAATAAGCTGGAGTGAGCAGAAGATCAATGGGACTTATTCATACCTCAAGATCTTGACTATAATGAAATCTTAAAGTGAAGCTCTTCTTCTTGGGCCTAACAAGTAATAAAAAAGCTCCTTGAGTAATACTTTTTTGAATTGATTATATCTAGCTTTTGTAATCACAATCTCTTTTTCTTCTCGGGCCTAAGCAAGTGATGAAAAAGCTCCTTGCGAAATACCTTTTCAGATTAATTATATCTTTCTTTTGCAATCAAAGGATTCAAAATTTCTTAAATAATCTGATACACAATTTTTAGACATTAGATGTAGCTGACATTGGCAAATGAATTATGCAAGAATATTTAGTGCATATAGCTAGAAGGGTGACAGGGCTGTATGCCCTACTACCTTTTTTTCCCCCCTCTCTAACTATGGCTATTTGCGTCGCAAATTTACTCTGCAACTGTCGCTATTTGTGTCACTATAGGCATCGCTATTAGTGTCGTTATATGCGTCACTAAGCAAATAACGACGCAAATAGAGATGCAAATAGCGACGAATCGATCGCGTCGCTAATAGCGACGCGAATAGCAATGACGGGGGTAATTTTTTTCATGAATAATTCCGTCGCTTTAAACATCGCTATTGGGTCTATATGTTGTAGTGCAAATATCTAGAATATTTATAGCAAGTTCTAGTGGTCATAAAGTCGGTAACTAAAATAGTCTCAAGTTCAAGGATTTTAGTTTCTTCTTCTAACAAAGGAGGATTTTGATAGATAGAATGGGCAGGTAATTGGCCTTTGAAAGGTCATAACAAACTGATATGAAAAGTGTTGTGGATTTTCCAGTGTTGGGGTAGTTGTAATTTAAAGGCATTGTCATTGACTTTGTGAATGATTTTCAAAGGTCCATAAAATGTAGGAGCTAACTTTACAACAGGGTGTTTCTCAACACTTTGTAGTCTTTGCTTTTCAATTCATAACCAAACATAATCATCAATTGTGAAATTCATAGCTTTTCTTTTCTTGTTTGCTTGTTTAGTATATGATTGCTGGGCTTTCGCAATCATATACTAAACAAGCAAATATCTAGAATATTTATAGCAAGTTCTAGTGGTCATAAAGTCGGTAACTAAAATAGTCTCAAGTTTAAGGATTTTAGTTTCTTCTTCTAACAAAGGAGGATTTTGATAGATAGAATGGGCAGGTAATTGGCCTTTGAAAGGTCATAACAAACTGATATGAAAAGTGTTGTGGATTTTCCAGTGTTGGGGTAGTTGTAATTTAAAGGCATTGTCATTGACTTTGTGAATGATTTTCAAAGGTCCATAAAATGTAGGAGCTAACTTTACAACAGGGTGTTTCTCAACAATTTGTAGTCTTTGCTTTTCAATTCATAACCAAACATAATCATCAATTGTGAAATTCATAGCTTTTCTTTTCTTGTTTGCTTGTTTAGTATATGATTGCTGGGCTTTCGCAATCATATCTTTAACTTTATCAAAAATAGTAGCATGCATGTTGGCAACATCATCAGCAACTTTAACTTTGCTTGAAAATGAAGTAATAGGTGTAAGCAATCTATATCCATAAATGATTTAAAAAGGTGCTTTTCGTGTAGTTGTATGTGGAGTGCTATTGTATGCAAACTGAAGTAAATGCAAGTGTGTATCCCAGGTTTGTGGTTTTGTAATTTTGTATGCACATAAAGGATCCAAGATTGTATTGTTTGTAGCTTCTATTTGCCCATTTGTTTCAAGATGAAATGCAGATGAAAAATCAATCTTTGTGCCTAAATTAGCAAACAAAGTAGTCAAAAAATTATTACAAAATCTAGAATCACGATCATAAATAATAACTTTCGATAAACCATGGTTAGTGAAAATAATTTTCAGAAACAATTGAGCAGCTTGAGATATAGTTAATGTTTTTTTGCATGGAATGAAATATGCCTATTTTCTAAACCGATCTATAATAGTCCAAATCATATCGTGATTAGCTTGAGTGTTAGATGTACCAGTAACAAAATCCATTGAAATATGTTTCCATGGTCTTTCAGGAATTGGTAAAGGCATTAACAAACCATACTGCTTACCATGGTGTACCTTAACTCTTTGACAAATTAAACACTCATATACAAAGTTAAAAACATCAAATTCCATCTATGGCCAATAAAAATCTTCGATCAAAGTATGTAAAGTGGAAATAATACCTCTATGGCCTTGATATGGGGGACAATGAATTTCGTGCAACGCAAATGATCTAAATGGAATAGTTACACATAACCTTTTCTCATAAAACATAAATCCATCAATATAAGACAATGAATCAATTGGAATCCTATTATTGAAAATAAATTTATTCCAATCAGCTTGAAAACTAGGGTCTTGATCATAGGTATCTTTCATAGGGATAAGAAAATCAAAGGATATCACAGAGATATTATGAATAGTTGGTCTTCTACTCAAGGCATCGGCAACAACATTTTATTTTATGGGTTGATATTGGATAAGTGGATGAAAATTTTGAATAAAAGCAGCCCATTTAATGTATCGATCAGATATTTGTAGCTGACTAAGGAGATGTTTGATACTTTGTTGGTCAGTTTTAATCATGAATTCAGATCCCATCAAATAGTGTTTCCATTGACGTAAAGCTTGTACTACAACTAGCAATTCCTTATCATAGGTAGTGTACTTGAGTTCAGAAGGTTTAAGCTTGCAACTTGAGTAGGCTATGGGATGTGAATCTTGCATAAGAACAGCTCCTATTCTAGATCCACTAGCATCAGTGACTACTAGGAAAAATGGTCTATTAAAGTCAGGGAGTTGCAATAGAGGAGCATGGGTTAAAGCATGTTTCAGTAAATCAAAAGACATTTGCTAATTTTCAGACAAATGATACACAATATCTTTCTTTAATAATTTTGTCAAAGATAATGCAATGAATGAAAAATTTATCACAAATTTTTTATAGAAGCTAGCAAGACCTAAGAAAGAACGTAATTCATGCACATTTTTAGATATCGGCCAATTCAAATTTGCTTCTATCTTTTTAGGATCAACTTTAATACCTTCAGATGAAACAATATGTCCTAAGTATTCAATTTGTGTTTGAAAAAAATCACTCTTTTCAGGATTAGCATATAATTGATTCTCTTTCAGTAATTTGAAAACCAAAGATAAATGTTCATAATGATCGTTCTCATTCTTACTGAAAACCAATATGTCATCAAAGAAAACAATGACACAATGTTGATACTTCAAAAATATGTGATTCATCATACGGTTGAATGTGGCTGGTGCATTAGTTAAACCAAAAGGCATAACAAGGAATTCATAATGTCCAAATTGAGTTCTAAATGTAGTTTTGAAAATCTCAGACGTGTCCAGTCGTACTTGATGGTATCCAGATTATTTAAGATCTATTTTGCTAAATATTGCAACCCTTTTTAGTTTATCCATAACATCCTCTACGCTAGGGATCACATATCTATTTTAGATAGTGATTTTATTTAGGGCACGATAATCAATGCACATCCTATAGGTGTTGTTTTTCTTTTTAACTAATAGGACATGCATACCAAATGGAGAACTACTAGGCCTAATGAGTCTTTGGGTTAACAATTCTTCAACTTGAGTTTGAATTTCTTTTTGTTCAATTTGATTATGTCAATAAGGTGCTTTACATGGTGGTTGAGAACTTGGAATTAAGTCTATTTTATGATCTTTAGGACGTGTGGGTGGTAAATCAGGTGGTAAGTCAGTAGCAAAACAGTGTTTAAATTGTGAAAGAAATTGTGTGTGCCTAGGATGCATCTTATTTTCCTTAACTTCAATTTCATTCACCCAGATTAAATAGGATTTGCTATCTTTTCTTAATGCACGTTTATCTTGTGTATGACTAAGCAATGGAAAATTATCAAAAGTGTGCATACCAAGCAATGTGATTTGTTTTCCATGAGAATGAATGTTCATTGAATGTGTGGAATAATCTATCTCGGGATTATACTGATGACGCCAAGGCATTCCTAAAATAATGTCACTAGATTGCAGAGGCACAACTAAGAAATTTCTACGTTCAACATAATCACCAATTTTAATTTCTAACTCCCAAGTAGAACAACAATCAATGCTTTTGCGGACAACATTCCACCATAGGGATGCTCTGTCCACTAAATGATTAGTGACATACTTAATTTTGTCTTTTTTGGCATACTATTCTTCATGGAAATAATCATCAAACTCACTGATAAAAGCAAGTACAATTTTTCCATTGCATGACCCATTGAAAGTACGAAATTTAAAATTTCTTTTACTTATCTTGGTTTCTTTCCGAATAGATTGTGCTTCAAGTGTCGTATCGATCGTTCGTCGTATAATATCTTCAGATTGTGGTTCATCTTGATCAGCAGTAGATCTTTGAAGACTGGCGAATTGAGCTTGCAAAGTTTGACGCGCTCTTCATTCCTCTTGAAGCTGCATTATAATTAGGTCCAAATTTTGTTCCATTGTTGGTTTTGATAGATCACCTTCGGCCATAAAATCTTCCATATTTTGATCGGTCATCCTGCAAAATTTCAAACAACCTTACACACTCGAAATCTTGTTAGGAAGATGAGCGTAGCTCAAGGTCGAGTTTATAGGGCTTGCTTTTTTTTTAGTGGCTTTTTAGCAATATTTCTTCTTCACAGTTATGAAAGTTGATGTCAGCCTTCTTCCAAGCGGATACGTCTTCCGTATAATCTGCGTGTGATTCTTTGCTTGCTGAAATTTGTCTTTGTCACATCGCAGGTGTGAATATGGACTTGCAGGGAGGTTGAAAACCAGTTTGGGATAAGACAAGTGTGAATGTCCGCTATGGAAGAGATTGAAGCTTTGTAATTTTAAACCTTAGTATGCTTTAAAAAAACTTAAGCTTAATAAAAGCTTAGTAGCTTTTTTGTTTTTTGAAATCTAGGACATCGAGAGCTATTTGAGGCCATTGTCAGACTGTAGTATGTCCTTCCGCCATGTTGTTGTCAATTTTCAAAGCTTAAGTAAAGCTTAAGATCTTATAAGCTCTTAAGGTTATCCTTAATGAGATTGAAACTTTCTAATCTCTGAGATAAAAAATAACTTTCAAAGAGACTTTTTCGGCGGTCCTTCGCTTCTTGAGAGTGGTCCCTCGTGATTCTAGTGTGTAGTAGGGGGTTCTTCACCACCAAGAATGCGCTGGTATTGACAAATTGTCGCGAGACTGACTGTAGAGCTTGTTCATTCCATGAGCTTTTCCTTTACACAAGATGGTAAGTGATTGGAAGCCCTCGATCTCAGCTTTGCTCTGATACGACTAATGCGCAAATCACATGGCGTATGCGTACGTAGCGAGCGCCAGATGGTTCCCAAGAACAAAGAGCTCTACTTTTGCTTAAAATCCAGGAGAATAGACTTACACAACATGAAGCAAGAAGAGTAATTGGGTACAATCTCTTCCAATGCCTTATGTGAGCACTCCACAAAGCATATATTTAATATATTATTCATCTCCAAGCTAAAAAATAGCCCAAATTTACAATTAGCATGCTTAAGCTTTTGTGTTTTCTTTTGTCCAAATCAAGAATAAAGCAGTTGGGTGCCCCAAGAGTTGGCCTGTGCCCAAATATACTACAAGATATAGGTCGTATACCGATGCTAAAAGCGACAAAAATGTAAATAACAAAATTTAACCCCGTCGTCCCAAAAAGCATCGTTATTGGCGACACCATAGAATAGTCAGTATTAGTATCGTTATCAACGTCACTATTTGCATCGGTATCAGTATCAGTAACGCTGATACCGACGTAAATAACGATGCTGATAACGACGCTCTACAATGCTAATAAACGGACTTTGCAAAAAAAGAAACAACTACACATCATTCCACCATAAAATAATGCATTCTAATTAAACATGGTAACTACGGACAAGAAAGATGAGTGACTTACAGGGCCGCCGCGTCTATACAATCGATCAATCAATGCAGTGAGACCGTGCCTCTCTGCATATCGAGTCTCAAGGCCAGTCGGATCGCAATTTGTAATGGAGTGCTACAAAGAAAATAAAATACTAACTGTTAGAAACATGATTGTCAATACAAAGGATATTGCAAAAATGAAAGCAAGAAAAACAAAAGAAAAACTTACAAAGTCCTCCAGATATATTCTATGGCCGCCACTCCCAAGATGATGGACCACTCTGGCCTATAGTCGTGCCCTCGCCGTCTCGCGTTGCTGACTCTAACGTCTTGGAGAATCTGTAGCCTCCTCCCTTAGTCGACACTAGGCTTCCACGTCTAGCCACTCGGGCTTTGCAGCCCCACTCTTGAGTGCCTTGCGTGCGTCCGATCATCTGTGCGACATATATGCACGCATGCAGTTCATCATCTAGCCTGTCGAAAATCTATCTGCTGTGGCTGGAACTGGAAACTCCTCATGCAAGGATGCTACTATATAATCCTTGCTCCCCTCCGATATGTTTTTCCAATGATCTAAGATGTTGTGCCGAAAAACTTGTTGGCACAACTCTCTCATGCGAGCCATCACCCTCCTCTCCTCATCATTCATGATGATGGCTCCTGACCTATCATCGACAAGATAGACATATCCCTCTGGGGTATGCCTAAGATGGATCCTCTCCCACCTGCGTCCACGCTCCTAGGCATATCCAGGAGACCCCTGTATATCTAGTATACCGACCGCGGTAGTATCTATCAGTGAAGAATCCATAGGGGTGCCACCTGCAGACGGCTTAGCAAAAGTCGGAGTAACTGGAGTAGATGTTCCCACAAGTGTGACAAATCCTAGAGGTGAAACAACTCCAGCAGAACAAAGAGATGGAGACACCGCGTCCATGCCTCCACAACAACCATCTAAGCCATGCTCCCTGGAACCGCCACGAGAGCGAGGAGTTGCACCTGTATCCCGTGCCGACCGCCGACTCATTGCCTCTGTATCTCTATAGCATCCCCCTAACCGTGAAGCACTCCCTCCCTCTGTCCTAAGTCTAGAGCGTTGACCTCGTCTGCTCGAAGCTGAAGCATTTGATCGTGCGAAAGTAGATCTAATAGAGCGGCCTAATGATGTCTGAGATAGCTCCTGGTCCGCCATGTCTCTGAATCTCGCCATCTGATCTGGAGACATGCGTGTGAAGATATCTTGCAACTCGTCATCGCTCATTCCTCGACTCATCCTAAAAAGGTCACCTGTACAGACAAAAAATGATGTTAGCATAATCAATTTAAATCATACAAAGCTCGGTAATATAAATCCTAAAAAAATGATTTCACTTAAAATGCATATCTTATGTACCCTTATAAGCGATTAGTGAAGGAATTGAGTAAGTGGATGCTCCAAGTATGAAGTATCTTATGGTCCCATGTCAATCTCCTGACACAACTCCACATACACTGGAAGGTCGATAGATATGTCACCACAAAAGGATGAGTCCACCTCATTCTCAAAGAATTCTTGTACTCCTGTATTTTCATCATTGTGAGCCGATGCTGGCTCCTCTACATGCTCCAAGCTTTCGGTGGCCTCCACCCCTTGCAATATCGACCCCTCTATTTGCATATTGACCTCATCTATGCTCGGAACATCGCTTTGATCATATACTCTCGCACTTCAGGGAGCTGAAGGTATAACATACCACCATCCAGGTTGTCAGGGGTTTGGATAGAAGATTACCTGTTCACAAACACGTACGTCAAGAGAGATTAAACTATTATGACATGTACCATGTCGTAATACAATTAACAAACAAATGAGTTCATGCACATGTTCAAAATGGGCCGGCAACACAAAGGTGTCACTCAAATCCGTCTTTTTTTTTTTCCGTCTTTTTTTTTTGGAATCTATTTCGAGAAATCTAGATGGACCTCATCGAACTGTTGCTCCAGCTCCTTCAAGTACCACTTTGAACCACTACACATCGAATAGTATCATGGAGAAGCTACGGTAATCCACCATAACAATACTTTGCAAGTTTCCAAAATACTCCATCTCATCTATAACCGTGTTTGGATCCATTTCTCGTCGTTGGCTCTCCTGCTCGAATCTTGCCATGATACCACAGTCCATTGTGGAGCGCATTTTGTCAATACGCTCCACGCGAAAATGCCGTTTGTGCAACCGCGCTGCACTATAAATTTTGTACTGTACATTGGAACACTAAAATTAGTTTTCGCATATAAAATATAGATACGACAAATCCTAAACACATCATCATCTTTGGAATACATCCCCTCGAGAATTTCCACTCCTCAATTGAGATCTCCATCCCTTCGCATGATGCTGCGATCCATGCAACCATTGCGTTGACATGAACCGCAACATCTCCTCCATGCCCTCGGGATATCGAATCGGTCGATGGTGTGTACTACGTCAAAATTCAAATCGCGCTTCCTCTCGATCTTGCCTAGCGATCTGGTACCTGGCGAGCCACGTCTCCATAGAGGCATGGTGCAACATACAAAAGCGATTCACCTTCTCCTCCATTGCAGCATCCATTCTTTTTTCTACCCCATTTCCAACCACCATATTTTCGGTCAGTCTATCATTGTCCTTCAGCGACCATAGCATTTTGTTATCTGGATCCACCGTTGGTAGCCACTGTGAAATATGCACTAGCGCCTTAGACACCAACCAACCTTCAGCCATGCTACCTTCTGGCCAAGCTCGTTGTCACACAAAGCCTTTCAGGGTTTTTATGAAGTTCTCCAAGAAGAACATCCATCGCGTATGGACAGGTCCAGCAATCTCCACTTCATCTACAAGATGCACAAGAAGGTGGATTTGTATCGTGAGCATGCTAGTAGGCAGGTATTTCTCAAAAAGACAAACCGTCTCCATTGCTCCACACCTTGCAGATTCAATACAGGACGTCTTAATCTCCTTCTGTGAGATCCATTGCACCAAAGTCGACAACCTGTAAATGGCCCCGCATATTTCTAGAGTAAGGCATCCTGCGATTGCGATCGGTAGTACAAACTGCCATAAATGAGAAAGCATTATGAACAATGGCTACACTCCAAATAGCAAAATACGCATGCCAATTACAATCCATTCGTCTTTAGAAAATGCAGACTTGAGAGAATGCATCATACCCATCGGAGTGCGGATAGACTTGACTACTTGCTTCACAATGCACTCTTCTTTAGTGGACAAAACCCAAGGAGTGCGAGGTAGTTGCATGCGACCATTAGCACTCGACTGCAGCCAAAGCACCTCCATCTTGCCTACCTCCTTCAAATCCATTCATGCTCCTATAGTGTCTCTCTTTCCTGTGATGTGGTCCCATAGCAAGCTGCCCATATTCTTGAAAATATGCATGGGATCCAACAAGTGGTTGATGTGTAAGTGGGTCCAATATGGTAACTCGTAGAAAACTAAGAACCGTCGCATTCCGTTTGGATGTGACTCCATGTGGACCATTTTCAGCTCGTACCAGCTTGCGACATTCATAAGTGTTGGAGGTCGTCTAAGAAAACCTTCCCTGAGTTCATGACCCTCTGTTAAGAAAGTGGCGTGTCCTTGATATACCATCTTCTTCATGGTTCATGACCTTCCGGAGTCTAACTGTGGTCCACACAATGGACATGCATGATAACCTGAGGTAACCAGACCTGTTCCAACACCTCTATCCAGTGAATAGAAACTTGAACGAGATAAAATATAGATATTACCAATGAGAACGAGAGCCTATTTACCTGAGTACTCTGTGAATCCCGGAAAGTCATGCATCATCTACATGAGAATGGCTCGAATATTGGCAGACCGTTGACCATCGTACTTGCTTCTATCTTGCACGGTGACCCCCTTCTTCCACAAAATCTTAAGCTCATCGACTAATGGACAAAGATACATGTCCATATTTTTGACTTTGTAGCGGCCAAGGATGAGTCCTTTCTTTCTTCGTAGAAAGCCATGGAGGGATATTGTAGTTGACAAGGACTATAGGCCACACACTGTAAAAGTTGAGCGCAAAGCGAATGGGTTCACGCCATCCATTGCAAGACCAAGCCGAAGATTCCTTGGCTCTTGGGCAAAGCTTGGGAATGTAGAGTCAATGTGGCTCCATGCGCGTGAATCCGCTAATATTCGTTGAACTCCATCTGTGGACCTATTCTGCACATGCCACGTTGTCAAGCTCGCCATGCCCGACGTACGAAACATGTGGTTGATGCGGGTGATAAGCGAAAAGTGTCTAAGAACTTTTTGAGGGATGGTTTGCCCTTGCAAGTCCTGTCGATACCTGTGAGCACCACACTTTGGACATGTCTCCATAGTCTCGTATTCTCCTCGAAACAGTATGCAATCGTTGATACATACATGGATATTGTTGTAGTTCATTCCAAGCTTTCGTAAAACATGTCATGCATCATCACGAGACTCAGGCATGGTATTTGCAGGTGGTAATATATGATATTCCAATAACCTGAAAAAAATCATAAAACACCTTGAAAAAGCACAAATATTTTCAATGATAGTGCCGAAAAGAAATCAACGAAGCGTACGTACAAGGTATCTGAACAACTCGGTCACACTCGCATCGCTCCACCCGTATTTTGCTTGCACACTTAGAAGTGCAAGCTCTATCTTTAGGCGAGATACTCGGCACCCATCATATAATGGTATGGATGCTTCCTCTCTGAACGGATGAGAAGTCTCAACATCCATGGGAATCAATGCATCGATCATTGCCTCCATCTCAGGCTCCAAGATTGTAGGTAGGTCTGGAAGGCTGCATGTCTCCTCTGGTATTGATAGTATAGATTGGGTAGTACCTTCCAAGTGGTGGATTGGCTTAGGCACTCCATCCATCGCACGCCCACAAACTCTTCTAATTGGCCACAAAGGCTACACTCCTTCTTGGAACGAGACGTCACCTCCCTGGATATAAAATTTTCCAGCCACACCAAATCTTCTTGTATATGGTATTCAATTAGCTTGGGAGTACAATGCATGATTGATATTAACTTTTCTTACTGTTTGCTAAAAATCCAAGATCGCTTGATCAATGATCTCAGATTGAAACTTGCCGAAGCGTCGTACGTGTTCTATAGACAATCGACGTTTTCGTCTCATTGCCAGCTTGTATTGAGAGCAAGGACATAGGACACACTGATTAAGATATGCCTCACGATCTTGAACAACAAGACCTTCATTGTTTTTCATTTTGTCTATGTTATGACAAATAATTTGTTTTTGTTATCATTCTTTTTTTCTTTCTTAAATTGTTTGAGAAGGGATTTCTTCTCTTGTAACTTAGCGAAAATTAACGTATGTAAAGTCTCCACCCACCCACCCACAGATTAACATATATATGTCGGAGTGTTTTCCGTCTCGTGGTGTTGCACCAGACCTCGCCACCACTCTCTCTTTGTTTTTTATCCATTCATCATCTCCTCTCCTTCCATCTCTCTCTCTTTTTCTCTTTCTTTATTATGTTGTATGTTTGTTCCCTCTCTCTCGTTCCTTTTTCTTTTTTCTTTCCTCCCCCTCTCTCATTTTCTTTAACAATCAGAGCTACAACTACGATGAAGACCACGACCACGAATACGACTACAACTACGACCACGACCACGACCACGACAACCATGACCACGACTATGACTATGACTACGACTACGACTACGACTACGACCACGACTATGACTACGACTATGACCGCAACCACGACCACGACCATGACCACGACTACGACTACGACTACAACTATGACGACCATGACCACGACTACGACCACGACCATGATTACGACCACGACCACGACCACGACCACATCTACAACTATGATGAAGACCATGACCATGGATACGATTACGACTACGACCACGACCACGACCACGACGACCATGACCACGACTATGACTACGACTACGACTACGACCATGACTATGACTACGACTATGACCACGACCACGACCATGACTACAACTACGACTATGACTACGACTACCATGACCACGACGACCACCACCATGACCATGACCACGACCACGACCATGACTATGACTAGTACTACGACCACCACATCTACCACTACCACTACCACTACCATGACTATGACCACTATAATAAACAAGAAAAGAAGAAGAATAAGAATAAAAAAACAACAATAACAACAATTACTACTACTACTATAACAATAAACAATAAAATAAGAAAAAACTATTACTACTACAAAAAAATAAAAAAACTAAACAACAATAAACAATAAAAGAAAAACAACTACTATTACAACTACTACAACAAACAACAGCAATTAATTTCCTTTTCTCTCATCCTCTCCCTCTCTCATTTCCTCTCCCTCTCTCACCCTCACCCTCTCTTTCTCTCTTTCCCTATTAGGTTTAATGTTTTTTCTCTCTTTTTCTCTCCTCTCCCTCTCTCCTTTTTTCTCTCTCCTCTCCCTCTCTCATTTTCTTTTCTCTCTTTCTCTCCCTCTCTCATTTCATTTTCTCTCTCTCTTCCTCTCTCATTTCCTCTCCCTGCCTCACCCTCTCCCTCTTTCTCTCTTTCCCTATTATGTTTAACATCTTTTCTCTCTTTTTCTCTCTCCTCTCCTTCTCTCCTTTTTTATCTCTCCTCTCCCTCTCTCATTTCCTTTTGCTCTCTTCCTCTCCCTCTCTCATTTCTTCTCCCTCCCTCACCCTCTCCCTCTCTTTCTCTCTTTCCCTATTATGTTTAATGTTTTTCTCTCTTTTTCTCTCTCCTCTCCCTCTCTCATTTCTTTTTCTCTCTTCCTCTCCCTCTCTCATTTCCTCTCCCTCCCTCACCCTCACCCTCACCCTCTCTTTCTCTCTTTCCTTATTATGTTTAAAATCTTTTCTCTCTTTTTCTCTCTCCTCTCCTTCTCTCATTTCCTTTTGATGTCTTCCTCTCCCTCTCTTATTTCTTCTCCCTCCCTCAACATCTCCTTCTCTTTCTCTCTTTCCCTGTTATGTTTAATGTTTTTTCTCTCTTTTCCTCTCCCTCCCCCTCTCTTTCTCTCTCCCTCCCTCTCCCTCTCCCTCTCCCTCTCTTTCTCTCTTTCAATGTTTCCCTCTCCCTCTCCCTCTCCCTCTCCCTATCTCATTTTCCTATTATGTTTAATGTCCCTCTCCCTCTCCTTGTCCCTCTCTCATTTCCCTATTATCTTTAATGTCTCCCTCTCCCTCTCCCTCTCTCATTTCCTCTCCCTCCCTCCCTCCCCCTCTCTTTCTCTCTTCCTCCCCCTTCCTTTTAATCTCCTTCCATCTTCCTCTCCCTCTTCCTCTCTCATTTTCTCTCTCTCCCTCTCCCATTTTCTCCCTCTCTCATTTCCTCTCCCTCCCTTTCCCTCTCCCTCTCTTTCTCTCTCATTTCCTCTCTCTCTCTCAATATACATGAATTATACCAAAAACAAGTAAAAGAGAGAGACAAAACTCCATCTCCCTCTCTTTCTCTCTCATTTCCTCCCCCTCTCTCAATACACAGTAATTATACCTCATTTCCTCTCCCTCTCTCAATACACATGAATTATGCCAAAAACAAGTAAAAGAGAGAGACAAAACTCCCTCTCTATCTCTCATTTTCTCTCCCTCCCCCTCCCCCTCTCCCTCTCTTTCTCTCTCCCTCCCTCTCCCTCTCCCTCTCTCATTTCCTCTCCTTCCCTCTCCCTCTCCCTCTCTTTCTCTCTCATTTCGTCTCCCTCACTCAATACACACGAATTATACCAAAAACAAGTAAAAGTGACAGAGAAAACACAAAAGCAAAGCAAGAATGGACAATACACTCACCGTAAAGGCTCGAAGAAGGGTTTGGCGGCTTCTCTTCGCAACGACGACTCCTCTTTGCCCTTTGTACACCTCCTCCTCTTCTTCGCAAACGGCGACAGTAGCGGCGGTGGCGGTGAGAAGCCTTCTTTCTCTTTCTTTCTCTTTTTCTCTCCCTCTCAGCAAGATGATCACTCTCCCTTTCACTTTCTCTTTTGTGAATGTGCGAAAAATGAGGCGCTCGGGTTTCGGTGCATGTTTTTTTCCTCTAGGTACCGTTGCTATTTGCATCGCATTTGCAACGCTAGTAGCGACACTGCTATTTCTCGTCGCTAATGGGCATTGCTATACTCTCATATCCTTGTAGTGATACAATGACCAATAATGAATATTTAAATTGTGCACCTATATGCATACAAAATAAAAAATATATATCAAGCACTTTAATAAATAAGCACGCCAAAATAAATATTGATGCCACGCATAAGATGCGCACCCATAAAAAATGATATTTTTTTCCAAATAACTTGAATACACACTATCACCCAATGGTTCCCAGTGCCACCGCCGCCTGCTCTATACATCAACTGAAGCATTCACAATTGTTAGAAAATAATAAAATTAAACCGACAAAAGTGAACATCTAGCAGTCTTCAGCTACAAAATAAATAAATAGGTTGGAATTTTGTCCTAACCTTAATTTAATACGAGTATGCACTCTAAACTCATAAACTTCCATTAATTTAAATATGTATTTTGTAGAATTACTTGCTATGGAATCACCCACTTGCACATTAAATTAACGTGATGCCCGAAAAGGATAGGCATCCCCATTGAATTTTCGCACAATGAATCCACCTTGTGTACGAGCCCTGGCAAATAAATATAATTTTACGAAATCCACCGCAAAACCTCACGAAATCCACCGTGGAATATGCCTCCTGGCATCAACATCTCAACATGATGACTCTCAACATCACTCAATACTTTACCAAATCCCAAAGAAACACCATGATCCTCCTTGCAAACCAAAGAGTCTTGTTCACATCCCTAAAGTTTTGAATACAATATGTGCAAGGCAATAAAATCACACATAAAAAAGGGTCCAAGAATATAAGACTTGATAATAAGCACCTCATGGAGTCCCTCATCAAGTAACTCCTAGCATGCCGTGAAGTGTTTGAAGAGGCCCACCATCACAATCCACTTCAACAAACATAAATTGTTGCCCACATTCATCCATAGATGTAGTCTTCAACATAGTAGCAATTCCAATGATGTTGACTTATACTCAAATGATATTCTATTATCACACATCAGTTTCATTTGTTTTCAAATGCTCAAATGCTTGAAACATGCAAATTTTAGCGGATGAAACTTCTTCAAGGATGATGTGATCAATCGGCTCTATTGATTTGCACCTTAATCAAGCCTTACATCCAATGTAGTCTTCTCGAAAACGTAGCTACACTGAACACTTTGAAAATCTACTCCACGATCAGATTGTATTTTTTAGATTTATCCAATTCGCCCTCAAATCAGAGCTCAGCCTCATACTTACTCCTCAAGCTTTATTTTTTTCATTCAGTATATCTTATCAACCCCAACTTTCTATTGACCTCCAAATTGCTGAATAGCCACCTTCTGCGCGATCATGAAGACCATCATTCATATTTAAAAATTAAAAAATATTGAGCTTACGTGATCGAGCTATGAAACAAGGTCCTTGCAAATGCTACCACCCTTGTTGGACTCTTCTAATCATTCATCTTTGAAAATTAGAAAATATTGAGATTAAGCCATCGAGCTATCAAAAAAGGTCTTTGCAAACATTGCCACCCTGTCGAACTCTTCTAAACCAGCACTTCCATGTTGACAACCACCATAGTACTTAACCTTGATGATTTTCCTTGATAATGAACCTTCAATACTTCCCAAAATTTGACGTTATGTCCTTCAAAACAATGGCATCCTTTATTGATATCTCCTCCAACATCAAAAGCCAGCTCTGCTTAGTTATATTGATCGTTCTTGAACGTCCTTTGGTATCCCTCCTTGCGATTTTTCCTTTGACCAAATATTCAATCAGCCCCTCAAAAATTGACAACCTTTTAGCTTTCAAACATTTTTAAAAGCTTAAAAACCTCAATGAGTTTCTCTTATTATTTTTCAGCTTTTTCTATATATTGCTTTCTATAGTTCTTAAGGTTTGAGTATACATCCATCTTGGTCACCTTCAACATATCCAAGTATGTCCTTATCTTGAAAATAATAAGGACCAAGTAATACCACCAAATTATAGAATCAATGTCAAAAGTGCTAAAATTCTTCAATCAAGCTGAAAAAATCCTTCACCTCCAAAAAGTTGAAAAAAATGAGTTCTTGTGTGTCTCACTTACAAGCTAAATGGTGCTTGCATCATCTCATTGAGATAACATTTCAAACTTGTTTGAGGTAGATTCAGTTTTCACAAAAATGCCCAAAAATGTACTTAAGACCTCTAAAATATAAACCGTAACTCTAATTATAAAGAAATTTATCAAAATATGAAATCTCAATCAATGCAAGGTAAAAAGAAAAGAAAATTGACTTGTCATGTTTTCTATAGCAAACCAGCAATTATACTAAATAAAATTTTCTATAATTAACAATGTTAACTAGCATACTTGATGGATGCTCGATGGAGATATCGATGCTCAATGTTTTCTACTTTGGTTGCCTCTACACATGAGAAGCTTACCTCTACTTGTATATGACTTACTAGATAATTTATATCTAGGTTTAAAAGACCCCACACTTGTCTCTTTATTAATATTTTTCTATCTCCCTTGATTTCTTCTCTATTTAATCTTTTTTTGCCCTAATCTCCTTATCTCTCTCTATTTCTCTTCTAAAGAAAAAAATAAGCCAAGAAAGTGATCAAACTATAAGCTTTCATCTCTTTCTCTCTTTTTCTAAAGCAACCAAACCATAATATTATATGTCTTTCTCTTTCTATCTCTTGCTTACGTACAAATTTCATGATTAAGGAACTAAAATTGACAATAACAAAGTACATTGTTATTTTATTTATTTCTCTTGAGTTCACATACACATTTAAACTCTCTCACACTACTAGTTCGTAAAGGTCTCAAATCTATCACAACAAAGCTTAAAATCTGGGTTTTTCATGTATATATATGCAAAAACAACAAACTTCATCTTGAATCCATGGCTTTTCTCAATGATATTGTGGAGAAGAGAAAGTGCTTAGAAATGAAGCAAATAAAGAAACCCAAAAATTGAGAATTATGGAGGGGATGAGCTCTTACCATTGTGTTTTTGGTCACCTTCGCTCTAGCTCGCTCTTGGTACATGTATCCTTGTAAATTATACAGAGATGGTATCCTCAATTGGAATATGTGTTAGAATATTCAACCATGTATTATTGATGCATATACCGAGACAATTATTACAATAATTTTAACATGGGAAATACTGATTGTATCGAGCGTAGTCTTTTTTTTTGCAATTTCCTCAGAAACTCTTGTCGGTATACTTGCGATTTGATGTAGTCCAATAGTTTGCTAGAGTCTCCCAATCCTCTTCTCAATGTTTGGAGAGTCGTGATGTGCTTGCATTTCATTAATTGTAGAGATAAAAGATGTTGGCATAACCCACTCCTCGATTTGTTGGATTCTTATTATTCTTAAGGTTGGATCTCATTAACTAGAGCCTTTTGAGGAGATTGTCATTGTGGTCCTTTAACTTAAGCTAGATGGATTTCCAATCTCCCTCCACTCTCTCTCTCTGTGACATATCGAACTTCCAACAGCGCATGAACCCTCTTTATAGTCGTAAGGATAATTTCTTTTTAAAGGCAATTTTTTCTAAATTATTCCCCTCTCCTCCAACCGACTGTCGAGCTGGAGGAAGAGGGGAATAGCATGTGTAGGCAAGCTCCTTGCTGGAGCTTGCCTAGACTATGGATCATGCCCTTCGATGCGTGGGGGAGGGAGGATCTTATCCCCTCCCCTATTTAAACCAATGGGGTGCAAGCGGAAGAGGAACGGAGCACTGCCGTGAATGCCTAAAGGGGGGGGATGCCGTCAACTTTTAGAGAGGGAGAGAGTGAGGTCTCTGTGAGGGAGAGGGAGATTGAAGACGCCCTCACGTTGGTGATGCCGAGAGAAGCTACTCACGCCGCCCAATCCCAACAACTACCGTTCCACCTGCCAGTGGTCACGTCGCCGCCGCCATCACATAGATAAGCCCCCCCCCACGTGATCTCTAGAAGCTTCTAAAGCTTCTAAGGGGGGGCCCTATAAGCCCCCTTTTCCCCCTTAAGAAAGCCTTACCTTAAAAGGGCCTTCACACGACTCTTAAGCCCTTCTCCCCCCCCCCCCCCCTTTATTAATTATTTCTTAGTCCCTTGTTTATACCTTTGTTTTCCCCCACACAAAAAGAAAAAAAAGATCTTTCATGTGGCTCGTAAGCTTTTTTTTCCCCATACAAAAAGTTATTTTTAAAGCCTTCATACCCTTTGTCCCCCACATGAAAATCCACTCTTAAGGATCTTCTACACCCATTTTCCCCCTTTCCGAGGTTCTTTTGGAAACCCTAGCTACGAGGGTTGGTACTCGCTCCCCCCCATCAGGATTGAAGAAAAAGTCTTCTTTCCATGGCCTTAAAGAAGCCTTACCTTCGAATGACCGTTTAAAACCCTCCCGAAGTTTAAGCACCCCCTTTTTTTGTGAAATCCCTACTTCAAGGAGGAAGCCTTCTAAAACCGCTTCCGACGGATGGTGCAAGTTATCATAAAGGAAGCTACGGTGGAATTTCAAAAAGGAGTTGCAAAGCTGCATCCATGACGGAAAGGCTGCATTCGCAATGCCTCTTAAGAAAGCCCAAGGTGCAACCGCAGGAGAATCGTTTCCTAGCATCCACGTGGATATCTCACCCCAAGTCCAGGTTTTTCTTCCTAATTTTTATTTTACGTCGTTATAATTTAATTGGGCATAGATGATTTTTGGAAATAGGATGCATTTTCGTCTTAAACGCTTTAGAAAAAAATTAACTCATGACGGAGGAATTCAGTCATTAGTATTTCTAATAAAATGAACAAAATAAAGTGGGCAGAAAAGATTGATATGCATTTCTAGCAAGTAGTTTGATGCATTGCAATGAACTGAACTTAGATTAATGTCCACATTTACAAAACATAATTAAGTTAACGCACTCTGTTTAGGCATGGAAATATAAATTGCATGTCTCATTATTAGGACATATCTTCTTCGCAATGAGTTATTAAGGAAAGTGCTAATAATCCATGCGGAAAAAGCAAGGTATGAAATGATTCTTAAGTTGCATAACTCCAATCAATAATCATTTTTTTAAAAACTGCATAATTATTAGTACAAGTTTGCTTGTTTAGCATGAGTCTTGTTCGCAAGTTATAGGATGATTCATTGGAATTAGGTTATAACCTAACCTATGCTTGATCTTAAATCGATAAGTTAGTGTTGAAAATCAATTTACGGTAGACAACGAGTCATGTGTTTATGGAAATGATAATGTAATTATCTTCAAGAATTAAACAAATTGGCATAAACCTAAACACCAAAACCCGCGGAGTACTCGTTTTAGAAAGAGTTAATTCAATTCCAAAGAACTTACTAGGATTTAATACGTGACCTAGTCACACGTATTGCTAAATTTGAAACTCCTATACCCTAAATACTTGCCCACATTCACCGAATGTAGGGACAGCGGAACATACTTGAGAAGTGATCTAGGGTTGTCTCTAAGAATCTTACGCTAAAAAGATAGAACTTGGAACCCTAGGACTGACAACATCAGCCTAATGTAATCAGGAATAGATTGTTTCGCGACTCCATTTGATGAGTAGAATAGTCTCATAGTTCGATGTGACACTTGTGCAATAAGTGCGGAGTCGTATGATCTTGTGATTGGATCACAAGGGAATGGCCAATTCTCGCAATGAGGTTGGCAGGTCCTTACGCAAGTTATCTTGCAAGAGAATGAATAATCATCCTAATATAGTATCTTTCTTGAGTAAAGATAATTGCTTGGAAGCAAAAGACCAGCCGATAAATTGGAATAATCTATGAACTTAAGGTTTGACCAAGTCGGGTTAATAGGGTACGTCCTAACCCAGGATATAGGGGATCTTGCCAAGTCGCAAGTCATCCCAGATCGAGTGCTGGACGCATTCGAAAGGAAGGATTCATTCCTTAGCAGTTGGCCAACAATAAATGACCAATGGAAATGTTTGTGCTTGTTACAGATTTAAGAGCATTGTTTTGCTTTGTTTGACCAATGAATTACAGTATAAATGGATATCTAATGCTTAAGGTTGAAATCCTGAAGGGAGAGGCAGCTTCAATTACCCCCGACTGCCTGCTTGACCCTAACCAAGGGAGTTGTTAACCGCGCCGGAAAGGTGGACCGAACCCACCGCGAGAGGTCTCTCCGTTGAGCGCTACTTGGAGCAGGAGGATGCTTGGGTGCCAGGGGGGCTCTGGCCATAAATCCCTCGCCTTTCGGGCCCTGCATAAGAGGCTAACGTGACTTGGGATTGGATCTCGAGGCCCGCATACTAGTCTACGGGCGGAAACTTGGATTGGTAATCCCTGTGGATTGCCGGATAGCGTTCGGGCGGATTGTGGATAAATCTACGGGCTAGACTTTATGTACTTCCAAGATAAATATGATAACTTGTTAACAAGGAACTTGTTTGACATTGCTTTTCTATGTCAAGTGATATGATTGCGTGAAGGAACCAGTGCCTAATGGGCTATTTAAGGAAGCTGATTGATACATGTCCAACTAAATGTGTTAGGTAATTAAATAAACTAAAACAACCCAAGGAAAGTGCGGTGGATGCGGCCATAGGTCCGTCCTATGGATATGTGGTCCCGGTTGGCCGGGAACATTTATTAAATCACGATGGACAGCAGGAACATCGTCAAAGAACACGAACAACAAAAGCATTGACCTAGAGTTATGATTGATCCTGATTTACGCTGTTTTAGGAAAATGGAATGGGACTATGCCTTATGGCAGAGAGGTTGAGCTTCGCATCCCTCTCATTTCCCATTATCCTTGAACCAAGTGCAGCGTGAATCCACTTCGGACTTGGCGTTTCTGCATAAAGTAGTTTGCTTGGATTCGATGTTAGTTGCCGTTAGGAAATGACCAATAGGAAAACCCTAATTCAGATCGGTCCTAAGTGGGAACGGTCGAAATACTTCTGCTATGTGGCAGACGCGGAGAGTCCTAGATTGCAAACCCCGTAACATTCCATGGGAGTGCGGGCCAGAGCCTTCTAGATATACTTTCCAATGGACTGCTAAGACGTGTCCTGAAGATAACAGGTGGACACGTTACAGTTGGTATCAGAGCGAACCAACAACGGAATTGTTTTTATGAAATCTTAATAAGATAAAGTAAAGCAAATGTTGCTATCCAAACATTTCCTTACTTTCAATGCTGTCTTGCAGAAGCATGGAAGAAGTTCTTAGTGTTCCGAGTCATGTTTATGGCTGCGTTGCATTCCCCTGATTATCGACAAAGGGTTGAGATCGTGAACATCCTAGAGCGAATCTATAATCCATCGCCTTTGTACATGGAATGAAGATGGATGGGTGCCTCAGGAATCTACTATATAGCCACCCACCGGTTTGCTTATCTACAAACCAACCTAAAGAGGATCAAGTGGTTGGAAGACCTAAAAGTCGTGAAGCTGTTCATTTTTGTCAAAGCTCACGTAAACTCAACTTTACATATTCAAGGTCGGAGGGTTGAACTGAACTCATATGTATATGAGGAAGTAACTCGTGTAATCCCTATCAACAGGATTAAAGTGTTGGGGCGCCATGAGAAGAATGGGTTCCAAAGGAAAGGATACCCTGAACTTCCAATGACTTACCGATTCCTGAAGATCCATGACCCGAAACCATACTATTATACAGTTCCTGTAGATAAATGTAATACAACATTGTTATCCCCAAACTAAATGTAACAGTTGGCTTATCATCGCAAGAAATGTTGTATTCCGACATGGCTATGCCCATATAAATATAAATAAGACTTATTTTTTTATCAATGTCTGATTGTGCATGAGAATTGATAAAAAGTTAAGTGGTTATATTGCTTGGGTGATAGCGGAATTGAAGATGTAATATAAATCAATAACGATTATCGTGTAATAACATTAAGAAACCTTTATCCAAGTGCAACCCCAGGTACAGGTTCCTAGTTCGTCTCCTACATCAAGTACTGCTGTAATCCAAGAGAAGAAGTTTCTTCTCAAGCAGATTAAGCCGCCCGAATTTGACAGGAGAGATAGATCCGTCCAAGCAGATGTTGAAATTTGGATTGAATCCATGGAGGATTATTTCGAAGTAGCCGGTACTGCACTCGCCAATCAGGCTATGCTTGCCAAGCTAAAGCTCACCTGTGAAGCCAGGCTTTGGTGAAAGTAATGGTGCAGGGATCAAGGGATCGCAGAAGGATCTGTTATCTGGGAGAAGCTGAAGAAAGCCATGCAGGGAAGATATCTACCATCTGGATATCGCATGCATAAAAATGAATGAGTTCTACGGCTAAAACAGCTGGGACTAACCCTTGATGCATACTATTCTAAATTTGTCTCACTTCTTAAGTATGTACCACAGATGAACATGACAGAGCAGGTGTCCAAATTTTGTGCTGGTTTAAATCCACCAATAAATACTCGTCTCGAATCTATGCATCTATCAAATCTTCAGAACGCACTCATTCGAGCTGCCCCTATAATTCAGGAGGTGCAGGCTAGACCAAGGGGCAACAAAGCTTGGTCTTATAATGACCCGAACAGAGGAGCATTCAGGCCTCAGATGAAGAGAATTCAAGGTCAGAATCAGGGACAAAGAAAGAAAGCAAGAACTAATAATGTCAATAACTTTGTTTCTACTCAAAGCAATGGCCGAAACCTCTGATGTTTCCACTGCAACGAGCCTGGTCATTTCAAGAGGCAATGTCCCAAGCTTGGAGGAGGACATCGCCAAGCACCTTTCCAAGGAATGGGCCGTGGTCAAGGAGCTGCTACTCGAGGTAGAGGAAGAACCGCCTACGTTGCCAATAGGCAAATGTAAGAAGAAGAAAAAGAAGAAGAAGATCCGACCATGGAAGCAAAGTTTGAAAGGGCGATAGTCCATGCGGCTCTACACAAGAAAGGCCCAAATCGCCAGTTCTCGGTGATTCAGACACCGTCGGACTATCAAGTTAAAAGTTTTAAGACCTTGATTGATTGTGGCAGTACACATTCCTTTATCTCACCAGCTCGTGAAAAAAGACTAGGAATAGCCATAGTAGAAGCACCTACCTTGCTTGTGGAATTGGCAAATGGTCGTGAGGTTACTTGTACCAGGCAAACTGCTAAGGTGGAATTCTTTCTGGGAGGAAAAACGACTTCGATCAAATTTAGAGTCATGAATTTAGGTATCCATGAGTGCCTACTCAGAATGGATTGGCTTAAGCCTAATGACGCTCACATTCATTGTGGAAAGGGCCAAATTTCCTTTTGAAACTCTAAAGGGGATTTGGTCACAACTCAAGGTGAGCCTGGAGTTCCAAAAATCCAATTGGCCAAAAAGATTAAGCTAGTACCAGGAGCTACACCAATTGCAAAAAGACCTTATAGAATGTCCATACCAGAAGCAATTGAGCTAAAGGAACAACTCAAGCAAGTGCTAGATTAGGGCTACATCCATCCTAGCAGTTCACCATGGGGAGCTCCAATACTATTCCAGAAAGAGAAAGATGGAACGCTTCGACTATGTATTGATTACAGAGGGCTGAATCAATCAACTGTCAAGAACAAGTACCCTATTCCTAGAATAGATGAACTTCTTGATCATCTTCAGAGTGCAAAGATCTTCTCCAAGATTGATCACAGGTCAGGTTACTATCAAATAAGGATCAAGGAAGAAGATATCCCAAAGACAGCCTTCAACACAAGATATTGGCACTTTGAGTTCCTAGTTATGTCATTTGGACTTACGAATGCACCTGCCATCTTCAATAGGTTAATGCAGGACATTTTTAGGCCATATCTTCATGACTTCGTGCTCGTCTTCTTCGACGACACTTTAGTCTATTCTAAACAGAAAGAAGATCATGAACCCCAACTTCGGATTGTCCTTGAGACAATGAGGACACATAAGTTGTATGCTAAAATAAAAAAGTGTGCATTCTTCAAATGTCAGATTGAATATCTGGGATTCATAGTATCAGCGGAAGGAATCTCAGTGGACCCAGCCAAGGTCAGAGATGTGCTCGAATGGCCAATACCAACAACTGTCAAAGAAATACGCAACTTTCACTACAACAAAAAGGCTCCATAGACGCGCTTGTAGACGCAATATTTGAATTGTGTTTAAAAATATCGGGCGCGTTTATTACCTATCTACTAGCGTGTCTAAAATTTCGCGTCTACAAGTGCACTTATAGTGAAAACTACAAGCGTATATAGACGCGCATATACACCTGAATATAGATGCTCCTATAGATGCACTGATAGATACGCATATACACGTGCATATACATGCACCCATAGATGCGATTTTACTTGCAAATTAGACGCAAATATAGACACGGAAAACAATGTATGAAAAAAAAACCTCAAAGGAGATGTGGTTGTTTAATGCGAGCGTGTCTACAGGCACATCTACTCTGTGGATTAGATGTGCTCCTACATGCACCAGGTCCACAAAACTCAAAAAAACCTAGGAGGTTTTATGGATCTTCAACACTTGCGCGTCTACGAGAGCGTCTACTCTGTATATCAAACGGCCTTGTAGACGCGAATTAGCAGTGAAGCACAGAATAAAACTACGAAAAGCAAGCAACAACTAACATACCCAAAGCTAAGAAGGAACCAAAATACAAGTCAAAGTAAACACAGAGAGAGAGAGAGAGAAGAGAAGGACTCACCTTGAATATTTGTTGTGATGGCTAGTGGCACAACTACAAACTCCTTCTTCTCCTCCATCTCCTTGCTCTTTGTATGTTCTTCTCGTCGCAACAAACATACCAAAAGCTAAGAAGGTAGCAAAATACAACTCAAAGCAAAGATAGAGAGAGAAAGAGAGAGAGAGGGAGGGAGGGACGTGTCAGAGTGCAGCGGTGCGGAAGCGTAGGACTGAGAGTGAGAGAACGCAGAGAGAGAAGGGAGAGAAAGAGACAGTGTACACTGAAGATCTGCTGTATAAAGAATGCTGAATACAAAGATATACACGGGCGCAGTGCGCTGGACTGCGTGTCTCCACCTCGACGATGCGACCTGCTGTCCACCTCGAAGTCTGCTGCAGTCTGCACTGTCTGCTGTCAGAAATCTGCGAACAGAGACAGAAATCTGCACGGCACCGGTCTGTAATCTGCGACAGAGAATAGTGACCAGACTGCTGGAAACATCGACTATAAATAGTCGAAAAACTGCCTGAAATGGGGCGCCAGAAAATAGGACGCAGCCTGAATAAGTCGGCTGCATTAAATGCAGCCGACTGGGCTGCTGACAGTCAGACTGCCACGTGGCAGTCCGACTGCACAGTCCGACTGACTGTGCAGGCTATGATCTGTCTAACACCCCCTCTCAGAGCCTGGACAGGGCAGAAGCCTGAGGGATCTGGAATGTTGCCGAAGTAGAGCCTGAGGAAGCGCCTTCGTAAACAAATCCGCAAGATTATCCTTCGTCTTGCAATACTCCACAGTGATGGTCTCATCCAAAAGCTTTTCTCGGATGAAGTGGTACTGGATCTCAATGTGCTTCGTCCGGGCATGAAAAACAGGATTCCTCGCCAAGGCAATGCAACTCTCATTGTCACATCGCAGCAATGTAGGACGAGTGTGGGGGTACCCAAGCTCCTCCAACAGTCTCCGAAGCCACACAACCTCGCATGTGGTGGAAGACGCGGCCCGATACTCCGCCTCAGTAGACGAAAGGGCTACCATGGGCTGCTTCTTGCTACTCCATGAAATAACTCCTGCACCCAAAGTAAAGCAGTAACCTGTTGTAGACCGCCTGTGGTCCACGTCACCGGCCCAATCCGAGTCGCTCCAACCTGCAAGTACAAGATCTGACCCATCTGTCCCTGCGGGGTAATGAATCCCCAAATCAGACGTCCCCCTGAGATACCGAAGTATCCTCTGAGCAGCCTGCCAATGCACCGTCTTAGGTTCACTCATGAACCCTGCCAAGAGCCCAATAGCAAAACATAGATCAACCCTGGTGTTGAGAAGCCAAATCAAAGACCCTATCAACTGTCGATAGCGGGGAGCATCCGCCAAAGGAGAAGCTGAGTGGGAAGTGGCCTTCCAGTTCGGATCCATAGGAGTAGAGAGGGCCCGACAATCTTCCATCTCAAAAGACACCAAGAGCTCCTGAACATATCTCTGTTGGGAGAGAAAGATCCCCCTCTGAGACTGAAAAATCTCATGTCCTAAAAAGAAATGGAGTAGCCCCAAATCCGTCATCTCGAACGTCCGATGTAAAGCTGACTTTGTCTCCTGGACCTGCTGTGCATCATCACCTGTGACAATCAAATCATCAACATATAATACAAACAGCACACAACCATCCTCGGAAGTGTGAACATACAGCTGCGGATCGGCCTTGGACCGCCGATATCCCAACTGAGTCTGGAGGAACGAATCAATCTTCTCGTTCCAAGCTCGCGGGGCCTGCTTGAGACCATACAGGGCCTTCTTCAACCTGTAGACTTTCCCATCTGAAGAACCAAAGCCAGGAGGCTGCTCAACGTAGATCTCCTCCTTCAAATCACCATTCAGGAAGGCCGACTTCACATCCAGCTGATAAACAGGCCATCTCCTATGGCCAGCCAAAGCAAGAACAGCTCTACTGGTTGCCATACGAGCTGTAGGGGCAAAGGTGTCATGACAGTCAATCCCTGGGCGCTGGGCAAAACCCTTAGCAACAAGGCGAGCCTTGTGCTTATCCAAAGTACCATCACTGAGATATTTGGTCTTAAAGACCCACTTGACTCCAATCACCTTCTTCTTCGGGGGGCGTGGCACAAGTGACCAAGTGCCATTCCTCTCAATAGCCTCCAACTCAGCTTCCATAGCTTTCTTCCATGGGGCGGACTGTAAAGCCTCCTTCACGGAGGTGGGCTCTCGATCCTGCATAACTCGGGACATCAAACAATAATTGGAGCACACAAGCTCCGAAGAATGCGCCTGGTGCCTCCGTGACCGCCGCGGACCATCCTGCGGTCCCCACTCCTCAGGAACCCCCTCGATCCCTGAATCACGGAGTGTGTCACGGGCCCAGCGAGGAGAAGGCCGAACCTCTCCTCGTCGTTCTCCATCAGTAGAAGATTCTGGAATGTCCACCAGTGGTAACTCCTCAGAAGGATCCGGTGGAACAGTAGACTCTGTGTCAGAAACAGAATCATAATCAAATGGCACAGGCTCCAGTGGAACTGTAGAAGAAGCCAAACTCTCCCCTGGATCTCCAAGAACGGGATGCTCCTCACCCGTTGAAGAAGCTGGAACCTCCACAAACCGCACATCACGGCTAGTATATACATCCCGCTTGACGGGATCATAGAGTCGGTAGCCTTGGGACTGGGAGCTGTAGCCAAAAAATACCTGTTTGCGGGAAGCCGCTTCGAATTTGTCACGGTGAGCTTTGGAAATGTGAACATAGGCATCACACCCAAAGACCCGAAAGTAAGAAACATCTGGCTTCGTTCCAAAATACGCCTCAAATGGAGTCATCCCTTCCACGGCCGAAGTAGGAGATCGGTTAAGGATGTGGACTGCAGTAGCCACAGCCTCGGCCCACAGAACCTGGGGGGTCTGTCGGTGCTCCATCATGGTGCGCGCCATCTCGATCACACTGCGCTTCTTCCGTTCGAGAATACCATTTTCTTGTGGAGTATTCGTATTGGCAAACTCCTGGTGAATTCCTCTATCTGCACAAAACCGAGCAAATTCATTAGAGACAAATTCACCTCCCTTGTCGGATCGCAAGGTCTTCAACTTCTGGCCTGATCGGTTCTCCTCAAAGAGAAGCCAATCCTTGAAATGCGAGAAAGCTTCTGATTTTAGTGCCAAAAAGTAGGCCCATGTCATCCTGCTATAGTCATCCACGATCAGCATGAAGTACGAGCTCCCACGCAGGGACTCATTCCTCATAGGGCCACATAGATCCGTAGATACTAACTCCATCGGTGAAGTAGACCGCCGTGAAGCGGTGTGGGGAATGGCATCCCTATGCTGCTTCCCCTTTATGCAGGAGACACATGGATGCTGGCTCACCACTATATCTGGCAACCCTCGAACAAGCTGTCCCCGTGACGCCTTCCGAAGATAGTCATAGTTCAGGTGACCAAACCTAGCATGCCATAATTCAGACTGTGACTGTGAGGAAAGAAGAAGAGTAGAGAGGGCAGTGGAAGACTTCAGTTTGTAAATGCCGTTCTCCTCATATCCAGATGATAGAACCTTCCTCGATTCACGATCAAGGACTTGCACTGTAGAACTGTCAAACTCCACTATAAGACCAAGGGAGCAAATCTTATGGACTGAAAGGAGATGGTACCCCAATCCTGGTACACGCAAAACCTCTGAGGTATGGGTGCCACCTCGTCCATCCGGAATAAGCTGCATCTTACCCCGACCTGCAATAGAAACTGAAGAGCTGTCTCCAATGAGAACCTACCCACGCGAAGGTCGCAGCTGGGCAACACCATCCGATGAAGGAGTCATGTGCCGTGAGGCACCACTATCAATAATCCACTCTCGAGATTGGGAAGCCGCCATCCAAGCATCAGAAGCATTCGGTGAAGCGTCCTCAATGACAACTAAATGTAGAAATGCAGCTGATGAGGGTGCAGCCACCGCTCCAGAATCCTTGGTGTCCTTCTTCTTGGTGTCCTTCGAGTCTTTGTCAGGGCAATCCTTCTTCCAATGGCCAGTCTTTCCACAAATATGGCATGTGGAGTCTTTGTCCTTGTCCTTGTCCTTGTCCTTCTTGGACTTGTTATCCCCCTTCTTCTTCTTTTGGTCCTTCCCCTTCTTCTGAGAGGCTTGACCTGTCAACGCCTCCGTCTTGGAAGCATTCTGTCCCTTTAACTGTTCCTCTTGGTCCAAGACCATAGGAACCAACTCCTCCCAACGAAGAGTAGACTCTCGCCCTGAAGCAATAAGGGCAGAGTAAAATGTACCGAATCGTGGCGGAAACTGGGACAAGAGTGTAATCGCCATGTCTTCGGAGGAGATGGGCTTCCCCGCATTCTGAACCTGCATCTATAGCTGCCTTAGCTTGTTAATGTGTTCCCTTAGCGAAGAAGACTTATTGACGGACAAGGTCCGCATCTGAACCTCCAAAGAAACCCTCTTCATCAGGGTCATCCGATTGTACATTTGATCAAGCTCCAGCCATATCTCACGAGCCACCGTCAAGTGCTCGATGTGAGCGATCACGGCTGTAGTGCATGATAGAAAGAGAAAGGATCGAATCCTGGCATTCAGTTTGTCCCAATGAGACTGGGCCCTGGCCAACTCCGCACGAGCATCAGAAGAGAGTTTGGACTCATCTCTTACCGAGGGCCGGTCAATATCTTCCTGTACCAACTCCGCCAAATCATAGGACTCCAGAATGGCCAACATCATAACGCGCCAAATGCGGTAGTTGTCGCCGTCGAGCTTCTGATCTGTAGGAAGAGCCGGTAGGACAGGCACCTTCCGGTCCATAATCGCCTGGAACTCCAAGTCCATCTCTGTAGACATCTTCACCTGCAATGCCTTCTCAAACGCAAAAGCAGCCCCCTCTGACTGAGTAGACTCAGCCTGCTAAGGCTCTTCAGCGTCCCAAAGCTCCTTCACCCGCCGGAGGCGATGAAAAAGCAAAACCTGCACTTTTAGGTTGAAAACTCAAACTTTCTCCGCGACAAACAGCAGTAAACAGCAGCAAATCCACCACCTGTACTCCTTTCCTGTGCGCCCACACTCGTTTCAGCCTTGTTCCAAGGCGCAGCCCTCCTGTCTGCCCTTAAACGCAAAAAACGCAAATTTGTGTCGCGATGGAAACTCCTCTTCAGGTTGATTCTGCGCTCAGTCAGCCCTCAAACACTGCTCTGATACCATGTCAGAGTGCAGCGGTGCGGAAGCGTAGGACTGAGAGTGAGAGAACGCAGAGAGAGAAGGGAGAGAAAGAGACAGTGTACACTGAAGATCTGCTGTATAAAGAATGCTGAATACAAAGATATACACGGGCGCAGTGCGCTGGACTGCGTGTCTCCACCTCGACGATGCGACCTGCTGTCCACCTCGAAGTCTACTGCAGTCTGCACTGTCTGCTGTCAGAAATCTGCGAACAGAGACAGAAATCTGCACGGCACCGGTCTGTAATCTGCGACAGAGAATAGTGACCAGACTGCTGGAAACATCGACTATAAATAGTCGAAAAACTGCCTGAAATGGGGCGCCAGAAAATAGGGCGCAGCCTGAATAAGTCGGCTGCATTAAATGCAGCCGACTGGGCTGCTGACAGTCGGACTGCCACGTGGCAGTCCGACTGCACAGTCCGACTGACTGTGCAGGCTATGATCTGTCTAACAGGAGGGAGGGAGAGGGAGAGAGAGAGAGAGAGAGAGAGTGAGTGAGTGAGACAAGAAGAAGGACTCACCTTGAATCGGTGTTGTGATGGGTGGCGACAGGGCTACAAACTCCTTCTCCTTCCTCTCCTTTCTCGTTGCCTGTTGCTTCCTCCTCTCTTTACCCTTTCTTCTTTGCCTCTTCCTTTCTCCTCTCTTTGTGCCGTGCGCCTATCAAAAAAACCCAAAAGAAATGCAAGACGTGACTACTTTGAAAAGAATGACACACCAGCAATATTTTTCAAAATTTTTTAAAATTTAAGTGCGCGTCTATGTGTGCGTCTATGTGCGCGCCTATAAGCGCATGTATATAGAGCACAAATTGAACACTATATACACGTGCTTATAGACGCACTTATATACACATAGTTAAACGCACTTATAGATGTGCATATACACATGCTTATAGATGCGCATATACATGCACACATAGATGTAATTTCACTTGCAAATAAGATGCAAATATAGACGTGCAAAATAGTGTATTTTTCAAAAAAAATTAAAATTTTAGTGCGCGTCTGTATTTGCGTCAAAATTTTTAAAAATTTTAGTGCGCATCTGTACGTGCGTCTATAAGCGCGTCTATAACCGCATGTATATAGAGCACGAATTGCATCTATATACACGCGCTTATATACGCACAGGTAAACGCACCCGACTATGCGCGTGTACTAAGCGCATCTATAACTGCTGCTTATTGTAGTGTTTCTTGGATTGACAGGATGGTATAGGATTTTCATTAAAAACTATGCTTTGATTGCAGCACCTCCGACGGACTTACTAAAGAAGCAAACATCCATTGCATGGTCAACTCTAGAACAAAATAGCTTCGACAGATTAAAGCAGAGTTTGGTATCAGCACGTATCCTAAAGCTTCCAGACTTTAGTAAGGAGTTCGAGGTAGTATCTGATGCTAGCGAACTTGCCTTAGGGTGTGTGCTCATGCAGGGAAGCCATCCTGTAGCATACTCTTCAAGGAAACTGAAGAGTCATGAGAAGAATTATGCTACGCATGATCTGGAATTGCTAGCTGTCATCCATGCTCTAAAGCTTTGGAGGCACTACCTATTGGGTAATAAGTTTACTCTAGTGACTGATCATAAGAGTCTCAAGTGGATCTTTACCCAGAACGAGCTCAACATGAAGCAACGTCGGTGGATTGAAGTGCTAGAGGAGTATGACTTTGAGATCAAGTACCGACCTGGAAAAGAGAACGTAGTTGCTGATGCACTCAGTCGCAAGGCATTCCTTAATCTTGCAGAATCCATCAATAGCTAGATCTCTAGCTACAAAAGTATCTATGCCAAACAATCCAATACTTGAGTTAGCTAGAGAGGAAGCATGCCATGATCCAGCCTATCAAAAGATGCTAAGGAAAATCTCTATCAAGGATCAGGATCAAAAGCTGCAGGCTAAGTATCATGAATTCTCTGTCCATAGTGGACTTGTCTACTATAGAACGAGGCTGTGTATACCGGCAAGCTAGTCACTTAAGTAGAAGATATTATGGGAAGCTCAGGATTCCCCTTTTTCAGGACATCTTGGCTATGCCAAGACTCTCAATACAGTTAGAAAAAGCTACCATTGGGAGAGGCTTAAAGGTGATGTTCTCAAATATGTCACCGAGTGTTTGTCTTGTCAAGTATCAAAGCCGAACATGTCAAGATGCCAGGGAAGCTGCAACCGCTAGATATTCCTCAAATGAAATGGGAATTCATCAGTATGGATTTTGTTGTTGGCCTACCCCAAGTTCAGGGAGGATACAACTCCATCATGGTTGTGGTTGACATGCTTACTAAGGTTGCACACCTTATTCCAGTGAAGACAAACTATAAAGCCTCGAACATTGCAAGATTTTTTATCAAGGAGATATTCAAGATACATGGGCTACCAATAATAATCGTTTTTAGTGATCGTGATTCTCTCTTCACATCACACTTCTGGAGAGTCATCTTTGAAGCCATTGGAACTCAACTTTGTTTTAGCACAGCTTACCATCCCCAAATGGATGGCCAAACAGAGCGAGTCAATCAAGTCATCGAGGATATGCTCAGGGCATACTGATGTCGTGAGCCAAAAAGGTGGATTCAATACTTGCCTTTGGTTGAATTTACCTACAATGCTTCTTACCAACAAAGCATTCAGATGACCCCTTTCTAAGCATTGTATGGTCATGACTGTCGAAGTCCCCTAAACTTCTCAGATCTAACCTTGAGGATTGAAGCTTCAAGGTAGATGTTGGAAGAGATGGATGACCAAATAAAGTCAATAAGATAGGACATCCAAGCTGCCAAGGATAGACAAAAGGCCTACATAGATTTGAAGCGTCAAGATAGAGTCTTCGAAGAAGGAGACATGGTCTTCATTCGCGTACGCCCAAAGAAGAGTTCCCTATCCTTAGGAGATTGTAAGAAGCTAAGTCCAAGGTATTGTGGACCGTACAAGATCCTAAAGTGCCTAAGACCTAATGCTTATAAACTGCAACTCCCTGAGAACGTAAAGGTTCATATGTATTTCATATCAGCCTATTGAAGAAGTATGTACCTAATCCTAACCATGTACTTGATGACCAACAAGTTGTAATGCCTAGTTAAGGAGTCCTTGAACTAAGGCCTGATAGGATCTTAGATGTTAGGGAGAGACAACTGAGATCCAGAACCTTGAGAGAATGCCTCGTCCAGTGGAAAGATTATCCCGAAGAGGATGCCACTTGGATAGATGAAAGCACTCTCAACCATCAATATCCCCAGCTTATCTTGAGATGAGGATATCTCGATTCCTCCAAGGAGGAGAGAATGTGACATATCGAACTTCCAACAGCGTGTGAATCCTCTTTATAGTCGTAAGGATAATTTCTTTATAAAGGCAAATTTTTTAAATTATTCCCCTCTCCTCCAGCCGACTGTTGAGATGGAGGAAGAGGGGAATAGCATGTGTAGGCAAGCTCCTTGTTGGAGCTTGCCTAGAATATGGATCATGCACCTCGACGCGTGGGGGAGGGAGGATCTTATCCCCTCCCCTATTTAAACCAATGGGGTGCAAGTGGAAGGAGGGATGGAGCGCTGCCATGGATGCCTAAAGGGGGGGACGCCGTCGACTTTCAGAGAGGGAGAGAGTGAGGTCGCTGTGAGGGAGAGGGAGATTGAAGACGCCCTCACGTTGGTGCTGTCGACAAGAGCAGCTGCTTACACCGCCCAGTCCCAGCAGCTGCCATTCCACCTGCCAGTCGTCACGTCGCCGCCGCCATCACATAGATAAACCCCCCCACGTGATCTCTAGAAGCTTCTAAAGCTTCTAAGGGGGGGCCTTATAAGCCCCCTTTCCCCCCTTAAGAAAGTCTTACCTTAAAAGGGCCTTCACACGACCCTTAAGCCCTTCTTTTCCCCCCCTCATATTTTCTCCTAAGGGCTCCCTTAGGCCCCTTCCCCCCCCCCCCCTCCCCCTTGATTAATTCTTTCTTAGTCCCTTGTTTATACCTTTATTTTCCCCCACACAAAAAGAAAAAAAAGCCCTTTCATGTGGCCCTTAAGCTTTTTCTTCCCCATATAAAAAGTCATTTTTAAAGCCTTCATACCCTTTGTCCCCCACACGAAAATCCACTCTTAAGGATCTTCTACATCCATTTTTCCCCTTCCCGAGGTTCTTTTGGAAACCCTAGCTACGAGGGTTGGTATTCCCTCCCCCCTCTCGGGATTCAAGAAAAAGTCTTCTTTCCATGGCCTTAAAGAAGCCTTACCTTCAAAAGACTGTTTAAAACCCTCCCGAAGTCTAAGCACCCCCTTTTTTTCGTGAAATCCCTACTTCAAGGAGGAAGCCTTCTAAAACCGCTTCCAATGGACTGTGCAAGTTATCACAAAGGAAGCTACGGTGGAATTTCAAAAAGGAGTTGCAAAGCGGCATCCACGACGGAAAGGCTGCATTTGCAATGCCTCCTAAGAAAGCCTAAGGCGCAACCGCAGGAGGATCGTCTCCTAGCATCCACGTGGACATCTCACCCCAAGTCCAGGTTTTTCTTCCTAATTTTTATTTAACGTCGTTATAATTCAATTGGGCGTAGATGATTTTTGGAAATAGGATGCATTTTCATCTCAAACGCTTTAGAAAAAAATTAACGCACGATGGAGGAATTCAGTCATTAGTATTTCTAATAAAATGAACAAAATAAAGTGGGGAGAAAAGATTGATATGCATTTCTAGCAAGTAGTTTGATGCATTGCAACAAACTGAACTTAGATTAATGTCCACATTTACAAAACGAAATTAAGATAACGCACTCCGTTTAAGCATGGAAATATAACGCACTCCGTTTAAGATCCAATCTCGAGGCCCGCATACTCGTCTAGGGGCGGAAACTTGGATTGGTAATCCCTGTGGATTGCTGGATAGCCTTCGGGTGGATTGTGGATAAGCCTACAGGCTGGACTTTATGTATTTCCAAGATAAATATGATAACTTGTTAACAAGGAACTTGTTTGGGATTGCTTTTCTATGTCAAGTGATATGATTACGTGAAGGAACCAGTGCCTAACGGGCTAATTAAGGAAGCTGATTGATACATGTCCAACTAAATGTGTTAGGTAATTAAATAAACTAAAACAACCCGAGAAAAGTGCGGTGGATGTGGCCATAGGTCCATCCTACGGATGGGTGGTCTCGGTTGGCCGTGAACTTTTCTCAAATCACGATGGACAGTAGGAAGATTGTCAAAGAACACGAACAACAAAGCGTCGACCTAGAGTTATGATTGATCCTAATTTACGCTATTTTAGGGGAACTGAATGGGACTATGCCTTATGGCAGAGAGGTTGAGCTTCGCATCCCTCTCGTTTCCCATTCTCCTTGAACCAAGTGCAGTGTGAATCTACTTCGGACCTGGAGTTTCTGCGTAAAGTAGTTCGCTTAGATTCGACGTTAGTTGTCGTTAGGAAATGACCAATAGGAAAACCCTAATTCAGGTCGGTCCTAAGTGGGAATGGCCGGAATACTTTCGCTACGTGGTAGACGCGGAGAGTCCTAGATCGCAAACCCCGTAACATTCCATGGGAGTGTCGGGCAGAGTCTTCTAGATATACTTTCCGATGGACTGCTAAGACATATCCTGAAGATAACAGGTGGACACATTACACTCTCTACTCTCTCCACTCTCTTTGTCTCCTCGGGAAAGTTACTATATGTATATCCTCTACATCATGTGCATTTAAGGCCTATTTATAAATATCCTTATCTGTGAATTTTTCTTGAATAAAACATAATCCTTTTCTATTCAATCTGTAAATAACCCCTTTATATAACACCCTTTTGTGTGAAAAATATATATAAAAATAGTATTTTAAAAATGTCTTATTTTGAACCCACATGATGCACACATATACTCATGAGTAACTTACCTGAGTTTGTCTCTCACTCTTTTGACTTTTTTCTCTTTCCCCTCTCTACTCTTTACTCTAGCTTTCTACTCTCTCGTTCTCTCTTTCTCCAAATCACTTTATAATTGATTTACTAGTTTTATAACGAATTAATTTTATAATTTTTATTTCATAATTAATCACTATTTTAAACCAAATTATAAATCAATTTTTAAAATATTGAGGTATCAATTTTCAAGCACATGCTTGTACCTAGCACATGTTGAATGAAGATTGACCATATTGGCTAAATGCAACACAATCACCCTTATTCCAATGATATTACTAAATTATATGCCCTACACATGCACTCCTCCACCCACCCACACATCCACCGAGCCCATAAGGACACACAAAAAAGAGAATTATCTACAATATACAATGCACTTAGGTGAGTCAATCTATCTTAAATGACACAAAGAAGAGGAAAACTAAAACAAAAAATGCAATAGGGTTTATGGACTTACCTTTAAGCTAGATTGTATCATCAAAATGAAGAAAGGAAACCCATGGTTGTAAGTACTTTCTATTAGTGGTTGAATATGTTTTGTCGTTTTGGTTAGGCAATATTTTAAATGGGATTAGTATAAGCACTTGTATTTACATGTGGAAATATTGGCAATTATAATGTGCACATGTTTTTCAAAGCTCATATTGGTGCTTATAGCCACATCCCTTTTTTTTTTATAGAAATGCTTGAGAAACTAGTGTTAAAATTCTCCTCATCTCTTATAGTGTTCATTGTCACTAAAAACATTGAATGATATGCAAAACTTGGTCTCATAAGTGATACTTGTAGTTACACTCTTGTTCATTGCTTAAATGATGTTGCAATTTTGAATTTTAAATTCATAACAAAATCTACATCAAACATCATGCGAACAACTCCCACACATTTTTTCCCAAATTTCAGATGTTGTAATGTGCTCTACAACCTTGTGGTGGACAACTAGATTATTATTGCTAAGAGTTCGTATCTTAAATACTTTTGTTTAATTGTTTCTAGACAATGGGAACACTTTTTTAAATAGCTTTGTCCTAGTGTGCATATGAAAGATATCGGGTGTTTATGTGAGAGCATTGCAAGACTAGGAAGTAGCACCCTAACAACTACTTTCCATGTTTGGTTGAGTAATGGATAGAGTTTTCACTAATCATTAGCGATGAAGACTTGCATATGTTTGTGGCCTTTTAAACAGGAGTGCAAGATAGTTGTGTCAAATATTTAGCTAGAATATCTAAATACGTATTCTAAGCCCCTTGACTAGGATAGAGGCAAACATATGACTTGACTAACTATGATATTCATGACTCTTTCTTATCGCCCTAAGAAGTTCTGCCCTGCCTGGTTCTTCACCCGTTTAGATTGTATTTACTCGAGTATAGAAGACCATTTTTGAGTAACATTGTCGGATGGGATTGAGCCAATATGGAAGGTGGTGTCAATGACTCTTCTCTATTCACCTCAGAGATTGTCTGGTGTTCTCAAATTTCCACCTGACTACGCTATATTTATTCGTTGAAAGAAGCATATCTTTTAGTAAGATTGGCTGATGGAATCGGGCCAATATGGAAAGTGCCAATATGGAACGTGCATGGAAGGAGAGTGGCATGCTTATCCAGACGGAACATCGCCCTCGAGGATACTGGGAGACGCGGCGGCAGCGCCGAGTGGAAACGAGAATATCACGCGCGGTCACGTCGAGGCCAGGGCAGGGGCCGCTCGCCTATAAGTATGGTCGAGGCCTCAGGCATTTTGCCAGCTTACCGGCTAGTGCGAGGCCTCCCGTACAATAGCTCCTGTTTGCTTGTGTGTAGTTTGGTGGTGATAATCAATATGGCGGCTCGTGTGTTTTTGTTGGGAGCACTGTTGGTGCTGTTGGTGATAGTGAGTGAAGTGTCGGCGACGTCCCGCGGTCGAGAGGAGGAGCGACGTCGGGAGGAAGAGAGGGAGAGGGAGGAGAGGAGAGGAGAAGGGTCGAGGGAGGAGTGGCACGCGAGGCTGCGGGCGTGCGACAATTTCTTCAGGCAGCAACGGCGAGAGGTGGAGGAAAGAGAGTCGTCGCCGTATTACAATTCCTATTTGTCATGGAGGTCGGTTGAGGGGAGGGGGGTGACGCAGCAGCAGCCGTCCCGGGCGTGCTGCGAGGCCGTGGAGCGCATCCCCTCGCAGGACCGCTGCTACGCCCTCCAGCAGGCTTACGGAGTCGGCGAGCGCCGCCGTCGTTATGAAGAGGAGGGCGTCTGGGCGCAGCGACGAGAAGAGGAGTCGGAGCAGCAGCAGAGAACCATGACCGCCCAGATGTCCTCTCGCCTCCTTCAGCAGTGCAACCTTCGCCCTCGCGAATGCCGTGCAAGGTCGTCCCGAGGTATGTTGTCTAAATGATGCATTGCCTGTCATTTTATTTTATATATCAGTCTATTATAATCTATATCTATTTTAGATGCATTGCCCGTCATTTTATATATGAACCTAGTGGATTCCGTCATTTTAATATATATGAAACCTAACATAATCTAAACCTATTTCGTCTGTGCCAAAAGTTCGTTTATAATTGTCTATTGTCTCTCTTATAATTGTCTGCGTTATTTGCGATGGTCGAATGTGGCATATGAACATAATGGATATGATCTAATTGACATGCGTTATTTGCAATGATCGAATGGCATATGAACATAATGGATATGATCTAATATATCAATTATTCTCTTGTAATTGTCTCTGTTATTTATTTGCCATGATTGAATGGCATATGGATGTAATGGATATGATCTAATATATAAATTATATTCTCTAAATATGATCTAATACATCACTTATGGATATTATTTAATATATAAATTATATTCTCTTAATTTGTGATGATTGAATGGCATATGAATGTAAGGGATATGATCTAATAGTATATCAATTATTGTCTCTTAACTATAGTTAAGTCGATTTAAAAGACCGCTTGTCAGAATCATGGTTAGATTCAAATCTACATCTTATGTAGTACTATTAGTTCTCTGAATATTCTATCCTTGTTGGGTACCTCGACCTACATTTGACAATAGTTTACGCGTCCTTAGTGTATTTGTCTTCGAGTACTTAAATTGAAAGATTTGAAGTACTGGTTGTATAGATACTGTGTGATCGAATGTAGAACTGGACCTAATATATATTGCTACTAGACCTACATTTGACAATAGTTTGCGCGTCCTTAAGTGTATTTGTCTTCCGAGCACTTAAATTGAAAGATTTGAAGTACTGGTTGTATAGATATTGTGTGATCGAATGTAGATCTGGACCTAATATATATTGCTACTAAACATGTCCGCTAGCTTGAATCGAACTGTGTAATTGTTCAAAATAATATTACTGTTATATTGTCAATCAGCTTGAATTGAAATGTATGATCGAATGCAGTTTCACCTAATATATATTGAATGCAAGTCTAACCTAATATATATCTTGCTACTAAATATAATGCAAGTATAACCTAATATATATTGAATGCAAGTCGAATGTAATATATATATTGTTATCGTGGTTGTATATATATTGTGTGATCGAGTGTAGATCTGGACCTAATATAATATTATTCTTATATTGTCAGCTAGTTTGTTATATATCTTTGTGATTGCTACACTCAAGTATGTTGGATTACTGATTCTTAAGGCACTGCTTGTATTTGTTTGCAGAAGTGCTGATGGACGATTCTTATTAGAGGTCGAGAGAAAGTGGGCTACCTTTGTCGCAATATGCACAACTAGGATTGTTGCCGCTACTCAATGCTCTCCCATCGATTGGTGGGTGTGCCATCCGAGACGAATAAACACCCCCTATAGGGGGTACTTTGTTCGATAGAAAAAATGTATGGATGAAGAGGGGTTTGTGTGTATATAGGTTTCACCAAATAGGTGTAAATATACAAAGGTTTTTGCTAAAAGGTTTTTATCAACAGTTTCTTTAATCTGCAACTTCTATCTTTATAATATAAAGTTGTATCAATCCTGCAACTTCTATCTTTATAATATAAAGTTGTATCAATCCTGTTTGTGTTTAGTAATATTGTCGAAATTTGTATGAGCGACCAACCATCGAATGTGTGCGAGATAGATGCATATGCAACTAATCTGCATATGACTTACCATCGAATTTTCATGGGATGACTCATGTTGCATGCATGAAGATAACCACATGGTTGGCTCTCCTAACTATAGTTCAATGCATGAAAGTAACGAGGACGAGCTCTAATTTCAATGACCAACATTTTGTTACATCCAAGACTCATTACATTAAGCCAACTCGAGTTGCATGACCCTATGTGCTTTTTAAGGGTGTCTTGAAGGGTTGATATTGTAGGTGATTTGTGCAAATCTTTTAAGGTGCTACGACAGTCTAAAATCATTTGCACTTGGTAATTTTTGGATTGACAATGGTTGTCATTGTGTTTGCTGTATTATTCAAAGCCCATATGCATTTTGTGTGTGATTATGACCAACTCAACAAATTTTCATAATCGTGTTGTGAGTTAGAAATTTTCATAACTGCGTGGTTGAGGCTGTTGACTCAGCAAATTCAAAACCCCATGATTGAGACTGTTGTATACCATCATGACAAACGATACTACCCATCACAAACCCCCAAAAATGCTTGAATAAACTAAGCTTTCGGTGCAACATGGACCTGATTGCTTGCCACCTAGAAATTAATTGATTGATTCGAGAGTGATCGTTTGATTTGTGGAGTGTTTTAAATTGTTGGGATCTTATGGACTGAGACCTATTGAACCCTCCACCTATGTTTTAATCGAGAGTGGAGAGGTTTGATCACTTGATTTACTCTAGTCGACGGAGTTGAAATATTTAGAGAACTTAGGGGGTGTGTGAATCTTCTGAAGCATAGAAGACAAGAGTTGATCTTTCCATTAGTTAGAAGAAAAAAGTCAATATTAGAAGACCTAAAAAATATTTCTGTAGTTTTGTTGGCCATTTTTGCCAATGGATGTAACTGGTGATTCATGATATGCCTTCCAAATGAATAATTGGTGGTTTTGCCGAAAGTGTTGGAAGCATAATGAGCCTCTCCATTATGGGAAAGGCAAAGAAGAGTGCCATTATAGGTAGTGATACGAAGGGGGTTTGCAGCTACTTCTAGGTGAATCCCTAAGGAGTTTCATCCCACCCCTAGAGAACCACTCACGCTTAAGTTTCATCCCATTGTTAAGAAGCATGTCCATTGGCCAAGGACAATGAATTGACCCAATGATTAGTGGCACATGTATAGGGAAACCCAATGCTTGAAGCTCTCATTGGCTTCTTCGTGATCCCTAGAGAATCACTCATGCTTGACTTTGGGAAGTACTTGATCATCCCATTGTTAAGAATGTATGTTCACCCACCAAGGCCAATGAATTGAACCCAAGGAAGAGTGGCACATGTATAGGGAAACTTAGTGCGTGAAGATCTCACTTCTCTAGGATGTGCTAAATGCCAAAGGCCAATAGTGGCACATGAAAGTTATATATAGGGTGGTTTCTTCAAGCTCTCACTTCTTGAGGATGTGCTAACTTGCAATTCATGAGGATTGCTAAACCTACAATGCCACTTCTATGTGAAAACCCTAACAATCACTCACACTAGATTTTAGGAAGTACTAGTTGATTATCCCATTGCTAAGAAGCATATCCCCTTAACATGTTAAGGCCAATGAATTGAGCCAAGGAGTAGTGGCACATGAATGTCATATAGGGCAACTCAAAGCCTCACTTAAGGATGTTCTAAAGCTACTGGATTGATTATCTTAGGCAACTCAAAGCCTCACTTAAGGATGTTCTAAAGCTACTGGATTGATTATCTTAGGTAAAAACATAAGTGCTTGAAGCTCTCACTCCTAACTCGGTGCTTGAAGCTCTTCCTTTTCTCATCAAGTGTGTGCTTAAGGCTAGATGTAGACGAAGTTTGGTTCAATTTTGGTGATTTGATAACATCTCATTGTAATGTGTGCCAAATATGATTGTCAAGTCTTTCTCTTAAACTGTCAAAGTTGTTATGGTGAATTCACATCTAGGGGGAAGTGGGTGCAGTGGAATATCACACTAGATGTAGATGGACTTTGATAAACAATGCATTCTAATGTGTGCCAAGGATGATTGTTAGTCAACAACTCTCTAGAGTTGTAAAAGTTGTTACGGTGAAGTCACATTTAGAAGTGGGTGGAGTGGAACCATTCAACTCCATTGGTACTCACAAGATCCTATTTAGGGTTGGGTCACACCAACATGAGTGGGTGGGAAGGTAGACTTGTAGTTCGATCACACACCAGTAGCAGAGGTTTAGGGAAAGGATAATCAAAATAAATATTTAATGTCTTATGTGTGAGCATGTCAAAGCTTTGTCAAATTATATAATGTCTTTTGTGTGAGCCATGTTTGATCCTTGTGTGCTTGATTGGATTAGCCTTCTTTGTCGAGGAGATGGAAGATCTTGTTCATTAGTGAATGGGAACCTTAACCTTGCTAAAACAATCTTAGAAACTCCTTTTGAAGAGGTGCGTGTAGGGGTTTTTGAGGATTTATGATGCCCCTACTCAATCCACCCCTTGTAGTGCAACCATGCACTTATAGGGTGAGAGGGGTGATCTTTCTCCCACTAGTTCCAAGCAAGCACAACCCGGCCCATATTGTAGGGATAGTAGGGGATAGCAAAAATTTGGATCTCCACTAGGCCCCCCCCCTAGGTGGACCCCTCGGCGGTGGGCACTCCCTCATTTTCCTTGTTGTCGTAGATCAATTCAATGGTGGGCATTGGTGCACACAAATCTCAAATGACCTCTCCCTCCACTTGACACATGTACTTTCACTATCTTATGGTGCTCCTAACTCATGCCCCTTGCCCTTGGTTCAAGCTATATAATTTGCAAGGTTCGAAGAGCATGAAATATTTTTCCATGTGTTTTTCATACGAGTATGAATGCAACAACTTTGTACCATATCATATTGTTTGCAATTCCAATCATATGAATATGAATGCAACTTATTGTACTATACAATATATTATCATACGTGTTTGCCATGACAACTATGATTTGAACCAAATACTAATCGAAGAATAATAGAAAGTTTTGAGATTGTAATAATGCCAAACAATAACATCCCCATTAGAAGAGGACTTCTTTTATCACAAAAGATTTAGCCTTACAAAAGATCTTCCACTACAAAAGTGTGGACACATAGAGCTTTACATGTTTTCTTTACTAATGGGCAATAAAGAGCTTTACAAACTTCTTTGTTGTTACAAATAGTGTACTATCATCAGCAAAAAGTGTAATTTATGTCATAAACAAAAAAGTGTATTCTCAAATGAGAAACCACCGTTTTTGTTTCAAAATTCTTTCAGCTAAATCTGTATTCTCTAATCAACTTCACCACATTACTTCTGTGTCCCTAAACCTACTAAATATTTTTCCTGTGCTAATATACTCCGTGTATATATTGTTCATATGTTGATATACCTATAGCATAAGGAAATTGTGCTAATTTACTTTGCGAAGCATGTTTGTGCTCCATACGTTGTCATGCTGCTATGCGGACATCGTGTGAAAAAATCTAGAGTACATTTTCATCCAACTTTCTTATTGATCTAGAGAGTCAATGTCATATTAGTCATTAAAGTTAGTGTCCATAGTATGGATGGTTCAAAAATACTAGATTTTTGGATAAGTTTAGCCTATTTTTTGATATTTTGTAAATTATTTCTTGTAAATATCCTAAAAAGATGTAAAAAACTTCTAGAATAGGGTGGCATGCAAAAAGCAAATTGCTTTTTCAACTAGTTTTGGAGATTTCATACAAAAATAAGGATTGGCAAAATTGCACAAGTCACGATTCCAGTTTATAGGTAGCACTCTGAACTGGGAGAAGGAGTGATTGGGAAGAATTTTGACTAGGTTTTACCCCCCTTTGTTCAGAGCCAATGGAACTATGAGATTTGCGGTCTGAGCAATAGAGATGGAGCTACTGTTTTGATGCACATTTTTGGTCTACAAGGGAGCTCTATGAGATCTAATGCTTGGATATTGCTTCTGAGTAGTGCCAGACAAGTAATTTGTTTATCTTCTCAGGTTCTATCAATACATAATGCTTTAATTCATTGTTCTTTTTCTTTAGCCTGTGTACTTTTTGTTTATTCTTTTTCTTCTCTTATGTCTCTCTCCTATTCTCTACTTCCTTCTATCTCTGATGCCTCATGGATATGACCTTTCAACTAAAACCCCTCTGACATTGGTAAACTCAACGTGGAAGGTCATCAGAAGGAAAGATAGGATGGGAGAACCTTCAAGCACAATTTCTAGTGATGTTTTGTCGTAGTTAGTGCAGAATATGAACATGTTTATGCAGGTACAAAAACAACAAGAGGTGATGCAGGCTTTTGCTCAAATAGAAATTGTTGTGACGAATGCTCTGCAAGTAGTTGAGTGTGAGATGAAGTTATTCAATGGCAGGAATGTATCTGCATATTTACATACCTATGCTAAAAAGGAGGAATTCTTTGGGGTGTTGTCAGTATGCTCTTTGGACATGTATGATGTTATAGCATTGTTTGCTCAGCACAGGAAGGATTATAATGGGCTGAAGAAATTGTGGAGACAAAGCATTAGACGGTTGACAAAAAGGTTAAACCAATTGCTTTGCCACTTCCACGAGGAAGTGAGGGTCTATATGAAAAAGTGTCAAGGCAACCAAGCTTACGGGATCCTAAAGATATAGGTCATTGATTTACATCTGAAACATTATAGGAATTAAAAGTAGACTTTTTTATGCAAATGTTGGCTAGGCATGGAAAAGCATTTGCATTTCAGCCAACTGAAATAGGTTGTGTGGATCCAAATGTTGTCTCTCCTATGGTAATATTTACTGTGCCACATTTACCATGGAACTTGAGGCATATTCCAGTGCTTAAAGATTACTTGCCAAAGATAATGGATTAGCTAAATCAAAAGATTTGCATGAAGATCTTGGAGCCCTCTTCAGCCTCATACTCAAATCGTTGGTTTACTATGCCCAAAAAGAATGGGGCTTTGAGATTTATTCAAGACATGCAGCCAGTCAATAAAGTGACCATAAGAAATGTGGTGTGTAGGTCCTGTGGTTGATGAATTTGCAAAGGCTTTTGTAGGTAGAGGGATCTATTGTTTGGGTGATCTTTACTCAAGGTATGATTAGTTTTAGCTTGCAAAATTGAGAGCATGGATATCACAACCATGAAGAATCTCTTGGGGTTAGTACGGATGTGTACTCTCTCGTAGGGTGAAACAAAGTCAGTGGCATACATGACAAATTCATTGAATAGGGTAGTCATGAATTTTACACCACAATTGACAATGCCCTTCTTGGATGATATTCCAATCAAAGGGTGTGCAATGGATGAAAAGAATGAAGAGATGGATGCTCATGGGTATCGACAGTTTGTTGTAGACCATATTGTGGATTGCAAAAGGATTTTGACGCGTCTACAAGAGGTGATTTAACTCTTTTTGGACAAAAGTTGTCTTTGGAGTTGAAGAGGTTTTGATTGTTGGGCATATGTGTGGGCCCTATGGGCAAAGACCATCACTAGGAAAAATAGATGGGATTGACAGAATGCAAGATGTATGCATGAATGTATCAAAGGTGAGTAGATTATTGGGTGCATGTGTGTTCTATTTGATATGGATTCCTCACTTTGCACATGTAGCTGATGATCTATATCAACTCTTAAGGAAAGGTCAGAGATTTCACGGGGACAGGAAGCATAAAAAAGCAATGAAGAAATTGAGGCACATCTTGAAATCTGCTCCTACATTGAAAAAGGTTGATTATTCACACGGAAAACCTATCATTATTACTATTAATATGAACCCAATCGGGATTGGATGGGCAATTGGGCAAGATGATAAAGAAGGGAAAACATATGCAATTCGCTTTGGTGCTAAAGTATTGACTGAATGTCAGAGAAGGTATCTACAGGTAAAAAGAGAATTATGGGGAATTGTGATAGCCCTTAAATGTGATAAGGAGTATTTTATGGGTGCTTGTGTAGTCATTGAGACTAATTGTTTGCCGTTACTAGGTATGATTACTAGTTGTGATACCCCAAACATTGCTAATGCTCCGGTGCATTGCATACATCAAATCTTTAAACCCTGAATTTCAGCACATTGCAGGAAGAGATAACCCAATGGAAGGGATGTTATTTGGGCACACTATGAGAATGAAGATAGGATGATGGATGAGGAGGAAGAAGATGACTTTCTTGTAGCTGAAAATGATGTTGCAAGAGTGAATTTAGAAATGCAAGGAGTTGGTATAACACTAACAGAATCTTGGACAACAAATAGAAGACACTTTAGATGTTATGTATCTTGTATAGCATTGTTTTTAGAAGACAAATATGTAGGAGAGTGGTTGAGAATTGGTCAATACCTCAGTACACATTAACAAAGAGAGATGAATGGTCGGATGAGGAGTTTAAGAAAATCAAGAGGAAAGCTTATGGGTTTTTCTTAAAAGATGGATACTTGTGGAAACATGCTAAGAAGAAATAGGGTATGCCATTGCGAGTTTTGGGTGATAGAGCTTCACAAGTAAATGTTATGCAAGAATTTCATGAAAATGCTAAGAAGAAATAGGGTATGCCATTGCGAGTTTTGGGTGATAGAGCTTCACAAGTAAATGTTATGCAAGAATTTCATGAAAGCTTATGTATTGGCCATAGAGGTGTTTGGGATACTTTTGCAAGATCAAAGAAATATATTGGTGGCATGGCATGTATAAGGATGTTGCTCACTTTGTGGAAACATGTACGACATTTAGAATGTATTCATCTATGAGACATTGGGATGGATTGCAGCCCATATATCCTCTGTCTCTTCATTTTAAGTGGATAGTGGATTTAGTCACGATGCCTATAGGTCTTTGGCAAATGAGATATCTTGTACTTGCATGAGAAGACGAGTAATCAAGTGGAAGGAAGAGCTCTATGTACTAAGACAACAAATGTAGTGTATGGTTTTCTCTTGAAAGAGATCTTTTGTCAGTATGGCTGTGTGGGAAAAATTATAGAAGATAGGGGTGAATTAGATGCAGATGAAGCCCATGATTTCTTTGCACGGCTCAGGATAAATCTTTCTTTAACTTCACCAACTTATAACCCTGAAGGAAATGACAAAAGTAAAAGACGTCATCCACCTATTATGAAGGCATTGGCAAAAGCATATGGAGAGAAGGTAAAAGAGTGGCCATAATTGCTCCCTTATGCTTTGTGGGTCGACAAAACAACTCACACTGCTCTTAAAAAATATATGCATGCTGAATTGATGTATGGTAAAAAACCTATCATGCCGATAGACGAGATGATAGTCACATGGAGTGTGCTACCTTAGGAAGAGGAGTTGAATCGAGAGGAGTTGTTGGCCTTACATGTTAGCGAGTTGGAAAAAAAGTCAGAAGACATAGAGATAGTAGTTACAAATTTAAGGGATGCAAGGATACATAATAAGAAACGGTTTGACAAAAGACATATATTGGGGCCAAGAACCATACAAGATGGGGATTGGGTACTGGTTCATGATAGTAGTTTAGACAACTATCATAGGGCCATGTGTAAGGTCTCCAAAAGATGGTTTGGACCGTATGTGGTAAGACGTGTTTGATAATGCTACTTATGCATTAAATGAGCTGGATGGGACACTCATAAAAATTCCAAAAGTAGGGAAAAGAATCAAATTATTCAAGAGGTGGGAATCTACTACCTCTGAGTTATCACAATTCGAAGAAAATAGTGGCCATGATATAGGGGCTAGCCACGAAGATATGAAAGATGAAGAAGCAAAGGATATGGTTGTAGAGGATGAGGAGGACTTAGAATCTCGTGACAATTAGGACCCTGGCACATACCTGAGGATGTGCAGATTCAAAGGGGTTGAAATTCGTGCCGCTATGCAGACACAATGTGAAAAACTCTAAAGTACATTGTCATGTGGCTTTCTTATTGATCTAGAGAGTTAATGCCATACTAGTCATTGGTGTTAGTGTCCATAGTATGGATGGTTCAAAAATACTAGATTTTTGGACAAGTTTAGCCTATTTTTTTATATTCTGGATATTATTTTTTGTAAATATCCTAGAAAGATGTAGAAAACTTCTAGAATAGGGTGGCATGCAAAAAGCAAGTTGCTTTCTCAACCAGTTTTGGAGATTTCATACAAAAAGAAAGATTGGAAAAATCATGCGCATTGTGATCACAATTTACAAGCAGCAAACAACATTCTGAACTGGGAGAAGAAGAAGGAGTGATCAGGAAGAATTCTGACCAGATGTCCTAGAACTTGGCTCAATGAATCCCATTTCAAGAAGTTCCTTGATTTGCTTGGCTACTTCCTCTCATTCACACTTTGATAATCTGTAACGTGGCTTATTGATTGTCTTTGAGTTGGGCTCCAAATCAATGGGGTGATCCACTGCTCTCTTAGGAGGCAATGAAGTAGGTACTTCAAACAAATCTCTATACTCCTCAAGAAGAGCTGTCAAGGCTGGATGGTTTTCTGAATTATTGGGTTGATCCTATGTTTCTTTATTCAAATGCAAAACAAATATTTGTGAGCGCTTCTTGTACTCTCTTTTGAGTTGTTGAATGGTGATAAGCTGAAAATCTGATCTACTAGGAATTCCCTGTAAATGGATTGGCTGTCCATTGGAGATAAACTCCATATACAACTGTGAGAAATCCATAGTGATCCTGCCTAGTGTCATCAACCAATCACAACTGAGTACAATATCTTTAGGACCCCATTTCCAGAGTGATGAGGTTTACTTTGGCTTCAAAATTTTCAGCTAACTGTAAAGAAACTTGTGGGCATATCTGTGTACTGATTCTTCACCATTAGCCACTTGAACTCTAATGGGCTGTTGTAAATATGTGGAAACACAATTTAGCTTGTCCATGATGGACTTATTCACAAAACTATGAGTACTGCCACTGTCTATCAGGATGAACACTGGCTTTCCACATATGCTTCCCTTCATACAGAGTGTATTAGGGCTCTTAGATCCTGTCCAAGCATCCATAGAGATAGAACAATTAGTGGCAGCAGGCGATTCATCGCAAGTTCCACCTGGGTCAAACGGAACACTTCCACCTAGATCAAAAGGAAAAGAGTCGGCTGGATCATAAAAATACTCCTGCCAACTTCCTCCTTAAGATCTTCATTTTCAACATTAAGTACCATTGCATTAGCTTCATCTATGTCATCTTCAAAATCCTCAAAAACCAACATACTCTGAAGCTTGGGTTTGACATTTTTGTATACACACTTTGAAGCATGATTAGGTGTATACATTTCCCCACACTTGAAACATAAGCCTTTGTCATTCCTTTCTTTATAAAGATCCATAGGAATAGATTTAGGATTTGTATTGGCTGAGATGGACTTAGGCTTGCTGTCCCCCTGTTTGAAATCAACTCTTGGATAATTTGGTACCCATAAGCTTCCATTTGGCACATGATTACTGCCATAAGTATTACCAACTTGCCCTTGCTTTAAAACAGTCCTTGGCTGTCCAAAACTAGGCTAAAATGAAGATTCTTTTCTATACTTTCTTCCATAGCGCTCCGCAAGCTCAATAGCCTTAAAGAGTGAAGTAGGATTTTGTGCCATAACATCAGTTGATAAGGATGGCTCCAAGCCATACATAAACTTGTGAAGCTTAGTCTCATCATTGATGCTTTCCACATACATGCTCAGGTTGAGGAATTGGTTAGTGTACTCTCTTACACTTAGGCCCCTTTGTTCCAAACCATACCATCTCCGTGCTAATTTCTCTTTCTCAAGAGGAGAAACAAAAACTTCAACCATAAGTGCCTTGAAAGCTTCTCAATTCTCTACAAGTATGTTTTCTTTCTTAATATACCTCCACCAAGTATGGGCAAATCCCTCCAAATGCAAGGGAGCAAAGTAAAACTTCATGTCATCAGTTTTAGGGAATATGTCAAAGTAGGACTCCATCTTAGAGGTCCATTCCTCTAAATCAGATGGTGAAGATGACTGACCATTACATTTGGCTAAAACAATTTTGTCCTTAAACTCCCTTTCAGGAAAGGGTTGCTATCCCAAAATTGGCTGATCAGGATTACCAAATACGGAACCTCCAGATTGAGATGGAAATCTTCAAACAGGTGGCTGAGAATTACTATGCAATCTTCATGTTGGTAGAGCACCCCTAGAATTTTGAGTATGCAGTCCAAAAGCTTGAGTATTGGCTCCATTCAAACTGCCCAAATAGTCATCATGCATTTGTGAAGCCTCTCCTACTTCATATTGACTATTTGGAATGTCTCTTCTTCCAATAATCCCATATCCATGACCATTTTGGTTAGATGGTTGAAGTGGGACTGAAGGGCTACTGTTTGAACAAGCCTTCTCATTAGCTTCTCTTGATCCCATTTGCAACTGCATGAATTGAGAAATTTGTGCCATAAGTTGTTCATTAGATTCCACCAACTTATCAATAGAAGCCTTGGTTTGAGTAGTTGAATCCACCAACTTATCAATGGAAGACTTCGTTTGATCACTAGATAGAATCATCTGCTCCATTCTTGACAAAATGGCCTCATGTCATTCCCTATGTCTTTGTTCATGGGCACACAAAGTATTATTGAGTATATTGACTTCTCCTTGTTGTTGAAGCTCTTCAGGGCTCTCTTAAAGTGTATTATCCAGCATGGAATCCCTGATTTGCTGAGCATAATCTTCCTGGACCTTATTTTTGTCTTTATGTCCTGCCATAATTGAATGAAATTTTGAAAGTTTGGATAGGAGAAGGGTCTTACCAATGCAATTAAGTGACTCACTGATTCCTACTACTTACCCTTTTACAATATTTCAGCTTGGGTAAAAGAAATTCAGCCAATTAATTGGATTAGAGTAAAAAGGTTCATCAATCAATAGATTCAATCAATGGGATTCAATTGTTATGCTGAAATTTCAGATTGAAGCCTCTAATTCACTGATTGGAACTAGTATGCATAAAGCAAGCATTGCATTCATGAATGGATTGATTCAAGCAAAGGTTGGCTGAAAATTTGATGCATATTATTCAATTCTTTAATCTCTCAATCAAATGGATTAAGCTCAGCAATTGGATTAATGAGAGAGATTAAGAATTGAAGGAGAGTACCTTTGACATGGCTGATGATGACTTGATCAATCTTTATATGCTTGATAGAGCCTCTGGTTGTCCAATGTTGGTAAAACAATCCCCAATGCTTGTTTATTTAGTACTTAGGAATAAACTTGAAGCTTCAAATGCTTGAAATTGAAGCATTAGACCCGCCGTTTCCCCCAAATTTCTGCTCCATAGAAGCTCTTCAGCTTCAATCTTTAACCATTTCGTGCTTAATCCTTGCAATTTGTTGAAGAATCCTTGCTGAGATGATCCTACGGGCTAAAAGGATGAAGAATCTTCAAGAAATTATTAAAAATTGGAAGGTCAGGCTGAAGCTTTCATGGCTGCCATGGACTGTTCACCTAGGGTTTAGGAAGAAGCTGAAGAACCTTGAATGGGGCTGAGAATCTCCATCTTGCTGAAGTTTAATGCTTGCAAAAGACCAGGAAGAGTGCCAGGGCTGAAGGGAAGAGCAGGCTGGAATCAGCCCGAAAGTTGTACCGCTATTTTGGGGGCGGCTCCTGGCTACCTGGCTAAGCCAAGGTTGAGCAACCTTGTGCTCATTCTGAAGCTTATAACACAATATTAGTGAGTTTGGGAATCTCTGAATTCCCATTTTTTGAATACTAAAAGGGTGGCACCCGGATAACATGCCCATAAGTTTCTCAAAACCATATGATGTGACCTATCATTGGAAAGCGCTTGAAAAATGGAATCTATTGAGCTATAGAGCTCTTGATTTGTAGTTATAGTGTTCAAGTTATGACAAATCCAAATATTTGACCACGTGTCCCAAACTTATGGGAAATTCCCATATTCCCCAATATGGTGTTTTATGATAAGGGGAAGCTACTCCAAGTGATTCTTGGCCAAGAAGATCAGGGGTTTGAGAGAAATGAACTGATCTTGGTGCTGAACTTCCATGAAACCTGTAGGAAACTCCAGGAAAGGGGAAAGAGAACTCCCTCTTTTCAAAGAAACCACAGTTTGTTCCCAAACTAAGCCCGGTTAACCATCCTTTACCCTAATTACCTCCAATTTTGCATAAAATTTGATGACATCCTGTCATTTAAGCCATTCTCCGCTATATCTGCCCTTGGATATCTCCAGATGTAGTCTCTTACTAATTGTAGATGATCTGCAGCACTCCACTAGTCACTGTCTTGTACCATTTTTGTCTGAAATTGATTTTGATAGAGGAAAATAGGACTGAAAATAGAAGAAAAGAATGGATCAAAGACCAATGCTCTGATACCACTTTTCAGAGAGAGAACTAGGGAGAGAGAAAGAGAAGAGAGAAGATTGCAGAAGAGAGAGAAAGACTACATGAAGAGAGACAAGGAGAGTGATGAGGAGAGAGAAAGACTGGATTTAGAGAGAGAAAGACATGAAAGAAGGGGAAGCCGCAGAAGCTGTGAGAAAGATGGGAGAGAAAGACTAAAATTGTATTAATGTGTCAAAAAGATGTGAAAAATTACATCTCCTCTCCTTTTATACCAATATCAGTGTGACATGGCATAATATCAATGTTATTTACACTAATTTGTTATTCCCGATTTCTTACATCATGGGCCAAAGAAATCGCATCCTCGAGAGTCATTGGCTTGAACATATTCACTTCCGCATAGAAGTGACCAAGCAAAGCAAACATAAACTTGCACTTATGGGTTACCTCATGTACATCTTCGAGCATTTGAAGTTGCAATAAAGCATTCCAAAAACACTTGGTATATTGTGAAATAGACTCGCGATCTCTTTGTTTGCAGAAGATCCCACTGTTTGATTGCTTTTTCATGGAATTGGGGTGGAATAAAATTCTGTAATATTTTCTTTTGTAAGGTCTCCCAAGTAGTAGAACAATCAATGCTTGTGTGGACAACAGTCCACCATAGGGATGCTCTGTCCACTAAATGATTACTGATACACTTAATTTGGTCTTTTTTGGCATACTATTCTTCATGGAAATAATCATCAAACTCACTGATAAAAGCAAGTACAATTTTTCCATTGCATGACCTATTGAAAGTACAAAATTTAAAATTTCTTTTAATTATCTTGGTTTCTTTCCGAATAGATTGTGCTTCAAGTGTCGTATCGATCATTCTTCGTATAATATCTTCAGATTGCGGTTCATCTTGATCGGCAGTAGATCGTTGAAGACTGGCAAATTGAGCTTGCAAAGTTTCACGTGCTATTCGTTCCTCTTGAAGCTGCATCATAATTAGGTCCAGTTTTTGTTCCATCGTTCGTTCTGATAGATCACCTTCGGCCATAAAATCTTCCATATTTTGATCGGTCATCCTGCAAAATTTCAAACAACCTTACACACTCGAAATCTCGTTAGGGAGATGAGCGTAGCTCAAGGTCGAGTTTATAGGGCTTGCTTTTTTTTTAGTGGCTTTTTAGCAATATTTCTTCTTCACGGTTATGAAAGTTGATGTCAGCCTTCTTCCAAGCGGATACGTCTTCCGTATAATCTGTGTGTGATTCTCTGCTTGCTGAAATTTGTCTTTGTCACATCGCAAGTGTGAACATGGACGTGCAGGGAGGTTAAAAAACAGTTCGGGATAAGACGAGTGTGAATGCCCGCTATGGAAGAGATTGAAGCTTTGTAATTTTAAACCTTAGTATGCTTTAAAAAAACTTAAGCTTAATAAAAGCTTAGTAGCTTTTTTGTTTTTTGAAATCTAGGACATCGAGAGCTATTTGAGGCCATTGTCAGACTATAGTATGTCCTTCCGCCACGCTATTGTCAATTTTCAAAGCTTAAGTAAAGCTTAAGCTCTTATAAGCTCTTAAGGTTATCCTTAATGAGATTGAATTTTCTAATCTCTGAGATAAAAAATAACTTTCAAATAGACTTTTCCGGTGGTCCTTCCCTTCTTGACAGTGGTCCCTCATGATCCTAGTGTGGAGTAGGGGGTTCTTCACCACCAAGAACGCGCTGGTATTGACAAATTGTCGCGAGACTAACTGTAGAGCTCTTTCCTTCCACGAGCTTTGCCTTTACACAAGATGGTAAGTGATTGGAAGCCCTCAATCTCAGCTTTGCTCTGATACGACAAATGCGCAAATCAAATGGCGTATGCGTACGTAGCGAGCGCCAAATGATTCCCAAGAACAAAGAAATCTACTTTTGCTCAAAATCCAAGAGAATAGACTTACAGGACATGAAGCAAGAAGAGTAATTGGGTACAATCTCTTCCCATGCCTTATGTGAGCACTCCACAAAGCATATATTTAATATATTATTCATCTCCAAGCTAAAAAATAGCCCAAATTTACAATTAGCATGCTTAAGCTTTTGTGTTTGCTTTTGTCCAAATCAAGAATAAAGCGGTTGGGTGCCCCGTCGTCCCAAAAAGCATCCTTATTGGCGACACCATAGAATAGTCGGTATTAGTATCGTTATCAGCGTCACTATTTGCATCGGTATCAGCGTTGCTGATACTGACGCTAATAACGATGCTGATAACGACGCTCTACAATGCTAATAACGACGCAAATAACGATGTGTGCAGGTAAATTTGCGACATTAATAGCAACGATAACAAGGAAAAAACATTTTTGTGGCAGAACAGCTATGGCATTGTGTGCTTTATTTGGGCCATACAAAATAGTTTCTGCACTATGTACAATGCTCATGTAAACAAAAACAAAGTGTACTTAAATCATAACATTGATACGTACAAAAATAAATACATGATTGCATAATAAAAGCGACTCGTTCAATCATGACAAGATATCACTACTACATAGAAAATGTCTACATAGATCAAGCGACCAAAAAAGAAGGGTGCGTGAGCTCCAGGGATCCAAGGGCGAGCTACATATCCTCGCCATCCGAAAGCTCGTCCGATTGCAAAAAGGAGCATCGAACGGACTTTGCATAAAAAGAAACAACTACACATCAGTCCACCATAAAATAATGCATTCTAATTAAACATGGTAACTACAGACAAGAAAGATAAGTGACTTACAGGGCCGCCGTGTCTATACAATCGATCGATCAATGCAGTGAGATCGTGCCTCTCTGCATATCGAGTCTCAAGGCCAATCGGATCGCGATTTGTAATGGAGTGCTGCAAAGAAGACAAAATACTAACTGTTAGAAACATGATTGTCAGTACAAAGGATATTGCAAAAACAAAAGTAAGAAAAACAAAAGAAAAAATTACAAAGTCCTCCAGATATGTTCTATGGCCGCCACTCCCAAGATGATGGACCACTCCGGCCTCTAGTCGTGTCCTTGCCGCCTCGCGTTGCTGACTCCAACGTCTTGGAGAATCTGTAGCCTCCTCCCTCAGTCGACACTAGTTGTCCGCGTCTAGTCACTCAGGCTTTGCAGCCCCACTCTTGAGTGCCTTGCGTGCGTCTAATAATCTGTGTGGCATATATGCACGCATGCACTTCATCATCTAGCCCGTAGAAAATCTATCTGCTGTGGCTGGAACTGGAAACTCCTCATGCAAGGATGCTACTATATAATCCTTGCTCCCCTCCGATATGTTTTTCCAATGATCTAAGATGTTGTGCCGAAAAACTTGTTGGCACAACTCTCTCATGCGAGCCATCACCCTCCTCCCCTCATCATTCATGATGATGGCTCCTGACCTATCATCGACAAGATAGGCATATCCCTCTGGGGTATGCCTAAGATGGATCCTCTCCCACCTGCGTCCACGCTCCTGGGCATATCCAGGAGACCCCTGTACATCGAGTGTACTGACCGCGGTAGTATTTATCGGGGAAGCACCCATAGGGGTGCCACCTGCAGACGGCTTAGCAAAAGTCGGAGTAACTGGAGTAGATGTTCCCACAAGTGTGACAAATCCTAGAGGTGACACAAATCCTAGAGTTGACAAATCCTAGAGGTGACAACTCTAGCAGAACAAAGAGGTGACAAAAATCCTAGAGTTACACCTGTATCCCGTGCCGACCGCGGACTCACTGCCTCCGTATCTCTACAGCATCTCCCTAGCCTTGAAGTACTCCCTCCCTCTGTCCTAATTCTAGAGTGTTGACCTCGTCTGCTCAAAGCTGAAGCATTTGATCACATGAAAGTAGATCTAATAGAGCGGCCTGGCGATGTCCAAGACAGCTCTTGGTCCGCCATGTCTCTGAATCTCGCCATCTGATCGGGAGACATGTGTGTGAAGATATCTTGCAACTCGTCATCACTCATTCCTGGATTCATCCTAAAAAGGTCACCTGTACAGACAAAAAATTATGTTAGCATAATCAATTTAAATCATACAAAGCACACTAATATAAATCCTAAAAAAATGATCTCACTTAAAATGCATATCTTATATACCCTTATAAGCGATTAGTCAACGAATTGAGTAAGTGGATGCTCCAAGTATGAAGTATCTTATGGTCCCATGTCAATCTCCTGACACAACTTCACATACACTGGAAGGTCGATAGATATGTCACCACAAAAGGATGAGTCCACCTCGTTCTCAAAGAATTCTTGTACTCCTGTATTTCCATCATTGTGAGCCAATGCTGGCTCCTCTACATGCTCCAAGCTTTCGGTGGTCTCCACCCCTTGCAATATCGACCCCTCTATTTGCATATTGTCCTCATCTATGCTCGGAACATCGCTTTGATCATATACTCTCACGCTTCAGGGAGCTGAAGGTATAACATACCACCATCCAAGTTGTCAGGGGTTTGGATAGAAGATTACCTGTTCACAAACACGTACGTCAAGAGAGATTAAACTATTATGACATGTACCATGTCGTAATACAATTAACAAACAAATGAGTTCATGCACATGTTCACAATGGGCCGGCAACACAAAGGTGTCACTCAAATGCGTCCATTTTTTTTCGGAATCTATTTCGAGAAATCTAGATGGACCTCATCGAATTGTTGCTCCAGCTCCTTCAAGTACCACTTTGAACCACTACACATTGAATAGTATCATGGAGAAGCTACGGTAATCCACCGTAACAATACTTTGCAAGTTTCCAAAATACTCCATCTCATCTATAACCGTGTTTGGATCCATTTCTCGTCGTCGGCTCTCCTGCTCAAATCTTGCCATGATACCACAGTCCATTGTGGAGCGCATTTTGTCAATACGCTCCACGCGAAAATGCCGTTTGCACAACCGCGCTGCATAGAGGCATGGTGCAACATACAAAAGCGATTCACCTTCTCCTCCATTGCAACATCCATTCTTTTTTCTACCCCATTTCCAACCACTATATTTTCGGTCAGTCTATCATTGTCCTTCAGCGACCATAGCATTTTGTTATCTGGATCTACCGTTGGTAGCCATTGTGAAATATACACTAGCGCCTCAGACACCAACCAACCTTCAGCCATGCTACCTTTTGGCCAAGCTCGTTGTCACACAAAGCCTTTTAGGGTTTTCATGAAGCACTCCAAGAAGAACATCCATCGCGTATGGACAGGTCCAGCAATCTCCACTTCATCTACAAGATGCACAAGAAGGTGGATTTGTATCGTGAGCATGCTGGTAGGCAGGTATTTCTCAAAAAGATAGACCGTCTCCATTGCTCCACACCTTGCAGATTCAATAGAGGACGTCTTAATCTCCTTCTGTGAGATCCATTGCACCAAAGTCGACAACCTGTAAATGGCCCCGCGTATTTCTAAAGTAAGGTATCCTATGATTGCGATCGGTAGTATAAACTGCCACAAATGAGAAAGCACTATGAACAATGGCTACACTCCAAATAGCAAAATACGCACACCAATTACAATCCATTCATAGTATAAACTTGACATATCTTATGCCAGTCATGGGATTTTAGCCCTGATAATTGGTCGTCTTTAAAAAATGGAGACCTGAGAGAATGCATCATACCCGTCGGAATGCAGATAGACTTGACTACTTGCTTCACAATGCGCTCTTCTTTAGTGGACAAAACCCAAGGAGTGCGAGGTAGTTGCACGCGACCATCAGCACTCGACTACAGCCAAAGCACCTCCATCTTGCCTATCTCCTTCAAATCCATTCATGCTCCTATAGTGTCTCTCTTTCCTGTGATGTGGTCCCATAGCAAGCTGCCCATATTCTTGAAAATATGCATGGGATCCAACAAGTGGTTGATCTGTAAGTGGGTCCAATATGGTAACTCATAGAAAACTGAGAATCGTCGCATTCCATTTGGGTGTGACTCCATGTGGATCATTTTAGCTCGTACCAGCTTGCGACATTCATAGGTGTTGGAGGTCGTCTAAGAAAACCTTCCCTGAGTTCATGACCCTTTGGCAAGAAAGCGGCGTGTCCTTGATATACCATCTTCTTCATGGTTCATGACCTTCGGGAGTCTAAGTGTGGGCCGCACAATGGACATGCATGATAACCTGAGGTAACCAGACCTGTTCCAACACCTCTATCCAGTGAATACAAACTTGAACGAGACAAAATATAGATATTACCAATGAGAACGGAAGCCTATTTACCTGAGTACTCTGTGAATCCCGAAAAGTCATGCATCGTCTACATGAGAATGGCTCGAATATTGGCGGACCGTTGACCATCGTACTTGCTTATATCTTGCACAGTGACCCTCTTCTCGCACAAAATCTTAAGCTCATCGACTAATGGACAAAGATACACGTCCATATTTTTTACTTTGTAGTGGCCGAGGATGAGTAAGCTAAGGATGAGATGTCCTTTCTTCGTAGAAAGCCATGGAGGGATATTGTAGTTGACAAGGACTATAGGCCACACACTATAAAAGTTGAGCGCAGACCGAATGGGTTCACGCCATCCATTGCAAGACCGAGCCGAAGATTCCTTGGCTCTCGGGCAAAGCTTGGGAATGTAGAGTCAATGTGGCTCCATGCGCGTGAATCCACTGATATTCGTTGAACACCATCTGTGGACCTATTCTGCGCATGCTACGTTGTCAAGCTCGCCATGCCGGACGTAGAAACATGTGGTTGATGCGGGTGATAAGTGAAAAGTGTCTAAGAACTTTTTGAGGGATGGTTTGCCCTTGCAAGTCCTGTCGATACCTGTGAGCACCACACTTTGGACATGTCTCCATAGTCTCATATTCTCCTCGAAACAGTATGAAATCGTTGATACATACATGGATGCTGTTGTAGTTCATTCCAAGCTTTCGTAAAACATGTCGTGTATCATCACAAGACTCAGGCATGGTATTTGCAGGTGGTAATATATGATATTCCAATAACTTGAAAAAAATCATAAAATACCTTGAAAAATCACAAATATTTTCAATGATAGTGCCGAAAAGAAATCAACGAAGCGTACGTACAAGGTATCTGAACAACTCGGTCACACTCGCATCACTCCACCCGTATTTTGCTTGCACACTTAGAAATGCAAGCACTGTCTTCAAGCGAGATACTCGGCACCCATCATATAATGGTATGGATGCTTCCTCTCTGAACGGATGAGAAGTCTTAACATCCATGGGAATCAATGCATCGATCATTGCCTCCCTATCAGGCTCCAAGATTGTAGGTAGGTCTGGAAGGCTGCCTATTTCCTCTGGTATTGATAGTATAGATTGGGTAGTACCTTCCAAGTGGTGGATTGGCTCAGGCCTCCATCCATCACACGCCCACAAACTCTTCTAATTGGCCGCAAAGGCTGCACTCCTTCTTGGAACGAGATGTCACCTCCCTAGATATAAAATTTTGCAGCCACACCCAATCTTCTTGTATATGGTATTCAATTAGCTTGGGAGTACAATGCATGATTGATATTAACTTTTCTTACTATTTGCTAAAAATCCAAGATCGCTTGATCAATGATCTCAGATTGAAACTTGCCGAAGCGTCGTACGTGTTTTATAGACAATTGATGTTTTCGTCTAATTGCCAGCTTGTATTGAGAGCAAGGACATGGGACACGCTGATTAAGATATGCCTCGCGATCTTGAACAACAAGACCTTCATCGTTTTTCATTTTGTCTATGTTACGACAAACAATTTGTTTTTGTTATCATTCTTTTTTTCTTTCTTAAATTGTTTGAGAATGAATTTCTTCTCTTGTAACTTACCAAAAATTAACGTATGTAAAGTCTCCACCCACCCACCCATAGATTAACATATATATGTCGGAGTGTTTTCCGTCTTGTGGTGTTGCACTGGACCTCGCCACCACTCTCTCTTTGTTTTTTATCCATTCATAATCTCCTCTCCTTCCATCTCTCTCTCTATTTCTCTTTCTTTATGATGTTGTGTGTTTGTTCCCTCTCTCTCGTTCCTTTTTCTTTTTTCTTTCCTCCCCCTCTCTCATTTTATTTAACAATCACAGCTACAACTACGATGAAGACCACGACCACGAATACGACTACGACTACGACCACGACCACGACCACGACCACGACGACCATGACCACGACTATGACTATGATTACGACTACGACTACGACCACGACTATGACTACAACCACGACCACGACCATGACCATGACCACGACCACGACCACGACCACGACCACGACCATGACCATGACCACGACTATGACGACTACGACCACGACCATGATCACGACCACGACCACAGTTACAACTATAATGAAGACCACGGCCACGAATATAACTACGACTACGACCAGGACCACGACCACGACCACGACCACGACGACCATGACCACGACTATGACTATGACTACGACTATGACCACGACCACGACCACGACTACGACTATGACTATGACTACGACTATGACCACGACCACGACCACAACCATGACTATGACTACGACTATGACTACAACTACGACTACCATAACCATGACGACCACCACCATGACCACGACCACGACCACGACTACGACTACGACTACGACCACCACATCTACCACTACCACTACCACTACCATGACTATGACCACTATAATAAATAAGAAAAGAAGAAGAAGAAAAAAAAAACAACAACAACAACTACTACTACTACTATAACAATAAACAATAAAAGAAGAAAAAACTATTACTGCTACAAAAAAAAATAAAAACTAAACAACAATAAACAAGAAAAGAAAAAAAACTACTACTACAACTACTACAACAAACAACACTAATTAATTTCCTTTTCTCTCTTCCTCTCCCTCTCTCATTTCCTCTCCCTCTCTCACCCTCACCCTCTCTTTCTGTCTTTCCCTATTAGGTTTAATGTTTTTTCTCTCTTTTTCTCTCTCCTCTCTCCTTTTTTCTCTCTCCTCTCCCTCTCTCATTTTCTTTTCTCTCTTTCTCTCCCTCTCTCATTTCCTCTCCCTCCCTCACGCTCTCCCTCTCTTTCTCTCTTTCCCTATTATGTTTAGTGTTTTTTCTCTCTCCTCCCCCTCTCTCATTTCATTTTCTCTCTTCCTCTTCCTCTCTCATTTTCTCTCCCTGTCTCACCCTCTCCCTCTCTTTCTCTCTTTCCGTATTATGTTTAACATCTTTTGTCTCTTTTTCTCTCTCCTCTCCTTCTCTCCTTTTTTCTCTCTCCTCTCCCTCTCTCATTTCCTTTTTCTCTCTTCCTCTCCCTCACCCTCTCCCTCTCTTTCTCTCTTCCCCTATTATGTTTAATGTTTTTTCTCTCTTTTTCTCTCTCCTCTCCCTCTCTCATTTCTTTTTCTCTCTTCCTCTCCCTCTCTCATTTCTTTTGCTACCTTCCTCTCCCTCTCTTATTTCTTCTCCCTCCCTCACCATCTCCCTCTCTTTCTCTCTTTCCCTGTTATGTTTAATGTTTTTTCTCTCTTTTCCTCTCCCTCCCCCTCTCTTTCTCTCTCCCTCCCTCTCCCTCTCCCTCTCTTTCTCTCTTTCAATGTTTCCCTCCCCCTCTCTTTCTCTCTTCCTCCCTCTCCCTCTCCCTCTCTTTCTCTCTTTCAATGTTTCCCTCTCCCTCTCCCTCTCCCTATCTCATTTTCCTATTATGTTTAATATCCCTCTCCCTCTCCCTCTCTCTCCCTCTCCCTCTCCCTCTCCCTCTCTCATTTCCCTATTATGTTTAATGTCTCCATCTCCCTCTCCCTCTCTCATTTCTTCTCCCTCCCTCCCTCCCCCTCTCTTTCTCTCTCCCTCCCCCTTCCTTTCATTCTCCTTCCATCTTCCTCTCCCTCTTCCTCTCTCATTTCCTCTCTCTCCCTCTCCAATTTTCTCCCTCTCTCATTTCATCTCCCTCCCTTTCCCTCTCCCTCTTTCCCTCTGAGCAAGATGCTCGCTCTCCCTATCGCTCTCCCTTTCACTCTCTCTTTTGTGAATGTGCAAAAAATGAGGCGATCGGGTTTCGGCGCGTGTTTTTTTCCTCTAGGTACCGTCGCTATTTGTATCGCATTTGCAACGCTAATAGGACGCTGCTATTTCTCGTCGCTAATGGGCATCGCTATACTCTCATATCCTTGTAGTGATACAATGACCAATAATGAATATTTAAATTGTGCACCTATACGCATACAAAATAATAAATATATATCAAGCACTTTAATAAATAAGCACTCCAAAATAAATATTGATGCCACACCTAAGAGGCATGCCCATAAAAAATGATAAGTTTTTCTAAATAACTTGAATACACGCTATCGCCCAATGGTTCCCAGTGTCACCGCCACCTGCTCTATACATCAACTGAAGCATTTACAATTGTTAGAAAATAATAAAATTAAACCGACAAAAGTGAACACCTAGTAGTCTTCAGCTACAAAATAAATAAATAGGTTGGAATTTTGTCATAACCTTAATTTAATACGAGTGTGCACTCTGAACTCATAAACTTCCATTAATTTAAATATGTATTTTGCACAATCACCCGCTATGGAATCACCCACTTGCACATTAAATTAACGTGACGCCCAAAAAGGATAGGCATCCCCATTGAATTTTCGCACAATGAATCCACCTTGTGTACGAGCCCTGGCAAATAAATATAATTTTACGAAATCCATTGCAAAACCTCACGAAATCCACCGTGGAATATGCCTCCTAGCATCAACATCTCAACATGATGACTCTCAACATCACTCAATACTTTACCAAATCCCAAAGAAACACCATGATCCTCCTTGTAAACCAAAGAGTCTTGCTCACATCCCTAAAGTTTTGAATACAATATGTGCAAGGCAATAAAATCACACATAAAAAAGGGTCCAAGAATATAAGACTTGATAATAAGCACCTCATGGAGTCCCTCATCAAGTAACTCCTAGCATGCCCTCAAGTGTTTGAAGAGGCCCACCATCACAATCCACTTCGACAAACATAAATTGTTGCCCACATTCATCCATAGATGTAGTCTTCAACATAGTAGCAATTCCAATGATGTCGACTTATACTCAAATGATATTCTATTATCACACAGCAGTTTCATTTGTTTTCAAATGCTCAAATGCTTGAAACATGCAAATTTTAGCGGATGAAACTTCTTCAAGGATGATGTGATCAATCGGTCTATCGATTTTCACCTTAAGCAAGCCTTACATCCAATGTAGTCTTCTCAAAAACGTAGCTACACTGAACACTTTGAAAATCTACTCCATGATCAGATTGTATTTTTAAGATTTATCCAATTCGCCCTCAAATTAGAGCTCAGCCTCATACTTACTCCTCAAGCTTTATTTTTTTCATTAAGTATATCTTATCAACCCCAACTTTCTATTGACCTCCAAATTGCCGAATAGCCACCTTCTGCGCGATCATGAATACCATCGTTAATATTTAAAAATTAAAAAATATTGAGCTTAAGTGATCGAGCTATGAAACAAGGTCCTTGCAAATGCTACCACCCTTGTTGGACTCTTCTAATCATTCATCTTTGAGAATTAGAAAATATTGAGATTAAGCCATCCAGCTATCAAAAAAGGTCTTTGCAAACATTGCCACCCTTGCCAAACTCTTCTAAACCAGCACTTCCATGTTGACGACCACCATAGTACTTAACCTTGATGATTTTCCTTGATAATGAACCTTCAATACTTCCCAAAATTTGACGTTATGTCCTTCAAAACAATGGTAGCATTTATTGATATCTCCTCCAATAGCAAAAGCCAGCTCTGTTTAGTTATATCGATCGTTCTTGCACATCCTTTGGTAGCCCTCCTTGCGATTTTTCCTTTGACCAAATATTCAATCAGCCCCTCAAAAATTGACAACCTTTTAGCTTTCAAACATTTTTAAAAGCTTAAAAACCTCAATGAGTTTCTCTTATTATTTTTCAGCTTTTTCTATATATTGCTTTCTATAGTTCTTAAGGTTTGAGTATACATCCATCTTGGTCACCTTCAACATATCCAAGTATGTCCTTATCTTGAAAATAATAAGGACCAAGTAATACCACCAAATTATAGAATCAATGTCAAAAGTGCTAAAATTCTTCAATCAAGCTGAAAAAATCCTTCACCTCCAAAAAGTTGAAAAAAATGAGTTCCTTGTGTGTCTGACTTACAAGCTAAATGGTGCTTGCATCATCTCATTGAGATAATATTTCAAACTTATTTGAGGTAGATCCAGTTTTCACAAAAATGCCCAAAAATGTACTTAAGACCTCTAAAATATAAACCATAACTCTAATTATAAAGAAATTTATCAAAATATGAAATCTCAATCAATGCAAGGTAAAAAGAAAATAAAATTGATTTGTCATGTTTTCTATAGCAAACCAGTAATTATACTTAAAAAAATTTCTATAATTAACAATGTTAACTAGCATACTTGATGGATGCTCGATGGAGATATCGATGTTCAATGTTTTCTACTTTGGTTGCCTCTACACATGAGAAGCTTACTTCTACTTGTATATGACTTACTAGATAATTTATATCTAGGTTTAAAAGACCCCACACTTGTCTCTTTATTAATATTTTTCTATCTCCCTTGATTTCTTCTCTATTTAATCTTTTTTTGCCCTAATCTCCTTATCTCTCTCTCTTTCTCTTCTAAAGAGAAAAATAAGCCAAGAAAGTGATCAAACTATAAGCTTTCATCTCTTTCTCTCTTTTTCTAAAGCAACCAAACCATAATATTATATGTCTTTCTCTTTCTATCTCTTGCTTACGTACAAATTTCATGATTAAGGAACTAAAATTGACAATAACAAAGTACATTGTTATTTTATTTATTTCTCTTGAGTTCACATACACATTTAAACTCTCTCACACTGCTAGTTTGTAAAGGTCTCAAATCTATCACAACAAAGCTTAAAATCTGGGTTTTTCATGTATATATATGCAAAAACAACAAACTTCATCTTGAATCCATGGCTTTTCTCAATGATATTGTGGAGAAGAGAAAGTGCTTAGAAATGAAGCAAATAAAGAAACCCAAAAATTGAGAATTATGGAGGGGATGAGCTCTTACCATTGTGTTTTTGGTCACCTTCGCTCTAGCTCGCTCTTGGTACATGTATCCTTGTAAATTATACAGAGATGGTATCCTCAATTGGAATATGTGTCAGAATATTCAACCATGTATTATTGATGCATATACCGAGACAATTATTACAGTAATTTTAACATGGGAAATACTGACTGTATCGAGCGTAGTCTTTTTTTTTGCAATTTCGTCAGAAACTCTTGTCGGTATACTTGCGATTTGATGTAGTCCAATAGTTTGCTAGAGTCTCCCAATCCTCTTCTCAATGTTTGGAGAGTCGTGATGTGCTTGCATTTCATTAATTGTAGAGATAAAAGATGTTGTCATAACCCACTCCTCGATTTGTTGGATTCTTATTATTCTTAAGGTTGGATCTCATTAACTAGAGCCTTTTGAGGAGATTGTCATTGTGGTCCTTTAAATTAAGCTAGATGGATTTCCAATCTCCCTCCACTCTCTCTCTCTCTGTGACATATCGAACTTCCAACAGCGCGTGAACCCTCTTTATAGTCGTAAGGATAATTTCTTTATAAAGGCAATTTTTTCTAAATTATTCCCCTCTCCTCCAACCGACTGTCGAGCTGGAGGAAGAGGGGAATAGCATGTGTAGGCAAGCTCCTTGCTGGAGCTTGCCTAGACTATGGATCATGCGCCTCGACGCGTGGGGGAGGGAGGATCTTATCCCCTCCCCTATTTAAACCAATGAGGTGCAAGCAGAAGGAGGAACGGAGCGCTGTCGTGAATGCCTAAAGGGGGGGACGCCGTCAACTTTCAGAGAGGGAGAGAGTGAGGTCTCTGTGGGGGAGAGGGAGATTGAAGACGCCTTCATGCTAGTGCTACCGAGAGCAACTACTCACGCCGCCCAGTCCCAGCAACTACCGTTCCACCTGCTAGTCGTCACGTCGCCACCGCCATCACATAGATAAGCCCCCCCTCCCCCCCCACGTGATCTCTAGAAGCTTCTAAAGCTTCTAAGGGGGGGCCCTATAACCCCCCTTTTCCCCCCTTAAGAAAGCCTTACCTTAAAAGGGCCTTCACACGACCCTTAAGCCCTGTGCCCCCCCCCCTTTATTAATTCTTTCTTAGTCCCTTGTTTATACCTTTGTTTTCCCCCACACAAAAAGAAAAAAAAGCCCTTTCATGTGGCCCGTAAGCTTTTTTTTCCCCATACAAAAAGTCATTTTTGAAGCCTTCATACCCTTTGTCCCCCACACGAAAATCCACTCTTAAGGATCTTCTACACCCATTTTTCGCCTTTCCGAGGTTCTTTTGGAAACCCTAGCCTACGAGGGTTGGTATTCCCTCCCCCCCCTTGGGATTGAAGAAAAAGTCTTCTTTCTGTGGCCTTAAAGAAGCCTTACCTTCGAAAGACCGTTTAAAACCCTCGCGAAGTTTAAGCGCCCCCTTTTTCTCGTGAAATCCCTACTTCAAGGAGGAAGCCTTCTAAAACCGCTTCCGACGGACGGTGCAAGTTATCACAAAGGAAGCTATGGTGGAATTTCAAAAAGGAGTTGCAAAGCTGCATCCACGACGGAAAGGCTGCATTCGCAATGCCTCCTAAGAAAGCCCAAGGTGCAACCGCAGGAGGATCGTCTCCTAGCATCCACGTGGACATCTCACCCCAAGTCCAGGTTTTTCTGCCTAATTTTTATTTTACGTCGTTATAATTCAATTGGGCGTAGATGATTTTTGAAAATAGGATGCATTTTCATCTTAAACGCTTTAGAAAAAAATTAACTCACGACGGAGGAATTCAGTCATTAGTATTTCTAATAAAATGAACAAAATAAAGTGGGCAGAAAAGATTGATATGCATTTCTAGCAAGTAGTTTGATGCATTGCAATAAACTGAACTTAGATTAATATCCACATTTACAAAACGGAATTAAGATAACGCACTCCGTTTAAGCATGGAAATATAACGCACTCCGTTTAAGATCCAATCTCGAGGCCCGCATACTAGTCTACGGGCGGAAACTTGGATTAGTAACCCCTGTGGATTGCTGGATAGCCTTCGGGTGGATTATGGATAAGCCTACAGGCTGGAGTTTATGTATTTCCAAGATAAATATGATAACTTGTTAACAAGGAACTTGTTTGGGATTGCTTTTCTATAGCAAGTGATATGATTACGTAAAGGAACCAGTGCCTAACGGGCTAATTAAGGAAGCTGATTGATACATGTCCAACTAAATGTGTTAGGTAATTAAATAAACTAAAACAACCCGAGGAAAGTGCGGTGGATGTGGCCATAGGTCCATCCTACGGATGGGTGGTCCCGGTTGGCCGGAAACTTTTCTTAAATCACGATGGACAGTAGGAAGATCATCAAAGAACACGAACAACAAAAGTGTCGACCTAGAGTTATGATTGATCCCGATTTACGCTATTTTAGGGGAATGGAATGGGACTATGCCTTATGGCAGAGAGGTTGAGCTTCACATCTCTCTCGTTTCCCATCCTCCTTGAACCAAGTGCAGCGTGAATCCACTTCGGACCTGGCGTTTTTGCGTAAAGTAGTTCGCTTGGATTCAACGTTAGTTGTCGTTAGGAAATGACCAATAGGAAAACCCTAATTCAGGTCGGTCCTAAGTGGGAATGGCCGGAATACTTCCGCTACGTGGTAGACGCGGAGAGTCCTAGATCGCAAACCCCATAACATTCCATGGGAGTGTCGAGCAGAGCCTTCTAGATATACTTTCCAATGGACTGCTAAGACGTGTCCTGAAGATAACAGGTGGGCACGTTACACTCTCTACTCTCTCCGCTCTCTTTGTCTCCTCGGGAAAGTTACTATATGTATATCCTCTACATCACGTGCATTTAAGGCCTATTTATAAATGTCCTTATCTGTGAATTTTTCTTGAATAAAACATAATCCTTTTTTATTCAATCTGTAAATAATCCCTTTATATTACACCGTTTTGTGTGAAAAAAAAATATAAAAATAGTATTTTAAAAATGTTTTATTTTGAACCCACATGATGCACACATATATTCATGAGTAACTTACCTGAGTTTCTCTCTCACTCTTTTGACTTTTTTCTCTTTCCCCTCTCTACTCTCTACTCTAGGTTTCTACTCTCTCGTTCTCTCTTTCTCCAAATCACTTTATAATTGATTTACTAGTTTTATAACTAATTAATTTTATAAATTTTATTTCATAATTAATCACTATTTTAAACCAAATTATAAATCAATTTTTAAAATATTGAGGTATCAATTTTCAAGCACATGCTTGTACCTAGCACATGTTGAATGAAGATTGACCATATTGGCTAATTGCAACACAATCACCCTTATTCCAATGATATTACTAAATTATATGCCCTGCACATGCACCCCTCCACCCACCCACACATCCACCGAGCCCATAAGGACACACAAAAAAGAGAATTATCTACAATATACAATGCACTTAGGTGAGTCAATCTATCTTAAATGACACAAAGAAGAGGAAAACTAAAACAAAAAATGCAATAGGGTTTATGGACTTACCTTTAAGCTAGATTGTATCATCAAAATGAAGAAAGGAAACCCATGGTTGTAAGTACTTTCTACTAGTGTTGGAATATGTTTTGTCATTTTGGTTAGGCAATATTTTAAATGGGATTAGTATAAGCACTTGTATTTACATGTGGAAATATTGGCGATTATAATGTGCACACATTTTTCAAAGCTCATATTGGTGCTTATAGCCACATCCTTTTTTTTTTTGGAAATGCTTGAGAAACTAGTGTTAAAATTCTCCTCATCTCTTATAGTGTTCATTGTCACTAAAAACATTGAATGATATGCAAAACTTGGTCTCATAAGTGATACTTGTAGTTACACTCTTGTTCATTGCTTAAATGATGTTGCAATTTTGAATTTTAAATTCATAACAAAATCTACATCAAACATTATGCGAACAACTCCCACACATTTTTTCCCAAATTTCAGATGTTGTAATGTGCTCTACAACCTTGTGGTGGACAACTAGATTATTATTGCTAAGAGTTCGTATCTTAAATACTTTTGTTTAATTGTTTCTAGACAATGGGAACACTTTTTTAAATAGCTTTGTCCTAGTGTGCATATGAAAGATATCGGGTGTTTATGTGAGAGCATTGCAAGACTAGGAAGTAGCACCCTAACAACTACTTTCCATGTTTGGTTGAGTAATGGATGGAGTTTTCACTAATCATTAGCGATGAAGACTTGCATATGTTTGTGGCCTTTTAAACAAGAGTGCAAGATAGTTGTGTCAAATATTTAGCTAGAATATTTAAATACGTATTCTAAGCCCCTTGACTAGGATAGAGGCAAACATATGACTTGACTAACTATGATATTCATGACTCTTTCTTATCGCCCTAAGAAGTTCTGCCCTGCCTGGTTCTTCACCCGTTTAGATTGTATTTACTCGAGTATAGAAGACCATCTTTTAGTAACATTGTCGGATGGGATTGAGCCAATATGGAAGGTGGTGTCAATGACTCTTCTCTATTCACCTCAGAGATTGTCTGGTGTTCTCAAATTTCCACCTGACTACGCTATATTTATTCGTTGAAAGAAGCTCATCTTTTAGTAAGATTGGCTGATGGGATCGGGCCAATATGCAAAGTGCCAATATGGAACGTGCATGGAAGGAGAGTGGCATGCTTATCCAGAGGGAACATCGCCCTCGAGGATACTGGGAGACGCGGCGGCAGCGCCGAGTGGAAACGAGAATATCACGCGCGGTCACGTCGAGGCCAGGGCAGGGGCCGCTCGCCTATAAGTATGGTAGAGGCTTCAGGCATTTTGCCAGCTTACCGGCTAGTGCGAGGCCTCCCGTACAATAGCTCCTGTTTGCTTGTGTGTAGTTTGGTGGTGATAATCAATATGGCGGCTCGTGTGTTTTTGTTGGGAGCACTGTTGGTGCTGTTGGTGATAGTGAGTGAAGTGTCGGCGACGTCCCGCGGTCGAGAGGAGGAGCGACGTCGGGAGGAAGAGAGGGAGAGGGAGGAGAGGAGAGGAGAAGGGTCGAGGGAGGAGTGGCACGCGAGGCTGCGGGCGTGCGACAATTTCTTCAGGCAGCAACGGCGAGAGGTGGAGGAAAGAGAGTCGTCGCCGTATTACAATTCCTATTTGTCATGGAGGTCGGTTGAGGGGAGGGGGGTGACGACGCAGCAGCTGTCCCGGGCGTGCTGCGAGGCCGTGGAGCGCATCCCCTCGCAGGACCGCTGCTACGCCCTCCAGCAGGCTTACGGAGGCGGCGAGCGCCGCCGTCGTTATGAAGAGGAGGGCGTCTGGGCGCAGCGACGAGAAGAGGAGTCGGAGCAGCAGCAGAGAACCATGACCGCCCAGATGTCCTCTCGCCTCCTTCAGCAGTGCAACCTTCCCCCTCGCGAATGCCGTGCAAGGTCGTCCCGAGGTATGTTGTCTAAATGATGCATTGCCCGTCATTTTATTTTATATATCAGTCTATTATAATCTATATCTATTTTAGATGCATTGCCCGTCATTTTAATATATATGAAACCTAACATAATCTAAACCTATTTCGTCTGTGCCAAAAGTTCGTTTATAATTGTCTATTGTCTCTCTTATAATTGTCTGCGTTATTTGCGATGGTCGAATGTGGCATATGAACATAATGGATATGATCTAATTGACATGCGTTATTTGCAATGATCGAATGGCATATGAACATAATGGATATGATCTAATATATCAATTATTCTCTTGTCTCTGTTATTTATTTGCCATGATTGAATGGCATATGGAAGCAATGGATATGATCTAATATATAAATTATATTCTCTTAATATGATCTAATACATCACTTATGGATATGATTTAATATATAAATTATATTCTCTTAATTTGTGATGATTGAATGGCATATGAATGTAAGGGATATGATCTAATAATATATCAATTATTGTCTCTTAACTATAGTTAAGTTGATTTAAAATACCGCTTGTCAAAATCATGGTTAGATTCAAATCTACATCTTATGTAGTACTATTAGTTTTCTCTGCATATTCTATCCTTGTTGGGTACCTCAACCTACATTTGACAATAGTTTGCGCGTCCTTAGTGTATTTGTCTTCGAGTACTTAAATTGAAAGATTTGAAGTACTGGTTGTATAGATACTATGTGATCGAATGTAGAACTGGACCTAATATATATTGCTACTAGACCTACATTTGACAATAGTTTGCGCGTCCTTAAGTGTATTTGTCTTCCGAGTACTTAAATTGAAAGATTTGAAGTATTGGTTGTATAGATATTTTGTGATCGAATGTAGATCTGGACCTAATATATATTGCTACTAAACATGTCCGCTAGCTTGAATCGAACTGTGTAATTGTTCGAAATAATATTACTGTTATATTGTCAGCCAGCTTGAATTGAACTGTATGATCGAATGCAGTTTAACCTAATATATATTGAATGCAAGTCTAACCTAATATATATCTTGCTACTAAATATAATGCAAGTATAACCTAATATATATTGAATGCAAGTCGAATGTAATATATATATTGCTACCATGGTTGTATATATATTGTGTGATCGAGTGTAGATCTGGACCTAATATAATATTATTGTTATATTGTCAGCTAGTTTGTTATATATCTTTGCGATTGCTACACTCAAATATGTTGGATTACTGATTCTTAAGGCACTGCTTGTATTTGTTTGTAGAAGTGTTGATGGACGATTCTTATTGGAGGTAGAGAGAAAGTGGGCTACCTTTGTCGCAACATGCACAACTAGGATTGTTGCCGCTACTCAATGCTCTCCCATCGATCGGTGGATGTGCCATCCCAGACGAATAAACACCCCGTGTAGGGGGTACTTTGTCCGATAGAAAAAATGTATGGATCAAGAGGGGTTTGTGTGTATATAGGTTTCACCAAATAGGTGTAAATATACAAAGGTTTTTGCTAAAAGGTTTTTATCAACAGTTTCTTTAATCTGCAACTTCTATCTTTATAATATAAAGTTATATCAATCCTGTTTGTGTTTAGTAATATTGTCGAAATTTGTATGAGCGACCAACCATCGAATGTGTGCGAGATAGTTGCATATGCAACTAACCTGCATATGACTTACCATCAAATTTTCATGGGATGACTGATGTTGCATGCATGAAGATAACCACATGGTTGGCTCTCCTAACTATAGTTCAATGCATGAAAGTAACGAGGACGAGCTCTAATTGCAATGACCAACATTTTGTTACATCCAAGACTCATTACATTAAGCCAACTCGAGTTGCATGACCCTATGTGCTTTTTAAGGGTGTCTTGAAGGGTTGATATTGTAGGTGATTTGTGCAAATCTTTTAAGGTGCTATGACAGTCTAAAATCATTTGCACTTGGTCATTTTTGGATTGACAATGGTTGTGTCATTGTGTTTGCTGTATTATTCGAAGCCCATATGCATTTTGTGTGTGATTATGACCAACTCAACAAATTTTCATAATCGTGTTGTGAGTTAGAAATTTTCATAACTGCGTGGTTGAGGCTGTTGACTCAGAAAATTCAAAACCCCATGATTGAGAGTGTTGTATACCATCATGACAAATGATACTACCCATCACAAACCCCCAAAAATGCTTGAATAAACTAGCTTTCGGTGCAACATGGACCTGATTGCTTGCCACCTAGAAATTAATTGATTGATTCCAGAGTGATCGTTTGATTTGTGCACTGTTTTAAATTGTTGGGATCTATGGACTGAGACCTATCGAACCCTCCACGTATGTTTTAATCGAGAGTGGAGGGGTTTGATCACTTGATTTACTCTAGTTGAGGGAGTTGAAATATTTAGAGAACTTAAGGGGGTGTGTGAATCTTCTGAAGCATAGAAGACAAGAGTTGATCTATCCATTAGTGAGAAGAAAAAAGTCAATATTAGAAGACCTAAAAAATCTTTCTGTAGTTTTGTTGGCCATTTTTGCCAATGGATGTAACTGGTGATTCTTGATATGCCTTCCAAAGGAATAATTGGTGGTTTTGCAAAAGTGTTGGAAGCATAATGAGCCTCTCCATTATGGGAAAGGCAAAGAAGAGTGCCATTATAGGTAGTGATACGAAGGGGGTTTGCAGCTACTTCTAGGTGAATCCCTAAGGAGTTTCATCCCACCCCTAGAGAACCATTCACGCTTAAGTTTCATCCCATTGTTAAGAAGCATGTCCATTGGCCAAGGACAATGAATTGACCCAAGGAGTAGTGGCACATGTATAGGGAAACCCAATGCTTGAAGCTCTCATTGGCTTCTTCGTGACCCCTAGAGAATCACTCATGCTTGACTTTGGGAAGTACTTGATCATCCCATTGTTAAGAAGAATGTATGTTCACCAAGGCCAATGAATTGAACCCAAGGAAGAGTGGCACATGTATAGGGAAACTTTAGTACGTGAAGATCTCACTTCTCTAGGATGTGCTAAATGCCAAAGGCCAATAGTGGCACATGAAAGTTATATATAGGGTGGTTTCTTCAAGCTCTCACTTCTCGAGGATGTGCTAACTTGCAATTCATGAGGATTGCTAAACCTATAATGCCACTTCTATGTGAAAACCCTAACAATCACTCACACTCAGATTTTAGGAAGTACTAGTTGATTATCCCATTGCTAAGAAGCATATCCCCTTAACATGTTAAGGCCAATGAATTGAGCCAAGGAGTAGTGGCACATGAATGTCATATAGGGCAACTCAAAGCCTCACTTAAGGATGTTCTAAAGCTATTGGATTGACTATCTTAGGTAAAAACATCTAAGTGCTTGAAGCTCTCACTCCTAACTCGGTGCTTGAAGCTCTTCCTTTTCTCATCAAGTGTTTGCTTAAGGCTAGATGTAGACGAAGTTTGGTTCAATTTTGGTGATTTGATAACATCTCACTGTAATGTGTGCCAAATATGATTGTCAAGTCTTTCTCTTGAACTGTCAAAGTTGTTATGGTGAAGTCACATCTAGGGGGAAGTGGGTGGAGTGGAATATCACACTAGATGTAGATGGACTTTGATAAACAATGCATTCTAATGTGTGCCAAGGACGATTGTTAGTCAACAACTCTCTAGAGTTGTAAAAGTTGTTACGGTGAAGTCACATTTAGAAGTGGGTGGAGTGGAACCATTCAACTCCATTGGTACTCACAAGATCCTATTTAGGGTTGGGTCACACCAACATGAGTGGGTGGGAAGGTAGACTTGTAGTTCGATCACACACCAGCAGCAGCAGAGGTTTAGGGAAAGGATAATCAAAATAAATATTTAATGTCTTATGTGTGAGCATGTTAAAGCTTTGTCAAAATATATAATGTCTTTTGCGTGAGCCATGTTTGATCCTTGTGTGCTTGATTGGATTAGCCTTCTTTGTCAGAGGAGATGGAAGATCTTGTTCATTAGTGAATGGGAATCCTTAACCTTGCTAAAACAATCTTAGAAACTCCTTTTGAAGAGTTGCGTGTAGGGGTTTTTGAGGATTTATGATGCCCCTACTCAATCCACACCTTGTAGTGCAACCATGCACTTATAGGGTGAGAGGGGCGATCTTTCTCCCACTAGTGCCAAGCAAGCACAACCCGGCCCATATTGTAGGGATAGTAGGGGATAGCGAAAATTTCGATCTCCACTAGGCCCCCCCCCTAGGTGGACCCCTCGGCGGTGGGCACTCCCTCATTTTCCTTGTTGTCGTGGATCAATTCAATGGTGGGAATTGGTGCACACAAATCTCAAATGACCTCTCCTTCCACTTGAAACATGTACTTTCACTATCTTATGGTGCTCCTAACTCATGCCCCTTGCCCTTGGTTCAAGCTATATAATTTGCAAGGTTCGAAGAGCATGAAATATTTTTCCATGTGTTTTTCACACGAGTATGAATGCAACAACTTCGTACCATATCATATTGTTTGCAATTCCAATCATATGAATATGAATGCAACTTATTGTACTATACAATATATTATCATACGTGTTTGCCATGACAACTATGATTTGAACCAAATACTAATCGAAGAATAATAGAATGTTTTGAGATTGCAATAATGCCAAACAATAACATCCCCATCAGAAGAGGACTTCTTTTATCACAAAAGATTTAGCCTTACAAAAGATCTTCCACTACAAAAGTGTGGACACATAGAGCTTTACATATTTTCTTTACTAATGGGCAATAAAGAGCTTTACAAACTTCTTTGTTGTTACAAATATTGTACTATCATCAGCAAAAAGTGTAATTTATGTCATCAACAAAAAAGTGTATTCTCAAATGAGAAACCACCGTTTTTGTTTCAAAATACTTTCAGCTAAATCTGTATTCTCTAATCAACTTCACCACATTACTTCTGTGTCCCTAAACCTACTAAATATTTTTCATGTGCTAATATACTCCGTGTATATATTGTTCATATGTTGATATACCTATAGCATAAGGAAATTGTGCTAATTTACTTTGCGAAGCATGTTTGTGCTCCATACGTTGTCATGCTGCTATGCGGACATCGTGTGAAAAAATCTAGAGTACATTTTCATCCAGCTTTCTTATTGATCTAGAGAGTCAATGTCATATTAGTCATTAAAGTTAGTGTCCATAGTATGGATGGTTCAAAAATACTAGATTTTTGGATAAGTTTAGCTTATTTTTTTGATATTTTGTAAATTATTTCTTGTAAATATCCTAAAAAGATGTAAAAAACTTCTAGAATAGGGTGGCATGCAAAAAGCAAATTGCTTTTTCAACTAGTTTTGGAGATTTCATACAAAAATAAGGATTGGCAAAATTGCACAAGTCACCATTGAGTTTATAGGTAGCACTCTGAACTGGGAGAAGGAGTGATTGGGAAGAATTTTGACTAGGTTTTACCCCCCTTTGTTCAGAGCCAATGGAACTATGAGATTTGCGGTCTAAGCAGTAGAGATGGAGCTACTCTTTTGATGCACATTTTTGGTCTACAAGGGAGCTCTATGAGATCTAATGCTTGGACATTGCTTCTGAGTAGTGCCAGACAAGTAATTTGTTTATCTTCTCAGGTTCTATCAATACATAATGCTTTAATTCATTGTTCTTTTTCTTTAGCCTGTGTACTTTTTGTTTATTCTTTTTCTTCTCTTATGTCTCTCTCCTATTCTCTACTTCCTTCTATCTCTGATGCCTCGTGGATATGACCTTTCAACTAAAACCCCTCTGACATTGGTAAACTCAATGTGGAAGGTCATCAGAAGGAAAGACAGGATGGGAGAACCTTCAAGCACAATTTCTAGTGATGTTTTGTAGCAGTTAGTGCAGAATATGAACATGTTTATGCAGGTACAAAAACAACAAGAGGTGATGCAGGCTTTTGCTCAAATAGAAACTATTGTGACGAATGCTCTGCAAGTAGTTGAGTGTGAGATGAAGTTATTCAATGGTAGGAATGTATCTGCATATTTACATACGTATGCTAAAAAGGAGGAATTCTTTCGGGTGTTGTCAGTATGCTCTTTGGACATGTATGATGTTATAGGATTGTTTGCTCAACACAGGAAGGATTATAATGGGCTGAAGAAATTGTGGAGACAAAGCATTAGATGGTTGACAAAAAGGTTAAACCAATTGCTTTGCCACTTCCACGAGGAAGTGAGGGTCTATATGAAAAAGTGTCAAGGCATATTCCAGTGCTTAAAGATTACTTGCCAAAGACAATGGATTAGCTAAATCAAAAGATTTGCATGAAGATCTTGGAGCCCTCTTCAACCTCGTACTCAAATCGTTGGTTTACTATGCCCAAAAAGAATGGGGCTTTGAGATTTATTCAAGACATGCAGTCGGTCAATAAAGTGACCATAAGAAATGTGGTGTGTAGGTCCTGTGGTTGATGAATTTGCAAAGGCTTTTGTAGGTAGAGGGATCTATTGTTTGGGTGATCTTTACTCAAGGTATGATTAGTTTTAGCTTGCAAAATTGAGAGCAGGGATATCACAACCATGAAGAATCTCTTGGGGTTAGTACGGATGTGTACTCTCTCGTAGGGTGAAACAAACTCAGTGGCACACATGACAAATTCATTGAATAGGGTAGTCATGAATTTTACACCACAATTGACAATGCCCTTCTTGGATGATATTCCAATCAAAGGGTGTGCAATGGATGAAAAGAATGAAGAGATGGATGCTCATGGGTATCGACAGTTTGTTGTAGACCATATTGTGGATTGCAAAAGGATTTTGACGCATCTACAAGAGGTGATTTAACTCTTTTTGGATAAAAGTTGTCTTTGGAGTTGAAGAGGTTTTGATTGTTGGGCATATGTGTGGGCCCTATGGGCAAAGACCATCACTAGCAAAAATAGATGGGATTGACAGAATGCAAGATGTATGCACGAATGTATCAAAGGTGAGTAGATTATTGGGTGCATGTGTGTTCTATTTGATATGGATTCCTCACTTTGCACATGTAGATGATGATCTATATAAACTCTTGAGGAAAGGTCAGAGATTTCATGGGGACAAGAAGCATAAAAAAGCAATGAAGAAATTGAGGCACATCTTGAAATCTGCTCCTACATTGAAAAAGGTTGATTATTCACACGGAAAACCTATCATTATTACTATTAATATGAACCCAATCAGGATTGGATGGGCAATTGGGCAAGATGATGAAGAAGGGAAAACATATGCAATTCGCTTTGGTGCTAAAGTATTGACTGAATGTCAGAGAAGGTATCCATAGGTAAAAAGAGAATTATGGTGAATTGTGATAGCCCTTAAATGTGATAAGGAGTATTTTATGGGTGCTTGTGTAGTCATTGAGACTAATTGTTTGCCGTTACTAGGTATGATTACTAGTTGTGCTACCCCAAACATTGCTATGCTCCGGTGCATTGCATACATCAAATCTTTAAACCCTGAATTTCAGCATATTGCAGGAAGAGATAACCCAATAGAAGGCATGTTATTTGGGCGCACTATGAGAATGAAGATAGGATGATGGATGAGGAGGAAGAAGATGACTTTCTTGTAGCTGAAAATGATGTTGCAAGAGTGAATTTAGAAATGCAAGGAGTTGGTATAGCACACAGAAGCTTGGACAACAAATAGAAGACACTTTAGATGTTATGTATCTTGTATAGCATTGTTTTTAGAAGTCAAATATGCAGGAGAGTGGTTGAGAACTGGTAAATACCTCAGTACACATTAACAAAGAGAGATGAATGGTCGGATGAGGAGTTTAAGAAAATCAAGAGGAAAGCGTATGGGTTTTTCTTAAAAGATGGATACTTGTGGAAACATGCTAAGAAGAAATAGGGTATGCCATTGCAAGTTTTGGGTGATAGAGCTTCACAAGTAAATGTTATGCAAGAATTTCATGAAAGATTATGTGTTGGCCATAGAGGTGTTTGCGATACTATTGCAAGATCAAAGAAATATATTGGTGGCATGGCATGTATAAGGATGTTGCTCACTTTTTGGAAACATATACGACATTTAAAATGTATTCATCTATGAGACATTGGGATGGATTGCAGCCCACATATCCTCTGTCTCTTCATTTTAAGTGGGTAGTGGATTTAGTCACGATGCCTATAGATCTTTGGCAAATGAGATATCTTGTACTTGCATGAGAAGATGAGTAATCAAGTGGAAGGGAGAGCTCTATGTACTAAGACAACAAATGTAGTTTATAGTTTTCTCTTGAAAGAGATCTTTTGTCGGTATGGCTATGTGGGAAAATTTATAGAAGATAGGGGTGAATTAGATGCAGATGAAGCCCATGATTTCTTTGCACGGCTCAGGATAAATCTTTATTTAACTTCAACTTATAACCCTGAAGGAAATGACAAAAGTGAAAGAGGTCATCCACCTATTGTGAAGGCATTGGCAAAAGCATATGGAGAGAAGGTAAAAGAGTGGCCATGATTGCTCCCTTATGCTTTGTGGGTCGACAAAATAACTCACACTGCTCTTAAAAAATATATGCATGCTGAATTGATGTATGGTAAAAAACCTATCATGCCGATAGAGGAGATGATAGTCACATGGAGTGTGCTACCTTAGGAAAAGGAGTTGAATCGAGAGGAGTTGTTGGCCTTACATGTTAGCAAGTTGGAAAAAAAGTCAGAAGACATAGAGGTAGTAGTTACAAATTTAAGGGATGCAAGGATACATAATAAGAAACGGTTTGACAAAAGACATAGATTGGGGCCAAGAACCATACAAGATGGGGATTGGGTACTGGTTCATGATAGTAGTTTAGACAACTATCATAATGCCATGCGTAAGGTCTCCAAAAGATAGTTTGGACCGTATGTGGTAAGACATGTGTTTGATAATGCTACTTATGCATTAAATGAGCTGGATGGGACACTCATAAAACTTCCAAAAGTAGGGAAAAGGATCAAATTACTCAAGAAGCGGGAATCTACTACCTCTGAGTTACCACAATTCGAAGAAAATAGTGGCCATGATATAGGGGCTAGCCAAGAAGAAATGAAAGATGAAGAAGCAAAGGATATGGTTGTAGAGGATAAGGAGGACTTAGAATCTAGTGACAACTAGGACCCTGGCACATACCTGAGCATGTGCAGATTCAAAGGGGTTGAAATTCGTCCCCCTATGCAGACACAATGTGAAAAACTCTAAAGTACATTGTCATCTAGCTTTCTTATTGATCTAGAGAGTCAATGCCATACTAGTCATTGGTGTTAGTGTCCATAGTATGGATGGTTCAAAAATACTAGATTTTTGGACAAGTTTAGCCTATTTTTTTAATATTTTGGATATTATTTTTTGTAAATATCCTAGAAATATGTAGAAAACTTCTAGAATAGGGTGGCATGCAAAAAACAAGTTGCTTTCTCAACCAGTTTTGGAGATTTCATACAAAAAGAAGGATTGGAAAAATCATGCGCATTGTGGAGCCCCAAGAGGAACACCAAGGAAAAGGGAATTCTCTTGCAAGAAAATCTATCTTGTAACATCAACAAGCTTGTTTATCATATTTCATATGATCACAATGAAGAAAAGAGCACCAGGCACAACAAATCTTCATGCAGCATCATGTAGACCTCCCACGGATTTGATAGAATCAACCATATTCTTCAATATCTTCACAAAATCCATCAATAGAACAAATAAGCAAAGGAATACACCATCTTTGAATGGAAATACATCACATAGTATTCATCTTCAATATCTTCATAGTCTTCTCTCTCAATCTCTCACATACAATCACTCTGTTTGAGTAGAATTGGCTATCTTTGACTCTCTCTCTCTCTCTCCATCAATAATACATCATATCCTCACTACAATTTCTCAAAATCACACTCAATAATCCCTCTTAGGTCGTGGATACCCCTCCCAAGAGGTATGTCTGATATGAAGAGTCACCAGAGCCACTACAGTGTCCTTTCATAGCTCACTACTGTCACTTCACTCTAGTCTTCACTTGAGTCTTTGGCAGCTACTTCTTCCACTTCTTTCAGCTCTTTTGCACTTGTATTCACCTCTTTCCCAGGCTAGAAAACTTTCCCAAAGTCACACATACATTCCACAGAACACTTACAGAAGCATATAGAACAGTCTACAGAACAGTACCAGAACAGCTACAGAACAGAACAGAACAGAATAGAACAGAGACAGAACAGAACAGAACAGAGACAGAACAGAAGCAGAAGCTCTACAGAAGACCTACAGAAGGTTACAGAAGGTCATCAAAACCACATAACTTACTCTCAAATCATTCCAAACTCTCACAAACCATTCAATAAACTTTCACAATATCTCATTCTTCATCAATCAATACTCCATCCCTCCTTACAGAAGACAATCAGAACAAAACAGACCAAAACAGAGCAAAATAGAAGGTATACAGAACCAATCAGAACCTATCACAACATCACAGAACCACCAACAAACATCATGATCTTCCAAAACACAATCAATATCATCCAAAACACTCTCAAACCACTTCCAAACCAATCAATCATCTCATAAAATCAATCATTCAGCTCTCAAAAACAACAAAAAATCAGCCAAAAAACAAGTCATTTCAACACTCAACACATTGTGATCACAATTTACAAGCAGCAAACAACACTCCGAACTGGGAGAAGAAGGAGTGATCGGGAAGAATTCTGACCAGATGTCCTAGAACTTGGCTCAATGAATCCCATTTCAAGAAGTTCCTTGATTTTCTTGGCTACTTCATCTTATTCACACTTTGATAATCTGTAAGGTGGCTTATTGATTGTCTTTGAGTTGGGCTCCAAATCAATGGGGTGATCCACTGCTCTCTTAGGAGGCAATGAAGTAGATACTTCAAACAAATCTCTATACTCCTCAAGAAGAGCTGTCAAGGCTGGATGGTTTTCTGAATTATTGGGTTGATCCTGTGTTTCTTTATTCAAATGCAAAACAAATATTTGTGAGCGCTTCTTGTACTCTCTTTTGAGTTGTTGAATGGTGATAAGCTAAAAATCTGATCTACTAGGAATTCCCTATAAATGGATTGGCTGTCCATTGGAGATAAACTCCATATACAACTGTGAGAAATCCATAGTGATCCTGCCTAGTGTCATCAACCAATCACAACTGAGTACAATATCTTTAGGCCCCATTTCAGAGTGATCAGGTTTACTTTGGCTTCAAAATTTTCAGCCAACTGTAAAGAAACCTGTGGGCATATTTGTGTACTGATTTCCTCTTCACCATTAGCTACTTGAACTCTAATGGGCTGCTGTAAATATGTGGGAACACAATTTAGCTTGTTCGTGATGGACTTATTCACAAAACTATGAGTACTGCCACTGTCTATCAGGATGAACACTGGCTTTCCACATATGCTTCCCTTCATACAGAGTGTATTAGGGCTCTTAGATCCTGTCCAAGCATCCATAGAGATAGAACAATTAGTGGCAGCAAGCGACTCATCACAAGTTCCACCTGGGTCAAATGTAACACTTTCACCTAGATCAAAAGGAAAAGAGTCGGCTGGATCATAAAAATACTCCTGCCAACTTCCTCCTTAAGATCTTCATTTTCAACATTAAGTACCATTGCATTAGCTTCATCTATGTCATCTTCAAAATCCTCAAAAACCAACATACTCTAAAGCTTGGGTTTGACATTTTTGTATACACACTTTGAAGCATGATCACGTGTATACTTTTCTCCACACTTGAAACATAAGACTTTGTCATTCCTTTCTTTATAAAGATCCATAGGAATAGATTTAGGATTTGTATTGGCTGAGATGGACTTAGGCTTGTTGTCCCCCTATTTGAAATCAACTCTTGGATTGTTTTCTATCCTGAAATTACTTTGAGGCCTAGAAGCGTTGTATGGAGGATAAGTTGGTACCCATAAGCTTCCATTTGGCACATGATTACTGCCATAAGTATTACCAACTTATCCCTGCTTTAAAACAGTCCTTGGCTGTCCAAAACCAGGCTGAAATGAAGATTCTTTTCTATACTTTCTTCCATAGCACTCCGCAAGCTCAATAGCCTTAAAGAGTGAAGTAAGATTTTATGCCATAACATCAGTTGATAAAGATAGCTCCAAGCCATACATAAACTTGTGAAGCTTAGTCTCATCTCACTGATGCTTTCCACATACATGGTCAGGTTGAGGAATTGGTTAGTGTACTCTCTTACACTTAGGCCCCTTTGTTCCAAACCATACCATCTTCGTGCTAATTTCTCTTTCTCAAGAGGAGAAACAAAAACTTCAGCCATAAGTGCCTTGAAAGCTTCTCAATTCTCTACAAGTATGTTTTCTTTCTTAATATACCTCCACCAAGTATGGGCAAATCCCTCCAAATGCAAGGAAGCAAAGTGAAACTTCATATCATCAGTTTTAGGGAATATGTCAAAGTAGGACTCCATCTTAGAGGTCCATTCCTCTAAATCAGATGGTGAAGATGACTGACCATTACATTTGGCTAAAACAATTTTGTCCTTAAACTCCCTTTCGTGAAAGGGTTGCTGTCCCAAAATTGGTCGATCAGGATTACCAAGTACGAAACCTCCACATTGAGATGGAAATCTTCAAATAGGTGGCTGAGAATTACTATACAATCTTCCTGTTGGTAGAGCACCCCCAGAATTTTGAGTATGCAGTCCAAAAGCTTGAGTATTGGCTCCATTCAAACTACCCAAATAGTCATCATGCCTTTGTGAAGCCTCTCCTACTTCATACTGACTATTTGGAATGTCTCTTCTTCCAATAATTCCATATCCATGAGCATTTTGGTTAGATGGTTGAAGTGGGACTGAAGGGCTACTGTTTAAACAAGCCTTCTCATTAGCTTTTCTTGATCCCATTTGCAACTGCATGAATTGAGAAATTTGTGCCATAAAATATTCATTAGATTCCACCAACTTATCAATAGAAGCCTTGGTTTGAGTATTCGAATCCACCAACTTATCAATGGAAGACTTCGTTTGATCAGTAGATAGAATCATCTGCTCCATTCTTAACAAAATGGCCTCATGTCGTTCCCTATGTCTTTGTTCATGGGCACACAAAGTATTATTGAGTATACTGACTTCTCCTTGTTGTTGAAGCTCTTCAGGGCTCTCTTAAAGTGTATTATCTAGCATGGAATCCCTGATTTGTTGAGCATAATCTTCCTGGACCTTATTTTTGCCTTTATGTCCTGCCATAATAGTGCAGTCCTGCAGTACCCCCTGTCAGAAAAACGGCTATAACTATTGCTAGGAACTTTGATTTCAGGACTTTTAAGTTTAAATCGAAGCTAAGAATGCTCTCTTCGAGATGAGCTATAGCACGCTATAACAGATTTAGGATAAAAAATTATGTACATGGATTTCTGAGTCTGAACTGTCCAGTCCTGCACCCTGTTTAGACTTGTAAGTGCCCTATTTTGACCCTGTAGTGCAAGATAGTAACCCCAAATGGTTACCAAACCCTGTAAAAGGGTGTATTGGACCTGTATGTACATTGTAATACCTGCACCTGTACTTCAATAATGAAGGGTGTACCTGTAACCACCTGTAAGTACCCTGTAAGTGCCCTGTAAATTCCTTGTTTTACCCTGTTTTGAACTTGTAGATACTTGAGCCTTTGGAAAGTTTTCAATCTTCAATTCTCCACTTGTTGTACCTTTGTGAGGGATAAAATGGCATGACAGGCTCCCTACACAGGCTCCGAATCACTGGGAGGTGGGCAAAGTTCCCCCCGGGTCTGTTGGTTGCACCCCTTCGGGATCTTTGATAGTGAGGGAGAGTCACCTCTCTTTTGTCCCACTATCTCCCCCAGCATCCACCTTTTTCCTCGGTGGGAATATCAACATGGCAGAGGATAGTATTCTAATCAATCAGTATGAGATGCATTTTTGAAATATTCATTCAGTCTTTCATGAAATGCAATTGAATGAAATTTTGAAAGTTTGGATAGGAGAAGGGTCTTACCAATGCAATTAAGTGACTCACTGATTGCTAGTACTTACCCTTTTACAATATTTGAGCTTGGGTAAAATAAATTCAGCTAATCAATTGGATTAGAGTAAAAAAGTTCATCAATCAATAGATTCAATCAATGGGATTCAATTGCTATGCTGAAATTTCAAATTGAAGCCTCTAATTCACTGATTGGAACTAGTATGCATAAAGCAAGCATTGCATTTATGAATGGATTGATTCAAGCAAAGGTTGGCTGAAAATTTGATGCATATTATTCAATTCTTTAATCTCTCAATCAAATGGATTAAGCTCAGCAATTGGATTAATGAGAGAGATTAAGAATTGAAGGAGAGTACCTTTGACATGGCTGATGATGATTTGATCAATCTTTATATGCTTGATAGAGCCTCCGGTTGTCCAATGTTGGTAAAACAATCCCCAATGCTTGTTTATTTAGTACTTAGGAATAATCTTGAAGCTTCAAATGCTTGAAATTGAAGCATTAGACCAGTTTCCCCCAAATTTCTGCTCCATAGAAGCTCTTTAGCTTCAATCTTTAACCATTCCATGCTTAATCCTTGCAATTTGTTGAAGAATCCTTGCTGAGATGATCCCACGGGCTAAAAGGATGAAGAATCTTTAAGAAATTATTGAAAATTGGAAGGTCAGGCTGAAGCTTTCATGGTTTCTATGGACTGTTCACCTAGGGTTTAGGAAGAAGCTGAAGAACCTTGAATAGGGCTAAGAATCTCCATCTTGCTGAAGTTTAATGCTTGCAAAAGACCAGGAAGAGTGCCAGGGCTAAAGGGAAGAGCAGGCTAGAATCAACCCAAAAATTGCACCACTATTTTGGGGGCGGCTCTTGGCTACCTGGCTGAGCCAAGGTTGAGCAACCTTGTGCTCATTCTAAAGCTTATAACACAATATTAGTAAGTTTGGGAATCTCCGAATTCCCATTTTTTGAATACTAAAAGGGTGGCACCCGGATAACATGCCCATAAGTTTCTCAAAACCATATGATGTGACCTGTCATTGGAAAGCGCTTGAAAAATGGAATCTATTGAGCTATAGAGCTCTTGATTTGTAGTTATAGTGTTCAAGTTATGATAAATCCAAAGATTTGACCACGTGTCCCAAACTTATGGGAAATTCCCATATTCCCCAATATGTGTTTTATGATAAGGGGAAGCTACTCCAGGTGATTCTTGGCCAAGAAGATCAGGGGTTTGAGAGGAATGAACTGATCTTGGTGCTGAACTTCCATGAAACCTACAGGAAACTCCAGGAAAGGGAAAAGAGAACTCTCTCTTTTCAAAGTAACCACAGTTTGTTCCCAAACTAAGCCTGGTTAACCATCATTTACCCTAATTACCTCTAATTTTGCATAAAATTTGAGGACATCCTGTCATTTAAGCCATTCTCCGCCATATCTAACCTTGGATATCTCCAGATGTAGTCTCTTACTAACTGTAGATGATCTGCAGCACTCCACTAGTCACTGTCTTGTACCATTTTTGTCTGAAATTGATTTTGATAGAGGAAAAAAGGACTGAAAATAGAAGAAAAGAATGGATCAAAGACCAATGCTCTGATACCACTTTTCAGAGAGAGAACTAGGGAGAGAGAAAGAGGAGAGAAAAGACTGTCGAAGAGAGAGAAAGACTACAGGAAGAGAGAGAAGGAGAGTGACGAGGAGAGAGAAAGACTGGATTTAGAGAGAGAAAGACATGAAAGAAGGGGAAGCCATAGAAGCTGTGAGAAAGATGGGAGAGAAAGACTAAAATTGTATTAATGTGTCAAAAAGATGTGAAATTATATCTCCTCTCCTTTTATACCAATGTCAGTGTGACATGACATAATATCAATGTTATTTACACTAATTTGTTATTCCCGGCTTCTTACATCATGGGCCAAGGAAACCGCATCCTCGAGAGTCATTGGCTTGAACATGTTCACTTCCGCATAGAAGTGACCAAGCTAACCAAACATAAACTTGCACTTATGGGTTATCTCAAGTACATCTTCGAGCATTTGAAGTTGCAATAAAGCATTCCAAAAATACTCGGTATATTGTGAAATAGACTCACGATCTCTTTGTTTGCAGAAGATCCCACTGTTTGATTGCTTTTTCATGGAATTGGAGTGGAATAAAATTCTGTAATATTTTCTTTTGTAAGGTCTCGCAAGTAGTAGAGCAATCAATGCTTTTGTGGACAACAGTCCACCATAGGGATGCTCTGTCCACTAAATGATTAGTGACACACTTAATTTGGTCTTTTTTGGCATACTATTTCTCATGGAAATAATCATCAAACTCACTGATAAAAGCAAGTACAATTTTTCCATTGCATGACCCATTGAAAGTACGAAATTTAAAATTTCTTTTACTTATCTTGGTTTCTTTCCGAATAGATTATGCTTCAAGTGTCGTATCGATCGTTCGTCGTATAATATCTTCAGATTGCGGTTCATCTTGATCGGCAGTAGATCGTTGAAGACTGGCGAATTGAGCTTGCAAAGTTTGACGCGCTCTTCGTTCCTCTTGAAGCTGCATCATAATTAGGTCCAGTTTTTGTACCATCGTTGGTTCTAATAGATCACCTTCGGCCATAAAATCTTCCATATTTTGATCGGTCATCCTGCAAAATTTCAAACAACCTTACACACTCGAAATCCTGTTAGGGAGATGAGCGTAGCTCAAGGTCGAGTTTATAGGCCTTGTTTTTTTTTTAGTGGCTTTTTAGCAATATTTCTTCTTCACGGTTATGAAAGTTGATGTCATCCTTCTTCCAAGCGGATACGTCTTCCATATAATCTGCGTGTGATTCTCTGCTTGCTGAAATATGTCTTTGTCACATCGCAGGTGTGAACATGGACTTGCAGGGAGGTTGAAAACCAGTTCGGGATAAGACGAGTGTGAATGCCTGCTATGGAAGAGATTGAAGCTTTGTAATTTTAAACCTTAGTATGCTTTAAAAAAACTTAAGCTTAATAAAAGCTGAGTAGCTTTTTTGTTTTTTGAAATCTAGGACATCGAGAGCTATTTGAGGCCATTGTCAGACTGTAGTATGTCCTTCCGCCACGCTATTGTCAATTTTCAAAGCTTAAGTAAAGCTTAAGCTCTTAAGGTTATCCTTAATGAGATTGAAACTTTCTAATCTCTGAGATAAAAAATAACTTTCAAAGAGACTTTTTTGGCGGTCCTTCACTTCTTGAGAGTGGTCCCTCGTGATCCTAGTGTGTAGTAGGGGGTTCTTCACCACCAAGAACGCGCTGGTATTGACAAATTGTCGCGAGACTGACTGTAGAGCTCGTTCGTTCCACGAGCTTTGCCTCTACACAAGATGGTAAGTGATTGGAAGCCCTCGATCTCAGCTTTGCTTTGATACCACTAATGCGCAAATTAGATAGCGTATGCATACGTAGCGAGTGCCAAATGGTTCCCAAGAACAAAGAACTCTACTTTTGCTCAAAATCCAAGAGAATAGACTTACAGGACATGAAGCAAGAAGAGTAATTGGGTACAATCTCTTCCCATGCCTTATGTGAGCACTCCACAAAGCATATATTTAATATATTATTCATCTCCAACCTAAAAAATAGTCCAAATTTACAATTAGCATGCTTAAGCTTTTGTGTTTGCTTTTGTCCAAATCAAGAATAAAGCAGTTGGGTGCCCTAAGAGTTGGGCTGTGCCCAAATATACTACAAGATATAGGTCTTATATCGACGTTAAAAGCGATAAAAATGTAAATAACACAATTTACCCCCGTCGTCCCAAAAAGCATCATTATTGGCGACACCATAGAATAGTCGGTATTAGTATCGTTATCAGCATCACTATTTGCATTGGTATCAGCAACACTGATATCGACACAAATAACGATGTTGATAAGGACGCTCTACAATGCTAATAACGACGCAAATAACGATGCATGCAGGTAAATTTGTGACATTAATAGCGACGATAATAAGGAAAAAACATTTTTGTGGTAGAACAGCTATAGCATTGTGTGCTTTATTTGAGCCATACAAAATAGTTTCTGCACTATGTACAATGCTCGTGTAAACAAAAAAAAGTGTACTTAAATCATAACACTGATACGTACAGAAATAAATACATGATTGCATAATAAAAGCGACTTCTACAATCATGACAAGATATCACTACTACATAGAAAATGTCTACACAGATCAAGCGACCAAAAAAGAAGGGTGCATGAGCTCGAGGGATCCAAGGGCGAGCTACATATCCTCGCCATCCGAAAGCTCGTCCCACCGCAAAAAGGAGCATCGAACGGACTTTGCAAAAAAAGAAACAACTACACATCAGTCCACCATAAAATAATGCATTTTAATTAAACATGGTAACTATGGACAAGAAAGATGAGTGACTTACAAGGCCGCCGCGTCTATACAATCGATCGATCAATGTAGTGAGATCGTGCCTCTCTACATATCGAGTCTCAAGGCCAGTCGGATCGCGATTTGTAATGGAGTACTGCAAAGAAAACAAAATACTAACTGTTAGAAACATGATTGTTAGTACAAAGGATATTGCAAAAACAAAAGCAAGAAAAACAAAAGAAAAAATCTACATATCGAGTCTCAAGGCCAGTCGGATCGCGATTTGTAATGGAGTACTGCAAAGAAAACAAAATACTAACTGTTAGAAACATGATTGTCAGTACAAAGGATATTGCAAAAACAAAAGCAAGAAAAACAAAAGAAAAAACCTACATATCGAGTCTCAAGGCCAGTCGGATCGCGATTTGTAATGGAGTACTGCAAAGAAAACAAAATACTAACTGTTAGAAACATGATTGTCAATACAAAGGATATTGCAAAAACAAAAGCAAGAAAAACAAAAGAAAAAATTACAAAGTCCTCCAGATATGTTCTATGGCCGTCACTCCCAAGATGATGGACCACTCCGGCCTCTAGTCGTGCCCTCGCCGCCTGCGTTGATGACTCCAACGTCTTGGAGAATCTGTAGCCTCCTCCCTCAGTCGACACTAGTTGTCCGCGTCTAGCCACTCGGGCTTTGCAGCCCCACTCTTGAGTGCCTTGAGTACGTCCGATCATCTGTGCGACATATATGCACGCATGCAGTTCATCATCCAGCCCGTAGAAAATCTATCTGCTGTGGCTGAAATTGGAAACTCCTCATGCAAGGATGCTACTATATAATCCTTGCTCCCCTCCGATATGTTTTTCCAATGATCTAAGATGTTGTGCAGAAAAACTTGTTGGCACAACTCTCTCATGCGAGCCATCACCCTCCTCCCCTCATCATTCATGATGATGGCTCCTGACCTATCATCGACAAGATAGGCATATCCCTCTGGGGTATGCCTAAGATGGATCCTCTCCCACCTACGTCCACGCTCCTGGGCATATCCAGGAGACCCCTGTACATCTAGTGTACTGACCGCGATAGTATTTATCGGTGAAGCACCCATAGGAGTGCCACCTACAGACGGCTTAGCAAAAGTCGGAGTAACTGGAGTAGATGTTCCCACAAGTGTGACAAATCCTAGAGGTGACACAACTCCAACAGAACAAAGAGATGGAGACATCACATCCATGCCTCCACAGCAACCACCTAAGCTACGCTCCCTGGAACCGCCACGAGAGCGAGGACTTACACCTGTATCCCGTGCCAACCGCGGACTCACTGCCTCCGTATCTCTACAGCATCCCCCTGACCTTGAAGCACTACCTCCCTCTGTCCTAAGTCTAGAGCATTGACCTCCTTTGCTCGAAGATGAAGCATTTGATCACGCGAAAGTAGATCTAATAGAGCAGCCTGACGATGTCCGAGAGAGCTCCTGGTCCGCCATGTCTCTGAATCTCGCCATCTGATCTGGAGACATGCGTGTGAAGATATCTTGCAACTTGTCATCACTCATTCTTGGATTCATCCTAAAAAGGTCACATGTTTAAAAAAAAATGATGTTAGCATAATCAATTTAAATCATACAAAGCACGGTAATATAAATCCTTAAAAAATGATCTCACTTAAAATGAATATCTTATGTATCCTTATAAGCGATTAGTCAACGAATTGAGTAAGTGGATCTCCAAGTATGAAGTATCTTATGGTCCCATGTCAATCTCCTGACACAACTCCACATACACTGGAAGGTCGATAGATATGTCACCACAAAAGGATGGGTCCACCTCGTTCTCAAAGAATTCTTGTACTCATGTATTTCCATCATTGTGAGCCGATGCTGGCTCCTCTACATGCTCCAAGCTTTCGGTGGCCTCCACCCCTTGCAATATCGACCCCTCTATTTGCATATTGTCCTCATCTATGCTCGGAACATCACTTTCATCATATACTCTCGCACTTCAGGGAGCTGAAGGTATAACATACCACCATCCAGGTTGTCAGGGGTTTGGATAGAAGATTACCTGTTCACAAACATGTACGTCAAGAGAGATTAAACTATTATGACATGTACCATGTCGTAATACAATTAACAAACAAATGAGTTCATGCACATGTTCACAATGGGCCGGCAACACAAAGGTGTCACTCAAATCCGTCCATTTTTTTTCGGAATCTATTTCGAGAAATCTAGATGGACCTCATCGAACTGTTGCTCCAGCTCCTTCAAGTACCACTTTCAACCACTACACATGGAATAGTATCATGGCGAAGCTACGGTAATCCACCGTAACAATACTTTGCAAGTTTCCAAAATACTGCATCTCATCTATAACCGTGTTTGGATCCATTTCTCATCGTCGGCTCTCCTGCTCGAATCTTGCCATGATACCACAGTCCATTGTGGAGCGCATTTTGTCAATATGCTCCACGCGAAAATGCCATTTGCACAACCGCGCTGCACTATAAATTTTGTATTGTACATTGAAACACTCAAATTAGTTTTCGCATATAAAATATAGATACGCAAATCCTAAACACATCATCATCTTTGGAATACATCCCCTCGAGAATTTTCACTCCTCAATTGAGACCTCCGCCCCTTCGCGAGACGTTGCGATCAAAGCTCCATGCAACCATCGCGTTGACATGAACCGCGACATATCCTCCATGCCCTCGGGATATCAAATTGGTCGATGGTGTGTACTACCACAAAATTCAGATCGCGCTTCCTCTCGATCTTGCCTAGCGATCTGGTACCTGGCGAGCCACGTCTCCATAGAGGCATGGCACAACATACAAAAGCGATTCACCTTATCCTCCATTGCAGCATCCATTCTTTTTTCTACCCCATTTCCAACCACCATATTTTTGGTCAGTCTATCATTGTCCTTCAGCAACCATAGCATTTTGTTATTTGGATCCACCGTTGGTAGCCATTGTGAAATATGCACTATCACCTCAGACACCAACCAACCTTCAGCCATGCTACCTTTTGGCCAAGCTCGTTTTCACACAAAGCCTTTTAGGGTTTTCATGAAGCGCTCCAAGAAGAACATCCATCGCGTATGGACAGGTCCACCAATCTCCACTTCGTCTACAAGATACACAAGAAGGTGGATTTGTATCGTGAGCATGCTTGTAGGCAGGTATTTCTCAAAAAGACAGACCGTCTCCATTGCTCCACACCTTGGAGATTCAATAGAGGACGTCTTAATCTCCTTCTGTGAGATCCATTGCACCAAAGTCGACAACCTGTAAATGGCCCCGCATATTTCTAGAGTAAGGCATCTTGCGATTGCGATCGGTAGTACAAACTGCCACAAATGAGAAAGCATTATGAACAATGGCTACACTCCAAATAGCAAAATACGCACGCCAATTACAATCCATTCGTAGTATAAACTTGACATATCTTATGCCAGTCATGGGATTTTAGCCCTGATAATTGGTCGTCTTTAGAAAATGCAGACCTGAGAGAATGCATCATACCCGTCGGAGTGCGGATAGACTTGACTACTTGCTTCACAATGCGCTCTTCTTTAGTGGAAAAAACCCAAGGAGTGCGAGGTAGTTGCATGCGACCATCAGCACTCGACTGCAGCCAAAGCACCTCCATCTTGCCTAGCTCCTTCAAATCCATTCGTGCTCCTGTAGTGTCTCTCTTTCCTGTGATGTGGTCCCATAGCAAGCTGCCCATATTCTTGAAAATATGCATGGGATCCAACAAGTGGTTGATCTATAAGTGGGTCCAAAATGGTAACTCATAGAAAACTGAGAACCGTCACATTCCGTTTGGATGTGACTCCATGTGGATCATTATCAGCTCGTACCAGCTTGCGACATTCATAGGTGTTGGAGGTCGTCTAAGAAAACCTTCCTTGAGTTCATGACCCTCTGGCAAGAAAGCGGCGTGTCCTTGATATACCATCTTCTTCATGGTTCATGACCTTCGGGAGTCTAAGTGTGGGCCGCACAATGGACATGCATGATAACTTGAGGTAACTAGACCTGTTCCAACACCTCTATCCAGTGAATACAAACTTGAACAAGATAAAATATAGATATTACCAATGAGAACGGAAGCCTATTTACTTGAGTACTCTGTGAATCCCGAAAAGTCATGCATTGTCTACATGAGAATGGCTCGAATATTGGCGGACCGTCGACCATTGTACTTGCTTATATCTTGCGCGGTGACCCCCTTCTCGCACAAAATCTTAAGCTCATCGACTAATGGACAAAGATACATGTCCATATTTTTTACTTTGTAGCGGCCGAGGATGAGTAAGCTAAGGATGAGATGTCCTTTAACATATATATGTCGGAGTGTTTTCCGTCTCGTGGTGTTTTTTTATCCATTCATCATCTCCTCTCCTTCCATCTCTCTCTTTGTTTTTTATCCATTCATCATCTCCTCTCCTTCCATCTCTCTCTCTATTTCTCTTTCTTTATTATGTTGTATGTTTGTTCCCTCTCTCTCGTTCCTTTTTCTTTTTTCTTTCCTCCCCCTCTCTCATTTTCTTTAACAATCACAGCTACAACTACGATGAAGACCACGACCACGACCACGAATACGACTACGACTACGACCACGACCACGACGACTATGACCACGACTATGACTATAACTACGACTATGACTATGACCATGACTATGACTACGACTATGACCACGACCATGACCACGACCATGACCAGGACTACAACTACGACTATGATGCGACCTTGACTGCGACTACGACCACGACCATGATCACGACCACGACCATGACCACAGCTACAACTATGATGAAGGCCACGACCACGAATACGACTAGGACTACGACCACGACCACGACCACGACGACCATGACCACGACTATGACTACGACTACGACCATGACTATGACTACGACCATGACTATGACTACGACCACGACCACGACCACGACTATGACTATTACCAGTACTACGACCACCACATCTACCACTACCACTACCACTACCATGACTATGACCACTATCATAAACAAGAAAAGAAAAAGAAGAAGAAAAAAAAAATAACAACAACAACTACTACTACTACTACTATAACAATAAACAATAAAAGAAGAAAAAACTATTACTACTACTACAAAAAAAAAAACTAAACAACAATAAACAAGAAAAGAAAAAAAACTACTATAACTACTACAACAAACAACAACAATTAATTTCCTTTTCTCTCTTCCTGTCCCTCTCTCATTTCCTGTCCCTCTCTCACCCTCACCCTCTATTTCTCTCTTTTCCTATTAGATTTAATGTTTTTTCTCTCTTTTTCTCTCTCCTCTCTCTCTCCTTTTTTCTCTCTCCTCTCCCTCTCTCATTTTCTTTTCTCTCTTTCTCTCCCTCTCTCATTTCCTCTCCCTCCCTCACGCTCTCCCTCTCTTTCTCTCTTTCCCTATTATGTTTAGTGTTTTTTCTCTCTCCTCTCCCTCTCTCATTTCATTTTCTCTCTTCCTCTTCCTCTCTCATTTCCTCTCCCTGCCTCACCCTCTCCCTCTCTTTCTCTCTTTCCGTATTATGTTTAACATCTTTTCTCTCTTTTTCTCTCTCCTCTCCTTCTCTCCTTTTTTCTCTCTCCTCTCCCTCTCTCATTTCCTTTTGCTCTCTTCCTCTCCCTCTCTCATTTCTTCTCCCTCCCTCACCCTCTTCCTCTCTTTCTCTCTTCCCCTATTATGTTTAATGTTTTTTATCTCTTTTTCTCTCTCCTCTCCCTCTCTCATTTCTTTTTCTCTCTTCCTCTCCCTCTCTCATTTCCTCTCCCTCCCTCACCCTCACCCTCACCCTCTCTTTCTCTCTTTCCTTATTATGTTTAACATCTTTTCTCTCTTTTTCTCTCTCCTCTCCTTCTCTCATTTCCTTTTGCTATCTTTCTCTTCCTCTCTTATTTCTTCTCCCTCCCTCACCATCTCCCTCTCTTTCTCTCTTTCCCTATTATGTTTAATGTTTTTTCTCTCTTTTCCTCTCCCTCCCCCTCTCTTTCTCTCTCCCTCCCTCTCCCTCTCCCTCTCTTTCTCTCTTTCAATGTTTCTCTCTCCCTCTCCCTCTCCCTCTCCCTCTCCCTATCTCATTTTCCTATTATGTTTAATGTCCCTCTCCCTCTCCCTCTCCCTCTCTCATTTCCCTATTATGTTTAATGTCTCCCTCTCCCTCTCCCTCTCTCATTTCCTCTCCCTCCCTCCCTCCCCCTCTCTTTCTCTCTCCCTCCCTCTCCCTCCCCCTTCCTTTCAATCTCCTTCCATCTTCCTCTCCCTCTTCCCCTCTCATTTCCTCTCTCTCCCTCTCTCATTTCCTCTCCGTCCCTTTCCCTCTCCCTCTCTTTCTCTCTCATTTCCTCTCTCTCTCAATACACATGAATTATACCAAAAACAAGTAATAGAGAGAGACAAAACTCCCTCTCCCTCTCTTTCTCTCTCATTTCCTCCCCCTCTCTTAATACACAGGAATTATACCTCATTTCCTCTCCCTCTCTCAATACACATGAATTATACCAAAAGCAAGTAAAAGAGAGAGAGAAAACTCCCTCTCTGTCTCTCATTTTCTCTTCCTCCCCCTCCCCCTCTCCCTCTCTTTCTCTCTCCCTCCCTCTCCTTCTCCCTCCCTCTCCCATTTCCTCCCTCTCCCTCTCCCTCTCTCATTTCCTCTCCTTCCCTCTCCCTCTCCCTCTCTTTCTCTCTCATTTCATCTCCCTCACTCAATATACACGAATTATACCAAAAACAAGTAAAAGAGAGAGAGAAAACACAAAAGCAAAGCAAGAATGGACAATGCACTCATTGTAAAGGCTCGAAGAAGGGTTTGGCGGCTTCTCTTCGCGACGACGACTCCTCTTTGCCCTTTGTACACCTCCTCCTTTTCTTCGCGAATGGCGGCGGCAGCGGTGGTCGCAGTGAGAAGCCTTCTTTCTCTTTCTTTCTCTTATTCTCTCCCTCTCAGCAAGATGCTCGCTCTCCCTATCGCTCTCCCTTTCACTCTCTCTTTTGTGAATGTGCGAAAAATGAGGCGCTCGGGTTTCGACGCGTGTTTTTTTCCTCTAGGTACCATCGCTATTTGCATCGCATTTGCAACGCTAATAGCAACGCCGCTATTTCTCATCGCTAATGGGCATCGCTATACTCTCATATCCTTGTAGTGATACAATGGACCAATAATGAATATTTATATTGTGCACCTATACACATACAAAATAATAAATATATATCAAACACTTTAATAAATAAGCACGCCAAAATAAATATTGATGCCACACCCATAAAAAATGAAATAACTTGAATACACGCTATCGCCCCTTGGTTCCCAGTGCCATCGCCGCCTGCTCTATACATCAACTGAAGCATTCACAATTGTTAGAAAATAATAAAATTAAACCGACAAAAGTGAACACTTAGCAGTCTTCTGCTACAAAATAAATAAATAGGTTGGGATTCTGTCCTAACCTTAATTTAATACGAGTGTGCACTCTAAACTCATAAACTTTCATTAATTTAAATATGTATTTTGCAGAATCACCCGCTATGGAATCACCCACTTGCACATTAAATTAACGTGACGCTCGAAAAGGATAGGCATCCCCATTGAATTTTCGCACAATGAATCCACCTTGTGTACGAGCCCTGGCAAATAAATATAATTTTACGAAATCCACTGCAAAACCTCACGAAATCCACTGTGGAATATGCCTCCTGGCATCAACATCTCAACATGATGACTCTCAACATCACTCAATACTTTACCAAATCCCAAAGAAAGACCATGATCCTCCTTGCAAACCAAAGAGTCTTGCTCACATCCCTAAAGTTTTGAATACAATATGTGCAAGGCAATAAAATCACACGTAAAAAAGGGTCCAAGAATATAAGACTTGATAATAAGCACCTCATGGAGTCCCTCATCAAGTAACTCCTAGCATGCCCTCAAGTGTTTGAAGAGGCCACCATCACAATCCACTTCGACAAACATAAATTGTTGCCCACATTCATCCATAGCTGTAGTCTTCAACATAGTAGCAATAACAATGATGTTGACTTATACTCAAATGATATTCTATTATCACACATCAATTTCATTTGTTTTCAAATGCTCAAATGCTTGAAACATGCAAATTTTAGCAGATGAATCTTCTTCAAGGATGATGTGATCAATCGGCTCTATCAATTTGCACCTTAATCAAGCCTTACATCCAATGTAGTCTTCTCAAAAACGTAGCTAAACTTAACACTTTGAAAATCTACTCCACGATCAGATTGTATTTTTAAGATTTATCCAATTCGCCCTCAAATCAGAGCTCTCAGCCTCATACTTACTCCTCAAGCTTTATTTTTTTCATTCAGTATATCTTATTAACCCCAACTTTCTATTGACCTCCAAACTGGCGAATAGCCACCTTCTGCGCGATCATGAAGACCATCATTCATATTTAAAAATTAAAAAATATTGAGCTTAAGTGATCGAGCTATGAAACAAGGTCCTTGCAAATGCTACCACCCTTGTTGGACTCTTCTAATCATTCATCTTTGAAAATTAGAAAATATTGAGATTAAGCCATCGAGCTATCAAAAAAGGTCTTTGCAAACATTGCCACCCTTGTCGAACTCTTCTAAACTAGCACTTCCATGTTGACGACCACCATAGTACTTAACCTTGATGATTTTCCTTGATAATGAACCTTCAATACTTCCAAAAATTTGACGTTATGTCCTTCAAAACAATGGCAACCTTTATTGATATCTCCTCCAACAGCAAAAGCCAGCTCTGCTTAGTTATATAGATCGTTCTTGAACGTCCCTTGGTAGCCCTCCTTGTGATTTTTCCTTTGACCAAATATTCAATCAGCCCCTCAAAAATTGACAACCTTTTAGCTTTCAAACATTTTTAAAAGCTTAAAAACCTCAATGAGTTTCTCTTATTATTTTTCAGCTTTTTCTATATATTGCTTTCTATGGTTCTTAAGGTTTGAGTATACATCCATCTTGGTCACCTTCAACATATCCAAGTATGTCCTTATCTTGAAAATAATAAGGACCAAGTAATACCACCAAATTATAGAATCAATGTCAAAAGTGCTAAAATTCTTCAATCAAGCTGAAAAAATCCTTCACCTCCAAAAAGTTGAAAAAAATGAGTTCCTTGTGTGTCTGACTTACAAGCTAAATGGTGCTTGCATCATCTCATTGAGATAACATTTCAAACTTGTTTGAGGTAGATCCAGTTTTCACAAAAATGCCCAAAAATGTACTTAAGACCTATAAAATATAAACCATAACTCTAATTATAAAGAAATTTATCAAAATATGAAATCTCAATCAATGCAAGGTAAAAAGAAAATAAAATTGACTTGTCATGTTTTCTATAGCAAACCAGTAATTATACTAAATAAAATTTTCTATAATTAACAATGTTAACTAGCATACTCGATGGAGATATCGATGTTCAATGTTTTCTACTTTGGTTGCCTCTACACATGAGAAGCTTACCTCTACTTGTATATGACTTACTATATAATTTATATCTAGGTTTAAAAGACCCCACACTTGTCTCTTTATTAATATTTTTCTATCTCCCTTGATTTCTTCTCTATTTAATCTTTTTTGCCCTAATCTCCTTATCTCTCTCTCTTTCTCTTCTAAAGAAAAAAAATGAGCCAAGAAAGTGATCAAACTATAAGCTTTCATCTCTTTCTCTCTTTTTCTAAAGCAACCAAACGATAATATTATATGTCTTTCTCTTTCTATCTCTTGCTTACGTACAAATTTCATGATTAAGGAACTAAAATTGACAATAACAAAGTACATTGTTATTTGATTTATTTCTCTTGAGTTCACATACACATTTAAACTCTCTCACACTGCTAGTTTGTAAAGGTCTCAAATCTATCACAACAAAGCTTAAAATCTGGGTTTTTCATGTATATATATGCAAAAACAACAAACTTCATCTTGAATCCGTGGCTTATCTCAATGATATTGTGGAGAAGAGAAAGTGCTTAGAAATGAAGCAAATAAAGAGACCCAAAAATTGAGAATTATGGAGGGGATGAGCTCTTACCATTGTGTTTTTGGCCACCTTCACTCTAGCTCGCTCTTGGTACATGTATCCTTGTAAATTATACAGAGATGGTATCCTCAATTGGAATATGTGTCAGAATATTCAACCATGTATTATTGATGCATATACCAAGACAATTATTACAGTAATTTTAACATGGGAAATACTGACTGTATCGAGCGTAGTCTTTTTTTTTTGCAATTTCGTCAGAAACTCTTGTCGGTATACTTGCCATTTGATGTAGTCCAATAGTTTGCTAGAGTCTCCCAATCCTCTTCTCAATGTTTGGAGAGTCGTGATGTGCTTGCATTTCATTAATTGTAGAGATAAAAGATGTTGTCATAACCCACTCCTCGATTTGTTGGATTCTTATTATTCTTAAGGTTGGATCTCATTAACTAGAGCCTTTTGAGGAGATTGTCATTGTGGTCCTTTAACTTAAGCTAGATGGATTTCCAATCTCCCTCCACTCTCTCTCTCTCTGTGACATATTGAACTCCCAACAGCGCGTGAACCCTCTTTATAGTCGTAAGGATAATTTCTTTATAAATGAATTTTTTTTTAAATTATTCCCCTCTCCTCCAACCGACTGTCGAGCTGGAGGAAGAGGGGAATAGCATGTGTAGGCAAGCTCCTGCTGGAGCTTGCCTAGACTATGGATCATGCGCCTCGATGTGTGGGGGAGGGAGGATCTTATCCCCTCCCCTATTTAAACCAATGGGGTGCAAGCGGAAGGAGGAAGGGAGCGCTGTCATGAATGCCTAAAGGGGGGGACGCCGTCAACTTCCAGAGAGGGAGAGAGTGAGGTCTCTGTGAGGGAGAGGGAGATTGAAGACGCCCTCATGTTGGTGCTGCCGAGAGCAACTACTCACGCCGCCCAGTTCCCAGCAACTACCGTTCCACCTACCAGTCGTCATGTCACCGCCGCCATCACATAGATAAGCCCCCCCCCATGTGATCTCTAGAAGCTTCTAAAGCTTCTAAGGGAAGGCCCTATAAGCCCCCTTTCTCCCCTTAAGAAATCCTTACCTTAAAAGGGCCTTCACACGACCCTTAAGCCCTTCTTCCTCCCCCCCCCCTTTATTAATTCTTTCTTAGTCCCTTGTTTATACCTTTGTTTTCCCCAACACAAAAAGAAAAAAAGGCCCTTTCATGTGGCTCGTAAGCTATTTTTTCCCCATACAAAAAGTCATTTTTAAAGCCTTCATACCCTTTGTCCCCCACACGAAAATCCACTCTTAAGGATCTTCTACATCCATTTTCCCCCTTTCCAAGGTTCTTTTGGAAACCCTAGCCTACGAGGGTTGGTATTCCCTCCCCCCCCTCGGGATTGAAGAAAAAGTCTTCTTTCCGTGGCCTTAAAGAAGCCTTACCTTCTAAAGATCGTTTAAAACCCTCGCGAAGTTTAAGCACCCCTTTTTTTTCGTGAAATCCCTACTTCAAGGAGGAAGCCTTCTAAAACCACTTCCGACGGACGGTGCAAGTTATCACAAAGGAAGCTACAGTGGAATTTCAAAAAGGAGTTGCAAAGCTGCATCCACGGAAAGGCTGCATTCACAATGCCTCCTAAGAAAGCCCAAGGTGCAAACGCAGGAGAATCGTCTCCTAGCATCCACGTGGATATCTCACCCCAAGTCCAGGTTTTTCTTCCTAATTTTTATTTTACGTCGTTATAATTCAATTGGGCGTAGATGATTTTTGGAAATAGGATGCATTTTCGTCTTAAACGCTTTAGAAAAAAATTAACTCATGACAAAGGAATTCAGTCATTAGTATTTCTAATAAAATGAACAAAATAAAGTGGGCAGAAAAGATTGATATGCATTTCTAGCAAGTAGTTTGATGCATTGCAATGAACTGAACTTAGATTAATGTCCACATTTACAAAACGGAATTAAGATAACGCACTCCGTTTAGGCATGGAAATATAAATTGCATGTCTCATTATTAGGACATATCTTCTTCGCAATGAGTTATTAAGGAAAGTGCTAATAATCCATGCGGAAAAAGCAAGGTATGAAATGATTCTTAAGTTGCATAACTCCAGTGAATTATCATTTTTTTTCAACTGCATAATTATTAGTACAAGGTTGCTTGTTTAGCATGAGTCTTGTTCGCAAGTTATAGGATGATTCATTGGAATCAGGTTATAACCTAACCTATGCTTTATCTTAAATTGATAAGTTAGTGTTGAAAATCAATTTACAGTAGACAACGAGTTATGTGTTTATGGAAATGATAATGTAATTATCTTCAAGAATTAAACAAATTGGCATAAACCTAAACACCAAAACCCACGGAGTACTCGTTTTAGAAAGAGTTAATTCAATTCCAAAGAACTTACTAGGATTTAATACGTGACCTAGTCACACGTATTGCTAAAATCGAAACTCCTATACCCTAAATACTTGCCCACATTCACCGAACGTAGGGACAGCAGAACATACTTGAGAAGTGATCTAGGGTTGTCCCTAAGAATCTTACGCTAAAAAGATGGAACTTGGAACCCTAGGACTGACAACATCAGCCTAATGTAATCAGGAATAGATTGTTTCGTGACTCCATTTGATGAGTAGAATAGTCTCATAGTTCAATGAGACACTTGTGCAATAAGTGAGGAGTCGTATGATCTTGTGATTGGATCACAAGGGAATGGTCAATTCTCACAATGAGGTTAGCAGGTCCTTACGCAAGTTATCTTGCAAGAGGATGAATAATCATCCTAATATAGTATCTTTCTTGAGTAAAGATAATTGCTTTGAAGCAAAAGACCAGCCGATAAATTAGAATAATCTATGAACTTAAGGTTTGACCAAGTCGGGTTAATAGGGTATGCCCTAACCCAGGATATAGGGGATCTTGCCAAGTCGCAAGTCATCCCGGATCGAGTGTTGGACGCATTCAAAAGGAAGGATTCATTCCTTAGCAGTTGGCCAACAATAAACGACCAATGGAAATGTTTGTGCTTGTTACAGATTTAAGAGCATTGTTTTGCTTTGTTTGACCAATGAATTAAAGTATAAATGGATATCTAATGCTTAAGGTTGAAATCCTGAAGGGAGAGGCAGCTTCAATTACCCTCGACTGCCTGCTTGACCCTAACCAAGGGGGTTGTTAATCGCGCCAGGAAAGTGGACCAAACCCACCGTGAGAGGTCTCTCTGTTGAGCGCTACTTGGAGCAGGAGGACACTTGGGTGCCAGGGGGGATCTGGCCATAAATCCCTCGCCTTCCGGGCCCTACACAAAAGGCTAACGTGACTTGGGATTGCATCTCAAGGCCCGCATACTAGTCTACGGGTGGCAACTTGGATTGGTAATCCCTGTGGATTGCTGGATAGCCTTCGGGCGGATTGTGGATAAGCCTACGGGCTGGACTTTATGTATTTCCAAGATAAATATGATAACTTGTTAACAAGGAACTTGTTTGACATTGCTTTTCTATGTCAAGTGATATGATTACGTGAAGGAACCAGTGCCTAATGGGCTAATTAAGGAAGTTGATTGATACATGTCCAACTAAATGTGTTAGATAATTAAATAAACTAAAACAACTTGAGGAAAGTACGGTGGATGCGGCCATAGGTCCGTCCTATGGATGGGTGGTCCCGGTTGGCCGGGAACATTTCTCAAATCATGATGGACAGCAGGAAGATTGTCAAAGAACACGAACAACAAAAGCGTTGACCTAGAGTTATGATTGATCCCGATTTACGCTGTTTTAGGGAAATGGAATGGGACTATGCCTTATGGCAGAGAGGTTGAGCTTCGCATCCCTCTCATTTCCCATTATCCTTGAACCAAGTGCAGCGTGAATCCACTTCGGACTTGGTGTTTCTGCGTAAAGTAGTTTGCTTGGATTCGACGTTAGTTGCCGTTAGGAAATGACCAATAGGAAAACCCTAATTCAGGTCAGTCCTAAGTGGGAATGGTCGGAATACTTCCGCTACGTGGCAGATGCGGAGAGTCCGAGATTGCAAACCCCGTAACATTCCATGGGAGTGCAGGCCAGAGCCTTCTAGATATACTTTCCGATGGACTGCTAAGACGTGTCCTGAAGATAATAGGTGGACACGTTACAGTTGGTATTAGAGCGAACCAACAACGGAATTGTTTTTATGAAATCTTAATAAGATAAAGTAAAGAAAATGTTGTTGTCCAAACATTTCCTTACTTTCAATGCTGTCTTGCAGAAGCGTGGAAGAAGTTCTTAGTGTTTCGAGTCATGTTTATGGCTGTGTTGCATTCCCTTGATTATTGCCAAAGGGTTGAGATGATGAAATCCTAGAGCAAATATATAATCCATCGCCTTTGTACATGGAATAAAGATGGATGGGTTTCAAAGACTGTCACCAAATGTGACTCATGTTCATGGATACTCTTACTATACACAAGCACATCGTGAATAAAATCTACAATGAACTTTCCCATGTATGATCTTAGTAAACCATTCATTAACATCATAAAAGTAGCAGGAGCATTTGTTAAACCGAAAGGCATAATCAAATACTCATATTGACCAAATCTTGTTCTAAACAAAATTTTAGAAATATCTTCATCTCTTACTCTAATTTAGTGATAACACTTTTTAAATCAATCTTACTAAAGATAGAAGCACCACCTAGAGCATCCAAGAGATCATCAATACGAGGCATATGATATCTATTTTTGGCCTTATGTAGCCTCACATGCCAAATAGTCAAGTTCAAAAAGTGGAGCATTAGGTTGCCTTTGTGCAAGTGATGATTTACTTTAACAAATGTGTGAATAGGCATGAAAAAGGGAGGACTAGTAGCACTTTTTACCCTCTAAGATGTTTGGGGTAGGATTTCAAACACATGATTCGTTGGTGGGGTCACCATGTCAAAATGCCATCAAAGCAAAGTGCATGATGTTGAGAAACCACTTTTTCAGTTCACACACTTCATTTAGGGTTTTGCACTAATATCCCCAAAAAGGGTTAGTGTCCACATTTTGGCCATTTTTTCAGTGGGCACCCACACAATGGTGTTCCGCCCTAGATAGCTTATACCTATAAATAGGCAGTCACTTTATTCATTCTTCTAACACTCTCATCACTCTTCAGTCATTCTTCAGCCCTCTTCCTCTATCATCAAACACACTTCCCTTCTCCCACCAACCCCTTCCACTACCCTCACACCCCTTCAGTAGGACATTGGGGTTCATGGCTCGTGGTGGCTGCCTTCACCCTTCCTCTTCATCTTCAGGCACGCTATTCCAGCATCATGCCTTGCATTTGGAGCGTCTTCCACCTAACATCACCATCATATACTTGGTGTCAACATCCTTCTCCATCAGGATCCACTTTCTCCTATGTTTTTGCAGCGTGGAGATCTTCTCCTTGCCTGGCGTAATCATCTCCAGCTTGGCATCAGCATCATAACCTCTGGCGATAGTCCACATCACTAAGTGTGAGTGATTTCATCACTTATCTATCACATGGGCTGCTCTGGGAGGACCTGCATTTTTGCAGCCTGGATTCTCCTCCATCACTTGGCATCATTCGTCTATCACAAGGGCTATTGGGACCTATGTTTTTGCAACTTCGCTCCTCCTCCATCACTTGGTGTCACTCCTCTATCATAGAGGCTACTAGGACTTGCATTTTTGTAGCCCGACTCATCTTCCATTAGTTGCCATCATCATTATCCACCTGGCATGAGCATTTTGTGATCATCTTCCACATCTTCAACGACATTAGAGGGCTATGGTCTGCTCCCTTGATAGCTGGCTTTCACGTTCTAGTGATTATTTCGATAACCTAATTCAAACAAGTAATGCACTTATCTTCTGAGCTTTGGCTCTGCTGTATCATCTTTTCTTCTCATAGCATGATTCAATGTATGATCACTGTGTTCTTCTTATATTTTTGACCTTGGGTTGCAACATCCAACACATGCTTGGTATTGGAATCATATTTTTTTGGTGGTAATTTGATCATTCTATTCATGTACTAGATATCATGCATGCATGCTCTCTCTCTCTCTCTCTCTCTAAAGTGAGAGCAAGGCTATGAAGCTTACCAAGGTTTTACAGACGTGTCTACAGACTTGCTTCTTCGCACCCAATAGCCTTGTGCACATAAAACAAGTTTAAAGAAAAGAAAACAAAAAATTATTGGATACACAATGAGTTGACCACCTTTTCACCAACAAACCCCCCCTCTCCCCCCCACATCCCCTTTTTGAAAATGTTTTGAGATTGTTGGTACTTATTGGGTGCGTACTCTACACTGTCAAATTATAGCGCACAAAAGGGCCAATACAATGCTACCAATCTTCCATGTTTAAAAAAAAAGTTATAATCAATGACAAGCTAAAACAGAGAGAAAACAATGGCAAACAAGAACTAACTAGAAGCTACATTTCAAATGGTCCACCAAGCACAAAGCTAGAAGTGTCAAGAAAAGTAAAACTTTTTAGGTTGGCACCTATTGTTCCTTCATGGGTTGTAACCCTATCGGCCCCTATACAAAGAGTAGACAATATAATGTGAACGTGTCTTCAATACTAGTGTTCCACGACCTCAATTGTTGGGTCCAAGGGGGGATGGATACCTCAACACTCTCCCACAAGGTCTTAAAGATCCCGTAGAGTTGGGATCTATAGCCCAAATTGCACTTGATGCATGCAAGTGATCATGATCATTACTTTTAGAAAAATAAGTGCCCAATCCAACAATTGATCTAGCTTGCCAAAAAGTGATTACCAAGAAATTGTTTTTAGGGAATAGCCCATCAAAAAATAGTTGCTATAAAATACCTTTAAACTCACTATCTTTAATGTGTGTATAGTGTATGAAGTAATGGTGGAAATCTTGTCTTGTATTGAGGAGGTTATGGGTTCAAGCCCTTTAAAATTTCTCTTTGCTATTTTCTTAAGTTTTTATTTAGTCATGTCTATGTCTACATTTATGCTTAGTTTAAATTTAGTCTATACCTATAGATGCGGGTGTAGATGATGCATCCATGTACTCCCAATCATCATCATCCTCATTGCCATTAATGTCATCACGAGATTTTCAAACTCTTCATTGTCATGGGTAACAACATCGACATATTAGAGTTAACAAGTTGATTATCGTCATCATCATCCTTTCCAGATGCCTCAACAAACTATTCCTCATCGAACCCATAAACTCAACATTGAAACTATTTACTCAATGATAATCACAAGAGAGCGATAACAGAGTGATATTGGCAAGAAGATGAGTACATACAAACAATATATAAGCCTTAATGAGAAAGGAAGTAAGGTAATTTCACCCGAGACATTGAAGAACCAAAGGATTTCCAAGCTCCTAATCTTATCAAGTCCTTGTTTGCATTCAAAGCACGGAGAAGCATTGATTCGAAGCTTCAAGACTAGCCAAGACCAAAAAGTGTAGGTTGCACCACAAAATTGTAGAGGTCATGTGAGTGGGACATGTCACAGCCTCTAAAAAGCACATGCAAAGATGGCCCCAAAGCATAGACATATGGGAGCGGGTCAAGAGATCATGCATGCAAACAACATCACTCCAAACCAAACCCACGTTCCTTCTATCATTTTTTTGTTATATTTTAAATTGAACGATCATCATTAAAATAAGTTGAAATAAAGGATGTGCAATCCCCCCTAAAAAGTTAGGACCCCTTGTGGTGCACTATGAGTTAGTGGGGTAGATTTGTATATTTTTATGACACCCTAGAGGGGAATTTGTAAAGAACTTCTTCTTCGTGATGGGTTTAGATTTGAGTGAGAATGCATTAATCCATAAAAGTAGCTTAATCCATGAATGTAGATTAGGGTAATAAGCATTAGAAATGCAAGAAATATTTGATAAAAATTAATGAGTACTTTTCCCTTTTTCACGCACTAATAGATTTCTCCAAGTCTAAATAGATACTATGAGGAAGTTTAGGCCACATCCAAATCTCTATTATTGGAACAAGAACAAATCAAAGAAGAATTAGGCCCATAATTTTAAGGGGTGTGTGTGTGTGTGTGGGATCAAGTTCTTCAAGGACAAGGATTCAAAGTCTACGAAGTGAACCTTTGTCCTTGTTTCATTAAAGTTTCTATTATAAGAAATGTATTATTTCAAATGGAGTAGAAATTAATATGATTTATAGATTCTATGCCACCTACCAATGATGCTATCAAAGTCACTAATTCTTTTTTAAACCCCCCTAAGAGACTTAGTTCTTTTGAAACCCCCTAAGGGTTTAATACCAAGAAACTAGGAAAGGAAACTATATAGAGGGAGTTAGACACTTTATCTCTCTTTCTATTGCACGTGAGGAAGTAACTTTAGGAAATTATAAGACCGGAAGTCAATTAGACTTTTCAAGTTGTGATCAAATTGATCATAGCAAAAGAGGTTTGATAAAATTAAACCCAACTCTTCGAATTAAAGGGATTGTGGATCCTTGAAAGAGAAAATTAAACTTGTTGAAAGATCACTGAATCTTATGACCTTAGAGTTATTTACTTGGATACAATCGAAAGGCCGAGGATCACTGAATCTTATGACCTTAGAGTTATTTACTTGGATGCAATCGAAAGGCCGAGGGTTAGAATAACCCTACTTACCTCAACTTTACACCAATAATCAAGCAAAACTTGATATTAAGAGGATACTATCTAGAATAAATCCCAACTGTTTTCAATTGTATCCAAAGACTATTTGATGCATAGGGGATGATGCATTAATGTGATTATTTGTACTTGAACCTATACTAATTTAGGAAATATTTAAAAATTAGGATAAATTCAAAGATGCACTACACCTCCCCTAAGGATAGTTGTAGAAGCTTTCACCAAAGGGTGGTGTTTGTCACTCTGGATGCTAAGACCATCTCCGTGAGTGAGATGTCTCTTCATAGGGAGTATAGTTAACTAGAGGTGGAAAGGGTACTAGAGGGTTCTATCTATAAACCCCTTGCACCTAAAATACTAGTCTAATCCCCTATGAGCCCAAGATGGCTTCCTAGAAGGTCCTAACACTAGCTAAGGGTAGGACTTTGCTAGAAATGCCTATGTGGAAGTCCTATCTTCGACAAATATATTGATGTAAATAAGGCTATATTGCTCAATTTGAATGAAGAATTACTTTTTTTGAAAGATTGTTTTCAACTTGTCTTTGTGTCCATGATAAGATTATCTGAATTGACCCTATGCTAAGGGGCTAATTAAGAAAGCTCTTTTTGTATGTTCCATTAACCATGCTAGGTAATTAGGTAACTAAGAACATCCACTTCAAAAGTGAAGTAGAAGGTGGGTAGGGTAGTCCTGATAAGCCAAGAGGTTTCCCACAAATCTTAGGATAGTGGATTAGAATGAGCTCAATATGTGATTGTGCAAGGGAAAATTCTAGAGCCCGATCAATGTAACTTTAGAGGGGAAAAATGAGACTTTGCCTCATGCACAAAGGGAAGAGAGAGATATAGAAACAAACACAGATGTCTAGATAGAGACAATGGAGGACTACTTTCTTACTACATAACTAATCCTAGATACAAACACATACTTACAAAGTGAAGCTTAATTATGGTGGAAAAAATTGGGCAAGGATCAAGTTGAGTTAGTTGTTATTTGGAAATAACTAAAGTAAGGAGTGTGTAGGAGATATGTTTCCTTGCATATCGCACCATGAAGATGAATGAGTTCTTTACCTTGTGTTAGCAGGGATTGAGCTTAGCAGCTTATTACTCAAATTTTGTTACACTCTAGAAATATGTGCTATCCATGGACAATGTTCAAGAGGTGACCAGGTTTTGTCATGGGTTGAATTTGCCTTGGGATACTTGATACTTGAGTTGAAGCGATGTGACTTACGAACCTTTAGGATGTGTTGCTTCATGTCAAGCCCCTTTACTAAGAGATCCAATCCAAACCAAAGGGTAGAAGATATTGGGGCCAAGGTCCCCCAAATAAAGGACCAGGTACCTTCATACAGCATGAAATTTTAATCCCATAGTAAGCTGCTAGAGGGTGAAAGCTACATGTGTCAAGATGCCTAAAAAACTCCAACCACTTCACATCCCTCAATTGAAATGGGAGTTTATCAGTATGTATTCTGTAGTGGGTTTATCTTCAATACAAGGTGAACACAACTTCATTATGGTCATTGTGGACATGTTGACAAAAATTTATCATCTTCTCCTAGTAAAAAAAAAATGTAAGGCTTCAAATATTGCAAGGCTCTTTGTAAAGGAGATTTTTAGGCTCCATGGATTACCCAAGAGGATTGTTATGATTGCAGTTCTATCCTTACATAATGTCTTTGGAAAAGCCTATTTGAAGCCATTGGGATCTAGTCTAGCTTATAATCCCCAAACTGATGGTTAGATAGAGCAAGTTAATCATGTCATTAAAAGGCTAATTAGGGAATATTATTATAGTAGAGAATCTAAGCAAAGGATCTTTGTTTGAGATGCACAATGATTGTGTGTGTGTGTGTGTGTGTGTGTGCATTATACAAGTGACTGGGATGCACAATGATGCATATGTGTACTATTATGTGGGGATGAGTGCATAGTGTGTGTAGTGGAATGCACTATAGGTGTAGATAGATGCATTGTGCACTATGATAGTGAGTTAATGACTGCACAATGTGTATGTTTGTGCATGAACAAATGCACACATAGAGGTGTGTCTCCAAGGCTCCTACCTTCTATCTCACTTTCCATTATCCTTTCTACCTAGTAGATTGGATTTGGGTTGTAGAGAGGGGAGTGAGACTCATGGGTGTACACTTGTACGTGATGTGTTGAGGTGTATCAATGTACTTGTGTGTGTGTGTGTGTGTGTGACAGATGGATGCACAAGGTAATATTGGATGGATGCACTATGTGTAGGCAGATACACACAATGGGTGAATGTAAATTGTAGTGGATACATGGGGTGTGGCACACGAATGCCACATAGGGTACCCTTTTCTTGCTTTGATCCCCAACAATCCTGCCTTTTAATAGGTTGGATTTAGGTTTGTGGAGGAAAATGGTCTCCAGATGTACCTGGGTGTCTATGCACTTTTATGTATGCAACAATGTATTATGAAGCAATTGTGTGTGTGTGTGGGTGTATGGTACAATGTGTGTCACAATGGGGTGCATCATTAAAAGTGTGCATGATGCATCATCACATGTGTATTTGTGGTGCGACAAGTGTGCACAAGGTATCTAATGTGTTGCATTTTTCTTTAACATGGAGATTGAGACATACCAATGTGATATATGTGTGCCCACATACACATACATGTGACAATGGTGCATTCGAGCCTCATCCTATCTTGCCATTCCTACAAATCTTTCCCCCCAATAGTAGGGTAGATGCACACACATTAAATCCACCCTTTTCAATGAATGCACCTAGATCTAGATTGCTACACATGCTACATTTAATAGCCACCCATGTGCAAAGCACAGGATGTTAGGGGACTCTCCTTTTTGCAGTGCATTTCTTCCCCAATAAGAGTGGATAGAGTCACGTGTGGTTTTTTGGGGGTCCTTCTTGCTAGCATGTGCACCCTACTCAATATAATTAATACCCTATGGGGTGGTTTTAGTGCATACTTGTTGTGTGGAGACCATCGTTCTTGTAACAAACTAGCTCCTCTCATTCTTGACCACAACTCTTTCTTCTCTACAATGGTTCTTCCTTATTTGCTAGTGGTGTGTGTGATAGCATGTGGTGCATCAAACACATGGATGAAGAGGAAGAGAATGGTGGCAGTGTCAGAGATGGAGGTAATGTAGGTGATGGAGGGGAACCGACATGGGTGAAGGTAACAGGATAAGAGAAGGAGGCAACAAGTTAAGAAGATGATAATCTTGTTGATGCTCAGATTGATGAAGAATGCTCTAATAGAGATGGCAAAGATGAAGATGAGCCTAGTGCCAAAGATGAAGACAAAGATGATGTAGATAATCAAGCTGTACACAATAAAAAGAAAGATGAGGAAATCTATGTAGGAGGTGTTGATGAATATGCTACTCGTGAACATTAGAGATAGAAGGTGCAAACTGATGCTGAAGATATTGATTATGATATTGTCCATAATTTGCTAGAGATGAAGGGGCATCATAATAGCCATAATCTATGCATCAGAAGATACTAGCTTTGCTATCCATAAATAGTAAGAGCAACAACTACAATCTATTGATGATGATGATGACAATTTGTTGCCCACAAATAACAATAGGCAGCACCTCTCCAACAAGTAGCAGCCGATGATGGTTTTAATGCACGAGAAGAGGTTGATCATACTGCCTATGAACAATAGCAGATGGTGGTGCAAATTGTTAGATATTATGATGATAATCATGTTTCTTAGGCTTCCCACAAACAACACTAATAATAGCTACAATCTATTAGAGGAGATGTTGATGCTAATGATGACTTTGTTGTCCACGATTTGCAACAAGAGCAACATGAGATGATAATTGAAAATATTGATAAATTTGTTGCCCCACAATTTGGAAATAGGAGATGCTGAGTTCAAATAGGAGGGGCATCAATATCACAAGTAGTAGATGAGAATAAAGATGATGATGATCTCATCATAAGGTCAAAGTTTGAGAGAACTATGCTAAACTAGGAGTGGGGTTGCTAAGAGCAACTGATGCTTTTTTTTCTCCACTTATTCTTTCATGTTTCTTTTCTTTGATATGTTCAATTCCTAAATGCAAAAGAAATCCCACAAAAGCAGGCATCCTATGCTCTTTAATCTTCAATACACACAGGGTACCTTCATTTCACTTTAAGGCAATTAAAATCAACGTGGTTACCACCCACGGTATTAAAATTGGAAATTGGTGAACTACCATCCTACCATAATTCCAATCATCACTCATGTGCCCAAAATCTCAATCATAAACCCAAATGTACATTTAAACATGAACACAAATCTAACTACTTGGAGATGTTTCAGAGTTGGTGTGAGTGTCCTCTCTTATTCTGTAACCATGAACCATGTAACCAACTTCAAGGTCAATGTGCCCTTTATCTTGAAAATGGAACCAAAAAGTTGGGCTTCAAATGCTCACACCCTCTATGACCTTTGTCATGCGAGAAGAAAGCATTGTAAGATATGAGAGAGTGTGAGAAGAGATGGAGGCTTCACCCTCTTGGTCCCTCATCCTCACTCTCACTTTCTTGCTCTCAACTCATCTCTCTCCCATAGCACAAATTAGGAAGGCAAAAACCAAAAGTTGACACACACATGAATAGCCATTTTCATTCTTTTTCAATATTTTTATACAAAAAAGTAGGGCTAGGTTTTCCCCAACACCCTTGGACATCTTGCCCATGTTTTAGACCAAAGATCGCCCTTCTCCCCTTGTATGCCCTTAGATCCATATTCCTATGCTAATTGCTAGCAATTGTAATTACAAGTTGCATAGGAGGGAGCCCGAATCTTGTGTACAACAAATGATTTCTTGTCTCAAAGCATAAAATTTTAAAAAAAAGAGAGGCTTTCACGTCCTTCTCTTTCTTCATGTCTTTGTGCCTTCAAACTAGTTAACATTTCTTAATCTTGCTTATAGATGTAGGCTTCTTAGCATGTGACTTCTTAGCTATAGAAGCTTCTTGGTTACCATTAGTGTAACGTGACCGCCTGAGTTGCTTCCTTGGTGGTATGTTCTTAATAGCCCATCAAGAGATGTCCTAGAAAATGCAGTTTGGGATTTTGATGAAAAACCCTCATAGTTTGCTAACTAGGCTCACTTCAGTCTACCTCATACTAGAAGTTTTGGCCGTTCCCATGAGTATCAACCTGAGTTTTTTTTGTCAAATCAACTACTAATGGTTGATTAGTGTTGGTGGTTTGAGTTTCCATCCCTTATAAAATTTTCTAACTCAAACGGGCTTGCCTTGTGCTAGGTTCAAAGAGAACAGGAGATGAAGGGGAATGAGGCACTTTGATCCCTTCTTTCCATGGTTCTAAAGTGATGTAAATTTGGCTTTCTGATTTCTAATGGCCGATCAAAAATATGATTTCTATTCCTTCTTAAGAAAGCTCTCCGCTTGCCAACATCACCCAGCCATAGGTCTAGATCTGTTGGGGGTACATCTTGTCACTTTCCTCGAGGGAGTATTTTTAGTTTCCTAATTATCTACCACCTTAGATTCAACATATAAAAAGAGCTTCTTTGAGTTATCTCCTGATACAAATTCATTACACACCTTTAATTCATGACACAAAAAAAAAGTAAAGCAATCTCTTCTCAATATTTCCTTTAAGACAAATAATGTTTTTCAATGTTTTCTAATCTAACTAGAATGATATTAACCCAAAGGTATTATTCTCTCCAATGTGGGAGCCTTCGCTCAACCGCCAAGACCCACGGACCACTTATTGCTTCAAGCATTTCAAGTGAGCTCTAATGGCTATCTCTCACCTAGCCGACGCGCCGTCGATCCTATGAATGTAATGAGCTTACCTTGATGCCGATGTGAGTAGCCTCCTCCCTCGCACACCTCGGTAGCTCCACGATTCTTGATGCTAGCTCAAGCTGCATCCTCAAGCCTCCTCCATCCCCAAGCTCCATCCTCCATAGCCGTGCGCATGAGAAAAGAGAAGAGAAGAAGAGAAGAGGAGCTGGTAAAGAGCTTCACCCTCTTGATCCCTCACTCCCACACACTCACTCCCTCACACTCTCACACTCCCTCTCTCAAGAGCACACACAAGCAAGAAGAAGAGAAGAAGAGAAGAAGAAGAGAGCTCTTGTTAGCCACACACCAAAGAATGAGTTTCCATTCACTTTTTTAATTTTATATATATAAACCTAAAATCCCATGGGCACCTATCCCCTTTTTTACATGACCGGCCATTATGGCAAGGTCTCTTTTCCATCTCCCTCTTCTAGCATTATGCCTTTAGCCTACATGCATCTAATATTTTACAATTGGCACAGGAGGGAGCATGGAACCCTTTTACAAGAGTTTTTCAAGTTTTTGAGATGCCTTTCATTTTAAGTTGCGCTTTTTGTCCCGGCTCAAGCTCCATCCTCTTCTTTTGGTAATCTACTGATCAAACCCTTCATATTCACTAACCAACTGAGGGGGTTGAGAGATAGAAGTGGTAGGAGATGGAAGTGGAATAAGTAAAACTGGATGAAGAGATGGGTAGGCAAAATCATAAAAGGACGAATAAGTTAAATAAGGAGTGGCTGAAATTTTTAGGGAATCAGTTAGGAAGGGTGTCAATTGATAAATAGGAAAGGTAGAAGGTATATGGATGGATGGAGAAGGGCATGGGGGAGAAGGGGAAAATACTCTATCTTCAATAAAAGTAATGATTGAGTGCTTCTACAAGTGAGTGCTTGTGTTGTCATGCTTTCTGCTTTGCCTTTCTTTCTTAGCTTTTCACTTTTTATACTTTCTTTGCTTCTTCTTCTTTTTTGGTTGTTAATAAGGGAAGAAGTTACAGAGGAGGATATGGCTACTATTGCTCACTCTGATCATGTTGGGAAGGAGGTTGGGGTTTGCGGGATCTATTAAGGAAGGGTCGGGTTTGTAGATACCTACGTAGATTGAGGCAGGTTTGGAGTGTGGTGGTGGAGAGGAAGGGATGATTACAAGTCGAAAATCGGCTGTCACTCATATCCTCTAAAAGGGCTAGGAAAAACAAGGGTAGGAGCATGGTTCGCATCATGAGACGGGTCATGGCACAGCTATCAATCATGTTAGGATCGAAGAAGAGGGGGGGTAAGTTGCACTCTTGTGGAGTGGGATCTATCCTAAGGAGAATTCTAAGTAGGTGAAGGTAATTACAAGTGGTGATAAATGCTGGGTCAGAGCAAGAAGAGAATGTGTCTAGGAAGTGTACAATGGCATTACATAGATCGCTAGGGGTGAAGGTAAGAGCATCCTCCTAATTTTTATAATTAGGGTTGTAGATGATTGGGAAATCATACCTTCCATGGGCACTTGGGTCAAAATCGACTCCAATCCTCTAGGGGTATGGCATGTGAGTGGGATCATCTCGGAGGGGAGTGCATTGAAAAAGGTCATCCAAGTGTCCATATTCATCAAACATAGCCTTCTCCTCCACAGAGGCTGGCTTTTGAATCCTGGCATAGATCTTGGCTGTCTGAATACCTTGTTCTGCCAGTATTTGCTATCTACATTGCTCCATGTAGTCGGATGCTACTCTCTTTCCAGCAACCACCTGTCTCTTAGCCTTCCAGTGACACCTATGACTTTATCCACCACTTTAATGGGTAAAACTCTTCTTAAGTTCATGGGGAAGCTGAAAGCGAAGTCATATGGTTGTCTATTCAGCTCCTGCTACTCCCAGGCGGTGATGTCTGCTTGGAAGCGTGTAGGGCGCTCTTCTAGGGTGGCCGGAATCGGCACTGCGGCCGCTATCACTGGCTGAGCTCTCTGTCTAGCCACAACCTCTTCAATAAGCTTCATCTGCCTTTCTTCTTGAGTGGCTGCTCTCTTTGCAGATGGGTCAGTGGGCGGCTGGTCTTCTGGTGGTGGCGAAGGGGGTGGATGGACAACCTCCTCCTCTTGAGGCCCCATTTCGAAATTGAAGTCGGTCTCATCCCCCTCTTGGCGTTGCTCTTGCTGCACTGCCTCTACTGTGAAGCCCAATGAGTCTATCTCCTGGGGAGATAGCTCTGCCTCTAGTAGTAAATTACAATGTTCTTCTAGGCTTGGGCTGGCTCTTGTCATTCGAGCCGACAGCTGTAGTCCTGCTTTTAGTGCTCTGCGTGCCATGCCTAGTTTCTTGTAGGCTATTTCCACGGTCTCGTTGTCTTCTGGCACTGTTACCTCCAACAAGGTGGTCATGAAAGCACATTGTTGAGCATTGAAGCTCATGGAGACGACACCTGCCCTGTTTTCCGCCATCATTTTATCTTTCTCCAGCTGTCCTAGGCATTGGGTGAGAGTCTTCACCCACCTTTCATTGTGAGCGGCCCACTCCTCAGCTCTCTTTCTCATATCCTCCAAACTCTCGCCTTGCCTTTGAGCCAACACTGTCAGTCGTCGCTGCTCTTGGTCTTGCATGTCCTTCTTCAGCTGTACCTATTTCTCTTGCTCCGCACTCAGCTCTTATTTTAACTTTTCTATCTCTTGCTCATACCTACGAGCTCTCTCTTCTCGTACCACTTCCAGGTTATTTGCAGCCTTTTGGATCTTCTCCCCTTGGGCCTGCACATCCTCGCAAAATCCTACAAGTTCATCATTTCACTGTCTGAAAGATGCCATGACCTCGGAATTTTCGCTGGGCTTACTCAGCCTCCGCATCCTCCTTTTCCTAGAGCTGCCCTTTCAGCTCATGTAGTTCTCTCTGAGCTACGGCTAGCTGCCTCGTTGTTTCCAACTCGAAGGCAGCTCTAGCCTCTTTCTCAGCTTCCAACTTAGCAGCCGCCACCTCTACTTTCTTCTCTTCCTTCGTCTTTTCCAGCTGAGCTAGCAGATGCTTCACGTATTCATCATATTCTTGTGCTGGCATGTCTGTTGTGGGGACGGAGGTGGTGGAAGTTTCTGTTTTTTGTCTCTTTGGGTCCCTTTGCGACTCTGCATCAGTAGCTATAGGTCTCTTAGTTCTGGGTGCAGAGGGCATGACCTCTCCTCCTCCTTGGCCCATCTGCTTGTCAACCAAAAACTACACCCACTCCAAGACATTGCTGAGATCGACCTTGGGAGTGGAGCCTTGGGTGGCGGTGGTAGTGGGCATTGTCATGATGAGAGTGGCTAGTGTGGTAGGTACAAAGAGAGGGGGACTTGGTACCATTGGTTCTTTGCCTTTTCCTTCTGATGGGGGTAGGAGTGTGATTTCCAGCACACTGGTACTGGAACCAGGTGCTTCTGTTCTGCGTGGGCTCTTTGCGCTCTCCTCATCTCTTTTATGCTGCTCCTCAATGGAGCGACGGATGGCCAGCGCTATTTCTTCCTCTTCCTTTCTTCTCAACTCCTCTTCAGTCTTCTTCCTCTTCTCCTCTGCCTTCTTGTTGAGATACCGCACTCCACTCGTAATATGCCAAGGTGACCGTTGTGCATTTATGTCATCGACTTGTCAGTTTGCAGATGCGGTTGGTACACCGCCCATGAATAATAGTTAGATGACAGCTATCCTTATCTACTCTAGTTCGTGGCTCAGTTAGTATGCCACCTTAGTTAGTTGAGTTTGGTTTGAGACCCATATATAGGGTTCTTCTATTTCTATGTACTTGAGTTCTTTTGGCTTACACAACTAAGAAGAGGAAAACTGTTTTTAGCCTCCACCCTTGTGTGTATTCCCCCATTGTGCAAACAAGAAAGCTACATGTGAGACTCCTTCCTTCTCTCCCACAATCTTGACATGGTATCAGAGCCTTGTTCGTGGTAAGGAGCTCAAGAAAATAAGCCAAGTTCGTGGTGTTCTGGTAATAGGACTAGTGTTGCTTTCATTCTTCTATTTTGAGAGCCAATCTCTGCAGGTAGCACAGCCGGAAAGTGCAAGAGTGCATTGTCTTAGATTGAGACGCCCTTCGCGGTATAGCAAGGGCAGTATATGCTGCAGAAGTTTTTGGGGCTTGTTTTGGAGGCGGAAGTTTTCTGCACGCACTCAGGAAAAGGCCCTATTTTATGCTGTGTGACCACTGTTCTACAGGTCGGTGAAAAGTTACTGTAGAAATTGCATCGTATGCCTGTGCGCAGAGACATTGGGAGTTATAAAATCATCCTTGTTGCCTGTTGATACAAAATCGTCACTAGGAAGTGACTGTGTGGTCAAATACCACTTTCGTCAGTTTTGCAGATTTGCCCTTGTGAGGCTGAAGCTATGTTCTTTGCAGTGACAGAATTTTTTGCAGTGTTCTGTAATGGCGTCTGATTCTCTTTCATAGATTGTCACTGAATGGTCTAGGAAAGGATTATGCACAGTTTCGAACATCCATTTCCATCCGTGAAAGATTTCCTGATTTTGAGGAATTGATTGCTCTTCTAATTTCTGAGGAGCAGAGAAATGGTGGTATATCTTCTTCAGGAGGAACTTCAAAAGAAGTTGTCTTCTACTCAAATGCTGGAAGAGGTATAGGCAGAGGTAGAGGAGGCCAATCTGGAGGCCGTGGTAGAAATCAGAATATGTAGCAAACTCAAGAAAACCAGTCCTATGGAGGAGGACGTGGTAACTCTAGAGGCAGGGGGAGCCAAAGAGGTCGTGGTGGATGGCAAAGAGAGCAAAATGCAAACAGCAATGTTGAATGCTACTACTGTGGTAAAATGGGTTATATGGCTAAAGACTGCTATAAAAAGCAGAATGACATCATGAATGGAAAATTGCAACAAGGGAATTATGCATCTTCTAGTAGACAGGGTGATGACAGAAATGAGCATTTGTTTATGATGCAACACATGACCAATTCTGTGACAAGTGCAAAAGAAAGTAACGATGTGTGGTATGTTGACTCATGTGCATCAAACCACATGATAGGTCATGTAGAATGGATGCAGGATGCAAGGAAAATGGAAAAACCAGGATTTGTGGAGACTGGTGATGATATTGCACATCCTATTGTGCAAATTGGAAAAATTCCTTTGTCTATGCAGGATGGGAAAAAAAATACATGTCCGATGTATTTCATATCTCAAATATCACCAAGAATCTGGTTTCTGTTGGTCAAATGGTTGAGCAGGGCTTGCAGGTCAGATTTAATCCTCATGGATGCTTTGTTGAGGATATGAAAAATAAAGGTCGCTTGATAGAAAAAGGAAAGAAGAAGGGCAGAATGTTTACATTGGATGCAGCCATGCCTGACTTGAGTGCAACAATGTTTGCACATGGGACCGGTATAGTTGCAGATATTGATATCTGGCATAAACGCATTGGTCATGTTAATGTACAGTGACTTAAATCAATGCAGGCCCAAAATATTGTTGCAGGATTGCCTAAATTCAAGGTTGCAGAAATGCATAAGGTATGTGAAGCCTGTCAATTTGGAAAACAGGAAAGGAAACCATTTCCTAGACATGTTCAAGAGAGTAAGAAGCCATTGGAATTAATCCACTTTGATGTGTGGACTACTAAAGCTGCATCTCTTGGAGGCTGTCATTATTTTGTCACTTTTATTGATGACTATAGCAAAAAAGTTTGGGTGTATTTTATGAAAAAGAAAAGTAAAGTTTTTGGGCATTTCAAAACTCTTAAAGCTATGGTTGAAAAAGAAATAGGCCTGTAAATAAAATGCCTAAGGTCAGATGGAGAGGGAGAGTACCTCTCAAATGAGTTTGTAAGGTTCCTGCAGGAGCATGGCATAAAGCAGCAATATTCATGCACTCATACCCCTCAACAAAATGGAATTGCAGAAAGGAAAAACATGCATATTGGAGAGGTATCTTGTGCCATGCTCAATGAAAAAGACTTGCCATATTTTTACTGGGCTGAAGCAGTTGCTACAACAGTCTACATAATGAACATGACTCCCACTGCAGCAATACATGGGATGACTCTAGAGGAGAGGTATACTGGTAGGAAACCATATATTTCTCATTTGAAGATTTTTGGTTGCATTGCCTATGTTCATGTGCCAGATGAGTTGAGATGCAAGTTAGATCCAAAAGCTGAGAAGTGCATCTTTATTGGTTACTCTCTGTAGCAGAAAGGGTATAGATGCTATAACCCTTCTACTCGTAAGTTTACAGTGAGCAGAGATGTTGTTTTTGATGAGATGAGTAGCTGGTATAAACCAGTAAATGTGATTGATGATATAGATGCACAAAATGGTAATGTTGCACAGAATTCACAGCAGCAGTCACAAAATATTAGTGGACCTGGAGTGTCCTCTAGCAGTGGTTCACATTCTTTGCCATGGACAGGCAGATTGAGATCAGGAGAATCTCCTCAAAACAATGCAGATAGTGGTATGCAAGTTTCACGAAAAGGAAAAGAGAAAGTAGATCAGCCCATGTTTGATGTGAATGCAGGTCACTCTTATGTGGATGGTGAATCCAATGGCTCAGAACAGAGCATTGATGATGAGTTGGGTATTCCTTCTATTGTTACACCTGGAGTAAGGAAGACCAGGGATGTTTTGAGAGCACCTAGGAGTGAACCTACTTTGCGTAGGTCTACTAGAGCTAGGTATCCTTTGGATAGGCTGAAATATGATGGATTTACAGCCATTCACTATTCCTATATGGTCAAAGTGATACAGGAACCAGAACCCACTTCTTTTGAGCAAGCCATGGGAAAAGAAAAATGGGAGAAAGCCATGGATGAAGAAATGGATGCCTTGGAAGCAAATGCTATATGGGAATTGGTACCTTTGCCTAAAGATAAGAATGCAATTGGTTGTAAGTGGGTTTATAAGGTGAAGCACAATGCAGATGGTTCTATGAACAAATACAAGGCAAGATTAGTAGTCAAGGGGTATGCACAAACATATGGCATTGATTATGAAGAAACATTCAGTCCGGTTGCAAGGATGGCAACCGTAAGAGTAGTCATTGCTATGGCTGCATCAAAGGAATGGTATTTACATCAGATGGATGTAAAGAATGCCTTCTTGCATGGTGATTTGCAAGAAGAGGTCTGTATGGAGCAGCCATCAGGTTATGTGCATGCTGTTCATCCTGAGTTTGTTTGCAGGTTGAAGAAAGCCTTGTATGGCTTGAAGCAAGAAACTAGAGAATGGTATGACAAGATAGGACATTATCTTGTCACTATTGGCTTTCAGATTTCCAAAGCAGATTTCTCACTTTATGTGAGAAAAACAGAGAAATGTATTATGCTGCTTGTCAATTATGTTGATGATTTGATTATCAGAGGTGATAGTGGTGAAGATATCCTTCATGTGAAAATGCTATTGGAGAAGAAGTTTGAGATGAAGGATTTGGGAGAGCTGCGTTATTTCTTGGGCATTGAGGTGATTAGATCACCAAGTGGGATATGGCTCTTGTAGAGGCAGTATGGATTGGACATGTTGTCCAAATATGGGATGACAGGCTATAAGCCTATTTCAGTTCCTTTGGAGTAGAATGTGAAGCTGAGCGCAGATGCAGGTGAGCTTCTGGAATACCCTACTATGTACATACGCATAGTAGGAAATTTGATTTATATGACTATTACCAGGCTAGTTTTGAGCTATGCTATTGGATTGCTAAGTTAGTTTATGCAAGCTCCAAGGAAACCGCATTTGGATGCGGCTAGACGCATACTCAGGTATGTGAAGTCCACATTGTAGTATGGACTATTTTATAAGATTGGGGTTCAAATACAGTTGCATGGATACACTAATGTTGATTGGGCTGGTAGTATTTCTAATAGACGATCTACTAGTGGATATGTGTTCTCTTTTGGGAGTGCTGCAGTCACTTGGCGCAGCAAGAAACAACCTACAGTTGCCTTGTCGAGCACAGAGGCTGAGTACAAGGGTGCAGCAATGGCTGCATGTGAGGTAGCTTGGTTGCATAAGCTACTTTATGATATGCATCAGCCTACAGATGGGCCAGTTGTCATTTATTGTGACAACATGAGCAGTATGCACTTGGAAAATAACCCAGTCTATCATGCTAGAACAAAGACATTGAGGTGCATTATCACTATGTGCGGGAGAGGGTTTTACTAGGTCTTATTGATCTAGTTTATGTCAGCATAGAGGATCAGGTAGCTGACATATTTACGAAGGCATTGGGCGCAGAGAAGCTACGCAAGTTCAGAGAACTGCTTAGTGTGCAAGAATTGGGATTGAGCTCGAGGGGGAGTGTTGAGATATCGAGCTCCACTCGTGATATGCCAGGGTGACCGTTGTGCATTTATGTCACGGACTTGTCAGTTTACAGATGCGGTTGGTACACCGCCCATGAATAATAGCTAGATGACAGCTATCCTTATGTACTCTAGTTCGTGGCTCAGTTAGTATGCCACCTTAGTTAGTTGAGTTTGGTTTGAGACCCATATATAGGGTTCTTCTATTTCTATGTACTTGAGTTCTTTTGGCTTACACAACTAAGAAGAGGAAAATTGTTTTTAGCCTCCACCCTTGTGTGTATTCCCCCCTTGTGCAAGCAAGAAAGCTACAAGTGAGACTCCTTCCTTCTCTCCCACAATCTTGACACTTCTTTGATTCCATCTCAGCTAATCTTGCCTCCTCTTGCTGCTTCTTTTTTCTCTCCTCCTCATCCCTGAGCGACTCCCTCCAAGCCCTCTCCAGATCTTCTTTTTCTTTTTTCTTGTGCTCTTCTTTCCTCTTTCCATGCAGGGCTTTCGTTCTTTGTTCTGTGTGCCTCTGTGGGCTACCCTGGGACTCTGCCTCTTCGTCTTTGTCAGCCTTTGTTTCATCAAAAGACCTGTGTTGTTCTTCTGTGTGAGGTGGGGGGTGTGACGGTGACTTGTCACTTCCTTCTTCGTCTCCCTTCTTATCTTCTTCTTTCCGTCCTTGCCCTAGTGCTTCTCAGATTATGGCAGTAAGGACGTCTCCAAACCCTATGGTCGAGGCCTTGGAGGACGATGCCTTGCGTTTTGATCGGGATGATGGGGATTCTCCTCCAGTGGCTCTTCCTCCCGTTGCTAGAGCCTTAGCTGAAGTCTCTATGGTTCTCCTCACAAACCCGTTCAGGTTTACCTCGTCCAGTGATTGTGCTGCAATGCTGTCGAGCAGAGGCACGTTGATTCGGCTCATTATGCTGTTGTACCTCTGGCTCGAGAAGAAAGTGTGCACCATTTTTGCTTGCAGCTGGATATCTGGGTTTGGGATGTTTGCCAAGCTAGTCCCATCGTTGGTATGGACCTTCACCTTGTCCATTCCCAACATGGCGTAGACGTCCCTCTTCAGCTTTCTTTCCACTTTAGTTGGCAGCCCCAGTGCCCTCTCCACCAATTCCGGGGTTTGCTCAATTTATACTTGCCGGGTGGCTTCATTCTCGCGCATCGTGATGGTGCCTTTGTTTCTGTTAAAGGTGCGTAAAAAGTTGGCGCACTGGGTGCAGTCCACCCTCTGGCACTCTGCTTCTAGGTATTTCTGCAGATGGCATTGGTCTATAATGCGGCGCACTGCCGGCTCTTCGATGGCCACATCTTCAAGGTTGAAGATGTGACGGAACTTCAACTGGCTAAAGGCTCTAGTCTCCACCGTGAACCCGTACTTCGCTTGCTCCTCCTCTGAGAAGGGGATCTTGCCAGCCTTGTCCTGGCTTGCCATGATAGATGCCTACAAGTTCAACCATTTCCACTATTAGTGCTTTTTGACAAGTAACTTGCTGAAAGAAGAAAAGCGTAGCAGATTTTATTGATCTGAAATATTTTGAGTATAGCCTTAACTTTTCTTTTCAGATTTTTACCATTATATTTTACCATTGCATTTCAACTTTTATAGACATTTCATACTTGGTTCACTTTTTAAATTCCAACTTACCCCCTCCCCCTTTGGAACGAGAAGAATCCATCCCAGGATTGTGTTAGCTATATATAGTCTATCTATATATAGCGCCGTCTATATATATGTTAGCTATATATAGTCTGTCTATATATAGCACCGTCTATATATAGCGCCCCATGTCCCCTCTATATATTCCTATCATGTGTGCTCAGTTGACACACTTCTTGGGTTCCACTTTCGATGTCTCATATCTCTCTTCCCCTCTCTCTTCCTCTGTTCCTCGTCTCCCTTGCGCACTGTTCAATATGGTATCAGAGCATACTGCCAACCCCTCAGTACGCTTTCGTAGCTGTTATTCCCCTTGCAGTATGTGCAGATTCCTTGGCCTTCTCCTCTTTTTCCTCCAGGTGGTTGTTTTCCTTCTCTTCTTTGACCCACTGCTCTGCAGTCTGAGGCGCCGGTTTACCCCCTGCTTTGCAGTCTGAGGCACCGGTTTATCGCAGTATGCATTCTCATGAGTAGGTCAGAGCTGTGCTTCTTTGCAAATTCTTGGCGAGCTTTCTCGATGGCATGGCACTCTGTAGGTGAGCCAACATCAGGATCAAATTCCCATGTCTGTCGTCCGACATGATCATTGAGCTTGTGAAGCCAAGGGCCGGAGCTATCGGCAATCTTCAAGTGCCACATCGAGAAGGCTAAATTAATGCCTGATTAGCTTGCAGCTTTGATTTTGGCTGACTGTGCTAGAGTTGAGGCTTTGCCTTATCTACATCTGTCTTTCTGCGAGCAAAGGATTTCTCTGTTTTTTTTTAAAAATCCCTTTCTGCTGGAATAGGGGAGAGACAGATAGACATGGCGATCAAAGGCTCATCGCCAGACCCATCGCCTCTGTTGCAGACAAGGGTTATGCAGGCGTGGTGGAGGAGGGGGTTGGTTTTGCGTATATGTACTAGGAAGATGAGGCGGTCTACCAGGACCGGTGTTTTGATACAGAGAAGAAGCCATTACTGTTCAATTTGATGCTTCAGAAGAAGCAAAATTTTGGTAAATCTCTTCGCATGCTTATGTAAGCTGCACCAACAATCCAAAAACTATGCGGAGTGCCAAAACACCATCATATACTTCCGTTCCATCTACGGTCATGAAAGCTGTCTGCTAAGAGAGGACCTGACTCAGCTTTGACAAAGATGAAACCACGGTCATGAAAGCTGTCTGCTGAGAGAGGACCTGACTCTGCTCTGACAAAGATGAAACCAGTGACATGAGAGAGGCAAGCTACTTTTCTTTCGAGCCTCTGCTTTTCTTTCGATCCCACTTGGGGTCTGCGTAGTAGTTATAGGATAGGGAGAAACTCACGAGCGGTGTTGCTTGGTGTTAGATATGATCAATGCCCCACCCTCATTAGGTGCTACCAATGATCCATGGTGCTCAAAGTTGTAAGGCCCCCATTATGAGGAGAAGCCAAATGTGAGCCCGGACATTGGTTGAGTCCTGACTTGTATATCAGATGAGGTCTATGTGACCGGATGGCAAAAAAAAAGGTGACTGTTGTGGGTCTAATCTTTGGGTTAGACGGAGTGGTTAAGCTGGTAGCAACTCGAGGCACATTGCATTGAGTTGCGTGGTAAGGGAGTTAAAAGGGGCCCCTATTGTGGGGTCCGGGGGCCGCGGAAGCGGCCCCTGGCTGGGGGGTCCCAGGGGGGCCAGCGGCCCCCCTGGCGGGGGTCCGGGGGCAGCGCCCCCGGCCCGATGGTAAAGGGAATATTCCCTGGAATATTCCCTGGCCGACTAGTGGAGGCTCATATGGTAGGTCGGTCAGCAGGCCGACCTAACGACCTTCGCGGGCTATAAAAGCTAAACCCCTTCGCAGCCATCTTACACTTATCTTTCACCCAGTCAGAGTTGTTGTTCCAGCTAGCCTTAAGCTCTTCACCTATCTTCTGTCTAGATCGCCATCTAAGCTTCATTCATTGGAAGCGCACGGGTGGACAGAGCCATCTTTGTATCAGTTGTTTGGAGTTAAAGAATTTTACTGATTCTCCTCTTATCTGTTGTGTACTCTCTATCTCTTTCTCAGATTCTGTTCGCTGCGCCGTGTAATATTTTTACATGGTATCAGAGCCCAGGGGGCTCTAGAGATCGGAGAGCGTGCAAGAGGCAAAGGCTTCAACAGCAAAGAGAAACGATGTCGACTCCGGGAAGCAGTTCTGGCGCATCCGGAAGCGGTGCAGGAGGTGGTGCTGCTGTACCGGCTATTCAAACACTGAGGATTCGTCCACCAACCTTCAGCGAAGGCAAGTTAGATGGTACAAACTACACCTTGTGGAAGTTCAAAATTACTACTATCCTTGATTCTTATGAGCTTCTGGAGACTGTGCTGGGGACTGACGCAGAACCACAGCCTACCCCCGACCCATCAAATCCTAGTGTGATGATTCCTCCGAATGCAGATCTTCTACGAGCTTGGAAACGAAGGAATGCAGATGCATTGTGTGCCTTAGTTACAAGCTGTTCTGACAGTGTTTTGACTCTGATTCAGCATACAACCAAAGCGTCGGAGGCTTGGAATGTACTAAGGAGTCAGTATGAAACACGAAACCAAACAAGGATTCAAAACTTGGAGAATCAACTAGCAGCGGAGAAGTTTGCTGAAGGAGAGACGGTTGAAGCATTCATCACTCGGATTAAGAATCTACGCGACCAGATGGCTGGCGCTGGGATACAAAAGACTAGCGAAGAGCTAGCTCGGAGGTGTCTTCGGATTTGTCCACAAAAGTTTGATGGACTAGTAACTGCCCTTAATACTCAGGTGAGACCTCAAGCTTTGACTTTTGAGGAGTTTTGTGCATTATTAATGGAGGAGGAGTTGAGGCTGAAAGCCCGAGAAGGAAGCAACAATGGAGATGCTGCATTCTCTGCCAATGCAAAAGGCAAAGGTGTTTCCTCCACCAAAAATGATGGTGACAAAAAGAAGAAGGGCGGCAAGAAGAAGTTTCAAGGAGAGTGCTTCTACTGTAAGAAGAAAGGACATGCAATTGCAGATTGTCGTGTCAAGAAGGCAGATGAAAAGAATGGTACCCTTAAAAGTAAAGGGAAAGAGACAGCCAATACGGCTGAAGCAGAGTTGGAATTATTCATGGCGACCATTGAGGAAGTGTGCTCCTCGGCGCAAGAAGAATCTACCACTGACTCTTGGGTGTTGGATAGTGGGGCCTCCCGTCACATGACCAACAAGAAAGGTCTATACAGTTCTATGCAGCCTCTACAAGAATCCATCACTGTGACGGTTGGAAATGATGCTAAATGCCCTGCTGCGGGCACAGGTACTATTTCTTTTGTTGCTGCAAATGGTGAAGTCAAAAAGCTTTCAAATGTGTTGTATGTTCCCGAAATCAGGAGAAATCTCTTATCAGTTGCTGCCATAACTGATCTTGGTCATGAAGTGAGGTTCAAGAAGACAGGTGCAGAAATTATTGATAGTGCTGGCACAATTGTTGGCAAAGGAGAAAGAAGGAACAACCTGTATGAGCTAAGTGCTCTTACAGCCACCGCTGGAGTGGGCACAAGTAAGCTTTGGCATGAAAGGTTTGGACACATCGGATTTGCAGTATTGAAGGAGATGCAAAAGCAAGGTATGGTTGCTCACCTACCTACAATAACTGAATTGAAGGAACCATGTGAAGCTTGTATGATGGGCAAGCAACAGAGAAAGGCATTTCCACAAGAAAGCAAGAATAGAGCACATGCTCCTCTAGAGTTGGTGCATGCTGACTTGTGTGGTAAGATGCCTACACAGGCCTTGGGGGGATCTTCTTATTTTATGTTGATTGTCGATGACTACAGTAGGAAGATGTGGGTGTACTTCCTTCGTGATAAGGCTCAAGCTTTTGGTAAGTTTAAAGAATGGCTAATACTTGTTGAGAATGAAACAGGGAAAAGTGTGAAGAAATTTAGAACAGATGGTGGTGGTGAGTTCAACTCAAAGGAGTTTGAAGGCTTTTGCAAGAGCAAAGGGATCAAGCGTCAATTGACGACGCCTCACACACCTCAGCAGAATGGTGTTGTGGAACGCAGGAATCGTACCATTGTGGAGATGGCAAGATGCATGCTAAAGGGCAAGGGATTGCCTAACCATTTTTGGGCTGAAGCTGTTAATACTGCAGTCTACATTCTAAATCGGAGCTACACAAAGGCTCTCAAGGGAAAAACACCTCATGAGGCTTACACTGGTAAGAAACCATCTGTTTCACATTTCAGAATTTTTGGATGTGAATGTTATGCACATGTTCCAGATGAGAAGAGAAACAAGTTACAACCAAAAAGCAGAAAATGTATCTTCTTGGGTTATAGTGATGAGCAGAAGGCTTACAAGTTATATGACCAAGAGGCAAAGAAGATCATCGCGAGCCGTGATGTGGTGTTCAAGGAGGAGCCGCATACAGTGGAGGAGGAGAAGGCAAGGTCTTCCACTTTATCATCAAGCGAAGAAGTAGTCCACTATGAACCTGTCCCGAGAGCTATCCCTATCCTTAAGGAGGAGGAAGCATCATCTTCAGATGATGAGGAAAAAGTTCACCAACCTGACATCACCCCACCGGAAAAGCCATTGCCGCGCTGGGTGAAGCAGCTCTATGACCACAATAATCCTATGCCTGCATCTGTTGAGGAGAAGGCAGACGGACCAAGGAGGTCTCAGAGAATAGAGGAGCAAAGGAGGGCTTCTGCTCACATAGTCAACATGGCCTTGATGGTTGAGATTATGAGAGAAGTAAAGGAGCCAACTGACTTAGAAGAAGCACTTGCAGATCCATCATGGAAGGCTGCTATGCAGGCGGAGTATGACAGCATAATGAAGAATGACACTTGGGAGCTAGTGGATCGGCCAGCAAAGCGGAAGATTATTGGCACCAAGTGGATCTGGAAGGTAAAGTACAAGGCTGATGGTACCTTAGAAAAGTACAAAGCTAGACTGGTTGCCCAAGGATTTTCACAAGTTGAAGGGTTTGATTTTCAAGAGTCATTTGCCCCAACTGCCAGAATGACCACTATTCGCACGGTACTTGCAGTGGCTGCCCACAAGAAGTGGCCAGTGTACCAAATGGATGTTAAGTCAGCGTTCTTAAATGGTGACCTCAAGGAGGAGGTGTACGTGGCTCAGCCACCAGGGTTTGAGGCCCCCCATTCTGAGAACAAAGTGTGTAAACTGAAGAAGGCATTGTATGGGCTGAAACAAGCCCCCAGAGCATGGTACCAACGGATAGATAGGTTCTTTTTAAACCTAAACTTCAAAAGATGTGCCTCAGATGCTAACTTGTATGTTTACAGGGATGGTAAAAAGTCTGTAGTGATTGTCCTATATGTGGACGACCTTCTTATTACAGGTGACTATGAAGATATGATCAACCAAACTCGAAAGGCTTTGAGTTTTGAGTTTGAAATGACAGACTTGGGCTTGCTGCACTATTGTTTGGGGATTGAAGTCTGGCAAGAGCCAGGAAAGATCTTCATCTCTCAGAAGAAGTATGCATGGGAGATCTTGAAGGCATTTGGCATGACCGAGTGCAAGGAGATAGCTACACCTATGGAGGTGAATGTAAAGTTATCCGTTGAGGATACATCAGCACTAGCAGACATTGGGAGGTATAGGAGGTTGGTCGGCAGTCTAATCTACTTGTGTAACACCAGACCAGATATCAGTTTTGCTGTTGGTGTTTTGAGCAGGTTCTCAAACAAACCTCATGAGAGTCATTGGAAAGCTGGGATGCGGGTGCTCAGATACTTGAAGAAAACTCTTGACTATGGTATCACATACAGTTTCGGAACTTCTCTTGTGGGGAACTGTGACTCAGATTGGGCAGGAGACATTGATTCCAGGAAGTCAGTTTCTGGTTATTGTTTCTCTTTGGGTTCAGGAATTTTCTCTTGGATTAGTAAGAAGCAACCAACAGTGGCATTGTCTTCTACCGAAGCAGAGTACAAGGCAGCTTGTTTTGCTGCATGTGAGGCCGTATGGTTGAGAAGGATTCTATGGCATATGGGAGTGCAGGATGAAGAACCAACTGTGCTGAGATGTGACAATCAGAGTTGCATCGCCATTGCCAAAAATCCAGTGTTTCATGCACGCACCAAACATATAGAGATCCAGTATCACTATGTGCGTGATTTGATGGAGGATGGGATAGTGGAATTGGTCTACTGTCCAACAGAGGAGAATGGAGCAGATATCTTCACCAAAGCACTTACGAAGGATCTGCTTCAAGTTCATCTTCAGAGACTCGGCATTGGGCCGAGGAGATAGTTCACCTATGGGTGGACATTGAGGGGGGGTGTTAGATATGATCAATGCCCCACCCTCATTAGGTGCTACCAATGATCCATGGTGCTCAAAGTTGTAAGGCCCCCATTATGAGGAGAAGCCAAATGTGAGCCCGGACATTGGTTGAGTCCTGACTTGTATATCAGATGAGGTCTATGTGACCGGATGGCAAAAAAAAAGGTGACTGTTGTGGGTCTAATCTTTGGGTTAGACGGAGTGGTTAAGCTGGTAGCAACTCGAGGCACATTGCATTGAGTTGCGTGGTAAGGGAGTTAAAAGGGGCCCCTATTGTGGGGTCCGGGGGCCGCGGAAGCGGCCCCTGGCTGGGGGGTCCCGGCCCCCTGGCGGGGGTCCGGGGGCAGCGCCCCCGGCCCGATGGTAAAGGGAATATTCCCTGGAATATTCCCTGGCCGACTAGTGGAGGCTCATATGGTAGGTCGGTCAGCAGGCCGACCTAACGACCTTCGCGGGCTATAAAAGCTAAACCCCTTCGCAGCCATCTTACACTTATCTTTCACCCAGTCAGAGTTGTTGTTCCAGCTAGCCTTAAGCTCTTCACCTATCTTCTGTCTAGATCGCCATCTAAGCTTCATTCATTGGAAGCGCACGGGTGGACAGAGCCATCTTTGTATCAGTTGTTTGGAGTTAAAGAATTTTACTGATTCTCCTCTTATCTGTTGTGTACTCTCTATCTCTTTCTCAGATTCTGTTCGCTGCGCCGTGTAATATTTTTACACTTGGGACTCCTCCCCCTCCGTCTTCATGGCCTCCAGCCCCTTTGTCACTAAGTCCCTCCCTCAGGCACATGAAGTGGTAGAGAAGGCACAGGCTCCGCAACCTCCCGAAGGCACAAGCTCCGCAGCCTCCCCAACCTAGGATCTATCAAGCCTCCCAGGGGCAAAGGGAGAAATCTTCTCTCGGAATCTAACTGGAGCAACCTTCGGAATCTCCGTCTAGCTCCACCCGAAGGCAAAGGGAAATTCTGAGTGATCTCGGACCTTGGTTGTGAGGTGTTCAAACTGCATGGGACCAAGAAATTCCTTGTTGCTGAGATTGTGCTCAAGCGCAAGGCCTCCGCTGAGCCTGTTGCTGCGCAGTTCTCCTATTATTGAGAGGTAGGGCAGACAGTTGTTTATGGGAGGGTTTGTTGTTGTGGCATATTTTCAGATATCTTCCTTCGCGGTAGACCATCACAATATAGGCTATGGTTGCTGTGCCATGCCTTGCCTTTGATGTGGAACAAGCACATAGCTGGGGAAAGGATATCTTCTTGTTTGTTATGGCAAGACCAAAGATGCAATGCAGCGAATCAGATTGCGACTTGTGGAGATAATACCATCTCTGTCTCCCAGTGAAACTAAGAAGATTGTTAATGATGTTGAACGTGAGGTCCTTGATAATTCTGAGGCAGCCTCAGGAGGTCCTTGATAATTCTGAGGCAGCCTCAGGTCAAAGCTCTCCTCAAACTGTCAAACATCAAGTCAAAAACAACAATAGGGTGTTACAACCTCAGCAGCATCTGCTGTTTCAAGATCCTCAAAATCATCATCACATACCACACTTCATTTCAAACTTGGAGAACTTGTTTTTTGCATCAATTGAAGGACTTCTTCGAGTTGGTGTCCAAACCCGCATGGATGGGGCAACAAGCTTGCAAATGAGTTGGTTACCTCTAAAGAAAAGGAAAGGTGGACCATTCGAGCTCAAGAATCTTGGAAACACTTGCTACCTCAATAGTGTCCTGCAATGCCTTGTTGATATTGCGATGCTTCGTCATGATCATCCTCGTTCGTTATTCCATTGATGAGCGTCTATATTCTAGCTGATGATACATTGTTTCGTTTATATTCTTTCCAGCTGATGAGCGTCTATATTCCAGCTGATGATACATTGTTTCGTTTATATTATTTCCAGCTAATGAGCGTCTATATTCCAGCTGATGACAAATTGTTTTATTTATATTCTGTTCATGGGGCCCCACATGTGTTATGTTGTCTATAGAGCGGCGTTGCGTACCGTCTCTATAGACCTTGTGTTGTTCTAGTGTCACTATAATGTTTTTCTTTAAGTTTTGATGTGACAGATATACTGCTTACATCCCAAGTTCAGTTGAAGGAATTTCTTGGAGATTTTATCTTTTGCAATGATGTTGCTTATCCTTATTTTACATGTTGTATATTTAGGAGTGATAAAGCTCTTTTGACGCCTTTGAATAGGCTATTGTAATTCAGGAGTGATGTAGCTCCTTCTCCATTGATGTTGTAATTCACGAGTGATGTAGCTCCTTTGATGCCTATGAATAGGCTCTTGTAAGTTCAACTTTGTAATTTTATATTTTGAATATTAATATAACGGTAGGCCTATATAGAGCTGTGGGTTTTTCCCTTGAGCCCCCAAGGGTTTTTTCATCCATAGTAAGGGACCTTTATTTGAGCGGGTTGTTAGCTAAATATAGTCTATCTATATATAGCACCCCATGTCCCCTCTATATATTCCTATCATGTGTGCTCAGTTGATACACTTCTAGGGTTCCACTTCCGGTGTCTCATATCTCTCTTCACCTCTCTTTTCCTCCGTTCCTCGTCTCCCTCGCGCACTGTTCAATAAGCTGTCTGCTGAGAGAGGACCTGACTCTGCTCTGACAAAGATGAAACGAGTGACGTGAGAGAGGCAAGCTGCTTTTCTTTTGAGCCCCTGCTTTTCTTTGGAGCCCACCTGGGGTCTAAGTAGTAGTTACAGGACAGGCAGAAACTCACGAGCAGTGTTGCTTGGGACTCCTTCTCCTCCCTCTTCATGGCCTCCAGCCCCTTTGTCACTACGTCCCTCCCTCAGGCACATGAAGTGGCAGAGAAGGCACAGGCTCTGTAGCCTCCCGAAGGCACAGGCTCCACAGCCTCCCCATCCGAAGCTCTATCAAGCCTTCCAGGGACTGATTGCCAGACCCATCGCCTCTGTTGCAGACAAGGGTTATGCAGGCGGTGGAGGAGGGGGTTGGTTTTGCGTATATGTACCAGGAGGATGAGGCGGTCTACCAGGACTGGCATTTTGATACAGAGAAGAAGCCATTACTGTTCAATTTGATGCTTCAGAAGAAGCAAAATTTTGGTAAATCTCTTCGCGTGCTTATGTAAGCTGCACCAACGATCCAAAAACTATGCGGAGTGCCAAAACACCATCATATACTTTCGTTCCATCTAGGGTCATGAAAGCTGTCTGCTGAGAGAGGACCTGCTGACAAAGATGAAACCACGGTCATGAAAGCTATCTGCTGAGAGAGGACGTGACTCTGCTCTGACAAAGATGAAACCAGTGACGTGAGAGAGGCAAGCTGCTTTTCTTTCGAGCCCGTGCTTTTCTTTCGAGCCGACCTAGGGTCTGAGTAGTAGTTACAGGACAGGCAGAAACTCACGAGCAGTGTTGCTTGGGACTCCTCCCCCTTTAGCTATATACAGTCTATCTATATATAGCTAACAGATTGGAGGTTGAGAGGACAAGGGCATTCAGCGTACAGAGCGTCGGTCTATTTGCGCAGGAGCCAAGCATAGAAGTAGGGGTTGTACTCCAGCTGAGCTTCGTGGTCTAAATCGAATGGACGGATATCCACGTGCATGATGTATGTCAAAACATCTGTTAGGAGATCGCCAGAATAAACGCGACTAGTAATGTGGAGTTCTTCCTCTGTTAAGAGGCGGTCAAGGTAGAGATGCCCCTTGATGTGCTCTTCCATGGGTCGGCCATGAAGAGTGGTTAATATTCGATACGAGGTTGGCGCGACGTAAGTGGGATTGTACTCTGCTGTTTTGATTGCGCGGTGCTGCTCAGCATTGGTCATTATGCGGCACACCTCAACTTCCCATTGTAGCCTAAGAGTGTACCAATGCTTCAAAAACGTGGAGTCAGTATCAGCGAGCTTGGATAACTCTGTGATTTCCTGATTAGTGATAGCAGAAGTGGTTCGCTCATCGTAGGATGTGATTAGACATTGTTAAAAGGCTTGCTCTTTGAAGATCTCGCTGTTGAGCAACTCAGCAGCAAAGCAAGAAGCTTTTGCAAATGCGAATTCAAAGGTCTCCCAAGAGCAAGGCATATTGCACACTTCCGTTGCAAAGGGTTCTTCTAATAGACCTAAGTCGAAGTGGTCATAACTGAGGGCTAGCGACACGAAGGTGGCATCGAGTGGTTTAATGCATTCCACCACGTCATCCCCGGTGTCGTCAGCGAGGTTGGCGGCCAGTGCTAAAAAGGACTTGCATTCATATGAGGACGTAAGGCCGATGGGTGGTCGAGGTTTGCTAGAACTAGAGGCCTTGACAATATAGAGTTGCGGTTGGGAGTTTTCTTGAGCCTGCAGTTGGGCTGTTTGAAATATGGGTGGATTAGGGTCAGCCACAATAGATGGACTGCTGCATTCAGGATTGCTTTGGGGAGTTGGATTGACTTGGTCGGATGATGCCTCCTGTGGCTGTTGCTTGGGCCGATAGGCCTTTGGGACTCTCTTGGGTCGAAGCGTAGATGAGTCGGATGGCTGGGGCTTTGGAGGGCACTGCGGTTTATGGTTTTGAGGTGTTATGGGACGTGGGCTGATCAAGCCTGAGGGTGGCGTATGAATAGTGCCTCTGGCCATGGGGGCCTTAGGGATCCACAGCCAGGTATTTTCCTCGTAGTAGCCTTGCACATGCAAGAGGGCTTTAGGGACCCATCTTTGCTTGATCACGTGGCGCTTCTTGTGATTACGTCTTGGCCTCCTAGGTTTAGAATTTTGGGTCTTATGAGGATAGGAGCATCGACTCCTAGGCGGTTGTTGCGGCTATTTAGGCACCTATTGAAGGCGAGGATGTTGGGCCTTAGCTTTGGCTACTGTGGGTTGCGGTTTATGGAAGTCGGGGAGTGGCGGCCGTGCACTACCCCCCTCCTTAGTCTTGCCTACGGATGTTTCTACCGGTGGCTTTGTGGACGATGATGGTGTTGCGCAGCCCTTGCTGAAAGCTGTGACAATGCACATGTTGCCTATTGCTAGGTGGATGCACTGCGACTCATAATCAACATTGCAGTGAGTCTACTTTTTGAAGGTTCGCCCCAGCAGTGACTCCGTGCTTGCATCTTTAGCACTTTGCAATACGTAAAAAAGCATTGGAGCAGTCTATGACTTGATAGAAATGGCGAATCTACACTTGCGAAGAAGCGCATATGAGTGGGTCCCATATAGGTTTAATTTGGCAGTTGTGGGTTGAAGTAGTGGTTTGCCAAGTTGGATCCAATGACTGTGGATTAAGACATTGAAGTCTGCTCCCTCGTCGATCAAGGCATTGAAAGCGCATGTTTGCTTGGCAGTGACCGTGATACAGAGCTAAGCGGGTTCTACGGCTTCCTCATCCTCTTGGTTGATTTCAGTGATTGTAGCTACTCGTACTTTGACCGGCAGTTCTAACAATGGTGGCTCATGCAAAGGATGCGTGGGAGGGTAGTACTTCTTGACACGACTGCCATTGAAGAAGCCTATTCCCTCACTGTCTAGTGTCTCATGCTCGACATTGCTGGTTCAGTTGATTGCACGAACCTTGAAGGGTCCGAGACCTCTGAATTTCATTTTTTGCTTATGCCCCTTAACTGAGTAAAGGAGCACTAAGTCACCCTGTTCAAACTCACGCTGCTTGAACTCTTGCGTCGGGATTTTACATAGATAAGTGCGTGGGTGGCTAGAAGATGAGTCTCTGATAGGCGTTCAAGCTCAACGAGGCGTTGCATCCATACCTTCTTCTCTTCCCATCGTTCTTGAAGTGCTATTCTCAGGCTACGAACGAAGAATTCTAATGGTAGAATTTCCTCAGTTCCATAGGTCAGCCTAAAGGGGGTTTGGCCGACAGCCATTTTATAAGCTGTGCAGTAGGTCCACAAAGCTGCCATCAGCTTGTTGTCCCAGTCACTAGGTGAGGCTGAGACTACTTTAGTCAGGACATTGACAAGAATCTTATTAGTTGATTCTGCCTGGGCATTCGCCTGGGGGTAGTATGGTGAGGATTTCTGATGGATAATGAGAAAGGTGGACATGAGGTGCGCTATCACTTCATTGATAAAGTGCGTGCCTTGGTCACATTGACTAGTTCTATGGGACAGCCGAATCGCAAGATCACTTGCTCCCATAAGAACTCGGCAGTCGTCCTAGCGTCGTTCTTACGTGTCGCTCTTGCCTCTACCCATTTTTTGAGGTAGTCCGTGGCCACAATGATATAATTGGCTTGTGAATATTGTGACGTAGGACTAATGGGTCCTATGAAGTTGATGCCCCATTTTTCGAATGGTTGTCGAGCAATAACTGGGGTCAACTCCATCTCATCCTTGTGAATCGGGACTTTTGTTCGTTGGCACTCATCACAATGCTTGATGAATCATGCTGCGTCACAGAAAAGCGTGGGCCACCACAGTTGAGACTGCAGCACCTTTCGTGCTGTCGTGTCCCCGCTAAAGTGTCCTTCCGCAATGCCGCTGTGTGCCTTTGAGAGTACATCGTGCATCTCATGCTCGAATACGCATCTACGTAGCAATCCATCTTGCCCCAGCCTATAGAGTTGGCCTGCAATCAGCTGATAGGGCTGGATCTTAAGGATTAATCGCCTAAGTTGGGCTTTTTCCATTGGTCGCTCAGGTAGTCCGTGCTCAAGGACTTGGACTGTCATCTGCCCAATATGGCATTAGATTAGCCTTGAATAACTCTCTCTTGCTAGACAGGTTAAATAGATGGGCATCGGGTAATTCATCAACGATACCTTGTCCAGCGGCTTCTCCCATGGGAATGCGTGACATGTGATCAGCCATGTAATGCTGTTTTCCCTTTTGTACTACCACGGAGAAATCGAACTCTAGAAGTAGAAGGATCCATCGAACTATGCATCCTGTAGCGCAAGGTTTGTTTACGAGATAGAGCAAGGCTTGATGGTCCACGAAGAAGGTAAAGGGTGTGGGCAAAAGATAATCTTGTAATTTCTTCATAGCGAACACCATGGCTAATCCCTCTCTTTCTGTTGTCAAGTAGTTCATTTCCATCTCAGTGAGTTGTCTGCTAGCAAAGCTCACTCAATAATCTAAGTTGTGTTCACTAGGTTGGCACAACAATGTCCCCATGGAAAACTTAGAAGCATTGATGTGCACGTGGAAGGTAATGGTCCAATCTGGGGCTTGTAGAATTGGTGTTGTTGTTAGAGCCTTTTTCAATTCTTTGTACGCTTGCTGGCATGCCTCGGTCCATTTGAAGACGATCAGTAGCTTGCATAATGGTCTGGCGATCAATGCATAGTTCAGTACAAACCGCCGATAGTACCCCATATGGCCTAAGAAACATTGAACTCCCTTGTAGTTAATTGGGGGTGGAAGGTCAACAATAACCCTGACCTTCGACAAGTCAGTGGCAATGTCGTTCTTTGACACCACGTGCCGTAAGATGCATCTATGCTTAACCCAAAATTGGCACTTTAAGGGGTTCAAGGAGAGACAATACAAGCGACACAGCTCAAAGACTGCGCGGAGTTTGTCTAAGTGTTCAATCCAGGTCGAGTGGACACAGAGATCGTCAACAAAGACTTCTAACTCCTTGCAAAGCATGTCCTTAAAGATGGTGCACATGAGACGTTGAAAAGTGGCAGGGGAATTGGTCAATCCAAAGGGCATGACTATGTATGCAAAGAAGCCCCACTCAGTGGCAAAGCCAGTCTTGTGTGTCCAGAGGATGCACTTGCACTTGGTTGTACCCTGAGAAGCCGTCCAAAAAACTGTAGGCTTCCTTGCTTGCCATCCTCTCAAGCATGTGCTTGGTGTACGGCAATGGATAGTTGTCCCTCTTCGTAGGAGTGTTTACCTTCTTGTAATTGAGGCACACTCGAATTTTTCCATTCTTATTCATCACAATGACTATGGGTGATACCCAGTCTGTGTGCTCAATTTTGTAAATGAATCGAGCTCTCATCAGCTTGTCAATTTCCTCTTTGACAGCATGAGCGTATTTTGGATTCATAGGGTACGGTTGCTGCTTGACCGGCGTTCCGTCTAGCATCATGGGTATGTTGTGAGTCACGACACTCGGATCTACCCCCTTAAGCTCCTCTAAGGACCAGGCAAACACGTCTATATACTCTCGCAAGAGAGAGATAAGACTCGTATCTTCTTCATCAGTCAAGTCATCGACAATGAATACTAGTCGGGGTGGTTTCCCTTCCTGGGCTAAGTCTACCTCCTTGGCTTTGGCTCGTCCCTCGATTGGTTCTCTCGTCTGCCCTTGACATTTGGCACCTAGTAGAACTACTATCCTATCCCCTTTTTTGAATTTCTTGAAGCGTTTAGGGAGGTCCTGTGGCTTTCATTGTTTTTATGTTTGTGTATCCCTGGGTTGCTTTGCCTTTTCTTGCCTTAACTGTCTGCGCCTTAGGTGGATGGGTAGGTCCCCCTTGGTACATCTGGTCTTGGGCGGCCTAGGGATCTATGGATCACTATCCGAACTAACTTGCGATTCAGATGGTGATTCAATCCTAAGTACTGATGTTTTTCGTGGCTGGGCTAGGCCTGCTTGCTCAAGGTCTATGGCTCCTACGTGTTCCAACCAAGCACGATCACATTCCATGCGCATGACTCCTTGCTCTACCCTAAAGGTCTGCCTTTTCTATGGCTTGGAGTGTGCTCGTATCTGCTCAATTTCTTGTCCTTCTGTGTCATATTCTATGGTATCTACTTCACCCTCGCTCTCATCATCACTGAAGGATTGGCAATCTTCCTACTCGTTGCTAGAATCTTTGTCATCCGACTGCTTGTCATCTCCTAGGGTTTGGTATGTCTCGTGTCGTTGGTCAGGAACTAGGGCCCAATTATATATGAGGTTTAAATCATGCACCCTGGTCCATTGCCACTTGGATTCCTCTAAGAGATCCTGGAGTGGTTTGATGTTTGCAGCTGGATTGCCAGCTAGCTTGTCCGTTAGGTATTCCAATATCCCCTGGAGTTCCCTTTTGTTGGATGGTACTTGGAAGGTGACAGGCTTAGGCTTTCCACGAAGGCTTCCTACCATCATGCAGACTGGTATAGAGAGTGCTTCATTAGACTTGCTGATCAATTTGATGGCTTGCTCATACGCCTCATGATCTGAGAATGGCAGGTCAATTGTAGCGAGAATGTGCATCCAATCCCACTCATCCTCTGGGCATGGGATATACTTGGTCAAGGGCCCATAAGACTTCTTGACCTGAGTGTTACCCTGCATAGCGGAGATGGCATCTAGGTTGACTGGTGAGGTCTTTCAAGTGTCCATCTCTATCCTTACAGCATCCGTTCTATTGCCAAGAAAGATCAAGCCGTTACCCCAATCTTCGATGACTCTAGCGTTGCGCATCCAGGGTCGGCCTAATAGGATATCGTAGTCCACTCCCTTCATGACTATAAAGTCAACAGAGAACTGGACACCTGCAATCTTCACTGGCCAATTCTTAAGTACCCCGAATGGCTTCACTCTCATACCATTTGATAACGTGACATTAAACCTAGCAGTTTCGACAGGCGGGTCTCCCCAAGTCTGAAGCACTGCGTGGCTAAGCACACTAACCCCAGCTCCCATGTCTACGATTCCCTTTCTTGTTGTGTTACCTAGGGCTAAAATTGGCAATACCACATGCATCTCAGAACCTTCGCAGAAGGCATTGACGTGCAAGGATTCAGGCATAGAGTGCAGCATCAAGCTCGTATTTGCATTTCTGTGTCATTGTCTTGAGGGTTTGCTGTGACCTGCTCTCGTGACCTTTTAACCCACTGCTTAAGATCTTGCCATAGGTTAGGATGTTGCCTAAGCAGATCTCCTAGGCAAAGTGTTACAGGGGTGGTCACTAGCGTGGTTAGGAAATCGTTGTGTGCTCGTCTCTCCCCTAACTTGGATTGTCCTGGCCAATGGCCGTGACTAATCTGTGGCCCTGTAGCATCATGGCTTGGTCTTAGCAGCACTTCTTGTGGTGCAGCTACGTCTCTTGACCTTGGTTGAGGAGGTGATATTGGCATGCTCACACTGGAGAGATCATCGATCTCGTCCTCTATGATGGGCTCAGCATCCTTGAGATTCTCTTGAGCCTCCTTTATCCATTTCTTCACTTTTTCTATGGCCTCTAACTATTGCTTCGGATGCGGGTATTCCCCTACCTTAGCGCTCCCTTTTCAGCCATCTTAGGGGCTAAAGTCTCTGCCTCTACGTCAGAGACCTTCTTTCCAGCAAGCAGAGTTGTAGAACTTGGGTCAAAACGGACTCCAATCCTTTGAGGGTACCGCATGTGAGTGGGATCATTACGCTTGGAGGGGAGTGCATTGCAAAAGGTCATCCAAGTGTCCATATTCATCAAACATAGCCTTCTCCTTCATAGAGACTCACTTTCGAATCCTAGCACAGATCTTGGTGGTCTGAATACCTTGTTCTGCCAAGTATTCGCTGTCTACATTGCTCCATGTAGTCGGATGCTGCTCTCTTTCCAGCAACCACCTGTTTCTTAGCCTTCCAGCGATACCTATGACTTCATCCACCACTTTAATGGGTAAAACTCTTCTTAAGTTCCTGGGGAAGCTAAAAGCGAAGTCATAGGATTGTCTATTCAGTTCGTGCTTCTTCCAGACGATGATGTCTGCTTGGAAGCGCGCAGGGCGCTCTTCTAGGGTGGTGGGAATTGGCACTACGGCCGCTATCACTGACCGAGCCCTCTGTCTAGCCCTGACCTCTTCAATAAGCTTCCTCTGCCTTTCTTCTTGAGCGGCTACTCTCTCTGCGGATGGGTCAGTGGGCAGCTAGTCTTCTGGTGGTGGCGAAGGGGGTGTGATTTCTGGCACACTAGTACTGGAACTAAGTGATTCAGTTTTGTGTGGGCTCTTTGCGCCCTCCTCATCTCTTTTGTGCTACTCCTCAATGGAGCGACGGGTGGCCAGTGCTATTTCTTCCTCTTCCTTTCTTTTCAACTCCTCTTTAGTCTTCTTCCTCTTCTCCTCTACCTTCTTTGATTCCATCTCAGCTAATCTTGCCTCCTCTTGCTCCTTCCTTTTTCTCTCCTGCTCATCCCTGAGCGACTCCCTCCAAGCCCTCTCCAGATCTTCTTTTTCTTTTTTCTTGCGCTCTTCTTCCCTCTTTCCATGCAGGGCTTTCATTCTTTGTTCTGTGTGCCTCTATGGGCTGCCCTGGGACTCTCCCTCTTTGTCTTTGTTAGTCTCTATTTCATCTGAAGACCTGTGCTGTTCTTCTGTGTGAGGTGGGGGTTGTGATGGTGACTCGTCACTTTCTTCTTCGTCTCCCTTCTTGTCTTCCTCTTCCCGTTCTTGCCCTAGTGCTTCTCGGATTATGACAGTAAGGATGCCTCCAAACCCTATGGTTGAGGCCTTGGAGGATGATGCCTTGCGTTTTGATCTGGACGATGGGGATTCTCCTCCAGTGGCTCTTCCTCCCATTGCTAGAGCCTTAGCTGAAGCCTCTATGGTTCTCCTCACAAACCCATTCAGGTTTACCTCATCCACTGATTGTGCCGCAATGCTGTCGAGCAGAGGCACGTTGATCCGGCTCATTATACTGTTGTATCTTTGGCTCGACAACAAAGTGTGCACCATTTTTTCTTGCAGTTGTGGATATCTGGGTTTGGGATGCCTGCCAAGCTAATCCCATCGTTGGTATGGACCTTCACCTTGTCCATTCCCAACATGGCGTAAACGTCCCTCTTCGGCTTTCTTTCCACTTTACTTGGCAGCCCCAGTGCCCTCTCCACTAATTCTGGGGTCAGCAATTTATACTTGCTGGGTGGCTTCATTCTCGCACATCGTGATGGTGCCTCTGTTTCTGTTAAAGGTGCGCAAAAAGTTGGCGCACTGGGTGCAGTCCACCCTGTGGCACTCTACTTCTAGGTATTTCTGCAAATGGCATTGGTCTATAATGCGGCGCACTGCCAGCTCTTCGATGGCCACATCTTCAAGGTTGAAGATGTGACGGACCTTCAACTGGCTAAAGGCTCTAGTCTCCACCGTGAACCCGTACTTCGCTTGCTCCTCCTCTGAGAAGGGGAGCTTGCCAGCCTTGTCCTGGCTTGCCATGATAGATGCCTACAAGTTCAACCATTTCCACTATTAGTGCTTTTTGACAAGTAACTTGCTGAAAGAAGAAAAGCGTAGAAGATTTTATTGATCTGAAATATTTTGAGTAGTATAGCCTTAACTTTTCTTTTCAGACTTTTACCATTACATTTTACCATTGCATTTCAACTTTTATAGACATTTCATACTTGGTTCAGTTTTTAAATTCCACCTTATCCCCCCCCTTTTGGAACGAGAAGAATCCGTCCTAGGATTGGAGGTTGAGAGGACAAGGGCATTCAGCATACAGAGCGTCGCTCTTTTTGCGCATGAGCCAAGCATAGAAGTTGGGGTTGTACTCTAGCTGAGCTTCATGGTCTAATTCGAGTGGACGGATACCCACCTGTGTGATGTATGTCAGAACATCGGTTAGGAGATCGCCAGAATCGACGCGACTAGTAATGTGGAATTCTTCCTCTGTTACGAGGCGGTCAAGGTAGGGATGCCCCTTGATGTGCTCTTCCATCAGTCGGCCACGAAGAGTGGTTAATACTCAATACGAGGTTGGTGCGTCGTAAGTGGGATCATACTGTGTTGTTTTGATTGCGCGGCACTGCTCAGTGTTGGTCATTATGCGGCATCCCTCAACTTCCCATTGCAGCCTAAGAGTGTACCAATGCTTCAAAAACATGGAGTTAGTATCAGTGAGCTTGGATAACTCTGTGATTTCCTGATCAGTGATAGCAGAAGTGGTTCATTGATTGTAGGATGTGATGAGACGTTGTTTAAAGGCTTGTCTTTGGAGATCTCGCTATTGAGAAACTCAGCAGCAGAGGGAGAAGCTTTTGCAAATGGGAATTCAAAGGTCTCCCAAGAGCAAGGCATATTGCGCACTTCCGTTGCAAAGGGTTCTTCTAACAGACCTAAGACCAAGTGGTCGTAGGTGAGGGCTAGCGACACGAAGGTAGCATCAAGTGGTTTAATGCATTCCACCATGTCATCCCCGGTGTCCTCAGCGAGGTCAGCGGCTAGTGCTAAAAAGGATTTTTGTTCATAGGAGGGCGCAAGGCCGACAGGTGATTGAGGTTTGACAGAACAAGAAATTTTGACAACGAAGATGGGCGGTTGGAAGGGTTCGTGAGTTTGTGGTTGGGCCGTTTGGATGTTGAATGGATTGGGAGCAACCATGACGGATGGGCTGCTGCATTTAGGTTGGAGTTGGGGAGGCGGATTGACTTTGGCGGGTGATGACTCGTGACGGAGCCTGCGGTTTGGGCCAGTAGACTTGTGGGACTCCCTTGGGTCTAGGCGTGAATGAGGCGGATGGTCGTGGTTCAGGAGAGCACTGTGGCTTGCGGTTTTGAGGGTTTATGGAATGCGGTTTGATCATGCTTGAGGGTGGTGTATGAATGGTGCCTTTGGGCGTGTGGGCCTTAGGGATCCACAGCCAGGTATTTCCCTCGTAGTAGCCTTGCACACGTAAGAGGGCTTTAGGGACCCATCTTTGCTTGATCATGCGGCACTTTCTGTCACTGCATCTTGGCCTCCCAGGGCTAGAGTTTTTGGTCCTACGAGGATAGAAGTGTCAATTCCTAGGCGGCGGTTGCGGCTGTTTGGGTTTCCATTGAAATCTAGGCTGTTGAGCCTGATGTTTTGCTACTGTGGGCTGTGATTCCTGAATTCTGGAAGGTGGCGGCTGTGCAATCCCCCTCCGTAGATTTGGTCATGGAGAATTCTATCGGTGGCTTTGCAGATGGTGATGAAGTCGCGCAGCCCTTGCTGAAAGCTGTGACAATGCGAAAGTTGTCTATTGCGAGGTGGATGCACTGCGACTCATAATCAAAATTGCAGCGAGTCTGCTTTTTGAAAGTGTGTCCTAGCAACGACTCCGTGCCTGCATCTTTAGCATTTGGCAATACGTAAAAAACCATTACGACAGTCTCAGACTCGATAGAAAAGGCTACTTTGCACTTGCCGCGAGTGCCTAGGAATGGGCCCCATATGGGCTTAATTTGGCAGTTGTGGGTTGAAGTAGTGGTTTGCCAAGTTGGATCCAATGACTATGGGTTAGGACATTGCAGTCTTCTCCCTCATCGATCAGAGCATTGAAAGCACAGGTTTGTTTTGCAGTGACCGTTATATGGAGGTATGCATGCTCTACAGCATCCTCATCCTCATCATCAATCTCCATGATTGTGGCCACTCGTGCTTTGACAAGTGGTTCTAACATCAGGGGCTCGTGCAAAGGATAGGTGGGAGGGTAGTACTTCTTGACATGACTGCCATTGAAGAAGCCTATTCCCTCACCATCTAAGGTATCGAGTTCGACATTGCCTGTGCGGCTGATCACACAAACCTTGAAGGGTCCAAGGCCTCGAAATTTCATTTTCTGTTAATGTCCCTTAATGGAGTAGAGGAGCACTAAGTTGCCCTGTTCAAAGTCGCGCTATTGACATGCTTGTCAAACCAACTCTTGCGACGGGCCTTCTCACATATATGTGCATGGGTGGCTAGAAGACGGGTCTCTGATAGGCGTTGGAGCTTGACCAGGCATTACATCCATGACTCCTTCCCTTCCCATCGTTCTTGAAGGGCTATTCTCAAGCTAGGAACAAAGAATTCTAAGGGTAGGATTGCTTCTGTTCTATAGCTGTCTTATAAGCTATGCGGTAAGCCCACAAAGCTGCCATAAGCTTGTTGTCCCAGTTGCTACGTGAGGCTAAGACTACTTTGGTCAGGACATTGATGAGAATCTTATTCCTGGATTGTGCCTGACCGTTTGCCTAAGGGTAGGATGGCGATGATTTGTGATGGATAATAAGAAAGGTGGACAGGAGATGCGCTATCACTTTGTTGATGAAGTGCGTGCCCTGGTCACTAACTAGTTCGATGGGCCAGCTGAATCGCGAGATCGCTTGCTCCCATAAGAACTTGGCAGTCCTCCTAGCGTTGTTCTTACGTGTGGCTCTTGCGTTTGCCCATTTCGTGAGGTAATCCGTGGCCACAATGATGTACTTGGCTTGTGAGTACTGCGTCGCAGGACTGATGGGTCCTATGAAGTTGATTCTCCATTTTTCGAAGGGTTGTCGAGCAATAATTGGGGTCAACTCCATTTGATCCTTGCGAATCGGGACTTTTGTCCGTTGGCACTCGTCACCATGCTTGACCAATCGTGTGGCATCGCGGAAAAGTGTGGGCCACCACAATTGAGATTGCAGCACCTTTTGTGCTGTTGTGTCTCTGCTAAAGTGTCCTCTCACAATGCCGCTATGTGACTCCGAGAGCACATCGTGCATCTCATGCTCACATACGCATCTATACAGCAATCCATCTTTCCCCAGCCTATAGAGTTGGCTTGCAATCAGCTGATAGGACTGGATCTTAAGGATTAATCGCCTCAGTCGGACTTTTTCTATTGGTTGCTCAGGCAGTCCGTGCTCAAGCACTTGGACTATGTCATCTACCCAATATGGCGTTAGATCAGCCTTGAATAACTCTCTCTCGCTAGACAGGTTAAATAGATGGGTATCGGGTAATTCATCAACGATACCTTGTCCAGCGGCTTCTCCCGTGGGGATGCGTGACATGTGATCAACTATGTAATGATGTTTTCCCTTTCGTCCTACCACAGAGAAATCGAACTCTAGAAGTAGAAGGATCCATCGAGCTATGCCTCCTGTAGCGCAAGGTTTGTTTACGAGATAGAGCAAGGCTTGATGGTCCACGAAGAAGGTAAAGGGTGTGGCCAAAAGATAATGCCCGAATTTCTTCACAGTGAACACCATGGCTAATCCCTCTCTTTCTGTTGTCGAGTAGTTCATTTCCATCTCAATGAGTTGTCTCCTTGCAAAGCTCACTGGATAATCTAAGTTGTGTTCGCCAGGTTGGCACAACACTGTCCCCATGGCAAACATAGAAGCATCGATGTGCACGTGGAAGGTAATGGTCTAATTTGGGGCTCATAGAATTGGTGCTATTGTTAGAGCCTTTTTCAATTCTTCGTACGATTGTTGGCATGCCTCGGTCCATTCGAAGACGATCAGTAGCTTGTATAATGGTCTGGCGATCAACACATAGTTCAGTACAAACCGCCGATAGTACCCCGTATGGCCTAAGAAGCATTGAACTCCCTTGTAGTTAATTGGGGGTGGAAGGTAAACAATAACCCTGACCTTCCAGAAGTCAGTGGCAATGCCGTTCTTCGACACCACGTGCCCTAAGATGCATCTGTGCTTAACCCAAAACTGGCACTTTAAGGGGTTCAAGGAAAGACGATACAGGCAATACCGCTCAAATACTGTGCGGAGTTTGTCTAAGTGTTCGATACAGGTCGAGTGGACACAGAGATTGTCAAAAAAGAATTCTAACTCCTTGCGAAGCATGTCCTTAAAGATGGTGCACATGAGACATTGGAAAGTGGCAGGGGCATTGGTTAACCTGAAGGGCATGACCATGTATACAAAGACGCCCCACTCAGTGGAAAAGGCGGTCTTGTGCCTGTCCATAGGATGCACTTGCACCTGGTTGTATCCTGAGAAGCCATCCAGAAAAATGTAGGCTTCCTTGCCTGCCACCCTCTCAAGCATGTGCTCGGTGTATGGCAATGGATAGTTGTCCCTCTTCGTAGCAGCATTCACCTTCTTTTAATTGACACACACTCGGATTTTTCATTCTTCTTCATCACAATGACTATGCTCAATTTCGTAAATGAATCCAACTCTCATAAGCTTGTCAATTTCCTCTTTGACAGCATGAGCGTGTTTTGGATTCATAGGATACGGTCGCTGCTTGACCGGCGTTGCGTCTAGTGTCATGGGTATGTTGTGAGTCATGACACTCGGATCTACCCCCTTAAGCTCCTCTAAGGACCAGGCAAACACGTCTATATACTCTCGCAAGAGAGCGACAAGACTCTTTTCTTCTTCATCAGTCAAGTCATCGGCAATGAATACTGGTCGGGGTGTTTCCCCTTCGTGGGCTAAGTCTACCTCCTTGTCTTTGGCTGGTCCCTTGATTGGTTCGCTCGTTTGCCCTTGACGTTTGGCACCTAGCAGAACTACTACCCTATCCCCTTTTTTGAATTTCGTGAAGCATTTAGAGAGGTCCTGCGGCTTTTGCTGTTCTTCTGTTTGTGTATCCCTGGGTTGCTTTGCCTTTTCCTGCCTCAACTGTTTATGCCTCAGGTGGACGTGTAGGTCCCCCTTGGTATGTCTGGTCATGGGCGGCCTAGGGATCTTTGAATCACTATCACAACTAACTTCCGATTCAGAGTCAAACCCTCCGTCTTCACTAGAAGAGGTGGTCTCCCCTGGTGGCCGCAGTTTAGATGGTGATTCAGTCCTAAGCACTGATGTCATTCCTCGCTGGGCTAGGCCTGCTTGCTCAAGGTCTATGGTTCCTACGTGTTCCAACCAAGCACGATCACATTCCATGTGTATGACTCCTCCCTCTACCCTAAAGGTCTGCCTTTTCTACGGCTTAATGTCTGCTCATATCTGCTCAATTTCTTGTCCTTAAGTGTCGTATTCTATGGTTTCTACTTCACCCTCGCTCGCATCATCACTGAAGGATTGGCAATCTTCCTATTCATCGCTAGAATCTTTGTCATCCGATTTCTCGTCGTCTGCTAGGGTTTGGTATGTCTCGTGTTGTTGGTCAAGAACTAGGGCCCAGTTATACATGAGGTTTAAATCATGCACCTTGGTCCATTGCCACTTGGATTCCTCTAAGAGATCCTGGAGTGGTTTGAAGTTTGTGGCTGGATTGCCAGCTAGCTTGTCCATTAGGTATTCCACTATCCCCTGGAGTTCCCTTTTTTTGGATGGTACTTGGAAGGTGATAGGCTTAGGCTTTCCACAGAGGCTTCCTACCATCATGCAGACTGGTATAGAGAGTGCTTCCTTAGGCTTGCCGATCGTTTTCATGGTTTGCTCATACACCTCATGATTTAAGAATAGCAGGTCGATTGTAGCAAAAATGTGCATCCAATCCCGCTCATCCTCTGGGCATGGGATATACTTGGTCAAGGGCCCATAAGACTTCTTGACCTGAGTGTTATCCTTGAGCATAGCAGAGATGGCGTCTAGGTCGACTGGTGAGGTCTTCCAAGTGTCCATCTCTATCTTTACGGCATCTGTTCTATTGCCAAGGAAGATCAAGCCGTTACCCCAATCTTCGATGACTCTAGCGTTGCACATCCAAGGTTGGCCTAATAGGATATCGTAGTCCACTCCCTTCATGACTATAAAGTCAACAAAAAACTGGACACCTGCGATCTTCACTGGCCAATTCTTAAGTACCCCGAATGGCTTCACTCTCATACCATTTGCTAACGTGACATTAAACGTAGCATTTTGACATGCAGGTTTCCCCAAGTCTGAAGCACTGTGTGGCTAAGCACACTAACCCCAGTTCCCGTGTCTATGATTCCCTTTCTTGTTGTGTCACCTAGAGCTAAAACCGTAAAGACCGCATGCATCTCGGAACCTTCCCAGAAGGCATTGACGTGCAAGTATTTAGGCATAGAGAGCAGCGTCAAGCTCGGTATTTGCGTTTCTGCGTCATTGTCTTGAGGGTTTGCCTTGACCTGCTCTCATGACCCTTCAACCCACTACTTAAGATCTTGCCATAGGTTAGGATGTTGCCTAAGCAGATCTCCCACGCTAAGTGTTACAGGGTAAGTCACTAGCGTGGTCAGGAGATCTCGTCTCTCCCTTAACTTGGATTGTCCTAGCCAATGGCCGTGACTGATCTGTGGCTTTGTAGCATCAAGGCTTGGTCTTAGTGGCACTGCTTGTGGTGCGGTTGCTTCTGCTGACTTAGGTTGAGGCGGTGATATTGGCGTGCTTACACAGGAGAGATCATCGATCTCATCCTCTATGATGGGCTCAGCATCCTTGAGATGCTCTTGAGCCTCCTTCACCCATTTCTTCACCTTTTCTATGGCCTCTAACTGTCGCTTCGGATGCGGGTATTGCCCTACCTTAGCGCTCCCCTTTTTGGCCGTCTTAGGGGCTGAAGTCTCTGCCTCTGCCTCTGCATTTGAAACCTTCTTTCGAGCAAGCATTTTCGTAGCACTCTCGGTTTTTAGTGCGACTTTAGCTTCCGATCTCTTCTTCTTACGCTTGCGGCTTTTCTTCCCTATTGAGGCTACGTCAAGATTGCTAGGTCCTGGTAGAGAGATGCCAACCTGCTTCGTTTGGGCTCGGGTCATGACCCGCAACGGGATAGGTGTGGCCTCCCCATTGAGATTTTCGACACCAAACAACCCCAATGGGACAGATGGTATGTTGGCTGAGCTAGAAGATGGCTTTCACTTTGGGCAATCTACAAAGAGATGGGTGATTCCGCACTCTGCACACCTTTGGTCAGCCTTGTCTCTGTTTTGCTGCTCTCTTTCAGGGCAGCGTGATGAGACATGACCAGGGTGACCACAAGTCCAACCGGATCTTACATCTGCCCTCCTAGGCCTCTTCCCCATCCTCTTCCTAACACCATCACTGGCATGGGTCGATAATCCATGAGGACCACATTGCCCTCATCGTCGTGCGAGACGTAAGGGTATATGTAGGTCTCTTCCTCATTCGGCTCCTCCACGTAGTGGATTGGAGCGTCACTCAGTGGATGGGTCACGTAAGGACCAGGTGGTCTAGGAATGCCTATAGGGTTTATGTCCATTCTAGGGATGGCTGGTTTCATATCGTTAGGTGTGGGAAGAGCCAATGGGGCTCCCCTTTCAAAGAATGGCAGCGGCCTGTTCACTAGGTAAGGCTGGCTGTAGGGTTGCGAGTATGGGAGTCTTCTTGGTAATCTACAATGCGCGACATCATGGCCAAACCTATTGTAGTTAGCACAAGGTCTTGACACTCGACCGGCAAGTGGTTTCTGCCACAGTACACACATTGGATGTGCGGGCCTGTTGGTTTTCTCAACATGTCTTGCAACTTGGCTAATTGCATCTTGACATCAACCAAGCCTTGGTCTGTCTCAGTGGCTTTCCCCTTATCTTGGGATGATGGGATTGATCGCTCACTAGAGACTGACACTCTCTCTGAGCTTCGCAAGTTGGTCTCCTCTAGATTCGAGCTCCTGGAGTTCCGCTCCTTCAGCTGATCATCCACTCTGATGGCTTCCTCAAACACTCTAGCTATCATGTCTCGCTGCAAGCTCGAATTGCCTGCCAAAGCCTTATATAACTCCTCGTTCCGAATGCCGCTGATGAACACAGTCGAAACCGCTCTTTCAATTGGTCACTCACCCATAGGGATTCTCTTGAAGAGGCTCCTCACATGGGCTAGGTAGTCGAGGATGTCCTGCTTCTCTTTCTGCTTGACATTCATCAAGCGTACTAGTAGATTATCGGAGTATCCAGGCTCGGCAAATCTCTTAATGAAGAAATCCTTGAGGCTATTGAAATTGGCATGCTTTGCAGCATCTAAGCTCGTATACCACGTCCTACCCTTGTCGCCTAGGCGAAGCGCGAACGCTTGCAAGCATTGAGTTTGGTCGTTGAGGCCATTGGCTTCGCAAACTTGCTCAAACTGCTCAACAAAGCTGTATGGGTTGTCATGAGGTTGGTACTTATCGAGTTGCTTGGCAACAATCGGTATTTTGGCCTGGCTCTTTGAGCCTTGGCTTGCCCCTAATCTTGCGAGTAGCGACGTCATTAGTGCGGTGGCACTCTGCTCTGCTGCTGTATTATCGAGCAGCCGCTTCATGAGAAGCTCGCTCAAAGTCAAGTATCCCTCTAGTGCTCTCTCATGGTCTGTTCGGTTTCTACCTGCTAAGTTTAGCACTAGCTGCACCTCATGTAGCTCCATGCTTTGCCTTTGGCTCCTAGCCTACTGATCCCTATTGTACTCGGCTATGTTCTGCAAGGCTTTGGGGGCTAGCCTTCTCTCCTCTTCTAGATCTGCAATGATTGTGTCTGATGTCCTGCCGTAGTGCTCGTACCAGGTGTGCGTATCGTAACTGCTCACCAGCTGCTGAATAGTATCTGGGAATACATTCAAATCGAGCTCCTCATTAGACCAATGGTTTGAGCTCTCTTCCGCCATGGTTGAGTTCTCGCGCTCCACTAAGCTGTCGATCAGGTTAAATAGACTTGACAGATCCACATCGTTGGCGCTCCTTGCTTGGTCCTACTCTCCGCTTTGATGGTTTGTCTATGTCTTGGTTCTCTCCTGTTGGTGGGTTCCTTGAGTGGTTTTATCTGAGTGAGTTCCTTGACTTATTGAATGCAATCCTCAATTTATGATCACTCAGTGTGTGTCGTTTCTCGTGCACTTGTGGTCAATCAGGCTTTCAGCTTTCTTATGTGTACTTCAAGTGCAGAATTCACTGTGAGTGCGGTAAACAATCTCTATATGCCTTACGTCCTCTTGTCTCATCTCGGGCCTGATAAGCTTCATCGCTCAAGTCCTGGCCGTTCTAGTGGATTCTAGGGTCTGCACTGCTTCTTACTGTTCACTCGGGGGTCGATCATAGGTCCTATGATTGGATTTCCATTCTCAATGCGTCAGGTCACTGGAAACTGCTCCACCATTGTCCCCCTGTCCCTTGGTCGTGACTCCTACATCAGGAACTGCCTACAAGGCGTTCGTTATGTTGTCCTGGAGCGGGTTGCGCTTCCGGTTGGTCGGGGGGATCAATTTTTGATGTTTTTCTTTTTTTTTTTGCCTAAGGGTGTGTCCGATTCTAAGAATTGGACGTCCGATTTACCAGTGGTCCGATTCTCAAAATTGGACCAGGTGGGTCCGATTTTGAGCTGTCCGATTCTCAGAATCGGATAGGGGTCAAGTGTCCGATTTTCGAAAATCAGACAAGTGGTCCAATTGAACCAGGTGGGTGGTCCGATTGCTGACGTGTCCTAATCCATGGGTTCGATTCTACGAATCGGACAGGGGTGGGTCTGATTGCCTCGATCGGACGAGGCGTCCGATCGGACAGGTGGTCCGATTTCAAAAATCGAACGGTTGGTCCGAGTGGTCCGATTTGACAGGATGGTCTGATCGGACAATTGTTCGAGTGTTTGATTCTCAGAATTAGACGTCCGACTCTGAGAATCGTACACTGGATCGGATGTCCGATCCCACTGACCCAAATGCACTTTCGAGCATGAAATCGCCAAAAATCTTAAGGTATTGATTATTACAAGCTACAAGATTCAACAGGAATGATTCTCGAGTGATGGGAAAGAGATCTATAAACCTGGGGATCGCCAATAGCAACGAAACTCCTCGCACTGATCGATCAAAATGGGTCACCCAAGCTCTCTCTCTCTCTCTCACTCTCAACTAGTTGCAAATGAGGATTTCCTTGCCCTCCAAGAACTTATACCCCTGCTGGACATTACCCGGATGTTACCGATCACTCTCCTTGAGATCCCTACACATTCAAATGAGCATTTCCTCAATTTTCCACTTGTTTTTCCCGATTTTCTCCTTGTTTTACAGCAGCAAACCCTATGTCTCTCGGGTGCGATTTCCTAATGTTAGCCTACTCTAAACGCAACAAGAACCGAAAGCAAAAAACTGAAATAATTTCTCCATGTTTTCCAATCATCAAACAACCAAAATATCCCAAAATACTTACTTGTTTTGAAGATAAAAAACACCCAGACTTCCTACCTATCTCAAGCTCCATTTTGGGGATGAATCCCCTACTTCGATGTTCGATATGAGGCGCGCAAGTGCTCAATCTTGAATCCGTTGGTCCCGGCAAACGGAACCAAAATGTGGGAGCCTTCGCTCAACCGCTAAGACCCACGGACCGCTTATTGCTTTAAGCGTTTCAAGCGAGCTCTAATGGCTATCTCTCACCTAGCCGACGCGCCGTCGATCCTACGAATGTAGTGAGCTTACCTTGATGCCGATGTGAGTAGCCTTCTCCCTCGCACACGTCGGTAGCTCCACAATTCTTGATGCTAGCTCAAGCATCCTCAAGCCTCCTCCATCCCCAAGATCCATCTTCCATAGCCGTGCACACGAGAAAAGAGAAGAGAAGAGAAGAGAAGAGAAGAAGAGAAGAGGAGATGGTGAAGAGCTTCACCCTCTTGATCCCTCACTCCCACACACTCACTCCCTCACACTCTCACACTCCCTCTCTCAAGAGCACACACAAGCAAGAAGAAGAGAAGAAGAGAAGAAGAAGAGAGCTCTTGTTAGCCACACACCAAAGAATGAGTTTCCATTCACTTTTTGAACTTTATATATACAAACCCTAAAATCCCATGGGCACCTATCCCCTTTTTTACATGACCGGCCATTGTGGCAAGGTCTCTTTTCCATTTCCTCTTCTAGCATTATGCCTTTAGCCTACACTCGTCTAATATTTTACAATTGGCACAAGAGGGAGCCTAGCACTCTTTTACAAGAGTTTTCCAAGTTTTTGAGGCACCTTTCATTTAAAATTGCGCTTTTTGTCCCGGCTTAGCTTTAGCAGTCGCCTTCATGTCTTTGCTCTTTTTCCGTGCTTTTTCTGCTTTTTCCTTCATTTTCCGCCATCTTGACTCGAGGTTAACACCAAGTTTAGTTCCTAAACTAGTATTGGAACTTCTAGGATACTATCTAGAATTTGAAGGGTAGTTGGCAGTTCATAAGAGCCTAAGGAGTTTATGACCAGAGCCCCTTGGTATCCTCACCTCATCCTGCCGACTAGAGTTCTCTATGACAAGACCTTTTGCGTCATGATTTGTCTATACTCACTAATGCAAAATGAGAAAGAAAAACCCTTAAAGTAGATTTTATTCATGCTAGCCATGGGAATGTCTAGTGCCATAAAGAACACTGCCTTAGTCAACGTTTTATGCTCATTGGAATATTGCCTTAGTCATGGCAATCTGTACCCGATCATCCATATTTCAGCCTGATGATTTTAGGAAAGATAAGTACCTAACTTACAATCATGAACATCATATTTCGATTGCATTATATATAAAATTTTAACAAATTATTTTCCAAGACAAATATTTTCTTTCCAAAATTAATAATATCAAGATAAAACTTAGTGTAAGTGGCAATACCTTCCAATAGTCTTCTCAGATTTCCCCTTGGGATCTAGTTTGGATTGAATCTAAACAAGAATTCTATTTTTGAGAATAACTCCCTTGGTGGAGTTTTCTCAATGGAGTTTTGTGGGTTCTTACTCGCGATTGAAAAAAGATTTTGGTTAGTTCTATTATGAAAAGTATTCTTTTGACAATTCCATCTCAAGGTCTTTTATATACTGAGAATTAGTATTTGTGTTTATCCATTAGAGGATTCGCTAGATCAATACAAATAAAAATATAAAGTCTTTTAGGGACACAATACCTTCCTTGTACTCTCCTTGGTACATCTTGTACAAACCCAAATTACCCCTTGGAATTTGTGATTAAGAATTTCTTTAAAATATTATATGCAGGAAATAAATAAAATCCTATTTTACGAATGTAACTTTTTATTGCTAATTCATGGGATGATGGCCTCCTAGCTGCCTTTGTAGTACCTGGGGATTCATGACAAGTACTTGGTTTATCGTTTTTGTAGCTTTGTTTGTAATCCCACTACTTGTCATTTCGTTGGTAGTGGTCATATGTGCAACATTATTGGCAACTTCTATCTCTACGACCTTCATAACTTTCTTCTTCGAGGCCATGGTCTTTAATCGTGAGATCGTAAGAGAGATTGGGGTTGTCACAATTGGATTGATGGAAATTTGATTGATGGGGGATGGCAATCACTCTGGGAATTTAGAAAATTTGAGAAGAGTCTTGATTCCACAAGAAAGTGAGGTAGAAGGGATAGAGAATTCAATTCCAAGAGCCTATGGAGTGTCCTCCTTATCTTTGTGACAAGAATTTGTTGTCCTTGCACTTCTCTTGCTCCACTCTCTCTTTCTCTATACTCTTGAGAAGAGCCTCTCCTCTCTTGCTCAGGCCGCCTTCCAATGGCTCCTCATGCCTTGTCTTTATGGTTAAATTGAAGAACAAGGATTGTGGCCAAGAAGGGGAGCTCTGTCTGGAGGGTATCTTGGGAAATTAGCAATCTAGAAGCTTTTAAGATGCAATCTGATGTTGGCAATTTGTGTTTGAGGTCCAGAGAGGCTGCCACAGATGGTATGACTGATTCACTTAGCTCTTGGATGATCTTGCTTCAATCTAAGCCTCTCGTCAAACTTAGAGGAGGGGGAGATTGTTGGAGTTTTTTGCTGTGATTGAGGAGAATTCAAGCTTTTTCTCGTGCATTTAGGATCTCCAAATTTAGGAAAATTTGTTCACCATTTTTTTTGTTAAGAGAAAGGGGAGAGGGAGCAACGGCCTATTCGTCGTCATCTTCCTCTTAATCTTCTTCTTTTTTTTCAAATAGCTTTGCCAAATGGGTTTGATCAATTATGACTTATGGCTCATGAATTGGGTTCATGTGGTGACTTCCGTGAAGGATGGCTATAGTCCCTATCAACCTCGGAAAGTGTCAGGTTAGGAACTCTAGATAATTTTTGTTTGAGGTTTCCTCTATTTAATTGTCTAAAATTCTTCAAATCTAATTGCGAGAAATCGGGAAGATTGAAAATAAAGTTGGAATAGCACATTATCTTCCCCTTAGAGGAATCTATATGTCCTCATCTCGAATGAAATTGGGGATATTGGTTAAATAGTGATTTTTGGTCAACCTAAGTGGCATCCTCTTCAGGGTGGCTTTTCCATTGGATGAGATACTCTCTAAGGGTTTTTCTTCTTAGAGTCTTCTCCCACGTTTCAAGTATCTTTTCTTGTTGAAGTTCGAGGACTCCTTTACTTGGTATCACAATTTGTTGGTCGTTAAGTACATGGTTTGGGTTAGGAACATATGCTTTCAATAGACTGACATGAAATACATTATTTACTTTCAACTTATTAGGGAGTTGCATTTTGTCGGCATTTGGTCATAGACACTTTAGCACCTTATATAGCCATAATACATGGGACTTAGCTTCTTGAATTTTCCCAAAGATAATGAAATTTTATTTGGACAAACTTGTATGAAAACCATGTCACCTTCTTTGAAAATGTGTTCTTGCCTTTGTTGATTGGCATATGCCTTCTATTGATCCTTGGCAGCTTGAATATCTTACCTTATAGTATTTACTTGTGCTGATCCATTTCTTCTAGCATTTGCCTAGTTGCTTCTACCCATAGGGTAGGATCGAAAAAATTTAATGGTGTAAGACAATCTTGCCTATATAGTGCCTAAAAAGGAGTCATTTGAATACTTTGATGGTATGATGCATTGTAGGCGAATTCAACTAAGGGTAGGTATTGGATCCACCGTTTGGGCTCGCTATTAAAATAAGCTCTCAGTATGTCTTCAATAACTTAGTTGAATTGCTCTGTTTGACCATCGGTTTGGGGATGGTAGGCAGTACTGAAGCAGAGCTAGGTTCTTAGAGCTTCGAACAAACTCTTCCAAAAGTTTAATGTGAAGAGAGAATCACAGTCATTGATGATTGTTTGAGGGGGTAATCCATGTAACTTGAAAATTTCCTTAATGAAAAGCCTGACAATATTAGAAGCCTTGTAATTGGTTTTTATAGGAATAAGATGTGTAACTTTTGTTAGCATATCAATGACTACCATGATGGAGTTATATCCTCCTTGTACTGGGGGTAATCCAACTATGAAGTCCATGCTGATATACTCCCATTTCATTTGAGGGATGTCAAGTGGCTAGAGCTTTCGTGGCGACTTGACACGTTGGTAGTTTAGGCATTCGGTGACATACTTGAGTACATCACCCTTGACTTTTTCCCAATATAATCTTCTTTTGACTGTATTAAGAGTCTTAGCATAACCAGGATCTTGTCATGAAATAGGCAGGCTCCTCATTTATTGAAAAATCTTGATACTTAGTCTTGAGTTTTGGATTTGAATCCTTGAGGAAAATTTCTCTTAACAATCTCTAATAGCTTGGATCCTTCACTGCCTCTTCTTTAACCATTTCTATGAGAGGGTTATTGGGCAGTGAAATCATTGTAGCAAGAGTTCCAACCCTAAAGGGTTCCTCTAGGATTAGGGCATTAAGAAATTATTTACGACTTAGAGCATCCACAATCATGTTCTCCTTGCCTGGTCTATATTTGATTTCAAAGTAAAATTTTTGCAAGGTCTCAATTAATCAACGTTGTCTCATATTGAGATCTGGTTGAGTAAAAATCCACTTTAGGCTTTTATGATCAGTGATTAGAGAAAGCCTATTACCAAGGAAGTAATGTCTCCATAGTTTAAAGGCATGAATTACAGCAAGTAATTCTAGATCAAGTGTGGCATAGTTTCTCTCCTAGATATTTAATTTTCTCGAAACATAGGCTACTGGATGTCCTTCTTGCATAAGCACATGCAATCCAAAGTAAGAGAGCTTTCGTCAGGTATGACTTCGAATTCTTTGCTTACGTTAGGTAGCCTTAAGATAGGGGCAGTTACCGCAAAGCTAGATTGTTCGGTGGATGCCCATATAGTGGAGACGTGCTTTTTGAGAAGATCGGTAAGAGGTGTAGCAATTGAGGCATAGTCTTTAATGAAGACTCAATACCGACCCGTTAGCCCTAGAAAGCATCGTACTTCCTTGACCGTTGTTGGGGGTGGCCAATCTTGTACATCTTGGACCTCGGTAGGATCCAGTGAAATGCCATTTGGCAATACTATGAATCCTAAATATTCAATCAACTTTTTAAAGAAGGCACATTTCTTCTTTTTAGCATATCGTTTGTGGGCTCTCATTGCTTCAATAACTATTCATAGCTGTGGTCCATGGTCTTCTTCATTCTTGGAATATGTTAAGATATCATCAAAGAAGAAGAGGATGAAGTCATCAAGGTAGGGTTGAAAAATATCTTGCATCAACCTGTTGAAGGTGGCAGGAGCATTCGTTAATCCAAATGATATCACAATAAACTCATAACGACCGTATCTTGTGTCAAAAGCAGTTTTATGGAGATCTTCCTCCCTATTTCTTATTTGATAATAGCCTAATTTGAGATCGATCTTTGGAAAATCCTTTGCTACTTGGAGTCAGTTAAGCAACTCATCTATCTTGGGGATTAGTTTTTTTTTAAATTGTCACCTAGTTTAATCCACAGTAATTGATACAAAGGCGGAGTGTTCCATCTTTCTTTTTCTGAAATAGTACCAGGGCTTCTCATGGTGAATTACTTGGCCGGATGTATCCTTGGTCTAATAGCTGCTTGAGTTGTTCTTTTAGCTCAATGGCTTTATGAATTGACATTCGATAGGATTGTTTGTTGGATGGGGCAACACTTGGAATAAGTTGAATTTCGTGATCTAATTTCCTTGTTGGTGGAAGCTCTGCCAAGTTTTTTGAAAAAACATCAGCATATTCTTTAAATTAGCCAACATGGTTGATCCTTGGCTTAACTATCCTATTTGGCCTTGTTGAGTTTAATTAGATAGATGGTGTTATGAGAGCGATGATCAAGAACAAGTCTTACTCAAAATCTGATAACGAGACATTAAGGAGTGCTGGTTGGGGAAATTGACTTTGCCGAATGCACAACACAACACAAAAAATATAAATATTTTGACAAATACCACATGAACCACATATGAAAAATAAAACAACAAACAATGCCTCCGTAGCTCAAAACCACTTAAAACCCAAATGCGGGTCGAGCATCATTCCAATACAAATTTCAAAAACACCAACAATTCAAAGAAAAAACCAAGTGAAATATATTCTCATACCTTGACAACCTTGAGTCGAGACTTGGCAACATCCAAACTCTTTTGACTTCACAAGTTAGCATGTCAAGAGTTTGCTCTTGCATGCGACCCTCCTCTCACCTCTCTCATAAGATACAAGATCAATACATTGGGAAGGGTCCCTAACTCTTCCTTCTCATCTCCTTATATAGTTTTTTTTCAATAAGCTTTAAAAATAAAAAATCCTTAAAGCTTTTTAACACATATAGCTTTTAAGGCTATTGATTAAGCCTCCTCTCCTTTTTGAAAACACAATAACTTGCTGCTCGCCATCAATCTATCATCCTGGATCTGTTGCAGTCAAAAGTCAACATTTCAGAATACCTATTTTAGAAATCATCAATGAAAAGTCACCTAGATTTGACCATAATTGTCGTCATTTTGCCCGTCAACTCTGTGTCATGTACGTTGATCCCTATTACAATCAACATAAACCATCCTCTCTCTTCCTTTTCGTATTGAACAATTTAGAGATACCATGCATTTTAATTGTTTTCCATTCTTCTTGTTCTGCGTATGCAAACTTGCTTAGCTCATGAGCATTCTGTTGACTATAGCTGATATATCTAGACTTGTAGTGATAGCCTCACCTCTCACCTCTCAGTAAGAAAATATATCATACTCGGCTCCACCCATCCAAAATCTCACCATATCTCTGGAAATGATGGTCCTCAAGATGTTGACTAGATAAGAACAACCCATCTCACAATTGGCGGCATCCTTCTTCAACATGGTATCAGAGCATACTGCCAACCCCTTAGTACGCTTCCATGGCCGTTATTCCCCTTGGAGTCTGTGTAGATTCCTTGGCCTTCTCCTCTTTTTCCTCCAGGTGGTTGTTTTCCTTCTCTTCTTTGACCCCCTGCTCTGAATCTGAGGCACCGGTTTACCCCCTGCTCTGTAGTCTGACGCACCGGTTCATCGCAGTCTGCATTCTCATGAGTAGGTCAGAGCTGTGCTTCTTTGCGAAGTGGTTGGCTGTAAATTCTTGGCGACCTTTCTCGATGGCATGGCGCTCTGTAGGTGAGCCAACATCAGGATCAAATTCCCATGTCTGTCGTCCGACATGATCATTGAGCGTGTGAAGCCAAGGGCCGGAGCTATCGGAAATCTTCAAGCGCCACATCGAGAAGGCTGAATTAATGCCTGATTAGCTTGCAGCTTCGATTTTGGCTGACTGTGCTAGAGTTGAGGCTTTGCCTTATCTACGTCTGTCTTTCTACGAGTAGAGGATTTCTCTGTTTTTTTTTTTAAATCCCTTTCTGCTGGAATAGGGGAGAGACAGATAGACATGGCGATCAAAGGCTCATCGCCAGACCCATCGCCTCTGTTGCAGACAAGGGTTATGCAGGCGGTAGAGGAGGGGGTTGGTTTTGCGTATATGTACTAGGAGGATGAGGCGGTCTACCAGGACCGGCGTTTTGATACAGAGAAGAAGCCATTACTGTTCAATTTGATGCTTCAGAAGAAGCAAAATTTTGGTAAATCTCTTCGCATGCTTATGTAAGCTGCACCAACAATCCAAAAACTATGCGGAGTGCCAAAACACTATCATATACTTCCGTTCCATCTACGGTCATGAAAGCTGTCTGCTGAGAGAGGACCTGACTCTGCTCTGACAAAGATGAAACCACGGTCATGAAAGCTGTCTGCTGAGAGAGGACCTGACTCTGCTTTGACAAAGATGAAACCAGTGACGTGAGAGAGGCAAGCTGCTTTTCTTTCGAGCCCGTGCTTTTCTTTCGAGCCCACCTGGGGTCTGAGTAGTAGTTACAGGACAGGCAAAAACTCACGAGCGGTGTTGCTTGGGACTCCTCCCCCTCCGTCTTCATGGCCTCCAGCCCCTTTGTCAGTAAGTCCCTCCCTCAGGCACATGAAGTGGCACAGAAGGCACAGGCTCCGCAGCCTCCCCATCCTAGGGTCTATCAAGCCTCCCAAGGGCAAAGGGAGAAATCTTCTCTCGGAATCTAACTGGAGCAACCTTCGGAATCTCCGTCTAGCTCCACCCGAAGGCAAAGGGCGATTCTGAGTGATCTCGGACCTTGGTTGTGAGGTGTTCAAACTGCATGGGACCAAGAAATTCCTCGTTGCTGAGATTGTGCCCAAGCGCAAGGCCTCTGCTGAGCCTGTTGTTACGTAGTTCTCCTATTATTGAGAGGTAGGGTAGACAGTTGTTTATGGGAGGGTTTGTTGTTGTGGCATATTTTCAGATATCTTCCTTCGCGGTAGACCATCACAATATAGGCTATGGTTGCTGTGCCATGCCTTGCCTTTGATGTGGGACAAGCACATAGCTGGGGAAAGGATATCTTCTTGTTTGTTATGGCAAGACCAAAGATGCAATGCAGCGAATCAGATTGCAACTTGTGGAGATAATACCATCTCTGTCTCCCAGTGAAACTAAGAAGATTGTTAATGATGTTGAACGTGAGGTCCTTGATAATTCTGAGGCAGCCTTAGGAGGTCCTTGATAATTCTGAGGCAGCCTCAGGTCAAAGCTCCTCAAACTGTCAAACATCAAGTCGAAAACAACAATAGGGGTGTTACAACCTCAGCAGCATCTGCTGTTTCAAGATCCTCAAAATCATCATTACGCACCACACTCCATTTCAAACTTGGAGAACTTGTTTTTTGCATCAATTGAAGGACTTCTTCGAGTTGGTGTCCAAACCCGCATGGCTGGGGCAACAAGCTTGTAAATGAGTTGGTTACCTCTGAAGAAAAGGAAAGGTGGACCATTGGGGCTCAAGAATCTTGGAAACACTTGCTACCTCAATAGTGTCCTGCAATGCCTTGTTGATATTGCGATGCTTCGTCATGATCATCCTCGTTCGTTATTCCATTGATGAGCGTCTATATTCTAGCTGATGATACATTGTTCTGTTTATATTCTTCCTAGCTGATGAGCGTCTATATTCCAGCTGATGATACATTGTTTCGTTTATATTCTTTCCAGCTGTGATGAGCGTCTATATTCCAGCTGATGACAAATTGTTTTATTTATATTCTGTTCATGGGGTCCCACATGTGTTATGTTGTCTATAGAGCGGCGTCGCGAACCGTCTCTATAGACCTTGTTTTGTTCTAATGTCACTATAACGTTTTTCTTTAAGTTTTGATGTGACAGATATACTGCTTACATCCCAAGTTCAGTTGAACGAATTTCTTGGAGATTTTATCTTTTGCAATGATGTTGCTTATCCTTATTTTACATGTTGTATATTTAGGAGTGATAAAGCTCTTTTGACGCCTCTAAATAGGCTATTGTAATTCAGGAGTGATGTAGCTCCTTCTCCATTGATCTTGTAATTCACGAGTGATGTGGCTCCTTTGATGCCTATGAATAGGCTCTTGTAAGTTCAACTTTGTAATTTTATATTTTGAATATTAATATAACGGTAGGCCTATATAGAGCTGTGGGTTTTTCCCTTGAGCCCCCAAGGGTTTTTTCAGCCATAGTAAGGGACCTTTATTTGAGTGGGGGTGTTAGCTATATATAGTCTATCTATATATAGTGCCGTCTATATATATGTTAGCTATATATAGTCTCTCTATATATAGCGCCGTCTATATATAGCACCCCAGGTCCCCTCTATATATTCCTATCATGTGTGCTTAGTTGACACACTTCTGGGGTTCCACTTCCGGTGTCTCATATCTCTCTTTAGCTCTCTCTTCCTCCGTTCCTGGTCTCCCTCGCGCACTGTTCAACACTTCACAACCCTCTAACTCACCCAACCACCTTACACACTCATCCATAGGTTCCTAACTTTGTGAGGAATATCCCAAATATTGTGTGTGCAAGAAATGTGCCTGCTCAATGATAGGTGCTCTCTCAAGTACGCGTGCAACTAGGATTTACTGCATATAGCTACATCGGGCCTCATGCCGTGCTAGTGCTCAATGATGATGCAAAACATGCATAATCCAAACTCGTGGCATGGACGTTTTGGGAAATTATGCAATTTTTATGAGCAATTTTCTCTCCAACCATATTCAAAAAAGATGTTTACTTGCTAAATCTACCTTATTAATTTAGGAAGAGCTAGAATTACATACTACTTGGCCTTCTAATAATGATCAGGGTTTACACTCAAAAGAGAGTTTTAATTTTAATTTTTAAAAAATCAAATGGATAATATATTTCCACTATTCCTAATTATTAAGAAGACAAAAAGGTATGTCAATCGGAAGGAGATACATTATTCGATAGTTTGGGAACTCATATTATTCTTGAGATCACGATTAAATACAATAATGTTTAGCAAACCAATTAGAGATTTCTTGCATGGAATAAAATATGATTGCTTACTAAATCTATTGATAATAACACCATATTAGAGAATTTGGGAATCTCCCAAGTCCCACTTTCAAATAAGGGGTAAATATTTGGCCATGTGGTTAAGTCTTAACCCATACTTCAAAGTGAGACTTGGAAAGACAACCTATATCATTTAGGAAAATCATGTAATCCATCTTTCTTGTAGTTGTAGTAACTGGAGCATCCTACAACCATGACTCGATCAGTTGATATAACCTTGTAACCTCCTCATAGATGTACCGCTTGTCCTCTAGTGAACATATTTGAGTTTACTTTGGCCTCATAGAAGAGATAAATCTTGCCAACCTTAGGGGTTTCCATCCACCTTAGTCTCTTTAAATTATTATGGAGGTAAGCAAGACGGTTTGCGTCAATGTAATAATACCATCCGCTTAACATCCATCGTCTTTCGTAATACAAGGGTGAAGGATTGTATATCTGATCTAATATTCGCATCATCTGGTTTCTCCAGTTGAAACTAGAGGAGTGTATTGCTAACATAAACATAACTTGGAAAATCAAGAATTGTTCCCAAGTTTTGTCTTTCTGCCAGAAATCAAGAACATATATTAACAAGAGAAGATGTTCACCACTTAAGGAAAAGATATTTTATGTTGTAATTATAACTAGTTTTATTTACTTGTGTTATGTCCTATATCAACGTGTGCTTTGGTACCAATTGTAATGTGCTTGCTCAAGCTGCGTCCTTGGTGGTATGTTCTTAGTAGCCCATCAAGAGATGTCCTAGAAAACATCGTCCGGGATTTTAATGAAAAACCCTCAGAGTTTGCTAACTAGGCTCACTTGAGTCTATCCTGCATTAGAAGTTCTCGCCGTTCCCACGAGGATCGACCTGAGTCTCTTTGGTCGAATCAACTACTAACGATTGATTAGTGTTAGTGGTTCAAGTTTCCATCCCTTATAAAAATTATTGACTGAAACGGACTTATGTTGTGCTAGATTCAAAGAGTATGGGAGATGAAGGGGAGTGTGGCACTTTGATCCCTTCTGCCCATGGTTCTAAAGTGATACAATTCAGGCTTTCTGATCTCTAATGGTCCATCAAAAACATTATTTGTATTCCTTCTTAGAAAAGCTCTCTGCTTACCGAGACCACCCAACCATATGTTTGGATTCGTTGGGGGGTCCATCCTCTTGCTTCTCTCTCGAGAGTATTTTTAGTTTCCTAATTACCTACCACCTTGGATTCAACATATAAAAACAGCTTCTTTGAGTTATCTCCCGATATAAATTCGTTACATGCCTTTAATTCACGACACAAAAAGAGAGTAAAGCGATCTGTTTTCAATAGTTCTTTTAATAAAAATAACTTTTTTCAATGTTTCATGTTCTAACTAGAATGATGCCAACCTAAAGGTATTATTCTTTCCAAGTTTAGTTCCTAAACTATTATTGGAACTTCTACTATGTGGAATTGGAAGGGTAGTTTTGGCAGTTTGTAAGAGCCTAAGGAGTTTATGACCAGAGCCCCCTAGTACCCTCACCTCCTCCTATCAATTAGAGTTCCCTACGATAAGACCTTTCGCGTCATGATTGATCTATACTCACTAACGCCCATGAAACAAAAAAGAAAACCCCTTGGAGTATGTTTTACTTACGCTGGCCTTGGGGAGGTCTAGCACCATCAAGAACACTGCCTTAGTCTCGGCATTCTGTGCTCATCAGAATATTGCCTCAATCTCGATGATCTGCTACCTGATCATCCATTTTTTAGTATGATGATTTTAGGAAAGATTAGTATCTAACTTACAATCACGAACATCTTATTTTGAATGCATTATACATAAACTTTTAATAAATTTATTTTCAAGACAAATCTTATCTTTCCAAAGATAATAATATCAAGGAAAATAGTCTTCCAATAGTCTTCTTGGATTTCCCCTTCCTCGGGATCTAGTTTGGGTTGTCTAAATAAGAATTCTATTTTTGAGAATAACTCCCTTGGTGGACTTTTCTCAATGGATTTTCGTAGGTCCTTTCCCACGATTAAAAAAAGATATTGGTTAGTTTTATTACGAAAATTATTCTTTTGACAATTCCATCTCAAGGTCTTTTATATACTGAGAGAATTAATGTCTGTGTTGATCCATCAGAGGTATCGTTAGATCAATATAAATCAAAATATTAAGTATTTTAGGGACACAATGTCTTCCTTGAACTCTCCTTGGTACATCTTGTAGAAACCCAAATTACACCTTGGAATTTACAGTTAGGAATTTCTTTAAAAGATTATATGCAAGAAATAAATAAAATCCTATTTTACGAATGCAGCTTTTTGTTGCCAATTCATGGGATGATGGCTTGCGAGCTATCTTTATAGTATATGGGGATCCATGATGAGTGCTTGGTTGATGGTTTTTGCAACTTCGTTTGTAATCCTAGTACTCGTCATTCTATTTTGTAGTGGTCATATCCGCAACGTTATTGGCAACTTTTGCCTCTATGACCTTCATAACTTTCTTATTTGAGGCCATGATCTTTAATCGGGAGATTGTAAGAGAGCTTGGGGTTGTCACAATTGGATTTATGAGGGATAAAGATCACCAAAAATTTAGAAGAATCGAGAAGAGTATTGATTCCACAAGGAAGTGGGGTAGAAGGGATAGAGAATTCGATTCCAAGAGCCTAGGGAGTATCATCCTTGTCTTTATGATGAGAATTCTCGTGCTTGCACTTCTCTTGCCCCACTTCCTCTTGCTCTATACTCTTGAGAAGAGCCTCTCCACTCTTGCTCAAGTTGCCTTCCAACAACTCCTCATGCCTTGTATTTATAGTTAAATTGAAGAATAAGGGTTGTGGCCAAGAAGAGGAGCTCTTTTTCTGGAGAATATCTTGGCAAATCAACAATGTGGAAGCTTTCAAGATGTAATCTCACGCTGGTGATTTGATCTTTGAGGTCCAGAGAAGCTACCAAAGATGGCATGACTGATTTGCGTGGCTCTCAAATGATCTTGCTTCAATCTAAGCCTCTTGTCGCATTGAGAAGAGGGGGAGATTATTGGAGTTTCGTGCTATTATTGAGAAGAAGAATTCAGGCTTTTTCTCATGCATTCATGATCTCCAAATTTAGGAAAATTTGTGCGCCATTTTTTTTGTGAAAAGAAAGGGAGGAGCAGCGGCCTATTTGTGGTCATCTTCCTCTTTTTTTTCATAAAGCTCTAAGCCTTAAAGATTAAAACTTTTAAACTTCCCTTGCTTTGCCAAGTGGATTTGGTCAATTATGACTTAGGGCTCATGACTTGCGTTCCTGTGGTGACTTCTGTGAAGGATGGCTGCAGTCCTTATCAACTTGGGTCAGGTTACGAACTTTAGACTATTTTTGTTCTAGACTTCCTCTATTTAATGGTCTACAATTCTTCAAATCTAATTGTGAGAAGTCGGGAAGATTGAAAATAAAGTCGGAATATCATAATTAGTTTCTTGGTTGCAAGTGGCTTAGTTGCATTACCTACCTTGTTTTTTGAAGCTAGTTTCTTGGATAAACCTTGACTCTATTGCAAAAATAAGATGAAAGATATAAAGAAGAATAGAAATATATTTCTATAATGCTTAGAAACTTGAAACTTACTCGCAATTATTGATTTATTTTTAAGCATGAACTTAAAGAAATATCCATGAATTTGCAATTACCCTCCATCCACAAGGTGTCAGGCTGGCAAGGGACTTACAGGCTGTAGACAAATATATTTTTATCCCTTTTTAGCACTAGAAGTTTGTCCTCAAGGGGAAACAAATTCTTTTTAGCACTAGAAATGTCTCCTAAAGGGAAAAAAAAAATCTTTTAAAAAACTTGTTCAATATGCTTGTGATACTCATTAGAATTTCACTTTGAACACACCACTAGTATAAGAAAATTCAATTCATATTTAGAGTCTAACAATCTAATGGAAACCATTGAGAGAATTCATAAGGCAAAATTTCCTAAGTTTGAGGTCTGAAATTGACATGCTCCAGTGTAAACTACACATTAAAATATATCTAAGCATAATATCAAAGCAATAAGTAAAACTAATCTCTGCATAAGAATTAAGTGGACAAGAATATATCCCTCATGATAGGAAATGATAACAAATTGGAGTTCACCAGGATTAATCTCTTACAAAAAGAAATAAATTGAGTTTGAATTTGCCTTTGCATAGATAAAGAGATAAACAATATAAACATTGTTGATCTTATCAACTTGAGATTGTGAGCATTAGACACCTGGACACAATTGCATCAAACATGTGATTAGGAAAGAGATTGCAAAGAAGAGGAAATTGATGACCTAGACATAATGACATGTAAGGGAGAATTCCAAAGTTCACTTGTAGTCTATGTGTGCGATGTTGGCTCTATGTATGTTCCATGTATAGAAATTATTTTTTACGATTATTATGCATTTGGGACCATACAACACAAATTCATCAAACTTGGCCAAAATGGTGACATACAAAAGGAAATTTTGAATTTATCTAATTGTGAGTGTGTGCATCCTGAGGTTCGTCACAATCAACTACTATTTTATGTCTTTACAAGTAATTCACATCAAACAAATGACAATTATAAAGAGGAGAAACTTGATGACTCAGACTCAATGATCATGACAAGGAATTCCAAACTTGACTTATAGTCTTTGTGCTTGCCATTGGGTCCAAGTATGTTCCATGTCCAATAGATAATGCAAACCCAATGACACGCAAGGGGGCATTTCAAATCTCTCATTATGATTGTGTGCAATATGGGGTCTGATTCCATAAAAGCCATCATTTTTTCTCTTTTCCTCCCTCATAAGCATGTAAGTATGCATTAAAGACTTTTTTGACTCCTTCCCTTTCTTCTTCTCCAAGTCAAGTATCATTCATCAACTAAGCATATTTTAACAAAGGTTGCCATTCTTTTCCATGTTATTATTCACCATACCTATAGCCACTAAGCTTACATCCATTGGATCATGCATTGAAAAATATAACTTTTAAGTATTATTCATTTTGTCTTTTTTTTTTAAATTACAAAGGTTTATTTTATGCATTTTTTATGGATGTTATTTACTTTTCTAATTTTTAAATTTCCCACTAACTTTAAAAATCGTGCCACCATCCATGAAGAGGGAGGAGACAAGTGTAAAGGAGAATGAAGGAACTCGCGAAGGACAAGAAAAAGTAGGGAAGTATGAAGGAATTCTTCTTCGAGATTTGAGGAAAGTGCATTATCTCTCTCTCTCTCTCTCTTTGTTTTTCTCTTTTCTTTACTTCTCTCTTTTTTTGGTTGATGAAGAGATTTATAGAGAGAAGAATGGAGAGAGATCAAAGCACATGAGATTGAGAGAGAGGCTACTGCCATCGCCATCCACCACGAAAAGAGAGGGGACAACTACAAAGGAGAAGGAGGGAACCCGTGAAGGAGACAAAGCAGAAGGAGAGAAGCACGAAAGGATTCCTCTTCAAGGTTTGAGGTAAGTGCATTATCTCTTCTCTCTTTCTTATTGTTTATGAAGAGATTCATATATACATAGAGAGAAAGAGAGAGAGAGAGAGAGAGAGAGAGAGAGAGAGAGAGGAAAGGAAAAAAGAGAAGAGGGGAGGGAGTCAGAGAAATAGAGGGTGGATAAGGAGAGAGAAAAATAAAGACAATAAGAGGACATAGAGGGATATATATATATATATGCATATATATATATATATATGTATGAGGGTGGAAGGGCGAGGGAGGGAAGGAGAGATATAAAGATAGGAAGGAGGAGAGAGAAAGAGAAATACATAGAGAGAGGGAGAGAGAGAAATAAAGAAAAGAGGAGAAAATAGAGAGATCACACACACACACACAGTGAGGCAGAGGTAAAAGAAAAGTAGAGAAAACACAGAGAGAGAGAGAGAGAGAGAGAGAGAGAGAGAGAGAGAGAGAGAGAGATAGAGATAGAGATAGAGAGAGAGAGAGAGGCTATGGCAAGTGAAGATGGATTGAGACCTTGATATAGGGCTACAATAAGAAATCGTACTGGGGTGGAATTGGGAGAGTACCTCTAGATCTGAAGAAGCCATAGAGTAGACCCAACCATAGTTGAAGCAGATGAGAGCCAAAAGAGTCCAAGAGCTAAAAATGGAGTGAAGCTGAGAAAAAAAGAACTAAGGAGCCAAGAAAATAAGAAACATGTGAAAAGAGATGAAGAATTCTAGTAAGAAGAAGATGAAGAAGAAGAAAAGGAAGAGGATGAGCTCAACCTAGATCTTGGAACACCTTATCCCCAAGAAGGAGTTGATTGTTGCTACCTCGACTACTATCCTAAAGAATAATACCAGGAAGGCTACCCTGAAGACCAATACCTCTATAAGGAATAATCTGAATATTTCCCCATCAACTACCACCTACAAGGAGAATACCTCTACACTGACCACCTCTACTCTAAATAATGCCAACTTGATGGAGTCCAAGAAGAGGAAGAAATGATGGAGTATTATGTGAAGGGAGAAGGATGGACAATGGATGTGTGTTCAAAGGTAGAAAGTATTATGATGGAGTTAGGATACAACAAAGAAGACAAAGATATGTGGATATGTTAGAAGGATGAACCCTTGTACCACAAGATGCAGCTCAAGAAATGGAGTTTGAGAAGGGGGAGGATGAGCTTGATTCTTATCTTGAAACACCTCCATCCATTAAGATTGAGGGTGAGGTGAGGTCGGCACCCTCTTGTGGGGAACGGGATGCCTTTGGTGAAGGATGAGGCTAAGAAATAAGAGATAGAAGATGACTTAGATGTAGGTAAAAAGAAGAAGGAAGAAGTAGAGCTCAGAGACACTACTACTCCCTATATAAGTGTCTGTGGCTCCAACGCCATGGTATAACCCTTACAAATGCCTAAATGATCCCCCAAAAAGACTTGAACAAGCTTGGAATAAGCTCAAGTGAGCAGAAGATCAATGGGAATTATTCATATCTTAGGGTTCTGATTGCAATGAAAGCTTGAAGTGAAGCTCTTCTTCTTGGGGCCTAAGCAAGTAATGAAAAAGCTCCTTGCATAATACCTTTTCGAATTGATTATATCTAGTTTGCAATCAAAGGATTCCTCTTTTATATAAAATTTGATTCTCAATTTTTATACATTAGGTGTACATGACATTGGTAAATGAATTATGCAAGAATATGTAGTGCATAGAGTTAGAAGGGTGGCAGAGCTGCATGCCCTACCACCTAATTGTTTTCCCCTCTGTAACTATCGCTATTTGCATAAAAAATTTACTCTACAACCATCGCTATTAGTGTCACTAATCCAATTTAGTGATGTATCTAGCGATGCTAATAGCGATTCATATACTAACGAATTTATCGTATCACCATTAGCGATGTGAATAACGATGATGAGGCAAAGTTTTCCGTAATAATTTGTTGCTTTAAACATCACTATTAGGTCTATATGTTGTAGTGCATGTTGATGACTACCATAGTACTTAACCTTGATGATTTGCCTTGATAACGAACCTTCAATAATGCCCAAAATTTGATGCTATGTCCTTCAATGTCCTTCAAAACAATTCCATCCTTTATTGATATCTCCTTCAACAACAAAAGCTAGCTCCTCTCAACTATATTGGTTGTTCTTGAATGTCTTGCAGTAACCCTCCTTGCTTTTTTTTCCTTCGACCAAATGTTCAATTAGCCCCTCAAAATTGACAACCATCCTCCTCTAAATATCTATCCTCAAACACAATTGCTTTCCAAATTTCTTTTAGATTTCAAACGTTTTTTAAAGATTAAAAACATGAATGAGATTCTCATATTAGTCTTTAGCTTTTTCCATGTATTGCTTTCTACAATTCTTAAGGTTTGAGTATACACCCATCTTGATCATCTTTAACATATCCAAGAATGTCTTTATCTTGAAAACAATAAAGATTTCCAACATTCAATATAGCCCAAGTAATACCATCACATTATAGAATCAATGCCAAGACTGCTAACATTATTCAATAAAGCTGAAAAAATCCTTCACCTCCGAATAGTTGGAAAAAGCATTCCTTATGTCTGAGCTACAAGCTAAATGGTGCTTGCTTCACTTCAGTGAGATAACATTTTGAACTTCACTGACATATTGAGCCCTCCCCCTAGTCTGCAAACATTTATGTGCAACTGTCCACCTAGATCAAAGACATAAATAATCTGGCCCTCATCGTGATAGCCAACAAAGAAGTTTTTTCAAGTACCTAGATTAACACAAAGGTAATTTTGCTCTCATCAATTTTCTCTCTAAAGTAAACTTCTGGAACTCTTGGATCAAACACATAGATAACATCCTCTTCATCCCATGCAAGATACTCTTGTAGGCCTGAAGATAAAATAGGAAATCCATATAACTCATATACATAAAAGTTCTCTAGTCTGGTATCTCCAGCAATATGCTTTATCTAATGCAAATCCATAATAATAACCTCATCATCTCATAAACTCAAATCCTTGCCTCCAAATATCATATTTAGTTCCTCAAAACTTGCAAGCTTTACCAACAGCCATACATCCAAATAAGAAATCCAAGAAATTTTGAATAATCTTTTGCATCCTTTAAGCCTACATATAAACCAATCAGCATGATTTCTTACTTTGACTTGGACTCCTCAATGCAATAGGGATGTTTCCTCTTGATTTTCCATATAACTTCCTTTACAAGAGGTAATTCCAAAGGCTTGATCAAGTATTCTTCCTTGATACCCTGTAGACCACGTATTGCTATATATATCCAACAATTTCTTTGCCAAAGGCTAGGAATAGCCTCCTCTATCTACAAACCGTGGTCTTCTTTAATAGATATATCTTGCACTGCTTTATCCAATAATAATGTTCTACCATTATCTTCATACTCATAAGCATACTCTAATAGATGAGAGCCTCTACTAGAAATATCCATAGCAAGTTCATTCCTAGAACTATCATCAGTTGAAAACATACCCTACAAATACAAGTCATAAAATATATATACATCCAAATTAGCGGAAAAGATAACAAGTGGACATTCTACTCCATGCATATCACTTTGCATCAGCTCTTGACATACAACAAACTCATCATCATCATTACTTCCCAAACTATCCAAAAATATCTTCCGAATACTAGAAGCATCAACCAACTCCATCAGGAAGAGAAGATAGAGAATACCCAAGTGGTAAACACGACAAAAACAAATCACTACTTCCTTCTATTTCTGATCCTCGGTGGATTCGACCTTTCGACAAAAACCCCTCCGACATTGGTGAACCCAACATGAAAGGTCGTCACAAAAGAAGGAAATATAATATGGGAGAACCTTCGAATACAATCTCCAGTGATATTTTGCAACAATTGGTGCAAAATATGAATATGCTTATGCAGGTACAACACCAACAACAGGTGATGCAAGCTTCAGCTCAAACAGAAAGTGTTGTGATGAATGCTTTGTAAGAAGTTGAGCGTGAGTTGAAGTTATTCAATGGCAGGAATGTATCTGCTTATGTACATACCTATGCTTAGAAGATGGAATTCTTTGGAGTGGCTCAATCTGCATGGAGCCGGTATTTTGTACGTGTTACTATTCATGAACTAAAAGCACGGATTATTGAATTATACTTGCAGGATGCAGAATGGGTAGCCTTCAAGAAGACACTCAGTGAAGAATTTTACATTGAGGACACCAGTTTGATTACGCGCAAGACTTTTCACGAGTGGGTTATACAACCCAATAAGGCTCTTGTGGCTACAGAATTGTTAAGAGAATTTGAAAGTCGATTTGAGTAGTTGGATCTTGCAGAATAGCAAGCTCTTGCAAGTCAGAAAATTGAATTGTTTCTACACGTAGCTGATCTTGAACTTCAAGAGAAGCTTCAGAATTTGCTGGAGGATTAGACTACAGAGAAAGGTTTGAAAATAGAGTGGAGACATGTCAAGGAAGCTGTTACTACACTTGTGAAGAAGTATAGAAGAAGAGAAAGATTGCATGTCTCTAGCTTGCCCACTGTTATAGGTAAGATAGTTGAAGTATCCAGTAAGCCACCCTCTTCTATGGCTAACCCTATGGCTGTACCTGTTATTGTTCCCTCTGTTAGGGAAGATGCCTTGGATAAATTGGTCAAAGGGATGCGGGATCTTCAATTGAAGGTTGCAAAATTGGATAAAAAGGGACAAGAGGAAAGGGGACGGGGTAGTAGTCCCTAAGCCTGGAAAAAGATGTATGTGGTGTGACAGTTTGCAGCACGAGAGAAAGGATTGTGCTGCCTATCAGGAGACCTTGGAATGATAGCTTATCTTTTGGAAAGATGGCAAGATCCATGCACAAGAAATGAGATTGCCTCTTGCTTTGAATTTTGGAAAGGGAGGTGTGTAGAAGTTGTTGGAAGACTTGGCTGTCCGAAATGCTTATGCGGTGGTACATGCTTCTACTTTTGGTCTACAGTTGGATAGAATGCATGTCCAAGTGATGGTTGGTCCAAAGGCTGAAATATGGACACATGCTTTACATGTAGCTGAAAAGAGAAAGGTCACTGATAGTGAAATGTCTCATGCAGGGCAAGACATTCGTGGCATAATTGGTTGGGAATCACCAGTAGATGCATATTCAGTGTATGCATATTTAGCAAAGGTACAAAACACAGATGTACTTGTGGAAGAAAAACAAAAGAGAGATGAAGATATTGCACGGACATCTAAAAGAATGACAAGAAGAAGTGTGGATCAGCCTAAAGCTGCAAATCAGCCACCTCCCGCGCATGCTATGGAAGAGGTCAGTCAGAAGAAAAAACAGGATAACAAACAAGAAGGCAAAAATAAGGGCAAGCAGCCATGATATAAGTTGCAATCTGACATTGAGACAGCCACAGATCTTAAGAAGGTTCTTGAAGAATGGATCTTAAACAGTCGCGTTGAATTTACCTTGGGAGAGGTGCTTGGCATTGCCAAGCAAGAATTTCATGATGAGATCATTGACATAATTAAAAGGAAGCGTCAGTTTCTTGGTGATACCACTAGTGCATTGCTGCAATTTGAAGAGGAAACTGGTTTGTTGGGTATTCGGGCTTAATATGAGCATGAAGTAAGTACAGGATTGTCTATGCAGGATGCTACTAATCAATGGACAACATGTGGAAAAGAGAAGAAAGTGGCTGAAAATGCATTATCTTGTAGCAATATGCATGAGTGGCTAAAAATTCATTGTCTTGTAGCAATATGCATGGTGGAGTATGACAAATGCAACAATATGGAGAAGAGACTCTAGGATTTATTCCTCAAAGTCACTACACAAGAAATCATTGGGCTAGAGCTACCACTGAAACGGTAGTGAAAATAGGGGAGCGTGAAACTCCTTGTGTTGCTTTACTTGACCATGGGTCTGAGATAAATGTCATTGAGCGGGGATTGTATGAAAATGGTGCATGGCCTGTGGACACTGATCATGTTTCGCGTATGAGGGCTGCAAATAATTCTTCAGGGGAGCTTTGTGCTACATGTCCTACTGTAAAAGTAACAATTGGTGATGTACAGGAAGAGCAACGCTTCTTTGTACAACATAATTCCTCATATGCAGTGATTTTGGGATAGGCCTATATTACAGGTGTGCGTATGGAAACAAAGGTGCTTGATGATGGTTTTGCTTATGCAAGAGTCAGAATCAAGGACAGTCCAATTTCTTATTGTTTATGTTAATCATCCTAGAAATCGTGATATGCTTCGAGAGTCTCCTTTGGTTCCAAATGCAAGGGAATTCAAAGACCTGGATTTTCATTAAGCACTACTGTAATGCAGGGCTATAGTAGTGCTGTTCAGAGGGTGTACTCGCCTCTTGATGAAATGAATTATGTATTTACTATTGGTAATTCTCAGTTTACAACAAGCAGTTCATGTTGGTTTAAGCCTATGGAAGCTATGTGTAGGGCTGAACGCATATCTATGAAATGGGCTATTAAGAAACTGAGATCATTGGGCCTGTTAACTGAAAATGATGGCATTTCAAGTATCTTTTGTGGGCTGAATATAACTGACACTATGGCTGAAATTTCAGCAACTATACATGCAGAAAATGAGGCTGAAAACAGAGTGTTGTCAATATGTTCTTTGGATATGTACGATGTTATAGCATTGTTTACTCAGTAGGAAGGATTACAATGGGCTGAAGAACTTGTGGAGACAAAGTATAAGAAAATTGACAAAAAATTGAAAGCAATTGCTTTGCCACTTCCACTAGAGAGTGAGGATATGTATGAAAAAGTGTCAAGGCAGCCAAGCTTATGGGATCCTAAAGATATAGATCATCAGTTTACATCTGAAACATTACACGAATTGAAAGTTGGTGCAGAAGGGTTTCTTTTGCATACTGAGAGAAACTGTTTTATGCATATGTTGGCTAGACATGGGAAGGCATTTGCATTTCAACCAAGTGAAATAGGTTGTGTGGATCCAAATGTTGTCTCTCCTATGGTCATATTTACTGTTCCACATGTACCATGGAACTTGAGGCCTATTCCAGTGCCTAAAGCTTACTTGACAAAGCTAATGGATTTGCTAAATGAAAAGATTCACATGAAGATCTTGGAACCTTCTTCAGTCCTGTACTCAAATCGTTGGTTTACTGTGCCCAAAAAGAATGGGGCTTTGAGATTTATTCAAGACATGCAACCGGTCAATAAAGTGACCATAAGAAATGTGGGTGCATGTCCTGTGGTTGATAAATTTGCAGAGGCTTTTACAGGCAAAACGATCTATTCTTTGGGTGATCTTTACTCGAATTATGATCAGTTTCAGCTTGCAATTGAAAGCAGGGATATCACAACCATGAAGATTCCTTTGGGGTTAGTACGGATGTGTACTCTCCCACAGGGTGCAACAAACTTAGTGGCACACATGACAAATGCTATGAATAGGGTACTCAGGGATTTTATACCACAATTGACAATGCCCTTCTTGGATGATGTTCCAATAAAAGGGTGTGCAGTGGATGAAAAGAATGAAGAGATAGATGCTCATGGATGCAGACAATTTGTTGCAGATCATATTGTGGATTGTGAGAGGATTTTGACACGTCTAGAAGAGGTGCATTTAACTCTTTCTGGACAAAAGTGTGTCTTTGGAGTTGAGGAGGTTTTGATTTTTGGGCATATGTGTAGGCCTTATGGGCGAAGGCCATCACCAGCAAAAATAGATGGGATTGATAGAATGCAAGATGTATGCACGAATGTATCAAATGTGCATAGATTCTTGGATGCATGTGTGTTCTATTTGATATGGATTCCTCACTTTGCACATGTAGCTGATGCTCTTTATCAGCTTCTAAGGAAATGTCAAATATTTCATTGGGAAAGGAAGCATCAGAAAGCAATGAAGAAATTGAAGCAACTCCTAAAATCTGATCTAACATTGAGAAAGGCTGACTATTCACATGGAAAACCTATCATTATTACTGTTGATACAAGCCCAATTGGGATTGGATGGGCAATTGGGTAAGATGATGAGGAAGGGGAAAGATATGCAACACACTTTGGTGCTAAATTATTGACTGAATGACAGAGAAGATATCCACAGGTTAAAAGAGAATTATGGGGAATTGTGACAGCCCTAAAATGTGATAAGGAGTATTTTATGGGTGCTCATGTAATCATTGAGACTAATTGTTTGCCGGTATTGGGTATGATTACTAGTTGCGCTACCCCAGACATTCCTATGCTTTGGTGGATTGCATACATTAAATCTTTGAACCTTGAATTTCAGCATATTGTAGGAAGAGATAACCCAGTGGGGCAGGAAGAGATAACCCAGTGGCAGACATTAAATCTTTGAACTCTGAACTTTAGCATATTGCAGGAAGAGATAACCGAGTGGCAGACATGTTATCTCGAGCACGTTATGAGAATGAAGATGGGGTGATGGATGAGGAGGAAGAAGATGACTTTCTTATGGATGAAAATGATGTTGCAAGAGTGAATTTAGCAATGCAAGGTGTTGCTATAGCATTAACAGAAGCTTAGACAACAAAGAGAAGACACTTTAGATGTTTTGCATCTTGTGTAGAAGTGTTTCTGGAAGACAAATATGTAGGAGAATGGCTGAGAATTGGTCAATATCTCAGTACATTAACAAAGAGAGATGAATGGTCAGATGAGGAGTTTAAGAAGATCAAGAGGAAAGCCTATGGATTTTTCTTAAAAGATGGATACTTATGGAAACATGCTAAAAAGAAACAAGGTATGCCATTGCGAGTTTTGGGTGGCAGAGCTTCACAAGGAAGTAATGCAAGAATTTCATGAAAGCTTGTGGGCTGGTCATAGAGGTGTTTGGGGTACTTTTACAAAGATCAAAGAAAGATATTGGTGGAAGGGTATGTATAAGGATGTTGCTCACTTTGTGGAAACATGTACTACATGTCAAATGTATTCAACTGTGAGACATCGGGATGGATTGCAACCCACATATCCATTGTCTCTTCATTTTAAGTGGGTGGTGGATTTGGTCACAATGCCTACAGGTCTTTGGCAAATGAGGTATCTTGTGCTTGCTCGTGAAGACTTGACTAATCAAGTGGAAGGGAGAGCTCTATGTACTGAGACGACAAATGTCGTATGTACTTTTCTCTTAGAAGAGATCTTTTATCGATATGGCTGTGTGGGAAAAATTACAGCAGATAGGGGTGAGTTGGATGTAGATGAAGCTCATGATTTCTTTGCACAGTTGGGGATAAATCTTGCTTTAACTTTAGTCTATAACCCTGAAGGAAATGGTTAAAGTGAAAGAGGTCATCCACCTATTGTGAAGGCATTGGAAAAAGTATGTGGAGAGAAGATAAAAGAGTGGCCACGATTGCTCCCTTATGCTTTGTGGGCTGACAGAACAACTCATAGTGTTGTTACAGGATATATGCCTGTAGAATTTATGTATGGTCAAAAACCTATCATGCCGATAGAAGAGATGACAGTCACATGGAGTGTGTTACCTTGGGAGGAGGAGTTGAATCAAGAGGAGTTGTTGGCCTTACGCATTAGACAGTTGGAAAGAAAGTCAGAAGACATAGAGGCAACTACTGCAAAGTTAAGGGTAGCAAGGATACAGAACAAGAAACGGTTTGACAAAAGACATAGAATGAGACCAAGAACCATACAAGATGGGGATTGGGTATTGGTTTATGATAGCAGTTTAGATAACCAGTATAGTACCATGCGTAAAGTTTCCAAAAGATGGTTTGGACCCTATGTGGTAAGACAAGTGTTTGATAATGCTACTTATGCATTAAATGAGCTAGATGGGACAGCCATAAAACTTTTCGTAGCAAGGAAAATAATCAAATTATTTAAAAGGCGGGAATCTACTGCCTATGAGTTGCCAAAATTGGAAGAAAATAGTGGCCATGATACAAGGACTAGCCAGGAAGATATGGAAGATGAAGAAGTAAAGGATATGGTTGCAGAGGATGAGGAGGACTCAGAATCCGGTGACAACTAGGATTTTGGCACATACCAAAGGATGTGCAGGTTTAGAGGGGGTGGATGTCGTGATGTTATGAGGACATGGTGTGAAAAAGTATGGAATGCATCATCATCCGACTTCTCTATTGATCTAGAGAGTCAATGTGATATGAGCCATTAGTACTAGTGTGAGTTACATGGATCATCCGAAAATACTAGATTTTTGGATAATTTTAGTCTATTTTTAATATTATTTATTGTTAAAATCCAAAAAATTTAGAAAAAGCTTCTAGATTAGGATGGCATGCAAAAAGCTAGTTGCTTTTTTAGCCAATTAGGAGATTTTTCATAAAAAAGATAGATTGACGAAATCGCGCGCGTCGCGATCGCTGTAAATAGGCTGAAAACTGCAGATTGAATTGAAAGAAGAAGAAGGAGTGATCTGGGAGATCCGTGATCACGTGTCCTGGGGTTTTACCCCCCTTTCTAAGCCAATGGAACCATGAGATTTGGGTTTCGGGTAGCAGAGAAAGAGCTGATTTTTCTGATCCACGTTTTTGGTCTACAAAGGAGCTCCAAGAGAACTAATGCCTGGAGATTGCTTTTGAGTAGTGCAAAGATTCCAGGTCCTTTCAATACATATTGATTCAATTCATTGTGATTTTTTTTTGTCGTATTTACCACTTGGGTATTCTCTATCTTCTCTTCCATCTCCTATCTCTACTTCCTTCTACTTCTGATCCCCAGTGGATTCGACCTTTCGACAAAAACCCTTCCGACAATGGTTGGGTACTCGAAGAGTCCGGTTGTGCCCAAATACAATGACCAATAATGAATATTTAAATCGTGCGCCCATGCGCATACAAAATAATAAATATATGTCAAGTGCTTTAATAAATAAGCCCATCAAGATAAATATTGGTGCCATGCCTAAGATGTGCGCCCATAAAAAATGATAATTTCTTCTAAATAACTTAAATACACTCTATGGCCCAGTGCTTCCCACCACCACCACCGCTTGCTCTATACATCAATTGAAGCAATCACAATTGCTAGAAAATAATAAAATTAAACTGACAAATGTGAATACCTAGCAGTCTTCAGCTACAAAATAAATAAATAGGTTGGAACTCTGTCCTAACCTTAATTTAAGAATCACCCGTTATGGAATCACCCACTTGCACATTAAAGTAACGTGATGCCTGAAAAGGACAGGAATCCCCATAGACTTTTCGCACAAGGAATCCACCTTATGTACGAGCCTCTGAAAATAAATATAATTTTATGGAATTCACCGCAAAACCTCACTTGCCTTTGGCATCATACCCCCGGGGTGGGATAGCAATTGTTCTCAATTGCTATTAGCTCAATGTGGAGCGAGCAGTGAGGGGTAAGCACTTAGGTCACGAGCGTGCATCCATTGGGTCTCTTCAACAGGATGATTTTTAAATTTCACCAACACTACGAGGGAATGGGACAATAGCGACAGCCATTTGCGACGTAAAAAAGTGGTGTTGCTAAAAGCGTCGCTAATTTTATTAGCGACACATATAGTGACGCAAATAGCGATGCATATAGTGACGCCGGTCTAGGGAAAAAGCTTCGAAAACCCGAGCATAATATTTGCCGAGAAAACATTTACGAGAAAGAATGAAAGAGAGAGCGAGAGAGCTTAAAGCTTTGAGAGGGAGAGAGATAGAGAGAGAGAGAGAGAGAGAGAGAGAGAGAGAGAACTCATCACCATTGTCATCGCCACTGCCGCTATACATGAAGAAGAAAGAGAAGTATGCAACGGAGAAGGGAGGGAAGATGCAAAGAGAAGGTGCAAAGAGAAGGTACAAAGGGTTTCATCTTCAGGTCTTTGAGGTAGGTACATTGCCTCTTCTTGCTTTATTTTTGTGTTCTCTTGTTTTCTTTTTTTTTTTTGTTTGCAAAGAGATACATGGAAAGAGAGGGAGGGAGGAAAGAAGGGAGAAGAATGAAGGGAGAGAAAGAGAGAAAAAGGAAGAGAAAGGAAATAAAGAGAAAGAGGAAGAGAGAAATGAGAGATGAAGGGAGGGAGAGAGGATGAGTGAGAGAAACAATGAGAGAGAGAGGGGGGAAAAACAAAGAGAGAGGAAACAAAAAAAGGGAAATAGAGAGATAAAGAGAGGGGGAGAGAAATAGAGAGAGGGAGAGGGAGAGGGGAGGAAGAGAGGAGGAGGATGTAGAAAAGAAGGGTGTAAAGAGAGGAAGGAGAGTGAGAAGAAGAGAGAGAGACAGGGAGAAAGAGAGATAGAGAGAAAAAATAGAGAGTGAGAGAGAGGGAGAGAGAAATAGGAAAACAATGAGAGAATGAGAGAGAAGGTTAATAAAGAAAAGTAAAGGGAAAGGGGGGAGAGAGAGATAAAGAGAGGTGGGGTGACATTTCTTTCAATATCTTTGTTTCTTAAGCTTTTTAATTTCTATCTCTGATTGCATTAGTGGCTTCTAAGGGCTGAAAATTATGAAAAGTGGATGTCAAAAATGCATTCATGAATGGTGACTTGCTTGAAGAGGTATATATGGAGTAGCATGAGGGTTATATATACAACCTATGGATACTAGCTAGCAACCCCGTCTATCATGCTAGATCCAAACACATAGAGATTCATTACGATTTCATCAGAGTAGTGGTACTTGCAGGACAGATTGATCTACTTCATGTGAAGAAACAAGACCAAGTAGCCGATATCTTTACCAAATCACTTGGTAAAGAGAAATTTGTTTGTTTCATGGATCTACTTGGATTACAGTAACTAATCTGAGCTCAAGAAATGGAGTTTGAGAAGGGGGAGGATGAGCTTGATTCTTTTGATCTTAAAACACCTCCATCCATTGAGATTGAGGGTGAAAATAAGAAAGAAGAGATAGAAGATGACTTAGACGTAGGTAAAAACAAAAAGAAAGAAGTAGAGCTTAGAGACACTACCACTTCCTATATAAGGGTTTCTGGCTCCAACACCATGGTATAATTCTTACAGATGTCCAAATGCTCCCCCAAAAAGACTTGAACAATGTTGGAATAAGTTGGAGTGAGCAGAAGATCAATGGGACCTATTCATACCTCAAGATCCTGACTATAATGAAATCTTAAAGTGAAGCTCTTCTTCTTGGGCCTAACAAGTAATAAAAAAGCTCCTTGAGTAATACTTTTTTGAATTGATTATATCTAGCTTTTGTAATCACAATCTCTTTTTCTTCTCGGGCCTAAGCAAGTGATGAAAAAGCTCCTTGCGAAATACCTTTTCAGATTAATTATATCTTGCTTTTGCAATCAAAGGATTCAAAATTTCTTAAATAATCTGATACACAATTTTTAGACATTAGATGTAGCTGACATTAGCAAATGAATTATGCAAGAATATTTAGTGCATATAGCTAGAAGGGTGACAGGGTTGTATGACCTACCACCTTTTTTTTTTCCCCTCTATAACTATGGCTATTTGCGTCGCAAATTTACTCTACAAAACTGTCGCTATTTGCGTCGCTATAGGCATCGCTATTAGCGTCGCAAGCAAATAGCGACGCAAATAGAGATGCAAATAGCGACGAATTGATCGCGTCGCTAATAGCGACGCGAATAGCAATGACGGGGGTAATTTTTTCCATGAATAATTCCGTCGCTTTAAACATCGCTATTGGGTCTATATGTTGTAGTGCAAATATCTAGAATATTTATAGCAAGTTCTAGTGGTCATAAAGTCGGTAACTAAAATAGTCTCAAGTTCAAGGATTTTAGTTTCTTCTTCTAACAAAGGAGGATTTTGATAGATAGGATGGGCAGGTAATTGGCCTTTGAAAGGTCATAACAAACTGATATGAAAAGTGTTGTGGATTTTCCAGTGTTGGGGTAGTTGTAATTTAAAGGCATTGTCATTGACTTTGTGAATGATTTTGAAAGGTCCATAAAATCTAGAAGCTAACTTTACAACAGGGTGTTTCTCAACACTTTATAGTCTTTGCTTTTCAATTCATAACCAAACATAATCATCAATTGTGAAATTCATAGCTTTTCTTTTCTTGTTTGCTTGTTTAGTATATGATTGCTGGGCTTTCGCAATCATATCTTTAACTTCATCAAAAATAGTAGCATGCATGTTGGCAACATCATCAGCAACTTTAACTTTGCTTGAAAATGAAGTAATAGGTATAAGCAATCTATATCCATAAATGATTTTAAAAGGTGCTTTTCGTGTAGCTGTATGTGGAGTGCTATTGTATGCAAACTGAAGTAAATGCAAGTGTGTATCCCAGGTTTGTGGTTTTGTAATTTTGTATGCACGTAAAGGATCCAAGATTGTATTTTTTGTAGCTTCTATTTGCCCATTTGTTTCAAGATGAAATCCAGATGAAAAATCAATCTTTGTGCCTAAATTAGCAAACAAAGTAGTCACAAAATTATTACAAAATCTAGAATCACGATCAGAAATAATAACTTTCGGTAAACCATGGTTAGTGAAAATAATTTTCAGAAATAATTGAGCAGCTTGAGATGTAGTTAATGTTTTTTTGCATGGAATGAAATATGCCTATTTGCTAAACCGATCTACAATAGTCCAAATCATATCGTGATTAGCTTGAGTGTTAGATAAACCAGTAACAAAATCCATTGAAATATGTTCCCATGGTCTTTCAGGAATTGGTAAAGGCATTAACAAACCATACTGCTTACCATGGTGTACCTTAACTCTTTGACAAATTAAACACTCATATATAAAGTTAGAAATATCAAATTCCATCTATGGCCAATAAAAATCTTCGATCAAAGTATGTAAAGTGGAAATAATACCTCTATGGCCTTGATATGGGGGACAATGAATTTCGTGCAACACAAATGATCTAAATGGAATAGTTACACATAACATTTTCTCATAAAACATAAATCCATCAATATAAGACAATGAATCAATTGGAATCCTATTATTGAAAATAAATTTAGTCCAATCAGCTTGAAAACTAGGGACTTGATCATAGGTATCTTTCATAGGGATAAGAAAATCAAAGGATATCACAGAGATATTATGAATAGTTGGTCTTCTACTCAAGGCATCGGCAACAACATTTTCTTTTCTGGGTTGATATTGGATAAGTGGATGAAAATTTTGAATAAAAGCAGCCCATTTAATGTCTCGATCAGATATTTGTAGCTGACTAAGGAGATGTTTGATACTTTGTTGGTCAGTTTTAATCATGAATTCAGATCCCATCAAATAGTGTTTCCATTGACGTAAAGCTTGTACTACAACTAGCAATTCCTTATCATAGGTAGTGTACTTGAGTTCAGAAGGTTTAAGCTTGCAGCTTGAGTAGGCTATGGGATGTGAATCTTGCTGAAGAACAGCTCCTATTCCAGATCCACTAGCGTCAGTGATAACTACTAGGAAAAATGGTCTATTAAAGTCAGGGAGTTGCAATAGAGGAGCATGGGTTAAAGCATGTTTCAGTAAATCAAAAGACTTTTGCTAATTTTCAGACAAATGATACACAATATCTTTCTTTAATAATTTTGTCAAAGGTAATGCAATGAATGAAAAATTTATCACAAATTTTTTATAGAAGCTAGCAAGACCTAAGAAAGAACGTAATTCATGCACATTTTTAGGTATCGGCCAATTCAAAATTGCTTCTATCTTTTTAGGATCAACTTTAATACCTTCAGATGAAACAATATGTCCTAAGTATTCGATTTGTGTTTGAAAAAAATCACTCTTTTCAGGATTAGCATATAATTGATTCTCTTTCAGTAATTTGAAAACCAAAGATAAATGTTCATAATGATCGTTCTCATTCTTACTGAAAACCAATATGTCATCAAAGAAAACAATGACACAATGTTGATGCTTTAAAAATATGTGATTCATCATACGGCTGAATGTGGCTGGTGCATTAGTTAAACCAAAAGGCATAACAAGGAATTCATAATGTCTAAATTGAGTTCTAAATGTAGTTTTGAAAATGTCAGATGTGTCCAGTCGTACTTGATGGTATCCAGATTATTTAAAATCTATTTTGCTAAATATTGCAACCCCTTTTAGTTTATCCATAACATCCTCTACGCTAGGGATCACATATCTATTTTAGATAGTGATTTTATTTAGGGCACGATAATCAATGCACATCCTATAGGTGTTGTTTTTCTTTTTAACTAATAGGACATGCATACCAAATGGAGAACTACTAGGCATAATGAGTCTTTGGGTTAACAATTCTTCAACTTGAGTTTAAATTTCTTTCTGTTCAATTTGATTATGTCAATAAGGTGCTTTACATGGTGGTTGAGAACCTGGAATTAAGACTATTTTATGATCTTTAGGACGTGTGGGTGGTAAATCAGGTGGTAAGTCAGTAGCAAAACAATGTTCAAATTGTGAAAGAAATTGTGTATGTCTAGGATGCATCTTATTTTCCTTAACTTCAATTTCATTCACCCAGATTAAATAGGATTTGCTATCTTTTCTTAATGCACGTTTAGCTTGTGTATGACTAAGCAATGGAAAATTATCAAAAGTGTGCATACCAAGCAATGTGATTTGTTTTCCATGAGAATGAATGTTCATTGAATGTGTGGAATAATCTATCTCGGGATTATACTGATGACGCCAAGGCATTCCTAAAATAATGTCACTAGATTGCAGAGGCACAACTAAGAAATTTCTACATTCAACATAATCACCAATTTTAATTTCTAAGTCATGCACTTCTTTCCATTGGATCTAATGCCTAAAAATGAAACTTTGATGCCATAATGACTAGGAACAGTACGTAAATTCAATTCTTTGACCAATTTTGTAGAAATAAAATCGTATGTACTCCCATCATCATGTAAAACAATTTTTTCTTTACTATGCACAAGACATTTCATCGTTAATAAAGAATGGAGATTTGGTATACCTGGTAAAGTATCTGAAGTTGTGCTGTTATTGTCATTGTCTTCCATGAAATCTAGCATTTCTTCATGGTCTTTATCTTCAGTTGCTCCTAAATATTTGATGTGAATAGTTGGCGTTTTGGATTGACACTTCACCGCTAAATATCCAGGTTGATGGCATTTATAACAGACTATAGATTTGGCTTTAGAAACATTATTAATAATAGCGAAAAGTTTAGGAACGTTGGGATTTGGTTAAAGAGATGGCTTAGGATTTGGATTTGTGTTTGATGGTAAAGCAAAGGGTCATGTCCAAGAATTACGGAATGAAGATGGAAGAAAGAGGTTTTGATTGAATCTTCAAAAATTAGAATTGAATTGCTTTGTACCGAAGTTACCATTGTTTGAGAATTGTTGTGGTCGCTTCTCTCGTCCTCGAATTTTGTCTTCAGCATCATGTGTCAAAGAGAGAACTAGGGAGAGAGAAAGAGGAGAGAGCAGACTGCAGAAGAGAGAGAAAGACTACAAGAAGAGAGAGAAGAAGAGTGATGAGGAGAGAGAAAGAATAGATTTAGAGAGAGAAAGACAGGAAAGAAGGGGAAGCCATAGAAGCTGTGAGCAAGATGGGAGAGAAAGACTGTAATTGTAGTAATGCATCAAAAAGATGTGAAAATTTACATCTCCTCTTCTTTTATACCAATGTCAGTGTGACATTGCATAATATCAATGTTATTTACACTAATTTTTTATTCCCGGCTTCTTACAATCCATCCCTTCCCAAAAGTTTTTGTCCTAAAAAACAAACCTGGAAACAACTAGAAAAAAATGGATAGAACAGAGTACTACTCTGTTTTTACATCTTTACAAATGGGAAATGAATGAAGTATGACTAATTACATGAGCTGAAATTGAAGAACGGAAGTAAGCCCCAGCTATATACATGATTTGGAATACTTCAGAAGCATATGGAGCTATAAAGTCTTCAACAAATAATCTCGAAACAAAGTAGACAGCTTGCTGAGTAAACAGAACCTGCTCGACCAAATTTGCCATAACTTCTAGTAGAAGTGTCCAAATGGGACATACCCTATATCAAAATGAAGATCTTGAAGAGTACTTTAAGTCCATGTAGATAGCATAATTCTAAAAATTAGGCATGATAAAAACTGTTCTAAAACAACGTGCTATCCTGAAGCAGTCTGCATCATTACTAGCTCCATAAGCAATAGGCTTCAGCCACCAATGTATCCCTCAAGTAAGGATACTCATCCAATATAGAATCAGGTCTCCAAGAAGCTTCTTCAGGTGGCAAACCTCTCCAATTGATCAAATATTCCACAATAGAACGCGATCGAAGCTTCTTTTCATGCTGACCTATAACAGCCTCTGGGATGTACTGAATAAGACCGTCTTCATCAATAGGTGGCAGCTCATCAACTATATCCACTGGATCACCATAATAAGGCTTGAGCTGACTAACATGGAAGACATTATGAATCTTTGTAGAAGAGGGAAGCTCTAGTCTGTATGCCAAATCTCCAATTCGCTTAAGGATCCGGTAAGGGCCATAAAACCAGTGGGCAAGCTTATTACTAGATCCATCTTTTAACGTAGAATACTTGGATTTGGGCACCTTCAACAAAACCAGCTCTCCTTCTTGGAACTCTAAGGGCCTCCTCTTCTCATTAGCATACATCTTCATTTGATTTTGAGCCTTCCTTAGATTCACCTTACATTGCTGAAGAAGGGTCTGCATTCTTTCCGACTCTTCCTTCCCATGAGGATTAATCTTTTCATTAAAGATGACGGTGTGGGTAAGGGCACCTTGTAACCATACAAAGCCTCAAAGAGTGAAACTCCTATGCTCGCATGAGTGTAATTGTTATAAGCAAACTCAGTCTTATTCATCAGGCTTTGAAAGGTAGCTGGAGCATTTGTAAGCTCAAATGGCATCACTAGGAAATGATAGAGCCCATGATCAGTCCTGAAAGCAGTCTTGACTTCATCACCCTCTCGCATGCGAATCTGATGATACCCTGACCTCAAATCAATCTTCGTAAAGAATGGAGCCCCCTTAAGCTCATCAAGCAAATCATCAATCCTAGGTATAGGATACCTGTTCTTCACTTTGATCTTATTGAGATCCCTGTAGGTCAATGCACATTCTAAAAGATCCGTCTTTCTTTTTGACTAACAGGAGTGGGGATGCATAAGGTGAAGAACTTGGCTCAATGAATCCCATTTCAAGAAGTTCCTTGATTTGCTTGGCTACTTCCTCTCATTCACACTTTGATAATCTATAAGGTGGCTTATTGATTGTCTTTGAGTTGGGCTCCAAATCAATGGGGTGATCCACTGCTCTCTTAGGAGGCAATGAAGTAGGTACTTCAAACAAATCTCTATACTCCTCAAGAAGAGCTGTCTATGCTGGATGGTTTACTGAATTATTGGGTTGATCCTGTGTTTCTTTATTCAAATGCAAAATAAATATTTGTGAGTGCTTCTTGTACTCTCTTTTGAGTTGTTGAATGGTGATAAGTTGAAAATCAGATCTACTAGGAATTCCCTGTAAATGGATTGGCTGTCCATTGGAGATAAACTCCATATACAACTGTGAGAAATCCATAGTGATCCTACCTAGTGTCATCAACCAATCACAACTGAGTACAATATCTATGGGGTCCATTTCCAGAGTGATCAGGTTTACTTTGGCTTCAAAATTTTCAGCCAACTGTAAAGAAACCTGTGGGCATATCTGTGTACTGGTTTCCTCTTCACCATTAGCCACTTGAACTCTAATGGGCTGTTGTAAATATGTGGGAACACAATTTAGCTTGTCCATGATGGACTTATTCACAAAACTATGAGTACTGCCATTGTCTATCAGGATGAACACTGGCTTTCCACATATGTTTCCCTTCATAAGAGTGTATTAGGGCTCTTAGATCCTGTCCAAGAATCCATAGAGATAGAACAATTAGTGGCAGTGCAACTCATCACAAGTTCCATCTGGGTCAAACGGAACACTTCCACCTAGATCAAAAGGAAAAGAGTCGGCTGGATCATAAAAATACTCCTACCAACTTCCTCCTTAAGATCTTCATTTTCAACATTAAGTACCATTACATTAGCTTCATCTATGTGATCTTCAAAATCCTCAAAAACCAACATACTCTGAAGCTTGGGTTTGACATTTTTGTATACACACTTTGAAGCATGATCAGGTGTATACTTTTCCCCACACTTGAAACATAAGCGTTTGTCATTCCTTTCTTTATAAAGATCCATAGGAATAGATTTAGGATTTGTATTGGCTGAGATGGACTTAGGCTTGCTGTCCCCCTGTTTGAAATCAACTCTTGGACTGTTTGTTGTCCTGAAATTACTTTGAGGCCTAGAAGCGTTGTATGGAGGATAAGTTGGTACCCATAAGCTTCCATTTGGCACATGATTACTGCCATAAGTATTACCAACTTGCCCCTGCTTTAAAACAGTCCTTGGCTGTCCAAAACCAAGCTGAAATGAAGATTATTTTCTATACTTTCTTCCATAGTGCTCCACAAGCTCAATAGCCTTAAAGAGTGAAGTAGGACTTTGTGCCATAACATCAGTTGATAAAGATGGCTCCAAGCCATACATAAACTTGTGAAGCTTAGTCTCATCACTGATGCTTTCCACATACATGGTCAGGTTGAGGAATTGGTTAGTGTACTCTCTTACACTTAGGCCCCTTTGTTCTAAACCATACCATCTCCGTGCTAATTTCTCTTTCTCAAGAGGAGAAACAAAAACTTTAGCCATAAGTGCCTTGAAAGCTTCTCAATTCTCTACAAGTATGTTTTCTTTCTTAATATACCTCCACCATGGGAACATCCCTCCAAATGCAAGGAAGCAAAGTGAAACTTCATGTCATCAGTTTTAGGGAATATGTCAAAGTAGGACTCCATCTTAGAGGTCCATTCCTCTAAATTAGATGGTGAAGATGATTGACCATTACATTTGGCTAAAACAATTTTGTCCTTAAACTCCCTTTCATGAAAGGGTTGATGTCCCAAAATTGGCTGATCAAGATTACCAAGTACGGAACCTCTAGATTGAGATGGAAATCTTCAAACAGGTGGCTGAGAATTACTATGCAATCTTCATGTTGGTAGAGCACCCCTAGAATTTTGAGTCTGCAGTCCAAAAGCTTGAATATTGGCTCCATTCAAACTGCCCAAATAGTCATCATGCCTTTGTGAAGCCTCTCCTACTTCATACTTACTATTTGGAATGTCTCTTCTTCCAATAATCCCATATCAATGACCATTTTGGTTAGATGGTTGAAGTGGGACTGAAGGGCTACTGTTTGAACAAGCCTTCTCATTAGCTTCTCTTGATCCCATTTGCAACTGCATGAATTGAGAAATTTCTGCCATAAGTTGTTCATTAGATTCCACCAACTTATCAATAGAAGCCTTGGTTTGAGTATTTGAATCCACCAACTTATCAATGGAAGACTTCGTTTGATTAGTAGATAGAATCATCTGCTCCATTCTTGACCAAATGGCCTCATGCCGTTCCCTATGTCTTTGTTCATGGGCACACAAAGTATTATTGAGTATACTGACTTCTCCTTGTTGTTGAAGATCTTCAAGGCTCTCTTAAAGTGTATTATCTAGCATGGAATCCCTCATTTGCTGAGCATAATCTTCATGGACCTTATTTTTGCCTTTATGTCCTGCCATAATAGTGCAGTCCTGCAGTACCCCCTGTCAGAAAAATGGCTATAACTTTTGCTAGGATCTGATTTCAGGACTTTTAAGTTCAAATCGAAGCTAAGAATACCCTCTTCGAGATGAGCTATAGCACGCTATAACAGGTTTAGGATAGAAGATTCTGTAGTTGGATTTTTGAGTCTGAACTGTCCAGTCCTGTACCCTGTCTAGACCTATAAGTGCCCTGTTTTGACCCTGTAGTGCAAGATAGTAACCCCAAATGGCTACCAAACCCTGTAAAAGGGTGTATAGGACCTGTGCGTACCCTGTAATACCTGCACCTATACTTCAGTAATGAAGGGTGTACCTGTAACCACCTGTAAGTACCCTGTAAGTGTCCTGTAAATTTCCTATTTTACCTTGTTTTGAACCTGTAGGTACTTGAGCCTTTGGAAAGTCTTCAATCTTCAATTCTCCACTCGTTGTACCTGTGTGAGGGATAAAATGGGATGACAGGCTCCCTACACAGGCTCCGAATCACTGGGAGGTGGGCAAAGTTCCCCCCGAGTCAGTTGGTTGCACCCCTTCGGGATCTTTGATAGTGAGGGAGGGTCACCTCTCTTTTGTCCCACTATCTCCCCTGGCATCCACCTTTTTCCTTCGTAGGAATATCAACATGGCAAAGGCTAGTATTCTAATCAATCAGCATGAGATGCATTTCTGAAATATTCATTCAGCCTTTCATGAAATACAATTGAATGAAATTTTGAAAGTTTGGATAGGAGAAGGGTCTTACCAATGCAATTAAGTGACTTAGTGATTGCTAGTACTTACCCTTTTACAATATTTCAGCTTGGGTAAAATAAATTCACCCAATCAATTGGATTAGAGTAAAAAGGTTCATCAATCAATAGATTCAAACAATGGGATTCAATTGTTATGCTGAAATTTCAGATTGAGGCCTCTAATTGACTAATTGGAACTAGTATGCATAAAGCAAGCATTGCATTCATGAATGGATTGATTCAAGCAAAGGTTGGTTGAAAATTTGATGCATATTATTCAATTCTTTAATCTCATCAAATGGATTAAGCTTAGCAATTTGATTAATGAGAGAGATTAAGAATTGAAGGAGAGTACCTTTGACATGGCTGATGATGACTTGATCAATCTTTATATGCTTGATAGAGCCTCCGGTTGTCCAATGTTGGTAAAACAATCCCCAATGCTTCTTTATTTAGTACTTAGGAATAATCTTGAAGCTTCAAATGCTTGAAATTGAAGCATTAGACCTGTTTCCCCCAAATTTCTTCTCCATAGAAGCTCTTCAGCTTCAATCTTTAACCATTCCGTGCTTAATCCTTGCAATTTGTTGAAGAATCCTTGCTGAGATGATCCCACGGGCTAAAAGGATGAAGAATCTTCAAGAAATTATTGAAAATTGGAAGGTCAGGCTGAAGCTTTCATAGCTGCCATGGACTGTTCACCTAGGGTTTAGGAAGAAGCTGAAGAACCTTGAATAGGGCTGAGAATCTCCATCTTGCTGAAGTTTAATGCTTGCAAAAGGCCAGGAAGAGTGCCAGGGCTGAAGGGAAGAGCAAGCTGGAATCAGCCTGAAAATTGCGCCGCTATTTTGGGGGCAGCTCCTAGCTACCTGGCTGAGCCAAGGTTGAGCAACCTTGTGCTCATTCTGAAGCTTAATATGATAAGGGGAAGCTACTCCAAGTGATTCTTGGCCAAGAAGATCAGGGGTTTGAGAGGAATGAACTGATCTTGGTGCTGAACTTCCATGAAACCTGTAGGAAACTCCAGGAAAGGGGAAAGAGAGCTCCGTGTTTTCAAAGTAACCACAGTTTGTTCCCAAACTAAGCCCGGTTAACCATCCTTTACCCTAATTACCTCCAATTTTGCATAAAATTTGATGACATCCTATCATTTAAGCCATTCTCCGTCATATCTGACCTTGGATATCTCCAGATGTAGTCTCTTACTAACTGTAGATGATCTGCAGCACTCCACTAGTCACTGTCTTGTACCATTTTTGTCTGAAATTGATTTTGATAGAGAAAAATAGGACTGAAAATAGAAGAAAAGAATGGATCAAAGACCAATGCTCTAATACCACTTTTCAGAGAGAGAAATAGGGAGAGAGAAAGAGGAAAGAGAAGATTGCAGAAGAGAGAGAAAGACTACAGTAAGAGAGAGAAGGAGAGTGACGAGGAGAGAGAAATACTGGATTTAGAGAGAGAAAGACATGAAAGAAGGGGAAGCCAAAGAAGCTGTGAGAAAGATGGGAGAGAAAGACTGAAATTGTATTAATATGTCAAAAAGATGTGAAAAATTACATCTCCTCTCCTTTTATACCAATGTCAGTGTGACGTGGCATAATATCAATGTTATTTACACTAATTTGTTATTTCCGGCTTCTTACATCATGGGCCAAGGAAATCGCATCCTCGAGAGTCATTGGCTTGAACATGTTCACTTCCGCATAGAAGTGACCAAGCAAACCAAACATAAACTTGCACTTATGGGTTACCTCAGGTACATCTTCGAGCATTTGAAGTTCCAATAAAGCATTCTAAAAACACTCGGTATATTGTGAAATAGACTCACGATCTCTTTGTTTGCAAAAGATCCCACTGTTTGATTGCTTCTTCATGGAATTGGGGTGGAATAAAATTCTGTAAAATTTTCTTTTGTAAGGTCTCCCAAGTAGGACAACAATCAATGCTTTTGCGGACAACATTCCACCATAGGGATGCTCTGTCCACTAAATGATTAGTGACACACTTAATTTTGTCTTTTTTGGCATAGTATTCTTCATGGAAATAATCATCAAACTCACTGATAAAAGCAAGTACAATTTTTCCATTGCATGACCCATTGAAAGTACGAAATTTAAAATTTCTTTTACTTATCTTGGTTTCTTTTCGAATAGATTGTGCTTCAAGTGTCGTATTGATTGTTTGTCGTATAATATCTTCAGATTGTGGTTCATCTTGATCAGCAGTAGATCATTGAAGACTGGCGAATTGAGCTTGCAAAGTTTGATGCGCTCTTCGTTCCTCTTGAAGCTGCATTATAATTAGGTCCAATTTTTGTTCCATTGTTGGTTCTGATAGATCACCTTTGGCCATAAAATCTTCCATATTTTGATCGGTCATCCTGCAAAATTTCAAAAAACCTTACACACTCGAAATCCTGTTAGGGAGATGAGCGTAGCTCAAGGTCGAGTTTATAGGGCTTGCTTTTTTTTTAGTGGCTTTTTAGCAATATTTCTTCTTCACGGTTAAAAGTTGATGTCAGCCTTCTTCCAAGCGGATATTCTTCCGTATAATCTGCGTGTGATTCTCTGCTTGCTGAAATTTGTCTTTGTCACATCGCAGGTGTGAACATGGACTTGCAGGGAGGTTGAAAACCAGTTCGGGATAAGACAAGTGTGAATGGCCGCTATGGAAGAGATTGAAGCTTTGTAATTTTAAACCTTAGTATGCTTTAAAAAAACTTAAGCTTAATAAAAGCTTAGTAGCTTTTTTGTTTTTTGAAATCTAGGACATCGAGAGCTATTTGAGGCCATTGTCAAACTGTAGTATGTCCTTCCGCCATGCTGTTGTCAATTTTCAAAGCTTAAGCTCTTATAAGCTCTTAAGGTTATCCTTAATGAGATTGAAACTTTCTAATCTCTGAGATAAAAAATAACTTTCAAAGAGACTTTTCCGGCGGTCCTTCGCTTCTTGAGAGTGGTCCCTCGTGATTCTAGTGTGTAGTAGGGGGTTCTTCACCACCAAGAATGCGCTGGTATTGACAAATTGTCGCAAGACTGACTGTAGAGCTTGTTCGTTCCATGAGCTTTGCCTTTACATAAAATGGTAAGTGATTGGAAGCCCTCGATCTCAGCTTTGCTCTGATACGACTAATGCGCAAATCACATGGCGTATGCGTACATAGCGAGCGCTACATGGTTCCCAAGAACAAAGAACTCTACTTTTGCTCAAAATCCAGGAGAATAGACTTACACGACATGAAGCAAGAAGAGTAATTGGGTACAATCTCTTCCCATGCCTTATGTGAGCACTCCATAAAGCATATATTTAATATATTATTCATCTCCAAGCTCAAAAATAGCCCAAATTTACAATTAGCATGCTTAAGCTTTTGTGTTTGCTTTTGTCCAAATCAACAATAAAGCAGTTGGGTGCCCCAAGAGTTGGGCTGTGCCCAAATATACTACAAGATATAGGTCTTATATCGACGCTAAAAGCGACAAAAATGTAAATAACAAAATTTAACCCCGTCATCCCAAAAAGCATCGTTATTGGCGACACCATAGAATAGTCGGTATTAGTATCGTTATCAACATCACTATTTCGTAAATAACGATGCTGATAACGACGCTCTACAATACTAATAACGACGCAAATAACGATGCGTGCAGGTAAATTTGCGACATTAATAGCGACGATAACAAGGAAAAAATATTTGTGGCAGAACAACTATAGCATTGTGTGCTTTATTTGGGTCATAGAAAATAGTTTATGCACTATGTACAATGCTCGTGTAAACAAAAACAAAGTGTACTTAAATCATAACACTGATACGTACAGAAATAAATACATGATTGCATAATAAAAGCAACTCGTACAATCATGACAAGATATCACTACTACATAGAAAATGTCTACACAGATCAAGCGACCAAAAAAGAAGGGTGCGTGAGCTCCAGGGATTTAAGGGCGAGCTACATATCCTCGCCATCCGAAAGCTCGTTCCACCGCAAAAAGGAGCATCGAACGGACTTTGCAAAAAAAGAAACAACTACACATCAGTCCACCATAAAATAATGCATTCTAATTAAACATGGTAACTACGGACAAGAAAGATGAGTGACTTACAGGGCCGCCGCGTCTATACAATCGATCGATCAATGCACTGAGACCGTGCCTCTCTGCATATTGAGTCTCAAGGCCAGTCGGATCGCGATTTGTAATGGAGTGCTGCAACGAAAATAAAATACTAACTGTTAGAAACATGATTGTCAGTACAAAGGATATTGCAAAAACAAAAGCAAGAAAAACAAAAGAAAAACTTACAAAGTCCTCCAGATATGTTCTATGGCTGCCATTCCCAAGATGATGGACCACTCCGGCCTCTAGTCGTGCCCTCGCCGCCTCGCATTGCTGACTCCAACGTCTTGGAGAATCTGTAGCCTCCTCCCTCAGTCGACACTAGTTGTCCACGTCTAGCCACTCGGGCTTTGCAGCCCCACTCTTGAGTGCCTTGCGTGCATCCGATCATCTGTGCGACATATATGCACGCATGCAGTTCATCATCTAGCCCGTAGAAAATCTATCTGCTGCGTTGGCTGGAACTGGAAACTCCTCATGCAAGGATGCTACTATATAATCCTTGCTCCCCTTCGATATGTTTTTTCAATGATCTAAGATGTTGTGACGAAAAACTTGTTGGCACAACTCTCTCATGCAAGCCATCACACTTCTCCCCTCATCATTCATGATGATGGCTCCTGACCTATCATCGACAAGATAGACATATCTCTTTGGGGTATGCCTAAGATGGATCCTCTCCCACCTGCGTCCACGCTCCTAGGCATATCCAGGAGACCGCTGTATATCTAGTATACAGACCGCGGTAGTATCTATCGGTGAAGCATCCATAGGGGTGCCACCTGCTGCAGACGGCCTAGCGGAGTAACTGGAGTAGATGTTCCCACAAGTGTGACAAATCCTGGAGGTGAAACAACTCCAGCAGAACAAAGAGATGGAGACATCGCGTCCATGCCTCCACAGCAACCATCTAAGCCATACTCCCTGGAACCGCCACGAGAGCGAGGAGTTACACCTGTATCCCGTGCCGACCGCGGACTCATTGCCTCCGTATCTCTACAGCATCCCCCGACCGTGAAGTACTCCCTCCTTCTGTCCTAAGTCTAGAGAGTTGACCTCGTCAGCTCGAAGCTGAAGCATTTGATCGTGCGAAAGTAGATCTAATAGAGCGGCCTAACAATGTCCGAGATAGCTCCTAGTCCGCCATGTCTCTAAATCTCGCCATCTGATCTAGAGACATGCGTGTGAAGATATCTTGCAACTCGTCATCGCTCATTTCTCGACTCATTCTAAAAAGGTCACCTGTATAGACAAAAAATGATATTAGCATAATCAATTTAAATCATACAAAGCTCGGTAATATAAATCCTAACAAAATGATCTCACTTAAAATGCATATCTTATGTACCCTTATAAGCGATTAGTCAATGAATTGAGTAAGTGGATGCTCCAAGTATGAAGTATCTTATGGTCCCATGTCAATCTCCTGACACAACTCCACATACACTGGAAGGTCGATAGATATGTCACCACAAAAGGATGAGTCCACCTCGTTCTCAAAGAATTCTTGTACTCCTGTATTTCCATCATTGTGAGCCGATGCTGGCTCCTCTACATGCTCCAAGCTTTCGGTGGCCTCCACCCCTTGCAATATCGACCCCTCTATTTGCATATTGTCCTCATCTATGCTCGGAACATCGCTTTGATCATATACTCTCGCACTTCAGGGAGCTGAAGGTATAACATACCACCATCCAGGTTGTCAGGGGTTTGGATAGAAGATTACCTGTTCACAAACACGTACGTCAAGAGAGATTAAACTATTATGACATAACAGCTGGCCAAAGAAAAGGGAGACGATGTATTTGGTGCGATAGTACAGAGCACCAACACTGCAGAGATTGTGATACTTTTCAAGAAGCGCATAAGAAGAACGTAGTGTTTTGGGGACAAGATGGGAAGATATGGCTGACAAAGACTGGTGCTCCTCTTGACACGAACTTTGGTAAGGGAGGCATGAAGAAGCTCGTTGATGATATGGCTACGCGATTAGCTTATGTGAGTGTTAGAGGAGATGCTTCAGCTTATGGAGTACATCTTGAGCAGAAATCAGATGGATACTCAGTATGTACATTGTGGTACTTTCATATTAGTCTTTTATCATGTTGTAGACTTATTCCTTTGTGTGGAAGAAGAGAAAGAAGAAGAAGATAATGTCAACCCTATCTCTCTATGTGCTTAAGTTTCCATTGTTGTGTGTGTATGCGCTCTTGGTTTATTCACCTCTCTTTTCTCTTATCTATTTTCATGGTATGAGAGCTATGCCTTGGTTATATGGAGACTAATTGAAGGCTAAGGTGAAAGCATTGGAGCACAAAAGTAAGCAAACAAGCAAGAGTAAGAAGCTCTTTCAACTTGGTTGATTTGCCTTGGGCCGGCAACACAAAGGTGTCACTCAAATCCGTCCATTTTTTTTTGGAATCTATTTCAAGAAATCTAGATGGACCTCATCGAACTGTTGCTCCAGCTCCTTCAAGTACCACTTTGAACCACTACACATCAAATAGTATCATGGAGAAGCTACGGTAATCCACCGTAACAATACTTTGCAAGTTTCCAAAATACTCCATCTCATCTATAACCGTGTTTGGATCCATTTCTCGTCGTCGGCTTTCCTACTCGAATCTTGTCATGATACTAGAGTCCATTGTGGAGTGCATTTTGTCAATACGCTCCATGCGAAAATGTCGTTTGCGCAACCGCGCTGCACTATAAATTTTGTACTGTACATTGGAATAGTCAAATTAGTTTTCGCATATAAAATATAGATACGACAAATCCTAAACACATCATCATCTTTGGAATAAATCCCCTCGAGAATTTCCACTCCTCAATTGAGACCTCCACCCCTTCGCGTGACGTTGCGATCAAAGCTCCATGCAACCATCGCGTTGACATGAACCGCAACATCTCTTCCATGCCCTCGGGATATCGAATCGGTCGATGGTGTGTACTACATCAAAATTCAGATCGCGCTTCCTCTCGATCTTGCCTAGCGATCTGGCACCTGGCAAGCCACGTCTCCATAGAGGCATGGTGCAATATACAAAATCGATTCACCTTCTCCTCCATTGCAGCATCCATTCTTTTTTCTACCCCATTTCCAACCACCATATTTTCGGTGAGTCTATCATTGTCCTTCAGCGACCATAGCATTTTGTTATCTGGATCCACCGTTGGTAGCCATTGTGAAATATGCACTAGCACCTCAGACACCAACCAACCTTTAGCCATGCTACCTTCTGGCCAAGCTCGTTGTCACACAAAACCTTTCAGGGTTTTCATGAAACGCTCCAAGAAGAACATCCATCGCGTATGGACAGGTCCAGAAATCTCCACTTCATATACAAGATGCACAAGAAGGTGGATTTGTATCGTGAGCATGCTGGTAGGCAGGTATTTCTCAAAAAGACAGACCGTCTCCATTGCTCCACACCTTGCAGATTCAATAGAGGACGTCTTAATCTCCTTCTGTGAGATCCATTGCACCAAAGTCGACAACCTGCAAATGGCCCCGCGTATTTCTAGAGTAAGGCATCCTGCGATTGCGATTGGTAGTACAAACTGCCACAAATGAGAAAGCATTATGAACAATGGCTACACTCCAAATAGCAAAATATGCATGCGAATTACAATCCATTCGTAGTATAAACTTGACATATATTATGCCAGTCATGGGATTTTAGCCCTGATAATTGGTCGTCTTTAGAAAATGCAGACCTGAGAGAATGCATCATACCCGTCGGAGTGCGGATAGACTTGACTACTTGCTTCACAATGCGCTCTTCTTTAGTGGACAAAACCCAAGGAGTGTGAGGTAGTTGCACGCGACCATTAGCACTCGACTGCAGCCAAAGCACCTCCATCTTGCCTACCTCCTTCAAATCCATTCGTGCTCCTATAGTGTCTCTCTTTCCTGTGATGTGGTCCCATAGCAAGCTACCCATATTCTTGAAAATATGCATGGGATCCAACAAGTGGTTGATGTGTAAGTGGGTGCAATATGGTAACTCGTAGAAAACTGAGAACCGTCGCATTCCGTTTGGATGTGACTCCATGTGGACCATTTTCAGCTCGTACCAGCTTGCGACATTCATAGGTGTTGGAGGTCGTCTAAGAAAACCTTCCCTGAGTTCATGACCCTCTGGCAAGAAAGCGGCGTGTCCTTGATATACCATCTTCTTCATGGTTCATGACCTTCGGGAGTCTAACTGTGGTCCACACAATGGACATGCATGATAACCTGAGGTAACCAGACCTGTTCCAACACCTCTATCCAGTGAATAGAAACTTGAACGAGATAAAATATAGATATTACCAATGAGAACGAGAGCCTATTTACCTGAGTACTCTGTGAATCCCGAAAAATCATGCATTGTCTACATGAGAATGGCTCGAATATTGGCAGACCGTCGACCATCGTACTTGCTTCTATCTTGCACGGTGACCCCCTTCTCCCACAAAATCTTAAGCTCATCGACTAATGGATAAAGATACACGTCCATATTTTTGACTTTGTAGTGGCCGAGGATGAGTCCTTTCTTCGTACAAAGATACATGTCCTTTCTTCGTAGAAAGCCATGGAGGGATATTGTAGTTGACAAGGACTATAGGCCACACACTGTAAAAGTTGAGCGCAAACCGAATGGGTTCACGCCATCCATTGCAAGACCAAGCCGAAGATTCCTTGGCTCTTGGGTAAAGCTTGGGAATGTAGAGTCAATGTGGCTCCATGCGTGTGAATCCGTTGATATTCGTTGAACTCCATCTGTGGACCTATTCTGCGCATGCCACGTTGTCAAGCTCACCATGCCAGACGTACGAAACATGTGGTTGATGTGGGTGATAAGTGAACAGTGTCCAAGAACTTTTTGAGGGATGGTTTGCCCTTGCAAGTCCTGTCGATACCTGTGAGCACCACACTTTGGACATGTCTCCATAGTCTCGTATTCTCCTCGAAACAGTATGCAATCGTTGATACATACATGGATGCTGTTGTAGTTCATTCCAAGCTTTCGTAAAACATGTCATGCATCATCAGGAGACTCAGGCATGGTATTTGCAGGTGGTAATATATGATATTTCAATAACCTGAAAAAAATCATGAAACACCTTGAAAAAACACAAATATTTTCAATGATAGTGCCGAAAAGAAATCAACGAAGTGTACGTACAAGGTATTTGAACAACTCGGTCACACTCGCATCACTCCACCCGTATTTTGCTTGCACACTTAGAAGTGCAAGCATTGTCTTCAGGCGAGATACTTGGCACCCATCATATAATGGTATGGATGCTTTCTCTCTGAACGGATGAGAAGTCTCGACATCCATGGGAATCAATGCATCGATCATTGCCTCCATCTTAGGCTCCAAGATTGTAGGTAGGTCTGGAAGGCTGTCTGTCTCCTCTGGTATTGATAGTATAGATTGGGTAGTACCTTCCAAGTGGTGGATTGGCTTAGGCACTCCATCCATCGCACGCCCACAAACTCTTCTAATTAGCCGCAAAGGCTGCACTCCTTCTTGGAACGAGACGTCACCTCCCTGGATATAAAATTTTCCAGCCACACCCAATCTTCTTGTATATGGTATTCAATTAGCTTGGGAGTACAATGCATGATTGATATTAACTTTTCTTATTATTTGCTAAAAATCCAAGATCGCTTGATCAATGATCTCAGATTGTAACTTGCCGAAGTGTCGTACGTGTTCTATAGAAAATCGACATTTTCGTCTAATTGCCAGCTTGTATTGAGAGCAAGGACATGGGACATGCTGATTAAGATATGCCTTGCGATCTTGAACAACAAGACCTTCATTGTTTTTCATTTTGTCTATGTTATGACAAACAATTTGTTTTTGTTATCATTCTTTTTTTCTTTCTTAAATTGTTTGAGAAGGGATTTCTTCTCTTGTAACTTAGCAAAAATTAACGTATGTAAAGTCTCCACCCACCTACCCACAGATTAACATATATATGTCGGAGTGTTTTCCGTCTCGTGGTGTTGCACCAGACCTCGACACTACTCTCTCTTTGTTTTTTATCCATTCATCATCTCCTCTCCTTCCATCTCTCTCTCTTTTTCTCTTTCTTTATTATGTTGTATGTTTGTTCCCTCTCTCTTGTTCCTTTTTTTTTTCTTTCCTCCCTCTCTCTCATTTTCTTTAACAATCACAACTACAACTATGATGAAGACCACGACCATGAATACGACTATGACTACAAACATGACCACGACCACGACCACGACCACGACAACCATGACCACGACTATGACTATGACTACGACTACGACTATAACTATGACTACGACTACGACCACGACTGTGACTACGACTATGACCACGACCACGACCATGACCATGACCACAACTACGACTACGACTACAACTATGACGACCATGACCACGACTACGACCACGACCATGATCACGACCACGACCACGACCACAACTATAACTATGATGAAGACCATGACCACGAATACGATTACGACTACAACCACAACCATGACCACGACCACGACCACGACGTCCATGACCACGACTATGACTACAACTATGACTACGACCATGACTATGACTACGACTATGACCACGACCATGACCATGACTATAACTACGACTATGACTACGACTACCATGACCACGACGACCACGACCATGACCACGACCACGATTATGACTACGACTAGTACTACGACCTCCACATCTACCACTACCACTACCACTACCACTACCTTGACTATGACCACTATAATAAACAAGAAAAGAAGAAGAAGAAGAAAAAAAAAAACAAAAACAACAACTACTACTACTACTATAACAATAAACAATAAAAGAAGAAAAAACTATTACTACTACAAAAAAAAAAACTAAACAACAATAAACAAGAGAAGAAAAAAAACTACTATTACAACTACTGCAACAAACAACAGCAATTAATTTCCTTTTCTCTCATCCTCTCCCTCTCTCATTTCCACTCCCTCTCTCACCCTCACCCTCTCTTTCTCTCTTTCCCTATTAGGTTTAATGTTTTTTCTCTATTTTTCTCTCCTCTCCCTCTCTCCTTTTTTCTCTCTCCTCTCCCTCTCTCATTTTCTTTTCTCTCTTTCTCTCCCTCTCTCATTTCCTCTCCCTCCCTCACGCTCTCCCTCTATTTCTCTCTTTCCCTATTATGTTTAGTGTTTTTTCTCTCTCCTCTCCCTCTCTCATTTCATTTTCTCTCTTTCTCTTCCTCTCTCATTTCCTCTCCCTATCTCACCCTCTCTCTCTATTTTTCTCTTTCCCTATTATGTTTAACATCTTTTCTCTCTTTTTCTCTCTCCTCTCCTTCTCTCCTTTTTTCTCTCTCCTCTCCCTCTCTCATTTCCTTTTGCTCTCTTCCTCTCCCTCTCTCATTTCTTCTCCCTCCCTCACCCTCTCCCTCTCTTTCTCTCTTTCCCTATTATGTTTAATGTTTTTCTCTCTTTTTCTCTCTCCTCTCCCTCTCTCATTTCTTTTTCTCTCTTCCTCTCCCTCTCTCATTTCCTCTCCCTCCCTCACCCTCACCCTCACCCTCTCTTTCTCTCTTTCCTTATTATGTTTAACATCTTTTCTCTCTCCTCTCCTTCTCTCATTTCCTTTCGCTGTCTTCCTCTCCCTCTCTTATTTCTTCTCCCTCCCTCAACATCTCCTTCTCTTTCTCTCTTTCCCTGTTATGTTTAATGTTTTTTCTCTCTTTTCCTCTCCCTCCCCCTCTCTTCTCTCTCCCTCCCTCTCCCTCTCCCTCTCCCTCTCCCTCTCTTTCTCTCTTTCAATGTTTCCCTCTCCCTCTCCCTCTCCCTCTCCCTATCTCATTTTCCTATTATGTTTAATGTCCCTCTCCCTCTCCCTGTCCCTCTCTCATTTCCCTATTATCTTTAATGTCTCCCTCTCCCTCTCTAATTTCCTCTCCCTCCCTCCCTCCCCCTTTGTTTCTCTCTCCCTCCCTCTCCCTCCCCCTTCCTTTCAATCTCCTTCCATCTTCCTCTCCCTCTTCCTCTCTCATTTCCTCTCTCTCCCTCTCCCATTTTCTCCCTCTCTCATTTCCTCTCACTCCCTTTCCCTCTCCCTCTCTTTCTCTCTCATTTCCTCTCTCTCTCTCAATACACATGAATTATACCAAAAACAAGTAAAAGAGAGAGACAAAACTCCATCTCCCTCTCTTTCTCTCTCATTTCCTCCCCCTCTCTCAATACACAGGAATTATACCTCATTTCCTCTCCCTCTCTCAATACACATGAATTATACCAAAAACAAGTAAAAGAGAGAGAGAAAACTTCATCTCTGTCTCTCATTTTCTCTCCCTCCCCCTCCCCCTCTCCCTCTCTTTCTCTCTCCCTCCCTCTCCTTCTCCCTCCCTCTCCCATTTCCTCCCTCTCCCTCTCCCTCTCCCTCTCTCATTTCCTCTCCCTCACTCAATACACACGAATTATACCAAAAACAAGTAAAAGAGAGAGAGAAAACACAAAAGCAAAGCAAGAATGAATGTAAAGTATTGAGTGATGTTGAGAGTCATCATGTTGAGATGTTGATGCCAGGAGGCATATTCCACAGTGGATTTCGTGAGGTTTTGCGGTGGATTTGGTAAAATTATATTTATTTGCCAGGGCTCATACAAAAGGTGGATTCATTGTGCGAAAATTCAATGGGGATGCCTATCCTTTTCGGGCATCACGTTAATTTAATGTGCAAGTGGGTGATTCCATAGCAGGTGATTCTGCAAAATACATATTTAAATTAATGGAAGTTTATGAGTTTAGAGTGCATACTCGTATTAAATTAAGGTTAGGACAAAATTCCAACCTATTTATTTATTTTGTAGCTGAAGACTGCTAGGTGTTCACTTTTGTCGGTTTAATTTTATTATTTTCTAACAATTGTGAATGCTTCAGTTGATGTATAGAGCAGGCAGCGGTGGCACTGGGAACCATTGGGCGATAGCGTGTATTCAAGTTATTTAGAAAAAATTATCATTTTTTATGGGCGCGCGTCTTATGGGTGGCATCAATATTTATTTTGGCATGCTTATTTATTAAAGTGCTTGATATATATTTATTATTTTGTATGCATATAGGTGCACAATTTAAATATTCATTATTGGTCATTGTATCACTACAAGGATATGAGAGTATAGCGATGCCCATTAGTGACGAGAAATAGCAGTGTCGCTATTAGCGTTGCAAATGCGATGCAAATAGCAACGGTACCTAGAGGAAAAAAACACGCGCCAAAACCCAAGCGCCTCATTTTTCGCACATTCACAAAAGAGAGAGTGAAAGGGAGAGCGAGCATCTTGCTGAGAGGGAGAGAAAAAGAGAAAGAAAGAGAGAGAAGGCTTCTCACCGCCACCGCTGTTGCTGCCGCCGTTTGCAAAGAAGAGGAGGAGGTGTACAAAGGGCAAAGAGGAGTCGCCGTCGCGAAGAGAAGCCGCCAAACCCTTCTTCGAGCCTTTACGGTGAGTGCCAAAGAAACACCATGATCCTCCTTGCAAACCAAAGAGTCTTACTCACATCCCTAAAGTTTTGAATACAATATGTGCAAGGCAATAAAATCACACATAAAAAAGGGTCCAAGAATATAAGACTTGATAATAAGCACCTCATGGAGTCCCTCATCAAGTAACTCCTAGCATGCCCTCAAGTGTTTGAAGAGGCCCACCATCACAATCCACTTCAACAAACATAAATTGTTGCCCACATTCATCCATAGCTGTAGTCTTCAACATAGTAGCAATTCCAATGATGTTGACTTATACTCAAATGATATTCTATTATCACACATCAGTTTCATTTGTTTTCAAATGCTCAAATGCTTGAAACATGCAAATTTTAGCGGATGAAACTTCTTCAAGGATGATGTGATCAATCGGCTCTATCGATTTGCACCTTAATCAAGCCTTACATCCAATGTAGTCTTCTCGAAAACGTAGCTACACTGAACACTTTGAAAATCTACTCCACGATCAGATTGTACTTTTAAGATTTATCCAATTCGCCCTCAAATCAGAGCTCAACCTCATACTTACTCCTCAAGCTTTATTTTTTTCATTCAGTATATCTTATCAACCCCAACTTTCTATTGACCTCCAAATTGCCGAATAACCACCTTCTGCGCGATCATGAAGACCATAATTCATATTTAAAAATTAAAAAATATTGAGCTTAAGTGATCGAGCTATGAAACAAGGTCCTTGCAAATGCTACCACCCTTGTTGGACTCTTCTAATCATTCATATTTGAAAATTAGAAAATATTGAGATTAAGCCATCGAGCTATCAAAAAAGGTCTTTGCAAACATTGCCACCCTTGTCGAACTCTTCTAAACCAACACTTCCATGTTGACGACCACCATAGTACTTAACCTTGATGATTTTCCTTGATAATGAACCTTCAATACTTCCCAAAATTTGACGTTATGTCCTTCAAAAAAATGGCAGCCTTTATTGATATCTCCTCCAACATCAAAAGCCAGCTCTGCTTAGTTATATCGATCATTCTTGAACGTCCTTTGGTAGCCCTCCTTGCGATTTTTCCTTTGACCAAATATTCAATCAGCCCCTCAAAAATTGACAACCTTTTAGCTTTCAAACATTTTTAAAAGCTTAAAAACCTCAATGAGTTTCTCTTATTATTTTTCAGCTTTTTCTATATATTGCTTTCTATAGTTCTTAAGGTTTGAGTATACATCCATCTTGATCACCTTCAACATATCCAAGTATGTCCTTATCTTGAAAATAATAAGGACCAAGTAATACCACCAAATTATAGAATCAATGTCAAAAGTGCTAAAATTCTTCAATCGAGCTGAAAAAATCCTTCACCTCCAAAAAGTTGAAAAAAATGAGTTCTTGTGTGTCTTACTTACAAGATAAATGGTGCTTGCATCATCTCATTGAGATAACATTTCAAACTGGTTTGAGGTAGATCTAGTTTTCACAAAAATGCCCGAAAATGTACTTAAGACCTCTAAAATATAAACCGTAACTCTAATTATAAAGAAATTTATCAAAATATGAAATCTCAATCAATGCAAGGTAAAAAGAAAATAAAATTGACTTGTCATGTTTTCTATAGCAAACCAACAATTATACTAAATAAAATTTTCTATAATTAACAATGTTAACTAGCATACTTGATGGATGCTCGATGGAGATATCGATGTTCAATGTTTTCTACGTTGGTTGCCTCTACACATGAGAAGCTTACCTCTACTTGTATATGACTTACTAGATAATTTATATCTAGGTTTAAAAGACCCCACACTTGTCTCTTTATTAATATTTTTCTATCTCCCTTGATTTTTTCTCTATTTAATCTTTTTTTGCCCTAATCTCCTTATCTCTCTCTCTTTCTCTTCTAAAGAAAAAAATAAGCCAAGAAAGTGATCAAACTATAAGCTTTCATCTCTTTCTCTCTTTTTCTAAAGCAACCAAACGATAATATTATATGTCTTTCTCTTTCTATCTCTTGCTTAGGTACAAATTTCATGATTAAGGAACTAAAATTGACAATAACAAAGTACATTGTTATTTTATTTATTTCTCTTGAGTTCACATACACATTTAAACTCTCTCACAGTGCTAGTTTGTAAAGGTCTCAAATCTATCACAACAAAGCTTAAAATCTGGGTTTTTCATGTATATATATGCAAAAACAACAAACTTCATCTTGAATCCATGGCTTTTCTCAATGATATTGTGGAGAAGAGAAAGTGCTTAGAAATGAAGCAAATAAAGAAACCCAAAATTTGAGAATTATGGAGGGGATGAGCTCTTACCATTGTGTTTTTGGTCACCTTCGCTCTAGCTCGCTCTTGGTATATGTATCCTTGTAAATTATACAGAGATGGTATCCTCAATTGGAATATGTGTCAGAATATTGAACCATGTATTATTGATGCATATATCGAGACAATTATTACAGTAATTTTAACATGGGAAATACTGACTGTATCAAGCGTAGTCTTTTTTTTTGCAATTTCGTCAGAAACTCTTGTCGGTATACTTGCAATTTGATGTAGTCCAATAGTTTGCTAGAGTCTCCCAATCCTCTTCTCAATGTTTGGAGAGTCGTGATGTGCTTGCATTTTATTACTTGTAGAGATAAAAGATGTTGGCATAACCCACTCCTCAATTTGTTGGATTCTTATTATTCTTAAGGTTGGATCTCATTAACTAGAGCCTTTTGAGGAGATTGTCATTGTGGTCCTTTAACTTAAGCTAGATGGATTTCCAATCTCCCTCCACTCTCTCTCTTTGTGACATATCGAACTTCCAACAGCGCGTGAACCCTCTTTATAGTCATAAGGATAATTTCTTTATAAAGGCAAATTTTTCTAAATTATTCCCCTCTCCTCCAACCGACTGTCGAGCTGGAGGAAGAGGGGAATAGCATGTGTAGGCAATCTCCTTGCTGGAGCTTGCCTAGACTATGGATCATGCACCTCGATGCGTTGGGGAGGGAGGATCTTATCCCCTCCCCTATTTAAACCAATGGGGAGCAAGCGGAAGGAGGAACGGAGCACTGCCGTGAATGCCTAAAGGGGGGGACGCCATCAACTTTCAGAGAGGGAGAGAGTGCGGTCTCTGTGAGGGAGAGGGAGATTGAAGAGTCCTTAAGTGTATTTGTCTTCCGAGTACTTAAATTGAAAGATTTGAAGTACTGGTTGTATAGATATTGTGTGATCGAATGTAGATCTCGACCTAATATATATTGCTACTAAACATGTCCGCTAGCTTGAATTGAACTGTGTAATTGTTCGAAATAATATTACTGTTATATTGTCAGTCAACTTGAATTGAACTGTATGATCGAATGCAGTTTAACCTAATATATATTGAATGCAAGTCTAACCTAATATATATTGAATGCAAGTCTAACCTAATATATATCTTGCTACTAAATATAATGCAAGTATAACCTAATATATATTGAAGGCAAGTCGAATGTAATATATATATTGTTACCGTGGTTGTATATATATTGTGTGATCGAGTGTAGATCTGGACCTAATATAATATTATTGTTATATTGTCAGCTAGTTGGTTATATATCTTTGCGATATATCTTTGCGATTGCTACACTCAAGTATGTTGGATTACTGATTCTTAAGGCACTTCTTGTATTTGTTTGCAGAAGTGCTGATGGACGATTCTTATTAGAGGTAGAGAGAAAGTGGGCTACCTTTGTCGCAACATGCACAACTAGGATTGTTGCCGCTACTCAATGCTCTCCCATCGATCAGTGGTGGGTGTGCCATCCGAGACGAATAAACACCCCACGTAGGGAGTACTTTGTCCGATAGAAAAAATGTATGGATGAAGAGGGGTTTGTGTGTATATAGGTTTCACCAAATAGGCGTAAATATACAAAGGTTTTTGCTAAAAGGTTTTTATCAACAGTTTCTTTAATCTGCAACTTCTATCTTTATAATATAAAGTTGTATCAATCCTGTTTGTGTTTAGTAATATTGTCGAAATTTGTATGAGCGACCAACCATCGAATGTGTGCGAGATAGTCTCCCTCTCTTTCTCTCTTTCAATGTTTCCCTCTCCCTCTCCCTCTCCCTCTCTCATTTTCCTATTATGTTTGATGTCCCTCTCCCTCTCTCATTTCCCTATTATGTTTAATGTCTCCATCTCCCTCTCCCTCTCTCATTTCCTCTCCCTCCCTCCCTCCCCCTCTCTTTCTCTCTCCCTCCCTCTCCCTCCCCCTTTCTTTCAATCTCCTTCCATCTTCCTCTCCCTCTTCCTCTCTCATTTCCTCTCTCTCCCTCTCCAATTTTCTCCCTCTCTCATTTCATCTCCCTCCCTTTCCCTCTCCCTCTCTTTCTCTCTCATTTCCTCTCTCTCTCTCAATACACATGAATTATACCAAAACAAGTAATAGAGAGAGAGAACTCCCTCTCCCTCTCTTTCTCTCTCATTTCCTCCCCCTCTCTCAATACACATGAATTATACCTCATTTCCTCTCCCTCTCTCAATACACATGAATTATACCAAAAACAAGTAAAAGAGAGAGAGAACTCCCTCTCTGTCTCTCATTTTCTCTCCCTCCCCCTCCCCCTCTCCCTCTCTTTCTCTCTCCCTCCCTCTCCTTCTCCCTCCCTCTCCCATTTCCTCCCTCTCCCTCTCCCTCTCTCATTTCCTCTCCTTCCCTCTCCCTCTCCCTCTCTTTCTCTCTCATTTCATCTCCCTCACTCAATACACACGAATTATACCAAAAACAAGTAAAAGAGAGAGAGAAAACACAAAAGCAAAGCAAGAATGGACAATGCACTCACCGTAAAGGCTCGAAGAATAGTTTGGCGGCTTCTCTTCGCAACGACGACTCCTCTTTGCCCTTTGTACAGCTCCTCCTCTTCTTCGTGAATGGCGGTGGCAGCGGCGGTGGCAGTGAGAAGCCTTCTTTCTCTTTCTTTCTCTTTTTCTCTCCCTCTCAGCAAGATGCTCGCTCTCCCTTTCACTCTCTCTTTTGTGAATGTGCGAAAAATGAGGCGCTTGGGTTTCGGCGCGTGTTTTTTTCCTCTAGGTACCGTCGCTATTTGCATCGTATTTGCAACGCTAATAGCGACGCCGCTATTTCTCGTCGCTAATGGGCATCGCTATACTCTCATATCCTTGTAGTGATACAATGACCAATAATGAATATTTAAATTGTGCACCTATACGCATACAAAATAATAAATATATATCAAGCACTTTAATAAATAAGCACGCCAAAATAAATATTGATGCCACGCCCATAAAAAATGATAATTTTTTCTAAATAACTTGAATACACGCTATCGCCCAATGGTTCCCAGTGCCACCGCCGCCTGCTCTATACATCAGCTGAAGCATTCACAATTGTTAGAAAATAATAAAATTAAACCGACAAAAGTGAACACCTAGCAGTCTTCAGCTACAAAATAAATAAATAGGTTGGAATTCTATCCTAACCTTAATTTAATACGAGTGTGCACTCTAAACTCATAAACTTCCATTAATTTAAATATGTATTTTGCAGAATCACCCGCTATGGAATCACCCACTTGCACATTAAATTAACGTGACGCCCGAAAAGGATAGGCATCCCCATTGAATTTTCGCACAATGAATCCACCTTGTGTACGAGCCCTGGCAAATAAATATAATTTTACGAAATCCACCGCAAAACCTCACGAAATCCACTGTGGAATATGCCTCCTGGCATCAACATCTCAACATGATGACTCTCAACATCACTCAATACTTTACCAAATCCCAAAGAAACACCATGATCCTCCTTGCAAACCAAAGAGTGCGAGGCAATAAAATCACACATAAAAAAGGGTCCAAGAATATAAGACTTGATAATAAGCACCTCATGGAGTCCCTCATCAAGTAACTCCTAGCATGCCCTCAAGTGTTTGAAGAGGCCCACCATCACAATCCACTTCGACAAACATAAATTGTTGCCCACATTCATCCATAGATGTAGTCTTCAACATAGTAGGAATTCCAATGATGTTGACTTATACTCAAATGATATTCTATTATCACACATCAGTTTCATTTGTTTTCAAATGCTCAAATGCTTGAAACATGCAAATTTTAGCGGATGAAACTTCTTCAAGGATGATGTGATCAATCGGCTCTATCGATTTGCACCTTAATCAAGCCTTACATCCAATGTAGTCTTCTCGAAAACGTAGCTACACTCAACACTTTGAAAATCTACTCCACGATCAGATTGTATTTTTAAGATTTATCCAATTCGCCCTCAAATCAGAGCTCAGCCTCATACTTACTCCTCAAGCTTTATTTTTTTCATTCAGTATATCTTATCAACCCCAACTTTCTATTGACCTCCAAATTGCCGAATAACCACCTTCTGCGCGATCATGAAGACCATAATTCATATTTAAAAATTAAAAAATATTGAGCTTAAGTGATCGAGCTATGAAACAAGGTCCTTGCAAATGCTACCACCCTTGTTGGACTCTTCTAATCATTCATCTTTGAAAATTAGAAAATATTGAGATTAAGCCATCGAGCTATCAAAAAAGGTCTTTGCAAACATTGCCACCCTTGCTGAACTCTTCTAAACCAGCACTTCCATGTTGACGACCACCATAGTACTTAACCTTGATGATTTTCCTTGATAATGAACCTTCAATACTTCCCAAAATTTGATGTTATGTCCTTCAAAATAATGGTAGCCTTTATTGATATCTCCTCCAACAGCAAAAGCCAGGTCTGCTTAGTTATATCGATCGTTCTTGAACGTCCTTTGGTAGCCCTCCTTGCGATTTTTCCTTTGACCAAATATTCAATCAGCCCCTCAAAAATTGACAACCTTTTAGCTTTCAAACATTTTTAAAAGCTTAAAAACCTCAATGAGTTTCTTTATTATTTTTCCGCTTTTTCTATATATTGCTTTCTATAGTTCTTAACGTTTGAGTATACATCCATCTTGGTCACCTTCAACATATCCAAGTATGTCCTTATCTTGAAAATAATAAGGACCAAGTAATACCACCAAATTATAGAATCAATGTCAAAAGTGCTAAAATTCTTAAATCAAGCTGAAAAAATCCTTCACCTCCAAAAAGTTAAAAAAAATGAGTTTCTTGTGTGTCTGACTTACAAGCTAAATGGTGCTTGCATCATCTCATTGAGATAACATTTCAAACTTGTTTGAGGTAGATCCAATTTTCACAAAAATGCCCAAAAATGTACTTAAGACCTCTAAAATATAAACCATAACTCTAATTATAAAGAAATTTATCAAAATATGAAATCTCAATCAATGCAAGGTAAAAAGAAAATAAAATTGACTTGTCATGTTTTCTATAGCAAACCAGTAATTATACTAAATAAAATTTTCTATAATTAACAATGTTAACTAGCATACTTGATGGATGCTCGATGGAGATATCGATGTTCAATGTTTTCTACTTTGGTTGCCTCTACACATGAGAAGCTTACTTCTACTTGTATATGACTTACTAGATAATTTATATCTAGGTTTAAAAGACCCCACACTTGTCTCTTTATTAATATTTTTCTATCTCCCTTGATTTATTCTCTATTTAATCTTTTTTTTCCCTAATCTCCTTATCTCTCTCTCTTTCTCTTCTAAAGAAAAAAATAAGCCAAGAAAGTGATCAAACTATAAGCTTTCATCTCTTTCTCTCTTTTTCTAAAGCAATCAAACCATAATATTATATGTCTTTCTCTTTCTATCTCTTGCTTACGTACAAATTTCATGATTAAGGAACTAAAATTGACAATAACAAAGTACATTGTTATTTTATTTATTTCTCTTGAGTTCACATACACATTTAAACTCTCTTACACTGCTAGTTTGTAAAGGTCTCAAATCTATCACAACAAAGCTTAAAATCTGGGTTTTTCATGTATATATATGCAAAAACAACAAACTTCATCTTGAATCCATGGCTTTTCTCAATGATATTGTGGAGAAGAGAAAGTGCTTAGAAATGAAGCAAATAAAGAAACCCAAAATTTGAGAATTATGGAGGGGATGAGCTCTTACCATTGTGTTTTTGGTCACCTTCGCTCTAGCTCGCACTTGGTACATGTATCCTTGTAAATTATACAAAGATGGTATCTTTAATTGGAATATGTGTCAAAATATTCAACCATGTATTATTGATGCATATACCGAGACAATTATTACAGTAATTTTAACATGGGAAATACTGACTGTATCGAGTGAAGTCTTTTTTTTTGCAATTTTGTCAGAAACTCTTGTCGGTATACTTGCGATTTGATGTAGTCCAATAGTTTGCTAGAGTCTCCCAATCCTCTTCTCAATGTTTGGAGAGTCGTGATGTGCTTGCATTTCATTAATTGTAGAGATAAAAGATGTTGTCATAACCCACTCCTCGATTTGTTGGATTCTTATTATTCTTAAGGTTGGATCTCATTAACTAGAGCCTTTTTAGGAGATTGTCATTGTGGTCCTTTAACTTAAGCTAGATGGATTTCCAATCTCCCTGCACTCTCTCTCTCTCTGTGACATATCGAACTTCCAACAGCGCATGAACCCTCTTTATAGTCGTAAGGATAATTTCTTTATAAAGGCAAATTTTTCTAAATTATTCCCCTCTCCTCCAACCGACAGTCGAGTTGGAGGAAGAGGGGAATATCATGTGTAGGCAAGCTCCTTGTTGGAGCTTGCCTAGACTATGGATCATGCGCCTCGACGCGTGGGGGAGGGAGGATCTTATCCCCTCCCCTATTTAAACCAATGGGGTGCAAGCGGAAGGAGGAACGGAGCGCTGCCGTGAATGCCTAAAGGGGGGGACGCCGTCAACTTTCAGAGAGGGAGAGAGTGAGGTCTCTGTGAGGGAGAGGGAGATTGAAGACGCCCTCATGCTGGTGCTGCCGAGAGTAACTACTCACGCCGCCTAGTCCCAGCTACTACCGTTCCACTTGCCAGTCGTCACATCGCCGCTGCCATCACATAGATAAGCCCCCCTCCCCCACGTGATCTCTAGAAGCTTCTAAAGCTTCTAAGGGGGGGCCCTATAAGCCCCCTTTCCCCCCTTAAGAAAGCCTTACCTTAAAAGGGCCTTCACATGACCCTTAAGCCCTTCTTCCCTCCCCCCCCCCCCCTTTATTAATTCTTTCTTAGTCCATTGTTTATACCTTTGTCTTCCCCCACACAAAAAGAAAAAAAAGCCCTTTCATGTGGCCCGTAAGCTTTTTTTTCCCCATACAAAAAGTCATTTTTAAAGCCTTCATACCCTTTGTCCCCCACACGAAAATCCACTCTTAAGGATCTTCTACATCCATTTTTCCCCTTTCCGAGGTTCTTTTGGAAACCCTAGCCGAGGGTTAGTATTCCCTCCCCCCCCTCTGGATTGAAGAAAAAGTCTTCTTTCCGTGGCCTTAAAGAAGCCTTACCTTCGAAAGACCATTTAAAACCCTCCCGAAGTTTAAGCACCCCCTTTTTTTTCGTGAAATCCCTACTTCAAGGAGGAAGCCTTCTAAAACCGCTTCCGATGGACGGTGCAAGTTATCACAAAGGAAGCTATGGTGGAATTTCAAAAGGAGTTGCAAAGTTGCATCCACGACGGAAAGGCTGCATTCACAATGCCTCCTAAGAAAGCCCAAGGTGCAACCGCAGGAGGATCGTCTCCTAGCATCCACGTGGACATCTCACCCCAAGTCCAGGTTTTTCTTCCTAATTTTTATTTTACGTCGTTATAATTCAATTGGGCGTAGATGATTTTTGAAAATAGGATGCATTTTCATCTTAAACGCTTTACAAACAAATTAACTCACGACGGAGGAATTCAGTTATTAGTATTTCTAATAAAATGAACAAAATAAAGTAGGCAGAAAAGATTGATATGCATTTCTAGCAAGTAGTTTGATGCATTGCAATAAACTGAACTTAGATTAATGTCCACATTTACAAAACGGAATTAAGATAACGCACTCTGTTTAAGCATGGAAATATAACGCACTCCGTTTAAGATCCAATCTCGATGCCCACATACTAGTCTACGGGCGGAAACTTGGATTGGTAATCCCTGTGGATTGCTGGATAGCCTTCAGGTGGATTGTGGATAAGCCTACAGGCTGGACTTTATGTATTTCCAAGAAAAATATGATAACTTGTTAACAAGGAACTTGTTTGGGATTGCTTTTCTATATCAAGTGATATGATTACGTGAAGGAACCAGTGCCTAACGGGCTAATTAAGGAAGCTGATTGATACATGTCCAACTAAATGTGTTAGGTAATTAAATAAACTAAAAAAACCCGAGGAAAGTGCGGTGGATGTGGCCATAGGTCCATCCTATGGATGGGTGGTCCCAGTTGGCCGGGAACTTTTCTTAAATCACGATGGACAGTAGGAAGATTGTCAAAGAACACGAACAACAAAAGCGTTGACCTAGAGTTATGATTGATCCCGATTTACGCTATTTTAGGGGAACGGAATGGGACTATGCCTTATGGCAGAGAGGTTGAGCTTCACATTCCTCTCGTTTCCCATTCTCCTTGAACCAAGTGCAGCGTGAATCCATTTCGGACCTGGCGTTTCTGCGTAAAGTAGTTCGCTTGGATTCGACGTTAGTTGTCGTTAGGAAATGACCAATAGGAAAACCCTAATTCAGGTCGGTCCTAAGTGGGAATGGCCGGAATACTTCTGCTACGTGGTAGACGCGGAGAGTCCCAGATCGCAAACCCCATAACATTCCATAGGAGTGCCGGGCAGAGCCTTCTAGATATACTTTCCGATGGACTGCTAAGACGTGTCCTGAAGATAACAGGTGGACACGTTACACTCTCCACTCTCTTTGTCTCCTCGGGAAAGTTACTATATGTATATCCTCTACATCACGTGCATTTAAGGCCTATTTATAAATATCCTTATCTGTGAATTTTTCTTGAATAAAACATAATCATTTTCTATTCAATCTGTAAATAACCCCTTTATATTACACCCTTTTGTGTGAAAAAAATATATAAAAATAGTATTTTAAAAATGTCTTAATTTGAACCCACATGATGCACACATATATTCATGAGTAACTTACCTGAGTTTGTCTCTCACTCTTTTGACTTTTTTCTCTTTCCCCTCTCTACTCTCTACTCTAGCTTTCTACTCTCTCGTTCTCTCTTTCTCCAAATCACTTTATAATTGATTTACTAGTTTTATAACTAATTAATTTTATAATTTTTATTTCATAATTAATCACTATTTTAAACCAAATTATAAATCAATTGCTAAAATATTGAGGTATCAATTTTCAAGCACATGCTTGTACCTAGCACATGTTGAATGAAGATTGACCATATTGGCTAATTGCAACACAATCACCCTTATTCCAATGATATTACTAAATTATATGCCCTACACATGCATCCCTCTACCCACCCACACATCCACCGAGCCCATAAGGACACACAAAAAAGAGAATTATCTACAATATACAATGCACTTAGGTGAGTCAATCTATCTTAAATGACACAAAGAAGAGGAAAACTAAAACAAAAAATGCAATAGGGTTTATGGACTTACCTTTAAGCTAGATTGTATCATCAAAATGAAGAAAGGAAACCCATGGTTGTAAGTACTTTCTACTAGTGTTGGAATATGTTTTGTCATTTTGGTTAGGCAATATTTTAAATGGGATTAGTATAAGCACTTGTATTTACATGTGGAAATATTGGCGATTATAATGTGCACACATTTTTCAAAGCTCATATTGGTGCTTATAGCCACATCCCTTTTTTGTTTTTGGAAATGCTTGAGAAACTAGTGTTAAATTTCTCCTCATCTCTTATAGTGTTCATTGTCACTAAAAACATTGAATGATATGCAAAACTTGGTCTCATAAGTGATACTTGTAGTTACACTCTTGTTCATTGCTTAAATGATGTTGCAATTTTGAATTTTAAATTCATAACAAAATCTACATCAAACATCATGCGAACAACTCCCACACATTTTTTCCCAAATTTCAGATGTTGCAATGTGCTCTACAACCTTGTGGTGGACAACTAGATTATTATTGCTAAGCATTCGTATCTTAAATACTTTTGTTTAATTGTTTCGAGACAATGGGAACACTTTTTTAAATAGCTTTGTCCTAGTGTGCATATGAAAGATATCGGGTGTTTATGTGAGAGCATTGCAAGACTAGGAAGTAGCACCCTAACAACTACTTTCCATGTTTGGTTGAGTAATGGATGGAGTTTTCACTAATCATTAGCGATGAAGACTTGCATATGTTTGTGGCCTTTTAAACAAGAGTGCAAGATAGTTGTGTCAAATATTTAGCTAGAATATTTAAATACGTATTCTAAGCCCCTTGACTAGGATAGAGGCAAACATAGGACTTGACTAACTATGATATTCATGACTCTTTCTTATCGCCCTAAGAAGTTCTGCCCTGCCTGGTTCTTCACCCGTTTAGATTGTATTTACTCGAGTATAGAAGACCATCTTTTAGTAACATTGTCGGATGGGATTGAACCAATATGGAAGGTGGTGTCAATGACTCTTCTCTATTCACCTCAGAGATTGTCTGGTGTTCTCAAATTTCCACCTGACTACGCTATATTTATTCGTTGAAAGAAGCTCATCTTTTAGTAAGATTGGCTGATGGGATCGGGCCAATATGGAAAGTGCCAACGTGGAACGTGCATGGAAGGAGAGTGGCATGCTTATCCAGAGGGAACATCGCCCTCGAGGATACTGGGAGACGCGGCGGCAGCGCCGAGTGGAAACGAGAATATCACGCGCGGTCACGTCGAGGCCAGGGCAGGGGCCGCTCGCCTATAAGTATGGTAGAGGCCTCAGGCATTTTGCCAGCTTACCGGCTAGTGCGAGGCCTCCCGTACAATAGCTCCTGTTTGCTTGTGTGTAGTTTGGTGGTGATAATCAATATGGCGGCTCGTGTGTTTTTGTTGGGAGCACTGTTGGTGCTGTTGGTGATAGTGAGTGAAGTGTCGGCGACGTCCCGCGGTCGAGAGGAGGAGCGACGTCGGGAGGAAGAGAGGGAGAGGGAGGAGAGGAGAGGAGAAGGGTCGAGGGAGGAGTGGCACGCGAGGCTGCGGGCGTGCGACAATTTCTTCAGGCAGCAACGGCGAGAGGTGGAGGAAAGAAAGTCGTCGCCGTATTACAATTCCTATTTGTCATGGAGGTCGGTTGAGGGGAGGGGGGTGACGCAGCAGCAGCCGTCCCGGGCGTGCTGCGAGGCCGTGGAGCGCATCCCCTCGCAGGACCGCTGCTACGCCCTCCAGCAGGCTTACGGAGGCGGCGAGCGCCGCCGTCGTTATGAAGAGGAGGGCGTCTGGGCGCAGCGACGAGAAGAGGAGTCGGAGCAGCAGCAGAGAACCATGACCGCCCAGATGTCCTCTCGCCTCCTTCAGCAGTGCAACCTTCGCCCTCGCGAATGCCGTGCAAGGTCGTCCCGAGGTATGTTGTCTAAATGATGCATTGCCCGTCATTTTATTTTATATATCAGTCTATTATAATCTATATCTATTTTAGATGCATTGCCCGTCATTTTATATATGAACCTAGTGGATTCCGTGATTTTAATATATATGAAACCTAACATAATCTAAACCTATTTCGTCTGTGCCAAAAGTTCGTTTATAATTGTCTATTGTCTCTCTTATAATTGTCTGCGTTACTGCTATTTATTTGCCATGATTGAATGGCATATGGATGCAATGGATATGATCTAATATATAAATTATATTCTCTTAATATGATTTAATACATCACTTATGGATATGATTTAATATATAAATTATATTCTCTTAATTTGTGATGATTGAATGGCATATGAATGTAAGGGATATGATCTAATAATATATCAATTATTGTCTCTTAACTATAGTTAAGTCGATTTAAAATACCGCTTGTCAGAATCATGGTTAGATTCAAATCTACATCTTATGTAGTACTATTAGTTTTCTCTGAATATTCTATCCTTGTTGGGTACCTCGACCTACATTTGACAATAGTTTGCGCGTCCTTAGTGTATTTGTGTTCGAGTACTTAAATTGAAAGATTTGAAGTACTGGTTGTATAGATACTGTGTGATCGAATGTAGAACTGGACCTAATATATATTGCTACTAGACCTACATTTGACAATAGTTTGCGCGTCCTTAATTGTATTTGTCTTCCGAGTACTTAAATTGAAAGATTTGAAGTATTGGTTGTATAGATATTGTGTGATCGAATGTAGATCTGGACCTAATATATATTGCTACTAAACATGTCCGCTAGCTTGAATCGAACTGTGTAATTGTTTGAAATAATATTACTGTTATATTATCAGCCAGCTTGAATTGAACTGTATGATCGAATGCAGTTTAACCTAATATATATTGAATGCAAGTCTAACCTAATATATATCTTGCTACTAAATATAATGCAAGTATAACCTAATATATATTGAATGCAAGTCGAATGTAATATATATATTGCTACCGTGGTTGTATATATATTGTGTGATCGAGTGTAGATCTGGACCTAATATAATATTATTGTTATATTGTCAGCTAGTTTGTTATATATCTTTGCGATTGCTACACTCAAATATGTTGGATTACTGATTCTTAAGGCACTGCTTGTATTTGTTTGCAGAAGTGCTGATGGACGATTCTTATTGGAGGTAGAGAGAAAGTGGGCTACCTTTGTCGCAACATGCACAACTAGGATTGTTGCCACTACTCAATGCTCTCCCATCGATCGGTGGGTGTGCCATCCGAGACGAATAAACACCCCATGTAGGGGGTACTTTGTCCGATAGAAAAAATGTATGGATGAAGAGGGGTTTGTGTGTATATAGGTTTCACCAAATAGGTGTAAATATACAAAGGTTTTTGCTAAAAGGTTTTTATCAACAGTTTCTTTAATCTGCAACTTCTATCTTTATAATATAAAGTTATATCAATCCTGTTTGTGTTTAGTAATATTGTCGAAATTTGTATGAGCGACCAACCATCGAATGTGTGCGAGATAGTTGCATATGCAACTAACCTGCATATGACTTACCATCGAATTTTCATGGGATGACTGATGTTGCATGCATGAAGATAACCACATGGTTGGCTCTCCTAACTATAGTTCAATGCATGAAAGTAACGAGGACGAGCTCTAATTGCAATGACCAGCATTTTGTTACATCCAAGACTCATTACATTAAGCCAACTCGAGTTGCATGACCCTATGTGCTTTTTAAGGGTGTCTTGAAGGGTTGATATTATAGGTGATTTGTGCAAATCTTTTAAGGTGCTATGACAGTCTAAAATCATTTGCACTTGGTCATTTTTGGATTGACAATGGTTGTGTCATTGTGTTTGCTGTATTATTCAAAGCCCATATGCATTTTGTGTGTGATTATGACCAACTCAACAAATTTTCATAATCGTGTTGTGAGTTAGAAATTTTCATAACTGCGTGGTTGAGGTTGTTGACTCAGAAAATTCAAAACCCCATGATTGAGAGTGTTGTATACCATCATGACGAACGATACTACCCATCACAAACCCCCAAAAATGCTTGAATAAACTAGCTTTCGGTGCAACATGGACCTGATTGCTTGCCACCTAGAAATTAATTGATTGATTCCAGAGTGATCGTTTGATTTGTGGACTGTTTTAAATTGTTGGGATCTATGGACTAAGACCTATCGAACCCTCCACGTATGTTTTAATCGAGAGTGGAGGGGTTTGATCACTTGATTTACTCTAGTTGAGGGAGTTGAAATATTTAGAGAACTTAAGGGGGTGTGTGAATCTTCTGAAGCATAGAAGACAAGAGTTGATCTTTCCATTAGTGAGAAGAAAAAAGTCAATATTAGAAGACCTAAAAAATCTTTCTGTAGTTTTGTTGGCCATTTTTGCCAATGGATGTAACTGGTGATTCTTGATATGCCTTCCAAAGGAATAATTGATGGTTTTGCAAAAGTGTTGGAAGCATAATGAGCCTCTCCATTATGGGAAAGGCAAAGAAGAGTGCCATTATAGGTAGTGATACGAAGGGGGTTTGCAGCTACTTCTAGGTGAATCCCTAAGGAGTTTCATCCCACCCCTAGAGAACCACTCACTCAAGTTTCATCCCATTGTTAAGAAGCATGTCCATTGGCCAAGGACAATGAATTGACCCAAGGAGTAGTGGCACATGTATAGGGAAACCCAATGCTTGAAGCTCTCATTGGCTTCTTCGTGACCCCTAGAGAATCACTCATGCTTGACTTTGGGAAGTACTTGATCATCCCATTGTTAAGAAGAATGTATGTTCACCAAGGCCAATGAATTGAACCCAAGGAAGAGTGGCACATGTATAGGGAAACTTAGTGCGTGAAGATCTCACTTCTCTAGGATGTGCTAAATGCCAAAGGCCAATAGTGGCACATGAAAGTTATATATAGGGTGGTTTCTTCAAGCTCTCACTTCTTGAGGATGTGCTAACTTGCAGTTCATGAGGATTGCTAAACCTACAATGCCACTTCTATATGAAAACCCTAACAATCACTCACACTTAGATTTTAGGAAGTACTAGTTGATTATCCCATTGCTAAGAAGCATATCCCCTTAACATGTTAAGGCTAATGAATTGAGCCAAGGAGTAGTGGCACATGAATGTCATATAGGGAAACTCTAAGCCTCACTTAAGGATGTTCTAAAGCTACTGGATTGACTATCTTAGGTAAAAACATCTAAGTGCTTGAAGCTCTCACTCCTAACTCGGTGCTTGAAGCTCTTCCTTTTCTCATCAAGTGTGTGCTTAAGGCTAGATGTAGACGCAGTTTGGTTCCTTTTCTCATCAAGTGTGTGCTTAAGGCTAGATGTAGACTTGAGAAGTGATCTAGGGTTGTCCCTAAGAATCTTATGCTAAAAAGATGGAACTTGGAACCCTAGGACTGACAACATCAGCCTAATGTAATCACGAATAGATTGTTTCGCGACTCCATTTGATGAGTAGAATAGTCTCATAGTTCGATGTGACACTTGTGCAATAAGTGCGGAGTCGTATGATCTTGTGATTGGATCACAAGGGAATGGCCAATTCTCGCAATGAGGTTGGCAGGTCCTTACGCAAGTTATCTTGGAAGAGGATGAATAATCATCCTAATATAGTATCTTTCTTGAGTAAAGATAATTGCTTGGAAGCAAAAGACCAGCCGATAAATTGGAATAATCTATGAACTTAAGGTTTGACCAAGTCGGGTTAATAGGGTACGCCCTAACCCAGGATATAGGGGATCTTGCCAAGTCGCAAGTCATCCCGGATCGAGTGCTAGACGCATTCGAAAGGAAGGATTCATTCCTTAGCAGTTGGCCAACAATAAACGACCAATGGAAATGTTTGTGCTTGTTACAGATTTAAGAGCATTGTTTTGCTTTGTTTGACCAATGAATTCAAGTTAAATGGATATCTAATGCTTAAGGTTGAAATCCTGAAGGGAGAGGCAGCTTCAATTACCCCCGACTGCCTGCTTGACCCTAACCAAGGGAGTTGTTAACCGCACCGGGAAGGTGGACCGAATCCACCGCGAGAGGTCTCTCCGTTGAGCACTACTTGGAGCAGGAGGATGCTTGGGTGCAAGGGGGGCTCTGGCCATAAATCCCTCGCCTTCCGGGCCCTACATAAGAGGCTAACGTGACTTGGGATTGGATCTCGAGGCCCGCATACTAGTCTACGGGTGGAAACTTGGATTGGTAATCCCTGTGGATTGCTGGATAGCCTTCGGGCGGATTGTGGATAAGTCTACGGGCTGGAATTTATGTATTTCTAAGATAAATATGATAACTTGTTAACAAGGAACTTGTTTGACATTGCTTTTCTATGTCAAGTGATATGATTGCGTGAAGGAACCAGTGCCTAATGGGCTAATTAAGGAAGCTGATTGATACATGTCCAACTAAATGTGTTAGGTAATTAAATAAACTAAAACAACCCGAGGAAAGTGCGGTGGATGCGGTCATAGGTCCGTCCTATGGATGGGTGGTCCCGGTTGGCCGGGAACATTTATTAAATCACGATGGACAGCAGGAACATCGTCAAAGAACACGAACAACAAAAGCATTAACATAGAGTTATGATTGATCCCGATTTACGTTGTTTTAGGGAAATGGAATGGGACTATGCCTTATGGCAGAGAGGTTGAGCTTCGCATCCCTCTCATTTCCCATTATCCTTGAACCAAGTGCAGCGTGAATCCACTTCGGACTTGGTGTTTCTGCGTAAAGTAGTTTGCTTGGATTCGACGTTAGTTGCCGTTAGGAAATGACCAATAGGAAAACCCTAATTCAGGTCGGTCCTAAGTGGGAACGGTCGGAATACTTCCGCTATGTGGCAGACGCAGAGAGTCCCAGATTGCAAACACCGTAACATTTCATGGGAGTGCGGGCCAGAGCCTTCTAGATATACTTTCCAATGAACTGCTAAGACATGTCCTGAAGATAATAGGTGGACACGTTACAATTGGTATCAGAGCGAACCAACAACGGAATTGTTTTTATGAAATCTTAATAAGATAAAGTAAAGCAAATGTTGCTATCCAAACATTTCCTTACTTTCAATGCTGTCTTGTAGAAGCATGGAAGAAGTTCTTAGTGTTCCGAGTCATATTTATGGCTGTGTTGCATTCCCCTGATTATCGACAAAGGGTTGAGATGATGAACATCCTAGAGCGAATCTATAAGTCATCGCCTTTGTACATGGAATGAAGATGGATGGGTGCCTCAGGAATCTACTATATAGCTACCCACCGGTTTGCTTATCTACAAACCAACCTAAAGAGGATCAAGTGGTTGGAAGACCTAAAAGTCGTGAAGCTGTTCATTTTTGTCAAAGCTCACGTAAACTCAACTTTACATATTCAAGGTCGGAGGGTTGAACTGAACTCATATGTATATGAGGAAGTAACTCGTGTAATCCCTGTCAATAGGATTAAAGTGTTGGGGCGCCGTGAGAAGAATGGGTTTCAAAGGAAAGGAAGGATACCCTGAACTTCCAATGACTTACCGATTCCTGAAGATCCATGACCCGAAACCATACTATTATACAGTTCCTGTAGATAAATGTAATACAACATTATTATCCCCAAACTAAATGTAACAGTTGGCTTATCATCGCAAGAAATGTTGTATTCCGAAAGGGCTATGCCCATATAAATACAAATAAGACTTTTTTTTTATCAATGTCTGATTGTGCATGAGAATTGATAAAAAGTTAAGTGGTTAGATTGCTTGGGTGATAGCGGAATTGAAGATGTAATATAAATCAATAACGATTATCGTGTAATAACATTAAGAAACCTTTATCCAGGTGCAACCCCAGGTACAGGTTCCTAGTTTATGTCCTACATCAAGTACTGTTGTAATCCAAGAGAAGAAGTTTCTTCTCAAGCAGATTAAGCCGCCCGAATTTGACAGGAGAGATAGGTCCGTCCAAGCAGATGTTGAAATTTGGATTGAATCCATGGAGGATTACTTCGAAGTAGCCGGTACTACACCCGTCAATCAGGCTATGCTTGCCAAGCTAAAGCTCACCTGTGAAGCCAGGCTTTGGTGGAAGCAATCGTGCAAGGATCAAGGGATCGCAGAAGGATCCGTTATCTGGGAGAAGCTGAAGAAAGCCGTGCATGGAAGATATCTACCACCTGCATATCGCATGTAGAAAAATGAATGAGTTCTACGAGCTAAAACAGCTGGGACTAACCCTTGATGCATACTATTCTAAATTTGTCTCACTTCTTAAGTATGCGCCACAGATGAACATGACACAGCAGGTGTCCAAATTTTCTGCTGGTTTAAATCCACCAGTAAATACCCATCTCGAATCTATGCATCCATCAGATCTTCAGGACGCACTCATTCGAGCTACCCCTATAATTCAGGAGGTGCAAGCTAGACCAAGGGGCAACAAAGCTTGGTCTTATAATGACCCGAATAGAGGAGCATTCAGGCCTCAGATGAAGAGAATTCAAGGTCAGAATCAGGGACAAAGAAAGAAATCAAGAACTAATAACGTCAACAACTTTGTTCCTACTCAAAGCAATTGCTGAAACCTCCGATGTTTCCACTGCAACGAGCTTGGTCATTTCAAGAGGCAATGTCCCAAGCTTGGAGGAGGACATCGCCAAGCACCTTTCCAAGGAACGGGCCATGGTCAAGGAGCTGCTACCTGAGGCAGAGGAAGAACCGCCTGCGTTGCCAATAGGCAAATGTGTAAAGAAGAAGAAGATCCGACCATAGAAGCAAAGTTTGAAAGGGCGATAGTCCATGCCGCTCTACACAAGAAATGCCCGAATCACCAGTTCTCGGTGATTCAGACACCGTCGGACTATCAAGGTAAAAATTTCAAGATCTTGATTGATTGTAGCAATACACATTCCTTTATCTCACCAGCTCATGAAAAAAGACTAGGAATAGCCACAGTAGAAGCACCTACCTTGCTTGTGGAATTGGCAAATGGTCGTGAGGATACTTGTACCAGGCAAACTGCTAAGGTGGAATTCTTTCTAGGAGGAAAAAAGACTTCGATCAAATTTAGAGTCATGAATTTAGGTATCCATGAGTTCCTACTCGGAATGGATTGGCTTAAGCCTAATGACGCTCACATTCATTGTGGAAAGGGCCAAATTTCCTTTTGAAACTGTGAAAGGGATTTGGTCACAACTCAAGGTGAGACTGGAGTTCCAAAAATCCAATTGGCCAAAGCATCTCGGATCATAAAAGGAGTGAGGAAAGGATTACCTGTCTACTTGATTAAGCTCAACAAGTTAGATAAGAAGCAAGAGTCTAGTGAAGGACCTTCTTGGCTAAAGGAATACGCGGACGTATTCCCTGAAGAGTTGACAGAACTCCCACCTCAAAGAGAAGTGGATCATGAGATTAAGCTAGTACCAGGAGCTGCACCAATTGCAAAAAGACCTTATAGAATGTCCATACCAGAAGCAATTGAGCTGAAGGAACAACTCAAGCAAGTGCTAGATTAGGGCTACATTCATCCTAGCAGTTCACCATGGGGAGCTCCAGTACTGTTCCAGAAAGAGAAAGGTGGAAGGCTTCGACTATGTATTGATTACAGAGGGCTGAATCAATCAACTATCAAGAACAAGTACCCTATTCCTAGAATAGATGAGCTTCTTGATCATCTTCAGAGTGCAAAGATCTTCTCCAAGATTGATCACAGGTCAGGTTACTATCAAATAAGGATCAAGGAAGAAGATATCCCAAAGACAGCCTTCAACACAAGATATTAACACTTGGAGTTCCTAGTTATATCATTTGGACTTACGAATGCACCTGCCATCTTCAATAGGTTAATGCCGGACATTTTTAGGCCATATCTTGATGACTTCGTGCTCGTCTTCTTCGACGACACTTTAGTCTATTCTAAACAGAAAGAAGATCATGAACCCCAACTTCGGATTGTCCTTGAGACAATGAGGACACATAAGTTGTATGCTAAAATGAAAAAGTGTGCATTCTTCAAACGTCAGATTGAATATCTGGGATTCATAGTATCAGCGGAAGGAATCTCAATGGACCCAGCCAAGGTAAGAGATGTGCTCGAATGGCCAATACCAACAACTGTCAAAGAAATACGCAACTTTCACTACAACAAAAAGGCTCCATAGACGCGCTTGTAGACGCAATATTTGAATTGTGTTTAAAAATATCGGGCGCGTTTATGATCGAATGGCATATGAACATAACGGATATGATCTAATATATCAATTATTCTCTTGTAATTGTCTCTGTTATTTATTTTCCATGATTGAATGGCATATGGATGCAATGGATATGATCTAATATATAAATTATATTCTCTTAATATGATCTAATACATCACTTATGGATATGATTTAATATATAAATTATATTCTCTTAATTTGTGATGATTGAATGGCATATGAATGTAAGGGATATGATCTAATAATATATCAATTATTGTCTCTTAACTATAGTTAAGTCGATTTAAAATACCGCTTGTCAGAATCATGGTTAGATTCAAATCTACATCTTATGTAGTACTATTAGTTTTCTCTGAATATTCTATCCTTGTTGGGTACCTCGACCTACATTTGACAATAGTTTGCGCGTCCTTAGTGTATTTGTGTTCGAGTACTTAAATTGAAAAATTTGAAGTACTGGTTGTATAGATACTGTGTGATCGAATGTAGAACTGGACCTAATATATATTGCTACTAGACCTACATTTGACAATAGTTTTCGCATCCTTAAGTGTATTTGTCTTCCGAGTACTTAAATTGAAAGATTTGAAGTACTGGTTGTATAGATATTGTGTGATCGAATGTAGATCTGGACCTAATATATATTGCTACTAAACATGTCCGCTAGCTTGAATCGAACTGTGTAATTGTTCGAAATAATATTACTGTTATATTGTCAGTCAGCTTGAATTGAACTGTATGATCGAATGCAGTTTAACCTAATATATATTGAATGCAAGTCTAACCTAATATATATCTTGCTACTAAATATAATGCAAGTATAACCTAATATATATTGAATGCAAGTCTAACCTAATATATATCTTGCTACTAAATATAATGCAAGTATAACCTAATATATATTAAATGCAAGTCGAATGTAATATATATATTGTTACCGTGGTTGTATATATATTGTGTGATCGAGTGTAGATTTGGACCTAATATAATATTATTGTTATATTGTCAGCTAGTTTGTTATATATCTTTGTGATTGCTACACTCAAGTATGTTGGATTACTGATTCTTAAGGCACTGCTTGTATTTGTTTGCAGAAGTGCTGGTGGACGATTCTTATTAGAGGTAGAGAGAAAGTGGGCTACCTTTGTCGCAACATGCACAACTAGGATTGTTGCCGCTACTCAATGCTCTCCCATCGATCAGTGGTGGGTGTGCCATCCGAGACGAATAAACACCCCATGTAGGGAGTACTTTGTCCGATAGAAAAAATGTATGGATGAAGAGGGGTTTGTGTGTATATAGGTTTCACCAAATAGGTGTAAATATACAAAGGTTTTTGCTAAAAGGTTTTTATCAACAGTTTCTTTAATCTGCAACTTCTATCTTTATAATATAAAGTTGTATCAATCCTGATTGTGTTTAGTAATATTGTCGAAATTTGTATGAGCGACCAACCATTGAATGTGTGCGAGATAGTCTCCCTCTCTTTCTCTCTTTCAATGTTTCCCTCTCCCTCTCCCTCTCTCATTTTCCTATTATGTTTAATGTCCCTCTCCCTCTCCCTCTCCCTCTCTCATTTCCTCTCCCTCCCTCCCTCCCCCTCTCTTTCTCTCTCCCTCCCTCTCCCTCCCCCTTCCTTTCAATCTCCTTCCATCTTCCTCTCCCTCTTCCTCTCTCATTTCCTCTCTCTCCCTCTCCAATTTTCTCCCTCTCTCATTTCATCTCCCTCCCTTTCCCTCTCCCTCTCTTTCTCTCTCATTTCCTCTCTCTCTCTCAATACACATGAATTATACCAAAAACAAGTAATAGAGAGAGAGAACTCCCTCTCCCTCTCTTTCTCTCTCATTTCCTCCCCCTCTCTCAATACACAGGAATTGTACCTCATTTCCTCTCCCTCTCTCAATACACATGAATTATACCAAAAACAAGTAAAAGAGAGAGAGAACTCCCTCTCTGTCTCTCATTTTCTCTCCCTCCCCATCCCCCTCTCCCTCTCTTTCTCTCTCCCTCCCTCTCCTTCTCCCTCCCTCTCCCATTTCCTCCCTCTCCCTCTCCCTCTCTCATGTCCTCTCCTTCCCTCTCCCTCTCCCTCTCTTTCTCTCTCATTTCGTCTCCCTCACTCAATACACACGAATTATACCAAAAACAAGTAAAAGAGAGAGAGAAAACACAAAAGCAAAGCAAGAATGGACAATGCACTCACCGTAAAGACTCAAAGAACAGTTTGGCGGCTTCTCTTCGCAATGGCGACTCCTCTTTGCCCTTTGTACAGCTCCTCCTCTTCTTCGTGAATGGCGGTGGCAGTGAGAAGCCTTCTTTCTCTTTCTTTCTCTTTTTCTCTCCCTCTCAGCAAGATGCTCGCTCTCCCTATCGCTCTCCCTTTCACTCTCTCTTTTGTGAATGTACGAAAAATGAGGCACTCGGGTTTCGGCGCGTGTTTTTTTCCTCTAGGTACCGTCGCTATTTGCATCGTATTTGCAACGCTAATAGCGACGCCGCTATTTCTCGTCGCTAATGGGCATCGCTATACTCTCATATCCTTGTAGTGATACAATGACCAATAATGAATATTTAAATTGTGCACCTATACACATACAAAATAATAATTATATATCAAGCACTTTAATAAATAAGCACGTCAAAATAAATATTGATCCCATGCCCATAAAAAATGATAATTTTTTCTAAATAACTTGAATACACGCTATCGCCCAATGGTTCCCAATGCCACCGCCGCTTGCTCTATACATCAACTGAAGCATTCACAATTGTTAGAAAATAATAAAATTAAACCGACAAAAGTGAACACCTAGCAGTCTTCAGCTACAAAATAAATAAATAGGTTGGAATTCTATCCTAACCTTAATTTAATACGAGTGTGCACTCTAAACTCATAAACTTCCATTAATTTAAATATGTATTTTGCAGAATCACCCGCTATGGAATCACCCACTTGCACATTAAATTAACGTGACGCCCGAAAAGGATAGGCATCCCCATTGAATTTTCGCACAATGAATCCACCTTGTGTACGAGCCCTGGCAAATAAATATAATTTTACGAAATCCACCCCAAAACCTCACGAAATCCACTGTGGAATATGCCTCCTGGCATCAACATCTCAACATGATGACTCTCAACATCACTCAATACTTTACCAAATCCCAAAGAAACACCATGATCCTCCTTGCAAACCAAAGAGTGCAAGGCAATAAAATCACACATAAAAAAGGGTCCAAGAATATAAGACTTGATAATAAGCACCTCATGGAGTCCCTCATCAAGTAACTCCTAGCATGCCCTCAAGTGTTTGAAGAGGCCCACCATCACAATCCACTTCGACAAACATAAATTGTTGCCCACATTCATCCATAGATGTAGTCTTCAACATAGTAGGAATTCCAATGATGTTGACTTATACTCAAATGATATTCTATTATCACACATCAGTTTCATTTGTTTTCAAATGCTCAAATGCTTGAAACATGCAAATTTTAGCGAATGAAACTTCTTCAAGGATGATGTGATCAATCGGCTCTATCGATTTGCACCTTAATCAAGCCTTACATCCAATGTAGTCTTCTCGAAAACGTAGTACACTGAACACTTTGAAAATCTACTCCACGATCAGATTGTATTTTTAAGATTTATCCAATTCGCCCTCAAATCAGAACTCAGCCTCATACTTACTCCTCAAGCTTTATTTTTTTCATTCAGTATATCTTATCAACCCCAACTTTCTATTGACCTCCAAATTGCCGAATAGCCACCTTCTACGCGATCATGAAGACCATCGTTAATATTTAAAAATTAAAAAATATTGAGCTTAAGTGATCGAGCTATGAAACAAGGTCCTTGCAAATGCTACCACCCTTGTTGGACTCTTCTAATCATTCATCTTTGAAAATTAGAAAATATTGAGATTAAGCCATCGAGCTATCAAAAAAGGTCTTTGCAAACATTGCCACCCTTGCCGAACTCTTCTAAACCAGCACTTCCATGTTGATGACCACCATAGCACTTAACCTTGATGATTTTCCTTGATAATGAACCTTCAATACTTCCCAAAATTCTATAGTTCTTAAGGTTTGAGTATACATCCATCTTGGTCACCTTCAACATATCCAAGTATGTCCTTATCTTGAAAATAATAAGGACCAAGTAATACCACCAAATTATAGAATCAATGTCAAAAGTGCTAAAATTATTCAATCAAGCTGAAAAAATCCTTCACCTCCAAAAAGTTGAAAAAAATGAGTTCCTTGTGTGTCTGACTTACAAGCTAAATGGTGCTTGCCTCATCTCATTGAGATAACATTTCAAACTTGTTTGAGGTAGATCCAGTTTTCACAAAAATGCCCAAAAATGTACTTAAGACCTCTAAAATATAAACCATAACTCTAATTATAAAGAAATTTATCAAAATATGAAATCTCAATCAATGAAAGGTAAAAAGAAAATAAAATTGACTTGTCATGTTTTCTATAGCAAACCAGTAATTATACTAAATAAAATTTTCTATAATTAACAATGTTAACTAGCATACTTGATGGATGCTCGATGGAGATATCGATGTTCAATGTTTTCTACTTTGGTTGCCTCTACACATGAGAAGCTTACTTCTACTTGTATATGACTTACTAGATAATTTATATCTAGGTTTAAAAGACCCCACACTTGTCTCTTTATTAATATTTTTCTATCTCCCTTGATTTATTCTCTATTTAATCTTTTTTTGCCCTAATCTCCTTATCTCTGTCTCTTTCTCTTCTAAAGAAAAAAATAAGCCAAGAAAGTGATCAAACTATAAGCTTTCATCTCTTTCTCGCTTTTTCTAAAGCAACCAAACCATAATATTATATGTCTTTCTCTTTCTATCTCTTGCTTACGTACAAATTTCATGATTAAGGAACTAAAATTGACAATAACAAAGTACATTGTTATTTTATTTATTTCTCTTGAGTTCACATACACATTTAAACTCTCTCACACTGCTAGTTTGTAAAGGTCTCAAATCTATCACAACAAAGCTTAAAATCTGGGTTTTTCATGTATATATATATGCAAAAAACAACAAACTTCATCTTGAATCCATGGCTTTTCTCAATGATATTGTGGAGAAGAGAAAGTGCTTAGAAATGAAGCAAATAAAGAAACACAAAAATTGAGAATTATGGAGGGGATGAGCTCTTACCATTGTGTTTTTGGTCACCTTCGCTCTAGCTCGCACTTGGTACATGTATCCTTGTAAATTATACAGAGATGGTATCCTTAATTGGAACATGTGTCAGAATATTCAACCATGTATTATTGATGCATATACCGAGACAATTATTACAGTAATTTTAACATGGGAAATACTGACTGTATCGAGTGAAGTCTTTTTTTTTGTAATTTCGTCAAAAACTCTTGTCGGTATACTTGCGATTTGATGTAGTCCAATAGTTTGCTAGAGTCTCCCAATCCTCTTCTCAATGTTTGGAGAGTCGTGATGTGCTTGCATTTCATTAATTGTAGAGATAAAAGATGTTGTCATAACCCACTCCTCGATTTGTTGGATTCTTATTATTCTTAAGGTTGGATCTCATTAACTAGAGCCTTTTTAGGAGATTATCATTGTGGTCCTTTAACTTAAGCTAGATGGATTTCCAATCTCCCTGCACTCTCTCTCTCTCTGTGACATATCGAACTTCCAACAGCGCGTGAACCCTCTTTATAGTCGTAAGGATAATTTCTTTATAAAGGCAAATTTTTCTAAATTATTCCCCTCTCCTCCAACCGACAGTCGAGTTGGAGGAAGAGGGGAATAGCATGTGTAGGTAAGCTCCTTGCTGGAGCTTGCCTAGACTATGGATCATGCGCCTCGACGCGTGGGGGAGGGAGGATCTTATCCCCTCCCCTATTTAAACCAATGGGGTGCAAGCGGAAGGAGGAACGGAGCGCTGCCGTGAATGCCTAAAGGGGGGGACGCCGTCAACTTTCAGAGAGGGAGAGAGTGACGTCTCTCTGAGGGAGAGGGAGATTGAAGACGCCCTCATGCTCGTGCTGCCGAGAGCAACTACTCACCCCGCCTAGTCCCAGCAACTACCATTCCACCTGCCAGTCGTCACGTTGCCGCTGCCATCACATAGATAAGCCCCCCCCCCCCCCCCCCCACGTGATCTCTAGAAGCGTTTAAAGCTTCTAAGGGGGGGCCCTATAAGCCCCCTTTCCCCCCTTAAGAAAGCCTTACCTTAAAAGGGCCTTCACACGACCCTTAAGCCCTTCTCCCCTCCCCCCGCCCCCTTTATTAATTCTTTCTTAGTCCATTGTTTATACCTTTGTCTTCCCCCACAAAAAAAGAAAAAAAATCCCTTTCATGTGGCCCGTAAGCTTTTTTTTCCCCATACAAAAAGTCATTTTTAAAGCCTTCATACCCTTTGTCCCCCACACGAAAATCCACTCTTAAGAATCTTCTACACCAATTTTTCCCCTTTCCGAGGTTCTTTTGGAAACCCTAGCCGAGGGTTGGTATTCTCTCCCCCCCCCTCTGGATTGAAGAAAAAGTCTTCTTTCCGTGGCCTTAAAGAAGCCTTACCTTCGAAAGACCATTTAAAACCCTCCCGAAGTTTAAGCACCCCCTTTTTTTTCGTGAAATCCCTACTTCAAGGAGGAAGCCTTCTAAAACCGCTTCCGACGGACGGTGCAAGTTATCACAAAGGAAGCTATGGTGGAATTTCAAAAGGAGTTGCAAAGCTGCATCCACGACGGAAAGGCTGCATTCACAATGCCTCCTAAGAAAGCCCAAGGTGCAACTGCAGGAGGATCGTCTCCTAGCATCCACGTGGACATCTCAACCCAAGTCCAGGTTTTTCTTCCTAATTTTTATTTTACGTCGTTATAATTCAATTGGGCGTAGATGATTTTTGAAAATAGGATGCATTTTCATCTTAAACGCTTTAGAAACAAATTAACTCACGACGGAGGAATTCAGTCATTAGTATTTCTAATAAAATGAACAAAATAAAGTGGGCAGAAAAGATTGATATGCATTTCTAGCAAGTAGTTTGATGCATTGCAATAAACTGAATTTAGATTAATGTCCACATTTACAAAACGGAATTAAGATAACGCACTCCGTTTAAGCATGGAAATATAACACACTCCGTTTAAGATCCAATCTCGAGGCCCGCATACTAGTCTACGGGCGGAAACTTGGATTGGTAATCCCTGTGGATTGTTGGATAGCCTTCAGGCTGGACTTTATGTATTTCCAAGAAAAATATGATAACTTGTTAACAAGGAACTTGTTTGGGATTGCTTTTCTATATCAAGTGATATGATTACGTGAAGGAACCAGTGCCTAACGGGCTAATTAAGGAAGCTGATTGATACATGTCCAACTAAATGTGTTAGGTAATTAAATAAACTAAAAAAACCCGAGGAAAGTGCGGTGGATGTGGCCATAGGTCCATCCTACGGATGGGTGGTCCCAGTTGGCCGGGAACTTTTCTTAAATCATGATGGACAGTAGGAAGATTGTCAAAGAACACGAACAACAAAAGCGTCGACCTAGAGTTATGATTGATCCCGACTTACGCTATTTTAGGGGAACGGAATGGGGCTATGCCTTATGGCAGAGAGGTTGAGCTTCACATTCCTCTCGTTTCCCATTCTCCTTGAACCAAGTGCAGCGTGAATCCACTTCGGACCTGGCGTTTCTGCGTAAAGTAGTTCGCTTGGATTCGACGTTAGTTGTCGTTAGGAAATGATAAATAAGAAAACCCTAATTCAGGTCGGTCCTAAGTGGGAATGGCCGAAATACTTCCGCTACATGGTAGACGCGGAGAGTCCCAGATCGCAAACCCCATAACATTCCATAGGAGTGCCGGGCAGAGCCTTCTAGATATACTTTCCGATGGACTGCTAAGACGTGTCCTGATGATAACAGGTGGACATGTTACACTCTCTACTCTCTCCACTCTCTTTGTCTCCTCGGAAAAGTTACTATATGTATATCCTCTACATCACGTGCATTTAAGGCCTATTTATAAATATCCTTATCTGTGAATTTTTCTTGAATAAAACATAATCCTTTTCTATTCAATCTGTAAATAACCCCTTTATATTACACCCTTTTGTGTGAAAAAGTATATAAAAATAGTATTTTAAAAATGTCTTATTTTGAACCCACATGATGCACACATATATTCATGAGTAACTTACCTGAGTTTGTCTCTCACTCTTTTGACTTTTTTCTCTTTCCCCTCTCTACTCTCTACTCTAGCTTTCTACTCTCTCGTTCTCTCTTTCTCCAAATCACTTTATAATTGATTTACTAGTTTTATAACTAATTAATTTTATAATGTTTATTTCATAATTAATCACTATTTTAAACCAAATTATAAATCAATTTTTAAACTATTGAGGTATCAATTTTCAAGCACATGCTTGTACCTAGCACATGTTGAATGAAGATTGACCATATTGGCTAATTGCAACACAATCACCCTTATTCCAATGATATTACTAAATTATATGCCCTACACATGCATCCCTCTACCCACCCACACATCCACCGAGCCCATAAGGACACACAAAAAAGAGAATTATCTACAATATACAATGCACTTAGGTGAGTCAATCTATCTTAAATGACACAAAGAAGAGGAAAACTAAAACAAAAAATGCAATAGGGTTTATGGACTTACCTTTAAGCTAGATTGTATCATCAAAATGAAGAAAGGAAACCCATGGTTGTAAGTACTTTCTACTAGTGTTGGAATATGTTTTGTCATTTTGGTTAGGCAATATTTTAAATGGGATTAGTATAAGCACTTGTATTTACATGTGGAAATATTGGCGATTATAATGTGCACACATTTTTCAAAGCTCATATTGGTGCTTATAGCCACATCCCTTTTTTGTTTTTGGAAATGCTTGAGAAACTAGTGTTAAATTTCTCCTCATCTCTTATAGTGTTCATTGTCACTAAAAACATTGAATGATATGCAAAACTTGGTCTCATAAGTGATACTTGTAGTTACACTCTTGTTCATTGCTTAAATGATGTTGCAATTTTGAATTTTAAATTCATAACAAAATCTACGTCAAACATCATGCGAACAACTCCCACACATTTTTTCCCAAATTTCAGATGTTGCAATGTGCTCTACAACCTTGTGGTGGACAACTAGATTATTATTGCTAAGCATTCGTATCTTAAATACTTTTGTTTAATTGTTTCGAGACAATGGGAACACTTTTTTAAATAGCTTTGTCCTAGTGTGCATATGAAAGATATCGGGTGTTTATGTGAGAGCATTGCAAGACTAGGAAGTAGCACCCTAACAACTACTTTCCATGTTTGGTTGAGTAATGGATGGAGTTTTCACTAATCATTAGCGATGAAGACTTGCATATGTTTGTGGCCTTTTAAACAAGAGTGCAAGATAGTTGTGTCAAATATTTAGCTAGAATATTTAAATACGTATTCTAAGCCCCTTGACTAGGATAGAGGCAAACATAGGACTTGACTAACTATGATATTCATGACTCTTTCTTATTGCCCTAAGAAGTTCTGCCCTGCGTGGTTCTTCACCCGTTTAGATTGTATTTACTCGAGTGTAGAAGACCATCTTTTAGTAACATTGTCGGATGGGATTGAGCCAATATGGAAGGTGGTGTCAATGACTCTTCTCTATTCACCTCAGAGATTGTCTGGTGTTCTCAAATTTCCACCTGACTACGCTATATTTATTCGTTGAAAGAAGCTCATCTTTTAGTAAGATTGGCTGATGGGATCGGGCCAATATGGAAAGTGCCAATATGGAACGTGCATGGAAGGAGAGTGGCATGCTTATCCAGAGGGAACATCGCCCTCGAGGATACTGGGAGACGCGGCGGCAGCGCCGAGTGGAAACGAGAATATCACGCGCGGTCACGTCGAGGCCAGGGCAGGGGCCGCTCGCCTATAAGTATGGTAGAGGCCTCAGGCATTTTGCCAGCTTACCGGCTAGTGCGAGGCCTCCCGTACAATAGCTCCTGTTTGCTTGTGTGTAGTTTGGTGGTGATAATCAATATGGCGGCTCGTGTGTTTTTGTTGGGAGCACTGTTGGTGCTGTTGGTGATAGTGAGTGAAGTGTCGGCGACGTCCCGCGGTCGAGAGGAGGAGCGACGTCGGGAGGAAGAGAGGGAGAGGGAGGAGAGGAGAGGAGAAGGGTCGAGGGAGGAGTGGCACGCGAGGCTGCGGGCGTGCGACAATTTCTTCAGGCAGCAAAGGCGAGAGGTGGAGGAAAGAGAGTCGTCGCCGTATTACAATTCCTATTTGTCATGGAGGTCGGTTGAGGGGAGGGGGGTGACGCAGCAGCAGCCGTCCCGGGCGTGCTGCGAGGCCGTGGAGCGCATCCCCTCGCAGGACCGCTGCTACGCCCTCCAGCAGGCTTACGGAGGCGGCGAGCGCCGCCGTCATTATGAAGAGGAGGGCGTCTGGGCGCAGCGACGAGAAGAGGAGTCGGAGCAGCAGCAGAGAACCATGACCGCCCAGATGTCCTCTCGCCTCCTTCAGCAGTGCAACCTTCGCCCTCGCGAATGCCGTGCAAGGTCGTCCCGAGGTATGTTGTCTAAATGATGCATTGCCCGTCATTTTATTTTATATATCAGTCTATTATAATCTATATCTATTTTAGATGCATTGCCCGTCATTTTATATATGAACCTAGTGGATTCCGTAATTTTAATATATATGAAACCTAACATGATCTAAACCTATTTCATCTGTGCCAAAAGTTCGTTTATAATTGTCTATTGTCTCTCTTATAATTGTCTGCGTTATTTGCGATGGTCGAATGTGGCATATGAACATAATGGATATGATCTAATTGACATGCGTTATTTGCAAATATCGAATGGCATATGAACATAATGGATATGATCTAATATATCAATTATTCTCTTGTAATTGTCTCTGCTATTTATTTGCCATGATTGAATGGCATATGGATGCAATGGATATGATCTAATATATAAATTATATTCTCTTAATATAATCTAATACATCACTTATGGATATGATTTAATATATAAACTATATTCTCTTAATTTGTGATGATTGAATGGCATATGAATGTAAGGGATATGATCTAATAATATATCAATTATTGTCTCTTAACTATAGTTAAGTCGATTTAAAATACCGCTTGTCAGAATCATGGTTAGATTCAAATCTACATCTTATGTAGTACTATTAGTTTTCTCTGAATATTCTATCCTTGTTGGGTACCTCGACCTACATTTGACAATAGTTTGCACGTCCTTAGTGTATTTGTGTTCGAGTACTTAAATTGAAAGATTTGAAGTACTGGTTGTATAGATACTGTGTGATCGAATGTAGAACTGGACCTAATATATATTGCTACTAGACCTACATTTGACAATAGTTTGCGCGTCCTTAAGTGTATTTGTCTTCCGAGTACTTAAATTGAAAGATTTGAAGTACTGGTTGTATAGATATTGTGTGATCGAATGTAGATCTGGACCTAATATATATTGCTACTAAACATGTCCGCTAGCTTGAATCGTACTGTGTAATTGTTCGAAATAATATTACTATTATATTGTCAGCCAGCTTGAATTGAACTGTATGATCGAATGCAGTTTAACCTAATATATATTGAATGCAAGTCTAACCTAATATATATCTTGCTACTAAATATAATGCAAGTATAACCTAATATATATTGAATGCAAGTCGAATGTAATATATATATTGCTACCGTGGTTGTATATATATTGTGTGATCGAGTGTAGATCTGGACCTAATATAATATTATTGTTATATTGTCAGCTAGTTTGTTATATATCTTTGCGATTGCTACACTCAAATATGTTGGATTACTGATTCTTAAGGCACTGCTTGTATTTGTTTGCAGAAGTGCTGATGGACGATTCTTATTGGAGGTAGAGAGAAAGTGGGCTACCTTTGTCGCAACATGCACAACTAGGATTGTTGTCGCTACTCAATGCTCTCCCATCGATCGGTGGGTGTGCCATCCGAGACGAATAAACACCCCATGTAGGGGGTACTTTGTCCGATAGAAAAAATGTATGGATGAAGAGGGGTTTGTGTGTATATAGGTTTCACCAAATAGGTGTAAATATACAAAGGTTTTTGCTAAAAGGTTTTTATCAACAGTTTCTTTAATCTGCAACTTCTATCTTTATAATATAAAGTTATATCAATCCTGTTTGTGTTTAGTAATATTGTCGAAATTTGTATGAGCGACCAACCATCGAATGTGTGCGAGATAGTTGCATATGCAACTAACCTGCATATGACTTACCATCGAATTTTCATGGGATGATTGATGTTGCATGCATGAAGATAACCACATGGTTGGCTCTCCTAACTATAGTTCAATGCATGAAAGTAACGAGGACGAGCTCTAATTGCAATGACCAAGATTTTGTTACATCCAAGACTCATTACATTAAGCCAACTCGAGTTGCATGACCCTATGTGCTTTTTAAGGGTGTCTTGAAGGGTTGATATTGTAGGTGATTTGTGCAAATCTTTTAAGGTGCTATGATAGTCTAAAATCATTTGCACTTGGTCATTTTTGGATTGACAATGGTTGTGTCATTGTGTTTGTTGTATTATTCAAAGCCTATATGCATTTTGTGTGTGATTATGACCAACTCAACAAATTTTCATAATCGTGTTGTGAGTTAGAAATTTTCTTAACTGCGTGAGGATGTTGACTCAACAAATTCAAAACCCCATGATTGAGACTGTTGTATACCATCATGACAAAGGATACTACCCATCACAAACCCCCAAAAATGCTTGAATAAACTAAGCTTTCGGTGCAACATGGACCTGATTGCTTGCCACCTAGAAATTAATTGATTGATTCAAGAGTGATCGTTTGATTTGTGGAGTGTTTTAAATTGTTGGGATCTATGGATTGAGACCTATCGAACCCTCCACCTATGTTTTAATCGAGAGTGGAGGGGTTCGATCACTTGATTTACTCTAGTTGAGGGAGTTGAAATATTTAGAGAACTTAAGGGGGTGTGTGAATCTTCTGAAGCATAGAAGACAAGAGTTGATCTTTCCATTAGTTAGAAGAAAAAATTCAATATTAGGTCTTGAAGACCTAAAAGATCTTTCTGTAGTTTTGTTGGCCATTTTTGCCAATGGATGTAACTGGTGATTCTTGATATGCCTTCCAAAGGAATAATTGGTGGTTTTGCAAAAGTGTGACCTAAAAAATCTTTCTGTAGTTTTGTTGGCCATTTTTGCCAATGGATGTAACTGGTGATTCTTGATATGCCTTCCAAAGGAATAATTGGTGGTTTTGCAAAAGTGTTGGAAGCATAATGAGCCTCTCCATTATGGGAAAGGCAAAGAAGAGTGCCATTATAGGTAGTGATACGAAGCGGGTTTGCAGCTACTTCGAGGTGAATCCCTAAGGAGTTTCATCCCACCCCTAGAGAACCACTCACGCTTAAGTTTCATCCCATTGTTAAGAAGCATGTCCATTGGCCAAGGACAATGAATTGACCCAAGGAGTAGTGGCACATGTATAGGGAAACCCAATGCTTGAAGCTCTCATTGGCTTCTTCGTGACCCCTAGAGAATCACTCATGCTTGACTTTGGGAAGTACGTGATCATCCCATTGTTAAGAATGTATGTTCACCAAGGCCAATGAATTGAACCCAAGGAAGAGTGGCACATGTATAGGGAAACTTAGTGTGTGAAGATCTCACTTCTCTAGGATGTGCTAAATGCCAAAGGCCAATAGTGGCACATGAAAGTTATATATAGGGTGGTTTCTTCAAGCTCTCACTTATTGAGGATGTGCTAACTTGCAATTCATGAGGATTGCTAAACCTACAATGCCACTTTTATATGAAAACCCTAACAATCACTCACACTCAGATTTTAGGAAGTACTAGTTGATTATCCCATTGCTAAGAAGCATATCCCCTTAACATGTTAAGGCCAATGAATTGAGCCAAGGAGTAGTGGCACATGAATGTCATATAGGGAAACTCAAAGCCTCACTTAAGGATGTTCTAAAGCTACTGAATTGACTATCTTAGGTAAAACATCTAAGTGCTTGAAGCTCTCACTCCTAACTCGGTGCTTGAAGCTCTTCCTTTTCTCATCAAGTGTGTGCTTAAGGCTAGATGTAGACGAAGTTTGGTTCAATTTTGGTGATTTGATAACACCTCATTGTAATGTGTGCCAAATATGATTGTCAAGTCTTTCTCTTGAACTGTCGAAGTTGTTATGGTGAAGTCACATCTAGGGGGAAGTGGGTGGAGTGGAATATCACACTAGATGTAGATGGACTTTGATAAACAATGCATTCTAATGTGTGCCAAGGATGATTGTTAGTCAACAACTCTCTAGAGTTGTAAAAGTTGTTACGGTAAAGTCACATTTAGAAGTGGGTGGAGTGGAACCATTCAACTCCATTGGTACTCACAAGATCCTATTTAGGGTTGGGTCACACCAACATGAGTGGGTGGGAAGGTAGACTTGTAGTTCGATCACACACCAGCAGCAGAGGTTTAGGGAAAGGATAATCAAAATAAATATTTAATGTCTTATGTGTGAGCATGTTAAAGCTTTGTCAAAATATATAATGTCTTTTGTGTGAGCCATGTTTGATCCTGCTAAAACAATCTTAGAAACTCCTTTTGAAGAGTTGCGTGTAGGGGTTTTTGAGGATTTATGATGCCCCTACTCAATCCACCCCTTGTAGTGCAACCATGCACTTATAGGGTGAGAGGGGCGATCTTTCTCCCACTAGTGCCAAGCAAGCACAACCCGGCCCATATTGTAGGGATAGTAGGGGATAGCGAAAATTTCGATCTCCACTAGGCCCCCCCCTAGGTGGACCCCTCGGCGGTGGGCACTCCCTCATTTTCCTTGTTTTCGTGGATCAATTCAATGGTGGGCATTGGTGCACACAAATCTCAAATGACCTCTCCCTCCACTTGAAACATGTACTTTCACTATCTTATGGTGCTCCTAACTCATGCCCCTTGCCCTTGGTTCAAGCTATATAATTTGCAAGGTTCGAAGAGCATGAAATATTTTTCCATGTGTTTTTCATACGAGTATGAATGCAACAACTTTGTACAATATTATATTGTTTGCAATTCCAATCATATGAATATGAATGCAACTTATTGTACTATACAATATATTATCATACGTGTTTGCCATGACAACTATGATTTGAACCAAATACTAATCGAAGAATAATAGAAAGTTTTGAGATTGCAATAATGCTAAACAATAACATCCCCATCAGAAGAGGACTTCTTTTATCACAAAAGATTTAGCCTTACAAAAGATCTTCCACTACAAAAGTGTGGACACATAGAGCTTTACATATTTTCTTTACTAATGGACAATAAAGAACTTTACAAACTTCTTTGTTGTTACAAATAGTGTACTATCATCAGCAAAAAGTGTAATTTATGTCATCAACAAAAAAGTGTATTCTCAATTGAGAAACCACCGTTTTTGTTTCAAAATTCTTTCAGCTAAATCTGTATTCTCTAATCAACTTCACCACATTACTTCTGTGTCCCTAAACCTACTAAATATTTTTCATGTGCTAATATACTCCGTGTATATATTGTTCATATGCTGATATACCTACATCATAAGGAAACTGTGCTAATTTACTTTGCGAAGCATGTTTGTGCTCCATACGTTGTCATGCTGCTATGCGGACATCGTGTGAAAAAATCTAGAGTACATTTTCATCCAGCTTTCTTATTGATCTAGAGAGTCAATGTCATATTAGTCATTAAAATAAAGTTAGTGTCCATAGTATGGATGGTTCAAAAATACTAGATTTTTGGATAAGTTTAGCCTATTTTTTTGATATTTTGTAAATTATTTCTTGTAAATATCCTAAAAAGATGTAAAAAACTTCTAGAATAGGGTGGCATGCAAAAAGCAAATTGCTTTTCAACTAGTTTTGGAGATTTCATACAAAAATAAGGATTGGAAAAATTGCACAAGTCACGATTGCAGTTTATAGGTAGCAAAAAGGTTAAACCAATTGCTTTGCCACTTCCACGAGGAAGTGAGGGTCTATATGAAAATGTGTCAAGGCAACCAAGTTTACGGGATCCTAAAGATATAGGTCATTAATTTACATATGAAACATTATAGGAATTAAAAGTTGGTGTAGAAGGGTTTCTTTTGCCTACTGAAAGAGACTTTTTTATGCAAATGTTGGCTAGGCATGGAAAAGCATTTGCAATTCAGCCAACTGAAATAGGTTGTGTGGATCCAAATGTTGTCTCTCCTCTGGTAATATTTACTGTGCCACATTTACCATGGAACTTGAGGCATATTCCAGTGCTTAAAGATTACTTGCCAAAGCTAATGGATTAGCTAAATCAAAAGATTTGCATGAAGATCTTGGAGCCCTCTTCAGCCTCGTACTCAAATCGTTGGTTTACTATGCCCAAAAAGAATGGGGCTTTGAGATTTATTCAAGACATGCAGCCGGTCCATAAAGTGACCATAAGAAATGTGGTGTGTAGGTCCTGTGGTTGATGAATTTGCAAAGGCTTTTGTAGGTAGAGGGATCTATTGTTTGGGTGATCTTTACTCAAGGTATGATTAGTTTTAGCTTGCAAAATTGAGAGCACGGATATCACAACCATGAAGAATCTCTTGGGGTTAGTACGGATGTGTACTCTCTCATAGGGTGAAACAAACTCAGTAGCACACATGACAAATTCATTGAATAGGGTAGTCATGAATTTTACACCACAATTGACAATGCCCTTCTTGGATGATATTCCAATCAAAGGGTGTGCAATGGATGAAAATAATGAAGAGATGGATGCTCATGGGTATCGACAGTTTGTTGTAGACCATATTGTGAATTGCAAAAGGATTTTGACGCGTCTACAAGAGGTGATTTAACTCTTTTTGGACAAAATTTGTCTTTTGAGTTGAAGAGGTTTTGATTGTTGGGCATATGTGTGGGCCCTATGGGCAAAGACCATCACTAGCAAAAATAGATGGGATTGACAGAATGCAAGATGTATGCACGAATGTATCAAAGGTGAGTAGATTATTGGGTGCATGTGTGTTCTATTTGATATGGATTTCTCACTTTGCACATGTAGCTGATGATCTATATCAACTCTTGAGGAAAGGTCAGAGATTTCATGGGGACAGGAAGCAATGAAGAAATTGAGGCACATCTTGAAATCTGCTCCTACATTGAAAAAGGTTGATTATTCACACGGAAAACCTATCATTATTACTATTAATATGAACCCAATCGGGATTGGATGGGCAATTGGGCAAGATGATGAAGAAGGGAAAACATATGCAATTCGCTTTGGTGCTAAAGTATTGACTGAATGTCAGAGAAGGTATCCACAGGTAAAAAGAGAATTATGGGGAATCGTGATAGCCCTTAAATGTGATAAGGAGTATTTTATGGGTGCTTATGTAGTCATTGAGACTAATTGTTTGCCGTTACTAGGTATGATTACTAGTTGTGCTACCCCAAACATTGCTATGCTCCGGTGCATTGCATACATCAAATCTTTAAACCCTGAATTTCAGCATATTGCAAGAATAGATAACCCAATGGAAGGCATGTTATTTGGGCGCACTATGAGAATGAAGATAGGATGATGGATGAGGAGGAAGAAGATGACTTTCTTGTAGCTGAAAATGATGTTGCAAGAGTGAATTTAGAAATGCAAGGAGTTGGTATAGCACTAACAGAAGCTTGGATAACAAATAGAAGACACTTTAGATGTTATGTATCTTGTATAGCATTGTTTTTGGAAGTCAAATATGCAGGAGAGTGGTTGAGAATTGGTCAATACCTCAGTACACATTAACAAAGAGAGATGAATGGTCGGATGAGGAGTTTAAGACAATCAAGAGGAAAGCCTATGGGTTTTTCTTAAAAGATGGATACTTGTGGAAACATGCTAAGAAGAAATAGGGTATGCCATTGCGAGTTTTGGGTGATAGAGCTTCACAAGTAAATGTTATGCAAGAATTTCATGAAAGCTTATGTGTTAGCCATAGAGGTGTTTGGGATACTTTTGCAAGATCAAAGAAATATATTGGTGGCATGGCATGTATAAGGATGTTTCTCACTTTTTGGAAACATGTACGACATTTAAAATGTATTCATCTATGAGACATTGGGATGAATTGCAGCCCACATATCCTCTGTCTCTTCATTTTAAGTGGGTAGTGGATTTAGTCATGATACCTATAGGTCTTTGGCAAATGAGATATCTTGTACTTGCATGAGAAGACAAGTAATCAAGTGGAAGGGAGAGCTCTATGTACTAAGACAACAAATGTAGTTTATAGTTTTCTCTTGAAAGAGATCTTTTGTCGGTATGGCTGTGTGGGAAAAATTATAGAAGATAGGGGTGAATTAGATGCAGATGAAGCCCATGATTTCTTTGCACGGCTCAGGATAAATCTTTCTTTAACTTCAACTTATAACCCTGAAGGAAATGACAAAAGTGAAAGAGGTCATCCACCTATTGTGAAGGCATTGGCAAAAGCATATGGAGAGAAGGTAAAAGAGTGGCCATGATTGCTCCCTTATGCTTTGTGGGTCGACAAAATAACTCATAGTGCTCTTAAAAAATATATGCATGCTGAACTGATGTATGGTAAAAAATCTATCATGCCAATAGAGGAGATGATAGTCACATGGAGTGTGCTACTTAGGAAGAGGAGTTGAATCGAGTGGAGTTGTTGGCCTAACATGTTAGCGAGTTGGAAAAAAAGTCAGAAGACATAGAGGTAGTAGTTACAAATTTAAGAGATGCAAGGATACATAATAAGAAACGGTTTGACAAAAGACATAGATTGGGGCCAAGAACCATACAAGATGGGGATTGGGTACTGGTTCATGATAGTAGTTTAGACAACTATCATAGTGCCATGTGTAAAGTCTCCAAAAGATGGTTTGGACCGTATGTGGTAAGACATGTGTTTGATAATGCTACTTATGCATTAAATGAGCTGGATGGGACACTCATAAAACTTCCAAAAGTAGGGAAAAGAATCAAATTATTCAAGAGGCGGGAATCTGCTACCTCTGAGTTACCACAATTCGAAGAAAATAGTGGCCATGATATAGGGGCTAGCCAAGAAGATATGAAAGATGAAGAAGCAAAGGATATGGTTGTAGAGGATGAGGAGGACTTAGAATCTGGTGACAACTAGGACCCTGGCACATACCTGAGGATGTGCAGATTCAAAGGGGTTGAAATTCGTGCCCCTATGCAGACACAATATGAAAAACTCTAAAGTATATTGTCATCTAGCTTTCTTATTGATCTAGAGAGTCAATGCCATACTAGTCATTCGTGTTAGTGTCCATAGTATGGACGGTTCAAAAATACTAGATTTTTGGACAAGTTTAGCCTATTTTTTAAATATTCTGGATATTATTTTTTGTAAATATCCTAGAAAGATGTAGAAAACTTCTAGAATAGGGTGGCATGCAAAAAGCAAGTTGCTTTCTCAACCAGTTTTGGAGATTTCATACAAAAAGAAGGATTAGAAAAATCATGCGCATTGTGATCACAATTTACAAGCAGCAAACAACACTCTGAACTGGGAGAAGAAGAAGGAGTGATCGGGAAGAATTCTGATCAGATGTCCTAGAACTTGGCTCAATGAATCCCATTTCAAGAAGTTCCTTGATTTGCTTGGCTACTTCCCTTCATACAGAGTGTATTAGGGCTCTTAGATCCTGTCCAAGCATCCATAGAGATAGAATAATTAGTGGCAGCAAGCGACTCATCACAAGTTCCACCTAGGTCAGACGGAACACTTCCACCTAGATCAAAAATAAAAGAGTCGGCTGGATCATAAAAATACTCCTGCCAACTTCCTCCTTAAGATCTTCATTTTCAACATTAAGTACCATTGCATTAGCTTCATCTATGTCATCTTCAAAATCCTCAAAAACCAACATACTCTGAAGCTTGGGTTTGACATTTTTGTATACACACTTTGAAGCATGATCAGGTGTATACTTTTCTCCACACTTGAAACATAAGCCTTTGTTATTCCTTTCTTTATAAAGATCCATAGGAATAGATTTAGGATTTGTATTGGCTGAGATGGACTTAGGCTTGTTGTCCCCCTGTTTGAAATCAACTCTTGGACTGTTTGTTGTCTTGAAATTACTTTGAGGCCTAGAAGCGTTGTATGGAGGATAAGTTGGTACCCATAAGCTTACATTTGGCACATGATTACTGCCATAAGTATTACCAACTTGCCCCTGCTTTAAAACAATCCTTGGCTGTCCAAAACCAGGCTGAAATGAAGATTCTTTTCTATACCTTCTTCCATAGTGCTCCGCAAGCTCAATAGCCTTAAAGAGTGAAGTAGGATTTTGTGCCATAACATCAGTTGATAAAGATGGCTCCAAGCCATACATAAACTTGTGAAGCTTAGTCTCATCACTGATGCTTTCCACATACATGGTCAGGTTGAGGAATTGGTTAGTGTACCCTCTTAAACTTAGGCCCCTTTGTTCCAAACCATACCATCTCCATGCTAATTTCTCTTTCTCAAGAGGAGAAACAAAAACTTCAGCCACCATAAGTGCCTTGAAAGCTTCTCAATTCTCTACAAGTATGTTTTCTTTCTTAATATACCTCCACCAAGTATGGGAAAATCCCTCCGAATGCAAGGAAGCAAAGTGAAATTTCATGTCATCAATTTTAGAGAATATGTCAAAGTAGGACTCCATCTTAGAGGTCCAATCCTCTAAATCAGATGGTGAAGATGACTGACCATTACATTTGGCTAAAACAATTTTGTCCTTAAACTCCCTTTCATGAAAGGGTTGCTGTCCCAAAATTGGCTGATCAGGATTACCAAGTACAGAACCTCCACATTGAGATGGAAATCTTCAAACAGGTGGTTGAGAATTACTATGCAATCTTCCTATTGGTAGAGCACCCCTAGAATTTTGAGTATGCAGTCCAAAAGCTTGAGTATTGGCTCCATTCAAACTACCAAAATAGTCATCATGCCTTTGTGAAGCCTCTCCTACTTCATACTGACTATTTGGAATGTCTCTTCTTCCAATAATCCCATATCCATGACCATTTTGGTTAGATGGTTGAAATGGGATTGAAGGGCTACTATTTGAACAAGCCTTCTCATTAGCTTCTCTTGATCCCATTTGCAACTGCATGAATTGAGAAATTTGTGCCATAAGTTGTTCATTAGATTCCACCAACTTATTAATAGAAGCCTTGGTTTAAGTAGTTGAATCCACCAACTTATCAATGGAAGACTTTGTTTAGTAGATAGAATCATCTGCTCCATTCTTGACAAAATGGCCTCATGTCGTTTTCTATGTCTTTGTTCATGGGCACACAAAGTATTATTGAGTATACTGACTTCTCCTTGTCGTTGAAGCTCTTCAGGGCTCTCTTAAAGTGTATTATCCAGCATGGAATCCCTGATTTGCTAAGCATAATCTTCATGGACTTATTTTTGCCTTTATGTCCTGCCATAATAGTGCAGTCCTGCAGTACCCCCTGTCAGAAAAATGGCTATAACTTTTGCTAGGGAACTCTGATTTCAGGACTTTTAAGTTTAAATTGAAGCTAAGAATGCCCTCTTCGAGATGAGCTATAGCACGCTATAACAGATTTAGGACAGAAAATTCTGTACCTGGATTTCTGAGTCTGAACTGTCCAGTCCTGCATCCTGTCTAGACCTGTAAGTGCCATGTTTTGACCCTCTAGTGCAAGATAGTGACCCCAAATGGTTACCAAACCTTGTAAAAGGGTGTATTGGACCTGTGTGTACCTTGTAATACATGTACCTGTACTTCAGTAATGAAGGGTATACCTGTAACCACCTGTAAGTATCCTGTAAGTGCCCTGTAAATTCCCTGTTTTATCCTGTTTTGAACTTGTAGGTACTTGAGCCTTTGGAAAGTCTTCAATCTTCAATTCTCCACTCGTTGTACCTTTGTGAGGGATAAAATGGCATGACAGGCTCCCTACACAGGCTCTGAATCACTGGGAGGTGGGCAAAGTTCCCCCCGGGTCTGTTGGTTGCACCCCTTCGGGATCTTTGATAGTGAGGGAGGGTCACCTCTCTTTTGTCCCACTATCTCCCCCGGCATCCACCTTTTTCCTCGGTGGGAATATCAACATGGCAGAGGCTAGTATTCTAATCAATCAGTATGAGATGCATTTCTGAAATATTCATTCAGGCTTTCATGAAATGCAATTGAATGAAATTTTGAAATTTGGATAGGAGAAGGGTCTTACCAATGCAAGTAAGTGACTCACTGATTGCTAGTACTTACCCTTTTACAATATTTGAGCTTGTGTAAAAGAAATTCAGCTAATCAATTGGATTAGAGTAAAAAAGTTCGTCAATCCATAGATTCAATCAATGGGATTCAATTGCTATGCTGAAATTTCAGATTGAAGCCTCTAATTCACTGATTGGAACTAGTATGCATAAAGCAAGCATTGCATTTATGAATGGATTGATTCAAGAAAAGGTTGGCTGAAAATTTGATGCACATTATTCAATTCTTTAATCTCTCAATCAAATGGATTAAGCTCAGCAATTGGATTAATGAGAGAGATTAAGAATTGAAAGAGAGTACATTTGACATGGCTGATGATGACTTGATCAATCTTTATATGCTTGATAGAGCCTCCAGTTGTCCAATGTTGGTAAAAAAATCCCCAATGCTTGTTTATTTAGTACTTAGGAATAATCTTGAAGCTTCAAATGCTTGAAATTGAAGCATTAGACCCGTTTCCCCCAAATTTCTGCTCCATAGAAGCTCTTCAGCTTCAATCTTTAACCATTCCGTGCTTAATCCTTGCAATTTGTTAAAGAATCCTTGCTGAGATGATCCCACGGGCTAAAAGGATGAAGAATCTTCAAGAAATTATTGAAAATTGGAAGGTCAGGCTGAAGCTTTCATGGTTGCTATGGACTGTTCACCTAGGGTTTAGGAAGAAGCTGAAGAACCTTGAATAGGGCTGAGAATCTCCATCTTGCTGAAGTTTAATGCTTGCAAAAGACCAGGAAGAGTGCCAGGGCTAAAGGGAAGAGCAGGCTGGAATCAGCCCGAAAATTGTGCCGCTATTTTGGGGGCGGCTCCTGGCTACTTGGCTGAGCCAAGGTTGAGCAACCTTGTGCTCATTCTGAAGCTTATAACACAATATTAGTGAGTTTGGGAATCTCCAAATTTCCATTTTTTGAATACTAAAAGGGTGGCACCCGGATAACATGCCCATAAGTTTCTCAAAACCATATGATGTGACCTATCACTGAAAAGCGCTTGAAAAATGGAATCTATTGAGCTATAGAGCTCTTGATTTGTAATTATAGTGTTCAAGTTATGACAAATCCAAAAATTTGACCACGTGTCCCAAACTTATGGGAAATTCCCATATTCCCCAATATGGTGTTTTATGATAAGGGGAAGCTACTCCAGGTGATTCTTGGCCAAGAAGATCAGGGGTTTGAGAGGAATGAACTGATCTTGGTGCTGAACTTCCATGAAACCTGCAGGAAACTCCAGGAAAGGGGAAAGAGAACTCCCTCTTTTTAAAGTAACCACAGTTTGTTCCAAAACTAAGCTCGGTTAACCATCATTTACCCTAATTACCTCCAATTTTGCATAAAATTTGATGACGTCCTGTCATTTAAGCCATTCTCCGCCATATCTGACCTTGGATATCTCCAGATGTAGTCTCTTACTAACTGTAGATGATCTGCAACACTCCACTAGTCACTGTCTTGTACCATTTTTGCCAGAAATTGATTTTGATAGAGGAAAATAGGACTGAAAATAGAAGAAAAGAATGGATCAAAGACCAATGCTTTGATACCACTTTTCATAGAGAACGAATACCCTCTTCGAGATGAGCTATAGCACGCTATAACAGGTTTAGGATAGAAGATTCTGTAGTTGGATTTTTGAGTCTGAACTGTCCAGTCCTGTACCCTGTCTAGACCTATAAGTGCCCTGTTTTGACCCTGTAGTGCAAGATAGTAACCCCAAATGGCTACCAAACCCTGTAAAAGGGTGTATAGGACCTGTGCGTACCCTGTAATACCTGCACCTATACTTCAGTAATGAAGGGTGTACCTGTAACCACCTGTAAGTACCCTGTAAGTGTCCTGTAAATTTCCTATTTTACCTTGTTTTGAACCTGTAGGTACTTGAGCCTTTGGAAAGTCTTCAATCTTCAATTCTCCACTCGTTGTACCTGTGTGAGGGATAAAATGGGATGACAGGCTCCCTACACAGGCTCTGAATCACTGGGAGGTGGGCAAAGTTCCCCCCGAGTCAGTTGGTTGCACCCCTTCGGGATCTTTGATAGTGAGGGAGGGTCACCTCTCTTTTGTCCCACTATCTCCCCTGGCATCCACCTTTTTCCTTCGTAGGAATATCAACATGGCAAAGGCTAGTATTCTAATCAATCAGCATGAGATGCATTTCTGAAATATTCATTCAGCCTTTCATGAAATACAATTGAATGAAATTTTGAAAGTTTGGATAGGAGAAGGGTCTTACCAATGCAATTAAGTGACTTAGTGATTGCTAGTACTTACCCTTTTACAATATTTCAGGTTGGGTAAAATAAATTCACCCAATCAATTGGATTAGAGTAAAAAGGTTCATCAATCAATAGATTCAAACAATGGGATTCAATTGTTATGCTGAAATTTCAGATTGAGGCCTCTAATTGACTAATTGGAACTAGTATACATAAAGCAAGCATTGCATTCATGAATGGATTGATTCAAGCAAAGGTTGGTTGAAAATTTGATGCATATTATTCAATTCTTTAATCTCATCAAATGGATTAAGCTTAGCAATTTGATTAATGAGAGAGATTAAGAATTGAAGGAGAGTACCTTTGACATGGCTGATGATGACTTGATCAATCTTTATATGCTTGATAGAGCCTCCGGTTGTCCAATGTTGGTAAAACAATCCCCAATGCTTCTTTATTTAGTACTTAGGAATAATCTTGAAGCTTCAAATGCTTGAAATTGAAGCATTAGACCTGTTTCCCCCAAATTTCTTCTCCATAGAAGCTCTCCAGCTTCAATCTTTAACCATTCCGTGCTTAATCCTTGCAATTTGTTGAAGAATCCTTGCTGAGATGATCCCACGGGCTAAAAGGATGAAGAATCTTCAAGAAATTATTGAAAATTGGAAGGTCAGGCTGAAGCTTTCATGGCTGCCATGGACTGTTCACCTAGGGTTTAGGAAGAAGCTGAAGAACCTTGAATAGGGCTGAGAATCTCCATCTTGCTGAAGTTTAATGCTTGCAAAAGGCCAGGAAGAGTGCCAGGGCTGAAGGGAAGAGCAAGCTGGAATCAGCCTGAAAATTGCGCCGCTATTTTGGGGGCAGCTCCTAGCTACCTGGCTGAGCCAAGGTTGAGCAACCTTGTGCTCATTCTGAAGCTTAATATGATAAGGGGAAGCTACTCCAAGTGATTCTTGGCCAAGAAGATCAGGGGTTTGAGAGGAATGAACTGATCTTGGTGCTGAACTTCCATGAAACCTGTAGGAAACTCCAGGAAAGGGGAAAGAGAGCTCCGTGTTTTCAAAGTAACCACAGTTTGTTCCCAAACTAAGCCCGGTTAACCATCCTTTACCCTAATTACCTCCAATTTTGCATAAAATTTGATGACATCCTATCATTTAAGCCATTCTCCGTCATATCTGACCTTGGATATCTCCAGATGTAGTCTCTTACTAACTGTAGATGATCTGCAGCACTCCACTAGTCACTGTCTTGTACCATTTTTGTCTGAAATTGATTTTGATAGAGGAAAATAGGACTGAAAATAGAAGAAAAGAATGGATTAAAGACCAATGCTCTAATACCACTTTTCAGAGAGAGAAATAGGGAGAGAGAAAGAGGAAAGAGAAGATTGCAGAAGAGAGAGAAAGACTACAGTAAGAGAGAGAAGGAGAGTGACGAGGAGAGAGAAATACTGGATTTAGAGAGAGAAAGACATGAAAGAAGGGGAAGCCAAAGAAGCTGTGAGAAAGATGGGAGAGAAAGACTGAAATTGTATTAATATGTCAAAAAGATGTGAAAAATTACATCTCCTCTCCTTTTATACCAATGTCAGTGTGACGTGGCATAATATCAATGTTATTTACACTAATTTGTTATTTCCGGCTTCTTACATCATGGGCCAAGGAAATCGCATCCTCGAGAGTCATTGGCTTGAACATGTTCACTTCCGCATAGAAGTGACCAAGCAAACCAAACATAAACTTGCACTTATGGGTTACCTCAGGTACATCTTCGAGCATTTGAAGTTGCAATAAAGCATTCTAAAAACACTCGGTATATTGTGAAATAGACTCACGATCTCTTTGTTTGCAAAAGATCCCACTGTTTGATTGCTTCTTCATGGAATTGGGGTGGAATAAAATTCTGTAAAATTTTCTTTTGTAAGGTCTCCCAAGTAGGACAACAATCAATGCTTTTGCGGACAACATTCCACCATAGGGATGCTCTGTCCACTAAATGATTAGTGACACACTTAATTTTGTCTTTTTTGGCATAGTATTCTTCATGGAAATAATCATCAAACTCACTGATAAAAGCAAGTACAATTTTTCCATTGCATGACCCATTGAAAGTACGAAATTTAAAATTTCTTTTACTTATCTTGGTTTCTTTTCGAATAGATTGTGCTTCAAGTGTCGTATTGATTGTTTGTCGTATAATATCTTCAGATTGTGGTTCATCTTGATCAGCAGTAGATCATTGAAGACTGGCGAATTGAGCTTGCAAAGTTTGATGCGCTCTTCGTTCCTCTTGAAGCTGCATTATAATTAGGTCCAATTTTTGTTCCATTGTTGGTTCTGATAGATCACCTTTGGCCATAAAATCTTCCATATTTTGATCGGTCATCCTGCAAAATTTCAAAAAACCTTACACACTCGAAATCCTGTTAGGGAGATGAGCGTAGCTCAAGGTCGAGTTTATAGGGCTTGCTTTTTTTTTAGTGGCTTTTTAGCAATATTTCTTCTTCACGGTTAAAAGTTGATGTCAGCCTTCTTCCAAGCGGATATTCTTCCGTATAATCTGCGTGTGATTCTCTGCTTGCTGAAATTTGTCTTTGTCACATCGCAGGTGTGAACATGGACTTGCAGGGAGGTTGAAAACCAGTTCGGGATAAGACAAGTGTGAATGGCCGCTATGGAAGAGATTGAAGCTTTGTAATTTTAAACCTTAGTATGCTTTAAAAAAACTTAAGCTTAATAAAAGCTTAGTAGCTTTTTTGTTTTTTGAAATCTAGGACATCGAGAGCTATTTGAGGCCATTGTCAAACTGTAGTATGTCCTTCCGCCATGCTGTTGTCAATTTTCAAAGCTTAAGCTCTTATAAGCTCTTAAGGTTATCCTTAATGAGATTGAAACTTTCTAATCTCTGAGATAAAAAATAACTTTCAAAGAGACTTTTCCGGCGGTCCTTCGCTTCTTGAGAGTGGTCCCTCGTGATTCTAGTGTGTAGTAGGGGGTTCTTCACCACCAAGAATGCGCTGGTATTGACAAATTGTCGCAAGACTGACTGTAGAGCTTGTTCGTTCCATGAGCTTTGCCTTTACATAAAATGGTAAGTGATTGGAAGCCCTCGATCTCAGCTTTGCTCTGATACGACTAATGCGCAAATCACATGGCGTATGCGTACATAGCGAGCGCTACATGGTTCCCAAGAACAAAGAACTCTACTTTTGCTCAAAATCCAGGAGAATAGACTTACACGACATGAAGCAAGAAGAGTAATTGGGTACAATCTCTTCCCATGCCTTATGTGAGCACTCCATAAAGCATATATTTAATATATTATTCATCTCCAAGCTCACAAATAGCCCAAATTTACAATTAGCATGCTTAAGCTTTTGTGTTTGCTTTTGTCCAAATCAACAATAAAGCAGTTGGGTGCCCCAAGAGTTGGGCTGTGCCCAAATATACTACAAGATATAGGTCTTATATCGACGCTAAAAGCGACAAAAATGTAAATAACAAAATTTAACCTCGTCATCCCAAAAAGCATCGTTATTGGCGACACCATAGAATAGTCGGTATTAGTATCGTTATCAACGTCACTATTTCGTAAATAACGATGCTGATAACGACGCTCTACAATACTAATAACGACGCAAATAACGATGCGTGCAGGTAAATTTGCGACATTAATAGCGACGATAACAAGGAAAAAATATTTTTGTGGCAGAACAGCTATAGCATTGTGTGCTTTATTTGGGTCATAGAAAATAGTTTATGCACTATGTACAATGCTCGTGTAAACAAAAACAAAGTGTACTTAAATCATAACACTGATACGTACAGAAATAAATACATGATTGCATAATAAAAGCAACTCGTACAATCATGACAAGATATCACTACTACATAGAAAATGTCTACACAGATCAAGCGACCAAAAAAGAAGGGTGCGTGAGCTCCAGGGATCTAAGGGCGAGCTACATATCCTCGCCATCCGAAAGCTCGTTCCACCGCAAAAAGGAGCATCGAACGGACTTTGCAAAAAAAGAAACAACTACACATCAGTCCACCATAAAATAATGCATTCTAATTAAACATGGTAACTACGGACAAGAAAGATGAGTGACTTACAGGGCCGCCGCGTCTATACAATCGATCGATCAATGCACTGAGACCGTGCCTCTCTGCATATTGAGTCTCAAGGCCAGTCGGATCGCGATTTGTAATGGAGTGCTGCAACGAAAATAAAATACTAACTGTTAGAAACATGATTGTCAGTACAAAGGATATTGCAAAAACAAAAGCAAGAAAAACAAAAGAAAAACTTACAAAGTCCTCCAGATATGTTCTATGGCTGCCATTCCCAAGATGATGGACCACTCCGGCCTCTAGTCGTGCCCTCGCCGCCTCGCATTGCTGACTCCAACGTCTTGGAGAATCTGTAGCCTCCTCCCTCAGTCGACACTAGTTGTCCACGTCTAGCCACTCGGGCTTTGCAGCCCCACTCTTGAGTGCCTTGCGTGCATCCGATCATCTGTGCGACATATATGCACGCATGCAGTTCATCATCTAGCCCGTAGAAAATCTATCTGCTGCGTTGGCTGGAACTGGAAACTCCTCATGCAAGGATGCTACTATATAATCCTTGCTCCCCTTCGATATGTTTTTTCAATGATCTAAGATGTTGTGACGAAAAACTTGTTGGCACAACTCTCTCATGCAAGCCATCACACTTCTCCCCTCATCATTCATGATGATGGCTCCTGACCTATCATCGACAAGATAGACATATCTCTTTGGGGTATGCCTAAGATGGATCCTCTCCCACCTGCGTCCACGCTCCTAGGCATATCCAGGAGACCGCTGTATATCTAGTATACAGACCGCGGTAGTATCTATCGGTGAAGCATCCATAGGGGTGCCACCTGCTGCAGACGGCCTAGCGGAGTAACTGGAGTAGATGTTCCCACAAGTGTGACAAATCCTGGAGGTGAAACAACTCCAGCAGAACAAAGAGATGGAGACATCGCGTCCATGCCTCCACAGCAACCATCTAAGCCATGCTCCCTGGAACCGCCACGAGAGCGAGGAGTTACACCTGTATCCCGTGCCGACCGCGGACTCATTGCCTCCGTATCTCTACAACATCCCCCGACCGTGAAGTACTCCCTCCTTCTGTCCTAAGTCTAGAGAGTTGACCTCGTCAGCTCGAAGCTGAAGCATTTGATCGTGCGAAAGTAGATCTAATAGAGCGGCCTAACGATGTCCGAGATAGCTCCTAGTCCGCCATGTCTCTAAATCTCGCCATCTGATCTAGAGACATGCGTGTGAAGATATCTTGCAACTCGTCATCGCTCATTTCTCGACTCATTCTAAAAAGGTCACCTGTACAGACAAAAAATGATATTAGCATAATCAATTTAAATCATACAAAGCTCGGTAATATAAATCCTAACAAAATGATCTCACTTAAAATGCATATCTTATGTACCCTTATAAGCGATTAGTTAATGAATTGAGTAAGTGGATGCTCCAAGTATGAAGTATCTTATGGTCCCATGTCAATCTCCTGACACAACTCCACATACACTGGAAGGTCGATAGATATGTCACCACAAAAGGATGAGTCCACCTCGTTCTCAAAGAATTCTTGTACTCCTGTATTTCCATCATTGTGAGCCGATGCTGGCTCCTCTACATGCTCCAAGCTTTCGGTGGCCTCCACCCCTTGCAATATCGACCCCTCTATTTGCATATTGTCCTCATCTATGCTCGGAACATCGCTTTGATCATATACTCTCGCACTTCAGGGAGCTGAAGGTATAACATACCACCATCCAGGTTGTCAGGGGTTTGGATAGAAGATTACCTGTTCACAAACACGTACGTCAAGAGAGATTAAACTATTATGACATAACAGCTGGCCAAAGAAAAGGGAGACGATGTATTTGGTGCGATAGTACAGAGCACCAACACTGCAGAGATTGTGATACTTTTCAAGAAGCGCATAAGAAGAACGTAGTGTTTTGGGGACAAGATGGGAAGATATGGCTGACAAAGACTGGTGGTCCTCTTGACACGAACTTTGGTAAGGGAGGCATGAAGAAGCTCGTTGATGATATGGCTACGCGATTAGCTTATGTGAGTGTTAGAGGAGATGCTTCAGCTTATGGAGTACATCTTGAGCAGAAATCAGATGGATACTCAGTATGTACATTGTGGTACTTTCATATTAGTCTTTTATCATGTTGTAGACTTATTCCTTTGTGTGGAAGAAGAGAAAGAAGAAGAAGATAATGTCAACCCTATCTCTCTATGTGCTTAAGTTTCCATTGTTGTGTGTGTATGCGCTCTTGGTTTATTCACCTCTCTTTTCTCTTATCTATTTTCATGGTATGAGAGCTATGCCTTGGTTATATGGAGACTAATTGAAGGCTAAGGTGAAAGCATTGGAGCACAAAAGTAAGCAAACAAGCAAGAGTAAGAAGCTCTTTCAACTTGGTTGATTTGCCTTGGGCCGGCAACACAAAGGTGTCACTCAAATCCATCCATTTTTTTTTGGAATCTATTTCAAGAAATCTAGATGGACCTCATCGAACTGTTGCTCCAGCTCCTTCAAGTACCACTTTGAACCACTACACATCAAATAGTATCATGGAGAAGCTACGGTAATCCACCGTAACAATACTTTGCAAGTTTCCAAAATACTCCATCTCATCTATAACCGTGTTTGGATCCATTTCTCGTCGTCGGCTTTCCTACTCGAATCTTGTCATGATACTAGAGTCCATTGTGGAGTGCATTTTGTCAATACGCTCCATGCGAAAATGTCGTTTGCGCAACCACGCTGCACTATAAATTTTGTACTGTACATTGGAATAGTCAAATTAGTTTTCGCATATAAAATATAGATACGACAAATCCCAAACACATCATCATCTTTGGAATAAATCCCCTCGAGAATTTCCACTCCTCAATTGAGACCTCCACCCCTTCGCGTGACGCTGCGATCAAAGCTCCATGCAACCATCGCGTTGACATGAACCACAACATCTCTTCCATGCCCTCGGGATATCGAATCGGTCGATGGTGTGTACTACATCAAAATTCAGATCACGCTTCCTCTCGATCTTGCCTAGCGATCTGGCACCTGGCAAGCCACGTCTCCATAGAGGCATGGTGCAATATACAAAAGCGATTCACCTTCTCCTCCATTGCAGCATCCATTCTTTTTTCTACCCCATTTCCAACCACCATATTTTCGGTGAGTCTATCATTGTCCTTCAGCGACCATAGCATTTTGTTATCTGGATCCACCGTTGGTAGCCATTGTGAAATATGCACTAGCACCTCAGACACCAACCAACCTTTAGCCATGCTACCTTCTGGCCAAGCTCGTTGTCACACAAAACCTTTCAGGGTTTTCATGAAACGCTCCAAGAAGAACATCCATCGCGTATGGACAGGTCCAGAAATCTCCACTTCATATACAAGATGCACAAGAAGGTGGATTTGTATCGTGAGCATGCTGGTAGGCAGGTATTTCTCAAAAAGACAGACCGTCTCCATTGCTCCACACCTTGCAGATTCAATAGAGGACGTCTTAATCTCCTTCTGTGAGATCCATTGCACCAAAGTCGACAACCTGCAAATGGTCCCGCGTATTTCTAGAGTAAGGCATCCTGCGATTGCGATTGGTAGTACAAACTGCCACAAATGAGAAAGCATTATGAACAATGGCTACACTCCAAATAGCAAAATATGCATGCGAATTACAATCCATTCGTAGTATAAACTTGACATATATTATGCCAGTCATGGGATTTTAGCCCTGATAATTGGTCGTCTTTAGAAAATGCAGACCTGAGAGAATGCATCATACCCGTCGGAGTGCGGATAGACTTGACTACTTGCTTCACAATGCGCTCTTCTTTAGTGGACAAAACCCAAGGAGTGTGAGGTAGTTGCACGCGACCATTAGCACTCGACTGCAGCCAAAGCACCTCCATCTTGCCTACCTCCTTCAAATCCATTCGTGCTCCTATAGTGTCTCTCTTTCCTGTGATGTGGTCCCATAGCAAGCTACCCATATTTTTGAAAATATGCATGGGATCCAACAAGTGGTTGATGTGTAAGTGGGTGCAATATGGTAACTCGTAGAAAACTGAGAACCGTCGCATTCCGTTTGGATGTGACTCCATGTGGACCATTTTCAGCTCGTACCAGCTTGCGACATTCATAGGTGTTGGAGGTCGTCTAAGAAAACCTTCTCTGAGTTCATGACCCTCTGGCAAGAAAGCGGCGTGTCCTTGATATACCATCTTCTTCATGGTTCATGACCTTCGGGAGTCTAACTGTGGTCCACACAATGGACATGCATGATAACCTGAGGTAACCAGACCTGTTCCAACACCTCTATCCAGTGAATAGAAACTTGAACGAGATAAAATATAGATATTACCAATGAGAACGAGAGCCTATTTACCTGAGTACTCTGTGAATCCCGAAAAATCATGCATTGTCTACATGAGAATGGCTCGAATATTGGCAGACCGTCGATCATCGTACTTGCTTCTATCTTGCACGGTGACCCCCTTCTCCCACAAAATCTTAAGCTCATCGACTAATGGATAAAGATACACGTCCATATTTTTGACTTTGTAGTGGCCGAGGATGAGTCCTTTCTTCGTACAAAGATACATGTCCTTTCTTCGTAGAAAGCCATGGAGGGATATTGTAGTTGACAAGGACTATAGGCCACACACTGTAAAAGTTGAGCGCAAACCGAATGGGTTCACGCCATCCATTGCAAGACCAAGCCGAAGATTCCTTGGCTCTTGGGTAAAGCTTGGGAATGTAGAGTCAATGTGGCTCCATGCGTGTGAATCCGTTGATATTCGTTGAACTCCATCTGTGGACCTATTCTGCGCATGCCACGTTGTCAAGCTCGCCATGCCAGACGTACGAAACATGTGGTTGATGTGGGTGATAAGTGAACAGTGTCCAAGAACTTTTTGAGGGATGGTTTGCCCTTGCAAGTCCTGTCGATACCTATGAGCACCACACTTTGGACATGTCTCCATAGTCTCGTATTCTCCTCGAAACAGTATGCAATCGTTGATACATACATGGATGCTGTTGTAGTTCATTCCAAGCTTTCGTAAAACATGTCATGCATCATCAGGAGACTCAGGCATGGTATTTGCAGGTGGTAATATATGATATTTCAATAACCTGAAAAAAATCATGAAACACCTTGAAAAAACACAAATATTTTCAATGATAGTGCCGAAAAGAAATCAACGAAGTGTACGTACAAGGTATCTGAACAACTCGGTCACACTCGCATCACTCCACCCGTATTTTGCTTGCACACTTAGAAGTGCAAGCATTGTCTTCAGGCGAGATACTTGGCACCCATCATATAATGGTATGGATGCTTTCTCTCTGAACAGATGAGAAGTCTCGACATCCATGGGAATCAATGCATCGATCATTGCCTCCATCTTAGGCTCCAAGATTGTAGATAGGTCTGGAAGGCTGTCTGTCTCCTCTGGTATTGATAGTATAGATTGGGTAGTACCTTCCAAGTGGTGGATTGGCTTAGGCACTCCATCCATCGCACGCCCACAAACTCTTCTAATTAGCCGCAAAGGCTGCACTCCTTCTTGGAACGAGACGTCACCTCCCTGGATATAAAATTTTCCAGCCACACCCAATCTTCTTGTATATGGTATTCAATTAGCTTGGGAGTACAATGCATGATTGATATTAACTTTTCTTATTATTTGCTAAAAATCCAAGATCGCTTGATCAATGATCTCAGATTGTAACTTGCCGAAGCGTCGTACGTGTTCTATAGAAAATCGACATTTTCGTCTAATTGCCAGCTTGTATTGAGAGCAAGGACATGGGACATGCTGATTAAGATATGCCTTGCGATCTTGAACAACAAGACCTTCATTGTTTTTCATTTTGTCTATGTTATGACAAACAATTTGTTTTTGTTATCATTCTTTTTTTCTTTCTTAAATTGTTTGAGAAGGGATTTCTTCTCTTGTAACTTAGCAAAAATTAACGTATGTAAAGTCTCCACCCACCCACCCACAGATTAACATATATATGTCGGAGTGTTTTCCGTCTCGTGGTGTTGCACCAGACCTCGACACCACTCTCTCTTTGTTTTTTATCCATTCATCATCTCCTCTCCTTCCATCTCTCTCTCTTTTTCTCTTTCTTTATTATGTTGTATGTTTGTTCCCTCTCTCTCATTTTCTTTAACAATCACAACTACAACTATGATGAAGACCACGACCATGAATACGACTATGACTACAAACATGACCACGACCACGACCACGACCACGACAACCATGACCACGACTATGACTATGACTACGACTACGACTATAACTATGACTACGACTACGACCACGACTGTGACTACGACTATGACCACGACCACGACCATGACCATGACCACAACTACGACTACGACTACAACTATGACGACCATGACCACGACTACGACCACGACCATGATCACGACCACGACCACGACCACAACTATAACTATGATGAAGACCATGACCACGAATACGATTACGACTACAACCACAACCATGACCAGGACCACGACCACGACGTCCATGACCACGACTATGACTACAACTACGACTACGACCATGACTATGACTACGACTATGACCACGACCATGACCATGACTATAACTACGACTATGACTACGACTACCATGACCACGACGACCACGACCATGACCACGACCACGATTATGACTACGACTAGTACTACGACCTCCACATCTACCACTACCACTACCACTACCACTACCTTGACTATGACCACTATAATAAACAAGAAAAGAAGAAGAAGAAGAAAAAAAAAAACAAAAACAACAACTACTACTACTACTATAACAATAAACAATAAAAGAAGAAAAAACTATTACTACTACAAAAAAAAAAACTAAACAACAATAAACAAGAGAAGAAAAAAAACTACTATTACAACTACTGCAACAAACAACAGCAATTAATTTCCTTTTCTCTCATCCTCTCCCTCTCTCATTTCCACTCCCTCTCTCACCCTCACCCTCTCTTTCTCTCTTTCCCTATTAGGTTTAATGTTTTTTCTCTATTTTTCTCTCCTCTCCCTCTCTCCTTTTTTCTCTCTCCTCTCCCTCTCTCATTTTCTTTTCTCTCTTTCTCTCCCTCTCTCATTTCCTCTCCCTCCCTCACGCTCTCCCTCTATTTCTCTCTTTCCCTATTATGTTTAGTGTTTTTTCTCTCTCCTCTCCCTCTCTCATTTCATTTTCTCTCTTTCTCTTCCTCTCTCATTTCCTCTCCCTATCTCACCCTCTCCCTCTATTTTTCTCTTTCCCTATTATGTTTAACATCTTTTCTCTCTTTTTCTCTCTCCTCTCCTTCTCTCCTTTTTTCTCTCTCCTCTCCCTCTCTCATTTCCTTTTGCTCTCTTCCTCTCCCTCTCTCATTTCTTCTCCCTCCCTCACCCTCTCCCTCTCTTTCTCTCTTTCCCTATTATGTTTAATGTTTTTCTCTCTTTTTCTCTCTCCTCTCCCTCTCTCATTTCTTTTTCTCTCTTCCTCTCCCTCTCTCATTTCCTCTCCCTCCCTCACCCTCACCCTCACCCTCTCTTTCTCTCTTTCCTTATTATGTTTAACATCTTTTCTCTCTCCTCTCCTTCTCTCATTTCCTTTCGCTGTCTTCCTCTCCCTCTCTTATTTCTTCTCCCTCCCTCAACATCTCCTTCTCTTTCTCTCTTTCCCTGTTATGTTTAATGTTTTTTCTCTCTTTTCCTCTCCCTCCCCCTCTCTTCTCTCTCCCTCCCTCTCCCTCTCCCTCTCCCTCTCTTTCTCTCTTTCAATGTTTCCCTCTCCCTCTCCCTCTCCCTCTCCCTATCTCATTTTCCTATTATGTTTAATGTCCCTCTCCCTCTCCCTGTCCCTCTCTCATTTCCCTATTATCTTTAATGTCTCCCTCTCCCTCTCTAATTTCCTCTCCCTCCCTCCCTCCCCCTTTGTTTCTCTCTCCCTCCCTCTCCCTCCCCCTTCCTTTCAATCTCCTTCCATCTTCCTCTCCCTCTTCCTCTCTCATTTCCTCTCTCTCCCTCTCCCATTTTCTCCCTCTCCCATTTTCTCCCTCTCTCATTTCCTCTCACTCCCTTTCCCTCTCCCTCTCTTTCTCTCTCATTTCCTCTCTCTCTCTCAATACACATGAATTATACCAAAAACAAGTAAAAGAGAGAGACAAAACTCCATCTCCCTCTCTTTCTCTCTCATTTCCTCCCCCTCTCTCAATACACAGGAATTATACCTCATTTCCTCTCCCTCTCTCAATACACATGAATTATACCAAAAACAAGTAAAAGAGAGAGAGAAAACTTCATCTCTGTCTCTCATTTTCTCTCCCTCCCCCTCCCCCTCCCCCTCTCCCTCTCTTTCTCTCTCCCTCCCTCTCCTTCTCCCTCCCTCTCCCATTTCCTCCCTCTCCCTCTCCCTCTCCCTCTCCCTCTCTCATTTCCTCTCCCTCACTCAATACACACGAATTATACCAAAAACAAGTAAAAGAGAGAGAGAAAACACAAAAGCAAAGCAAGAATGAATGTAAAGTATTGAGTGATGTTGAGAGTCATCATGTTGAGATGTTGATGCCAGGAGGCATATTCCACAGTGGATTTCGTGAGGTTTTGCGGTGGATTTGGTAAAATTATATTTATTTGCCAGGGCTCATACAAAAGGTGGATTCATTGTGCGAAAATTCAATGGGGATGCCTATCCTTTTCGGGCATCACGTTAATTTAATGTGCAAGTGGGTAATTCCATAGCAGGTGATTCTGCAAAATACATATTTAAATTAATGGAAGTTTATGAGTTTAGAGTGCATACTCGTATTAAATTAAGGTTAGGACAAAATTCCAACCTATTTATTTATTTTGTAGCTGAAGACTGCTAGGTGTTCACTTTTGTCGGTTTAATTTTATTATTTTCTAACAATTGTGAATGCTTCAGTTGATGTATAGAGCAGGCAGCGGTGGCATTGGGAACCATTGGGCGATAGCGTGTATTCAAGTTATTTAGAAAAAATTATCATTTTTTATGGGCGCGCGTCTTATGGGTGGCATCAATATTTATTTTGGCATGCTTATTTATTAAAGTGCTTGATATATATTTATTATTTTGTATGCATATAGGTGCACAATTTAAATATTCATTATTGGTCATTGTATCACTACAAGGATATGAGAGTATAGCGATGCCCATTAGTGACGAGAAATAGCAGTGTCGCTATTAGCGTTGCAAATGCGATGCAAATAGCAACGGTACCTAGAGGAAAAAAACACGCGCCAAAACCCAAGCGCCTCATTTTTCGCACATTCACAAAAGAGAGAGTGAAAGGGAGAGCGAGCATCTTGCTGAGAGGGAGAGAAAAAGAGAAAGAAAGAGAGAGAAGGCTTCTCACCGCCACCGCTGCTGCTGCCGCCGTTTGCAAAGAAGAGGAGGAGGTGTACAAAGGGCAAAGAGGAGTCGCCGTCGCGAAGAGAAGCCGCCAAACCCTTCTTCGAGCCTTTACGGTGAGTGCCAAAGAAACACCATGATCCTCCTTGCAAACCAAAGAGTCTTACTCACATCCCTAAAGTTTTGAATACAATATGTGCAAGGCAATAAAATCACACATAAAAAAGGGTCCAAGAATATAAGACTTGATAATAAGCACCTCATGGAGTCCCTCATCAAGTAACTCCTAGCATGCCCTCAAGTGTTTGAAGAGGCCCACCATCACAATCCACTTCGACAAACATAAATTGTTGCCCACATTCATCCATAGCTGTAGTCTTCAACATAGTAGCAATTCCAATGATGTTGACTTATACTCAAATGATATTCTATTATCACACATCAGTTTCATTTGTTTTCAAATGCTCAAATGCTTGAAACATGCAAATTTTAGCGGATGAAACTTCTTCAAGGATGATGTGATCAATCGGCTCTATCGATTTGCACCTTAATCAAGCCTTACATCCAATGTAGTCTTCTCGAAAACGTAGCTACACTGAACACTTTGAAAATCTACTCCACGATCAGATTGTATTTTTAAGATTTATCCAATTCGCCCTCAAATCAGAGCTCAACCTCATACTTACTCCTCAAGCTTTATTTTTTTCATTCAGTATATCTTATCAACCCCAACTTTCTATTGACCTCCAAATTGCCGAATAACCACCTTCTGCGCGATCATGAAGACCATAATTCATATTTAAAAATTTAAAAATATTGAGCTTAAGTGATCGAGCTATGAAACAAGGTCCTTGTAAATGCTACCACCCTTGTTGGACTCTTCTAATCATTCATATTTGAAAATTAGAAAATATTGAGATTAAGCCATCGAGCTATCAAAAAAGGTCTTTGCAAACATTGCCACCCTTGTCGAACTCTTCTAAACCAACACTTCCATGTTGACGACCACCATAGTACTTAACCTTGATGATTTTCCTTGATAATGAACCTTCAATACTTCCCAAAATTTGACGTTATGTCCTTCAAAAAAATGGCAGCCTTTATTGATATCTCCTCCAACATCAAAAGCCAGCTCTGCTTAGTTATATCGATCATTCTTGAACGTCCTTTGGTAGCCCTCCTTGCGATTTTTCCTTTGACCAAATATTCAATTAGCCCCTCAAAAATTGACAACCTTTTAGCTTTCAAACATTTTTAAAAGCTTAAAAACCTCAATGAGTTTCTCTTATTATTTTTCAGCTTTTTCTATATATTGCTTTCTATAGTTCTTAAGGTTTGAGTATACATCCATCTTGATCACCTTCAACATATCCAAGTATGTCCTTATCTTGAAAATAATAAGGACCAAGTAATACCACCAAATTATAGAATCAATGTCAAAAGTGCTAAAATTCTTCAATCGAGCTGAAAAAATCCTTCACCTCCAAAAAGTTGAAAAAAATGAGTTCTTGTGTGTCTTACTTACAAGATAAATGGTGCTTGCATCATCTCATTGAGATAACATTTCAAACTGGTTTGAGGTAGATCTAGTTTTCACAAAAATGCCCGAAAATGTACTTAAGACCTCTAAAATATAAACCGTAACTCTAATTATAAAGAAATTTATCAAAATATGAAATCTCAATCAATGCAAGGTAAAAAGAAAATAAAATTGACTTGTCATGTTTTCTATAGCAAACCAACAATTATACTAAATAAAATTTTCTATAATTAACAATGTTAACTAGCATACTTGATGGATGCTCGATGGAGATATCGATGTTCAATGTTTTCTACGTTGGTTGCCTCTACACATGAGAAGCTTACCTCTACTTGTATATGACTTACTAGATAATTTATATCTAGGTTTAAAAGACCCCACACTTGTCTCTTTATTAATATTTTTCTATCTCCCTTGATTTCTTCTCTATTTAATCTTTTTTTGCCCTAATCTCCTTATCTCTCTCTCTTTCTCTTCTAAAGAAAAAAATAAGCCAAGAAAGTGATCAAACTATAAGCTTTCATCTCTTTCTCTCTTTTTCTAAAGCAACCAAACGATAATATTATATGTCTTTCTCTTTCTATCTCTTGCTTAGGTACAAATTTCATGATTAAGGAACTAAAATTGACAATAACAAAGTACATTGTTATTTTATTTATTTCTCTTGAGTTCACATACACATTTAAACTCTCTCACAGTGCTAGTTTGTAAAGGTCTCAAATCTATCACAACAAAGCTTAAAATCTGGGTTTTTCATGTATATATATGCAAAAACAACAAACTTCATCTTGAATCCATGGCTTTTCTCAATGATATTGTGGAGAAGAGAAAGTGCTTAGAAATGAAGCAAATAAAGAAACCCAAAATTTGAGAATTATGGAGGGGATGAGCTCTTACCATTGTGTTTTTGGTCACCTTCGCTCTAGCTCGCTCTTGGTATATGTATCCTTGTAAATTATACAGAGATGGTATCCTCAATTGGAATATGTGTCAGAATATTGAACCATGTATTATTGATGCATATATCGAGACAATTATTACAGTAATTTTAACATGGGAAATACTGACTGTATCAAGCGTAGTCTTTTTTTTTGCAATTTCGTCAGAAACTCTTGTCGGTATACTTGCAATTTGATGTAGTCCAATAGTTTGCTAGAGTCTCCCAATCCTCTTCTCAATGTTTGGAGAGTCGTGATGTGCTTGCATTTTATTACTTGTAGAGATAAAAGATGTTGGCATAACCCACTCCTCAATTTGTTGGATTCTTATTATTCTTAAGGTTGGATCTCATTAACTAGAGCCTTTTGAGGAGATTGTCATTGTGGTCCTTTAACTTAAGCTAGATGGATTTCCAATCTCCCTCCACTCTCTCTCTTTGTGACATATCGAACTTCCAATAGCCCGTGAACCCTCTTTATAGTCATAAGGATAATTTCTTTATAAAGGCAAATTTTTCTAAATTATTCCCCTCTCCTCCAACCGACTGTCGAGCTGGAGGAAGAGGGGAATAGCATGTGTAGGCAATCTCCTTGCTGGAGCTTGCCTAGACTATGGATCATGCACCTCGATGCGTTGGGGAGGGAGGATCTTATCCCCTCCCCTATTTAAACCAATGGGGAGCAAGCGGAAGGAGGAACGGAGCACTGCCGTGAATGCCTAAAGGGGGGGACGCCATCAACTTTCAGAGAGGGAGAGAGTGCGGTCTCTGTGAGGGAGAGGGAGATTGAAGAGTCCTTAAGTGTATTTGTCTTCCGAGTACTTAAATTGAAAGATTTGAAGTACTGGTTGTATAGATATTGTGTGATCGAATGTAGATCTCGACCTAATATATATTGCTACTAAACATGTCCGCTAGCTTGAATCGAACTGTGTAATTGTTCGAAATAATATTACTGTTATATTGTCAGTCAGCTTGAATTGAACTGTATGATCGAATGCAGTTTAACCTAATATATATTGAATGCAAGTCTAACCTAATATATATTGAATGCAAGTCTAACCTAATATATATCTTGCTACTAGATATAATGCAAGTATAACCTAATATATATTGAAGGCAAGTCGAATGTAATATATATATTGTTACCGTGGTTGTATATATATTGTGTGATCGAGTGTAGATCTGGACCTAATATAATATTATTGTTATATTGTCAGCTAGTTGGTTATATATCTTTGCGATATATCTTTGCGATTGCTACACTCAAGTATGTTGGATTACTGATTCTTAAGGCACTTCTTGTATTTGTTTGCAGAAGTGCTGATGGACGATTCTTATTAGAGGTAGAGAGAAAGTGGGCTACCTTTGTCGCAACATGCACAACTAGGATTGTTGCCGCTACTCAATGCTCTCCCATCGATCAGTGGTGGGTGTGCCATCCGAGACGAATAAACACCCCACGTAGGGAGTACTTTGTCCGATAGAAAAAATGTATGGATGAAGAGGGGTTTGTGTGTATATAGGTTTCACCAAATAGGCGTAAATATACAAAGGTTTTTGCTAGAAGGTTTTTATCAACAGTTTCTTTAATCTGCAACTTCTATCTTTATAATATAAAGTTGTATCAATCCTGTTTGTGTTTAGTAATATTGTCGAAATTTGTATGAGCGACCAACCATCGAATGTGTGCGAGATAGTCTCCCTCTCTTTCTCTCTTTCAATGTTTCCCTCTCCCTCTCCCTCTCCCTCTCTCATTTTCCTATTATGTTTGATGTCCCTCTCCCTCTCTCATTTCCCTATTATGTTTAATGTCTCCATCTCCCTCTCCCTCTCTCATTTCCTCTCCCTCCCTCCCTCCCCCTCTCTTTCTCTCTCCCTCCCTCTCCCTCCCCCTTTCTTTCAATCTCCTTCCATCTTCCTCTCCCTCTTCCTCTCTCATTTCCTCTCTCTCCCTCTCCAATTTTCTCCCTCTCTCATTTCATCTCCCTCCCTTTCCCTCTCCCTCTCTTTCTCTCTCATTTCCTCTCTCTCTCTCAATACACATGAATTATACCAAAACAAGTAATAGAGAGAGAGAACTCCCTCTCCCTCTCTTTCTCTCTCATTTCCTCCCCCTCTCTCAATACACATGAATTATACCTCATTTCCTCTCCCTCTCTCAATACACATGAATTATACCAAAAACAAGTAAAAGAGAGAGAGAACTCCCTCTCTGTCTCTCATTTTCTCTCCCTCCCCCTCCCCCTCTCCCTCTCTTTCTCTCTCCCTCCCTCTCCTTCTCCCTCCCTCTCCCATTTCCTCCCTCTCCCTCTCCCTCTCTCATTTCCTCTCCTTCCCTCTCCCTCTCCCTCTCTTTCTCTCTCATTTCATCTCCCTCACTCAATACACACGAATTATACCAAAAACAAGTAAAAGAGAGAGAGAAAACACAAAAGCAAAGCAAGAATGGACAATGCACTCACCGTAAAGGCTCGAAGAATAGTTTGGCGGCTTCTCTTCGCAACGACGACTCCTCTTTGCCCTTTGTACAGCTCCTCTTCTTCGTGAATGGCGGTGGCAGCGGCGGTGGCAGTGAGAAGCCTTCTTTCTCTTTCTTTCTCTTTTTCTCTCCCTCTCAGCAAGATGCTCGCTCTCCCTTTCACTCTCTCTTTTGTGAATGTGCGAAAAATGAGGCGCTCGGGTTTCGGCGCGTGTTTTTTTCCTCTAGGTACCGTCGCTATTTGCATCGTATTTGCAACGCTAATAGCGACGCTGCTATTTCTCGTCGCTAATGGGCATCGCTATACTCTCATATCCTTGTAGTGATACAATGACCAATAATGAATATTTAAATTGTGCACCTATACGCATACAAAATAATAAATATATATCAAGCACTTTAATAAATAAGCACGCCAAAATAAATATTGATGCCACGCCCATAAAAAATGATAATTTTTTCTAAATAACTTGAATACACGCTATCGCCCAATGGTTCCCAGTGCCACTGCCGCCTGCTCTATACATCAGCTGAAGCATTCACAATTGTTAGAAAATAATAAAATTAAACCGACAAAAGTGAACACCTAGCAGTCTTCAGCTACAAAATAAATAAATAGGTTGGAATTCTATCCTAACCTTAATTTAATACGAGTGTGCACTCTAAACTCATAAACTTCCATTAATTTAAATATGTATTTTGCAGAATCACCCGCTATGGAATCACCCACTTGCACATTAAATTAACGTGACGCCCGAAAAGGATAGGCATCCCCATTGAATTTTCGCACAATGAATCCACCTTGTGTACGAGCCCTGGCAAATAAATATAATTTTACGAAATCCACCGCAAAACCTCACAAAATCCAGTGTGGAATATGCCTCCTAGCATCAACATCTCAACATGATGACTCTCAACATCACTCAATACTTTACCAAATCCCAAAGAAACACCATGATCCTCCTTGCAAACCAAAGAGTGCGAGGCAATAAAATCACACATAAAAAAGGGTCCAAGAATATAAGACTTGATAATAAGCACCTCATGGAGTCCCTCATCAAGTAACTCCTAGCATGCCCTCAAGTGTTTGAAGAGGCCCACCATCACAATCCACTTCGACAAACATAAATTGTTGCCCACATTCATCCATAGATGTAGTCTTCAACATAGTAGGAATTCCAATGATGTTGACTTATACTCAAATGATATTCTATTATCACACATCAGTCTCATTTGTTTTCAAATGCTCAAATGCTTGAAACATGCAAATTTTAGCGGATGAAACTTCTTCAAGGATGATGTGATCAATCGGCTCTATCGATTTGCACCTTAATCAAGCCTTACATCCAATGTAGTCTTCTCGAAAACGTAGCTACACTCAACACTTTGAAAATCTACTCCACGATCAGATTGTATTTTTAAGATTTATCCAATTCGCCCTCAAATCAGAGCTCAGCCTCATACTTACTCCTCAAGCTTTATTTTTTTCATTCAGTATATCTTATCAACCCCAACTTTCTATTGACCTCCAAATTGCCGAATAACCACCTTCTGCGCGATCATGAAGACCATAATTCATATTTAAAAATTAAAAAATATTGAGCTTAAGTGATCGAGCTATGAAACAAGGTCCTTGCAAATGCTACCACCCTTGTTGGACTCTTCTAATCATTCATCTTTGAAAATTAGAAAATATTGAGATTAAGCCATCGAGCTATCAAAAAAGGTCTTTGCAAACATTGCCACCCTTGCTGAACTCTTCTAAACCAGCACTTCCATGTTGACGACCACCATAGTACTTAACCTTGATGATTTTCCTTGATAATGAACCTTCAATACTTCCCAAAATTTGATGTTATGTCCTTCAAAATAATGGTAGCCTTTATTGATATCTCCTCCAACAGCAAAAGCCAGGTCTGCTTAGTTATATCGATCGTTCTTGAACGTCCTTTGGTAGCCCTCCTTGCGATTTTTCCTTTGACCAAATATTCAATCAGCCCCTCAAAAATTGACAACCTTTTAGCTTTCAAACATTTTTAAAAGCTTAAAAACCTCAATGAGTTTCTTTATTATTTTTCCGCTTTTTCTATATATTGCTTTCTATAGTTCTTAACGTTTGAGTATACATCCATCTTGGTCACCTTCAACATATCCAAGTATGTCCTTATCTTGAAAATAATAAGGACCAAGTAATACCACCAAATTATAGAATCAATGTCAAAAGTGCTAAAATTCTTAAATCAAGCTGAAAAAATCCTTCACCTCCAAAAAGTTAAAAAAAATGAGTTTCTTGTGTGTCTGACTTACAAGCTAAATGGTGCTTGCATCATCTCATTGAGATAACATTTCAAACTTGTTTGAGGTAGATCCAATTTTCACAAAAATGCCCAAAAATGTACTTAAGACCTCTAAAATATAAACCATAACTCTAATTATAAAGAAATTTATCAAAATATGAAATCTCAATCAATGCAAGGTAAAAAGAAAATAAAATTGACTTGTCATGTTTTCTATAGCAAACCAGTAATTATACTAAATAAAATTTTCTATAATTAACAATGTTAACTAGCATACTTGATGGATGCTCGATGGAGATATCGATGTTCAATGTTTTCTACTTTGGTTGCCTCTACACATGAGAAGCTTACTTCTACTTGTATATGACTTACTAGATAATTTATATCTAGGTTTAAAAGACCCCACACTTGTCTCTTTATTAATATTTTTCTATCTCCCTTGATTTATTCTCTATTTAATCTTTTTTTCCCTAATCTCCTTATCTCTCTCTCTTTCTCTTCTAAAGAAAAAAATAAGCCAAGAAAGTGATCAAACTATAAGCTTTCATCTCTTTCTCTCTTTTTCTAAAGCAATCAAACCATAATATTATATGTCTTTCTCTTTCTATCTCTTGCTTACGTACAAATTTCATGATTAAGGAACTAAAATTGACAATAACAAAGTACATTGTTATTTTATTTATTTCTCTTGAGTTCACATACACATTTAAACTCTCTTACACTGCTAGTTTGTAAAGGTCTCAAATCTATCACAACAAAGCTTAAAATCTGGGTTTTTCATGTATATATATGCAAAAACAACAAACTTCATCTTGAATCCATGGCTTTTCTCAATGATATTGTGGAGAAGAGAAAGTGCTTAGAAATGAAGCAAATAAAGAAACCCAAAAATTGAGAATTATGGAGGGGATGAGCTCTTACCATTGTGTTTTTGGTCACCTTCGCTCTAGCTCGCACTTGGTACATGTATCCTTGTAAATTATACAAAGATGGTATCTTTAATTGGAATATGTGTCAAAATATTCAACCATGTATTATTGATGCATATACCGAGACAATTATTACAGTAATTTTAACATGGGAAATACTGACTGTATCGAGTGAAGTCTTTTTTTTTGCAATTTTGTCAGAAACTCTTGTCGGTATACTTGCGATTTGATGTAGTCCAATAGTTTGCTAGAGTCTCCCAATCCTCTTCTCAATGTTTGGAGAGTCGTGATGTGCTTGCATTTCATTAATTGTAGAGATAAAAGATGTTGTCATAACCCACTCCTCGATTTGTTGGATTCTTATTATTCTTAAGGTTGGATCTCATTAACTAGAGCCTTTTTAGGAGATTGTCATTGTGGTCCTTTAACTTAAGCTAGATGGATTTCCAATCTCCCTGCACTCTCTCTCTCTCTGTGACATATCGAACTTCCAACAGCGCATGAACCCTCTTTATAGTCGTAAGGATAATTTCTTTATAAAGGCAAATTTTTCTAAATTATTCCCCTCTCCTCCAACCGACAGTCGAGTTGGAGGAAGAGGGGAATATCATGTGTAGGCAAGCTCCTTGTTGGAGCTTGCCTAGACTATGGATCATGCGCCTCGACGCGTGGGGGAGGGAGGATCTTATCCCCTCCCCTATTTAAACCAATGGGGTGCAAGCGGAAGGAGGAACGGAGCGTTGCCGTGAATGCCTAAAGGGGGGGACGCCGTCAACTTTCAGAGAGGGAGAGAGTGAGGTCTCTGTGAGGGAGAGGGAGATTGAAGACGCCCTCATGCTGGTGCTGCCGAGAGTAACTACTCACGCCGCCTAGTCCCAGCTACTACCGTTCCACTTGCCAGTCGTCACATCGCCGCTGCCATCACATAGATAAGCCCCCCTCCCCCACGTGATCTCTAGAAGCTTCTAAAGCTTCTAAGGGGGGGCCCTATAAGCCCCCTTTCCCCCCTTAAGAAAGCCTTACCTTAAAAGGGCCTTCACATGACCCTTAAGCCCTTCTTCCCTCCCCCCCCCCCCCCTTTATTAATTCTTTCTTAGTCCATTGTTTATACCTTTGTCTTCCCCCACACAAAAAGAAAAAAAAGCCCTTTCATGTGGCCTGTAAGCTTTTTTTTCCCCATACAAAAAGTCATTTTTAAAGCCTTCATACCCTTTGTCCCCCACACGAAAATCCACTCTTAAGGATCTTCTACATCCATTTTTCCCCTTTCCGAGGTTCTTTTGGAAACCCTAGCCGAGGGTTAGTATTCCCTCCCCCCCCTCTGGATTGAAGAAAAAGTCTTCTTTCCGTGGCCTTAAAGAAGCCTTACCTTCGAAAGACCATTTAAAACCCTCCCGAAGTTTAAGCACCCCCTTTTTTTTCGTGAAATCCCTACTTCAAGGAGGAAGCCTTCTAAAACCGCTTCCGATGGACGGTGCAAGTTATCACAAAGGAAGCTATGGTGGAATTTCAAAAGGAGTTGCAAAGTTGCATCCACGACGGAAAGGCTGCATTCACAATGCCTCCTAAGAAAGCCCAAGGTGCAACCGCAGGAGGATCGTCTCCTAGCATCCACGTGGACATCTCACCCCAAGTCTAGGTTTTTCTTCCTAATTTTTATTTTACGTCGTTATAATTCAATTGGGCGTAGATGATTTTTGAAAATAGGATGCATTTTCATCTTAAACGCTTTACAAACAAATTAACTCACGACGGAGGAATTCAGTTATTAGTATTTCTAATAAAATGAACAAAATAAAGTAGGCAGAAAAGATTGATATGCATTTCTAGCAAGTAGTTTGATGCATTGCAATAAACTGAACTTAGATTAATGTCCACATTTACAAAACGGAATTAAGATAACGCACTCCGTTTAAGCATGGAAATATAACGCACTCCGTTTAAGATCCAATCTCGATGCACGCATACTAGTCTACGGGCGGAAACTTGGATTGGTAATCCCTGTGGATTGTTGGATAGCCTTCAGGTGGATTGTGGATAAGCCTACAGGCTGGACTTTATGTATTTCCAAGAAAAATATGATAACTTGTTAACAAGGAACTTGTTTGGGATTGCTTTTCTATATCAAGTGATATGATTACGTGAAGGAACCAGTGCCTAACGGGCTAATTAAGGAAGCTGATTGATACATGTCCAACTAAATGTGTTAGGTAATTAAATAAACTAAAAAAACCCGAGGAAAGTGCGGTGGATGTGGCCATAGGTCCATCCTATGGATGGGTGGTCCCAGTTGGCCGGGAACTTTTCTTAAATCACGATGGACAGTAGGAAGATTGTCAAAGAACACGAACAACAAAAGCGTTGACCTAGAGTTATGATTGATCCCGATTTACGCTATTTTAGGGGAACGGAATGGGACTATGCCTTATGGCAGAGAGGTTGAGCTTCACATTCCTCTCGTTTCCCATTCTCGTTGAACCAAGTGCAGCGTGAATCCATTTCGGACCTGGCGTTTCTGCGTAAAGTAGTTCGCTTGGATTCGATGTTAGTTGTCGTTAGGAAATGACCAATAGGAAAACCCTAATTCAGGTCGGTCCTAAGTGGGAATGGCCGGAATACTTCTGCTACGTGGTAGACGCGGAGAGTCCCAGATCGCAAACCCCATAACATTCCATAGGAGTGCCGGGCAGAGCCTTCTAGATATACTTTCCGATGGACTGCTAAGACGTGTCCTGAAGATAACAGGTGGACACGTTACACTCTCCACTCTCTTTGTCTCCTCGGGAAAGTTACTATATGTATATCCTCTACATCACGTGCATTTAAGGCCTATTTATAAATATCCTTATCTGTGAATTTTTCTTGAATAAAACATAATCATTTTCTATTCAATCTGTAAATAACCCCTTTATATTACACCCTTTTGTGTGAAAAAAATATATAAAAATAGTATTTTAAAAATGTCTTATTTTGAACCCACATGATGCACACATATATTCATGAGTAACTTACCTGAGTTTGTCTCTCACTCTTTTGACTTTTTTCTCTTTCCCCTCTCTACTCTCTACTCTAGCTTTCTACTCTCTCGTTCTCTCTTTCTCCAAATCACTTTATAATTGATTTACTAGTTTTATAACTAATTAATTTTATAATTTTTATTTCATAATTAATCACTATTTTAAACCAAATTATAAATCAATTGCTAAAATATTGAGGTATCAATTTTCAAGCACATGCTTGTACCTAGCACATGTTGAATGAAGATTGACCATATTGGCTAATTGCAACACAATCACCCTTATTCCAATGATATTACTAAATTATATGCCCTACACATGCATCCCTCTACCCACCCACACATCCACCGAGCCCATAAGGACACACAAAAAAGAGAATTATCTACAATATACAATGCACTTAGGTGAGTCAATCTATCTTAAATGACACAAAGAAGAGGAAAACTAAAACAAAAAATGCAATAGGGTTTATGGACTTACCTTTAAGCTAGATTGTATCATCAAAATGAAGAAAGGAAACCCATGGTTGTAAGTACTTTCTACTAGTGTTGGAATATGTTTTGTCATTTTGGTTAGGCAATATTTTAAATGGGATTAGTATAAGCACTTGTATTTACATGTGGAAATATTGGCGATTATAATGTGCACACATTTTTCAAAGCTCATATTGGTGCTTATAGCCACATCCCTTTTTTGTTTTTGGAAATGCTTGAGAAACTAGTGTTAAATTTCTCCTCATCTCTTATAGTGTTCATTGTCACTAAAAACATTGAATGATATGCAAAACTTGGTCTCATAAGTGATACTTGTAGTTACACTCTTGTTCATTGCTTAAATGATGTTGCAATTTTGAATTTTAAATTCATAACAAAATCTACATCAAACATCATGCGAACAACTCCCACACATTTTTTCCCAAATTTCAGATGTTGCAATGTGCTCTACAACCTTGTGGTGGACAACTAGATTATTATTGCTAAGCATTCGTATCTTAAATACTTTTGTTTAATTGTTTCGAGACAATGGGAACACTTTTTTAAATAGCTTTGTCCTAGTGTGCATATGAAAGATATCGGGTGTTTATGTGAGAGCATTGCAAGACTAGGAAGTAGCACCCTAACAACTACTTTCCATGTTTGGTTGAGTAATGGATGGAGTTTTCACTAATCATTAGCGATGAAGACTTGCATATGTTTGTGGCCTTTTAAACAAGAGTGCAAGATAGTTGTGTCAAATATTTAGCTAGAATATTTAAATACGTATTCTAAGCCCCTTGACTAGGATAGAGGCAAACATAGGACTTGACTAACTATGATATTCATGACTCTTTCTTATCGCCCTAAGAAGTTCTGCCCTGCCTGGTTCTTCACCCGTTTAGATTGTATTTACTCGAGTATAGAAGACCATCTTTTAGTAACATTGTCGGATGGGATTGAACCAATATGGAAGGTGGTGTCAATGACTCTTCTCTATTCACCTCAGAGATTGTCTGGTGTTCTCAAATTTCCACCTGACTACGCTATATTTATTCGTTGAAAGAAGCTCATCTTTTAGTAAGATTGGCTGATGGGATCGGGCCAATATGGAAAGTGCCAACGTGGAACGTGCATGGAAGGAGAGTGGCATGCTTATCCAGAGGGAACATCGCCCTCGAGGATACTGGGAGACGCGGCGGCAGCGCCGAGTGGAAACGAGAATATCACGCGCGGTCACGTCGAGGCCAGGGCAGGGGCCGCTCGCCTATAAGTATGGTAGAGGCCTCAGGCATTTTGCCAGCTTACCGGCTAGTGCGAGGCCTCCCGTACAATAGCTCCTGTTTGCTTGTGTGTAGTTTGGTGGTGATAATCAATATGGCGGCTCGTGTGTTTTTGTTGGGAGCACTGTTGGTGCTGTTGGTGATAGTGAGTGAAGTGTCGGCGACGTCCCGCGGTCGAGAGGAGGAGCGACGTCGGGAGGAAGAGAGGGAGAGGGAGGAGAGGAGAGGAGAAGGGTCGAGGGAGGAGTGGCACGCGAGGCTGCGGGCGTGCGACAATTTCTTCAGGCAGCAACGGCGAGAGGTGGAGGAAAGAGAGTCGTCGCCGTATTACAATTCCTATTTGTCATGGAGGTCGGTTGAGGGGAGGGGGGTGACGCAGCAGCAGCCGTCCCGGGCGTGCTGCGAGGCCGTGGAGCGCATCCCCTCGCAGGACCGCTGCTACGCCCTCCAGCAGGCTTACGGAGGCGGCGAGCGCCGCCGTCGTTATGAAGAGGAGGGCGTCTGGGCGCAGCGACGAGAAGAGGAGTCGGAGCAGCAGCAGAGAACCATGACCGCCCAGATGTCCTCTCGCCTCCTTCAGCAGTGCAACCTTCGCCCTCGCGAATGCCGTGCAAGGTCGTCCCGAGGTATGTTGTCTAAATGATGCATTGCCCGTCATTTTATTTTATATATCAGTCTATTATAATCTATATCTATTTTAGATGCATTGCCCGTCATTTTATATATGAACCTAGTGGATTCCGTGATTTTAATATATATGAAACCTAACATAATCTAAACCTATTTCGTCTGTGCCAAAAGTTCGTTTATAATTGTCTATTGTCTCTCTTATAATTGTCTGCGTTACTGCTATTTATTTGCCATGATTGAATGGCATATGGATGCAATGGATATGATCTAATATATAAATTATATTCTCTTAATATGATTTAATACATCACTTATGGATATGATTTAATATATAAATTATATTCTCTTAATTTGTGATGATTGAATGGCATATGAATGTAAGGGATATGATCTAATAATATATCAATTATTGTCTCTTAACTATAGTTAAGTCGATTTAAAATACCGCTTGTCAGAATCATGGTTAGATTCAAATCTACATCTTATGTAGTACTATTAGTTTTCTCTGAATATTCTATCCTTGTTGGGTACCTCGACCTACATTTGACAATAGTTTGCGCGTCCTTAGTGTATTTGTGTTCGAGTACTTAAATTGAAAGATTTGAAGTACTGGTTGTATAGATACTGTGTGATCGAATGTAGAACTGGACCTAATATATATTGCTACTAGACCTACATTTGACAATAGTTTGTGCGTCCTTAATTGTATTTGTCTTCCGAGTACTTAAATTGAAAGATTTGAAGTATTGGTTGTATAGATATTGTGTGATCGAATGTAGATCTCGACCTAATATATATTGCTACTAAACATGTCCGCTAGCTTGAATCGAACTGTGTAATTGTTTGAAATAATATTACTGTTATATTGTCAGCCAGCTTGAATTGAACTGTATGATCGAATGCAGTTTAACCTAATATATATTGAATGCAAGTCTAACCTAATATATATCTTGCTACTAAATATAATGCAAGTATAACCTAATATATATTGAATGCAAGTCGAATGTAATATATATATTGCTACCGTGGTTGTATATATATTTTGTGATCGAGTGTAGATCTGGACCTAATATAATATTATTGTTATATTGTCAGCTAGTTTGTTATATATCTTTGCGATTGCTACACTCAAATATGTTGGATTACTGATTCTTAAGGCACTGCTTGTATTTGTTTGCAGAAGTGCTGATGGACGATTCTTATTGGAGGTAGAGAGAAAGTGGGCTACCTTTGTCGCAACATGCACAACTAGGATTGTTGCCACTACTCAATGCTCTCCCATCGATCGGTGGGTGTGCCATCCGAGACGAATAAACACCCCATGTAGGGGGTACTTTGTCCGATAGAAAAAATGTATGGATGAAGAGGGGTTTGTGTGTATATAGGTTTCACCAAATAGGTGTAAATATACAAAGGTTTTTGCTAAAAGGTTTTTATCAACAGTTTCTTTAATCTGCAACTTTTATCTTTATAATATAAAGTTATATCAATCCTGTTTGTGTTTAGTAATATTGTCGAAATTTGTATGAGCGACCAACCATCGAATGTGTGCGAGATAGTTGCATATGCAACTAACCTGCATATGACTTACCATCGAATTTTCATGGGATGACTGATGTTGCATGCATGAAGATAACCACATGGTTGGCTCTCCTAACTATAGTTCAATGCATGAAAGTAACGAGGACGAGCTCTAATTGCAATGACCAGCATTTTGTTACATCCAAGACTCATTACATTAAGCCAACTCGAGTTGCATGACCCTATGTGCTTTTTAAGGGTGTCTTGAAGGGTTGATATTATAGGTGATTTGTGCAAATCTTTTAAGGTGCTATGACAGTCTAAAATCATTTGCACTTGGTCATTTTTGGATTGACAATGGTTGTGTCATTGTGTTTGCTGTATTATTCAAAGCCCATATGCATTTTGTGTGTGATTATGACCAACTCAACAAATTTTCATAATCGTGTTGTGAGTTAGAAATTTTCATAACTGCGTGGTTGAGGCTGTTGACTCAGAAAATTCAAAACCCCATGATTGAGAGTGTTGTATACCATCATGACGAACGATACTACCCATCACAAACCCCCAAAAATGCTTGAATAAACTAGCTTTCGGTGCAACATGGACCTGATTGCTTGCCACCTAGAAATTAATTGATTGATTCCAGAGTGATCGTTTGATTTGTGGACTGTTTTAAATTGTTGGCATCTATGGACTGAGACCTATCGAACCCTCCACGTATGTTTTAATCGAGAGTGGAGGGGTTTGATCACTTGATTTACTCTAGTTGAGGGAGTTGAAATATTTAGAGAACTTAAGGGGGTGTGTGAATCTTCTGAAGCATAGAAGACAAGAGTTGATCTTTCCATTAGTGAGAAGAAAAAAGTCAATATTAGAAGACCTAAAAAATCTTTCTGTAGTTTTGTTGGCCATTTTTGCCAATGGATGTAACTGGTGATTCTTGATATGCCTTCCAAAGGAATAATTGGTGGTTTTGCAAAAGTGTTGGAAGCATAATGAGCCTCTCCATTATGGGAAAGGCAAAGAAGAGTGCCATTATAGGTAGTGATACGAAGGGGGTTTGCAGCTACTTCTAGGTGAATCCCTAAGGAGTTTCATCCCACCCCTAGAGAACCACTCACTCAAGTTTCATCCCATTGTTAAGAAGCATGTCCATTGGCCAAGGACAATGAATTGACCCAAGGAGTAGTGGCACATGTATAGGGAAACCCAATGCTTGAAGCTCTCATTGGCTTCTTCGTGACCCCTAGAGAATCACTCATGCTTGACTTTGGGAAGTACTTGATCATCCCATTGTTAAGAAGAATGTATGTTCACCAAGGCCAATGAATTGAACCCAAGGAAGAGTGGCACATGTATAGGGAAACTTAGTGCGTGAAGATCTCACTTCTCTAGGATGTGCTAAATGCCAAAGGCCAATAGTGGCACATGAAAGTTATATATAGGGTGGTTTCTTCAAGCTCTCACTTCTTGAGGATGTGCTAACTTGCAGTTCATGAGGATTGCTAAACCTACAATGCCACTTCTATATGAAAACCCTAACAATCACTCACACTTAGATTTTAGGAAGTACTAGTTGATTATCCCATTGCTAAGAAGCATATCCCCTTAACATGTTAAGGCTAATGAATTGAGCCGAGTAGTGGCACATGAATGTCATATAGGGAAACTCTAAGCCTCACTTAAGGATGTTCTAAAGCTACTGGATTGACTATCTTAGGTAAAAACATCTAAGTGCTTGAAGCTCTCACTCCTAACTCGGTGCTTGAAGCTCTTCCTTTTCTCATCAAGTGTGTGCTTAAGGCTAGATGTAGACGCAGTTTGGTTCCTTTTCTCATCAAGTGTGTGCTTAAGGCTAGATGTAGACTTGAGAAGTGATCTAGGGTTGTCCCTAAGAATCTTATGCTAAAAAGATGGAACTTGGAACCCTAGGACTGACAACATCAGCCTAATGTAATCACGAATAGATTGTTTCGCGACTCCATTTGATGAGTAGAATAGTCTCATAGTTCGATGTGACACTTGTGCAATAAGTGCGGAGTCGTATGATCTTGTGATTGGATCACAAGGGAATGGCCAATTCTCGCAATGAGGTTGGCAGGTCCTTACGCAAGTTATCTTGGAAGAGGATGAATAATCATCCTAATATAGTATCTTTCTTGAGTAAAGATAATTGCTTGGAAGCAAAAGACCAGCCGATAAATTGGAATAATCTATGAACTTAAGGTTTGACCAAGTCGGGTTAATAGGGTATGCCCTAACCCAGGATATAGGGGATCTTGCCAAGTCGCAAGTCATCCCGGATCGAGTGCTAGACGCATTCGAAAGGAAGGATTCATTCCTTAGCAGTTGGCCAACAATAAACGACCAATGGAAATGTTTGTGCTTGTTACAGATTTAAGAGCATTGTTTTGCTTTGTTTGACCAATGAATTCAAGTTAAATGGATATCTAATGCTTAAGGTTGAAATCCTGAAGGGAGAGGCACCTTCAATTACCCCCGACTGCCTGCTTGACCCTAACCAAGGGAGTTGTTAACCGCACCGGGAAGGTGGAACGAATCCACCGCGAGAGGTCTCTCCGTTGAGCACTACTTGGAGCAGGAGGATGCTTGGGTGCAAGGGGGGCTCTGGCCATAAATCCCTCGCCTTCCGGGCCCTACATAAGAGGCTAACGTGACTTGGGATTGGATCTCGAGGCCCGCATACTAGTCTACGGGTGGAAACTTGGATTGGTAATCCCTGTGGATTGCTGGATAGCCTTCGGGCGGATTGTGGATAAGTCTACGGGCTCGAATTTATGTATTTCCAAGATAAATATGATAACTTGTTAACAAGGAACTTGTTTGACATTGCTTTTCTATGTCAAGTGATATGATTGCGTGAAGGAACCAGTGCCTAATGGGCTAATTAAGGAAGCTGATTGATACATGTCCAACTAAATGTGTTAGGTAATTAAATAAACTAAAACAACCCGAGGAAAGTGCGGTGGATGCGGTCATAGGTCCGTCCTATGGATGGGTGGTCCCGGTTGGCCGGGAACATTTATTAAATCACGATGGACAGCAGGAACATCGTCAAAGAACACGAACAACAAAAGCATTAACATAGAGTTATGATTGATCCCGATTTACGTTGTTTTAGGGAAATGGAATGGGACTATGCCTTATGGCAGAGAGGTTGAGCTTCGCATCCCTCTCATTTCCCATTATCCTTGAACCAAGTGCAGCGTGAATCCACTTCGGACTTGGTGTTTCTGCGTAAAGTAGTTTGCTTGGATTCGACGTTAGTTGCCGTTAGGAAATGACCAATAGGAAAACCCTAATTCAGGTCGGTCCTAAGTGGGAACGGTCGGAATACTTCCGCTATGTGGCAGACGCAGAGAGTCCCAGATTGCAAACACCGTAACATTTCATGGGAGTGCGGGCCAGAGCCTTCTAGATATACTTTCCAATGAACTGCTAAGACATGTCCTGAAGATAATAGGTGGACACGTTACAATTGGTATCAGAGCGAACCAACAACGGAATTGTTTTTATGAAATCTTAATAAGATAAAGTAAAGCAAATGTTGCTATCCAAACATTTCCTTACTTTCAATGCTGTCTTGTAGAAGCATGGAAGAAGTTCTTAGTGTTCCGAGTCATATTTATGGCTGTGTTGCATTCCCCTGATTATCGACAAAGGGTTGAGATGATGAACATCCTAGAGCGAATCTATAAGTCATCGCCTTTGTACATGGAATGAAGATGGATGGGTGCCTCAGGAATCTACTATATAGCTACCCACCGGTTTGCTTATCTACAAACCAACCTAAAGAGGATCAAGTGGTTGGAAGACCTAAAAGTCGTGAAGCTGTTCATTTTTGTCAAAGCTCACGTAAACTCAACTTTACATATTCAAGGTCGGAGGGTTGAACTGAACTCATATGTATATGAGGAAGTAACTCGTGTAATCCCTGTCAACAGGATTAAAGTGTTGGGGCGCCGTGAGAAGAATGGGTTTCAAAGGAAAGGAAGGATACCCTGAACTTCCAATGACTTACCGATTCCTGAAGATCCATGACCCGAAACCATACTATTATACAGTTCCTGTAGATAAATGTAATACAACATTATTATCCCCAAACTAAATGTAACAGTTGGCTTATCATCGCAAGAAATGTTGTATTCCGAAAGGGCTATGCCCATATAAATACAAATAAGACTTTTTTTTTATCAATGTCTGATTGTGCATGAGAATTGATAAAAAGTTAAGTGGTTAGATTGCTTGGGTGATAGCGGAATTGAAGATGTAATATAAATCAATAACGATTATCGTGTAATAACATTAAGAAACCTTTATCCAGGTGCAACCCCAGGTACAGGTTCCTAGTTTATGTCCTACATCAAGTACTGTTGTAATCCAAGAGAAGAAGTTTCTTCTCAAGCAGATTAAGCCGCCCGAATTTGACAGGAGAGATAGGTCCGTCCAAGCAGATGTTGAAATTTGGATTGAATCCATGGAGGATTACTTCGAAGTAGCCGGTACTACACTCGCCAATCAGGCTATGCTTGCCAAGCTAAAGCTCACCTGTGAAGCCAGGCTTTGGTGGAAGCAATCGTGCAAGGATCAAGGGATCGCAGAAGGATCCGTTATCTGGGAGAAGCTGAAGAAAGTCGTGCACGGAAGATATCTACCACCTGCATATCGCATGTAGAAAAATGAATGAGTTCTACGAGCTAAAACAGCTGGGACTAACCCTTGATGCATACTATTCTAAATTTGTCTCACTTCTTAAGTATGTGCCACAGATGAACATGACACAGCAGGTGTCCAAATTTTCTGCTGGTTTAAATCCACCAGTAAATACCCATCTCGAATCTATGCATCCATCAGATCTTCAGGATGCACTCATTCGAGCTACCCCTATAATTCAGGAGGTGCAAGCTAGACCAAGGGGCAACAAAGCTTGGTCTTATAATGACCCGAATAGAGGAGCATTCAGGCCTCAGATGAAGAGAATTCAAGGTCAGAATCAGGGACAAAGAAAGAAAGCAAGAACTAATAACGTCAACAACTTTGTTCCTACTCAAAGCAATTGCTGAAACCTCCGATGTTTCCACTGCAACGAGCTTGGTCATTTCAAGAGGCAATGTCCCAAGCTTGGAGGAGGACATCGCCAAGCACCTTTCCAAGGAACGGGCCATGGTCAAGGAGCTGCTACCTGAGGCAGAGGAAGAACCGCCTGCGTTGCCAATAGGCAAATGTGTAAAGAAGAAGAAGATCCGACCATAGAAGCAAAGTTTGAAAGGGCGATAGTCCATGCCGCTCTACACAAGAAATGCCCGAATCACCAGTTCTCGGTGATTCAGACACCGTCGGACTATCAAGGTAAAAATTTCAAGATCTTGATTGATTGTAGCAATACACATTCCTTTATCTCACCAGCTCATGAAAAAAGACTAGGAATAGCCACAGTAGAAGCACCTACCTTGCTTGTGGAATTGGCAAATGGTCGTGAGGATACTTGTACCAGGCAAACTGCTAAGGTGGAATTCTTTCTAGGAGGAAAAAAGACTTCGATCAAATTTAGAGTCATGAATTTAGGTATCCATGAGTGCCTACTCGGAATGGATTGGCTTAAGCCTAATGACGCTCACATTCATTGTGGAAAGGGCCAAATTTCCTTTTGAAACTCTGAAAGGGATTTGGTCACAACTCAAGGTGAGACTGGAGTTCCAAAAATCCAATTGGCCAAAGCATCTCGGATCATAAAAGGAGTGAGGAAAGGATTACATGTCTACTTGATTAAGCTCAACAAGTTAGATAAGAAGCAAGAGTCTAGTGAAGGACCTTCTTGGCTAAAGGAATACGCGGACGTATTCCCTGAAGAGTTGACAGAACTCCCACCTCAAAGAGAAGTGGATCATGAGATTAAGCTAGTACCAGGAGCTGCACCAATTGCAAAAAGACCTTATAGAATGTCCATACCAGAAGCAATTGAGCTGAAGGAACAACTCAAGCAAGTGCTAGATTAGGGCTACATTCGTCCTAGCAGTTCACCATGGGGAGCTCCAGTACTGTTCCAGAAAGAGAAAGGTGGAAGGCTTCGACTATGTATTGATTACAGAGGGCTGAATCAATCAACTATCAAGAACAAGTACCCTATTCCTAGAATAGATGAGCTTCTTGATCATCTTCAGAGTGCAAAGATCTTCTCCAAGATTGATCACAGGTCAGGTTACTATCAAATAAGGATCAAGGAAGAAGATATCCCAAAGACAGCCTTCAACACAAGATATTAACACTTGGAGTTCCTAGTTATATCATTTGGACTTACGAATGCACCTGCCATCTTCAATAGGTTAATGCCGGACATTTTTAGGCCATATCTTGATGACTTCGTGCTCATCTTCTTCGACGACACTTTAGTCTATTCTAAACAGAAAGAAGATCATGAACCCCAACTTCGGATTGTCCTTGAGACAATGAGGACACATAAGTTGTATGCTAAAATGAAAAAGTGTGCATTCTTCAAACGTCAGATTGAATATCTGGGATTCATAGTATCAGCGGAAGAAATCTCAATGGACCCAGCCAAGGTAAGAGATGTGCTCGAATGGCCAATACCAACAACTGTCAAAGAAATACGCAACTTTCACTACAACAAAAAGGCTCCATAGACGCGCTTGTAGACGCAATATTTGAATTGTGTTTAAAAATATCGGGCGCGTTTATGATCGAATGGCATATGAACATAACGGATATGATCTAATATATCAATTATTCTCTTGTAATTGTCTCTGTTATTTATTTTCCATGATTGAATGGCATATGGATGCAATGGATATGATCTAATATATAAATTATATTCTCTTAATATGATCTAATACATCACTTATGGATATGATTTAATATATAAATTATATTCTCTTAATTTGTGATGATTGAATGGCATATGAATGTAAGGGATATGATCTAATAATATATCAATTATTGTCTCTTAACTATAGTTAAGTCGATTTAAAATACCGCTTGTCAGAATCATGGTTAGATTCAAATCTACATCTTATGTAGTACTATTAGTTTTCTCTGAATATTCTATCCTTGTTGGGTACCTCGACCTACATTTGACAATAGTTTGCGCGTCCTTAGTGTATTTGTGTTCGAGTACTTAAATTGAAAAATTTGAAGTACTGGTTGTATAGATACTGTGTGATCGAATGTAGAACTGGACCTAATATATATTGCTACTAGACCTACATTTGACAATAGTTTTCGCATCCTTAAGTGTATTTGTCTTCCGAGTACTTAAATTGAAAGATTTGAAGTACTGGTTGTATAGATATTGTGTGATCGAATGTAGATCTGGACCTAATATATATTGCTACTAAACATGTCCGCTAGCTTGAATCGAACTGTGTAATTGTTCGAAATAATATTACTGTTATATTGTCAGTCAGCTTGAATTGAACTGTATGATCGAATGCAGTTTAACCTAATATATATTGAATGCAAGTCTAACCTAATATATATCTTGCTACTAAATATAATGCAAGTATAACCTAATATATATTGAATGCAAGTCGAATGTAATATATATATTGTTACCGTGGTTGTATATATATTGTGTGATCGAGTGTAGATCTGGACCTAATATAATATTATTGTTATATTGTCAGCTAGTTTGTTATATATCTTTGCGATTGCTACACTCAAGTATGTTGGATTACTGATTCTTAAGGCACTGCTTGTATTTGTTTGCAGAAGTGCTGGTGGACGATTCTTATTAGAGGTAGAGAGAAAGTGGGCTACCTTTGTCGCAACATGCACAACTAGGATTGTTGCCGCTACTCAATGCTCTCCCATCGATCAGTGGTGGGTGTGCCATCCGAGACGAATAAACACCCCATGTAGGGAGTACTTTGTCCGATAGAAAAAATGTATGGATGAAGAGGGGTTTGTGTGTATATAGGTTTCACCAAATAGGTGTAAATATACAAAGGTTTTTGCTAAAAGGTTTTTATCAACAGTTTCTTTAATCTGCAACTTCTATCTTTATAATATAAAGTTGTATCAATCCTGATTGTGTTTAGTAATATTGTCGAAATTTGTATGAGCGACCAACCATTGAATGTGTGCGAGATAGTCTCCCTCTCTTTCTCTCTTTCAATGTTTCCCTCTCCCTCTCCCTCTCCCTCTCTCATTTTCCTATTATGTTTAATGTCCCTCTCCCTCTCCCTCTCCCTCTCTCATTTCCCTATTATGTTTAATGTCTCCATCTCCCTCTCCCTCTCTCATTTCCTCTCCCTCCCTCCCTCCCCCTCTCTTTCTCTCTCCCTCCCTCTCCCTCCCCCTTCCTTTCAATCTCCTTCCATCTTCCTCTCCCTCTTCCTCTCTCATTTCCTCTCTCTCCCTCTCCAATTTTCTCCCTCTCTCATTTCATCTCCCTCCCTTTCCCTCTCCCTCTCTTTCTCTCTCATTTCCTCTCTCTCTCTCAATACACATGAATTATACCAAAAACAAGTAATAGAGAGAGAGAACTCCCTCTCCCTCTCTTTCTCTCTCATTTCCTCCCCCTCTCTCAATACACAGGAATTGTACCTCATTTCCTCTCCCTCTCTCAATACACATGAATTATACCAAAAACAAGTAAAAGAGAGAGAGAACTCCCTCTCTGTCTCTCATTTTCTCTCCCTCCCCCTCCCCCTCTCTTTCTCTCTCCCTCCCTCTCCTTCTCCCTCCCTCTCCCATTTCCTCCCTCTCCCTCTCCCTCTCTCATGTCCTCTCCTTCCCTCTCCCTCTCCCTCTCTTTCTCTCTCATTTCGTCTCCCTCACTCAATACACACGAATTATACCAAAAACAAGTAAAAGAGAGAGAGAAAACACAAAAGCAAAGCAAGAATGGACAATGCACTCACCGTAAAGACTCAAAGAACAGTTTGCCGGCTTCTCTTCGCAATGGCGACTCCTCTTTGCCCTTTGTACAGCTCCTCTTCTTCGTGAATGGCGGTGGCAGTGAGAAGCCTTCTTTCTCTTTCTTTCTCTTTTTCTCTCCCTCTCAGCAAGATGCTCGCTCTCCCTATCGCTCTCCCTTTCACTCTCTCTTTTGTGAATGTACGAAAAATGAGGCGCTCGGGTTTCGGCGCGTGTTTTTTTCCTCTAGGTACCGTCGCTATTTGCATCGTATTTGCAACGCTAATAGCGACGCCGCTATTTCTCGTCGCTAATGGGCATCGCTATACTCTCATATCCTTGTAGTGATACAATGACCAATAATGAATATTTAAATTGTGCACCTATACACATACAAAATAATAATTATATATCAAGCACTTTAATAAATAAGCACGTCAAAATAAATATTGATGCCATGCCCATAAAAAATGATAATTTTTTCTAAATAACTTGAATACACGCTATCGCCCAATGGTTCCCAATGCCACCGCCGCTTGCTCTATACATCAACTGAAGCATTCACAATTGTTAGAAAATAATAAAATTAAACCGACAAAAGTGAACACCTAGCAGTCTTCAGCTACAAAATAAATAAATAGGTTGGAATTCTATCCTAACCTTAATTTAATACGAGTGTGCACTCTAAACTCATAAACTTCCATTAATTTAAATATGTATTTTGCAGAATCACCCGCTATGGAATCACCCACTTGCACATTAAATTAACGTGACGCCCGAAAAGGATAGGCATCCCCATTGAATTTTCGCACAATGAATCCACCTTGTGTACGAGCCCTGGCAAATAAATATAATTTTACGAAATCCACCCCAAAACCTCACGAAATCCACTGTGGAATATGCCTCCTGGCATCAACATCTCAACATGATGACTCTCAACATCACTCAATACTTTACCAAATCCCAAAGAAACACCATGATCCTCCTTGCAAACCAAAGAGTGCAAGGCAATAAAATCACACATAAAAAAGGGTCCAAGAATATAAGACTTGATAATAAGCACCTCATGGAGTCCCTCATCAAGTAACTCCTAGCATGCCCTCAAGTGTTTGAAGAGGCCCACCATCACAATCCACTTCGACAAACATAAATTGTTGCCCACATTCATCCATAGATGTAGTCTTCAACATAGTAGGAATTCCAATGATGTTGACTTATACTCAAATGATATTCTATTATCACACATCAGTTTCATTTGTTTTCAAATGCTCAAATGCTTGAAACATGCAAATTTTAGCGAATGAAACTTCTTCAAGGATGATGTGATCAATCGGCTCTATCGATTTGCACCTTAATCAAGCCTTACATCCAATGTAGTCTTCTCGAAAACGTAGTACACTGAACACTTTGAAAATCTACTCCACGATCAGATTGTATTTTTAAGATTTATCCAATTCGCCCTCAAATCAGAGCTCAGCCTCATACTTACTCCTCAAGCTTTATTTTTTTCATTCAGTATATCTTATCAACCCCAACTTTCTATTGACCTCCAAATTGCCGAATAGCCACCTTCTACGCGATCATGAAGACCATCGTTAATATTTAAAAATTAAAAAATATTGAGCTTAAGTGATCGAGCTATGAAACAAGGTCCTTGCAAATGCTACCACCCTTGTTGGACTCTTCTAATCATTCATCTTTGAAAATTAGAAAATATTGAGATTAAGCCATCGAGCTATCAAAAAAGGTCTTTGCAAACATTGCCACCCTTGCCGAACTCTTCTAAACCAGCACTTCCATGTTGATGACCACCATAGCACTTAACCTTGATGATTTTCCTTGATAATGAACCTTCAATACTTCCCAAAATTCTATAGTTCTTAAGGTTTGAGTATACATCCATCTTGGTCACCTTCAACATATCCAAGTATGTCCTTATCTTGAAAATAATAAGGACCAAGTAATACCACCAAATTATAGAATCAATGTCAAAAGTGCTAAAATTATTCAATCAAGCTGAAAAAATCCTTCACCTCCAAAAAGTTGAAAAAAATGAGTTCCTTGTGTGTCTGACTTACAAGCTAAATGGTGCTTGCATCATCTCATTGAGATAACATTTCAAACTTGTTTGAGGTAGATCCAGTTTTCACAAAAATGCCCAAAAATGTACTTAAGACCTCTAAAATATAAACCATAACTCTAATTATAAAGAAATTTATCAAAATATGAAATCTCAATCAATGCAAGGTAAAAAGAAAATAAAATTGACTTGTCATGTTTTCTATAGCAAACCAGTAATTATACTAAATAAAATTTTCTATAATTAACAATGTTAACTAGCATACTTGATGGATGCTCGATGGAGATATCGATGTTCAATGTTTTCTACTTTGGTTGCCTCTACACATGAGAAGCTTACTTCTACTTGTATATGACTTACTAGATAATTTATATCTAGGTTTAAAAGACCCCACACTTGTCTCTTTATTAATATTTTTCTATCTCCCTTGATTTATTCTCTATTTAATCTTTTTTTGCCCTAATCTCCTTATCTCTCTCTCTTTCTCTTCTAAAGAAAAAAATAAGCCAAGAAAGTGATCAAACTATAAGCTTTCATCTCTTTCTCGCTTTTTCTAAAGCAACCAAACCATAATATTATATGTCTTTCTCTTTCTATCTCTTGCTTACGTACAAATTTCATGATTAAGGAACTAAAATTGACAATAATAAAGTACATTGTTATTTTATTTATTTCTCTTGAGTTCACATACACATTTAAACTCTCTCACACTGCTAGTTTGTAAAGGTCTCAAATCTATCACAACAAAGCTTAAAATCTGGGTTTTTCATGTATATATATATGCAAAAAACAACAAACTTCATCTTGAATCCATGGCTTTTCTCAATGATATTGTGGAGAAGAGAAAGTGCTTAGAAATGAAGCAAATAAAGAAACACAAAAATTGAGAATTATGGAGGGGATGAGCTCTTACCATTGTGTTTTTGGTCACCTTCGCTCTAGCTCGCACTTGGTACATGTATCCTTGTAAATTATACAGAGATGGTATCCTTAATTGGAACATGTGTCAGAATATTCAACCATGTATTATTGATGCATATACCGAGACAATTATTACAGTAATTTTAACATGGGAAATACTGACTGTATCGAGTGAAGTCTTTTTTTTTGCAATTTCGTCAAAAACTCTTGTCGGTATACTTGCGATTTGATGTAGTCCAATAGTTTGCTAGAGTCTCCCAATCCTCTTCTCAATGTTTGGAGAGTCGTGATGTGCTTGCATTTCATTAATTGTAGAGATAAAAGATGTTGTCATAACCCACTCCTCGATTTGTTGGATTCTTATTATTCTTAAGGTTGGATCTCATTAACTAGAGCCTTTTTAGGAGATTATCATTGTGGTCCTTTAACTTAAGCTAGATGGATTTCCAATCTCCCTGCACTCTCTCTCTCTCTGTGACATATCGAACTTCCAACAGCGCGTGAACCCTCTTTATAGTCGTAAGGATAATTTCTTTATAAAGGCAAATTTTTCTAAATTATTCCCCTCTCCTCCAACCGACAGTCGAGTTGGAGGAAGAGGGGAATAGCATGTGTAGGTAAGCTCCTTGCTGGAGCTTGCCTAGACTATGGATCATGCGCCTCGACGCGTGGGGGAGGGAGGATCTTATCCCCTCCCCTATTTAAACCAATGGGGTGCAAGCGGAAGGAGGAACGGAGCGCTGCCGTGAATGCCTAAAGGGGGGGACGCCGTCAACTTTCAGAGAGGGAGAGAGTGAGGTCTCTCTGAGGGAGAGGGAGATTGAAGACGCCCTCATGCTCGTGCTGCCGAGAGCAACTACTCACCCCGCCTAGTCCCAGCAACTACCATTCCACCTGCCAGTCGTCACGTTGCCGCTGCCATCACATAGATAAGCCCCCCCCCCCCCCCCCCCCCACGTGATCTCTAGAAGCTTTTAAAGCTTCTAAGGGGGGGCCCTATAAGCCCCCTTTCCCCCCTTAAGAAAGCCTTACCTTAAAAGGGCCTTCACACGACCCTTAAGCCCTTCTCCCCTCCCCCCCCCCCCTTTATTAATTCTTTCTTAGTCCATTTTTTATACCTTTGTCTTCCCCCACAAAAAAAGAAAAAAAATCCCTTTCATGTGGCCCGTAAGCTTTTTTTTCCCCATACAAAAAGTCATTTTTAAAGCCTTCATACCCTTTGTCCCCCACACGAAAATCCACTCTTAAGAATCTTCTACACCAATTTTTCCCCTTTCCGAGGTTCTTTTGGAAACCCTCGCCGAGGGTTGGTATTCTCTCCCCCCCCCTCTGGATTGAAGAAAAAGTCTTCTTTCCGTGGCCTTAAAGAAGCCTTACCTTCGAAAGACCATTTAAAACCCTCCCGAAGTTTAAGCACCCCCTTTTTTTTCGTGAAATCCCTACTTCAAGGAGGAAGCCTTCTAAAACCGCTTCCGACGGACGGTGCAAGTTATCACAAAGGAAGCTATGGTGGAATTTCAAAAGGAGTTGCAAAGCTGCATCCACGACGGAAAGGCTGCATTCACAATGCCTCCTAAGAAAGCCCAAGGTGCAACTGCAGGAGGATCGTCTCCTAGCATCCACGTGGACATCTCAACCCAAGTCCAGGTTTTTCTTCCTAATTTTTATTTTACGTCGTTATAATTCAATTGGGCGTAGATGATTTTTGAAAATAGGATGCATTTTCATCTTAAACGCTTTAGAAACAAATTAACTCACGACGGAGGAATTCAGTCATTAGTATTTCTAATAAAATGAACAAAATAAAGTGGGCAGAAAAGATTGATATGCATTTCTAGCAAGTAGTTTGATGCATTGCAATAAACTGAACTTAGATTAATGTCCACATTTACAAAACGGAATTAAGATAACGCACTCCGTTTAAGCATGGAAATATAACACACTCCGTTTAAGATCCAATCTCGAGGCCCGCATACTAGTCTACGGGCGGAAACTTGGATTGGTAATCCCTGTGGATTGCTGGATAGCCTTCGGGTGGATTGTGGATAAGCCTACAGGCTGGACTTTATGTATTTCCAAGAAAAATATGATAACTTGTTAACAAGGAACTTGTTTGGGATTGCTTTTCTATATCAAGTGATATGATTACGTGAAGGAACCAGTGCCTAACGGGCTAATTAAGGAAGCTGATTGATACATGTCCAACTAAATGTGTTAGGTAATTAAATAAACTAAAAAAACCCGAGGAAAGTGCGGTGGATGTGGCCATAGGTCCATCCTACGGATGGGTGGTCCCAGTTGGCCGGGAACTTTTCTTAAATCATGATGGACAGTAGGAAGATTGTCAAAGAACACGAACAACAAAAGCGTCGACCTAGAGTTATGATTGATCCCGACTTACGCTATTTTAGGGGAACGGAATGGGGCTATGCCTTATGGCAGAGAGGTTGAGCTTCACATTCCTCTCGTTTCCCATTCTCCTTGAACCAAGTGCAGCGTGAATCCACTTCGGACCTGGCGTTTCTGCGTAAAGTAGTTCGCTTGGATTCGACGTTAGTTGTCGTTAGGAAATGATAAATAAGAAAACCCTAATTCAGGTCGGTCCTAAGTGGGAATGGCCGAAATACTTCCGCTACATGGTAGACGCGGAGAGTCCCAGATCGCAAACCCCATAACATTCCATAGGAGTGCCGGGCAGAGCCTTCTAGATATACTTTCCGATGGACTGCTAAGACGTGTCCTGATGATAACAGGTGGACATGTTACACTCTCTACTCTCTCCACTCTCTTTGTCTCCTCGGAAAAGTTACTATATGTATATCCTCTACATCACGTGCATTTAAGGCCTATTTATAAATATCCTTATCTGTGAATTTTTCTTGAATAAAACATAATCCTTTTCTATTCAATCTGTAAATAACCCCTTTATATTACACCCTTTTGTGTGAAAAAAATATATAAAAATAGTATTTTAAAAATGTCTTATTTTGAACCCACATGATGCACACATATATTCATGAGTAACTTACCTGAGTTTGTCTCTCACTCTTTTGACTTTTTTCTCTTTCCCCTCTCTACTCTCTACTCTAGCTTTCTACTCTCTCGTTCTCTCTTTCTCCAAATCACTTTATAATTGATTTACTAGTTTTATAACTAATTAATTTTATAATGTTTATTTCATAATTAATCACTATTTTAAACCAAATTATAAATCAATTTTTAAACTATTGAGGTATCAATTTTCAAGCACATGCTTGTACCTAGCACATGTTGAATGAAGATTGACCATATTGGCTAATTGCAACACAATCACCCTTATTCCAATGATATTACTAAATTATATGCCCTACACATGCATCCCTCTACCCACCCACACATCCACCGAGCCCATAAGGACACACAAAAAAGAGAATTATCTACAATATACAATGCACTTAGGTGAGTCAATCTATCTTAAATGACACAAAGAAGAGGAAAACTAAAACAAAAAATGCAATAGGGTTTATGGACTTACCTTTAAGCTAGATTGTATCATCAAAATGAAGAAAGGAAACCCATGGTTGTAAGTACTTTCTACTAGTGTTGGAATATGTTTTGTCATTTTGGTTAGGCAATATTTTAAATGGGATTAGTATAAGCACTTGTATTTACATGTGGAAATATTGGCGATTATAATGTGCACACATTTTTCAAAGCTCATATTGGTGCTTATAGCCACATCCCTTTTTTGTTTTTGGAAATGCTTGAGAAACTAGTGTTAAATTTCTCCTCATCTCTTATAGTGTTCATTGTCACTAAAAACATTGAATGATATGCAAAACTTGGTCTCATAAGTGATACTTGTAGTTACACTCTTGTTCATTGCTTAAATGATGTTGCAATTTTGAATTTTAAATTCATAACAAAATCTACGTCAAACATCATGCGAACAACTCCCACACATTTTTTCCCAAATTTCAGATGTTGCAATGTGCTCTACAACCTTGTGGTGGACAACTAGATTATTATTGCTAAGCATTCGTATCTTAAATACTTTTGTTTAATTGTTTCGAGACAATGGGAACACTTTTTTAAATAGCTTTGTCCTAGTGTGCATATGAAAGATATCGGGTGTTTATGTGAGAGCATTGCAAGACTAGGAAGTAGCACCCTAACAACTACTTTCCATGTTTGGTTGAGTAATGGATGGAGTTTTCACTAATCATTAGCGATGAAGACTTGCATATGTTTGTGGCCTTTTAAACAAGAGTGCAAGATAGTTGTGTCAAATATTTAGCTAGAATATTTAAATACGTATTCTAAGCCCCTTGACTAGGATAGAGGCAAACATAGGACTTGACTAACTATGATATTCATGACTCTTTCTTATCGCCCTAAGAAGTTCTGCCCTGCCTGGTTCTTCACCCGTTTAGATTGTATTTACTCGAGTATAGAAGACCATCTTTTAGTAACATTGTCGGATGGGATTGAGCCAATATGGAAGGTGGTGTCAATGACTCTTCTCTATTCACCTCAGAGATTGTCTGGTGTTCTCAAATTTCCACCTGACTACGCTATATTTATTCGTTGAAAGAAGCTCATCTTTTAGTAAGATTGGCTGATGGGATCGGGCCAATATGGAAAGTGCCAATATGGAACGTGCATGGAAGGAGAGTGGCATGCTTATCCAGAGGGAACATCGCCCTCGAGGATACTGGGAGACGCGGCGGCAGCGCCGAGTGGAAACGAGAATATCACGCGCGGTCACGTCGAGGCCAGGGCAGGGGCCGCTCGCCTATAAGTATGGTAGAGGCCTCAGGCATTTTGCCAGCTTACCGGCTAGTGCGAGGCCTCCCGTACAATAGCTCCTGTTTGCTTGTGTGTAGTTTGGTGGTGATAATCAATATGGCGGCTCGTGTGTTTTTGTTGGGAGCACTGTTGGTGCTGTTGGTGATAGTGAGTGAAGTGTCGGCGACGTCCCGCGGTCGAGAGGAGGAGCGACGTCGGGAGGAAGAGAGGGAGAGGGAGGAGAGGAGAGGAGAAGGGTCGAGGGAGGAGTGGCACGCGAGGCTGCGGGCGTGCGACAATTTCTTCAGGCAGCAAAGGCGAGAGGTGGAGGAAAGAGAGTCGTCGCCGTATTACAATTCCTATTTGTCATGGAGGTCGGTTGAGGGGAGGGGGGTGACGCAGCAGCAGCCGTCCCGGGCGTGCTGCGAGGCCGTGGAGCGCATCCCCTCGCAGGACCGCTGCTACGCCCTCCAGCAGGCTTACGGAGGCGGCGAGCGCCGCCGTCATTATGAAGAGGAGGGCGTCTGGGCGCAGCGACGAGAAGAGGAGTCGGAGCAGCAGCAGAGAACCATGACCGCCCAGATGTCCTCTCGCCTCCTTCAGCAGTGCAACCTTCGCCCTCGCGAATGCCGTGCAAGGTCGTCCCGAGGTATGTTGTCTAAATGATGCATTGCCCGTCATTTTATTTTATATATCAGTCTATTATAATCTATATCTATTTTAGATGCATTGCCCGTCATTTTATATATGAACCTAGTGGATTCCGTAATTTTAATATATATGAAACCTAACATGATCTAAACCTATTTCGTCTGTGCCAAAAGTTCGTTTATAATTGTCTATTGTCTCTCTTATAATTGTCTGCGTTATTTGCGATGGTCGAATGTGGCATATGAACATAATGGATATGATCTAATTGACATGCGTTATTTGCAAATATCGAATGGCATATGAACATAATGGATATGATCTAATATATCAATTATTCTCTTGTAATTGTCTCTGCTATTTATTTGCCATGATTGAATGGCATATGGATGCAATGGATATGATCTAATATATAAATTATATTCTCTTAATATAATCTAATACATCACTTATGGATATGATTTAATATATAAACTATATTCTCTTAATTTGTGATGATTGAATGGCATATGAATGTAAGGGATATGATCTAATAATATATCAATTATTGTCTCTTAACTATAGTTAAGTCGATTTAAAATACCGCTTGTCAGAATCATGGTTAGATTCAAATCTACATCTTATGTAGTACTATTAGTTTTCTCTGAATATTCTATCCTTGTTGGGTACCTCGACCTACATTTGACAATAGTTTGCACGTCCTTAGTGTATTTGTGTTCGAGTACTTAAATTGAAAGATTTGAAGTACTGGTTGTATAGATACTGTGTGATCGAATGTAGAACTGGACCTAATATATATTGCTACTAGACCTACATTTGACAATAGTTTGCGCGTCCTTAAGTGTATTTGTCTTCCGAGTACTTAAATTGAAAGATTTGAAGTACTGGTTGTATAGATATTGTGTGATCGAATGTAGATCTGGACCTAATATATATTGCTACTAAACATGTCCGCTAGCTTGAATCGAACTGTGTAATTGTTCGAAATAATATTACTATTATATTGTCAGCCAGCTTGAATTGAACTGTATGATCGAATGCAGTTTAACCTAATATATATTGAATGCAAGTCTAACCTAATATATATCTTGCTACTAAATATAATGCAAGTATAACCTAATATATATTGAATGCAAGTCGAATGTAATATATATATTGCTACCGTGGTTGTATATATATTGTGTGATCGAGTGTAGATCTGGACCTAATATAATATTATTGTTATATTGTCAGCTAGTTTGTTATATATCTTTGCGATTGCTACACTCAAATATGTTGGATTACTGATTCTTAAGGCACTGCTTGTATTTGTTTGCAGAAGTGCTGATGGACGATTCTTATTGGAGGTAGAGAGAAAGTGGGCTACCTTTGTCGCAACATGCACAACTAGGATTGTTGTCGCTACTCAATGCTCTCCCATCGATCGGTGGGTGTGCCATCCGAGACGAATAAACACCCCATGTAGGGGGTACTTTGTCCGATAGAAAAAATGTATGGATGAAGAGGGGTTTGTGTGTATATAGGTTTCACCAAATAGGTGTAAATATACAAAGGTTTTTGCTAAAAGGTTTTTATCAACAGTTTCTTTAATCTGCAACTTCTATCTTTATAATATAAAGTTATATCAATCCTGTTTGTGTTTAGTAATATTGTCGAAATTTGTATGAGCGACCAACCATCGAATGTGTGCGAGATAGTTGCATATGCAACTAACCTGCATATGACTTACCATCGAATTTTCATGGGATGATTGATGTTGCATGCATGAAGATAACCACATGGTTGGCTCTCCTAACTATAGTTCAATGCATGAAAGTAACGAGGACGAGCTCTAATTGCAATGACCAAGATTTTGTTACATCCAAGACTCATTACATTAAGCCAACTCGAGTTGCATGACCCTATGTGCTTTTTAAGGGTGTCTTGAAGGGTTGATATTGTAGGTGATTTGTGCAAATCTTTTAAGGTGCTATGATAGTCTAAAATCATTTGCACTTGGTCATTTTTGGACTGACAATGGTTGTGTCATTGTGTTTGTTGTATTATTCAAAGCCTATATGCATTTTGTGTGTGATTATGACCAACTCAACAAATTTTCATAATCGTGTTGTGAGTTAGAAATTTTCTTAACTGCGTGAGGATGTTGACTCAACAAATTCAAAACCCCATGATTGAGACTGTTGTATACCATCATGACAAAGGATACTACCCATCACAAACCCCCAAAAATGCTTGAATAAACTAAGCTTTCGGTGCAACATGGACCTGATTGCTTGCCACCTAGAAATTAATTGATTGATTCAAGAGTGATCGTTTGATTTGTGGAGTGTTTTAAATTGTTGGGATCTATGGATTGAGACCTATCGAACCCTCCACCTATGTTTTAATCGAGAGTGGAGGGGTTCGATCACTTGATTTACTCTAGTTGAGGGAGTTGAAATATTTAGAGAACTTAAGGGGGTGTGTGAATCTTCTGAAGCATAGAAGACAAGAGTTGATCTTTCCATTAGTTAGAAGAAAAAATTCAATATTAGGTCTTGAAGACCTAAAAGATCTTTCTGTAGTTTTGTTGGCCATTTTTGCCAATGGATGTAACTGGTGATTCTTGATATGCCTTCCAAAGGAATAATTGGTGGTTTTGCAAAAGTGTGACCTAAAAAATCTTTCTGTAGTTTTGTTGGCCATTTTTGCCAATGGATGTAACTGGTGATTCTTGATATGCCTTCCAAAGGAATAATTGGTGGTTTTGCAAAAGTGTTGGAAGCATAATGAGCCTCTCCATTATGGGAAAGGCAAAGAAGAGTGCCATTATAGGTAGTGATACGAAGCGGGTTTGCAGCTACTTCGAGGTGAATCCCTAAGGAGTTTCATCCCACCCCTAGAGAACCACTCACGCTTAAGTTTCATCCCATTGTTAAGAAGCATGTCCATTGGCCAAGGACAATGAATTGACCCAAGGAGTAGTGGCACATGTATAGGGAAACCCAATGCTTGAAGCTCTCATTGGCTTCTTCGTGACCCCTAGAGAATCACTCATGCTTGACTTTGGGAAGTACGTGATCATCCCATTGTTAAGAATGTATGTTCACCAAGGCCAATGAATTGAACCCAAGGAAGAGTGGCACATGTATAGGGAAACTTAGTGTGTGAAGATCTCACTTCTCTAGGATGTGCTAAATGCCAAAGGCCAATAGTGGCACATGAAAGTTATATATAGGGTGGTTTCTTCAAGCTCTCACTTATTGAGGATGTGCTAACTTGCAATTCATGAGGATTGCTAAACCTACAATGCCACTTTTATATGAAAACCCTAACAATCACTCACACTCAGATTTTAGGAAGTACTAGTTGATTATCCCATTGCTAAGAAGCATATCCCCTTAACATGTTAAGGCCAATGAATTGAGCCAAGGAGTAGTGGCACATGAATGTCATATAGGGAAACTCAAAGCCTCACTTAAGGATGTTCTAAAGCTACTGAATTGACTATCTTAGGTAAAACATCTAAGTGCTTGAAGCTCTCACTCCTAACTCGGTGCTTGAAGCTCTTCCTTTTCTCATCAAGTGTGTGCTTAAGGCTAGATGTAGACGAAGTTTGGTTCAATTTTGGTGATTTGATAACACCTCATTGTAATGTGTGCCAAATATGATTGTCAAGTCTTTCTCTTGAACTGTCGAAGTTGTTATGGTGAAGTCACATCTAGGGGGAAGTGGGTGGAGTGGAATATCACACTAGATGTAGATGGACTTTGATAAACAATGCATTCTAATGTGTGCCAAGGATGATTGTTAGTCAACAACTCTCTAGAGTTGTAAAAGTTGTTACGGTAAAGTCACATTTAGAAGTGGGTGGAGTGGAACCATTCAACTCCATTGGTACTCACAAGATCCTATTTAGGGTTGGGTCACACCAACATGAGTGGGTGGGAAGGTAGACTTGTAGTTCGATCACACACCAGCAGCAGAGGTTTAGGGAAAGGATAATCAAAATAAATATTTAATGTCTTATGTGTGAGCATGTTAAAGCTTTGTCAAAATATATAATGTCTTTTGTGTGAGCCATGTTTGATCCTGCTAAAACAATCTTAGAAACTCCTTTTGAAGAGTTGCGTGTAGGGGTTTTTGAGGATTTATGATGCCCCTACTCAATCCACCCCTTGTAGTGCAACCATGCACTTATAGGGTGAGAGGGGCGATCTTTCTCCCACTAGTGCCAAGCAAGCACAACCCGGCCCATATTGTAGGGATAGTAGGGGATAGCGAAAATTTCGATCTCCACTAGGCCCCCCCCTAGGTGGACCCCTCGGAGGTGGGCACTCCCTCATTTTCCTTGTTGTCGTGGATCAATTCAATGGTGGGCATTGGTGCACACAAATCTCAAATGACCTCTCCCTCCACTTGAAACATGTACTTTCACTATCTTATGGTGCTCCTAACTCATGCCCCTTGCCCTTGGTTCAAGCTATATAATTTGCAAGGTTCGAAGAGCATGAAATATTTTTCCATGTGTTTTTCATACGAGTATGAATGCAACAACTTTGTACAATATTATATTGTTTGCAATTCCAATCATATGAATATGAATGCAACTTATTGTACTATACAATATATTATCATACGTGTTTGCCATGACAACTATGATTTGAACCAAATACTAATCGAAGAATAATAGAAAGTTTTGAGATTGCAATAATGCTAAACAATAACATCCCCATCAGAAGAGGACTTCTTTTATCACAAAAGATTTAGCCTTACAAAAGATCTTCCACTACAAAAGTGTGGACACATAGAGCTTTACATATTTTCTTTACTAATGGACAATAAAGAACTTTACAAACTTCTTTGTTGTTACAAATAGTGTACTATCATCAGCAAAAAGTGTAATTTATGTCATCAACAAAAAAGTGTATTCTCAATTGAGAAACCACCGTTTTTGTTTCAAAATTCTTTCAGCTAAATCTGTATTCTCTAATCAACTTCACCACATTACTTCTGTGTCCCTAAACCTACTAAATATTTTTCATGTGCTAATATACTCCGTGTATATATTGTTCATATGCTGATATACCTACATCATAAGGAAACTGTGCTAATTTACTTTGCGAAGCATGTTTGTGCTCCATACGTTGTCATGCTGCTATGCGGACATCGTGTGAAAAAATCTAGAGTACATTTTCATCCAGCTTTCTTATTGATCTAGAGAGTCAATGTCATATTAGTCATTAAAATAAAGTTAGTGTCCATAGTATGGATGGTTCAAAAATACTAGATTTTTGGATAAGTTTAGCCTATTTTTTTGATATTTTGTAAATTATTTCTTGTAAATATCCTAAAAAGATGTAAAAAACTTCTAGAATAGGGTGGCATGCAAAAAGCAAATTGCTTTTCAACTAGTTTTGGAGATTTCATACAAAAATAAGGATTGGAAAAATTGCACAAGTCACGATTGCAGTTTATAGGTAGCAAAAATGTTAAACCAATTGCTTTGCCACTTCCACGAGGAAGTGAGGGTCTATATGAAAATGTGTCAAGGCAACCAAGTTTACGGGATCCTAAAGATATAGGTCATTAATTTACATATGAAACATTATAGGAATTAAAAGTTGGTGTAGAAGGGTTTCTTTTGCCTACTGAAAGAGACTTTTTTATGCAAATGTTGGCTAGGCATGGAAAAGCATTTGCATTTCAGCCAACTGAAATAGGTTGTGTGGATCCAAATGTTGTCTCTCCTCTGGTAATATTTACTGTGCCACATTTACCATGGAACTTGAGGCATATTCCAGTGCTTAAAGATTACTTGCCAAAGCTAATGGATTAGCTAAATCAAAAGATTTGCATGAAGATCTTGGAGCCCTCTTCAGCCTCGTACTCAAATCGTTGGTTTACTATGCCCAAAAAGAATGGGGCTTTGAGATTTATTCAAGACATGCAGCCGGTCCATAAAGTGACCATAAGAAATGTGGTGTGTAGGTCCTGTGGTTGATGAATTTGCAAAGGCTTTTGTAGGTAGAGGGATCTATTGTTTGGGTGATCTTTACTCAAGGTATGATTAGTTTTAGCTTGCAAAATTGAGAGCACGGATATCACAACCATGAAGAATCTCTTGGGGTTAGTACGGATGTGTACTCTCTCATAGGGTGAAACAAACTCAGTAGCACACATGACAAATTCATTGAATAGGGTAGTCATGAATTTTACACCACAATTGACAATGCCCTTCTTGGATGATATTCCAATCAAAGGGTGTGCAATGGATGAAAATAATGAAGAGATGGATGCTCATGGGTATCGACAGTTTGTTGTAGACCATATTGTGAATTGCAAAAGGATTTTGACGCGTCTACAAGAGGTGATTTAACTCTTTTTGGACAAAATTTGTCTTTTGAGTTGAAGAGGTTTTGATTGTTGGGCATATGTGTGGGCCCTATGGGCAAAGACCATCACTAGCAAAAATAGATGGGATTGACAGAATGCAAGATGTATGCACGAATGTATCAAAGGTGAGTAGATTATTGGGTGCATGTGTGTTCTATTTGATATGGATTTCTCACTTTGCACATGTAGCTGATGATCTATATCAACTCTTGAGGAAAGGTCAGAGATTTCATGGGGACAGGAAGCAATGAAGAAATTGAGGCACATCTTGAAATCTGCTCCTACATTGAAAAAGGTTGATTATTCACACGGAAAACCTATCATTATTACTATTAATATGAACCCAATCGGGATTGGATGGGCAATTGGGCAAGATGATGAAGAAGGGAAAACATATGCAATTCGCTTTGGTGCTAAAGTATTGACTGAATGTCAGAGAAGGTATCCACAGGTAAAAAGAGAATTATGGGGAATCGTGATAGCCCTTAAATGTGATAAGGAGTATTTTATGGGTGCTTATGTAGTCATTGAGACTAATTGTTTGCCGTTACTAGGTATGATTACTAGTTGTGCTACCCCAAACATTGCTATGCTCCGGTGCATTGCATACATCAAATCTTTAAACCCTGAATTTCAGCATATTGCAAGAATAGATAACCCAATGGAAGGCATGTTATTTGGGCGCACTATGATAATGAAGATAGGATGATGGATGAGGAGGAAGAAGATGACTTTCTTGTAGCTGAAAATGATGTTGCAAGAGTGAATTTAGAAATGCAAGGAGTTGGTATAGCACTAACAGAAGCTTGGATAACAAATAGAAGACACTTTAGATGTTATGTATCTTGTATAGCATTGTTTTTGGAAGTCAAATATGCAGGAGAGTGGTTGAGAATTGGTCAATACCTCAGTACACATTAACAAAGAGAGATGAATGGTCGGATGAGGAGTTTAAGACAATCAAGAGGAAAGCCTATGGGTTTTTCTTAAAAGATGGATACTTGTGGAAACATGCTAAGAAGAAATAGGGTATGCCATTGCGAGTTTTGGGTGATAGAGCTTCACAAGTAAATGTTATGCAAGAATTTCATGAAAGCTTATGTGTTAGCCATAGAGGTGTTTGGGATACTTTTGCAAGATCAAAGAAATATATTGGTGGCATGGCATGTATAAGGATGTTTCTCACTTTTTGGAAACATGTACGACATTTAAAATGTATTCATCTATGAGACATTGGGATGAATTGCAGCCCACATATCCTCTGTCTCTTCATTTTAAGTGGGTAGTGGATTTAGTCATGATACCTATAGGTCTTTGGCAAATGAGATATCTTGTACTTGCATGAGAAGACAAGTAATCAAGTGGAAGGGAGAGCTCTATGTACTAAGACAACAAATGTAGTTTATAGTTTTCTCTTGAAAGAGATCTTTTGTCGGTATGGCTGTGTGGGAAAAATTATAGAAGATAGGGGTGAATTAGATGCAGATGAAGCCCATGATTTCTTTGCACGGCTCAGGATAAATCTTTCTTTAACTTCAACTTATAACCCTGAAGGAAATGACAAAAGTGAAAGAGGTCATCCACCTATTGTGAAGGCATTGGCAAAAGCATATGGAGAGAAGGTAAAAGAGTGGCCATGATTGCTCCCTTATGCTTTGTGGGTCGACAAAATAACTCATAGTGCTCTTAAAAAATATATGCATGCTGAACTGATGTATGGTAAAAAACCTATCATGCCAATAGAGGAGATGATAGTCACATGGAGTGTGCTACTTAGGAAGAGGAGTTGAATCGAGAGGAGTTGTTGGCCTAACATGTTAGCGAGTTGGAAAAAAAGTCAGAAGACATAGAGGTAGTAGTTACAAATTTAAGAGATGCAAGGATACATAATAAGAAACGGTTTGACAAAAGACATAGATTGGGGCCAAGAACCATACAAGATGGGGATTGGGTACTGGTTCATGATAGTAGTTTAGACAACTATCATAGTGCCATGTGTAAAGTCTCCAAAAGATGGTTTGGACCGTATGTGGTAAGACATGTGTTTGATAATGCTACTTATGCATTAAATGAGCTGGATGGGACACTCATAAAACTTCCAAAAGTAGCGGGAATCTGCTACCTCTGAGTTACCACAATTCGAAGAAAATAGTGGCCATGATATAGGGGCTAGCCAAGAAGATATGAAAGATGAAGAAGCAAAGGATATGGTTGTAGAGGATGAGGAGGACTTAGAATCTGGTGACAACTAGGACCCTGGCACATACCTGAGGATGTGCAGATTCAAAGGGGTTGAAATTCGTGCCCCTATGCAGACACAATATGAAAAACTCTAAAGTATATTGTCATCTAGCTTTCTTATTGATCTAGAGAGTCAATGCCATACTAGTCATTCGTGTTAGTGTCCATAGTATGGACGGTTCAAAAATACTAGATTTTTGGACAAGTTTAGCCTATTTTTTAAATATTCTGGATATTATTTTTTGTAAATATCCTAGAAAGATGTAGAAAACTTCTAGAATAGGGTGGCATGCAAAAAGCAAGTTGCTTTCTCAACCAGTTTTGGAGATTTCATACAAAAAGAAGGATTAGAAAAATCATGCGCATTGTGATCACAATTTACAAGCAGCAAACAACACTCTGAACTGGGAGAAGAAGAAGGAGTGATCGGGAAGAATTCTGACCAGATGTCCTAGAACTTGGCTCAATGAATCCCATTTCAAGAAGTTCCTTGATTTGCTTGGCTACTTCCCTTCATACAGAGTGTATTAGGGCTCTTAGATCCTGTCCAAGCATCCATAGAGATAGAATAATTAGTGGCAGCAAGCGACTCATCACAAGTTCCACCTGGGTCAGACGGAACACTTCCACCTAGATCAAAAATAAAAGAGTCGGCTGGATCATAAAAATACTCCTGCCAACTTCCTCCTTAAGATCTTCATTTTCAACATTAAGTACCATTGCATTAGCTTCATCTATGTCATCTTCAAAATCCTCAAAAACCAACATACTCTGAAGCTTGGGTTTGACATTTTTGTATACACACTTTGAAGCATGATCAGGTGTATACTTTTCTCCACACTTGAAACATAAGCCTTTGTTATTCCTTTCTTTATAAAGATCCATAGGAATAGATTTAGGATTTGTATTGGCTGAGATGGACTTAGGCTTGCTGTCCCCCTGTTTGAAATCAACTCTTGGACTGTTTGTTGTCTTGAAATTACTTTGAGGCCTAGAAGCGTTGTATGGAGGATAAGTTGGTACCCATAAGCTTACATTTGGCACATGATTACTGCCATAAGTATTACCAACTTGCCCCTGCTTTAAAACAATCCTTGGCTGTCCAAAACCAGGCTGAAATGAAGATTCTTTTCTATACCTTCTTCCATAGTGCTCCGCAAGCTCAATAGCCTTAAAGAGTGAAGTAGGATTTTGTGCCATAACATCAGTTGATAAAGATGGCTCCAAGCCATACATAAACTTGTGAAGCTTAGTCTCATCACTGATGCTTTCCACATACATGGTCAGGTTGAGGAATTGGTTAGTGTACCCTCTTAAACTTAGGCCCCTTTGTTCCAAACCATACCATCTCCATGCTAATTTCTCTTTCTCAAGAGGAGAAACAAAAACTTCAGCCACCATAAGTGCCTTGAAAGCTTCTCAATTCTCTACAAGTATGTTTTCTTTCTTAATATACCTCCACCAAGTATGGGAAAATCCCTCCGAATGCAAGGAAGCAAAGTGAAATTTCATGTCATCAATTTTAGAGAATATGTCAAAGTAGGACTCCATCTTAGAGGTCCAATCCTCTAAATCAGATGGTGAAGATGACTGACCATTACATTTGGCTAAAACAATTTTGTCCTTAAACTCCCTTTCATGAAAGGGTTGCTGTCCCAAAATTGGCTGATCAGGATTACCAAGTACAGAACCTCCACATTGAGATGGAAATCTTCAAACAGGTGGTTGAGAATTACTATGCAATCTTCCTATTGGTAGAGCATCCCTAGAATTTTGAGTATGCAGTCCAAAAGCTTGAGTATTGGCTCCATTCAAACTACCAAAATAGTCATCATGCCTTTGTGAAGCCTCTCCTACTTCATACTGACTATTTGGAATGTCTCTTCTTCCAATAATCCCATATCCATGACCATTTTGGTTAGATGGTTGAAATGGGATTGAAGGGCTACTATTTGAACAAGCCTTCTCATTAGCTTCTCTTGATCCCATTTGCAACTGCATGAATTGAGAAATTTGTGCCATAAGTTGTTCATTAGATTCCACCAACTTATTAATAGAAGCCTTGGTTTAAGTAGTTGAATCCACCAACTTATCAATGGAAGACTTTGTTTAGTAGATAGAATCATCTGCTCCATTCTTGACAAAATGGCCTCATGTCGTTTTCTATGTCTTTGTTCATGGGCACACAAAGTATTATTGAGTATACTGACTTCTCCTTGTCGTTGAAGCTCTTCAGGGCTCTCTTAAAGTGTATTATCCAGCATGGAATCCCTGATTTGCTAAGCATAATCTTCATGGACTTATTTTTGCCTTTATGTCCTGCCATAATAGTGCAGTCCTGCAATACCCCCTGTCAGAAAAATGGCTATAACTTTTGCTAGGGAACTCTGATTTCAGGACTTTTAAGTTTAAATTGAAGCTAAGAATGCCCTCTTCGAGATGAGCTATAGCACGCTATAACAGATTTAGGACAGAAAATTCTGTACCTGGATTTCTGAGTCTGAACTGTCCAGTCCTGCATCCTGTCTAGACCTGTAAGTGCCATGTTTTGACCCTCTAGTGCAAGATAGTGACCCCAAATGGTTACCAAACCTTGTAAAAGGGTGTATTGGACCTGTGTGTACCTTGTAATACATGTACCTGTACTTCAGTAATGAAGGGTATACCTGTAACCACCTGTAAGTATCCTGTAAGTGCCCTGTAAATTCCCTGTTTTATCCTGTTTTGAACTTGTAGGTACTTGAGCCTTTGGAAAGTCTTCAATCTTCAATTCTCCACTCGTTGTACCTTTGTGAGGGATAAAATGGCATGACAGGCTCCCTACACAGGCTCTGAATCACTGGGAGGTGGGCAAAGTTCCCCCCGGGTCTGTTGGTTGCACCCCTTCGGGATCTTTGATAGTGAGGGAGGGTCACCTCTCTTTTGTCCCACTATCTCCCCCGGCATCCACCTTTTTCCTCGGTGGGAATATCAACGTGGCAGAGGCTAGTATTCTAATCAATCAGTATGAGATGCATTTCTGAAATATTCATTCAGCCTTTCATGAAATGCAATTGAATGAAATTTTGAAATTTGGATAGGAGAAGGGTCTTACCAATGCAAGTAAGTGACTCACTGATTGCTAGTACTTACCCTTTTACAATATTTGAGCTTGTGTAAAAGAAATTCAGCTAATCAATTGGATTAGAGTAAAAAAGTTCGTCAATCCATAGATTCAATCAATGGGATTCAATTGCTATGCTGAAATTTCAGATTGAAGCCTCTAATTCACTGATTGGAACTAGTATGCATAAAGCAAGCATTGCATTTATGAATGGATTGATTCAAGAAAAGGTTGGCTGAAAATTTGATGCACATTATTCAATTCTTTAATCTCTCAATCAAATGGATTAAGCTCAGCAATTGGATTAATGAGAGAGATTAAGAATTGAAAGAGAGTACATTTGACATGGCTGATGATGACTTGATCAATCTTTATATGCTTGATAGAGCCTCCAGTTGTCCAATGTTGGTAAAAAAATCCCCAATGCTTGTTTATTTAGTACTTAGGAATAATCTTGAAGCTTCAAATGCTTGAAATTGAAGCATTAGACCCGTTTCCCCCAAATTTCTGCTCCATAGAAGCTCTTCAGCTTCAATCTTTAACCATTCCGTGCTTAATCCTTGCAATTTGTTAAAGAATCCTTGCTGAGATGATCCCACGGGCTAAAAGGATGAAGAATCTTCAAGAAATTATTGAAAATTGGAAGGTCAGGCTGAAGCTTTCATGGTTGCTATGGACTGTTCACCTAGGGTTTAGGAAGAAGCTGAAGAACCTTGAATAGGGCTGAGAATCTCCATCTTGCTGAAGTTTAATGCTTGCAAAAGACCAGGAAGAGTGCCAGGGCTAAAGGGAAGAGCAGGCTGGAATCAGCCCGAAAATTGCGCCGCTATTTTGGGGGCGGCTCCTGGCTACTTGGCTGAGCCAAGGTTGAGCAACCTTGTGCTCATTCTGAAGCTTATAACACAATATTAGTGAGTTTGGGAATCTCCAAATTTCCATTTTTTGAATACTAAAAGGGTGGCACCCGGATAACATGCCCATAAGTTTCTCAAAACCATATGATGTGACCTATCACTGAAAAGCGCTTGAAAAATGGAATCTATTGAGCTATAGAGCTCTTGATTTGTAATTATAGTGTTCAAGTTATGACAAATCCAAAAATTTGACCACGTGTCCCAAACTTATGGGAAATTCCCATATTCCCCAATATGGTGTTTTATGATAAGGGGAAGCTACTCCAGGTGATTCTTGGCCAAGAAGATCAGGGGTTTGAGAGGAATGAACTGATCTTGGTGCTGAACTTTCATGAAACCTGCAGGAAACTCCAGGAAAGGGGAAAGAGAACTCCCTCTTTTCAAAGTAACCACAGTTTGTTCCAAAACTAAGCTCGGTTAACCATCATTTACCCTAATTACCTCCAATTTTGCATAAAATTTGATGACGTCCTGTCATTTAAGCCATTCTCCGCCATATCTGACCTTGGATATCTCCAGATGTAGTCTCTTACTAACTGTAGATGATCTGCAGCACTCCACTAGTCACTGTCTTGTACCATTTTTGCCAGAAATTGATTTTGATAGAGGAAAATAGGACTGAAAATAGAAGAAAAGAATGGATCAAAGACCAATGCTTTGATACCACTTTTCATAGAGAACTAGGGAGAGAGAAAAAGGAGAGAGAAGACTGTAGAAGAGAGAGAAAGACTACAGGAAGAGAGAGAAGGAGAGTGACGAGGAGAGAGAAAGACTGGATTTAGAGAGAGAAAGACATGAAAGAAGGGGACATGGCATAATATCAATGTTATTTACACTAATTTGTTATTCTCGGCTTCTTACATCATGGGCCAAGGAAATCATATCCTCGAGAGTCGTTGGCTTGAACATGTTCACTTCCGCATAGAAGTGACCAAGCAAACCAAACATAAACTTGCACTTATGGGTTACCTCAGGTACATCTTCGAGCATTTGAAGTTGCAATAAAGCATTCCAAAAACACTCGTTATATTGTGAAATAGACTCACGATCTCTTTGTTTGCAGAAGATCCCACTGTTTGATTGCTTTTTCATGGAATTGGGGTGGAATAAAATTGTGTAATATTTTCTTTTGTAAGGTCTCCCAAGTAGTAGAACAATCAATGCTTTTGTGGACAATAGTCCACCATAGGGATGCTCTGTCCACTAAATGATTAGTGACACACTTAATTTTGTCTTTTTTGGCATACTATTCTTCATGGAAATAATCATCAAACTCACTGATAAAAGCAAGTACAATTTTTCCATTGCATGACCCATTGAAAGTACGAAATTTAAAATTTCTTTTACTTATCTTGGTTTCTTTCCGAATAGATTGTGCTTCAAGTGTTGTATCGATCGTTCGTCATATAATATCTTCAGATTGCGGTTCATCTTGATCGGCAATAGATTGTTGAAGACTGGCGAATTGAGGTTGCAAAGTTTGACGCGCTCTTCGTTCCTCTTGAAGCTGCATCATAATTAGGTCCAATTTTTGTTCCATCGTTGGTTCTGATAGATCACCTTCGGCCATAAAATCTTCCATATTTTGATCAGTCATCCTGTAAAATTTCAAACAACCTTACACATTCGAAATCCTGTTAGGGAGATGAGCGTAGCTCAAGGTCGAGTTTATAGGGCTTGCTTTTTTTTTAGTGCCTTTTTACCAATATTTCTTCTTCACGGTTATGAAAGTTGATGTCAGACTTCTTCCAAGCGGATACGTCTTCCGTATAATCTGTGTGTGATTCTCTGCTTGTTGAAATTTGTCTTTGTCACATCGCAGGTGTGAACGTGGACTTGCAGGGAGGTTGAAAACCAGTTCGGGATAAGACGAGTTCGGGATAAGACGAGTGTGAATGCCCACTATGGAAGAGATTGAAGCTTTGTAATTTTAAACCTTAGTATGCTTTTAAAAAACTTAAGCTTAATAAAAGCTGAGTAGCTTTTTTGTTTTTTGAAATCTAGGACATCGAGAGCTATTTGAGGCCATTGTCAGACTGTAGTATGTCCTTCCGCCACGCTATTGTCAATTTTCAAAGCTTAAGTAAAGCTTAAGCTCTTATAAGCTCTTAAGGTTATCCTTAATGAGATTGAAACTTTCTAATCTCTGAGATAAAAAATAACTTTCAAAGAGACTTTTCCGGCAGTCCTTCACTTCTTGAGAGTGGTCCCTCGTGATCCTAGTGTGTAGTAGGGGGTTCTTCACCATTAAGAACATGCTGGTATTGACAAATTGTCGCGAGACTGACTGTAGAGCTCGTTCGTTCCACGAGCTTTTCCTTTACACAAGATGGTAAGTGATTGGAAGCCCTCGATCTCATCTTTGCTCTGATATGACTAATGCGCAAATCAGATGGCGTATGCGTACGTAGCGAGCACCAAATGGTTCCCAAGAACAAAGAACTCTACTTTTGCTCAAAATCCAAGAGAATAGACTTACAAGACATGAAGCAAGAAGAGTAATTGGGTACAGTCTCTTCCTGTGCCTTATGTGAGCACTCCACAAAGCATATATTTAATATATTATTCATCTCCAAGCTCAAAAATAGCCCAAATTTACAATTAGCATGCTTAAGCTTTTCTGTTTGCTTTTGTCCAAATCAAGAATAAAGCAGTTGGGTGCCCCAAGAGTTGGAATGTGCCCAAATATACTACAAGATATAGGTCTTATACTGACGTTAAAAGTGATAAAAATGTAAATAACACAATTTACCCCCGTCATCCCAAAAAGCATCATTATTGGCGACATCATAGAACAGTCGGTATTAGTATCATTATCAGCGTCACTATTTGCATCGGTATTAGCAAGTGCTAATACCGACACAAATAACGATGCTGATAACGACACTCTACAATGCTAATAACGATGCAAATAATGATGCATGTAGGTAAATTTGCGACATTAATAGCGACGATAACAAGGATAAAATATTTTTGTGGTAGAACAGCTATAGCATTGTGTGCTCTACTTGGGCCATACAAAATAGTTTCTGCACTATGTACAATGCTCGTGTAAACAAAAACAAAGTGTACTTAAATCATAACACTGATACGTACAGAAATAAATACATGATTGCATAATAAAAGCGACTCGTACAATCATGACAAGATATCACTACTACATAGAAAATGTCTACACAGATCAAGCGACCAAAAAAGAAGGGTGCATGAGCTCCAGGGATCCAAGGGCGAGCTACATATCCTTGCCATTCGAAAGCTCGTCCCACCGCAAAAAGGACCATCGAACAGACTTTGTAAAAAAAGAAACAACTACACATCAGTCCACCATAAAATAATGCATTCTAATTAAACATAGTAACTACAGACAAGAAAGATGAGTGACTTACAGGGCCACCGCGTCTATACAATCGATCGATCAATGCAGTGAGACCGTGCCTCTCTGCATATCGAGTCTTAAGGCCGGTCGGATCGCGATTTGTAATGGAGTACTGCAAAGAAAAAAAAATACTAACTATTAGAAACATGATTGTCAGTACAAAGGATATTGCAAAAACAAAGGCAAGAAAAACAAAAGAAAAAATTACAAAGTCCTCCACATATGTTCTATGGCCGCCACTCCCAAGATGATGGACCACTCCGGCCTCTAGTTGTGCCCTCGCCGCCTCGCGTCGCTGACTCCAACATCTTGGAGAATCTGTAGCCTCCTCCCTCAGTCGACACTAGTTGTCCGCGTCTAGCCACTCGGGCTTTGCACCCCCACTCTTGAGTGCCTTGCGTGCGTCCGATCATCTGTGCGACATATATGCACGCATGCAGTTCATCATCCAGCCCGTAGGAAATCTATCTGCTGTGGCTGGAATTGGAAACTCCTCATGCAAGGATGCTACTATATAATCCTTGCTCCCCTCCGATATGTTTTTCCAATGATCTAAGATGTTGTGCCGAAAAAGTTGTTGGCACAACTCTCTCATGTGAGCCATCACCCTCCTCCCCTCATCATTCATGATGATGGATCCTGACCTATCATCGAAAAGATAGGCATATCCCTCTGGGGTATGCCTAAGATGGATCCTCTCCCACCTGCGTCCACGCTCCTGGGCATATCCAGGAGACCCCTGTACATCTAGTGTACCAACCGCGGTAGTATTTATCGGTGAAGCACCCATAAGGGTGCCACCTACAGACGGCTTAGCAAAAGTCGGAGTAACTGGAGCAGATGTTTCCACAAGTGTGATAAATCCTAGAGGTGACACAACTCCAGCAGAACAAAGAGATGGAGACACCGCATCCATGCCTCCACAGCAACCACCTAAGCTACGCTCCCTGGAACCGCCACGAGAGCGAGGAGTTACACCTGTATCCCGTGCCAGCCTCCGTATCTCTACAGCATCCCCCTGACCTTGAAGCACTACCTCCCTCTGTCCTAAGTCTAGAGCGTTGACCTCCTCTGCTCGAAGCTGAAGCATTTGATCACGCGAAAGTAGATCTAATAGAATAGCCTGACGATGTCCGAGAGAGCTCCTGGTCCGCCATGTCTCTGAATCTCACCATCTGATATGGAGACATGCGTGTGAAGATATCTTGCAACTCGTCATCACTCATTCTTGGACTCATCCTAAAAAGGTCACCTATACAGAAAAAAAATGATGTTAGCATAATCAATTTAAATCATACAAAGCACGGTAATATAAATCCTAAAAAAACGATCTCACTTAAAATGCATATCTTATGTACCCTTATTAGTATCTTATGGTCCCATGTCAATCTCCTGACACAACTCCACATACACTGGAAGGTCGATAGATATGTCACCACAAAAGGATGAGTCCACCTCGTTCTCAAAGAATTCTTGTACTCATGTATTTCCATCATTGTGAGTCGATGCTGGCTCCTGTACATGCTCCAAGATTTCGGTGGCCTCCACCCCTTGCAATATCGACTCCTCTATTTGCATATTGTCCTCATCTATGCTCAGAACATCGCTTTCATCATATACTCTCGCACTTCAGGGAGCTGAAGGTATAACATACCACCATCCAGGTTGTCAGGGGTTTGGATAGAAGATTACTTGTTCACAAACATGTACGTCAAGAGAGATTAAACTATTATGACATGTACCATGTCGTAATACAATTAACAAACAAATGAGTTCATGTACATATTCACAATGGGCCGGCAACACAAAGGTGTCACTCAAATCCGTCCATTTTTTTTCGAAATCTATTTCGAGAAATCTAGATGGACCTCATCGAACTGTTGCTCCAGCTCCTTCAAGTACCACTTTGAACCACTACACATGGAATAGTATCATGGCGAAGCTACGGTAATCCACCGTAATAATACTTTGCAAGTTTCCAAAATACTCCATCTCATCTATAACCGTGTTTGGATCCATTTCTCGTCGTCGGCTCTCCTACTCGAATCTTGCCATGATACCACAGTCCATTGTGGAGCGCATTTTGTCAATACGCTCCATGCGAAAATGCCATTTGCACAACCGCGCTGCACTATAAATTTTGTAATGTACATTGAAACACTCAAATTAGTTTTCGCATATAAAATATAGATACGACAAATCCTAAACACATCATCATCTTTGGAATACATCCCCTCGAGAATTTCCACTCTTCAATTCAAACCTCCGCCCCTTCGCGAGACGTTGCGATCAAAGCTCCATGCAACCATCGTGCTGACATGAACCGCGACATCTCCTCCATGCCCTCAGGATATCGAATTGGTCGATGGTGTGTACTACGCCAAAATTTAGATCGCGCTTCCTCTCGATCTTGCCTAGCGATCTCATAGCTGGCGAGCCACGTCTCCATAGAGGCATGGTGCAACATACAAAAGCGATTCACCTTCTCCTTCATTGCAGCATCCATTCTTTTTTCTACCCCATTTCCAACCACCATATTTTCGGTCAGTCTATCATTGTCCTTCAGCGACCATAGCATTTTGTTATCTGGATCCACTGTTGGTAGCTATTGTGAAATATGCACTAGTGCCTCGGACACCAACCAACCTTCAGCCATGCTACCTTTTGGCCAAGCTCGTTGTCACACAAAGCCTTTTAGGGTTTTCATGAAGCGCTCCAAGAAGAACATCCATCGCTTATGGACAGGTCCAGCAATCTCCACTTCATCTACAAGATGCACAAGAAGGTGGATTTGTATCGTGAGCATGCTGGTAGGCAAGTATTTCTCAAAAAGACAGACCGTCTCCATTGCTCCACACCTTGGAGATTCAATAGAGGACGTCTTAATCTCCTTCTGTGAGATCCATTGCACCAAAGTTGACAACCTGTAAATGGCCCCGCGTATTTCTAGAGTAAGGCATCTTGCGATTGTGATTGGTAGTACAAACTGCCACAAATGAGAAAGCATTATGAACAATGGCTACACTCCAAATAGCAAAATATGCATGCCAATTACAATCCATTCGTAGTATAAACTTGACATATCTTATGCCAGTCATGGGATTTTAGCCCTGATAATTGGTCGTCTTTAGAAAATGCAGACCTGAGAGAATGCATCATACCCGTCGGAGTGTGGATAGACTTGACTACTTGCTTCACAATGCGCTCTTCTTTAGTGGACAAAACCCAAGGAGTGCGAGGTAGTTACACGCGACCATCAGCACTCGACTGCAGCCAAAGCACCTCCATCTTGCCTACCTCCTTCAAATCCATTCGTGCTCCTATAGTGTCTCTCTTTCCAGTGATGTGGTCCCATAGCAAGCTGCCCATATTCTTGAAAATATGCATGGGATCCAACAAGTGGTTGATCTGTAAGGGGGTCCAATATGGTAACTCGTAGAAAACTGAGAACCATCGCATTCCGTTTGGATGTGACTCCATGTGGATCATTTTCAGCTCGTACTAGCTTGCGACATTCATAGGTATTGGAGGTCGTCTAAGAAAACCTTCCCTGAGTTCATGACCCTCTGGCAAGAAAGCGGTGTGTCCTTGATATACCATCTTCTTCATGGTTCATGACCTTCGGGAGTGTAACTGTGGCCCGCACAATGGACATGCATGATAATCTAAGGTAACCAGACCTGTTTCAATACCTCTATCCAGTGAATACAAACTTGAACGAGATAAAATATAGATATTACCAATGAGAACGGAAGCCTATTTACCTGAGTACTCTGTGAATCCCGGAAAGTCATGCATTGTCTACATGAGAATGGCTCAAATATTGGCGGACGGTTGACCATCGTACTTGCTTATATCTTGCACGGTGACCCCCTTCTTACACAAAATCTTAAGCTCATCGACTAATGGACAAAGATACGCGTCCATATTTTTTACTTTGTAGCGGCCGAGGATGAGTAAGCTAAGGATGAGATGTCCTTTCTTTGTAGAAAGCCATGGAGGGATATTGTAGTTGACAAGGACTATAGGCCACATACTGTAACAGTTGAGTGCAGGCCGAATGGGTTCACGCCATCCATTGCAAGACCGAGCCGAAGATTCCTTGGCTGTCGGGCAAAGATTGGGAATGTAGAGTCAATGTAGCTCCATGTGCGTGAATCCGCTAATTTTCGTTGAACTCCATCTGTGGACCTGTTCTGCGCATGCCACATTATCAAGCTCACCATGTCGAACGTAGAAACATGTGGTTGATGCGGGTGATAAGCGAAAAGTGTCTAAGAACGTTTTGAGGGATAGTTTGCCCTTGCAAGTCCCATCGATACCTATGAGCACCACACTTTGGACATGTCTCCATAGTCTCGTATTCTCCTCGAAACAATATGCAATCATTGATACATACATGGATGCTATTGTAGTTCATTCCAAGCTTTCGTAAAACATGTAGTGTATCATCACGAGACTCAGGCATGGTATTTGCATGTGGTAATATATGATATTCCAATAACTTGAAAAAAATCATAAAATACCTTGAAAAATCACAAATATTTTCAATGATAGTATCGAAAAAAATCAACGAAGTGTACGTACAAGGTATCTGAACAACTCGGTCACACTCGCATCACTCCACCCGTATTTTGCTTGCACACTTAGAACTGCAAGCACTGTCTTCAAGCGAGATACTCGGCACCCATCATATAATGGTATGGATGCTTTCATTCTGAATGGATGAGAAGTCTCGACATCCATGGAAATCAATGCATCGATCATTGCCTCCATATCAGGCTCCAAGATTGTAGGTAGGTCTGGAAGGCTGCCTGTCTCCTCTGGTATTGATAGTATAGATTGGGTAGTACCTTCCAAGTGGTGGATTGGCTCAGGCACTCCATCCATCACACGCCCACAAACTCTTCTAATTGGCCGCAAAGGCTGCACTCTTTCTTGGAACGAGACGTCACCTCCCTGGATATAAAATTTTATAGCCACACCCAATCTTCTTGTATATGGTATTCAATTAGCTTGGGAATACAATGCATGATTGATATTAACTTTTCTTACTGTTTGCTAAAAATCCAAGATCGCTTGATCAATGATCTCAGATTGAAACTTGCCGAAGCATCGTACGTGTTCTATAGACAATCGACGTTTTCGTCTAATTGCCAGCTTGTATTGAGAGCAAGGACATGGGACACGCTGATTAAGATATGTCTCGCGATCTTGAATAACAAGACCTTCATCGTTTTTCATTTTATCTATGTTACGACAAACAATTTGTTTTTGTTATCATTCTTTTTTTCTTTTTTAAATTGTTTGAGAAGGGATTTCTTCTCTTGTACTCGTGGTGTTGCACCAGACCTCGCCACCACTCTCTCTTTGTTTTTTATCCATCCATCATCTCCTCTCCTTCCATCTCTCTCTCTAGTTCTCTTTCTTTATTATGTTTTATGTTTGTTCCCTCTCTCTCGTTCCTTTTTCTTTTTTCTTTCCTCCCCCTCTCTCATTTTCTTTAACAATCATAGCTACAACTACGATGAAGTCCACGACCACGAATACGACTACGACTACGACCACGACCACGACGACTATGACCACGACTATGACTATGACTACGACTACGACTATGACCACGACTATAACTACGACTATGACCATGACCACGACCACGACCATGACCACGACTAGGACTACGACTATGACGACCTTGACCACGACTACGACCATGACCATGATCACGACCACGACCACGACCATAGCTACAACTATGATGAAGACCACGACCACGAGTACGACTACAATTACGACCACAACCACGACCACGATCACGACCACGACCACGATGACCATGACCACGACTATGACTACGACTACGACCATGACTATGACTACGACTATGACCATGACCATGACCACGACCACGACCACGACTATGAATATGACCAGTACTACGACCACCACATCTACCACTACCACTACCACTACCATGACTATGACCACTATAATAAACAAGAAAAGAAGAAGAAGAAGAAGAAAAAAAACAACAACAACAACTACTACTACTACTATAACAATAAACAATAAAAGAAGAAAAAACTATTACTACTACAAAAAAAATAAAAAAACTAAACAACATTAAACAAGAAAAGAATAAAAACTACTACTACAACTACTACAACAAACAACAGCAATTAATTTCATTTTCTCTCTTCCTCTCCCTCTCTCACCCTCACCCTCTATTTCTCTCTTTCCCTATTAGGTTTAATGTTTTTTCTCTCTTTTTCTCTCTCCTCTCCCTCTCTTCTTTTTTGTCTCTCTTCTCCCTCTCTCATTTTCTTTTCTCTCTTTCTCTCCCTCTCTCATTTCCTCTCCCTCCCTCACGCTCTCCCTCTCTTTCTCTCTTTCCCTATTATGTTTAGTGTTTTTTCTCTCTCCTCTCCCTCTCTCATTTCATTTTCTCTCTTCCTCTTCCTCTCTCATTTCATCTCCCTGCCTCACCCGCTCCCTCTCTTTCTCTCTTTCTGTATTATGTTTAACATCTTTTCTCTCTTTTTCTCTCTCCTCTCCTTCTCTCCTTTTTTCTCTCTCCTCTCCCTCTCTCATTTCCTTTTTCTCTCTTACTCTCCCTCTCTCATTTCTTCTCCCTCCCTCACCCTCACCCTCTCTTTCTCTCTTCCCCTATTATGTTTAATGTTTTTTCTCTCTTTTTCTCTCTCCTCTCCCTCTCTCGTTTCTTTTTCTCTCTTCCTCTCCCTCTCTCATTTCCTCTCCCTCCCTCACCCTCACCCTCACCCTCACCCTCTCTTTCTCTGTTTCCTTATTATGTTTAACATCTTTTCTCTCTTTTTCTCTCTCCTCTCCTTCTCTCATTTCCTTTTGCTATTTTCCTCTCCCTCTCTTATTTCTTCTCCCTCCCTCACCATCTCCCTCTCTTTTTCTCTTTCCCTGTTATGTTTAAAGTTTTTTCTCTCTTTTCCTCTCCCTCCCCCTCTCTTTCTCTCTCCCTCCCTCTCCCTCTCCCTCTCTTTCTCTCTTTCAATGTTTTCCTCTCCCTCTCCCTCTCCCTATCTCATTTTCCTATTATGTTTAATGTCCCTCTCCCTCTCCCTCTCCCTGTCTTATTTTCCTATTATGTTTAATGTCTCCCTCTCCCTCTCCCTCTCTCATTTCCTCTCCCTCCCTCCCTCCCCCTCTCTTTCTCTCTCCCTCCCTCTCCCTCCCCCTTCCTTTCAATCTCCTTCCATCTTCCTCTCCCTCTTCCTCTCTCATTTCCTCTCTCTCCCTCTCCCATTTTCTCCCTCTCTCATTTCCTCTCCCTCCCTTTCCCTCTCCCTCTCTTTCTCTCTCATTTCCTCTCTCTCTCAATACACATGAATTATACCAAAAACAAGTAATAGAGAGAGAGAAAACTCCCTCTCCCTCTCTTTCTCTCTCATTTCCTCCCCCTCTCTCAATACACAGGAATTATACCTCATTTCCTCTCCCTCTCTCAATACACATGAATTATACCAAAAACAAGTAAAAGAGAGAGAGAAAACTCCCTCTCTGTCTCTCATTTTCTCTCCCTCCCCCTCCCCCTCTCCCTCTCTTTCTCTCTCCCTCCCTCTCCTTCTCCCTTCCTCTCCCATTTCCTCCATCTCCCTCTCCCTCTCTCATTTCCTCTCCTTCCCTCTCCCTCTCCCTCTCTTTCTCTCTCATTTCGTCTCCCTCACTCAATACACACGAATTATACCAAAAACAAGTAAAAGAGAGAGAGAAAACACAAAAGCAAAGCAAGAATGGACAATGCACTCACCGTAAAGGCTCGAAGAAGGGTTTGGCGGCTTCTCTTCAAGAACGCGACTCCTCTTTGCCCTTTGTACACCTCCTCCTCTTCTTCGCGAATGGCGGCGGCAACGGCGGTGGCAGTGAGAAGCCTTCTTTCTCTTTCTTTCTCTTTTTCTCTCCCTCTCAGCAAGATGCTCGCTCTCCTTATGGCTCTCCCTTTCACTCTCTCTTTTGTGAATGTGCGAAAAATGAGGCGCTCGGGTTTCGGCGCGTGTTTTTTTCCTCTAGGTACCATCGCTATTTGCATCGCATTTGCAACGCTAATAGCGACGCCGCTATTTCTCGTCGCTAATGGGCATTGCTATACTCTCATATCCTTGTAGTGATACAATGACCAATAATGAATATTTAAATAGTGCACCTATACGCATACAAAATAATAAATATATATCAAACACTTTAATAAATAAGCACGCCAAAATAAATATTGATGCCACGTCCATAAAAAATGATAATTTTTTCTAAATAACTTGAATACATGCTATTGCCCCTTGGTTCCCAGTGCCACCGCTGCTTGCTCTATACATCAACTCAAGCATTCACAATTGTTAGAAAATAATAAAATTAAACCGACAAAAGTGAACACCTAGCAGTCTTCTGCTACAAAATAAATAAATAGGTTAGAATTCTGTCCTAACCTTAATTTAATACGAGTGTGCACTCTAAACTCATAAACTTTCATTAATTTAAATATGTATTTTGTAGAATCACCCGCGATGGGATCACCCACTTGCACATTAAATTAACGTGATGCTCGAAAAGGATAGGCATCCCCATTGAATTTTCGCACAATGAATCCACCTTGTGTACAAGCCCTGGCAAATAAATATAATTTTACGAAATCCACCGCAAAACCTCACGAAATCCACCGTGGAATATGTCTCCTGGCATCAACATCTCAACATGATGACTCTCAACATCACTCAATACTTTACCAAATCCCAAAGAAACACCATGATCCTCCTTGCAAAACAAAGAGTCTTGCTCACATCCCTAAAGTTTTGAATACAATATGTGCAAGGCAATAAAATCACACATAAAAAAGGGTCCAAGAATATAAGACTTGATAATAAGCACCTCATGGAGTCCCTCATCAAGTAACTCCTAGCATGCCCTCAAGTGTTTGAAGAGGCCCACCATCACAATCCACTTCGACAAACATAAATTGTTTCCCACATTCATCCATAGATGTAGTCTTCAACATAGTAGCAATTCCAATGATGTTGACTTATACTCAAATGATATTCTATTATCACACATCAGTTTCATTTGTTTTCAAATGCTCAAATGCTTGAAACATGCAAATTTTAGCGGATGAAACTTCTTCAAGGATGATGTGATCAATTAGGTCTATCGATTTGCACCTTAATCAAGCCTTACATCCAATGTAGTCTTCTCGAAAACGTACCTACACTGAACACTTTGAAAATCTACTCCACGATTAGATTGTATTTTTAAGATTTATCCAATTCGCCCTCAAATCAGAGCTCAGCCTCATACTTACTCCTCAAGCTTTATTTTTTTCATTCAGTATATCTTATCAACCCCAACTTTCTATTGACCTCAATGAGTTTCTCTTAAAAACCTTAAAAGCTTAAAAACCTCAATGAGTTTCTCTTATTATTTTTCAACTTTTTCTATATATTGCTTTCTATAGTTCTTAAGGTTTGAGTATACATCCATCTTGGTCACCTTCAACATATCCAAGTATGTCCTTATCTTGAAAATAATAGGGACCAAGTAATACCACCAAATTATAGAATCAATGTCAAAAGTGCTAAAATTCTTCAATCAAGCTGAAAAAATCCTTCACCTCCAAAAAGTTGAAAAAAATGAGTTCCTTGTGTGTCTGACTTACAAGCTAAATGGTGCTTGCATCATCTCATTGAGATAACATTTCAAACTTGTTTGAGGTAGATCCAGTTTTCACAAAAATGCCCGAAAATGTACTTAAGACCTCTAAAATATAAACCGTAACTCTAATTATAAAGAAATTTATCAAAATATGAAATCTCAATCAATGCAAGGTAAAAAGAAAATAAAATTGACTTGTCATGTTTTCTATAGCAAACCAGTAATTATACTAAATAAAATTTTCTATAATTAACAATGTTAACTAGCATACTTGATGGATGCTCGATGGAGATATCGATGTTCAATGTTTTCTACTTTGGTTGCCACTACACATGAGAAGCTTACCTCTACTTGTATATGACTTACTAGATAATTTATATCTAGGTTTAAAAGACCCCACACTTGTCTCTTGATTAATATTTTTCTATCTCCCTTGATTTCTTCTCTATTTAATCTTTTTTTGCCCTAATTTCCTTATCTCTCTCTCTTTCTCTTCTAAAGAAAAAAAATGAGCCAAGAAAGTGATCAAACTATAAGCTTTCATCTCTTTCTCGCTTTTTCTAAAGCAACCAAACCATAATATTATATGTCTTTCTCTTTCTATCTCTTGCTTACATACAAATTTCATGATTAAGGAACTAAAATTGACAATAACAAAGTACATTGTTATTTTATTTATTTCTCTTGAGTTCACATACACATTTAAACTCTCTCACACTGCTAGTTCGTAAAGGTCTCAAATCTATCACAACAAAGCTTAAAATCTGGGTTTTTCATGTATATATATGCAAAAACAAAAAACTTCATCTTGAATCCATGGCTTTTCTCAATGATATTGTGGAGAAGAGAAAGTGCTTAGAAATGAAGCAAATAAAGAAACCCAAAAATTGAGAATTATGGAGGGGATGAGCTCTTACCATTGTGTTTTTGGTCACCTTCGCTCTAGCTCGCTCTTGGTACATGTATCCTTGTAAATTATACAGAGATGGTATCCTCAATTGGAAAATGTGTCAGAATATTCAACCATGTATTATTGATGCATATACCGAGACAATTATTATAGTAATTTTAACATGGGAAATACTGACTATATCGAGTGTAGTCTTTTTTTTTTGCAATTTCGTCAGAAACTCTTGTCAGTATACTTGCGATTTGATGTAGTCCAATAGTTTTCTAGAGTCTCCCAATCCTCTTCTCAATGTTTGGAGAGTCGTGATGTGCTTGCATTTCATTAATTATAGAGATAAAAGATGTTGTCATAACCCACTCCTCGATTTGTTGGATTCTTATTATTCTTAAGGTTGTATCTCATTAACTAGAGCCTTTTGAGGAGATTGTCATTGTGGTCCTTTAACTTAAGCTAGATGGATTTCCAATCTCCCTCCACTCTCTCTCTCTGTGACATATCGAACTTCCAATAGCGCGTGAACTCTCTTTATAGTCGTAAGGATAATTTCTTTATAAAGGCAACTTTTTCTAAATTATTCCCCTTTCCTCCAACTGACTGTCGAGCTGGAGGAAGAGGGGAATAGCATGTGTAGGCAAGCTCCTTGCTGGAGCTTGCCTAGACTATGGATCATGCGCCTCGACGCGTGGGGGAGGGAGGATCTTATCCCCTCCCCTATTTAAACCAATGGGGTGCAAGCGGAAGGAGGAATGGAGCGCTGCCGTGAATGCCTAAAGGGGAGGACGCCGTCAACTTTCAGAGAGGGAGAGAGTGAGGTCTCTATGAGGGAGAGGGAGATTGAAGACGCCCTCACACCGGTGGTGCCGAGAGCAACTACTCACGCCGCCCAGTCCCAGCAACTAGCGTTCCACCTGCCAGTCGTCACGTCGCCGCCGTCATCACATAGATAAGGCCCCCCCCACGTGATCTCTAGAAGCTTCTAAAGCTTCTAAGGGGGGGCCCTATAAGCCCCCTTTCCCCCCTTAAGAAAGCCTTACCTTAAAAGGGCCTTCACACGACCCTTAAGCCCTTCTCCCCCCCCCCCTTTATTAATTCTTTCTTAGTCCCTTGTTTATACCTTTGTTTTCCCCCACACAAAAAGAAAAAAAAGCCCTTTCATGTGGCTCGTAAGCTTTTTTTTTCCCCATACAAAAAGTCATTTTTAAAGCCTTCATACCCTTTGTCCCCCACACGAAAATCCACTCTTAAGGATCTTCTACATCCATTTTCCCCCTTTCCGAGGTTCTTTTGGAAACCCTAGCCTACGAGGGTTGGTATTCCCTCCCCCCCCCCCCCTCGGGATTGAAGAAAAAGTCTTCTTTCCGTGGCCTTAAAGAAGCCTTACCTTCTAAAGACCGTTTAAAACCATCCCGAAGTTTAAGCACCCCCTTTTTTTCGTGAAATCCCTACTTCAAGGAGGAAGCCTTCTAAGACTACTTCCGACAGACGGTGCAAGTTATCACAAAGGAAGCTACGGTGGAATTTCAAAAAGGATTTGCAAACCTGCATCCATGACGAAAAGGCTGCATTTGCAATGCCTCCTAAGAAAGCCCAAGGTGCAACCGCAGGAGAATCGTCTCAGAATCGTCTCCTAGCATCCACGTGGATATCTCACCCCAAGTCCAGGTTTTTTTTCCTAATTTTTATTTTACGTCGTTATAATTCAATTGGGCGTAGATGATTTTTGGAAATATGATGCATTTTTGTCTTAAACGCTTTAGAAAAAAATTAACTCATGACGGAGGAATTCAGTCATTAGTATTTCTAATAAAATGAACAAAATAAAGTGGGCAGAAAAGATTGATATGCATTTCTAGCAAGTAGTTTGATGCATTGCAATGAACTGAACTTAGATTAATGTCCACATTTACAAAACGGAATTAAGATAACGCACTCCGTTTAGACATGGAAATATAAATTGCATTTCTCATTATTAGGACATATCTTCTTTGCAATGAGTTATTAAGGAAAGTGCTAATAATCCATGTGGAAAAAACAAGGTATAAAATGATTCTTAAGTTGCATAACTCCAGTCACTTATCATTTTTTTTAAACTGCATAATTATTAGTACAAGGTTGCTTGTTTAGCATGAGTCTTGTTCGCAAGTTATAGGATGATTCATTGGAATCAGGTTATAACCTAACCTATGCTTGATCTTAAATCGATAAGTTAGTATTGAAAATCAATTTACGGTAGACAACGAGTCATGTGTTTATGGAAATGATAATGTAATTATCTTCAAGAATTAAACAAATTGGCATAAACCTAAACACCAAAACCCGCGGAGTACTCGTTTTAGAAAGAGTTAATTCAATTCCAAAGAACTTACTAGGATTTAATACGTGACCTAGTCACACGTATTGCTAAAATCGAATATCCTATACCCTAAATACTTGCCCACATTCACCGAATGTAGGGACAACGGAACATACTTGAGAAGTGATTTAGGGTTGTCCCTAAGAATCTTACGCTAAAAAGATGGAACTTGGAACCCTAGGACTGACAACATCAGCCTAATGTAATCAGGAATAGATTGTTTCGTGACTCCATTTGATGAGTAGAATAGTCTCATAGTTCGATGCGACACTTGTGCAATAAGTGCGGAGTCGTATGATCTTGTGATTGGATCACAAGGGAATGGCCAATTCTCACAATGAGGTTGGCAGGTCCTTATGCAAGTTATCTTGCAAGAGGATGAATAATCATCCTAATATAGTATCTTTCTTGAGTAAAGATAATTGCTTGGAAGCAAAAGACCAGCCGATAAATTGGAATAATCTATGAACTTAAGGTATGACCAAGTCGGGTTAATAGGGTACGCCCTAACCCAGGATATAGGGGATCTTGCCAAGTCGCAAGTCATCCCGGATCGAGTGCTGGATGCATTCGAAAGGAAGGATACATTCCTTAGCAATTGACCAACAATAAACGACCAATGGAAATGTTTGTGCTTGTTACAGATTTAAGAGCATTGTTTTGCTTTGTTTGACCAATGAATTAAAGTATAAATGGATATCTAATGCTTAAGGTTGAAATCTTGAAGGGAGAGGCAGCTTCAATCACCCCCTGACTGCCTACTTGACCCTAACCAAGGGGGTTGTTAACCGTGCCAGGAAGGTGGACCAAACCCACCGCGAGAGGTCTCTCTGTTGAGCGCTACTTGGAGCAGGAGGACGCTTGGGTGCCAAGGGGGATCTGGCCATAAATCCCTCGCCTTCCGAGCCCTGCACAAGAGGCTAACGTGACTTGGGATTGGATCTCAAGGCCCGCATACTAGTCTACGGGCGGAAACTTGGATTGGTAATCCCTGTGGATTGCTAGATAGCCTTCGGGCGGATTGTGGATAAGCTTACGGGCTGGACTTTATGTATTTCCAAGATAAATATGATAACTTGTTAACAAGGAACTTGTTGGACATTGCTTTTCTATGTCAAGTGATATGATTACGTGAAGGAACCAGTGCCTAATGGGCTAATCAAGGAAGATGATTGATACATGTCCAACTAAATGTGTTAGGTAATCAAATAAACTAAAACAACCCGAGGAAAGTACGATGAATGCGTCCATAGGTTCGTCCTATGGATGGGTGGTCCCGGTTGGCCGGAAACATTTCTCAAATCACGATGGACAGCAGGAAGATCGTCAAAGAACACGAACAACAAAAGTGTTGACCTAGAGTTATGATTGATCCCGATTTACGCTGTTTTAGGGAAATGGAATGGGACTATGCTTTATGGCAGAGAGGTTGAGCTTCACATCCCTCTCATTTCCCATTATCCTTGAACCAAGTGCAGCGTGAATCCACTTCGGACTTGATGTTTCTGTGTAAAGTAGTTTGCTTGGATTCGATGTTAGTTGCCGTTAGGAAATGACCAATAGGAAAACCCTAATTCAGGTCAGTCCTAAGTGGGAACGGTCGGAATACTTCCGCTACGTTGCAGACGCAGAGAGTCCGAGATTGCAAACACCGTAACATTCCATGGGAGTGCGGGCCAGAGCCTTCTAGATATACTTTCCGATGGACTGCTAAGACGTGTCCTGAAGATAACAGATGGACACGTTACAGTTGGTATCAGAGCGAACCAACAACGGAACTGTTTTTATGAAATCTTAATAAGATAAAGTAAAGAAAATGTTGCTGTCCAAACATTTCCTTACTTTCAATGCTGTCTTGCAGAAGCGTGGAAGAAGTTCTTAGTGTTCCGAGTCATGTTTATGGCTGTGTTGCATTCCCCTGACTATCGACAAACGGTTGAGATGATGAACATCCTAGAGCGAATATATAATCCATCGCCTTTGTACATGGAATAAAGATGGACGGGTGCCTTAGGAATCCACTATATAGCCACCCACCGGTTTGCTTACCTACAAACCAACCTAAAGAGGATCAAGTGGTTGGAAGACCTAAAAGTCATGAAGCTGTTCATTTTTGTGAAAGCTCACATAAACTCAACTTTACATATTCAAGGTCGGAGGGTTGTACTAAACTCATATGTATATGAGGAAGTAACTCGTGTAATCCCTGTCAACAGGATTAAAGTGTTGGGGCGCCATGAGAAGAATGGGTTCCAAAGGAAAGGATACCCTGAACTTCCAATGACTTACCGATTCCTAAAGATCCATGACCCGAAACCATACTATTATACAGTTCCTATAGATAAATGTAATACAACATTATTCTCCCCAAACTAAATGTAACAGTTGGCTAATCATCGCAAGAAATGTTGTATTCCGAAAGGGCTATGCCCATATAAATACAAATAAGACTTGTTTTTTATCAATGTCTGATTGTGCATGAGAATTGATAAAAAGTTAAGTGGTTAGATTGCTTGGGTGATAGCGGAATTGAAGATGTAATATAAATCAATAACAATTATCATGTAATAACATTAAGAAACCTTTATCCAGGCGCAACCCCAGGTACAGGTTCCTAGTTCGCCTCCTACATCAAGTACTGCTGTAATCCAAGAGAAGAAGTTTCTTCTCAAGCAGATTAAGCCGCCCGAATTTGACGGGAGAGATAGGTCCGCGTCCAAGCAGATGTTGAAATTTGGATTGAATCCATGGAGGATTACTTCGAAGCAGCCGGTACTGCACCCGCCAATCAGGCTATGCTCGCCAAGCTAAAGCTCACCTGTGAAGCCAGGCTTTGGTGGAAGCAATGGTACAGGGATCAAGGGATCGCAGAAAGATCCCTTATCTGGGAGAAGCTGAAGAAAGCCGTGCAGGGAAGATATCTACCACCTGCATATTGCACGCAGAAAATGAATGAGTTCTACGAGCTAAAACAGCTGGGACTAACCCTTGATGCATACTATTCCAAATTTGTCTCACTTCTTAAGTATGCGCCACAGATGGACATGACAGAGAAGGTGTCCAAATTTTGTGCTGGTTTAAATCCACCAGTAAATACCCGTCTCGAATCTATGCATCCATCAGATCTTTAGGACGCACTCATTCAAGCTGCCCCTATAATTCAGGAGGTGCAGGCTAGACCAAGGGGCAACAAAGCTTGGTCTTATAATGACCCGAATAGAGGAGCATTCAGGCCTCAGATGAAGAGAATTCAAGGTCAGAATCAGGGACAAAGAAAGAAAGCAAGAACTAATAACATCAACAACTTTGTTCCTACTCAAAGCAATGGCCGAAACCTCCGCTGTTTCCACTGCAAACGAGCCCGGTCACTTCAAGAGGCAATGTCCCAAGCTTGGAGGAGGACATCGCCAAGCATCTTTCCAAGAAACGGGCCGTGGTCAAGGAGTTGCTACCCGAGGCAGAGGAAGAACCGCCTGCATTGCCAATAGGAAAATGTGTGAAGAAGAAGAAGAAGAAGAAGATCCGACCATGGAAGCAAAGTTTGAAAGGGCGATAGTCCATGCCGCTCTACACAAGAAAGGCTCGAATTGCCAGTTCTCGGTGATTCAGACACCGTCGGACTATCAAGGTAAAAGTTTCAAGACCTTGATTGATTGTGGCAGTACACATTCCTTTATCTCACCAGCTTGTGAAAAAAGACTAGGAATAGCCACAGTAGAAGCACCTACCTTGCTTGTGGAATTGGCAAATGGTCGTGAGATTACTTGTATCAGGCAAACTGCTAAGGTGGAATTCTTTCTAGGAGGAAAAATGACTTCGATCAAATTTAGAGTCATGAATTTAGGTATCCATGAGTGCCTACTCGGAATGGATTGGCTTAAGCCTAATGACGCTCACATTCATTGTGGAAAGGGCCAAATTTCCTTTCGAAACTCTGAAGGGGATTTGGTCACAACTCAAGGTGAGGCTGGAGTTCCAAAAATCCAATTGGCCAAAGCATCTCGGATCATAAAAGGAGTCAGGAAAGGATTACCTGTCTACTTGATTAAGCTCAACAAGTTAGATCAGAAGCAAGAGTCTAGTGAAGGACCTTCTTCGCTAAAGGAATACGCGGACGTATTCCCTAAAGAGTTGACAGAACTCCCGCCTCAAAGAGAAGTGGATCATGAGATTAAGCTAGTACCAGGAGCTGCACCAATTGCAAAAATACCTTATAGAATGTCCATACCAGAAGCAATTGAGTTGAAGAAACAACTCAAGCAAGTGCTAGATTAGGGCTACATCGATCCTAGCAGTTCACCATGGGGAGCTCCAGTACTATTCCAGAAAGAGAAAGATGGAACGCTTCGACTATGTATTGATTACAGAGGGCTAAATCAATCAACTATCAAGAACAAGTATCCTATTCCTAGAATAGATGACCTTCTTGATCGTCTTCAAGGTGCAAAGATCTTCTCCAAGATTGATCATAGGTCAGGTTACTATCAAATAAGGATCAAGGAAGAAGATATCCCAAAGACAGCCTTCAACACAAGATATTGACACTTTGAGTTCCTAGTTATGTCATTTGGACTTACGAATGCACCTACCACCTTCAACAGGTTAATGTAGGACATTTTTAGGCCATATCTTGATGACTTCGTGCTCGTCTTCTTCGACGACACTTTAGTCTATTCTAAACAGAAAGAAGATCATGAACCCCAACTTCGGATTGTCCTTGAGACAATGAGGACACATAAGCTGTATGCTAAAATGAAAAAGTGTGCATTCTTCAAATGTCAGATTGAATATCTGGGATTCATAGTATCAGCAGAAGGAATCTCAATGGACCTAGCCAAGGTTAGAGATGTGCTTGAATGGCCAATACCAACAACTGTCAAAGAAATACGCAACTTTCACTAGAACAAAAAGGCTCCATAGACGCGCTTGTAGACGCAATATTTGAATTGTGTTTAAAAATATTGGGCGCATTTATTACCGTGTCTACTAGCGTGTCTAAAATTTCGCGTCTACAAGCGCACTTATAGTGAAAACTACAAGCGCATATAGACGCGCATATACACCCAAATATAGATGCTCCTATAGATGTACTTATAGATGCGCATATACACGTGCATATACATGCACACATAGATGTGATTTCACTTGCAAATTAGACGCAGATATAGACGCGGAAAACAGCGTATGAAAAAAAAACCTCAAAGGAGATGTGGTTGTTTAATGCGAGCGGGTCTACAAGCGCATCTACTGTGTGGATTAGATGCGCTCTTACACGCACCAGGTCCACAAAACTCAAAAAAACTTAGGAGGTTTTATGGATCTTCAACACTTGCGCGTCTATGAGAGCGTCTACTCTGTATATCAGACGGGCTTGTAGACGCGAATTAGCAGTGAAGCACAAAATAAAACTAGGGAAAGCAAGCAACAACTAACATACCCAAAGCTAAGAAGGAACCAAAATACAACTCACAGTAAACACAGAGAGAGAGAGAGAGAGAGAGAGAGAAGAGAAGGACTCACCTTGAATATTTGTTGTGATGGGCAGCGGCACAACTACAAACTCCTTCTTCTCCTCCATCTCCTTACTCTTTGGATGTTCTCCTCATTGCAACAAACATACCAAAAGCTAAGAAGGTAGCAAAATATAACTCAAAGAAAAGATAGAGAGAGAAAGAGAGAGAGAGGGAGGGAGGGAGGGAGGGAGAGGGAGAGAGAGAGAGAGAGAGAGAGAGAGAGAGAGTGAGTGAGTGAGAGAGACAAGAAGAAGGACTCACCTTGAATCGGTGGGCTACAAACTCCTTCTCCTCCCTCTCCTTTCTCGTTGCCTCTTGCTTCCTCCTCTCTTTACCCTTTCTTCTTTGCCTCTTCCTTTCTCCTCTCTTTGTGTCATGCGCTTGTCAAAAAAACCCAAAAGAAATGCAAGACGGGACTACTTTGAAAAGAATGACACACCAGTAATATTTTTCAATTTTTTTAAAATTTTAGTGCGCGTCTATGCGCGCGTGTATATAGACACACGAATTGTGTTCTATATACATGCGCTTACAGACGCACTTATATATGCACAGTTAAACGCACCTATAGATCCGCATATACACGTGCTTATAGATGCGCATATACATGTACACATAGATGCGATTTCACCTACAAATAAGACGCAAATATAGACGTGCAAAATAGTGTATTTTTAAAAAAAATTTAAAATTTTAGTGCGCGTTTGTATTTACGTCTATATTTTTAAAAAATTTTAAAAATTTTAGTGCGCATCTGTGCGTGCGTCTATAAGCGCGTCTATAAGTGTGTGTATATAGAGCACGAATTGCGTCTATATACACGCGCTTATAGACACGCTTATATACGCACAGGTAAACGCACCCAACTATGCGCGTGTACCAAGCGCGTCTATAACTGCTGCTTGTTGTAGTGTTTCTTGGATTGACAGGATGGTATAGGATTTTCATCAAAAACTATGCTTTGATTACAGCACCTTTGACGAACTTACTAAAGAAGCAAACATCCATTGCATGGTCAACTCTCGAACAAACTAGCTTCGACAGATTGAAGCAGAGTTTGGTATCAACATCTATCCTAAGGCTTCTAGACCTCAATAAGGAGTTCGAGATAGTATCTAATGCTAGCGCTCTTGCCTTAGGATGTGTGCTCATGCAGGGAAGCCATCCTATAGCATACTCTTCAAGGAAACTGAAGAGTCATGAGAAGAATTATGCTACGCATGATCTGGAATTGCTCGCTGTCATCCAAGCTCAACATGAGGCAATGTCGGTGGATTGAAGTGCTGGAGGAGTATGACTTTGAGATCAAGTACCGACTTGGAAAAGAGAACGTAGTTGCCGATGCACTCAGTCGCAAGGCATTCCTTAATTCCTTAATCTTGCAGAATCCATCAACAGCTAGATCTCTAGCTACAAAAGTATCTATGCCAAACAATCCAATACTTGAGTTACCTAGAGAGGAAGCATACCATGATCCAGCCTATCAAAAGATGCTAAGGAAATGATGCCAGGAGGCATATTCCACGGTGGATTCCGTGAGGTTTTATGGTGGATTCCGTAAACTTAGATGACCGGGGCTCATACACAAAGAGGATTCTTTGTGCGAGAAGTTGATGGGGACGCCTGTCCTTTTCAGGCATTTCATTAATTTAGTGTGTACATGGGTGATTCCATAGCAGGTGATTCCACAAAATGCATATTAAAATAATAAACGTTTATGAGTTTAGAGTGCGCACTCGTAATAAATTAAGGTTAGGATTTATTTCTAACTAGTTGATTTATTTATGTAGCTGAAGACTGCTAGGTATTCACTTTTGTTGGTTTAATTGTATTATTTTACTAACGATTGTGAACGCTTCAGTTGATGTGTAGAGATAGCAGCAGTGGCGGAGGAAAGCATTGGAGTCTAGCGAGTATTCGACCTTTGGATTATATTTTGATAGGCGCCACGCCTATATTTTGTTATGTCTATAGAGACATTGATTATTGATTATTATTTTGTATGTGCCTATGCGCACGGATATGTTCTTTCTATTTGGACATTGAGATTGGGCGTGCCAGACTCTATGGGCACCGTCCATTAGCTTTATTTCCTATTTTTGTAGAAAGAAAACTCAAAAGCTAAAAGCTTGTCATATTTTTGTAAATTGGGCTATTATTGAGCATGAAGATGGAAATATACATAAAATACATGCTTTGTGAAGTGCTCACACAAGGCATGGGGGGAGATTGAACCCAATTGGTCTCTTGCTTCTTGTCGTTCATGCTTTTACATTGTTTTTTGTGCAAAAAGGTAGAGTTCATTGTTCTTGGGGACCTTCTGGGATTCACTACGTGAGCATTCTGCGTCCGATCTGTACACCAGTGGTATCAGAGCAGAGCTGAGATCAAGAGCTTCCAATCGCTACCAATCTCGGGCGAAGGCGGAGCTCCAGGAACGATCGGGCTCTACAGTCAATCTCATCGCGAACCGTCGATACAGACAGACTTCTGGCGATCAAGAACCCCTGTTTGTACTCTCAGATCGCGAAGGACCAGGCTCTGTAGGCGGAGGACCACTCCCTCATCTCCATAAACAAGTTGTGGATATACAGTAAGAAGCTCATATCTTTTATCTCCATAAACAAGTTGTGGATATACAGTAAGAAGCTCATATCTTTTTTCTTCAAAAATCTTAGTCTTCAAGCTTAAAGGCTTAAGGAATTGAAGAAGTTTCACAAAACTCGTCAACGAGGTATCCGCAATTTTCGCGACGTTAGCAAACGGCTGCCCATGTCCTCCACGATTTGCACCGTTTTACCACGATTCCTCCTCCACCATAAGCTTAAGCTACTAAGCTTAAACCATTAAGCTTTTTGCAAGTCAGTTAAGGCAATCAAGTTCAGCAACTCCGGGTCCTGCACTTCTGAAGTCAAGTTCTGCAAGTCACGTGGAATCAAGTCCTGCAAGTTCATCAAGTCGGCCTAAGTTCTGCAAGTCAGCAACTCTGCAAGTCGGCTAAGTCTGCAACTCTGCAAGTCAGACTAGTCAACTGGAATCATAACTGACTAGTGCTTAAAACTCCTAGAAGGCTTGTTCCTATGCAAAAACTCTGAACTGGAAAGTGTTTCGTGGCAAGGTGTTCTACCTATCTATAGATCCGCTGAAGTATTTTCAGCAAAGAAGACGGAAATATTGCAGATTTTATGAAAATTGAGAAAGAAATATCCAAAAATACATAGCCTTGTAACCCCGAATTTGAGCTACGCTCATTCCGCTAACCTGATTTTGAGTGAGAAAGGTTTATTGAGTTTTACAGGATGACGACCCCACATATGGATGATCCTATGGCTGAAGACGATCTACCTGAGCCTACCATGGAACAAAAGCTGGATCTAATCATGTTACAATTGGAAGAAGAGCGAAGGGCAAGGCAAGCATTGCAAGCACAATTGACAAAACTACAAAGAGCGTCTACTGACAAAGAAGAACCTCAAGCTGAAGATTTGATTCGACATACCATCGACGCCACTCTTAAAGCACAAACCATTCGCAAGGAATCCAAGATAAGTAAATGAAGTTTCAAATTTCGCACTTTCAATGGCATACGAGAAGGAAAGTCTGTTTTATCATTCATTAGCCAGTTTGATGACTATTTCCATGAGGAAACTTATCCAGAAAAAGATAAAATCAAGTGTGTTACTAATCATCTGATAGACAGAGCATCACTATGGTGGACTGTAGTACGCAAGAGCATAGAATGTCCTGCTACTTGGGAAGATTTCAAGAAGAAGTTCATGCAGAATTTCCTTCCACCGCAATTTCATGAGAAGGCTATCCAGCAATGGGATTTACTTCAACAACGGGATCGTGAGCCTATTCCACAGTATACAGAGCGTTTTTGGAATGCACTCCTACAGCTACGCATGCTTGAAGACGTACCAGAGACGACACATAAGAGGAAGTATATGTCTGGACTTCTTGGACATTACTACGCTGAAGTGAACATGTTCAAGCCTGCTACCCTTGAAGACGCCATCTCACTAGCTCACGACACTGAAGATAAGTTATGCGGAAGAGACAGATGACCACAACAATTCCAAGCCAACAGTAATTATGGATCTAAACAATTCAATTCCAATTTTAGAAGGTTTAATCCAGGTCGTTTCTCATCACCATCTTTCTGCAAGAATTGGCCTAAACCACCTGCATTACCATCTAATGTCAATCCAAATCCTAAGCCTATTCCACAAGCAAATCCAAATGTACCCAGACTTCCAGCCATTGCAAATAATGTAACCAAAGCCAAGCCAATAGTATGCTATAAATGTCACCAGCCGGGGCATCTCGCAGCAAATTGTCATTCAAAGAAGCCACCAGCACATATCAACTATCTTGGAGCCATGGACGAGGACGAGCATGAGGATATGCCAGATTTCACTGAAGATGAGGATGATACTACTACTACTTCCGACACTTTACCAGGTATGCCTACTCCACATTCATTATTGACTATGAAATGTATGGTGCATGGAAAGGAAAGAACTATCTTGCATGATGATGGTAGTACTCATGACTTTATTTCAGCAAAATTGGTAAAGGAATTGAAATTACAGACTGTACCTACGCATTATCGCATAAAAGCTGCATTTTTAGGCACTAGGTACAATGGCACACAAGAAGTACAAGATTTAGAGATTCAAATTGGTTCATATATTGAAAGAAGAAATTTCTTAGTTGTCCCATTACAGTCAAGCGACATTATTTTAGAAATGCCTTGGAGACACCAGCATAATCCAAATATAGATTATTCCACGCACACAATGAATATTAATTTTCAAGGAAAATCTATTACATTATATGGTATACATGCATCTAATATTTTTCCACTGCTTTCGCATACTCAAGCAAAACGTGCATTACGCAAGAGTACTAAATCATATCTCATTTGGGTGAATGAATTGCAAGCAAAGGAAAATCATATGCACCCTAGGCATAAGGAATTTCTTGCATACTTTAAGGAATGTTTTGCAGAAGACCTACCACTAGGTTTACCATCTTCACGTCCAGAAGACCATAAGATTAATTTAATTCCTGGCACACATCCACCTTGCAAAGCACCATATAGGCACAATCAAATAGAGCAAAAAGAAATCCAGAGTCAAGTTGAAGAATTATTAAATAGAGGCTTAATTCGACCTAGTAGTTCTCTATTCGGTGCACCTGTACTCTTAGTCAAGAAAAAGAATAATACCTATCATATGTATATTGACTACCGAGCATTAAATAAGATCAATGTAAAGAATAGGTATCCTATACCTAGAGTTGATGACCTTATGGACAAACTGCAAGGATCTTCTATATTTAGTAAAATTGACCTTAAGTCTGGATATCATCAGGTGAGGCTAGATAGATCCGACATATTTAAGACTGCATTCAGGACACAGTTTGGCCATTACGAATTCTTAGTCATGCCATTCGGATTAACTAATGCACCTGCTACTTTCAGTAGAATGATGAACCGTATCTTTCTTAAATATCAATATTGTGTGATTGTTTTCTTTGATGATATTTTGGTGTTTAGTCAAAGTGAAAAAGAGCATTATGAGCATTTATCATTAGTTTTTCAATTACTGAAAGAAAATCAATTGTTTGCAAATCCTGAAAAGAGTGAATTCTTTAAGACAGAAATTGAGTATTTGGGTCATATTGTATCAAAAGAAGGAATTAAAGTTGATCCTAAGAAAATTGATGCAATATTGCATTGGCCTGTTCCTAAAAACGTGCATGAGTTACACTCATTCCTTGGTCTTGCTAGTTCCTATAGGAAGTTTGTACGTAATTTTTCATTACTTGCTTTACCATTAACAAAACTTCTTAAGAAAGGAATTGTTTATCAATGGACTGAAACTCAGCAGAAATCTTTTGATTTACTGAAACGTGCATTAACCAATGCCCCTGTTCTACAATTACTTGACTTTAATAGACCATTCTTTCTAGTTGTGATCGATGCTAGCGGATCAGGAATAGGAGCCGTACTAATGCAAGACAATCATCCAATAGCATATTCTAGTTCTAAGCTGAAACCCTCTGAGCTGAAATATTCCACTTATGACAAAGAATTATTAGCAGTTGTACAAGCATTAAAATAGTGGAAGCATTATTTAATGGGTTCAGAATTCATGATAAAGACCGACCAGCAAAGCATTAGATATCTACTTAGCCAACCCCAAATTTCTGACCATCATATCAAATGGGCTTCCTTCATTCAAAGTTTTCATCCTATCATTCAATACCAACCTGGAAAAGAAAATGTAGTTTGCTGATGCATTGAGTAGAAGACCTGCAATTCATAATATCTCTATCATATCTTTTGATTCTTTGATTGCTATGAAAGATACATAGCACCAGGATATTACTTTTCATTCTGATTGGCAAAAATTAGTTCAAAATAATTTCATTCCTGTTGATTCATTGTCATATAATGATGGATTTATGTTTTTTGAAAAGAGACTGTGTGTTACTATTCCATTCCGATCTTTTGTTTTAAATGAAATTCATTGTCCCCCATATCAAGGTCATAGAGGTATCATATCTACATTACGCATGTTAACTGAAGATTTTTATTGGCCACATATGGATGTAGATGTATCTAATTTCGTTTCTGAATGTTTGATTTGTCAAAGAATAAAGAGACATCATGGTAAACAGTATGGATTAATAATGCCTTTGTCTATTCCATCTAAACCTTGGGAACATATTTCTATGGATTTCATTACTGGTTTACCAAATACTAAATCTAACCATGATATGATTTGGACAATTGTAGATAGATTTAGTAAGCAAGCATATTTCATTCCATGTAAGAAAACTTTAACAGCATCACAAGCAGCACAGTTATTTTTGAAAACTGTTTTTACTAACCATGGATTGCCAAAAGTGATTATTTTAGATCGTGATTCTAGATTTTGTAACAATTTTTGGATTACACTGTTTGCAAATCTAGGCACAAAGATTGATTTCTCATCTGCATTTCATCCAGAAACAAATGGACAAACAGAAGCCACCAATAGTACCATTTTAGATCTTTTACGTGCATATACTATCTCTAAACCTCACACATGGGACACTCATTTGCATTTATTACAGTTTGCATATAACAATACACCGCACACATCTGCAAAGAAAGCACCTTTTGAAGTCATTTATGGATATAGATTATCTACACCTGTTGCATCTTTGTCTAATAAAATTCAGAGTGCTGATGATATTGCTACTATGCATAATACTATTTTTGATGAGGTTAAGGATATGATTGCTAAAGCCCAACAATCATATACCAAACAAGCCAACAAGAAAAGACAAGCCATGAATTTCAAAATTGATAATTATGTTTGGCTGAGAATAGAAAAGCGTAGACTGCAAAGTGTAGATAGACATCCAGTTGTCAAATTAGCTCCTAGATTCTATGGACCATTTAGAATCATTCATAAGATTAATGATAATGCATTCAAGTTAGAATTGCCATCTCATTGGAAAATTCACAATACATTTCACATTAGTTTATTGAGACCATTTAGAGGCCAATTACCTATCCACCCTGTTTATGAAAACCCACCTTTATTAGAGGAAGAGACTGAAATACTTGAACCAGAAGCCATCATAGACACTGACTACATGACCACTAGAACTGGCCGAAGGTATTCTAGATATCTAGTAAAATTTAAGAACCATCCTGTAGAGGAAGCACAATGGATGCACGCTAGAGACTTAAATGCTTTCCCCACTCTGTTAGCTCCACATTGAGCTAATAGCAATTGAGGTCAATTGCTATCCCACCCCGGGGGTATGATGCCAGGAGGCATATTCCACGGTGGATTCCGTGAGGTTTTATGGTGGATTCCGTAAACTTAGATGACCGGGGCTCATACACAAAGAGGATTCTTTGTGCGAGAAGTTGATGGGGACACCTGTCCTTTTCGGGCGTTTCATTAATTTAGTGTGTACATGGGTGATTCCATAGCGGGTGACTCCGCAAAATGCATATTAAATTAATAAACGATTATGAGTTTAGAGTGCGCACTCGTAATAAATTAAGGTTAGGATTTATTTCTAACCAGTTGATTTATTTATGTAGCTGAAGACTGCTAGGTATTCACTTTTGTTGGTCTAATTGTATTATTTTACTAACGATTGTGAATGCTTCAGTTGATGTGTAGAGATAGCAGCAGTGGCGGAGGAAAGCATTGGAGTCTAGCGAGTATTCGACCTTTGGATTATATTTTGATAGGCGCCACGCCTATATTTTGTTATGTCTATAGAGACATTGATTATTGATTATTATTTTGTATGTGCCTATGCGCACGGATATGTTATTTCTATTTGGACATTGAGATTGGGCGTGCCAGACTCTATGGGCACCGTCCATTAGCTTTATTTCCTATTTTTGTAGAAAGCAAACTCAAAAGCTAAAAGCTTGTCATATTTTTGTAAATTGGGCTATTATTGAGCATGAAGATGGAAATATACATAAAATACATGCTTTGTGAAGCGCTCACACAAGGCATGGGGGGAGATTGAACCCAATTGGTCTCTTGCTTCTTGTCGTTCATGCTTTTACATTGTTTTTTGTGCAAAAAGGTAGAGTTCATTGTTCTTGGGGACCTTCCGTGACTCACTACGTGAGCATTCTGCGTCCGATCTGCGCACGAGAAAAATCTCTATCAAGGATCGAGATCAAAAGCTGCAGGCTAAGTATCATGAATTCTCTGTCCATAGTGGACTTGTCTACTATAGAACGAGATTGTGTATACCGGCAAGCTAGTCACTTAAGTAGAAGATATTGTGGGAAGCTCAGGATTCCCCTTTTTCAGGACATCCTAGCTATGCCAAGACTCTCAATACAGTTTTAGGAAAAGCTACCATTGGGAGAGGCTTAAAGGTGACGTTTTCAAATATGTCACTGAGTACTTGTCTTGTCAAGTATCAAAGACGAACATGTCAAGATGCCAGGAAGCTGCAACCGCTTGATATTCCCCAAATGAAATGGGAATTCATCAGTATGGATTTTGTTGTTGGCCTACCCCAAGTTCTGGGAGGATACAACTCCATCATGGTTGTGGTTGACATGCTTACTAAGGTTGTATACCTTATTCCAGTGAAGACAAACTATAAATCCTCGGACATTGCAAGATTGTTTATCAAGGAGATATTCAAGATACATGGGCTACCAAAAAGAATCGTTTTTAGTGATCGTGATTCTCTCTTCACATCACACTTTTGGAGAGCCATCTTTGAAGCCATTGGAACTCAACTTTGTTTTAGCACAGCTTACCATCCCCAAATGGATGGCCAAACAGAGCGAGTCAATCAAGTCATCGAGGATATTCTTAGGGCATACTGCTGTCGTGAGCCAAAAAGGTGGATTCAATACTTGCCTTTGGTTGAATTTACCTACAATGCTTCTCACCAACAAAGCTTCTGATGACCCCTTTTCAAGCATTGTATGGTCATGACTGTCGAAGTCCCCTAAACTTCTCAGATCTAACCTTGAGGATTGAAGCTTCAAGGTAGATGTTGGAAGAGATGGATGACCAAATAAAGTCAATAAGATAGGACATCCAAGCTGCCAAGGATAGACAAAAGGCCTACATAGTTTTGAAGCGTCAAGATAGAGTCTTCGAAGAAGGAGACATGGTCTTCATTCGAGTACGCCCAAAGAAGAACTCCCTATCCTTAGGAGATTGCAAGAAGCTAAGTCCAAGGTATTGTGGACCGTACAAGATCCTCAAGTGCCTAGGACCTAATGCTTATAAACTGCAACTCCCTGAGAACTTAAAGGTTCACATGTATTCCATATCAGCCTATTGAAGAAGTATGTACCTAATCCTAACCCTGTACTTGATGACCAACAAGTTGTAACGCCTAGTCAAGGAGTCCTTGAACTAAGGCCTGACAGGATCTTAGATGTTAGGGAGAGACAACTGAGATCCAGAACCTTGAGAGAATGCCTCGTCCAGTGGAAAGATTATCCCGAAGAGGATGCCACTTGGATAGATGAAAGCACTCTCAACCATCAATATCCCCAGCTTATCTTGAGATGAGGACATCTCGATTCCTCCAAGGGGGGGAGAATGTGACATATCGAATTTCCAACAACGCGTGAATCCTCTTTATAGTCGTAAGGATAATTTCTTTATAAAGGCAAAATTTTTTAATTATTCCCCTCTCCTCCAGCCGACTGTCAAGCTGAAGGAAGAGGGGAATAGCATGTGTAGGCAAGCTCCTTTTGCTGGAGCTTGCCTAGAATATGGATCATGCACCTCGACGCGTGGGGGAGGGAGGATCTTATCCCCTCCCCTATTTAAACCAATGGGGTGCAAGTGGAAGGAGGGATGGAGCGCTGCCGTGGATGCCTAAAGGGGGGGACGCCGTCGACTTTCAGAGAGGGAGAGAGTGAGGGAGATTGAAGACGCCCTCACGTTGGTGCTGTCGACGAGAGCAGCTGCTTACGTTGCCCAGTCCCAGCAGCTGCCATTCCACCTGCCAGTCGTCACGTCGCCGCCACCATCACATAGATAAGTCCCCCCCCACGTGATCTCTAGAAGCTTCTAAAGCTTCTAAGGGGGGCCCCTATAAGCCCCCTTTCTCCCCTTAAGAAAGCCTTACCTTAAAAGGGCCTTCACATGACCCTTAAGCCCTTCTTTTCCCCCCCTCATATTTTCTCCTGAGGGCCCCCTTAGGCCCCTTTCACCTCCCCCCCCCCCCCCCTTGATTAATTCTTTCTTAGTCCCTTGTTTATACCTTTGTTTCCCCCCACACAAAAAGAAAAAAAATCCCTTTCATGTGGCCCTTAAGCTTTTTTTTCCCCATACAAAAAGTCATTTTTAAAGCCTTCATACCCTTTGCCCCCCACACGAAAATCCACTATTAAGGATCTTCTACACCCCCTTCAAGAAGCCTTACCTTCGAAAGACCGTTTAAAATCCTCCCGAAGTTTAAGCACCCCTTTTTTTCGTGAAATCCCTACTTCAAGGAGGAAGCCTTCTAAAACTGCTTCCAATGTGGACGGTGCAAGTCATCACAAAGGAAGCTACGGTGGAATTTCAAAAACGAGTTGCAAAGCTGCATCCACGACGGAAAGGCTGCATTCACAATGCCTCCTAAGAAAGCCCAAGGCGCAACTGCAGGAGGATCGTCTCCTAGCATCCACATGGACATCTCACCCCGAGTCCAGGTTTTTCTTCCTAATTTTTATTTTACGTCATTATAATTCAATTGGGCGTAGCTGATTTTTGGAAATAGGATGCATTTTCATCTTAAACGCTTTAGAAAAAAATTAAATCACGACGAAGGAATTCAGTCATTAGTATTTCTAATAAAATGAACAAAATAAAGTGGGCAGAAAAGATTGATATGCATTTCTAGCAAGTAGTTTGATGCATTGCAATGAATTGAACTTAGATTAATGTCCACATTTACAAAATGGAATTAAGATAACGCACTCCGTTTAAGCATGGAAATATAACGCACTCCGTTTAAGATCCAATCTCGAGGCCCGCATACTAGTCTACGGGCGAAAACTTGGATTGATAATCCCTGTGGATTGCTGGATAGCCTTCGGGTGGATTGTGGATAAGCCTACAGGCTCAACTTTATGTATTTCCAAGATAAATATGATAACTTGTTAGCAAGGAACTTGTTCGGGATCGCTTTTCTATGTCAAGTGATATGATTACGTGAAGGAACCAATGTCTAATAGGCTAATTAAGGAAGCTGATTGATACATGTCCAACTAAATGTGTTAGGTAATTAAATAAACTAAAACAACCCGAGGAAAGTGCGATGGATGTGGCCATAGGTCCATCCTACAGATGGGTGGTCCCGGTTGGCCGGGAACTTTTCTCAAATCACGATGGATAGTAGGAAGATCGTCAAAGAACACGAACAACAAAAGCGTCGACCTAAAGTTATGATTGATCCTGATTTACGCTATTTTAGGGGAATGGAATGGGACTATGCCTTATGGCAGAGAGGTTGAGCTTCACATCCCTCTTGTTTCGCATTCTCCTTGAACCAAGTGCAATGTGAATCCACTTTGGACCTTGCGTTTCTGCGTAAAGTAGTTCGCTTGGATTCGATGTTAGTTGTCGTTAGGAAATGTAATATTCCGTGTTTTTTAAAAAAAAACGAATTGGATAAATGTAAATTATTATTATTATTTCCCCCTATCCCTCCACCCGACTGACGAGCTGGAGGGGGAGGGAAATAGTAGGAGCCATTAAGCTCCTTGTTGGAGCCTTATGGAGGGAGGGGGGACATGTGTGTCGACACGCAGGGGAGGGAAGATCCCCCTCCCCTCCACTATTTAATGACGGGCCAGAGATGAGGAAGGGAGGGACGGAAAGGCTGCGCCTGCTGTTGCCGTGAGGTACGAGAGACACTAAGGGAGAGAGAGAGCTTGATGGAGGGTTAAGCCAAACACCGCTGCCGCCTCTACACAGACAACGGCTGCTAAACGCCGCTGTCACTTCTGCTAGTCAAGGGCTCTGAATTCCGCCGATGCCATCTTCATCCACCGTCAACACACGGCCTTATTACCCCCTCCCACGTGGAAGCTTTAGAAGCTTCCTGGGGGGAAGCTTCTAAAGGACCTTCTTAGCACCCTTTCACCCCCCCCCCTCTTATGCCCTTTTTAAAACCCTTTTTCCCCCCGGGTTTAAATCCCCTTAGCCCCCTTCCCATGTTTTTTGGAACCACACAACCCCCCTAGGATTTTAAATTCCCTTTTCCCCTTAAGCCCCTCCCTTGACTTTGGAAACCTACCCCCCCTCCCCCCCCCCTGTGTTTTTTTTCCCCTAAGTCCTTTTCACCCCTTATAACCCTTTTCACCCCCTCATAACTCTTTTATTTCCACAAACCCCTAAGCTTTTTCTTAATCCCCCATATTCCCATTATTATCAAAACCCAAATCATCATCATGGCCTCGGATGATATCTCGTAAGGTAAAAGGTAGGCCGTGAGATAAAAGATAGGGAGGGAAAGTAAAGGGAGTGAAAAGAAGGAGTGAAGGAGGCAGAGTGGGAAAAAGATAAAAGATAGGGAGGGAACGTAAAGGGAGTGAAAAAATGGAGTGAAGGAGGAAGAGTGGGAAAAAGATAAAAGAAAAGGAAGGAAGGAGAATAAGTGCTTTCTATTCCTTCTACCCCAAGTCCAAATCCTCCAAGGGTTCCGTGGTTGCAAAACCACACTCACCCATAAACTTTTTTTATCCAAAGAGACGGTGGAATTCTAGAAGAAAGAGATAAAGGCTATCTCACATCCGAACTACAATGCTGCCGAAGAAAGTCCAAGGTGTAGCTTTGCGGGAGGGTCATCTCCCAGTATCCATGTGGATATCTCACCTCAAAGCTAGGTTTTTCTTCTTGGCTTTAATTCGGTTTTAAGTCGATCATGCAAAGAAAAATTGTTAAGGATAGGATATAATTGTTCGAGTTATTTGTAACCAAGGAGTTTAGCTTATAAATGACAATGTATAGAACTTAGCTTTCTTCAATTTGCATCAAGCATGATAAATTACGAGCAAGATTATCCATTTACTATAGTAGTATATTTTAGTTAAATCATAAGGTGTAGAAATTATATCTTGCACCATTAGTCTTATTTCTTTCGCAACGAATCGTTGTAAATGGTTAAATTCATGAAAGGTTTCTTTCGATGCTCAAATTACTAGGAAGTTATCTTTGCTAATTGCACATCTTAGCAAGGCAAAATGTTGTTATTTGGCATGAGTTCATCTATAAGGAAAATGGAAGTTAAAATTAAGTTGTATTGACTAGAAAGTAAATTGTCACAAGGATAGCAAAACTGTGACAAGACGATTAATATTACCTTCCGAAAGATAACTAAACCAATCTAAACATAGAAACATTCATATCCTAAACACTTGACTACTTTCCTTATTGTAGGGACAATAAATCCGTAAAGATAAGGAACTAGGGTTTGTCCCTAAGGTTCTTAAAAGAAGAAACCCTAGGCCTGACATACGTCAGCTTAAAGGATCTAAACACATTATTCCATCGCAGGACTTGCGCAACAAGTACGAAATCATTTAGTCTTGTGATTGATTCACAGGGAGAAAGGGTAAAAACCCTCATCAAGGATGGCAGATCCCTACGCAAGTTATCTTGCAAAAAGACGTATTTTTGGATATCCTTCTAAATAAGGAAAGTTGTAAACCGGAAACTAGCATATCTAAGGAAATTTAGGGTTAACCAAGTTGGGTATGCCCTACATCGGAATGTAAAAGATCTTGCCAATTTACAAGACACCTTGGGAACGAGTGCTGATACACTCAAAAAGGAAAGAACACTTCCTTAGCAGTTTGCCAAACAACTGGGTTGATTAATGGAAATGTTTTTGCTTGTTAGAGATTTTAGGGCTCTGTTTGAATTATGAATTACAAATTAAATGAGTACCTATACTTCAGGTTAAAGGCCTGAAGGGAGAGGTAGCTTTAGTTACCCCGGACTGCCTGCCTGACCCTAACCAAGGGGGTTGTTGACCGCGCTGGGAACGTGGACCGAACCCGCCGCGAGAGGTCTCTCCGTTGAGTTCTACTTGGAGCAGGAGGATGCTTGGGTGCCAGGGGGGGCTCTATCCGTAAATCCCTCGCCTTCCGGGTCCTGCACAAGAGACTAACATGACTCGGGATTGGATCTCGAGGCCTGCATACTAGTTTACGGACGGAATCTTGGAATAGTGATCCCTGAGGATTATTAAATAGCCTTCGGCTAGATTATGGACAAGCCTACGGGCGGAACTCCTTGTATTTCAAAGATAAAATGATGAAATGTTAAAAGAACTTGCTTGATATTGTTTTTCTATATCACGTGACAAGATTACGTGAAGGAACCAGTGCTTAACAGGGTTAATTAAAGAAGCTAATTGTTATATGTCAAATTAATGTGTTAGATAATTACATAACTAAAACAAACCGAGGAAAGTGCGGAGGATGGGCCATGGGTCCGTCCTACGGTTGGGTGGTCCCGGTTAGCCGGAAACTTTTCTCAAAAATCTCGAAGAACAGCAGAATGATCATCACCATCAAAATGAATAACGAGAACAATGACCTAGAGTTACGTCTTACCCGATTTACGTTGTTTTAGGGGAACGGAATGGGACTATGCCTTATGGCAGAGAGGTTGAGCTTTGCATCCCTCTCGTTTCCCATTCTCCTTGAACCAAGTACAGCGTGAATCCGCTTCGGACCTAGCGTTTCTGCATAAAGTAGTTCGCTCGAGTCTAACGCTAGTCGCTGTTAGCTAATGACCAATCAGGAAAACCCTAATTTCGGTCAATCCTAAGTGGGAACGGCCAGGATACTTCCGCTACATGGCAGGCAGGGGAAGACCTAGAACGCAAAACCCGTAACATTCCATGGGAGTGTCGGACGGAGTTTTATAGACATCCTTTCCGATGGACTGCTACGACGTGTCCTGGATGATACTAGTAGGGCATGTTACAGTTGGTATCAGAGCCGACCAACAACGGAATTGTTTTTATGAGATCTCAATAAAATTAAATAAAAAAATTGCTGCTATCCAAACATTTCCTTACCTTCAATGCTGTCTTGCAGAGTTATGAAGCGTGGAACAAGTTTTTGGTATTTCGGGTCATGTTTATGACTATAATGCATTCTCCGCTTTATAGACAAAGAATTGGGATGATGAACATCCTGGAGCAGATTTATAATCCATCACCTTTATACATAGAACGAAGATGGACAAGCTCTTCAGGAATCTACTATATAGCCGCCCACCGGTTTGCTTATCTACATACCAACCTAAAGAGGATCAAGTGGTTGGAAGACTTGAAAGTCGTGAAGCTGTTCATTTTTGTGGAAGCTCACGTAAATTTGACTTTACATATTCAAGGTCGGAGGGTTGAAATGAAATCATATGTATATGAGGAAGTAACCCATGTAATCCAAGCCGACAGGATTAAAGTATTGGGCCGGCATGAGAAGTATGGATTCCAACGGAAAGGGTATCCTGAACTTCCAATGAATTATCGATTCCTAAAGATCCATGACCCAAAACACTACTATTACACAGTTCCTGTAGACAAATGCAATACAATGTTGTTCTCCCCAAACTGAATGTAATGATTGGATTATCATCACACGGGACATTGTATAAGGCTATGCCCATGTAAATACAAATAAAGGCTTCTTTTTATCAATATCTCGCTGTGCATAAGAGTTGTTAAAAAGTTAAGTAGCTTAATTGTTTACGAGATAGCTGAACTAAAACTAAAAGATAAGCTAACATCGATTATCATATAATAACATTAAGAAAACTTCTATCTAGGCACAACCCCAGGTACAGGTTCCAAATTTTCCTCCTACATCAAGTACTACTGTGACCCAGGAGAAGAAGTTCCTCCTCAAGCAGATAAAGCCACCCGAGTTTGACGAGAGAGGCAGATTCGTCCAGGCGGATGCTGAAATTTGGATTGAATCCATGGAGGATTACTTTGAAGCAGCTGGTACTGCACCTACCAATCAGGCCATGCTTGCCAAGTTAAAGCTCACCGGCGAAGCTAGACTTTGGTGGAAGCAATGGTGCAGGGATCAAGGGACTTCAGAGGGGTCCGTTACCTGGGAGAAGTTGAAGAAAGCCATGCAGGGAAGATATTTGCCACCTGCATATCGTACGTAGAAAATGAATGAGTTCTATGAGCTAAAACAGCTAGGACTCACCCTTGACGCATACTACTCTAAATTCGTCTCACTCTTAAAGTATGCACCACAGATGGACATGACACAGCAGGTGTACAAATTTTTTACGAGCTTAAATCCACCCGTAAATACCCGTCTCGAATCTATGCGTCCATCTGATCTTCAGGATGCACTCATTCGAGTGGCGCCTATAATTCAGGAGGTGCAAGCTAGACCAAGGGGTAACAAAACTTGGTCCTATAGTGACCCGAACAAAGGAGCATTCAGACCTCAAGTGAAGAGAGTTCAAGGTCACAATCAAGGACAAAGGAAGAAAGCAGGGACAAATAATGTCAACAACTTTGTTCCTACTCAAAGTAATGGCTGAAACCTCCGATGTTTCCACTGCAACGAACCCGGTGACTTCAAGAGGCAATGTCCCAAGCTCAACGGAGGACATCGCCAAACGTCTTTCCAAGGAGCAGGCCGCGATCAAGGAGTCGTTACCTGTGGAAGAGGAAGAACCGCTTGCATTGCCAATAGGCAAAGATGCGAAGAAGAAGAAGAGAAAGATCCGACTATGGAAGCAGAATTGGAAAGAGAGACAGTCCATGCCGCTTTACACAAGAAAGGACCGAATTGCCAGTTCTCGGTGATTCAGACACTGTCGGACTATCAAGGTAAAGGTTTCAAAACCTTGATTGATTGTGGCAGTACACATTCCTTTATCTCACCAGCATATGCAAAAAGATTAGGAATAACCACAGTAGAAGCACCTACCCTGCTTGTGGAATTGGCAAACGGTCGCGAGGTAACTTGTACCAGGCAAACTGCTAAGGTGGAATTCTTTTTGGGAGAAAAGAAAACCTCAGTCAAATTCAGAGTCATGAATTTAGGTATCCATGAGTGTCTACTCGGGATGGATTGGCTTAAGCCTAATGACGCCCACATTCACTGTGGAAAGGGTCAAGTTTCCTTTCAAAACTCTGAAAGGGAATTTGTCACAACTCAAGGTGAGGCAGGAGTGCCAAGAATCCAATTAGCCAAAGTATCTCGGATCATAAAAGGAGTCAGAAAAGGATTACCCATTTACCTGATCAAACTCAACAAGTTAGATCAAAAGCAAGAGTCTCATGAAGGACCTTCTTGGCTAAAGGAATATGCTGACGTATTCCTTGAGGAATTGATTGAACTTCCACCTCCAAGAGAAGTAGATCATGAGATTAGGCTAGTGCCTGGAGCTACACCAATTGCAAGGAGACCTTATAGAATGTCCATACCGGAAGCAATTGAGTTGAAGGAAGAACTCAAGCAACTGTTAGATCAGGGTTACATCCGGCCGAGCAACTCACCGTGGGGAGCTCCAGTACTATTCCAAAAAAAGAAAGATGGGACACTTCGACTATGTATTGATTACCGAGGGTTGAATCAATCAACAGTCAAGAATAAGTATCCTATTCCTAGAATAGATGAGCTTCTCGATCGTCAAAGCTTAAAATCTGGGTTTTTCATGTATATATATGCAAAAACAACAAACTTCATCTTGAATCCATGGCTTTGCTCAATGATATTGTGGAGAAGAGAAAGTGCTTAGAAATGAAGCAAATAAAGAAACCCAAAAATTGAGAATTATGGAGGGGATGAGCTCTTACCATTGTGTTTTTGGTCACCTTCGCTCTAGCTCGCTCTTGGTACATGTATCCTTGTAAATTATACAGAGATGGTATCCTTAATTGGAATATGTGTCAGAATATTCAACCATGTATTATTGATGCATATACCGAGACAATTATTACAGTAATTTTAACATGGGAAATACTAATTGTATCGAGTGAAGTCTTTTTTTTTGCAATTTCGTCAGAAACTCTTGTCCGTATACTTGCGATTTGATGTAGTCCAATAGTTTGCTAAAGTCTCCCAATCCTCTTCTCAATGTTTGGAGAGTCGTGATGTGCTTGCATTTCGTTAATTGTAGAGATAAAAGATGTCATAACCCACTCCTCGATTTGTTGGATTCTTATTATTCTTAAGATTGGATCTCATTAACTAGAGCCTTTTTAGGAGATTGTCATTGTGGTCCTTTAACTTAAGCTAGATGGATTTCCAATCTCCCTGCACTCTCTCTCTCTCTCTCTCTGTGACATATCGAACTTCCAACAGCGCGTGAACCCTCTTTATAGTCGTAAGGATAATTTCTTTATAAAGGCAAATTTTTCTAAATTATTCCCCTCTCCTCCAACCGACAGTCGAGTTGGAGGAAGAGGGGAATAGCATGTGTAGGCAAGCTCCTTGCTGGAGCTTGCCTAGACTATGGATCATGCGCCTCGACACGTGGGGGAGGGAGGATCTTATCCCCTCCCCTATTTAAACCAATGGGGTGCAAGCGGAAGGAGGAACGGAGCGCTGCCGTGAATGCCTAAAGGGGGGGACGTTGTCAACTTTCAGAGAGGGAGAGAGTGAGGTCTCTGTGAGGGAGAGGGAGATTGAAGACGCCCTCATGTTGGTGCTGCCGAGAGCAACTACTCACGCCGCCTAGTCCCAGCAACTACCGTTCCACCTGCCAGTCGTCACGTCGCCGCTGCTATCACATAGATAAGTCCCCCCCCCCCACGTGATCTCTAGAAGCTTCTAAAGCTTCTAAGGGGGGGCCCTATAAGCCCCCTTTCCCCTCTTAAGAAAGCCTTACCTTAAAAGGGCCTTCACACGACCCTTAAGCCCTTCTCCCCTTCCCCCCCCCCTTTATTAATTCTTTCGTAGTCCATTGTTTATACCTTTGTCTTCCCCCACACAAAAAGAAAAAAAAGCCCTTTCATGTGGTCCGTAAGCTTTTTTTTCCCCATACAAAAAGTCATTTTTAAAGCCTTCATACCCTTTGTCCCCCACACAAAAATCCACTCTTAAGGATCTTCTACACCCATTTTTTCCCTTTCCGAGGTTCTTTTGGAAACCCTAGCCGAGGGTTGGTATTCCCTCCCCCCCCCCCCCTCGGGATTGAAGAAAAAGTCTTCTTTCCGTGGCCTTAAAGAAGCCTTACCTTCGAAAGACCATTTAAAACCCTCCCAAAGTTTAAGCAACCCCTTTTTTTTCGTGAAATCCCTACTTCAAGGAGGAAGCCTTCTAAAACCACTTCCGACGGACGGTGCAAGTTATCACAAAGGAAGCTATGGTGGAATTTCAAAAGGAGTTGCAAAGCTGCATCCACGACGGAAAGGCTGCATTCACAATGCCTCCTAAGAAAGCCCAAGGTGCAACCACAGGAGGATCGTCTCCTAGCATCCACGTGGACATCTCACCCCAAGTCCAGGTTTTTCTTCCTAATTTTTATTTTACGTCGTTATAATTCAATTGGGCGTAGATGATTTTTGAAAATAGGATGCATTTTCATCTTAAACGCTTTAGAAACAAATTAACTCACCGACGGAGGAATTCAGTCATTAGTATTTCTAATAAAATGAACAAAATAAAGTGGGCAGAAAAGATTGATATGCATTTCTAGCAAGTAGTTTGATGCATTGCAATAAACTGAACTTAGATTAATGTCCACATTTACAAAACGGAATTAAGATAATGCACTCCGTTTAAGCATGGAAATATAACGCACTCCATTTAAGATCCAATCTCGAGGCCCGCATACTAGTCTACGGGCGGAAACTTGGATTGGTAATCCCTGTGGATTGCTGGATAGCCTTCGGGTGGATTGTGGATAAGCCTACAGGCTGGACTTTATGTATTTCCAAGATAAATATGATAACTTGTTAACAAGGAACTTGTTTGGGATTGCTTTTCTATATCAAGTGATATGATTACGTGAAGAAACCAGTGCCTAACGGGCTAATTAAGGAAGCTAATTGATACATGTCCAACTAAATGTGTTAGGTAATTAAATAAACTAAAAAAACCCGAGGAAAGTGCGGTGGATGTGGCCATAGGTCCATCCTACGGATGGGTGGTCCCAGTTGGTTGGGAACTTTTCTTAAATCATGATGGACAGTAGGAAGATTGTCAAAGAACACGAACAACAAAAGCGTCGACCTAGAGTTATGATTGATCCCGATTTACGCTATTTTAGGGGAACAGAATGGGACTATGCCTTATGGCAGAGAGGTTGAGCTTCACATTCCTCCCGTTTCCCATTCTCCTTGAACCAAGTGCAGCGTGAATCCACTTCGGACCTGGCGTTTCTACGTAAAGTAGTTCGCTTGGATTCAACGTTAGTTGTCGTTAGGAAATGATCAATAGGAAAACCCTAATTCAGGTCGGTCCTAAGTGGGAATGGCCGAAATACTTTCGCTACGTGGTAGACGCGGAGAGTCCCAGATCGCAAACCCCATAACATTCCATAGGAGTGCCGGGGAGAGCCTTCTAGATATACTTTTCGATGGACTGCTAAGACGTGTCCTGAAGATAACAGGTGGACACGTTACACTCTCTACTCTCTCCACTCTCTTTGTCTCCTCGGGAAAGTTACTATATGTATATCCTCTACATCACGTGCATTTAAGGCCTATTTATTATTATCCTTATCTGTGAATTTTTCTTGAATAAAACATAATCCTTTTCTATTCAATCTGTAAATAACCCCTTTATATTACACCCTTTTGTGTGAAAAAAATATATAAAAATAGTATTTTAAAAATGTATTATTTTGAACCCACATGATGCACACATATATTCATGAGTAACTTACCTGAGTTTGTCTCTCACTCTTTTGACTTTTTTCTCTTTCCCCTCTCTACTCTCTACTCTAGCTTTCTACTCTCTCGTTCTCTCTTTCTCCAAATCACTTTATAATTGATTTACTAGTTTTATAACTAATTAATTTTATAATTTTTATTTCATAATTAATCACTATTTTAAACCAAATTATAAATCAATTTTTAAAATATTGAGGTATCAATTTTCAAGCACATGCTTGTACCTAGCACATGTTGAATGAAGATTGACCATATTGGCTAATTGCAACACAATCACCCTTATTCCAATGATATTACTAAATTATATGCCCTACACATGCATCCCTCTACCCACCCACACATCCACTGAGCCCATAAGGACACACAAAAAAGAGAATTATCTACAATATACAATGCACTTAGGTGAGTCAATCTATCTTAAATGACACAAAGAAGAGGAAAACTAAAACAAAAAATGCAATAGGGTTTATGGACTTACCTTTAAGCTAGATTGTATCATCAAAATGAAGAAAGGAAACCCATGGTTGTAAGTACTTTCTACTAGTGTTGGAATATGTTTTGTCATTTTGGTTAGGCAATATTTTAAATGGGATTAGTATAAGCACTTGTATTTACATGTGGAAATATTGGCGATTATAATGTGCACACATTTTTCAAAGCTCATATTGGTGCTTATAGCCACATCACTTTTTTTTTTTTGGAAATGCTTGAGAAACTAGTGTTAAATTTCTCCTCATCTCTTATAGTGTTCATTGTCACTAAAAACATTGAATGATATGCAAAACTTGGTCTCATAAGTGATACTTGTAGTTACACTCTTGTTCATTGCTTAAATGATGTTGCAATTTTGAATTTTAAATTCATAACAAAATCTACATCAAACATCATGCGAACAACTCCCACACATTTTTTCCCAAATTTCAGATGTTGCAATGTGCTCTACAACCTTGTGGTGGACAACTAGATTATTATTGCTAAGCATTCGTATCTTAAATACTTTTGTTTAATTGTTTTGAGACAATGGGAACACTTTTTTAAATAGCTTTGTCCTAGTGTGCATATGAAAGATATCGGGTGTTTATGTGAGAGCATTGCAAGACTAGGAAGTAGCACCCTAACAACTACTTTCCATGTTTGGTTGAGTAATGGATGGAGTTTTCACTAATCATTAGCGATGAAGACAAACATACGATGAAGACTTGCATATGTTTGTGGCCTTTTAAACAAGAGTGCAAGATAGTTGTGTCAAATATTTAGCTAGAATATTTAAATACATATTCTAAGCCCCTTGACTAGGATAGAGGCAAACATATGACTTGACTAACTATCATATTCATGACTCTTTCTTATCGCCCTAAGAAGTTCTGCCCTGCCTGGTTCTTCACCCGTTTAGATTGTATTTACTCGAGTATAGAAGACCATCTTTTAGTAACATTGTCGGATGGGATTGAGCCAATATGGAAGGTGGTGTCAATGACTCTTCTCTATTCACCTCAGAGATTGTCTGGTGTTCTCAAATTTCCACCTGACTACGCTATATTTATTCGTTGAAAGAAGCTCATCTTTTAGTAAGATTGGCTGATGGGATCGGGCCAATATGGAAAGTGCCAATATGGAACGTGCATGGAAGGAGAGTGGCATGCTTATCCAGAGGGAACATCGCCCTCGAGGATACTGGGAGACGCGGCGGCAGCGCCGAGTGGAAACGAGAATATCACGCGCGGTCACGTCGAGGCCAGGGCAGGGGCCGCTCGCCTATAAGTATGGTAGAGGCCTCAGGCATTTTGCCAGCTTACCGGCTAGTGCGAGGCCTCCCGTACAATAGCTCCTGTTTGCTTGTGTGTAGTTTGGTGGTGATAATCAATATGGCGGCTCGTGTGTTTTTGTTGGGAGCACTGTTGGTGCTGTTGGTGATAGTGAGTGAAGTGTCGGCGACGTCCCGCGGTCGAGAGGAGGAGCGACGTCGGGAGGAAGAGAGGGAGAGGGAGGAGAGGAGAGGAGAAGGGTCGAGGGAGGAGTGGCACGGGAGGCTGCGGGCGTGCGACAATTTCTTCAGGCAGCAACGGCGAGAGGTGGAGGAAAGAGAGTCGTCGCCGTATTACAATTCCTATTTGTCATGGAGGTCGGTTGAGGGGAGCGGGGTGACGCAGCAGCACCCGTCCCGGGCGTGCTGCGAGGCCGTGGAGCGCATCCCCTCGGAGGACCGCTGCTACGCCCTCCAGCAGGCTTACGGAGGCGGCGAGCGCCGCCGTCGTTATGAAGAGGAGGGCGTCTGGGCGCAGAGACGAGAAGAGGAGTCGGAGCAGCAGCAGAGAACCATGACCGCCCAGATGTCCTCTCGCCTCCTTCAGCAGTGCAACCTTCGCCCTCGCGAATGCCGTGCAAGGTCGTCCCGAGGTATGTTGTCTAAATGATGCATTGCCCGTCATTTTATTTTATATATCAGTCTATTATAATCTATATCTATTTTAGATGCATTGCCCGTCATTTTATATATGAACCTAGTGGATTCCGTCATTTTAATATATATGAAACCTAACATAATCTAAACCTATTTCGTCTGTGCCAAAAGTTCGTTATAATTGTCTATTGTCTCTCTTATAATTGTCTGCGTTATTTGCGATGGTCGAATGTGGCATATGAACATAATGGATATGATCTAATTGACATGCGTTATTTGCAATGATCGAATGGCATATGAACATAATGGATATGATCTAATATATCAATTATTCTCTTGTAATTGTCTATGCTATTTATTTGCCATGATTGAATGGCATATGGATATGATCTAATATATAAATTATATTCTCTTAATATGATCTAATACATCACTTATGGATATGATTTAATATATAAATTATATTCTCTTAATTTGTGATGATTGAATGACATATGAATGTAAGGGATATGATCTAATATTCTCTTAATATGATCTAATACATCACTTATGGATATGATTTAATATATAAATTATATTCTCTTAATTTGTGATGATTGAATGACATATGAATGTAAGGGATATGATCTAATAATATATCAATTATTGTCTCTTAACTATAGTTAAGTCGATTTAAAATACCGCTTGCCAGAATCATGGTTAGATTCAAATCTACATCTTATGTAGTACTATTAGTTTTCTCTGAATATTCTATCCTTGTTGGGTACCTCGACCTACATTTGACAATAGTTTGCGCGTCCTTAGTGTATTTGTGTTCGAGTACTTAAATTGAAAGATTTGAAGTACTTGTTGTATAGATACTGTGTGATCGAATGTAGAACTGGACCTAATATATATTGCTACTAGACCTACATTTGACAATAGTTTGCGCGTCCTTAAGTGTATTTGTCTTCCGAGTACTTAAATTGAAAGATTTGAAGTACTGGTTGTATAGATATTGTGTGATCGAATGTAGATCTGGACCTAATATATATTGCTACTAAACATGTCCGCTAGCTTGAATCGAACTGTGTAATTGTTCGAAATAATATTACTGTTATATTGTCAGCCAGCTTGAATTGAACTGTATGATCGAATGCAGTTTAACCTAATATATATTGAATGCAAGTCTAACCTAATATATATCTTGCTACTAAATATAATGCAAGTATAACCTAATATATATTGAATGCAAGTCGAATGTAATATATATATTGCTACCGTGGTTGTATATATATTGTGTGATCGAGTGTAGACTTGGACGTAATATAATATTATTGTTATATTGTCAGCTAGTTTGTTATATATCTTTGCGATTGCTACACTCAAATATGTTGGATTACTGATTCTTAAGGCACTGCTTGTATTTGTTTGCAGAAGTGCTGATGGACGATTCTTATTGGAGGTAGAGAGAAAGTGGGCTACCTTTGTCGCAACATGCACAACTAGGATTGTTGCCGCTACTCAATGCTCTCCCATCGATCGGTGGGTGTGCCATCCGAGACGAATAAACACCCCATGTAGGGGGTACTTTGTCCGATAGAAAAAATGTATGGATGAAGAGGGGTTTGTGTGTATATAGGTTTCACCAAATAGGTGTAAATATACAAAGGTTTTTGCTAAAAGGTTTTTATCAATAGTTTCTTTAATCTGCAACTTCTATCTTTATAATATAAAGTTATATCAATCCTGTTTGTGTTTAGTAATATTGTCGAAATTTGTATGAGCGACCAACCATCGAATGTGTGCGAGATAGTTGCATATGCAACTAACCTGCATATGACTTACCATCGAATTTTCATGGGATGATTGATGTTGCATGCATGAAGATAACCACATGGTTGGCTCTCCTAACTATAGTTCAATGCATGAAAGTAACGAGGACGAGCTCTAATTGCAATGACCAACATTTTGTTACATCCAAGACTCATTACATTAAGCCAACTCGAGTTGCATGACCCTATGTGCTTTTTAAGGGTGTCTTGAAGGGTTGATGTTGTAGGTGATTTGTGCAAATCTTTTAAGGTGCTATGATAGTCTAAAATCATTTGCACTTGGTCATTTTTGGATTGACAATGGTTGTCATTGTGTTTGTTGTATTATTCAAAGCCCATATGCATTTTGTGTGTGATTATGACCAACTCAACAAATTTTCATAATTGTGTTGTGAGTTAGAAATTTTCATAACTGCGTGAGGCTGTTGACTCAGCAAATTCAAAACCCCATGATTGAGACTGTTGTATACCATCATGACAAAGGATACTACCCATCACAAACCCCCAAAAAATGCTTGAATAAACTAAGCTTTCGGTGCAACATGGACCTGATTGCTTGCCACCTAGAAATTAATTGATTGATTCAAGAGTGATCGTTTGATTTGTGGAGTGTTTTAAATTGTTGGGATCTATGGACTGAGACCTATCGAACCCTCCACCTATGTTTTAATCGAGAGTGGAGGGGTTTGATCACTTGATTTACTCTAGTTGAGGGAGTTGAAATATTTAGAGAACTTAAGGGGGTGTGTCAATCTTCTGAAGCATAGAAGACAAGAGTTGACCTTTCCATTAGTTAGAAGAAAAAATTCAATATTAGAAGACCTAAAAAATCTTTCTGTAGTTTTGTTGGCCATTTTTGCCAATGGATGTAACTGGTGATTCTTGATATGCCTTCCAAAGGAATGATTGGTGGTTTTGCAAAAGTGTTGAAGCATAATGAGCCTCTCCATTATGGGAAAGGCAAAGAAGAGTGCCATTATAGGTAGTGATACGAAGGGGGTTTGCAGCTACTTCTAGGTGAATCCCTAAGGAGTTTCATCCCACCCCTAGAGAACCACTCACGCTTAAGTTTCATCCCATTGTTAAGAAGCATGTCCATTGGCCAAGGACAATGAATTGACCCAAGGAGTAGTGGCACATGTATAGGGAAACCCAATGCTTGAAGCTCTCATTGGCTTCTTCGTGACCCCTAGAGAATCACTCATGCTTGACTTTGGGAAGTACTTGATCATCCCATTGTTAAGAAGAATGTATGTTCACCAAGGCCAATGAATTGAACCCAAGGAAGAGTGGCACATGTATAGGGAAACTTAGTGCGTGAAGATCTCACTTCTCTAGGATGTGCTAAATGCCAAAGGCCAATAGTGGCACATGAAAGTTATATATACGGTGGTTTCTTCAGGCTCTCACTTCTTGAGGATGTGCTAACTTGCAATTCATGAGGATTGCTAAACCTACAATGCCACTTTTATATGAAAACCCTAACAATCACTCACACTCAGATTTTAGGAAGTACTAGTTGATTATCCCATTGCTAAGAAGCATATCCCCTTAACATGTTAAGGCCAATGAATTGAGCCAAGGAGTAGTGGCACATGAATGTCATATAGGGAAACTCAAAGCCTCACTTAAGGATGTTCTAAAGCTACTGGATTGACTATCTTAGGTAAAAACATCTAAGTGCTTGAAGCTCTCACTCCTAACTCGGTGCTTGAAGCTCTTCCTTTTCTCATCAAGTGTGTGCTTAAGGCTAGATGTAGACGAAGTTTGGTTCAATTTTGGTGATTTGATAACACCTCATTGTAATGTGTGCCAAATATGATTGTCAAGTCTTTCTCTTGAACTGTCGAAGTTGTTATGGTGAAGTCACATCTAGGGGGAAGTGGGTGGAGTGGAATATCACACTAGATGTAGATGGACTTTGATAAACAATGCATTCTAATGTGTGCCAAGGATGATTGTTAGTCAACAACTCTCTAGAGTTGTAAAAGTTGTTACGGTAAAGTCACATTTAGAAGTGGGTGGAGTGGAACCATTCAACTCCATTGGTACTCACATGATCCTATTTAGGGTTGGGTCACACCAACATGAGTGGGTGGGAAGGTAGACTTGTAGTTCGATCACACACTAGTAGCAGAGGTTTAGGGAAAGGATAATCAAAATAAATATTTAATGTCTTATGTGTGAGCATGTTAAAGCTTTTTCAAAATATATAATGTCTTTTGTGTGAGCCATGTTTGATCCTGCTAAAACAATCTTAGAAACTCCTTTTGAAGAGTTGCGTGTAGGGGTTTTTGAGGATTTATGATGCCCCTACTCAATCCACCCCTTGTAGTGCAACCATGCACTTATAGGGTGAGAGGGGCGATCTTTCTCCCACTAGTGCCAAGCAAGCACAACCCGGCCCATATTGTAGGGATAGTAGGGGATAGCAAAAATTTCGATCTCCACTAGCCCCCCCCCCCCTAGGTGGACCCCTCGGCGGTGGGCACTCCCTCATTTTCCTTGTTGTCGTGGATCAATTCAATGGTGGGCATTGGTGCACAAAAATCTCAAATGACCTCTCCCTCCACTTGAAACATGTACTTTCACTATCTTATGGTGCTCCTAACTCATGCCCCTTGCCCTTGGTTCAAGCTATATAATTTGCAAGGTTCGAAGAGCATGAAATATTTTTCCATGTGTTTTTCATACGAGTATGAATGCAACAACTTTGTACAATATTATATTGTTTGCAATTCCAATCATATGAATATGAATGCAACTTATTGTACTATACAATATATTATCATACGTGTTTGCCATGACAACTATGATTTGAACCAAATACTAATCGAAGAATAATAGAAAGTTTTGAGATTGCAATAATGCTAAACAATAACATCCCCATCAGAAGAGGACTTCTTTTATCACAAAAGATTTAGCCTTACAAAAGATCTTCCACTACAAAAGTGTGGACACATAGAGCTTTACATATTTTCTTTACTTATGGGCAATAAAGAGCTTTACAAACTTCTTTGTTGTTACAAATAGTGTACTATCATCAGCAAAAAGTGTAATTTATGTCATCAACAAAAAAGTGTATTCTCAAATAAGAAACCACCGTTTTTGTTTCAAAATTCTTTCAGCTAAATCTGTATTCTCTAATCAACTTCACCACATTACTTCTGTGTCCCTAAACCTACTAAATATTTTTCATGTGCTAATATACTCCGTGTAATTATTGTTCATATGCTGATATACCTACAGCATAAGGAAACTGTGCTAATTTACTTTGCGAAGCATGTTTGTGCTCCATACGTTGTCATGCTGCTATGCGGACATCGTGTGAAAAAATCTAGAGTACATTTTCATCCAGCTTTCTTATTGATCTAGAGAGTCAATGTCATATTAGTCATTAAAATAAAGTTAGTGTCCATAGTATGGATGGTTCAAAAATACTAGATTTTTGGATAAGTTTAGCCTATTTTTTTGATATTTTGTAAATTATTTCTTGTAAATATCCTAAAAAGATGTAAAAAACTTCTAGAATAGGGTGGCATGCAAAAAGCAAATTGCTTTTTCAACTAGTTTTGGAGATTTCATACAAAAATAAGGATTGGCAAAATTGCACAAGTCACGATTGCAGTTTATAGGTAGCACTCTGAACTGGGAGAAGGAGTGATTGGGAAGAATTTTGACTAGGTTTTACCCCCCTTTGTTCGGAGCCAATGGAACTATGAGATTTGCAGTCTGAGCAGCAAAGATGGAGCTACTGTTTTGATGCACATTTTTGGTCTACAAGGGAGCTCTATGAGATCTAATGCTTGGACATTGCTTCTGAGTAGTGCCAGACAAGTAATTTGTTTATCTTCTCAGGTTCTATCAATACATAATGCTTTAATTCATTGTTCTTTTTCTTTAGCCTGTGTACTTTTTGTTTATTCTTTTTCTTCTCTTATGTCTCTCTCCTATTCTCTACTTCCTTCTATCTCTGATGCCTTGTGGATATGACCTTTCAACTAAAACCCCTCTGACATTGGTAGACTCAACGTGGAAGGTCATTAGAAGGAAAGACAGGATGGGAGAACCTTCAAGCACAATTTCTAGTGATGTTTTGTAGCAGTTACTGCAGAATATGAACATGTTTATGCAGGTACAAAAACAACAAGAGGTGATGCAGGCTTTTGCTCAAATAGAAATTGTTGTGACGAATGCTCTGCAAGTAGTTGAGTGTGAGATGAAGTTATTCAATGGCAGGAATGTATCTGTATATTTACATACCTATGCTAAAAAGGACGAATTCTTTCAGGTGTTGTCAATATGCTCTTTGGACATGTATGATGTTATAGCATTGTTTGCTCAGCACAGGAAGGATTATAATGGGCTAAAGAAATTGTGGAGACAAAGCATTAGACGGTTGACAAAAAGGTTAAACCAATTGCTTTGCCACTTCCACGAGGAAGTGAGGGTCTATATGAAAAAGTGTCAAGGCAACCAAGCTTACGGGATCCTAAAGATATAGGTCATTGATTTACATCTAAAACATTATAGGAATTAAAAGTTGGTGTAGAAGGGTTTCTTTTGCCTACTGAAAGAGACTTTTTTATGCAAATGTTGGCTAGGCATGGAAAAGCATTTGCATTTCAGCCAACTGAAATAGGTTGTGTGGATCCAAATGTTGTCTCTCCTCTGGTAATATTTATTGTGCCACATTTACCATGGAACTTGAGGCATATTCCAGTGCTTAAAGATTACTTGCCAAAGCTAATGGATTAGCTAAATCAAAAGATTTGCATGAAGATCTTGGAGCCCTCTTCAGCCTCGTACTCAAATCGTTGGTTTACTATGCCCAAAAAGAATGGGGCTTTGAGATTTATTCAAGACATGTAGCCGGTCCATAAAGTGACCATAAGAAATGTGGTGTGTAGGTCCTGTGGTTGATGAATTTGCAAAGGCTTTTGTAGGTAGAGGGATCTATTGTTTGGGTGATCTTTACTCAAGGTATGATTAGTTTTAGCTTGCAAAATTGAGAGCAGGGATATCACAACCATGAAGAATCTCTTGGGGTTAGTACGGATGTGTACTCTCTAATAGGGTGAAACAAACTCAGTGGCACACATGACAAATTCATTGAATAGGGTAGTCATGAATTTTACACCACAATTGACAATGCCCTTCTTGGATGATATTCCAATCAAAGGGTGTGCAATGGATGAAAAGAATGAAGAGATGGATGCTCATGGGTATCGACAGATTGTTGTAGACCATATTGTGAATTGCAAAAGGATTTTGACGCGTCTACAAGAGGTGATTTAACTCTTTTTGGACAAAAGTTGTCTTTTGAGTTGAAGAGGTTTTGATTGTTGGGCATATGTGTGGGCCCTATGGGCAAAGACCATCACTAGCAAAAATAGATGGGATTGACAGAATGCAAGATGTATGCACGAATGTATCAAAGGTGAGTAGATTATTGGGTGCATGTGTGTCCTATTTGATATGGATTCCTCACTTTCCACATGTAGCTGATGATCTATATCAACTCTTGAGGAAAGGTCAGAGATTTCACGGGGACAGGAAGCAATGAAGAAATTGAGGCACATCTTGAAATCTGCTCCTACATTGAAAAAGGTTGATTATTCACACGGAAAACCTATTATTATTACTATTAATATGAACCCAATCGGGATTGGATGGGCAATTGGGCAAGATGATGAAGAAGGGAAAACATATGCAATTCGCTTTGGTGCTAAAGTATTGACTGAATGTCAGAGAAGGTATCCACAGGTAAAAAGAGAATTATGGGGAATCGTGATAGCCCTTAAATGTGATAAGGAGTATTTTATGGGTGCTTATGTAGTCATTGAGACTAATTGTTTGCCGTTACTAGGTATGATTACTAGTTGTGCTACCCCAAACATTGCTATGCTCCGGTGCATTGCATACATCAAATCTTTAAACCCTGAATTTCAGCATATTGCAAGAAGAGATAACCCAATGGAAGGCATGTTATTTGGGCGCACTATGAGAATGAAGATAGGATGATGGATGAGGAGGAAGAAGATGACTTTCTTGTAGCTGAAAATGATGTTGCAAGAGTGAATTTAGAAATGCAAGGAGCTGGTATAGCACTAACAAAAGCTTGGATAACAAATAGAAGACACTTTAGATGTTATGTATCTTGTATAGCATTGTTTTTGGAAGTCAAATATGTAGGAGAGTGGTTGAGAATTGGTCAATACCTCAGTACACATTAACAAAGAGAGATGAATGGTCGGATGAGGAGTTTAAGACAATCAAGAGGAAAGCCTATGGGTTTTTCTTAAAAGATGGATACTTGTGGAAACATGCTAAGAAGAAATAGGGTATGCCATTGCGAGTTTTAGGTGATAGAGCTTCACAAGTAAATGTTATGCAAGAATTTCATGAAAGCTTATGTGTTAGCCATAGAGGTGTTTGGGATACTTTTGCAAGATCAAAGAAATATATTGGTGGCATGGCATGTATAAGGATGTTTCTCACTTTTTGGAAACATGTACGACATTTAAAATGTATTCATCTATGAGACATTGGGATGGATTGCAGCCCACATATCCTCTGTCTCTTCATTTTAAGTGGGTAGTGGATTTAGTCACGATACCTATAGGTCTTTGGCAAATGAGATATCTTGTACTTGCATGAGAAGACGAGTAATCAAGTGGAAGGGAGAGCTCTATGTACTAAGACAACAAATGTAGTTTATAGTTTTCTCTTGAAAGAGATCTTTTGTCGGTATGGCTATGTGGGAAAAATTATAGAAGATAGGGGTGAATTAGATGCAGATGAAGCCCATGATTTCTTTGCACGGCTCAGGATAAATCTTTCTTTAACTTCAACTTATAACCCTGAAGGAAATGACAAAAGTGAAAGAGGTCATCCACCTATTGTGAAGGCATTGGCAAAAGCATATGGAGAGAAGGTAAAAGAGTGGCCATGATTGCTCCCTTATGCTTTGTCGGTCGACAAAACAACTCACAGTGCTCTTAAAAAATATATGCATGCTGAACTGATGTATGGTAAAAAACTATCATGCCGATAGAGGAGAGTGCTACCTTAGGAAGAGGAGTTGAATCGAGAGGAGTTGTTGACCTTACATGTTAGCGAGTTGGAAAAAAAGTCAGAAGACATAGAGGTAGTAGTTACAAATTTAAGAGATGCAAGGATACATAATAAGAAACGGTTTGAAAAAAGACATAGATTGGGGCCAACAACCATACAAGATGGGGATTGGGTACTGGTTCATGATAGTAGTTTAGACAACTATCATAGTGCCATGTGCAAAGTCTCCAAAAGATTGTTTGGACCGTATGTGGTAAGACATGTGTTTGATAATGCTACTTATGCATTAAATGAGCTGGATGGGACACTCATAAAACTTCCAAAAGTAGGGAAAAGAATCAAATTATTCAAGAGGCGGAAATCTACTACCTCTGAGTTACCACAATTCGAAGAAAATAGTGGCCATGATATAGGGGCTAGCCAAGAAGATATAAAAGATGAAGAAGCAAAGGATATGGTTGTAGAGGATGAGGAGGACTTAGAATCTGGTGACAACTAGGACCCTGGCACATACCTGAGGATGTGCAGATTCAAAGGGGTTGAAATTCGTGCCCCTATGCAGACACAATATGAAAAACTCTAAAGTACATTGTCATCTGGCTTTCTTATTGATCTAAAGAGTCAATGCCATACTAGTCATTCGTGTTAGTGTCCATAGTATGGATGGTTCAATAATACTAGATTTTTGGACAAGTTTAGCCTATTTTTTTAATATTCTGGATATTATTTTTTGTAAATATCCTAGAAAGATGTAGAAAACTTCTAGACTAGGGTGGCATGCAAAAAGCAAGTTGCTTTCTCAACTAGTTTTGGAGATTTCATACAAAAAGAAGGATTGGAAAAATCATGCGCATTGTGATCACAATTTACAAGCAGCAAACAACACTCCAAACTGGGAGAAGAAGAAGGAGTGATCGGGAAGAATTCTGACCAGATGTCCTAGAACTTGGCTCAATGAATCCCATTTCAAGAAGTTCCTTGATTTGCTTGGCTACTTCCTCTTATTCACACTTTGATAATCTGTAAGGTGGCTTATTGATTGTCTTTGAGTTGGGCTCCAAATCAATGGGGTGATCCACTGCTCTCTTAGGAGGCAATAAAGTAGGTACTTCAAACAAATCTCTATACTCCTCAAGAAGAGCTGTCAAGGCTAGATGGTTTTCTGAATTATTGGGTTGATCCTCTGTTTCTTTATTCAAATGCAAAACAAATATTTGTGAGCGCTTCTTGTACTCTCTTTTGAGTTGTTGAACGGTGATAAGCTGAAAATCTAATCTACTAGGAATTCCATGTAAATGGATTGGCTGTCCATTGGAGATAAACTCCATATACAACTGTGAGAAATCCATAGTGATCCTGCCTAGTGTCATCAACCAATCACAACTGAGTACAATATCTTTAGGCCCCATTTCCAGAGTGATCAGGTTTACTTTGGCTTCAAAATTTTCAACCAACTGTAAAGAAACCTGTGGGCATATCTGTGTACTTATTTCCTCTTCACCATTAGCCACTTGAACTCTAATGGGCTGCTGTAAATATGTGGGAACACAATTTAGCTTGTTCGTGATGGACTTATTCACAAAACTATGAGTACTGCCACTGTCTATCAGGATGAACACTGGCTTTCCACATATGCTTCCCTTCATACAGAGTGTATTAGGGCCCTTAGATCCTGTCCAAGCATCCATAGAGATAAAACAATTAGTGGCAGCGTGACTCACCACAAGTTCCACCTGGGTCAAAACGGAACACTTCCACCTAGATAAAAAATAAAAGAGTCGGCTGCATCATAAAAATACTCCTGCCAACTTCCTCCTTAAGATCTTCATTTTCAACATTAAGTACCATTGCATTAGCTTCATCTATGTCATCTTCAAAATCCTCAAAAACCAACATACTCTAAAGCTTGGGTTTGACATTTTTTTATACACACTTTGAAGCATGATCAGGTGTATACTTTTCTCCACACTTGAAACATAAGCCTTTGTTATTCCTTTCTTTATAAAGATCCATAGGAATAGATTTAGGATTTGTATTGGCTGAGATGGACTTAGGCTTGCTATCCCCCTGTTTGAAATCAACTCTTGGACTGTTTGTTGTCCTGAAATTACTTTGAGACATAGAAGCGTTGTATGGAGGATAAGTTGGTACCCATAAGCTTCCATTTGGCATATGATTACTGCCATAAGTATTACCAACTTGCCCCTGCTTTAAAACAGTCCTTGGCTGTCCAAAACCAGGCTGAAATGAAGATTCTTTTCTATACTTTCTTCCATAGCACTCCGCAAGCTCAATAGCCTTAAAGAGTGAAGTAGGATTTTGTGCCATAACATCAGTTGATAAAGATGGCTCCAAGCCATACATAAACTTGTGAAGCTTGGTCTCATCACTGATGCTTTCCACATACATGGTCAGGTTGAGGAATTGGTTAGTGTACCCTCTTAAACTTAGGCCCCTTTGTTCCAAACCATACCATCTCCGTGCTAATTTCTCTTTCTCAAGAGGAGAAATAAAAACTTCAGCTACCATAAGTGCCTTGAAAGCTTCTCAATTCTCTACAAGTATGTTTTCTTTCTTAATATACCTCCACCAAGTATGGGCAAATCCCTCCGAATGCAAGGAAGCAAAGTGAAACTTCATGTCATCAGTTTTAGGGAATATGTCAAAGTAGGACTCCATCTTAGAGGTCCATTCCTCTAAATCAGATGGTGAAGATGACTGACCATTACATTTGGCTAAAACAATTTTGTCCTTAAACTCCCTTTCATGAAAGGGTTGCTGTCCCAAAATTGGCTGATCAGGATTACCAAGTACGGAACCTCCACATTGAGATGGAAATCTTCAAACAGGTGGTTGAGAATTACTATGCAATCTTCCTGTTGGTAGAGCACCCCTAGAGTTTTGAGTATGCAGTCCAAAAGCTTGAGTATTGGCTCCATTCAAACTACCCAAATAGTCATCATGCCTTTGTGAAGCCTCTCCTACTTCATACTGACTATTTGGAATGTCTCTTCTTCCAATAATCCCATATCCATGACCATTTTGGTTAGATGGTTGAAATGGGATTGAATGGCTACTATTTGAACAAGCCTTCTCATTAGCTTCTCTTGATTCCATTTGCAACTGCATGAATTGAGAAATTTGTGCCATAAGTTGTTCATTAGATTCCACCAACTTATCAATAGAAGCCTTGGTTTAAGTAGTTGAATCCACCAACTTATCAATGGAAGACTTCGTTTAGTAGATAGAATCATCTGCTCCATTCTTGACAAAATGGCCTCATGTCGTTTCCTACGTCTTTGTTCATGGGCACACAAAGTATTATTGAGTATACTGACTTCTCCTTGTTGTTGAAGCTCTTCAGGGCTCTCTTAAAGTGTATTATCCAGCATGGAATCCCTGATGTGCTGAGCATAATCTTCATGGACTTATTTTTGCCTTTATGTCCTGCCATAATAGTGCAGTCCTGCAGTATCCCCTGTCAGAAAAACGGCTATAACTTTTGCTAGGGAACTCTGATTTCAGGACTTTTAAGTTTAAATTGAAGCTAAGAATGCCCTCTTCGAGATGAGCTATAGCACGCTATAACAGATTTAGGACAGAAAATTCTGTACCTGGATTTCTGAGTCTGAACTGTCTAGTCCTACATCCTGTCTAGACCTGTAAGTGCCATGTTTTGACCCTTTAGTGCAAGATAGTGACCCCAAATGGTTACCAAACCCTGTAAAAGGGTGTATTGGACCTGTGTGTACCTTGTAATACATGTACCTGTACTTCAGTAATGAAAGGTGTACGTGTAACCACCTGTAAGTACCCTGTAAGTGCCTTGTAAATTCCCTGTTTTACCCTGTTTTGAACTTGTAGGTACTTGAGCCTTTGGAAAGTCTTCAATCTTCAATTCTCCACTCGTTGTACCTTTGTGAGGGATAAAATGGCATGACAGGCTCCCTACACGGGCTCTGAATCACTGGGAGGTGGGCAAAGTTCCCCCCGCGTCTGTTGGTTGCACCCCTTCGGGATCTTTGATAGTGAGGGAGAGGGAGGTTCACCTCTCTTTTGTCCCACTATCTCCCCCGACATCCACCTTTTTCCTCGGTGGGAATATCAATATGGCAGAGGCTAGTATTCTAATCAATCAGTATGAGATGCATTTCTGAAATATTCATTCAGCCTTTCATGAAATGCAATTGAATGAAAATTTGAAAGTTTGGATAGGAGAAGGGTCTTACCAATGCAATTAAGTGACTCACTGATTGCTAGTACTTACCCTTTTACAATATTTGAGCTTGAGTAAAAGAAATTCAGCTAATCAATTGGATTAGAGTAAAAAAGTTCATCAATCAATAGATTCAATCAATGGGATTCAATTGCTATGCTGAAATTTCAGATTGAAGCCTCTAATTCACTGATTAGAACTAGTATGCATAAAGCAAGCATTGCATTTATGAATGGATTGATTCAAGAAAAGGTTGGCTGAAAATTTGATGCACATTATTCAATTCTTTAATCTCTCAATCAAATGGATTAAGCTCAGCAATTGGATTAATGAGAGAGATTAAGAATTGAAAGAGAGTACCTTTGACATGGCTGATGATGACTTGATCAATCTTTATATGCTTGATAGAGCCTCCGGTTGTCCAATGTTGGTAAAACAATCCCCAATGCTTGTTTATTTAGTACTTAGGAATAATCTTGAAGCTTCAAATGCTTGAAATTGAAGCATTAGACCCGTTTCCCCCAAATTTCTGCTCCATAGAAGCTCTTTAGCTTCAATCTTTAACCATTCTGTGCTTACTCCTTGCAATTTGTTAAAGAATCCTTGCTGAGATGATCCCACGGGCTAAAAGGATGAAGAATCTCCAAGAAATTATTGAAAATTGGAAGGTCAGGCTGAAGCTTTCATGGTTGCTATGGACTGTTCACCTAGGGTTTAGGAAGAAGCTGAAGAACCTTGAATAGGGCTGAGAATCTCCATCTTGCTGAAGTTTAATGCTTGCAAAAGACCAGGAAGAGTGCCAGGGCTAAAGGGAAGAGCAGGCTGGAATCAGCCCGAAAATTGCGCCGCTATTTTGGGGGCAGCTCCTGGCTACCTGGCTGAGCCAAGGTTGAGCAACCTTGTGCTCATTCTGAAGCTTATTACACAATATTAGTGAGTTTGGGAATCTCCGAATTTCCATTTTTTGAATACTAAAAGGGTGGCACCCAGATAACATGCCCATAAGTTTCTCAAAACCATATGATGTGACCTATCATTGAAAAGCGCTTGAAAAATGGAATCTATTGAGCTATAGAGCTCTTGATTTGTAATTATAGTGTTCAAGTTATGACAAATCCAAAAATTTGGCCACGTGTCCCAAACTTATGGGAAATTCCCATATTCCCCAATATGGTGTTTTATGATAAGGGGAAGCTACTCCAGGTGATTCTTGGCCAAGAAGATCACGGGTTTGAGAGGAATGAACTGATATTGGTGCTGAACTTCCATGAAACCTGCAGGAAACTCCAGGAAAGGGGAAAGAGAACTCCCTCTTTTCAAAGTAACCACAGTTTGTTCCAAAACTAAGCTCGGTTAACCATCATTTACCCTAATTACCTCCAATTTTGCATAAAATCTGATGACATCCTGTCATTTAAGCCATTCTCCGCCATATCTGACCTTCGATATCTCCAGATGTAGTCTCTTACTAACTGTAGATGATCTGCAGCACTCCACTAGTCACTGTCTTGTACCATTTTTGTCAGAAATTGATTTTGATAGAGGAAAATAGGACTGAAAATAGAAGAAAAGAATGGATCAAAGACCAATGCTCTGATACCACTTTTCAGAGAGAGAACTAGGGAGAGAGAAAGAGGAGAGAGAAGACTGCAGAAGAGAGAGAAAGACTACAGGAAGAGAGAGAAGGAGAGTGACGAGGAGAGAGAAAGACTGGATTTAGAGAGAGAAAGACATGAAAGAAGGGGAAGCCATAGAAGCTATGAGAAAGATGGGAGAGAAAGACTAAAATTGTATTAATGTGTCAAAAAGATGTGAAAAATTATATCTCCTCTCCTTTTCTACCAATGTCAGTGTGACATGGCATAATATCAATGTTATTTACACTAATTTGTTATTCCCGGCTTCTTACATCATGGGCCAAGGAAATCGTATCCTCGAGAGTTGTTGGCTTGAACATGTTCACTTCCGCATAGAAGTGACCAAGCAAACCAAACATAAACTTGCACTTATGGGTTACCTCAGGTACATCTTCGAGCATTTGAAGTTGCAATAAAGCATTCGAAAAACACTCGGTATATTGTGAAATATACTCGCGATCTCTTTGTTTGCAGAAGATCCCACTGTTTGATTGCTTTTTCATGGAATTGGGGTGGAATAAAATTGTTTAATATTTTCTTTTGTAAGGTCTCCCAAGTAGTAGAACAATCAATGCTTTTGTGGACAATAGTCCACCATAGGGATGCTCTGTCCACTAAATGATTAGTGACACACTTAATTTTGTCTTTTTTGGCATACTATTCTTCATGGAAATAATCATCAAACTCACTGATAAAAGCAAGTACAATTTTTCCATTGCATGACCCATTGAAAGTACGAAATTTAAAATTTCTTTTACTTATCTTGGTTTCTTTCCGAATAGATTGTGCTTCAAGTGTTGTATCGATCGTTCGTCATATAATATCTTCAGATTGCGGTTCATCTTGATCGGCAATAGATCGTTGAAGACTGGCGAATTGAGCTTGCAAAGTTTGACGTGCTCTTCGTTCCTCTTGAAGCTGCATCATAATTAGGTCCAATTTTTGTTCCATCGTTCATTCTGATAGACCACCTTCGGCCATAAAATCTTCCATATTTTGATCGGTCATCCTGTAAAATTTCAAACAACCTTACACACTCGAAATCCTTTTAGGGAGATGAGCGTAGCTCAAGGTCGAGTTTATAGGGCTTGCTTTTTTTTTAGTGCATTTTTAGCAATATTTCTTCTTCACGGTTATGAAAGTTGATGTCAGCCTTCTTCCAAGCGGATACATCTTCCGTATAATCTGTGTGTGATTCTCTGCTTGCTGAAATTTGTCTTTGTCACATCGCAGGTGTGAACATGGACTTGCAGGGAGGTTGAAAACCAGTTCGGGATAAGACGAGTTCGGGATAAGACGAGTGTGAATGCCCACTATGGAAGAGATTGAAGCTTTGTAATTTTAAACCTTCGTATGCTTTAAAAAAACTTAAGCTTAATAAAAGCTGAGTAGCTTTTTTGTTTTTTAAATCTAGGACATCGAGAGCTATTTGAGGCCATTGTCAGACTGTAGTATGTCCTTCTGCCACGCTATTGTCAATTTTCAAAGCTTAAGTAAAGCTTAAGCTCTTATAAGCTCTTAAGGTTATCCTTAATGAGATTGAAACTTTCTAATCTCTGAGATAAAAAATAACTTTCAAAGAGACTTTTCCGGCAGTCCTTCACTTCTTGAGAGTGGTCCCTCGTGATCCTAGTGTGTAGTAGGGGGTTCTTCACCACCAAGAACGCGCTGGTATTGACAAATTGTCGCGAGACTGACTGTAGAGCTCGTTCGTTCCACGAGCTTTGCCTTTACACAAGATGGTAAGTGATTAGAAGCCCTCGATCTCAGCTTTGCTCTGATATGACTAATGCGCAAATCAAATGGCGTATGCGTACGTAGCAAGCGCCAAATGGTTCCCAAGAACAAAGAACTCTACTTTTGCTCAAAATCCAAGAGAATAGACTTACAGGACATGAAGCAAGAAGAGTAATTGGGTACAGTCTCTTCCCATGCCTTATGTGAGCACTCCACAAAGCATATATTTAATATATTATTCATCTCCAAGCTCAAAAATAGCCCAAATTTACAATTAGCATGCTTAAGATTTTGTGTTTGCTTTTGTCCAAATCAAGAATAAAGCGGTTGGGTGTCCCAAGAGTTGGGATGTGCCCAAATATACTACAAGATATAGGTCTTATACCGACGTTAAAAGTGATAAAAATGTAAATAACACAATTTACCCCCGTCGTCCCAAAAAGCATCATTATTGGCGACATCATAGAACAGCCGGTATTAGTATCGTTATCAGCGTCACTATTTGCATCGGTATTAGCAACGCTGATACCGATACAAAAAAGATGCTGATAACAACGCTCTACAATGCTAATAACGACGCAAATAATGATGCATGCAGGTAAATTTGCGACATTAATAGCGACGATAACAAGGAAAAAACATTTTTGTGGTAGAACAGCTATAGCATTGTGTGCTTTACTTGGGCCATGGAAAATAGTTTCTGCACTATGTACAATGCTCGTATAAACAAAAACAAAGTGCACTTAAATCATATCACTGATACGTACAGAAATAAATACATGATTGCATAATAAAAGCGACTCGTACAATCATGACAAGATATCACTACTACATAGAAAATGTCTACACAGATCAAGCGACAAAAAAAAAGGGTGCATGAGCTCCAGGGATCCAAGGGCGAGCTACATATCCTCGCCATCCAAAAGCTCGTCCCACCGCAAAAAGGAGCATCGAACGGACTTTGTAAAAAAAGAAACAACTACACATCAGTCCACCATAAAATAATGCATTCTAATTAAACATAGTAACTATGGACAAGAAAGATGAGTGACTTACAAGGCCGCCGCGTCTATACAATCGATCGATCAATGCAGTGAGACCGTGTCTCTCTGCATATCGAGTCTCAAGGCCGGTCGGATCGCGATTTGTAATGGAGTACTACAAAGAAAACAAAATACTAACTGTTAGAAACATGATTGTCAGTACAAAGGATATTGCAAAAACAAAAGCAAGAAAAACAAAAGAAAAAATTACAAAGTCCTCCAGATATGTTCTATGGCCGCCACTCCCAAGATGATGGACCACTCCGGCCTCTAGTTGTGCCCTCGCCGCCTCGCGTTGCTGACTCCAACATCTTGGAGAATCTGTAGCCTCCTCCCTCAGTCGACACTAGTTGTCCGCGTCTAGCCACTCGGGCTTTGCACCCCCACTCTTGAGTGCCTTGCGTGCGTCCCATCATCTGTGCGACATATATGCATGCATGCAGTTCATCATCCAGCCCGTAGAAAATCTTTTTGCTGTGGCTGGAATTGGAAACTCCTCATGCAAGGATGCTACTATATAATCCTTGCTCCCCTCCGATATGTTTTTCCAATGATCTAAGATGTTATGCCGAAAAACTTGTTGGCACAACTCTCTCATGTGAGCCATCACCCTCCTCCCCTCATCATTCATGATGATGGCTCCTGACCTATCATCGACAAGATAGGCATATCCCTCTGGGGTATGCCTAAGATGGATCCTCTCCCACCTGCGTCCACGCTCCTGGGCATATCCAGGAGACCCTTGTACATCTAGTGTACCGACCGCGGTAGTATTTATCGGTGAAGCACCCATAAGGGTGCCATCTACAGACGGCTTAGCAAAAGTCGGAGTAACTGGAGTAGATGTTCCCACAAGTGTAATAAATCTTAGAGGTGACACAACTCCAGCAGAACAAAGAGATGGAGACACCGCATCCATGCCTCCACAGCAACCACCTAAGCTACGCTCCCTGGAACCGCCACGAGAGCGAGGAGTTACACCTGTATCCCGTGCCAACCGCGGACTCACTGCCTCCGTATCTCTACAGCATCCCCCTGACCTTGAAGCACTACCTCCCTCTGTCCTAAGTCTAGAGCGTTGACCTCCTCTGCTCGAAGCTGAAGCATTTGATCACGCGAAAGTAGATCTAATAGAGTAGCCTGACGATGTCCGAGAGAGCTCCTGGTCCACCATGTGTCTGAATCTCGCCATCTGATCTGGAGACATGCATGTGAAGATATCTTGCAACTCGTCATCACTCATTTCTGGACTCATCCTAAAAAGGTCACCTGTACAGAAAAAAAATGATGTTAGCATAATCAATTTAAATCATACAAAGCATGGTAATATAAATCCTAAAAAAATGATCTCACTTAAAATGCATATCTTATGTACCCTTATAAGCAATTAGTCAACGAATTGAGTAAGTGGATGCTCCAAGTATGAAGTATCTTATGGTCCCATGTCAATCTCCTGACACAACTCCACATACACTGGAAGGTCGATAGATATGTCACCACAAAAGGATGAGTCCACCTCGTTCTCAAAGAATTCTTGTACTCATGTATTTCCATCATTGTGAGCCGATGCTGGCTCCTCTACATGCTCCAAGCTTTCGGTGGCCTCCACCCCTTGCAATATCGACCCCTCTATTTGCATATTGTCCTTATCTATGCTCAGAACATCGCTTTCATCATATACTCTCGCACTTCAGGGAGCTGAAGGTATAACATACCACCATCCAGGTTGTCAGGGGTTTGGATAGAAGATTACCTGTTCACAAACATGTACATCAAGAGAGATTAAACTATTATGACATGTACCATGTCGTAATACAATTAACAAACAAATGAGTTCATGCACATATTCACAATGGGCCGGCAACACAAAGGTGTCACTCAAATCCGTCCATTTTTTTTCGGAATCTATTTCGAGAAATCTAGATGGACCTCATCGAACTGTTGCTCCAGCTCCTTCAAGTACCACTTTGAACCACTACACATGGAATAGTATCATGGCGAAGCTACGGTAATCCACCGTAACAATACTTTGCAAGTTTCCAAAATACTCCATCTCATCTATAACCGTGTTTGGATCCATTTCTCGTCGTCCGATCTCCTACTCGAATCTTGCCATGATACCACAGTCCATTGTGGAGCGCATTTTGTCAATACGCTCCACGTGAAAATGCCATTTGCACAACCGCGCTGCACTAGAAATTTTGTAATGTACATTGAAACACTCAAATTAGTTTTCGCATATAAAATATAGATATGACAAATCCTAAACACATCATCATCTTTGGAATACATCCCCTCGAGAATTTCCACTCCTAAATTCAGACCTTCGCCCCTTCGCGAGACGTTGCGATCAAAGCTCCATGCAACCATCGCGCTGACATCAACCGCGACATCTCCTCCATGCCCTCGGGATATCGAATTGGTCGATGGTGTGTACTACACCAAAATTCAGATCGCGCTTCCTCTCGATCTTGCCTAGCGATCTCGTACTTGGCGAGCCACGTCTCCATAGAGGCATGGTGCAACATACAAAAGCGATTCACCTTCTCCTTCATTGCAGCATCTATTCTTTTTTCTACCCCATTTCCAACCACCATATTTTCGGTCAGTCTATCATTGTCCTTCAGCGACCATAGCATTTTGTTATCTGGATCCACCGTTGGTAGCCATTGTGAAATATGCACTAGCGCCTCGGACACCAACCAACCTTCAGCCATGCTACCTTTTGGCCAAGCTCGTTGTCACACAAAGCCTTTTAGGGTTTTCATGAAGCGCTCCAAGAAGAACATCCATCGCGTATGGACAGGTCCAGCAATCTCCACTTCATCTACAAGATGCACAAGAAGGTGGATTTGTATCGTGAGCATGCTGGTAGGCAGGTATTTCTCAAAAAGACACACCGTCTCCATTGCTCCACACCTTGGAGATTCAATAGAGGACGTCTTAATCTCCTTCTGTGAGATCCATTGCACCAAAGTCGACAACCTGTAAATGGCCCCGCGTATTTCTAGAGTAAGGCATCTTGCGATTGTGATCGGTAGTACAAACTGCCACAAATGAGAAAGCATTATGAACAATGGCTACACTCCAAATAGCAAAATATGCACGCCAATTACAATCCATTCGTAGTATAAACTTGACATATCTTATGCCAGTCATGGGATTTTAGCCCTGATAATTAGTCGTCTTTAGAAAATGCAGACCTGAGAGAATGCATCATACCCGTCGGAGTGCAGATAGACTTGACTATTTGCTTCACAATGCGCTCTTCTTTAGTGGACAAAACCCAAGGAGTGCGAGGTAGTTACATGCGATCATCAGCACTCGACTGCAGCCAAAGCACCTCCATCTTGCCTACCTCCTTCAAATCCATTCGTGCTCCTATAGTGTCTCTCTTTCCTGTGATGTGGTCCCATAGCAAGCTGCCCATATTCTTAAAAATATGCATGGGATCCAACAAGTGGTTGATCTGTAAGTGGGTCCAATATGGTAACTCGTAGAAAACTGAGAACCGTCGCATTCCGTTTGGATGTGACTCCATGTGGATCATTTTCAGCTCGTACTAGCTTGCGACATTCATAGGTATTGGAGGTCGTCTAAGAAAACCTTCCCTGAGTTCATGACCCTCTGGCAAGAAAGCGGTGTGTCCTTGATATACCATCTTCTTCATGGTTCATGACCTTCGGGAGTCTAACTGTGGCCCGCACAATGGACATGCATGATAACCTAAGGTAACCAGACCTGTTCCAACACCTCTATCCAGTGAATACAAACTTGAACGAGATAAAATATAGATATTACCAATGAGAATGGAAGCCTATTTACCTGAGTACTCTGTGAATCCCGGAAAGTCATGCATTGTCTACATGAGAATGGCTCAAATATTGGCGGACCGTTGACCATCGTACTTGCTTATATCTTGCACGGTGACCCCCTTCTCGCACAAAATCTTAAGCTTATCGACTAATGGACAAAGATACATGTCCATATTTTTTACTTTGTAGCGTCCGAGGATGAGTAAGCTAAGGATGAGATGTCCTTTCTTTGTAGAAAGCCATGGAGGGATATTGTAGTTGACAAGGACTATAGGCCACACACTGTAACAGTTGAGTGCAGACCGAATGGGTTCACGCCATCCATTGCAAGACCGAGCCGAAGATTCCTTGGCTGTCGGGCAAAGATTGGGAATGTAGAGTCAATATGGCTCCATGCGTGTGAGTCCGCTAATATTCGTTGAACTCCATCTGTGGACCTGTTCTGCGCATGCCACATTATCAAGCTTGCCATGTCGGACGTAGAAACATGTGGTTGATGCGGGTGATAAGCGAAAAGTGTCTAAGAACGTTTTGAGGGATGGTTTGCCCTTGCAAGTCCCATCGATACCTATGAGCACCACACTTTGGACATGTCTCCATAGTCTCGTATTCTCCTCGAAACAATATGCAATCGTTGATACATACATGGATGCTGTTGTAGTTCATTCCAAGCTTTCGTAAAACATGTAGTGCATCATCATGAGACTCAGGCATGGTATTTGCATGTGGTAATATATGATATTCCAATAACTTGAAACAAATCATAAAATACCTTGAAAAATCACAAATATTTTCAATGATAGTGTCGAAAAAAAATCAATGAAGCGTACGTACAAGGTATCTGAACAACTCGGTCACACTCGCATCACTCCACCCGTATTTTGCTTGCACACTTAGAAGTGCAAGCACTGTCTTCAAGCAAGATACTCGGTACCCATCATATAATGGTATGGATGCTTTCATTCTGAACGGATGAGAAGTCTCGACATCCATGGGAATCAATGCATCGATCATTGCCTCCATATCAGGCTCCAAGATTGTAGGTAGGTCTGGAAGGCTGCCTGTCTCCTCTGGTATTGATAGTATAGATTGGGTAGTACCTTCCAAGTGGTGGATTGGCTCACGCACTCCATCCATCACACGCCCACAAACTCTTTTAATTGGCCGCAAAGGCTGCACTCTTTCTTGGAACGAGACGTCACCTCCCTGGATATAAAATTTTACAGCCACACCCAATCTTCTTGTATATGGTATTCAATTAGCTTGGGAGTACAATGCATGATTGATATTAACTTTTCTTACTATTTACTAAAAATCCAAGATCGCTTGATCAATGATCTCTGATTGAAACTTGCCGAAGCGTCGTACGTATTCTATAGACAATCGACGTTTTCGTCTAATTGCCAGCTTGTATTGAGAGCAAGGACATGGGACACGCTGATTAAGATATGTCTCGCAATCTTGAACAAGACCTGCATCATTTTTCATTTTATCTATGTTACGACAAACAATTTGTTTTTGTTATCATTCTTTTTTTCTTTCTTAAATTGTTTGAGAAGGGATTTCTTCTCTTGTACTCGTGGTGTTGCACCAGACCTCGCCACCACTCTCTCTTTGTTTTTTATCCATTCATCATCTCCTCTCCTTCCATCTCTCTCTCTAGTTCTCTTTCTTTATTATGTTTTATGTTTGTTCCCTCTCTCTCGTTCCTTTTTCTTTTTTCTTTCCTCCCCCTCTCTCATTTTCTTTAACAATCATAGCTACAACTACGATGAAGTCCACGACCACGAATACGACGACTACGACCATGACCACGACGACTATGACCACGACTATGACTATGACTACGACTACAACTACGACCACGACTATAACTACGACTATGACCACGACCACGACCATGACCATGACCACGACTAGGACTAGGACTATGACGAGCTTGACCACGACTACGACCATGACCATGATCACGACCACGACCACGACCATAGCTACAACTATGATGAAGACCACGACCACGAATACAACTACGACTACGACCACAACCACGACCACGATCACGACCACGACCACGACGACCATGACCACGACTATGACTACGACTACAACCATGACTATGACTACGACTATGACCATGACCATGACCAGGACCACGACCATGACCACGACCACGACCACGACTATGAATATGACCAATACTACGACCACCACATCTACCACTACCACTACCACTACCATGACTATGACCACTATAATAAACAAGAAAAGAAGAAGAAGAAGAAAAAAAAAACAACAACAACAACTACTACTACTACTATAACAATAAACAATAAAAGAAGAAAAAACTATTACTACTACAAAAAAAATAAAAAAAATAAACAACATTAAACAAGAAAAGAAAAAAAACTACTACTACAACTACTACAACAAACAACAGCAATTAATTTCCTTTTCTCTCTTCCTCTCCCTCTCTCATTTCCTCTCCCTCTCTCACCCTCACCCTCTATTTCTCTCTTTCCCTATTAGGTTTAATGTTTTTTCTCTATTTTTCTCTCTCCTCTCCCTCTCTTCTTTTTTGTCTCTCTTCTCCCTCTCTCATTTCCTCTCCCTCTCTTTCTCTCTTTCCCTATTATGTTTAGTGTTTTTTCTCTCTCCTCTCCCTCTCTCATTTCATTTTCTCTCTTCCTCTTCCTCTCTCATTTCGTCTCCCTGCCTCACCCGCTCCCTCTCTTTCTCTCTTTCCGTATTATGTTTAACATCTTTTCTCTCTTTTTCTCTCTCCTCTCCTTCTCTCCCTCTCTCATTTCCTTTTGCTCTCTTACTCTCCCTCTCTCATTTCTTCTCCCTCCCTCACCCTCTCCCTCTCTTTCTCTCTTCCCCTATTATGTTTAATGTTTTTTCTCTCTTTTTCTCTCTCCTCTCCCTCTCTCATTTCTTTTTCTCTCTTCCTCTCCCTCTCTCATTTCCTCTCCCTCCCTCACCCTCACCCTCTCTTTCTCTGTTTCCTTATTATGTTTAACATATTTTCTCTCTTTTTCTCTCTCCTCTCCTTCTCTCATTTTCTTTTGCTATTTTCCTCTCCCTCTCTTATTTCTTCTCCCTCCCTCACTATCTCCCTCTCTTTCTCTCTTTCCCTGTTATGTTTAATGTTTTTTCTCTCTTTTCCTCTCCCTCCCCCTCTCTTTCTCTCTCCCTCCCTCTCCCTCTCCCTCTCTTTCTCTCTTTCAATGTTTCCCTCTCCCTCTCCCTCTCCCTATCTCATTTTCCTATTATGTTTAATGTCCCTCTTCCTCTCCCTCTCCCTCTCTCATTTTCCTATTATGTTTAATGTCTCCCTCTCCCTCTCCCTCTCTCATTTCCTCTCCCTCCCTCCCTCCCCCTCTCTTTCTCTCTCCCTCCCTCTCCCTCCCCCTTCCTTTCAATCTCCTTCCATCTTCCTCTCCCTCTTCCTCTCTCATTTCCTCTCTCTCCCTCTCCCATTTTCTCCCTCTCTCATTTCCTCTCCCTCCCTTTCCCTCTCCCTCTCTTTCTCTCTCATTTCCTCTCTCTCTCAATACACATGAATTATACCAAAAACAAGTAATAGAGAGAGAGAAAACTCCCTCTCCCTCTCTTTCTCTCTCATTTCCTCCCCCTCTCTCAATACACAGGAATTATACCTCATTTCCTCTCCCTCTCTCAATACACATGAATTATACCAAAAACAAATAAAAGAGAGAGAGAAAACTCCCTCTCTGTCTCTCATTTTCTCTCCCTCCCCCTCCCCCTCTCCCTCTCTTTCTCTCTCCCTCCCTCTCCTTCTCCCTTCCTCTCCCATTTCCTCCATCTCCCTCTCCCTCTCTCATTTCCTCTCCTTCCCTCTCCCTCTCCCTCTCTTTCTCTCTCATTTTGTCTCCCTCACTCAATACATACGAATTATACCAAAAACAAGTAAAAGAGAGAGAGAAAACACAAAAGCAAAGCAAGAATGGACAATGCACTCACCGTAAAGGCTCGAAGAAGGGTTTGGCGGCTTCTCTTCAAGAAGGCAACTCCTCTTTGCCCTTTGTACACCTTCTCCTCTTCTTCGCGAATGGCGGCAGCAACAGCGGTGACAGTGAGAAGCCTTCTTTCTCTTTCTTTCTATTTTTCTCTCCCTCTCAGCAAGATGCTCGCTCTCCCTATTGCTCTCCCTTTCACTCTCTCTTTTGTGAATGTGCGAAAAATGAGGCGCTCGGATTTCGGCGCGTGTTTTTTTCCTCTAGGTACCATCGCTATTTGCATCGCTAATAGCGACACCGCTATTTCTCGTCGCTAATGGGCATCGCTATACTCTCATATCCTTGTAGTGATACAATGACCAATAATGAATATTTAAATTGTGCACCTATACGCATACAAAATAATAAATATATATCAAACACTTTAATAAATAAGCACGCCAAAATAAATATTGATGCCACGCCCATAAAAAATGATATTTTTTCTAAATAACTTGAATACACGCTATCGCCCCTTGGTTCCCAGTGCCACCGCTGCTTGCTTTATACATCAACTGAAGCATTCACAATTGTTAGAAAATAATAAAATTAAACCGACAAAAGTGAACACCTAGCAGTCTTCTGCTACAAAATAAATAAATAGGTTGGAATTCTGTCCTAACCTTAATTTAATATGAGTGTGCACTCTAAACTCATAAACTTCCATTAATTTAAATATGTATTTTGCAGAATCACCCGCAATGGAATCACCCACTTGCACATTAAATTAACATGACGCTCGAAAAGGATAGGCATCCCCATTGAATATTCGCACAATGAATCCACCTTGTGTACAAGCCCTGGCAAATAAATATAATTTTACAAAATCCACCGCAAAACCTCACCAAATCCACTGTGGAATATGTCTCCTAGCATCAACATCTCAACATGATGACTCTCAACATCACTCAATACTTTACCAAATCCCAAAGAAACACCATGATCCTCCTTGCAAACCAAAGAGTCTTGCTCACATCCCTAAAGTTTTGAATACAATATGTGCAAGGCAATAAAATCACACATAAAAAAGGGTCCAAGAATATAAGACTTGATAATAAGCACCTCATGGAGTCCCTCATCAAGTAACTCCTAGCATGCCCTCAAGTGTTTGAAGAGGCCCACCATCACAATCCACTTCGACAAACATAAATTGTTGCCCACATTCATCCATAGCTGTAGTCTTCAACATAGTAGCAATTCCAATGATGTTGACTTATACTCAAATGATATTCTATTATCACACATCAGTTTCATTTGTTTTCAAATGCTCAAATGCTTGAAACATGCAAATTTTAGCGGATGAAACTTCTTCAAGGATGATGTGATCAATCGGCTCTATCGATTTGCACCTTATTCAAGCCTTACATCCAATGTAGTCTTCTCGAAAACGTAGCTACACTGAACACTTTGAAAATCTACTCCACGATCAGATTGTATTTTTAAGATTTATCCAATTCGCCCTCAAATCAGAGCTCAGCCTCATACTTACTCCTCAAGCTTTATTTTTTTCATTCAGTATATCTTATCAACCCCAACTTTCTATTGACCTCAATGAGTTTCTCTTAAAAACCTTAAAAGCTTAAAAACCTCAATGAGTTTCTCTTATTATTTTTCAGCTTTTTCTATATATTGCTTTCTATAGTTCTTAAGGTTTGAGTATACATCCATCTTCGTCACCTTCAACATATCCAAGTATGTCCTTATCTTGAAAATAATAAGGACCAAGTAATACCACCAAATTATAGAATCAATGTCAAAAGTGCTAAAATTCTTCAATCAAGCTGAAAAAATCCTTCACCTCCAAAAAGTTGAAAAAAATGAGTTCCTTGTGTGTCTGACTTACAAGCTAAATGGTGCTTGCATCATCTCATTGAGATAACATTTCAAACTTGTTTGAGGTAGATCCAGTTTTCACAAAAATGCCCGAAAATGTACTTAAGACCTCTAAAATATAAACCGTAACTCTAATTATAAAGAAATTTATCAAAATATGAAATCTCAATCAATGCAAGGTAAAAAGAAAATAAAATTGACTTGTCATGTTTTCTATAGCAAACCAGTAATTATACTAAATAAAATTTTCTATAATTAACAATGTTAACTAGCATACTTGATGGATGCTCGATGGAGATATCGATGTTCAATGTTTTCTACTTTGGTTGCCACTACACATGAGAAGCTTACCTCTACTTGTATATGACTTACTAGATAATTTATATCTAGGTTTAAAAGACCCCTCACTTGTCTCTTTATTAATATTTTTCTATCTCCCTTGATTTCTTCTCTATTTAATCTTTTTTTGCCCTAATCTCCTTATCTCTCTCTCTTTCTCTTCTAAAGAAAAAAAATGAGCCAAGAAAGTGATCAAACTATAAGCTTTCATCTCTTTCTCTCTTTTTCTAAAGCAACCAAACCATAATATTATATGTCTTTCTCTTTCTATCTCTTGCTTACGTACAAATTTCATGATTAAGGAACTAAAATTGACAATAACAAAGTACATTGTTATTTTATTTATTTCTCTTGAGTTCACATACACATTTAAACTCTCTCACACTGCTAGTTCGTAAAGGTCTCAAATCTATCACAACAAAGCTTAAAATCTGGGTTTTTCATGTATATATATGCAAAAACAACAAACTTCATCTTGAATCTATGGCTTTTCTCAATGATATTGTGGAGAAGAGAAAGTGCTTAGAAATGAAGCAAATAAAGAAACCCAAAAATTGAGAATTATGGAGGGGATGAGCTCTTACCATTGTGTTTTTGGTCACCTTCGCTCTAGCTCGCTCTTGGTACATGTATCCTTGTAAATTATACAGAGATGGTATCCTCAATTGGAAAATGTGTCAGAATATTCAACCATGTATTATTGATGCATATACCGAGACAATTATTACAGTAATTTTAACATGGAAAATACTGACTATATCGAGTGTAGTCTTTTTTTTTTGCAATTTCGTCAGAAAGTCTTGTCGGTATACTTGCGATTTGATGTAGTCCAATAGTTTGCTAGAGTCTCCCAGTCCTCTTCTCAATGTTTGGAGAGTCGTGATGTGCTTGCATTTCATCAATTGTAGAGATAAAAGATGTTGTCATAACCCACTCCTCGATTTGTTGGATTCTTATTATTCTTAAGGTTGGATCTCATTAACTAGAGCCTTTTGAGGAGATTGTCATTGTGGTCCTTTAACTTAAGCTAGATGGATTTCCAATCTCCCTCCACTCTCTCTCTCTGTGACATATCGAACTTCCAACAGCGCGTGAACTCTCTTTATAGTCGTAAGGATAATTTCTTTATAAAGGCAATTTTTTCTAAATTATTCCCCTCTCCTCCAACTGACTGTCGAGCTGGAGGAAGAGGGGAATAACATGTGTAGGCAAGCTCCTTGCTGGAGCTTGCCTAGACTATGGATCATGCGCCTCGACGCGTGGGGGAGGGAGGATCTTATCCCCTCCCCTATTTAAACCAATGGGGTGCAAGCGGAAGGAGGAAGGGAGCGCTGCCGTGAATGCCTAAAGGGGAGGACGCCGTCAACTTTCAGAGAGGGAGAGAGTGAGGTCTCTATGAGGGAGAGGGAGATTGAAGACGCCCTCACACCGGTGGTGCCGAGAGCAACTACTCACGCCGCCCAGTCCCAGCAACTAGCGTTCCACCTGCCAGTCGTCACGTCGCCGCCGTCATCACATAGATAAGGCCCCCCCCACGTGATCTCTAGAAGCTTCTAAAGCTTCTAAGGGGGGGCCCTATAAGCCCCCTTTCCCCCCTTAAGAAAGCCTTACCTTAAAAGGGCCTTCACACGACCCTTAAGCCCTTCTCCCCCCCCCTCTTTATTAATTCTTTCTTAGTCCCTTGTTTATACCTTTGTTTTCCCCCACACAAAAAGAAAAAAAAGCCCTTTCATGTGGCTCGTAAGCTTTTTTTTCCCCATACAAAAAGTCATTTTTAAAGCCTTCATACCCTTTGTCCCCCACACGAAAATCCACTCTTAAGGATCTTCTACACCCATTTTCCCCCTTTCCAAGGTTCTTTTGGAAACCCTAGCCTACGAGGGTTGGTATTCCCTCCCCCCCCTCGGGATTGAAGAAAAAGTCTTCTTTCCGTGGCCTTAAAGAAGCCTTACCTTCTAAAGACCGTTTAAAACCATCCCGAAGTTTAAGCACCCCCTTTTTTTCCTGAAATCCCTACTTCAAGGAGGAAGCCTTCTAAAACTGCTTCCGACGGACGGTGCAAGTTATCACAAAGGAAGCTACGGTGGAATTTCAAAAAGGATTTGCAAAGCTGCATCCATGACGGAAAGGCTGCATTTGCAATGCCTCCTAAGAAAGCCCAAGGTGCAACTGCAGGAGAATCATCTCCTAGCATCCACGTGGATATCTCACCCCAAGTCCAGGTTTTTCTTCCTAATTTTTATTTTATGTCGTTATAATTCAATTGGGCGTAGATGATTTTTGGAAATAGGATGCATTTTTGTCTTAAACGCTTTAGAAAAAAATTAACTCATGACAGAGGAATTCAGTCATTAGTATTTCTAATAAAATGAACAAAATAAAGTGGGCAGAAAAGATTGATATGCATTTCTAGCAAGTAGTTTGATGCATTGCAATGAACTGAACTTAGATTAATGTCCACATTTACAAAACGGAATTAAGATAACACACTCCGTTTAGGCATGGAAATATAAATTGCATTTCTCATTATTAGGACATATCTTCTTCGCAATGAGTTATTAAGGAAAGTGCTAATAATCCATGTGGAAAAAGCAAGGTATAAAATGATTCCTAAGTTGCATAACTCCAGTCAATTATCATTTTTTTAAAACTCCATAATTATTAGTACAAGGTTGCTTGTTTAGCATGAGTCTTGTTCGCAAGTTATAGGATGATTCATTGGAATCAGGTTATAACCTAACCTATGCTTGATCTTAAATCGATAAGTTAGTATTGAAAATCAATTTACGGTAGACAACGAGTCATGTGTTTATGGAAATGATAATGTAATTATCTTCAAGAATTAAACAAATTGGCATAAACCTAAACACCAAAACCCGCGGAGTACTCGTTTTAGAAAGAGTTAATTCAATTCCAAAGAACTTACTAGGATTTAATACGTGACCTAGTCACACGTATTGCTAAAATCGAAACTCCTATACCCTAAATACTTGCCCACATTCACCGAATGTAGGGACAGTGGAACATACTTGAGAAGTGATTTAGGGTTGTCCCTAAGAATCTTACGCTAAAGAGATGGAACTTGGAACCCTAGGACTGACAACATCAGCCTAATGTAATCAGGAATAGATTGTTTCGTGACTCCATTTGATGAGTAGAATAGTCTCATAGTTCGATGCGACACTTGTGCAATAAGTGCGGAGTCGTATGATCTTGTGATTGGATCACAAGGGAATGGCCAATTCTCACAATGAGGTTGGCAGGTCCTTACACAAGTTATCTTGCAAGAGGATGAATAATCATCCTAATATAGTATCTTTCTTGAGTAAAGATAATTTCTTGGAAGCAAAAGACCAGCCGATAAATTGGAATAATCTATGAACTTAAGGTTTGACCAAGTCGGGTTAATAGGGTACGCCCTAACCCAGGATATAGGGGATATTGCCAAGTCGCAAGTCATCCCGGATCGAGTGCTGGACGCATTCGAAAGGAAGGATTCATTCCTTAGCAATTGGCCAACAATAAACGACCAATGGAAATGTTTGTGCTTGTTACAGATTTAAGAGCATTGTTTTGCTTTGTTTGACCAATGAATTAAAGTATAAATGGATATCTAATGCTTAAGGTTGAAATCTTGAAGGGAGAGGCAGCTTCAATTACCCCCGACTGCCTGCTTGACCCTAACCAAGGGGGTTGTTAACCGCGCCAGGAAGGTGGACCGAACCCACCGCGAGAGGTCTCTCTGTTGAGCGCTACTTGGAGCAGGAGGACGCTTGGGTGCCAAGGGGGATCTGGCCATAAATCCCTCGCCTTCCGGGCCCTGCACAAGAGGCTAACGTGACTTGGGATTGGATCTCAAGGCCCGCATACTAGTCTACGGGCGAAAACTTGGATTGGTAATCCCTGTGGATTGCTGGATAGCCTTCGGGCAGATTGTGGATAAGCTTACGGGCTGGACTTTATGTATTTCCAAGATAAATATGATAACTTGTTAACAAGGAACTTGTTTGACATTGCTTTTCTATGTCAAGTGATATGATTACGTGAAGGAACCAGTGCCTAATGGGCTAATCAAGGAAGCTGATTGATACATGTCCAACTAAATGTGTTAGGTAATTAAATAAACTAAAACAACCCGAGGAAAGTACGGTGGATGCGGCCATAGGTCCGTCCTATGGATGGGTGGTCCCGGTTGGCCGGGAACATTTCTCAAATCACGATGGACAGCAGGAAGATCGTCAAAGAACACGAACAACAAAAGTGTTGACCTAGAGTTATGATTGATCCCAATTTACGCTGTTTTAGGGAAATGGAATGGGACTATGCTTTATGGGAGAGAGGTTGAGCTTCACATCCCTCTCATTTCCCATTATCCTTGAACCAAGTGCAGCGTGAATCCACTTCGGACTTGGTGTTTCTGTGTAAAGTAGTTTGCTTGGATTCAACGTTAGTTGCCGTTAGGAAATGATCAATAGGAAAATCCTAATTCAGGTCAGTCCTAAGTGGGAACGGTCGGAATACTTCCGCTACGTTGCAGACGCGGAGAGTCCGAGATTGCAAACACCGTAACATTCCATGGGAGTGCGGGCCAGAGCCTTCTAGATATACTTTTCGATGGACTGCTAAGACGTGTCCTGAAGATAACAGATGGACACGTTACAGTTGGTATCAGAGCGAACCAACAATGGAATTGTTTTTATGAAATATTAATAAGATAAAGTAAAGAAAATGTTGCTTTCCAAACATTTCCTTACTTTCAATGCTGTCTTGCAGAAGCGTGGAAGAAGTTCTTAGTGTTCCGAGTCATGTTTATGGTTGTGTTGCATTCCCCTACCTATCGACAAAGGGTTGAGATGATGAACATCCTAGAGCGAATATATAATCCATCGCCTTTGTACATGGAATAAAAATGGACGGGTGCCTTAGGAATCTACTATATAGCCACCCACCGGTTTGCTTACCTACAAACCAACCTAAAGAGGATCAAGTGGTTGGAAGACCTAAAAGTCATGAAGTTGTTCATTTTTGTGAAAGCTCACGTAAACTCAACTTTACATATTCAAGGTCGGAGGGTTGAACTGAACTCATATGTATATGAGGAAGTAACTCGTGTAATCCCTGTCAATAGGATTAAAGTGTTGGGGCGCCATGAGAAGAATGGGTTCCAAAGGAAAGGATACCCTTAACTTCCAATGACTTACCGATTCCTAAAGATCCATGACCCGAAACCATACTATTATACAGTTCCTGTAGATAAATGTAATACAACATTATTCTCCCCAAACTAAATGTAACAGTTGGCTTATCATCGCAAGAAATGTTGTATTCCGAAAGGGCTATGCCCATATAAATACAAATAAGACTTCTTTTTTATCAATGTCTGATTGTGCATGAGAATTGATAAAAAGTTAAGTGGTTAGATTGCTTGGGTGATAGCGGAATTGAAGATGTAATATAAATCAATAACGATTATCATGTAATAACATTAAGAAACCTTTATCCAGACGCAACCCCAGGTACAGGTTCCTAGTTCGCCTCCTACATCAAGTACTGCTGTAATCCAAGAGAAGAAGTTTCTTCTCAAGCAGATTAAGCCGCCCGAATTTGACGGGAGAGATAGGTCCGCGTCCAAGCAGATGTTGAAATTTGGATTGAATCCATGGAGGATTACTTCGAAGCAGCCGGTACTGCACCCGCCAATCAGGCTATGCTCGCCAAGCTAAAGCTCACCTATGAAGCCAGGCTTTGGTGGAAGCAATGGTACAGGGATCAAGGGATCGCAGAAAGATCCCTTATCTGGGAGAAGCTGAAGAAAGCCGTGCAGGGAAGATATCTACCACCTGCATATTGCACGCAGAAAATGAATGAGTTCTACGAGCTAAAATAGCTGGGACTAACCCTTGATGCATACTATTCCAAATTTGTCTCACTTCTTAAGTATGCGCCACAGATGGACATGATAGAGAAGGTGTCCAAATTTTGTGCTGGTTTAAATCCACCAGTAAATACCTGTCTCGAATCTATGCATCCATCAGATCTTTAGGATGCACTCATTCAAGCTGCCCCTATAATTTAGGAGGTGCAGGCTAGACCAAGGGGCAACAAAGCTTGGTCTTATAATGACCCGAACAGAGGAGCATTCAGGCCTCAAATGAAGAGAATTCAAGGTCAGAATCAGGGACAAAGAAAGAAAGCAAGAACTAATAACGTCAACAACTTTGTTCCTACTCAAAGCAATGGCTGAAACCTCCGCTGTTTCCACTGCAAACGAGCCCGGTCATTTCAAGAGGCAATGTCCCAATCTTGGAGGAGGACATCGCCAAGCATCTTTCCAAGGAACGGGCCGTGGTTAAGGAGCTGCTACCCCAGGCAGAGGAAGAACCGCCTGCGTTGCCAATAGGCAAATGTGTGAAGAAGAAGAAGAAGAAGAAGATCCGACCATGGAAGCAAAGTTTGAAAGGGCGATAGTCCATGCCGCTCTACACAAGAAAGGCTCGAATCGCTAGTTCTCGGTGATTCAGACACCGTCGGACTATCAAGGTAAAAGTTTCAAGACCTTGATTGATTGTGGCAGTACACATTCCTTTATCTCACCAGCTTGTGAAAAAAGACTAGGAATAGCCACAATAGAAGCACCTACCTTGCTTGTGGAATTGGCAAATGGTCGTGAGGTTACTTGTATCAGGCAAACTGCTAAGGTGGAATTTTTTATGGGAGGAAAAATGACTTCTATCAAATTTAGAGTCATGAATTTAGGTATCCATGAGTGCCTACTCGGAATGGATTGGCTTAAGCCTAATGACGCTCACATTCATTGTGGAAAGGGCCAAATTTCCTTTCGAAACTCTGAAGGGGATTTTGTCACAACTCAAGGTGAGGCTGGAGTTCCAAAAATCCAATTGGCCAAAGCATCTCGGATCATAAAAGGAGTCAGGAAAGGATTACCTGTCTACTTGATTAAGCTCAACAAGTTAGATCAGAAGCAAGAGTCTAGTGAAGGACCTTCTTCGCTAAAGGAATACACGAACGTATTCCCTAAAGAGTTGACAGAACTCCCGCCTCAAAGAGAAGTGGATCATGAGATTAAGCTAGTACCAGGACCTGCACCAATTGCAAAAAGACCTTATAGAATGTCCATACTAGAAGCAATTGAGTTGAAGAAATAACTCAAGCAAGTGCTAGATTAGGGCTACATCCATCCTAGCAGTTCACCATGGGGAGCTCCAGTACTATTCCAGAAAGAGAAAGATGGAACACTTCGACTATGTATTGATTACAGAGGGCTAAATCAATCAACTGTCAAGAACAAGTACCCTATTCCTAGAATAGATGAGCTTCTTGATCGTCTTCAAGGTGCAAAGATCTTCTCCAAGATTCATCATAGGTCAGGTTACTATCAAATAAGAATCAAGGAAGAAGATATCCCAAAGACAGCCTCTTCAACACAAGATATTGACACTTTGAGTTCCTAGTTATTCATTTGGACTTACGAATGCACCTGCCACCTTCAACAGGTTAATGCAGGACATTTTTAGGCCATATCTTGATGACTTCGTGCTCGTCTTCTTCGACGACACTTTAGTCTATTCTAAACAGAAAGAAGATCATGAACCCCAACTTCGGATTGTCCTTGAGACAATGAGGACACATAAGCTGTATGCTAAAATGAAAAAGTGTGCATTCTTCAAATGTCAGATTGAATATCTGGGATTCATAGTATCAGCGGAAGGAATCTCAGTGGACCTAGCCAAGGTCAGAGATGTGCTTGAATGGCCAATACCAACAACTATCAAAGAAATACGCAACTTTCACTAGAACAAAAAGGCTCCATAGACGCACTTGTAGACGCAATATTTGAATTGTGTTTAAAAATATCGGGCGCATTTATTACGGTGTCTACTAGCGTGTCTAAAATTTTACGTCTACAAGCGCACTTATAGTGAAAACTACAAGCGCATATAGACGCGCATATACACCCAAATATAGATGCTCCTATAGATGTACTTATAGATGCGCATATACACGTGCATATACATGCACACATAGATGCGATTTCACTTGCAAATTAGACGCAGATATAGACGCGAAAAACAACGTATGAAAAAAAAACCTCAAAGGAGATGTGGTTGTTTAATGCGAGCGCGTCTACAGGCGCATCTACTCTGTGGATTAGATGCGCTCTTACACGCACCAGGTCCACAAAACTCAAAAAAACTTAGGAGGTTTTATGGATCTTCAACACTTTCGCATCTATGAGAGCGTCTACTCTGTATATCAGACGGGCTTGTAGACGCGAATTAGCAGTGAAAAACAAAATAAAACTAGGAAAAGCAAGCAACAACTAACATACCCAAAGCTAAGAAGGAACCAAAATACAACTCACAGTAAACACACACAAAGAGAGAGAGAGAGAGAGAGAGAAGAGAAGGACTCACCTTGAATATTTGTTGTGATGGGCAGTGGCACAACTACAAACTCCTTCTTCTCCTCCATCTCCTTACTCTTTGGATGTTCTCCTCATTGCAACAAACATACCAAAAGCTAAGAAGGTAGCAAAATACAACTCAAAGCAAAGATAGAGAGAGAAAGAGAGAGAGAGGGAGGGAGAGAGAGGGAGAGAGAGAGAAAGAGAGAGAGTGAGTGAGTGAGAGAGACAAGAAGAAGGACTCACCTTGAATCGGTGTTGTGATGGGTGGCGATAGGGTTACAAACTCCTTCTCCTCCCTCTCCTTTCTCCTTGCCTCTTACTTCCTCCTCTCTTTACCCTTTCTTCTTTGCCTCTTCCTTTCTCCTCTCTTTGTGTCATGCGCTTGTCAAAAAAACCCAAAAGAAATGCAAGAAGGGACTACTTTGAAAAGAATGACACACCAGCAATATTTTTCAATTTTTTTTTAAATTTTAGTGCGCGTCTATGCGCGCGTCTATAAGCGCGTGTATATAGACACACGAATTGTGTTCTATATACATGCGCTTATAGACGCACTTATATACGCATAGTTAAACGCACCTATAGATCCGCATATACACTTGCTTATAGATGCACATATACATGTACACATAGATGCGATTTCACCTACAAATAAGACGCAAATATAGACGTGCAAAATAGTGTATTTTTTTAAAAAATTTAAAATTTTAGTGCGCGTTTGTATTTACGTCTATATTTTTAAAAAAATTTAAAAATTTTAGTGCGCATCTGTGCGTGCATCTATAAGCGCGTCTATAAGCGCGTGTATATAGAGCACGAATTGCGTCTATATACACGCGCTTATATATGCACAGGTAAACGCACCCAACTATGCGCGTGTACCAAGCGCGTCTATAACTGCTGCTTGTTGTAGTATTTCTTGGATTGACAGGATGGTATAGGATTTTCATCAAAAACTATGCTTTGATTACAGCACCTCCGACGAACTTACTAAAGAAGCAAACATCCATTGCATGGTCAACTCTCAAACAAACTAGCTTCGACAGATTGAAGCAGAGTTTGGTATCAGCATCTATCCTAAGGCTTCTAGACCTCAGTAAGGAGTTCGAGGTAGTATCTAATGCTAGCGCTCTTGCCTTAGGATGTGTGCTCATGTAGGGAAGCCATCCTATAGCATACTCTTCAAGGAAACTGAAGAGTCATGAGAAGAATTATGCTACGCATGATCTGGAATTGCTCGCTGTCATCCAAGCTCAACATGAGGCAATGTTGGTAGATTGAAGTGCTGGAGGAGTATGACTTTGAGATCAAGTACCGACCTGGAAAAGAGAACGTAGTTGCCAATGCACTCAGTTGCAAGGCATTCCTTAATTCCTTAATCTTGCAGAATCCATCAACAGCTAGATCTCTAGCTACAAAAGTATCTATGCCAAACAATCCAATACTTGAGTTAGCTAGAGAGGAAGCATACCATGATCCAGCCTATCAAAAGATGCTAAGGAAAATCTCTATCAAGGATCGAGATCAAAAGCTGTAGGCTAAGTATCATGAATTCTCACTCCATAGTGGACTTGTCTACTATAGAACGAGACTGTGTATACCGGCAAGCTAGTCACTTAAGTAGAAGATATTGTGGGAAGCTCAAGATTCCCCTTTTTCAGGACATCCTGGCTATGCCAAGACTCTCAATACAGTTTTAGGAAAAGCTACCATTGGGAGAGGCTTAAAGGTGACGTTCTCAAATATGTCACTGAGTATTTGTCTTGTCAAGTATCAAAGACAAACATGTCAAGATGCCAGGAAGCTGCAACCGCTTGATATTCCCCAAATGAAATGGGAATTCATCAGTATGGATTTTGTTGTTGGCCTACCCCAAGTTCTGGGAGGATACAACTCCATCGTGGTTGTGGTTGACATGCTTACTAAGGTTGCATACCTTATTCCAGTGAAGACAAACTATAAAGCCTCGGACATTGCAAGATTGTTTATCAAGGAGATATTCAAGATACATGGGCTACCAAGAAGAATCGTTTTTAGTGATCGTGATTCTCTCTTCACATCACACTTTTGGAGAGCCATCTTTGAAGCCATTGGAACTCAACTTTGTTTTAGCACAGCTTACCATCCCCAAATGGATGGCCAAACAGAGCGAGTCAATCAAGTCATCCAGGATATTCTTAGGGTATACTGCTGTCGTGAGCCAAAAAGGTGGATTCAATACTTACCTTTGGTTGAATTTACCTACAATGCTTCTCACCAACAAAGCTTCAGATGACCCCTTTCCAAGCATTGTATGGTCATGACTGTCGAAGTCCCCTAAACTTCTCAGATCTAACCTTGAGGATTGAAGCTTCAAGGTAGATGTTGGAAGAGATGGATGACCAAATAAAGTCAATAAGATAGGACATCCAAGCTGCCAAGGATAGACAAAAGGCCTACATAGATTTGAAGAGTCAAGATAGAGTCTTCGAAGAAGGAGACATGGTCTTCATTTGCGTACGCCCAAAGAAGAGCTCCCTATCCTTAGGAGATTGCAAGAAGCTAAGTCCAAGGTATTGTGGACCGTACAAGATCCTCAAGTACCTAGGACCTAATGCTTATAAACTGCAACTCACTGAGAACTTAAAGGTTCACATGTATTCCATATCAACCTATTGAAGAAGTACGTACCTAATCCTAACCCTGTACTTGATGATCAACAAGTTGTAATGCCTAGTCAAGGAGTCCTTGAACTAAGGCTTGACAGGATCTTAGATGTTAGGGAGAGACAACTGAGATCCAGAACCTTGAGAGAATGCCTCGTCCAGTGGAAAGATTATCCCGAAGAGGATGCCACTTGGATAGATGAAAGCACTCTCAACCATCAATATCCCCAGCTTATCTTGAGATGAGGACATCTCGATTCCTCCAAGGGGGAGAGAATGTGACATATCGAACTTCCAGCAGCGCGTGAATCCTCTTTATAGTCGTAAGGATAATTTCTTTATAAAGGCAAATTTTTTTAATTATTCCCCTCTCCTCCAGCCGACTGTCGAGCTGAAGGAAGAGAGGAATAGCATGTGTAGGCAAGCTCCTTTTGCTGGAGCTTGCCTAGAATATGGATCATGCACCTCGACGCGTGGGGGAGGGAGGATCTTATCCCCTCCCCTATTTAAACCAATGGGGTGCAAGTGGAAGGAGGGATGGAGCGCTGCCGTGGATGCCTAAGGGGGGGGACGCCGTCCACTTTCAGAGAGGGAGAGAGTGAGGTCTCTGTGAGGGAGAGGGAGATTGAAGACGCCCTCACATTGGTGCTGTCGACGAGAGCAGCTGCTTACGTTGCCCAGTCCCAGCAACTGCCATTCCACCTGCCAGTCGTCACGTCGCCGCCGCCATCACATAGATAAGTCCCCCCCCACGTGATCTCTAGAAGCTTCGAAAGCTTCTAAGGGGGGGCCCTATAAGCCCCCTTTCTCCCCTTAAGAAAGCCTTACCTTAAAAGGGCCTTCACACGACCCTTAAGCCCTTCTTTTCCCCCCCTCATATTTTCTCCTGAGGGCCCCCTTAGGCCCCTTTCACCTCCCCCTCCCCCTTGATTAATTCTTTCTTAGTCCCTTGTTTATACCTTTGTTTTCCCCCACACAAAAAGAAAAAAAATCCCTTTCATGTGGCCCTTAAGCTTTTTTTTCCCCATACAAAAAGTCATTTTTAAAGCCTTCATACCCTTTGTCCCCCACACGAAAATCCACTATTAAGGATCTTCTACACCCCCTTAAAGAAGCCTTACCTTCGAAAGACCGTTTAAAATCCTCCCGAAGTTTAAGCACCCCCTTTTTTTCGTAAAATCCCTACTTCAAGGAGGAAGCCTTCTAAAACTGCTTCCAATGTGGACGGTGCAAGTTATCACAAAGAAAGCTACAGTGGAATTTCAAAAACGAGTTGCAAAGCTGCATCCACGACGGAAAGGCTGCATTCGCAATGCCTCCTAAGAAAGCCCAAGGCGCAACTGCAGGAGGATCATCTCCTAGCATCCACGTGGACATCTCACCCCAAGTCCAGGTTTTTCTTCCTAATTTTTATTTTACGTCGTTATAATTCAATCGGGCGTAGCTGATTTTTGGAAATAGGATGCATTTTCATCTTAAACGCTTTAGAAAAAAATTAAATCACGACGGAGGAATTCAGTCATTAGTATTTCTAATAAAATGAACAAAATAAAGTGGGCAGAAAAGATTGATATGCATTTCTAGCAAGTAGTTTGATGCATTGCAATGAACTGAACTTAGATTAATGTCCACATTTACAAAATGGAATTAAGATAACGCACCCCGTTTAAGCATGGAAATATAACGCACTCCGTTTAAGATCCAATCTCGAGGCCCGCATACTAGTCTACGGGCGAAAACTTGGATTGGTAATCCCTGTGGATTGCTGGATAGCCTTCGGGTGGATTGTGGATAAGCCTACAGGCTCAACTTTATGTATTTCCAAGATAAATATGATAACTTGTTAACAAGGAACTTGTTTGGGATTGCTTTTCTATGTCAAGTGATATGATTACGTGAAGGAACCAGTGCCTAACAGGCTAATTAAGGAAGCTGATTGATACATGTCCAACTAAATGTATTAGGTAATTAAATAAACTAAAACAACCCGAGGAAAGTGCGATGGATGTGGCCATAGGTCCATCCTACAGATGGGTGGTCCCGATTGGCCGGGAACTTTTCTCAAATCACGATGGATAGTAGGAAGATCGTCAAAGAACACGAACAACAAAAGCGTCGACCTAGAGTTATGATTGATCCCGATTTACGCTGTTTTAGGGGAACGGAATGGGACTATGCCTTATGGCAGAGAGGTTGAGCTTCGCATCCCTCTTGTTTCGCATTCTCCTTGAACCAAGTGCAACGTGAATCCACTTTGGACCTAGCGTTTCTGCGTAAAGTAGTTCGCTTGGATTCGATGTTAGTTGTCGTTAGGAAATGTAATATTCTGCGTTTTTTTTTATAAACGAATTGGATAAATGTAAAATTTTATTATTATTTCCCCCTATCCCTCCACCCGACTGATGAGCTGGAGAGGGAGGGAAATAGTAGGAGCCATTAAGCTCCTTGTTGGAGCCTTATGGAGGGAGGGGGGACATGCGTGTCGACACGCAGGGGAGGGAAGATCCCCCTCCCCTCCACTATTTAGTGACGGGCCAAAGATGAGGAAGGGAGGGACGGAAAGGCTGCGCCTACTGTTGCCGTGAGGTACGAGAGACACTAAGGGAGAGAGAGAGCTTGATGGAGGGTTAAGCCAAACACCGCTGCCGCCTCTACACAAACAACGGCTACTGAACGCCGCTGCCACTTCTGCTAGTCAAGGGCGCCGAATTCCACCACTGCCATCTTCATCCACCGTCAACACACGGCCTTATTACCCCCTCCCACGTGGAAGCTTTAGAAGCTTCCTGGGGGGAAGCTTCTAAAGGACCTTCTTAGCCCCCTTTCACCCCCCCTCTTATGCCCTTTTTAAAACCCTTTTTCCCCCCCCGTTTTAATCCCCCCCTAAGCCCCCTTTGTTCCCCCCTCGGGTTTAATTCCCCTTAGCCCCCTTCCCATGGTTTTTGGAACCACACAACCCCCCTAGGATTTTAAATTCCCTTTTCCCCTTAAGCCCCTCCCTTGACTTTGGAAACCTATCCCCCCCCCCCCCCCCCCGTGTTTTTTTTGCCCTAAGTCCTTTTCACCCCTTATAACCCTTTTCACCACCTCATAACTCTTTTATTTCCACAAACCCCTAAGCTTTTTCTTAATCCCGCATATTCCCATTATTATCAAAACCCAAATCATCATCATGGCCTCAGATGATATCCCGTAAGGTAAAAGGTAGGCCGTGAGATAAAAGATAGGGAGGGAAAGTAAAGGGAGTGAAAAGAAGGAGTGAAGGAGGAAGAGTGGGAAAAAGATAAAAGATAGGGAGGGAATGTAAAGTGAGTGAAAAAATGGAGTGAAGGAGGAAGAGTGGGAAAAAGATAAAAGATAGGAAGGGAATGTAAAGGGAGTGAAAAAATGGAGTGAAGGAGGAAGAGTGGGAAAAATATAAAAGAAAGGGAAGGAGGGAGAATAAGTGCTTTCTATTCCTTCTACCCCAAGTCCAAATCCTACAAGGGTTCCGTGGTTGCAAAACCACACTCACCCATAAACTTTTTTGATCCAAAGAGACCGTGGAATTCTAGAAGAAAGAGATAAAGGCTATCTCACATCCGAACTATGATGCCGCCGAAGAAAGTCCAAGGTGTAGCTGCGGGAGGGTCATCTCCCGGTATCCATGTGGATATCTCACCTCAAAACCAGGTTTTTCTTCTTGGCTTTAATTCAGTTTTAAGTCGATCATGCAAAGAAAAATTGTTAAGGATAGGATATAATTGTTCGAGTTATTTATAACGAAGGAGTTTAGCTTATAAATGACAATGTATAGAACTTAGCTTTCTTCAATTTGCATCAAGCATTATAAAATACAAGCAAGATTATCCATTTACTATAGTAGTATATTTTAGTTAAATCATAAGGTGTAGAAATTATATCTTGCACCATTAGTCTTATTTCTTTCGCAACGAATCGTTGTAAATGGTTAAATTTATGAAAGGTTTCTTTCGATGCTCAAATTACTAGGAAGTTATCTTTGCTAATTGCACATCTTAGCAAGGCAAAATGTTGTTATTTGGCATGAGTTCATCTATAAGGAAAATGGAAGTTAAAATTAAGCTGTATTGACTGGAAAGTAAATTGTCACAAGGATAGCAAAACCGTGACAAGACGATTAATATTACCTTCCGAAAGATAACTAAACCAATCTAAACATAGAAACATTCATACCCTAAACACTTGACTACTTTCCTTACTGTAGGGACAATAAATTTGTAAAGATAAGGAACTAGGGTTTGTCCCTAAGGTTCTTAAAAGAAGAAACCCTAGGCCTGACATACGTCAGCTTAAAGGATCTAAACACATTATTCCATCGCAGGACTTGCACAACAAGTACAAAATCATTTAGTCTTGTGATTGATTCACAGGAGAAAGGGTAAAAACCCTCATCAAGGATGGCAGATCCCTACGCAAGTTATCTTGCAAAAAGACGTATTTTTGGATATCCTTCTAAATAAGGAAAGTTGTAAACCGGAAACTAGCATATCTAAGGAACTTTAGGGTTAACCAAGTTGGGTATGCCCTACACCGAAATGTAAAAGATCTTGCCAATTTACAAGACACCTTGGGAACGAGTGTTGATACACTCAAAAAGGAAAGAACACTTTCTTAGCAGTTTGCCAAACAACTGGGTTGATTAATGGAAATGTTTTTGCTTGCTAGAGATTTTAGGACTCTGTTTGAATTATGAATTACAAATTAAATGAGTACCTATACTTCAGGTTAAAGGCCTGAAGGGAGAGGTAGCTTTAGTTACCCCGGACTGCCTGCCTGACCCTAACCAAGGGGGTTGTTGACCGCGCCGCGAACGTGGATCGAACCCGCCGCGAGAGGTCTCTTCGTTGAGTTCTACTTGGAGCAGGACGATGCTTGGGTGCCAAGGGGGACTCTGACCGTAAATCCCTCGCCTTTCGGGTCCTGGACAAGAGACTAACATGACTCGGGATTGGATCTCGAGGCCCGCATAATAGTTTACGGGCGGAAGCTTGGAATAGTGATCCCTAAGGATTACTAGATAGCCTTCGGCCAGATTATGGACAAGCCTACGGGCGGAACTCCTTGTATTTCAAAGATAAAATGATGAAATGTTAAAAGAACTTGCTTGATATTGTTTTTCTATATCACGTGATAAGATTACGTGAAGGAACCAGTGCTTAACAGGGTTAATTAAAGAAGCTGATTGTTATATGTCAAATTAATGTGTAGATAATTACATAACTAAAACAAACTGAGGAAAGTGCGGAGGATGGGCCATGGGTCCGTCCTACGGTTAGGTGGTCTCGGTTAGCCGGGAACTTTTCTCAAAAATCTCGAAGAACAGCGGAATGATCATCACCATCAAAATGAATAACGAGAACAATGACCTAGAGTTACGTCTTACCCGATTTACGTTGTTTTAGGGGAACGGAATGGGACTATGCCTTATGGCAGAGAGGTTGAGCTTTGCATCCCTCTCGTTTCCCATTCTCCTTGAACCAAGTGCAGCGTGAATCCGCTTCGGACCTAGCGTTTCTGCGTAAAGTAGTTTGCTTGGGTCTGACGCTAGTCGCTGTTAGCTAATGACCAATCAGGAAAACCCTAATTCCGATCGATCCTAAGTGGGAACAGCCAGGATACTTCCGCTACATGGTAGATGTGGGAAGACCTAGACCGCAAAACCCGTAACATTCCATGGGAGTGCCGTGTGGAGTTTTCTAGACATCCTTTCCGATGGACTACTAAGACGTGTCCTAGATGATACTAGTAGGGCATGTTACAGTTGGTATCATAGCCGACCAACAACGGAATTGTTTTTATGAGATCTCAATAAAATTAAATAAAGAAATTACTGCTATCCAAACATTTCCTTACCTTCAATGCTGTCTTGCAGAGTTATGAAGTGTGGAACAAGTTTTTGGTATTTCGGGTCATGTTTATGACTGCAATGCATTCTCCGCTTTATAGACAAAGAATTGGGATGATGAACATCCTGGAGCAGATTTATAATCCATCACCTTTATACATAGAACGAAGATGGACAGGGTCTTCAGGAATCTACTATATAGCCGCCCACCGGTTTGCTTATCTACAGACCAACCTAAAGAGGATCAAGTGGTTGGAAGACTTGAAAGTCGTGAAGCTGTTCATTTTTGTGGAAGCTCACGTAAATTTGACTTTACATATTCAAGGTCGGAGGGTTGAAATGAACTCATATGTATATGAGGAAGTAACCCATGTAATCCGAGCCGACAGGATTAAAGTATTGGGCCGCCATGAGAAGTATGGATTCCAACGGAAAGGGTATCCTGAACTTCCAATGAATTATCGATTCCTAAAGATCCATGACCCAAAGCCCTACAATTACACAGTTCCTGTAGACAAATGCAATACAACGTTGTTCTCCCCAAACTGAATGTAATGATTGGATTATCATCACACGGGACATTGTATAAGGCTATGCCCATGTAAATACAAATAAAGGCTTCTTTTTATCAATATCTCGCTGTGCATAAGAGTTGTTAAAAAGTTAAGTAGCTTCATTGTTTACGAGATAGCTGAACTAAAAATAAAAGATAAGCTAACATCGATTATCATATAATAACATTAAGAAAACTTCTATCTAGGCACAACCCCAGGTACAGGTTCCAAATTTGCCTCTTACATCAGGTACAGGTTCCAAATTTACCTGTGGAAGAGGAAGAACCGCTTGCATTGCCAATAGGCAAAGATGCGAAGAAGAAGAAGAGGAAGATCCGACTATGGAAGCAGAATTCGAAAGAGAGACAGTCCATGCCGCTTTACATAAGAAAGGACCGAATTGCCAGTTCTCGGTGATTCAGACACTGTCGGACTATCAAGGTAAAGGTTTCAAAACCTTGATTGATTGTGGCAGTACACATTCCTTTATCTCACCAGCATGTGCAAAAAGATTAGGAATAACCACAGTAGAAGCACCTACCCTGCTTGTGGAATTGGCAAACGGTCGCGAGGTAACTTGTACCAGGCAAACTGCTAAGGTGGAATTCTTTTTGGGAGAAAAGAAAACCTCAGTCAAATTCAGAGTCATGAATTTAGGTATCCATGAGTGTCTACTCGGGATGGATTGGCTTAAGCCTAATGACGCCCACATTCATTGTGGAAAGGGTCAAGTTTCCTTTCGAAACTCCGAAAGGGAATTTGTCACAACTCAAGGTGAGGCACGAGTGCCAAGAATCCAATTAGCCAAAGTATCTCGGATCATAAAAGGAGTCAGAAAAGGATTACCCATTTACCTGATCAAACTCAACAAGTTAGATCAAAAGCAAGAGTCTCATGAAGGACCTTCTTGGCTAAAGGAATACGCTGACGTATTCCCTGAGGAATTGATTGAACTTCCGCCTCCAAGAGAAGTAGATCATGAGATTAGGCTAGTGCCTGGAACTGCACCAATTGCAAGGAGACCTTATAGAATGTCCATACCAGAAGCAATTGAGTTGAAGAAACAACTCAAGCAACTGTTAGATCAGGGTTACATCCGGCCTAGCAACTCACCGTGGGGAGCTCCAGTACTATTCCAAAAAAAGAAAGATGGGACACTTCGACTATGTATTGATTACTGAGGGTTGAATCAATCAACAGTCAAGAATAAGTATCCTATTCCTAGAATAGATGAGCTTCTCGATCGTCTTCAAGGTGCAAAGATCTTCTCCAAGATTGATCTCAGGTCAGGTTATTATCAGATAAGGATCAAGGAAGAAGATATTCCAAAGGCGGCCTTCAATACAAGATATGGGCACTTTGAGTTCCTGCTTATATCATTCGGGCTTACAAATGCACCTGCCACCTTCAATAGATTAATGCAAGATATCTTTAGACCATATCTTGATGATTTTGTGCTTGTCTTCTTCGATGACACTTTAGTCTATTCTAAACAGGAAGAAGATCATGAACCTCAACTTCGGATTGTCCTTGAGACAATGAGGTCTCATAAGCTGTATGCAAAAATGAAGAAGTGTGTATTCTTCAAGCGTCAGATTGAATATCTGGGATTCATAGTATCATCAGAAGGAATATCAGTAGACCTAGCCAAGGTCAGAGATGTGCTTGAATGGCCAATACCAGTATCCGTCAAGGAGATACGTAGTTTCCTTGGATTGACAGGATGGTATAGGGTCTTCATAAAAAACTATGCTTTGATTGCAGCACCTCTTACAGACTTACTAAAGAAGCAGACTTCCATTACATGGTCAACTTCCGAATAAAATAGCTTCGACAAATTGAAGCAAAGTTTGGTATCAGCACCTATTCTAAAACTTCGTGACCTCAATAAGGAGTTCGAGGTAGTAACTGATGCTAGCATTCTTGCCTTGGGGTGTGTACTTATGCAGGAAGGTCATCCAGTAGCATACTCTTCAAGGAAATTAAAGAGTCATGAAAAGAATTATGCCATGCATGATCTGGAATTACTAGCTGTCATCCATGCTCTAAAGCTTTGGAGACACTATCTGTTGGGGGCAACAAGTTTACTCTAGTAACCGATCATAAGAGTCTCAAATGGATTTTTACCCAAAACGAGCTCAACATGAGGCAACATCGGTGGATTGAAGTATTGGAGGAATATGATTTTGAAATCAAGTACCGACCAGAGAAGGAGAATGTAGTTGCCGATGCACTCAGTCGTCGCAAGGCATTTCTAAATTCCCTAATCTTGCAGAATCCATCAATGGCCAAGTCTCTGGCTACAAAGGTATCTATGCCAAACAACCCTATACTTGAACTAGCTAGAGAGGAAGCATGCCATGATTTGACCTACCAAACAATGATAAAGGAAATATCTACCAAAGAGCAGAATCAGAAGTTACAAGCTAAGTATTAGGAATTTTCCATTGATAATGGACTTGTTTACTACAGAACAAGGCTGTGTATACCAGCAAGCCAGTCACTTAAGCAGAAGATATTATGGGAAGCTCATGATTCTCCTTTCGCAGGACATCCTGGCTATGCTAAGATTCTTAATGCAGTTAGAAAGAGCTATCATTGGGAGAGGCTTAAAGGTGATGTTCTCAAATATGTCACTGAGTGTCTATCTTGCCAATGTATCAAAGCCAAACATGTCATGATGCCAGGGAAACTACAACCGCTTGACATTCCCCAAATGAAATGGGAATTCATGAGTATGGATTTTGTTGTGGGCTTACCCCAAGTCCAAGGAGGATATAATTCCATTATGGTTGTGGTTGACATGCTTACCAAGGTTGCACACCTGATACCAGTAAAGACAAACTATAAAGCCTCCGACATTGCAAGATTGTTTATCAAGGAGATATTCAAGCTACATGGGTTACCTAGAAGAATCATTAGCGATCGAGATTCTCTCTTCACATCACACTTCTGGAGAGCTATCTTTGAAGCTATTGGGACTCAACTCTGTTTTAGCACCGCTTACCATCCCCAAACGGATGGCCAAACAGAGCGAGTAAATAAAATCATTCAGGATATGCTTAGGGCATACGGCTGTCAAGAGCCGAAGAGGTGGATTCAATACTTGCAATTAGTTGAATTTGCCTACAATGCTTCTTACCAGCAGAGCATTCAAATGACCCCTTTCCAGGCATTGTATGGTCATGATTGTCGAAGTTCCCTAAACTTTTCTGATCCAACCCTAAGAGTTGAAGCTTCAAGACAAATGTTGGAGGACATGGATGATCAAATAAGGTCAATAAGGCAAGACATACAAGCGGCCAAGGATAGGCAAAAGGCATACGCTGATTTGAAACGTCAAGATAGAGTCTTCGAAGAAGGAGACATGATCTTCATTCGTGTACGCCCTAAAAAGAGTTCTCTATCCCTAGGAGAGTGCAAGAAGCTAAGTCCAAGGTATTGTGGGCCGTACAAAATCCTCAAATGCCTAGGACCCAATGCTTATAGATTGCAACTCCCTGAGAACCTAAAGGTTCACAATGTATTCCATATCAGCCTATTGAAAAAATATGTACCCAACCCTAATCATGTACTTGTTGACCAACAAATTGTAATGCCTAGTCAAGGAGTCCTTGAACTAAGGCCGTAAAGGATCTTAGATGTTAGGGAAAGACAATTAAGATCTAGAACCCTGAGAGAATGCCTCGTCCAGTGGAAAGATTATCCCGAAGAGGATGCCACTTGGATAGATGAAAGCTCTCTCAACCATCAATATCCCCAGTTTATCTCGAGATGAGGACATCTCGATTCCTCCAAGGGGGAGAGAATGTAATATTTCGCATTTTTTTTAAAAAAATGAATTGGATAAATGGAAAATTTTTTAATTATTTCCCCTTATCCCTCCACCCGACTGACGAGCTGGAGAGGGAGGGAAATAGTAGGAGCCATTAAGCTCCTTATTGGAGCCTTATGGAGGGAGGGGGGACATGCGTGTCGACACGCAGGGGAGGGAAGATCCCCCTCCCCTCCACTATTTAATGACAGGCCAGAGATGAGGAAGGGAGGGACGGAAAGGCTACGCCTGCTATTGCCGTGAGGTACGAGAGACACTAAGGAAGAGTGAGAGCTTGATGGAGGGTTAAGCCAAACACCGCTGCTGCCTCTACACAGACGACGGCTGTTGAACGCTGCTGCCACTTCTGCCAGTCAAGGGCGCCGAATTCCGCCGCTTCCATCTTCATCCACCGTCAACACACGGCCTTATTACCCCCTCCCATGTGGAAGCTTTAGAAGCTTCTTGGGAGGACCTTCTTAGCCCCCCTTTCACCCCCCCCTCTTATCTCCTTTTTAAAACCCTTTTTCCCCCCCCCCGGGTTTAATCCCCCACTAAGCCCCCTTTGTTTCCCCCCCCCCTCCCCCCCCCCCCCGGGTTTACATCCCCTTAGCCCCCTTCCCATGGTTTTTGTAACCACACAACCCCCCTAGGATTTTAAATTCCCTTTTCCCCTTAAGCCCCTCCCTTGACTTTGGAAACCTACTCCCCCCCCCCCCCCCCCCCCCGGTGTTTTTTTTCCCCTAAGCCCTTTTCACCCCTTATAACCCTTTTCACCCCCTCATAACTCTTTTATTTCCACAAACCCCTAAGCTTTTTCTTAATCCCCCATATTCCCATTATTATCAAAACCCAAATCATCATCATGGCCTCGGATGATATCCCGTAAGGTAAAAGGTAGGCCGTGAGATAAAAGATAGGGAGGGAAAGTAAAGGGAGTGAAAAGAAGAAGTGAAGGAGGAAGAGTGGGAAAAAGATAAAAGATAGGGAGGGAATGTAAAGGGAGTGAAAAAATGGAGTGAAGGAGGAAGAGTGGGAAAAAGATAAAAGAAAGGGAAGGAAGGAGAATAAGTGCTTTCTATTCCTTCTACCCCAAGTCCAAATCCTCCAAGGGTTCCGTGGTTGCAAAACCACACTCACCCATAAACTTTTTTGATCCAAAGAGACGGTGGAATTGTAGAAGAAAGAGATAAAGGCTATCTCACATCCGAACTACGATGCCGCCGAAGAAAGTCCAAGGTGTGGCTGCGGGAGGGTCATCTCCCGGTATCCATGTGGATATCTCACCTCAAAGCTAGGTTTTTCTTCTTGGCTTTAATTCGGTTTTAAGTCGATCATGCAAGGAAAAATTGTTAAGGATAGGATATAATTGTTCGAGTTATTTATAACGAAGGAGTTTAGCTTATAAATGACAATGTATAGAACTTAGCTTTCTTCAATTTGCATCAAGCATTATAAATTACAAGCAAGATTATCCATTTACTATAGTAGTATATTTTAGTTAAATCATAAGGTGTAGAAATTATATCTTGCACAATTAGTCTTATTCCTTTCGCAACGAATCGTTGTAAATGGTTAAATTCATGAAAGGTTTCTTTCGATGCTCAAATTACTAGGAAGTTATCTTTGCTAATTGCACATCTTAGCAAGGCAAAATGTTGTTATTTGGCATGAGTTCATCTGTAAGGAAAACGGAAGTTAAAATTAAGCTGTATTGACTGGAGAGTAAATTGTCACAAGGATAGCAAAACCGTGACAAGACGATTAATATAACCTTCCGAAAGATAACTAAACCAATCTAAACATAGAAACATTCATACCCTAAACACTTGACTACTTTCCTTACTGTAGGGACAATAAATTCGTAAAGATAAGAAACTAGGGTTTGTCCCTAAGGTTCTTAAACGAAGAAACCCTAGGCCTGACATACGTCAGCTTAAAGGATCTAAACACATTATTCCATCGCAAGACTTGCGCAACAAGTACAAAATCATTTAGTCTTGTGATTGATTCACAAGGAGAAAGGGTAAAAACCCTCATGAAGGATGGCAGATCCCTACGCAAGTTATCTTGCAAAAAGACGTATTTTTGGATATCCTTCTAAATAAGGAAAGTTGTAAACCGGAAACTAGCATATCTAAGGAACTTTAGGGTTAACCAAGTTGGGTATGCCCTACACCGAAATGTAAATGATCTTGCCAATTTATAAGACACCTTGGGAACGAGTGCTGATACACTCAAAAAGGAAAGAACACTTCCTTAGCAGTTTGCCAAACAACTGGGTTGATTAATGGAAATGTTTGTACTTGCTAGAGATTTTAGGGCTTTGTTTGAATTATGAATTACAAATTAAATGAGTACCTATACTTCAGGTTAAAGGCCTGAAGGAAGAGACAGCTTCAGTTACCTCCAACTGCCTGCCTGACCCTAACCAAGGGGGTTGTTGACCGCGCCGGGAACGTGGACCGAACCCGCCGTGAGAGGTCTCTCCGTTGAGTTCTACTTGGAGCAGGAGGACGCTTGGGTGCCAGGGGGGCTCTGGCCGTAAATCCCTCGCCTTCCGGGTCCTGCACAAGAGACTAACGTGACTCGGGATTGGATCTTGAGGCCCGCATACTAGTTTACGGGGCGAAAGCTTGGAATAGTGATCCCTGAGGATTAGTGGATAGCCTTCGGGCAGATTATGGACAAGCCTACGCGCGGAACTCCTTGTATTTCAAAGATAAAATGATGAAATGTTAAAAGAACTTGCTTGATATTGTTTTTTTATATCACGTGATAAGATTACATGAAGGAACCAGTGCTTAATAAGGTAATTAAAGAAGCTGATTGTTATATGTCAAATTAATGTGTTAGATAATTACATAACTAAAACAAACCGAGGAAAGTGCGGAGGATGGGCCATGGGTCCGTCCTATGGTTGGGTGGTCCCAGTTAGCCGGGAACTTTTCTCAAAAATCTCAAAGAACAGCGGAATGATCATCATCATCAAAACGAATAACGAGAACGATGACCTAGAGTTACGTCTTACCCGATTTACGCTATTTTAGGGGAACGGAATGGGACTATGCCTTATGGCAGAGAGGTTGAGCTTTGCATCCCTCTCGTTTCGCATTCTCCTTGAACCAAGTGCAGCGTGAATCCGCTTCAGACATGGCGTTTCTGCGTAAAGTAGTTCGCTCGGGTCTGACGCTAGTCGCTGTTAGCTAATGACCAATCAGGAAAACCCTAATTCCGATCGATCCTAAGTGGGAACGACCAAGATACTTCCGCTACGTGGTAGACACGGGAAGACCTAGAACGCAAAACCCGTAACATTCCATGGGAGTGCCGGGCGGAGTTTTCTAGACATCCTTTCCGATGGACTGCTAAGACGTGTCCTGGATGATACTAGTAGGGCACGTTACAAGAAATGACCAATATGAAAACCCTAATTCAGGTCGGTCCTAAGTGGGAATGGCCGGAATACTTTCGCTACGTGGTAGACGTGGAGAGTCCCAGATCGCAAACCCCATAACATTCCATGGGAGTGCCGGGCAGAGCCTTCTAGATATACTTTCTGATGGACTGCTAAGACGTGTCCTGAAGATAACAGGTGGATACATTACACTCTCTACTCTCTCCACTCTCTTTGTCTCCTCAGGAAAGTTACTATATGTATATCCTCTACATCACGTGCATTTAAGGCCTATTTATAAATATCCTTATCTGTGAATTTTTCTTGAATAAAACATAATCGTTTTCTATTCAATCTATAAATAACCCGTTTATATTACACCCTTTTGTGTGAAAAAAAATATACAAAAATAGTATTTTAAAAATGTCTTATTTTGAATCCACATGATGCACACATATATTCATGAGTAACTTACTTGAGTTTGTCTCTCACTCTTTTGACTTTTTTCTCTTTCCCCGCTCTACTCTCTACTCTAGCTTTCTACTCTCTCGTTCTCTCTTTCTCCAAATCACTTTATAATTGATTTACTAGTTTTATAACTAATTAATTTTATAATTTTTATTTTATAATTAATCACTATTTTAAACCAAATTATAAATCAATTTTTAAAATATTGAGGTATCAATTTTCAAGCACATGCTTGTACCTAGCACATGTTGAATGAAGATTGACCATATTGGCTAATTGCAACACAATCACCCTTATTCCAATGATATTACTAAATTATATGCCCTTCACATGCACCCCTCCACCCACCCACACATCCACCGAGCCCATAAGGACACACAAAAAAGAGAATTATCTACAATATACAATGCACTTAGGTGAGTCAATCTATCTTAAATGACACAAAGAAGAGGAAAACTAAAACAAAAAATGCAATTGGGTTTATGGACTTACCTTTAAGCTAGATTGTATCATCAAAATGAAGAAAGGAAACCCATGGTTGTAAGTACTTTCTACTAGTGTTGGAATATGTTTTGTCATTTTGGTTAGGCAATATTTTAAATGGGATTAGTATAAGCACTTGTATTTACATGTGGAAATATTGGCGATTATAATGTGCACACATTTTTCAAAGCTCATATTGGTGCTTATAGCCACATCCCTTTTTTTTTTTGGAAATGCTTGAGAAACTAGTGTTAAAATTCTCATCGTCTCTTTTAGTGTTCATTATCACTAAAAACATTGAATGATATGCAAAACTTGGTCTCATAAGTGATACTTGTAGTTACACTCTTGTTCATTGCTGAAATGATGTTGCAATTTTGAATTTTAAATTCATAACAAAATCTACATCAAACATCATGCGAACAACTCCCACACATTTTTTCCCTAATTTCAGATGTTGCAATGTGCTCTACAACCTTGTGGTGGACAACTAGATTATTATTGCTAAGAGTTCGTATCTTAAATACTTTTGTTTAATTGTTTCTAGACAATGGAAACACTTTTTTAAATAGCTTTGTCCTAGTGTGCATATGAAAGATATCGGGTGTTTATGTGAGAGCATTGCAAGACTGGGAAGTAGCACCCTAACAACTACTTTCCATGTTTGGTTGAGTAATGGATGGAGTTTTCACTAATCATTAGTGATGAAGACTTGCATATGTTTGTGGCCTTTTAAACAAGAGTGCAAGATAGTTGTGTCAAATATTTAGCTAGAATATTTAAATACGTATTCTAAGCCCCTTGACTAGGATAGAGGCAAACATATGACTTGACTAACTATGATATAATGACTCTTTCTTATCGCCCTAAGAAGTTCTGCCCTGCCTGGTTCTTCACCCGTTTAGATTGTATTTACTCGAGTATAGAAGACCATCTTTTAGTAACATTGTCGGATGGGATTGAGCCAATATGGAAGGTGGTGTCAATGACTCTTCTCTATTCACCTCAGAGATTGTCTGGTGTTCTCAAATTTCCACCTGACTACGCTATATTTATTCGTTGAAAGAAGCTCATCTTTTAGTAAGATTGCCTGATGGGATCGGGCCAATATGGAAAGTGCCAATATGGAACGTGCATAAAGGAGAGTGGCATGCTTATCCAGAGGGAACATCGCCCTCGAGGATACTGGGAGACGCGGCGGCAGCGCCGAGTGGAAACGAGAATATCACGCGTGGTTACGTCGAGGCCAGGGCAGGGGCCGCTCGCCTATAAGTATGGTCGAGGCCTCAGGCATTTTGCCAGCTTACCGGCTAGTGCGAGGCTTCCCGTACAATAGCTCCTGTTTGCTTGTGTGTAGTTTGGTGGTGATAATCAATATGGCGGATCGTGTGTTTTTGTTGGGAGCACTGTTGGTGGTGTTGGTGATAGTCAGTGAAGTGTCGGCGACGTTCCATGGTCGAGAGGAGGAGCGACGTCGGGAGGAAGAGAGGGAGAGGGAGGAGAGGAGAGGAGAAGGGTCGAGGGAGGAGTGGCACGCGAGGCTGCGGGCGTGCGACAATTTCTTCAGGCAGCAACGGCGAGAGGTGGAGGAAAGAGAGTCGTCGCCGTATTACGATTCCTATTTGTCATGGAGGTCGGTTGAGGGGAGGGGGGTGACGCAGCAGCAGCCGTCCCGGGCGTGCTGCGAGGCCGTGGAGCGCATCCCCTCGCAGGACCGCTGCTTCGCCCTCCAGCAGGCTTACGGAGGTGGCGAGCGCCGCCGTCGTTATGAAGAGGAGGGCGTCTGGGCGCAGCGACGAGAAGAGGAGTCGGAGCAGCAGCAGAGAACCATGACCGCCCAGATGTCCTATCGCCTCCTTCAGCAGTGCAACCTTCGCCCTCGCGAATGCCGTGCAAGGTTGTCCCGAGGTATGTTGTCTAAATGATGCATTGCCCGTCATTCTATATATGAACCTAGTGGATTCCGTCATTTTAATATATATGAAACCTAACATAATCTAAACCTATTTCGTCTGTGTCAAAAGTTCGTTTATAATTGTCTATTGTCTCTCTTATAATTGTCTGCGTTATTTGCGATGGTCGAATGTGGCATATGAACATAATGGATATGATCTAATATATCAATTATTCTCTTGTAATTGTCTCTGTTATTTATTTGCCATGATTGAATGGCATATGGATGCAATGGATATGATCTAATACATCACTTATGGATATGATTTAATATATAAATTATATTCTCTTAATTTGTGATGATTGAATGGCATATGAATGTAAGGGATATGATCTAATAATATATTAATTATTGTCTCTTAACTATAGTTAAGTCGATTTAAAATACCGCTTGTCAGAATCATGGTTAGATTCAAATCTACATCTTATGTAGTACTATTAGTTTTCTCTGAATATTCTATCCTTGTTGGGTACCTCGACCTACATTTGACAATAGTTTGCGCGTCCTTAGGTACCCAACCTACATTTGACAATAGTTTGCGCGTCCTTAGTGTATTTGTCTTCGAGTACTTAAATTGAAAGATTTGAAGTACTCGTTGTATAGATACTGTGTGATCGAATGTAGAACTGGACCATATATATATTGCTACTAGACCTACATTTGACAATAGTTTGCGCATCCTTTAAGTGTATTTTTCTTTCGAGTACTTAAATTGAAAGATTTGAAGTACTGGTTGTATAGATACTGTGTGATCGAATGTAGATCTGGACTTAATATATATTGCTACTAAACATGTCCGCTAGCTTGAATCGAACTGTGTAATTGTTCAAAATAATATTACTGTTATATTGTCAGTCAACTTGAACTGTATGATTGAATGCAGTTTAACCTAATATATATTGAATACAAGTCAAATTTAATATATATATTGCTACCGTGGTTGTATATATATTGTGTGATCGAGTGTAGATCTGGACCTAATGTAATATTATTGTTATATTGTCAGCTAGTTTGTTATATATCTTTGCGATTGCTACACTCAAGTATGTTGGATTATTGATTCTTAAGGCACTGCTTGTATTTGTTTGCAGAAGTGCTGATGGACGATTCTTATTGGAGGTAGAGAGAAAGTGGGCTACCTTTGTCGCAACATGCACAATTAGGATTGTTGCTGCTACTCAATGCTCTCCCATCGATCGGTGGGTGTGCCATCCCAGACAAATAAACACCCCATGTAGGGGGTACTTTGTCCGATAGAAAAAATGTATGGATGAAGAGGGGTTTGTGTGTATATAGGTTTCACCAAATAGGTATAAATATACAAAGGTTTTTGCTAAAAGGTTTTTATCAACAGTTTCTTTAATCTGCAACTTCTATCTTTATAATATAAAGTTGTATCAATCCTGTTTGTGTCTACTAATATTGTTGAAATTTGTATGAGCGACCAACCATCGAATCTGTGCGAGATAGTTGCATATGCAACTAACCTGCATATGACTTACCATCGAATTTTTATGGGATGACTCATGTTGCATGCATGAAGATAACCACATGGTTGGCTCTCCTAACTATAGTTCAATGCATGAAAGTAACGAGGACGAGCTCTAATTGCAATGACCAACATTTTGTTACATCCAAGACTCATTACATTAAGCCAGCTCGAGTTGCATGACCCTATGTGCTTTTTAAGGGTGTCTTGAAGGGTTGATATTGTAGGTGATTTGTGCAAATCGTTTAAGGTGCTATGACAGTCTAAAATCATTTGCACTTGGTCATTTTTGGATTGACAATGGTTGTGTCATTGTCTTTGTTGTATTATTCAAAGCCCATATGCATTTTGTGTGTGATTATGACCAACTCAACAAATTTTCATAATCACGTTGTGAGTTAGAAATTTTCATAACTGCGTGGTTGAGGCTGTTGACTCAGCAAATTCAAAACCCCATGATTGAGACTGTTGTATACCATCATGACAAACGATACTACCCATCACAAACCCCCAAAAATGCTTGAATAAACTAAGCTTTCGGTGCAACATGGACCTGATTGCTTGCCACCTAGAAATTAATTGATTGATTCGAGAGTGATCGTTTGATTTGTGGAGTGTTTTAAATTGTTGGGATCTATGGACTGAGACCTATCGAACCCTCCACCTATGTTTTAATCGAGAGTGGAGGGGTTTGATCACTTGATTTACTCTAGTCGAGGGAGTTGAAATATTTAGAGAACTTAAGGGGGTGTGTGAATCTTCTGAAGCATAGAAGACAAGAGTTGATCTTTCCATTAGTTAGAAGAAAAAAGTCAATATTAGAAGACCTAAAAAATCTTTCTGTAGTTTTGTTGGCCATTTTTGCCAATGGATGTAATTGGTGATTCTTGATACACCTTCCAAAGGAATAATTGGTGGTTTTGCAAAAGTGTTGGAAGCATAATGAGCCTCTCCATTATGGGAAAGGCAAAGAAGAGTGCCATTATAGGTGGTGATACGAAGGGGGTTTGCAGCCACTTCTAGGTGAATCCCTAAGGAGTTTCATCCCACCCCTAGAGAACCACTCATGCTTAAGTTTCATCCATTGTTAAGAAGCATGTCCATTGGCCAAGGACAATGAATTGAACCAAGGAGTAGTGGCACATGTATAGGGAAACCCAATGCTTGAAGCTCTCATTGGCTTCTTTGTGACCCCTAGAGAATCACTCATGCTTGACTTTGGGAAGTACTTGATCATCCCATTGTTAAGAAGAATGTATGTTCACCAAGGCCAATGAATTGAACCCAAGGAAGAGTGGCACATGTATAGGGAAACTTAGTGCGTGAAGATCTCACTTCTCTAGGATGTGCTAAATGCCAAAGGCCAATAGTGGCACATTAAAGTTATATATAGGGTGGTTTCTTCAAGCTCTCACTTCTTGAGGATGTGATAACTTGCAATTCATGAGGATTGCTAAACCTACAATGCCACTTCTATGTGAAAACCCTAACAATCACTCACACTCAGATTTTAGGAAGTACTAGTTGATTATCCCATTGCTAAGAAGCATATCCCCTTAACATGTTAAGGCCAATGAATTGAGCCAAGGAGTAGTGGCACATGAATGTCATATAGGGCAACTCAAAGCCTCACTTAAGGATGTTCTAAAGCTACTGGATTAACTATCTTAGGTAAAAACATCTAAGTGCTTGAAGCTCTCACTCCTAACTCGGTGCTTGAAGCTCTTCCTTTTCTCATCAAGTGTGTGCTTAAGGCTAGATGTAGACGAAGTTTGGTTCAATTTTGGTGATTTGATAACATCTCATTGTAATGTGTGCCAAATATGATTGTCAAGTCTTTCTCTTGAACTGTCGAAGTTGTTATGGTGAAGTCACATCACGGGGGAAGTGGGTGGAGTGGAATATCACACTAGATGTAGATGGACTTTGATAAACAATGCATTCTAATTTGTGCCAAGGATGATTGTTAGTCAACAACTCTCTAGAGTTGTAAAAGTTGTTACGATGAAGTCACATTTAGAAGTGGGTGGAGTGGAACCATTCAACTCCATTGGTACTCACAAGATCCTATTTAGGGTTGGGTCACACCAACATGAGTGGGTGGGAAGGTAGACTTGTAGTTCGATCACATACCAGCAGAGCAGAGGTTTAGGGAAAGGATAATCAAAATAAATATTTAATGTCTTATGTGTGAGCATGTCAAAGCTTTGTCAAAATATATAATGTCTTTTGTGTGAGCCATGTTTGATCCTTGTGTGCTCGATTGGATTAGCCTTCTTTGTCAGAGGAGATGGAAGATCTTGTTCATTAGTGAATGGGAATCCTTAACCTTGCTAAAAAAATCTTAGAAACTCCTTTTGAAGAGGTGCGTGTAGGGGTTTTTGAGGATTTATGATGCCCCTACTCAATCCACCCCTTGTAGTGCAACCATGCACTTATAGGGTGAGGGGCGATCTTTCTCCCACTAGTGCCAAGCAAGCACAACCCGGCCCATATTGTAGGGATAGTAGGGGATCGTACTGAAAATTTGGATCTCCACTAGGCCCCCCCCTAGGTGGACCCCTCGGCGGTGGGCACTCCCTCATTTTCCTTGTTGTTGTGGATCAATTCAATGGTGGGCATTGGTGCACACAAATCTCAAATGACCTCTCCCTCCACTTGAAACATGAACTTTCACTATCTTATGGTGCTCCTAACTCATGCCCCTTGCCCTTGGTTGAAGCTATATAATTTGCAAGGTTCGAAGAGCATGAAATATTTTTCCATGTGTTTTTCATAAGAGTATGAATGCAACAACTTTGTACCATATCATATTGTTTGCAATTCCAATCATATGAATATGAATGCAACTTATTGTACTATACAATATATTATCAAACGTGTTTGCCATGACAACTATGATTTGAACCGAATACTAATCGAAGAATAATAGAAAGTTTTGAGATTGCAATAATGCTAAACCATAACATCCCCATAAGAAGAGGACTTCTTTTATCACAAAAGATTTAGCCTTATAAAAGATCTTCCACTACAAAAGTGTGGACACATAGAGCTTTACATATTTTCTTTACTAATGGGCAATAAAGAGCTTTACAAACTTCTTTGTTGTTACAAATAGTGTACTATCATCAGCAAAAAAGTGTAATTTATGTCATCAACAAAAAAGTGTATTCTCAAATGAGAAACCACCGTTTTTGTTTCAAAATTCTTTCAGCTAAATCTATATTCTCTAATCAACTTCACCACATTACTTCTATGTCCTTAAACTTATTAAATATTTTTCCTGTGCTAATATACTCAGTGTAGGTGTGTGTGTGTGTGTATGTGTGTGTGCATGGTGTTGGTGTGTGTGTCTATGTGTGTGACGTCCATCCGGTGGAGGGTGAGGGTGGAGGAGATTGGCGTGGCCTCTGTACATCATCGTCGTCCTCGTGATTGGCAGCTTTCTTATTGATCTAGAGAATCAATCTCATATTAGTCATTAAAGTTAGTGTCCATAGTATGGATGGTTTAAAAATACTAGATTTTTGGATAAATTTAGCCTATTTTTTTGATATTTTGTAAATTATTTCTTGTAAATATCCTAAAAAGATGTAAAAAACTTCTAGAATAGGGTGGCATGCAAAAAGCAAATTGCTTTTTCAACTAGTTTTGGAGATTTCATACAAAAATAAGGATTGGAAAAATTGCACAAGTCACAATTGCAGTTTATAGGTAGCACTCTGAATTGGGAGAAGGAGTGATTGGGAAGAATTTTGACTAGGTTTTACCCCCCTTTGTTCGGAGCCAATGGAACTATGAGATTTGCGGTCTGAGCAGCAGAGACGGAGCTACTGTTTTGATGCACATTTTTGGTCTACAAGGGAGCTCTATGAGATCTAATGCTTGGACATTGCTTTTGAGTAGTGCCAGACAAGTAATTTATTTATCTTCTCAGGTTGATACCTATGTACTTTTTGTTTATTCTTTTTCTTCTCTTATCTCTCTCCTATTCTCTACTTCCTTCTATCTCTGATGCCTCGTGGATATGACCTTTCAACTAAAACCCCTCTGACATTGGTAAACTCAACGTGGAAGGTCATCAGAAGGAAAGACAGGATGGGAGAACCTTCAAGCACAATTTCTAGTGATGTTTTGTAGCAGTTAGTGCAGAATATGAACATGTTTATGCAGGTACAAAAACAACAAGAGGTGATGCAGGCTTTTGCTCAAATAGAAACTGTTGTGACAAATGCTCTGCAAGTAGTTGAGTGTGAGATGAAGTTATTCAATGGCAGGAATGTATCTGCATATTTACATACCTATGCTAAAAAGGAGGAATTCTTTGGGGTGTTGTCAGTATGCTCTTTGGACATGTATGATGTTATAGCATTGTTTGCTCAGCACAGGAAGGATTATAATGGGCTGAAGAAATTGAGCAGACAAAGCATTAGACGGTTGACAAAAAGGTTAAACCAATTGCTTTGCCACTTCCACGAGGAAGTGAGGGTCTATATGAAAAAGTGTCAAGGCAACCAAGCTTACGGGATCCTAAAGATATAGGTCATTGATTTACATCTGAAACATTATAGGAATTAAAAGTTGGTGTAGAAGGGTTTCTTTTGCCTACTGAAAGAGACTTTTTTATGCAAATGTTGACTAGGCATGGAAAATCATTTGCATTTCAGTCAACTAAAATAGGTTGTGTGGATCCAAATGTTATCTCTCATATGGTAATATTTACTATGCCACATTTACCATGGAACTTGAGGCATATTCCAGTGCTTAAAGATTACTTGCCAAAGCTAATGGATGGGCTAAATCAAAAGATTTGCATGAAGATCTTGGAGCCCTCTTCAGCCTCATACTCAAATCGTTGGTTTACTATGCCCAAAAAGAATGGGGCTTTGAGATTTATTCAAGACATGCAACTGGTCAATAAAGTGACCATAAGAAATGTGGTGTGTAGGTCCTGTGGTTGATGAATTTGCAAAGGCTTTTGTAGGCAGAGGGATCTATTCTTTGGGTGATCTTTACTCAAGGTATGATTAGTTTTAGCTTGCAAAATTGAGAGCAGGAATATCACAACCATGAAGAATCTCTTGGGGTTAGTACGGATGTGTACTCTCTCGTAGGGTGAAACAAACTCAGTGGCACACATGACAAATGCATTGAATAGGGTAGTCATGAATTTTACACCACAATTGACAATGCCCTTCTTGGATGATGTTCCAATCAAAGGGTGTGCAATGGATGAAAAGAATGAAGAGATGGATGCTCATGGGTATCGACAGTTTATTGTAGACCATATTGTGGATTGCAAAAGGATTTTGACGCGTCTACAAGAGGTGATTTAACTCTTTTTGGACAAAATTTGTCTTTGGAGTTGAAGAGGTTTTGATTGTTGGACATATGTGTGGGCCCTATGGGCAAAGACCATCACTAGCAAAAATAGATGGGATTGATAGAATGCAAGATGTATGCACGAATGTATCAAAGGTGAGTAGATTATTGGGTGCATGTGTGTTCTATTTGATATGGATTCCTCACTTTGCACATGTAGCTGATGATCTATATCAACTCTTGAGGAAAGGTCAGAGATTTCACGTGGACAGGAAGCATAAAAAAGCAATGAAAAAATTGAGGTACATCTTGAAATCTGCTCCTACATTGAAAAAGGTTGATTATTCACACGGAAAACCTATCATTATTACTATTAATATGAACGCAATCGGGATTGGATGGGCAATTGGGCAAGATGATGAAGAAGGGAAAACATATGCAATTCGCTTTGGTACTAAAGTATTGACTGAATGTCAGAGAAGGTATCCACAGGTAAAAAGAGAATTATGGGGAGTTGTGATAGCCCTTAAATATGATAAGGAGTATTTTATGGGTGCTTGTGTAGTCATTGAGACTAATTGTTTGCCGTTACTAGGTATGATTACTAGTTGTGCTACCCCAAACATTGCTATGCTTCGGTGCATTGCATACATCAAATCTTTAAACCCTGAATTTCAGCATATTGCAAGAAGAGATAACCCAATGGAATGCATGTTATTTGGGCGCACTATGAGAATGAATATAGGATGATGGATGAGGAGGAAGAAGATGACTTTCTTGTAGCTGAAAATGATGTTGCAAGAGTGAATTTAGAAATGCAAGGAGTTGGTATAGCACTAACAGAAGCTTGGACAACAAAGAGAAGACACTTTAGATGTTATGTATCTTGTATAGCATTGTTTTTAGAAGACAAATATGCAGGAGAGTGGTTGAGAATTGGTCAATACCTCAGTACACATTAACAAAGAGAGATGAATGGTCAAATGAGGAGTTTAAGAAAATCAAGAGGAAAGCCTATGGGTTTTTCTTAAAATATGGATACTTGTGGAAACATGCTAAGAAGAAATAGAGTATGCCATTGCGAGTTTTGGGTGATAGAGCTTCACAAGTAAATGTTATGCAAGAATTTCATGAAAGCTTATGTGTTGGCCACCATAGAGGTGTTTGGGATACTTTTGCAAGATCAAAGAGATATATTGGTGGCATGGCATGTATAAGGATGTTGCTCACTTTGTGGAAACATGTACAACATTTAAAATGTATTCATCTATGAGACATTGGGATGGATTGCAGCCCACATATCCTCTGTCTCTTCATTTTAAGTGGGTAGTGGATTTAATCACGATGCCTATAGGTCTTTGGCAAATGAGATATCTTGTACTTGCATGAGAAGACGAGTAATCAAGTGGAAGGGAGAGCTCTATGTACTAAGACAACAAATGTAGTGTGTAGTTTTCTCTTGAAAGAGATCTTTTATCGGTATGGCTGTGTGCGAAAAATTATAGAAGATAGGGGTGAATTAGATGCAGATGAAGCCCATGATTTCTTTGCACGGCTCAGGATAAATCTTTCTTTAACTTCAACTTATAACCCTGAAGGAAATGACAAAAGTGAAAGAGGTCATCCACCTATTGTGAAGGCATTGGCAAAAGCATATGGAAAGAAGGTAAAAGAGTGGCCATGATTGCTCCCTTATGCTTTGTGGGTCGACAAAACAACTCACACTGCTCTTAAAAAATATATGCATGCTGAATTGATGTATGGTAAAAAAACCTATCATGCCGATAGAGGAGATGATAGTCACATGGAGTGTGCTACCTTAGGAAGAGGAGTTGAATCGAGAGGAGTTGTTGGCCTTACATGTTAGCGAGTTGGAAAAAAAGTTAGAAGACATAGAGGTAGTAGTTACAAATTTAAGGGATGCAAGAATACATAATAAGAAACGGTTTGACAAAAGACATAGATTGGGGCCAAGAACCATACAAGATGGGGATTGGGTACTGGTTCATGATAGTAGTTTAGACAACCATCATAGTGCCATGCGTAAGGTCTCCAAAAGATGGTTTGGACCGTATGTGGTAAGACATATGCTTGATAATGCTACTTATGCATTAAATGAGCTAGATGGGACGCTCATAAAACTTCCAATAGTAGGGAAAAGAATCAAATCATTCAAGAGGCGGAAATCTACTACCTCTGAGTTACCACAATTCGAAGAAAATAGTGACCATGATGTAGGGGCTAGCCAGGAAGATATGAAAGATGAAGAAGCAAAGGATATGGTTGTAGAGGATGAGGAGGACTCAGAATCTGGTGACAACTAGGTCCCTGGCACATACCTGAGGATGTGCAGATTCAAAGGGGTTGAAATTCGTGCCGCTATGCAGACACAATGTGAAAAACTCTAAAGTACATTGTCATCTAGCTTTCTTATTGATCTAGAGAGTCAATGCCATACTAGTCATTGGTGCTAGTGTCCATAGTATGGATGGTTCAAAAATACTAGATTTTTGGACAAGTTTAGCCTATTTTTTGATATTTTGGATATTATTTTTTGTAAATATCCTAGAAAGCTGTAGAAAACTTCTAGAATAGGGTGGCATGCAAAAAGCAAGTTGCTTTCTCAACCAGTTTTGGAGATTTCATACAAAAAGAAGGATTGGAAAAATCATGCGCATTGTGATCACAATTTACAAGCAGCAAACATCACTCTGAGCTGGGAGAAGAAGAAGGAGTGATCGAGAAGAATTCTGACCAGATGTCCTAGAATAAATAATGGATCTTCCAAAATATCCCTATGCACTCCTCATTATGGGTTAAACATCAATGAAAGATTTTGCATGCCATCATGGTTTGAGTGATGGTGATGATTGGCCACCTAGTTTTGGCATCATGGAAAGCTACCATACATGATGATGCAGTGCATGTTTTTTTGTCAAAAATGTGACATGCCTTCTAGTTTTGGAAAAGCTACTTGATTCCATTGCTTGGGCTTGATGAGGAGGCGGCCATTGTTGTAAGTGTGTGCCAAAGTGGCCTTCCAAATTGTAGTCTGAGTAACGATGGCCTAGGGAAAGAAGGCCAAAAGGGCTAAGGCCTATGGTCCAAGGGGGTGAGGATCAAGGCCTCATGTGGCCATAGTCATGGTCATAGTCAAGGCATTGGGGCCTAGTTTTGGTTGAGGACTTGGAGGCCGCCAGGATCAAGCCACAAACTATCGAGTTGATTAAGTGAGGGTTTTGGTTTTTTGTTGGTCGAGGGTGACCACACCTATCCAAGGGTGGACAACAATAGCAATAGGTCAAGTCCACAAGCAAGGTGTCTGAGTCACAAAACTAGCCTAGATGATTAACTACAAGGCCAAAGGGAGTTGAGCACTAAGGTAGAGGTGGGATCATGCATGGTTATTGTGTTCAAATATCTACCTATTTCTAATGGATTTTCCCCCTCCTCCTCCTCCTCCTCTTGTTTTCTAAATGTAGTTGACATCAACCCTTATTCATACTCTCTTATCCTTCCCTCTACGGCTCCACTATATTGGCTTGCTCCTTCTCTTTTTGTGTGCAATTCTCTATGTGTTTCTTCTTCTTATCAATACCCAAAAAGCAAAAAGAGAAAAACATATCATTTTCTCTTTCCACATTTGCAAGCCTCCTTGTTTTCTTTTTCACGTACTTTTCGTTCCCCAAAAGAAAACTTTTACCTAATGTCAAGCTTTAGCCTCCATATCAATCCACAAAATAGCTATGTATAGACCTTTCTTTTTTTCTTAAATTTTAAAGTTTTCTTCTACCTTAAAATGTAAAATTTCTCTTATTTGAACCTACTCTACCTTAATCCTTGAACTTGAAATCAATGGAAATGAACATCCAAATGGATTGATACCCTCTGAAGCTACTCTTCATATACTAATATACTTATAATATTTTAGAGTACAATATCCTATTTTTCCATTCAGCAAAGACAATGTATTCCTTGTTAGTCGATTCTATCATGTCACGACAATAGAACCAAAATATCAAAGGTTTCCCAACAAGCTCAATGCCAGACTAGACAAAACACTTATTATTTCAAGAACTTTGATCAATGTCGCTATAGCTACCTCTCACATTACTATAACACACTCATGCATATCATATCCAACTAGTTTATTAGCAAAGGGTCCTTGATGGTCCACAATTTAAGTGATTCTCCTCAAGTGTGCTTGATCTCCATACCTTTGATTACTCCAAGCTTGCCTCACAAAGAAGGAGTAGAAGAGAATAGGAAGAGAGAACAGGTTCACACACTAGTCCTTCACTCTCCCTCTCTCATTCTCTCACACTCTTGCCACATAACTAAGAAGGTAGAAGCAAGACAAAAGCTCTCACAAGATTGCACACCACAAGAATGAGCTTATCTATTCACTTTCTTGTTTTTATACATGAGGTGCAATACCTCATGTCCATTATTGCCACCTTTCCTAACTCAAAAATATTTTACAATTTGCACTAGGGATAAGTCCACCTCTCTTTTAACAATCTTGACCCCAAAAATAATATTGGTGCGGCTTAGAAATAATATGCCCTTCCAATGCTTGTGCCTTTCTCTTTTGAACTTGAATTTTTACATGTTAACAACCATTTTCCCATAATCAACCTAACCAAGCCGCAACAGCTAGCTAGCCTCAAGCATCGTGCTACACAATGATCTATCAAATTTCAATCTCCTTAGCTAAGAAAACTAACCACTCGATAGCCAATTGCTTTGTCTAGCTAGACAATGTCTGAAGCACTTACCCAAGTCTACAAGATGATTGATTTAGGAATAATTGAGGACTGGATGGTTGAGCTCATATCCTTATGGAAAATCACATGAGAAAAACATGAGCATATCTTCTCAAAGAGTGTACCAATCCAATAAGGCATACTAAAAACACTTCTCAAAACTAACATAGGGCAATGTGCCTCAGGCCACCATCACAAAACTCTATGACCTTGCAAATCTAATTGTCCCTTTGATTTGGAACTCCACCTACTTAATATCCCTCCTTGAGAAAGAGCTACACATTGCAAGCCGGCTTAAGTAGTTAACCCTACTTATATTGATATCATCATCTATCTTTGCAAGCTATTCTATTTGCCATTCTATTTAGAGCCCCTAGCCAACCTCTAGTATATCTCAAACTTCTACAACTCATGGCTCCCTAATGATGTTGGCACATCAACTTAGATATTATTTTTCTTGTTTTTTACTTTCTTCCCCATGGCTAGGTCTCATTCCAAGGAGGATAGTGTATCATTGCTAGGATTGAATTGGCTTGAACCCAATAACCTATCAAGCCCTCACAAGGCAATAAGTATCCTTCTAGCTTCTTCTTCTTTTTTTATTATTCATGACAAGACTTTTAAGAAATTTTAGCTTGTAGGAAATCACTCAAAACTAGCCCCTTAGCCACTATGGACTTCATCATGATAGGAACTTAGCTTGGGGCTTAGACTTAGGATAGCTACCTTATTGAATATTTTGACCATTAGGCTAACTAAAATGACTCTCATGTTCAACTTATGAGTATCCTCGAGAAAGGGGAAAGAAAAGGATGCATCCCTCTTAGAGAGACCACTCAATCCGTAGCCCACATCTTGGCATCAAATCAAATGTAGCACATCACAAATAAACCCCATCCCTTATCTCAAAACAAAATGACAAACAAAGCAAGGGCAAGGTGATAGAGACAATCGATGCCAAAATAATTCACATCACATGACACACGTCGACTTCCACACAAATGTTGGCAATGCAAACGCCACAACAGTCGACTAACCCAGCATGACTAATGTAAGCAAGCAAAAAGTCAACCAGATAACATAGACCAACAAATGCTGGAAGAGGTAGAGGCAGAGGTAGAGGAGGCCGATCTGGAGGCCGTGGTAGAAATCAGAATATGCAGCAAACTCAAGAAAACCAGTCCTATGGAGGAGGACGTGGTAACTCTAGAGGCAAGGGGAGCCAAAGAGGTCGTGGTGGATGGTAAAGAGGCCAAAATGCAAACAGCAATGTTGAATGCTACTACTGTGGTAAAATGGGTCATATGGCTAAAGACTGCTATAAAAAGCAGATTGAGCAATCTTGTGTGTTCAAGATAAAATTGGTAGGTGGTCTATAGCTACCTAACTCATCACCCACACTAACCACCATTGATGACCAAATAATGATGTTTTAGAAAAAATTAAAACACAAAGTAGCCCTAGGCACGATAGTTTATATAATCAAATAATTGCAAAAGACCCTCAAGTCAATAGTTGAAGAATACATCCTTAAAATAAGTATAGTTGGACAAGGAATTCACAAAGTGGTTCCATTGAGACAAGGAATTAACTAGTAGGCTACTAACTCAAATATCTAAAGTGTATCAAGCAAAAAAATATATACAAAGAATGGGATCGCATACCCTATAAGTCCCATTCAACTAATTGATTACCAAATACAAGTCACCTTTTATTAACAAATAAAAAATACCACCATATCTAGAATATTTAGCCCCATCAATAAGGCCTTGTATTCTGATTTAATGTTAGTGATACTCGGTACCTAGATAAACACCCATCTTCATAATGACTTGGTTACAAGGGTCTTTTAAGCCAACCTCAATACTATGCAATTTCTTTAGGAGTTGGCTTAATTTTATGCAACAGCTAGTTGTATGCTCCTCTTGGTGGGAAAAAAATGAAGGGAAGCCATCTTGATGATTGACCATATGGACATTGTGTAACTTTCTTTATAAATTTTTAGTGTCCAGTAATATATTTGACCACCTAGTTAGAGATTTCTCCAAAGCTCTTATGGGTGTTTGTGTTAGCTTCATCACCAATTATAGTCTCAAACCTAGGTTAGCATATATCCATGAATAACCGTTTGCTCTAGGTCAAAATGTGTAGAAATGCTTTTGTTTAGACAATTCTATAAATACTTGAAACTATGGAACTCTATTTTGATAATTAGAGGTTATAAATATTTACATAATTTGGCATCCTTTTACCATAAACCCCCAATATCATGTGTATGCTTATAAAACTTTGTATAAGTGCCCCCTCTACATGATTGATTTGTCTTGCAAGATACGTATGCATGAGGTGTTTTGACTGCAAAACACGTTCACCAAAGCCATTAGTATGCATATTGCACTTTCCAATAAGCAAACAATAGGAACCAAGGAAAAGATAATGTCACATTTTTGAAGCATTGAAGGATAAGCCTTATACTTTAAACATATACTTGAAGCCCTAGCATGGCTTCGTGATTCAAAGGACTGCCACTTTGTTATTGTAAGCTAGGAACGCGGTCCATTTGTCACCACACCTCAATTGAGTAGGGTGAAACATATGCTAAAACCCGCCCTACATGCTCATCTCAAAATCATTGGATTTTTTGAAAAGTACATAGAAAAAAAAACAATCTTGATTTGTGATAATCCATTGTCGAGGAAGGTAAAAAATTTCCTCAAAAGATGTATAAAAGAACCACTCCACATTTTAAATCTTGATATGACACCCTTATGGTGTTACAATGAGTATTACTTGAGAGCAGTATTTCTTGCTCTCCACATTCAAATTTGAATGATTGAACGTAATACAGTGAAGAGACACAAAATTCTAGATCATAAACCTTTGCTTCTCATTTTGTTCTATGTCACCTTTGTATTATATTCCTTCATGCATGCGCAATATTCAAGACATAAATTCCTTCCATTGTGTATGGTGTAATTAGTTGACCACAACACTATTGATAACACTTAAGTTAGAAACTCACATAAATGCAGCAAATAGAGTTTCCTTCTGATGAAGAGAGCTGATGAATGTCTTGTCCAAAGCTCTTTAATGAGCATGTAGAAAAACAATCAGAAGTTTAAACTTCCAGATGGTAAGTGTACTTGGTCAAATGGTAGGTTTAGGCTACCAAAAAGTAAGTGCACCAAGTCAAACATGATAAGTACAATGTCAAAATGTATAAATTTATGATGACCGATAAGTAATAAGAAAAGTTGTGCCCCCTAAAATGAATCCCTACAATGAAAAATCAAAAGCATAAGCTAGAAGTTCATATTTCAATGGCAAAATGAACAAGAACATCCTTTGAGATTACTTGAACAATAAAAATGCGATAGCAACAACCAGTTTTTTTGAAATTTGTATTCCAAAATATTATCATAAATTGAAACAGTGAGAATGAAGTAGGATACAGAGATGATGATGAATTAAGCATGCATATGTTCAATCTCATAAAAAGCTACTTAGTTGTGTAAACGTTTGAACCAACAAATTATTTTTTAGGATCAACTAGATTAGCCAAAATGCTTAAGTATAAACTTGCATGTTTTTGAAGTAGAGATGCATGAATCCAAACACTATATTTATCCTCCCTCTATATATGTTTACACAAGGTTTCATGCATCCATTTCCATTAGTCTGGCTGTCAAATATTCCACCAATGTCTCAAAGGTTAACTACTCACCCCTAGGAAACAAATCTTGAGTCTTATGAAGTTTCTTCCTCTGTCATCATACACCCTTCACTTCTCTCACTAGCCCCTTCCACTACCCTTGCATCCCTTCCGTAGGACATTGCGGTTCATCGCTTGTGGTGGTTGCCTTCACCCTTCCTCTTCTACTCCAGGCACACTATTCTAGCATTAGGCCTTGCATTTGGAGCATCTTCCACCTAGCATCACCATCATCTGCTTGGTGTCAACACCCTTCTCCATCAGGCTCCACTTTCTCCTATGTTTTTTTAGTGTGGAGATCTTCTCCTTACCTGGCGTCATCATCTGGAGCTTGGCATCAACATCATAACCTTTGGCGGTAGTCCACATTACCAAGCGTGAGTGATTTCATCACTCATCTATCACATGGGCTGCTCTGGGACCTGCATTTTTGTAGCCTGGCTTCTCTTCCATCACCTATCATCATTCATTTATCACAAGGGCTATTGGGGCCTACGTTTTTGGAGCTTGGCTCCTCCTCCATCACTTGGTGTCACTCGTCTATCATAGAGGCTACTGGGATGTGCTTTTTTGCAGCTTGTCTCATCTTCCATTATCTGGCGTCATCATTATCCACCTGACGTGAGCATCTGGACTGCTCTCCCTACATTTGATAGCTCTGACACTGTAGAATCTGCATTTTGTTGCCCAAGTTAGTCCTCGACATGAGAGGATTGTGGTTTGCTCCCTCAACAACTGGTGATCATCTTCCACATCTTCGACGACATTAGAGGACTGCAGTCCGCCGCTCCCTTGATAGCTATCTTTCATGTTCCAGTGACTATCTCCATAGCCCACTGCCAAAAGGATTGCATTTTACCCCCTTCACTATGCAAATTTCCACAGGTACTACCACCTAATTGAAACAAGCAATGCAGTCATCTTCTGAGCTTCGGCTTTGCTGTATAAGTTTTTCTTCTCATAGCATGATTCAATGCATCATCATTGTGTTCTTCTTATATTTTGACCTTGGGTTGCAGCATCCAGTGCACATGCTTGGTCTTGGAACCATATTTTTTTGATGGTACTCTGATCGTTCTATACATGTACTGGATATCATGCATGCATGCTCTCTCTCTCTCTCTCTCTCTCTCTCTCTCTCTCTCTCTCTCTCTCTCTCTCTCTCTAAAGTGAGAGCAGGGCTATGAAGCTTACCAAGGTTTTATGGACATGTCTACTGACTTGCTTCTTCGCAACCAGTAGCCTTGTACACATAAAACAAGTTTTAAAGAAAATAAAACAACAAATTATTGGATACACAATGAGTTGACCACCTTTTCACCAACAAACCCCCCCTCTCCCCCCCACATTCCCTTTATGAAAATGTTTTGAGATTGTTAGTAGTTACTAGCTGCGTACTCTACACTGTCACATTATAGCACATAAAAGGGCCAATACAATGCTACCAATATTCCATGTTTTTAAAAAACGTTATAATCAATGAAAAGACAAAACAGAGAGAAAACAATGGCAAACAAGAACTAATTAGAAGCTACATTTCAAACCGTCCACCAAGCACAAAGCTAGAAGTGTCAAGAAAAGTGTAACTTTTTAGGTTGGCATATATCCTTCCTTCATAGGTTGTAACCCTATCGGCCCCTATACAAAGAGTAGACAATATAATGTGAACATGTCTTCAATACTAGTGACCTCCATTGTGTTGGATCCAAGGGGGGATGGGTGCCTCAACACTCTCCCACAAGGTCTTAAAGACCATGTAGAGTCGGGATCTACAACCCAAATTACACTTGACGCATGCAAGTGATCATGATCATTACTTTTAGAAAAATAAGTGCCAAATTCCAAAATTAATCTAGCTTGCCAAAAAGTGATTACCATGAAATTTTTTTTAGGAAATAGCCCATCAGAAAGTAGTTCTATAAAATACCTTAAAACTCACTATCTTTAATTTGTGTATAGTGTATGTAGTAATGGCAGAAATCTTGTCTCGTATTGAAGAGGTTATGGGTTCAAGCCCTTTAAACTTTCTCTTTGCTATTTTCTTATTTTTTTATTTTAGTCATGTCTATGTCTACATTTATGCTTAGTTTACATTTAGTCTATACCTCTAGATGTAGGTGCAGATGATGCATCCATGCAACACATGTATAGGCTAGGTGAAACCCGCAACTATCATTACACTGATGCTCGATATATTGTAATATGCCTATGGGTTAAAATTATACTAATGATAATAATAATACTTCTCAAGTTGCTACTTGGACTCCCAATCATCATCATCCTCGTTGCCATTAATATCATCACGAGATGTTCAAATTTCTCATTGTCATGGGTAATATCACTGTCATACTAGAGTTAACAAACAGATTATCATCATCATCATCATCCTTTCCAGATGCCTCAACAAACTGATCCTCATCCAACTAATAAACTCTGCATTGAAACTCTTTACTCATTGAAAATCACGAGAAAGGGATAATAGAGTGATAATGGCAAGAAGATGAGTGCATACAAACATTACATAAGACTTAGTGAGAAAGGATTTTAGGCTCCTCCTTAATCTTAATTTTTCTCTAAGAGAGAAGAGAGGCCAAGGGACATTCGGAGGGTATTGGAGGAGACAAAAGAAGAGTGGTATTTAGAGAGGAAGATCCCTAATCATTGAAGTAAGAGAGAGAGAGAGAGAGATTGAGAGAGAGAGAGAGGCTAAGAGGACTAGAAGGAAAGTATTGGAGAAGATAAAGAAGAGAAGGTATTGAAGTTGAGAGATATTGAAAGTAATCACAAGAGATAGAAGGAGATTGAGAGGGATAGAAAGAGAAGGTTACTGGAGAGAGAGAGAGAGAGAGAGAGAGAGAGAGAGGAGATGAATTGAGTGTGATAGTGGGATAAAGATTAAGAGATTGAAAGAAAGAGAAACCAAGGAAGGTAATTTAACCCGCAATACTCAAGAACCAAAGGATTTCCAAGCTCGTGATCCTATCAAGTCCCTGTTTTCATTCAAAGCATTGAGAAGCATTGATTCAAAGCTTCAAGACTAGCCAAGACCAAAGAGTGTAGGATGTCCCACAAAATTGTAGAGGTCACGTGAGTGGGACATGTCACAACCTCTAAAAAGCACATGCAAAGATGGCCCCAAAGCATAGACATATGGGAGCGGGTCAAGAGATCATGCATGCAAACAACATCACTCCAAACCAAACCCACGTTCCTTCTATCATTTTTTTGTTATAGTTTAAATTGAATGATCATCATTAAAATAAGTTGAGATAAAGGATGTGCAAATCCCCCTGAAAACTTAGGACCCCTTGTGGTGCACTATGAGTTAGTGGGGTAGATTTGTATATTTTTATGACACCCTAGAGGGGCACTTGTAAATAACTTCTTCTCCGTGATGGGGTTAGATCTGAGTGGGAGTGCATTAATCCATAAAAGTAGCTTAATCCATGAATGTAGATTAGGGTAGTAAGCATTAGAAATGCAAGAAATATTTGACTAAAATTAATGAATACTTTTCCTTCTTTCACACACTAATAGATTTCTCCAAGTTTAAATAAATACTATGAGGAAGTTTAGGCCACATTCAAATCTCTATTGGAACAAGAACAAATTAGAGAAGAATTAGGCCCATAATTTTAAGGATGTGTGTGTGTGTGTGGGATCGGGTTCTTGAAGGACAAGGATTCAAAGTCTAGGAAGTAAACCTTTGTCCTTGTTTCATTAAAGTTTCCATTATAAGAAATGGATTATTTCAAATGGAGTAGAAATTAATACGATCTATAGATTCTACACCACCTACCAAAGATGCTATCAAAGACACTAATTCTTTTTTAAACCCCCTAAGAGACTTAGTTCTTTTGAAACCCCCTAAGGGTTTAATACCAAGAAACTAGGAAAGAGGGAGTTAGACACTTTATGTCTCTTTCTATCGCACGTGAGGAAGTAACTTTAGGACATTATAAGACTAGAAGTCAATTAGACTTTTCAACTTGTGATCAAATTGATCATAGCAAAAGAGGTTTGATAGAATTAAACCCAACTCCTCGAATAAAAGGGATTGTGGATCCTTGAAAGAGAAAATTAAACTTGTTGAAAGATCACTGAATCTTATGACCCTAGAGTTATTTACTTGGATATAATTGAAAGACCAAGGGTTAGAATAACCCTACTTACCTCAACTTGACACCAATAATCAAGCAAAACTTGATATTGGGAGGATACTATTTAGAATAACTCCCAACTATTTTAAATTGTATCCAAAGACTATTTGATGCATAGGGGATGACGCATTAATGTGATTATTTGTACTTGAACCTATACTACTTTAGGACATAGTTAAAAATTATGATAGATTCAAAGATGCACTACACCTCCCCTAGGGATAGTTGCAGAAGCTTTCACCAAAGGGTTGTGTACTAAGAACATCCAATTCAAAAGTGAAGTAGAAGGTGGGTAGGGTGGTCTTGATAAGCCGAGAGGTTTTGCACAAATCTTAGGACAATGGATTAGAACGAGCTGAATATTTGATTGTGCTAGGGAAAATTATAGAGCCCGATCAATGTCACTTTAGGGGGGGGAAATAAGACTTTGCCTCATGGGTAGAGGGAAGAGAGAGATATAGAAACAAACACAGAGGTCTAGATAGAGACAAAGGAAGACTGCTTCCTTACTACATAACTAGTCCTAAAAACCAAAACATGATTACCAAGCTTAAGCTACGAAGCGAAGCTTAATTGTGGTGGAAAAAATTGCGCAAGGATCAAGTTGAGTTAGCTACTATTTAGAAAAAAATAAAGTAAGGAGTGTGTAGGAGATATCTTTCCCTGCATATCACACCATGAAGATGAATAAGTTCTTTACCTTGTGTTAGCAGGGATTGAGCTTAGCAGCTTATTACTCAAATTTTATCACACTCTAGAAATATGTGCCATCCATGGAAAATGTTCAAGAGGTTACCAAGTTTTGTCATGGGCTGAAATTTCCTTGGGATACCTGATACTTGAGTTGAAGTGATGCGACTTACGGACCTTTAGGATGCATTACTTCATGCCACACCCTTGTACAAAGAGATCCAATCCAAACCAAAGGGTAGAAGATATTGGGGGCAAGGTTCCCCAAACAAAGGACCAGGTACCTTCATACAACATGAAATTTTAATCCCGTAGTAAGAAATAATGATGCTCAATGATACTATCAGTGTAATGAGCCTAGACATTCTAAGAAGGAGTGGCCAAAATTAAACCAAACCTTTCATCAATGACAATTGCGTGGCTAGAAAAAGGGAACAATTGCCAAAGGCAAATGAAAGATTATGGTAGTTACCTTCATGGGGGGACAAGAAGAAGAGAAACCCACTATGGAGGCCAAATTTAAGAAAGGAACTATGTATGTTACCCTTAACAAGTGAGGTTTGAATCACCAATTTTCAATGATTCAAACCCCTACAAGCTATCAAGGTTAAAGTTTCAAGATTCTCATTGACTGTGGAAGCACTCATTCATTTATCTCACCCAAACAAGCAAAAATATTACAAATAGCAAATGCACCTACATCCAAGGTCTTGGTAGAATTAGCTAATGGAAAAGAGGCCATTTCTATATAAAACTTGGGATTTGATCTAGGTAGTGAGCCTACCAATATGAGATTCCATGTCATGAATTTAGGTGCATGTGAGTGCCTTCTTGGAATGAACTAGCCAATCCCTAGTAATTCCCACATCCATTGTGGAAAGGGCCAAGTTACATCCCAAAATGCAAAAGGAATTCAAGTAGCTATGTAGGGAAAATCTAGAAGACTAAAGCTCCAACTAGCAAAATCTTCACATATTATCCAAGGTTTAAGAAAAGGATTACCTATCTACCTACTCGAGCTTAGCATGATGGATTGGGATAAAAAGGAAAAAGAAGAATCTTCTTTGATGAAGGAATATTCTGATGTCTTTCTAAGAGAATTGACAGAGCTTCCTCCTAAAAGAGAAGTTGACCATGAGATCGAGCTTATTCCAAGAGTTGGACCCATAGCAAAGTAGCCTTATCGAATGTGAATTCCCAAGACCATTGCATTAAAGGAATTGCTAAAGCAGCTGGACCAAGGATACAATAGACCAAGTATTTCACTGTGGAGAGCACAATTCTATTTCAAAAGAAGAAAGATGGTACTCTGTCCTTGCATAGACTACTACAGGCTAAACGAGGTAATAGTCAAGAGCAAATGTCCAATCCTTAGAATCAATGAGCTTCTTGACAAGCTTCAAGAAGTGAGGATCTTATCGAAAATTGATTTAATATCGGGCTACTACAAGACTAGGATCAAAGAGGAAGAAATCCCAAAGATCACCTTCAACGCAAGATATGGACATTATTAGTTCATTGTAATGTCTTTTGTGTTGACTACCATCCACTTTCAATAGGATGGTGTAAGACACTTTCAGACCCTATCTTGATACGTTCATTTTAGCCTTCTTCAATGATATCTCAACTTACTCTTACGAATAAATAGACCATGAGGCACATCTTAAGATTGTGCTAGAGAACTTAAGAACACACAAGCTCTATGCTAAAAAGAGCAAGTATGCATTCTTCAAAAGGCAAATAGAATACCTTGGATTTAGTGTATATGAGAAAATGATTGCAATGGATCTAGATAAAGTTAAGGATGTACAAGAGTGGTTTCCTTTGAATTCAGTCAAGGAAGTACAAAGCTTTCTAGGAAAAAGTGGATGGTATAGGGTGTTTACCAAGGATGATGCCTTGATAGTTGCACCTCTCAATTGATCTGCTAAAAAATCACTACAAGATATAGGCCTTATATCAACATTAAAAGCGACAAAAATGTAAATAAAGAAATTTACCCCTGTCGTTGCAAAAAGTGTCATTATTGCTGATGCCATAGAACAGCCGGTATCAGCATCGTTATCAGCGTTGCTATTTGCGTCGGTATCAGCGTCACATGATACCGACGCAAATAACGACGCTGATAACAACACTTTGCAATGCTAATAACGACGCCAATAACGATATGTGTAGGTAAATTTGCGACGCTAATAGCGACGGTAACAGGGAAAAATAATAATTTGTGGTAGGGCAGCTTGTACACTGTGTATAATGCTCAGGTAAATAAAGACAAAGTATACTTAAATCATAACACTGATACATGAACTAAATACATGATCGCATAATGAAAGTGATTGGTACAATCATGGCAAGATATCACTACTACATAGAAAATGTCTACACAGATCAAGTGACCAAAAAAGAAGGGTATGTGAGCTCCAAGGATCCAAGGGTGAGCTACAGATCCTCACCATCAGAAAGCTCATCCTGCCACAAAGGAGTATCGAATAGACTCTGCAAAAAAAGAAACAACTACACATCAGTCCACCATACAATAATGCATTCTAATTAAACATGGTAACTACGGACAAGAAAGATGAGTGACTTACAGGGCCGCTGTGTCCATACAATCGGTCAATCAATGCAGTGAGACCGTGCCTCTCTGCATATCGAGTCTTAAGGCCAGTCGGATCGTGATTTGTAATGGAGTGCTGCAAAGGAAACAAAATACTAACTGTTGGAAAAAAATTATCAGTACAAAGGATATTGCAAAAAAATAAGAAAGAAAAATAAAAGAAAAACTTACAAAGTCCTCCAGATATGACCTATGGCCGTCACTCCCAAGATGATGGACCACTCCGGCCTCTAGCCATGACCACGCCGCCTCGTGCTGCTGACTTCAACGTCCTAGAGAATCTGTAGCCTCCTCCCTCAGTCAGTGCCAGTCGTTCGCGTCTAGCCACACAGGCTTTGCAACCCCTCTTGAGTGCCTTGCGTGTGTCTGATCGTTTGTGTGATATATATGCACACATGCACTCCATCATCCAGCCTATAGAAAGCCTATCTACCGTGGCTAGTACCGGAAAATCCTCATGCAAGGATGCTACTATGTAGTCCTTTCTCCCCTCCGGTATGTTTTTCCAATGATCCAAGACGTTGTGCCGAAAAAATTGTTGGCACAACTCTCTCATGCAAGCCATCACCCTCCTCCCCTCATCATTCATGATGATGGTTCCTAACCTATCATCTACAAGGTAGGCATACCCCTATGGGGTATACCTAAGATGGGTCCTCTCCCACCTGCGACCATGCTCTTGGGCATATCCAGGAGACCCATATACATCTGGTGTACCAACCGGGGCAGTATCAATTGGAGTAGCACTGATAGGGGTGCCACTTGCAGACGGCTAAGCAAAAGCCGGAGTGACTGGAGTAGACGTCCCCACAGGTATGACAAATCCCGGAGGTGACGAAACTCCAGCAGAACGATGAGATGGAGACACCACGTCCATGCCTCCATAGCAACCACTTGAGCCACACTCTCTTAAATTGCCACGAGAGCAAGGAGTAGTACCTGTATCTCGAGCCTACCACAGGCTCACTGCATCTGTATCTCTGCAGCATCCCCCTAACCCTGAAGCACTCCCTCCGTCTGGCCCAAGTCTAGAGCATTGAACTCGTCTGCTCGAAGCTGAAGCATCTGATCGTGCCGAAGTAGATCTAATAGAGCGGCCTGACAATGTCCGAGACAGCTCCTGGTCGGCCATGTCTCTGAATCTCGCCATCTGATTTGGAGACATGCGCGTGAAGATATCATGCAACTCCTCATTGCTCATCCCTCGACTCATCCTGATAATCTAAGTATCCACAAAAGTCACCTGCACAGACAAAAAATGATGTTAGCATAATCAATTTAAATCACACAAAGCACGGTAATATAAATGTTTTAAAAATGATCTTATTTAAAATGCATATCTTATGTACCCTTATAAGTGATTAGTCAAAGAATTGAGTAAGTGGATGCTCAAAGTATGAAGTATCCTATGGTCCCATGTCAATCTCCAGACACAACTCGACACAAACTTGAAGGTCGATAGACATGTCACCATAAAAGGACGAGTCCACCTCATTCTCAAAGAATTCTTGGACTCCTATATTTCCATCATTGTTACCCGATGATGGCTCCTCTACATGCTCCAAGATTTTGGTGGCCTCCACATCTTGCAATATCGACCCCTCTATTTGCATATTATCCTCATCTATGCTCAAAACATCGCTTTGATCATATACTCGTTCACTTCGAGGAACTGCAGGTATAACATACCACCATCGAGGCTGTCGGGGGTTTGGATAGAAGATTACATGTTCATAAACACGTACAATAGAGATTTAACTATTGTGACATGTACCATGTCATAACACAATTAACAAATAAATGAGTTTATGCACCTGTTCACAATGGGTCGGAAACACAAAGGTGTTGCGCAAATCCGTCCATTTTTTTTCAAAATCTATTTCGAGAAATCCAGATGGACCTTGTCGAACTATTGCTCCAGCTCCTTCAAGTACCACTTTGAACCATTGCACATCAAATAGTATCATGGAGAAGCTACGGTAATCCACCGTAACAATACTTTGCAAGTTCCCAAAATACTCCATCTCATCTATAACCGTGTTTGGATCCGTTGCTCATCGTCGGCTCTCTTGCTCAAACCTTGCCATGATAGCACAATCTATTGTGGAGCGCATTTTGTCAATACGCTCGACGCGACCACGCTACACTATATATTTTATATTGTACATTGAAACTCTCAATTAGTTGTCACATATAAAATATAGATACGACAAATCCTAAACATGTCATCACCTTTAGACTACATTCCCTCGAGAATTCCCAATCCTCAGTTGAGACCTTCGCCCCTTTGCGAGACGCTGCGGTCAAAGCTCCATGCAACCATCGCGTTGACATAAACCATGGCATCTCCTCCATGTCCTCGAGATATCAAATCGGTCGATGGTGCATACTATGTCGAAATTCAGATCACGCTTCCTCTCGATCTTGCTTAGCTTGTTGGTACGTGACGAGTCACGTCTCTATAGAAGCATGGTGCAAAATACCAAAGCGATTCACTTTCTCCTCCATTGTAGCATCCATTCTTTTTTCTACCCTATTTTCAACCACCACATCTCCGGTCAGTCTATCATCGTCCTTCAGTGACCATAGCATACTGTTGTCTGGATTCACCGTTTTGGTAGCAATTGTAAAATATGCACTAGTGCCTCAGACCCCAACCAACCTTCAGCCATACTACCTTTTGGCCGAGCTTGTTGTCGCACAAAGCCTTTCAGGGTTTTCATGAAGCGCTCCAAGAAAAACATCCATTGTGTATGGACAGGTTTAGCAATCTCCACTTCATCTACAAGATGCACAAGGTGGATTTATATCATGAGTATGCTGGTAGGCAGGTATTTCTCAAAGAGACAGACTATTTCCACTGCTCCCAGCCTCGCATATTTAATAGAGGACGTCTTAATCTCCTTCTGTGAGATCCATTGCACTAAAGTGGACAACCTGTAAATGGGCCCACGTATTTCTGGAGCTGCAAACGCGATTGGTAGTACAAACTGTCACAAATGAGAAAGCATTATAAACAATGACTATACTCCAAGTAGTAAAATGCACAGGCCACTTATAATCCATTCATAGTACAAACCTGGCATATCTTATGCAAATCATGGGATTTTAGCTCTGATAATTGGTCCTCTTTTAAAAAACGCAGACCTAAGAGAACGCATCATACCCATCGGAGTGCGAATAAACTTGACTATTTGCTTCAGAATGTACTCTTCTTTAGCACTCGACTGTAGCCAAAGCACCTCCATCTTGCCTACCTCCTTCAAATCCATTCATGCCCCTATAGTGTCTCTCTTTTCTGTGATGTGGTCCCATAGCAAGCTACCCACCTTCTTGAAAATATACATGGGATCCAACAAGTGGTTGATTTGTAAGTAGGTCCAATATGGCAACTGGTAGAAAACTAAGAAACATTGCATTCCGTTTGGATGTGACTCCGCACGGACCATTTTCAGCTCGTACCAGCTTTGGGCATTCATAGGTGTTGGAGGTCGTCCAAGAAAACCTTCCCCGAGTTCATGACCCTCTGGCGAGAAAGAATCGTGTCCTTGATATACCATCTTCTTCATAGTTCATGACCTTCGGGAGTCTAACTGCGGCCCACACAATGGACATGCATGATAACCTGAGGTAACCCAACCTGTCTCAACACCTCTATCCAGTGAATACAAACTTGAACAACTTATGATAGATATTACCAACAAGAACGGAAGCCTATTTAACTGAGCACTCTCCGAATCCCGGAAAGTCATGCATCGTCCACATGAGAATGGCTCTAATATTAGCGGACTGTCGACCATCGTGCTTGCTCATATCTTGCACGATGACCCCCTCCTCCCACAAAATCTTAAGCTCATCGACTAGTGGACGAAAATACACGTCCATATTTTTTACTTTGTAGCGGCCGGGGACGAGTAAGCTAAGGATGAGATGTTCTTTCTTCATAGAAAGCTATGGATGAATATTGTAGTTAACAAGGATTATAGGCCACACATTGTAAGAAGTTGAGCGCAGACCGAATGGATTCACGCCATCAATTGCAAGACCGAGCTGAAGATTCCTTGGCTCTCGGGCAAAGCTTGGGAAGGTAGAGTCAATGTGACTCCATGTGTGTGAATCCACTGATATTCATTGAACTCCATCTGTGGACCTATTCTCTGCATGCCACATTATTAAGCTCACCATGCCGGACGTACGAAACATATGGTTTATGCGGGGGATAAGCGAAAAGTGTCTAAGAACTTTTTGAGGGATGGTTTGCCCTTGCAAGTCCTCTCGATACCTGTGAGAACCACACTTTGGACATGTCTCCAAAGTCTCATATTCTCATTGAAACAGTATGCAATCGTTAATACATGCATGGATGTTGTTGTAGTCCATGCCAAGCTTTTGTAAAACATGTCATGCATCATCACAAGACTCATGCATAGTATTTGCAAGTGCTAATATATGATACTTCAGTAACCTGAAAAAAAATCATAAAACACCTTGAAAAAGCACAAATGTTTTTAATGATAGTGTCGAAAAGAAATCAATGAAGCGTACATACAAGGTACTTGATCAACTCGGTCACACTCGCATTGCTCCACCCGTATTTTGCTTGTACACTTAAGAGTGACAGCAATGTCTTCATGCGAGATACTCGGCACCCATCATATAATGGTATGGATGCTTCCTCTCTAAGCGGATCAGAAATCTCGACATCCATGGGAATCAATGCATCGATCATTGTCTCCATCTTAGGCTCCAAGATTGTAGGTAAGTCTCGAAGGCTATCTGTCTCCTCTGGTATTGACGATATAGATTGGGTAGTACCTTCCAAGTGTGGTGGATTGGCTCAGGCACTCCATCCATCGCATGCCCATGAACTCTTCTAATTGGCCGCAAAGCGTGCACTCCTCCTTGGGACGAGACATCACCTCCCTGGATAGAAAATTTGCCAGCCACACCCGATCTTTTTGTATATGGTATTCAATTAGCTTGCGAGTATAATGCATGATTGATATTAACTTTTCTTACCGTTTGCTAAAAATCCAAGATCGCCTTATCAATGATCTCAGATTGAAACTCGCCGAAGCATCATACGTCTTATATAGACAATCGACGGTTTCGTCGAATTGCCAGCTTGCATTGAGCGCAAGGACATGCGACACACTAATTAAGATACACCTCGCGATCTTGAACATCAAGACCTTCATAGTTTTCCATTTTGTCTACGTTACGAAAAATAATTTGTTTTTGTTATCATTCTTTTTTTCTTTCTTAAATTGTTTGAGAAGGGATTTCTTCTCTTGTAACTCAGCAAAAATTAACGTATGTAAAGTCTCCACCCACCCACCCACAAATTAACGTATGTCGAAGTGTTTCTTGTCTCATGGTGTTGCACTAGACCTCACTAGACCTTGCCACCACTCTCTCTTTGTTTTTTATCCATTCATTATCTCCTCTCCTTCCATCTCTCTCTCTTTTTCTCTTTCTTTATTATGCTGTATGTTTATTTCCTCTCTCGTTCCTTCTTCTTTTTTCTCTTCCTCCCCCTCTCATTTTCTTTAACAAAACATATCTCTCTCTACTACTACAACAACAACAACAACTACAACTACAACAAATAAGAAAAGAAAAGAAAACTACTATTACTACCACTACTACAACAACAACAACAAATAAGAAAACTAGACAAGAATAAACAAGAAAACAAAAAAAACCATTACTACTACAACAACAACAACAAACAAGAAAACCACTACTACTACAATCACGACTATGACGACCATGACCACGACTACCACTATCACTACCACTATAATAAACAAGAAAATAAGAAAAAAAAAACTACTACTACAATAACCACGACCACGACCACGACTATGACGATAACTACCACTACCACTATGACTATGACTACCACTATAACTACCACTACCACTATAATAAACAAAAAAAGAAGAAAAAACAACAACAATAACAACTACTACTACTACTACTAGTACAACAATAAACAAGAATAGAAGAAAAAACTACTACTACTACTACTACCACCACAACAACAAAAAACAAGAAAACTAAATAACAATAAACAAGAAAAGAAAAGAAAAAAAACTACTACTACTACTAGAACAAACAAGGAAAAAAACCACCTCTCCCTCCCTCTCTCTCTCCCTCCTTCTCTCCCACTCTCCCTCTCCCTCTCCCTCTCTTTCTCTCTTTCCCTATTCTGTTTAATGTTTTCTCCCTCTCTCTCTCATTCTTTCTTTCCTTTTCTCTCTTCCTCTCCCCCTCTCATTTCCTCTCCCTCCCTCACCTTCTCCCTCTCTTTCTCTCTTTCCCTATTATGTTTAATGTTTTTTCTCTTATCTCCTCTCCCTCTCTCATTTCCTCTCCCTCCCTCACCCTCACTCTCTCTTTCTCTCTTTCCCTATTATGTTTAATGTTTTTTCTTTCTTTTTCTCTCTCCTCTCCCTCTCTCATTTCCTTTTTTCTCTTCCTCTCCCTCTCTCATTTCCTCTCCCTCCCTCTCCCTCTCCCTCTCTCATTTTCTTCTCTCTCTTCCTCTCCCTCTCATTTCCTCTCCCTTCCTCACCCTCTCCCTCTCTTTCTCTCTTTCCCTATTATATTTAATATTTTTTCTCTCTCCCTCTCCCTCTCTCTTTCCCTATTATGTTTAATGTTTCGCTCTCTTTCCTCTCCCTTCCTCTCCCCCTCTCATTTCCTCTCCCTCCCTCACCTTCTCCCTCTCTTTCTCTCTTTCCCTATTATGTTTAATGTTTTTTCTCTTATCTCCTCTCCCTCTCTCATTTCCTCTCCCTCCCTCACCCTCTCCCTCTCTTTCTCTCTTTCCGTACTATGTTTAATGTTTTTTCTCTCTCATCTCCCTCTCTCATTTCCTTTTTTCTCTTTCTCTCCCTATCTCATATCCTATCCCTCCCTCTCTCTCTCCCTCTCCCTCTCTTTCTCTCTTTCTCTCTTTCCCTATCATGTTTAATGTTTTTTCCTTCCTCTCCCTTCCTCACCCTCTCCCCCTCTTTCTCTATTGCCCTATTATGTTTAATGTTTTTTATGTCTTCCTCTCCCTCCCTCACCCTCACCCTCTGTTTCTCTATTTTCCTATTATGTTTAATGTTTTTTCTCTCTTCCTCCCTCTCTCTTTCCATATTATGTTTAATGTTTCCCTCTCTTTCCTCTCCCTCCTTGTTCCTCTTCCTCTCCCTCTCTTATTTCGTCTCCCTCTCTTTCTCTCTTTCCCTATTATGTTTAATGTTTCTTCTTTCTCATCTCCCTCTCTCATTTCCTTTTCTCTCTTCCTCTCTTTCTCTCATTTCGTCTCCCTCCCTCACCCTCTCCCTCTCCCTCTCTTTCTCTCTTTCCCTATTATGTTTAATGCTTCCCTCTCTTCCTCTTCATCTCCCTCTTCCTCTCTCTCTTCCTCTCCCTCCCTCTCTCATTTCCTCTCCCTCTCTCTCTCTCTCTCATTTCCTCTCCCTCTCTCAATACATATGAATTTTAACAAAAATAAGTAAAAGAGAAAGAGAAAACACAAAAACAAAGCAAGAAGGAACAATGCACTCACCGTAAAGGCTTAAAGAAGGGTTTGGCGGCTCCTCTTTGCGACGGGGGCTTCTCTTCGCCCTCCATACACTTCCTCCTCTTCTTCGCAAATGGCAGCGGTGGCTGTGAGAAGCTTTGCTTCTCCCTCTTTCTCTCCCTCTCCCTCTCAAAGTAAGATGTTCGCTCTCCTTTTGCTCTCTCTTTTGTGTATGCGTGCAAAATAATGCGCTTGGGTTTCAGCCCGCGTTTTTTTTTGTGGGTACCGTCGCTATTTGTGTCGCTATTAGTGACGCTAATAGTAACGCAAATAGCGACACTGCTATTTTGCATCGGAAACCGCAGTTGCTATACCTCTATATCCTTGTAGTGAATGCAAGTTTCTATTGTGTGGACTCTAGTTAAGCAATCCAATTTCACAAAACTCATGAAGATCCTAGTAATACCTCTTATTCTTAATCTTCCTTACTTAAATCAATATTTTGAAGTTGTAAATGCTAGCTCCCTAGCATTGGGTTGTATACTGTGTAGGAAAGTCATGCAATGGCCTACTCTTCAATGAAATTGAAATATGTGCAAAATTATGCTACGCATCATTTGGAACTCTCGCATGATTAATGCTCTTAAATTATGGAGGCATTATTTGCTTGGAAGAAGTTTACGACAGAGTCTCAAATGGATATTTATTCAACTAGATCTAAACATAAGACACCGATGGTGGATTGAAGTTTTGTAGAAATATGATTTTAAAATCAAGTATAGACTAGGAAAAGAAAATATAGTTGTGGATGCCTTAAGCTACAAAGCATTCCTCAATGCACTTATCTCTAAAGAACCTGCGAGAACAAAATCCCTAGGAACCATTATGTCGATGCTAAGCACTCATATCCTCCATATGCCAAATGAAGAAGCATATAAAGATCCAAAGTACCAATAGATATGAAGGGAAGTCCAAGCTAAGGACCAAAATCCTAAGTTAAAGCTTAGGTATGAGGATTTCTTCATTGGCGAAGGACTTATCTACTTCAAGATAAGATTGTTCATTCCATCAAGTCAAGATCTTAAGAAGAAAATACTTTGGGAAGCATACGACTCCCCATTCTTAGGGCACCTTGGTTACGTTAAGATGCTTAATGCCATACAAAAGAGCTACCATTGGGAAAAGCTAAGGGGTGATGTGCTTCATTACATCGATGGGCGGGTGTCTAAGCTGCCAAAGGGTGAAAGCTAAATGTGTCAAGATTCCTGGAAAACTCCAACCACTTCACATCCCTCAATTGAAATGGGAGTTTATTAGTATGTATTTTCTAGTGGGTTTATCTTCAATACAAGGTGAACACAATTTCATTATGGTCATTGTGGACATGTTGACAAAAATTTCTCATGTTCTCCTAGTAAATTTTTTTAATAAGGCTTCAAATATTGCAAGGCTCTTTGCAAAGGAGATTTTTAGGCTCCATGGATTACCCAAGAGGATCATTAGTGATTGCAGTTCTGTCCTTACATCATGTCTTTGGAAAAGCCTATTTGAAGCCATTGGGATCCAACTTTGCTTCAATCTAGCTTACAATCCCCAAATTGATGGTTAGATGGAGCAAGTTTAATCATGTCATTAAAAGGCTAATTACGGAATATTGTTATCGAGAATCTAAGTAAAGGATCTTTGTTTGAGATGCTTGTCAAACTAGGTCTTATGTTGAGCTTTCTCTAAAAGTAGGGCATGAGTAGCCATGGGTGCAAATTGTGTGTGTTTGTAGGTGGATGCACTATACAAGTGAGTGGAATGCACAATGATGCATATGTGTACTATTATGTGGGGATGAGTGCATAGTGTGTATAGTGGAATGCACTATAGGTGTAGATAGATGCACGGTGCACTATGAGAGTGAGTTAATGAGGCACAATGTGTATATTTGTGCATGAATAGATGCACACATAGAGGTGTGTCTCCAAGGCTCCTACCTTCTATCTCACTTTTATTATCCTTCCTACCTAGTATATTGGATTTGGGTTGTAGAGAGGGGAGGGAGACTTATGGGTGTACACTTGTACGTGATGTGTTGATGTGTATCAATGTACGTGTGTGTGTGTGTGTGTGACAAATGGATGCACAAGGTAATAGTGGATGGATGCACTATGTGTAGGCAGATACACACAATGGGTGAATGTAAATTGTAGTCGATACATGGGGTGTGGCACACGAATGCCACATAGGGTACCCTCTTCTTACTTCTCTCCCCAACAATCCTACCTTTTAACAGGTTGGGTTTAGGATTGTGGAGGAAAATGGTCTCTAGATGTGCCTGGGTGTCTATGCAGCAATGCATTATGACGCAATTATGTGTGTGAGTGTGTGGCTGTATGGCGCAATGTGTGTCACAATGGGGTGCATCATTGAAAGTGTGCATGATGCATTATCACATGTGTATTTGTGGTGCGACAAGTGTGCACAAGGTATTCAATATGTAACATTTGTCTTTAATATGGACATTGAGACACACTAATGTGATATATGTGTGGGGCCCACATACACCTACATGACATTAAATCCATCCTTTTCAATGAATGCACCTAGATCTAGATTGCTACACATGCTACATTTAATAGCCACCCATGTGCAATGCACAAGCTATTAGGGGCCTCTCCTTTTTGTAGTGCATTTCTTCCCCAGTAAGAGTGGATAGAGTCACATGTGGGTTTTTGGGGGGTCCATCTTGCTAGCATGTGCACCCTACTCAATATAGTTAATACCCTATGGAGTGGTTTTAGTGCATACATGTTGTGTGGAGACCTCGGGGGGTCACTCATGAATATATGTATATATAACGTGAGTTCAAAATAGTATTTTTATACATTTTTTACATATAGAAGGGTGTCATATAAAGGGGTTACTTACATATTGAATAGAAAAGGGTTGTGTTTTATCCAAGAAAAATTCACAGATTAGGATATTTATAAATAGGCCATGAATGCACGTTATATAGAGAATATATATATAGTGAACCCCCCGAGGTGGAGACTGTGGTTCTTGTAACAGAGTGGCTCCTCTCATTCCTGATCAAAACTCTTTCTTCTCTACAATGGTTGTTCCTTATTTGCAAGTGGTGTGTGTGATAGCATGTGGTGGATCCAACACAGGGATGAAGAGGAAGAGAATGGTGGCAGTGTTAGAGATGGAGGTAATGTAGGTGATGGAGGGAAACTCGTAGGGGTGAAGGTAACAGGATAAGAGGAGGAGGCAACAAGCTAAGAAGTGATAATCTTGTTGATGCTTAGATTGATGAAGAATGCTCTTATAGAGATGACAAAGATGAAGATGAACTTCATGTCAAAGATAAAGACAAAGATGATGTAGATAATCAAGCTATACACAATTAGAAAAAAGATGAGGAAATCTATGTAGGAGGCGTCAATGAATATGCTACTTGTGAACATTAGAGATAGAAGGTGCAAACTGATGGTGGAGATAATGATTATGATATTGTCCATAATTTTCTAGGGATCAAGGGGCAGCATAATAGCCAAAATCTATGCATGAGAAGATACTAACTTTGCTAGCCATAAATAGCAAGACCAACAACTGCAATCTATAGATGATGATGATAACAATTTGTTGCCCACAAATAACAACAGGAAACACCTGTTCAAGTAGTAGTAGACGACGACGGTTCTAATGCACGAGAAGAGGTTGATCATACTGCCTATGAAAAATAGTAGATGATGGTGCAAATTGTTGGATATTATGATGATAACCATGTTTCTTACGCTACCCACAAACAACACTAATCATAGCTACAATCTATTAAAGGAGATGTTGATGGTAATGATGACTTTGTTGTCCATGATTTATAGCAAGAGCATGATGGGACCTAAAATGGGCCGGCACTGGTATGGCTCTAGCTTAACCTCATGCATATGACAGACAACCCCACCACACGACCTCGCGGGCCAGGAGCGTTTAAACCTCACTTTGTACTAAATGCTTATGGCAATTTTGTGTTTCTATCCAATATGTAGTCCAACGTTCACCTTCCCTTCTCCTCAGAGGGAGATCCCATAACATATAGGTATAATGCCTCATAATACACACATGTTATGGGATTATACCTATATGTTATGGGATCTCCCTCTGAGGTATAACATATAGGTATAATGGCTCTACTGCGACTCTCCCACACCTCGAGGATTAGCCCCAAGATGTGTTGCTAACACATATGACATTCACACAAACTCCACTCTTTCATAATTCAGTGTTCCAGGAGATTTTAATTTACCTCACAAGACTTTCCTTAACAAAAGCACCCGTCTAACCCTACAGCTTAGGTTTCCTGTCCTCTCAATGTTGGTCAAATTTTATCAAACAAGTGCAATGCATTCCAGGAGATACCACATGGCATGCTTGATGCAAGGTGTATGACAATTGTGCATAACCATTTTACGATTAAAAAACTAGCCATGTGAGGTGCGAAAAACATCCCTTTCATGAATTTTAACTAAGCGTTACGTGTTGCACTGCTTTAGGGACTAGCACCGGAACTTCCGTGCTACTAGTCACCTATATTTAATTATGGAACGATCTCTAAATGCTATGCACAAAGAGGGAAATCAAAATTTGTATCTTTCCAGCAATTAGATCGTCACACAACCTTCGTTTCCCCCTTACCGTTTAGGTTTTGTATCATTTTTATATGTAAAAAGCGATAAACATGAACTATAACATAAAGGACAAGGCCAAACTGAGGCTTAACCTCATGATTTAACCTTGCCAAACATTCACACACATAAATCTTAATTTTCTATAATTTTTTAGCGTGAAAAATCCAAATTTTCCTATTTTGACTATTTTTTCCTATTTATTATTCATGGAAAATAGGTATTTTCTTATTTATTTGTATTATCTTATCATTTTGATTGAAACTTAGTATTTCATTTGATTCTATCCCATTTCCATCCCTTTTCTCCAACTCAAAATCGAAAAAAACCACTAATATCCACTAAAAATGTCATTTTATGGATTTTAAATAATTAATAACAACTCTAAATCATTACGGGTTCTGCATTTCTGTAATTCCAGCCCTCAACCATGATGCAAAAAAGGTTCAAACAAAAATTCATTGCATATGAACAACATTTGGACCATGAAACAAAAAAAAAGAGCAAATTTCTATATAAAATTGAAGTATACCACATGTCTTACGTGCTGCAGGTTTTTTAATAATTATTCTGAGCAGCCCACAGACCAATGAGCACCCATTCTTCAATGCTGAACCTCTTTCCTCAGCCTCCTCTTCATCTTGAAGCAATACGATCATCGCCGGACAAGCATTCTTCAGCCCCTCTTCTTCTTGATTTCTTGCACATGAATAGTCTCTATGTAGGAGAGAGAGGGAGGAGAGAGAAATACTGGTTTTTTATCTCCACAACCAGGCAGCCAATTGAGGAGCGCAGATTGACGATGGAGAGCGAAGATAAGATGTAGATCATGTATGAGATATTTGGGGGGGTTGTTCACATGCCCAGAATCTATCTCTTCATCAAATCGTGATGATGGCGCCTTCTTTCTGATCAGGCGCAAAAAATGCAAAACCCCCTTCCCCCCTCACATTTTTTCCAAATTTTTGGCTCCCAAGGGGAGCCCCAAAGGCTCACACCCTTTGGGCTCTCCTTAAGTCCATTTCCACCTTTGGCATTTTGGCCTTGACCTCCCAGGCACTCCCTTTTCCACGTTCGGTGTCCGATTCTTGGTCTGAAAAATCCTAGGCATCCATCTTGAAGTCCTCCACTGCCGATCTTGTCTCGCACGCCAAAAAATTGTGGAAATTCTCCAACTGTCGTCAAGTGGGTCTTTTAAGCATTTCTAGGGCATTGCCGCTTAAAATCGTATTGATTGCCACCGCCGCCTTTGATGAAGCCATTTTTCCCCCGAATATTCGTAATTTTTGGATATTTTTAAGCACTTCTCAGCATCAAAAATCATATGTCATTGGCGATCCACGGGATAGGGCGACTCAGGCCGTCGAATCACATGAAGAGATCTGTACATAAACAACAAAAAGGAGCATCAAGCTGATAAAAAAAATACACAACAAAATACATCACAACTCATACCCTACCCCCTGACAAAACCAAGGCATGAAATCCACGAGGAGTAGGCCTAGCATAACCTGATAGAAGGTCTGAAACTAGTCACCAACCAACTGCTCCAACACAACCAAGCTAAAAAGAACGATCAAAGAGGTCATCCTAAGTGGTGGTCTAAACTACCTACCCAACTAAGGACAACTCAACCAAGAGCTCCTACTAGGCGAGAGCTCCTATAGCCTGATCAAAAAATATTTTCTTTTAGCACATTACTCTTTTAACCTCTCATTTTCCATACTCGGGCATGTAAAAAGGAGGGAGCTGAGCGTAGTGACCCAAGGAGAATAGGGCATCGGCCTTAGGTTCTGTCTCGGTACCCAAGAACCTACCAAGCCCTCGCAAGGCAACACTTAATCCTTTTCTAACGCTCACTTTTATTTTCTCTCCAATCTTTTTATATTCTTTATTTTTCTAAGGCGATAAACAACAGCTCAAGGATGTTTCTTTCTTTTTCCTTTTCTATTTTTATAGGGGTTATAACCCCTTTTTACAAACCTCCGTATATTCATATATTGTCTTTCAAATCTTCAGGGTTTGTCTCTTTCCATCATTATTTTAGTAGGCTTCTCTAACTGCCTCACAACTAATAAGAACTCCTAGAATGGCCACCTAATAGGTCAGCAGAACAGGGTCACTAGAACTCCCATCTAAAATAGGTGTTTCAGTACCTGACAATGCCTTGTAGGAGGCAATGACTACTCAGACCGCCCCGAGACATACAAAATCTAAACCTGGGACTTCATGCCTTAAGTGCCGGTCCCCAACAAACAAGAAAAAGTAACCCTTACATACACATATGTCATTAATTGCCTAAGGAAAAAGACTGAGAAAGGGAACGAAACTACTTGGAATGGCCACAAGAAGCTCCTTCGCAGCAAAGGCTCCCTCCAGTCAACCTGTATGGTGCAATCACTAAAACAAAAAAGCATTAAATGTACCTGCACCAAATAGAGATAGGGCCCTCTTAGCCTAAAGAAATAGCACATTTCATTGCATACTAATTGGCCCTCTTGGCCTAAAGAGAGAGATTATTAAAACCCAAAAACAACGGCCCTCTTAGCCTAAAGAAATCAAACACTAACTACTTAAAACCACTCGCTTTCTTGGCCTAACGGAATTAAAAAAATAGCTCATAGAGATCCCTCCTTGGAAAAAGGCAAATATACGTAAATACACTCCATTCCAAGAAAAAAAAATAGGGCTCTCAGCTCTAAACTAAATGCATCAAATTATGGCCCATACCTCTTGCATATATAGCAAGAGGCATATGCATAACATATCTTCTGATCAACCTATGGGTCCAAGATAATAACGGTAGATGGGTCTCGGCTACTCTTCTCATTACCCATATCAACCATCGGCTAACATATAACGCATGGTCTGATAACATCCCCCACAAGCGACGAGGTCCTGTCTCATTATCAATAACGACATCTGGACTAGGACCACAATTGAAAAAGAGGTCCTCTTCATAAGCAAAATTAGCTAAGGAATTCGCAAAATGATTCCAATAACGTAGAATCAGCTGAAGAGATATGCTCTCAAATTCATCAAGTAGGGTTATAGTAGTTTGATGATACATACGAAGGAGAGGATTTCGGATTGTATATGTTCCATTGAGCTGATTCAAGATCAGCTGTTGGGAGTCCCCTTTTATTAACAACCGCCTAATTCCACCTTTTTTAGCAATATTCAAACCCATAATGAGAGCTTTATACTCTGCCATGTTGTTAGTAAATCCTACCCCGAGGTAAGCAGCTAATTTCATTGTAAGTCTACGTTAGGGATCTCAGATAACTACTCCAACACTTCCTTTTCTATTAGGCCCCTGGACGCTCCATCAAAATATAATGTATACGTCCACAATGGGTTTACATAGCCATCCATCAATAACTCACCTATTCGTAATTATGATAGACAAAGTTCAACATATTTAGAGGATGAACTGACCGCTCCATCCCACCTTCTTCATTAAACTCAACAGGGATGCTTGTCAAGATTTGTAAGCAGTGATGGCAGAGTACTTTAATTTTCCACACAAAGGTACCATCTTCTTGCTCAATCACTTTATAACCCTTGCTCCACCATATAAGCCTCCCCTGATGATATCTTTGGTCGAGATATGGGTGCTCCAAATAAGGGATTAACTGCCCCATCAACCAATTTAAGCTCTCTTGCAGGTCTCAAATCAGTCCGAGCATGGACCTGCAATGCATTTAGCGCATTAGCATACTTAGAAATAATAAGGTTTAATCTTATTAAGATTAACCTTATTCTTAAATTTCACTCCTTGTAGATCAGCTAATAGAAATGTGGACTTATTTTTACCTATCCGAACTATCTTGTAAGTGCCATCCTATCGAGGTTCCAACTTTCCTGGAAATAGCTCCCTACGCACATCGTAATATAAAACTAACTGCCCTTTTTTAAAGGTATATTTCTTCGCTTTCAGATCATACAACCGTTTCATCTGACGTTTAGCTGCCTCCTGGTGCAACAAACTCTTCAATTTGAGCTGGTCCAAGTGAACTATAGTCGTAAACTGCTAAAATAGGGCATCTTCATCACCCAAAGAATGATTGATTGCTAATCTAATGGTCGGAAACTCAATTTCTAAGGGTAAAACGCACTCCTCCCCATAAACTGATTTGAATGGGGTATGGCCAGTGGCTCGTTTGAACGTTGTATTATACGCCCAAACCGCCACATATAATTTTATATCCCAGTCCGGCTTCTTTTCGGAGACTATCTTGGATAGGATATCCACAAGTTGTTTATTGGTTCTTTCAACTTGACCATTAGCTTGCGGATTATAGGGGGTCGTCTTGTTATGCGTAATTTTCCAAGCTTCAGTCAGACTTTTAATCACTTTATTTAAAAAATGGGTTCCACGGTCCGATACTATTTCCTTTGGCGGACCAAAACGGTAGATGATTTGCTCAAGTAGGAAACTGGCTCTCTCTTTTGCATTGTCATGTCTCGTTGCCCATGCTTCTGACCACTTTATAAAGTAATCAGCTGCTACTATAATATATCTCTTCTGAGTAGTAGATGGCGGGGTAATAGGAACCACAAAGTCAATGTCCCATTTCTCAAACGGAAGAATAGCCATGATAGGCGTAAGTGGACGCTTCCTATTCTCTCTGATATCATGTCTTTGGCATGTATCACATCTCTTGACATAGTCAAAGGAATCTTGGAAGATGGACGGCCGCCAATATCTAGCTCTTAAAGCCTTTTGTGCCGTTAACCGCCTAGCAAAGTGCCCTCCACAAGTAGAGTCATGGCACTCCTTGAAGATAAAGGGAACCTCATCAGGGATCACACATCGGCGATAGATATCATCAACGCCCTACCGATATAATGTGCCTGTAATAAAGGAAAATTTCAATGCTTGCTCTTCAATTTTCCTCTTCTCCGATTTTGATAACCCATCTCTAGTCTCTCCAATAGAAAGATAGTGTGTTATAGCAGCATACTAGGAGGGAATAGATGCCATATCAATCTTGAACAAAGTCTCCATGTCACTTCCTTCAGCCAAGACCTATTTTGGCTCTCCGAAATCCACAAGGCACTCTACACTGCCTTGAAGCTTCGGCGGCTTGCTCTTAATCTCATAATCAAATTCCTGCAAAAAGTGATTAACCACTTTGCTAAATAGTCAGGCGGCTGTAACTTATTCAACAACAATCAAAGCCCTTTCGCCTTCCTATAAAAAACCACCATCTCATAAAGAATGTAGTGCTTAAACTTTTTAGTCGCAAATACCATTGCAAGGCACAACTTCTCCATATAGGTGTAGTTAATTTTTGATACGTCCAACTTGTGACTAGCAAAAGCTATCGGATGGTACCACTTTTCCTCCCAAATTTGGGCCAAACAGTAGCTGATACTATACATAGTTGCTGCTGAAAATATATAGAACAGTTTGCCCCTTTTTGGTGCTTTTAAAATAGGTGCTTTGGCAAGCTCTTGCTTCATATCATCAAAAGACACTTTGCAAGCATCACTCCATGAAAAGTGACAATTAAAGGACAATAGGTTTGTAAGTGGCAAAGTTCTTTCTGCCAAGGCATTGATAAACATCCGATAATACCCTACTAACGACAGAAAGCTATGCACTTCCTTTGGAGTACGTGGCGGACTCATGGCGACTATGATCTTGATCTTTTCAGGATCAGTTGCAATCCCTACGGAACTGAGCACATGGCCTAACAAGAGCCCGTAAGGAACTCCGAAGACGCACTTCTGTGGGTTAAGAGCTATGCAAAATTGTCTGCAACGTTCAAAACACTTCTGCAAAATGATCAACTATCTATCCCTTACGGTGGCTACCCCCAGATCGTCAATGAATACTTTCAGCTCCTCTGGGGAAATGCCACCAAAGGTCTTGTCAACTGTTCTTTGCCACGAACCAGGTGCGTTACACAACCCAAATGCCATCACTTGTATGCAAAGGTACCGAAGACTATAATAAAAGTCATTTTTAGCTTGTCTTGCTCAGTGATCGCCATTTGGTTATACCCTCCAAAGCAGTCCATAAATGAATAGATTTCCCTACCCACTGGTTGATCCAAAATTTGGTCAATAAACGGCAATAGGTAGTAATCTTTAATAGTCTGCTTATTCAGCTCTCTAAAGTCTACACAAAGACGGATTTGATTATTCTTCTTATTCCTGATCACAACTGGTGAGCACCATTCAGTATGCTGAACAAGGAAGATCAAACCCGCTTTCCACAACTTTTGTAGTTCCTCGTACAACCCGTCCCTTAATTCAAAAGGCATATTCCTTACTTTCTGATGTACAGGAAAGGTATCTTCCTTTACATGAATAGTATATGCAGAGCTAGACTGGGAGGAATATCCCGAAGTTCATCATAGCTCCAAGCAAAGATATCGTATAACTCTTGAATTAACGACACATAATCCTCTCTTTCTTCCAAACTTAGCGTGGACCCTAATTTAATTGGCCGCGAATCATTCAGCGTACCAAGATCTAGCTCAATAACGTCCATGTCTCTCATTCGATCATGAGGCTCTATCAGCTCATTCAAGGTTATCTGATAAATATCCTCTGTAGTGGACCCTTCCTTAGATCCATCGCTTGATGACGTCTCACTACTAGATGGATCATCTACTGTTTCTAGTTCAGTGGAGGATAGTGAAGCTCTCTCATTCTGAGGAGACTCAGGATAAGCATCCACTATTACACGATGGGCACCTCAACCTAGAATCATTCGAGTAGCGAATATATGGACTTGACAGTCTGTCCATAAAATCCATGGCTTGCCTAGCAAGACTCGATAGCTTGGACGTCTTGCAAATCTTATCATTCTAAAGTCCAGATAGCATTCCACACTCGCAACTATAACATGGACCTTAGTAATGCAACCTTTTAATTGTCTTAGACTATCATCAGCCATCCTAAGAAGTGTGGAGCCATCTTTTTGGATCTCTAGACCTAACCTCTCCATCAAGTCTGAACTTATGATATTGATGGAGGATCCAGTGTCCACGATAGCATGCTCCACTAATATTCCATCCACATATGCTGGAACCCTAGGCAATGCTTTTCAGCATGATCAAACCAATCTTCCCCCACTCTAGCTATGCCCAAAGGCTCTACTATATACCCTATATGCATGATTTTCTTGAATTCCTTGCGTACTCCTGGAGAAAGTTTAATCAATTGCAGGAGATTCACATTTGGTTTGACTTCACAAAGGAAACTTACTAGATCAAAGTCATGGTAATTAGCCAAAGTTCTCTTCTTGCGCCAAACCATTCTCTCCTTTGGTCTTTCCATTGGCTTGGGCGCCTCTTTTTTAGCCTTTACCTTCTTTCTTGGCAATCCTTTATCTTCCTCAGGATCGACTTTACTACCAACAGGTCTTAACAGTCCACCTTCCTTATTAGGATTCAGGACTCGCTTTTCCCTAGCATCTTGCTTAGGGCTTCCCTCAACAGGTTTTGCATTATCTTTTTCATCCTCTTTAGCCTTTTGGCCTCTTGTTACGGCTCGAAGATTAAAAGTTTCCGCATCATTAACACATACAGTCTCAATAAGGCTGACTCCATTGCCATGAGGTAACTCCTCTACAACAGCCTTTCCTCTTTGCAGTATTTGCCTTGGTCCATCATCTTGCAGGAGGTTATTCCCTTGTGCGCGATGGTTAAATGGACCTAGTTGTTTACGCCCTTGTTGGATAGAACTAATCTTACTCCAACAGGTAGCGGCTAAGTGGCTAGACTTTCCGCAAATATCACATTTAACATTCAGGTAATTCCTAGAAAGATGTTGGCCCCCACACCACTTACAACTGAATCTTGAGGGGCCACCCTCTTTAGGGCGTCAACTCCCTATCAAATTCTACTGCTTAAGGAAGTTGACATCCACAACTATTTGTCGATATTAGAAGCACTCGACTCATAGCTGCGATCGTCAATCTATCGCCCCATGGTCCTAACTACTTGATTAGGAATTATCCGCTGAGGAACTGGGACAACATTAGGATTCAGTGTTTGGTTTCCACCACTATTTAGCAAGGCCGCCTGACTAGCCATAGGAAGTCATGCTAGGAGGAGCTGGTAACATAGGCAGATTCGACATAATATTCCCTCTGCCACCTATATTTAACATGGGGTCCCCTTGACTCCCATTGGTCGAGGCCAAATTATTACCATTCCAATTTATCCTTGCTGCATAAGCCGCTTGCAAGCGCGCCTCTACTCCTTCTGCTTGGGTAATGACAGGGTCAATATCGGCCAAAGCAACACTACTTAGCAGCACCTGGATATTAAAATCCAATCCATGTAGGAAATGTTGCAGCTGTGCAACCGCTGGAATGGGAATATAAGCGTTAATTTTGCGAAGAACTTACTTTAGTTTCTTGGCATATGCCTGGACATTCTCATTTGGCTCTTGGCGTATTACATTCAGAACATGCAACCAATATTGTCCACCCTTCTCAAGGGCAAACTCCCTACGGAAAGCCGTAAAGAATTGGGCACTGCTAGTTATGGTTCCGACTTCTAGACCGTGATACCACACTCCCGCTCTTCCTTTTAACGTCATGTTGAAGAACATCATTAGGTGTCCTTCATCTTGGATTCGATAATTAAACATGAGCGTTTGAAACTCCTTAATGTGGAGTTATCCATCTTCTTCTGCTAACCCATGGAAAATGGGCAATGGTGTTCCTAATGCCGGTAAATTGGGTGTACCTGGTCGAATTGCAATAGGTTGTGCCATGGCTACAACTAGATTAAAAATAAGAGTTTGTGTAGGAAACACTACATCCCCACTTGTTGTGGGTTGATTAACTGGAAATTGGGAAGTACCAAGACTTTCACTTGCACTCGAAGAGCTACCCGTAACACCTAGGTTACTAGAACCACTGCCACTTATGCGTAACGGGCTGCTCCTTTGAGGAGAATAGCATCTTACAATCTCCAACTGTAATATTTCCGCAATTGCGTACCGTAAATATTGACGTCCCGCACACGACGTAAACCTTGTGCAAAGGTTATCTCTTGCATTGAAATTATTGGCAGTGTACTGTGTGACCCGCACGCGTGAAATGGGATCCTCCGCATTGGTAAATCAAAACCGGGAGTTCAAAACCGCAAGTCTCACAAAAACACCCTCTTGGGAGGGGCATTTTGAGTAATTCAAGGCAATTTTTTTTTTTTTTCCCCTTTTTCTCCAGCCGATGCATGGCTGGAGAAGGTGGAGTGTGGGGGGGATGGGGATATGGCAGACGTGGCCTGCATGGGGGGGGGGAACCCATACAAGGGGGCCCCGTGGTGGATGCCCTCTTCCCCACCCCCCAATGCCTATAAAAACCCCCCAAGGCTGTGTGAACGAAGGAGGACGGGCCTTGAGGAGGGAGGTGAGGTCGCCGTGGAGAGGAGGTCGCCGACGCCGCCGAGCTGCAGTCCGCCCTGTCTGCCAGCCGCCATAGCTGCCGCCTCAGTCCCGCCAGGCCATCTCAGCCGCCGCCGCCACGCTGGAATTCGACTCCTTTTCCCCCCCTCGACGTCACAGCTGAAGCTCAGAAGCTTCTTGAAGCTTCTTTAGAAGCTTCTAAGGGGGGGGCCTCCTTAAGCCCCCTTCCCACCACATTCCCCAAAAGACCCATTCATACCCCTTCCCGGAAATTGAAGAGGAGAGGGTGAAGGCCGTAAAGACTCCCACAAGACCCTTCGAAAAAGGCTTTCGCAAAAAGGACTTTAAAGCCGCAAGCCATCCAAGAATCAACTCCGTGCCAACACGGGGTTTTCCCTAAAGATCTCCTAAAGCCCTTTTCGGCAAGCGCCATTCCGCAAAGGAATCTTCCGCATACGAGGAAAAGGCCAAAGGTCGGGAGGTTGCATTCCGAGGGAAGTAAATCCGTAGACCACAAAGGCAAATCAGAAGCCGACTCTACACCTACGATGGCCCCAAAAAGGACACAAGATGCGACTGCGGGAGGTTCATCTCCGCGTATACAAGTGGATATCTCCCCGACCCCTCAAGTCCAGGTTCTTTCGAGTTATTTTCGCATAAAGAAATGATTAGGCGCGCTTAGTTCATAAGGGAGATTGCATCTTTACGCTTAATTTTAATGCATGTGGAAATTGGAAAAAAAATACATTTGATAAAGTATCTCTTGAAACATTAGGCAAGATTGAAATATGTCATAAATTTGAACGAGTTATCCACCTTAGAAGACTAGTTGCATGTATTTTCTTTGGTACATTATCAAAGTAATGAGTCTAAACTTAGGGCAAAGAAATGGAATTTATAAGTGCATTCTCTTTCGTCCTAGACATGGTAGGAATAAGCGTGTGCCGCATGTTAGGCAACATCCTCCTCGTAGTGATTTCATGAGGCAAGGTTAACACCATAAGATATTATCCGAAAAGAAATAATAGAGTACGGAAATGATCTTATGGACTTGTAAATAGCATATAAAATGGAATGAATTAACACTAGCTTAGTTTGGTATAAACTTCGTCAACTACATTGTAGCTAGGAGAATGTTGCGTATTGCATAGTCATCATGCGGAAACGTCATTCATCAGAAGCCGCATTTAGGAAAGGTTGCATGGTTCGTCAAAGCATAATATTCGAAAGTATAGACTACAAGATTGTAGGCACGATTAATAGGTCTTAGGAAAAGTTAGTATCCAGATTATCATGCATTTTTGCTACACCAAGGAAATATAAAATTATCATAAACCATGTGATGCGTAAAAGCAATAAATCGCATGTTTACGCGTATTGGTGTAGTTGTAACTATTGTTCTCCATTAGATGTAGTTTATTACCTTTAGAAGGTTCATCCTTGTTGCAATACAAGAATATTGAGTTGTCTAAGTAACCTAAAACACAAGGGATTCATATGGGCATGGCTCAGTCGATATGATAGGTATCCCAAGTGCCAAGTGCAATAAGATTTCGACCTAGTTTTACACTTGTTGCCAAGTCTAAAACCGCAAACCCAAAGATCTTACACACATTCACGAAATGTCGAATCAATTGGATGTTCATGCATAAAATGATCTAAGGTTTTATCCTAAGGATCATTCGTTCTAATGATGAAACTCCGACGGAGTTGCAAATTTCTAGGACCATGGGCCAACATAATTAGGAATGGGTTGGAGGATACCCTAAACCCTGCTACTCGGCTAGAGGTAATTCCGTGGCCGGAGGACGCCATTCAATGGGTGGAATGATCCCGTGGAATGATGCAACGCATGTGCAAAAAGGTTGCAACATCGTATAGACTTGAGATTTGTCCACAAGAGAGTTTTGTCATCTCTCGAAATGAGGTTGGCAAGTTATTGAAAGAATTTAACTTACAAGAGGATGAGTAATCATCCTGTTACTCACTTTTCTTGGGGAATAATTGCCAAGGAAAAGGAAAGTTAGGTATTTGCCTTGAAGCAAATGACCAAACAATAAACTAAAGCGACATGGTCGCTGGAATCTACCACAACAAGACCTAAAGTATTGGTAGGGTATGACCCTAACCCAGGAATGATAGGAATCTTGCCAAGTTGCAATTGATTCCGGATCGAATGCGGGTTGCATTCGGAGAAAAGGAATCACTCCTTAACAGTTTGCCAGCTAAACGACCATTGGAAATTGATTGTGCTTGTAACAGTTTGGAAAGTACTGTTTGCATTGTTTGCTCAATGAACTAAAGGACGAAAATATATCTAAATACGTCAGGTTGAAGCCTAAAGGGAGAGGTAGCTTCAGTTACCCCCGACTGCCTGCCTAACCCTAACCAAGGGGGTTGTTAGCCGCGCCAGGAACGTGGACCGAACCCGCCGCGAGAGGTCTCTCCGTTGAGTTCTACTTGGAGCAGGAGGACGCTTGGGTGCCAGAGGGGGCTCTGGTCGTAAATCCTCGCCTTCCGGGCCCTGCACAAGAGTCTAACGTGACTCGGGATTGGATCTCGAGGCCCGCATACTAGTCTACGGGCGAAAACTTGGATTAGTGATCCCTGGTGGATTACTGGATAGCCTTCGGGCGGATTATGAATATGCCTACAGGCGGGAACTCCTTGTATTTCAAAGATAAAAGGATAAAATGATAATAAAGAAGTTGTTTGGCATTGTTTTCTTTATGTCCTGTGATAAGATTACGTGAAGGAACCGGTGCATAACAAGGTTAATTCAAAGAAGCTGTTTGTATATGTCAAACTAATGTGGTAGGTAATTACCTAACTAAAACAAACCGAGGAAAGTGCGGAGGATGGACCATGGGTCCGTCCTACGGATGGGTGGTCCCGGTTAGCCGGGAACTTTTCTCAAAGTCTTCGACGAACAGAAGGATGATCAACATCACCGAAACAAGTAATGAGAACGATGACTTGGAATTACCGATTACCCGATTCACGCTGTTTTAGGGGAACGGAATGGGACTATGCCTTTTGGTAGAGAGGTCGAGCCTTGCATCCCTCTCGTTTCCCATTCTCCTTGAACCAAATGCAGCATGAATCCGCTTCAGACCAGGCGTTTCTGCGTAAAGTAGTTCGATCAGGTCTGATGCTAGTCGTTGTTAGTAAATGACCAAACAATTCCGGTCGATCCTAAGTGGGAACGGCCAGGACACTTCCGTTACGTGGCAGACGCGGAAAGTCCTAGATTGCAAAACCCGCAACATTCCATGGGAGTGCCGGGTGGAGTTTTCTAGACAACCTTTCCGATGGGCTGCTAAGACGTGTTCTAGAGGATTCTAGTGGACACGTTACAGTTCGTATCAGAGCCGACTTACAATGGAATTGTTTTCATAAAAATTTCATTGAAAGATGAAGTAAAGAAATTGTTCCTGTCCAAACATTTTCTCATCTTCAATACTGTCTTGCAGAATTACGAGGCGTGGAACAAGTTTTTGGTATTCCGGATCATGTTCATGACTGCAATGCATTCTCCGCATTATAGGCAGAGAATTGAAATGATGAACATCTTGGAGCAGATTTATAATCCATCACCTCTATATATAGAGCGAAGATGGGCTGGGTCTTCAGGAATCTATTACATAGCTGCCCACCGGTTCGCTTATCTACAGACCAACCTGAAGAGGATCAAGTGGTTGGAAGATTTGAAAGTCGTGAAGCTGTTCATTTTTGTGGAAGCTCACGTGAATTCGACTTTGCATATTCGAGGTCGTAGAGTTGAATTAAACTCATATGTATATGAGGAAGTAACCCGTGTAATTCCAGCTGATAGAATTAAGGTATTGGGCCACCATGGGAAGTATGGATTCCAGCGGAAAGGATATCCTGAACTTCCGATGAATTATCGATTCTTAAAGATTCATGACCCAAAACCCTACTATTACACAGTTCCTGTAGACAAATCCAATACAATGTTGTTCTCCCCAAACTAAATGTAATGATTGGATTATCATCACTCGAGATGTTGTATGAGGCTACGCCATATAAATATAAATAAGGACTTCTTTTTATCACTATCCGATTGTGCATCAGGGTTGTTGCAAAAAGTTAAGTTGCTTCATGAGTTACGAATTAGCTGAACTAAAGATAAGCTAATGTCAATTATCATATAATAATGTTAAGAAAACTTTTACGCCAGGCACAACCCCAGGTACAGGTTCCAAATTCGCCCCCTACATCAAGTACTACTGTGATCCAGGAGAAGAAGTTCCTCCTCAAACAAATAAAGCCACCCGAGTTTGACGGGAGAGGCAGATTCGTCCAGTCGGACGCTGAGATTTGGATTGAATCTATGGAGGACTACTTCGAAGCCGCTGGCACTGCACCAACCAATCAGGCCATGCTCGCCAAATTAAAACTCACCGGTGAAGCCAGATTATGGTGGAAACAATGGTGCAGGGATCAAGGGATTTCAGAGGGGTCCGTTACCTGGGAGAAGTTAAAGCAAGCCGTGCAAGGGAGATATTTGCCACCCGCATATCGTACTCAGAAAATGAATGAGTTCTATGAGCTAAAACAGTTAGGACTCACTCTTGATGCATACTACTCTAAGTTTGTCTCACTCTTAAAGTATGCGCCACAAATGGACACGACACAGCAGGTGTCCAAATTTTGCGCAGGCTTAAATCCACCTGTAAATACCCGTCTCGAATCTATGCGACCATCAGACCTTCAGGATGCACTCATTCGAGCGGCCCCTATAATTCAGGAAGTACAAGCTAAACCAAGGAGTATTAAGAATTGGTCTTATAGCGACCCAAGCAGAGGAGCATTCAGACCCCAGGTTAAGAGAGTTCAAGGCCACAATCAGGGACAAAGAAAGAAGGCAAGGACAAATAACGTCAACAACTTTGTTCCTACTCACGGTAATGGCCGAAACATCCGATGCTTCCACTGCAATGAACTCGGTCACTTCAAAAAGCAATGCCCCAAGCTCAGCAAGGGACACCGTCAAGGTATTGGCCGCGGTCAGGGAGCCACCGCCCGTGGAAGGGGAAGAGCTGTCTGCATTACCAATAGGCAAAGATGTGAAGCAGAGGAAGAGGAGGATCCGACTATGGAAGCGGATTTCGAAAGAGCGACGGTCCATGCCGCTCTACACAAGAAGGGGCCGAATCGCCAGTTCTCGGTAAATCAAACACCGTCGGACTATCAAGGTAAAGGTTTCAAAACCTTGATTGATTGTGGCAGTACACATTCCTTTATCTCACCAGCATGTGCTAAGAGATTAGGAATAGCCACAGTAGAAGCACCTACCCTACTTGTGGAATTGGCAAACGGTCGTGAGGTAACTTGTGCTAGGCAAACTGCTAAGGAGGAGTTCTATCTGGGAGGAAAGAAAACCTCAGTCAAATTCAGAGTCATGAACTTAGGCATCCATGAGTGTCTACTCGGGATGGATTGGCTTAAGCCCAATGACGCCCACATCCACTGTGGAAAGGGTCAAGTTTCCTTTCGAAACTCTGACAGAGAGTTTGTTACGACTCAAGGTGAGGCAGGAGTGCCGAGAATCCAGCTAGCCAAGGTATCGCGGATCATAAAAGGGGTTAGGAAAAGATTACCTGTTTACTTGATCAAACTCAACAAGTTAGATCAAAAGCAAGAGTCTCATGAGGGACCCTCTTGGCTAAAAGAATATGCTGACGTATTCCCTGAGGAATTAACTGAACTTCCACCTCCAAGAGAAGTTGATCATGAAATAAGGCTAATACCTGGAGTTGCGCCAATTGTAAAGAGACCTTATAGAATGTCTATTCCGGAAGCTATTGAGTTGAAGGAACAACTCAAGCAACTGTTAGATCAGGGCTACATCCGGCCTAGCAACTCACCATGGGGAGCTCCAGTCCTATTCCAGAAAAAGAAAGATGGGACACTTCGACTATGTATTGATTACTGTGGGTTGAATCAATCAACAGTCAAGAACAAGTATCCTATTCCTAGAATAGATGAGCTTCTTGATCGCCTTCAAGGTGCAAAGATCTTCTCCAAAATTGATCTCAGGTCAGGCTACTATCAAATCAGGATCAAGGATGAGGACATTCCAAAAACGGCCTTCAATACAAGATATGGGCACTTTGAATTCTTGGTTATGTCATTCGGCCTTACAAATGCACCTGCCACCTTCAATAGATTAATGCAGGATATTTTTAGACCATATCTTGATGACTTCGTGCTTGTCTTCTTCGACGACATTTTAGTTTATTCTAAACAGGAAGAAGATCATGAACCTCAACTACGGATTGTTTTGGAGACAATGAGGTCTCATAAGCTGTATGCAAAAATGAAGAAGTGTGCATTCTTCAAGCGTCAGATTGAATATCTAGGATTCATAGTATCATCAGAAGGAATATCAGTAGATCCAGCCAAAGTCAGAGATGTGCTTGAATGGCCAATACCATTATCCGTCAAAGAGATACGTAGTTTTCTTGGCTTGACAGGATGGTATAGGGTCTTTATCAAAAACTATGCTTTGATTGCAGCACCTCTTACCGACTTACTAAAGAAGCAGACTTCCATTACATGGTCAACTCCCGAGCAAAATAGCTTCGACCAATTGAAGCAATGTTTGGTATCAGCACCTATTCTAAAACTTCCTGACCTCAATAAGGAGTTCGAGGTAGTAACTGATGCCAGCATTCTTGCCTTGGGGTGTGTTCTTATGCAGGAAGGTTATCCAGTAGCATATTCTTCAAGGAAATTGAAGAGTCACGAAAAGAATTATGCCACTCATGATCTGGAGTTATTAGCTGTCATCCATGCTCTAAAGCTTTGGAGACACTATCTGTTGGGAAATAAGTTCACTCTAGTAACCGATCATAAGAGTCTCAAATGGATTTTTACCCAGAACGAGCTCAACATGAGGCAACGTCGATGGATTGAAGTATTGGAGGAATATGATTTTGAAATCAAGTATCGACCAGGGAAAGAGAATGTAGTTGCCGATGCACTCAGTCGCAAGGCATTCCTAAACTCCCTAATCTTGCAGAATCCATCAACGGCCAGATCTCTGGCTACAAAGGTATCTATGCCAAGCAACCCTATACTCGAACTAGCTAGAGAGGAAGCATGCCATGACTTAGCCTACCAAGCAATGATAAAAGAAATATCTACCAAGGATCAGAATTTGAAGTTACAGGTCAAGTATCATGAATTTTCTGTTGACAATGGACTTATTTACTATAGAACAAAGCTATGTATACTAGCAAGCCAGTCACTTAAGCAGAAGATATTGTGGGAAGCTCATGACTCCCCTTTCGCAGGACATCCTGGCTATGCAAAAAAACTCTCAATACAGTCAGGAAGAGCTATCATTGGGAGAGGCTCAAAGGTGACGTCCTCAAATATGTCACTGAATGTTTGTCTTGCCAACGTATCAAGGCTGAACATGTCATGATGCCAGGAAAATTACAACCACTTGACATTCCCCAAATGAAATGGGAATTCATCAGTATGGATTTTGTGGTGGGCTTACCCCAAGTCCAATGAGGATACAACTCCATTATGGTTGTAGTTGACATGCTTACTAAGGTTGCACACCTGATTCCAGTAAAGACAAACTATAAAGCCTCCGATATTGCAAGAGTGTTTATCAAAGAAATATTCAAGCTACATGGGTTACCTAGAAGGATCATTAGTGATCAAGATTCTCTTTTCACTTCACACTTCTAGAGAGCTATCTTTGAAGCTATTGGAACTCAGCTCTGTTTTAGCACTGCCTACCATCCCCAAACGGATGGACAAACAGAACGAGTAAATCAAATCATTGAGGATATGCTTAGGGCTTACTGCTGCCGTGAGCCGAAGAGGTGGATTCAATATTTGCCGTTAGTAGAATTTGCTTACAATGCTTCTTACCAGCAGAGCATTCAAATGACCCCTTTCCAGGCATTGTATGGTCATGATTGTCGAAGTCCCCTAAATTTTTCTGATCCTACCCTGAGAGTGGAAGCTTCAAGACAAATGTTGGAGGACATGGATGACCAAATAAGGTCAATAAGACAAGACCTACAAGCAGCCAAAGATAGACAAAAGGCATATGCGGATGTGAAACGCCAAGAGAGGGTCTTCGGAGAAGGAGACATGGTCTTCATTCGTGTACGGCCGAAAAAGAGTTCTTTATCTCTAGGTGAATGCAAGAAGCTAAGTCCAAGGTATTGTGGACCGTATAAAATCCTCAAATGCCTAGGACCCAATGCTTATAAATTGCAACTTCCTGATAACCTAAAAGTTCACAATGTATTCCATGTTAGTCTCTTAAAAAAAGTATGTACCCAACCCAAATCATGTACTTGATGACCAACAAATTGTAATGCCTAGTCAAGGAGTCCTTGAACTAAGACCGGAAAAGATTTTAGATGTCATGGAGAGACAGTTAAGATCTAGAACCTTGAGAGAATGCCTCGTCCAGTGGAAAGATTATCCCGAAGAGGATGCTACCTGGATGGATGAAAGCTCTCTCAATCTTCAATATCCCCAATTTATCTCGAGATGAGGACATCTCAATTCTTCTAAGGGGGAGAGAATGTAATATTTCCGCAACTGCGTACCGTAAATATTGACGTCCCGCACACGACGTAAACCTTGTGCAAAGGTTATCTCTTGCATTGAAATTATTGGCAGTGTAATGTGTGACCCGCACGCGTGAAATGGGATCCTCCGCATTGGTAAATCAAAACCGGGAGTTCAAAACCGCAAGTCTCACAAAAACACCCTCTTGGGAGGGGAATTTTGAGTAATTCAAGGCATTTTTTTTTTTTTTTCCCCTTTTTCTCCAGCCGATGCATGGCTGGAGAAGGGGGAGTGTGGGGGGGATGGGGATATGGCAGACGTGGCCTGCATGGGGGGGGGAACCCATGCAAGGGGGCCCCGTGGTGGATGCCCTCCTCCCCACCCCCCAATGCCTATAAAAACCCCCCAAGGCTGTGTGAAGGAAGGAGGACGGGCCGTGAGAAGGGAGGTGAGGTCGCCGTGGAGAGGAGGTCGCCGACGCCGCCGAGCTGCAGTCCGCCCTGTCCGCCAGCCGCCAGAGCTGCTGCCTCAGTCCCGCCAGGCCATCTCAGCCGCCGCCGCCACGCTGGAATTCGACTCCTTTTCCCCCCCTCGACGTCACAGCTGAAGCTCAGAAGCTTCTTGAAGCTTCTAAGGGGGGGGCCTCCTTAAGCCCCCTTCCCACCACATTCCCCAAAAGACCCATTCATACCCCTTCCCGGAAATTGAAGAGGAGAGGGTGAAGGCCGTAAAGACTCCCACAAGACCCTTCGAAAAAGGCTTTCGCAAAAAGGACTTTAAAGCCGCAAGCCATCCAAGAATCAACTCCGTGCCAACACGGGGTTTTCCCTAAAGATCTCCTAAAGCCCTTTTCGGCAAGCGCCATTCCGCAAAGGAATCTTCCGCATACGAGGAAAAGGCCAAAGGTCGGGAGGTTGCATTCCGAGGCAAGTAAATCCGTAGACCACAAAGGCAAATCAGAAGCCGACTCTACACCTACGATGGCCCCAAAAAGGACACAAGATGCGACTGCGGGAGGTTCATCTCTGAGTATACAAGTGGATATCTCCCCGACCCCTCAAGTCCAGGTTCTTTCGAGTTATTTTCGCATAAAGAAATGATTAGGCGCGCTTAGTTCATAAGGGAGATTGCATCTTTACGCTTAATTTTAATGCATGTGGAAATTGGAAAAAAAATACATTTGGTAAAGTATCTCTTGAAACATTAGGCAAGATTGAAATATGTCATAAATTTGAACGAGTTATCCACCTTAGAAGACTAGTTGCATGTATTTTCTTTGGTACATTATCAAAGTAATGAGTCTAAACTTAGGGCAAAGAAATGGAATTTATAAGTGCATTCTCTTTCGTCCTAGACATGGTAGGAATAAGCGTGTGCCGCATGTTAGGCAACATCCTCCTCGTAGTGATTTCATGAGGCAAGGTTAACACCATAAGATATTATCCGAAAAGAAATAATAGAGTACGGAAATGATCTTATGGACTTGTAAATAGCATATAAAATGGAATGAATTAACACTAGCTTAGTTTGGTATAAACTTCGTCAACTACATTGTAGCTAGGAGAATGTTGCGTATTGCATAGTCATCATGCGGAAACGTCATTCATCAGAAGCCGCATTTAGGAAAGGTTGCATGGTTCGTCAAAGCATAATATTCGAAAGTATAGACTACAAGATTGTAGGCACGATTAATAGGTCTTAGGAAAAGTTAGTATCCAGATTATCATGCATTTTTGCTACACCAAGGAAAGATAAAATTATCATAAACCATGTGATGCGTAAAAGCAATAAATCGCATGTTTACGCGTATTGGTGTAGTTGTAACTATTGTTCTCCATTAGATGTAGTTTATTACCTTTAGAAGGTTCATCCTTGTTGCAATACAAGAATATTGAGTTGTCTAAGTAACCTAAAACACAAGGGATTCATATGGGCATGGCTCAGTCGATATGATAGGTATCCCAAGTGCCAAGTGCAATAAGATTTCGACCTAGTTTTACACTTGTTGCCAAGTCTAAAACCGCAAACCCAAAGATCTTACACACGTTCACGAAATGTCGAATCAATTGGATGTTCATGCATAAAATGATCTAAGGTTTTATCCTAAGGATCATTCGTTCTAATGATGAAACTCCGACGGAGTTGCAAATTTCTAGGACCATGGGCCAACATAATTAGGAATGGGTTGGAGGATACCCTAAACCCTGCTACTCGGCTAGAGGTAATTCCGTGGCCGGAGGACGCCATTCAATGGGTGGAATGATCCCGTGGAATGATGCAACGCATGTGCAAAAAGGTTGCAACATCGTATAGACTTGAGATTTGTCCACAAGAGAGTTTTGTCATCTCTCGAAATGAGGTTGGCAAGTTATTGAAAGAATTTAACTTACAAGAGGATGAGTAATCATCCTGTTACTCACTTTTCTTGGGGAATAATTGCCAAGGAAAAGGAAAGTTAGGTATTTGCCTTGAAGCAAATGACCGGACAATAAACTAAAGCGACATGGTCGCTGGAATCTACCACAACAAGACCTAAAGTATTGGTAGGGTATGACCCTAACCCAGGAATGATAGGAATCTTGCCAAGTTGCAATTGATTCCGGATCGAATGCGGGTTGCATTCGGAGAAAAGGAGTCACTCCTTAACAGTTTGCCAGCTAAACGACCATTGGAAATTGATTGTGCTTGTAACAGTTTGGAAAGCACTGTTTGCATTGTTTGCTCAATGAACTAAAGGACGAAAATATATCTAAATACTTCAGGTTGAAGCCTGAAGGGAGAGGCAGCTTCAGATACCCCCGACTGCCTGCCTGACCCTAACCAAAGAGGTTGTTAGCCGCGCCGGGAACGTGGACCGAACCCGCCGCGAGAGGTCTCTCCGTTGAGTTCTACTTGGAGCAGGAGGACGCTTGGGTGCCAGAGGGGGCTCTGGCCGTAAATCCCTTACCTTCCGGGCCCTGCACAAGAGGCTAACGTGACTCGGGATTGGATCTCGAGGCCCGCATACTAGTCTACGGGCGGAAACTTGGATTAGTGATCCCTGGTGGATTACTGGATAGCCTTCGGGCGGATTATGAATACGCCTACAGGCGGGAACTCCTTGTATTTCAAAGATAAAAGGATAAAATGATAATAAAGAAGTTGTTTGGCATTGTTTTCTTTATGTCCTGTGATAAGATTACGTGAAGGAACCAGTGCATAAGAGGGTTAATTCAAAGAAGCTGTTTGTATATGTCAAACTAATGTGGTAGGTAATTACCTAACTAAAACAAACCGAGGAAAGTGCGGAGGATGGACCATGGGTCCGTCCTACGGATGGGTGGTCCCGGTTAGCCGGGAACTTTTCTCAAAGTCTTCGACGAACAGAAGGATGATCAACATCACCGAAACAAGTAATGAGAACAATGACTTGGAATTACCGATTACCCGATTCACGCTGTTTTAGGGGAACGGAATGGGACTATGCCTTTTGGCAGAGAGGTCGAGCCTTGCATCCCTCTCGTTTCCCATTCTCCTTGAACCAAGTGCAGCATGAATCCGCTTCAGACCAGGCGTTTCTGCGTAAAGTAGTTCGATCAGGTCTGATGCTAGTCGCTGTTAGTAAACGACCAAACAATTCCGGTCGATCCTAAGTGGGAACGGCCAGGACACTTCCGTTACGTGGCAGACGCGGAAAGTCCTAGATTGCAAAACCCGCAACATTCCATGGGAGTGCCGGGTGGAGTTTTATAGACAACCTTTCTGATGGGCTGCTAAGACGTGTTCTAGAGGATTCTAGTGGACACGTTACACCAACCGCCATCTAGCCCTCTCAACACATTCTGCTTTTTGTATTTCGGCTTGACGGTCCTTGTCAGAGGACATAAACCAACTATTTGGTCCCTAAAAACCGTGGATTTGAGAACCACCACTTGTTGGCAGCTCCCGGCAGACGCACCACTGATGGGACCTAAAATGGGCCAGCACTAGCTATGGCACTAGCCGAACCTCATGCATATGACAAACAATCCCACCACACGGCCTCGCGGGCCAGGAGTTTCTAAACCTCACTTTGTACTAGATGCTTATGACGATTTTGCGTTTGTATCCAATATGTAGTCCAATGTTCACCTTCCCTTCTCCTCAGAGGAAAATCCCATAACATATAGGCATAATGCCTCATAATACACACATAGGGAAGCACATCTCGGCTAATTTGGCTCCACTACGACTCTTCTACACCTCAAGGATTAGCCCCAAGATGCGTCGCTAACACATATGGCATTCGCACAAACTCCACTCTTTCATAATTCAGCGTTCCAGGAGATTTTAATTTACCTCATAAGACTTTCCCCAACGAAAACACCTGTCTAACCCTACAGCTTAGGTTTCATGTCGTCTCATAGTTGGTCAAAGTTTATCAAACAGTGCAATGCATTCCAGGAGATACCACATGGCATGCTTGATGCAAGGTGTATGACAATTGTGCACAGCCATTTTACGATTAAAAAACCAACCATCTGAGGTGCAGAAAACAGCCCTTTCATGAATTTTAACTAAGCGTTACGTGCTGCGCTGCTTTAGGAACTAGCACCGAAACTTCCGTGCTACTAGTCACCTATATTTAATTATGGAATGATCTCTAAATGCTATATAGAAAGAAGAAAATCAGAATTTGTATCTTTTCCTTCAATTAGAACGTCACACAACCTTCATTTCCCCCTAACCGTTTAGGTGGTGATGCGGTGCATAGGCATAAATGGTTGTTTTGTATTATTTTTGTATGTAAAAAGCGATAAACACAAACTATAACATAAAAAAGGACAAGGCCAAATTGAGGCTTAACCTCATGTTTTAACCTTGCCAAACATTCACGCACATAAATCTTATTTTTCTATAAATTTTTAGTACAAAAAACCCAATTTTTCCTATTTTTGACTATTTTTTTCTATTTATTATTCATAAAAAATAGGTATTTTCTGATTTATTTGTATTGGCTTATCATTTTGACTGAAGCTTAACATTTTCTCCGATTTTATCCCATTTCCATCCCATTTCTCCAACTCAAAAGCGAAAAAAACCACTAATTTCTACAAAAAATGACATTTTACGAGTTTTAAAGAATTAATAACGACTCTAAATCATTACGGGTTCTGCATTTCTGTAATTCTAGCCCTAAACCATGATGCAAACAAGGTTCAAATAGAAATTCATCACATATGAATAACATTTGGACCATGAAACAACAAAAACAAGTGAATTTCTTCATAAAATTGAAGCATACCGCGTGTCTTGCGTGTTGCGGTTTTTTTAATAATTATTATGAGCAGCCCACAAACCGACCAGCAACCATTCCTCAGTATTGAACATCTTTCCTCAGCCTCCTCTTCATCTTGAAGCAATCCGATCACCGCCAGACAAGCATTCTTCAGCCCCTCTTCTTCTTGATTTCTTGCACATGAATAGCCTCTATGTAGGAGAGAGAGGGAGGAGAGAGAAAGACTGATTTTTTATCTCCACAACCAGGCAGCCAATTGAGGAGCGGAGACTGGCGATGGAGAGCGAAGATAAGATGTAGATCATGTATGAGATCAGTTGGGGGGGGAGGGGGGGTTTGTTCACAGGCCCAGAATCCATCTCTTCATCAAATCGTGATGATGGTGCCTTCTTTCTGACCAGGCACAAAAAAGCAACCCCCCCCCCACATTTTTTCCAAATTTTTGGCAAAGGGTCACGCCTTTTGGGATCTCCTTAAGTCCATTTCCACCTTTGGCATTTTGCCCTTAACCTCCCGGGCACTCCCTTTTCCACGTCCGGTGTCTGATTCTTGGTCTGAAAAATCCTAGGCATCTATCTTGAAGTCCTCCACTACCAGGCATCTCCTAGGGTATTGTCTTGCATGCCAAAAAATTATGAAAATTCTCCAAGTTTCGTCAAGTGGGTCTTTTAAGTATTTTTGGGGCATTATTGCTTAAAATTGTACTGATTGCCACCGCCGCCTTTGACGAAGCCTATTTTTCCCCGAATATTCGTAATTTTTGGCTATTTTTAAGCACTTCTCAGCATCAAAAACTAGTTGTTAGAGCAACATGAGATGATCAGTGAAAATATTGATAAATTTTTTGCCCCACAATTTGGCAACAGGAGGTGTTGAGTTGAAATAGGAGGGGAATCAATATCACAAGTAGTAGATGACAATAAAGATAATGATGATGATGATCACAAGGTTGAAGTTGGAGAGAACTATGCTAAACTGGGAGTGGGGTTGCTAAGAGTAACTTATGCTTTTTTGTCTCCACTAATTCTTTCATGTTTCTTTTCTTTGATATTCAATTCCTAAATGCAAAAGAAATCCCACAAAAGTAGCATCCTACACTCTTTAATCTTCAATGCACAACACAGGGTACCTTCATTTCACTTTAAGGTAATTAAATTCAATCAGGTTACCACCCATAGTATTGAAATTGGAAATTGGTGAACTACCATCCTACCATAATTCCAATCATTACTCATGTGCCCAAAATCTTAATCATAAACCCAAATGTACATTTAAACATGAAACACAAATGTAACTACTTGGAGATGTTTCAAAGTTGGTGCGAGTGTCCTCTCTTATTCCGTAACCATGAACCATGTAACCAACTTCATGGTCAATGTGTCCTTTATCTTGAAAATGGAACCAAAATGTTGGGCTTGAAAGCGTGAGAAGAGATGGAGGATTTACCCTCTTGGTTTCTCATTCTCACTCTCGCTCTCTTGCTCTCAACTCATCTCTCTCCCATAACACAATAGTAGAAAGGAAAAAACCAAAAGTTGTCAAACACATGAATAGCCATTTTCATTCTTTTTCAATATTTTTATACAAAAAGTAGGGCTAGGTTTTTCCCAATACCCTTGGACATCTTGCCCATGTTTTAGACCAACGACTGGTCTACACTCACTAACGCAAAACCAGAAAGAAAACCCCTTGGAGTAGGTTTTATTCACGCTAGCCTTGGGAAGGTCTAGTGCCATCAAGAATACTACCTTAGTCGGTGTTCTATGCTCATCAAAATACTACCTCAGTCACTGCGATCTGTACCTGATCATCCATATTTTAGCTTGATGATTTTAGGAAAGATTAGTACCTAACTTACAATCACGAACATCTTATTTTGAATGCATTATACATAAAATTTTAACAAATTTATTTCCAAGAAAAATATTCTCTTTCCAAAAATAATAATATCAAGGTAAAACTTAGCCTAAGTGGCAATACCTTCCAATAGTCTTCTCGGATTTCTCCTTGGGATCTAGTTTGGACTGAATCTAAACAAGAATTCTATTTTTGAGAATAACTCCCTTGATGGAATTTTCTCAATGGAATTTTGTGCGTCCTTGCTTGTGATTAAAAAAAGATATTGGTTAGTTTATTACGAAAAGTATTATTTTGGCAATTTCATCTCAAGATCTTTTATATATCGAGAATTAGCGTCCATGTTTATCCATTAGAGGTTTTGTTAGATCAATACAAATCAAAATATTAAGTCTTTTAGGGACACAATACCTTCCTTGTACTCTCCTTGGTACATCTTGTACAAACCCAAATTACCCCTTGGAATTTGGGATTAAGAATTCCTTTAAAAGATTACATGTAGGAAATAAATAAAATCCTATTTTATGAATGCAACTTTTTATTGGTAGCTCATGGAATGATGGCTTGCCAGCTACCTTAATAGTACTTGGGGATCCATGACAAGTGCTTGGTTAATGGTGTTTGCAGCTTCGTTTGTAATCCCAATACTTATCATTCCATTTGTATTGGTCGTATCTGCAGCATTATTGGCAGCTTGTGCCTTTGCAACCTTCATAACTTTCTTCTTCAGGGCCATGGTCTTTAATCGCGAGATTGTAAGATAGATTAGGGTTGTCACAATTGGATTGATGGTAATTTTATTGATGGTAGACCGCAATCACTCTAGGAGTTACCATCAATAAAATTACCATCAATCCAATTGTGACAACCCCAATCTCTCTTAAAATCTCACGATTAAAGGCCACCATCAATAAAATCACTCATAGGGTTTTGTGATGGTGGCCTAGCTAGTTTGTGGATTGATATGGAGGCTAAGGCTTGACATTAGGTAAAGGTTTTCTTTTGGGGAAAGAAAAGTAGGTGAAAAAGATCGGGCTAGTTTGACAAGCATCTCAAACAAAGATCCTTTTACTTAGTTTCTCTTGTAATTCTCAACATAAGACCTAGTTTGACAAGCATCTCAAACAAAGATCCCTTTACTTAGATTCTCTATAACAAGAAAATTATACACTATGACCTTGGAAATCTAATTATCCCTTTGAGTTGGAACTACACCCACTTCTAGGAAAAATCCTCCTCAAGGAAGAGCTACACATTGCAAGCCGGCTTAAGTTGTTAACCCTACTTATATTGATACCATCATCTATCTTTGCAAGCTACTCTATCTGCCATTCTATTTGGACCCCCTAGCCAACCTCTAGTATATGTCAAACTTCTACAACTCATGGCTCCCTAAGGATGTTGGTACATCAACTTGTCCATAGACACATCATTTCTTATGTACGTACTCAATAAAACCCTTTGTTCAAAAAACACACACTCAAGTCAACCTCCACCCCAACCTCCATCTAGGAAGCTATCCACCACCATTGAGAGGGTGTGGTAGGATGGCTAGCTAGAAATCTACTAGATGGAAATCATTAAAGAATGTTAAAAAAGTAAGTCATTTTTAAGGAATTCACTTTAAGCTAAGATCCATGGATAAAAACCAAAATGGCTAAGAATAATTGTAAGAGAATTCAAGGCTAATTTAAACTCAATCTTGTCAAATGTCTAGAATGCACATTGGAAGGCAGCCTGAAAAAACTCAAAGGGATAATTAGATTTGCAAGGTCATAGGGTTTCGTGATGGTGGCCTAGCTAGTTTGTGGATTGATATGGAGGCTAAGGCTTGACATTAGGTAAAGGTTCTCTTTTGGGGAAAGAAATGTAGGTGAAAAAGAAAACAAGGAGGCTTGCTAGTGTGGGAAGAGAAAATGATATGTTTTTTGCTTTTTGCTTTTTGGGTATTGATAAGAAGATGTTAGAGGTTTCGCATTAGTGAGAAAAGGGAAACTAGAATATCCGTGTTTGAGAGATTTGTGTATTAAAAAGTCTAGGTATTATTGACAAAGGCTAAATATGTTACTCAAGTCAATGAGGAATTTGAAGAAATTTATGGTGATGTAATAAAATTACGCATTTCTTTAGGAATGGAAAGTCTTTCTTGCATAGCATTGTTTAACAAATGAGCAACTCTTGAAGCCAGATTCTGAATCTTTGTGGTGATTTATTAGGGAAAAATATATTGAAATATATGCATTTTTGTATAGTTCCAGAATCAAAAGTGAGTCTATTGGCCCAACCCCATAGTTTTCACAGTGATACTTGCCACATGTGTTGAGGTCTACCACCATGAAGGGGGAGGCTATTGTCTCTTCCATAGCCCCTATTCTTTTATGCATGCTAGAAATGAAGGGCAAGTTCAATAGACAACACCATGTCAAAGAAATTACATAGTAAAACAAGAGCAATCAACATGATGTCCAACTTTAAAATGAAGAGAAGGCTATTTTACAAAGAACCCAATTACAAACGCCATTTGAGTATGCATGGCAGAGCCTAATGGCATTTCATAACACAAAAAATGACAACTAGTACTGAGGGAGAAAGGCATACCTCTTTTTTTTTTGTAGGGGGTGGGGATTTTTGAAGAAGAAAAAACACACATGCTCTTCGAACCTTACAAATTATATAGCTTGAACCAATGGCAAGGGGCACAAGTTAGGAGCGACATAAGATAGTGAAAGTATATGTTTCAAGTGGAGGGAGAGGCCATTTGAGATTTGTGTGCACCAATGCCCACCATTGAATTGATCCACCACAACGAGGAAAATGAGGGAGTTGGCGCCAGGGAGTCCACCTATAAGAAATCATCTATATAACGTGCATTCAAAGGATATTAAGAAATACCATTTTCTTACATTCTATAAGGCCTTTAAATGACCCCTTTTACTTGACTGAACTTATGGGTTTTTTTAAAAACGCATTCCCCTAAATGGAGTGGAATGGAGTGCCAATAGAGTGGAATGGTTCCATTCCATCCACTTCCCCTAAATGTGAATTCACCGTAACAACTTTGAAAACTCTAGAGAGTTGTTGACTAACAATCATCTTTGGCACACATTAGAATGCACTATTTATCAAACTGCATCTACATCTAGTGTGCTATTCCACTCCACCAACTTCCCCTAGATGTGACTTCACCATAAAAACTTTGTCAGTTCAAGAGAGACTTAACAATCTTCTTTGGCACACATTACTATGAGATGTTATCAAATCACCAAAATTGAACCAAACTCCATCTACATCTAGCCTTAAGCACATGCTTGGGATTCGTGAGAAAAGGGAGACCTTCAAGCACATAGTTAGAAGTGAGAGCTTCAAGGATCGAGAAGTGAGTCCATCCAATAGCTTTAGCACATCCTTAAGTGAGACTTTGAGTTGCCATATATGTGACATTCCTGTGCCAGTACTCCTTGGGTCAATTCATTGGTCTTAACAAAGGGGATATGCTTCTTAACAATGGGATAATCAAGTAGTACTTCCTGAAATCTGAGTGTGACTAGTTCTCTAGGGGTTCACATAGAAGTGGGATTGTAGGTTTAGCACATCCTCAAGAAGTGAGAGCTTGAAGAAGAAGCTCTATATATAACATTCGTGTGCCACTATTAGCCTTGGCATTTAGCACATCCTCGAGAAGTGAGATCTTCAAGCACTAAGTTTCCCTATACATGTGCCACTACTCCTTGGGCTCAATTCATTGGCCTTGGTGAATGGACATGCTTCTTAACAATGGGAAGATGAAGTACTTCCCAAACTCAAGCATGAGTGATTCTGTAGGGGTTCATGAAGTAGCCAATGAGAGCTCCAAGCATTGAGTTTCCCTATACATGTGCCACTACTCTTTGTGTCAAATCATCGGGCTTGGCAAATGGACATGCTTCTTAAGAATGGGATGAAACTCTTAAGCATGAGTGGTTCTCTAGGGGTGGGATGAAACTCAAGCATGAGTGATTCTCTAGGGATTCACGTAGAAGTAGCCGCAAACCCCCTTCGTATCGCTACCTATAATGTCACTCTTCTTTGCCTTCCCTATAATGGAGAGGCTCATTATGCTTCAACAATTTTTCAAAACCACCAGTTATTCCTTTGAAAGACGTATCAAGATCCACCAATTACATGCATTGGCAAAATGGCCAAAACTACAAAAATATTTTTTAGGCTCGGGGAAGTTACTAAATATATATCCTCTACATCAGGTGCGTTCAAGGCCTATTTATAAATATCCTTATTTGTGAATTTTTTCTAAACAAAACATAACCCTTTTCTATTCAATCTATAAACAACCCCTTTATATTACACCCTTTCTGTATGTAAAACATGTTTAAATATAATATTTTAAAAATACCTTATTTTGAACCCACGCGATACACACATATATTCATGAGTAGCTTACCCAAGTTTTTTAGGTCTTCTAATATTGACTTTTTTCTTCTAACTAACAGAGAGATCGAATCTTGTCTTCTATGCTTCGGATGATTCACGCGCCCCCTTGAAAATCGTCCTCTGTATATTTTGACTATTTCCCTTGACTAGAGTAAATCAAGCAATCAAACATCTCCAGCGTCCATTAGAACATAAAATCCACACTTAGAATATGTCACAGAATTTTTGTATTGCCAATGCATTAAGGCACAACATGTCAAGATGCATGGGAAACTGCAACCTCTTCGCATTTCTCAAATGAAGTGGGAATTTATCAGCATGGACTTTGTTGTTGGGTTACCCTCGGTTTCAGTTCAAGGAGGATACAATCCAATTATGGTTATAGTAGACATGCTCACCAAGGTTACACACCTCATTCCAATCAAGACAAACTATAAAGCTTCAAATGTTTCCAAATTATTCATCAAAGAGATATAAAAACTCCATAAGTTGCCTAGAAGGATCGTTAGTGACCACGATTCCCTCTTCACATATCACTTTTGGAGAGGGATATTCGAGGCCATTGGGACTCAATTCTATTTCTCAGTACAACCTATCACCCTTAAAAGTAATGGCCAAATAGAGAGACTCAACCAAGTCATTGAAGATATTCTTAGAGCATATTGTTGTTGCAAACTCAGGACATGGATCCAATATCTACCATTAATAGAGTTCGCCTATAATACTTCCTTCCAACAAAGCATTCAAATGACACCTTTTCAAGCATTGTATGGGCTTGATTGCCGTATTTCATTAAACTTTTTAGATCCTATCTTAAGTGTATAAGTTTTCAAGAAAATTCTGGAAGAAATGGATAAGCAGATCAAGGCCATCAGACAAGACATTAGAGCCGCCAAGGATAGGTAGAAATCCTATCAAATCTAAATAGACAAGAGCGACTCTTCAATGAGGGAGATATGGATTTTATTCATTTACGACCACCCAAGAAGAGTTCCATATCATTGGGAGAACATAAAAAACTGAGTCCAAGGTATTGCAGACCCTACAAGATCCTCAAGTGCCTAGGGCCCAATGCCTACAAACTCCCAACTCCCTGAGAACATAAAGATTCACAATGTATTTCATGTTAGCCTACTAAAGAAATACGTATCTAATCCTAGCCATGTACTCAATGACCAACAAGTTGTAATACCAAGTCAAGGAGTCCTTGAGCTTTGGCCAGATAGAATCTTAACATTCGGGAAAAGAGATTGAGGAGTACAACCCTCAAAGGGTACCTCATTCGGTGGAAGGACTATCCAAAAGAAGATGCCACATGGATTGACAAGAGTACTCTCAACAACCAACACCCCTAATTCCTTTCGAGATGAGGATATCTTGATTCTTTAAGGGGGGAAGGATGTAGTATTTCATGTGCTATGAGACCCCCCCCTTCAAATTAAATTTAAACAAAAATTTTAATGCCTTCCCCCTGTTGACATCACTAGCTGGTAGAGGGAGGGGGAGCCCTAATATTAGGGGAAGAAGATGACGATAATGGGGAGCTACAGTGACCGATGACGAGATGACAGGAAGTGAGTCGATGGCAACAAAAATTTAGATGAAGATGAGAACAATGATGAGGTTAAGGTTGACGATGATAATGAGGAGGAGCGGCACACGTGTTCCACCTCCAACCCCCCCACTCTCTTGCTCCCCCAGAAGTCTGATTGCATGGCGGGGGGCCATTCTGGCCACCTGGGTGGGCGGAAAAGGGAGGGGGCCACGTGTCACACCCCCCCACCCCAATAATGCCCTCCCCCCCCCCTCGAGCAAGAATACGATAATTTGTTCTCCTCCCTCCTTGCTATTGGTTTGAGAAAGGGTGAAAGAAAGAGAGAGAGGGAAGGGGAATCTTAAGAGTAAGAGACAAAGGGACAGAGAGAGAGAGAGAGAGGAGGCTCAAGGAAAATTCCTTTCTTGGACAGAGCTTCGAGTGCCCTCCCCATCACGAATTTTTGGGATCTCTCTATCAACTACCCCTCTACGTGGAAAAATGTTGTGGGAGTTAAGGAAAAACGTAGGAAACTCTAGCACAAAGGAGTGCTCGAAGAGAAGAGAAGGCCCACATTCCAAGCTCTGAAATGGCCCGAAGTGCAAACTCTCCCAAGTAATCCAGAAATTTGTGACCAAGGAAGGAGAATCAGGCAAGGATGTCACCGCTAACACGAATGGGTTTTTAGGTTTAAATGCTAATTCAACACTCCAAAACCACATACCGTTACGATGTCTAGTCCTATGAATGGAACCTCAAAGCATAGTTATCGTAAAAAGAATCATACTTTTGCATTGCATAAATTGCTTAACAGGAGAGGTACCTGTAAAGGCTTAATACCCATGATTTCCCACGAATCGATTAAGAATCTATAGGTCGTTGCAGTACTAAGCTGAGTATTAGGCTCAAATTTTTGCAAATGCATCTTCGGTTGCCAATGTATATAACTATACCGTGCAAGTCGATTGCATCCTATAGACCATTAGAATCAATTAACTCGCATTTACGTTAGGTATTATGAACTCATGTACACTCACTTAAATACTTAGGTCACACTTTATGATTTGCATAAATTCACTAGAAGGAATTTTTCATGAATGAGAATCTCGCATCGTATCATCAACTTGGGAAAGACTTGCATCTAGATTTACATGGCATCATGAAAAGTTTCAGTTGCACTACATAATAGGGATTCATCTTAAAAGGTAGATTTAAGATGTACATGTGAATTGCTATACTTAATTGCAAGAGGCAATTTGAAAAATGAAATCCTATATGATAAGTAAGGCTAGGGTTTAATTCAACTCAGTTAAGGATATAATTGTAAATAAGTCAAATTATTGTTAAGATCATATGTTGACTTGGAGATATCATTCCAAATTATGATACAACTCGAAGCCAATACAAGAAAACTCAAATGTCGTATCCACACGAAAGAACGACCATTCGCCATGTGACCTTCGATGCTCGCAAGCCTTTAAGGATTGCAAAAGGGCTTAGTTTACTCTCGACTTGCGAAAGGAATGAACAAAAGTTTATGTCACGAATTCTTAAGGGAGTGAAACCCCAATAAGGTTCCAAGGAGAACAAATGATTACCAAATAACCAATTAAAACCCTAGATTGAATTATTTAAGACCTATGATCCCAAGACAAAAACCTTGGACTAAAGGCTAGCCAATTAGGGCACTACCATCCGAAAACTATTAGATATAAATCCAATAGCATAATTGCTCGCTCTTATCACATAAAAATGAGATCGGAATGAGGGTATTTTCTATCCCTTGGAAGGTCATCGTAATTGGCACCAACGCAAGAAAGACCCAAGAAAGGTAAATGCTAAGTGTTCAAAAATAGAAACTCCACCTTAGCAGATGTCCCGAGCACTCGCCTTCATTATTGTTTGTGCTTGTAAATTTAAGAACACCGTCTGTGAAATGATTGTATGACCCTAAACTCACAAAAGAAATTAGAATAATGAATCAGATTAGATTCATGGAGGGTGCGCCAAACCACCCCCAACTGCCCGCCAACCCTATCCAAAGGGGTTCTAAATAACCATGACGGGAACGCGACCAACCCTGCCATGAGAAGTCTCTCCGTGGATTAGTTTGAACATAGAAAGACGCTTGGATGCCTGGGGGGCTCTGGGTATAAATTCCCTGTCTGCGAGTCCTACTCAAATGATCTACGTGACTCGAGATGGATTCTCGAGGCCCTGTTACTAGTGCAAGGGCAAAAACTTGAGGAAATAAGGCATATCCTCACGGATTGCAAGAACCGTGCTTTTAGGACAAGACTTGTACTTGTACCTCACTTAAAATGCTTATATAAAGTTACTCCCAAAGAACGAACCCTGTTCCATAAAAGGCTTAATTAAAGAAGCTAAATTTAAATGTCACACATAACTGTGGTAGGACCTAATTAGATAACTAATTAATGCCTATTGAAGAAAGCGGGTGGGTGGAACCCACGACGGGTCCGTCCTACGAAAGGGTGGTCCTAGAGGATTGGGAGGCTTCTCATAAGGTTCTACAATCGTACGACCTTTAGGTATTTGTTAGGCTAGAACCCGATTCATGTTTTTTTAAGGGACCAGAATGGGACTATGCCCTATGGACAGAGAGGTTGACTGGCGCATCCCTCTCAATTTTCATTCTCTTTGAATCAAGTACAGCATGGATCTGCTTTGGCTTGGATACCTTTGCGTAAAGTAGGATATCCAAGTCCCAATGCTAGAATGTTGTTTAAGAGACCTTGTCCACTAGGAACCCTAATTTTAGGTCGATTCCAATGGATTCGGCCACAAACGTTCCATTGCGAGGTGGACTCGAGAAACCCCAGGAGTGACAAACCCCGTAACATTCCATGGGAGTGCTGGGCAGCATTGCTTAGATTCGTCTGTCGATGGACTGCTAAAAGCATATACCCAGACTTGGGCATGTTACAGTTGGTATTAAAGTAAAAAGGAAGACTCCGGAATAGAGAGGGCTCATAGGTCAAAAACCCACTCCACAAATCAGACGATCACCCCCAAATCAATCAATTAATTACTAGGTGGCAGCCAATCGAATCCGCAATCGGATCCAGGTTGCAAGCTTAGTTTGTTAAAGCATTTTTTTGGGTTTGTGATGGGTAGTATTGTTTGTCCTGATGATATACAACAGTCTCATTCATGGGGTTATGAATTTGTTGAGTCATCAACCTCAAACCACACAATTATGAAAATTTCTAACTCAAAACCACACAATTATGAAAATTTCTAACTCACAACGTGATTATCAAAATTTGTTGAGTTGATCATAATCACACAAAATGCACATGGACATTGGATAATACAGCAAACACAATGACCACTGTTGTCAATCCAAAAATGACAAGCGTAAATGGTTTAGACCTATAGTATCAACCCTTCAAGACACCCTTATGAAGCACATAGGTTCATGCAACTCGAGCTAGCTTAATGCAATGAGACTTCGATATAACAAAACATTGGTCATTGCAATTAGAACTCGTCCTCATTATTTTCATGCATTGAACTATAGTTCGGAGAGCCAATCATGTGGTTATCATCATGCATGAAACTTCAATTGTCCCATTAAAGAAAGTCATATGCGCGTTAGTTACATATGCAACTGTCTCACACACATACGATGGTTGGTCGCTCATACAAATTTCATCAATATTACTAGGCAAAAACGCGATTGATACAACTTTCTGTTATAAAGTCTATAGAGAGTAGAAGCTGCAGATAAAAGCACCCCCTGATAAAAATAACAAAAACCTTTGTATATTTATGCCTGCAAACAGGCAATATCTATACATACACACAAACCCCTCTTCATCCATACAATTTTTTTATGGGACAAAGTACACCCTAGATGGGATGTTTATTTGTTTGGGATGGCACACCCACTGATCGATGGGAGAGCACTTCTCCCATTGACTAGTAGCAACTATCCTGGAGTACACCCTACATGGGATGTTTATTCGTTTGGGATGGCACACGCACTGATCGGTGGGAGAGCACTTCTCCCATTGACTAGTAGCAACAATCCAGGATAGTTGCTGCAACATCTCGCACTTCTCCCATTGATTGGATAGTTGCGCATGTTGCAACAAAGGTGGCCCGCTTCTACCACCAAATTAAGATTTTTCCATCAACACTTCTGCGAACAAATACAAGTAATGCATTTAAAATTAGTAATCCAACATATTGCCCATAATATAACTTGAAGATAAAAATCGCAATATATGAAAGTTAGGTTTCACATGGATTTCAATGATATGAAATCTAATTTGCATTTTGACCATATGATATTGCACGACATGATGCTGCAAGACTGCAGTAATTGCAAAGATAAATAAAATCAACAATTATCTAACTCAAACTAGCTAATAATATAACAATAATATTAAATTTAGTAGCAATGTATATATATTAGGTTCAATTCAAGCTAGCTAACAATATAGCAGTAATTATGTTGAATGATTACATAGTTCAATTCAAGCTAGCGGAAGATAGCGGACATGTTTAGTAGTAAATTATATTAGGTCCAAATCTACATTTGATCACACATTATCTATACAACTAGTTCTTCAAAACTTCCAATTTAGGTACTCGAAAACAAAATACACTAGGGACGTGTTAAACCTTTGTCAAATGTAGGTCAAGGTACCCAACAACAAGGACATAATATTGTCAAAAAACTAATAGTAGTACATAAGTTGTAGATTTGAATCTAACCATGATTTTGACAAGTGGTATTTTAAATTGACTTTAGCGATATTTTAAATTGACTTAACTATAGTTAAGAGACAATAATTGATATATTATTAGATCATATCCGTTACATTCATATGCCATTCAATCATCACAAATTAAGAAAATATAATTTATATATTAAATCATATCCATAATTAATGTATTAGATCATATCCATTGCATTCATATGCCATTCAATCATGGCAAATAAATAAGAGACAATTACAAGAGGGAACAATTGATATATAGATCATATCCATTATGTTCATATGCCATTCGATCATCACAAACAACGCATATCAATTAGAACATATCCATTATGTTCATATGCCATTCGATCATCGCAAATAATGCAGACAATTATAAGAGAGACAATAGACAATTATAAACCGATAAGAGAGAACTTGTGGCACAGACGAAATAGGTATAGATCATGTTAGGTTTCATATATATTAAAATGACGGAATCTACTAGGTTCATATACAAAATGACGGGCCATGCATCTAAAATAGATATAGATTATAGTAGGCTGATATATAAAATAAAATGACGGGCAATGCATCATTTAGACAACATACCTCGGGACGACCTCGCACGGCATTCGCAAGGGCGAAGGTTGCACTGCTGGAGGAGGTGAGAGGACATCTGGGCGGTTATGGTTCTCTGCTGCTGCTCCGACTCCTGTTCTCGTCGCTGCGCCCAGACGTCCTCATCTTCATAACGACGGCGGCGCTCGCCGCCTCCGTAAGCCTGCAGCTAGAGGGCGTAGCAGCGGTCCTGCGAGGGGATGCGGTCCACGGCCTTGCAGCACGCGCGGGACGGCTGCTGCTGCGTCACCTCTCTTCCCTCAACCGACCTCCATGACAAATACGAATTGTAATAAGGCAACAACTCTCTTTCCTCCTCCACCTCTCGCCGTTGCTGCCTGAAGAAATTGTCGCACGCCCGCAGCCTCGCGTGCCACTCCTCCCTCGACTCTTCCCCTCTCCTCCTCTCCTCTTCCTCCCGACGTCGCTCCTCCTCTCAACAGCGGGACGTCGCCGACACTTCACTCCCTATCACCAACAGCACCAACAGTGCTCCCAACAAAAACACACGAGCCGCCATATTGATTATCACCACCAACTACACACAAGCTAACAGAAGCTATTGTACGGGAAGCCTCGCACTAACCGGTATGCTGACAAAATGCCTGAGGCCTCGACCATACTTATAGGCGAGCGGCCCCTGGCCTCGACGTGACCGCGCGTGATATTCTCGTTTCTACTCGGCGCTGCCGCTGCGTCTCCCAGTATCCTCGAGGGCGACGTTCCCTCTGGATAAGCATGCCACTCTCCTCCATGCACCTTCCATATATATTGGCCCGATCCCATCAGGCAATCTTACGAAAAGATGAGCTTCTTTCATCGAATAAATATAGCGTAGTCAGGTGGAAATTTGAGAACACCAGACAATCTCTGAGGTGAATAGAGAAGAGTCATTGACACCACCTTCCATATTGGCTCCATCCCATCCGACAATGTTACTAAAAGATGGTCTTCTATACTCGAGTAAATACAATCTAAACGGGTGAAAAACCAGGCAGGGCAGAAATTCTTAGGGCGATAGGAAAGAGTCATCAATATCTTAGTTAGTCAAGTCATATGTTTGCCTCTATCCTAGTCAAGGCTTAGAATACGTATTCAAATATTCTAGCTAAATATTTGACACAACTATCTTGCACTCTTGTTTAGAAGGCCACAAACATATGCAAGTCTTCATTGCTAATGATTAGTGAAGACCGCATCCATTACTCAACCAAACATGGAAAGTAGTCATTAGGGTGCTACTTCCCAGTCTTGATAGTGCTATCATCCCCATTTTCACAACAGCAGGCCTACACTTCTATTCCATGTTGGAAGTAGCTCACACTTCTATTCCATGTTGGAAGTAGCTTCTCTTGATGAGTGACTATACAATGGTGGTTCTTATGAGCTAATTGTCCCCACTTCCTCCTTGGTGTCACTTGCTATATGGATCATGAGTCCACCACAAGGTTGTAGAGCACGTTGCAACATCTAAATTTTGGGAAAAAAATTGTGGGAGTTGTTCACATCATGTTTGATGTAGATTTGGTTATGAATTTCAAATTCAAAATTGCAACATCATTTAAGCAATGAACAAGAGTGTCTACAAATATATCTTATGAGACCAAGTTTTGTATAACATTCAATGTTTTTAGTGTTAATGAACACTATAAGAGATGACGAGAATTTTGAGACTAGTTTCTCAAGCATTTCGAAAATAAAAAAAGGGACGTGGCTAGAAGCACCAATATGAGCTTTGAAAAAGGTGTGCACATTATAATCGCCAATATTTCCACGTGTAAATACAAGTGCTTATACTAATCCCATTTAAAATATTGCCCAACCAAAATGACCAAACATATTCCAACACTAGTAGAAAATACTTACAACCATGGGTTTTCTTTCTTTATTTTTGCTGATACGATTAAGATAGATTAACTCACTTAAGTGCATTGTATATTGTAGACAATAAAAATTTTCCCTTTTTTGTGTGTTCTTATGGGGTCAATGGATGTGTGGTTGGGTGGATGGATGCATGTGTAGGGCATATAATTTAGTAATATCATTGGAATAAGGGTGATTGTGTTGCGATTAGGCAACATGGTCAATCTTCATTCGACATATGCTAGGTACAAGCATGTGCTTGAAAATTGATACTTTGTTATTTAAAAAATTTGATTTATAATTTAGTTATAATTTTAAAACTAGTAAATCAATTGTGAAGTGATTCGGAGAAAGAGAGAGTAGAAAGCTAGAGTAGAGAGTAGAGAGGGGAGAGAGAAAAAAGTCGAAAGAGTGAGAGAGAAAGACAGTGGAGGGAGATTGGCAATCCATCTAGCTTAAGTTAAAGGACCACAATGACAATCTCCTCAAAAGGCTCTAGTTAATGAGATCCAACCTTAAGAATAACAAGAATCCAACAAATTGACGAGTGGGTTATGACAACATCTTTTATCTCTACAATTAATGAAATGCAAGCATATCACAACTCTCCAAACTTTGAGAAGAGGATTGGTAGACTCTAGCAAACTATTGGACTACATCAAATCGCAAGTACATCGACAAGAGTTTCTAACAAAATTACAAAAAAAAAGACTACGCTCAATACACTTACTATTTCCTAGGTTAAAATTACCAAAATAATTGTCTCGATATATGCATCAATAATACATGGTTGAATATTGTACTGACATATTCCAATTGAGGATACCATCACATATTATAGCGTAAGTATTAGCGCATATTGTAGCATGCATTCTAACATAGTTACCAATGCACTTTAAATTTACGCTTCAAGTAAAACTTTTCTTTTATATGTATAATTTACAAGGATATGTGTACCAAGAGCGAGCTAGAGCAAAGTTTACCAAAAACACAATGGTAAGAGCTCATCCCCTCCATAATTAAGGGAGAGATAAAAAGAGAAAGAGAGAGAGATAAGGAGATTAGGGCAAAAAAATATTAAATAGAGAAGAAATTAAGGGAGATAGAAAAATATTAATAAAGAGACAAGTGTGAGGTCTTTTACACCTAGATATAAATTATCTAGTAAGGCATATAAAAGTACAGGTAAGCTTCTTATGTCTGGAGGCAATCGAAGTAGAAAACATTGAACATTGATATCTCCATGGAGCATCCATCAAGTATGCTAGTTAACGTTGTTAATTATAGAAAATTTTATTTAGTACAATTACCGGTTTGCTATAAAAAATATGGCAAGTCAATTTTAATTTCTTTTTACCTTGCATTGATTGAGATTTAATATTTTGATACACTTCTTTATAATTAGAGTTATGGTTTATGTTTTAGAGGTCTTAAGTACATTAACATGCATTTTTGTGAAAACTAGATCTACCTCAAACAAGTTTGAAATGTTATCTCAATGAGGTGAAGCAAGCACCATATAGCTTGTAAGTTAGACACACAAGAAACTCATTTTTTCAATTATTTGGAGGTGAAGGATTTTTTCATCTTGATTGAAGAATTTTTAGCGCTCTTGACATTGATTCTATAATTTTGTGGTATTACTTGGTCTATATTGAATGTTGCAAATCCTTATTGTTTTCAAGATAAAGACATACTTGGATATGTTGAAGGTGACCAAGATGGATGTATACTCAAACCTTAAGAATGGTAGAAAGCAATACATGGAAAAAGCTAAAAAATAATAAGAGAAACTCATTGAGGTTTTTAAGCTTTTAAAAATGTTTGAAAGCTAAAAGGTTGTCGATTTTTGAGCGGTTGATTTAATATTTGGTCAAATGAAAAATCGTGAGGAGGGCTACCAAAGGGCGTTCAAGAACAACCGGTATAACTAAGAGGAGTTGGCTTTCGCTATTGGAGGAGATATCAATAAAGGGTGGAATTGTTTTGAAGGACATAACGTCAAATTTTGGGAAGTATTGAAGGTTCGTTATCAAGGCAAATGATCAAGGTTAAGTACTATGGTGGTCGTCAACATGGAGGTGATGGATTAGAAGAGTCCAACAAGGGTGACAACATTTGTGAAGACCTTGTTTGATAGCTTGATGGCTTAAGCTCAATATTTTCTAATTTTTGAAGATGAATGATTAGAAGATTCCAACAAGGATGGCAACATTTGAAAGGACCTTGTTTCATAGCTCAATTGCTTAAGGCCTCTGCAGACACCTGAGCGAATGCTATGAGTTACTTGACAAGGGACTCCATGAGGTGCTTGTTATCAAGTATTATATTCTTGGATCCTTTTTTATGTGTGACTTATTGCCTTGCACATGTTGTATTCAAAACTTTAGGGATGTGAGCAAAAGGATCTATTTTTTTTCATCTAGCACTTTTGAATGGGATACATGTATTATACTAGGTCTCTAATTGCGAGGTGATATTTTATTTGATTGAATGGGTGGAGGAGTTAGTGGGATGCACATTAAAACATTGAGTTTCATGCATTCTAGAAATAGTTGTTTGGATAGAAGCAATTGAATTTTTAGAGTTTTAAAGGCATCCCACTAAAAAGCTATAACTTATACCAACACTCCTTTTTCTTGCATGTATTGGGTTGTGTGAGAGACTTATTCTCGCTCATTGCTCACGATACATTATTTTTTTTCCCCCCACACCCCTGAGGAGCATCAAAACTGGTTTCTTGCTATTTCTTTGCAGTTATTGGTTACAGACATAGAGACATTTCACAAGAGGTTGGACAACGCTGTTTATGCTTGGGTGGATTATGTGGAGCAATGTATGTGAATGTTTGATATTGTGGATGATGAAGATATGGTGAATTTTTTCTTGAAAAGGTTCAAGGATTTTGCCTTGGAAGTTATTAGTTGTGTTCTAGATGATACTCTCAGTAGTTGTGGGAAAGCCTCTCTTGGTTTTTTGGGGAAGTACTATATGTATATCCTCTACATCACGTGTGTTCAAGGCCTATTTATAAATATCCTTATCTATGAACTTTTTCTAAATAAAACATAACCCTTTTCTATTCAATCTATAAATAACCCCTTTATATTACACCCTTATGTATGTAAAAAATGTATAAAAATGGTATTTTAAAAATACCTTATTTTGAACCCACATGATGCACACATATATTCATGAGTAACTTACCGAAGCTTGGTTTATACAAAGCTTCTTCTTTATTTGTCCTACAAGTTCTAGCATGAGTGACCAATCATATAGAAAGTATTAAGGATTGTACCAACTTTGACTCAATGACATTAGAGAAATGTAATGCTATTATGAGGACTATATGGATGTATTGGATCCACTTTGGCAAAAGGTGTAGGATTTGGCATTTGGAGTATATCCACAAAGTCGTGATGAGTATGTTGAAGAGAAGGCATGTGTATGTCTGGATGAGAGGGAAAATCCACATCAGTAGATTATTCTTTAGCTTTGGACAAAGCTCAATTTTTTGCTAGAGTGACAATTTATGATAGTGATAGAGAAGGGGAGGAGGGCTTCCAAGAGTCTCCTACATCTTGTGGTGATATAGGAGGTGTTTTGTCTACTGATTGGTTTTGACTCTTTGGTTTTCAACGAGGATCATGGTGTTTCTTTGGGATTTGGTGAAGTGTTGAGTGATGTTGAGAGTCATCGTGTTGAGGTGCTCCATGATGATTGTGGTGGTGTTTCTGGTATTGTAGGGGATGAGTTGGGTGTAGAGTTGGTTATTGAAGGAAGTAGACAAGAGCATTTGTCTTGTACGCTAGAGGATGAGGGGAGTCTTGAAGAGTACTCCTTGGAGTTGGTTGATTCTTCTAGTATTGAGAAGATATTTTTGGATAGTTTGGGAATTGATGATGATGATGAGTTTGTTGTATGTCAAGAGCCGATGCAAAGTGATATGTATAGAGTAGAATGTCCACTTGTTGTCTTTTCCTCTACTTTAGATGTATATATATTTTATGACTTGTATTTGCAGGGTATGTTTTTAGCTGATGATAATGCTGGGAAGGAACTTGCTATGGATATTTCTAGTGGAGGCTTTCCTCTACTATAGTATGCTTATGAGTATGAAGATGCTGGTACAATATTATTATTGGATAAAGAAGTGAAAGATGTATCTATTAAAGAAAACCAACGTTTGTAGATAGAGGAGGCTATTCCTAGCCTTTGGCAAAGAAATTGTTGGATGTATGTAGCAATGCATGGTCTATAGGGTATCAAGGAAGAATACTTGATCAATTACCTCTTGGAAAGGAAGTTATATGGAATATGAGGAGGAAACATCCCTATTGCATTAAGGAGTCCAAGTCAAAGCAAAAGATTGCGCTGATTGGTTTATATGTAGGCTTTAAGGAGGCAAAAGATTATTCAAAATTTCTTGGATTTCTTATTTGGATGTATGGTGTAATCCAAACTTTACCAATCGCAAGTTGTCGAGTAGGGCTATCAAGTGGACTAACAAGCTTTTTTCCACAATGTACAAAGTCTTGATCATGTAAACCATACACATGCCCTTCCACTATTCTCCCTCTTAATTTCCATCCACACCAATTAATAAAGAATCGGTCGCTATGATCTCCAAGGTAATCTTCAAGCATGAGCTTGCGTCGTCTACTATCTCCATCTGAAGAATGCCCCATTATTGGACCTATTGTATCCTTTAGCTTTGCATTCCATAAATGCTCCACAAGATTCCATTGATTTCTAATAAAAACACTATCAACGCGGTTACATGTTGTTGAGATGACAAGCTCAACACATGCGGACATTGATGATGGACCGCCTGGTTAGATGGGTCCACACGTCTACACTTATCACGTCGGTGGTCATTATGACTCTCACATGGCCACTGACTCATTACTTATTATATTCAGCTCGTTACACCTATTTACAGCTGGAATAGTTATAGCGCCAGTCGACTAGTGTAGGTAAAAATTGCAAGTTTTGAGGAAGTGAATATGATATTTGGAGGCAAGGATTTGAGTTTATGAGATGATGAGTTTATTATTATGGATTTGTGTTGGATAAACCATATTGCTCGAGATACCAGACTACAAACATTTCATGCATATGAGTTATATGGATTTCCTATTTTATCTTTAGGCCCATAGGAGTATCTTGCATGGGATGAAGAGGATGTTATCTATGTGGTTGATCCAGGAGTTCCAAAAGTTTGCTTTATATAGCAAATTGATGAGAGGAGAATTACCTTTGTGTTTGATCTGGGTACTTGATGAAACTTCTTTGTTGGCTATCATGATGAGGGTCAGATTATTTATGTCTTTGATCCAGGTGGATTGCTACACATAAATGTTTGTAGACTAGGGGGTAGGATGAATATGTCAAGTATTTTTGTGAAAATTTAATCTACCTTAGACAAGATTTTCAAAATGTTATCTTAGTGAAGTGAAGTAAGCACCATTTAGTCTATAAGTCAGATACAAGGAACTCATTGTTTTCAACTATTCAAGGGTGAAGGATTTTTTTGGCTTTATTGAAGAATTTTAGGAGTCTTGACATTGATTCTATAATGTGGTGGTATTACTTGGTCTATATTGAATGTTGGAAATCCTTATTGTTTTCAAGATAAAGGCATTATTGGATATGTTAAAGATGACCAAGATGGTTGTATACTCAAACCTTAAGAATTGTAGAAAGCAATACATGGAAAAAGCTAAAAACTAATATGAGAAACTCATTTAGGTTTTTAAGCTTTGAAAAACATTTGAAATCTAAAATCAATTTGGAAAGAAATTGTGTTTGAGGACAGATATTTAGAGGTGGATGTTTGTTGATTTTGAGGGGCTAATTGAACATTTGGTCGAAGGAAAAAAAAGCGAGGAGGGTTGTTGCAAGACATTTTAAGAAGGATCAATATAGTTGAAAGGAGTTGGCTTTTGTTGTTGGAGGAGATATCAATAAAGGATGGCATTGTTTTGAAGGACATAGCATCTGCATAAACTAACTGACAAGGCCAACAGCATAGCTCAAGTCTGGCCTTGTGATAGTCATGTAAATCAAACTCCCTACTATCCTCATGAACATAGTAGGGCCTTCTATCTCATCCCCAACGACATCACTCAACTTCACATTTTGCTCCAATGGTACTGAAAGAGGCTTATATGCTGTCATACCATACTTGGATAACATATCCAAGCTATACTGCCTTTGGGATAGCCATATACCATCATCACATTTGATCACCTCAATACCAAGAAAGTATCTCAGCTCACCCAAATCTTTCATCTCAAACTTCTTCTTCAAGAAGTCCTTAACTTCAGCAATCCCATTGTCACTGTTACCTGTAATAATCAAGTCATCCACATAGATGACTATGATGACCAAACCTGCATCTCCCTTTATCACATAAAGTGAGTGATCAGCATCAAAAATACAAAATCCAATATTGACAAGATACTCTCCAATCTTGTCAGACCATGCTCTAGGTGCTTGCTTCAACCCATAGAGCACCTTCTTTAACCTGCATACATACGTGGGATGCTCTAAATCCTCATAACCTGCTGGCTGCTCCATATACACTTCTTCTTGCAATTCACCATGCAAGAAGGAATTCTTAACATCCATTTGCTCCAAACTCCAACCTTTGGCTGCTGCCACGGCAATCACACATCTATTAGTTGCCATCCTAGTAACTGGACAGAATGTCTCTTCATAATCTATGCCATATGTTTGAGCATAGCCTTTTGCAATTAGCCTAGCTTTATACCTACTAACTGGACCATCTGCATTATACTTGACTTTGTAAACCCACTTACAGCCAATAGCTTTCTTACCCTTAGGTAAGGATACCAAATCCCAAGTCTTATTGGCTTCTAATGCAGCCATCTCCTCATCCATTGCTGCATCCCAATGAGCATGACCAACAACATCCTCAAAACAAGTGGGCTCAACATCCTCAATTAGTTTCACCATATAAGCATAATGGTGAGTGGCATAACCTTCAAAACCAAATCTTTTAACAGGGTATCTAACCTTGCTAGATCTACGTACCACCGGATCACTCAATGGAGCCTTTACATTACTATGAGCTCTCTGTACACCTGGTGTCCTGACTGAAGGAATACGAAGCTCATCATCCAAGCTCTCCAAACCACTAGAATCTCCATCCAATCCCAAATGATTGGTAGATGCATCATTACCATCCAGCACTTTTTTATTTCCTTTGTCCTTCCCTGCAACACTTATAGATCCACCTGAAGATGTGGGGCTATTACTTAGTCTCCCAGACCAAGGGCTCACTGTAGGTGTAGTACCAGATGATGTTTCTGGTCCACTAAGACTCCGTGATTTTTGTTTATCTTTCTACACATAGCTTTCCTGATCATTATCATCATCCAAAACATCACCAGCAGGTGTATACCAACTTCCCATGTCATGAAAGATAACATCCCTGCTCACTCTTAACTCACTTATGACAGGGTTATAATAGCGATACCCTTTCTGATCTAAAGAGTATCCAATAAAAACACATTTTTTTACCTTTGGATCAAGCTTCTTCCGTAGCTCATCTAGCACATGAATGTATGCAACACAGCCAAATATCTTCAAGTGTGATACATCAGGCTTCTTGCCAGTAAAGCAGTCTTCAAGACAGTCATCCCATGAACTACATTTGTGGGAGTTCTGTTCATAATGTAAACAGCAGTATGGATAGCCTCAGACCAAAATTTTTTGGGCATATTCTTTTCAGCCATTAATGCCCGTGCAACTTCTGCAATATGCTTGTTTTTTCCTTCTGCAACACCATTTTGCTGCGGGGTATACCTAAAAGTAAATTGCCTCTTTATCCCACGAGTCCTCAAGAAGCCATTGAACTCATTAGAGAGGTACTCTCCCCCTCCATCTTATCTCAAGCACTTTACTTTTAAGCTTGTTTTTGTTTCAACAGCTACCTTAAAAAATTTAAAGTGCTCAAACACATAACTTTTTTTCCTTCATGACGTATACCCATAAATTCCTTGAACAATCATCAATAAATGTGACAAAGTATTTGCTGCCACCAAGAGATACATTCTTTGTAGGCCCCCAAACATCAGTATGCACTACATCAAGTATTTTTCTACTCACTTCTCTATCATGCGAGAAGGGTTGTCTTGCATGCTTACCAAACTGGCATGCTTCATAGACTTTATGCAATTCTGCAACTCTAAAATAAGACAACCCTGTAGCCAATCCTCTGGACTGCATTAATTTCAACCTTTGCACATTTGCATATCCAATACATTTATGCCATATTTCAATATTTGCAACTACTCCTTTTTCTTTAGCATACATAGCAGCATCCATTGCAGGAATTCTAGCATCTAAAGTGAACATTCGGCCAACTCTACTTCCTTTTGTGACCAACTTGCACTTATCATTAAAGTCTTCTACAAAACAACATTTTGCATTGAATCAGACCTGCAACCCTTGCTCTACCATATGGCCAATAGATACTAGATTCTTTGTAATTGATGGCACATGTGATACATCTGTCAGACTCTTTTTCTAGCCATCATACAAGAACAAGGGAACCTTTCCAATGTGTGAAATTGGGTGGCATGAATCATCACCCGTCTGCACATAACTTGGGTTTTGTAAGTCCTGCATCTCTCCAAACCATTCAACATGACTGGTCATATGATTAGATGCACCTGAATCAACATACCATACATCATCATGTGTCCCATTTCCTGTAATTGCATTCATCATATGTTGTATAACAAATAGACACTCATTTTTGTCTTCATTCTGTCATGAAGACGATGCATAGTTTCCTTGCTGCAATTTACCACTATGAATATCATCCTTCTTTGCATAGCAATGGGCTGCATATGGCCTGTTTTGCCACAATAATGGCAAACAATAGCAGAATTTCCAGAACCTCTATTCTGCCATCCACCTCTTCCTCTAGAGCTCCCCCTGCCTCTAAAGTTTCCTCTGCCTCCAGAAACCTACATTTCACCAAACTATTGATTGAACCTATTTTTCCGGTTATCTTCAGCATGTCCCATACCACGGCCTCTCAAAGAGGATCTACCACGTCCCCTTCCTGAACTTGAGTAAAATGCTTGGACCTGTTCATCATTTCTTTAAGACGAATCACAGCATATTGATCTCTTCAGTAATCATGAGAGAGATCAGCTCATAAAAATCTCGAAATGGCTTATGTACATATACTGAAGCAACAAATGATTTCCATTCCTTCTCATTATTAAGGCCACTCAGAGTGGATGAAACCAAATCATCATCATTCGGCATTGCATCAATCGTTGCTAAAGCATCTACAATGCTCCTCACCTTTAACACATACTCATTGTCAGACATTTTCCCTTTCTTCAAGGCATTCAACTCTTGCTTGAGTTGAATCTTTCGTGCCTTTGTATTGACTGAAAACATGCTCTCAAAAATTGTCCAAGCTGCATGTGAAGTTTCTGCATTCTTGATATGTCCCAGCATAGTATTATCAATGACTGCATATAGCCAGTACATCACCTTTTTATCTTTCGCATTCCACTCTTTCCATGCTTTTAATTCATCTGTAGTCAGAGGGATACCCAGCTCTGGCTCCTTTTCTTCACCTGAGACAAACTCATAAAGGCCCTTTCCAATGAGGAAGTTGTCACACAGAACTTCCATGAAGGGTAGTTGTTCTTGTCGAGATTCTCAATAATACAATTTCCACTGTTCTTTGCCATGATCACAAATAAGGATACAGCACAACAAGCTAGTCTTTTGCAATCTTTCACAAGACGTGCACAGCACTACACTAAGCAACCTTTTTCATTGATTGCTCAATAGTACATGTAGTCTGCAACCTATTTGCAGATAAACCTTATGTTTGCTTCCTACGAACGCCTCAAAAGTTACAGATTTGCAATCTGTAACCTAAGCACCCACTTTTTGTCAATACAGCCGAAATCACAGTGTACCCTGAAACTAATGTCCTCCGCAACCTTGCGGCTCTAAAACGGGGCCTGAAACGGCCTCAGACGCCCAAAATAACTACGGAAAAGGATCTAAAGGGCTAATCTGCAAAATATACAGTGATCTTCTTGCACACCAAATCTCACAGCAATCTGAGATTTTTGCTCGACTCTGCTTCTGGTGCCTCCATAGGCACTATCAAAGAGAGAGAGTCGAGAAGAATGGGAGAGCTTCTTACCCATTTCTTGCTTGCTCGAACCTTGCTTTTTCTCCTTCACTTCAGCCTTCGAAATCAGCCTCTCTCAGTGGCGTGGCTCTGATACCATCTCAAGAATTGTGTGGTGGGGGGACTTGGTTGAGCTGCGGTGCCAAATACACACTGTATACACAAGAGGAAGCTCACTCAAGAACACAAGAAGAGCGATGGAGGCCAAAACGTTTTCTTGCTGGTTTTTTCTTCTTCTTCCACACACAATACAATGTACACAAAGTATAGATAAGATACAATATAAAGGAAAGTGGCCTATTAAGTCAAACAGTGCATAACCGACTACACTAATCGATTGGCGCTATGTCTTTATCAGTTGTAGGTAGGTGTAACAAACTAAATATAATAAGTGATAAGTCAGTGGCCATGTGAGTATCATAATGACCACCAACGTGCTAAGTGTAGACATACGGACCCATCTAGCCAGGCAGTCCATCATCAATGTCCGCACGTGTTGAGCTTGACATCTCAACAATGTATTGGTCTTCGGGGTAACCTTCTTGGTAGTAGTCTTTAGGATAGTAGTGGAGGTAGCAGCAGTCAACTCATTCTTGGGGATGAGGTGTTTCAAGATCTAGGTTGAGCTCATCCTCTTCCTTTTCTTCATCTTCATCTTCATCGTCCCAGAATTCTTCATCTTTTTTCACATGCTTCTTCTTTTCTTGGCTCCTTAGTTCTTTTTTTGTTAGCTTCACTCCATTTTTCAGCTCTTGGACTCTTTTGGCTCTCATTTTCTTTAAGTATGATTCAATCTAAATATCCTAGTTCGACCTCAGTATGATTTCTTATTATAGCCCCATATCGAGGTCTCGAGCCATCTTCACTTGCCATGTCCTCTCTCTCTCTATGTATGTGTGTGTGTGTATGTTCTCTGTCTCTCTCTATTTTCTCCTCTTTTCTTTATTTCTCTCCTTCCCTCCCTCCCTTCCTCCCCCCCTTCCACCCTCATATATATATATATATATATATATATATATACTCTCTCTCTCTCTTAATCTCTTCATAAACAATAAGAAAGAGAGAAGCAAAGAAAAGAGAGAAGAGATAATGCACTTACCTCAAAGCTTGAAGAAGAATCCTTTCACCCTTCTCTCCTTCTTTTTTGTCTCCTTTATGGGTTCCCTCCTCCTTTGCAATTGTCCCCTCTCTTTTTGTAGTGGATGGTGATGGGAGCAGCCTCTCTCTCAATCTCCCTTGCTTTGATCTCTCTCCCTTCTTCTCTCTATAAAAAAAGAGAGAAGCAAAGAAAAGAGAAAAACAAAGAGATAAGAGATAATACACTTTTCTCAAAAATCGAAGAAGAATCCCTTTGTACTTACCTACTTTTTCTTGTCAGTGGATGGCGATGGCAGCGGCCTCTCTCTCAATCTCCCTTGCTTTGATCTCTCTCACTTCTTCTCTCTATACATCTCTTCATCAACAAAAGGAGAGAAGTAAAGAAAAGAGAAAAACAAAGAGAGACGAGATAATGCACTTTCCTCAAAGCTTGAAGAAGAATCCCTTTGTACTTCCCTACTTTTTCTTGTCCTTCACGAGTTCCTTCCTTCTCCTTTACACTTGTCTCCTCCCTCTTCATGGATGGTGGCACGATTTTTAAAGTTAGTGGGAAATTTAAAAATTAGAAAAGTAAATTACATTCATAAAAAAGGCATAAAATAAACATGTTTAATTTTTTAAAAAATACAAAATTAATATAACTTAAAAGTTATATTTTTCAATGCATGATCCAATGGATGTAAGCTTAGTGGCTATAAGTGTGGTGAATGATAATATGGAAAAGGATGTTAAACTTTGTTAGAATATGCTTAATTGATGAATGATGCTTAACTTGGAGAAGAAGAAAGGGAAGGAGTAAAACAAGTCTTTAATGCATACTTACATGCTTATGAGGGAGGAAAATAGAAAAATGGATGGCTTTTATGGAATCGGACCCCACATTGCACACAATCATAATGTGACAGATTTGAAATGCCCCCTGGCGTGTCATTGGGTTTGCATTATGTATTGGACATGGAACATACTTGGAACCAATGGCATGCACAAAGACTATAAGTCAAGTTTGGAATTCCTTGTCGTGAACATTGAGTCTGAGTCATCAAGTTTCTCCACTCTGTAGTTGTCATTTGTTTGCTGTGAATTACTTGTAAAGACATAAATAGTATTTGATTGTGACAGACCTCACGATGCGCACACTCACAGTTAGATAAATTCAAAATTTCCTTTTGTATATCACCATTTTGGCCAAGTTCGATTAATTTGTGTTGTATGGTCCCAAATGCAAAATAATCATAAAAAATAATTTATATACATGGAACATACATAGAGCCAGCAACACACACATAGACTACAAGTCAACTTTGGAGTTCTCCCTTGCATGTCATTATGTATAGGTCATCAATTTCCTCTTCTTTGCAATCTTTTTCCTAATCACATGTTTGATGCAATTGTGTCCATGTGTCTAATGCTCACATTCTCAAGTTGATAAAATCAACAATGTTTATGTTGTTGATCCCTTTATCTCTGCAAAAGAAAATTCAAACTCAACTGATTTCTTTTTGTAAGAGATTAATATTGATGAACTCCAATTTGTTATCTTTTCCTATCATGAGGGCTATATTCTTGTCCACTTAATTCTTATGCAGAGATTAGTTTTACTTATTGCTTTGATATTATGCTCATGTATATTTTAATGTGTAGTTTACACTTGAGCACGTCAATTTTGGACCTCAAACTTAGGAAATTTTTCCTTATGAATTCTATCAATGGTTTCCATGAGGATGTTAGACTTTAAATATGAATTGAATTTTCTTCTACTAATGGTGTGTTCCAAGTGAACTTCTAATTACTATCACAAGCATATTGAACAAGTTTTTATAAAGATTATTTTTTTCCCTTGAGGACAAATTTCTATTACTAAAAATATTTTTTTTCATTGAGGAAAAACTTCTAGTGCTAAAAAGGGATAAAGAGATATTTGTCTATAGCAGCCTACAAGTCCCTTGCTAGCTTAACACCTTGTGGATGGAGGGTAATTGCAAATTCATGAACATTTCTTCAAGTAAAGTTCATGCTTAAAAATAAATCAATAATTGGAAGTAATTTTTTAAGTTTCTAAGAATTAAAGAAATATATTTCTATTTTTACTTATATCTTTCATCTTATTTTTGCAATAGAGCCAAGGTTTATCAAGGAAACTAGCTGCAATAAAGAAGGTAGCTAATGCAACGAAGCCAGTTGCAACCAAGAAACTAATTGTGATTTTTTGACTTTATTTTCAATCTTCCCGACTTCTCACAATTAGATTTGAAGAATTCTAGACCATTAAATAGAGGAAGTCTAAAAAAAAAACAGTCTAAAGTTCGTAACCCGACATAGGTTGATAGGGAGTGTAGCCATCCTTCACGAAAGTCACCACACGAACGCAAGTCATGAGCCATAAGTCATAATTGACCAAGCCCAGTTGGAAAAGCAAGGTAAGTTTAAAATCTTTAAGCTTTAAAGCTTAAAGCTTTATGAAGAAAAAGAAGAAGATTAAGAGGAAGATGACGATGAATAGATGAATAGGCCGTCTCTCCCCCACCACCCTTCTTTTGACAAAAAAATGGCACACAAATTTTCCTAAATTTGGAGATCCTGAATGCACGAGAAAAAGACTTAATTCTCCTCCTCAGTCATACCAGAAAACTCCACCAATCTTTCCCTCTTTTCAGTTCGACGAGAGGCTTAGATTAAAGCAAGATCATCAGAGAGCCATGCAAATTAGTCATGCATCTCTGGCAACCTCTCTGGATCTTAAAGATCTAATTTCCAGCATCAGATTGCATCTGGAAAGCTTCTAGAGTGCTGATTTGCCAAGATACCCTCCAAAAAAAGAGTTCCTCTTCTTGGACACAACCCTTCTTCTTCAATTTAATTATAATTACAAGGCATGAGGAGTTGTTGGAAGGCAACCTGAGCAAGAGAGGAGAGGCTCTTCTCAAGAGTATAGACCAAGATGAAGCGAGGCAAGAGAAGTGCAAGGATGAGAATTCTCATCATAGGACAAGGAGGATACTTCGTAGGCTCGTGGAATCAAATTCTCTATCCCTTCTACCCCACTTCTGTGTGGAATCAAGATTCTTCTTGATTTTTCTAAATTCCTAGTGATCGCTATCCCCCATCAATCCAATTGTGACAACCCCAAGCTCTCTTACAATCTCGTGTTTAAAGACCGTTGCCCAAAATAAGAAAGCTATGAAGGTCGAAGAGGTAGAAGCTATCAATAACACTATGGATATGACCACTACAAAATGGAATGATGAGTACTTGGATTACAAACGAAGCTCCAAACACCATCAACCAAGCACTTGTCATGGATCCCCAGGTACTATAAAGGCATCTAAGAGGCCATCATCCCACGAATTGGTGACAAAAAGCTGAATTTATAAAATATGATTTTATTTATTTCTTGCATATAATCTTTTAAAGGAATTCTTAACTACAAATTCGAAGGGGTAATTTGGGTTTGTACAAGATGTACCAAGAAGAGTATAAGGAAGGTACTTTGTCTCCAAAAGACTTAATATTTTTATTTGTATTGATCTAACGAAACCTCTGATGGATAAAATCAAACGCTAATTCTCACTATATAAAAGACCTTGAGAAGGAATTGTCAAAAGAATACTTTTCGTAATAAACTAGCCAATATCTTTTTTTAATCGCAGGCAAGGACCCAGAAAACTCCATTGAGAAAAGTCCACCAAGGGAGTTATTCTCAAAGATAGAATTCTTATTTAGATTTAGTCCAAACTAGATCCTGAGGAAGGGGAAATCTGAGAAGACTATTGGATGGTATTGCCACTTACGCTAAGTTTTACCTTGATATTATTATTATTGGAAAGAAAAGATTTGTCTTAGTAAATTTGTTAAAATTTTATATATAATGCATTCTAAATAAGAATATGTTCATGATTGTAAGTTAGGTACTAATCTTTCCTAAAATCATCAGGCAAAAAGATAGATGATCGAGTACAAAACATCGGGATTGAGTGGTATTCTGATGAGCACAGAACGGAGACTAAGGCAGTGTTCTTGATGGCGCTAGACTCCCCAACGCCAGCATGAATAAAACCTACTCCAAGGGATTTTCTTTTATGTTTCGCAGGCGTTAGTGAGTATAGAATGCACACTTGATCTTTTTAGCATAGAGCTTGTGTGTTCTTAAGGTCTCTAGCACAATCTTAAGATGTGCCTCATGGTCTACTTCTTCTTAAGATTAAGTTGAGATATCATCGAAGAAGGCTAAAATGAACTTATCAAGATAGGGTCTGAAAATGTCTTACACCATACTATTGAAAGTGGATGGTAGTCAACACAAAAGACATTAATATAGTGAACTAATAATGTCCATACCTTGCGTTGAAGGTGATGTTTGGGATTTCTTCCTCTTTGATCCTAATCTTGTAATAGCCCAATCTTTAATCAAATTTTGAGAAGATCTTCACTTCTTGAAGCTTGTCAAGAAGCTCATTGATTCTAAGGATTGGACATTTGTTCTTGACTATTACCTCGTTTAGCCTGTAGTAGTCTATGCATAGACAAAGTACCATCTTTCTTCTTTTGAAATAGAATTGTGCTCTCCACAGTGAATTACTTGGTCTAATGTACCTTTGGTCGAGCTACTTTAGCAATTCCTTTAATTCAATGGTCTTTGGAATTCACATTCGATAAGGCTTCTTTGCTATGGGTCCAACTCTTTCGATCTCATGGTCAACTTCCCTTTTAGGAGAAAGATTTGTCAATTGCGTTAGAAAGACATCAAAATATTTCTTCATCTAAGACGATTATTATTTTTCCTTGTTATCCCAATCCACCATGTTAATCTTGATTAGGTAGATAGGTAATCCTTTTCTTAAACCTTGGATAATATGCAAAGCTTTTGCTAGTTGGAGCTTTGGTCTTCTTGCTTTGCCTTGCATAGCTACTTCATTTCCTTTTGCATTTTGGAATGTAACTTGGCACTTTACACAATGGATGTGGGAACTACTAGGGATTAGCTTGTTCATTCCAAGAAGGCACTCACATGCACCAAATTTCATGACATGGAACCTCATATTCGTAGGCTCACTACCTAGATCAAATCCCACTTCTCTAGAGTTTTGTATAGAAATGACATCTTTTCCATTAGCTAATTCTACCAAAAGCTTGGATGTAGGTGCATTTGCTATTTATAAACTTTTTGCGTGTTTGGGTGAGATAAATGAATGAGTGCTTTAACAATCAATGAGAATCTTCAAACTTTAACCTTGATAGCTTGTAGGGTTTTGAATCATCAAAATTTGGTGATTCAAACCTCACTTGTTAAGGGTAGCGTACATAGTTCCTTTCTTACTTTGGCCTCCATAGTGGGTTTCTCTTCTTCTTGTCCCTTGAAGGAAACTACCATAATCTTTCCTTTACCTTTGTCCATTGGTGATTCAAACCTCACTTGTTGAGGGTAACATACATAGTTCTTTCTCAATTTTGGTCTCCATAGTGGGTTTCTCTTCTTCTTATCCCTTGAAGGTAACTACCATGATCTTTCCTTTGCCTTTGGCAATTGTTCCCTTTTTCTAGCCACGAAATTGTCCTTGATGAAAGTTTTAGTTTAATTTTGGGCACTCCCTCTTAAAATGTCTAGGCTCATTACACTAATAGTATCATTGAGCATCATTATTTCTTACAATGGGATTAAAATTTCATGTTGTATGAATGTACCTAGTCCTTTGTTTGGGGAACCTTTCCCCCAATATCTTCTGCCCTTTGGTTTGGATTCAATCTCTTAGTACAAGCGCTTGGCACAAAGAAGCAACTTATCCTAAAGGTCCATAGGTTGCATCGCTTCAACTTAGGTATCATGTATCCCAAGGATAATTCAACCCATGACAAAACTTGGTCACCTCTTGAGCAATGTCCATGGATGGCACATATTTCTAGAATGTAACAAAATTTGAGTAATAAGTTGCTAAGCTCAATCCCTGCTAACAAATGGTAAAGAACTCATTCATCTTCATGGTGCAATATGCAGGGAAAGATATCTCCTGCACACTCCTTACTTTAGTTTTTTCCAAATAGCATACAGTTCAACTTAATCCTTGCACAATTGTTTCCACCACAATTAAGCTTTGCTTCGTAGCTTAAGCTTGGTAATCATGTCTTGGTTTCTAGGACTAGTTATGTAGTAAGGAAGTAGTCTTCCATTGTCTCTATCCAGACCTCTTTGTTTGTTTCTTTATCTCACTCTTCCCACTGCCCATGAGGAAAAGTCACATTTCCCTCCCAAAGTGACATTGATTGGGCTCATGAACTTTCCCTATCACAATCACATATTCAGCTCGTTGTAATCCATTTTCCTAAGATTTGTGGGAAACCTCTTAGCTTATCAAGACTACCCTACCCACCTTCTGCTTCACTTTTGAAGTGGATGTTCTTAGTTACCTAATTATCTAGCATGTTCTTAATTAGCCCCATTAGCATATGGTCAATTGAGATAATCTTAGCATGGAAACAAAGACAAGTTGAAAAAAATATTTCAACAAAAAATAATTCTTCATTCAAATTGAGCAATATAGCCTTATTTACATCAATATATTTTTCAAGGATAGGACTTCCACATAGGCATTTCCGCCAAATTCCTACCCTTAGTTACTGTTAGGGCCTTCTGGGAAGCCATCTTGGGCTCACAAGGGATTAGAGTAGTATTTTAGGTGCCAGGGATTTACAGATAGAGTCCCCCCTAGTACCCTTTCCACATCTAGCTAAATATACTCCCTATGAAGAGACCTCTCACTCACGGAGATGGTCCTAGCATCCAAACTAACAAACAAAACCCTTTGGTGAAAGCTTCTGCAACTACCCTTAGAGGGGGTTTAGTGCATCTTTGAATTTATCCTAATTTTTAAATACCTCCTAAATTAGTATAGGTTCAAGTACAAATAATCACATTAATGCATCATCCCCTATGCATAAAATAGTCTTTGGATACAATTTAAAACATTTGGGATTTATTCTAGATAGTATCCTCCCAATATCAAGTTTCACTTGATTATTGGTGTCAAGTTGAGGTAAGTAGGGTTATTCTAACCCTTGGCCTTTCGATTGTATCCAAGTAAATAACTCTAGGGTCATAAGATTCAATGATCTTTCAACAAGTTTAATTTTCTCTGGATCCACAATGTCTTTGATTCGAAGAGTTGGGTTTAATTCTATAGAACCTCTTTTGCTATGATCAATTTGATCGTAACTTGAAAGTCTAATTGACTTCTGGTCTTATAATGTCCTAAAGTTACTTCCTCACGTGTGATAGAAAGAGAGATAAAGTGTCTAACTCCCTCTATATAGTTTCCTTTCCTAGTTTCTTGGTATTATACCCTTAGGGGGTTTCAAAAGAACTAAGTCTATTACGGGGGTTTAAAAAATACTTAGTGTCTTTGATAGCATCTTTGGTAGGTGGCGTAGAATCTATAAATCGTATTTATTTCTACTCCATTCGAAATAATCCATTTCTTATAATAGAAACTTTAATGAAACAAGGACAAAGGTTCATTCCTAGACTTTGAATCCTTGTCCTTGAAGAACATGATCCCGCACACACACACACACACATCAGTAAAATTATGGGCCTAATTCTTCTCCGATTTGTTCTTGTTCCAATAGAGATTTGAATGTTGCCTAAACTTCCTCATAGTATTTATTTAGACTTGGAGAAATCTATTAGTGTGAGAAAAAAGGAAAAGTATTCATTAATTTTTATCGAATATTTCTTGCATTTCTAATGCTTACAACCCTAATCTACATTCATGGATTAAGCTACTTTTATGGATTAATGCACTCCCATTCAGATTTAACCCCATCACAGAGAAGCAGTTCTTTACAAATGCCCCTCTAGGTTGTCATAAAAATATATGAATCTACCCCAGTAACTCAAATTGCACCACAAGGGGTCCTAACCTTTTGGGGGGGATTGCACATCCTTAATTTCCACTAATTTTAATGATGATCGTTCAATTTAAACTATAACAAAAAAATGATAGAAGGAACGTGGGTTTGGCTTGGAGTGATTTTTTTGCATGCATGATCTCTTGACCCACTCCCATATGTCTATGCTTTGGGGCCATCTTTGCATGTCATTTTTAGAGGTTGTGACATGTCTAACTCACATGACCTATACAATTTTGTGGTGCATCCTACACTGTTTGGTCTTGGCTAGTCTTGAAGATTCAAATCAATGCTTCTCCGTGCTTTGAATGACAACAGGGACTTGATAGGATCAAGAGCTTGGAAATCCTTTGGCTCTTGAGTATCTCGGACAATTTTACCTTCCTTCCTTTCTCTTTCTTTCAATATCTTAATCTTCATCCATCTATCTCATTCAATTCCTCTCTCTCTCTCTCTCTCTCTCTCTCTCTCTCTCTCTCTCTCTCTCTCTCTCTCTCTCTCTCTCTCTCTCTCCCTTCAATGATTAGGGCTCTTCCTCTCTCAATCCAACTCTTCTTTTGTCTCCTCCAAAACCCTTCTAATGTCCCTTGGCCTCTATTATCTCTTAGAGAAAAATTGATATTAAGGAAGAGCCTAAAATCCTTTCTCTCTAAGTCTTATATAATGTTTGTATGTACTCATTTTCTTGCCATTATCACTCTGTTATCCCTCTCTTGTGATAACCAGTGAGTAAAGAGTTTCAATGCTAAGTTTATGGGCTCGATGAGGATTAGTTTGTTGAGGCATGTGGAGATGAGCATGATAATGATAATCAGTTTGTTAACTCTAGTATGTCGGTGATATTACCCATGACAATGATGAGTTTAAACATCTCATGATGATATTAATGGCAATGAGAATGATGATGATTGGGAATACAAGTAGCAAATTGAGAAGTATTATTATTATCATTAGTATACTTTTAGCCCATAGGGATATTACAATATATCGAGCATCAGTGTAAAGATAGTTGTAGGCTTCACCCAGCCTATACCTATGTTGCATGGATGCATCATATACACCCACATCTATAGGTATAGACTAAATGTAGACTAAGCATAAATGTTGACATAGACATAACTAAATAAAAAAATTAAGAAAATAGCAAAGAAAAAGTTGAAAGGGCTTGAACCCATAACCTCTTCAATTCGAGAGAAGATTTCCACCATTACTACATACACTATACACACATTAAAGATAGTGAGTTTGTAAGGTATTTCATAGCAACTACTTTTTTATGGGATATTCCCTAAAAACAAGTTCCTACTAATCACTTTTTGGCAAGCTAGATTAATTGTTGAATTGGGCACTTATTTTTCTAAAAGTAATGATCATGATAACTTGCATTTGTCAAGTGCAACTTGGGTTGTAGATCCCAACTCTACGAGGTCTTTAAGACCTTGTGGGAGAGTGTTGAGGCACCCATCCCTCTTTGGACCCAACAATGGAGATCATGGAACACTAGTATTCAAGACACGTTCACATTATATTGTCTACTCTTTGTATAGGGGCCGATAGGGTTGCAACCCCTAAAGGAACAATAAGTGCCAACCTAAAAAGTTGCACTTTTCTTGACACTTCTAGCTTTGTGCTTGGTGGATCGTTTGAAATGCAACTTCTAATAAGTTCTTGTTTGCCATATTTTTCTCTCTATTTTGGCTTGTCATTGATTATACTTTTTGAAAAAAACACAAAAGATTGGTAGCGTTGTATTGGCCCTCTTATGCGTTATAATGTGACAATGTAGAGTACACAGCTAGTAACTACCGCCAATCTCAAAACATTTTCAAAAAGGGAATGTGGGGGGGAGAGGGGGGGTTTGTTGGTGAAAAGGTGGTCAACTCATTGTGTATCCAATAATTTGTTGTTTTGTTTTCTTTAAAACTTGTGTTATGTGTGCAAGGATACTGGCTGTGGAGAAGCAGGTCTGTAGACACGTTTCTAAAACCTTGATAAGCTTCATAGCCCTGCTCTCACTTTAGAGAGAGAGAGAGCGACACAGAGAGAGAGAGAGAGAGAGAGAGAGAGAGAGAATGAATGCATGATATCTAGTACATGAATAAAATGATAAGATTACCACCAAACAAATATGGTTCCAAGACCAAGCATGTGCATTGGGATTCTGCCATCCAAGGTCGGAAATATAAGAAGAACATGATGATGATGCATTGAATCATGCTATGAGAAGAAAAGTTAATACAACAGAGCTGAAGCTCAAAAGATAACTACATTGTTTGTTTGAATTAGATGATAGCACGTGTGGGAAATTTGCACAGTGAAGGGTGCGAAATGTAGTCCTTTAGGTAGTGGGCCATTGAAATAATCATTGGAAGGTGAAATACAACTATCGAGGGAGCAGACCACAGTCCTCTAATGTCATCAGAGATGTGGAAGATGATCACCAGTTGTTGAGGAAGAGAACAGTGGTTCCCTGATGTCCAGGACTAACTTGGGCAACAAAATGCAGATCAAATGTAGGGAGAGCAGCCCAGATGCTCACGCTAGGTGGATAATGACGAGGCCAAATAATGGAAGATGAGCCACACTACAAAAATGCAAGTCCCAGTAGCCTCTATGACAAACGAGTGACACCAAGTGATGGAGAGGGAGCCCAGCTGCAAAAACATAGGTCCCAGCAGCCCTTGTGATAGATGAGTGACACCAAGGTGATGGAGGAGAAGCGAGGCTACAAAAAAGAAGATCCTAGAGTAGACTCTCTAATAGACAAGTGATGAAATCACTCTTGCTTGGTGATGTGGACTATCGCCAAAGGTTATCGTGCTAATGCCAAGCTCGAGATGATGACGCCAGGCAAGGAGAAGATCTCCACACTGGAAAAACGCAAGAGAAAGTGGAGCCTCATGGAGAAGGGTGTTGACGCCAAGTAGATGATGGTGATGCAAGTGGAGGATGCTCCAAATGCAAGGCCTGATCCTGGAATAGTGTGCCTGAAGCAAAAGAGGAAGGGTGAAGGTAGCCACTATGATCCACGTATCACAATGCCCTACTAAAGGGGTGCAAGGGCAGTGGAAAACACATTATTAGTTAGTTTGGGAATCTCCCAATTCCTAGTTTTTGAATAATAAAAAGGTGGCACTGAGATAACATGCCCATAAGTTTCTCAAGTCCATATGATCTGACCTATCATTGGAAATCTCTTGAAAAATGGAATCTATTGAGCTATAGAGCGCTCAATTTGGAGCTTGTAGTGTTCAAGTTATGACAAATCCAAAGATTTGACCACGTGTCCCAGACTTATGGGAAATTCCCATATTCACCAATATGGTGTTAAAAGGGGCTGGTGAGAGAAGGGAAGGGTGTCTGATGATGGAGGAAGAGGGCTGAAGAATGACTGAAGAGTGATGAGAGTGTTAGAAGAATGAATCAAGTGACTGCCTATTTATAGATATAAGCTGTCTAGGGTGGTGCACCATTGTGTGGGTGCCCACTGAAAAAGTGGCCAAAATGTGGACACTAACCCTTTTTGGGGCTATTAGTGCGAAAACCTAAATGAAGTGTGTGAACTTAAGAAGTGGTTTCTCAACATCATGCACTTTGCTTTGATGGCATTTTGGCATGATGACCCCACCAACGAATCATGTGTTTGAACTCCTACCCCAATCATCTTAGGGGGTAAAAAGAGCTCCTAGTTCTCCCTTTTTCATGTCTATTTACACATTTGTTAAACCAAATCATCACTTGCCCTAAGACAACCTAATGCTCCACTTTTTGAACTCCACTATTTGGCATGTGACACATCCTCTAACATGGGCCTCAAAGGCTAAAGGATGTTAGAACTTGGTGTTGTGAATGCCTTCTATGTTTTGCATGTGGTATCTTTTAACACTATTCCAATAAAATTATGCTTCAGCTTCAAGTAGATATTCCTTTGTTTGATTTTGTAAAGGTCTGAATACTACTTAGCATGTTTGTCATATCAACATAAGTATGTATCATAAGACTCAAGATTTGTTTCCTAGGGGTTAGTAGTCTACCTTTGAGACATTGGTGGAATATTTGACAGCCTGATTAATGGAAATGGATGCAGGAAACCTTGTGCAAACATATATAGAGGGAGCGTAAATATGGTGTTTAGACTTATACATCTCTACTTCAAAAACATGAAAGTTTATACTTAAGCATTTTGGCTAATTTGGTTGAGCCTCAGAAATAATTAGTTGGTTCGAACTTTTACATAACTAACTCACTTTTTGTGAGATTGAACATATGCATGCTTAATTCTTGATCATCTTTGTTTGTTGCTTCATTCTCACTGATTCAATTTATGATAATATTTTGGAGTATAAATTTCAAAAACATTGGCTGATGTTGTCACATTTTTATTGTTCAAGTACTCTCAAAAGGCTGTTTTTGTTCAGTTTGCCATTGAAGTATGAACTTCTAGCTTATGCTTTTGATTTTTCGTTGTAAGGATTCATTTGTATGGGGGACACAACTTTGCTTATTACTTATCAATTACTCATCGTAAATTTAGATCTTTTGACATTTTACTTGATCACGTTTGACCAGGTGCACTTACTTTTTGGTAGCCTAAACTTACCATTTGACCATGTACACTTACCATCTGGAAGTTTAAATTTCTAATTGTTTTTCTACATTCATTAAAGAGCTCTAGACAAGACATTCATCAACTCTCTTCATCAGAAGGAAATTCTATCTACTGCATTTTTGTGAGTTTCTAACTTAGGTGTTATCAATAGTGTTGTGGTCAACTAATTACACCATACACAATGGTAGGATTTTATGTCTTGAATGTTGCTCATATATGAAGGCATATAATACAAAGGTGACATAAAAGAAAAATGAGAAGCAAAGTTTGATGATCAAGAGTTTTGTCTCTCTTCACCTTATTCCATTCAATCATTCAAATTTGAATGTGGAGAGCAAGAAATAATGCTCTCAAGTAATACTCACTATAACACCATAAGGGTGTTGTATCAAGAATTAAAATGGTGAGTGGTTCTTTTATACATCTTTTGAGTAAAAAATTTATCTTCTTCCACAATGGATTATCGCAGATCAAGAAATTACTTTTTTTATTACGTGTACTTTTCACAAAATCCAATGATTTTGAGATGAGCATGTGGGGTGGGTTTTAGCATATGCTTCACCCTACTCAATTGAGGTGTGGTGACAGATGAACTGCCTACCTAGCTTACAATAACAAAGTGGCAGTCCTTTGAATCACGAAGCCATACTGGGGCTTTAAGTGTATGTTCAAAGTATAAGGCTTCTCCTTCAATGCTTCAAAAATGAGACCTTATATTTTCCTTGGTTCCTATTGTTTGCTTATTGGAAAGTACAATCTACATACCAGTGGCTTTGGTGCATGTGTTTTGCAATCAAAACCCCTCACGCATATGTGTCTTGAAAGACAAATCAATCATGTAGAGGGGATAGTTATACAAAGTTTTATAAGAATGCACATGATATTGGAGGGTTTATGGTAAAAGGATGTTGGATTATGTAAATATTTATAACCTGTAATTATCAAAATAGAGTTCCATAGTTTCAACTCTTTATAGAATTGTCTAAACAAAACCATTTCTACACATTCCAACCTAGAGCAAACGGTTGTTTATGGATATATGCTAACCTAGGTTTGAGACTATAACTTGTGATGAAGCTAACACAAACACCCATACCAGCTTTGGAGAAATCTCTGACTGGGTGGTCAAATATATTATGGAACACTCAAAAAATGTAAAGGAAGTTATGCAATGTCCATATGGTCAATCATCAGGAAGGCTTCCCTTCATTTCCTTTCCCACCAAGAGAAGCATACAACTAGTTGTTGCACAGAATTAAGTCAGCTCCTAAAGACATTGCATAGTATTGAGGTTGGCTTAAAAGACCCTTGTCACCAAGTCATTATGAAGATGGGTGTTTATCTAGGTACCAATGTCACTAACAATAAAGTAGAATAGAAGGCCTTGTTGATGGGGGTAAATCTTCTAGATATGGTGGTATTTGTTATTTTTTAGTAAAAGGTGACTTGTATTTGGTAATCAATTAGTTGAATGAGACTTATAGGGTATGTGATCCCATTCTTTGTATGCGTTGTTGTGCTTGATATGCTTTAGACATTTGAGTTAGTATCCTACTAGTTAATTCCTTGTCTCAATGGAACCACTTTGTGAATTCCTTGTCAAACTATACTTATGTTAAGGATGTATTCTTCAACTATTATCTTGAGGATCTTTTGCAATTATTTGATTATATCAATTGCTGCCTAGGGATACTTTGTGTTTTACTTTTTTCTAAAATATCATTCTTTGTTTATCAATGGTGGTTAGAGTGGTTGATGAGTTAGGCAGCTATAGACCACCTTTCAATTCTATATTGGACACATAAGATTACTCAATGTTATATTCATTTTAGACATCCATTATGTGAGATTTGTAGAAACCAAGGGAGTGCTTGTAAGCACTCTATTAATAAATATTGTGCTATCTTGATATATTTCATTAGGCCAAGAGGGATATTCCCTTTCCTTTCTTAGATGCATGTGCTTTCAACTTGTTTGTTGTTGAACTTTGTTATGCAAGTCCTTTGGTTCACATTTAAGGAGGGGTCTAAGATCTGTGATGTGAATTATTTTGGCACTGATTTTATCTATTTCCTTGCCCTTGCTTTGTTTGTCATTTTGTTTTGAGATAAGGGATGGGGATTATTTGTGATGTGTTACATTTGATTTGATGCCAATATGTGGGCTATAGATTGAGTGGTCTTTATTAGAGGGATGCATCCTTTGCTTTCCCCTTTCTTGAGGATACTCATAAGTTGAACATGAGAATCATTTTAGTTAGCCTAATGGTAAAAATATTCTATAAGGTAGGTAGCCTAAGTCTAAGTCTACTTAAAAGTCTCTTCATGAATAAGAAAAACAAAAAAAGGAGCTAGAAGGATACTTATCGGCTTGTGAGGGCTTGATAGGTTATTGGATTCAAGCCAATTCAAGCCTATCAATGATACATTATCCTCCTTGGAATGAGACCTAGCCATGGGAAAGAAAGTAAAAAAGAAGAAAAACCCTATCTATTGCATTGCAAGATCTTTGCAAGTTCCTAGGTAGGAGAAAACCTTCGGGCCAATGCCTTGGTCTCCTTAGGGCATGGTACTGATTCAAATGGCAGAGGAGCTATTTCCAATAAATAAAAATATACTTAAAATTTATGAAAAAAAAAACTCATTAAAGGAGAAATAAAAGGGCTTTAGTTTTATGTTTCTCAATAGAGGGTCATAAGTGATAGGGAGATGGCCTAGGGTTCCTCTTAAAGTTAGTGTGCATTATGTGGGGGCGATATGATCCCTAGGTGTTGATATGTCAATCTATACATGAGTTGGCATCCACTATATGCCTTGGTGATATGGATGGATATTATTCACTGGCATGCTAGGTGACCGACATGAGGATACACCAATGACTCTACAGTTGGACTACACCCACATAGTCCATCCTTAGTTATTAATAATGTAAATATTATAGCTAACCCTATAGGGCTTATCTATTGTGATTTTCAGTTTCTGAGGTCATTTCGGTCTTCGTTTTGGACCTATAACTTGTCCCAATAGTGATTTTTGTATATAGAGTATATTTTTTTGACTATATCAACCATTTATTAATACACACGTTATAGATCTCAAATCTGTAAAATTTCACATATTTTATGGGTTATAGACATGGAAGGAATCTACATACAAATTACATATTGCAGTTATTATTGTGGAGTAAGTGAAAATGCCTGCATGTTTAGTTGTGATGTACCTTATATCAGCTTACTTATAGATTGGAATCTTTTATAAGTTGTTAGTTTTGTCAAATTTTGTGATAATGTCAACAAGATTGTTAGTAGCGAGAAGCTTCATAAGAACAATTATCCTACATTGAAGTTTTGGATGACAAATTTCTTGAAGGGCAAAGGTGTTTGGAATTACATTCAAGGAGAGATGGTAGTAGCACTTGAAGATCCTTCGTAAAATGCTATTATAGGACAAGTAAAGCCTAAGAAAGTTTAGGAGCACACACAAAGTAAAGCCATGGCTATTTGTCAATATCACTGATAGCATGATGGGCTATTTGCAGAAATCTAATATCCTTGCTATTGCATGGAAGAATCTAGAAAGGTTGTTCGAAGTAAATACAAAGGCCAGAAAGTTGTAGCTCAAGTTAGAGTTGAACCAAGTGAAAAGAGAGAATGTCATGTCCATTTATGATTATGCCTTGAAGATCAAGAGTATTATGGAAGCTTTAAGATCTATTAATGTGGTGATTAATGATGATGATGTTGTGGTGCATTCTTAGATGGACTTGGAGATGAATAAAAGAGCTTCAAGTCATCTATGAGTATGAGGAATGATATCCTAGATTTTGTGAACTTACTTTCTATGTTAACACTTGAGGAGAAGAACTTTGGCTTACATTCCTCTTTTTCTCAAAGTAGATGCGAGACACACACACACACACACACACACACACACACGCACACGCACACGCACACACAAACTCTCATGCACACTCTCATGTCACACGTAGATAGAAGCTCGGGCACACAAGCACAAAAAATTCTTTGAGTACTCAAACCATTGAGTACACACACAAAAATCATCAGACACTCTACCATTCTGGTACACAAACTCTTGTCCACACACAACATTTGCGCATGCACTAGGAACTCTCATGCACATATCTCTAGCACATACATGAACCCCTAGGCACACAAGCACACAAACATTTTAATACACATTCTTGAGCACATAACATCAACCTCATGCACACACACTTTTAACACACTAAGAAAGAGTTGATTGATAGGCTGGAAAGTGGCTCCATGATCCAAGTGGGATCCTTTCTAATCTAATACTCATAGCTCCAACTAAACCCATGTATGCTTCAATGTGAATGTAGCAAAGAAGGAGAGAAATGGCATAATGTCTGGAAAAGACCTTCTCCAACGGTCCCTCACTCTCCCTTATTCTCGTGCATGTGCACACACATAGACACACACACACACTCTCTCTCTCTCTGTGTGTGTGTCTCTGTCTCTGTCTCTGTCTCTCAATATGGTTCAATGTGAGTGTAGCAAAGAAGAAGAGAAATGGCATAAGACTTTGGAGAAGAGCTTCTCCCATGCTCCCTCACTCTCGCTACACACACACACACACACACACTCTCTCTCTCTCTCTCTCTCTCTCTCTCTCTCTCTCTCTCTCTCTCCCCCTCTCTTTCTCTCTCTCTCTCTCTCTCAATATGGTTTAATGTGAGTGTAGCAAAGAAGAAGAGAAATGGCAAAATACTTTGGAGAAGAGCTTCTCCCGTGCTCCCTCACTCTCCCAACACACACACACACACACACACTCTCTCTCTCTCTCTCTCTCTCTCTCTCTCTCAAAAGTTTCTCCATGGATAAGATGGTAGCAAGAAGAAGAGCTCTCAAAGGTTACACACAAGAATGAACTAATTCTCTATTCACTTTTTAGTTCTTATCTCATTCTTATATTTAGGGTTTTCAATTTAGGGTTTCCTTCATAATTTAGGTATCCCACCTATCTTTTTGGCCTTTGATTAGTCCTCTTTTTATTTATGCATACATCTTAGGTTAATTGGTCTAGTCCTATCGAAAGTGAATAGAAGCTTAGTTTCCAAAGCCTCATCTAGATGTGGGCCTTGCAATCTAACTTTGGGAGATTTTACCATTTTCTTGGGAATGAATCAGCTCTTGAATAATGTTACAAAATAATAATGTAATAAGAAATAATTAGAATATACTATAGTTGCATATTGTGAATTTTTGTGCATAAATTAATATAATGCACCCTAAGAACTAATCATTTTCAAAATGATTCTTGCATTCCAATTTCTAGTCTTCTTCTTTGACTTGACTTGACTTTTTCATGCTTCCTACTTTAAGGTTAACACTCCCATGTGGTAGTTTACTATGGTGGGTTTCTTTGACCTATCATATCTTTGGTCATGTATTTTTATTCCTAAGGCCCACTCCACCAACTCATGAGTGAGCTTGACCTCAATAGCCAACTATGGCCCTAGATTGGTGACAAACACTATGGTAGACATGATGTCCAATCAATACTCTTGTCGGTAAACCTTGTTGTTGGACCTTAGATGCCATGGCCTGTGCATACTACTCTATCCCACACTTGATGATCCATTGCTAGACTCTTCGGTTGGACAATCATTTTCTCTAAACTAGCTTTTAGGTGATACTTTAACTCACCCACAATATACAATGCGAATTGCAAATAAAAATCCCTTTGTTATTTTTGTATGAATACAAATTTATCAAAAAATTTGGTCTTTTGGATGACCTCTAGTATTGTAGAGATGGTTGTTTCGCCCTCTTCTTGCCTTGAGTGCGCCCCCCTAGTGTTGGACAATTCTGCCATCTATGCACATAGAAAGAGAGTGTAGGGTGAAGGAATTTCGTCAAATTGATGATCCAAAGAATAATAGACAATTAGCATTCTAGACATTTTACAAGATTGAGTTTAAATTAGCCATGAATGTTCTCTTACAATTCTTCTTAGTGGACATGAAGTGTTGCACCTCATGTATGAAAATGAGAAAGTAAATAGATAAGCTCATTCTTGTGGTGTGCAATCTTGAGAGAGCTTTTGTCTTGCTTCTACCTTCTTAGTTATGTGGCAAGAGTGCCAGAGAGTGAGAGAGGGAGAGTGAAGGACTAGTGTGTGAACCTCTTCTCTTTTCTTATTCTCTTCTACTCCTTCTTTGTGAAGCAAGCTTGGAGTAATCAAAGGTATGGACATCAAGCACGCTTGAGGAGCATTGCTTAAATTGTGCCATCAAGGACCCTTTGCCAATAGACTAGTTGAATATGACATGCATGAGTGTTAAAATAGTAACGTGAGAGGTAGCCATAGCCACATTGAGCAAAGTGCTTGAAATAATAAGTGTTTCGTCTAGTCTAGCATTGAGCGTGTTGGGAAAGCTTTGATATTTTGGTTCTATTGTCTTGACATGATAGAATCAACTAACAAGGCATACACTCTATTTTGCCAAATGGTAAAGTAGGATCTTGTACTCTGAAATATTATAAGTATATTAGTATATGAAGAGTAGGTTGACTAGGCATCAATCCATTTGGATGTTCATTTCCACTGATTTTAGGTTCAAGGATTAAGGTAGAGTGGGTTAAAATAAGAAAAAATTTACATTTTAAGGTAGGAGAAAACTTTAAAAATTAAGAAAAAAAGAAAGGTCTATACATAGCTATTTTGTGGACTAATATCGAGGCTAAGGCTTGACATTAGGTAAAGGTTTTGCTTTGGGGAAAGAAAAGTAGATGAAAAAGAAAACAAGGAGGATTGCTAGTGTGGGAAGAGAAAATGATATGTTTTTTTCTTTTTTCTTTTTGGGTATTGATAAGAAGAAGAAACACATAGAGAATTTCACACAAAATGAGAAGGAACAGGCCAAGGTAGTGGAGCAGTAGAGGGAAGGATAAGAGAAGATGAACAAGGGTTGATGTCAACAACGGTTAGAAAACAACAAGAGGAGGAGGAGGAGGAAAATCCATTAGCAATAGGTAGATCTTTCAACACAATAACCATGCATGATCCCACCTTACCTTAGTGCTCAACACCCTTTTGCCTTGTAGTTTAGCATATAGGCTACTTTTGTGACTCACACACCTTGCTTGTGGACTTGACCTATTGCTATTGTTGTCCACCCTTGGATAGGTGTTGTCACCCTCGACCAACAACAAACCAAAACCCTTTCTTAATCAACTCGATAGTTTGTGGCTTGATCCTAGTGGCCTCTAAGTCCTCAACCAAAACCCAGCCCCAATGCCTTGACTATGGCCACATGAGGCCTTGGCCCTCACCCCCTTGGACCATAGGCCTTAGCCCTTGTGGCCTTCTTGCCCTAGGCCATTATGACTCTGACTACAATTTGAAAGGCCACTTTTGCATGCACCAATAACAATCGCCGCCTCCTCATCAAGCCCAAGCAGTGGAGTCAAGTAGCTTTTTCAAAACTAGAAGGCATGTCACATTGTTGACAAAAAAACATGCACCACATCATCATGTATGGTAGCTTTCCATGATGCCAAAACTAGGTGGCCAATCATCACCATCACTCGGACCATGATGGCATGAAAAATCTTTCATTAATGTTTAACCCATAATGAGGAGTGCATAGGGATATTCTGGAAGATCCAGTACTTCTGTTGTTTTCCTATAGGGGACCTAACCTAATAACTAGATAGCCATAAATGGTTACCACCCCATGATTGGTCTACTCAAATGGTATTTAATGCCTTCCAAGGTACAATTGTCAGTTAGATGTTTCTTGATTAAAATTGTAGTGGATGCAAGCTCCCAAACAAGGCACAACAATAGATACATATCCATCACAAGGGAAAAGGAGTGATAGTGTCTTTAAGGACCAAGAGCTATGCACACTTCACTCAAAGAAGACACCACCAATGGTACTCCAAGATTATAGGGTGGAAGCATGTGAATAGGCCAACAAGCTTGCCCTACAAGAGCTTGTGCATGATCCTGAGTTATCGTCACTAACCAAGCTTCTCAATAGAATTCTTGTCAATTAGTTTACTCTAATCATCTTGTCTAGCCACACAAATTCAACTTGGAGGGTTGTGACCATAAGGAATCCTACTTCCATGCAACCTCTAGCACCATTAGTGCCATCAAATACACCAAGCCAAGGCTCCACATGAGCAATCGTGTGCAAAGATACTTTCAGGTTACCCATTTGAATGTGTAAAGTATATTGAGTGTCTAAGGCTACACACCTTGCAAGAGTTCCAAAGGAGCTTCTAGGCTGAGCAAGGAATGAGAGAATAACATTATACCGCCAAATTAGTGCCTCCAAAGTGTATAGAGTAGTGGGAGACTAAGATTGAGTATCATAGGTTCACTCCTTGAAGTGAAGTACACACTTACCTTGTGCTGAATTATAAACATCCAAAACAAAAGCAGCTTATAGACACCCTTTGTTGACTTGCTACACCTCAGTGTTTGACATAGAGTTTGGACTTAGATAAGCACCATATAAAAGAAATTAGCCTAGTAGAAGTGGAATTACAACAAGCCATTATAAATCCATAATGGCCTAAGAAGTCAAGGATTGATCAATTCTTGGAAACACCATTGCACGAGAAAAAAAATCTACTTCACTCACTTTCATGGAGAAAGTGCTAGAGGCTCTCAAACACCATCCATCGTGCAATTTAGGAGGTAAGATTTAGTAGACAATCTAAATCCATTTGTGTGCCTACAAAGGACCACTCTTGAGAACACATCGAGTTGATGTGCTAGCTAGCAATAATTGTCAACTTTCAGACATTGTGTGGGGTGAACATTGAGAATGACTATCCAAGTTGCATACTTAGATATATCAAAGAAATGGCCCACTCTAAAAAACAAAGACCTTTCCTCAAAGAGCCCATGATAAACCTTGAAAATTGGTTGGCTTCTAAGGAAAGAGCATCTAGATTGTTCAAGTGACTGATTGATCAAGAGAAATTGATTATGCTTTCGTACTTTGATTGGAAAGCAAAGAACTTGTTTGAGCACCATAAGCACATGAAAGCTGCATTGCATTGAGACACATTGATTGCAAAAAAAGAGAAATCCTAATTGTGCACTTATCACCTCCATTTTGCATGATTTAATAAGAAAACTAGTTGCAAAACAAAAACAAAACACATAAAATGATAAATCTAAAGAAGAAAACCACTCAACAAATAGTGCATCCAAACCACAAAAAGTGAGACTAGTGAGAGGAAGGAAATACCTAATATTTAGCTTAGCATGTCTACAACAAAAGTATACATAGTTGATAACATGTACGATAGTCAACGTACATGGTATGTTGGTAAGCATTCATTGTATGATATGAAGATTCAAATAGCACAAAAGGGTATGTTGCTAAGCATACAGCTAGTTGGTATTACTTGTAGCATTACAACTAAACTTAAGCCAAATGAGGTATCCTAACTATCACGTCTTTGTGTGACAACGATAATCTAAAAAGAGGTATTATCACTCTAAGCATGATAATAAAGGCACATCTAATATGCTACAAGTATGCTTGTTAGTATGTAGGTTATATAGCTAGCATAACATATTTTTTCCATGTATGATTGCCAACATACTGGTATGCTGGATAACTATTTATCAGTTCTAGTACGGAAAAATACCTATTGTGATTTCTAACATACCTAATATGATTGATATAATTCCAAGTTACCTTTGAATATATGCAAGCTAGCATATCCACTATGCATGTTGGCATACCTAGTATGCTATCATACTTGCAAAAAAGTAAGTATGGTAAATCGATTATATTCATGTGTATATGGCATGCAAGCTAAGATACCAAGGTTTCACTAACTTAAGGCTAGAGTGCTGACAAGTTCTTCAGTAGCCTTAGACAACTAGTTTGTTTGTAATTTTTGTTGGCAATCAAGTCGACTCAGTAGAGCATGTGATAGCTAGCATAGAAATGTGAATATTGCCATAAATTCCACTGAATTAAGGACAAGCCCATAGCCACTACTATAGTGCATTGGTAAAATGCATGTTGAGCCTCCATGTCTTGTTAGTGTGGCAATGGCGAAATTACACACAGATCTTGGAAACAAAGATGTTTGGATGTAGTGCTCTAAATGCATCAAGAGCTGCAAATGATGTTCATGGCTCATGACTTCTAATTCCATAGCCCTTATGTGAGCTTAAGAACAAAGGAAGAATCAATCCTAATAAGTAGCTGCATTGGTGAAAACTATAGGTGAATTCCATGAGAGATATTTCTAGAAACTTACTAGACAATAGGTAATGTTGACAAACAATGCTATCATAATCAAGAAATGGCTCTTCAGTTTACAAAAAAACTACAATTTGCAAAGTCTATCTATACAACTCAATCTTCAACTCAAGCTCCACATATTGCCTTATCTCTAGAGTGATGCTCTATGTCAAATAACAATAACACTTCCTTATATTCCTTCACCTTCTTTCTCAGAGAATTGATAGCTAAGCCGAGTTTTTCATTGCTAATTGTCTATTTACTACTTCTAACTCCTACCACTCTACTTTTGAGATCCTATTGGATATTCATTAATTCTCTTCTCAAGTTGAGAGAAACTCACTACAATATATACTAGAAACCAACCACCGATATGGAGATTATATTAGTCTTTGCTAAAGGCTTTGTCAAGGAGTTTAGTCATGTAGTACTTTCAAATGGGATTGCCATGAAGTCTAGTTATGCATAATTTGTATCTCAACATTTGCAAGACCTTCAAGAGAAGAGTTGCTTTGATGGTTTCGTCAACAAGTGGAGGATCCATGACCAATATTATTAGGCTTCAAAAGAGGAGGAGGAGAGCATAGATATGGGTGATAAGCGGGACATGGATGGTACATCAACTTGCAAGTCCAAGCCCCCTATCTCACCAAAGCACTAAGCATATGTTTCCAAATAGGCATGGAAACCAATACATTTTGAAAGTAATGACTTGGAGATAATCAAGATTATACCATGAGTCATAGTCTTGATTTGGGTGAAGTGAAGGAATTGATGATTAAGAATGGGAAGCAAGTCTACTCTATTGAAACATAAGAATGTAAACACCTTGTAAACATTTATGCAAATGCTATGAGCCCTAGTGCTAAGATGGGTGAAGAAAAAGGGTTTTTAATACGTTTTTTAGCATTGGCATACATGGTGATAGAAGCACATGTATGAGTTTACCAAAAAAATTTATGGTCTTAAAACATGTCATAGAAATCTAGTTTTATGATTACATTACAAGCATTTGGCCATAGGATTTGGTCTTTATGAGTATATTAGATGCAATAAACTATTGTTTATCATGAGCTATATGATCAAGTAACAATCATTTAAGCATAACTGAGGATACATATCAAGCACCCTCTCTTAGTGATGATTGAGCTCTTAATCTTGATTAAAGATAGGCATCAAGCACCATCCCTTTTGATAGGGAATTTACTCATATATAGGGTAACATAGGAATGTGTTTTTAATTATTATTTTTGTATATGTAAGAAGTAGTAATGTGAGATAAGGAGTTAAAGAAAGGATTGATAGTGGGGGAAAGCATTTAAGGTTGGGAGGGTACTTGGAGTTGGAGTTGGCATATTCAAAGACTTGTCAATGGAAAGTATTTTAGGTGAGTTTTATATATAGGAATGTTAAATTTTTGTATATAGGCTAGTATATGGGTGAGTTTTGTATACAATCATATTCAAGTTTTGTATATGGTCTAATGTTATTTTCTTCTACATGCATTACAAAACAAAGCTATGATAATGACCAATTCTGTAGAATGTTGGGTTAGGCAACTGTTGTATAAGAGGAAGTGGGCAATGAAGAGTACTTCAAAAATCACAAACATGAGGGTGGTTTGGATGGTGGTGGTGATAGTAGAGGTACTGGTTTGAATGAAGGTAGTGCAGGTCCAATAAAGGATGATTATCTACTGATGACATAACGGAGATGTGGAAAGCAATTGGTATATGAAGATTAGAAGAGGAAAGGTTGTGAAGGGAGAACCCTTTGAATGTCGCATTCAAGAGCTACAAGACAATGCCCAGACTATTGTAGGTCAAAAGAAAGCCACCCATTCCCATGCATGCAAAAAAAAAGTTCAATGGTGTTAATTCTAATGAATAACAAATTATGCCCTTTCTAATTGCCTCTTGTTTTGTTGGGCCTTTTGTAATCTTGGGAAATGTTTAATGGAGTTTCTTTTTTGCATGTATTCTCATATGGTTTGTTGAAACACTACACTCTTTATGCTATTGGTTGTTTAAGCCCGAGCTTGATATATGTGTTGACTTATTCCAAGGAGACTATTAAGTATAGCTATAACATGGAAAATAGTACTACACCCTTTTTCAAAGGGATGCCCATAAAATTTTATAATGGGGCTTTCATTTTTTTAAATGTGTACGTTGTCAGAGGGGTTTTAGTCTAAAGGTCCTATCCATCGGGAATCAAAGATAGAAGGAAGTAGAGAATAGGAGAGAGACACAAGAGATGAAAAATAATAGACAAGAGGTACACAAGATAAAGACAAAGCACAATCAATTAAAGCACAATGTATTGATAGAACCTGAGAAGATAAAAAAATTCATTGTCTCGCAGTGCTCAGAAGCAATCTTCAAGCATTAGATCTCCTGGAGGTTCCTTGTGGACCAAAAATGTGTATCAAAACAGTAGCTTCTTCTCTACTGCTTAGACCACAAATCTCATGGTTTTGTTGGCTCCGAAAGGGGGGGTAAAATTCTAGGGCATCTGGTCAGAATTCTTCCTGATCACTCCTTCTTCTTCTCCCAGTTCGGAGTGTTGTTTGCTGCCTATAAATTGCAATCGTGATGCGCACAATTGCGCCAATCCTTCTTTTTGCATGAAATCTCCAAACCTGGTTGAAAAAGCAATTTTCTTTTTGCATGCCACCCTATTCTAGAAACTTTCTACATCTTTTTAGGATATTTACAAGAAATAAGATCCAAAATATCAAAAAAATAGGCTAAACTTATCCACAAATCTAGTTTTTTTGAACCATCCATACTATGGACACTAACACTAATGACTAATATGGCATGAACTCTCTAGATCAATAAGAAAGTCAAATGACGATATACTCTAGAGTTTTTCACATTGTGTTTGTGTAATGGCACAACATCCAACCCCTCTAAATCTGCACATCCTACGGTATGTGGTAGAGTCCTAGTTGTCACTAAATTCTGAGTCCTCATCCTCTACAACTATATCCTTTGCTTCTTCATCTTCCATATCTTCTTGGCTAGCCCCTATATCATGGCCACTATTTTCTTCCAATTTTGGCAACTCATAGGTAGTAGATTCTCGCCTCTTGAATAATTTGATTCTTTTCCCTAGTACTAGAAGTTTTATGAGTGTCCCATCCAGCTCATTTAACGCATAAGTAGAATTATCAAACACATTTCTTACCACATAGGGCCCAAACCATCTTTTGGAGACTTTCCGCATGGCACTATGCTGGTTGTCTAAACTGCTATCATAAACTAGTACCCAATCCCCATCTTGTATTGTTTTTGGTCCCAATCTATGTCTTGTGTCAAACTGTTTCTTGTTCTGTATCCTTGCTTTTCTTAACTTTGCAACTGCTGCCTCTATGTCTTTTGACTTTTTTTCTAACTAGCTAATACGTAAGGCCAACAACTCCTCTCGATTCAACTCTTCTTTTGAAGGTAGCACAATCCATGTGACTATCATCTCTTCTATCAGCATGATATGTTTTTGACCATACATTAATTCATCATGCATATATCTTGTAAGAGCACTATGAGTTGTTTTGTCAACCCAAAAAGCATAAAAGAGCAATCATGGCCACTCTTTTACCTTCTCTCCATATGCTTTTACCAATGTCTTCACAATAGGTGGATGACCTCTTTCACTTTTGCCATTTCCCTCAAGGTCATAAGTTGAAGTTAAAGCAAGCTTTATCCCCAGCATGGGCTTCGTTTGCATCTAGTTCACCCCTATCAGCTGTAATTTTTCCCACGTAGTCATACCAACAAAAAATCTCTTGTAAGAGAAAAGTACACATTGCATCTATTGTCTTAGTACATAGAGCGCTCTCCGTTCCACTTGATTAGTCAAGTCTTCACGGGAAAGTTCAGGATATCTCATTTTCCAAAGACCTATAGGCATCATGACTAAATCCACCACCCAATTAAAATGAAGAGACAAGGGATATGTGGGCTACAATCCATCCCGATGTCTCACAAATGAATACATTTGACATATCGTATATGTTTCCATAAAGTGAGAAACATCCTTATACATGCCCTGCCACCAATATCTTTCATTGATCTTTGCAAAAGTACCCCAAACACCTCTATGGCCAGTCCATAATCTTTCATGAAATTCTTGCATAATGCTTATTTGTGAAGCTCTATCACCCAAAACTTGCAATGGCATACCCTATTTCTTCTTAGCATGTTTCCACAAGTATCCATCTTTTAAGAAAAACCCATAGGCTTTCCTCTTTATTTTCTTAAACTCCTCATCTGACCACTCATCTCTCTTTGTTAATGGTATTGAGGTATTGACCAATTCTTAGCCACTCTCCTACATATTTGTCTTCTAGAAACACTTCTACATAAGATACATAACATCTAAAGTGTCTTCTCTTTGTTGTCCAAGCTTCTATTAGTGCTATAGCAAATCCTTTCATTGCTAAATTCACTCTTCCAACATCATTTTCAACTGCAAGAAATTCATCTTCTTCCTTCTCATCCATCATCCCATCTTCATTCTCATAGCATGCACGAGATAACATGTCTGCCCACTATCTCTTCATGCAATATGCTGAAATGCAGGGTTCAAAGATTTGATGTATGCAATCCACCGGAGTATAGCAATGTCTGGGGTAGTACAACTAGTAATCATACCCAATACCAGCAAACAATCAGTCTCAATGAATATAGAAGCGATCATAAAATGCTCTTTATCATATTCAAGGGCTTTCACAATTCCCCTTAATTCTCTTTTTACCTATGGATACCTTCTCTGTTGTTCAGTCAATACTTTAGCACCAAAGTGAATTACATATCTTTGCCCTTCTTCATCATCTTGCCCAATTTCCCATCCAATCCTGATTGGGCTCATATTAGTAGTAATAATGATAGGATTTCCATGTAAATAATCAGCCTTTCTCAATGTAGGAGCATATTTCAAGACCTGCTTCAATTTCTTCATTGCTTTTTTATGCTTCCTTTTCCCATGAAATCTCTGACCTTTCCTCAAGAGCTGATATAGAGAATTAGATACATATGCAAAGTGAGGAATCCATATCAAATAGAACACACATGCACCCAAGAATCTATGCACCTTTGATACATTTGTGCATACATCTTGCATTCTATCAATCCCATCTATTTTTGCTAGTGATGGTCTTCGCCCATAGGGCCCACACATATGCCCAAACAATCAAAACCTCTTCAACTCCAAAGATAAACTTTTGTCCAAAAGGAGTTAAATGCACCTCTTCTAGACACATCAAAATCCTTTCACAATCCACAATATGGTCTACGACAAACTGTCTACACCCATGAGCATCCACCTCTTCATTCTTTTCATCCACTGCACACCCTTTGATTGGAACATTATCCAAGAAGGGCATTGTCAATTGTGGTATAAAATCCCTAAGTACCCTATTCATAGCATTTGTCATGTGTGCCACTAAGTTTGTTGTGCCCTGCGGGAGAATACACATCCGTACTAACCCCAAGGGAGTCTTCATGGTTGTGATATCCTTGCTCTCAGTTTTGCAAGATAAAACTAATCATACCCTAAGTAAATATCACCAAAAGAATAGATCATTTTGCTATCAAAAGCCTCTGTAAATTCATCAACCATACCTACACCCACATTTCTTATGGTCACTTTATTGACCGGCTGCATGTCAAAGCCCCATTCTTTTTGGGCACAGTAAACCAATGATTTGAAAATGGGACTGATGACGGGTCCAAGATCTTCATGCAATTCTTTTCATTTAGCAAATCCACTAGCTTTGGCAAGTAAGCTTTAGGCACTGGAATAGGTCTCAAGTTCCACAGTACATGTGGCACAATAAATATTACCATAGGAGAGACAACATTCGGATCCACACAACCTATTTTAGTTGGTTGAAATGCAAATGCTTTTCCATGGCTAGCCAACATCTGCATAAAATAGTCTCTTTCAATAGGCAAAAGAAATCCTTTTGCACCAACTTTCAATTCCTGTAATTTTTTAGATGTAAACCGATGACCTATATCTTTAGGATCTTGCAATTAGCTTGGCTACCTTGACACTTTTTCATATAGACCCTCACTTTTTGGTGGAAGTAGCAAAGCAACTAGTTTCACCTTATTGTTGATCTTCTTATACTTTGTCTCCACAACTGCTTTGGCCCATTGTAATCCTTCCTGTTGGAGTAAACAATGCTATAATATCATACATGTCCAAAGAACATACTGACAAAACTCTATTTTCAGCCTCATTTTCTGCATGTATTTCCTTACTCCACCATGCATATTGCTACAAGACAATGCATTTTTAGCCACTTTCTTCTCTTTTTCATAATTTATCCATTGATTAGTAGCATCCTACATAGATAAAATAGTACTTATATCATGCTCATATTAAGCCCAAATACCCAACAAACCAGTTTCCTCTTCAAATTGTAGCAATGCACTAGTGGTATCACCAAGAAACTGATACTTCCTCTTAATTATATCAATGATTTCATCATGAATTTTCTGCTTGGTGATGGCAAGCACCTCTTCCAAGGTGAATTCCACTTCACTGTTTAAAATCTATCCTTCACGAACCTTCTTAAGATCCATGGATGTCTCAATATCCAACTACAACTTATATCCTGGTTGCTTGTCCTTCTTTTTTCCCTCTTGTTTGTTATCTTGTTTTTTCTCCTGACCAACCTCTTCCATAACATGCTTGGGAGATGGCTGATTTGTAGCTTTATGCTGATCCACACTTCTTCTTGTCACTCTTTTAGATGTCCCTGCATTATCTTTATCTCTCTTTCATTTCTCTTCCAAAAGTACATCCATGTTTTGCAACTTTGCTAAATATGCATACATTGAATATGCATGTACCAATGATTCTGAGCCAGTTATGTAACGAATGTCATGCCCTCCATGAGACATTTCACTATCAAAAACTTTCTTATTTTCAACTGAGCAAAGCATGTTTTCATATTGCAATCTTTGGATATCATTTGGTCAGGCATTCTATCCAACTATAGACCAAAAGTAGAAGCATGTACATCTACATAAGCATTTCAGACAGCCAATTCTTCCAATAACTTTTGCATACCTCCCTTTTCAAAATTCAAAGCAAGAGGCAATACTGTTTCTTGTGCATGGATCTTTCCATCTTTCCAAAATATGAGTTGTCGTGACAAGGCCTCTCAATAAGCACCACAATCCTTCCTTTCATGCGATCACACCACATATATCTTTTGGACCCTGGTTTAGGGGCTACTACCCATCCCCTTTCCTCTTGTCCTTTCTCATCCAACTTTGCAACCTTCAACTAAAGTCCCACATGCCTTTGACCAATTCATCTAATACATCTTCTCTAATAGTAGGAACAGTAGGTGCAGCCATAGGTTAGTCATAAAAGTAGGTGGCTTACTGGATACATCAACTCTTTTGCCTATAACAGTGGGCAAGCTAGATATATGAACACAATATTAATGAGTTTCAGAATCTCCCAAATTCCATTTTTTGAATACTAAAAAGGTGGCACCCAGATAACATGCTCATAAGTTTCTCAAAACTATATGATATGACCTATCAAACACAAATTAGTGAGTTTGGGAATCTCCCAATTTCCATTTTTTCAATACTAAAAAGGTGGCACCCGGATAACATGCCCATAAGTTTCTCAAAACCATATGATATGACCTATTTGATCATTACAAAGTGCTTGAAAAATGGAATCTATAATTTGAGCTATAGAGCGCTTAATTCAGAGTTATAGTGTTCAAGTTACGACAAATCCAAAGATTTGACCACGTGTCCCAAAGTTATGGGAAATTCCCATATTCCCCAATATGGTTTTTATACAATCTTTCTCTTCTTCTATGCTTTTTCACTAGTGCAATAACAACTTCCTTGACATGCCTCCACTCTGTTTTAAGCCTTGTCTCTGTAGTCTGATCCTCTAGAAAATCATCAAGCTTCTCTTGAAGCTCAGGATCTATTACTTGTACAAACAATTCAATCTTTCAACTGACTTTTAAATTCTCTTAATAACTCTGTATAGCCACAAGACCCTTATTGGGTTGAGTAACCCACTCCTGAAAAAGTCTTGCGGGTAATCAAACTAGTGTCTTCAATGTAAAATTATTCCCTAAGTGTCTTCTTGAAAGCTACCTAGTTATAGCATCCTGTATGTATAATTTAGTATAACTGAAGCTTTCAATTCATGTACAATGATCCGAACAAAATATTGGCTCCATGCAAGTTGAGAAACCCCAAATAATTCCATCTTTTGAGCATAGGTATGCACATATGCAAATACATTCCTACCCTTAAACAACTTCATCTCACACTCAACTACTTGCAAAGCATTGATCACAACAGTTTATATTTGACTCCGAAAATTTCGTCGCCTGAAGAAAAACGCCCCCCCCCCCCCCCCCCCCCCCCCGATTCGTCGTTTTTGACTGATTAAGCCTAAAGCTTAATCACCTAAGCTCCAATCACATTAGTCCTCTCAATTCTGCAAGTCACACACAACCAATCAAATTCTGCAAGTCTATCAAGTCGAAGTTCTGCAAGTTACATAAAGCAACCAAGTTCTACAAGTCTACAAACTCTGCAAGTCACATAAGTCTGCAACTCTACAAGTCGGACAAGTCATCTGAAGTCAAAACTGACTTCTGTTCAAAACTCATAGAAAGGCTGTCCCTGCGCAGAAACTCCGAACTGCAAAGTTGTTCATTGGAAGGTACTCTACGCATACGCAGGTTTGCTGAAGCATTTTCAGCATATGAAGAAGGATAAAACACAGATTTCTCAAAAATTACAAATCCGGCAATAGTGAAAGACAAAGATTGTGAAAGCCACACACAAAAATATATAAGCCTTGTATTCCCGATCTTGAGCTATGCTCATCCCGTTAACTTGATTTTGAGAGAGAGAGGTCTTTTGAGTTTTGCAGGATGACGGAATCACATATGGATGATTTAATGGCTAAAGGCGACCTACCTGAACCTACGATGGAGCAAAAGCTGGACTTAAATATAATGCAGTTGGATGAAGAGCGACGAGCTAGGCAAGCATTGCAAGTTCAATTGGCTAATTTACAAAGATCGACTACCGACAAAGAGGAACCTCAATATGAAGATCTTATCCGACGTACCATTGACGCGACTCTTGAAGCTCAATCCATCCGCAACGAATCAAAGATAAGTAAAAGAAATTTCAAATTCTGTACTTTCAATGGCACTTGAGAGGGAAAAACTGTTCTTGCATTCATTAGTCAGTTTGACGACTACTTTCATGAGGAAACCTATGCAGAAAAAGATAAAATCAAGTGTGTCACTAATCATTTAGTGGATAGAGCATCTCTTTGGTGGACTGTGGTACACAAGAGTATAGATTGTGATGGACCTAAAAACGGGCCGGCGCTGGCTCATGCACTAGCCGGGCCTCGTCACTACGTACTAGACAACCCCTCGGCGTCGCGGCCAGGAGCGTCTATCGAAATCTCTGCCTTCCTAAACATTGCGTTTGTATACGTTGTAGTCCAACTGATCTTACCCAATATTACTCCTCAGAGGGAGTCCCTTTCACATAGCCAAATAGGCTCAAATCACATACACATGGGGTTTCTCCTACAGCTGAATGCTGTCAACCCTCTGCGACTCTCCTACACCTTGGGGATTGGCCCCTCGATGCGTCGCTCAACATTTAGACATTTCGCACAAAAGTTGCTCAAGTTACCAAATAACCATGTCCAGGAATGTACCGTTGTCCTTACTTCTCTTTCCCCTAGACCCCACGACTAGCCTACAGCATGGGTACCTCACTGCCTCTCAACGTAGGTCATGTCATAATAAACCAATTGCAATGCATGTCCAGGAGCTGATCACTGATACTTTTAAATTCTTTTCATGCTCTATGCATTTGGTGGATGCCTAGTGCTCAAACATTTAACAAAACAGCATTGTGCACAAGTGCAAAAACATTCTTTTAATGGTTTCCAACTACCGTTCGTACTTCGTTGCATGGGCCTAGCACCGAGGTGATCCTCGTGCTACTAAGCTCTTAATTTTAATTATCATCCGTCCTAAATGCTATGCATAGAAATCAGCAACTTCCCCATCATTTCACACAGCATTTAGACATATTTCAACTCCTCTACCCTTCCCCGTTTAAATATTGCGTCGTTGGATGGATTTATAGGGTATTTTGACACCATTTTATGTATAAAAAGCGGAAAAACACACACTAGAACAAGAAGGTGGGGTTGGACTGAGGAAAATCCTCATGCTTCAGTCCCCACAACCATTGCTCTTATTTATCCTCATTTTTCGGAACCCAAAATGTATTTCCCCCCTATTTTTAGGGTTTTTTCACCATTTTCTTGTAATTTTTCCCATTTTCTCCCTTTTTTAATTGCTGAAAATTAAGTTCAGTTTATGGGCTGTGGCCCTTAGTTCATTTCAGCAGAAAAAAAGAATTTTAGTAGGTGTGGATTAATTTATTGCATCATTTTTAGCCCAAAAACCCTATTTTCCCCCATTTTTATGGTTTTTCGTGTCTCGGTTTTGTATTTTCTGCTATCCCGCACATGTTTTTTCTGATTTTTAAATGATGAACAACCAAAAAACAACTCAAAGCACGACATACTCAAAACTCAATCCATATGAACACATTTTTATCAACCAAATTTGCATCAAAAGGCCATTTTCTTTGTAAAAACAATTATTACCGTGTCTTGCGGTTTTTCCCATTAAATTTGGCACGTCCCACGACTGATTTCCAGCCATGAATTCTGCTTGGAATCAGCAATCTACAATGATTTGGCATTGCCCTTCAGTCTCGTCAAGAATCGGCATCCATCCGGCCATCCATTTCCATTCTACTCTTCCACGCACGAACGGGGGTTAAGAGGAGAGAGAGGGAGGAGAGAGAAAGACTGATTTTCTCTCTCTCTCTACAGTCCACCATTACGGGAGCGGAGACCGGCGATACGGAGCGCAGGATAGATGTAGAAGCCTGGCATGATCTCTCATATGCCTTACATGGAGGCTGGCATCTCGATTATGGGGGGGGGGGGGGGGCCGCGTTTTTTTCGGCGGCTGAAAACAGCTGCCGCCCCCCCCCCCCCTACATCACGTTTTTTGAAAAGGGGGGGTGCCAAAGGTCACCCCCCTCTCTTACACCTTTTGGAATTTCAAATTTGGGCCCCGTTTTGGGCACCCCGGCCGGTTTCGGGCCATCTTCCGCGTACGGACTCTGATCGTCAGTCTGAAAATTTCTATGAGCTCGTCTCGACATCCCGCACTGACTGGCAGCTCCATTGACTGGCACAGGCACACGGAAAAATTATGAAAATTCTCGGAGTGTCGTACGGGCGCCGGTCAAGCACTTGACGCTTAAAATCGTCCTAGGTCGAGCTGCCGCCTTCGTGGTTGAGCATTTTTCCCCGCATTTCCACATTTTTCTCCTATTTTTAGGCATATTCCGGGGCCTAAAATCCATCCTTCATTGGCGAGCACGGGATAGGACGACTCAGTTCGTCGAACCCACGAACATATCTGCACATAAACAACCAAAGAAGCATCAAACTGATACAAAACAATTATCATCGTGAAACTCAGCAGAATGCTCCCCCTACCCCTGGGCAGAACCAAGGCATAACATCCACAAGGAGTAGGCCTAGCATCATCTAATAGAAGATCCAAAGCGAGTCACTAACCAACTGCTCCAACACAGCCAAACTAAAAAAAACCTATCAAAGAGGTTGCCCTAAATGGTAGTCTGCACTACTTACCAACTAAAGACAACACAACTAGGAGCTCTTACAAGGCGAGGTCTCCTATAGCCTGATCAAAGAGTATGTTCCTTCAGTGCATGTCTTCTTTTAGGGTTTGTATTTAATCAATATACTTGGGCATGTAAAAAGGAGGGAGCTGAGCGTAGTGACCCAAGGAGAACAGGGCATCGGTCTCAGGACCCGTCTCGGCACCCAAGAACCTACCAAGCCCTCGCAAGGCGACACTTAATCCTTTTCTAACGCTCACTTTTATTTTCGCTCCAACCATCCTTGTTATGTCATTATTTTTCCAGCAAGAAGCCACCCCTAGGAAGACAAGATATCGGCCTCGGGTCTGATTCGTCCCCAGGAACCTACCAGGCCTTCGCAAGGCAATGATCAACTGCTTATATCCTTTCATTTCTTTACTTTTCTTTGATAGGGGTTAGAACCCCTTTTTACACACCTTCGCATTTACATTCATCTTTTAAGATGTACAGAGTTTCTGGCATCATCATTGTTATCTTCTGTCAGGCTTCCCTAACTGCCTCACTACTAACAAGGACTCCTAGAACGGCTGCCTAGCAGGCTAGCAGAATAGGGCCATTAGGGCGTCCTTCTAAAACAGGTCTTTCAATGTCTAACAATGTCGTTGCAGGAGGTGATGACTACTATGACCTCCCTCAAACATACTTAGCCTAAACCTAGAACTTCATGCCTTAGTTGCCGGTCCCCAACAAAAATGGATCCCCTCGACAAGTACAAATACACATATAACAGGAAAGAAAGGTACTCGTAAAGGAGAAATATCACCTGGATTGGCCACAAGAAGCTTCCATCGCAGCAAAGGCTCCTCCAGGCTCCACAAAATTCCACAAACCACGAAATCTGTCCAGCACAACACTAAAACAAAACCCTAATTAAACGTACCTGCACTAGACAAGGAAATGGCCCTCTTGGCCTAATAAAATCAGACATGACTTTGCTTCAAAACTGAATCGGCCCTCTTGGCCTAATGAAACGAAACAATACTATGCATAACATCCTCCTGGAAACAACTATGATAGACATCAAAGCATACCATTCCCAGGGGAACAGGGCTTGTAGCCCTAAACTAGGTGCATTAAATTATGACCTATCCCTCCTATGTAGACCGCAAGAGGTGTTCGTATCACATGTCGTCGAATCAGTCTATGGGTCCAAGATAATAAAGGCAGATGAGTCTCACTTACCCTCTGCATCACCCAAATCAACCATCGCCTGCCAAAGAGGGCATGTTCAGAAAGCATACCCCACAAACGACCAGGTCCTGCCTCAGCATCAATAGATATATCGGGACAAGGACCACAATTAAAGAAGAGGTCTTCTTCATACGCAAAATTAGCCAATGAATCGGCAAATTGATTCCAATTCCGTGGAATTAGCTGAAAAGACACTCTATCGAATTCGTCTAGCAGGGCTATAGCAGTATGATGGTACATACAAAGGATGGGGTTTCGCACCATGTACGTCCCATTGAGTTGATTTAAAACCAACTAAGAGTCCCCTTTCACCAATAACTGACGGATACCACCCTTCTTTGCAATATTCAAACCCATAATCAAGGCTTTGTATTCTGCCATATTATTGGTAAAATTCACCCCGAGATAAGCAGCTAACTTCATGACAATGCGTTGACGGGGGTCTCGGATGACAACTCCTACACTTCCTTTTTTGCATGGACCCCTGGACGCCCCATCAAAGTACAAGGTATACGTCCATAAAGGGTCTACATATCCCGCTATCCGGAACTCTACTCGTAATTATGGTGATCGAAATTCAGCATATTCAACGGGTGGACTATAGGCTCCATCCCTCCATCATCATTGAATTCAACAGGGATGCTCGTCAAAATTTGTAGGCAGTGATGGCAGAAGACCTTGATCTCCCAAATAAATATCCCTCCTTCTTGCTCAATCACCTTGTATCCTTTGCTCCACCAAATGAGCTTTCCCTGATGATACCTCTGTTCCAAATATGGGTGTTCTAAATAAGGGATCAGACGACCCATTAACCTCTATCACGATTTCCTTGCAAATGTTTGATCGATCTCGCCTAGACCTGCAAGGCAGTCATAGCATTAGTGCAATCAAAAGTAATAAGGTTTAATCTTATTAAGATTAACCTTATTTTTAAATTCTATCCCCTCAAGGTCAGCTAACAAAACTATGGATTTATTCTTTCCTATTCTAACGATCCTATAGGGCCCATCCCATTTGGGCTCTAGCTTGCCTGGAAATAATTCACGTCGTGCGTCATAATACAGAATAAGCTGTCCTTTCTTGAAGGTGTATTTCTTGGCTTTGAGGTCATGTAGCTGCTTCATTCGGCGCTTCGCCACTTCTTGGTGCAATAAGCTCTGCAGCTTAAGCTCATCTAAATGTGCCAGTGTCGTCAAGCGCTCAAAAAGTGCGTCTTCATCGCTCAAAGAATGATTAATGGCAAACCGAATAGTCGGCAGCTCAATTTCTAAAGGCAAGACACACTCCTCCCCATATACTAACTTGAACGGGGTATGGCCAGTGGCTCGTTTGAAAGTCGTATTATAAGCCCACACTGCCACGTATAACTTTTTATCCCAATCCCGTTTCTTTTCCGACACAATTTTGGACAGGATGCCCACAAGCTGCTTGTTGGTGCTTTCAACTTGCCCATTGGCTTGTGGATTATATGGGGTTGTCTTGTTATGCTTGATTTGCCACAATTCTGTCAAACCTTTGATCACCTTATTCAGGAAATGGGTTCTGCGGTCCGACACTACTTCTTTCGGCGGACCAAAACGGCATATTATCTGCTCTAAAAGGAAACTAGCAGTTTCTTTAGCATCATCTTTCCTTGTTCCACGTGCTTCTAACCACTTTGTGAAGTAGTCAGTTGCTACAATGATGTACCTCTTTTGTGTAGTCGATGACGGAGTAATAGGACCCACAAAGTCTATTCCCCACTTCTCAAATGGAAGTATCGCCATAATAGGGGTGAGTGGTCGTTTCCTATTCTCTCGACTATCATGTCGTTGGCAAATATCGCATCTCTTAACATATGCAAACGTATCCTGGAAGATGGCAGGCCACCAATAACTTGCTCTTAAAGCCTTTTGTGATGTAAGCCGTCCAGCAAAATGGCCACCGCAAGCAAAATCATGGCACTCCTCCAAAATGAATGGTACCTCGTCAGGCATCACACATCAGCGATAGATATCATCAACCCCTTGCCGATATAATGTACCTGCGTTCAAGGCAAACTTTAACGCTTGCTGCTTAATTTTCCTTTTCTCAGCCTTAGATAGTCCGGATCCCGCCTCTCCCGTGGATAAATAATGCGTTATTGCAGCATACCAAGAGGGAATAGAGGCCGTATCTATCTTAAATAACAACTCCATGTCACTACCTTCAGCCACAGATTCTTTCGGCTCCCCAAAGTCCACAAGACATTCCACGATGCCTTGCAACCTTGGTGGCTTACTCTTGATTTCATAATCGAATTCCTGCAAAGTGATTAACCACTTTACTAGACGATCAGGCGGCTGTAGCTTGCTCATCAATAATCGAAGCCCCTCCGCCTTCGTATAAAGCACGACTTTCTCATAGAGAATGTAATGCCTAAATTTCTTGGTCCCAAAGACCATTGCTAGACACAGCTTCTCCATGTAGGTGTAATTGATTTCGGATACCCCCAGCTTCCGACTAGCAAAAGCAATCGGGTGGTACCACTTCTCTTCCCAAATTTGGGCTAAACAGCAACTGATACTATACATCGTGGCTGCTGAAAATATATAAAACACCTCACCTCTTTTAGGTGCTTTTAAAACGGGTGCTCTTGCTAGCTCTTGCTTCACATCCTCGAATGCTACCTTACAAGGGTCACCCCATACAAACGAACAGCTAAAGGACAATAAATTTGTAAGCGGCAACGTTCTTTCTGCCAAGGCATTTATGAATCTACGATAGTAACCAACCGAAGACAGAAAGCTATGAACCTCCTTCGGAGTGCGTGGTGGACCCATGGCAACTATAGCTTTGACCTTCTCGGGGTCTGTCGCAATTCCTACCGAACTGACCACATGACCCAGCAATAGCCCATAAGGTACTCCAAAAACACACTTCCGTGGGTTTAGGGCGATGCAAAATTGTCTACAGCGCTCGAAGCATTTTCTTAAAATGATCACCTGCCTCACTCTCACGGTGGCGGCCCCTAAGTCATCAATAAACACCTTCAACTCTTCAGGGGATATGTCACCGAATGTCTTATCTGCTATTCGTTGCCACGAACCAGGCGCATTGCATAAACCAAAGGCCATCACATGGTACGCAAAAGTACCAAATACAGTGATAAAGATTGTTTTCAACTTATCCTCTTCTGCAATTGCCATTTGGTTGTATCTTGCAAAGCAATCCATAAACGAATATATCTCCCTACCTGCCAATTGATCCAAAATCTTGTCAATAAATGGCAACGGGTAGTAGTCCTTAACTGTCTGCTTATTTAGCTCCCTAAAGTCTAAACACAAACGGATTTGATTATTCTTCTTGTTTCTAATCACAACTGGCGAACACCATTCCGTGTGTTGCACAGGAAAAATCAAACCCGCTTTTCGAAGCTTCTGTAACTCTTCAAACAGGCCGTCCCTCAATTCGAAAGGCATACGCCTTACTTTCTGTCGTACAGGACGACTGCCCTCTTTCAACGGAATTTTATGAATAGCAAGACTAGGAGGGATGCCTCTCAACTCATCATAACTCCAGGCAAAGATATCACGGAATTCCTGGATCAAGGCCACATAGTCCTCCCTTTCTGTTGAACTGAGCATAGAACCTAATTTGATTGGCTGCGAATCATTAGGCGTACCAAGGTCTAGCTCGATAACATCTGCATCTCTTATACGATCTTGACCCTCTATCGGCTCATTCAAAGTGATCTGATAGATGTCCTCCGTGGTGGATCCCTCTTTGGACTCATCACTCGATGATGTCTCGCTGCCAGATAAATCTTCTAATGTCTCCAATTCTGTAGAAGATAGAGGAGCTCTCTCACTCTCCGGGGACTCAGGATAAGCATCAACCACCACACGCTGGGCACCTCTGCCGAATATCAGTCGACCAGCGGGTATATCTACTTGGCAGTCCGCTTGCAAGATCCAAGGTCGTCCGAGTAATACTTGGTAACTTGGCCGCCCTGCAAAACGAATCACCCTAAAGTCCAACAGGCATTCTACATTTGCAATAGTAACATGGACCTTTGTAATGCAGCCTTCCGGCTGTCTCAAACTATCATCTGCCATTCTGAGAATTGTGGAGGTATCTTTCTGGATCGCAAGACCCAACCTTTCCATCAGTTCAGAACTCATAATTTTAACAGATGATCCCGTGTCGACAATGGCATAATCTACTAATATCCCATCGACATAGGCTGCAACCCTTGGGCAATGCTTCTCAGCATGCTCGAACCAGTCATCACCAACTCGCGCAATACCCAAAGGTTCTACGATATACCCGGTACGTAGGATCTTTCTAAATTCCTTGCGTACTCCTGGGGAAAGCTTAATAAGCTGTAAAAGATTCACATCCGGCTTGACTTCACAGAGAGAGCTCGCCAAATCGAATTCATGATAGTTCGATAGAGCTCGCTTTTCACGCCAAACCATCTGCTCTTTAGGTCGCTGAACCGGCTTTATTGCCTCTTTCTTAACTTTTACCTTCTTCTTTGGTAGCTCCTTATCGGCTTTACTTTCTACGGGCTTCAAAGGTCCCCCTTCCATGGAAGGGTCCAAAACTTGCGTTCCTTTGTTGCCTTGTTTAGGGTTTCCATCCACAGGCTTATCCTTGTCGGCCTCTCTACCTTTTTGACCTCTTGTAAGGACAGCTCGCAGATTAGAGGTTTCAGCATCGTTAACGCGTACAGCCTCAATCAAACTAACCCCACTACCACTTGGTAGCTCCTCTACTGTAGTCTTTGGTCATTGGAGTATTTGTTTAGGCCCATTTTCTGGCTGGGAATCATTTCCTTGGGCACGATGATTAACAGGCCCTGGTTGCCGACTTCCTCGCTGGAGGGAACTGATCTTACTCCAGCAAGTAGCTGCTAAATGGCCAGATTTTCCACAGATGTTGCACTTAACATTCGGGCAATTCCTTGGATAGTGCCGCCTACCACACCATTTGCAACTAAACCTCGAAGGTGCACCCTCCTCTGGGTATCTACTTCCTATCAAATTTTGTTTTTTTTAAAGGAAGTTGACATCAACGGATATTTGTCGATACTGCTCCATAATCATGTCGGTATAATGCTTCATCATGTCCTTAACCTCGCCAAGAACATTGGAAGAACTCGACTCATAGCCTTGGTCATTACCATGTCATTCAATCGGCCTAACAATTCGATTAGGCACAGGTTGTTGAGCCACAGGCATGGTATTAGTATTAACCGCCTGGCCTCCACCATTTGGAGCCATTTGACTGCCCGTAGGCATCGACATGCTAGGGGAAGCTGGTAATAAAGGGACATTCTGCATCATGCTCCCTCTCCCATTAGGGTTAGCCATTGCTATCCCTTGGCCACTACTGCCATTGGACATTGCCAGATTATTTCCCAATACTAAACCCATGTTCGAATTGCCTCGAGAAGCATAGGCTGCTTGTAGTCGGGATTCCACCTCTTGTGCTCGTGTAATGGCAGTATCTATATCCCCCAAGGGTACACTACTCAACTGCAATTGGATATTAAAGTCCAAACCATGAAGGAAATATTGCAATTGGGCAATTGCGGGGATAGGAATAGAGGTGTCCAACTTATGGAAAACCTCTTTTATCTTCTTCGCATAAGCACGAATATCCTCGTGTGGATCTTGGCGGGTCATGTTGAGTACACGCAACCAATATTGCCCACCCCTTTCAGGGGCAAACTCCCTTCAAAAAGCTCCATAAAATGCATCAATGTTCAATATGGTTCCGGCTTCTAAACCATGATACCATATAGCGGCTCTTCCTTTGAGAGTCATGTTGAAGAACATCATTAGATGTCCTTCTTCTTGGATGCGACAGTTAAACATCAGCTTTTGAAACTCCCTAATGTGGAGTTCCGCATCTTCCTCAACTAGCCCATTAAAAATGGGTAGCGGGTAACCTAGAGCCGGCAAATCCGTCGTTCTTGCTGGAATTGCAATAGGCTGCGCCATGACGCGGATTGGATTTGTACTAAGAATAGGGGACGGTGGGGTTACACCTCCCGCAATTGATGTGGACTGGCTTATGGCAGGAAGGGAAGCACCAGAGCTTCCACCTTCTCCTAACTTGCTGCTTGTGGTCCTAAGACCACTAGATCCACTCCCTCGTAAGGGTTCAGCACCGCTACGCTTAGGGGAATATCTCCTAAAAATTTCAGCCCGTCGCCTGGCTCTTTCGTCTCTTTCTTGCTTTTGGATTTGTGCTAGACGATGCTTATCAATAAATAACGGATCAATCTCAGTATCCTTTGGCATAAACTGTTAGTTGGTCCCTAAACAACCAGGATTCGAGAACCGCCACTTTTAAGCGGCTCCCGGCAGACGTACCACTGATGGACCTAAAAACGGGCCGGCGCTGGCTCATGCACTAGCCGGGCCTCGTCACTACGCACAAGACAACCCCTCGGCCTCGCGGCCAGGAGCGTCTATCGAAATCTCTGCCTTCCTAAACATTGCGTTTGTATACGTTGTAGTCCAACTGATCTTACCCAATATTACTCCTCAGAGGGAGTCCCTTTCACATAGCCAAATAGGCTCGAATCACATACACATGGGGTTTCTCCTACAGCTGAATGCCGTCAACCCTCTGCGACTCTCCTACACCTTGGGGATTGGCCCCTCGATTCGTCGCTCAACATTTAGACATTTCGCACAAAAGTCGCTCAAGGTACCAAATAACCATGTCCAGGAATGTACCGTTGTCCTTACTTCTCTTTCCCCTAGACCCCACGACTAGCCTACAGCATGGGTACCTCACTGCCTCTCAACGTAGGTCATATCATAATAAACCAATTGCAATGCATATCCAGGAGCTGATCACTGATACTTTTAAATTCTTTTCATGCTCTATGCATTTGGTGGATGCTTAGTGCTCAAACATTTAACAAAACAGCATTGTGCACAAGTGCAAAAACATTCTTTTAATGGTTTCCAACTACCATTCGTACTTCGTTGCATGGGCCTAGCACCGAGGTGATCCTCGTGCTACTAAGCTCTTAATTTTAATTATCATCCGTCCTAAATGCTATACATAGAAATCAGCAACTTCCCCATCATTTCACACAGCATTTAGACATATTTCAACTCCTCTACCCTTCCCCGTTTAAATATTGCGTCGTTGGATGGATTTATAGGGTATTTTGACACCATTTTATGTATAAAAAGCGGGAAAACACACACTAGAACAAGAAGGTGGGGTTGAACTGAGGAAAATCCTCATGCTTCAGTCCCCACAAACATTCACAACCATTGCTCTTATTTATCCTCATTTTTCGGAACCCAAAATGTATTTTTCCCTATTTTTAGGGTTTTTCCACCATTTTCTTGTAATTTTTCCCATTTTCTCCCTTTTTTAATTGCTGAAAATTAAGTTCAGTTTATGGGCTGTGGCCCTTAGTTCATTTCAGCAGAAAAAAAGAATTTTAGTAGGTGTGGATTAATTTATTGCATCATTTTTAGCCCAAAAACCCTATTTTCCCCCATTTTTATGGTTTTTCGTGTCTCGGTTTTCTATTTTCTGCTATCCCGCACATGTTTTTTCTGATTTTTAAATGATGAACAGCCAGAAAACAACTCAAAGCACAACATACTCAAAACTCAATCCATACAAACACATTTTTATCAACCAAATTTGCATCAAAAGGCCATTTTCTTTGTAAAAACAATTATTACCGTGTCTTGCGGTTTTTCCCATTAAATTTGGCACGTCCCACGACTAATTTCCAGCCATGAATTCTGCTTGGAATCAGCAATCTACAATGATTTGGCATTGCCCTTCAGTCTCGTCAAGAATCGGCATCCATCCGGCCATCCATTTCCATTCTACTCTTCCACGCACGAACAGGGGTTAAAAGGAGAGAGAGGGAGGAGAGAGAAAGACTGATTTTCTCTCTCTCTCTACAGTCCACCATTGCGGGAGCGGAGACCGGCGATACGGAGCGCAGGATAGATGTAGAAGCCTGGCATGATCTCTCATATGCCTTACATGAAGGCTGGCATCTCGATTATGGGGGGGGGGGGCGCGTTTTTTTCGGCGGCTGAAAACAGCTGCCGCCCCCCCCCTACATCACGTTTTTTGAAAAGGGGGGGTGCCAAAGATCACCCCCCTCTCTTACACCTTTTGGAATTTCAAATTTGGGCCCCCTTTTGGGCACCCCGGCCGGTTTCGAGCCATCTTCCGCGTACGGACTCCGATCGTCAGTCTGAAAATTTCTATGAGCTCGTCTCGACATCCCGCACTGACTGGCAGCTCCATTGACTGGCACAGGCGCACGGAAAAATTATGAAAATTCTCGGAGTGTCGTACGGGCGCCCGTCAAGCACTTGACGCTTAAAATCGTCCTAGGTCGAGCTGCCGCCTTCGTGGTTGAGCATTTTTCCCCGCATTTCCACATTTTTCTCCTATTTTTAGGCACGTTCCGGGGCCTAAAATCCATCCTTCAGATTGTCCCGCTACTTGGGAGAATTTCAAGAAGAAGTTTATGCAAAATTTCCTTCCTTGACAATTCCATGAAAAAGCCATAAAGCAATGGGACCTTCTTCAACAACGAGATCGTGAGCCTATTCCTCAGTACATTGAGCATTTTTGGAATGCACTACTCCAGTTACACATGCTTGAAGACGTACCTGAAGCGACACACAAGCACAAGTATATGTCTGGACTACTTGGGCATTACTACACTGAAGCTAATATGTTCAAGCCTGCAACTCTTGAGGAAGCAATTTCACTAGCTCATGACACTGAAGACAAGCTACGAGGTAGAGACAGATGTCCACAGCAATTCCAAGCCAATGGTAATTATGGATCTAAGCAATTCAACTCAAATTTTAGAAGATTTAATCAAGGTCGTTTTCCTTCATCATCTTTCCGTAAAAATTGGGCAAAAACCACCTGCTTTACCATCCAATACCAACCAAAACCCCAAGCCTATTCCACAGCCAAATCCTAATGTCCCTAGACTTCCTGCCATTGCAAACAATGTAACCAAAGCCAAGCCTATAGTGTGTTATAAATGCCACCAGCCTGGACATCTAGCAGCAAATTGCCATTCGAAGAAGCCACCTGTCCATATCAACTACCTTGGAGCAATGGAAGATGAGGAACATGAAGATATGCCTGATTTCACGGAAGATGAAGACGACATTACTACTCCTTTGGATACTTTACCAAGTATGCCAACTCCACATTCTTTATTGACTATGAAATGTTTAGTGCATGGAAAGGAAAAGATTATTTTGCATGATGACGGTAGTACTCATGATTTTATTTCTACAAAGCTAGTAAAAGAATTGAAATTACAGACTGTACCTACGCATTATCGCATCAAAGCAGCATTCTTAGGCACTAGGTATAATGGTACACAGGAAGTGCATGATTTAGAAATTCAAATTGGTCAATACACTGAAAGAAAAAATTTTCTAGTTGTACCACTACAGTCTAGTGATATTATTTTAGGTATGCCTTGGCGTCATCAGCATAATCCTGATATAGATTATTCCACACATTCAATTAATATTAAATTTCAGGGAAAACATATTACATTGTATGATATGCATGCATCTAATGCTTTTCCACTACTTTCCCATACTCAAGCTAAACGTGCATTACGCAAAAGTAGTAAATCTTATCTCATTTGGGTGAATGAACTGCAAGTTAAAGAAAATCATATGCATCCTAGGCATAAAGAATTTCTTGCACATTTTAAAGACTGTTTTGCTGAAGATCTACCACCTAGTTTACCTCCTTCACGTCCAGAAGACCATAAAATAGATTTGATTCCTGGTACCTAACCACCTTGCAAAGCACCATATAGGCATAACCAAATAGAGCAAAAAGAAATTCAAAATCAAGTTGAGGAATTACTAAATAGAGGATTGATTAGACCTAGTAGTTCTCCATTTGATGCACCTATTCTGTTAGTAAAGAAAAAGAATAATACCTATCGTATGTGCATTGACCTATCGTGCTTTAAATAAGATCACTGTAAAGAATAGGTATCCAATTCCTAGAGTCGATGACCTTATGGATAAATTGCAGGGTTCTGCTATATTTAGTAAAATAGACCTTAAGTCTGGTTATCATCAGGTGAGACTAGATAAGTCAGACATATTTAAGACTGCATTTAGGACACAATTTGGTCATTATGAATTTTTAGTGATGCCTTTCGGATTGACTAATGCACTTGCTACATTTAGTAGAATGATGAATCGTATATTTTTAAAATATCAGTATTGTGTAATTGTCTTCTTTGATGATATTTTGGTGTTTAGTCAAAATGAGAAAGAACATTATGAGCATTTGTCATTGGTTTTCTAGTTATTAAAAGATAATCAACTGTATGCAAATCCAGAAAAGAGTGAATTCTTTAAAACAGAAATTGAGTATTTAGGTCATATTGTATCATCTGATGGAATTAAAGTTGACCCTAAGAAAATAGATGCAATATTGAATTGGCCTGTACCTAAAAATGTGCATGAGTTACGATCATTCCTAGGTCTTGCTAGTTTCTATAGGAAGTTTGTGCGTAATTTTTCATTACTTGCTTTACATTGACCAAACTTCTGAAGAAAGGAATTGTTTATCATTGGTCCGATAATAAACAGAAATCCTTTGACTTATTGAAACATGCATTAACCCATGCTCCTGTTCTACAGTTGCCTGATTTTAATAGACCATTCTTTTTAGTAGTGACTGATGCTAGTGGATCAGGAATATGAGCCGTACTTATGCAGGACAATCATCCCATAGCCTATTCTAGTTGTAAGCTAAAACCCTCTGAACTGAAATATTCCACATATGACAAAGAATTATTAGTTGTTGTACAAGCCTTAAGACAGTGGAAACACTACTTAATGGGTTCAGAATTTATGATTAAGACCGATCAGCAAAGTATTAGACATTTACTTCGCCAACCTCAAATATCTGACCGACATATCAAATGGGCATCCTTTATTCAAAGTTTTCATCCTATCATTCAATATCAACTTGGTAAAGAAAATGTAGTGGCTGATGCATTAAGTAGAAGACCTGCCATTCATAATATTTGTTATATCTTTTGATTCTTTGATTGCTATGAAAGGTACTTATCATCAGGATATTACTTTTCATGCTGATTTGAATAAATTAGTTCAAAATAACTTGATTCCTATTGATTCACTATCTTATAATGATGGATTTATGTTTTATGAAAAGAGATTATGTGTTATAGTTCCATTCAGATCTTTTGTTCTGAATGAGATTCATTGTCCTCCATATCAAGGTCATAGAGGTATCATATCTACTTTGCATACCTTAACTGAAGATTTTTATTAGCCGCATATGGACACTGATGTATCTAACTTTGTTTCTAAATGTTTGATTTGTCAAAGAGTTAAGAGACATCATGGTAAACAATATGGATTACTTATGCCTTTATCTATTCCGTCAAGACCATGGGAACAAATTTCTATGGATTTTATTACTGGTTTACCTAATACTAAATCTAACCATAATATGATTTGGACAGTAGTAGATAGGTTTAGTAAACAAGCATATTTCATTCCATGAAAGAAAACTTTAACAGCATCACAAGCAGTACAATTGTTTTTAAAAACTGTTTTCACTAACCATGCCTGGAGGCATATTTCACGGTGGATTCCGTGCCACAGTGGATTCCATGAGGTTTTACGGTGGATTCTGTAAACTTTGATGACCGGGGCTCATACACAAAGTGGATTCTTTGTGCGAGAAGTTGATGGGGATGCCTGTCCTTTTCAGGCGTTTCATTAATTTAGTGTGTACATGGGTGATTCCATAGCGGGTGATTCCACAAAATGCATATTAAATTAATAAACGTTTATGAGTTTAGAGTGCGCACTCGTAATAAATTAAGGTTAGGATTGATTTCTAACCAGTTGATTTATTTATGTAGCTGAAGTCTGCTAGGTATTCACTTTTGTCAGTTTAATTGTATTAAAACTAACGATTGTGAATGCTTCTGTTGATGTGTAGAGATAGCAGCAGTGGTGGAGGAAAGAATTGGAGGATAGCGAGTATTGGATTTATCATTTATATTTTGATGGGCGCATACCTTAGGCATGGCGCCTATATTTTGTCGCGCCTATTTATTGAGGCGTTGGATATTTATTTATTATTTTGTATGCGCATGGGCGCACGATTATGTTATTTGTACTGGGACATTGTATTGGGCATGCCAGACTCTTTGGGCACCGCCCATTAGCTTTATTTCTATTTTGTGCTAAAGCAAACTCAAAAGCTAAAAGCTTGCTATTCTGTAATTTGAGCTTGAAGATGATTAATACATAAAATACATGCTTTGTGGAGCGCTCACACAAGGCATGGGGGGAGATTGCACCCATTTGGTCTCTTGTTCATGTCGTTCATGCTTTTTACATTGAATTTTGTGCAAAAAGTAGAGTTCTATTGTTCTTGGGGACCTTCGGCATTCACTACACGAGCGTACAGCATCCGATCTGTGCACCATATTTATGTTTCTTGTGATGGAAATAGCAATGGTTTTTTGGCTTTGCATCACAATTTCATGAGTGTCACTTGTGTGGGAGTCAATTTTGTGTCCAAGGCAAACACATGCACTATCCCATGATAAGAGATGCTTGATGAGAGAATGTAAGAACTGTGGTGTGAAGAACTTGCAAACATGCTCCTTGGAGGTAACAAAGCAAGATAAGACTGTAACTATGAAATTATTTGCATATGTAGAAGCAATAGAGAAGCACGGAAATAGGAAAAAAATGGTGAGGGAAATGCAATGCATGCTGGCAATTTGTAGAATTATTAAAGACCAAGCTAAAGGTCTTCATCACACAAAACTATGTTGGTTGTTGGCAGGGATAATAATTCAAGGATTGTCTACTTATATTTCCTAATGATGTAGTTATTTCAATTGTAGATTTTGTAGAGTAGGTTATCAAGAATTTCTAGTATGGCAACTAACATATCCAATATGCTAAAGTACAAATCTAGCATGCCAACCAAGGATCACAATGATGTGATTACATTCTTGCAATCTTGTAAAAATAACTTGTCAATAACTCTCCAATTTTACATTAATAACATGAAAAACAATACTACTTGAGTGAAACTTGCTAATTTGGTAAAGTTGGAGGGATTTTGCAAGGTCAAGGTATGCAGATAGCTTGGTAGGCCCGCCAAGCTACAAAGAAATCTCGACAAGGATAAAACCCTAGAAAATCCACTTTATATAGAGGAGCTTGACCACAATTCTTACTTTTTCAATTTCAAGGTGAGTCTCTTGAGGAGTGCATCCTTCATGGTGGATGAAGAACTCTCTTACAAGACAACCCCTTTAGAGTATCTTGTGCTTTGAGTGGATGGTTTTGAGAATATTTTTTATGAGCCAAGTTCCATTATTGGTATAGGGATACTTAAAAATGAGGGACCAAAGAGTGTGCTAATAAGATTCAGTTACTTGTTCCAACGAGAACAAAATGTATTCCTTGATTATTTGCTAGTCTTGGTCCTTGTTTTTAAACAAACAATGGAGCAATCACAAAGTGCTTTGTATCTTGGGTATTTGGTCCTTTCATGGGCAACAATTGTAATAAAAAATATATGCATGATTTTTATTGGGCAAATATTGTAACTTAGGCAATATTAGTTCATTAGTGTTTGTTTATCATTAGTTTGAATTGGTGATTTAATTTTATGCTTATTGCTTGTAAGTTGTGTACACATTACGTATTGAATAATTATGTAATAGTAGGATATAAGTATGTGTACACAATATGTATGATGTGTCTATGAATGTTCATATTGTATAAAAGCTATGAATCTTCTAAGTATTGTTGCATGTTTACATGTATCTATATGTATACTTCAAGTAAAAAAGAAATCAATGCTCTCATCGTTATTGCATGTTTACTTATCTTTTTCATGATTCTTTCATGTCATGTGAATTAAAAATAGAAAAAAAATTATCATCAAAATGATTAGATTTTGTACATTGCATTACAAATTTGAAACGATGGGAACAGTATCTACATGTGCTTGCATTTTTAAAAATATGAAATACACTTAACTTGTATGTTGAAGGTTATGCATTTAAATGATTGAATATTTTTTTGTCTGTTAGTTTATTCTATGGATTTTACTTCTCTTTTTTTGTTATGAGCATTTGTTGTAAGTTGTAGCTAGTAAGATTATAAAAGAGTGATCATCAATCACTTATGTGCTATGTCCATGTGCATTGCAATATCTAAGAGCATGAGGGCACCAATTCCCTAACTTCAAAAGACAACCAATGCTTCTTATGTTGACTTGCCTAATACAAAGTTAGATTCTAGTTGCAAGAAAAAGTCACTAGGGATAAGAGTGGTAATTTGCCAAAATATTTTTAGGTGGATATATGCATTGGGAGTGCAATTTTTCCCATATTGTGAAGTTTGGTGGTGTGCCTCACATTAGGGATCATTTTCTTCGTAGGATGAAGAAGTCCATGCGTGTGTATCAGCACCTAGCTACCAAACATGTAGGCTAAGGCCATTCAACACTACTATGAATGCAAGAAGGCTTTTGTTGTGAGAGCATTGTGCAAATAAGTGATAGGTGACTCAAACAATGACTTGTCAATTAAACAAACATCTCTCAATGTGGAACACCCCATGCATCTAACTATGGAGAGCTTCAAGTACAACGACTTAGTGGGAGAAGTTATCAGTCCAAGAACAAAGCAAGTGTCCCGCAAGCCTCTCTCCATGAGAGTTTTTGCATGACACAATTAAAAGAAGTGAAAATGGCCTTGGCTAGGGCTATTTTTTTTTCTAGCCATGCAATTGTGGACAATAATCACTAGAAACATGCATGGAAGAAAATTGGGGAGTTTGGGGTTGGCTTTTCCCCACCATCTTATGACTCAATATGGCATGATGCTCTCGATAAATGCCACTTAGAGGTGAAGGAGCAGGTTGAAAGGGTCATCTTATGTAAATTGGGACTTATTGGGTACACCATTCTATCATATGGTTGGTCCAACGTTCAATGATACACACGATAGACTTCATGCTAGTTTCACCAAGGGGTGACACATTCTTAAATGCCATAGATAGCACATGAAAAAAATAAAGTTATGGGAGTACATCATAGAAATTTTATGCAAGACTATTGAAGAGAGAGGGGTATTGTCACATGGCGCAAGTTATTATGAATAATGCAAAGAATTGTAAAAATGCAACTAGGCTTGTATAAGAGCAATATCCAAAGATTACATGTAATGGTTGCAACACACACTCACTTAATTTAGTATTGAAATACTAGTATGAAAAAGAGGATACATCTTGGTTTTCTAGCATTGTTGGTGATTGCAAGAGAATTGTTAAGTTTGTTCTTAAGAGAAGCCAAGTTATGTTGACATGCACAAGGCTCAGATATCATGCATGTTAAAGCTTCCTACAGAGACATGATTTTGTACACACATGCAAACTACTTGGAGAGAAAGAGTAGAATGAAGCCCTGTGGGTCCCTCATCGGGCTTTGTTTTTATAGATTTTGAAGGTCCTCGAGATTTTTTGGGGCTCTCGCAGCTATGTTAAACAACCAACAAGCCCATCGAGAAAATTAAAAAGCTTACCAAGGTTTTTGGTGGATTTCTAGGTTACCTTTTACTTGTTCAAAAGTGGTCAAAGATCGATGTAAATATGTTAACACAGTAATCATACATCCTAATTATAGAAAAATTTAAGTAATTATGTAAATATTCAATCATTGATGCCAACTAGCATATCCAAAGTGCTTAGTAGCATATCTAATGCTGGCCAACATATAAGGTATACTAACTAGCTATCCACTTTGTTAACAAGCATTTCTAGTAGGGTAACAAACATATCTAGTATGTTAGCTATAATATATCTCTAATGCTATGTAAAAAATCTAGTACAGTAATTAGAATTTTCAATATGATATTTAGATTTTTTATTTAATTAAATAGCACAGCCTCTATGTTTTGAAATAAAAAATAAAAAATGTGAGAGATGTTAGGAGGGGAGAAAAAACATAGCATGAGAGAAAGGCATATAATAGGTATTGATCATGTGGGGGCTGTATTCTTATCAAGTGTGAAGAGCATTATACATGTTACAGATGTATGGATATATAGAAGGAAAGTTGTTCAAGTTTAATATGTAGATGGCGGTGCACAAGTTTGGTAATCCACCACAAGGATACGGACGCATAGCGACGGCGCTTTCCGATGCAAAATAGTGGCGTCGCTATTTGCGATGCAAATAGCGATGGTGCTCAAACGAAAAAACATGGGCGGAAACCTGAGCACGTTATTTTGCACGAATAAACGAAAGAGAGAGCGAAAGGGAGAGCGAACTCCATCTTGCATTTGAGAGGGAGACGGAGAGAAAGAGAGAAAGAGGGAGAAGGAAATCTTCTCACCACTGCTACTGCCATTCGAAAGAAGAGGAGGAAGTGCATGGAGGGCGAAGAGGAGCCGCCATCGTGAAGAGGAACCGCCAAATCCATCCTCGGGCCTTTGCGGTGAGTGCATTGTTCATTCTTGCTTTGTTTTTGTTTTTCTCTTTTTCTTTTACTTGTTTTTGTTAAAAATCATGTGTATTGAGAGAGGGAGAGGAAATGAGAGAGGGAGAGGAAGAGAGAAAAGGAAAGAAGGAATGAGAGAGAGAGGGAGAAAACATTAAACATAATAGGGAAAGAGAGAAAGAGGGAGAGGGAGAGAGAGGAAGGAAGGGGGGGAGAGAGAGAGGGAGGGAGAGGTTGTTGTTATTGTTGTTGTTGTTTTATTTTTTCTTTTCGCTTTTTCTTGTTTCTTGTTGTTGTGGTAGTTGTAGTAGTGGTAGTGGTAGTGGTAGTGGTTGTTTAATTTCTTATTTTCTTGTTTGTTGTTATTGTGGTAGTCGTAGTCGTAGTAGTTGTTGTTTAATTTCTTCTCTTATTGTTTGTTGTTGTTGTGGTAGTTGTAGTCATGGTAGTAATAGTAGTTTTCTTGTTTGTTGTTGTTGTAGTAGTAGTTGTTTTTTTTCTTTTCTTGTTTATTTTTGTTTAGTTTTCTTGTTTGTTATTGTTGTTGTTGTTGTAGTTTTTTCTTCTTTTCTTGTTTGTTGTTATTGTAGTAGTAGTTGTTGTTGTTGTTGTTTTTTCTTCTTTTCTTGTTTATTGTAGTGGTAGTGGTAGTGGTAGTGGTTTGTTGTTGTGGTAGTTATAGTCATAGTCATAGTAGTAGTAGTAGTAGTAGTAGTAGTAGTAGTAGTAGTAGTACTGGTTTTCTTGTTTGTTGTTGTAGTAGTAGTTTTTTTTCTTTTCTTGTTTATTGTTGTTTAGTTTTCTTGTTTGTTGTTGTTGTTGTAGTAGTGGTAATAATAGTAGTTTTTTCTTCTTTTCTTGTTTGTAGTAGTAGTAGTAGTAGTAGTAGTAGTAGTAGTAGTTGTTGTTGTTGTTGTTGTTGTTGTTTTTCCTTCTATTCTTGTTTATTGTAGTAGTGGTAGTGGTAATGGTAGTAGTAGAGAGAGAGAGAGTTATTGTGGTAGTCATAGTCTTGGTGGTAGTCATGGTCGTAGTCGTCGTAGTCATGATTGTAGTAGTAGTACTAGTAGTAATAATAGTAGTTTTCTTGTTTGTTGTTGTTGTAGTAGTAGTAGTTTTTTTTTTCTTTTCTTGTTTATTGTTGTTTAGTTTTCTTTTTTGTCGTTGTTGTTGTTGTTGTTGTAGTAGTAGTACTTCTTTCTTCTTTTCTTGTTTGTTTTTATTGTAGTAGTAGTAGTTGTTGTCATTGTTGTTTTTTTTTCTTCTTCTTTTCTTGTTTATTGTAGTGGTAGTGGTAGTGGTAGTGGTTTGTTGTTGTGGTAGTCGTAGTCGTAGTTGTAGTCATTGTAGTCATGGTTGTAGTAGTAGTCGTGGTTTTCTTGCTGCCAGAAGGTCATGAACTCAGGGAAGGTTTTCTTGGACAACCTCTAGCATGTATGAATGACCAAAGCTGGTAAAAGCTGAAAATAGTCCACACGGAGTCACATTCAAACAGAATGTGACGGTTCTCAGTTTTCTACGAGTTGCCATATTGGATCCACTTATAGATCAACCACTTGTTGGATCCCATGCATATTTTCAAGGACGTGGGTAGCTTGCTATGGGACCACATCATAGGAAACAGAGACAGTGTAGGGGCATGAATCAATTTGAAGGAGGTAGGCAAGATGGAGGCGGTTTGGTCGCAGTTGAGTGCTGATAGTTGCTTGCAGCTACCTCGCGCTTCTTAGGTTTTGTGCACTAAAGAAGAGCGCATTGTGAAGCAAATAGTCAAGTCTCTCCGCACTCCGACGGGTATGATGTGTTCTCTTAGGTCTGCGTTTTCTAAAGACGACCAATTAACAGGTCTAAAATCCCATGATTGACATAAGATATGTCAGGTTTGTACTACGAATGGATTGTAAGTGGCCTGTGTATTTTGCTATTTGGAGTGTAGTTGTTGTTCATAATGCTTTCTTGTTTGTGGTAGTTTGTACTACCGATCATGATCGCACGATGCCTTACTCCAGAAATACGCGGGGAAATTTATAGGTTGTCGACTTTAGTGCAATGGATCTTACAGAAGGAGATTAAGATGTCCTCTATTGAATCCGCGAGGCGGAGAGCAATGGAGACAGTCTATCTCTTTGAGAAATACCTGCCTACCAACATGCTCATGATACAAATCAACCTTCTTGTGCATCTTGTAGATGAAGTGGAGATTGTTGGACCTGTCCATACGCGATGGATGTTCTTCTTGGAGCATTTCATAAAAACCCTGAAAGGCTTTGTACGACAACGAGCTCAGCCACCAGAAGGTAGCATGGCTGAAGGTTGGTTGGTGTCTGAGAGGCGTTAGTGCATATTTCAGAATGACTACCAATGGTGAATTCAGAAAACAGTATGCTATAGTCGTTGAAGAATGATGATTCACTGATCGAAGATGTGGTGGTTGGAAATGGGATAGAAAAAAGAATGAATGCTGAAATGGAGGAGAAAGTGAATCGCTTTTGTATGTTGCACCATGCCTCTATGGAGACGTGGCTCGCTAGGTACCAGAAAGCTAGGAAAGATCGAGAGGAAGCGGGATCTGAATTTCGACAAAGTATGTGCCATTGACCGATTCGATATCCTGAGGGGATGGAGGAGATGCCACGGTTTATGTCAACACGATGGTTGCATGGAGCTTTGACCGCCGCAGCATCTCGCGAAGGGGCGGAGGTCTCAACCGAGGAGTGGGAATTCTCGAGGGAATGTAGTTCAAAGGTGATGACATGTTTAGGGTTTGTCATATTTATATTTTATATGCGACAACTAATTGAGTGTTTCAATGTACAGTACAAAACATATAGTGCAACATGGTCACGCAGTTGAAATTTCCACGTGGAGCATATTGACAAAATTCGCTCCACAACAGATTGTGGTATCATGGCAAGGTTCGAGCAAGAGAGCCGACAACGAGCAATGGATCCAAACATGGTTATAGATGAGATGGAGTATTTTGGGAACTTGCAAAGTATTATCACGGTGGATAAGTGCAATTTCTCCATGATCCTATTTGCTGTGTAGTGGTTCAAATTGATACTTGAAGGAGCTGGAGCAACAATTCGGCGAGGTCCATCTGGATTTCTCGAAATAGATTCCGAAAAAAAATGGATGGATTTTCGTAACATGTTTGTGTTGCCGGCCCATTGTAAACAAGTGCATGAACTCATGTGTTTTTTAATTGTATTACAATATGGTACATGTCACAATAATTAAATCTCTATTGTACGTGATTGTGAACAAGTAATTTTCTATCCAAACCCTCGACAACCTCAATGGTGGTATGTTATACCTTCAGCTTCCCGAAGTGCGAGAGTATATGATCAAAGCGATATTCCGAGCATAGATGAGGACAATATGCAAATAGAGGGGTCGATGTCAACTCAAAGTTAAAGTGTTTGGGAGCTATTGAAATTTGGAGATTAATATTAGAGCCTAAAGGGAATGCTTGGACTTTCATGTTATGCCTACAAAGCTAGGGACATATTCTGTCATTTTGGGATGACCATGGTTAATTGGTATGAGATCCAGACAGGATTGGTATAGAGGTTAATTGGAAGCTTATTTGGACAAGTCTACCCATAAGAGGGTGATTTTTAATCTAAAAATAGGGTCTGTCATTCAAAGTGGAAATGGAAGTGATGCTAAAAAATATGAGAAGTAATTCAGGAAGTTCTATCATTGATGAGAACAAGATAAGGGGATGGGAAGCTAGTTTACTTTCTAGGGACGTTGACATTTTTGGGTTGTTAATTCAAGGTCCAAAAAAAGATCACAAAACAATAAATCCTATATAGGAAATGCATAACTTAAAAAAAAAATGCACAACCTAGAGTAGAGAATGCATAACCAAAAGCATGAAATGAATGTTGGGTTACCTATGGTGTGATGAACACACTGGGAAATGACTTGGGTAATTGTTAAAGAGATAAATGTTTAGGAATCTTTCAAAAATATCCAAAGCTATTTACTATTGAATATTATCAACTGAGGGTTACCAATAGCACTGTGTGGAGCTAAAGTTCAAAAACTATTGGATGCAAAGTTTATTTACCCCACAGTTAATGATATAGAATGGATATATCCAATTGTCATCAAACCAAAGAACAATGAAAAATGGAGAGTATGAATTGATTTTAAGCCTCTTAATGTTGCGACCAAAAGGGATTACTATCCTCTTCCATTTTAAGATGAGATTTTGGATCAAATAGCAAGTCATGAGCTTTATAGTGTATGTGATGGATATTATGCATACTTTCAAAGAGGAGGATAAAAAACATATAGGATTTGTTACTCCTTGGGGATGTTTTTGTTATAGGGTAACGCCTTTTAGTTTGATGAAATCATGTGCCAGCTTTCAAAGATGGGTTAATTAAGTATTTGCTCCATTCGTTTGGAAAATCCTTATGAATGTTTTTGGATGACTTTTACATATACAACTCTAGAGATCTGCATGCTAAGAAACTAGATGAGGTTATTTTGCAAACCAAATAAGGATGGGGGATAGCTAAATCCTAATAAATGCAAGTTAGAAAGGGGTAAAGTGATACTCTTGGATCATAAAGTATATGTTGATGGCATTTCACCTGTACTTGGTTAGGTTGAGGCTTTTCTTCTTATGGAATCTCCAAAGACTATAAAAGAGTAAACGAGCTTTATTCAGAAACTAAGGTATTTTTCAAGATATTTTCACATGCTATCTAAGATATTTTGATGCAAAAAGGGAAGGGAATGTCTTATATGCAACTTGTGTTTTACTCAGTAGACCTATTGAAGCAACCAAAAACACTTGGATGAAAGAAGAGCTCTTACTATGGGGACTGGTATATGTAGTTAGAAGATGAAAATTATATCTTATTCAAAAGCCATTCATAGTACTTAGTAGTTTCATCTACTCAAAATGCCTCGACGGTAACTAAATGACTTTGGGTTTGACAAGATTTTTAATTTACTTATCTGAAAGAGGATACTATAAGAGCTAATTTAGCAAGCATATGGACTTATAAAGATCCTGTTAAAAGTGCAATGGTTATGAAATAAAGATCCTCGAATTTGTGAGAAAATTAAGGATGAAGATTCCACTTTCTTTTTTTATGGCAATTATAGAAGAATATTGAAAAAGGAAAATTTGGGATTTTCCATTTTTAGTGGTGAAGGTCAAGAAGTCAAGAAAGAAAGGAAATACAAATCAATAATGATGATGAATATACAAGCTTACATGCTTGTTTAAAACAATGTACTCAATTGGGATATAGAAAGGTAATGGCAAAGGGGGATGCTATGTTAGTTGTCACGCAAGTTCAAAATGTCTGGAAAGCTAACAAATAAGTTTTAAGGGAATTGATTGTTCAAGATAAATGGGTATGTTAAGTAGCTACAAAAATTTGAAATTTGGCATATTGGGAGGGAAATTAACACTAAAACTAATGATTTGGTTAAAAATGTTGTTTCAAATTATGTTGCTACCATGAGAATAGACAATCCTATATATGAAGGCAAGGCAAGCCTTGATTTGATTGAAGAGTTCCTAAGAACTAGCGAGCTGAAATCTTTGACTAATAAGTGTAAAAGTTATGCAATTTTTAAAAAGGCCAAGTCGTGCATGCTCATAGATGACCAACTGTATATGAGAGGGGCTAATAATGTACTGAGAAGAGTATTGGATAATTTTAAAATTCCAACTTGTTCATCTTCTTGTCATAAAGAAGGATGTGGAGGTCATTTTGTATTTAAGCTAACCAAAAGAAAAATCTTGTTAGCAAGACTTGCTTGGCCTACTTTGAGTATTGAGGTTACTCAACGGTGTAAAAGTTTCCATGCTGATCAGTCATTCACTAAGAGGGTATTGATTCCCCTGGGGGTCCACTAGGGTTTACCATATGGTACCACGTGAATGTAAGGGAGTGGGGTTATTTAAGGGAAGGAAGGTACATTTTATAAGGTAAGGTCCCATAAATAGGGGGTAGATAAGGGGTATTTTCATATATTTCTTGCATGCAGGTGAGGTCTCCTTATTACTACTAGTGAATTCCCTGTGATTGATTCTAGAACCTACTTAAGCTATTGTTACCTATAGGCCATTTTAAGAATGGAGTTTTGATTTCATTGGACCTTTGCCTAATACTAAGATAGGAAAGTCTTATATCCTTATTGCAGTTGATTACATGACCAAATGGCTTGAAGCAAAAGCCACTCGAAAATGTAAGAAAGAGGATGTAACCTAATTTTTTATGGAGTATATATAATGTAGGTTTGGGATACCATTGAAAACAGTGACAAATTAGGGTCTCAATTTTAGGAATAAGCTAGTTTGCGAATTGACAAGGAAGTTAGATTTGAAGCAAAGGTTTTTTACTCCCTTACTGTTAGAAATATAGCATGAGAACCCTATGTAAGTAAGGGTGCATGAGGGAAGTGTGGTGTGCATAGACTAGAGGACAAGGGAAACCCTAATCCTAGCTCACTCAAAGGCTATATAAACATGGCCAAAGGTTATTCTTAGTATATGAGAGAGAGTACCAGTTGTACTTTCATGAGCAATTGACTAAGCAAGATCTTCTTCTTGTTCTTTGTGTGCTCTCCTCTCCCTCTTGTGTGCACTCTTCCATGCTGCAACTTTGATATTCCAACATGGTATCAAAGCCATATTTGATCCATTAATCTTTCCCTAATCCTATCTCAGTTGAATGCACAAGAAAGTTTCATTTTTCATCTTATCCTCTAAACCTCCATGGCTAGTTATGGACCTGTATACCTTGGAGGAGTTGGTGTGGACAAAGAAGGGCATTTCAACTCTCATGATTTCTTTTGGAGAATTCTTCCTCACCTCAAGTCACAACATCCTATCACTTAAAACCTTGATAGTGGCCACACAGGAGCCTGACATTGTGGGAATTGTTGATCTGGCATAATCTAAAATAGCATGTTCCTTCTCTATTGTTCACAGTCTATAGAAGGCGCAATCTTATCAGCTATCATGGGTTATTTGTGAGCTATCCTTATCTAAAAGGGTTTGCCAAAATTCCTTCTTTGTTGCTCACACTAAGTGAAACCCTAGCTACAATGACTAATTACACTTCTCTGGATTTTATTCTAGACTTGTAAGCTCCATCTCAAGGCTAAAAACACTTGGTGGGCATTATTAAGTCCATCAAAAGACTGGAATTTTGCATCTCAAGCGAGATCTCAAGTGAGGCATAAACTATGAGATGAGTGCTTGTAAACACTAATGCTACATTTCTCAATCATTGCTTGTTGATGATAATTAGAATCTGAATGTTAAGCCTAAGATATGAATACCATTTAGCATTTTAGCATGATCATTAAGTGCTCCTCTCATTAAGTGACACTGTAAGGCCATGTGTAAAATTATAAACGCATAGACCATGCTCCTCTCCAAACATTTTCTTGTTGATTTTGTAATTAGATTTTAAATCCCTTTCAACTTGTTACTCATTTAGTTTAAACATTGTCTTGTTGATTTTCTAATTAGATTTTAAATCCCTTTCATCTTGTTACTCGTTTGGTTGAAACATCATTTCATTTACTTGCGCTCTTATTTATAGCTTTGTAAAGGATTAGACATTGCCATTGCCTTGTGCCATTGGTAAGACCTTCCTACCATGGCCTATCTTGATGTAAAATCTCAAATCCACAAGTTTGATGGAAGAGATTTTCATCCATGGTAGGTATTGGTAAAATATAAAATGATGGAGAGGGTTATTTTCCCTTTATTAAGAGGACCAAGGTCATTGAACCATCCAATCCTAAAGATGTAGAAGATGATGAAAGAGTCCAAGACATAATAATGTTTCTCCTAGATGAATCCTTAATCCACCACATTGATCAACTTGCAACTACAAAGGAGTAGTGGGATGAGCTCGAGAACTTGTATGGTGCAAGAGGAAAGAATTCCAAAATCTTCCTCAAATAGAGTTCTTTAGCTCGGAATACATGCAAGGAGAAGACTTGGGAAAGTTCATTTCCCACATGAAGTGGCTAATGGCCCAACTAGCTTCAGTCCAAGCTCACGTTGCTTAAGAAGATGCCATTGCAATACTTTTAAAGGTTGTAAGGAAAGCCTTCCCAACTCTTGTAACTACTCTAACAAATGTACCAAATCCTACACTTGAATGTGTCATTTAGTCTTTTTTGGATGAGGAGAAAAGAAATCAAAAGAAGGTGGCACTAGTTTAGCATCTACCTCCACAACTCGTGATCAACTCTTTGCAATAAAAAGGGACATGTTGTATGGAATTGTTGAAAAAAGTATCCCAACAAAATGAAGTGCAATAAAAGTAAGCAAACATGACATATCACTAATAAATGTTCTAACTCCCTTGAAGCACCAAAAGAATTGGAGGCCAAATATATCTTCAAAGCACCTGATGATCATCCTTTTTAGTATCCTTTGTATCATCTTTCCATAAACATTATTGCAGCCTACTTTATAAAGTCATCCCACTGATTGATTAAAGAGGGGGTTGGACATTTCCAAACTATGTTGTCCAATACCACCTTGGCATTGAGGGGGGATGTTACAAGTATGGCATCAGATACCTATGTAAACAAGGGTGCATGAGAGAAGCTAAGGTGTGAATAGACTAGAGGACAGGGAAAACCCTAACTCTCACTCACTTAAAGGCTATATAAACATGGCCAAACATCACTCTTAGTAGATGAGAGAGTGTACCAGTTGTACTTTCGTGAGCAACTGAATAAGCAATATCTTCGTCTTGTACTTTGTTAGCTCTCTTTTCCCTCTTTTGCACACTCTTTTGTGCTACAACTTTTATATTTCAACACTTACTACCCTCAATGTAATGGGCTAATAGAATCATTCAATGGGACTTTGTCAAAGATTCTCTAAAAACTAGTGGAAGAGTATCCCAAGGATTGCGACAAGTATCTGCATTAAGTTTTATGGACTTGTGGGACAACTTAGAAGATGAGTATAGGTTGCGCCCCTTTTCATTTGGTATATGGTTGAGAGGCTATAATTCCCATGAATGTCATGTTTCCCAAAATGGATTTTATGAAGATGTTAGTTGGATTGATTAACAAAGGACTGAAATTGCATACACTATAGTTAGATAGGCAACAAAGAACCAATGGATTGTTATGAGAAATAGAGTTTTCAAAAGAAGGGAATGGTTCAATATGAAATTGAAGAGGAAGAATAATGCCAAGGGAACATTAGTTTATGAGATACAACAATAGTCTAGATTCTATATTTCAAATTAAATTATGAGTTAGATGAGAAGGACCCTATATGATCAAGTAGACATTTGAAACTTATCTATTACAAGATCTAGATGCAAAAATTTGTAAAAGCACGATCAATGGGTTTCATCTCAAGAAATATATTTGGAGAATCATGTAAATACAGATGTTATAAGTAGTGTATATACAAGTCATAGAGAGATTGTTCTAGTTAGCAATTTTGGACCATTTTGGTATTATGAAATCTAGTATTGATTGGAGGGTTTTAAATTACGGATCACATGCCCAAAGTGCACTTTTGCACCTAATGAAGATCCCTACCAAGTTTGGTATCCAACCGAGCAAGTATGTGGGAGACATGCGCTTTGGAATTTTAATGTCTGTAGTAGATTACATGTAGAAATGCACGATTACAGATTGTCTTGAGGTTTTATGGGGCTGAAATATTTGATATCTGACTCTGATGCCTTCTAACAAGTTGTAATTTGGAACCAAAGCTACAACTTTTCTTCACAAATATTGGCAATATGAGTTACGTATCAAAAGTTATGAGCAATTTTGTGCCTAGTGTCTTGATTGACAAGATTTCGGAAGTCAAAGCATGTCTTTGTTAGAGATGATTTGGATTTTCAAATAAAGGTTCATTCATAATTTGCGTTCCAAACCAAGGGATAGGCTAATCATGGTGTGTGAAAATGTTTAACCATGGACATGTCACCGCATGCAAACAAATTGGACAAGTAATGTAAATGTCATTTGTTTGACTTTTCAATGCTTACCCAGAGAGGGATCATGTTAATGGACAATAGTCTTACGTGGTATCTCACATGTTTGCCAAGTTTTCTTTTCACTTGGTTTTAAAGTGCATTCCTACTACAAGAAGTGTGGTCCTACTAGTAGGATTTGTAGTCCTGCTATGGTATTTGTGAACACTAAGTGGAATTTTTAAGCGTTTAGCTGTATGTTTGCTACTTGGTAAAGGAGAAAAATCTTAATAAAAAGGAAAAATGCGGGAGATGTTAAAAAGGGAGAAAAACACAACGTGAGGAGAGAAAGAATTGTTGGAAAATATGGTGAGCAAGAGTGGAAGAGTAAATTATGGGAAAAACAAGAATAATAAGTAGGCAATCATGATAACATGAAAGAGACTTAATTGATAGTTGTACCAAGTACATTATTTTATAGATTTTTAGCTTGGATACACACCTCACACTTTGCTTATGAGATTTAGTTACATATGTCTCTAGCATAGCACCAACATATTTTGACACCCCCTCCCTTGGTGCTAGCTTATTCTCTAGATAACTACATCTAAGGATGTATGTTCCCCCCTCCCCCCCCCCCCCCAAAAAAAAAAGAAAACGCTTACTAGGCCTCTTGGTCATGTATTGTCAAATAAAGTGTAGGAAATTTACCATTTAGAAGAGAGTTTTAGGACATTCTTCGAAGTTTTTTTCATTGATAAAATTTACTTTTTGGCTTCAACATTCTTTCTTGGTGTCTCCAAACTTGTTGTACTTCTTACACTTTGACTTTCCTTTGCTCCAATATTATTGTTCCTTATGTGCATTTTTCCCACAAATTCTACAAATATTTCTTGAAGAGGAACTTGTAAAGTGTAGAGATTACGGAGTTTGGTGTAGTCTCTTAGGCTTCTCTTTGATTTTCCTCTCTTGCTCATATAAAGCAGCTTCCATTGAGTTGAGTTTTCTATTTAGCACATTCCTCAATGTTACTACTACGTGCTCATAACCTTTGGTAGGTTTATCCACACTATTGAGTAGCATGGAAATGGCTTTATTTTCTTTAATATCTTTAGCAACGGAAGATATTTGCACTTTCAAGCTTTTGAATTTGTTAATCATTGAAGTTAGGGAATCATAATTGTTTAGATCTAGCATGAAAAATTTTATTAGAAGATTTATTTTTGAGTTCTTTGCATGGGAGACAAAGGTTTTATCCAATTTTTTGTAGGCTTCTTTTGATTTTATAATCACTGATATGTGATGAAGAACATCATGTGACATGCCCCATGCTATTGTCCCGAGTGATTTATTTTTTTTATTTTTCAATTCAGATCATCAAGCTCCTCGAGTTCCTCAAATATTTTCCAAATGTCTTTTTGCATTAGGTGATACATGGTTTCCATTTTCCAAGGGTGAAAACCCTTGCCATTGAACTTTTCCACAACTTCGATCTCAAACATTTTGTGGATGAAGAGGTCTTACAAGTCACTCACATGGCAATGCCTTAACTCCAATCTACAACAAGATATTTATGTGAGAGTTACAAGGATTTTTTGCTAGATTTTAATGATGATTTTGATTTTTTAAATGGAAATTTTTGTGAAATGAAGAGATCCCGCATACAATATCAACGTTTGATTGATTACAGTATGAATTGCCTTTTAAAAGACTAGTTCATGACAACAAGTAGTGTGAATGCAAAATTTCAAAATATTCAATCTAAATTAGGTCTAAATAGAACCACTTTATGGATTCTCAGTGTGAATAGTGCTTAGTTTCAAACCACTTTTATGAGAACAAATGTGAGTAAGGACTTAGGAAAACTAGTTTGAAGGAGGATTAAGTGTGAAAGTGATTGAAGTATTAAGGTTTAACAACCTTAATAGAGAGGACAATCATGACATATTCTCCACGTATTGCTGTGGCCATTTCAAATGGGCAAATGTGGTCATGTCTTCAAGGTGTGTATGATGTCTTTGATCTGGACATAATGAGATTTACCAAAAGGCACAAATAACTCTCTTCTCTATTGCTAACTTAACCTATGCTTTGGGAAATGGCCACCCCTTGATTGAATCAAATTAGAAGAATGGATGGATAGATAAGATATACCTTGATATCTTATTTGAGCAACATCCTCTTCACAAAAACATATTGATTTTCACACCCTTGCAAGCCTTCAATCTCAAGGCTTGAATTGAGTAGCATCTCTTTGACGTGAGCTTATTCACACCATCGTGTGTGACAATGAATGCCTCTCTATCTCACAGCCTCAAGGAAAGAGGCTCTGATACCATGTTAGAAAACATGATTGAGCAAGAGTGGAAGAGTAAATTATAGGGGGGAGAAGAACAAGTAGGTGATAGAATGAAAGAGACTTGCTTGATTGATAGTTGTGGGAAGTACATTCTTCAATAGATTTTTAGCTTCCACACATGCCTCACACTTTGCTTATGGGATTCAATTACATGTACCTCTAGCACTACACACACATTTTAACAAGACCTACAATAAGTGATTGAGGCTTTCATGGAGTCGTGGAATACAATTCGCTAATGTAATTCCTCTATTCTCTAACTATGACAACAAGGTTTTGTTTCAACTTCTCTTTTCTTTTCTCTTGCTTTAGGAAGTACGGTGAGTGTGGTATTTTATTTGACACATTATTGTTGGCAAGAGGGATAGCAGGAATGCTACTTCCCTCTATGTTGTTGATGGTGTGTGTCACATGTTAGAGCTTTCTCATTAGTGAGAAAAGGGAAACTAGGATTTTCATGTTTGAGGGATTTGTGTATTACAAAGGCTAGGTACTATTGACAAATGCTAAATATGCTACTCAAGTCAATGAGGAATTTGAAGAATTTACGGTGACATAATAAAATTACACATTTCTTTAGGAATGGAAAGTCTTTCTTGCATGGCCTTGTTTAACACTCGCATAGTCTAAAAATGTGCAGCCCTTGAAGCCAGATTTTGCAGCTTTGTGGTGCTTTATTAGGGAAAAATATACTGAAATATATGCATTTTTGTATTGGGATACAATTCCAAAATCAAAAGTGATAGTCTATTAGCCCAACCCCATAGTTTTCATAGTGATACTCGCAATTTCGTAGCAGTAGCCCTACAACAGGTCTTGAAGCCTTGTAGTGTTCTATCAAAAAAGAGTATGATGAAATACATGATTTTCCACATTGGAATACAGATTTGGAATAAAACAGACAATTTGTACCTCACAATCTTGCAATCTCTGTAGCAATACTCACCACTTCGAAGTAAGTTCTTAAGCCTTATAGTGTTTATCAAGGAAGAGCATACTCAATATAAGCCTTTTCATGCTAAATACATATTTGAAATTTAGTTAGCTATGCCCAACTGTGTAGCCTCCATATAGCGGTGCTCGTAACCCCATACTGGATTTGCATTTCCTAAAAATGAAGAATCTATAAATTTGAATTAAATTTCAACTATTAAAAGGCTAGATTAAGCTTTCAATGGAAAGACAATAATCTAAGTGACATTTTTTTACTTTCTGTGGTGTTGATTCAATAATTTTGTAACACTACAAGATATAGGACTTATACCAACGTTAAAAGTGATGAAAATGTAAATAAAGAAAAATTTCCCCGTCATCGCAAAAAGTGTCGTTATTGGCGATGCCATAGAACTGTCGGTATTAGCATCATTAACAGCGTCACTATTTGCATTGGTATCAGCATCGCATTTGCGACACTGATACTGACGCTAATAACGAAGCCAATAACAATGTGTGCAGTAAATTTGCAACGCTAATAGTGACGGTAACAAGGAAAAAAAAAATTGTGGTATGTGCTTTATTTGGACCATACTAAATAGTTTCTGCACTGTGTACAATGCTCGTGTAAATAAAGACAAAGACAAAGTGTACTTAAATCATAACATTGATACATGAAATAAATACATGATCGCATAATGAAAGCGACTGGTGCAATCATAGCAAGATATCACTACTACATAGAAAATGTCTACACAGATCACGTGACCAAAAAAGAAGGGTGTGTGAGCTCTAGGGATCCAACGGTGAGCTATACATCCTCGTCATCCGAAAGCTCATCTCGCCACAAAGGAGCATCGAACGGACTCTACAAAAAAAGAAACAACTACACATCAGTCCACCATACAATAATGCATTCTAATTAAACATGATAACATACAAGAAAGATGAGTGACTTACAGGGTTGTCGTGTCTATACAATTGGTCGATCAATGCAGTGAGACCGTGCCTCTCTGCATATCGAGTCTCAAGGCCGATCGGATCACGATTTGTAATGAAATGTTGCAAAGGAAACAAAATACTAACTGTTAGAAAGACAATTGTCAGCACAAAGGATATTGCAAAAAAATAAGCAAGCAAAACAAAAGCAAAACTTACAAAGTCCTCCGGATATGTCCTGTGGTGGCCACCACTCCCAAGATGATGGACCACTCCAGCCTCTAGTCGTGCCCTTGTTGCCCTGCGCTGCTAACTCCAATGTCTTGGAGAATCTGTAGCCTCCTCCCTCAGTTGGCGCCAGTCATCCGCATCTAGCCACTCGGGCTTTGCAGCCCAACTCTTGAGTGCCTTACGTGCGTCTGATCGTCTGTGTGACATATATGCACACATGCACTCCATCATCCAGCCCTTAGAAAACCTATCTGTTGTGGCTGGAACCGGAAACTCCTCATGTAAGGATGCTACTATGTAGTCCTTTCTCCCTCCAGTATGTTTTTCCAATAATCTAAGACGTGCCGAAAAACTTGTTGGCACAACTCTCTCATGCGAGCCATCACCCTCCTCCCCTCATCATTCATGATGATGTCTCCTGACCTATAATCTACAAGATAGGCATATCCCTCTAGGGTATGCCTAAGATGGGTCCTCTCCCACTTGCGACCACGCTCCTGGGCATATCTAGGAGACCCCTGTACATCTAGTGTACCGACCAAGGTAGTATCTATCAGTGTAGCACCCATAGGGGTGCCACCTATGGACGGTTGAGCAAAAGCTAGAGTAACTGAGTAGACATCCCCACAGGTGTGACAAATCATGGAGGTGACGCAACTCCAGTAGAACGATGAGATAGAGATAACGTGTCCATGCCTCCACAGCAACCACCTAAGCCACGGTCTTTCGAACCACCACGAGAGCAAGGACTAGTACATGTATCCCGAGCCGACCGCGGACTCGTTGCATCCTTATCTCTGCAGCATCCCCCTAACCCTAAAGCACTCCCTCCCTCTGGCCCAAGTCTGGAGCGTCAACCTTGTCTGCTCGAAGCTAAAGCATCTGATCGCGCTGAAGTAGATCTAATAGAGTGGCATGACGATGTCCAAGACAGCTCCTGGTCCACCATGTCTCTCAATCTTGCCATCTAATCTAGAGACATGCATGTGAAGATATCCTGAAACTCCTCATTGCTCATCTCTCGACTCATCCTGATGATCTAAGTATCCACAAAGCTCACCTGCACAGACAAAAAATGATGTCAGCATAATCAATTTAAATCATACAAAGCACGGTAATATAAATCTTAAAAAAATGATCTTACTTAAAATGTATATCTTATGTACTCTTATAAGCAATTAGTTAACAAATTGAGTAAGTGGATGCTCCAAGTATGAAGTATCCTATGGTCCCATGTCAATCTCCTGACACAACTCGGCATAAACTGGAAGATCGATATACATGTCACCACAAAAGGATGAGTCCACCTCGTTCTCAAAGAATTCTTGGATTCCTGTATTTCCATCATTGTTACCTGATGCTGGCCCCTCTAGATACTCCAAGCTTTCAGTGGCCTCCACCCCTTGCAATATCGACCCCTCTATTTGCATATTGATCTCATCTACACTCGAAACATCGCTTTGATCATATACTCTTGCACTTCGGGGAGCTGAAGGTATAACATATCACCATCGAGGTTGTCGGGGGTTTGGATAGAAGATTACCTGTTCACAAACACGTATAAGAGAGATTTAACTATTGTGACATATACCATGTCATAATACAATTAACAAAAAAATGAGTTCATGCACCTATTCACAATGATCCGGCAACATAAAGGTATCGTGCAAATCCATCCATTTTTTTTCGGAATCTATTTCAAGAAATCTAGATGGACCTCGTCAAACTATTGCTCCAACTCCTTCAAGTACCACTTTGAACCACTACACATTAAATAGTATCATGGAGAAGCTATAGTAATCCACCGTAATAATACTTTACAAGTTTCCAAAATAATTCATCTCATCTATAACTGTGTTTGGATCTGTCACTCGTCGTCGGCTCTCTTGCTTAAGCCTTGCCATGATACTAAGTCTGTTGAGCGCATTTTGTCAATACGCTGCACCTAAAAATGCCGTTCGCGTGACCACGCTACACTATATATTTTGATTGTACATTGAAACACTCAATTAGTTGTCGCATATAAAATATAGATATGTTAAATCCTAAACATGTCATCACCTTTGGATTACATCCTCTCAAGAATTCCCACTCCTCGATTGAGATCTCCACCCCTTCACGAGACGCTGCTGTCAAAGTTCCATGCAACCATCGCGTTGACATAAACCACGACATCTCCTCCATGCCCTCAGGATATCAAATCGATGGCGTGTACTACGTCGAAATTTAGATCGCGCTTCCTCTCGATCTTGCCTAGCTTGCTGGTACCTGGCAAGCCACGTCTCCATAGAGGCATGGTGCAACATACAAAAGCGATTCACTTTCTCCTCCATTGCAGTATTCATTCTTTTTTCTACCCCATTTCCAACCACTACATCTCTACTCACTCTATCATTGTCCTTCAACAACCATAGCATATTGTTGTCTGGATCCACCATTGGTAGCCATTGTGAAATATGCACTAGCGCCTCAGACACCAGCCATGCTACCTTCTGGCCGAGCTCGTTGTCGCACAAAGCCTTTTAGGGTTTTCATGAAGCGCTCTAAGAAGAACATCCATTGCGTATAGACAGGTCCAACAATCTCCACTTTATCTACAGGATGCACAAGAAGGTGGATTTGTATCGTGAGCATGCTGGTAGGTAGGTATTTCTCAAAGAGACTGACCGTCTCCACTACTCCCCACCTCTTGGATTCAATAGAGGACATCTTAATCTCCTTCTGTGAGATCCATTGCACTAAAGTCGACAACCTGTAAATGGCCCCGTGTATTTCTGGAGTAAGGCATCTTGCGATCGCGATCGGTAGTACAAGTTCCACAAATGAGAAAGCATTATGAACAATGACTACACTTCAAATAGCAAAATGCGCAGGCCACTTACAATCCATTCGTAGTACAAACCTCACATATCTTATGCCAATCATGGGAATTTAGCCCTGATAATTGGTCGTCTTTAGAAAACATAGACATGAGAGAACGCATCATACCTATCGGAGTGCGGATAGACTTGACTGTTTGCTTCACAATGCCCTCTTTTTTTGTGGAAAAAACCCAAGGAGTGCGAGGTAGTTGCACGCGACCATCAACACTCGACTACGACCAAAGCACCTCCATCTTGCCTATCTCCTTCAAATCCATTCGTGCCCCTATAGTGTCTCTCTTTCCTGTGATGTGGTCCCATAGCAAGCTGCCCACGTTCTTGAAAATATGCATGGGATCCAACAAGTGGTTGATCTGTAAATGGGTCCAATATGGCAACTCATAGAAAACTGAGAACCGTCGCATTCCATTTGGATGTGACTCCGTGTGGACCATTTTTAGCTCGTACCAGCTTCTGGCATTCATATGTGTTGGAGGTCGTCCAAGAAAACCTTCCCTGAGTTCATGACCCTCTGGCAAGAAAGCGCGTGTCCTTGATATACCATCTTCTTCATGGTTCGTGACCTTCGGGAGTCTAACTGTGGCCCGCACAATGGACATGCATGATAACCTGAGGTAACTAGACCTGTCCCAACACCTAGTGAATACAAACTTGAACAAGCTATGATAGATATTACCAAAAAGAACGGAAGCCTATTTACTTGAGCACTCTTCGAATCCCGGGAAGTCATGCATTGTCCACATGAGAATGGCTCAAATATTGGCAGACCGTCAACCATCGCGCTTGCTCATATCTTGCACGGTGACCCCCTCCTACCACAAAATCTTAAGCTCATCGACTAATGGACGAAGATACACGTCCATATATTTTGACTTTGTAGCGGTTGGGGACGAGTAAGCTAAGGATGAGATGTCATTTCTTCATAGAAAGCCATGGAGGGATATTGTAGTTAACAAGGACTATAGGCCACACACTGTAAGAAGTTGAGCGCAGACCGAATGGGTTCACGCCATCCATTGCAAGACCGAGCGCCGAAGATTCCTTGGCTCTCGGGCAAAGGTTGGGAAAGTAGAGTCAATGTGGCTCCATGCGTGCGAATCCACTGATATTCGTTGAACTCCATCTGTGGACCTATTCTGTGCATGCCACGTTGCTCGCCATGCCAGACGTACAAAATATGTGGTTGATGCGGGGGATAAGTAGAAAGTGTCTAAGAACTTTTTGAGGCATGGTTTGCCCTTGCAAGTCCTATCGATACCTGTGAGCACCACACTTTGGACATGTCTCCATAGTCTCGTATTCTCCTCAAAACAGTATGCAATCATTGATACATACATGGATGTTGTTTTAGTCCATGCCAAGCTTTCATAAAACATGTCGTGCATCATCACGAGACTCAGGCATGGTATTTGCAAGTGGTAATATATGATATTTCAATAACCTGAAAAAAATCATAAAACACATTGAAAAAGCACAAATGTTTTTAATGATAGTGCCGAAAAGAAATCAACGAAGTGTACGTACAAGGTACCTAAACAACTCGGTCACACTCGCATCGCTCCACCTGTATTTTGCTTGCACACTTAGGAGTCTTCAGGCGAGATACTCGGCACCCATCATATAATGGTATGGATGCTTCCTCTCTAAGTGGATCAGAAGTGTCAACATCCATGGGAATCAATGCATCGATCATTGCCTCCATCTCAGGCTCCAAGATTGTAGGTAAGTCTAGAAGGATGCCTACCTCTGGTATTGACGGTATAGATTGGGTAGTACCTTCCAAGCGGTGGATTGGCTCAGGCACTCCATCCATCGCATGCCCACGAACTCTTTTAATTCGTCGCAAAGGGTGCACTCCTCCTTGGGACGATACATCATCTCCCTGGATAGAAAATTTGCCAGCCACACCCAATCTTTTTGTATATGGTATTCAATTATCTTATGAGTACAATGCATGATTGATATTAACTTTTCTTACCGTTTGTTGAAAATCCAAGATCGCCTGATCAATGATCTCAGATTGAAACTCGTTGAAGCGTCGTACGTGTTCTATAGAAAATTGACGTTTTCGTCTAATTGCCAACTTGCATTGAGAGCAAGGACATGGGACACACTAATTAAGATACGCCTTGCGATCTTGAACATCAAGACCTTCATCGTTTTCCATTTTGTCTACATTACGACAAACGATTTGTTTTTGTTATTGTTCTTTTTTTCTTTCTTAAATTGTTTGAGAAGGGATTTCTTCTCTTGTAACTCAGCAAAAATTAACGTACGTAAAGTCTCCACCCACCCACCCACAAAATTAACGTATGTTGAAGTGTTTCCCGTCTCGTGATGTTGCACCGGACCTCACCGAATCTCCCCACCACCCTCTCTTTGTTTTTTATCCATTCATTATCTGCTCTCTTATTCTCTTTAACAAAACATATCTCTCTCTCTACTACTATAACAACAACAACAACTACTACTACTACAACAACAACAAACAAGAAAAGAAAAAAAAACTACTTTTACTACCACTATAATAACAACAACAACAAATAAGAAAACTAGACAACAATAAACAAGAAAACAAAAAAAATAATTACTACAACAACAACAACAACAACAACAAACAAGAAAACCACTACTACTACTATAACCACGACTACGATGACTCACCCTCTCCCTCTCTTTCTCTCTTTCCCTATTATGTTTAATGTTTTTTCTCTCTTTTTCTCTCTCCTCTCCCTCTCTCATTTCTTTTTCTCTCTCCTCTTCCTCTCTCATTTCCTTTTCTCTCTTCCTCTCCCTCTCTCATTTCCTCTCTCGAATTCACCCTCACCCTCTCACTCTCTTTCTTTCTTTCCCTATTATGTTTAATGTTTTTTCTCTCTCCTCTCCCTCTCTCGTTTCCTTTTCTCTCTTTCTCTCCCTATCTCATTTCCTCTCTCTCTCCCTCCCTCTCCCTCTCCCTCTCTTTCTCTATTATATTTAATTTTTTTCCCTTCCTCTCCCTCCCTCACCCTCACCCTCTCTTTCTCTCTTTCGCTATTATGTTTAATGTTTTTTCTCTCTCCTCCCTCTCTCATTTCCTTTTCTCTCTTCCTCTCCCTCTCTCCTTTCCTCTCCCTCCCTCACCCTCATCCTCTCTTTCTCTCTTTCCCTATTATGTTTACTCCCTTCCTCACCCTCTCCCTCTCTTTCTCTCTTTCCCTATTATCTTTAATGTTTTTTCTCTCTCCTCTCCCTCTCTCATTTCCTTTTCTCTCTCCCTCTCCATCTCTCATTTCTCTCCCTCCCTTTCCCTCTCCCTCTCTTTCTCTCTTTCCCTATTATGTTTAATGTTTTTTCCTTCCTCTTCCTCTTTCATTTCCTCTCCCTCTCTCTCTCGTGTCCCTCTCTCTTTCCCTATTATGTTTAATATTTCCTTCTCTTTCCTCTCCCTCCGTCTCCCTCTCCCTCTCACTCTCTTTCTCTCTTTCCCTATCATGTTTAATGTTTTTTCCTTTCTCTCCCTCTCTCATTTCCTTTTCTCTCTTTCTCTCCCTCTCTCATTTCCTCTACCTCCCTCCCTCTCCCTCCCTCTCCCTCTCCTCCTTCTCTTTCCTCTCTCTCCCTCTCCCTCTCCCTCTCTTTCTCTCTTTCCCTATCATGTTTAATGTTTTTTCCTTCCTCTCCCTCTCTCATTTCCTCCTCCTCCCTCACCCTTACCCTCTCTTTCTCTCTTTCCCTATTATGTTTAATGTTTTTTCTCTCTTCCTCTCCCTCTCTCTTTTCCTATTATGTTTAATATTTCCCTCTCTTTCCTCTCCCTCTCTCTTCCTCTTCCTCTCCCTCTCTTTCTTTCTTTCGCTATTATGTTTAATGTTTTTTTCTCTCTTCCTCTCCCTCCCTCTCCCTCTCTTTCTCCCTTTCCCTATTATGTTTAATGTTTTTCTCTCTTACTCTTCCTCTCTCATTTCCTCTCCCTCCCTCTCCCTCTCCCTCTCTTTCTCTCTTCCCCTATTATGTTTAATGTTTCCCTCTCTTCCTCTCCCTCCCTCTCCCTCTCTCATTTCCTCTCCCTCCCTCTCCCTCTCCCTCTCCCTTTTTCTCTCTCATTTCCTCTCCCTCCCTCTCCCTCTCCCTCTCTTTCTCTCTCATTTCCTCTCCCTCTCTCAACACACACGAATTTTAACAAAAACAAGTAAAAAGATAAAGAGAAAACACAAAAGCAAAGCAAAAAGGAACAATGTACTCACCCTAAAGGCTCGAAGAAGGGTTTGGCGGCTCCTCTTCGCGACGACGGCTCCTCTTCGCCCTCCGTACACCTCCTCCTCTTCTTCGCAAATAGCGGTGACGACGGTCAGAAACTTTCTTTCTCCTTCTTTCTCTCCCTCTCCCTCTCAAATGCAAGATGTTCGCTCTCTCTTTCGTGTATGCACGCAAAATAACGTGCTCCGAGTTCGGCCTGCGTTTTTTTCGTCTGAGTATTGTCGCTATTTGTGTCCCTATTAGCATCACATTTGCGATGCTAATAGCAATGCCGCTATTTTGTGTCGGAAACTTCTGTCACTATACCTCCATATCCTTGTAGTGTTAAGAGAGATTCTTGGCTTCTATCTTGTGGTGGTGTTGTCGGAGACGATAAGAGGGTAACCACCCAATTGACCTACCAATGTGCTTCTACAATGTTTCATGTTGGTCTTTTATGAACTTGTATAATTTGATATCAACAATAATATATTCATTTGACTAGTTAGAGGTGCATAAAATTATCACCCCATTATAACCCATGTTTTTGCAGGGGCAAGAGTTAGATTACTCAGTTGTAGTGTCATTGGCATGGATTGTTAGATTTTGCAAGCCTTATTGATATTGCAATCACTCAACTAGACTAAGTTCGTCCATGAGGTAGTGAATGCAATCATGAAAGCATGGAACTCACTTTACTGAATGGTCTCTAGCCAATCAAAGTTAGACAAGGTAAAGGATTGATTCCTATCCCATCAGGGTCTTCCCAACTACTTTGATGCTATATATTACACTCATATTAGCATGATTTTACTACCAAAATAATTTTCTACTACATGGTTTGATCACTTCAAGAATAGCATGAGAATTCAAGGTATTGTGGCTATCAAGGGAATTTCCTTGATGTCACATATGTGCATGCAACAAGCTAGTTATATGGAAATCAACATGCAAGCCAATATGCATCTTACACACAGATTTTAATAAGCAGGGAAAAGGGAAAGAGGCATGCTAATTTTCAAATCTCAATTTTGACCAATCTAAAAACATAATGAACCATATATTCATAAATCGAGGCCTTTAAATGTTGGTAGCCCTCCATTCTAGACATTTACCAAGTATAGTATGGGAGGGGGAGAGGGAGGCTAGGTAAATTTCTTCAAACTTTGATTAGTGCAAACACAATCAATCAACATCACAGTTTAGAGAATTAATTTTTTTTAAAGTGCATGTTAATTTTGATAATGAAGCCCCCATTTGGTCCTAGCACGAAGGGAGGTTATTCTCGACATCAAGGTAGGTTAAGCTCACATGCAGTCACATAATTGAGAACTCCACATGTGTTTAGACCTACCACCATGAAGGGGGAGGCTATTGTCTCTTCTATAGCCCCTAGTTTTGTATGCACACTAGAAATGAAGGGCAAGTACAATAGACAACACCGTGTCAAAGAAATTACATAGTAAAACAAGAGCAATCAACATGATGTCCAACTTTGGCATGAAGAGAAGACTATTTTACAAAGACCCCAATCAGAAACACCATTTGAGTATGCATGGAAGAGCCTAATGGCATTTCATAACACAAAAAATGAAAACTAGTACTGAGTGAGAAAGGCATACCTCTTTTTTTTTTTGGAGGGGGGGATATTTTTGAAGAAGAAATAACACACATGCTCTTTGAACCTTGCAAATTATATAGCTTGAACCACTGGCAAGGGGCACAAGTTAGGAGTGACATAAGATAGTGAAAGTACACGTTTCAAGATGAGGGAGAGATCATTTGAGATTTGTGTGCACCAATGCCCACCATTGAATTTATCCACGACAACAAGGAAAATGAGGGAGTTGGCGCTAAGGGGTCTACCTATAAGAAATCATCTATATAACGTGTGTTCAAAGGATAATAAGAAATACCATTTTCTTACATGCTATTAGGCCTTTAAATGACCCCTTTTACTTTACTGAACTTATGGATTTTTTTAAATTGCATTCCCTTTCTTTTGAATGCACATAGTATCTTACATTTTCTATTACGTGGACTCCCTAGGGGCGTTTGCTTTTTATTCAACTAGCAATAGCAAGTTTGCATTGGTAGCACTACCTTGCTGGGGAGGGGGACTAGTGGGGATCCAAATTTTTGAGATCCCTCACTATCCCTACACTATGGATCCGGTCGTGCTTGCTTGGAACTAGTGGAAGAGTACATGGCTACACTAGAAGGGGTGGGTTGAGTAGGGGAATCATAAATCCTCAAAAACCCCTACAAGCACCTCTTTAGAAGGGGGGTTATAAGATTGTGTTAACAAGGTTAAGGACTCCCATTCGCTAATAAACAAGATCTTCCATCTCCTCTAACAAAGAAGGCTAATCCAATCGAGCACACAAGGCTCTAACATGGCTCACATAGAAGACATTAAATATTTTGACAAAGCTTTGACATGCTTACACACAAGACATTAAATATTTATTTTGATTCTCCTTTCCCTAAACCTCTGTTGGTGTGAGATCGTGAACTACAAGTCTACCTTCCCACCCACTCATGCTGGTGTGACTCAACCCTAAATAGGATCTTATTGTGAGTATCAATGGAGTGGAATGGTTACACTCCATCCACGTCTTCTAAATGTGACTTCACGGTAACAATTTGACAACTCCAGAGAGTTGTTGACTAACAATCATCTTTGGCACACATTAGAATGCACTGTTTATCAAACTCCATCTACATCTAGTGTGCTATTCCACTCCACCCACTTCCCCTAGATGTGACTTCACCATAACAACTTTGAGAGTTCAAGAGAGACTTAACTATCATTTTTGGCACACATTACAATGAGATGTTATCAAATCACAAAAATTGAACCAAACTCCATCTACATCTAGCCTTAAGCACACGCTTGAGATAAAGTCCATCCAATAGCTTCAACACATTTGTGAGAAAAGGGAGACCTTCAAGCACTGAGTTAGAAGTGAGAGCTTCAAGGACCGATATTTTTTTACCTGAGATAGTCCATCGAGTAGCTTTAGCACATCCTTAAGTGAGACTTTGAGTTTCCCTATATATGACATTCATGTGGTGCAACTACTCCTTGGGTAAATTCATTGGCCTTAACAAAGGGGATATGCTTCTTAACAATGGGATAATCAACTAGTACTTCCTAAAATTCGAGTGTGAGTAGTTCTCTAGGGGTTCACATAGAAGTGGTATTGTAGGTTTAGCACATCCTCATGAATGGTAAGTTTAGCACATCCTCAAGAAGTGAGAGCTTGAAGAAGTAGCCCTATATATAACATTCCTGTGCCACTATTGGCCTTGGCATTTAGCACATCCTTGAGAAGTGAGATCTTCAAGCACTAAATTGCCATATACATGTGCCACTACTCCTTGGGTTCAATTCATTGGCCTTGGTGAACAAACATGCTTCTTACCAATGGGAAGATCAAGTACTTACCAAACTCAAGCATGAGTGATTCTCTAGGGGTTCATGAGGTAGCCAATGAGATCTTCAAGCATTGAGTTTCCCTATTCATGTGCCACTACTCCTTGGGTCAATTCATTGGCCTTGGCCAATAGACATGCTTCTTAACAATGGGATGAAACTCTTAAGCGTGAGTGATTCTCTAGGGGTGGGTGGGATGAAAATCAACCGTGAGTGATTCTCTAGGGATTCACAAAGAAGTAGCCACAAATCCCCTTCGTATCACTACCTATAATGGCACTCTTCTTTGCCTTCCCTATAATGGAGAGGTTCATTATGCTTCAACAAGTTTTCAAAAGCACCAGTTATTCCTTTGAAAGGTGTATCAAGAACCACCAATAACATCCATTGGAAAAATGGCCAAAACTATAGAAATATTTTTTAAGTTTTATAATATTGACTTTTTTCTTCTAACTAACATAGAGATCGACTCTTGTCTTCTATACTTCAGATGATTGACACGGCCCCTTGAAAATCGTCCTTTGAATATTTTGACTATTTCCCTCGACTAGTGTCCCTCCACTGTCGATTAGAACATAAAAAACATACTTAGAATATGTTAGGGAATGTTTGTCTTGCCAACTCATTAAGGAAGAACATGTCAAGATGCATGGGAAGCTACAACCTCTTGACATTCCCCAAATGAAGTGGGAATTTATCAGCATGGACTTTGTTGTTGGGTTACCCTCAGTTCAAGGAGGATACAATTCAATTATGTTTATAGTAGATATGCTCACCAAGGTTGCACACCTCATTCCAATCAAGACAAACTTTAAAGCTTCAGATATTGCCAGATTATTCATCAAGAAGATATTCAAACTCCATGGGTTGCCTAGAAGGATCGTTAGTGACCACGATTCCCTCTTCACATCTCACTTTTGGAGAGGGATATTTGAGGCCATTGAGACTCAACTTTGTTTTTCAGTACAACATATCACCCTCAAAATGATGGCGAAATGAAGAGGGTCAACCAAGTCATTGAAGATATCCTTAGAGCATATTGTTGTCGCGAACCCATAAAATGGATCCAACATCTACCATTGGTAGAGTTCACCTATAATCCTTCCTACCAACAAAACATTCAAACGACACCTTTTCAAGCATTGTATGGGCATGATTACCATACTTCATTGAACTTTTCAGACCCTACCTTAAGCATACAAGCTTCCAAGAAAATGCTTGAGGAAATGGATGAGCAGGTTAGGGCCATTAGACAATACATTAGAGCCACCAAGGATAGGCAGAACGTCTATGTAGATCTACATAGACAAGAGTGACTCTTCAATAAGGGAGATATGGTTTTTATTCGTTTACGGCCCAAGAAGAGTTCCTTATCTTTGAAAGAACTTAAGAAACTATGTCCAAGGTATTGGAGACCCTATAGGATCCTGAAATGCCTAGGACCCAATCCCTACAAACTCCAACTCCCTGAGAACCTAAAGGTTCACAATGTATTTGATGTTAGCCTACTAAAGAAAAATGTATCTAATCCTAGCAATGTACTCAATGACCAACAAGTTGTAATGCCAAGCCAAGGAGTCCTTGAGCTCTAGCCAGAAAGAATCTTAGACATTCGGGAAAAGAGATTGAGGAGTAGAACACTAAAAGAGTACCTCATCGAGTGGAAGAACTATCCAGAAGAAGATGCCACATGGATTGATGAGAGTACTCTCAACCAGCAATACCCCCAATTCCTTTCAAGATGAGGACATCTCGATTCCTTAAAGGGGAAAGGATGTAGTATTTCCATGGGCTATGAGATCCCCCCTTCAAATTAAATTTAAACAAAAAATTTAACACCCTCCTATTGAATCACTGACTGCCTGCCGGAGGGAGGGGGAGCCATAATATTAGGTGAAGATGATGATGATAACGGGGAGCTTCAATGTGACAGATGACGAGACGACATGGAGTTAATCGATGGCAGTAAAGTTTTCGATGACGACGAGAATGATGATGAGGCTTAGGTCGACAATGATAATGAGGAGGAGGGGGCACATGTGTGCCACCTCCAACCCCCCCACTCTCTCTTTTTCTCCCCTAGAAGTCATCGATTGCATGGCGGGGGGCCAATCTGGCTGCCTGGGTAGTGGCAAAGGGAGGGGGCCCCGTGCCGCCACACACCCCTCCCACCCCAATAATACCCTTGTCCCCCCCCTCCCCCTTGAGCAAAAACACGATAATTTCTTCTCCTCCCGGGACCCTACTCTGTTGGTTTGAGAAAGGGTGAGAGAGAGAGAGAGAGAGAGAGAGAGGGGGGAGGGGAATCTTAAAAGTAAGAGAGAAAGGGAGAGATTGAGAGAGAAGAGGCTCAAGAGAAATTCCTTTCTTGGACGGGAAGCTTCTCGTACCCTCTCTCCCCATCACGAATTTTCGGGATCTCTCTATCAACTACCCCTATATGTGGAAAAAGGTTGTGGGAGTCAAGGCAAAGCGTAACAAACTCCAGCACAAAGAAGTGCTCAGAGAGAAGAGAAGGCCCGCATTCCAAGCTATGAAATAGCCTGAAGCGCAAACTCTCCCAAGTAACCAGGAAAGCCACAACCACGAAAGGAGGATCGAGCAAGGATGTCACCGCTAACATGAATGGGTTTTCAGGTTTAAATGCTAATTTGACACTCCAAAACCAGGTATCATTACGATGTCTAGTCCTATGAATGAAACAACAAAGCATAATTATCGTAAAAAGAATCATACTTTTGCATCGCGTAAATTGCTTAACTAGAGAGGAAGTCGTAAAGGCTTAATGCCCATGATTTTCCACGAATTGATTAAGCATCTACGGGTTGTTGCAGTACTAAGCCGAGTACTAGGCTCAAATTTTTGCAAATGCATTTTCGGTTGCCAATGTATATAAATATACAGTGTAAGTCAATTGCAACATATAGACCATTAGAATCAATTAATTCGCATTTACGTTAGGTATGATGAACTCATGTACACTCGCACTTAAATACTTAGGTCACACTTTATGATTTGCATAAATTCACTAGAAGGAATTTTCATGAATGAGAAACCCACATCATATCATCAACTCGGGAAAGACTTGCATCTAGATTTGCATGGCATCATGGACAATTTTGGTTGCACTACATAATAGGGATTCATCTTAAAAGATAGATTTAAGATGCACATGGGAATTGCTAAACTTAATTGCAAGAGGCAGTTCGGAAAATGAAACCCGATATGTTAAGCAAGGCTAGGGTTTAATTCGACTCAGTTAGGATTTAATTGTAAATAAGTCAAATTATTGTTACGATCATATGTTGACGTAAGAGTCAAGTAAACACGCTCATTGGTCTCCATCCTAGCTGCGATAAGTCCAAAACTCCATTGGAGATATCATTCTAAATTATGATGCAACTCAAAGCCAATACTAGAAAACTCAAATGTCATATCCACATGAAAGAATGACCATTCGCCATGTGACCTTAGATGCTTGCAAGCCTTTAAGGATTGCGAAAGGGCTTAATTTACTATTGACTTGCAGAAGGAATGAACAAAAGTTTCTGTTACGAATTCTTAAGGGAGTGTGGAGTGCGCAAATCGAATATCGTATGTGTACGTAGCGAGCGCTGAAAGGTCCCCAAGAACAAATAACTCTACTTTTTTCTCAAAAACCAAGAGAGAAGACTTGCACGACATGAAAAAAGAAGACCAGTTGGGTACAATCTCCCCCCATGCCTTGTGTGAGTGCTCCACAAAGCATGTATTTAATATATTATTCATCTCAAATCTCAAAAATAGCCCAAATTTACAATTAGCATGCTTTAGCTTTTGAGTTTTCTTTTGTCCAAATAAAAAATAAAGCGATTGGGTGCCCCAAGAGTCGCGCTGTGCCCAAATACAATGTCTAATAATGAATACTTAAATCGTGCACCCATGCACATACAAAATAATAAATATATTTCAAGTACTTTAATAAATAAGTGTGTCAAAATAAATATTGACGCCACGCCTAAGACGCGCGCCCATAAAAATGATACTTTCTTCTAAATAACTTGAATACACGCTATCGCCCAGTGCTTCCCAGTGCCACTGCCACCTACTCTAGACATCATCTGAAGCATTCACAATTGTTAGAAAATAATAAAATTAAACTGAAAAAAGTGAATACCTAGCAATCTTGAGCTACAAAATAAATAAATAGGTTGGAACTTAGTCCTAACCTTAATTTAATACGAGTGCGCACTCTAAACTCGTAAACGTCCATTAATTTAAATATATATTTTACAGAATCACCTGCTATGGAATCACCCACTTGCACAATAAATTAATGAGACGCCCGAAAAGGACAAGCATCCCATCGACTTTTCACACAATGAATCTACCTTGTGTACAAGCCCCGAAAAATAAATATAATTTTATGGAATCCACCGCAAAACCTCACGAAATCCACCGTGGAATATGTCTCCTGGCATCATACCCACGGGGTGGGATAGCAATTGTCCTCAATTGCTATTAGCTCAATGTGGAGTGAGCAGTGAAGGGTAAGCACTTAGGTCACGAGCGTGCATCCATTGGGCCTCTTCAACGGGATGATTTTTATATTTCACCAAATATCTAGAATATCTACGGTGGTGGTCACAAAGTTGGTATCTAGAATACTCTTAGGTTCAAGGATTTCAGTTTCTTCTTCTAACAAAGGAGGGTTTTCATGAACAGGGTGGACAAGTAATTGGCCTTTGAAACGTTGTAACAAGCTGATATGAAAAGTGTTGTGGATTTTCCGGTGTTGGGGTAGTTCTAATTTAAAGGCATTCTCTTTGATTTTGTGAAGGATTTTGAAAGGTCCATAAAATCTAGGAGCTAACTTTACAACAGGGTGTTTTTCAACACTTTGTAGTCTTCGCTTTTCAATTCGTAACCAGACATAATCATAAACTGTGAAATTCATAGCTTTTCTTTTCTTGTTTGCTTGTTTAGTATATGATTGATGGGCTTTCCCAATCATATCTTTAACTTCATCGAATAGTAGCATGCATGTAGGCAATATCATCAGCAGCTTTAACTTTGTTTGACAATGAAGTAAGAGGTGTACACAATCTATATCCATAAATGATTTCAAAAGATGCTTTTTGTGTAGTTGTATGTGGTGTGTTATTGTATGCAAACTGAAGTAAATGCAAGTGTGTATCCAATGTTTGTAGTTTTGAAATTGTGTATGCACTTAAAAGATCCAAGATTGTGCTGTTTGTAGCTTCTGTTTGTCCATTTGTTTCAAGATAAAATGCAGATGAAAAATCAATCTCTATTCCTAAGTTAGAAAACAAAGTAGTCCAAAAATTATTGCAGAATCTAGAATCACGATCAGAAATAATAACTTTTGGTAAACCATGATTAGTGAAAATAGTTTTCAGAAACAATTGAGCAGCTTGAGATGCAATTAATATTTTCTTGGATGGAATGAAATATGCTTGTTTGCTGAATCGATCTACAATAGTCCATATCATATCATGATTAAATCACATTAAATAGTATTTCCATTGATGTAAAGCTTGTACTACAGCCAGCAATTCTTTATCGTAGGTAGAATACTTAAGTTGAGAGGGTTTAAGCTTGCAGCTAGAGTAAGCTATGGGATGGGAATCTTACATAAGGATAGCTCCTATTCTAGATCCACTAGCGTCAATGACTACAAGGAAAATGGCCTAGTATAGTCAGGGAGTTGCAATACAGGAGCATGAGTTAAAGCATGTTTCAGTAAATCAAAGGACTTTTGTTGATTTTCAAACAAATGATACACAATACCTTTCTTTAATAATTTTGTCAAAGGTAATGTAAGCAATGAAAAATCTCTCATAAATTTTATGTAAAAGCTAGCAAGACCTAAGAAAGAACGTAATTCATGCACATTTTTAGGTATCAGCCAATTCAAAATTGCTTCTATCTTTTTAGGATCAACTTTAATACCTTCTGATGAAACAATATGTCCTAAGTATTCAATTTATGTTTGGAAGCATTCACTCTTTTCAGGATTAGCATATAATTGATTCTCTTTCAGTAATTTGAAAACCAAAGATAAATTTTTATAATGTCATTCTCATTCTTATTGAAAACCAATATGCCATCAAATAAAACAATGATACAATGCTGATGCTTCAAAAATATGTGATTCATCATACGATTGAATGTAGCTGGTGCATTAGTTAATCCAAAAGGCATAACAAGGAATTCATAATGTCCAAATTGAGTTCTAAATGCAGTTTTGAAAATCTCAAATGTGTCCAGCCGTACTTGATGGTATCCAGATTTAAGTTCTATTTTGCTAAATATTGCAGCCCCTTGTACTTTGTCCATAAGATCGTCTACCCTAGGGATCGGATATCTATTTTTGACAGTGATTTTATTTAGAGTACGATAATCAATGTGTATCTTATAAGTGTTATTTTTATTTTTAACTAATAGGACAAGTGCACCAAATGGAGAACCACTGGGTCTAACGAGTCCTAGGGTTAGCAATTCTTCAACTTGAGTTTGAATTTCTTTCTGTTCAATTTGATTATGTCGATAAGGTGCTTTACATGGTGGTTGAGAACCTAGAATTAAGTCTATTTTATGATCTTCAGGACGTGTGGGTGGTAACTCAGGTGGTAAGTCAGTAGCAAAACAGTCTTTAAATTGTGAAAGAAATTGTGCGTGCGTAGGATGCATCTTGTTTTCCTTAACTTCAATTTCATTCACCCAAATTAAATAGGATTTGCTACCTTTTCTTAATGCATGTTTAGCATGTGTATGACTGAGCAATGAAAAATTATCAAAAGTGTGCATACCATGCAATGTGATTTGTCTCCCATGAGAATGAATTACCATTGAATGCGTGGAATAATCTATATCGGGATTATACTGATGATGCCAAGGCATTCCTAAAATAATGTCACTAGATTACAAAGGCACAACTAAGCAATTTTTGCATTCAACATAATCACCAATTTTAATTTTTAAGTCATGTACTTCTTGTGTTCCATTGTATCTAGTGCTTAAGAATGCAGTCTTGACGCGATAATAAGTGGAAACAGTATGTAATCTCAATTATTTGACCAATTTTGTAGAAATGAAGTCATGTGTACTCCCATCATTATGTAAAATATTCTTTTCTTTACCATGCACAAGTCATTTCATCGTTAATAAAGAATGGGGATTTAGTATACCTGGTAAAGTATCAAAAGTAGTACCGTTATTATCATCGTCCTCTGTGAAATCTGGCATTTCTTCATGGTCTTCATCTTCAAGCACTCCCAAATAGTTGATGTGAACAGTTGGCTTTTTGCCGAGAAGTTTAAGAATGTTGGGATTTGGCTGAAGAGATGGCTTAGGATTTGGATTTGTGTTTGATGCTAAGGTAGGAGGTCATGTCCAAGATTTACGGAATGAAGATAAAAGGAAGCGGTTTTGGTTGAATCTTCAAAAATTAGAGTTGAATTGTTTTGTACCTCTACAAGCACCTCTTCAAAAGGGGGTTCTAAGATTGTTTTAGCAAGGTTTCCCATTCACTAATAAACAAGATCTTCCATCTCCTCTGACAAAGAAGGCTAATCCAATCGAGCACACAAGTCTCTAACATGGCTCACACATAAGACATGAAATATTTTGATAAAGATTTGACATGCTCACACAAGACATTAAATATTCATTTTTATTCTCCTTTCCCTTAAATCTCTGTTTGTTTTTTATCGAACTACAAGTCTACCTTCCCATCCACTCATGCTTGTGTGACCCAACCCTAAATAGGATCTTGCTGTGAGTACCAATGGAGTGGAATGGTTCCACTCCATCCGCTTCCCCTAAATGTGACTTCACCGCAACAACTTTGACAACGCTAGAGAGTTGTTGACTAACAATCATATTTGGCACACATTAGAATGTGATGTTTATCAAACTTTATCTACATCTAGTGTGCTATTCCACTCCACCCACTTCCCCTAGATGTGACTTCACCATAACAACTTTGACAGTTCAAGAGAAAGACTTAACAATCATCTTTGGCACACATTACAATGAGATGTTATGAAATCACCAAAATTGAACCAAACTGCAACTACATCTAGCCTTAAGCACATGCTTGAGATAAAGTCCATCCAATAGCTTCAACACATCCGTGAGAAAAGGGAGAGCTTCAAGCACTGAGTTAGAAGTGAGAGCTTCAAGTAGCGATATTTTTTACCTAAGATAATCCATCCAATAGCTTTAGCACACCCTTGAGAAGTGAGACTTTGAGTTGCCCCATATATGACATTCACCTGCCACTACTCCTTGGGTCAATTCATTGGCCTTAACAAAGGGGATTTGCTTCTTAACAATGGGATAATCAGCTAGTACTTCCTGAAATATAAGTGTGAGTGATTCTCTAGGGGTTTTCACATAGAAGTGGCATTGTAGGTATAGCACATCCTCATGAATTGTAAGTTTAGCACAACTTCAAGAAGTGAGAACTTGAAGAAGCAACCCTATATATAACATTCATGTGCCGCTATTGGTCTTGGCATTTAGCACATCCTCAAGAAGTGAGATCTTCAAGCACTATGTTTCCCTATACATGTGCCACTACTCCTTGGGTTCAATTCATTGGCCTTGGTGAATGGATATGCTTCTTAAAAATGGGATGATCAAGTACTTCCCAAACTCAAGCATGAGTGATTCTCTAGGGGTTCATGAAGTAGCCAATGAGAGCTTCAAGCATTGAGTTGCCCTATACATGTGCCACACTACTCCTTGGGTCAATTCATTGGCCTTGGCCAATGGACATGCTTCTTAACAATGTGATCAAACTATTAAGCGTGAGTTGTTCTCTAAGGGTAGGATGAAACTCAAGCGTGAGTAATTCTTTAGGGATTCACGTAGAAGTAGCCACAAACCCCCTTCGTATCACTACCTAGAATGGCACTCTTCTTTGCCTTCCCCATAATGGAGAGGCTCATTATGCTTCAATAATTTTTCAAAACCACTGCATCACTTCCTATAATGGCACTCTTCTTTGCCCCCCATAATAGAGAGACTCATTATGCTTCAAAAAAATTTCAAAACCACCACAAAAATGTCCAAAACTACAGAAAGATTTTTTAGGTCTTCTAATATTGACTTTTTTCTTCTTACTAATGGAGAGATCAACTCTTGTTTTCTATGCTTTGGATGATTCACACGGGCCTTGGAAAATCGTCCTCTGAATATTTCAACTAATTCTCTTGGCCCCTCCACTGTTGATTAGAACATAAAACACACTTAGAAAGGAGGACTCGAGAATAAAGAGGGTTCATAGGTCTAGCGGAGTGGAGGGTTTGATAGGTCTATGTCTATAGATCCCAACAATTTAAAAAACCACTCCAGAAATCAAACGATCACCCCTGAATCAATCAATTAATTATAAGGTGGTAGGCAATTAGGTCCATGTTGCAAGCTTAGTTTATTCAAGCATTTTTGCAGGTTTGTGATGGGTAGTATCGATGGGCTTATGAATTTGTTGAGTCAACAATCTCAATCATGCAGTTATGAAAATTTCTAACGCACAACGTGATTATGAAAATTTGTTGAGTTGGTCATAATCACACACAAAAAATGCATATGGGCTTTGGATAATAAAGTGAACACAATGACACAACCGTTTTCAATCCAAAAACGACAAGCGCAAATGATTTTAGATTGCCATAGCACCTTAAAATATTTGTGCAAATGGTTTAGACCTACAATATCAACCCTTCAAGACGCCTTTAAAAAGCACATAGGGTCATGCAACTTGAGTTGGCTTAATGTTTTCATGCAAAACATTGGTCATTGCAACTAGAACTTGTCCTCATTGTTTTCATGCATTGAACTATAGTTAGGAGAGCCAGCCATGTGGTTATCTTCATGCATGCACCCTTAGTCGTCCCATAAAAATTGGATGGAAAGTCATATGCAGGTTAATTGCATATGCAACTCTCGCACACATTCGATGGTTGGTCACTCATACAAATTTTGACAGTATTACTAAACACAAACAGGATTGATACAACTTTATATTATAAAGTCTATAGAGAGTAGAAGTTGCAGATAAAAGAAGCTGCTGATAAAAATAACAAAAACCTTTTAGAAAAATCCTTGTATATTTACGCCTGTTTGTAAAACCTATATACACACACAAACCCCTCTTCATCCATACATTTTTTTAATCTAACAAAGTACCCCCTACATGGGCTGTTTATTTGTCTAGGATGGCACACTCACCGATCAGTGGGAGAGCACTGAGTAGCGGCAACAATCCTAGTTGTGCCTGTTGCGGCAAAGGTGGCCCACTTCTCTCTACCACCAATAAGAATCGTCCATCAGCACTTCCGCAAACAAATACAAGCAGTAGCGGCAACAATCCTAGTTGTGCCTATTGCGGCAAAGGCGGCCTACTTCTCTCTACCACCAACAAGAATCGTCCATCAGCACTTCTGCAAACAAATACAAGCAGTGCCTTAAGAATTAGTAAACTAACATATTGCCCATAATATAATTGGAAGATAAAATTGCAGTATACAAAGGTTAGGTTTCACATTGGATTTCAATGATATGCAATCTAATTTGCAATGTGACCATATGATATTGCACGACATGATGTTGCGAGACTGCAACAGTCGTCGCAGAGATATATAACAAGCTAGTAGAGATATATAACAAGCTAGCGATGTTCCCTCTGGATAAGCATGCCACTCTCCTGCCATACACCTTCCATATTGGCACCTTCCATATTGGCCCAATCCCATTAGCCAACCTTACTAAAAAATTAGCTTCTTTCATCGAATAAATATAGTGTAGTTAGGCGGAAATTTGAGAACACCAACCAATCTTTGAGGTGAATAGAGAAGAGTCATTGACACCACCTTCCATATTGGCTTCATCCCATCCAACAATGTTACTAAAAGATGGTCTTCTATACTCGAGTAAATACAATCTAAATAGGTGAAAAACCAAGAATAGAAAAACTTCTTAGGGCAATAGGAAAGAGTCATTAATATCATAGTTAGTCAAATCATATGTTTGCCTCTATCCTAGTCAAGGCTTAGAGTACGTATTCAAATATTCTAGCTAAATATTTGACACAACTATCTTGCACTCTTGTTTGGAAGGCCACAAACATATGCAAGTCTTCATTGCTAATGATTAGTGAAGACTCCATCCATTACTCAACCAAACATGGAAAGTAGTTGTTAGGGTGCTCTTCCTAGTCTTGCAATGCTCTCACATAAACACCTGATATCTTTCATATGCATACTTGGACAAATCTATTTAAAGAAGTTCTCCCATTGTCTAGAAACAGTTAAACAAAAGTCTTTAATATATGAACCCTTAGCAATAATAATCTTATTATCTAGACACCCATATCATATATGTACCTTTCCTATACCAAAATAATATTATCAATAGTGCTATCATCCCCATTTTTGCAACAGTAGGCTTACACTTCTATTCCGTGTTGGAAGTAGCTCCTCTTGATGAGTGACTATACAATGGTGGTTATTATGAGCTAATCATCCCCACTTCCTCCTTGGTGTCACTTGCTATATAGATCATGATTCCACCACAAGGTTGTAGAGCACGTTGCAACATCTGAAATTTGGGAAAAAATATGTGGGAGTTGTTCACATGATGTTTGATGTAGATTTTGTTATGAATTAAAAATTAAAAATTGCAACATCATTTAAGCAATGAATAAGAGTGTTACTACAAGTATCATTTAGGAGACCAAGTTCTGTATATCATTCAATGTTTTTAGTAACAATGAACACTATTAGAGATGATGAGAATTTTGAGACTAGTTTCTCAAGCATTTCCAAAATATATATTTGGGACGTGGCTATAAGCACCAATATGAGCTTTGAAAAAGGTGTGCACATTATAATCGCCAATATTTCCACATGTAAATACAAGTGCTTGTACTAATCCCATTTAAAATATTGCCTAACCAAAATGACAAAACATATTCAAAGACTAGTAGAAAATACTTACAACCATGGATTTCCTTTCTTCATTTTGATGATATGATCTAGCTTAAAGGTAAGTCCATAAATCCTATTGCATATTTTGTTTTAGTTTTCCTCTTCTTTGTGTCATTTAAGATAGATTAACTCACCTAAGTGCATTGTATATTGTAGATAGTAAAAATTTTCCCTTTTTTGTGTGTTCTTATGGGCTAGGTGGATGTGTGGGTGGGTTGATGGGTGCATGTGTAGGGCATATAATTTAGTAATATCATTGGAACAAGGGTGATTGTGTTGCAATTAGGCAATACGATCAATCTTCATTCCACATATGCTAGGTACAAGCATGCACTCGAAAATTGATATTTCATTATTTTTAAAATTTGATTTATAATTTGGTTAAAAATAATGATTAATTATGAAATAAAAATTATAAAATTAATTAGTAATAGTTATAAAACTAGTAAATCAATTGTAAAGTGATTTGGAGAAAGAGAGAAAGAGAAAGTAGAAAGCTAGAGTAGAGAGTAGAGAGGGGAGAGAGAAGAAAGTTGAAAGAGTGAGAGACAAAGAGAGTGGAGAGAGTAGAGAGAGAGTGGAGGGAGATTGGAAATCCATATAGCTTAACTTAAAGGACCACAATGACAATCTCCTCAAAAGGCTCTAGTCAATGAGATCCAACTCAAGAATCCAACAAATCGAGGAGTGGGTTATGACAACATCTTTTATCTCTACAATTAATGAAATGCAAGCACATTGCAACTCTCCAAACATTGAGAAGAGGATTGGTAGACTCTAGCAAACTATTGAACTACATCAAATCGCATTTATACCAACAAGAGTTTCTAACAAAATTGCAAAAAAAAAAACTACGCTAAATACAATCAGTATTTCCTATGTTAAAATTACCATAATAATTGTCTTGGTATATGCATCAATAATACATGGTTGAATATTCTAACACATATTCCAATTGAGGATACCATTGCATATTCTAGCGTAAGTATTGGCGCATATTGTAGCATGCATTCTTACATAGTTACCGATGTACTTTCAATTTACCCCTCGAGCGAAACTTTTCTTTTCTTTGTATAATTTACAAGGATATGTGTACCAAGAGCGAGCTAGAGCGAAGGTGACCAAAAACACAATGGTAAGAGCTCATCCCCTCATAATTTTCAGTTTTTTGGTTTCTTTATTTGCTTCATTTCTAAGAACTTTCTCTTCTCCACATTATCATTAAGAAAAGCCATGGCTTCAAGATGGAGTTTGTTGTTTTTGCATATATATACATGAAAAATCCACATTTTAAGCTTTGTTGTGATAGATTTGAGTGAGAGAGTTTAAATATGTGCGTGAACTCAAGAGAAATTTAAAGAATAACAATGTACTTTGTTATTGTCAATTTTAGTTCCATAATCATGAAATTTATACGTAAGTAAGAGATATGAAGAGAAAGGCATATAATATTATGGTTTGGTTGCTTTAGAAAAAGAGAGAAAGATAAGGAGATTAGGGAAAAAAAATAAAGAGAAAGAGAGAGAGATAAGGAGATTAGGGCAAAAAATAAATACTTTCTTGGCTTATTTTTTTCTTTAGAAGAGAAAGAGAGAGAGATAAGGAGATTAGGGAAAAAAAATATTTAATAGAGAAGAAATCAAGGGAGATAGAAAAAGATTACTAAAGAGACAAGTGTGAGGTATTTTAAACCTAGATATAAATTATCTAGTAGGCATATACAAGTAGAGGTAAGCTTCTTATGTGTAGAGGCAACCAAAGTAGAAAACATTGAACATCGATATCTCCATCAAGCATCCATCAAGTATGCTAGTTAACATTGTTGATTATAGAAAAATTTATTTAGTACAATTACCGGTTTGCTATAGAAAACATGACAAGTCAATTTTAATTTTGTTTTACCTTGCATTAACTGAGATTTAATATTTTGATACACTTCTTTATAATTAGCGTTATTGTTTATGTTTAAGAGGTCTTAGGTACATTTTCAGACATTTTTGTGTGAACTGGATCTACCTCAAACAAGTTTGAAATGTTATCTCAATAAGGTGAAGCAAGCACCATTTAGCTCGTAAGTCAAACACACAAGGAACTCATTTTTTCCAACTATTTGGAGGTGAAGGATTTTTTCAGCTTGATTGAAGAATTTTAGTACTTTTGACATTGATTCTATAATTTGGTGGTTTTACTTGGTCTATATTGAATGTTGGAAATCCTTATTGTTTTCAAGATAAAGACATACTTGGATATGTTGAAGGTGACCAAGATGGATGTATACTCAAACCTTAAGAACTGTAGAAAGAAATACATGGAAAAAGCTAAAAACTAATAAGAGAAAATTGTTGAGGTTTTTAAGTTTTAAAAATTTTTTGAAAGATAAAAGGTCTTCGATTTTTGAGGGGCTGCTTGAATATTTGGTCAAAGGAAAAATCACAAGGAGGGCTACCAAAGGACGTTCAAGAACGACCGGTATAACTAAGAGGAGCTGGCTTTTGTTGTTGTAGGAGATATCAATAAAGGGTGGCATTGTTTTGAAGGACATAACCTCAAATTTTGGGAAGTATTGAAGGTTCACCATCAAGGCAAATCATCAAGGTTAAGTACTATGGTGGTCGTCAACATGGAAGTGCTGGTTTAGAAGAGTCCAATATGGGTGGCAATGTTTCCGAAGACCTTGTTTGATAACTTGATGGATTAAGCTCAATATTTTTCTAATATTTGAAGATGAGTGATTAGAAGAGTCCAACAAGGGTGGTAACATTTGCAAAGACCTTGTTTCATAGCTCAATCATTTAAGCTCAATATTTTTTGCTTTTTGAATATGAATGATGGTCTTCATGACCAGGTGGAAGGTGGCTATTCGAGGATTCGAAGATCGATAGAAAATTGGGGTTGATAAGATATATTGAACAAAAAAAATAAAGCTTGAGCAATAATTATGAGGCTAAGCTCTCATTCGGGGGGTGAATCGGATAATTCTTAAAAATACAATTTGATCGTGGAGTAGGTTTTCAAAGTGTTCAGGGCGGCCACATTTTCAAGAAGACTATATTGGATGTAAGGCTTGATTAAGGTGCAAATCAATAGAGTTGATTAATCACATCATCCTTGAAGAAGTTTCATCCGCTAGAATTTGCATGTTTCAAGTATTTGAGCATTTGAAAAGAAATGAAACTGATGTGTGATAATAGAATATCATTTGAGTATAAGTCAATGTTGTTGGAATTGCTACTGTGTTGAAGACTATAGCTATGGATGAATGTGGGCAACAATTTATGTTTGTCAAAGTGGATTGTGATGGTAGGCCTCTTCAAACACTTGAGGGCATGCTAGGAGGTACTTGACGAGGGACTCCATGAGGTGGTTGTTATCAAGTCTTATATTCTTGGATCCTTTTTTATGTGTGATTTTATTGCCTTGCACCTATTGTATTCAAAACTTTAGGGATGTGAGAAAAAGGATCTCTTTTTTTTCTTCTAGCACTTTTTAATGGGATACATGTATTCTACTAGATCTCTGATTGTGAGGTGATATCTTATTTGGTTGAATGGGTGAAGGAGTTAGGGGGATGCACATCAAAACATTGAGTTTCATGCATTCTAGAAGGAGTCTTTTGGATAGAAGAAATTGAATTTTCAGAGTCTTAAAGACATCGCACTAAGCCATAACTTATGCCAACACTCTTTTTTCTTGCATGTATTGGGTTGTGTGAAAGATTTATTCTCCCTCATTGCTCATGATACATTATTTTTGGTGCCCCCATACCCCTGAGGAGCATCGAAAGTGATTTGGTGCTATTTCTTTGCAGTTATTGGTTATAGACATTGTGACATTTCACAAGAGATTGGACAAATATGTTTATGCTTGGGTGGATTCTATGGAGTAGTGTATGTGTATGTTTGATATTGTGGGTGATGAAGATATGGTGAATTTTTCCTTAAAATGATTGAAGGATTATGCCTTTAAAGTTATTAGTTGTGTTCTAGATTATATTCTCAGCAGTTGTGGGAAAGTCTCTCTTGGTTTATACAGAGTTTTTTCTTTATTTGTCATGTAGGTTCTAGCATGAGTGACTAGTCATATAGAAAGTTTTAAGGTGTAACGTGTCCACCTATTCACTTGTAGCACACATCTTAGTACTGCCCATCAGGAAGAGAGTCCAGAAAGCGCCGCCCGACACTCGCACAGAAAGTCATGAGGTTTGCAATCTAGGTCTTCCTGAGTCTGCCACACGAAGCCAAAGCATTCCGGCCATTCCCACTTAGGATCGACCTGAATCAGGGTTTTCCTAGTGGTCAAATTCCTAGAACCGTAGCTAACGTCGAACCCCAGGTGAACTACTTTACACAGAAATGTCAGGGTCGAAGCGGATTCATACTGCACTTGGTTCAAGGAGAATGGAAAACGAGAGGGATGCAAAGCTCGACCTATCTACCAGTAAGGCGTAGTCCCATTCCATTCCCCTAAAACAACATAAATCGGGACTCTAGTATCCTAGATTCTAGGTCATCGTTCCTTACTATCAAATTCCTTCGAGAAAAGTTCCCGGTTCAATTGGGACCACCCTTCCATAGGACGGACCCATGGTCACATCCACTGCACTTTCCTCAGGGTTTCTTTAGTTATCTAATTACCTATCACATTTAGTTTGACATGCAAAAATAGTTTCCTTAATTAGCCAATTATTCATCGGTTCCTTCACGTAATCTTAGCACTTACATAGAAAAACAATGTCAAAAAAGTTTCTTTTCAACAATTGATCTTATTTATCAGTCTTTGGAATACGGCATATAATCCAGCCCATAGGCTATTCCATAATCCACCCGAAGGCAATTCCATAATCCGCCCGAATGCAATTTCACCAATCCTCAGGGATTACTAATCCAAGTTTCTGCCCGTAGACTACTATGCGGGACTCGAGATCCAATCCTGAGTCACGTCGGTGTACCTTTAGAGAGAAGATATTTGTACTGGGCTTCCATGGACTCTTTCCATTGTTCCTTTTGTGGTGATGGCATGGCATTAGTATAAGAGACTGGGTCTTCTCAAATATTGACAGCATTCTCAAGAATATCAATATCATAAACATGACAAGTACCATGCTCACTATCAATTGGAAGATCAATGCCAAGATCATCATCAACAATAATAGGTGCAAGTTGTGAATCCGGATTTTAAGAGTCAATATTATCTCGTAAAGAGGGTTCATCATCATATAGAAAAGGAAAAGAAGTGAGTAATGACTTTCTATCATCAACATCGTCTAGTGATCACGTCCACCCACCAAGCGTCCTCCTGCTCCAAGTAGCACCCACGGAGATACCTCTCGCGGTGGGTTTGGTCCACGTACCCAGTGCGGCTAACAACCCCCTTGGATAGGGTTAGGCAGACAATCGAGGTAACTCATGCTGCCTCTCCCTCCAGGCCTTAAACCTGAAGCATTAATTATTTTTCCATCTTTAGTTCCTTGAGCAAAGCAATACAAACAGTGCTCCTAACTATACAAACACAATCAATCCAGTGGTCTTTATTTGGTCAACTGCTAAGGTGTGAATCCTCTTCTCCGAATGCATCCAACATTCAATCCGGGATCAATTGCGACTTGGCAAGATCCCAAGGGTTTCGTTGCTTGTTTACCCTTTTATCCTTGCATTAGGGTTTATACCCTATTAACCCAAATTAACCAGCACCTTAGGTTCCTCAAATTAAGACAGTAAATCCTGGGCAACCTTGTCGCCCTAACTGGATTGGTCAATGTCTTGCTAGGCAATTCATAGTTACCCTAACTTGGCAACTCAGCCTCACAGAAAGTGATGTACCAGGATGACTACTCATCCTCTTACAAATTAACTTGTACTTAGAACCTACCAACCCTTGTTCTAAAGAGTCAAAAATCTATCTTGTGACTTAAACACAAGGCCATGCGACGTTGCAACTTGTTGTACGAGACAAGTGTCGCACCTAGCTTGTGGGATCATTTCTCCCATCAAACGACGTTTCTTGGTCAAGAAATATGTTTAGTCACGATGTAGGGTTTGGGAGTCCTCTTGACCCAACCCAACCCTAACCCTACTAGGCCAACAACGTTTGTCCCTAGGGTTTCTAAACTCAATCGGAAGTCTAGTATTAGGCCAATTTGTCCTAGGGTAAAAACCCTGGATCCTTATTGTATGGGCGTCTAACTAACACTAACATTCCGTGAATGTGGGTAGAACCTTTGAGGTCGAAATTATCAAGTCGGTTTTTTCGAGTGTGATACTAAGTAGAATTTTAACACGGCTTAGCTCTACCTAGCGCATTGAAGTGGTCATCATTTGAGTTACACCCTTACAACAAATTACCTAACTGATCCAATTGTCTTGCGACTTATGGTGATCTTTCCTTAGAAGAGATGCAAATCCTTTTCCTAAGAGATGTATATAAATGCAAAACATACATTCCACGCAAATATGCGATTCATAGCCTTTTCCTTCTATGCAGCTAAAAGATTTCAATGATCATTTCTTTTCCCTTGCGCTAAAACTATAATGATGCAACAGAACCAAGCTTTAATGATTGATAATTTAGGACTAACTCGTATAGAAACTTACGTTGAGTTTTAACAAGAATTATACCTATAAACCTTTTGTCCAATGCATTGAATTCATGATTTAATATGAAATGCATCTTTTTTTAAAACAACTTCGATAGAGAAGTTCATGCATGACAAATGTCATAAGACTATTGTTGACTTAATCCGTTCAGCGGCACTTAACCCGACTTAAAAATGAAAGCATCCTCACATGAAACAAGTATGTTCATGGTTTCCTTTTCATGCAATGCAATTCTTTGGACAATATTCAATGGTGTCTAAGATTAACCTTTATACAAATCACGTCCATGGATTTAAATCATAAGTGCAACATGAGACAAGATCTATCCTTCTTAGCACGATCCCTCTTCTAATTTATGCATTATACATTCAAGGGAATTGCAACTACCCTTGTTGATGGAAGTGCAAACAATTTCAATTAATCAGCATGCACTAAAATTTGTAAAACAAATGGATGAATGCATTTAAATTTTTCAAAAAAACCCATCGTGCTTAACGCATCCCTTTCATGCAAGAAATACAATTGGAACCTGGGCATGAGGACTTTCAGCGATGTCCACGCGTAAACTTGGGTTGAAGGCTCCCGTATGTGCACCTCGCATCTTTTGTTTTGGGGCCATCGATGACGTAGATTCTTGACTCCGCAAACTCATCCTTGCCTTTATCCGACCTACGAACTCCCTCTAGGCTTTGGGAATTCAGCCTCAAAATCTGCCTACTCCCTCCCTTGTGCAGAAATTATCTTTACAAGGCATGGTTATAAAAACCCGGGGAAGGCCATGTGTACAAGGCTTATAGAATCCTTATTTTAGAAGCTTCTTAAGAAGCTTTCAAGAAGCTTCTGTTCCACAACAGAATGACGTGGAGGGGGAAAGGAATGATTGGTGGAGAGGATGATGGGCAAGGCAATGACAACGAGGAGTATGATGATGATGGTGGCTGTTGGGTAGTGTAGCGTGGCACAGAGCAGGAGTAGGCGGCGTTCTCGACGATGGCGGCCAGCACGGCACGGCAGCAGCTTCTCTGACTTCCCCCTCCAAGCTTAAGGGGGAGTTTATATAGTGTGTAAGGGGGGGGGATCCACACACGTGGAGGGACACATGATCTCCTCCCTAACTCCTCTCAACTCCACTTTACTCACTCCCTCTCACACTCCTCTCCCCTGCCATGCATCGGCTGAGGGGGGAGGGGTTTATAGTAAAAAAATTTGCAAAATTTTAACCATTATCCTTTTGCCTTTCCCATAAAGGGTGTTCTTGTGTAGCCTTGCGGTCTTCAAGTCACGACCTCTTTTTACACATCACGAAGCTGAAATTTTTTTCAATGCACGCGGAGTAAGTGCTTTGCCAAGATCTTTTTGTCGTGGGGAGGTTATTTTAAACAGTCCTTACGCGAGATGTGCGGGGTTTTGAAGTTCGATTAATTTTTTAGGCAGAAATATTACATTCTCTCCCCCTTAGAGGAATCGAGATGTCCTCATCTCAAGAAGAGCTGGGGGTATTGTTGGTTGAGAGTACTTTCATCCATCCAAGTGGCATCCTCTTCGGGATAATCTTTCCACTGGACGAGATATTCTCTCAAGGTTTTGGATCTCAAATGCCTCTCCCTAACATCTAGGATCCTGTTAGGCCGTAGCTCAAGGACTCCTTGGCTAGGCATTACAACTTGTTGATCATCAAGTACGTGACTAGGGTTAGGCACATATTTCTTCAGTAGGCTAATATGGAATACATTATGAACTTTTAGGTTCTCAGGGAGTTGAAGTCTATAAGCATTAGGCCCTAGGCACTTGAGGATCTTGTATGGTCCACAATACCTTGGACTTAGCTTTTTGCATTCACCTAAGGATAGGGAACTCTTCTCTGGGCGTACGCGAATGAAGACCATGTCACCTTCAACGAAGGATCTGTCTTGACGTTTCAGATCCGCATAAGCGTTCTGTCTATCCTTGGCGGCTTGGATGTCATGTCTTATTGACTTGATTTGGTCATCCATATCTTCCAACATCTGCTTTGAAGCTCCAACCCTCAAGGTTGGATCCGAAAAGTTTAAAGTACGGCAATCGTGCCCGTACAATGCTTGAAAAGTGGTCATCTGAATGCTTTGTTGGTAAGAAGCATTGTAAGCAAACTCAACGAGTGGCAAATATTGAATCCACTTTTTGGGTTCATGACAGTAGTGTGCCCTTAGCATATCCTTAATAACTTGGTTGACTCGCTCCATTTGACCATCCGTTTGGGGATGATAAGCTGTACTGAAACAGAGTTGAGTCCCAATGGCTTCGAAGATAGCCCTCCAGAAATGTGATGTGAAGAGAGAGTCACGATCACTAATGATTCTTCTGGGTAACCCATGCAGTTTGAATACCTCCTTGATGAACAACCTTGTGATGTCTGAGGCTTTATAGTTTGTCTTAACAGGAATAAGATGTGCAATCTTGGTGAGCATATCAACCACAATCGTAATGGAGTTTTAACCTCCCTGAACTTGGGGCAGGCCAACAACAAAGTCCATACTAATGAATTCCCATTTCATTTGGGGAATGTCAAGTGGTTGCAACTTCCCTGGCATTTTGACATGTTCTCCCTTAATACGTTGACAAGACAAACACTCAGTGACATATTTGAGAACGTCACCTTTAAGCCTTTCCCAATAATAGCTCTTTTTGACTGCATTGAGGGTCTTGGCATAGCCATGATGCCCTAAAAAAGGGGAGTCGTGAGCTTCCCAAAATATCTTCTGCTTGAGGGACGGGCTTGCCAGTATACATAATCTCGTTCTATAGTAGACAAGTCCACTATTGATAGAGAATTCTAGATACTTTTCCTGTAGCTTTGGGTCTTGATCCTTGATAGGTATCTCCCTTAGCATCTTCTAGTATGTTGGATCATGGCATGCCTCTTCTTTAGCTAGCTCAAGAATTGGGTTGTTTGGCATGGATACCTTTGTGGCTAGAGATCTAGCTGTTGATGGATCTTGTTAAATCAGAGAATTTAGAAATGCTTTGCGATTGAGTGTGTAATATTCCCGTTTGAAAAATATTGCTAGTCCGACTTTCCACAACCCACGTGAAACTCATGCAAAGGTTAATTCCCGTATCGGAGTTACCGACAGTGCAATCTATAAACCGTACTAAGGAATCATGACCTCTCCATTGGCAAATCGGGGCCGAGGTTCAAAACCCGCATAATTGCAGGTGAACTCCCTCTTGGAAGGAGGTCAAGAGGATAATGATAGGATTATTGCAAATTTTTTTATTTACCTTCCCCAGCCAATGCATGGCTGAGGGAAGGGAATGGGCCATTAAAGGCAACTTGAGGAGGTGGGGGGAGGATGCCATGCAAGGGGGCCACATAGGGGGGGGAGGTCCCCTCTCCCCCAGACTATAAATACACCCCTCTAAGGGGGTGAAAGAGAGAGGACGACGCCAGACTGTGGAGGCATTGAAGCTGTTGTTGTGCTGCGTGAAGGAGAAAGGAGCTGCTGTAGTTTGTGGAGCTGCCGTGCGGGAGGGAGTCGCCAGTTCAGAATGCCGCCGCTTGAGGCCTGAGGCCACCGCTGCCATCGCCAAAAGCTACCATCAAGCCTCCAGATCACCGTCTCCACGCTGCCACGTGCTGCCTAAAAGCTTCTAAGGGGGCTTCTCTAAGCCCCCTTTCCGTGGATTTCCCACACAAGCCATATTAACCCCAATTTTAAAGCCCCCCTTCCTGTGGATTCCCCATAAAGCCCATTTTAGCCCCGGAATTTAAGGCCCTTCATATTGGGTCCCCCCACAAAGTCCATTTACCCCGGGATTTAAACCCCCCTTCCCATTGAATCCTCAAAAAGGCCATTTTCACCCCCCGGGCTTCGAAGAGGAAGCCTATAAGGCCTTCCTACCAAATATCCCTCAAGCCCTAGGCCCGGTTCCTTGTAGTGAAAAAGAGGGATTTCCCTAAGCCCCTTCCCACTCGGTTTCCCCCATAAGCCCATTGAAGAGGATTTCCTTAAACCCTAGGATTTTGAAGAAATTAAGCATAAAGGCCTTTCCACCAATCACCCATAAGGCCCTAGGCTTGGGATTTAGAGTTCCCTTTTTTCGCAAGGCCCACAAAACCCTTCCTAAACCCAGAATTTCAAGGTGAAGTATAGCTCTCAAGCCTCCATTGTCCAAGGGCCCTCACAGGAACCCTAAGGCCTCCCAAAGCCAAATTCCACAAGTCGAAACTTTGCTCAAGGAAGCCATACCTCAAAGGAGATTGTGCGTACGAGGGAGACAGGCCAAGATCATAAGACTGGGAGCCAATGCAAGAAGTTCCAAATCCACGAAGGCTAACCAAAAGTTGAATCCAGGATGGCCCCTAAAAAGTCACAAGGCGCAACCGTAGGAGGATCATCTCCCAATATTCATGTGGATATTTCACCGAACCCACAAGTCTAGATTTTCTTCCTATTTTTGATTTACGTCGAGGTATTGCAATTATGCATGGTTATTTCATGGAATTAGGATGCACTTATGCTTGTCAAACCCACCTAGTTTGATGCGAATGAATTACATTGGCTATTTTTAAAAGAAGTAACTCACGATTGAAGATTGGGCGTTTGTATTTTTCAATGGAATGAACAAAAAAAGAACATAAGATGTCTATGCATTCTTAGCAAGTTGTTTTTGTGCATTGTAAAGTAACGAATCTAGATCAACTAATTACTATCATTACAAAGTCGAAATTATTGTAGTACACCTTCGATTATGCATGGAAAGAATAAATCGCATGTCGCATTATTAGACAAATATTTATTCGTAATGATTCATTAAAAAGTCATTATCAACCATAGGAAACTACAAAGCATGGAAAGATTCTAAAGTTGCATGAAGTAGGTTAACTCTAGCTTCAATTGGCATAAATATCATTTAAACTGCGTAGTAATTAGGAAAGGTTGCATAATGCCCATTCGTCGTATGAATAAATTCATTCAAAAACATAGTTAGGGAAAGGTTGCATGGTTCATTTTAACATAAAACCCTAAAAGCTTAGTGGCATGAATCGTGAATGCATGTACTAGTAGGATCAATGGAAATTATGCCGTAACTTAACATGCGCTTTGATATTTCCTTAAACCCCAAGATTTTGATGAAATTAAGCATAAAGGCCTTTCCACCAATCACCCATAAGGCCCTAGGCTTGGGATTAAGAGTTCCCTTTTTCGGCAAGGCCCACAAAACCCTTCCTAAACCCGGAATTTCAAGGTGAAGTATAGCTCTCAATCCTTCGTTGTCCAAGGGCTCTAATATTTCTGTGATAATATTTCTAAACCCCATGATACTCACGCAAGGGAATACCAGCATTGTGGTCACGGACAGTACGGTCTCCATAGGCCAATTGAGACTTAGGACTATGGATTAATGAAAACCCATGCTCTTCATAGGAACCTCCTCTTAGGAGGCCAAAAGGATAATTTTTAGAAATATGACAAAAAATTTTTATTATCCCCTCTTTCCCTCAGCCGACAGTCATGCTGGAGGAGAGGGGAATAGCAAGGGTGATTAAGCTCCTTGTTGGAGCTCGCAGAAGGGCGAATGCCATGCGTAAGGGCATGTGGGGGAGGGAGGATCCCCTCCCCTCAGCTATAAAAACCTGTGGGAGGGGAGTGGGAAGATAGAGAGCCCTCACACTGCTAAAGCTGTCGTAGAGGAGGAGAAAAAAAACGTTGTGATAATCAGAACGTGCCGTGTGAGAAGGGAGAGAGCCGTCAGCTGTTGCAACAGTGCTGCTGCCACAGGCTGAACACGCCATCATTCAGTCTGCCTTCTGCCCGCCATTATCTCATCAAAATCATCCTCTCCTTGCCCACGTGGATAAATTGAGTCCATAGAAGCTTCTTGGAAGCTTCTAAGGGGAGGGATCTAAGCCCCCCTTCCTGTGGGCTTTCTTAAGCCCTCCTCTAGAGGGTTTTTATAACCCCTTTCCATCCCCGGGATTTAAACCCTTATCGTGAGTTTTCCCCCCAACAAAAATCTCTCTTTAAAGTCATTTCCTATTGCCTCTTAGGTAGGCTTTTATAACCCCAAACCCCCTAGGATTAAAGCCTTTCCAAGCTTGTTCTTTTCCTTCCCCCCCTCCCCCCCAAAATTCCTTAAAAGTCATTAAACCCCCTTTCTATGAGGCTTTCATAAGGCCCTTTCCTTGTGTTTTGTTTATATATAATCCCCCGAGATTTAAGCCCCTTTTCCCCCCTTTTCGTTCCGTTAGCTGGGTTTTAAAACCCCTTTCCGTGGACCCGTTTTCCTTTACCCCTACAAGCAGGTTTTACAATCTAGGGATGAAGTCCTAATCGTGAAATCCACTACTTCAAGAAGGAAACCTATAAAACCTTCATAGTCGATTCCGAAAGACGGTGCAAGTGGTCACAAAGGGAGTTTCATTAAAAGGAAATAGCTTACGATCAAGGAATTGGTCATTTGTATTTTTCCAATGGAACGAATGAAAGGACATAAGACGTCTATGCATTCTTAGCAATTTGTTATATGCATTACACGTAACGAATTTAGATCAACTAAAGATCATCTTTTCAAAATTATTATTGTACACTTCGATTAGGTATGGAAAGAATAAATCGCATGTCGCATTATTAGGCAACTTTCCTTCGAAATGATTCATTAAAAGAAGTTGCTAATAATCCATAAGAATTTGCAACGCAGGGAAATGGTTCTTGAGCTGCTTAAAGTAGATTAAACACTAGTCAATTGGCTTAAATCTCAAACAACTACGTAAAAAGTTATGAGAGGTTGTGTAATGCTCATTCAGCATACAAATATCTCATCTAGAAAAGAAGTTAGGAAAAAAAAAGGTTGCATGGTTAAAAATAAAATCCAAAAGCTTAGTAGCACGAATCTTTTTTGCACGTCATAGGGGGATCAATTGGAATTATGCTATAACTTAACATATGCTTTGATCTTAATCAGAAAATTTAGGGTTTGTAAATCAAATCATACGTAGGTAATGAATCATGTGGTTACGAAAATGGTAGCGTAATTATCTTCAAGAATAGGCAAGTAAAATTGGTTTAACCTAAACACCTAAACTGCGAGGGACTCGTTTAGGGATGGTTAAATCAATGCAACATATCTCAAGTGCTAACTAGGATTCAACGCGTTGAGGACGTGACCCAATCGCTATTATTGCCAAAGTTGAAATGCTTGTACCTAAAGACTTGCCCACATTCACGAAATGTAGGGACAATAGGACGTACTTGTGAGAGACAATCTAGGGTTTTTACCCTAAGGATTGCTCGCTAAAAGGATGAAACTCGATTTGAATTTGGAACCCTAGGACCGACAATGTCGGCCTAATGCAATCAGGAATAGATTGTTATGAAGACACCCTAACCCTATTTCCTATCTAATCATGATATCGTGATTAGAAGATGTCGTTGATGGGTAGAATAGTCCCGTGGATTAGGTGCAACACTTGGCAACAAGTTACAGAGTCGCATGATCTTGTGATTTGATCACAAGGGAATGGCCAATTCCTCTGAATGAGACTGGCAGATTTTTATGCAAGTTTATCTTGCAAGAGGATGAATAATCGTCCTGCTATAGTACCTTTCATGGGTAAAGTGACCAAGATACAGGGATTAGATATTTGCTTGGAAGAAAAAGGCCAATCAGTAAATTGGAATAACATATTTACTGCTAATAGAACTTAAGATATTGGTTAGGTTGGGTTAATAGGGTACGGCCCTAACCCAAGGATATAAGGGTTAACAAACAAACCCTTGGGGATCTTGCCAAGTGGCAATTGATCCCGGTTCGAGTGCTAGATGCATTCAAAGAGAACGATTCGCTCCTTAGCAGTTGGCCAAAATAACGACCACTAGAAATGCTTGTGCTTGTAACAGTTTAGAGAGCACTGTTTGCTTTGTTTGCTCAAAGAATTAAAGGATGAATGGATATCTAATGCTTCAGGTTGAAGGCCTGAAGGGAGAGGCAGCTTCAGTTACCCTTGACTGCTTGCCTCGCCCTAATCAAGGGGGTTGTTAACCGCGCCATGAAGGTGGACCAAACCCGCCGCGAGAGGTGTCTCCGTTGAGCGCTACTTGGAGCAGGAGGATGCTTGGGTGCCAGAGGGGGCTCTGGCCGTAAATCCCTCGCCTTCCGGGCCCTGCACAAGAGGCCAACATGACTCGGGATTGGATCTCGAGGCCCGCATACTAGTCTACGGGCGGAATCTTGGATTAATAATCCCTGTGGATTGCTGGATAGCCTTCGGGTGGATTATGGATAAGCCTACGGGCTGGAATTTATAGATTTATTTCAATGATAAATATGATAAGTTGTGAAAAGGAACTTGTTTGACATTGCTTTTCTATGTCAAGTGCTATGATTATGTGAAGGAACCAGTGCCTAACGGGCTAATTAAGGAAGCTGATTGATGCATGTTCTACTAAATGTGGTAGGTAATTAAAAAACTAAAACAACTTGAGGAAAGTGCGATGGATGTGGCCATGGGTCCGTCCTACGGATGGGTGGTCCCAGTTGGCTGGGAACTTTTCTCAATCATGATGGACAGCGAGAAGATCGTTCAAAGAACACGAACAGCAAGAGCATTGACCTAGAATCTAAGTTACAATAATCTTTTGACTATGCCTTATGTTAGAGAGGTCGAGCCTTACATCCCTCTCGTTTCCCATTCTCCTTGAACCAAGTGCAGCATGAATCCACTTCGGACCTGCCGTTTTTGCGTAAAGTAGTTCGCTTGGGGTTCGATGCTAGTTGCCATTTAGGAAATGACCATATATATAGTGCCCCAGGTCCCCTCTATATATTCCTATCATGTGTGCTCAAATGAAACACTTTTGGGGTTCCACTTCTGGTGTCTCGTGTCTCTCTTCTCCTCTCTCTTCCTCCGTTCCTCTTCTCCGTCACACACTGTTCAACATGGTATCAGAGCGAGGTTTCACAATTACGCAAAGATAAGTTTTTCTTCTTTGTTCATTCTTAGATCTTACTTTCATGTATATGGTTTCATATTTATGTTGCTCATATATATTGCTTTTATATCATATATATGTTAATAAATCTTTATGGCTATACTTTGTTGTAAGTTTTGACTTGAGTTATGGCTTTGAAGATGTGATATAATCATGGTAATTACAATTTGGTTATGGTTTTATATTGCCACTTGAGATCTTGCTGATCTGCAGTGGAGGTGGGCCTGCCCAGTCTGTGGCCAGGCTCAACCTTGGTGGGGTCCGGGTCCTGCACAGAGAACGAGAAGCGGAAGGCCCGTAGAACCACCCCGTAGAATCTTGACGGGAAGCACTGCGCAGGCACTATGAAGGTGGTCGTATTGGGCCCGAAGTTGTTGAAGAACAAGGCGATGGCGTAGATGATGACGAACCCGAGGTGGTTGTTATCCCGCTAATGCTTGTTGGGGATCCCCAGGGAGAGCATGATGAAGAGGAAGCCTTGCAGCTAGATGGGCTTGCGGCCGATGCGATCTCCTTCTCCGTCTTCTTCTTCACCTCCCTTATTCTTTCGTTTAGGCTTTCCGACCCTCCCGGGCCGTCCCTCCCTCAAAGAGAGAGAGAGAGATAGAGAGTCTGACAAAAGGCGCATCTCTCCATGGGGCAGCAGTCCTTGATCTACAGCTTCGTGGCCCGTGGCACCGTCGTCCTCGTTGACTACTCCGCATTCACCGGCAACTTCAGCGCCATCGCGCTCCAGGCCCTCAAGAAGCTTCCCCCTAACAACAACAAGTTCACCTACTCCTGCGATCACCACACCTTCAACTACCTTGTTGAAGATGGATTCAATTCAAAAGATGAGGGCCTCAGCACGGCAGATCTTGTAGACTTCGGTGATGGCTCCCATGGTGGAGGCGGGATAGAGCCATTTAATGGCCATGAGGACGTCCTTCTCAAAGAGGTTGCGGGTGTACCAGGGGAGGCCTGCGAGGAACCAGGTAACAACGAACTTTCCAATATCAAGAATAGTATTGTTGCTCGTTCACGCTTGAAAAGCACTAAAGATAGAAAAGAATAAACGTTCTTTTCTCTATCTCATCGCTACTAAATAAACTTTTCAATATCAAGAATAGTACTGTTGCTTGATCAAGCTTGAAAAGCACTAAAGATAGAAAAGAATAAACGTTCTTTTCTCTATCTCTTCATATATTCTTGTCTCTATGGTGGATATATAGCCTTGTCTCATTGTTTGTCTCCATATATTATTGTTTCTATGATTTCATCTTGCAAGGTAAGCTAGTAATTTTATCATCATTATTTTGTCTTGTAAGGCAAGCGTATCATTAATTTTCTATCATTTATATATTTTTAATATGATTTTACCATTTAGGCTATAAGTGGCTTGAATAATTTCCCTCTATATTCCAGCTAACCAGCTACTAGTAATCTAGCTTATGTTTTGTTCTATATTCAACTAATGATAATCAAGTTTATGTTTCGTTCCAGCCAATGTTCATCTATTCTAGCTAATAAGCTTCTAGGTGATGTTTCATTTTCTAGCTGCATTTTCACTTGCACAGTTTAGGCTACTAGTAGCTTGAGTATTCTAGCTCTCATATTTATCTCTTCTAACTATGTTTTGTTTTGTTCTGTCTAGCTAATGAATTTAAATAATGCTAGCTAATGATCATCTTTTCCAGCTGATGATTTTCTAGTTGATGTCTTCGTACTATAGCTAATGAGTTCATTTCACTCTTTTAGGATATTCTAGTAAGCCTATTTTGTCCTAGTAAGCTTATTTTATCATATTAATATTTCATTTATTTCAGCTAAGGAAATAATGATCTAGCTAACATTTTCATCTTGATATTTTATTTAATGATATTCTAATTTGTTTAGTTTATATTCTCGCTAATGATGCTCCAACAATTGTTTCATATTGATATATTATTCTAGCTAATGATGTTCCAACAGATGTTTCATTTTGATATCTCATTTCATTTATATTCCAACTGATCATATTTTGTTCATGTTTTGTCTTATTTTATGTTTCAACTAATGGGCTAATGATATTCTAGTTGATGATTTGTTTTCTAGCAAATGTTTTGTCTTGATATTATGTTTCCAACTGATGATCTTTGGTTGATGAATTGGATAGACTAGAAATTGGAAAGATGCTAATCTACCAAGAGAGAAGCCAACAGAGAGGCATACTAGTCATTTGTCTTACAAGCTAAACGTAACTGTGATAGATATTGCAATATTAGATGTGATTAATGAACTAGAATGATAGATATTGTGCATATGATCAATAAAGCTTCTAGTGAGAGCTATATACTAATCCAACCAATGTTGGAAGGCCAAGCAATATATACTTTTATGTGAATTTTATGCTAAATAGAAATGGCTTGGTACTAGGGACAAGAATTTGTTCTCGATTTATTTTTTATTTTTTTTAAAACACCATGAGTTGGTTCTATAAAGTTGTCTTTCATTGCCACCCGTACCAAGTCAATTGGAAGGAGATCTTGTCGGGGAAAGCCAACAAGATTCTCTCCTCAATAAGAAATGTTTCGAGCTGATGGGATGATATTTCATTTCATTCTTATTCCAACTGTTGAAATGTTCCAGCTGATGTTTCATTATTATTCCAGCTGTTGAGTTGTTCCAGCTGATGTTTCATTCATTATTCTAGCTGTTGAGTTATTCCAGCTCATGTTTCCTTTCTTATTATTCCAGCTGTTGAGTTGTTCTAGCTGATGTTTCGTTCTTTATTGTAGCTGGTTGTTGAGTTGTTCCAAAACATGTTTCGTTCTTTATTCTTCTTTATTCTAGCTCTTGAGTTGTTCCAGCTAATGCTTCATTCTTTTCGTTTTCTATTCTAATGTTTGTCTATTCTAGCTTATGATATACGAGCTGATGTTTCATTGTTTCCAGCTGTTGTTCATCTATTCCAGCTGATGTTTCGTTGTTCCTAGTTGTGTTTTGTTCTTTCCTACTGATGTTTCATTGTTCTAGCTATTGTTTGTCTATTTTCAACTGATTTGCCTGTTCAAGCTTATGTTTATTCTACTTGATATTTTATCTATTCTAGCAAGGAGCTGATGTTGCAGCTAATGTTTTCGTCTAGATAATGCTCATCTCGCCAATTCTTCTTTCCATTTGCTGGTGGTATGCTAGCTGCTATTTTGTATATTCTAGCTGATGAGCTAATGAAATTTTTGTTAGATATGATCAATGCCCCACCCTCATTAGGTGCTACCAATGATCCATGGTGCTCAAAGTTGTAAGGCCCCCATTATGAGGAGAAGCCAAATGTGAGCCCGGACATTGGTTGAGTCCTGACTTGTATATCAGATGAGGTCTATGTGACCGGATGGCAAAAAGGTGACTGTTGTGGGTCTAATCTTTGGGTTAGACGGAGTGGTTAAGCTGGTAGCAACTCGAGGCACATTGCATTGAGTTGCGTGGTAAGGGAGTTAAAAGGGGCCCTTATTGTGGGGTCCGAGGGCCGCGGAAGCGGCCCCTGGCTGGGGGGTCCCAGGGGGGCCAGCGGCCCCCCTGGCGGGGGTCCGGGGGCAGCGCCCCCGGCCCGATGGTAAAGGGAATATTCCCTGGAATATTCCCTGGCCGACTAGTGGAGGCTCATATGGTAGGTCGGTCAGCAGGCCGACCTAACGACCTTCGCGGGCTATAAAAGCTAAACCCCTTCGCAGCCATCTTACACTTATCTTTCACCCAGTCAGAGTTGTTGTTCCAGCTAGCCTTAAGCTCTTCACCTATCTTCTGTCTAGATCGCCATCTAAGCTTCACACAGTGGAAGCGCACGGGTGGACAGAGCCATCTTTGTATCAGTTGTTTGGAGTTAAAGAATTTTACTGATTCTCCTCTTATCTGTTGTGTACTCTCTATCTCTTTCTCAGATTCTATTCGGTGCGCCGTGTAATATTTTACATGGTATCAGAGCCCAGGGGGCTCTAGAGATCGGAGAGCGTGCAAGAGGCAAAGGCTTCAACAGCAAAGAGAAACGATGTCGACTCCGGGAAGCAGTTCTGGCGCATCAGGAAGCGGTGCAGGAGGTGGTGCTGCTGTACCGGCTATTCAAACACTGAGGATTCGTCCACCAACCTTCAGCGAAGGCAAGTTAGATGGTACAAACTACACCTTGTGGAAGTTCAAAATTACAACTATCCTTGATTCTTATGAGCTTCTGGAGACTGTGCTGGGGACTGACGCAGAACCACAGCCTATCCCCGACCCATCAAATCCTAGTGTGATGATTCCTCCGAATGCAGATCTTCTACGAGCTTGGAAACGAAGGAATGCAGATGCATTGTGTGCCTTAGTTACAAGCTGTTCTGACAGTGTTTTGACTCTGATTCAGCATACAACCAAAGCGTCAGAGGCTTGGAATGTACTAAGGAGTCAATATGAAACACGAAACCAAACAAGGATTCAAAACTTGGAGAATCAACTAGCAGCGGAGAAGTTTGCTGAAGGAGAGACGGTTGAAGCATTCATCACTCGGATTAAGAATCTGCGCGACCAGATGGCTGGCGCTGGGATACAAAAGACTAGCGAAGAGCTAGCTCGGAGGTGTCTTCGGATTTGTCCACAAAAGTTTGATGGACTAGTAACTGCCCTTAATACTCAGGTGAGACCTCAAGCTTTGACTTTTGAGGAGTTTTGTGCATTATTAATGGAGGAGGAGTTGAGGCTGAAAGCCCGAGAAGGAAGCAACAATGGAGATGCTGCATTCTCTGCCAATGCAAAAGGCAAAGGTGTTTCCTCCACCAAAAATGATGGTGACAAAAAGAAAAAGGGCGGCAAGAAGAAGTTTCAAGGAGAGTGCTTCTACTGTAAGAAGAAAGGACATGCGATTGCAGATTGTCGTGTCAAGAAGGCAGATGAAAAGAATGGTACCCTTAAAACTAAAGGGAAAGAGACAGCCAATACGGCTGAAGCAGAGTTGGAATTATTCATGGCGACCATTGAGGAAGTGTGCTCCTCGGCGCAAGAAGAATCTACCACTGACTCTTGGGTGTTGGATAGTGGGGCCTCCCGTCACATGACCAACAAGAAAGGTCTATACAGTTCTATGCAGCCTCTACAAGAATCCATCACTGTGACGGTTGGAAATGATGCTAAATGCCCTGCTGCGGGCACAGGTACTATTTCTTTTGTTGCTGCAAATGGTGAAGTCAAAAAGCTTTCAAATGTGTTGTATGTTCCCGAAATCAGGAGAAATCTCTTATCAGTTGCTGCCATAACTGATCTTGGTCATGAAGTGAGGTTCAAGAAGACAGGTGCAGAAATTATTGATAGTGCTGGCACAATTGTTGGCAAAGGAGAAAGAAGGAACAACCTGTATGAGCTAAGTGCTCTTACAGCCACCGCTGGAGTGGGCACAAGTAAGCTTTGGCATGAAAGGTTTGGACACATCGGATTTGCAGTATTGAAGGAGATGCAAAAGCAAGGTATGGTTGCTCACCTACCTACAATAACTGAATTGAAGGAACCATGTGAAGCTTGTATGATGGGCAAGCAACAGAGAAAGGCATTTCCACAAGAAAGCAAGAATAGAGCACATGCTCCTCTAGAGTTGGTGCATGCTGACTTGTGTGGTAAGATGCCTACACAGGCCTTGGGGGGATCTTCTTATTTTATGTTGATTGTCGACGACTACAGTAGGAAGATGTGGGTGTACTTCCTTCGTGATAAGGCTCAAGCTTTTGGTAAGTTTAAAGAATGGCTAATACTTGTTGAGAATGAAACAGGGAAAAGTGTGAAGAAATTTAGAACAGATGGTGGTGGTGAGTTCAACTCAAAGGAGTTTGAAGGCTTTTGCAAGAGCAAAGGGATCAAGCGTCAATTGACGACGCCTCACACACCTCAGCAGAATGGTGTTGTGGAACGCAGGAATCGTACCATTGTGGAGATGGCAAGATGCATGCTAAAGGGCAAGGGATTGCCTAACCATTTTTGGGCTGAAGCTGTTAATACTGCAGTCTACATTCTAAATCGGAGCTACACAAAGGCTCTCAAGGGAAAAACACCTCATGAGGCTTACACTGGTAAGAAACCATCTGTTTCACATTTCAGAATTTTTGGATGTGAATGTTATGCACATGTTCCAGATGAGAAGAGAAACAAGTTACAACCAAAAAGCAGAAAATGTATCTTCTTGGGTTATAGTGATGAGCAGAAGGCTTACAAGTTATATGACCAAGAGGCAAAGAAGATCATCGCGAGCCGTGATGTGGTGTTCAAGGAGGAGCCGCATACAATGGAGGAGGAGAAGGCAAGGTCTTCCACTTTATCATCAAGCGAAGAAGTAGTCCACTATGAACCTGTCCCGAGAGCTATCCCTATCCTTAAGGAGGAGGAAGCATCATCTTCAGATGATGAGGAAAAAGTTCACCAACCTGACATCACCCCACCGGAAAAGCCATTGCCGCGCTGGGTGAAGCAGCTCTATGACCACAATAATCCTATGCCTGCATCTGTTGAGGAGAAGGCAGACGGACCAAGGAGGTCTCAGAGAATAGAGGAGCAAAGGAGGGCTTCTGCTCACATAGTCAACATGGCCTTGATGGTTGAGATTATGAGAGAAGTAAAGGAGCCAACTGACTTAGAAGAAGCACTTGCAGATCCATCATGGAAGGCTGCTATGCAGGCGGAGTATGACAGCATAATGAAGAATGACACTTGGGAGCTAGTGGATCGGCCAGCAAAGCGGAAGATTATTGGCACCAAGTGGATATGGAAGGTAAAGTACAAGGCTGATGGTACCTTAGAAAAGTACAAAGCTAGACTGGTTGCCCAAGGATTTTCACAAGTTGAAGGGTTTGATTTTCAAGAGTCATTTGCCCCAACTGCCAGAATGACCACTATTCGCACGGTACTTGCAGTGGCTGCCCACAAGAAGTGGCCAGTGTACCAAATGGATGTTAAGTCAGCGTTCTTAAATGGTGACCTCAAGGAGGAGGTGTACGTGGCTCAACCACCAGGGTTTGAGGCCCCCCATTCTGAGAACAAAGTGTGTAAACTGAAGAAGGCATTGTATGGGCTGAAACAAGCCCCCAGAGCATGGTACCAGCGGATAGATAGGTTCTTTTTAAACCTAAACTTCAAAAGATGTGCCTCAGATGCTAACTTGTATGTTTACAGGGATGGTAAAAAGTCTGTAGTGATTGTCCTATATGTGGACGACCTTCTTATTACAGGTGACTATGAAGATATGATCAACCAAACTCGAAAGGCTTTGAGTTTTGAGTTTGAAATGACAGACTTGGGCTTGCTGCACTATTGTTTGGGGATTGAAGTCTGGCAAGAGCCAGGAAAGATTTTCATCTCTCAGAAGAAGTATGCATGGGAGATCTTGAAGGCATTTGGCATGACCGAGTGCAAGGAGATAGCTACACCTATGGAGGTGAATGTAAAGTTATCCGTTGAGGATACATCAGCACTAGCAGACATTGGGAGGTATAGGAGGTTGGTCGGCAGTCTAATCTACTTGTGTAACACCAGACCAGATATCAGTTTTGCTGTTGGTGTTTTGAGCAGGTTCTCAAACAAACCTCATGAGAGTCATTGGAAGGCTGGGATGCGGGTGCTCAGATACTTGAAGAAAACTCTTGACTATGGTATCACATACAGTTTCGGAACTTCTCTTGTGGGGAACTGTGACTCAGATTGGGCAGGAGACATTGATTCCAGGAAGTCAGTTTCTGGTTATTGTTTCTCTTTGGGTTCAGGAATTTTCTCTTGGATTAGTAAGAAGCAACCAACAGTGGCATTGTCTTCTACCGAAGCAGAGTACAAGGCAGCTTGTTTTGCTGCATGTGAGGCCGTATGGTTGAGAAGGATTCTATGGCATATGGGAGTGCAGGATGAAGAACCAACTGTGCTGAGATGTGACAATCAGAGTTGCATCGCCATTGCCAAAAATCCAGTGTTTCATGCACGCACCAAACATATAGAGATCCAGTATCACTATGTGCGTGATTTGATGGAGGATGGGATAGTGGAATTGGTCTACTGTCCAACAGAGGAGAATGGAGCAGATATCTTCACCAAAGCACTTACGAAGGATCTGCTTCAAGTTCATCTTCAGAGACTCGGCATTGGGCCGAGGAGATAGTTCACCTATGGGTGGACATTGAGGGGGGGTGTTAGATATGATCAATGCCCCACCCTCATTAGGTGCTACCAATGATCCATGGTGCTCAAAGTTGTAAGGCCCCCATTATGAGGAGAAGCCAAATGTGAGCCCGGACATTGGTTGAGTCCTGACTTGTATATCAGATGAGGTCTATGTGACCGGATGGCAAAAAGGTGACTGTTGTGGGTCTAATCTTTGGGTTAGACGGAGTGGTTAAGCTGGTAGCAACTCGAGGCACATTGCATTGAGTTGCGTGGTAAGGGAGTTAAAAGGGGCCCTTATTGTGGGGTCCGAGGGCCGCGGAAGCGGCCCCTGGCTGGGGGGTCCCAGGGGGGCCAGCGGCCCCCCTGGCGGGGGTCCGGGGGCAGCGCCCCCGGCCCGATGGTAAAGGGAATATTCCCTGGAATATTCCCTGGCCGACTAGTGGAGGCTCATATGGTAGGTCGGTCAGCAGGCCGACCTAACGACCTTCGCGGGCTATAAAAGCTAAACCCCTTCGCAGCCATCTTACACTTATCTTTCACCCAGTCAGAGTTGTTGTTCCAGCTAGCCTTAAGCTCTTCACCTATCTTCTGTCTAGATCGCCATCTAAGCTTCACACAGTGGAAGCGCACGGGTGGACAGAGCCATCTTTGTATCAGTTGTTTGGAGTTAAAGAATTTTACTGATTCTCCTCTTATCTGTTGTGTACTCTCTATCTCTTTCTCAGATTCTATTCGCTGCGCCGTGTAATATTTTACAATTTTTATCGTATATTCTAGCCTACTAAGTTGATTTATGACATTGTGATTGTGTTCTAATGTTGATATAACATTTTCTATTAGGTTTTTTATGTCACAGATTATGCTGGCACAGCCGATTATATCCACACTCAAGATAAAGCAATTTCATGGCCCTTTATCTCCTTTGATTCCTTCATCTATTGTAATTCAAGAGTGATGTAGCTCCTTTGATGCCTATGAATAGGCTCTTGTAAGTTCAACTTTGTAATTTTATATTTTGAGTATTAATATAACGGTAGGCCTATATAGAGATGTGGGTTTTTCCCTTGAGCCCCCAAGGGTTTTTTCATCCATAGTAAGGGACCTTTATTTGAGCGGGGGTGTTAGCTATATATAGTGTTAGCTATATATAGTCTATCTATATATAGCGCCCCAGGTCCCCTCTATATATTCCTATCATGTGTGCTCAAATGACACACTTCTCGGGTTCCACTTCTGGTGTCTCGTGTCTCTCTTCTCCTCTCTCTTCCTCCGTTCCTCGTCTCCCTCACGCACTGTTCAACATCAAGATCTGCCAATAATGCTATGGACTTATTCTTCTTGATCCTGACAATCCTATAAGGACCATCCCATTTGGGCTCTAGCTTTCTTGGAAATAATTCTATATGTGCATCATAATACAGAACTAACTACCCCTTTTTAAAGGTATATTTCTTCGCTTTAAGGTCATGCAACTGCTTCATCTGACATTTAGCCACTTCTCGGTACAACAGACTCTACAATTGAAGTTCATCCAAGTGGGATATAGTCGTAAAATGCTCAAATAGGGCATCTTCATCACCCAAAGAGTGATTGATTGTGAATCTAATGGTTGCTAACTCAATTTCTAAGGACAAGACACACTCCTCCCCGTAAACTAATTGAAATGGGACGTGGCTAGTAGCTCGTTTGAATGTCGTATTATTATACGCCCATACCGCCACATATAATATTGTATCCCAGTCCCGCTTCTTTTCAGAGACTATTTTGGATAGAATACCCACAAGAAGCTGCTTATTGGTACTCTCTCAACTTGTCCATTTGCTTCTTGCGAATTATAGGGGGTCTTCTTGTTATGCTTGATTTTCCATTCTTTAGTCACGCTTTTAATTACCTTATTCAAAAAATGGGTTCCACGGTCCGATACTATTTCCCTTGCCGGACCAAAATGACAGATGATCTCCTCAAGTAGGAAACTAGCTCTCTCTTTTGCATTATCCTGCCTCATCACCCATGCTTCTGACCACTTTGTAAAGTAATCAGTTGCTACTATAATGTATCTCTTCTGAGTAGTAGAAGACGGGGTAATAGGACCCACAAAGTCGATGCCCGACTTCTCAAATGGAGGAAGAGCCATGATAGGCATAAGTGGTCGCTTCCTATTCTCTCTATTGTCATGTCTTTGACATGCATCGCATCTCTTAATATAGTCAAATGAATCTTGGAAGATGGACGGCCACCAATATCCAGCTCGTAAAGCCTTCTGTGCTGTCAACTGTCTAGCAAAGTGCCCTCCACAAGCGGAGTCATGGAACTCTTCCAATATAAATGGAACCTTGTCAGGCATTACACATTGGCGATAGATATCATCAACACGCTACCGATATAGTGTTTTTGCGATCAAGAAAAATTTCAATGCCTGTCTTTTAATCTTCCTTCTCTCGGATTTGAATAAAGTAGCTCCAGTCTCTCCCGTAGATAAATAGTGCATTATAGCAGGATACCAAGAGGGAATGGATACCATATCAATCTTAAACAATGTTTCCATGTCATTTCCTTTAGCCATGATCTCTTTTGGCTCTCCGAAATCCACGAGACATTCTATAATGCCCTGAAGCTTCGGCAGCTTGCTCTTAATCTTGTAATCAAACTCTTGTAAAGTGATTAACTACTTTGCTAAATGATCAGGCAGCTATAACTTATTCAGCAACAATCGAAGCCCTTCCGCCTTTGTATAAAAAATCAACTTCTCATAAAGAATGAAATGCCTAAATTTTTTGGTCACAAATACCATCGCAAGGCATAGCTCCTCCATATAGGTGTAGTTAATTTCCGATATGCCCAACTTTCGACTAGCACAAGCTATCGGATGGTACCATTTTTCCTCCCACATTTGGGATAAGCAGCACACCTGATACTATACATGGTGGCTATTGAAAATATATAGAACATTTCACCCCTTTTAGGTGCTTTTAGTACACGTGCTTTGGCAAGCTCCTGCTTCATATCGTCAAAAGATACTTTGCAATTATCACTCCATGTAAAGTGACAATTAAAGGACAATAGGTTTTTCAATGGCAAAGTTCTTTTTGCCAAGGCATTGATAAACCTCTGATAATGCCCTACTAATGACATAAAGCTATGCACCTCCTTTAGAGTACGCAGCGAACTCATGGCGACTATGACCTTGATCTTTTCAGGGTCAGTCGCAATCCCTACCGAACTGACCACATGGCTTAACAATAGCCCATAAGGCACTCCAAAGACGCACTTCCATGGGTTAAGAGCTATGTAGAATTGTCTGCAATGCTCGAAACATTTCCGCAAAATGATCAACTGTCTATCCCTTACGGTGGTGGCTGCCCCCAGGTCATCAATGAATACCTTCAACTCTTCTGGGAAAATGTCACCAAAGGTCTTGTCGGCTATTCTTTGCCACAAACCAGGTGCATTACAGAAACCAAATGCAATCACATGGTACACAAAGGTATCAAAGACAGTGATAAATGTCATTTTCAGCTTGTCTTGCTCAACAATCGCCATTTGGTTATACCATGCAAAGTAGTCCATAAACGAATAGATTTCCCTACCTGCTAGTTGATCCAAAATTTGGTCAATAAAGAAAAATGGGTAGTAGTCTTTAACAGTCTGTTAATTTAGTTCTCTAAAGTCTACACAAAGACAAATTTGATTATTATTCTTTTTTATAATCACAACTAGCGAACACCATTCAATATGCTGAATTGGGAAGATCAAACCCGCTTTTCGAAACTTCTGAAGCTCTGCAAAAAGCCCGTTGTCGTGATGTTATGAGGACACAGTGTGAAAAAGTATGGAATGCATCATCATCCGACTTCTCTATTGATCTAGAGAGTCAATGTGATCTGAGCTACTAGTACTAGTGTGAGTTGCATGGATTATCTGAAAATACTAGATTTTTGGATAATTTTATTCTATTTTTGATATTATTTATTGTAAAAAATTGAAAATTTTAGAAAAAGCTTCTAGATTAGGATGGCATGCAAAAAGCTAGTTGCTTTTTCAGCCAAGTAGGAGATTTTTTATAAAACAGACAGATTGATAAAATCGGGCGGGTCGCGATTGCTGTAAACAGGCTAAAAACTGCAGATTGAACTGAAAGAAGAAAGAGTGATCTGGGAGATCTGTGATCAAGCGTATTGGGGTTTTACCCCCTCTTTCCGAGCCAACGGAGCCATCAAATTTGCGCTCCGGATAGCAGAGAAAGAGCTGATTTTTCTGATCCATGTTTTTGGTCTACGAAGGAGCTATAGGAGAACTAATGCCTGGAGATTGCTTCTGAGTAGTGGAAAGATTCCAGGTTCTTTTAATACATATTGAATCAATTCATTGTGATTTGTTTTTGTTGTGCTTACCACTTGGAAATTCTCTATCTTCTCTTCCATCTCCTATCTCTACTTCCTTCTACTTCTGATCCCCGGTGGATTCGACCTTTCGACAAAAACCCCTCCGATATTGGTAAACTCGACGTGAAAGGTTGTCATAGAAGAAGGAAAGACAAGATGGGAGAATCTTTGAATACATTCTCCAGTGATGTTTTGCAACAGTTGGCACAAAATATGAATATACTTATGCAGGTACAACAACAACAATAGGTGAAGCAAGCTTCAGCTCAAACAAAAAGTATTGTGATGAATGCTTTGCAAGCAGTTGAGCGTGAGGTGAAGTTATTCAATGGCAAGAATGTATCTCCATATGTACATACCTATGCTCAGAAGATGGAATTCTTTGGAGTGGCTCAATCTGCATGGAGCCTGTATTCTGTACGTGTTACTGTTCATGAACTGAAAGCACGGATTACTGAATTATACTTGCAGGATGCAGACTAGGTAGCCTTCAAGAAGACACTCAGGGAAGAATTTTACATTGAGGACACCAGTTTGATTACGCACAAGAATTTTCAGGAGTGGGTTATACAACCCAATACGGGTCTTGTGGCTAGGGAATTGTTAAGAGAATTTGAAAGTCAATTTGAGCAGTTGGATCTTGTAGAAAAACAAGCTCTTGCAAGTCATAAAATTAAATTGTTTCTACAAGCAGCTGATCCTGAGCTTCAAGAGAAGCTTGATGATTTTCTGGAGGATCTGACTATAGAGACACGTTTGAAAACAGAGTGGAGACATGTCAAGGAAGCTATTACCGCACTTGTGAAGAAGCATAGAAGAAGAGAAAGATTGCATGTATCTAGCTTGCCCACTGTTACGGGTAAGACATTTGAAGTATCCAGTAAGCCACCTGCTTCTGTGGCTAACCCTATGGTTGTACCTGCTATTGTTCCCTCTGTTAGGGAAGATGTCTTAGATGAATTGGTCAAAGGGATGCGGGATCTTCAATTGAAGGTTGCAAAATTGGATGAAAAAGGACAAGAGGAAAGGGGACGGGTAGCAGCCCCTAAACCTAGAAAAAGATGTATGTGCTGTGACAGCTTGCAGCACGAGAGAAAGGATTGTGCTGCCTATTAGGAGGCCTTGGCATGATAACTTATCTTTTGGAAAGATGGCAAGATCCACGCACAAGAAACGGGGTTGCCTCTTACTTTGAATTTTGGAAAGGGAGGTATGCAAAAGTTGTTGGAAGACTTGGCTATCCAAAATGCTTATGCGGCAGTACATGCTTCTACTTTTGGTCTACAGTTGGATAGAATGCATGGCCAAGTGATGGTTGGTCCAAAGGTTGAAATATGGACACATACTTTACATGCAGCTGAAAAGAGAAAGGTCACTGATAGTGAAATGTCTCATGCAAGATAAGACATTCGTGGTATAACTGGTTGGGAATCACCGATAGATGCATATTCAGTGTATGCATATTTAGCAAAGTACAAAACACATATGTACTTGTGGAAGAAAAACGAAAAAGAGGTGAAGATATTGCAGGGACATCTAAAAGAATGACAAGAAGAAGTGTGGATCAGCCTAAAGCTCGAAATCAGTCACCTCTCGAGCATGTTATGGAAGAGGTCAGTCAGAAGCAAAAACAAGATAACAAACAAGAGGGCAAAAAGAAGAGCAAGCAGCCAAGATATAAATTGCAATCTGACATTGAGACAGCCACAGATCTTAAGAAGGTTCTTAAAGAACGGATCTTAAACAATTGGGTAGAATTTACCTTGGGAGGAGAAGTTGAATCAAGAGGAGTTGTTGGCCTTATGCATTAGATAGTTGGAAAGAAAGTCAAAAGACATAGAGGCAGCAAGTGCAAAGTTAAGGACAGCAAGGATACAGAACAAGAAACGGTTTGACAAAAGACATAGATTGAGACCAAGAACCATAAAGATGCGGATTGGGTATTGGTTTATGATAGCAGCTTAGATAACCAACATAGTACCATGCGTAAAGTTTCCAAAAGATGGTTTGGACCCTATGTGGTAAGACAGGTGTTTGATAATGCTACTTATGCATTAAATGAGCTGGATGGGACGGCCATAAAACTTTCAGTAGCAAGGAAAAGAATCAAATTATTCAAAAGGTGGGAATCTAGTGTCTATGAGTTTCCAGAATTGGAAGAAAATAGTGGCCATGATATAGGGGCTAGCCAGGAAGATATGGAAGATGAAGAAGTAAAGGATATGGTTCCAGAGGATGAGGAGGACTCAGAATCTGGTGACAACTAGGATTTTGGCACATACTAGAGGATGTGCAAGTTCAAAGGGGGTGGATGTCGTGATGTTATGAGGACACTGTGTGAAAAAGTATGGAATGCATCATCATTCGACTTCTCTATTGATCTAGAGAGTCAATGTGATCTGAGCCATTAGTACTAGTGTGAGTTGCATGGATTATCCAAAAATACTAGATTTTTGGATAATTTAGTCTATTTCTGATATTATTTAATGTAAAAATCCAAAAAAGTTAGAAAAAGCTTCTAGATTAGGATGGCATGCAAAAAGCTAGTTGCTTTTTTAGCCAATCAGGAGATTTTTCATTAAAAAAACAAATTGACGAAATCACGCGCATCACGATCGCTGTAAACATGCTGAAAACTGCAGATTGAACTGAAACAAGAAGAAAGAGTGATCTAGGAGATCCGTGACAAGGTATCTTGCGGTTTTACCCCCCTTTCGGAGCCAACGGAGCCATCAGATTTGGGTTTCGGGCAGCAAAGAAAGAGCTGATTTTTTTGATCCACGTTTTTGGTCTACGAAGGAGCTCTAGGAGAACTAATGCCTCGAGATTGCTTCTGAGTAGTGCAAAGATTTCAGGTTCTTTCAATACATATTGAATCAATTCATTGTGATTTTTTTTTTGTGTTTACCACTTGGTCATTCTCTATCTTCTCTTCCATCTCCTATCTCTACTTCCTTCTACTTTTGATCCCCGGTGGATTCGACCTTTCGACAAAAACTCCTTCGGCACCGTCCCTTAGTTCAAAAGGTATACGCCTTACTTTCTGACGTACAAGATGGGTACCTTCCTTTATAGAAATAGTATGCACAGCCATGCTGGGGGGAATACCCCTAAGTTTGTCATAGCTCTAAGAAAATATGTTGCGAAACTCCTGAATCAGGGACACATATCCTCTCTCTCTTCCGAACTGAGCATGGAACCCAATTTAATTGGCCGCAAATCATTAGGCGTGCCAAGGTCCAACTCAATAACGTCCACATCTCTGATTCGATCTTGAGGCTCTATTGGCTCATTCAATGTTATCTGATAAATATCCTCTGTAATGGACCCTTTCTTAGATCCATCGCTCGATAACGTCTCACTACTAGATGGATCATCTACTATTTCTAGTTCAATGGAGGATAGAGGAGCTCTCTCACTCTGAGGAGACTCAGGGTAAGCATCCACTATTACACTATGGGCACCTTGTCCTAGAACCACTCGATCAATGGGTATATCAACTTGACAGTCAGCGTAGAATCCATGGCCTACCTAGCAAAACTCGATAGCTAGGACGTCCTGCAAACCTTATCACCCTAAAGTCCAGATAGCATTCCACGCTCGCAATTGTAACGTAGACTTTAGTGATGCAACCTTCTGGTTATCTTAGACTATCATCAGTCATCCTAAGAAGTGTGGAGCCATCTTTTTGGATTTCTAGACCTAACCTCTCCATCACATGTGAACTCATGATATTGACGGAGGATCCAGTGTCCATGATAGCGTGCTCCACTAATATTCCATCCACGTACGTTGGAACCTTAGGGCAATGTTTTTCACCATGATCGAACCAATCTTCTCCCATTCTAGCTATGCCAAAAGGTTCTACAATATACCCAATATGCAAGATTTTCTTGAATTCCTTGCATACTCCTGGAGAAAGTTTAATCAATTGTAGGAGATTTATGTCTGGTTAAACTTCGCAAAGAGAACTTACTAGGTCAAAGTCATGGTAGTTAGCCAAAGTTCTCTTCTCGTGCCAAACCATTCTCTTCTTTGGTCTTTTAATTGGCTTTGGTGCCTCTTTTTTAGCCTTTACCTTCTTTTTTGGCAATCCTTTATCCTTCTCGGGATCAACTCTACTACCAACACGTCTTAAAGATCCACCTTCCATATCAGGATTCACGGCTCACTTTTCCCTAGCATCTTGCTTAGGGCTTCCCTCGACAGGTTTTTCAATTCCTTTGTCACCCTCTTTGATCTTTTGACCTCTTATTACAGCTCATAGATTAGAAGTTTCAGCATCATTGACACATATAGCCTAAATAAGGCTGACTCCACTACCATTAGGCAACTCCTCCACAACAATCTTTCCTCCTTGTAGTATTTGTCTTGGTCCCTCATCTTGATGGAGATTATTCCCTTGTGCACGATGATTAATTAGGCCCAGTTGTTTACTTCCTTGTTGGAGAGAATTGATCTTGCTCCAACAGGTAGCCACCACACCACTTACAGATAAATCTTGAGGGGGCACCCCCTTCAGGGCACCAACTCCCTATCAAATTCTGTTGCTTCTTAAGGAAATTGACATCCACGGCCATTTGTCTATACTGTTCAGAAATCATATCGGTGTAATGCTTCATCATGTCCTTAGCTTCGCCAAGGACATTAGAGGCACTCGACTCATAGCCGCAATCATTTGTCTATCGTCCCATTGGCCTAATCACTTGATTAGGAATTGGCTGCCACTCACTTACTCGGACAATATTTGGGATTGTTATTTGGCTTCCACCACTTACTGGGGCTGCCTGACTAGCCATGGGCATAGTCATACTATTGGGAGGAGCTAGTAACATAGGCAAATTTGGCATAATACTCCCTCTTCCATTCGCATTTGACATGGGGTCACCTTGACTCCCATTGGTTAAGGCAAAAATTTTACCATTTCAATTTATCCTTACTGCATAAGCTGCTTGCAAGTGCCAGTCTACTCCTTCTGCTTGGGTAATAGCAGTGTTAATGTCGTTTAATGCAACACTACTAAGCTACGCTTGGATATTAAAATCCAATCCATGTAGGAAATATTGCAACTGTGCAGCCACTAGAATGGGGATATAAGTATTAAGTTTGTGAAAAACTTACTTTAATTTCTTGGCATAGGCCTGGACATTCTCATTTGGTTCTTGGTGTGTTACATTTAAGACATGCAGCAAATACTGCCCACTCCTTTCATGGGCAAACTCTTTATGAAAGGCCATGAAGAATTGGGCACTGCTAGTTATGCTCTCGGCTTCTATACTGTGATACCATACTGCTGCTCTTCCCTTTAATGTCATGTCGAAGAACATCATTAGGTGTCCTTTGTCTTGGATTCGATAATTGAACATGAGCGTTTGAAACTCCTTAATATGGAGTTCTCCATCTTCTTCTGCTAACCCATGGAAAACGGGCAACAATGCTCCTAATGCCGATAAATCCGATGTCCCTACTGGAATTGTGATGGGTTGTGCGATGGCCACAATCGGATTGACAACAGGAGTTTGTGTAGGTAAAACTACACCCCTACTTGTTGTGGGTTGATTAAGTGGAAGTAGGGAAGTACTAAGACTTCCACTTGCACTCGAAGAGCTACTTGTAACACTTAGGTTACTAGAACCACTGCCACTTATTTGTAGTGGACTGCTTCTTTGAGGGGAATAATGCCTCACAATCTCCAACCGTCATCTAGCCCTCTTAGCATGTTCCTTTTTTTGTATTTTGGCATGACAATCCTTGTTAGAGGACATAAACTAAATACTTGGTCCTTACAAACCCTAGATTCGAGAACCACCACTTGTTGGTGGATCCATGCAAACACACCACTGATGGGATCTAAAATGGGCCAGCACTAGCTATGACACTAGCCCGACTTCATACACAAAACAGAGAACCCCACCACACACACGGCCTCGCGGGACAAGAGTATCTGTAATAACTAAGTGAACACTAGATACTTCTAATATTGTGTTTGTAGCTGGATAAGAGTCCAACAGTACCTTTTTCGAAACTCCTCAGAGCGGGTATCCCACACATATTGACAATAAGTGCCACGTATCACACACAAAGAAAGCACCTCCCGCTAATTGTCATGGCTCCATGATGACTCCCCTACACCTCAGGCATTAGCCCCAAGATGCATCGTGTTTACATATAAACACATTCGCACAAGACTCCTCTCTTGGTCCGCGAGATCTAGGAGATACCATGTTTTCTCACTAATAAATTTTTCCAAGAAACGGGACAACTAACCTACGGCAAGGGGGATCTCACCCTCTCAAGCGTGGGTCAACTATAACTCACACTACAACAGAAACGAGGCATAGACGTGCACGTTAGACGCGCAAAGTCGGGCACGTCTATCAGAGCATCTATAAATGTGTGTAAACCTGCGTGTAAATAGACGCGAATTTTGCGTCTATATATCCGCGCAAATAGACACTAATATAGACGCGCCAACAGACACACAATTATTTAACCACCTAAAATTAGCAATTCACATAATTGAAAAACCAAAGTTAATAATTATTTAACCACCTGAAATTGATTCTTGAGCATGCACATGTGCGCATGATAAAAACCATAGAATTAAGAATACACATTGAATCATTGAATTAAAAAAATAGAGTTAATAATTACTTTTTCATTGCTCTCTAATGAATGGCAGTTCCTCCAGTTGACAAGCCTGATATAAGTAATTAGCGGTAAGCGACAGAAACCTTACAATTAGTAGCAAGCATTACAATATATATCTCGTACTTTCTCTATATGCTTGAAGATGATAAAAGATACTTCCTTTTTATTATCGAAAATTCAATGCTTGCTTTAAAATTGACCATTGATTCTTGAGTATGCACGTGTGCGCATGATAAAAAGCATAGAATTAGGAATACACATTGAATCATTAAGAAAATTAAGTATGTTACAGTGAATGATCCATCTCATCTTCAATGAGATCAGCCCTTGCTAAACTATCTGCTTCTAGGTCTATGTTACCAAGAGGTAACGAAACAAATAAGTCTATCCCACTATCAGATGTGTTGCTATATTGCTCAATAACTTCATCAATATCATCGACAATCACATTATTGTCTTCTTCTACGTTTCCTTGAACATCCTCGCAAGGTTCATCTTGTACTATATCATGCATATCATCCATTATGGTGTCATCATGCACATCATCGTTAATTGTTGGATTGTCATCTGCTATCTCCATGTCGATAATATTACCATATATTGGTTTTGAACGATTAGATATAGGGATGACATACCACCATCGGTTATTGTTTACCATTGGATGATACACAACTTGTATTTGAAAAACAAAAGCAAAAAACTTAAGTACTTATTATATTGTGTATATGTATCACATGTATACATATAAAAAAATTAGCCTTTGCATATATACCTGCTCGCATTGTTGAGGTAGTACTAATGTGCCATTCTTGTTTTGGTGAAATTTTGTAGAGTCAATGATTACAAAACCACTTGGATAACGTCTAATTGTGCAATGCTCACCATTTGTTACCACTTCTTTAAACCACTTCACATCCAGTACATATATAAAGAATTGTCTGAAGTCAAGCTTCAGAATATATTGGATCAAGCCACAATAACCTTCCATGGTACCATTGGCAGCCTCGAAGTGAGCAAGGACACCACAATCTTGGGTATTTCTCTTTTTATCTATACGTTGAGTTCAAAGATGTTTACCCTCACACCAAAGTGCATTGAATAATGTGCACTAGTAGTAAAAGATAAAAGATCAAACATGTCAATTATTTATATAAAATAAAACTTATAGAACCAAATTAATTGATAGTATGTCTCACCTTTGATAAGCAACCTTGTGCGTATTCCCACTCTTCTTGAGATATATTAATTTCCTCCTCTTTTTCCATTCTCTCCATTTCCTCATGTAACCAATCTATGTCAATATGATGTGGGAGTGCATTTAGATGATCTGGAAATGAGACATTACGTCCATATCTAGTGTGAAATTCTTGTCTTTCGCTTTTTCTTCTTGCCCTTGCTTCATTATATAGTGTCACCCATTTGCTCATAACATCACTATTGAGCACAAAAAAACTATTTAACTTACGAAGTTCTTCTTTTGTTAGCACTTTACTCATTCCTTTTTCTTGAGGTACTAAAGAGGTCATCCTCAAGTCTTCATCATCTTTCCATAGTCGTGGTTGAGAGGGAGTCAGCAAGATATTCAGAGATATAAACAAGGGATGATTGCACTAACCAACCCTCAGCCATGCTTCCCTTAGACCCTGCTTTTTGCCTCACAAAATCTTTCAAGGTTTTCATAAAGCGCTCAAGAAAAAACATCCACCTTACATGAACTGCCCCAGAAAGTGCGATCTCATCAATCAAATGTACGAGTAAATGTAATTGAGTAGTCAAAATGGATTGAGGAAAAATTTCCTCCACCAAACAACCACCTCAACAGATAATACTCCAGTATCTTGCAATGTGTTTGGATCAATTTCCTTCGAGCTTACGTATCTGTCAAGATGTATTTGAGAATTGTTTATTTTTGTGTAGATATTCAAAGATATATAATGAAAAAATACAATGTATACACACCTCACAAGCTCTCCCATCTTGTAAATGATACCACGTACATCTTTGGAGGCACAATGGGATATGCTAGTAGGAAGTACGAACTGAATGTAAACAATATTCATAAATCAAATGATTAATTGAGGAAAAAGTCATCATACCCCAAAGTTTACACATAGTTACACCACTAATTACTATGTTCATGGTTAGAGATACCCTTACTTGAATCATTTTGTGCCAATCGTGGGACTTCAAACTAGATAGTTGCTCCACACCTCTTTTCTTTTTCTTTATGAAGGCTCCCTTGAGACATCTCATACATCCTGTGGGTGTTCGAAAGCTATATATTTGTTTCTTCACTATTTTTTCCTCGTTCTTTGACAATATCCAAGGTGCATGGGGTTGCTCAATATTTCCTCTAGGTCCAACGCATGGCCAGGCTCGTCTCATGCGACCAATGTTACGTAAATCCTCCCTTACATTAACTGAATCACGAGCCCCTATCAAGTGATCCCATAATGTAGATACAACATTTTTGAATATGTGCATGGGGTCCGACAGGTGATTGATCTTGAGTTCAGTCCAGTACGGAAGACGAAAGAATATAGAGAACCTAACAAACAAACAATATATTATGTAAACAATTCATCATGCTAAATACTTTAAAGTCAATAAAGAGAAATGCACTTCTTACCGACTCATGCCGAGTGGAGGGTGGCTGTCGGCATTAATCCATCTCTTCTTCCAATCTCGAATGGTTAGAGATTGTGGAGTCATTCCATTAGTAGGGAGAACATATTTGGGATGGTCAATAGGAAGAAATCGATGATGATTGTCGTAGATAACCTTCTTTAAACGTGCCGGCCTAGAGGAAACTAGAGAGGGACCGCAAAAGGACATGCATGATATCTTGATATGATTAAACCTGAAAAAACAAGTGAATTAATAAAATGCAATTGATTCAAGTCTTGAATTTCAAATATAGAGTTATATACATGTACCTGAACACTCTCTGTATTCTGGAAAGTCGTGCATGGTCCACAACAACATGGCCTTCAATGTGAAATCTCTAGAGGATGCAGATGCACTTGTATCTTGCACCTCAATACCTTTCCATAACATTTCTAACTCTTCAATCAAAGGCTCTAAGTAAATTTCCATATTTTTTACCTTGTGCTTTCCAAGAATCAAAAGGGACAACATCACATGTCGCTTTTTAATTGCCATGGATGGAGGAATATTATAGTTCACCAATACCACTGGCCATACACTGTATGATGTGCTTTTGATGCCAAATGGATTGATTCCATCCATACCTAAACCAAATCTCAAATTTCTTGGCTCTTCTTTGAAAACGGGCCACAAATTATCTATATGTTGCCATGCGGGTGTGTCTGCAGGGATCCTCCATTTTCCATCACTTGAACGATGACTAGCATGCCATGACATGAGCTTTCCAATAGACTTACACTTGAACATAAGTTTGATACGTGGAACAATCGGAAAATGTCGCAAAACCTTACGAGGCACATCCATTGACTTCACCTCCACTTCGTATCTTGATTCGCCACAAACAAGACACTCTTGTGCGAACTCATGAATCCCACGAAATAAGACACAATCATTGACACATGCATGGATCTTGACATAATCGAGGCCTCCCAGAGATGTCAAGTAATGTCTTGCTTGCTCTCTCTTAGTTGGCAATTTGTTTCCTTTTGGAAGCATTTGTGATAATAACCTACATATATTTTAAAAGTGAGTTAAAAAACCACCAACATATGTTTCTGTCTGATTTCAAAATAGAATTAAAAATTAATATTATGATTCATATATAAGCCAAACTGAATTGATACCTATTTCAATAATGCATCCAAACTGACATTACTCCATCCATAAATTGTTTGCAAGTTAAGTATCTCGAGGGACGCACGAAGAACAGAGTACGTACAACCTTCATACAACGGAGTAGATGATGCTACATATAGTGAATCATCTGGCTTCGTAGAGTGATCTTCTCCCTGAACCAGTTGCGAAAATAGATGGTGTACCATGTTGTCCAAAATCTCATCCTCTACGACTTGATGGGGCATTTCATGAGGGCTACTATCATGTTCGTCAGTCTCTACTCTTCTTGAAGACTCTGCTTCCTCGCGTCGACATTTTGCAGCCTCTCAACGCCCGGGAGGGAGCATCTGAGGATGTGGCACCACATCCTGCTCAACCACAAAAGGGAGTTTCATGTATGTTGATATATAATTTCCGTAACATAGACATGCAATCTTAGTGGTAAAAAAAACTATGAATACCGGTGATTTTTCTCGGTCCCATTCTCCATACAAGCTAAGGTGTAACATTGCAATTCGAGGTGCTCGAAAAATACACCCTCGACAACGATCACACATGCATTTAATTTTTTGTCATAGCCATGCATCTCGATTATGAAGACGCAATGTTTCATCCTCACTTGAGGATGTGCTCATTGACTCATCAGCTTGCACCGCACTAGGTGATGACGACGTCGACATGATTAAACCTAATTCATGACAACATCAAAATATTTTTCATTCGTATGTTTACATAAGATCTTAATTTTAAATACACAAAAATCATCATAAATACATTAAAACTTATGATAAGAATCCACAATCAAAACTTATCTTAAAAACAAAAAATTATGATAAATCCCAAATGTGTGTCTATATCCGTGTTTAACTACGTGTCTATATTCGCGTCTATCTGAACGATAGATGCACATATACACACGAAAATAGATGCACACGTCAAAATTCAAACCATACTTAAATCATTTCTTTTCAAACAGCGCCTTTCCTTTCCTGCGTTTTTTATGGTTCTGAAGCTTGAGTTTAGCCGACATGCAGTCTCTTCATGCCTCACCTAGTCTCTTCATGCCTCACCTCGTCAAGACTCACCTCTTCTCTCATTTCAAACACACAAGAAGGAAAAAAAGAAAGCCAAGGAGAGGAAGAAAGAGAGAACAAGAAAGAGGAGAACAAGAAGAAGCAGCAAGTAAGCAAACAAGCATCAAGGGAGGGTAATTTACCAAGGAGAGGAAGAAGGAGAAGGAGAAGCGCCACCACCGCCACACCAAATACCCAAGGTGATTCTCTCTCTCTCTCTCTCTCTCTCTCTCTCTCTCTCTCTCTCTCTCTCTCTTTGTTTCTCTCTTCCTCTCTCTGCTCTGTCTGTGTATTTAGGATTTGTGATTCCATTATGTATTGCATTATGTAAATCGTCAATGGCGGTCGTCGGCCTAAAATCAGCCGACCGAGCACGTCTGCTAGCGCGTCTACATCTCAGTGTAGACACAGACATAGACGCGAAAAAATGTTTACTCTCAAAGCGTCCAAGGATGCGTCTTAGAGTGCCTGTGCTATGTAGTGTACACACGCTTATACACGTGCCCCACAGAAGGTTGACCTGCAGTCTACATGCGATTATACACGCGCATTGACCTGGGATGCGCATCTGGCAACGCGTCTGTGCTGCATGTTAGATGTGCAAATAGATGCGCTGGAGAGAAATTGACCTGAGATGCGCGTCTGGCAGCACGTCTGTGCTGCATGTTAGATGCGCAGATAGATGCAGGGATACATGCGCCAGGTCTCTAAGTTCTAATATTAAACAATATATTTTTGCAATGATGAATGTGACCAATCCTATGTTTGTGTTTATCAGTTTTCTTGTTTAAGAGAAGCATTAGCACTTAAGTGTTATGCTCAATGTCTAAAGAAAGCTCTTTGAAAATGTAGGTAATATATGATTTTTTGTATGCAAATAAATTTGTCTTTTTCCTGTGTTTTTTTTGCAGATGTCATATCCTGGTTCATCTAGTAATGACCCAGATGTGGATCGCATGAATGATACATTGGCCTCCTTTGGCAGGGGGATCAATGTATTTTTTGGAGGTTTTCCTAGTAGGGAAGACTTCATGGGAGAGATGACCAGACCCCTTGGCTGCTCTCCCACAGCGGACGAGGTATTCAGTGTCATGTTTGGGACGCCTCTGGCGTCTTTGCCTGGCACTACTTCCCAGACTCCACATGCAGGTACTCCACATACAGGTACTCCATATGCAGGTATTCCATATGCAAGTACTCCATATGCATGTACTCCATTTGCAGGTACTCCACATGCTCCACGTGCATCGGCTGAAGCACAAGCATCTACAGAAGCACGTGCATCTACAAAAGCTCGTATGTCCAGCGAGGTAGAGGGCAGTCGAGAGAGAGGGAGGAGGGAGAGTCGAGGGGGAGGATGAGGGTTGTGTGGGGGTTGCCTAAGAGGTGGCGAGCGATCACCCTCACCAGTAGATCATGTAGAGGAGGTTGTACGCCATTACTATAGAGTTACAAATGCTGGTGGCATCTTTCATGATGATGAGGGAAGGGATGTAATGGCGTACATGAGGAGCATCGTGCATGCGACGTATAAAGATTGTTTCATTGCCTTCAAAAATCAGAAAAGCGGCTTGTGGCAGGAGGTGTTGAGGGCAGTCCATAGGAGGTACCCAAATCTTGAGGGTCGGCGATTCTCGGATGATTGGGGATGTACAAAAGTGAGGGATATGCTTCACAACAAAAGATCCCACCTCATGACACGGGCCAGGGACTCACTATGGAGGCTGGAGGAGGGGCGTGGAGCCTACAGCCAACCACCTATGTGCCACCGCGTAGAGTGGAAGAAAGCTAAGAAGAAAGCAGCTGAGAAAGTGAAGAGTCCCCAGCATGCAGAGGCGCGACGGATCCAAATGGAAACCATGGGATCGTCGCATTATGGATCAGGTAGCAGAGAGTCGTGGGAGGCAGAGTTTGTAAGTATATTTTGATTTCTAGTTTCTTTTAATTTATATTTCTTTCAATTCTTTATATATTTTAGTCTAATATATTGTGACGTCTAATTGTTTGTATATCTCTAAATGTTTTGCAGACTACCATCGTTGGTAGGACACCTACCCCTAGAGAGGTAGGTTACCATCGAGGCCATAACCGCGCAGCGACATGGCTTCACTTTTATGAGGAGAGTCTCATCACTGAGGACCAATACAACCGGGCCATGAGGATTCGACAGCCAGAGGAGGTATGTTTTTCTTACTTTCCTATTAAAAGTATAACTAATTATAACTTTTTCTCCACCTTGTCTATGTAAGCAACCCTGATCTTTTGTGTGTGTAGGTGAACTCAGATGTGGAGCATAGTGAGGAGGGGGATAGCGATGCTAGTAGCCATGGTGGTACTAGCGAGGATGTTTCCTCTTCAGATTCGTAGAGGAGCACCATATCTCCTCATGAGGCCTTCTTTTCTTGTATATGTATGATATCTCTTTGAGCCTACACTGCTTGCGGCCACACTTTAGGTCACAAGCACTTAAACTTCCCTTGTAAATGCTTTGATATATAATGAATAAATGAAATTTCATTTTCAATTCTCATGCCTGTAAGATACATTGTCTTTTTTCCAAATACACAATCTGATGTATGGGAGGGGGAAAAAAAACTAGAGAGCATGTGGTTGCTCTCTGGTTTTTTTTTTCCAGTTCTATTTTGCGCGTCTATTAGTGCGTCTAAATTGCAGATAATTCGCGTTTATTCACGCGTCTATAATGCAGAGTACACACGCTGTCGAAGGGTTTGCCAAAGCAAAGCAAAGTCGTGTCTACAGAAGACCTTGACGAATTTCAGGATAGAAGATCAAGCAAGTGAATGAAGTTAAATTTGTTATGACTGCAATTGCTTCCTGTGATGTTGATCACTTGGAAAGATCAATAATGTTCATGATCATACACAATCCTTTGTATTGAATGAACCAGTAATCCTTCAGAAACGAGGAAGAGTTCTGCATGGTATATATCATGTGTTTGCTGTAAATTTATTGTCTTTCCCTCAGATATTAGGCTCAGAGGCATAAGCAGTAATTCCTTCTCCCTGTTTATTTTGTATAGCAGCATTCAAACCCTCTAGTTCTTCACTCAGATCTCCATGCAAAAATTGTGTATCAAGTAACCACGAAATACTTCAGCCAGTCCTTAAGGACCAAACCTTGACACTACAGGACTCTCTAGCTTTTATCAAGCTGTCAAAGCTATTATCCGATCAGTGATTGCACTCCAACAAAGTGGACATTCTTTACATGCTGCAGCACAGGGTTTGCACAAACAAAAATGTCTACAAGGTAGCAAAACAGCAACCGTTGGTTCTTCATAACAGATTTTGCAAATATGCTCATTCGTTTCATCATCAAGGACACCCATGCTAGTAAGTGCTTCATGATCCTTCTCTCTTTTTTACCCTTTATGCTAAAATTTCCTTTTTAGCATCAGGATTTCAGGATATTATGAGCAGAATGACATTCACTCTTCCCAAGTAACAGTTTTCAAGTCACTGGTATTTTTTGCATGGTTACGTCTCTCTCCTGGCATCACTGCTACTACTGATAAGAAGGTAATGCAAAGCAATAACCTTCCAGCTGCAAAATGTTAATTTGATGCTGATAGATCTTTCGGTACTATGATGTTTACAGGCGTTTGTTGCTGAAGTAATGGAGCTTGTTGAATTAGGCAGTTTCTTAAAGACACGCTAGTTGGAGCTTATTGGTCTAATAAGCCAGGCGATTTTGTGCACCCCCAGAGAAAGCTTTATTGTAGAAGATTTCAAGCTGCCCGAATTGCATGAATATCTCTATGCTCCTTTGCAGTTCGGATATGCTTCAATTCCACGAATCTAGCAAGTGCGATTGTGAATATGGAGAAGACAATGCATGTCCCAATACATTGGAGAGTAGTAATGCCTTGTTCATGGCCTGTGCGCTTACGCATAATAGGCGCAAAGCACCAATCATACCCCCTCCTCTCTGCTTGATTCCCTCTAATCATAATCTCTGGTATGCTGGTCTCTTCAGCAACTTTCGAAAGCTAATTGAGGATTCCAGAATTGCCAAATTACCCTGCGCCTCTGAGAAAGCTTCCATCCTTGTTTCAATCACTGTCGATGGAGCAAAAGCTTCAATCCTTACTTTAATCATTGTCGATGGACCGAAAGCTTCAATTCTTACTTCAATCACTGTCGAGGGAGAGAAAGCTTCAATCCTTACTTCAATCACTGTCGAGGGAGTGAAAGCTTCTATGGCGATGTATCGAAACCCCTATAATCCGAAAATCAAAGCTTCTGCTGCCATGTATCAAAACCCCCTCCGTAGCTTCCCTTTTTCAGAGCACAAAAAGCCCCGTTTTCCTCCTTCATAATTCTCCTCTAAAAAAAGTCGACATTGATCTCCGTCTCCCTTTGCTTTTCTCCTCTGAAATCTCTTTTTCCTCTACCATTGCTTGCATCCTCCCTTTTTTTAGCTCTTGTTCCACAGGTTCCTGCTTTTTTATAATTCTCAAAACATTCCCCACTATAACAGAGTGCCCGATTATACCACAATCAGGTCTACCTCGGCTGAAAACATAGCCAATACACTCGGAGAACTCGGCAAACAAATAAGCATAATTTAAGCATTGCCTGGGCCCATATGGATGAGATGAGCTGATGTATTGAATGATTAATGAGTAGGACCTCTAAGAACTGCTCATGTGACACTGACTTTTAAGGTTAACAGCCATCTTGCAAGCACTAATCTAAGAATAAAGACTCCTTCCAAAAGCTCTACTGCTCTGCTGAATTCCCTGTTTTGAGAACATTCATTTCATTATTCCCTTCAATGGGTTGATGGTCCATTGAAGCCTCAGCTTTGAACCTGCAAATCATATATTCTCAAGGTTCTAGGAAATCCTCTTTGGTAGTGAATTCCCTTTCATGTTACTACTATGCATGCCTGAAGGGCTATTACAAATGCCTGCCTATCTGGATCAACACCCTCTTCTAGCATCTACCAGTACAAATTCAATGCCTTCTCTCCTTGACCTCGTTCAACAAACAATGATAGCATTGCACTCCATGATACGACATTTCGAAATGGTAAGCCAATAAACATACTCTCTGCTTCTTGTATGGTCCCATATGCTCCATACATACTCACAAGGCCACTGCCAACAAAGACATCTGAAGTATAACCCCTCATACAAGCATCATGATGCAATGTCTAGCCAATTTTCAGAAACCCAAGTAGAGGCAATTGTTCCTCCCAAACAATAGCTTCTGCATCTGTAAGTGCACCACATGCCTGGATGGCCATTGACAATGAATGCTGGTTTGCAGCAAAGCCTTCCACTTGCATTTGGTTGTACAGTTGTAGAGCCCTTTCTCCTAAGCCCTCCTCAGCATAGGCAGATAGCATTACAGTCCACAAAAGATTATCAGACTTAGGGATTTTGGAAAAGATGTTTTCAGCTTATAGAAGACAACCATGCTTACTGTACAGAGTGACAAGGGAACTACCAACAAACACATCTGACAGGAATTGCTTTTGCCGAGCATCAGCATGCAACGTTCGACTGATTTGCAAGGATCTTTCTAGTAAAAAACTATCTTTAAATGTCACACTCGCTGCAAGATCACAACATGCTTGAATAGCAACAGTTAGGGCCTGCTTGTCTGAATTCACACCAAATTCCTGCATCTGCCTATACAACATCAAGGCCTTCTCAACTTGGCCCTGCTTGACATATGCCGAAAGCAGTGTTGTCCATGAAACAACATTGTGAGAAGTTAAGCTGACGAATACACACTCAGCTTTTGCAATTGCTCCACAGTTGCTATAGACATTCAGGAGTGTATCACTAAGAAAGGCATCTGAAGTGAAGTCCTTGCTCCAGGCATCTACCTGTAATGCCTGACCAATTTCTTTAGACATGGCTAGAGTAGCTGATCTCTTATCTTCAATTGCACCACAGGCTTGAAGGGCAATCGTGTATGTCTGCTCATCACAACTTATTTCTTCCTCTTGCTTCAAACCCCTCTTCACTATATTACCCACGTAAAATAAAAGAGCAAACATAACGACTAAGTATGTACAAAGTATCAAATCACACACACAACTTTTGGGTGGTTTTTACACCTCGAATGCGCAGCAATACGACAGCGCTTATACACACGCTTCATAATTCAAATTAAAAGAAGAAATTAAATATCTCTTTTTTTTAAATGACATTTTTTGTTTTCCATTCGCGTCTATCAGTGCTTGTAAAAGCGCATCTACCAGCGTGTCTATATGCACGTGTATATGTGTGTTTATTGCGCGTCTATTTGTGCGAATAAATTCATTGATACATGCAATTATAAACGCGAAATGATAGATGCACAAATAGACGGGTGGATAGACGCGCCCGTAAGTTTTTCTCTATATTCAAAAATTGCGTCTAAATGTGTGTCTATGAGGCCTTTTTGTTGTAGTGTCAAACAATTGCTATGCATTTCCAGGAGTTGATACCACATGTATGCTTAATGCAATAGTGGATGTCTCATTGTGCACAAACAGTTATGTTTTGAAATCAGCCTATGTGCTAGTGCGAAATAGTCTTTCCATGAATTTCAACTAATACACGTATATATTTCGTTGCAAGAATCTAGCACCAAGGCGAACCTTGTGCTACTAGATCCCTAATTTCCAAATAAACCATCTCCTAGATGATATGCATAGAAAAACAATCAAAATTTGTATCATTTCAGCCCTCAAACTGTTGCACAAAACCCTACTCCCCCTCACCGTTTAAACTTTGCTTCGTTGCATAGGTGTATAGAGATTGTTTTGTCATGATTTAGTGTATAAAGAGCAATAAATCACACAATGTAATAAAAAGATAGTGAAAAGTAAGGCCAAACCTCATGCTTTGCCTCACCATACATCCACAACCACTTATTATATTTTTTTGTATTTTTCTAAGGCATATTCCTATTTTTCTCTATTTTTTCAATAAAAATAATGATGTATTTTCAGACCTATGGCTCTTGATTCTTACAATGAAAGAAATATATATATTATTGCCATTTTATCCCATGTGTATTGATTTATTCCACCCAAAAACATAAAAACCCCATTTTTATCATAAAAACCATGTTTTATGGGTTTCTAAAAATTATTTCTAGCATTTTGACTTTATGTTTTCTGATTTTTTCATCATGAAAGCATAGAACAAATAGTAATCAACATGACGACCAATTTTCACTCCATAAGAACAATATTAACTCCTTCAAATGTAAAAAACAAGCAATTTTCCTTTGTAAAATAGAATTACCGGGTTTTTCCTTCTTTGCAGGTTTTAAAATCTGATGCACGACTACAGATCAGGTCCTATTCAATGCTCAGCCCACCTTTCGACAGAAAACTCTAGCCTCCACCAATCCGGGAGTGATCCAATACCATGCCCAACAAGTGGTCTTCAATAGATCTTCAATCTTCTTCATGAACATGAACTACCTCTTAAGGGGAGAGAGAGGGAGGAGAAAGAAAGAAATTTTTCTTATCATGCCATCCGGGGAACCATTCCACGCACAGAGACAAGTGATGAAGAGTGAAAAGAGAGGGTAGATCAGCCATCCGGTTAGTTGGGGAGTTGTTTTTAAGTGCCATAGCTCCCTCTCCATCAAATGGAATAATGGCGCCTCCTCTCAGCCTATGCGCAGAAAAAACAGCCCCCCCTCCCCCCACGAATTCATTTTTTGTTGGGTTCCCCAAAGGCAGCCCCCAAAAGTCATAACCTTTGGGACTTTTAAAGTCCATTCTCACTTGACCTTGGGTCTAGGCCTCCCGTCCGGCTTATCTCCTGCGTTCGACGTCCAATTCACGGTCTGAAAAATCCTGGGCATTTGTCTTGGAGTCCCCCATTGGTAGACATCTCTCAGAGTCTCGCTTAACATACCAAAAATTTATGAAAAGTCACCAACTGTCCTCTAGTGGATTTTTTAAGCACTTTTCGGGCATTGCCGCTTAAAATCATACTTATTGCCACCGCCGCCTTCGAGAACTCTATTTTTCCCCTAAAATTTGAAATGTTTCGCTATTTTTAAGTACTTCTCGACATAAAAAATCATTTGTCATTCCTCATTGCACAACTAGCAAATGCACAAATTAGTGTGCCAACCACAAGAAGATCAAGATCAAGTCATGCAAACTACATCAATAACATCCAAAATAACCCCCTCATGAAAAATTTGCATGTATAATTTTAAGGCTTTCTCCCCTTAACCTTGGTCAATACATGCAACACACTTAGATTCAATCAAACAACCCATCAAATATAGTTTTTGCTTCTACAATACTTCCACGTTTCCCAAAAATCGAAACAAGGCTACTACCAACAAATGGATTGGATGACAAACTCTTCTACTGAGCATCAAGATGCAAGCCCCTTACAATATACAAAGGCATGCTTGTGGTCGATTATCTATTGTTAGTAGCATGACATTTGTGTAAAAGAGAACTACAATCCTGAAGAGCAACTACAAATGTCTGGTGATTTGGACTACACCCCTCTTCTTTCATCTGTTGATGATACAACGATAGTGCCTTAGGTCCATGGTCTTGCTCAATATCTGTTGATGATACAACGATAGTGCCTTAGGTCCATGGTCCTTAGTGCCTGAGAGCATTAGACACCAAGTCACAATATCAATCTTTGGCAATCAAACATACCTTCCATTTCCAAAATGCTTCCACACTTCCAATACATGGTCAAAAGGATATTAAAATAAAAATAGTATTTGTCATGAGCTTTTTTATCTCCAAATGTGTGTGTAATGCTTTTAAAATTTTCAAAGACACTACTCTTATCACTCTCCTTTGTTCAAATGAAACTACTTCTTTCTTCCCTGTTTGCAAGGGAACCACATGCTCAAATAATAATTGCATAAGTCTATTGCCTAAAACTCACTAATTCACTTTGGATCGGTGTATACATTTGCTATGCCTTGCATCCTTGGCCTTGATCAACATAAGCTGATAGCATTGCATTCCATGAAACCAAAATAATGATCCAAAAATCCATCAAATATATGCTCTGCTTCCACACAGTACTTCCATACTTCCTGTATAGACTTATGAGAATGTTTTTCACAAACATGTCTTTAACAAAGCCCTTCCTTATACAATCAGCATGCAATGCTCTCCCTATATGTAAAATTGACCATTTGACTTGTTGCCCCTTCATATACACAGCTTCCTCATTCTCCAAAACAATGCCACATGCTTGAAGTGAGATGAGAAGTGTCTACTGATTTGAACTCGGCCCTTCCTCTTGCATTTGTCTATACAAATATAGAGCCTACTCTCCATACACTTGCTCCAAGTAAACAACTAGCATTACATTCCACAGGATCACATTGCCCATCAATAGGCCCCTAAAGACACTCTCTGCTTCAATAAGGCTTCCATTCTTCCCATACATGCCCAAAACTATTAGAAAACCAAGTCTCCTAGCATTATCATGTAGAGCTTTCTTAATATTCAAAAACTCCAATTTTCTTGATTGTCCTTGCACAAGACCATTTTCCTTCTCTATTCAAACAATGACTGAAGAATTGCAAGTAATTGTAAGTGTCTCTTGAGTTATGATCACCCCTTTCTCTTATATTTGTCTATTAAATTGCAAAGACTTTTCTTGTTGCCTTTGCTTAGAATATGAAGAGAGCATTATATTCCATGACAGAGCACTGCATTCTAACAATTTATCAAACATATTCTCTACTTCTAGAATGCTTTTGCACTCGCTATACATGTTTAAAAGTGCAATATAAACAAAGACATCTGAAGTAAATTCCCTCTTTTGGGCATCACTATGTAAATCCTTTCCAATTTCAACACACATGACAAGTCCAATTGGTCCTCACGGATGGAACTTTGAGCCTTCTTTGCAAGAGTACCACATGCTTAAATTGTCTTCGAAAAGGTTTGCTAATCCAACCCATATAGGTGTGAAATTTCTACCTTCTACAGATGCATCTTTGACACGATCCTTGTAAAGATGGATAGAAAAAAGGAACAGTAGAAAGTAGTGGTGCATGTTGATAGTTTTTACATGTAGTCCATAGTCCACTATATTGGCATGAAGTACAACATATAGGTACCATCATAGCCTCCTCTCCAAGGTCATGTATTTCTCATATTTATGTGAAAAAACTTAACATCAATATAATAACGGATCACATTCATCACACACCCATAGTCTCATATAGATCTAACCTTCATAATTTTAGGATGACTTTCTCATCTTGCTAGTGAGATTGTGATAGTCTAATTGTTCAAGGTTTAATGTGTGCATAGGTTAGATAGTTCATCTAACAATTATATCACAGAAGCTAGCCTTTCTAACATTATGTGTAGAAATTTACCATTTTTTGTGTAGAAAAATGTCACGTATGTATGCATTTTCATAAATTATATCTTACACACATGTGCATGCACACATATGCATGAAAACACACACACACACACACACACACAAAAGCATGCATGCACACACCTGCTCTCTCTCTTTACAGATGTCCAAACATGTTTTTGATTTATTTCCAATGTACCTAAGTGGCTTACATCAAATAAAATGGTTGAAATTGATGTGGATCATCAAAATTGGTAGCATCGAAAATGTGGGCCTTGGATGTCTACCACTGCTTTCCAACTTTCTCTATTATCTTCCCTAAGCATTTCAAGAAATTTATCAAAATATGGTATGAGTTGAAACTCTATGTTTTTTATAGATTTTAGAAATGTTGAAAATGTTTTGTTTTTGTTTCAATTTTTTTTTCAGTTTTCAATGCAATGCTTAAAAGAATAGACATAACCACTTTCTTTGAAGGTCTCACAAGAATGCATGTTACATACCATTCAATTCAAAGTCTTAAAGAGCACTTTGAGGCATAAATCGAGCAATATTTGCAACTCTAAGTGTCCCATTGAGTGACTTGTGCAAGTTTGCATCCATTTTTTGTGAGTTTTGATTATGATTTTTATTATCAAAGTCTTAATGTTTTGTATGCAATTGATCAATCTAAATGTGTACATGTGTGTCCATGCATGTGTGTGTGCATGCACACACATGGGAACATTTTGGGTGCAGTTTTGTTGTAATATTTCCAAAGAGTATTTGTTTATCACCTTGTTAGTATATGTCATGCTATTCACATCCTCCCATGTAAGGTATCTATCATAACCTTTTTTAATATTTATGTTTGAATGTTCTATCTAAAAAGCATTGAATAGAAGCTAGATAATAGTTGCCTTGAGATTATAAGATTATAGCTATTAGCTATATGCACGCTACTCTTTTAGTAGCACTAAAGAATTGCTATTTTCTTATTGTGTCATTTCATGTCCATATTTTTTATGACTATGATTTAGTAATCATGCTATGAATGTATGCATACAAAGCATGCATGACCTAGGATACTTCCATGTGGGGGTGTGTTGCATAGAGATATTTATATATAGAATCAATACGTTGCACAAAAATGCTCGAAAAAAAAGGATTGATTACAAAAGAACGAAAATGAAAGCTCACAAAAATAAAATCCCCTACTAGCCTATATATAAAAATTTAATATTCCTATATACAAAAGCAATATTAGACCATATACAAAACTCACCCAAAATACTTTCCATTGAAAAGTCTTTGAATATGCCAACTCCAACTCCAAGTGCCCTCCCAACCTTAAATGCCTTCCCCCACTGCCAATCCTTTCTTTAACTCTTTGTCTCACATTACTACTTTTTACATATACAAAACAAAAGTTTTTAAAACCACATTTCTATGTTACCCTATATATGAGTAATTTCCCTATCAAAAGGGAAGGTGCTTAATGCCTATCTTCAATCAAGGTTAAGAGCTCAATCATCACTAAGAGAGGGTGATTTATATGTATCCTAAGTTATGCTTAAATGATTGTTACTTGATCATATAGCTCATGGTAAACAATAGTTAATTTTTTGTAATATACTCATAAAGCCCAAATTCTATGGCCAAATGCTTATAATGTAATCATAAAACTAAAATTCTATGACATGTTTTAGGACCATAAAAAGTTTATGTAAGCTCATACATGTGTTTCTATCACCATGTATGACAATGCTAAAAAGCATACTAAAAACCCTTTTGCTTCACCCATCTTAGCACTAGGGCTCATAGCATTTGCAAAAATTATTGCAAGATGTTTACATTCTTATGTTTCAATAGAGTAGACCTGCTGCCCATTCTTAATCAATTCCTCCACTTCACCCAAATCACCACTATGGCTCATGGTATAATCTTGATTATCTCCAAGTCATTACTGTCATAATGTGTTGGGATCTACATCCCAAATTTCAGTTGACGCATGATATTTTATGCTGTAATTATAACTAGTTTTATTTACTTGTGTCATGTCTGATATCAATGTGTGCTCTGATACCAACTGTAATGTGCCCGCTCAAGCTGCTTCCTTGCCAGTACATTCTTAGTAGCCCATCAAGAGATGTCCTAGAAAATGTCCTTTGAGATTTTGATGAAAAACCCTTGGAGTTTGCTAAGTAGGCTCGCTTGAGTCTACCCCACAATAGAAGTTATGGCCATTTCCACGAGGATTGACTTGAGTCTTTTTGGTCAAATCAACTATTAACGGTTGATTAGTGTCAGTAGTTCAAGTTTCCGTCCCTTATAAAAATTGTTGACTGAAATAGGCTTGTGTTGTGCTAGGTTCACAGAGAACGAGAGATGAAGGGGAGTGTGGCACTTTGATCCCTTCTGCCCATGGTTCTAAAGTGATGCAAGTCAGGCTTTCTGATCTCTAATGGTCCATCAAAAATATGATTTGTATTCCTTCTTAGGAAAGCTCTAGGCTTATCGAGACCACCCAACCATAGGTCTACATCTGCAATCCTCGCGCTTCCCTTGAGAGAGTATTTTTAGTCTCCTAATTACCTACCACCTTAGATTCAACATATAAAAAAAACTTCTTTGAGTTAGCTCCTGATACAAATTCATTGCATGCCTTTAATTCATGACACAAAAACAGAGTAAAGCAATCCTGTCTCAATAGTTCCTTCAAGAAAAAATTAACTTTTTTCAATGTTTTCTATTCTAACTAGAATGATGCAACCCAAAGGTATTATTATTCCAAGTTTAGTTCCTAAAAATATTTGAACTTCCAGGATACTATGTGGAATTGGAACAGTAGTTTTGGCAGTTTGTAAGAGCCTAAGGAGTTTATAACATGATCGCTCTAGTATCCTCACCTCCTCCTACCAACTAGAGTCCCCTATGACAAGACCTTTTGCATCATGATTGATCTATACTCACTAACGCCCGAGAAACAAAAAAGAAAACCCCTTGGAGTAGGTTTTATTCACACTGGTCTTGGGGAGGTCTAGCACCATCAAGAACACTGCCTCAGTCTTGGTGTTCTATGCTCATCGAAATATTGCCTTAGTCTCGACGATCTGTACCTGATCATCCATCTTTTAGCTTGATGATTTTAGGAAATATTAGTATCTAACTTACAATCATGAACATCTTATTTTGAATGCATTATACATAAACTTTTAACCAATTTTATTTTCAAGACAAATCTTTTCTTTTCAAAAATAATAATATCAAGGCAAAACTTAGTGTAAGTGGCAATACCTTCCAATAGTCTTTATGCATTTCCCCTTCCTCATGATCTAGTTTGGACAGAATCTAAACAAGAATTCTATTTTTGAGAATAACTCCCTTGGTGGACTTTTCTCAATGGAGTTTCGTGGGTCCTTGCTCGCGATTAAAAAAAGATCGTGGTTAGTTTTGTTACAAAAATTATTATTTTAACAATTCCATCTCAAGTTATTTTATATACCAAGAATTAGTGTCCATGTTTATCCAATAGAAGTTTCGTTAGATCAATACAAATCAAAATATTAAGTCTTTTAGGGACACAATACCTTCTTTGTACTCTCATTGGTATATCTTGTACAAACCCAAATTACATCTTGGAATTTGCGGGTAAGAATTCCTTTAAAAGATTATATGCTCGAAAAAAATAAAATCCTATTTTACGAATGCAGCTTTTTGTTGCCAATTCATGGAATGATGGCCTGCTAGCTGCCTTTCTAGTACATGGGGATCCATGACAAGTTCTTGGTTGATGGTGTTCAAACTTCGTTTGTAATCCCAGTACTCGTCATTAACACCATATTGGGGAATAGGGGAATTTCCCATAAGTTTGGGACATGTGGTCAAATCTTTGGATTTGTTATAACTTGAACACTATAACTCCAAATTGAGTGCTCTATAGCTCAATAGATTCCACTTTTCAAGCACTTTTCAATGATAGGTCACATCATATGGTTTTGAGAAACTTATGGGCATGTTATCTGGGTACCATCTTTCTAGTATTCAAAAAATGGGAATTGGGAGATTTCCAAACTCACTAATATTATGTTCATTCCATTTAGTAGTGGCCATATCCGCAGTGTTATTGGCAGCTTCTGCCTCTCTGACCTTCATAACTTTCTTCTTTGGGGCCATGGTCTTTAATCCGGAGATTGTAAGAGAGCTTGGGTTTGTCACAATTAGATTGATGGGGGATAGTGATCGCTAGGAATTTAGAAAAACCAAGAAGAGTCTTGATTCCATACGGAAGTGGGGTAGGAGGCATAGAGAATTCGATTCCAAGATCCTACGGAGTATCCTCCTTGTCTTCATGATGAGAATTCTCATCCTTGCACTTCTCTTGCCCAACTTCCTCTTGCTCTATACTCTTGAGAAGAGCCTCTCTTCTCTTGTTCTAGCTACCTTCCAACAGCTCCTCATGCCTTGTATCTATAGTTAAATTGAAGAAGAAGGGTTGTGGCCAAGAAGAGGAGCTCTTTTTCTAGAAGGTATCTTGGCAAATCATAAATTTGGAAGCTTTCAAGATATAATATGATGCTGGCAATTTGATCTTTGATGTCTAGAGAGGATGCTAGAGATGGCATGACTGATTTGCGTGGCTCTTGGCTAATCTTGCTTCAATCTAAGCCTCTCACTGAATTGAGAAGAGGGGGAGATTGTTGGAGTTTTCTGCTATGATTGAGGAGGTTTAGGATTTTTCTCGTGCATTCACGATCTCCAAATTTGGGAAAACTTTTGCGCCATGTTTTTGGTCAAAAGAAAGGGGGGGAGCAGCAGCCTGTTCGTCCTCATCTTCCTCTTAGTCGCCCTTTTTAAAAAATAAAGCTTAAAGATTTTAAACTTGCCTTACTTTGCCAAGTGGGTTTGGTCAATTATGACTTATGGCTCATGACTTGCGTTCGTGTAGTGACTTCCGTGAAGAATGGCTACAGCCCCTATCAACTTGGGTCAGGTTACAAACTTTAGACTATTTTTGTTCGATACTTCCTCTATTTAATGGTCTTTAATTCTTCAAATCTAATTTTTAGAAGTTGTGAAGATTGAAAATAAATTCGGAATATCACAATTTGTTTATTGGTTGCAAGTGGCTTCGTCGCATTAGCTACCTTCTTTATATGCAGCTAGTTTCTTGGATAAACCTTGACTCTATTGCAAAAATGAGATGAAATATATAAAGAATAATATAAATGTATTTCTATAATGCTTAGAAACTTGAAACTTACTCGCAATTATTGATTCCTTTTTAAGCATGAACTTTACTTGAAGAAATCTCCATGAATTTGCAATTACCCTCCATCCACAAGGTGTCAAGCTGGCACGGGACTTGCAGGATGGAGACAAATATCTCTTTATCCCTTTTTAGAACTAGAAGTTTGTCCTCAAGGGAAAAATTTTCTTTTTAGCACTAGAAATTTTTCCTCAAGGACAAAAAATAATCTTTTTAAAAACTTGTTCAATATGCTTTTGATAGTCATTAGAAGTTAACTTGGAACACACCACTAGTAGAAGAAAATTCAATTCATATTTACAGTCTAACATCCTTATGGAAACCATTGAGAGAGTTCATAAGGAAAATTTTCCTAAGTTTGAGGTCCAAAATTGACGTGCTCCAATGTAAACTACACATTAATATATATATGAGCAGCATAATATCAAAGCAATAAGTAAAACTAATCTCTGCATAAGAATTAAGTGGACAAGAATATACCCCTCATGATAGGAAATGATAACAAATTGGAGTTCATCAGATTAATCTCCTACAAAAAGAAATGAATTGAGTTTGAATTTGCTTTTACAGAGATAAAGGGATCAACAACATAAACATTGTTGATCTTATCAACTTGAGAATGTGAGCATTAGACACCTGGATACAATTGCATCAAACATGTGATTAGGAAAAAGATTGCAAAGAAGAGGAAATTGATGACCTAGACATAATGACATGCAAGGGAGAATTCCAATGTTGACTTGTAGTCTATGTGTGCATTGCTAGCTCTATGTATGTTCCATGTATAGAAATTATTTTTTATGATTATTATGCATTTGGGACCATACAACACAAATTAATCAAACTTGGCCAAAATTGTGAGATACAAAAGGAAATTTTGAATTTATCTAACTGTGAGTGTGTGCATCCCGAGGTCTCTGTCAGAATCAAATACTATTTTATGTCTTTAGAAGTAATTCACATCAAACAAATGACAATTACAAGGAGGAGAAACTTGATGACTCAAACTCAATGATTGCGACAAGTAATTCCAAACTTGACTTATAGTCTTTGTGCATGCCATTGGGTCCAAGTATGTTCCATGTCCAATATATAATGCAAACCCAGTGACACGCAAGGGGACATTTCAAATCTGTCTCATTATGATTGTGTGTAATGTGCGGTCCGATTCCATAAAAGCCATCCTTTTTTCTCTTTTCCTCCCTCATAAGCATGTAAGTATGCATTAAAGACTTGTTTTACTCCTTCCCTTTCTTCTTCTCCAAGTCAAGCATCATTCATCAATTAAGCATATTTTAACAAAGGTTACCATCCTTTTCCATATTATCATTCATCACACTTATAGCCAGTAAGCTTACATCCGTTGGATCATGCATTGAAAAATATAACTTTTAAGTATTATTCATTTTGTCTTTTTTTTAATTTACAAAGGTTTATTTTATGCCTTTTTTATGAATGTTATTTACTTTTCTAATTTTTAAATTTCCCACTAACTTTAAAAAGCATACCATCATCCACGAAGAGGGAGAAGACAAGTGTAAAGGAGAAGGAAGAAACTCGTGAAGGACAAGAAAAAGTAGGGAAGTACGAATGGATTCTTCTTCGAGCTTTGAGGAAACTGTATTATCTCTTCTCTCTTTGTTTTTCTCTTTTCTTTACTTCTCTCTTTTTTTTGTTGATGAAGTGATGTATAGAGAGAAGAAGGGAGAGAGATCAAAGCAAGGGAGATTGAGAGAGAGGCCACTGCCACTGCCATACACCATGAAAAGAGGGGACAATTGCAAAGGAGAAGGGGGGAACCCGTGAAGGAGACAAAGAAGTAGGAGAGACGTACAAAAGGATTCTTCTTCAAGCCTTAAGGTAAATGAATTATCTCCTCTCTCTTTCCTTCACTTCTCTCTTTCTTATTGTTTATGAAAAGATTCACAGAGAGAGAGAGAGAGAGAGAGAGAGAGAGAGAGAGAGAGAGAGAGAGAGAGATGAATAGAGTCACGAAGAGAAAAATGGAGAGGCAAATACTACAAAGAGAGAGAAAAATAGAGAGGAGGGATATAGAGAGAGAATACATACATACATACATACATACATACATACATACATACATACATGCATGCATGCATGCATATATATATAATAGAGGGTGGAGAAGGAGAGAGGAAAATAAAGACAATAAGAGGAAATAGAGGGAGAGAATATATATATATATATATATATATATGAGGGTGGAAGGGAGAGGGAGGGAGGGAGGAAGGAGAGAAATAAATATAGGGAGGGGGATAGAGAAAGAGAAATAGATAGTGAGAGGGAGAGAGAAATAAAGAAAAGAGGAGAAAATAGAGAGAGAGAACATACACACACACACATATAGAGGGAGATGTAAAAGAAAAGTAGAGAAAACACACAGAGAGAGAGAGAGAGAGAGAGAGAGAGAGAGAGAGAGGCTATGGCAAGTGACGCTCGAGACCTCGATATGGGGCTACAAGAAGAAATCATACTGAGGTGGAAGTGGGAGACTACCTCTAGATCTGAAGAATCCACAGAGCAAAGCGAACCATAGTTGAAGTAGATGAGAGCCAAAAGAGTCCAAGAGCTCAAAGATGGAGTGAAGCTGGCCAAAAAAGAACTAAGGAGCCAAGAAAAGAAGAAACATGTGAAAAAAGATGAAGAATTTTGGTAAGATGAAGATGAAGATGAAGAAAAGGAAGAGGATGAGCTCAACCTAGATCTTGAGACACCTTGTCCCCAAGAAGGAGTTGATTGCTGCTACCTTGACTACTACCCTGAAGACTATTAGCAAGAAGGCTACCCTGAAGACCAATATATCTATAACAAATACCGTGAATATTTCCCTATCAACTACCACCTAGAAGGAGAATACATCTACATCGACCACCCCTATTCCGAAGAATGCCAACCTGATGGAGTCTAAGAAGAGGAAGAAATGATGGAGTATTATGTGAAGGGAGAAGGATGGAGAATAGATGTGTGTTCAAAGTACAAAGAAGTCAAAGATATGGGGATATGTTAGAAGGATGAACCCTTGCACCACAAGTTGCAGCTCAAGAAATGGAGTTTGAGAAGGGGGAGGATGAGCTTGATTCTTTTGATCTTGAAACACCTCCATCCATTGAGATTGAGGGTGAGGACATGTTGACACCCTCTTGTGAGGCACGGGATGCCTTTGATGGAGGGGGCCAAGAAAGAAGAGATAGAAGACTACTTAGATGTAGGTAAAAACAAGAAGGAAGAAGCATAACTCAGAGGCACTACTACTCCCTATATAAGTGTTTGTGGCTCCAACGCCATGGTATAAATCTTACAAATGCCTAGATCCTCACCCAAAAATACTTGAACAAGCTTGGAATAAGCTGGAGTGAGCAGAAGATCAATGGGACTTATTGATACCTTAGGGTCCTAACTGCAATGAAAGCTTGAAGTGAAACTCTTCTTCTTGGGCCTAAGCATGCAATGAAAAATCTCCTTGCATAATACATTTTTGAATTGGTTATATCTAGTTTGCAATCACAAAATTCCTCTTTTTTAGAAAATCTTATGCACAATTTTTAGACATTAGGTGTACATGACATTAGTAAATGAATTATGTAATAATATTTAGTGCATAGAGCTAGAAGGGTGGCAGGGCTGCACGCCTTGCCACCTAATTGTTTTCCCCTTTATAATCATCGCTATTTGCGTTGAAAATTTACTCTATTTGTAACAACAAAGAATTTTGTAAATCTCTTTATTGCTCATTAGTAAAGAAAATATGTAAAGCTCTATGCATCTACACTTCTGTAGTGGAAGATCTTTTGTAAGGCTAAATCTTTTGTGATGAAAGACGCCATCTTCTGATTGGGATGTTATTGTTTAGCATTCTTGCAATCTCGAAACTTTCTATTATTCTTCGATTGGTATTTGAAATCATAGTTGTCATGGAAAACACGTATGATAAGATATTGTATAGTACAACAAGTTGCATTCATATTCATACAATTAGAATTCCAAACAATACGATATGGTACAAAGTTGTTGCATTCATGTATGAAAAACACATGGAAAAATATTTCATGCTTGATGTTTTTTGGGTCAAAAGATAACATGTTTTGCTTTTTGTATTTGAGGAAATCACTTGTAGTCTTATTGGTTTGGATTTCTGAGTCTTGGATCTTAAAAAGTTGAATGGCTGACATGTTAATAATGGCAATTTTTTAATTATGGACTGTAAACAGTTTAGATAATTTTTATTTAGCAAAAGTTGAAGTAAGTAGTTTACTTGGGTTGTTGATCAAAGTGATTAGTCTTATATGGATGACTACATTTACTTAAGATTCCTTCATATTTAGAATAAAAACTTAAGGCAATGTATGATCCAACCCCAAGGATTGAATCATAGTTTCTAATTAAGGTATTCTTAAATTCATTTCATACAAATACATGGTAATTTGGTGTAGCTTTTAGAGTATAGATACGACCTTGAATTGGGGCAATGTATGATCGAAGTCAAGGTCTAAATCATAGTTTCTATATAAGGTATTTTAGAATGCATTTTGTACAATATGATAAATATATGGTAGAGTACATATACAACATCTCACCTTAGTTGATGTACTTGTACCTTGATAAACCAACTTTTCTTCTATCTTGATATCCTAAGTTGACCTGCTAGAGAGGCTTTTTGAATTCATCTGACAACAAAGGAGGTAGATTAAGAAAGAGAAGGAAGCATCCCATTTTCAGTTGGTTGAATGGGAAGAAAAAGAAAGTGTTAACAAAGACCTTCAAACTTTCAGATTGAATGAAATAGAACTATAAAACGAGGTTGAGAAGAGATATGGAACAAATCACCAAGCCTGAAGGTCATATAGAATCTTGGAGAGCAAAAGTAGAGATTGCAAGATTGGAGTGAAGTGATAGTGATGAGCTATGAAGAGACACTGTAGTGGCTCTAGTGACCTTTCATATCAAACACACCTTTTGGAAGGGGCATCCATGACCAAAGAAGGATTATTATGAGTTATTATTGAGTATTGTAGTGAGGATATAATGTACTATTGATTGAGAGAGAAAGAGAGAGTCACAAATAGCCAATTCTATGCCAAACAATGTATTTATCTATGAGAGATTGAGAGAGAGAACTATAAAGACAATGAAGATGAATACTACATGATTATTTCCATTCAAAGTGGTGTTTCTCTTGTGTTCTCTTTGTCTATCAATGAAAAGTATGAAGAATATGAAGAGCAGGATCACTTTTGTCGAAGAATAAAACTGTGGGAGTTTGTTTCTATGATGTTGCATGAAGATTTCTTACTAGTTGTTCTTTTCCTTGTTGTGGTTCTCCAAAGAATGAAAGAAAAGCATGTTGATGTTACAATATAGATTTTCTTGCAGTAAAAATCCATTTTCCTTAGTGTCTCTCTTGGGGCTCCATATTTTTGGTGCACAGTCAAGGAAGCTTGCCATTAACAAGCATTAGAAGAGGATGAAAATAAAGGAAATGGCATTGCCAAGAAGAGAAGATTTCAATGGATGTTTGTAAAGTTCTTTCTTTCCCTGAAGAGTTGGAGATTCTCATTACCAAAGCCACTTTCCACAAAAAGTATGGCCGAAGCATATTACCATCATGATGTAGGCTCTATGTGGTGGACTATTTCCTCTTTCAATTGAAGCAACGGAGACGTGCATCTTGGTGGCAAATTTTTTGGGAACAAACTAAAGAGTAGAAATATAGAGAATGACTATCCATGGAAGATTTAGCATTCACTGATAAGTGGGAGATTGTGAAGAAGCTATAGGAGTTGTGGTCAGTGGAGGTTCATGAAAACTAGAAAGAAAAGAGTTGGAATTTATTTATGGATGCTCAACAACAACAGGACAAGTGGGACGCATGGTGCATTTGCTATTTGTTCAATTAGCAACCCATTGGAAGTTGGTAGATAGAGTGTTCTTCACAACATACACTATTGAAACCATTAGAAGCTGGTATTATTATGATGATGACACAATAATAATCCTCAGAAGAATGAATTTTGATACCTTTAGAACTGAATATCTCCCCCTTTGTAGTGGTTTGAAGGTTGAATTTAGAGACGTAGAGAAGAAGAAAGTAGAAGAGATGTTGGTCAGAGAGTCCCAAAAAGATTGAAGCTCCCTCTGATTCTATTCTGTTGAGTATAGACCAACTAGTTTGACCCAACCCCCTGATGAGTGATGCAATCAAGACGCAAGGACTAGAACGAGTCTAGAGATACATGAGAAGAGAGAATGCAAAAATCAAGGCTGAGAACGAGCTTGCAGAGCAGAAGCCTCCTTTGAGGCCCTAAAAGATCTTTTTACAGAAGTCCCCATGGCGAATCAAGGTCCCCTTCCTAGTTAAATCCGTCTTGGACATATAGATGACAGGCGAGCAAATGTAGTCCCATTGCTAATTTTTAAGGGAGAGTACAATGAAGACCTTGATCTTCATGTAGTAGAGTTTATGGTAGCATGTGTGGCTAACAATGCCAAAACCCGTGAGCATTGGTTAGCAATATTCCCTGCCACTTTTGAGGGGCACGGCATTTCAGTGGTATGAGAGACAAGAAACATGAACTTTTGGCACATGGGACGACTTGAAGTTGGCCTTCCTCACTAAATTCAGGCATGAAGGTTTTGAAGAGAGGATGCGAGAGGAGTTCATGAATTAGAGTCAATCCTTTGGAGAAAGAATAAAAGCTTATGTCTTGTGAATGGAATCCATCCTGAAGAGATGCACCAATCATCATTTGGATGAAGGCATTCAGATAGGAGTGTTCTTTAGATGTCTACAACCTGAAGTTTGCAAGTTTGTGGAATTGAGAAGACAAGTTAATCTATAAGCTGCAATGGAAGGCACAAGACTGTATGATGAAGTTGAAGCAAGGTTTTCAATGACCTCAAGAAGAGGAGTCTTACCTCCTCCCATGCCAAGAATGGTATACCCACCAAATGTAGTCCCAGGGACAATTCCCAATCCCTACCCTCAGATGTAAATAGTTCCACAATACAATGCACCTAATCCATAGTGGCCACCACAAACAATAGTGCCTCAAATGATGGTTCAACCACAACAACAATGGTCTCAAATAGTTCCTTCAATGGTGACTCAAAAACAGTGGAATCCTATCCATTGGAATCAACAACCTCAAGTCTCAATAGGAGCTTTGAATTAGAACCAGAATAGAGGACCTCCTGGATCAACCCAACCAGTGTATGCAGTAATTATATAAGCTTCCCAAAACCCTAATACAAGTACTCTAGGAAGTGTAGATCTAAAGGACTATCTGTGCAATTTAGTGGCAAGTATCAAGAGCTTAAGGATGTGATTACAGAGCAGCTACAGATGCTGAAGGTGAATACCGCTAATATAACCACTCCTATGGGAGATGGAAGAGATGTGATGCATTCTAATATATGACGTGGAAAGTGCCATCAAGTGGGACATTTAGCCACTGAGTGTACCCAAAAACCATTCATTCATGGAGCCTTCTGTTCATATTGTTTGAGGAAGAACCATATAGAGGATATTTTCTCTTTGAAAGAGATGCACGAACAAAGAAAGAAAGATGAATATGCAAGATTCAACTTGCTGGAATCCAAAATGACAATGCACGACATTTGACCAAAGCCTAGGGAGTTTGGTTCTAGTTTTGGTCCAAGGAGGTTTCCCTCTTAGAGTTACAGAGGACGACAGTCTGGCAGTGATTAGAGATCAAAAGTGGAGTGTTATACAGATGCGGGGAAGAGGGTCATATCTCACCAAATTGTCAAAAACCTAGAAGGTCTGTGGATTATAAGTCTTTATGTAGTTGATGCAAGGGAGAAGGCCAGAATGCAAAAGATTGTCCAAGTCCAGCTCTTGTGAAATCTACTTCTGATACCGAACAAAAGATCCAAGAATCTGCTTCCAATTTAGTGAAATTGGATGTGGCCACAATAATGCGTGCAAAGAAAGGAGAACCTGTAATTTCAAAATAGAATGTTCCTACTACCAAGACTGTGAAGTTCAATCTTCCTTGAGAAAAGCAGAACAATACAGTCCAGAACAATGAAGTACACAACACTACAGAGCCATAGAGAGCCACAGAGACAGTTGCAGAGACAAAACCAGAGGTCCAGGAGATAGAGGATGCGGAAGTACCTCCTCCTGTAGAAGAACTAGAGGTCCAGGAGATAGAGGATGCGGAAGTACCTCCTCCTGTAGAAGAACCAGAGGTCCAGGAGATAGAGGATGCGGAACCAGAGAAAGAACTAGAGGTCCAGGAGATAGAGGATGCAGAAGTACCTCCTCTTGTAGAAGAAGTGTAGATGTTGCCACTCATAGAAGAAAAAGGGAAGATAAAAGTGGGCATGGCCCCATATTCCAACATATTGGAAAAGCCTGTGGATCCTATTAAAGAGAACAATTTGGTTAAAGGCTTAGATACTTTTAAACCAAACTTAACATTTCAAAAGTTGGTGATTTTGTCTCCTAGCTCTCGAAAGAAATTCAAAAGCATACTTGACTAAAAGAAGAGATTTAAGAATTATTCCCTCCATGACGACGAAGTCCAGCAGAGCCTCAGAACCCGTAAAGGAAGTAGATGTGGCTAATGCCTTCCTAAATCTTGGAACCCCAGAGATTGGCATATGGATTGAAGGGTGCTTTATTGTAGATACATTGATTGATGGAGGCTTATTAGTAAACAAAATGATAGATGTGACAATGAAGGATCTAGGCTTGCAAGGAATGCAACCTACACAATGGCTTATTAGATTGGCAGATCAAAGCAGAATCAAACCATTGGGCATTATCCCATATGTAAAGATAACTCTCGCAAGAAGAGACTATTGACTGACATATCTGGTGGTCAAACCAAATTCCTACGGGACCTCATACCCTCTACTATTGGGAAGACCTTGGCTTTTTGAAGCAAGAGCAAGGGCGGATTGGTTCAAAGGAACCCTAACCCTAGGAAGAGGACCCAAAAAGTGGTGTTGAAGTTGTATGGATTGCAAAAAGGCAATGGATCCACATCCATCGAAGTCATAACACTGACTCCTCTAATGAAGTAACAGATGGTATATCAAGAGATGAAGAGGCTGCCAAATAGATCTTTTGCAAGAAAACAAAGGCACAGTCCCTAATAGTGGGCATTGTAAGCCAATTACCGAAGGAAGTTAATTCTTTGTCTATGGGTGAATACCTCATGCCTGAACCTGAATGGACTTCTGAAACCACCTCTAACAGCGAAATAGAAGCATGGATATATTGTTCTCCCTGTTATAGGGCAGTCACAAAGACAGAGCCAAAGACAAGGACATGACCAAAGACAAAGACAGGCACAGAGACCGAAGCAAAGGACATAACAGAGAGCTTGTTCTTCTCTTATAGAGCCCCCACAGAGATAGAAACAGAATCTGAAGAGGACAAAGGTAATAATAAAAAATAATATTATGCAAGCAAGTTAGAAGGATCTATCCTACTACCCACGAAAGGCAGAGATGAGGAAGAAGTTCCTAAAGTCTCAGAAGTAGAAGATCCCTCTCTGATCGATAGGATGATTATGGTACCTTTTGGATTGATTAATTAGTCATATCATGAGCAAAGCCTTTATAAGAAGTGGATTAATAAGAATAGGTCTTCCTTCAACAGTGGCTCTTGTCATCCAAAGTTACGCTTCCTTAAAGAAAATGATGACGATGCACCTTGCCAACAACTCCCAGCCCTTCAACTCAAATAAAACGTAGAAAGCTCCTGTTATGTGATGTTCTTAGATGCATCTTCAGAAGAAGAATCCTTGAGCCAAGAAGTAACTCATCCCCAATCCAAACTTGAAACCTCAGTGATACCCTTTTAGCCTCCCAAAGATCAAGCTAGGCCTCCATTAAAAGAGGACACTAGTTCCAATGCATCTTCAAAAGGGGAGACCACTCCCTTGAAGGAGTCGGATCTCTACCTAGAAGCAGTCCATGGGACATTAATTTATGAAGTGAAAGGTGAAAGGAAATTGACATTCGTGGATGTTGACTGTACTGAACATCACTTGAAAGTGGGTCTAAATCTTCCAAAAGAAAAACAAGTGGTCCTTTGAGACCTACTAAAGGAGAACTTAGATGTGTTTTCATGGTCGTACAAAGATCTAAAGGGGATTTATCCCACCATATGCCAACACCACATCAACCTAGAGCCTGATGCCAAACTAGTGAGGCAAAGACAGAGACGTATGAATCCCAATTATTCTACTCTGGTGAAGGTCGAACTATTGAAGCTCCTTGAAGTTGAGGTCATTTATCGAGTGGCTAATAGTAAATGGGTTTCACCCATTGTGGTAGTACCTAAGAAGAATGGGAAACTTCGAATATGTATGGACTTTTGAAAGTTGAATTCCAAGATGAAGAAGGATCATTTCCCTATCGCATTCATAGACCAACTATTGGACACACTAGCAGGCCAAGAGCTCTATTCCATCTTGGATAGATTCAATGAATACAACCAAGTCCAAATTGCAGAAGAAGACCAATCTAGAACAACCTTCATAACTAAATGGGCAACCTATACTTACAGAATGATGCCATTTAGGCTCTGTAATGCTCCTGCTACTTTCCAACAAGTGATGATGGCTTCTTTCTAGAACTATTTACATGATTTCATTGAGGTGTATCTCCATGACTTCTCTGTATATGGCCTAATCCGTGAGCATTGGGGACACCTGGAGTAGTGTTTTGACAGATATCGAGAGTATGGGATTTCTCTCAACCCCGACAAATGTGTCTTTGGCATCTCATCAGGAGTTCTTCTAGGTCACATTGTATTTGCACAAGGGATAGCCATAGATCCTGCTAAGATTGAGAAGATTACTGCCTTGATAGCCCCAACCAACCTTAAGCAATTAAGGCGCTTTCTTGGCCATGTGGGCTATTATAGAAAATTCATTGCACACTTTGTGATGAAGGTAGCACCTTTGCATAAAATCTTGAGGAAAGATGCTGAGTTTACATGGACTAATGACTGTGATGAAGTGTTCAACACCTTGAAGCAGTGTTTGATTGAGGCACCGATCCTACAACCTCCTAATTGGACGAAGGAGTTCCATGTACACACTGATGCATCAATTTGAAGGCTTAGGTGTAGTCCTATGCTAGAAGGGATCATCGACGCTCGATCAACCCATTTATTATCCAAGGAGAAAGGTCACTGATAGAGAGCCGAACTATATAGTGACAGAGTTGGAGTGTTTGGCAATGGTGTTTGCCCTAGGGAAGTTTCACCACTACCTGCTATCAACTCATTTTAAATTTTATGTGGATCATGAGGCCCTTTCCTTCCTAATGAGAAAAGAATATGCAAAGGGAAGAATTATAAGATGGCGGCTTCTATTCCAGGATTTTGACTTTGCGGTAATCACCAAACCTAGTCGCTCCCATGTTCTGGATGATCATCTGTGGTGTATCCCGTAGAACGTAGACGAGGAGCAGGATGATCTAAGCCTTCCTGATGATTCCTTGTTTCTAGTAGAAAATCATCCCCCCTCGGTATGCAGAAATTCCCAACCTACTGGAAACCCAACAGTATCCTCCTAGCATCTCTAGTCGGGAAAGGAAGAAACTTCTATTAAAATCAACCCCCTACACCCTATTAGGCAGCACACTGTACAAGAAAGGAAAAGATGAAGTGCTTAGAAGATGTGTTGCAGGAGATGAGATTGGGATTGTTGTGAAGGCATGCCATGACAAGCCCTGTGGTGGACATTTCATAGAAGAAGCAACAGCAAGAAAGGCTCTGCTAGCAGGATACTGGTGGCCGGCCCTCCATAAGGATGCCTATGACTATTGTAACCGATGTGATACATGTCAATGGATGGGGAAATCCACCAAGACTAGTGCCATGCCACTGCAACCTATCCTTTCCTTGAGACTCTTCAAGAAGTGGGGCATCGACTTCATAGGTCCAATCAATCCCCCCACTAGAAGAAAGCAAAAACAAATACATCTTGGTATGTACAGATTATGTCACCAAGTGGTGTGAAGCTAAAGCTCTGAAGCGGGATGATGGAAATAACGTGGCCTTGTTCCTGTACGAGAATATCATCACCTGTTTTGGTAGTACCCTAGAGTTGGTACGTGAGAGAGACAATCATTTCATTGATAAGGTTATGAAAGAACTCACAAAGCTGTATAAGATTCTCCATCGCAAGTGCACATCCTATTATCCTAGAGTTAACGGCCAAGTTAGAGTCACCAATTGCATCCTCTACTCAATCTTGACAAGGAGGATTGCTACACATCGTTGTGATTGGGATGATCGACTTACAGAGGCCCTCTAGGCATAGAGAACCTCCTATAAAGCAGCTACAGGATAGACACCCTTCCAACTGGTGTATGGTACAGAAGCTATTTTTCCTATTGAACTGGAGTTGCCCTCCCTGCGAGTGGCTATCAAGGAGCACTTGGGAGATGATGAGTCCCTGCAATGCTGTCTCTTGCACTTAGAATGTTTCGACGAGACTCACAGGGTGGCTCTACAGTGCATGGAAGCCATGTAAGCCAAACGAAAGTCCTATCATGACAACTTCATTAAGCACAAGGAGTTCAAGGAAGGTGATCATGTCCTGGCCTATGATTTGGGATTTGGCAAGTTTCCTAGCAAGCTTCAACAATGATGGATGGGCCCCTCTAAGGTACTGGTTGTCAATCCTAATGGCTCTATCTAAGTGTAGGCCGTTGATGCCTTTGATGATCCTTTCCTGATCAATGGCTATCACCGAAAGAAGTACTTCTCTCTCCCTGGGGATCCTGACAATCACAATCGACTCACCCTCCCCCTTTTGGACATCACACTGTCTTTCTCCTCATGCTCATGATAGCCCTTACGATCTTCTTCATGAGGCGGCCTCGTTCTGCTAGCCCCTCACAGATACCTCCCACCCCCACCTTGTTCTCTTCTCATCTGATCCAACAATGGTGGTGAGGATGGTCATGACACATGATATTTCTACCATTCTCTTTATTTTTAAAAAAAGAAGAAAAAAACACAAAAAAGAGGAGAAAAAAAAACAAAAACAAAAACAAAACAAACCAAACTATTATGGGAGAAAAGGAAACAATTCCTTGTCATAGCAGGCATGGTTCCGAGAAAAGATGGAAACACCCTTGGATGGGAAGCTGGCTGTGGAAAAGGTGGTAATACCCCATAGTCTAGGATAGTCAAATCCTCAGCAAACACTTTTGCAGAAGAAATTCCAAAGACACCTCCCTTGGTGTATTGTCTCTATACTCCTTATAACACCTGTGATTCCCTAACACAAACGATATGATGTGGTCTTCTTCTCCTATCACACATGCATCGTTGTATAGTAATGTATGCAACATGTGATAATCTCAAAGGTTAGATAGGGAAAAAGTGCATTTAGCAAAAATATAGGCCATATGTACTCTAGCACGGTGTAATAGGTGGGTTGTCTCTATTAGTTTGATGTTGCCTATCACAAATTAATTCTCCATTTACTCTATTCAGCGTTTCATAGCTTTATTTTTTTATTTGAATGACTCTTTAGCCCTATCATTCTGATGTGCGGTTTGTTCATTATTATTTTTTGAAGGTTTTTGTGTCTTTTTCGTGCATATTTTTATCATTTTTCCATGTGAACCTATCCTATTCTCCTCGAAATTCAATTCTAAGTGGATAGCCTTGACCAACCCCCATTTCTACCCACTTCTCCTTTTTCCACATCCCTGTTTCGACCTATGGATTTTTTGTTATTAGTCTTTATAGGTGTTTTCGAGCTTCGTTTTATTGTTTTTTCCATGTGATTGCCTCCTAACCCCATCGGAATTGAGTTCTCATGTGCCAATGTTGAAGATCATCTTTATCTTGACATTTCTCCTTTTGACTACCCTCCATTCCAATGGACAGATTATTAACCATTAATTTTTGAATCCCTTTTCAGGTAAGATTGTTGGGTTTTTTCCATGTGAATGCATCTTTTCCTGATCGGAATTGTACGTTGATGTGATAGGATTGTCGGGCACATTCTTTGGCACATTTCTCATTCTTCCCACACTTCATTTCGATGAACGGACTCTCGGATATTAATTCTCGTATGCATTTTTGGGCTTGATTTTTACATTTTTTCCATGTGAACACCCTGCATTCTCCCCGGAACCCTTGTTGCATGTTTCCACTCTCTTTCTCCTACCTTACGGCACATTTTTCATTTTTCTAGCATGTCATTCGGATGCACGTTTGGGTTCTATTAGATTTTTCATGTTTTTACGTGTGTACGCCCCTCCTGCATTGCGCGTGACCATCTACGTTTTTTAATTTACACGTCTTCTGATGCGTCCGTCGCACCATTCGCCCCCTGACGGTGTCTCGGCTGTCTACGAGTCCCGCCACTGCAATTTTTTTTACCCTCGCCATGCACCTGTGCACGAGACGTGGGGGGAGGGGGCTACATTTGATTTTATTTTATTTTAATCACAAATCAAATACTCATTGTTTTTTTTCATTTTATTTTTTAATTATATTTTTTCATAATAATCCCCCCTCCCCGACGGTTCCCTCCTCCCCCCTCCTTCCCTCCTCTCTTCTCTCTCTTCCTTCTTTCTTTCTTATATCTTTCTTTCTTTCTCTCACCTTCCCCCCTCTACATACCCTCCCCTCTCCCCCGTTGCCTCGCTCTCTCTCCCCGCTACCCCCTTCTTTGTTCCTACCCTCTCCTTCTCTCTTCCTCTCTCTCTTTCTCCCTTCTTCTTCCTCCTCCTCCATCCTTCTTCTTTCTCTTCTTCTTCTCCCATTACCCTCTCCTTCTTTCTCTTCTTCTTCCCCCATTACCCTCTCCCTCTCCCTCTTGCCTCCTGCTCTCCCCGTTCCCCCCGCTACCTTCTTCCTCTCCCACTCTCCTCATTGCTGCCTCCATCCGCCAACTGGCACATTCACCACCGCCTCTCCAACTTCATCGCTGCCTCTCCCCATGCTTGCCGCCTGCACTCCCTCCACACTTGTCGCCTGCACTCCCTCCCTCTGTGCTTGTCACCACCCGCTCGAGGTCACATCGTCGCCCGTTGGAGGTCACATCGCCGCCTGCTGACTCCCATGCTGCCCGCATGGTTGCCCGCCACCCGCCTCCTTTCTGCATCACTGTGCCAACCCACCCCTCCCTTCCCACCCCCTACTAGTCCCCTCTTTCCTCCCACTCCTACCCACTACCCCACCCCTCACTTCCCACCCCCCTACTAGATCCCCCTTCCCCCCACTCCTACCCACCACACCATCCCTCCCTTTCCACCCCCTTCTATGTCCCCCTTTCCCCCCCTCTACACCCCTTCCCCCACCACCCTCTTCCCCCCCCCCCTTTCTAAGCCCCCTTCCCCCACTACCCTCCCTTACCCCCCCTTGGCCCCCTGTTTCCTTGTTGAACCCCCCAATTCCCTACTACCCCCCCCCCTTGGGCCCTCTTCCTGCGCCACCCTTTATTTCCGACGACATCCCCGCCTCCAACAACTCGTCATTTTCTGTGTCCCAACGCGTCACCCAACACCATCTTGTCCCACCACACTGATTGCAGGCATTCCTATGCATGTGGGCATTGATGTGCCGAGTTCGAGTGTCGTTTCGCGAGTGTTCATGTACAAGGATGTGCGTCTGGTCTTGTTCGTGCGGTGGTGCAGATGTTAGTAGTCGTTCACGTGCCATAGCCGTTCCTACGCCGTTCTACATAGTTCATATGTGCTAGCAGCTGTTCACATATACTTTTCAGACCTGAACCCATTAAAAAAACCATTAAAAACACCAAAAACCATAAAATAATTTTAAAAAATATTAAAATTAAAAAATTATTAAAAAATAGCTTAAATTTTTAAATCAATTACTTATTTTTCGAATCATTTTTCTTTGTTGAACACACATGAATAAATGACAGAAAATATTATAAAAATTTCAAAATCTTTTCACAATTCATAAGAATTCAAAAAATCATTTAAAAATAAATAAAAATATGAAAAAAATCCAAAAAATCCAAAAAATTTCCACACATTCTTTCACATGATTTTCAAAATTTCATGAGCTTACATTGCCTATATAAATACCAAACTCATTAAAAAGAAAGACAAACCAACAAAAACACATAAACAAACAAACAGAAACAAAAACCCCGAATCCAATATCTAATTCATTCACACTTATTTTGAACTTTCACACATCACTTGAAAAACAAAACAATCCAAACACAAACCCTCTAATGCCTCCACACATAAACTTTTAAAAAAAACACACAAATAACAACCACAAACACACAACCTAAAAACCAATCTTATCTACATTTTTTACCCTTCCACCACCTATCTCCACATTAAAAAAAACCAAACATAAATACCAAATCAAAACAAAACCAAACACACAACTTTAATGTTAAATGAAATACCCCCCCAAAATCTTATTAAACGGTTGATAAATCTTAAAACAGACCCATAAAATTTTTCCAATCCCCCTTTCCTAACAATGTGATCATCCACATTGCACAAGTCCCCCATCTTTTTCTTTGGTGCATTATGGTATTCATCGTTTGGTTTGTATCTGGCAGGAGGCATTTGACAAGAGGTAGACTGTTCCCTAGTCGCCTTACTATTACCACTTGTGGATGTTTTTCTCTTTTTTGTGGATTCTTCGTACGTGGAGTACGTTTCAGACCTTGCGGGTATCCACTCACTGCCAGGTTCCTTTCCTTTTTTCCCTCTCCCACGTGCACCATAACACACCATTAATTGTAGTTTCAAATCTATCGACTGTTGCACCCACCAAATGAACACACTTCACATCATAAATTGTAATTCAAATGAGCCCGATCGTTAATTATAAAAGGAACCCTGCCATTGCATGAGCACTGTTGCACCCTAACCCAGGTACTTTGTAAATTAAAATTCATTCATAGTGTTATAACTATATATATCATCTCTCACTTGACTTGGGTCTCACCTATATATACTAACTCTATATCAATATGAATCATTCTTTGGGAGCATGTCTTGAGTATCTCTCTCATACTCTCTCTCTCTCTCAACATGGTATTAGAGCTATGGATGCGTAGCAACAACAAGGAAGATAAGTTGTTTCATTGTTTATACCTGATTGAGTTCTTTGCACAAGTGATGATTTGATACATGAACTTGTTCAAATTAGAAGTATTAGTTAATTTTGCATAGCTCTCGTCGTACTCTCGAATCCTGTTAAAACCGCTTGTCAATCGGAGTTCTGGATCAAAAGTTATGACAGTTCAGGATTCAAGACAACAATTTTGCTCGAATCTGCGATTCTTTATTTAAAACTGTATTTCTAATTATAGTTCGTTAATCCCCAATTACAGTTTGTTAATCGCTCATCTTCGTTAATGATGTTGATTACGACAAGCAAACATCTTGCTATTTTTAGTGATGTTTTATTATCGTTCACGTTCTTTGCTCGACCAAAATAGCACTTTTCTTATATGTGTCATCTCGTCTTGCACGTTACGCCTATCTATTTCGGGCTTTCTTTTTAGTCACTCAATACTTTTTGTCGTTCTTACGTGCATCTCCCTATTTTGATTGTCATGCATCTCAACTATGCTCGTCTTGATCATGGTTTGCAGATTCTACGATCTCATCTTATTTGTTTTCTCTCGACATACAAGCATGGCCAATTGCGTAATTGTTAACGGATATCTGTCTGGCCAACGTTCGGTTCCCTTCTTCCAAGGACAAGGCTTTCCTGGGTGGAAAGCAAAGATGATGCTAATTCTTGAAGGTGACAAATTATTTGATATTGTTTTGGGCGACCTCTCTTGCCCAGTTCAACCTATTGATGTGATGAATAACAATTCTGTGATTACTGATGGTCCATTATTTGAACAATGGAAAATTGATCATACTGATTGGATTCGTCGTGACAAAGTGGCTCGTCGTTATATATTTTCTGCACTTCTTGACTCACTTATGTTGGATGTCTTTCGTCTGGAAACCTCTCATGCTATTTGGGAGTATCTTATCTCAACGTTCGAGAGGAAATCGGTCACCGAAATTTTATATCTCCAAACTTGTTTCAAGAATCTTCAATATAAGGTTGGTACTTCTATGCACTCTCATATCGAGGCTTTTAAAGACATTATCAATCAGCTTGGTGTTGCCGGCGCTCCTGTTGCTAAAAATCAGATTGTTACTCAACTTCTTCATACCATCAAAGATCCTTTATATGACAATATCATCACTATTTTGTCTAACAAGGATGATATCCACTTTGACAAACCATGTATATCTCTTATTGAATATTCTCAACGTCATGAGTATCATTTGGAAAAATCTGATGTTGTTTTGGTCACTCGCGAACAAAGGGATTTTGATGCTGCTTTTGTTACTCGTAAGCGTCCCGCTTCACGTTTTCAGCAGGGTGGACGCCCTAATCAAGGTAGTAAATCTTCTCGTCTTGCTTATCCTAACAAACATTGTTCTTATTGTCATGGTCTTGTGCAAGGTATGGATCTTAAATCTCATCCACGTATGGGAATATGTGAGTACTGTGCACTTGGAAAACACCATCGTTCGCCTTTCCACACTTCTACTTCATCACATTCCTGTGCTCTCTTGGATTTGGTTCATACCGATATTTGCGGTCCTTTTCCTGCCTCAAAGTCTCAATATCGATATTTTATAACTTTCATTGATGATTTCTCATGGTACACACATGTCTATCTTCTTCGACATAAGTCTGAGGCTTTATCTATATTTAAACAATACAAGATAAGTGTGGAGCTTCAAACTGGATTCTCTATAAAGACGCTTCGCAGTGACAATGGCAGTGAATATGTATCCAATCTATTTTATGACTTCTGTAAGGATCAAGGTATTCATCATGAGTTTACAGTTCCTTATTCTCCTCAGCAAAATGGTGTTGCTGAGCACAAAAATAATATACCAAGCACGAGAGGCTTGCTTCAATCCATATAATGCACGATGAAGCTGGCATACAAGATGCTCCTTTCCTGCAATCATAAAACCTTCACATTGCTCCATATAGATTTCTTCTTCAAGATCCCCATTGAGAAAAGCCGTTTTAACATCCATTTGGTGAATTTCTAGATCAAATAGTGTTGCAAAAGCCAAAATCATACGAACAGTTGTGGAGCGCAGAACGGGAGAAAATGTTTCTTGATAATCTACTCCTGCAATCTGTGAGTAACCTTTTGCAACAAGTCGTGCTTTGAACTTATCAAACGAGCCATCAGCTTTGGTCTTGGTTTTATAAACCCATTTACATTTGATAGGAACACATCATTAGCAGCTTGCGAGCTAGTTTGGCTTCGACAACTACTTGCAGATTTGGGACATCCTTCATCATCTAGTATGCCTCCTCGATGCGATAACCAAAGTGCTATTAGTCTTACCAAAGACTATATACAACATAGTAAATCAAAGCATATTGCTATTCATTATCATTATGTTTGACATGAAGTCAAGAAAGGTTCCATTATGGTGGAGCATTGTCCCAGTGATCAAATGGTTGCAGACATCTTCACAAAAGCTCTTAGTGAAGCTCACTTTAGCTCATTAAGACATGCACTTGGTATTGTTCCAAGTTCTTGTCTCACTAATTGAGGCATGTATCATTGTATTCAAGAAAACTTTATAGTAAATCATTTTTGTATCGTAGGTATGTGTAGGGGCTCGAGTTTTTCCCTTGTTCTCCCCAAGGGTTTTTTCACTCGCAGAGCCAGAGACCTTTGTTTGAGTGGGGATGTTACAACTATATATATCATCTCTCACTTGACTTGGGTCTCACCTATATATACTAACTCTATATCAATATGAATCATTCTTTGGAAGCATGTCTTGTGTATCTCTCTCGTACTCTCTCTCTCTCTCAACACATAGTGCATGTGCACACGCACTACTGACACATTTAAATTTAATTAAAATAATCCCCTCAAAGTCACGCATGCATGTGCTTTGCGTAAAACATCATATAATTATAAAAATGAACTGTATTTTTAGAGACCCCCAGTCCAGTCAATTAGTTAATTTCAGAGTGGGGTTGGGTTCTGAAATCGATCCACCATGCAATAATGGTTTAATTAAAAATGACTTGAAAACTAATTTTTCATTGATTAAAATGAATGCAATAGTGATCACCCGCTGATCATTTCACTGCACTTTGGGTGTACGCTCAATGATTATAGGGATTGGGATTCCTTAGTCCAGAGGTTATAGTATTTGTCCATGATGGTCTGAGTCGATCATTCTGTTTTCGGTCTATTCAGTGTCTAGGCTATGGTATGTTGGAACTTATATATTTATTTTTGCATGCTTGATTATGGGGATCAGGGTGCTTGATTGTCATGCATATCATGAAGCTTTTGGTCGCATGTGTATGTAAGTCATGTCGAATTTTTTATGCAGGCTATGGTTTGCTTAGGGAATCTAGTCCAGTCCTATTTTTTGGTTGCAACAATTCCATGATATCTCTCTTAGTTATGGTTTTGTTTGGGTTTTGCATGAATTTTTCCTATTTTTTCTTGGTTGTGTATGTGTGTAGACATCCTGTGTAGTTTGAATTGCATCATCTTCCTCTACTCCCCCACTTGTGCTCCAGCATGTGCCATTGCTAGTACATGATTATTCCCTCCTTCTAGAGGTTGATTGTATTTGTCGTGCTGGTTTTTGTCCTTTTGTGGCCTTTAAGTTTACGCCAGTGGATACCAAGCTTTGCTACTTCTTCCTGGCGTCATAGAAGAATGAAACTGACTTGGTTTATAACTGACGCTTCTGCTTATCCATAGCCAACATCAGTGATGCATTGTGTTTTCCTCTTTCAGCTTCTTTTGTTCCTAGTGGAAACCAATTATTGGCAGCTGAAGAGATCATTTCTCTTCTTCAGAAGGAGACATATACCCCTTTGATGTCTAGCAAGGTTATTACCAGCTCAAGGGTTTCTATTACTCCTATTGCCTCCCCGATATGGAAGTAATTTTGCTAGTTTCTACAAGACATATTTATGTTAAGCAAGCCTATGTCTAAATGTCTCTCCAAGGAGCTTTTCACTGCTTCTATTTGGATCCTAGAAGCGGCTAAATTTAATTGGGCTACCTTCATGTTAGCCAAGATGGACCAACATTTCCAAAGAGTCAGAAAAGGTCAGGGCAATAATGTGTCTTATGGTGTTTTCCTTCAAAAGATTATCAATCTTGCCCCTCCTCCTAGTGGTGTGATAGTGGCTGATTGTTCTCCTCTTCCGAAGCAGCCACCACCTTGTGTTCCATCCCCTCCCCCATTATAGGCAAATTAAACGTCGACGTACTAAAGGGCCACCTAGTCCCTCTATAATATCAACTACTACAAATCCTCTGGCCAAGGATACTACTCCTCTTGTTTCTAGCAATTCCCTTTCTGCATTCCTCTCATGTTCTAACCTATTTTTAGCTCGCAGGGATGGACAGCTAGATCAACAGATTCCTACTTCTTTTACAGACATTGATAGCTGGACCGTTACTCTATCAAATAGTTTTTGGTGTCCTTTCTATGTTGGAGACCTCCCTTACATCCTATATTTAGTTTGTTTACACAAGAGTGTATACTTCCTTGCAAGACAAGGTGGATTCATTGACGAGTCGGTTGAGTAAAGCCTTGGAGGATTTGGCATAAGAAAAAGCTACCTTGAATGACATTGATAAGTAGATGAATGAGGCGATTTTTTTGATGGATAACCAGAAAGACAAAATTCAGGAGAGCTGGAAGCTAAAGTAGCTACATTAGAAGCTAAGAATTTGTCCTTAACAACTAAAAAGAATGCAGCTATTGAGGACATGCTAGAGTCAGCTCGTAAATTGGAAACTTGTGAAGGTTAACTGCAGCATTCCCAAGAAACTATTGAGGCCCAAACAAAGCTTATTGAGAAGCTTAATTAGAAAGTTTCCACTCTTTCTATTCCTCCTCAAGCCCCTATAGTTTCTTCAATTGTATCTTCTAGGGAGGAGCTTGACCAATTGCACGATAAAGCTAAGCTGCGTGATGAATTTGCTGCTAAAGTAGAGTGCCTCCAACAATGTATGAATTGTGTGCATGAAGATTTTATTTGCTATACTAACTTGGTGTCACCACCTCCTTCCTTTTGTGTTAAATATCATCCACACATATTTTCCTTAAACATATCCTTAAGCAATGTGGATTTGGAACCTCCAGAGGATAGATGGTCAAATCTCTAGAACTGCGGATTTGTTGAGAGCTATTTTTGATAGATTTGTGGATGAGCTGGTTTCCCTTGAAGTTCAGTTATTATCTTTTATGTGTCTTATAGGCCATTTGCAGATCCCTGATGAGGAAGATCTAAATGTTTATGTGGGACATGTGATCTTGCAAGCTCTTATGTATGTGCACTCAGTGGAGCTTTTGCTAGCAAAGAGTTTGAAGACTTATGATGAGCAGACATCTTGGTGTAACGAACATGCCTAGTATCCACCTTTGGAGATTTCTGCTTTGGAACCTCATCGTCTCAATAGTGTATTTTATAAATCTGATATCTAGCATCTACAATCTCAGTTATTGAGCTATCTTGCTGATCATCCATTATTTATTGATTCCTTTTTCCAAGATCTTCATTTTCATTGTTCTTTCTATCCATTGGACCGTGCAAATCTTTTCTCTTATTCCCTCATATCTTATCATTTTCCTTTATATGTTTCTCTTCTTTCGTCTAAACTTGATACCATTCCTCTTTTATCTTTTACCCCTTCAGGGTCACCTCACATTCTTGTTTTTACCATTTGTCATTTTATTGCTGATCCCATGATATCTCCTACCTCTGCTGAACCTCTACCTACCATTCCTATTCCTTCTATTTTTTTGACAGATTCCCTTTAAACCTTTTTGATGCATTCTCCATATTTTCCACCTTCCTTATCACTTCATTTACCCTCATTCTATGACTTATCCTCCATTACAATCTTCTTCTCTTATTCCATTGCCCTCTTTATTTGATTACAGTAACATTCCTCCCCAGACAATGCTGGATACACCTGGCTATGATCATGACATTCTTCGTCGACGACAATGGATACTGCATGATTCTGTGATGACAGGACCGATGTTTAACTGGCCTTTTATTCTTGGGTCTTAGAGTATCACTGTCGCATGTTTGAATTCTTATCTTCATTTTGCCAATGTACATGTTACTTGTGAGGATACCATTGTTTGTCTTGCAACTCATTGTTGCTGGTATCTTGCCTTCATGGATCATTAATCTCATTTGAATACTCGGAAGAGTATCCCCCAGCTAATCATAGATCCAAATGTGGATGTAGCTGATGCTGCTCAAATGGATATATTGTATTGCTTTGCACAGGCCTTCTTCACTAGGTTTATCATCTTACTAGACATGATGTGTTGTCTCTAGTTCCTCCAAAATGTACCTTAGTAATTTTGTAGATGAGAAAAAATCCTTGGAATCTCTTAAATTGAGTATGCAATTTAAGAAGAAACATCTTCATCCTGCTTAGCAGAAGAGGGTTTTCATGATTGTATCATCTTTTTTCTTAATGAAAATCTTTTCATTTGCTCTCTATTTTTGGGAGCGTATGGCATTCACACTACCTGGTTTTGTGTCAAGTGTCAAGTGTATGTGTATTTGTATGTATTATTTTTCTCTTAAGTGGAGTTGAAGATGAAGATGGACCTGATCGCGAAGCTAATTGATGGATGGATAGACAGAGGAAACTTCTTATATTCTTTAGGAGCTTTTTTTTTGTTAATTTTAAGAAGTGCTAATGGATAAAGGGTTTTCATTTCGTTGTATTGTTTATTAGAGATACAAGTTATAAGTTGGGGCCATGGTTGAGTTTTCATGAAGATTGATATTAAAGATCAATGATATGAGCTCTTAAATGAACTTGTATTTTCTTTTTCTTAGGTCGCAAGGACACTTTCTTTTTAAGTGTGAGGATATGTTGACTATTAAAGTGCTATGATTTTTCGGGCTGATTTTTGTTATTTTTTGGACTGAATGGTTGATTATGTATGGTGATTGATTGTTTTAGAAGTGGTTTGAGAGTGTTTTGGATATGATCAAATGGTTTTGATAGGTTCATGGTGTTTTTGAGTAGTGATATGAGGTTTTATGATGATCTAATGATATTATGATAGGTTTTGTTGAGGTTCTAATTGGTTCTGTTTAGCTCTTATTTTGTTATGTTTTTCTTCTGTATGAAGCATGGATTAATGGTTGATGAAGGTTGAGGTCTTTGAAAGCTCATTGAATAATTTTTGATAGTTTGGAATGGTTTTAGGATAAGTTATGAGGTTCTGATACCTTATGTTAACCTTCTGTGAAATCTTCTATTGAGCTTCTCTTCCTGCTCTATTTTTGTTCTGTTCTGTTGTCTAGATCTTCTATAAGTATTCTATGGAATGTATGTATGATTTTGGAAAAACTTTATAGCCTTGTAAAGAGGTGAATATAAGTTCAAAAGAGCTCAAGGAAGTCAAAGAAGCAGCAGTTGAAAACTCAAGTGAAAACTGGAGGGAAGTGATAGTGATGAGCTATGAAGAGTCACTGTAGTGGCTCTGGTGACCTTTCATATCAGACACACCTTTTGGAAGGGGAGTCCACGACAAAAGAAGGATTATTATGAGTTATAATTGAGTATTGTAGTGAGGATATGATGTACTATTGATTAAGAGAGAAAGAGAGAGTCAGAAATAGCAATCCTATGCCAAACAATGTATCTACCTATGAGAGATTGAGAGAGAGAACTATGAAGACAATGAAGATGAATACTATGTGATTATTTCCATTCAAAGTGATGTTTCTCTTGTTCTCTCTTTGTCTATCAATGAGAAATATAAAGAACATGAAGAGCAATATCACTTTTGTTGAAGAATAAAACCATGGGAGTTTGTTTCTATGATGTGGCTTGAAGATTTCTTGCTAATGGTGTTCTTTTTCTTGTTGTGGTTCTCTAAAGAATGAAATAAAAGCTTGTTACTGTTAGAAGATAGATTTTCTTGCAGTAGAAACCTGTTTTCCCTGGTGTCTCTCTTGGGGCTCCAAGAGGTCAGCAAAATGTCTCGTATGGCAATAATAACCAATAGGATTCGAATGCACAAAGAGTTGGAAATTTTAGAGGTAGGGGGAGATCTAGCCCTAGAGGTAGAGGCTCTTGGCAACAGCAATGTCCATATGATAATCCTAATAAGGACAAGGATTATCACTATTGTGGTAAGTATGGTCATATTTCCAAGGATTGTTGGAAGAAGCAAAGAAATCAAAGAGGCAAACAGCATGGACATTATGCATCGTCTAGTCAGGCAAAAGATGTATTTGGGGATAGATTGTTTGCCATGACATATGTGAAAGATAGGGCTGCTGAGAAGTCTCATGAGGATGCAGTTTGGTACATTGATTAAGGGGCAAGGAATCATATGATGCCTCATGGTGACTGGTTTGTTGACATGGTGCCTGAGAGGAATGGTTATGTATACACAGGGTATGACACACAACATAGCGTAGAACATAAAGATAAAGAACCTTTGGTAATCCATGATGGCAGGAAAAAGAACTTACATGATGTACTGCACGTCCCATCAATTACTAAAAATCTATTATCTGTGGGTCAGATGACTGAGAAAAATTTGCATGTCCGACTTAACAAGCATGGATGCTTTATTGAGGAGTTTGGTAATGGCTCCAAATAGATTGCTCGTGGTCATAGGAATTGCAAGATGTTTACTCTTGATGCCACTTTGCCAAAGCTAAAATCAGCAATGTTTGCCCATGGCTCTGGTACATTTAGAGATTTGGAAATATTTCATAAGAGAGTGGGACATGTTAATCTTCAGCGAGTGCAAATGATGCAGAAGAAACAACTTGTGACAGGTTTACCCAAGTTTTAGTATATAGATATTGGTCATGTTTATGATGCTTGCCAGTTTGGTAAACAGTCGAGGTTGCCATTTGTTAGGCATGTAAGAAGTAGTACATGACTGTTGTAGTTATTCACTCTGATGTGTGGGGGCCAGCCCATAATGCATCCATGGGAGGCTCTAGGTACTATGTGATATTTATTGATGATTATAGTCGCTATACTTGGGTTTATATCTTGAAAATTAAGGACAAGGTGTTTGCTATTTTTCAACAATTTAAAAAGCAAGTTGAAAAGGAATTTGATTATTACCTCTGCCGCTTGAGATCTGACAGTGGTGGGGAGTATGTGTCAAATGAGTTTGATAGGTTTTTGGCTGAAAATGACATACATAGACAACTTACATGTAGCTACACTCCACAACAGAATGGGGTATCTGAATAGAAGGATAGGGTATTGATGGAAGCTGCTCGTGCAATGATGAATGAGAAGAGTATGCCACTCTATTATCAGGCTGAGGCTATCATGATAGCCATCTATATCTTAAACAGGACTCTCACTGCATGTATTCATGAGATAACACCATTTGAGAAACTATATGGCTACAAGCTTGATGACAGTCACGTGAAAGTATTTGGATGTCTTGCTTATGTGCACATACCTTATGAGAAAAGGAATGAGCTAGATCCGAAAGCACATAAGTGTGTCTTTATTGGATATTCACAAGAGAAGAAGGCATACAAATGTTATGATCCCTCTACTCAGGATACATTAGTGAGCAAAGATGTCATCTTTGATGAGATAGCCTCTTGCCTTGGCTGAAAATAGTACTTGGGATCTTGTGCTACTACATAAGGAAAGAAGACCATTGGCTACAAATGGATATACAAAATTAAATGCAAGTCAGATGGCAGTATAGAGAGGTAATATAAAGCAAGGCTGGTTGTTAAAGGATATGCTCAGCAGTGTGGGTTAGACTATGAGGAAACATTCAGCCTTATTGCCAAGATGACAACCATATGAACAATGATCACATTGGCTGCTAAAGACTAGAAATTGTAGCAGATGGACGTGAAAAATGCCTTCCTCAATGGTGACTTTGAAGAGGATGTTCATATGGATCAGCTTGAAGGGTATATACACCCTGATTTTCAGCATTATGTATGTAAACTGAAAAAAGCATTGTATGGGTTGAAGTAGGCTCCGACAGTGTGGCATGCAAGGATCAGTAGTTACTCTTCGTAGAGTTTGGGATTTACTTTTGGCAGGGCTGATTAGTCTGTTTACGAAAAAGATAGAGTAGTGCTAGTTATCTATGTTGATGACTTGATAATCATAGGTGATGATGACTTGGGAATACAGCATGTTATGCAGATGTTGAAATTTGAATTTGACAAGAAAGACTTAGGTGATGAGAGTGGAGTTTTGATGCCGAGAAGTGCTTTAAAATAGCTAAAAATTACGAATATCAAGGGAAAAATATTCAACGTCGAAGGCGGCGGCTCCAGCTACTAGGACGATTTTAAGCACCAAGTGAAATACGACTCTTAAAAGGCGCCCGAGCGACACTTGTTGATTTTTGATAATTTGTACAGGGTTGCTGAATTGGCAACATGTGAGATTGCATGGTTGCTCAAGCTTATGGTTGATTTGGACGTATAGTTGGATGCTCCAGTGACCTTGTTACGCAACAATCTCAATAGTATATTCTTGGCAACGAATCCAATATACCATGCTAGGACTAAGCACATTGAGGTACACTACCATTTTATCAGAGAGGTGGTTCTTGCAAGGAAAGTAGGCCTTATGCATGTGAAGACGGATGAGCAGGTTGCAGATATCTTTACCAAGTCTTTGGATAAATATCAGTTTAGTGTTTTTAGATAGCTGCTTGGTGTACAGATGTTGTCTTGAGCTTGAGGGGGAGTGTTAAGACTTCAAGCTCAACTTTACTATCTTCAGGTTGGTGTATAGATGATGTCTTGAGCTTGAGGGGTAGTGTTAAGACTTCAAGCTCAACTTTACTATCTTCAGGTTGTGTGTACCCAACATCTAACTTGTCTAGTTGTATCACATGCAGACATTAAATAAGTCAGTTTATACTTGGTGTGAATGGTCTTATAGACCTTAGACCTTAGAGTGTTGTATTTCACTTTAGTTATATGGGTTATGGAATATGAAGGTAATGGAGAGTGAGAGAATATAGCTCTTTCAATTGCTCCAATCCTTCTCTTTGTCTCTCTCTTCTAACAATCAGTAGTTCAAACATCTCATATATCACCACAAGATGTAGGAGACTTTTGGAAGCCCTCCTGTTCTCTATCACTATCATAAACTATCATTCTAGAAAAAAAATGAGCTTTCTTCAAAGCTAAAGAATAATCCATCGATGTAGATCTTTCCCTCTCATCCATACATACAAGTGTCTTTCCTTCAACATACTCATCACTGCTTTGTGGATATACTCCAAATGCCAAATCCTATACCTTTTGCCAAAGTAGATCCAATACATCCATATAGTCCTCATAATAGCATCCCATCTCCCTAATGTCATTGAGTCGAAGCTCATACAATCCCTAAAACTTTCTATATGATTGGTCACTCATGCTAGAACCCGCATGACGAATAAAGAAGAAACTTTGTATAAAGCAAGAGAGACTTTCCCAACTATTGAGAATATCATCTGGAACACATATGATAACTTCCAAGGCATAATCCTTGAATCCTTACAAGGCAAAATTCACCATATCTTCATGACCCACAATATCAAACATACACATACACTACTCCATATAATCCACCCAAGCATAAACAACTTTGTCCAAACTCTCATGAAACATTGCCATGTCTGTAACCAATAACTGCAAAGAAACAACACCAAACCACTTTCGCTGCTCCTCAGTGGTGGATACACCAAAAATAATGTATCATGAGCAATGAGTGAGAATAAATCTCTCACATAACCCAAGACATGCAAGAAAGAGGGGTGTCGGTATAAGTTATGGCCTAGTGTGATGTCTTCCAAACTCCAAAAATTAAATTGCTTCTATATCCATGCAACTCTTTCTAGAATGCATGAAACTAAATGTTTTGATGTACATCCCCCTAACTCCTCCACCCATTCAACCAAAGGAAATATCACCTCGCAATTAGTGACCTTGTAGAATACATGTATCCCATTAAAAAGTGCTAGATGAAAAAAAAGATCATTTTGCTCACACCCCTAAAGTTTTGAATAAAATATTTGCAAGGCAATAAAACCACACATAAAGAAGAATCAAAGAATTTAAGACTTGATAACAAACATCCCCTAGAGTCCCTCATCAACTAACTAATAGCATGCCCTCCGGTGTCTGAACAGGCCCACCATCACAATCCACTTTGACAAACATAAATTTTTGCCCACATTCATCCATAGTTGAAGTCTTCAACACAATAGAAATTCCAATGATGTTGACTTATACTCCAAGCATTGCTTCAAGAAAATCACTTTAGCTATCGAGAGGAAAAGGCTCTCTGAATAGATTCATTGAACTAATATTCTATTATATAATCAAATCATGATGATTATGTCAAGATTGTGGGAGAGAAGGAAGGAGTCTCACTTGTAGCTTTCTTGCTTGCACAATGGGGGAATACACATAGAGGTGGAGGCTGAAAACAGTTTTCCTCTTCTTAGTTGTGTAAGCCAAAAGAAGTCAAGTACATAGAAATAGAAGAACCCTATATATGGGTCTCAAACCAAGCTCAACTAACTAAGGTGGCATACTAACTGAGCCAAGAACTAGAGTAGATAAGGATAGCTGTTATCTAGCTATTATTCATGGGCGGTGTACCAACCGCATCAACTGACAAGTCGGTGACATAAATGCACAACTATCACCCTGGCATATCATGAGTGGAGCTCGATATCTCAACACATTAGCTAACTAGACATCAGTTTCCTTTCTTCTCGAATGGTCAAAAGCTTGAAACATGTAAATTTCAGCAGGATGAAAGCTATTCAAGGACGATGTGATCAATCGGTTCTATCAATTTGCACCTTAATCAAGCCTTACATCTAATGTAGTCTTCTCGAAAATGTAGCCACCCTGAACACTCTAAAAATCTACTCCACGCTCAAATTGTATTCTAAAGATTTATCTAATTTGCCCCCCGAATTAGAGCTTAACCTCATACTGACTCCTCAAGCTTTATTTTTTTGAAAAAATCTATCTTATCAACCCCAGGATTTTTTCTCAACCTCCACATTGCTGAACATGCACCTTCTGCTGCAATCATGAAGACCATCATTCATCTTTGAAAATTAAAATATATTGAGCTTAAGCCATCGAGCTATCAAACAAGGCCTTTGCAAATGCTGCCACCCTTATTGGACTCTTCTAATAATTCATATTTGAAAATTAAAAAATATTGAGCTTAAGCCATTAAGCTATCAAACAAGGTCTTTGCAAACGCTGCCACCCTTGTTGGACTCTTCTAATTAGCACTTCCATGTTGGCGACCACCATAGTATTTAACCTTTATTATTCACCTTGATAACAAACCTTCAATACTTCCCAAAATTTGATGTTATGTCCTTCAAAATAATGCCACCCCTCCAACAACAAAAGCCAGTCTCTTAGTTATACCAATTGTTCTTGAACATCCTTTGGCAGCCCTCCTCGCGATTTTTCCCTTTGACCAAATATTCAATCAGCCCTTCAAAAATCGACAACCTTTGAGCTTTCAAACATTTTTAAAAGCTTAAAAGCCTCAATGATTTTCTAGTCTTATTAGTCTTTAGCTTTTTCCATGTTTTGCTTTCTACAGTTCTTAAGGTTTGAGTATACATCCATCTTGGTCACCTTTAACATATCCAAGTATGTATTTATCTTGAAAGAAATAAGGATTTCCAATAGTCAATATAGACCAAGTAATACCACAACATTATAGAATCAATGTCAAGACTACTAAAATTCTTCAATCAAGCTGAAAAAATCCTTCACCTCGAAATAGTTGAAAAAATGAGTTCCTTGTGTGTTTAACTAACAAGCTAAATGGTGCTTGTTTCACCTCACAGAGATAACATTTCAAACTTGTTTGAGGTAGATCCAACTTTTTAAAAATTTCTTAACAACGTACTTAAGACCTCTAAAACATAAACCATAATTCTAATTATAAAGAAGTGTATCAAAATATTAAATCTCAATCAATGCAAGGTAAAAAAAAATTAAGATCGACTTGTCATGTTTTGTATAGCAAACCAGTAATTGTACTAAATAAAAATTTCTATAATTAACAACGTTAACTAGCATACTTGATGGATGCTCAATGGAGATATCGATGTTCAATGTTTTCTACCTCGTTTTCCTCTACACATAAGAAGCTTACCTCTACTTGTATATGCCTTACTAGATAACTTATATCTAGGATTAAAAGTCCTCACACTTGTCTCTTTATCAATCTTTTTCCATCTCCCTTGATTTCTTCTCTTCTTTTTTTTGCCCTAATCTCCTTATATCTCTCTCTCTCTCTTCTAAAGAAAAAAAAAGCCAAGAAAGTGATCAAACTATAAGCTTTCATCTCTTTCTCTCTTTTTCTAAAGCAACCAAACCATAATATTATATGTCTTTCTCTTTCTATCTCTTGCTTCCATACAAATTTCATGATTAAGGAAATAAAATTGACAATAACAAAGTACATTGTTATTTTCTTTATTTCTCTTGAGTTCACACACACATTTAAACTCTCTCACTCAAATGTATCACAAAACAGCTTAAAATATGGGTTTTTCTTGTATATATATGCAGAAACAATAAACTCCATCTTGAAGCCATGGCTTTTCTCAATGATAGTATGGAGAATTGAAAGTGTTTAGAAATGAAGCAAATAAAAAAACCAAAATTTGAGAACTATGGAGGGGATGAGCTCTTATCATTGTGTTTTTAGCCACCTTTGCTCTAGCTCACTCTTGATACGTGTATCCTTGTAATTATACAAAGAAAAGAAAAGTTTCGCTTGAAGGGTAAATTTGAAGTACATTGGTAACTATGTTAGAATGCATGCTACAATATGCACCAATACTTACGCTAGAATATGTGATGGCATTCTCAATTGGAATATGTGTCAGAATATTCAACCATCTATTATTGATGCATATATTGAGACAATTATTTTTGTAATTTTAACATAGGAAATACTGACTGTATCGAGCGTAGTCTTTTTCTTTTGCAATTTTGTCAAAAAATCTTGTCGGTATACTTGTGATTTGATGTAGTCCAATAGTTTGCTAGAGTCTACCGATCCTCTTCTCAATGTTTGGAGAGTTGTGATGTGCTTGCATTTCATTAATTGTAGAGCTAAAAGATGTTGTCATAACCCACTCCTCGATTTGCTAGATTCTTGTTATTCTCAAGGTTGGATCTCATTAACTAGAGCCTTTTGAGAAGATTGTCATTGTGGTCCTTTGACTTAAGCTAGATGGATTTCCACTCTCTCTCTTCTACTCTCTCCACTCTCTTTCTCTCTGACTCTTTCAACATTTTTCTCTCTCCCCTCTCTACTCTCTACTCTAGCTTTCTACTCTATTTTTCTCTCTTTCTCCAAATCATTTTACAATTGATTTACTAGTTTTAAAATTATAACTAATTCATTTTATAATTTTTATTTCATAATTAATCACTATTTTTAACCAAATTATAAATCAAATTTTTTAAATAATGAAGTATCAATTTTCAAGCACATGCTTGTACCTAGCATATGTTGAATGAAGATTGACAATGTTGCCTAATTGCAACACAATCACCCTTATTCCAATGATATCACTAAATTATATGTCCTACACATGCACCCATCCACCCTTAGCCCATAAGAACAGACAAAAAATGGAAAATTTTTACTGTCGACAATATACAATGCACTTAGGTGAGTTAATCTATCTTAAATGACACAAAGAAGAGGAAAACTAAAACAAAAAATGCAATAGGGTTGATGGACTTGCCTTTAAGCTAGATTATATCATCAAAATGAAGAAAGGAAACCCATGGTTGTAAGTATTTTCTATTAGTGTTCGAATATATTTTGTCATTTTGGTTAGGTAATATTTTAAATGGGATTAGTATAAGCACTTGTATTTACATGTGAAATATTGGCGATTATAGTGTGCACACATTTTTCAAAGCTCATATTGGTGCTTATAGCCACCCCCCAATTTTGTTTTTGGAAATGCTTGAGAAACTAGTGTCAAAACTCTCCTCATCTCTTATAGTGTTCATTGTCACTAAAAACATTGTATGATATACAAAACTTGGTCTCATAGTGATACTTCTAGTAACACTCTTGTTCATTGCTTAAATGATGTTGCGATTTTGAATTTTAAATTCATAATAAAATCTACAACAAACATCACGCGAACAACTCCCATACATTTTTTCCCAAAACTCAGGTGTTGCAACGTGCTCTACAACCTTGTGGTGGACTCATGATCCATATAGCAACTGACACCAAGTAGGAAGTGGGGATGATTAGCTCAAAAGAACCACCATTGTAAAGTCACTCGTCAAGGGAAGCTACTTCCAACATGGAATGGGAGTGTAAGCCTACTATTGCAAAAATGGGGATGATAGTACTATTGATAATATTATTTTGGTATAGGAAAGGTACATATATGATATGGGTGTCTAGACAACTAGATTATTATTTCTAAGGGTTTGTATATTAAAGAATTTCGTTTAACTATTTCTAGACAATGGGAACACTTCTTTAAATAGCTTTGTCCAAGTGTGCATATGAAAGATAGGGGTGTTTATGTGAGAGCATTGCAAGACTCGAAGTAGCACCCTAACAACTACTTTCCATGTCTGGTTGAGTAATGGATGCAATCTTCACTAATCATTAGCAATGAAAACTTGCATATGTTTGTGGCCTTCTAAACAAGAGTGCAAGATAGTTGTGTCAAATATTTAGCTAGAATATTTGAATACGTATTTAAGCCTTGACTAGGATAGAGGCAAACATATGACTTGACTAACTATGATATTAATGACTCTTTCCTATCGCCCTAAGAAGTTCTGCCCTGCCTGGTTTTTCACCCGTTTAGATTGTATTTACTTCAGTAAAGAAGATCATCTTTTAGTAACATTGTCGGATGGGATGGAGCCAATATGGAAGGTGGTATCAATGTCTCTTCTCTATTCACCTCAGAGATTGTCTGGTGTTCCCAAATTTCTACCTGACTACGCTATATTTATTCGATGAAAGAAGCTCATCTTTTAGTAAGATTGGCTGATGGGATCGGGCCAATATGGAAGGTGCCAATATGGAAGGAGCATGGCAGGAGAGTGGCATGCTTATCCAGAGGGAACGTCGCCCTGGAGGATTGTGGGAGACGCGGCGGCAGCGCCGAATAGAAACGAGAATATCACGCGTGGTCACGTCCAGGCCAGGGCAGGGGCCGCTCGCCTATAAGTATGGTCGAGGGCCTCAGGCATTTTGCCAGCATACCGGCTAGTGCGAGGCTTCCCGTACAGTAGCTCCTGTTAGTTTGTGTGCAGTTGGTGGTGATAATCAATATGGCAGCTCGTGTGTTTTTGTTGGGAGCACTGTTGGTGATGTTGGCGATAGTGAGTGCACTCAAGCGTCGGCGACGTCCCGCGGTCGAGAGGAGGAGCGACGTCGGGAGGAAGAGGAAAGGGAGAGGGAGAGGAGCAGAGGGGAAGGGTGGAGGGAGGAGTGGCACGCGAGGCTGCGGGCGTGCGACTATTTCTTCAGGCAGCAACGGCGAGAGGTGGAGGAGGAAAGAGAGTCGTCGCCGTATTACAATTCCTATTTTGTCATGGAGGTCGGTTGAGGGGAGAGGGGTGACGCAGCAGCAGCCGTCCCGCACGTGCTGCGAGGCCGTGGAGCGCGTCCCGTCGCAGGACCGCTGCTACGCCCTCCAGCAGGCTTACGGAGGCGGCGAGCGCCGCCGTCGTTATGAAGAGGAGGACGTCTGGGCGCAGCGACGAGGAGAGGAGTCGGAGCAGCAGCAGAGAACCATGACCGGCCAGTTATCCTCTCGCCTCCTCCAGCAGTGCAACCTTCGCCCTCGCGAATGCGTGCGAGGTCGTCCCGAGGTATGTTGTCTAAATGATGCATTGCCCGTCATTTTATTTTATATATCAGCCTACTATAATCTATATCTATTTTAGATGCATTGCCCGTCATTTTATAAATGAACCTAGTAGATTCCGTCATTTTAATATATATGAAACCTAACATAATCTATACGTATTTCGTCAGTGCATTTCGTCTGCGCCACAAGTTCTCTCTCATCGGTTTGTAATTGTCTATTCTCTCTTATAATTGTCTGAGTTATTTACGATGATCGAACGGCATATGAAGATAATGGATATGATCTAGTATATCAATCATTCTCTCTTGTATTTGTCTCTGTTTTTTATTTGCAATGATTGAGTGGCATATGAATGTAATGGATATGATCTAATATATAAATTATATTATTTTAATTTGCGATGATATGAATGCAATGGATATGATCTAATAATATATCAATTATTGTCTCTTAACTATAGTTAAGTCGATTTAAAATACCGCTAAAGTTAATTTAAAATACCACTTGTCAGAACCATGGTTAGATTCAAATCTACACCTTATCTACTATATTAGTTTTGTGAGAATATTCTGTCTTTGTTGGGTATCTTACCTACATTTGAAAATAGTTTGCGAGTCCTTAGTGTATTTGTCTTCGGACACCTAAATTGGAAGTTTTGAAATATTGATTGTATAGATATTGTGTGATCAAATGCACATTTGGTTGTATAGATATTGTGTGATCGAATGTAGGTTTGCAGATCTAGACCGCTACTACTACTACTAAATATGTGTAATATATGCTACTACTAGTACTAAATATGTTTGCTAGCTTGAATCGAACTATGTGATTCAACATAATATTACTACTATATTATCCAATCTTTTGTTATATTATCGAAGTCTCATTACATTAATCCTACGTGTTTTGTAAGAGAGTCATGAAGGGTTGATGTTGTAGGTGTAAACCATTTGTGCAAATCTTTTAAGGTGATACGGTGGTCTAAAATCATTTATTTATGTGTAATTGTGTTTGTTTGTGCATTTTATGTATGTGATTATGACCAACTCAACAAATTTTCATATCTGTGTTGTGAGTTAGAAATTTTCATAACTGTGTGGTTGAGGCTATTGACTCGAACAAATTCATAACCCCATGATAGAGACTAATGTATAGCATCATGACAAACGATACTACCTATCATACACCCACAAAAATGCTTGAATAAATTAGACTTGGAACATGGACCGAATTGCCTACCACCTAGTAATTAATCGATTGATTTAGGGGTGATTGTCTGATTTGTGGAGTGGTTTTTTAAAATGTTAGGATTTATGGACCAAGACCTATGGAACCCTCCACTCTGTTACTCTTAAGTGTGTGTTTCTCTAATCGAGTGGCGGAGTTTGATCGCTTGATTTACTCTAGCCGAGGAAAATAGTCGAAATATTCAGAGGACGTCATCCGAATCGTATAAGATAGATTCGATCTCTTCGTAGTTAGAAGACCTAAAATATATTTCCGTAGTTTGTCATTTTTGCCAATGGATGTAATTGGTGGTTCTTCTTGATACGCCTTCTAAATAATTAACTGGTGGTTTTGAAAAATTGTTGAAGCATAATCAGCGCCTCCATTATGGGGAAGGCAAATAAGAGTGCCATTATGGGTAGTGATACGAAGGGTGTTTGCGGCTACTTTACATGAATCCCTAGAGAACCACTCTTGCTTGGAGTTTCATCCCACCCTTGGAGAACCACTCACGTGCAAGTTTCATTCCATTGCTAAGAAGCATGTCCATTGGCCAACTCAATGCTTGAAGCTCTCATTGGCTACTTCGTGGACCCCTAGAGAATCACTCATGCTTGAGTTTGGAGAACCACTCACACGCAAGTTTCATCCCATTGCTAAGAAGCATGTCCATTGGCCAACGCAATGCTTGAGGCTCTCATTGGCTACTTCGTGGACCCCTAAAGAATCACTCATGCTTGAGTTTGGGAAGTACGTGTCCCATTGTTAAGAAGCATGTCCCTTCACAAAGGCCAATGAATTGAACCGAAGGAGTAGTGGGACTTGTATAGGGCAACTTCATGCTTTGAAGCTCTCACTTCTCGAGGATGTGCTAAAGGGCCAATAGTGGCACAGGAATGTTATATATAGGGCTGCTCCTAGGGCTGCTTCTTCAAGCTCTTGCTTCTTGATGATGTGCTAACTTACAATTCCTATGTGTGAACCCCTAGAGAATCACTCACACTCGGATTTAAGGAAGTACTACTTGATTATCCCATTGTTAAGAAACATATCCCCTTTTTTAGGGCGAAGGAGTAGTGGCACACGAATGTCATATATAGGAAAACTCAAAAGTTTCACTTCTCAAGGATGTGCTAAAGCTGCTGGATGGACTATCTTAGGTTAAAAAAATCTCGGTTAGAATATCTCATTGTTAAGAAGCATATCCCCTTTGTTAAGGCCAATGAATTGACCAAGGAGTAGTGGCATACGAATGCCATATATAGGGCAACTCAAAGTCTCACTTCTCAAGGATGTGCTAAAGTTATTGGATGGACTATCTTAGGTAAAAAAATCTTGGTTTCTAAAAAGGTTTAAAGCACTACAAGGATTTGGACCACTAGCGACGCCAATTAGCGATGGCGGATAGCAGCGTCGCTATTGGCGTCGCTATTTGCGTCGCTAATAGCATTGCTATTTGCATCGCATTTGAGAGCGAGAGCGAGGGAGAGAGCGACCGTTGTGAGAGAAGGAGAGGAAGAAGACTTGCCGCCGCCGCTGCCACCCTTGTTTGTGAAGGAGAGGAGGAGCCTTCATCGCAAAGAGAAGCCGCCCCACGCTCGCCATATCTCATCGGTGAGTCTCCCTCTCTCTTTCTTTTGCTTGTTCAAGGTTTAAATCACTCTCATTTGCTTGTTTAGGAGAGGAAATGAAAGAGAGAGAGGGAGAGGGAGAGAGAGGGAGAGAAAGAGAGGGAGAGTGCATTCTCTCTCTCCCTCTCCCTTTTGCTTGTTTAATGTTTAAATCGCTTTCTTTTTTGCTTGTTTAGGAGAGGAAACGAGAGAGTAAGAGAGAAAGAGAGGGAGAGGGTTAGGAGAGGAAACGAGAGAGTAAGAGAGAAAGAGAGGGACAAGGAGAGGAAGAAAGGGAGAGAAAGAGAGAGAGAGGGAGAGGGTTAGGAGAGGAAACGAGAGAGTAAGAGAGAAAGAGAGGGAGAGAGAGAAAGAAAGAGAGGGAGGGGGAGGAAATGAGAGGGAGAGGGAGGGAGAGTGCATTCTCTCTCCCTCTCGCAAGCTAATTGAAAACCATACACAATAAGATTGGGTCTTGTTGGTAAATTTTCTATCCAGGGGGGTGATGTCTTGACCCAAGGGGGAGTGCATCCTTTGCAGCCAATTAGAAGAGTTCGTGGACGTGCGATGGATGGATTGCAGGAGCCAATCCACCACTCGCAAGGCCCATCTATACCGTCAATGCCAGAGGAGACCGACAACCTTCCCGACCTACCTACAATCTTGGAGCCTGAGATGGAGGCAATGATCGATGCATTGATTCCCATGGATGTTGAGACATCTGACCCGCTTAGAGAGGAAGTATCCATACCATTATATGATGGGTGCCGAGTATCTCGGTTGAAGACATTGCTTGCACTCTTAAGTGTGCAAGCAAAATACGGTTGGAACGATACGAGTGTGACTGAGTTATTCAGGTACCTTGCACATAGGCTTCATTGATTTTTTTTAAAAACAGTATTATTGCAAACATTTGTGCTTTTTCAAGGCGTTTTATGGTTTTTTTCAGGTTATTGAAATATCATATATTACCACCTGCAAATACCATGCCTGAGTCTCGTGATGATGCACGACATGTTTTACAGAAGCTTGGCATGGACTACAATAACATCCATGCATATATCAACGACTGCATATTGTTTCGAGATGAATACGAGACTATGGAGACATGTCCAAAGTGTGGTGCTCACAGGTATCGACAGGACTTGCAAGGGCAAACCATCCCTCAAAAAGTTCTCATACACTTTTCGCTCATCCCCCGCATAAACCACATGTTTCACACGTCTGGCATGGCAAGCTTGACAACGTGGCATGTGCAGAATAGGTCCATGGATGGAGTTCAACGAATATCAGCGGATTCGCGCGCATGGAGCCACATTGACTCTACCTTCCCAGGCTTTGCGTGAGAGCCAAGGAATCTTTGGCTCGATCTCGCCATGGATGGTGTGAACCCATTCAGTCTGCGCTCGACTTCTTACAATGTGTGGCTTATAGTGCTTGTCAACTACAACATCCCTCCATGGCTTTCTACGAAGAAAGGACATCTCATTCTTAGTTTGCTCGTCCCGGGCCACTACAAAGTAAAAAATATGGACGTGTATCTTCGTCCATTAGTCGATGAGCTTAAGATTTTGTGGGAGGAGGGGGTCAGTGTGCAAGATATGAGCAGGCGCGATGGTCGGCGGTCACATTCGAGCCATTCTCATGTGGACGATGCATGACTTTCCGGGATTGGGAGAGTGCTCAGGTGAGCAGACCTCCATTCTTGCTAGTAATATCTATATTTTATTTCATTCAATCAAGTATTCAGTAGGGCGTGGCTCGCCTTACAGGTTTGGTTACCTCAGGTTATCATGCATGTCCATTACGTGGGCCACAGTTAGACTCCCGAAGGTCACGAACCATGAAGAAGATGGTATATCAAGGACACGCCGCTTTCTTGCCGGAGGATTATGAACTCAGGGAAGGTTTTCTTGGACGACCTCCAGCACGTATGAACGCTGCAAGCTGGTATGAGCTGAAAATGGTAAATCCGAAATCACATCCAAATGGAATGCAACGGTTCTCAGTTTTCTACGAGTTGCCATATTGGACCCACTTACAGGTCAACCACTTGTTGGATCTCATGCATATTTTCAAGAATGTGGGCAGCTTGTTATGGGACCACATCACAGGAAAGAGAGACACTATAGGGTCACGAATGGATTTAAAGGAGGTAGGTAAGATGGAGGCGCTTTGGCCGCAGTCGAGTGCTGAAGGGGGAGTGTAGCTTCCTCGCGCTCCCTGGGTTTTCTCTATCAAAGAAGAGCGCATTGTGAAGCAAGTAATCAAGTCTATCCGCACTCCGACGGGTATGATGCGTTCTCTCAGGTCCGCATTTTCTAAAGATGACCAATTGTCGGGGCTAAAATCCCATGATTCGCATAAGATATGTTAGGTTTGTGAACAGAATGGATTGTAATTAGCGTGGGCATTTTGCAATTTGAAAAGTGACCATTATTCATAATGCTTTCTCATTTGTGGCAGTTTGTCCTACCGATCGCGATCACAGGATGCTTTACTCCAGAAATTCACGGGGCCATTTACAAGTTGTCAACTTTGGTGCAATGGATCTCACAGAAAGAGATTAAGACGTCCTCTATTGAATCCGCAAGGCGGGGAGCAATTGAGATGGTCTGTCTCTTTGAGAAATACCTACCCACTAGCATGTTCACGATACAAGTTTACATTCTTGTGCATCTTGTGGACAAAGTGGAGATTGCTGGACCTGTCCATATGCGATGGATGTTCTTCCTGGAGTGCTTCATGAAAACCCTGAAAGGCTTTGTGCGACAACAAGCTCGTCCAGAAGGTACCATGGCGGAAGGTTGGTTGGTGTCAGAGGCGTTAGTGCATATCTCACAATGGCTACCAACGGTGGAACCAGATAATGAAATGCTATGGACGCTGAAGGACGATGATAGGCTGATTGGAGATGTGGTGGTTGGAAATGGGGTAGAAAAAAGAATGGATGCCTCAATGGAAGAGAAGGTGAATCGCTTTTGTATGTTGCACCATGCCTCTATGGAGATGTGGCTCGCCAAGTACCAGATTGCAAGGCGAGATCGAGAGGAAGCGCGAGCTGAATTCCGACGCAGTACGCGTCACCGACCGATTCGATATCCCGAAGGCATGGAGGAGATGCCGCCCGCGGTTTATGTCAACACAATGGTTGCATGGAGCCTTGACCGCAGCATCCAGCGAAGGGACAGAGGTCTCAATGGAGGAGTGGGAGTTCTCGAGGGGATGTAGTCCAAAGGTAATGAGGGGTTTAGAATGTGTCGTATCTAAATTTGCTTGCTACATCTAATTTGAGTGTTTCAATGTGCAGTACAAAATATATAGTGCAGCATGGTCGCGCGGACGGCATTTTTGCGTGGAGCGTATTGACAAAATGCGCTCCACAATGGACTGTGGTGTCATGGCAAGGTTTGAGCAAGAGAGCCGGTGACGAGCAACGGATCCGAACACGGTTGTGGATGAGATGGGAGTATTTTGGGAACTTGCAAAGTATTATTACGGTGGATTACTGTAGCTTCTCCATGATACTATTCGATGTGCAGTGGTTCAAAGTGGTACTTGGAGGAGCTGGAGCAACAGTTCGACGAGGTCCATCTGGATTTCTCGAAATAGATTCCGAAAAAAAATGGACGGATTTGCGCGACACCTTTGTGTTGCCGGCCCATTGTGAACAGGTGCAAAGAGTCATTTGCTTGCTAATTGTAATACGACATGGTTTATGTCACAATGGTTTGAACTCGCTTTGTAAGTGTTTGTGAACAAGTAATCTTCTATCCAAACCCCCGACAACCTCGATGGTGATATGTTATACCTTCAACTTCTCGAAGTGCGAGAGTATATGATCAAAGCAATGTTGTAGGCATAGATGAAGAAAATAAGCAAATAGAGGGGTCGATATTACAAGGGGTGGAGGCCACCACAAGCTTGGAGCCCGCATCGGCTAACAATGATGGAAATACAGAAGTCCAAGAATTTTTTGAGAACGAGGCAGACTCGTTCTTTTGTGGTGACATGTCTATCGACCTTCCAGTGTATGCAGAGTTGTGTCAGGAGATTAGCATGGGACCATAGAATACTTCATTCTTGGAGAATTGTATTACTCAATTCGTTGTTTAGATCTTCCATAAAGGTACATAAGATATGCATTTTAAGAGGGATTTTTCAAAAATGATTTATATTACTGTGCTTTGTATAGTTTAAATTGATTATTCTAACATCATTTTTTATCTGTACAGGTAACCTTTTCAGGATGAGTCGAGGGATGAGCGATGAGGAGTTTCAAGACATGATGGCACCCATGTCTCCAGATCAGCTCGCGAGATTGAGAGAGATGGTAGACTAGGAGCTGTCTCGTTCTTCGTTAGGGCGCTCTGCTAGATTTGCTTCAGCGCAATCAAATGCTTCAGCTTTGAGCAAACGATCTCGACGCTCACGACTTGTGCTAGAGGGAGGGACTGCATCGGGATCAGGGGGTGCTGCTGTGGAGACACGGACGTGGTGTCTCCGTCTTGTCATTCAGCTGGAGCTGCGTCACCTCCAGGATTTGTCACACCTCTGGGGACGTCTACTCCAATTACTCTGGCTTTTGCGCAGCTGTCAGCAGCAGGTGGCACGCCTTTTGGTGGCACTCCTTTTGGTGGTATGTTCTTCCAATGATCCAGGACGTTGTACCGAAAAACTTATTTGTCACACCTCTGGGGACGTCTACTCCAATTACTCTTGGAGCCATCATCATGAATGATGAGGGGAGGAAGGTGATGGCTCGCATGAGGGAGTTGTGCCAATAAGTTTTTCGGCACAACGTCCTGGATCATTGGAAGAACATACCGGAGGGGAGCAAAGACTACATAGTAGCATCCTTGCACAAGGAGTTTCCGGTGCCAGCCGTAGTAGATAGATTCTCTACGGGCTGGATGATGGATTGCATGCATGCATACATGTCACATAGACGATCCAACGCACGCAAGGCAATCAAGAGTGGGGCTGTAAAGCCCGAGTGGTTAGATGCAGACGATTGGCGCCGACTTAGGGAGGAGGCTACAGATTCGCCAGGATGTTGGAGTCAGCAACGGGAGGCAGCGAGGGCACGACTCAAGGCCGGAGTGGTACATCAACTTGGGAGTGGCGGCCACAAGTCATATTTGGAGGACTTTGTAAGTTTCTCTTTTGTTTTGCTTATTTGTTTTTTTGAAATATTCTTTGTACAGACAATCATGTTTCTAACAGTTAGCATTTTGTTTCTTTGCAGCACTCCATTACAAATCGTGATCTTCAAGGCCTTGAGACTCGTTATGCAGTCTCAATGCATTGATCGACCGATTGTATAGACACGGCGGCGCTGTAGGTTACTCATATTTCTTGTCCGTAGTTACCATGAGATATTTGAATGCATTGTTGTATGGTGGATTGATATGTTGTTTTTTTTTCTGCAGAATCCGTTCGATGCTCCTTTGCGGCGGGACGAGCTTTCGGGGGACGAGGATTTCTAGCTCGCCCTTGGATCCTTGGAGCTCACACACCTTTAGTTTTTAGTCGCCTGATCTATGTAGACATTTTTTATGTATTAGTGATATCCTTTCATGATTGTACCAATCGCATTTTATGCGATCATGTATTTATTTCATGTATCAGTTTTATGATTTCAGTATACATTCTTTTTGTTTGCAAACGCTTTGTATGCAATAGTGCAAAAACTATTTTGTATTTCCCTGTTACCGTCGCTATATGTGTCGCAAATTTACTGCTCGCGTCGCTATTGGCCTCGCTATGAATTGCGATGCTATATGCATCGCTATGTGCGTCGCAAATGCGACGCATATAGCAACGTTTCTATGGCGTCGTCAATAACGACGCTTTTTGCGACGACGGGGGCAAATTTTGTTGTTTGTATTTTCGCCGCTTTAAACGTCGGTATAAGGTCTATATCTTGTAGTGAAGCCTAGATGTAGATGAATTTTGGTTCAATTTTGGTCATTTGATAACATCTCATTGTAATGTGTGCTAAAGATGATTGTTAGTCAACAACTCTCTTAGAGTTTTCAAAGTTGTTACGGTGAAGTCACATCTAGGGGAAGTGAATGGATTCCACTCCATTGGTACTCACAACAAGATCCTATTAGGGTTGGGTCTCACTAACATGAGTAGGTGAGAAGGTAAGACTTGTTGTTCGTGTTGACCAGCAGAGGCTTAGGGAAAGGAGAATCAAAATACATATTTAATGTCTGTGTGAGCATGTGAAAGCTTTGTCGAAATATTTACTGTCTTCTGTGTGAGCCATGTTAGAGCCTTATGTGCTTGATTGGATGATTGGAGCCTTCTTTGTCAGAGGAGATGGAATATCTTTTTCATTTGCCAATTAGAATCCCTAACCTTGCTAAAACAATCTTAGAATCCCCTTTTGAAGAGGGGTTTGTAGGGGTTTTTGAGGATTTATGATAGTACCCCTACTCAACCCAACCCTTGTAGTGCAACCATGTACTTACAAGGTGAGTGGGGTGAGCTTTCTCCCACTAGTGTCGCACGACCCAGCCTATAGTATAGGGATAGTAGGGGATCTCAAAAAATTGAATCCCCACCAGCCCCCTCTTGGCAAGGTAGTACTAGCAATGCAAACTTGCTATTGCCAGTTTGTAATATTTCCGATTTCCTCCCATGTTCCTCATAAAAATCCCCTCTTGGGAAGAGATTATTATTAGAATTATGGGAATTTTTTTTAAATTATTCCCTCCCCTTTTTTAAATTATTCCCTCCTTCCTCTAGCCGACTCGTGTTGGGGGAGGGAGGGAAGATGGGATGATTAAGCATCCCTGCTGGATGCCATGAAGGGGGCAAAGGCATGCATGATGCCGCGTGGGGGAGGGAGGATCCCCTCCCCTCAGCTATATAAGCTGTGGGAGGAGAGTAGGAGGAAACGGGGCCGTGAGGTTTCTGACACTGCCGCCGTCAAGAGAGGTCGTGAGGATTCTGTAGCTTCGCCGCTATTGAAGAGGAGGAGAGAGTTGCAGCTGCCGGAGCTAGTGGAAAGGTTCCTTGAGAGCGGCAAGGAGCTCGTGAAGGAGATTCACAGCTGCCGCAATAGCACCGCCACAACTGGGGATTGCCCTGCTGCCACCGAACTGCCAGCTACCGCCTACAAGCCCTTAGTCAATTCCTCTCCCACCACGTGGGCAGAAGCTCTTTGGAAGCTTCTTGAAGCTTTCCAAGGGGGCTTCCTAAGCCCCCTTTCATATTATACCCCCCCCATTTCTTCCTTGTGGGCTTCGTCCTAGCCCTTTTTCATGCGGGCTTGATAAACCCCCCTCCCCCACCCCGGGAATCCAAAGCCCCTATTGTGGTTCTCATACTCCCCTTTTCCCCCCTTTTGTCCATGAAGTGCGTCCTAAACTATCCCCTCCCTAGGATTTAAACCCCATTCCCGTGGGTTTCTCTCCCCCCCTCCACAGAAATATCTTTTTTAAAAATGTTTTTTATACCCTTTTGCCCCCTTTTTCAATCCGCTAAAGTTCAGTTAGTACCCCCTTTCCTGTGGAGTCCTATCCGAGGCCTTTGAAAAGGCTCGTTAAGCTTTTTTTTCCCCCTCTTGGATTTTCCCACAATCTCCTAAAAGCCCGAGTGCTAAACCCCTTCCCGTGGGCCTCCCCTATTGCCCTCTCAAGTGGGTTCTTGATAACCCGAGATCTTTTAAAAATTCACTTTGCCTTCACAAAGCAAATCCTTTTCTTCCTAGAAGTTTAAGGAGGAATCCTATAAAGCCGACTTCAAAAGACGGTGCAAGCGGTCATAAAGGGAGTTCGTGTTCGAAGAAGATCGGCCAACATCATAAATCTGCATCCAAGGTGGAAAGGCCGCATTCGTGATGGCTCCTAAGAAAGCACAAGGAGCAACCGCAGGAGGATCATCTCCTAACATCCATGTGGACATTTCACCATAAGTCCAGGTTCTTCTTCAATTTGATTAATGTCGTCATGCATGGATCATTTGAGAAATAAGGATCCATGTTTTTTTTGAAAAATACTTTGGCTAATAGATCACAATTGAGGGATTCGGTCATTAGTATTTTTCAATAAAACGAACAAAATAAGGCAAGCATAAGATTTCTATGCATGTCTACCAAGTGGGTTTTATGCATTAATTAGATTAATTAATGCCCATCTTTACAAAACGAAATTATGATAGTATACCTCAGCATGGAAGGAATAAACCGTATATCACATTATTGAACATATTTTCTTCGAAATGATTCGTTATAGAAAGTTGCTAGCAATTTCCACAAATCCATTCGGAAAAGAAAGTAGAAAAAGATTGCATGTTCAAACATAAAATCCTAAAGCTTAGTAGCATGAATCCTGTTTGCATGTTATAGGATGATCAATTGGAATTATGCTATAACTTAACCTATGCTTTGATCTTAATCCGAAAAGTTAGGACTTGTAAATCAACTTATACGCAGGCATTGAATCACGTGGTTACAGAAATTGTAGTGTAATTATGTTCAAGATTAGACAAGTTAAATTGGTTTAAACCTAAACACCTAAAAACCGCGAGAGACTCATATAGGAAGGGTTAATTCAATGCAACATATTCCAAAGAACAAACTAGGATTTAACATGTTGAGACGTGACCTAGTCGCTCGTATTGCCAAAGCTGAAACTCCTATACCCTAAAGGCTTGCCCACATTCATGGAATGTTGGGACAGTAGCACATACTTGCCCGAGAAGATCTATGGTTTTTACCCTAAGGATCTCTCTCTAAAAAGATGAAACTCCGAACCTTAGGACTGACAATGTCAGCCTAATGCAATTAGGAACAAATTGTTATATCTAATCATGATACCGTGATTAGAAGACACTGTTGATGGGTAGAATAGTCCCATAGTTTGATGCAACACTTGTGCAACAAGTTGCAGAGTCGCATGATCTTGTGATTTGATCACAAGGGAATGGCCAATTCCTCGGAATGAGATTGGCACATTCTTACGCAAGTTTATCTTGCAAGAGGATGAATAATTGTCTTGATATAGTACCTCTCTTGGGTAAAGTGACCAAGATACGCGGATTAGATATGTGCTTGGAAGAAAAAGACCAATCAATAAATTAAAATAACATATTAATTGCTAATAGCACTTAATATTTTGGTTAAGTTGGGTTAATAGGGTATGGCCCTTGTTAGATATGATCAATGCCCCACCCTCATTAGGTGCTACCAATGATCCATGGTGCTCAAAGTTGTAAGGCCCCCATTATGAGGAGAAGCCAAGTGTGAGCCCGGACATTGGTGGAGTCCTGACTTGTATATTAGATGAGGTCTATGTGACCGGATGGCAAAAAGGTGACCATTGTGGGTCTAATCTTTGGGTTAGACGGAGTGGTTAAGCTGGTAGCCCAATGGTAAAGGGAATATTCCCTGGAATATTCACTGGCCGACTAGTGGAGGCTCATATGGTAGGTCGGGGTCAGCAGGCCGACCTAACGACCTTCGCGGGCTATAAAAGCTAAACCCTTTCGCAGCCATCTTACACTCATCTTTCACCCAGTCACAGTTGTTATTCCAGCTAGCCTTAAGCTCTTCACCTATCTTCTGTCTAGATCGCCATCTAAGCTTCACACAGTGGAAGCGCACGGGTGGACAGAGCCATCTTTGTATCAGTTGTTTGGAGTTAAAGAATTTACTGATTCTCCTCTTATCTGTTGTGTACTCTCTATCTCTTTCTCAGATTCTGTTCGCTGCGCCGTGTAATATTTTACATGGTATTAGAGCCCAGGGGGCTCTAGAGATCGAAGAGCGTGCAAGAGGCAAAGGCTTCAACAGCAAAGAGAAACTATGTTGACTCCAGGAAGCGGTTTTGGCGCATTAGGAAGCGGTGCAGGAGGTGGTGCTGCTGTATCAGCTATTCAAACACTGAGGATTCATCCACCAACCTTCAGCGAAGGCAAGTTAGATGGTACAAACTACACCTTGTGGAAGTTCAAAATTACAACTATCCTTGATTCTGATGAGCTTCTGGAGACTGTGCTGGGGACTGATGCAGAACCACAGCCTACCCCCGACCCATCAAATCCTAGTGTGATGATTCCTCCGAATGCAGATATTCTACGAGCTTGGAAACGAAGGAATGCAGATGCATTGTGTGCCTTAGTTACAAGTTGTTCTGACAGTGTTTTGACTCTGATTCAGCATACAACCAAAGCGTCAGATGCTTGGAATGTACTAAGGAGTCAGTATGAAACACGAAACCAAATAAGGATTCAAAACTTGGAGAATCAACTAGCAGCGGAGAAGTTTGCTGAAGGAGAGACGGTTGAAGTATTCATCACTTGGATTAAGAATCTGCGCGACCAGATGGCTGGCGCTGGGATACAAAAGACTAGTGAAGAGCTAGCTCGGAGGTGTCTTCGTATTTGTCCACAAAAGTTTGATGGACTAGTAACTGCCCTTAATACTCAGGTGAGACCTCAAGCTTTGACTTTTGAGGAGTTTTGTGCATTATTAATGGAGGAGGAGTTGAGGCTGAAAGCCCGAGAAGGAAGCAACAATGGAGATGCTGCATTCTCTGCCAATGCAAAAGGCAAAGGTGTTTCCTCCACCAAAAATGATGGTGACAAAAAGAAGAAGGGCGACAAGAAGAAGTTTCAAGGAGAGTGCTTCTACTGTAAGAAGAAAGGACATGCAATTGCAGATTGTCGTGTCAAGAAGGCAGATGAAAAGAATGGTACTCTTAAAAGTAAAGGGAAAGAGACAGCCAATACGGTTGAAGCAGAGTTGGAATTATTCATGGCGACCATTGAGGAAGTGTGCTCCTCAGCGCAAGAAGAATCTACCACTGACTCATGGGTGTTGGATAGTGGGGCCTCCCGTCACATGACCAACAAGAAAGGTCTATACAGTTCTATGCAGCCTCTACAAGAATTCATCACTGTGACGGTTGGAAATGATGCTAAATGCCCTGCTGCGGGCACAGGTACTATTTCTTTTGTTGCTGCAAATGGTGAAGTCAAAAAGCTTTCAAATGTGTTGTATGTTCCCGAAATCAGGAGAAATCTCTTATCAGTTGCTGCCATAACTGATCTTGGTCATGAAGTGAGGTTCAAGAAGACAGGTGCAGAAATTATTGATAGTGCTGGCACAATTGTTGACAAAGGAGAAAGAAGGAACAACCTGTATGAGCTAAGTGCTCTTACAGCCACCGCTGGAGTGGGCACAAGTAAGCTTTGGCATGAAAGGTTTAGACACATCGGATTTGCAGTATTGAAGGAGATGCAAAAGCAAGGTATGGTTGCTCACCTACCTACAATAACTGAATTGAAGGAACCATGTGAAGCTTGTATGATGGGCAAGCAACAGAGAAAGGCATTTCCACAAGAAAGCAAGAATAGAGCACAGGCTCCTCTAGAGTTGGTGCATGCTGACTTGTGTGGTAAGATGCCTACACAGGCCTTGGGGGGATCTTCTTATTTTATGTTGATTGTCGACGACTACAGTAGGAAGATGTGGGTGTACTTCCTTCGTGATAAGGCTCAAGCTTTTGGTAAGTTTAAAGAATGGCTAATACTTGTTGAGAATGAAACAGGGAAAAGTGTGAAGAAATTTAGAACATATGGTGGTGGTGAGTTCAACTCAAAGGAGTTTGAAGGTTTTTGCAAGAGCAAAGGTATCAAGCGTCAATTGACGATGCCTCACACACCTCAGCAGAACGGTGTTGTGGAACACAGGAATCGCACCATTGTGGAGATGGCAAGATGCATGCTAAAGGGCAAGGGATTGCCTAACCATTTTTGGGCTGAAGCTGTTAATACTGTAGTCTACATTCTAAATCGGAGCTATACAAAGGCTCTCAAGGGAAAAACACCTCATGAGGCTTACACTGGTAAGAAACCATCTGTCTCACATTTCAGAATTTTTGGATGTGAATGTTATGCACATGTTCCAGATGAGAAGAGAAACAAGTTACAACCAAAAAGCAAAAAATGTATCTTCTTGGGTTATAGTGATGAGCAGAAGGCTTACAAATTATATGACCAAGAGGCAAAGAAGATCATCGCGAGCCGTGATGTGGTGTTCAAGGAGGAGCCGCATACAGTGGAGGAGGAGAAGGCAAGTTCTTCCACTTTATCATCAAGCGAAGAAGTAGTCCATTATGAACCTGTTCCGAGAGCTATTCCTATCCTTAAGGAGGAGGAAGCATCATCTTCAGATGATGAGGAAAAAGTTCACCAACCTGACATCACCCCACCGGAAAAGCCATTGCCACGCTGGGTGAAGCAGCTCTATGACCACAATAATCCTATGCCTGCATCTGTTGAGGAGAAGGCAGACGGACCAAGGAGGTCTCAGAGAATAGAGGAGCAAAGGAGGGCTTCTGCTCACATAGTCAATATGGCCTTGATGGTTGAGATTATGAGAGAAGTAAAGGAGCCAAATGACTTAGAAGAAGCACTTGCAGATCCATCATGGAAGGCTACTATGCAGGCGGAGTATGACAGCATAATGAAGAATGACACTTGGGAGCTAGTGGATCGACCAGCAAAGCGGAAGGTTATTGGCACCAAGTGGATCTGGAAGGTAAAGTACAAGGCTGATGGTACCTTAGAAAAGTACAAAGCTAGACTGGTTGCCCAAGGATTCTCACAAGTTGAAGGGTTTGATTTTCAAGATTCATTTGCTCCAACTGCCAGAATGACCACTATTCGCACGGTACTTGCAGTGGCTGCCCACAAGAAGTGGCCAGTGTACCAAATGGATGTTAAGTCAGCATTCTTAAATGCTGACCTCAAGGAGGAGGTATACGTGGCTTAGCCACCAGGGTTTGAGGCCCCCCATTCTGAGAACAAAGTGTGTAAACTGAAGAAGGCATTGTATGGGTTGAAACAAACCCCCAGAGCATGGTATCAACGGATAGATAGGTTCTTTTTAAACCTAAACTTCAAAAGATGTGCCTCAGATGCTAACTTGTATGTTTACAGGGATGGTAAAAAGTCTGTAGTGATTGTCCTATATGTGGACGACCTTCTTATTACAGGTGACAATGAAGATATGATCAACCAAACTCGAAAGGCTTTGAGTTCTGAGTTTGAAATGACAGACTTGGGCTTGCTGCACTATTGTTTGGGGATTGAAGTCCCAGGAAAGATCTTCATCTCTCAGAAGAAGTATGCATGGGAGATCTTGAAGGCATTTGGCATGACCGAGTGCAAGGAGATAACTACACCTATGGAGGTGAATGCAAAGTTATCCGTCGAGGATACATCAGCACTTGCAGACATTGGGAGGTATAGGAGGTTGGTCGGCAGTCTGATCTACTTGTGTAACACTAGACCAGATATCAGTTTTGTTGTTGGTGTTTTGAGTAGGTTCTCAAACAAACCTCATGAGAGTCATTGGAAGGCTAGGATGCGGGTGCTCAGATACTTGACGAAAACTCTTGACTATGGTATCACATACAGTTTCGGAACTTCTCTTGTGGGGAACTGTGACTCAGATTGGGCAGGAGACATTGATTCCAGGAAGTCAGTTTCTGGTTATTGTTTCTCTTTGGGTTCAGGAATTTTCTCTTGGATTAGTAAGAAGCAACCAACAGTGGCATTGTCTTCTACCGAAGCAGAGTACAAGGCAGCTTGTTTTGCTGCATGTGAGGCCGTATGGTTGAGAAGGATTCTATGGCATATGGGAGTGCAGGATGAAGAACCAACTGTGCTGAGATGTGACAATCAGAGTTGCATCGCCATTGCCAAAAATCCAGTGTTTCATGCACGCACCAGACATATAGAGATCCAGTATTACTATGTGCGTGATTTGATGGAGGATGGGATAGTGGAATTGGTCTACTGTCCAACAGAGGAGAATGGAGCAGATATCTTCACCAAAGCACTTACGAAGGATCTGCTTCAAGTTTATCTTCAGAGACTCGGCATTGGGCCGAGGAGATAGTTCACCTATGGGTGGACATTGAGGGGGGGTGTTAGATATGATCAATGCCCCACCCTCATTAGGTGCTACCAATGATCCATGGTGCTCAAAGTTGTAAGGCCCCCATTATGAGGAGAAGCCAAGTGTGAGCCCAGACATTGGTGGAGTCCTGACTTGTATATCAGATGAGGTCTATGTGACCGGATGGCAAAAAGGTGACCATTGTGGGTCTAATCTTTGGGTTAGACGGAGTGGTTAAGCTGGTAGCCCGATGGTAAAGGGAATATTCCCTGGAATATGGAATATTCACTGGCCGACTAGTGGAGGCTCATATGGTAGGTCGGGGTCAGCAGGCCGACCTAACGACCTTCGCGGGCTATAAAAGCTAAACCCTTTCGCAGCCATCTTACACTCATCTTTCACCCAGTCAGAGTTGTTATTCCAGCTAGCCTTAAGCTCTTCACCTATCTTCTGTCTAGATCGCCATCTAAGCTTCACACAGCGGAAGCGCACGGGTGGACATAGCCATCTTTGTATCAGTTGTTTGGAGTTAAAGAATTTACTGATTTTCCTCTTATCTATTGTGTACTCTCTATCTCTTTCTCAGATTCTGTTTGCTGCGCCGTGTAATATTTTACAACCCTAACCCAAGGATATAGGGTTAACAAACAAACCCTTGAGGATCTTCCCAAGTCGCAATTGATCCTGGAACGAGTGCTGGATGCATTCGAAAAGAAGGATTCGCTCCTTACCAATTGGCCAAATAACGACCAATGGAAATGATTGTGCTTGTAACAGTTTTAAGAGCATTGTTTTGCTTTGTTTGCTCAAACAATTAAAGGATGAAAATATATATAATGCTTCAGGTTGAAGGCCTGAAGAGAAAGGCAGCTTCAGTTACCCGCGACTGCCTGCCTGACCCTAACCAAGGGGGTTGTTAACCGCGTCAGGAAGGTGGACTGAACCTGTCGTGAGAGGTCTCTCCGTTGAGCGCTACTTGGAGCAGGAGGACGCTTGGGTACCAGAGGGGGCTCTGGCCGTAAATCCCTTGCCTTCCGGGCCTTGTACAAGAGGCCAACGTGACTCGGGATTGGATCTTGAGGCCCCATACTAGTCTACGGGCGGAATCTTCGATTAGTAATTCCTGTGGATTGCTGGATAGCCTTCGAGCGGATTATGAATAAGCCTACGGGCTGGACTGTATGTATTTCAAATATAAATATGATAACCTATTGAAAAGGAACTTGTTTGACATTGTTTTTCTATGTCAAGTGCTATGATTACGTGAAGGAACCAGTGCCTAATGGGCTAATTAAGGAAGTTAATTGATACATGTCCAACTAAATGTGTTAGGTAATTAAATAACTAAAACAACCTGAGGAAAGTGCGGAGGATGTGGCCATAGGTCCGTCCTACGGATGGGTGGTCTCGGTTGGCTGGGAACTTTTCTCAATCATGATGGACATCGAGAAGATCGTTTTAAAGGATACGAATAGAAAAAAGGCGCTGACCTAGAGTCTAAGTTATAAATGATTCCGATTTACGCTGTTTTAGGGGAACGGAATGGGACTATGCCTTATGGCAGAAAGGTTGAGCTTCGCATCCCTCTCGTTTCCCATTCTCCTTGAACCAAGCCAGCGTGAATCCACTTCGGACCTGGCATTTCTACGTAAAGTAGTTCGCTCGGGTTTGATGTTAGTTACTGTTAGGAAATGACTAATAGTAAAAACCCTAATTCAGGTCGGTCCTAAGTGGGAACGACCGGAATATTTCCGCTACATGGCAGACGTGGAAAGTCCTAGATCGCAAACCTTGTAACATTCCATGGGACTGCCGGGCGGAGCTTTCTAGACATTGTTTTTGATGGATTTCTAAGACATGTCCTGAAGATAACAGGTGGACACGTTATACAGTTGAATTAAAATCAAACACCCAACTCCCTCATTTTCCTTGTTGTCGTTGATCAATTTAATGGTGGGCATTGGTGCACACAAGTCTCGAATGACCTCTCCCTCTACTTGAAACATTTACTTTCGCTATCTTATGTTGCTCCTAATTCGTGCTCCTTGCCATTGGTTCAAGCTACATAATTTGCAAGGTTTGAAGAGCAATCAGGTTTGTGTGTTTTTTCTTCTTCAAACCCCCCCTCCCTCCCCCCAAAAAAAAGAGGTATGCCTTTCTCCCTCAGTACTAGTTGTCATTTTTTGTGTTATGAAATACCGTTGAGCTTTGCCATGCATACTCAAATGGTGTTTCTGATTGGGGGACTTTGTAAAATAGCCTTCTTTTCATGCCAAAGCTAGACATCATGTTGATTTCTCTTCTTTTACTATGTAATTTCTTTGACATGGTGTGTCTATTGTACTTGCCCTTCATTTCTAGCATGCATACAAAAATAGGGGCTATGTAACGGTGTCGCAGCGCGTAGGGTTGAAGGTCACCACAGGGGTTTGGCAAGAGAAGAATGTATGGGGGTTCAAGATCTTAGACTCCGGAGATGGTAAAGATAAGAGAGGGTTGAAAGTTTCAAGTCAAGTTCTTGAAGATGTTGGTAGAGCTTTCAACTCTGATGATAGCATAAACATCCCCTGCATTTGGTATCAAAAGTCCACCACGGGAGTAATAGTAGGGTGAAGGTAGATTCGGGGAGAGGACTAGACGGAACAGAAGGGGTTCAAAGATATTGAAGACATAGAAGTACTCCAAAAAAGAATTAGAAAATGTAGAAGAATACTAATAGAGATGAAGCCTATTAGTTTCTTTCAGCATTATGAGAAAATATAACTCTAATATATAAAACGTGTATAAAATAATACTATATAAAACGTGTATAAAATAATACCTTCCTCTATGCTACTTAGATCGCCAATCTAATGCCTCCATTGGCTCCGAAAGGGGGATAAAATACTAGCACACTTGGCCATAATTCTACCAAATCACTTCTTCTTCATCTCCCACTTCGGAGTGATGTTCATTGTTTGAAAACAACGATCGCGCTTCCCACGATTTCGCCAATCTCTCTTTTTACATAAAATCCTCTCAAATTGACTGAAAGCTACATGCTTTCTTTTACATGTCATCTTAATTTAGAAGTTGTCTATAGTTTTATGGATTTTTACAATAGATAATATCTAGAATATTAAAAATTTGCTAAAACTTGTCCAAAAATTTGCTAAAACTTGTCCAAAAATCTAATATTTTTGAACCATAGACACTATCACTAATGTCTAAAATGGCATTGGCTCTAAATCAATAAGCCACAGTCTAGAATTTTTTTTTTACTGTCTGTGCGTAGCAGCATGACATCCACTCCCTCCTAACTTGCACATTCTCTGGCATGTTTTGTAGTGTCAGAAGAAGTATCTTCTGCCATGTCAATGTCTTCATCTTCTGCCTCTTCTTCTTCCTATATGTCTTCATGCTCTTGAATTATATCCAAGTCTTCTAACTCATATGTTGAACTTTCTCCTCGTTTGAAGAGCTTGATTCTTTTTCCAGCTATGGGTATCTTCATGCTTGTCCCATCCAATTCAGCCAATGAATATGTGGCATTGTCATGAACCATTTTTACCACATATGGACCAAACCAATGCTTTACCATCTTCCTAAAAGCACTGTATTGATTGTCTAGGCTATTAACATAGACTAGCACCTAGTCATTTTCTTGAATTTTTCTTGGCCAAAGTCAATGTCGCTTATCAAATCTTCTTTTGTTCTTTAGTCTTGCTATCTTTAGCTTCTCAATAGCTACTTGAACATCTTTAGGCCTTCTTTCTAGCTAACATATGCACAAAGCCAACAACTCTTTTCTACTGATGCCTTCCTCTTGAGGTAGAAGACTCCATGTGACAATTGATTCTTCAATTGGCATAATTGGTTGTTGTCCATGCATAAGTTCAACTGGCATATAGCCAGTCACTATACTGTGAGTAGTCCGATCAGCCCATAATGCGAAAAGTAGCATTTTAGGCCATTCTTTGATATTTCCTCTACAAGAATTTGCTAGAGCTTTGAGAATAGGCTGGTGCCCTCTCTCACTTTTCCCGTTGCCTTCAAGTTTGTAGGCTGATGTTAAAGCAAACTTAATACCCAATTGAGCAAAGAATTTGCGTGCCTCATTGGCATCCAATTCTCCTCTATCTGTGATTACCTTGCCAACACGGCCATATCTGCAAAATACTTCTTCAAGCAAAAACTGATAAACAACTTGAGTGGTCTTGGTTTTTCATATCCTTGTAGACATGGTTACAAGATCAATAACCCATCCATAATGTATAGACAAAGGATAAGTTTTTTGTACCCCATCTCAATGCTTACCATAGAATACATTTGACACATGTAACAGTTTTCAACAAAATGTGCTATGTTGCGATACATGTTTTGCCACCAATTTTTTTCTTTGACTTTATTAAAGGTTCCCCATATGCCTCTATGGCCAGCCCACAGGCTTTCATAAAATTTATTCATTACCTGTTGTTGCAATCTTTTGTTACCTAAAACTTGGACAAGCGCTCCCTTCTTCTTCTTTGAGTGTTTCCATAGATGCCATTCTTTAAGAAAAAGGCCATAAGCTTTCCTCTTAATATGCTTGAACTCTTCATCAGTCCAAGACTCCACCTTCTTCATTGTGCTCAAATATTGGCCAATCTTTAGCCAATCTTCTTCAAGGAAATGAACTAGAACTTGAGCAATGCAATGAGCATGCTGGATTTTCTAGTTGACCACCCTTCTTCCATAAATAAATCTTTGATATTTATTGCTGTATGATGTTGATTTACAACAATACATTTTCATGTTCTTACTGTACTTAATGCTTTACCATTAAAAAGATTAGCTTCACCTGCACGATTCATCTTTGGGTTTGTATATGCAGCAACTCAAAAGGTACTTTCAGCAGCCATGGAATGAAATTCAACAAGTATTGATTCTTCAGCTTCATCTTCTTTCATAAGCTCTTCTTCATTGTCATATCTTGCACATGATAGCATGTCAGTAACTAGATTCGCCTTTCTTGCAACATGCTTTAATTCGGGGCTGAGAATTTTAATATATGCAATGCATCTTAGCATAGCAATGTCGGGTGTAGAGCAGTTGGCATGCATGCCCAAGAGTGGAAGACAATCAGTTTCTACCACTACGGAAGTACCTATAAAGTATTCACGATTACACTTTAATATTGTTACGACTCCCTACGATTCCCTTTTTACTTGTACATACATTCTTTGACATTCACTGAGAATATTTGCTCCAAAACGAATCGCATACCTATTACCTTCAAGGTCTTCTTGGCTAATAGCCCATCCTATCCCAATGGGACTTGTATCCACAGTAAGGATGATGAGTTGACCATTTGAATAATCAACCCTTTTGAAAGTGGGGGCTGAAATTAACTTCTTCTTTAGTTTGTGTACAGTGAGAGTATACTCTTTCCCTCAAGAGAATCTTTTGCCTTTTCTTAATATTCATAGAGATTTTTGGCTACATGAGCAAAATGTGGTATCCATATGAGATAGAATACACATGCGCCAAGAAATCTTCTCACCTTTGAAATATTTGTACATTTTTCTTGCATTTTGTTGATGGCATCTATCTTGATTGGTGAAGGTTTACGTTCGTAGGGGCCACACAGATATCCAACCACTAGGACTTTTTCTACTCTAAAAAATCAACTTAGCTCTAGAAAGAGTAAGATGTATCTCTCCTAGCCTTGTTAAAATCCTGTCACAACCATGAATATGGTTAACTACAAATGTCCTGCAGCCATCTTCGTCAAGCTCTTCATTCTTTTCATTGACTTCACATCCCTTGATAGGTACATCATCAAGAAATGGAAGAATAAGTTGTGGAATAAAGTCCCTTAAGACTTTGTATATGGCATTCATCATATGGGCTACGAAGTTTGTTGCACCTTGTGATAGAGTGCATATAGTGACCAATACAAGAGGTGTCTTCATTGTGGTAACGTCTCGGCTTTCTAATGAAAAATGAAATTGGTCATATCCTGAATATAGGTCGCACACAGAATAAATTGGTCTACCTGCAAAAGCTTCAGCAAACTCGTCAACAATTGGACCCGAACCAACATTTTCAATTGTGACACGATTAACAAGCTGTAGATCTTGAATGATTTGTAAAAATCCATTTTTCTTGGGCATGGTAAACCATCGGTTTGAGTAAAGTGTTGAAGAAGGTTCTAAAATCTTCATTCTGATCTTCTCATTTAGAAGTTCCAATAATTTGGGCAAATGCGCCCTTGGAACATGAATAGACTTGAGGTTTCAAGGCACATATGGAACCGTAAAAATGAACATAGGAGCCTCAATATTTGGATCCACGCAACCTATTTCACTTGGCTAAAATGCAAAATCTTTTTCATGTTTCATTAGCATTTGCATAAAAGAGTATTTTTTAGCTGGCAAAAGGAAAGAAATTTTCACCTATTTTGAGCTCTTTTATACTTTCAAATGTGAACTTGTGACCAATGTTGGAAGGACCATGAAGACTTGGTTGATTTGCTACCCTATCAGCTAGCCCTTCACTTTCAAGAGGCAGTGGGATTGCCAGAGGCTTGACTTTCTTATCCACCATCTTGTATTTTGTCTCCACTTGCGCTTTAGACTTTTTGAGTAAACCAATGTCTTCTTGCTCAAAAAATTCTTTAATTGTTTGATAAAAATCCAATGTATATACTTCTATAGACTGATTTTGTGTATGAGCAGCTGCATATATTTCAGCCAATGTGCCAGTAGTAATCAGTCCAAAAAAAATGCCCGAAATATATTCATTTTCAGCCATCATGTCATAAGTTTTCAGCTCCCTTTTTACATGACATAAATATTTTCTTTCAGCTTTAGTCATGGTTGGAAGAGACTAATAACAGCCTATACTATTGGCTGTACATACATATAGATTTGCTAGAGAGACAATTTTTGTCACATAAGGAGGTTCAATCTTTTTACATGACGCACTGTCATAGCCTCCTTTTATAGCAATGTAGCCCGAAAACCCTTGAATTCTCGAGCATTAGGAGGCATAGGATAATCACGCAGTTGATCTCTGTTTCGACGATGGTTAACACACACAGTAAGAAATTGGACAACTCGTTCATTATGCTTGCTTCGGATTTGAGCATAGGAAGAACCATCATCAAGAGCTTTTGTTTCCAAGCGGGCTTTAGCAGAAATGTAAGATTGCCCAAGAATGATAGGGTAACTACAAAAGTCTTGAATAAAAAAGTGAAAATTATCTTTTATGTCTTCAATATTTACTTGCACATTAGGACATGCAGCATATAACTCTTTAGAAGAGTTATTTGCAGCTCTCATTTGCCAACCTGGATCAACATCTATGGGTCATCTGCCACTTTCATAAAGACTTCTTGCCGTGACTTTTATCTCAGAATCATGGTCTAAGAGTGCAATACATGGTGTTTCTTTTTCTCCAATTTTGACAACCATCTCCGTTGTCACTCTTGCCCAATGTATATGGAAGTAGTGATTGCTTGGAATGAATCAAGCCTCTTTCTCCTCATGCATGTACTATAGATGACCTTCTTTTTGAGAGGTGTCCTGCTCAACTGGTTTGGACTAGCTCGACCATTACATTTTCAGCTTTCACTTCTTTAATTTTTGCATTCATGCTTTCTTTATCTTCAGCTTCAATTGCTACAATTTTTTCTTTAACTACTTCAAGATGAATTCCTTGTGAAGTCAGCTTCTCTTCATCCTGTAGAAAAACTCGAAGAACTTGCAAAAAAACATGCACTATTTCTTCAGCTTCATCACCAACATATTGTCTTTTAACACAATATTAGTGAGTCTAGGAATCTCCCAAGTCTCATTTTTTGAATTCTATGTCAGACTGCAATTTGTAGCCTGGCTGCTTGCCTTTCTTCTTTCCTTCGGTCTTCTTTGTTTGCGGTGCATCTTCCATCTCTTGATCTAGGATTATATTTTGAGCAAGCTTTGGTTGTTCAAGAGTTATTCTAGTTATCTGTTTCAGAGGGACCATAAGAGGAAGGCCCCGGTTCATCTTCTCTTTTCTTCAATCAAGACATCTTTATGATTGACGTGAGTCAAATGTGCAAAAGCAGAAAAAGAATCTATCGGTTCTTTCCAACCAGTTATTCCTCGGATGCATTGACTGGTGTTAGCCAAATCTTCTTTGGCTGCTTTACCACATTCCATTTGATCTAGTGTATGCATCCATACTCTAGATTGCACATTAGCTTTAGATGCTTTCAAATTTGATTTAGTTGGCTCAATTTGCAACCCATAGGTAGCTACATAAATTGCTGCATAGGCATTCTTTACTGCTAAATCTTCTAATCTTTTTTTCATTCTATCATTGCCAAAATTTAGCTCCAGTGGAAGACCATTTTCAGCTGCATGAATTTTTTCGTATTTCCAAAAGAGCTTCTGTGCTTCAGCCTCATGAAAGGCAGAATGCTCCCTCTTATCATGTTGTTGGCTATCACACCAAATGCATTGCCTCTTAAAGCCTTCTCTCATGGGTCTTTGAGTTGATGATCGTCCTCGTTCTTCAACTTTGACATTCAACTTCTCCACCTTGGAACTAATTTCTGTAAGATTCAGATGAAGGTCACACATGCTTTTAATGAGTTCATCCATGACATCATTTTTAGAAGGAACAGAAGAAGAAAGAGATAATTGATCAGTCAAAGAAATAGAGGATTTTGAAGGTGGAACAAGCTCCATCAATGGAGTTGTTAAAGTTGAAGTAGAGCCCAATCTTAGTTACATCCTCTCTCTTCGAGCAATCATGTTAACTGCATCAGTAGCTTCTGTCCCATGCAGTCTTGACTCCTAGTTCAGAGGTAGCATAATCTAGGCAATCAGCAAGCTTCTCTTGAAAAATGGGATCTGCAGCCTTAAGGAATAATTCAATCTTCTGACCTTCCATACTTTGTTGGTCTTCAGCATCAAGTTGTCCAAATTTACTTTCAAACTCATGGTATAAAGCTATTGCAGCTAAACATTTGTTGGGTTTCTCAATCCAATTAGTGAAACTTTTCTTCGTCATTAGGCCAGAGTCTTCTAAGAAGAATTCTTCACGTAGGGCTTTTTTAAATGCCGCCCAATCCGCATCTTGCTGAAAAAGATCATGGATTCTTCCTTGAAGACCATGCTTGGCTAGTCTTGCAAAGTAGCGACTCCATGCATGTTTCGGTGCACCAAAGAAAAGGATTTTCTCAATATACAAGCGAATGTATATAAAGACATTTTGACCATTAAATTTTTTTAATTCCTATCCAACTTCTTCTAGGGCCTTAATAGCTATGGAATCAATCTTCTCTTCGTTTTGCCTTTGTTGTTGTTATTGTAACATTTGGATTTGTTGTTGCTGAGTTTGCCACAGTATGCGCACCAATTGTTGTAGAATATCTCTTGAAGAATCCCCCATCTTGGAGTTCTCTTATACCGACCTTCATGTCGGGTTCACTAATGTCGCAGCCCGTAGGGTTGAAGGTCACCACAAGGGTGTGGCAAGAGAAGGATGTATGGGGGTTTAAGAGCTTAGACTTTGGAGATGGTAGAGATAAGAGAAGGGTTGAAGGTTTCAAGCCAAGTTCTTGAAGATGTTGATAGAGCTTCCAACTCTGATGATAGCATAAAGTTTCCCTAACACAGTGTCAGAGCATCTGGTATCGAAAGTCCACCACAGGGGTAAGAGACAACAAGGTGAAGGTATAGAAGAATACTCCAAAATAGAATTAGAAAATGTAGAAGAATATTATTAGAGATAAAGCCTATCAGTTTCTTTCAACATTATAAGAAGATATAACTCTAATAGACAAAAACGTGTATAAAATAATACCTTCCTCTATGCTGCTCAGATCACCAATCTGATGCCTACATTGGCTTCGAAAGGGGGGTAAAATACAAGCATACCTGGCTAGAATTCTGCTCGATCACTCCTTCTTCATCTCCCACTTCGGAGTGTTGTTCACTGTCTAAAAACAGCAATCGCGCTTTGCGCAATTTTGTCAATCTCTTTTTTTATATAAAAACCTCTCAAATTGGCTAAAAGCTACATGCTTTCTTTTACATGTCATCCTAATCTAGAAGTTGTCTATAGTTTTATGGATTTTTACAAGAGATAATATCTAGAATATCAAAAATTGCTAAAACTTATCCAAAAATCTAATATTTTTGAACCATAGACACTAACACTAATGTCTAAACTGGCATTGGCTATCTAAATCAATAAGAAAGCCACACTCTAGATTTCTTTAACAAGGTGTGCGCGTAGTGGCATGACAACAGAAAATAGCCTCTCCTTTCATGGTGGTAGACCTTAACACAAAGTGCTCAATTATATGACTGCATGTGAGCTTAACCTACCATGATGTCGAGATTAACCTCCCTTCATGTTAGGACCAAATGGGGGCTTCATTATCAAAATTAACATGCACTTGAAAAATTTTTAATTCTGTGAATTGTGATGTTGATTGATTATGTGTTTGGAATAATCAAAGTTTGAATAAATTTACATCCCCCAATGGTGTGCTATTATCTCGGATAAGTTACTCATGAATATATGCATAGATCACGTGGATTTAAAATCGGGTATTTTTAAAATACAATTTTTATATATTTTTTACATACAGAAGGGTGTAATACAAATGGGTCATTTACAAATTGAATAGAAAAGGGTTATCTTTTATTTAGAAAAAATTCATAGATAAGGATATTTATAAATAGACTTTGAATGCACGTGATGTAGAGGATATACAAATAATAACTTCCCTGAGGCTACCATACTTGGTAAAAGTCTAGAATGGAGGGCTACCAACATTTGAAGGCCTCGATTTTTGAATACATGGTTCATTATGTTTTTAGATTATTCAAATCCCGATTTGAACATTTGCATGCATCTTTCCATTTTCCCTATTGATTAAAATCTATCTCGAAGGTGCATATTGGATTGCATGTTGGTTTGCATGCAACTAGCTTGTTGCATGCACATTTGTGATTTAAGGAATTTCCCTTGATACCCACAATATCTTGAATTATCATGCTATTCTTGGAGTGATCAAACCATGTAGTAGAATATTCTTTTGGTAGTAAAATCATGCTAATGTGGGTGTAATCTATAGCAGCAAAGCAGTTGTTGGGAAGACCTTGATGGGATAGGAATCAATCCTTCACCTCATCTAACTTTGATTGGGTGTGGAGACCATTGAATGAAGTGACTTCCGTGATTTCATGATTGCATTCATGCTTTCATGATTGCATTCACTACCTCATGGAGGAACTTAGTCTAATTGACTGCTTACATTATCAATAAGGCTTGCAAAAGCCAACAATCCATGCCAATGACACTACCACTGAGCGATCTAACTCTTGCCCCCAAAACAACATGGGTTATAATGGGGTGATAATGTTATCCACCTCTAACTAGTCAAATGAAGACATTATTGTTGAGATCAAATTATAAAAGTTTAGCAAAGACCATCATGAAATATTGTAGAAGCACATTGGTAGGTCAATTAGGTGGTTACCCTCATTGTCACCCCTCAAAACACCACAAGATAAAAGCCAAGAATCTCTCAACAAAATTATTCAAATCAACACCACAGAAAGTAAAACAAGGTCCCTTAGATTACTGTCCTTTCATTGAAAGCTTAATCTAGACTTTTAATAGTTCAAATTTAATTCAAATTTACAGATTTCTTCATTTTTAGGAGTTGTGAACCCACTGTGGGGTTGTGAGCACCGCTATGGAGACTATAGGGTTGGGGATAGCTAATTGCCTCTTTTAATTACAAATATGTATTTAGCGTGAAAAGGATTAATATATTTGAGTATGATCTTCCTTGATAAACACTATAAAGCTTAAGAACTTACTGCAGAGTGGTGAGTATTGCTATGGAGACTACAAGATCGTGGGTAAAAAATTGTAATTTTTATTCCAGATCTGTATTCCAATGTGGAAAAGCATGTATTTCATCATACTCTTCTTTGATAGAATACTACAAGGCTTCAAGATCTGTTGTAGGGCTACTGCTACAAAATTGTGAGTATCATTGTGAAAACTATGGGGTTGGGGCAACAAACTATCACACTTAATTCTAGGACTATATCTCAGTTCCAAAATGCATATATTTCAATATATTTTTCCCTAATAAAACACCACAAAGCTTCAAAATCTGGCTTCAAGAGCTATATATTTTTAGACTATGCGAGTATTAAACAAGGCATTGCAAGAAACACTTTCCATTTCCAAATGTCACTACAAGGATATAGGAGTATAGCGATGGCCGTTTCCAATGCAAATTAGTGGCGTCGCTATTTGCATTGGAAATGCGACGCAAATAGCAACAGTACTCAGGTGAAAAAAAAGCAGGCCGAAACCCGAGCGTAGTATTTTGCGCGAAAGAGCAAAAGAGGGAGCGAAGGAGAGAGCAAAGGAGAGAGTAAACTATATCGTGTGTTTGAGAGAGAGAGGGAAAGAAAGAGAGAAAGAGGGAGAATGAGAGATTCTCACCACTGCCGTCGCCGTTTGCGAAGAATAAGAGGATGTGCATGAAGGACAAAGACGAGTTGTCATCACGAAGAGGAGCCGCCGAATCCATCCTCCGGCCTTTGCGGTGAGTGCATTGCTCCCTCTTGGTTTGTTTTTGTTTTTTCTCCTTTCCTTTTGCTTGTTTTTGTTAAAAATGATGTGTACTGAGAGAGAAAGAGAGGAATTGAGAGAGGGGGAGGAAGAGAAAAAAAGAAAGAAGGAATGAGAGAGAGAGGGAAAAAACATGAAACATAATAAAGAAACAGAGAAAGAGAGAGAGGGAGGGAGAGAGGAGAATGAATGGATAGAAAACAAAGAGAGGGTAAGATCTTGTTCTTTAATTTTTTTCTTTTCTTGTTTGTAGTGGTAGTAATAGTAGTAGTATGCATAGTAGTTCTTTAATTTTTTATTTTCTTGTTTTTTTTTTGTAGTAGTAGTAGTCGTAGTAGATGTAGATATTTTGTTAAAGGAAATGAGAGGGAGAGGAAGAGAGAAAAAGAAATAAGAAATGAGAGAGAGGGAAAAAACATGAAACATAATAAAGAAAGAGAGAGAGAGGGAGAGGGAGTGAGAGAGGAGAATGAATGGATTAAAAACAAAGAGAGGGTAAGATCTTGTTCTTTAATTTCTTCTTTTCTTGTTTTTAGTAGTAGTAATAGTAGTAGTAGTAGTAGTACTTTAATTTCTTGTTTTCTTGTTTGTAGTGGTAGTAGTAGCACTTCGATTTCTTCTTTTCTTATTTTTGTAGTAGTAGTAGTGGTGGTGGTGGTAGTAGTAGTAGATATTTAATTTCTTCTTTTCTTGTTTGCTCTTGTTTTTTGTAGTGGTAGTAGTAGTAGTAGTAGTAGTAGTAGTAGTAGTAGTAGTAGTAGTAGTAGTAGTAGTAGTAGTAGTGAGAGAGAGAGAGAAATGTTTTGTTAAAGGTGCAACTTGGGTGTGTTCGATGCTTCAGAAAGGTGAGTGGTAGTAGAAGTAGTGGTGGTGGTGGTGGTAGTAGTAGGAGAGAGAGAGAGAGAGAGAGAGAGAGAGAGAGGTTTTATTAAAGGTGCACCTTTGGTGTGTTCGAGAAGGCGAGTAGTAGTAGTAGTGGTAGTAGTAGTAGAGAGAGAGAGAGAGAGAGGTTTTGTTAAAGGTGCATCTTGGGGATGTTTGACGCTTCGGGAAGGCGAGTACTAGTAGTAGTGGTAGTAGTAAAGAGAGAGAGAGGTTTTTTTAAAGGTGCACACAAAAGAAAAAAGGTGGTGAAGTCCGGTCCAATACCACACGATGTGGAAAACACTCGGACATAGGGTAGCTACTCCCTGGTCCCTATGAATAGAATATGAGACTTTACATAGTGTAGGCTCGCAATTCGTAGGTTGGTGGAGACTTTACATATGTTAATTTTGTTGAGTTACAAGAGAAGAAATCCCTTCTCAAACAATTTAAGAAAGAAAAAAAAAGATTAAAAAAACAAATTGTTTGTGATAACGTAGACCAAATGGAAAACGATGAATGCCATAATGTACAAGATCGTGAGACATATCTTAATCATTGTGTCCCATGTCCTTGCTCTCAATGTAAGCTAGCAATTAGACGAAAAGTTTGATTATCTATAAAAAACGTATGACGCTTTTGCAAGTTTCAATCAAAGATCATTGATCAAGCAATCTCAGATTTTGAGCAAACAGTAAGAAAGTTGTATATCAATCATGCATTGTATTCACAAACTAATTGAATATCATATACAAAAATATTGGATGTGGCTGGAAAATTTATTATAGGGACGTGACATCTCATCCCAAGGAGGAGTGCACCATTTTCGACCTTAGAAGAGTTCGTGGGCGTATGATGGATTGAGTGCCTGAGCCAATCTACCAATTGGAAGGTACTACCCAATCTATACCATCAATACCAAAGGAGACAAACAGCCTTCCAAACTTTCCTACAAACTTGGAGCTGGAGATGGAGGCAATGATCGATGCATTGATATCCATGGATGTCGAGATATCTGATCCGCTTAGAGACGAAGCATCCATACTATTATATGATGGGTGTCGAGTATCTTGCCTGAAGACATTGCTTGCACTCCTAAGTGTGCAAGCAAAATACGAGTGGAGCGATGTGAGTGTGATCAAGTTGTTCAGGTACCTTGTACGTACACTTCATTGATTTCTTTTCGGCACTATCATTAAAAAAATTATACTTTTTCAAGGTGGTGTGATTTTTTTTCAGGTTACTAAAGTCTCATATATTACCACTTGCAAATACCATACTTGAGTCTCGTGATGATATGCGACATGTTTTATGAAAGCTTGGCATGGACTACAACAGCATTCATGCATGTATCAACAATTACATATTGTTTCGAGGAGAATATAAGACTATGGAGACATGCCCAAAGTGTGGTGCTTACAGGTATTGGCAGGACTTGTAAGGGCAAACCATCCCTCAAAAAGTTCTTAGACAATTTCTGCTCGTCACCTGCATAAATCACATGTTTCATACGTCTGACATGGCGAGATTGACAACGTGGCATGCGCATAATAGATCCACAGATGGAGTCCAACGAATATCAACGGATTCATGCACATGGAGCCACATTGACTCTACCTTTCCAGGCTTTGCCCAAGAGCCAAGGAATCTTCAGCTTGGATCACTACAACAGAAACGAGGCATAGAAGCGCATGTTGGATGCGCAAAGTCAGGCGCGTCTATCATAGTGTCTATAAGTGCGTGTAAATAGACGTGAATTGTGCATCTATATATCTGCGCAAATAGACGCTAATATAGACGCGCCAGCAGACGCACAATTATTTAACCACCTAAAATTGTAATTCACATAATTAAAAAACCAAATTTAATAATTATTTAACCACCTGAAATTGATTCTTGAGCATGCACATGTGTGCATGATAAAAACCATACAATTAAGAATACACATTGAATCATTGAATTAAAAAAATAGAGTTAATAATTACTCGAAGTACCATTGGCATCCTTGAAGTGAGCAAGGACACCACAATCTTGGGTATTTGTCTTTTCATCTATGCGTTGAGTTCGAAGATGTTTACCCTCACACCAAAGTGCATTGAATAATGTGCACTAGTCGTAAAAGATAAAAGATCAAACTAGACATGCTGGACCCTCACGAGTTGTTCAAATAACTAGACATGCTAGACCCTCACGAGGTGTTCAAATAACTAGACATGCTGGACCCTCACGAGGTGTCTATAGCAAAATATACTGGGTAGATGAAAGAGCCCTTAAGCTAGAGTACACTTACTTGGGCCTTAAAACAAAGATCAGCATTACTCCTACTCTAGACTTGGATAAAAGTGCCAGTGAAGACTCAAGTGTTTTATGGCTCAAGACTCAATCTATGAATGGAAAAACATCACGTTCACATCTAGGTTCTATCCCACCCTTCAAGTTCAAAAAGGGCATGGGGTTTGGAATTCCTGGCTTTTTTAAAGGCAAGCCAAAACCATTGAATAGTTTGATGGAAGGCCCTCCCTTTTTCTATTTTGAAAATGTTGAGAACGTTTCCAATTCAGAGTGGGAGACCATCAAACGGAATTTTAATGGCATAGATCCAAAGTTCACAGACTCTAGATATTTTTCAGCACGCTTAAGCCCGAGGTGGTTATGTTTATAACCTTCCAATTAGATGGAAGAAGGTTGATCCTTCCCCCTGCTCCCATGACAATCTTTGAGGTGCTTCCGAAAACAAAGAAGTATTGGCCCCCATGGGATCTCGAGCCTTGGTGGGAAAGAAGTGGCATTGCACAAATTGGGTATAATTTTGAAGGCTGTTGTTATTGTGGAGATCAATGATAAATGTAAAAACATAATAGCCAGCTCGTGGAACAAGACCTTCCAAACAGGCCGATTTCAAATGGAGGATGATGTTAGAGATCTTACTGATGATAAGTTGGCTGAGATTGTGGATGCAGTGGGAAAGATTGACCTCATAATTGGGGGAAGCCCTTGCAACAATCTCTCAGGCAACAATAGAGTAAGTAGGGTAGGCTTGGGTGGCAAAGAATCCTATCTTTTCTTTAAATTTCCCAAGACTCTGAGTAGTTTAAAACATCCAATCATTCTAAGTATTACAAATCTACATCCAATCATTCAAAGCTAATTACATATATGTGATTTCATGCCCTATATACATCCAATCATGCCCTATACAAATGTGATTGGATAGGGCATGATGATTGGATGTATATATAAATCAAAGGTTGACTTGTGCATTTGCAATATATATATATATATAGAGAGAGAGAGAGAACTGATCAATACACTCACATGTCTCATTTAATGTTGTGCACTTAACCTAGCCATGCATGCCAGTTCATAGCACGAGTAGATTGATGTAAATCAGTTGGCTTGTGCATATGCAAGCTATTCCAATCATGTCAAGGTGTACTTATAGCTCACATATCTTTGATTGATTGATGGATAATATGCCTTTCTCTATCTCTTTCGTGTAAACCTTCATTGCATTATCTTTCTCTAGCTAAAAACCATTCGTGCTTTATCCACCTATTGATACGTAAGTGGGATAATATGCAATTGTAAGTGGGATGGTCTGGTAAGTCACTACATATATATGTGCCAATTGACTTGCCAATGTGTTATCTCTTATCCTCAAGCTTTGTTATATATGTCACCACATAGGTCAATTGATTCTCTAAATGCATGCATTGATTTTTTAAATTGTTTTTGCGCGTCTGTAAGCGCGTGTAACAAGAATTATCTGTGCATATACATGCGCTATTACACGCGCTGACAGACGTGTCACGCAAGTATAGAAAAATGTAAAAAAAGTTGTGGCTTTCTTTTCAAACCTGTGCTTTCCTGTATTTTTTGCACGTTTTCTGCAATTCAAGCTCGACATTACTACTCGTGTCTATCTATCACTTCATGAAGACAATGAGGCAAGAAAATAAGAGTAAAAAGAGGATAGGAGGAAACAAGAGCCAAAGAGTAAAGAACAAGAGCCAAACACCAAGGAAGAGAACAAGATTGAAGCAACTTACCAAGGGAAGGGAGAAGGAGGACAAGGAGCTTGCAACCTAGCCGCCGCCACCCGTTGGAACAAGCAAAGAATGTGAGTTCTTCTTCTCTCTCTTAATCTTGTTTGGTTTATCTATTTGTTTGTCTCTCTCTTCTCTCTCTTCACATGCTGGATCTTGTCATCTATGGAGGTTTCTTAGCTTTGTTTTTTAAGCAAGTTTGAGAAGAAATGGTGTGACTGTGAGCGCTTGTCAGTGCATCCAGATAACGGTGTAGACACAGCTATAGACGCAAAAATAGACGCACTGATAGATGCCCACAGAGACGCGTTGCGACAGACGCTCACAGAGACACAGGTATAGACGCTCTATGTAATATGTTTTATCTACATAGGGTAATATGATTTTTCTTGTGTAGATGTGGAATCCTCGATCCTCCAGCACCCCATTCAACAAGGAGCAATTCATGGGGGAGATGACCAATTATCTTGGTCGCCCTCCCACTGCAGATGAGGTTTTCAGTGTGATGTCTGGGACACCTATCACATCTTTGCCTACATAGGGATCAGCTGAGGTACATGGATCGGCCGAAGCACGTGCATCTGCAGAAGCACATGTATCGAGTGAGGTAGAGGGTAGTACACGTTGAAGGAGGAGGGAGAGTGGTGTGGGAGGACGAGGAGGTCGAGGGCTTTGTGGGGGTTGCCTAGGTGGTGGCTCTCGATCACCCTCACCGGAAAATAAGAGAGGTGAGCCTCCACAAATGTACTACTCTATCACTGATATTGGTGGTATCTTGCATGACTTTGAGGGGAGGGAAGTGATAGCCTACTTGAGGAGTGTCGTACATGCCACATACAAAGATTGCATGATTCCCTTCAAGCACCAAAAAAATGGTTTGTGGCAAGAGTTGCTGCGGGCAGTACATAAAAGATGCCCTAATCCCGAGAATTCACGATTCTCAGATGATTGGGAACGGTCAAAGGTAAGAGACGCACTTCATAACAAGAGTTCTCACCTTATGACGCGCGCCAAGGAGTCATTGTGGAGACAAGAGCAGGGGCGCCCTGGATATGGCCAACCACCCAATTCCCATCGCAAGGAGTGGAAAGAGGCCAAGAAGAGAGCAGCGGAGAAATGTCAAGATTGTGGGAGAGAAGGAAGGAGTCTCACTTGTAGCTTTCTTGCTTGCACAATGGGGGAAGACACACAAGGGTGGAGGCTGAAAACAGTTTTCCTCTTCTTAGTTGTGTAAGCCAAAAGAACTCTCTTACAAAGAAATAGAAGAACCCTATATGGGTCTCAAAACCAAACTCAACTAACTAAGGTGGCATACTAACTGAGCCACGAACTAGAGTAGATAATGATAGCTATCATGTAGCTATTATTCATCGGCGGTGTACCAACCGCGTCTGCAACTGACAAGTTGGTGACATAAGTACTCAACGGTCACCCTGGCGTATCACGAGTGGAGCTCGATATCTCAACACTCCCCCTCGAGCTCAATCCCAATTCCTGCACACCAAGCAGGTCTCTGAACTTGCGCAGCTTCTCTGCGCCCAATGCCTTCGTGAATATGTCAGCTACCTGATCCTCTGTGCTGACATAAACTAGATCAATAAGACCTAGTAAAACCCTCTCCCGCACATAGTGATAATGCACCTCAATGTGCTTTGTTCTAGCATGATAGACTGGGTTATTTGCCAAATGTATAGTACTCATGTTGTCACAATAAATGACAACTGGCCCATTTGTAGACTGATGCATATCATAAAGTAGCTTATGCAACCAAGCTACCTCACATGCAGCCATTGCTACACCCCTGTACTCAGCCTCTGTGCTCGACAAGGCAACTGTAGGATGTTTCTTGCTACTCCAAGTGACTACAGCACTCCCAAAAGAGAACACATATCCACTGGTAGATCGTCTATCAAAAATACTACCAGCCCAATCAGCATCAGTGTATCCATGCAGCTGTATCTGAACCCGAGTCTCATAAAATAGTCCATACTGCAATGTGGACTTCACATACCTGAGTATGCGTCTAGTCGCATCCAAATGCGGTTTCCTTGGAGCCTGCATAAACTGACTTACCAATCCAACAGCATAGCTCAAATCTGGCCTGGTAATAGTCATATAAATCAAACTTCCTACTATGCGTCTGTACATAGTAGGGTCTTCCAGAAGCTCACCTGCATCTACGCTCAGCTTCACATTCTGCTCCAAAGGAACTGAAATAGGCTTACAGCCTGTCATCCCATATTTGGACAGCATGTCCAATCCATACTGAATCTGCAAGAGCTGTATCCCACTTGGTGATCTAATCACCTCAATGCCCAAGAAATAACGTAGCTCTCCCAAATCCTTCATCTCAAACTTCTGCTTCAATAGCATTTTCACATGAAGGATATCTTCATCACTGTCACCTGTCATAATCAAATCATCAACATAAATGACAAGTAGCATAATACCTTTCTCTGTTTTTCTCACATAAAGTGAGAAATCTGCCTTGGAAATCTGAAAGCCAATAGTGATAAGATACTGTCCTATCTTGTCAGACCATGCTCTAGGTGCTTGCTTCAAGCCATACAAAGCTTTCTTCAACCTGCAAACAAACTCAGGATGAATAGCATGCACATAACTTGGTGGCTGCTCCATATAGACCTCTTCTTGCAAATCACCATGCAAGAAGGCATTCTTTACATCCATCTGATGTAAAGACTATCCCTTTGATGCAGCCATAGCAATGACTGCTCTTACGGTTGCCATCCTTGCAACCGGACTGAATGTTTCTTCATAGTCAATGCCATATGTTTGTGCATACCCCTTGACTACTAATCTTGCCTTGTATCTGTTCACAGAACCATCAGCATTGTGCTTCACCTTATAAACCCACTTACAGCCAATTGCATTTTTACCTGTAGGCAAAGGTACCAATTCCCATGTAGCATTTGCTTCCAAGGCATCCATTTCTTCATCCATGGCTTTCTCCCATTTTTCTTTTCCCATGGCTTGCTCAAAAGAAGTGGGTTCTGGTTCATGTATCACTTTGACCATATATGCATAGTGAATGGCTGTAAATCCATCATATTTCAGCCTATCCACAGGATACCTAGCTCTCGTAGACCTGCGCAAAGTAGGTTCACTCCCAGGTGCTCTCAAAACATCCCTGGTTTTCCTTACTCCAGGTGTAACAATAGAAGGAATGCCCAACTCATCATCAATGCTCTGTTCTGAGCCACTGGATTCACCATTCACATAAGAGTGACCTGCATTCACATCAAACATGGGCTGATCAACCTTCTCTTTTCCTTTTCGTGATACCTGCATACCACTATCTGCATTGCTTTGAGAAGATTCTCCTGATCTCAATCTACCTGTCCATGGTGAAGAATGTGAACCACTGCTAGAGGGTGCTCCAGGTCCACTAATATTTTGTGACTGCTGCTGTGAATTCTGTGCAGCATTACCATTTTGTGCATCTACATCATCAATCACATTTACTAGTTTATACCAGCTACTCATCTCATAAAAAACAACATCTCTACTCACTGTAAACTTACGACTAGAAGGGTTATAGCATCTATACCCTTTTTGCTGCAGAGAGTAACCAATAAAGATGCACTTCTCAGCTTTTGGATCCAACTTGGATCTCAACTCATCTGCCACATGTACATAGGCAATGCAACCAAAAATTTTCAAATGAGAAATATCTGGTTTCCTACCAGTATACCTCTCCTCTGGAGTCACCCCATGTATTGCTGCAGTGGGAGTCCTGTTCATTATATAGACTGTTGTAGCAACTGCTTCAGCCCAATAAAAATCTGGCAGGTCTTTTTCATTGAGCATGGCACGAGATACCTCTCTAATATGCCTGTTTTTCCTTTCTGCAATTCCATTTTGTTGTGAGGTATGACTGCATGAATATTGCTGCTTTATGCCATGCTCCTGCAGGAACCTTGCAAACTCATTTGAGAGGTACTCTCCCCCTCCATCTGACCTTAGGCATTTTATTTGCAGGCCTGTTTCTTTTTCAACCATAGCTTTAAGAGTTTTGAAATGCCCAAAAACTTCACTTTTCTTTTTCATAAAATACACCCAAACTTTTCTGCTATAGTCATCAATAAAACTGACAAAATAATGACAACCTCCAAGAGATGCAGCTTTAGTAGTCCACACATCAGAGTGGATTAATTCCAATGGCTTCTTACTCTCTTGAACATGTCTAGGAAATGGTTTCCTTGCCTGTTTTCTAAACTGACAGGATTCACATACCTTATGCATTTCTGCAACCTTGAATTTAGGCAATCCTGCAACAATGTTTTGGGCCTGCATTGATTTAAGTCACTGTACATTAACATGACCAATGCGTTTATGCCAGATACCAATATCTGCAACTACACGGGTCCCATGTGCAAACATTGCTGCACTCAATTCAGGCATGTCTGCATCCAATGTAAACATTCTGCCCTTCTTCTTTCCTTTTGCTATCAAGCGACCTTTATTTTTCATATCCTCAACAAAGCATCCATGAGGATTAAATCTGACCTGCAAGCCCTGCTCAACCATTTGACCAATAGAAACCACATTCTTGGTGATATTCGGGACATGAAATACATCGGACAGGTATTTCTTTTTCCCATCCTACATAGACAAGGGAATTTTTTCAATCTGCACAATAGGATGTGCAGTATCATCACCAGTCTCCACAAATCCTGGTTTTTTCATTTTCCTTGCATCCTCCATCCATTCTACATGACCTGTCATGTGGTTTGATGCACCTGAGTCAACATACCATACATCATTGCTTTCTTCTGCACTTGTCACAGAATTGTTCATGTGCTGTACCATGAACAAATGCTCATTTCTGTCATCACCCTGTCTACTAGAAGATGCATAATTTCCTTGTTGCAGTTTTCCATTCATGATGTCATTCTGCTTTTTATAACAGTCTTTAGCCATATGACCCATTTTACCACAGTAGTAGCATTCAACATTACTGTTTGCATTTTGACCTCTTTGCCATCCACCACGACCTCTTTGGCTCCCCCTGCCTCTAGAGTTACCACGTCCTCCTCCATAGGACTGGTTTTCTTGAGTTTGCTGCATATTCTGATTTCTACCATGGCCTCCAAATCGGCCTCCTCTACCTCTGCCTCTACCTCTTCCAGCATTTGAGTAGAAGACATCTTCTTTTGAAGTTCCTCCTGAAGAAGATGCACCACCATTTCTCTGCTCCTCAGAAATTAGAAGAGCAATCAACTTCTCAAAATCAGGAAATCTTTCACGGACGGAAATGGATGTCTGAAACTGCGCATAATCCTTTCCTAGACCATTCAAGGTCACAGAAACTAAGTCATCATCTTCCACTGGCGACCCAATGGAAGCAAGTGCATCTGCAATCTTCTTCACCTTCATGTGGTAGTCATTGATGCTCATATTTTCTCTTTGCACATTATGCAACTCTTGCTTGAGCTACATTTTCCTGGCTTGAGTATTTGTGCTATACATTTTTGACAAAGTATCCCATGCCTCCTTTGGCGTACTTGCATCCTGAATATGCACAATCATAGAGTCTGAAATACTGATAGACAGCCAGTACATAACTTTCCTGGCTCTCTCATGCCATGCTTTAAATGCCTGCATTTGCTGTTGATTGGGAACATCAGGAAGAACTGGTTCTTTTTCATTTCCTGCAACAAATTCCCAATATCCTTTTCCCATAAGGAAATTTGTCATTCTAAACTGCTATGCTTGGAAGTTGTTCTTGTCAAGCTTTTCAGTGACAATCTGTGAGAGAGAATCAGATGCCATTACAGAATACTGCAAAAAATTATGTCACTGCAAAAAACACAGCTTCACCCTCACAAGGGCAAATCTGCAAAACTGGCGAAAGTAGTATTTGACCACACAGTCACCTCCTAGTGACGATTTTGCATCAACAGGCAACAAGGATGAATCTGTAACTCCCAATGTCTCTGCACACAAGCATACAATGCAATTTCTACAATAACTTTTCACCGACCTATAGAACAGTGGTCGCACAGCATAAAACTGGGCATTTTCCTGAGTGCGTGCAGAAAACTTCCGCCTCCAAAACAGGTCACCGAAATGGCCTCAAATAAAAAAAACAAGGTCGTCTCAACCTGCAGAGATCTGCTCCCAAAACAGAAAATGAAAGCAACACTGCTCCTCTTACCAGACCACCGCGAGCTTGGCTTGCTTTCTTGAGCTCCTTACCATGAACAAGGCTCTGATACCATGTCAAGATTGTGGGAGAGAAGGAAGGAGTCTCACTTGTAGCTTTCTTGCTTGCACAATGGGGGAAGACACACAAGGGTGGAGGCTAAAAACAGTTTTCCTCTTCTTAGTTGTGTAATCCAAAAGAACTCTCTTACAAAGAAATAGAAGAACCCTATATGGGTCTCAAAACCAAACTCAACTAACTAAGGTGGCATACTAACTGAGCCACGAACTAGAGTAGATAAGGATAGCTATCATGTAGCTATTATTCATCGGCGGTGTACCAACCGCGTCTGCAACTGACAAGTCGGTGACATAAGTACTCAACGGTCACCCTGGCATATCACGAGTGGAGCTCGATATCTCAACAAGAAAATGACAAGTCGCCAATATGCAGAGGCGCGACGTAACCAGATGGCAACCATGGGATCGTCGCATTATGGATCGGGTGGCAGGGAGTCATGGGAGGCTGAGTTTGTAAGTTTTATTTGATTTATTTTTAAAATTAAATTTTGTAATTTGTTTCACTTCATTATGTAGTGTGTTTTAATACGTTGTATGTTCAAATTGTTTTGTAGTATCATATCGTTGGTAGGATGCCTACTCCTAGAGAGGTAGGCTACCATTGGGGTCATAACAAGGCGTCCACTTGGCAGCATTTCTACGAGGGACTCATCACGGAGGAGTAATATAATCGCGCCATGAGGATTTCACCACCAGAAGAGGTATGTTTTATTTTTTACATGAAAAGTATAGATAACTCTAATTTATTATTTGTAATGGTATTTATATACCTTAATCCTTTGTGTAGGCGAACCCTGATGCAGTTGAGGATAGCGAAGGGGGGACTAGCAGTAGCGGTGGCGGCAACGGCAACGGCACAGGCAGCGGTGGTGGTAGCGATGATGATGCCTCTTCTGAGGAGATATAGAGGAGCCCCATGCACGCATGCCTCCCCTTGGCTTGTAATTTTCATTTTTGTTATGTATTATTTTCAGCTAGTGCTTGTGACCATGACATCACAAGCACTAGAACTCATAATGTAAAAACGTTTCATCTATATATATGAAATTTCGTGTGCTACATACCTTGTTTTGTTTTCAGTATCCAATCTTCGAAATAATCTTTCTCTGTCTTCCCTAAGCATACAGTTTGATGTTGATGGGGGGAAAAAAACCAGAGAGCATGTGGCTTTGCAAGCCACATGCTTTGTGGTTTTTTTTTCATACCTCTGTTTTGCGCATCTATCAACGCGTCTAAATTGCAAAATAAATGCGTGTCTATTCTCGTCAAAAACTTTCAGAGTAAACGCGGTTTTAGACACGTAGATACACACTTGTATAGACGCACAATATGAATATGTCCACTTTTTTATAAATATGATTATATAATTACGTAGCGCGTTTATACGCGCGTCTATATGCGCATATAAGTGTGCGTGTAACTCTGATTATAAGCGCGCTTATAGACGTGATTTTGTAGATGCGTAAATAGACGCGTCAATAAACGCACCCGATATTTTTTTTCACAATTCAAATATTGCGTCTACAAGTGCGTGTATGAACCCTTTTTGTTGTAGTGGATGGCATGAACCCATTTGGTCTATGCTCAACTTCTTACAGTGTGTGGATTGTAGTCCTTATTAACTACAACATTCCTCCATCGCTTTCTACGAGAAAAGGACACCTCATCCTTAGCTTGCTCGTTCCCAACCGTTAGAAAGTAAAAAATATGGGCGTGTATCTTCGTCCATTAGTCGATGAGCTTAATATTTTGTGGAAGGAGGGAGTCACCGTGGAAGATATGAGCAAGCGCTCTCGGAGGGGTTTTTGTTGAAAGGTCGAATCCATCGGGGATCAGAAGTAGAAGGAAGTAGAGATAGGAGATGGAAGAGAAGATAGAGAATACCCAAGTGGTAAACACGACAAAAAAAAAATCACAATGAATTGAACACATGAAATTCTCGCTTGGCAATGCCAAGTACCTCTCTCAAGGTAAATTCCACTCGGCTGTTTAAGATCCATTCTTCAAGAACCTTCTTAAGATCTATGGCTGTCTCAATGTCAGATTGCAACTTATATCTTGGCTACTTGCCCTTCTTTTGTCCTCTTGTCATTCTTTTAGATGTCCCTTCAATATCTTCATCTCTTTTTCATTTTTCTTCCACAAGTACATCCGTGTTTTGTACCTTTGCTAAATATGCATACACTGAATATGCATCTACCGGTATGCCACGAATGTCTTGCCCTGCATGAGACATTTCACTATCAGTGACCTTTCTCTTTTCAGCTACATGTAAAGCATATGTCCATATTTCAGCCTTTGGACGGCCATGCATTCTATCCAACTGTAGACCAAAAGTAGAAGCATGTACCGCCGCATAAGCATTTCAGATAGCCAAGTCTTCCAACAACTTTTGCATACCTCTCTTTCCAAAATTCAAAGCAAGAGGCAATGTCGGTTCTTGTGCATGGATCTTGCCATCTTTCCAAAAGATAAGCTGTCGTGCCAAGGCCTCCTAATAGGCAGCACAATCCTTTCTCTCGTGCTGCAAACTATCACATCACATACATCTTTTTCGAGGCTTAGGGGTTGTTGCCCATCCCCTTTCATCTTGTCCTTTTTCGTCCAATTTTGCAACCTTCAATTGAAGATCCCACATGCCTTTGACCAATTCATGTAAGACATTTTCCCTAAAACAGGGAACAATAGTAGGTACAACCATAGGGTTAGCCACAGAAGCGGGTGGCTCACTGAATACTTCAATTGTCTTACTTGTAACAGTGGGCAAGCTAGAGACATACAATCTTTCTCTTCTTCTATGCTTCTTCACAAGCGCAGTAACAGCTTCCTTGACATGTCTTCACTCTGTTTTCAAACCTGTCTCTGTAGTGTGATCCTCAAGCAAATCATTAAGCTTCTCTTAAAGCTCAGGATCAGCTGCTTGTAGAAACAATTCAAGTTTCTGACTTGCAAGAGCTTGCTGTTCTGCAAGATCCAACTGCTCAAATCTACTTTCAAATTCTCTTAACAATTTTGTAGCCACAAGACCCTTATTGGGTCGTATAACCCACTCCTGAAAAGTCTTGCGCGTAATCAAATTAGTGTCCTCAATGTAAAATTCTTCCCTAAGTGTCTTCTTGAAGGCTACCTAGTCTTCATCCTGCAACTATAATTCAGTAATCCGTGCTTTCAGTTCATGAACACTAATATGTACAAAATACTGGCTCCATGCAGATTGAGTCACTCCAAAGAATTCCATCTTCTGAGCATAGGTATGTACATATGCAGAAACATTCCTGCCATTGAATAACTTCACCTCACTTTCAACTGCTTGCAAAGCATTCATCACAACACTTTCTGTTTGAGCTGAAGCTTACATTGCCTGTTGTTGTTGTTGTACTTGCATAAGCATATTCATATTTTGCACCAACTGTTGCAAAACATCACTGGAGATTGTATTCAAAGGTTCTCCCATATTATCTTTCCTTCTTTTGTGATGCCCTTTCACGTCGGGTTCACCAATGTCGGAGGGGTTTTTGTCGAAAGGTCGAATCCATAGAGGATCAGAAGTAGAAGAAAGTAGAGATAGGAGATGGAAGAGAAGATAGAGAATACCCAAGTGGTAAACACGACAAAAATAAATCACAATGAATTGAATCAATATATATTGAAAGAACCTGGAATCTATGCACTATTCATAAGCAATCTCCAGGCATTAGTTCTCTTGGAGCTCTTTCGTAGACCAAAAACGTGGATCAGAAAAATCAGCTCTTTCTCTACTGCTCGGAACCCAAATCTAATGGCTCCGTTGGCTCCAAAAGTGGGGTAAAACCCCAAGACACCTAGGACACCTGCTCACGGATCTCCCAAATAACTCCTTCTTCTTTCAGTTCAATCTGTAGTTTTCAGCCTGTTTACAATGATCGCGACGCGCGCGATTTTGTCAATCTGTCTCTTTTATGAAAAATCTCCTAATTAGCTGAAAAAGCAACTAGCTTTTTGCATGCCATCCTAATCTAGAAGCTTTTTCTAACTTTTTCAAAATTTTACAATAAATAATATAAAAAATAGACTAAAATTATCCAAAAATCTAGTATTTTCGGATAATCCATGCAACTCACACTAGTTAGTACTAATGGCTCAGATCACATTGACTCTCTAGATTAATACAAAAGTCGGACGATGATGCATTCCATACTTTTTCACACTGTCTTCATAACATCGCAATAGCACGATGGTCAACGGTCCGCCAATATTCGAGCCATTCTCATGTGGACCATGCATGACTTTTTGGGATTCAGGGAATGCTCAGGTAAGTAGGCTTTCATTCTCGTTGGTAATATCTATCATAGCTCGTTCAACTTTGTATTCACTGGATAAAGGTGTTGGGGTAGGTTTTCTTACCTCAGGTTATCATACATATCCATTGTGTGGGCCACAGTTAGACTCTCGAAAGTCACGAACCATGAAAAAGATGGTATATCAAAGACACGCTGCTTTCTTGCACTAGAGGGTCATGAACTGAAGGAAGGTTTTCTTGGATGACCTCTAGCACAAATAAGCTCTCAAAGCTCATACGAGCTGAAAATGGTTCACACGGAGTCACATCCAAACGGAATGAGACAGTTCTCAGTTTTCTACAAGTTGCCATATTGGACCTACTTACAGATCAACCACTTGTTGGATCCCATGCATATTTTCAAGAATGTGGGTAGCTTACTATGGGACCACAGGAAAGAGAGACACTGCAGGGGCACAAATGGATTTGAAGGAGGTAGGCAAGATGGAGGCGCTTTGGTCGCAGTCAAGTGCTGATGGTCCCTTGCAGCTACCTCGCACTCCTTAGGTTTCATTCACTAAAGAAGAGCACATTGTGAAGTCAAGTGCTGATGGTCCCTTGCAGCTACCTCGCACTCCTTAGGTTTCATTCACTAAAGAAGAGCACATTGTGAAGCAAATTATCAAGTCTATCAGCACTCCGACAAGTATGACGCATTCTCTCAGGTTCACATTTCTTAAAGACGACCAATTATCAAGGCTAAAGTCCCATGATTGGCATAAGATATGTCAGGTTTGTACTATGAATGGATTGTAAGTGCCCTATGTATTTTGCTATTTGGAGTGTAGTCGTTGTTTGTAATGTAGTACCAATCACGATCGTAAGACGCCTTACTCTAGAAATGCGCGAGGCGATTTACAGGTTGTCAAATTTAGTGCAATGTATCTCACAAAAGGAGATCAAGACATCCTCTATTGAATTTGCAAGGCGGGGAGCAGTGGAGACGGTCTGTCTCTTTGAGAAATACCTACCCACTAGCATACTCATGATACAAACCCACCTTTTGGTACATATTGTAGATAAAGTGGACATTGTTGGACCTATCTATACGCGATGGATGTTCTTCTTGGAGCGCTTCATGAAAACCCTGAAAGGCTTTGTGTGACAATGAGCTTGTCCAAAAGGTAGCATGGCTGAAGGTTGATTAGTGTTTGAGGTGTTAGTGCATATTTCACAGTAGCTACCAACCGTGGAGTCAAACAATAATATGCTATGGTCATTGAAGAATGATGATAGACTAATCGGAGATGTGGTGGTTGAAAATGGGGTAGAAAAAAGAATGGATGTTGCAATGGAGGAGAAAGTGAATCACTTTTGTATGTTGCAACATGCCTCCATGGAGACGTGGCTTGCTAATAGATATGAGCAAGCCATAAAAAATCAAGAAGAAGGGCGATCTGAATCTTGACGTAGTACGTGCCATCAACCAATTCGATATCCCGAGGGCATGGAGGAGATGTCGCGGTTTATGTCAACACGATGGTTGCATGAAGCTTTGACCATTGCGTCTCACGAAGGGGCGGAGGTCTCAATTGAGGAGTGGGAATTCTCGAGGGGATGTAGTCCAAAGGTGACAATATGTTTAGGGTTTATCGTACCTAGATTTTATATGTGATAACGAATTGACTGTTTCAATGTACAGTACAAAATATATAGTGCGGCATGATCACGTGGACGGTATTTCCGTGTGGAGCATATCGACAAAATGCGCTCCATAACAGATTTTGGAATCATAGAAAAGTTTGAGCTAGAGAGTTGATGATGAGCAACAGATCCAAAAACCATTATAGATGAGATGGAGTATTTTGAGAACTTGCTAAGTATTATCACGGTGGATTACCGTAGCTTCTTCATGATCCTATTCGATGTGCAGCGTTTCAAAGTGGTACTTAAAGGAGCTGGGGCAATAGTTCGACGAGGTCCATCTAGATTTCTTTCAATAGATTTTAAAAAAAGATAGACGGATTTGTGTGACACGTTTGTATTGATGGCCCATTATGAATAGGTGCATGAACTCATGTTTTTTTAAATTTTATTACGACATGGTACATGCCACAAAAGTTAAAATCTCTCCTGTATGTGATTTTGAAATTTCTATCCAAACCCCCAATAACCTCAATGATAGTATGTTGTACCTTCAGCTCCCCGAAGTGCGAGAGTATATTATCAAAGTAATGTTCCCAGCGTAGATGAGGACAATATTTAAATAAAGGGGTGGATATTGCAAGGAGTGGAGACCACCAAACACTTGGAGCATGCAGAGGAGCCAGAATTGGGTGACAATGATGGAAATACAAGAGTCTAAAAATTCTTTGAGAATGAGGTGGACTCATCCTTTTGTGGTGACCTGTCTATCAACCTTCCAATGTATGCGGAGTTGTGTCAAGAGATTGACATAGTACTTCATACTTGGAGCATCCACCTACTCAATTCTTTGACGAATCGTTTATAAGGGTACATAAGATATGAATTTTAAGTAAGATCTTTTTTTAAAGATTTTTATTACCGTGCTTTGCTTGATTTATATTGATTATGCTAACATTAATTTTTGTCTATGGTGCAGGTGACCTTTGTGGATATTTGGATCCACATGATCAGTCAAGGGATGAGCGACAAGGAGCTCTTGGCTTAGTACCCCAACAACTTGTAGATGCTTAATCGATTCGTGGCAAATCATGGGCATTAAGCCTTAACAACTACCTCTCCCGTTAAGCAATTTACACAATGCAAAAATATGATTCTTTTTACGATAACTATGCTTTGATGTTTCGTTCATCGGACTAGACATCGTAACGGTACCTGGTTTTGTAGTGTCGAATTAGCGTTTAAACCTGAAAACCCATTCATGTTAGCGATGTCATCCTTACTTCATCCTCCTTATGTGGTTGCGGCTTCCCCAGTTACATGGGAGAGTTTGCACTTCTGGCCATTTGAGAGCTTGGAATGAGAACCTTGTCTTCTCTCTGAGCACTCCTTTGTGCTAGAGTTTCCTACTCTTTGCCTTGAATCCCGCAACCTTTTTCCATGTAGCGGGGTAGTTGATAGAGAGATCCCGAAAATTCGTGATGGGGAGAGAGGGTACTCAAAGCTCTATCCAAGAAATAAATTTCCCTTGAGCCTCTTCTCTCTCTCTCTCTCTCCCTCTCTCTCTTACTGACGATGGATGTTAAGCAGAGAGTATTGTTACATTAACGCAAACTATCTTGCTTACCTCCATAATAATTTAAATAGGCTAAGATGGATGGAAACCCTCAGGGTTTCCAAGATTTATCTCTTCTATGAGGTCAGAGTAAACTCAAATATGTTCACTAGAGGAGAAGTCAAATTAAATCAGTACATCTATGAGGAGGTTACAAAGGTTATAGTGGCTGATCGAGTCATGGTTGTAGGACGCTCCAATTGCTGCAACTACAAGAAAGATGGATGACTTGATCTTCCCTTAAAATATAGATTTATGGATATTCATTCTTAGAATCCTAATTACTATGCAATGGATGTATCACATTGCCATGCTTAGATTGTGGTAGAAAAACATTTTCAAAGAATAAAATGAGCTCCCAAACTACTCGAATAATGCATTCCCTTCCTATTGACGTAAAGAATTATTTTTGTCCACCCATTTGTCTCCTTAATAATCACGAATAGTGGGAAGATATTATCCGTTTGACAAATTTTTTTAAATTAAAGTTAGAACTCTCTTTTGAGTGTAAACCTTGATCATTATCAGAAGGCTAAGTAGTACATAATTCCCTTCCTAAATTAATGAGGTAGATTAAGCAAGTAAACATATATTTTTTGAATATGGTTGGAGAGAAAATTGGTCATAAAAATTGCATTATTTTCTTGAATGTCACCCGGAACCTCATTATTACAGAAACTCAAGAGAAGAAATTTCTTCTCAAGCAGTTAAGCCACCAGAGTTTGATGGTAAAGGGAGGGACATTCCAACAGAAGTAGAAATATGCATAGAATCTATGGAAACCTATTTTACTACTGCAGGGTTAACATCGTCAAATCAAGCCATGATCGCCAAATTAAAATTTAGAGGAGATGCTTGTCTTCGGTGGAAAGAGTGGTGTAAGTACCAAAGAACGTTCGAAAGCACTATCACTTATTGGGATAAGATTTAGGACATTGTCTGTGGGAGATATCTTCCACCCACATATTAAGCCCAGAAGATGAATGAGTTCTTCAATCTAAAGCAGTTAAGCCTAAGCCTAGAAGTTTACTACTCTAAATTTGTAACACTTCTAAAATATGCATCTACGATGGATGTTTCATAGCAAGTATCCAAATTTTGCAATGGTCTAAATCTGCCCTTGAATACGTGCCTTGAATCAATGAGACCATCAGATTTACAGGATGCATTGATTTGAGTAGTTCCAGTAGTTCAAGAGATCGAGAACAAAAGCCAAGAAATGCAAAAATTCAGAACATAAACAATCAAAAAAAGGGCAACTTCCAAGGTTATGCAAAAAGAGCCCAAAGGAAGAACCAACCAAATAGGACGAAGAAAGCCAAGTCAAATGCAATGGAAAACTTTGTACCTTTAAGAAAGATCAAAAGACTCCAAGGTGCTTCTATTGCAAGAAACCATGAAATTTCAAGAGGCAATGCATGAAACATCCACTAAGGTCAATTTCGCAACAAAGCCAAGATGCTAGGGGGAAGGTTGCTAGAATAAACCTAAAGGAGGTCAGTAATGATAAAGATCCTACAATATCATCTAATATGGAAAGAGCCACAGTACACACAACTCGCAATAAGAAGGGTCCAAATTGCCAACTCTTAGTAATTCAAACACCAACAAATTATCAAGGTAAACCCTTTAGAATTTTAATTGACATTGGAAGTACCCACTCTTTTGTATCACCAAAATGTGCAAAAAGGCTAGGCATAAACACTACTCTTGCACCTAGTTTGCTTGTGGAGTTAAGAAACGGCAAAGAAGTTCTATCAACACAATAAACTAGCAAGGTATAATTTAGCTTGGGTGTGGCAATTCTTCCAAAATGAGCTTTCGAATTATGAACCTCGGGGCTTGTGAACATCTTCTAGGTATGGAATTGGTTAATTCCAAATAATGCGCATATCCATTGGAGAAAGGGCCAAATCACATTTCAAAACTCAAAGGGAGAATAAGTAACCACTCAAGGAGAAACAGGGAACCCTAAGGTTCAACTGGCTAAAGCTTCTCCAATAGTAAGAGAACCACCCATCTATCTAAATAAACTCAACAAGGCCAAGTAGGATAGTGAAGCCAGGGATCAACTGTCTTGGCTAAAAGAATATATGGATGTTTTTCCAAAAGACCTGACAGAGCTTCCACCAACAAGGAAAGTAGATCACAAAATTCAACTCATTTCAAGCGCTACCCCGTCTGCCAAACGGCCATACTGAATGTCAATTCATAAAGCCATTGAGCTAAAAGAACAACTTAAGTAGCTATTAGACCATCCCACCAAGTAGTTCACCATGAGGAGCCGTGGTACTGTTTTAGAAACAGAAAGATGGAACACTCTACCTTTGTATCGATTACCGTGGATTAAACCAGGTGACAGTGAGTAACAAATTTTCAATCCCCAGAATAGATGAGTTGCTTGACCAACTCCACAGCAAAGGTTTTTCTAAATATCGAACTCAGATCAGGCTATTATCAAATACGAATTAGGAAGGAAGATCTCCCTAAAAGTGGTTTTAACACAAGATACAGTCATTATGAGTTTATTGTGATGTCATTTGGATTAACAAATTCTCTTGCCACCTTCAACAGGTTGATGCAAGACATTTTTCAACCCTACCTTGATGACTTCATCCTCGTCTTCTTTGATGATATCTGAACATATTCCAAGAAGTAAAAAGACCATGGACCACAACTACGAATAGTTCTTGAAACAATGGGAGCCCACAAACGGTATGCTAAAAATAATAAATGTGCCTTCTTCAAAATGCAGATTGAATATTTAGGATTCATAGTATCAGTAGATGGCATTTCAGTAGAGAGATTCAAGATGTATAAGATTGGCCACCCCCAACCAAGGTCAAGGAAATGTGAAGCTTTCTAGGGCTAATGGGTTGGTATAGAGTCTTCATTAAAGAGTATGCCTCAATTGCCGCACCTCTCACTGACCTTCTCAAAAAGAAGGTCTCCATTATATGGACATCCACCAAACAATCTAGCTTTACGATAATTGCCACTATCTTAAGGCTACCCAACCTAAGCTAAGAAGGTCTCCATTATATGAGGCAGCGCCGATGGATTGATACCTTGCAGGAATTTGACTTTGAGATCAAATATAGACCAAGTAAGGAGAATGTGATTGCAGATGCTCTAAGCCATAAATAATTTCTTAATTCCCTAATCCTAGAGGAACCCTTTAGGGTTGGAACTATTGCTACAATGATTTCAATGTCCAATAACCCTCTCATAGAAATGGCTAAAGAAGAGGCAGTGAAGGATCCAAGCTATCAGAGATTGTTAAGAGAAATTTCCATCAAGGATTCAAATCCAAAACTCAAGACTAAGTATCAAGATTTTTCCATAAATGAGGAGCTCGCCTATTTTAGGACAAGATTATGTATTCATGCATGTCAAGAACTCAAAAAGAAAATATTTTGGAAAGCTTATGATTCTCCATTTTTGGGTAATCCTGCTTATACTAAGACTCTTAATACAGTCAGAAGAAGCTTATATTGGGAAAGACTCAAGGGTGATGCACTCAAGTATGTCAGCAAATGCCTAAATTGCCAACGAATTAAGGCCGAACATGTCAAGTTGCTAGGAAAGCTCTAGCTACTTGACATCCCTCAAATGAAATGGGAGTATATCGGCATGGACTTCATAGTTGGATTACCCCCACTACAAGGAGGATATAACTCCATAATGATAGTCATTGATATGCTAACAAAAGTTACACATCTTATTCCTGTAAAAAGTAATTACAAGGCTTCTAATATTGCTAGGCTTTTCATTAAGGAAAATTTTAGGTTAAATGGATTACCCTCCCAAAGAATCGTCAACGACCGTGATTCTCTCTTTACATCAAACTTTTGGAAGAGTTTGTTTAAGGCTCTATGAACCCAACTCTGCTTTAGTACTGACTACCATCCCCAAACCGACGGTCAAACATAACCAAGTTATTGAAGAGATACTAAGAGCTTATTGTAATAGGGAGCCCAAATGGTGGATCCAATACCTACCCTTGGTTGAATTTGCCTAAAATGCATCATACCATCAAAGTATTCAAATGACTCCTTTTGAGGCATTATATGGACAAGATTATCTTACACCATTAATTTTTTTTTATTCTACCCTATGGGTAGAAGCATCTAGGAAAATGCTGGAAGAAATGGATTAGCACAAGTAAACACTATAATGCAAGATATTGAAGCTACGAAGGATCAATAGAAGGCATATGTTGATCAATGAAGGCAAGAACACATTTTCAAAGAAGGTGACATGGTTTTCATACGAGTCCAAAGAAAAGTTCATTATCTTTAGGGGAATTAAAGAAGCTAAGTCCCAGGTATTGTGGGCTATATAAGGTGCTAAAGTGTCTAAGACCAAATGCCTACAAACTGCAACTCCCTAATAACTTGAAAGTAAATAATGTATTTCATGTCAGTCTATTGAAAGCATATGTTCCTAACCCAAACCATGTACTAAACAACCAACAAATTGTGTTGCCAAGTCAAAGAGTCCTCAAACTTCAACCCGAAAAGATACTTGACATGTGGGAGAAGACTCAAAGGGGAAAAACCCTTATAGAGAGTATCTCGTCTAATGGAAATACTACCCTGAAGAGGATGCCACTTCGGTTGACCAAAAATCATTATGTAACCAATATCCCCAATTTCATTCGAGATGAGGACATCTTGATTCCTATAAGGGGAAGAGGATGTGATATTCCAAATTTATTTTCAAACTTCCCGGCTTCTCATAATTAGATTTGAAGAATTCTAGACCATTAAATAGAGGAAGTCTTGAACAAAAATAGTCTGAAGTTCGTAACCTAACACTTTCCAAGGTTGATAGGGACTGTAGCCATCCTTGATGAAAGTCACCACACAAACGCAAGTCATTAGCCATAAGTCATAATTGACCAAAGCGATTTGGCAAAGCTATATGAAAAAAAAAAGATTAAGAGGAAGATGACGACAAATAGACAGTTGCTCTCTCCCCCATTTCTTTTGATAAAAAACATGGTGCACAAATTTTCCTAAATTTGGAGATCCTAAATGCACGAGAAAAAGCTTGAATTCTCCACCTCAATCACAATAAAAAAACTCCAACAATATCTCCCTCCTCTCAGTTTGACAAGGGGCCTAGATTGAAGCAAGATCATCGGAGAGCCAGGTGAATCACGCATACCCTCCAGAAAGAGCTCCTCTTCTTGGCCGCCACAACTCTTCTTCTTCGATTTAACTATAAATACAAGGCATGAGGAGCCATTGGAAGGCAGCCTAAGCAAGAGAGAAGAGGCTCTTCTCAAGAGTATAGAGCAAGAGGGAGTGGGGCAAGAGAAGCACAAGGATAGCAAATTCTTGTCACGAAGACAAGGAGGATAATCCATAGGCTCTTAGAATTGAATTCTCTATCCCTTCTACCCCACTTTCCTATGGAATCAAGACTCTTCTTGATTTTTCTAAATTCCTAGAGTGATTGCCATCCTCCATCAGTCAAATTCCCATCAATCCAATTTGCAAACAACCCCAATCTCTCTTACAATCTCACGATTAAAGACCATGGCCCAAAAAAGAAAGTTATGAAGGTCATAGAGGCAAAAGCTGCCAATAATGTTGTAGATACGACCACTACAAAACGAAATGGCGAGTACTAGCATTACAAACGAAATTGCAAACACCATTAACCAAGCAATTGTCATGGATCCCCAAGTACTACAAAGGCAGTCCAGCAGGCCATTATCCCATGAATTAGCAATAAAAAGCTACATTCGTAAAATAAAATTTTACTTATTTCTTGCATATAATATTTTAAATAAATTATTAATCACAAATTGCAAGGGGTAATTTGGATTTGTACAAGATGTACCAAGGAGATTACAAGGAAGATATTGTGTCCCTAAAAGACTTAATATTTTGATTTGTATTGATCTAACAAAACCCTTGATGGATAAACAGAGATGCTAATTCTCTATATCTAAAAGACCTTGAGATGGAATTGTCAAAAGAATACTTTTCTTAATAAAACTAATCAATATATTTTTGAATTGCGGGCAAGGACCCACAAAACTCCATTGAGAAAAGTCTACCAAGGGAGCTATTCTCAAAAATAAAATTCTTGTTTAGATTCAGTCCAAACTAGATCCCAAGGAAGCAAAAATTCGAGAAGACTATTGGAACATATTGCCACTTACACTAAGTTTCACCATGATATTATTATTATTGGAAAGAAAATATTTGTCTTGGAAATAAATTTGTTAAAATTTTATGCATAATGCATTCGAAATAAGATGTTTGTGATTGTAAGTTTGGTACTAATCTTTCCTAAAATCATCAAGGTAAAAGATGAACGATGGAGTACAGATTGCCATGACTGACGCAGTATTCAGATGAGCACAGAATGCTGACTAAGGCAGTGTTCTTGATGGCGTTAGACCTTTCCAAGGCTAGCGTGAATAAAACCTACTCCAAGGGGTTTTCTTTCTGGTTTTGCATTAGTGAGGGTAGACCAATCATGACGCGAAAGGTCTTGTTGTAGGGAACGCTAGTCGGTAGGACGAGGTGAGAATACCAGAGGGCTCTGGTCATAAACCCCTAGGCTCTTATGAACTACCAACTACCCTTCCAATTCCAAATAGTATCCTAGAAGTTCTAATACAAGTTTACGAACTAAACTTGGAGAGAATAATACCTTTGGGTTGACATCATTCTAGTTAGAATATAAAACATTGAAAAAAGTTATTACACAAATAAGCTATTTTTATATGATGAATCTAAGGTAGTAGGTAATTAGGAAACTAAAAATACTCTCTCGAGGGAAGCATGAGGATGGACCCCCGATAGATCCAGAGCTATGGTTGGGTGGTCTCGGTAAGCCGAGAGCTTTCCTAAAAAGGAATAAAAATAATATTTTTGATGAACCATTAGAGATCAAACATTATTGTATTTAATCATGATCCTAAGAATAATATGAGCTCCCAAACTACTCGAATAATGTATTCCCTTCCTATTGATGTAAAGAATTATTTTTGTCTACCCATTTGTCTCCTTAATAATCAAGAATAGTGGAAAGATATTATCTGTTTGATGAATTTTTTTAAATTAAAATTAAAACTCTCTTTTGATCAATGTAAACCCTGATCATTATCACACGCCCAAGTAGTACATAATTCCCTTCCTAAATTAATGAGGTAGAATAAGCAAGTAAACATATTTTTTTGAATATGGTTGGAGAGAAAATTGATCATAAAAATTGCATAATTTTCCAGAATGTCACCCCAAATCTCAATATTACAGAAGCTCAAGAGAAGAAATTTCTTCTCAAGAAGTATAAGCCACTGGAGTTTGATGGTAAAGGGAGGCACATTCCAACTGAAGCAGAAACATGAATAGAATCTATGGAAGACTATTTCACTGTTGCAGGGACAACATCCTCAAATCAAGCCATGATCACCAAACTAAAACTCAGAGGAGATGCTTGTCTTTGGTGAAAATAGTAGTGCAAGGACCAAAGAACATCCGAAAAAGTGCTATCACTTGTTGGGACAATATTTAGGAAGTTGTGTGTGGGAGATATCTTCCACCCACATATTAAGCCCAAAAGATGAATGAATTCTTTAATCTAAAGCAGTTAAGCCTAAGCCTAGAAGCTTACTACTCTAAATTCGTAACACTTCTAAAATATGCACCTACGATGGATGTTTCACAACAAGTATCCAAATTTTGCAATGGTCTAAATCTACCCCTGAATATGCACCTTGAATCAATGAGACCATCAAATTTACAGAATGCATTGATTCGAGCAGCTCTAATAGTTTAGGAGATCGAACAAAAGCCAAGAAATGCAAAAATATAGAATAGAAACAGTCAAAATAAGGGCAACTTCCAAGGTTACGCAAAAAGAGCCCAAGGGCAGTACCAACCAAACATGATAAATAAAGCCAAATCAAATGCAATGGGAAACTTTGTATCTACAGGAAAGAGCAATGAGACTCCATGGTACTTCTATTGCAAGAAACTTGGACATTTTAGGAGGCAGTGCTCGAAGCTTGGCCCAAACATCCACCAAGGTTAGTTTCGCGGGCAAAGCCAAGATGCCAAAGGGGAGGGTTGCTAGAATAAACCTAAAGGAGGTCAGTAATAATAAAGATCCTACAATGGAATCTAATATGGAAAGAGCTAGAGTACACACCACTCTCAATAAGAAGGGTCCAAATCCCCAATTCTTAATAATTGAAACACCATAAAATTATTAAGGTAAACCCTTTCGAATTTTAATCGACGGTGAAAGTACCCACTCTTTCATATCACCAAAATGTGCAAAAAGTGTAGGCATAAACACCATTCTTGCACCTAGTTTTATTGTGGAGTTAATAACAGCAAAGAAGTTCTATCAACACAACAAACTAGCAAGGTAGAATTTAGCTTTGGATGGCATTTCTTCCAAAATTAGGTTCCGAATTATGAACCTTGAGGCTTATGAACATCTTATAGGTATGGAATTGGTTAATTTCAAATAATGCCCATATCCATTGGGGAAAGGGCCAAACCACATTTCAAAGCTCAAAGGGAGAATAAGTAACCACTCAAGGAGGAGGCAATCCTAAGGTCCAGCTGGCTAAAGCTTCCTGGAAAGGACTAAAAAAAGGATTACCCATTGTCAAGTGTTTTTGAGAAAAATGAAAACCCCTAATCAAACTGTAGATAGGTTTGATTTTTGTTTGCTTAACAATTTGTTTTGTCTTTTTGTAATTGTATTTCTTGTGTGGGAACTTGATAGCCTTAGTCAAGCTTGGTTTTTTTTTTAAAGACAAGTTGAAGTTGGAGTTTGCTAGTAGCTGCCGAACATTGTGGAACAAGGTTTGTTTTCTTGCTGAGACTCTTGCACATCACAAGGACTATGGGTTCACGAGCACTTCAAGTTGCACTTGTTGATGCACTACACTTGGGGATCGTCTCCTGAATTGTTCAGAACTTCCATGCCATGAATTGGGATTTTGCACATTTTGCGCCATCATTGAGCACTAGCATGGCATGAGGCCCGTTGTAGCTATATGCAGTAAATCCTAGTTGCACACACACTTGAGATAGGACCTATCATTGAGCACACACATTTCTTGCACGCACAATATTTGGGATATTCCTCACAAAGTTATGAACCTATGGATGAGTGTGTAAGGTGGTTGGGTGAGTTAGAAGGTCGTGAAGGACGCCACCAATTGTGAGATGGGTTATTCTTCTCTAGTCAACATCTTGAGGACTATCATTTCCAGAGCGACTATGAGATTTTGGATGGATGGAGTGGAGTATGACATATTTTATTGCTGAGAGTTGAGAGTTGAGTCTAAGGATTAGTTCTTAATAAGGAACTTTGTTTGCACTTTGCATGACGCAGGAGCACATCTAGATAGGCTAGGCACAATTCTTCCAGTGCATCCATATTTTTAGTGTGAGCATTGTTTGAATGGTAACATATTATGGATTCTATCAATTGCATGTTTTCTCAAATCAAGAGTGGATGAGCATGAAGTTCTATTTCAAAGCATATTTTGTTGCTAGGGCACATTGCATGAAAATATAGGTTCATTTTGGAGACTCCAAGGGTATGTGTTCCACAATGGAGTTTATAAACGAAGGAATATGAAGATGGCAATTTTGATACATTACCATAGGTTGATAATTGCACACAACAACAAGACTTAATTATTCAAAGCTCATGAGGGCACATTGAAAGCTGCCACATGCCTTAAAGATGGATGTGGAAATAGTTATGGTATAGAAGCGGTTTGAATGGGCATTTTGAAGGGAAACACTCCTCAAAAAGAGATGTTATGAGAGTAGTGATCGAGTCAAAGCAATGTTTAGAGACTATACAGATTATCTACTAAGCTCACAAGGATGGGTGATCTTGATTTGCTCATTCTATGAAGAGGTGAATTGAAGGAAAATTTGCATTCTACTAGAAGATTAAGGCCAACGCGGACGACGCAACACATTCAAGGGATAAAATATGACCTTGTCCAGGATTCTTTCAGTAGCCAAATGTTTGTAGCTATCGCTAGAAGTCTAGATATATCAGCAGCTATAGTCAACGGAAGGCTCATGAGCTGAGCAAGTTTGCATACACAGAACAAGAAGAATGAAAAACAATTAAAATGCATAGTATCTTTGAATTGTTCAATATGAAAAGGAAGAGAAAGGATACCTGCCTTTGATGATGGCAGTAATGGCATCGATTGCAAGCAGTGATGGCGAAAATCTCTTATCAATATAGAAACATGGCGGCATTGTTCTCAAAAGGCAGGAAATTCGACGGCCAAAACTAGCGACTTGAAGTGTTGATCGCAGGCAAAAAACAGGATTCTAGAGACGCTGGGGATGAAGAGGGCATTATTAACCAAGATAAAGTCGGTTGTTTGACCTGTGATGATTGCAATTAGCACATCAGGGTGGCTTGATTAATCGGGCTATGATTGCGGACATGGATCAATGTACATGATGCATAGTTGACGGGAAAAATGACGGCAAGTATGGTCAAAGTCATGTGACTTTTCATTGATGCTTTTCTGAAATAGGCGTTCTAAAATGTTGACTTTCGGCGGCAACAAATCTAGGATGAAGGGTTTCATGGCGGGCAGTAGGCTCCTGCGTTTTCGAAAAAGGAGAGGAGGCTTCATGAATAGTCTTAAAGGCTATACGTGTTAAAAAGCTTTAAGGCTTTTTATTTTTAAAGCTTATTGAAAAAAACTATATAAGGAGATGAGAAGGAAGAGTTATGGGCCTTTTCCAATGTATTGATCTTGTATCTTATGAGAGAGGTGAGAGGAGGGTCACATGCAAGAGCAAACTCTTGACATGCTAACTTGTGAAGTCGGAAGAGTTTGGATGTTTAAGCATCAAGTCTCAACTCAAGGTTGTCAAAGTATGGGAATATATTTCACTTGGTTTTGTCTTCAAATTGTTGGTGTTTTTGAAATTTGTATTGGAATGATGCTCTACCTGCATTTGGGTTTTAAGTGGTTTTGAGCTAAGAAAGGCATTGTTTGTTGTTTTTTTTTCATGTGTAGTTCATGTGGTGTTTGTTGAAACATTTAAATTTTTTGTGTTGTGTTGTGCATCTCGCAAAGTCGATTTCCCCAACCAGTACTCCTTAATGTCTCGTTTTCAATTTGTGAGTGAGACTTGTTCTTGATCATCGCTCGCGTAACACCGTCTATCTAATTAAACTCAACAAGGCCAAACAGGATAGTGAAGCCAAGGATCAACCATTTTGGCTAAAAGAATATGCGGATGTTTTTTCAGAATACCTGACAGAGCTTCCACCAACAAGGAAAGTAGATCACGAAATTCAACTCATTCCAAGTGCTGCCATGTCCGCCAAACGGTCCTACCAAATGTCAATTAATAAAGCCATTGAGCTAAAATAACAACTCAAGCAGCTGTTAGACCAGGGACTGGCCAAGTAATTCACCATAGAAAGCCCTGGTACTATTTCAGAAAAAAAAAGATGGAATACTCCATCTTTGTATCGATTACCGTGGATTAAACCAGGCGATAATAAAAAACAAATATCCAATCCCCACGATAAACGAGTTGCTTGACCAACTCCAAGGAGAGAATGTTTTTTCAAAGATCGATCTCAGATCATTAGGCTATTATCAAATAAGAATTAGGGAGGAATATCTCCCTAAAACTGCTTTTAACACAAAGATACGGTCATTATGAGTTTATTGTGATGCCATTTGGATCAACAAATGTCCCTACCACATTCAACAGGTTGATATCAGCAAGACATTTTTCGACCCTTCCTTGATGACTTGATTCGCATATTCTTTGATGATATCTTAACATATTCCAAGAATGAAGAAGACCATGGACCATAGTTACAAATAGTTATTGAAATAATGAGAGCTCACAAACCGTATGCTAAAAAGAAGAAATGTGCATTCTTCAAAAAATAGATTGAATATTTAGGATTCATAGTATCGGCAGATGGCATTTCAGTGGCTTGCCAAGGTCCAAGATGTACAAGATTTTCCATCCCCAAAAATGATCAAGGAAGTGCAAAGCTTTCTAGGACTAACAGGTTGGTATAGATTCTTCATTAAAGACTATGCCTCAATCACCACGCCTCTCACACCGACCTTCTCAAAAAGCAAGTCTCCATTATATGGACGTTAACCGAAAATCTAGCTTTTCCGTAATGCCCCTATCTTAAGGCTACCTAACCTAAGCAAAGAATTCAAAGTCATAACGGATGCAAGATCTTTTGCTTTGGGTTGCATGTGCTTATGCGGGAAGGACATAAAAGTTACACATCTTATTCCTATAAAAACCAATTACAAGGCTTCTGATATCGCCAGGATTTTCATTAAGAAAAGTTTCATGTTACATGGATTACCCCCCCAAAGAATCATCAACGACTTCTCTCTTCACATCAAACTTTTAAAAGAGTTTGTTTGAAGCTATATGAACCCAACTTTGCTTCAGTATTGCCTACCCTCCCCAAACCGATGGTCAAATAGAGCGGGTCAACCAAGTTATTGAAGACATACTGAGAGCTTATTGTAATAGAAAGCCCAAATGGTGGATCCAATACGTACCCTTAGTTGAATTCTCCTAGAATGCATCATACCATCAAAGTATTCAAATGACTCCTTTTTAGGTACTATATGGGCAAGATTATCTTACACCATTAAATGTTTTCGATCCTACCCTACGGGTAGAAGCATATATGAAAATGTTGGAAGAAGTGGACTAGCACAAGTAAATACTATAAGGCAAGATATTCAAGTTGCCAAGGATCAATAGAAGGCATATGCGAATCAACGAAGGTAAGAACGCATTTTTAAAGAAGGTGACATGGTTTTCATACCAGTTTGTCCAAAGAAAAGTTCATTATCTTTGGGGGAATTAAAGAAGTTAAGTCCCAGGTATTGTGGCCTATATAAGGTGCTAAAGTGTCTAGGACTAAATGCCTACCAAATGCAACTCCCTAATAACTTGAAAGTAAATAATGTATTTCATGTCAGTCTATTGAAAGCATATGTTCCTAATCTAGACCATGTACTTAACCACCAAAAAATTGTGATGCCAACTCAAAGAGTTCTCGAACTTTAACCAGAAAAGATACTTGACATGTGGGAGAAGACTCTAAGAAGAAAAACCCTTAGAGAGTATCTCGTCCAATGGAAAGACTACCCTAAAGAGGATGCCACTTAGGTTGACAAAAAATCACTATGTAACCAATATCCCTAGTTTCATTCGAGATGGGGACATCTCGGTTCCCCTAAGGGGAAGAGGACATCCCTAGTTTCATTCGAGATGAGGACATCTCAGTTCCCCTAAGGGGAAGAGGATGTGATATTCCAACTGTATTTTCAATCTTCCCAACTTCTCACAATTAGATTTGAAGAATCATGTGTACTGAGAGAGGGAGAGAAAATGAGAGAGGGAGAGAAAGTGAGAAAAGGAAAGAAAGAACGAGAGAGGGAGAAAACATTAAACATAATAGGGAAAGAGAGAAAGAGAGGGAGAGGGAGAGGGAGAGGGAGAGGGAGGGAGAGGAAATGAGAGAGGGAGAGGAAGAGAGAAAAGGAAAGAAGGAACGAGAGAGAGAGGGAGAAAACATTAAACATAATAGGAAAAGAGAGAAAGAGAGGGAGAGGGAGAGGGAGGGAGAGGTGGTTGTTATTGTTGTTGTTGTTTTATTTCTTCTTTTATTTTTTTATTGTTGTTGTGGTAGTCATGGTAGCGGTAGTGGTAGTTGTTGTTTAATTTCTTATTTTTTTGTTTGTTGTTTTTGTGGTTGTCGTAGTAGTGGTAGTGGTAGTGGAAGTGGTAGCAGTACGTAGTGGTGGTTGTTTTTTAATTTCTTATTTTCTTATTTTTTGTTATTGTGGTAGTCGTAGTAGTAGTAGTGGTAGTGGTAGTGATAGTAGTAGTAGTTTAATTTCTTCTCTTTTAGTTTGTTGTTGTTGTGGTAGTCGTAGTCGTGGTTGTAGTCATCGTAGTCATGATTATCGTAGTAGTACTAGAAGTAGTATTGGTAGTTTTATTGTTTGTTGTTGTTGTTGTTTTTTATTTCTTTTCTTTTCTTGTTTATTGTTGTTTAGTTTTCTTGTTTGTTGTTTTTTTTTCTTCTTTTCTTGTTTGTTGTTATTGTAGTAGTAGTAGTAGTAGTAGTAGTTGTTGTTGTTGTTATTGTTTTTTCTTCTTTTCTTGTTTATTGTAGTAGTAGTGGTTTGTTGTTGTGGTAGGCGTAGGTGTAGGCATAGTTGTAGTCATAGTTGTTGTAGTCCTGGTTGTAGTAGTAGTAGTAGTAGTGGCTTTCTTGTTTGTTGTTGTTATTGTTGTAGTAGTAGTTGTTTTTTTTCTTTTATTGTTTATTGTTGTTTAGTTTTTTTGTTTGTTGTTGTTGTAGTAGTGGTAGTAGTAGTAGTTTTTTCTTCTTTTCTTGTTTGTTGTAGTAGTAGTAGTAGTTGTTGTTGTTGTTGTTGTTGATTTTTCTTCTATTCTTTTTTATTGTAGTGGTAGTGGTAGTGGCAGTGGTAGAGAGAGAGAGAGTTGTAGTGGTGGTAATCTTGGTCGTAGTCGTGATTGTAGTACTAGTACTAGTAATAGTAATAGTAGTTTTTTTTCTTTTCTTGTTTATTGTTGTTTAGTTTTCTTGTTTTTTGTTGTAGTAGTAGTAGTAGTAGTAGTAGTTTTTTCTTCTTTTCTTGTTTTTTGTTATTGAAGTAGTAGTAGTAGTTGTTTTTTTATTTTTTCTTTTCATTTCTTGTTTATTATAGTAGTAGTGGCAGTGGTAGTGGTAGTGGTTTGTTGTAGTCATAGTCGTAGTCGTGGTCGTAGACGTAGTCATCCTAGTCGTGGTTGTAGTAGTAGTAGTGGTTCTCTTGTTTGTTGTTGTTATTGAAGTAATAGTTTTTTTTATTTTCTTGTTTATTGTTATTTAGTTTCCTTGTTTGTTGTTGATGTTGTAGTAGTAGTAGTAATAGTAGTTTTTTCTTCTTTTCTTGTTAGTAGTAGTAGTAGTTTTTTTTTTTTGTAGTAGTAGTAGTAGTAGTATTTTTTGTTTTCTTGTTTATTGTTGTTTAGTTTCCTTGTTTGTTGTTGTTGTTGTAGTAGTGGTAGCAGTAGTAGTTTTTTCTTCTTTTCTTGTTTGTAGTAGTAGTAGTAATAGTAGTGGTAGTAGTAGTAGTTTATTCTTCTTTTCTTGTCTGTAGTAGTAGTAGTAGTAGTAGTTGTTGTTGTTGTTGCTGTTGTTTTTTCTTCTTTTCTTGTTTATTATAGTGGTAGTGGTAGTGGTTTTTTCATCTTTTCTTATTTATTATAGTGGTAGTGGTAGTGGCAGCGGTAGTGGTAGTGGTAGTGGTTTGTCGTAGTCGTAGTCGTAATCATAGTCGTAGTCGTCGTCATGGTCCTGGTTGTAGTAGTAGTAGTGATTTTCTTATTTTTTGTTGTTGTTGTTGTTGTTGTAGTAATAGTTTTTTTTGTTTTCTTGTTTATTGTTGTTTAGTTTCCTTGTTTGTTATTGTTGTTGTTGTTGTAGTACTGGTAGTAGTAGTAGTTTTTTCTTCTTTTCTTGTTTGTAGTAGTAGTAGTAGTAGTAGTAGTAGTAGTAGTGGTAGTAGTAGTAGATTTTTCTTTTTTTCTTATTGTTAGTAGTAGTAGTAGTAGCAGCAGCAGCAGTAGCAGTAGCAATAGCAGTAGCAGTAGCAGTAGCGGTAGCAGTAGCAGTAGCAGTAGCAGTAGCAGTAGTAGTTGTTGTTGTTGTTTTTCCTTCTTTTCTTGTTTATTGTAGTGGTAGTGGTAGTGGTAGTGGTAGAGAGAGAGAGATGTTTTGTTAAAGGAAATTGGTAGTAGAGAAAGAGAGATGTTTTGTTAAAGGAAATGAGAGGGGGAGAAAGAGAAAAAGGAAGAATGGATGAGAGAGAGGGAATAAACATACAACATAATAAAGAAAGAGAAAAAGAGAGAGAGATGGAAGGAAAGAAGAGAATGAATGGATAAAAAACAAAGAGAGAGTGGTGGGGAGGTCCGGTGCAATACCACGAGATGAGAAACACTCCGACATACATTAATTTATGGGTAGGTGGAGACTTTGCATACGGTAATTTTTGCTGAGTTACAAGAGAATAAATCCCTTCTCAAACAATTTAAGAAAGAAAAAAAGAATGATAACAAAAACAAAGTGTTTGTCGTAGCATATACAAAATGGAAAACGATGAAGGTCATGATGTTCAAGATCGCGGGTCATATCTTAATCAACGTGTCCCATGTCCTTGCTTTCAATGTAAGCTGGCAATTAGAGGAAAACGTCGATTTCCTATAGAACACGTACGATGCTTCGGCAAGTTTCAATCTGAGATCATTGATAAGGTGATCTTAGATTTTGAGAAAATGGTAAGAAAAGTTTATATCAATCACTCATTGTATTCGCAAGCTAATTGAATACCATATTCAAAAAGATTGGGTGTGGCTGGCAAATTTTCTATCCAAGGAGGTGACGTGTCATCTCAAGGAGGAGTGCACCCTTTGCGGCCAATTAGAAGAGTTCATGAGCGTGCGATGGATGGAGTGCCTGAGCCAATCCACCACTTGGAAGGTACTATCCAATCTATACCATCAATACTAGAGGAGACCAACAGCCTTCGAGACTTACCTATAAACTTGGAGCCTGAGATGGAGGCAATGATCAATGCATTGATGCCCATAGATGTCCAGAGTTCTGATCTGCTTAGAGAGGAAGCATCCATACCATTATATGATGGGTGCCGAATATCTCGCCTAAAGACACTGCTTGCACTCCTAAGTGTGTAAGCAAAATACGGGTGGAGCGATGCGAGTGTGACCGAGTTGATCAAGTATCTTGTACATATGCTTTGTTGATTTTTTTTCATCACTATCATTAAAAAAATTTGTGATTTTTCAAGGTGTTTTATGATTTTTTTCAGGTTACTGAAGTATCATATATTACCACTTACAAATACCATGTTTGAGTCTCGTGATGATGCACGACATATTTAATGAAAGCTTGGCATGGACTACAACAACATCCATACATGTATCAATGATTGCATACTTTTTCGAGGAGAATACGAGACTATGGAGACATGTCCAAAGTGTGGTTCTCACAGGTATCGATAGGACTTGCAAGGGAAAACTCTCTCTCAAAAAGTTCTTAGACACTTTTCACTTATCCCTCGCATAAACCACATGTTTCGTACGTCCGGCATGGAGAGCTTGACAACATGGCATTCGCAGAATAGGTCCACAGATGGGAGTTCAAATAATATCAGTGGATTCACGTGCATGGAGCCACATTGACTCTACCTTCCCACGCTTTGCCTGAGAGCCAAGAAATCTTCAGATCAGTCTTGCAATGGATGGCATGAACCCATTCGGTCTATGCTCAACTTCTTATAGTGTGTGGCCTATAGTCCTTGTAAACTACAATATCCCTCCATGGCTTTCTACGAAGAAAGGACATCTCATCCTTAGCTTACTCATTCTAGGCCGCTACAAAGTCAAAAATATGGACCTGTATCTTCATCCATTAGTCGATGAGCTTAAGAGTTTGTGAGAGGAGGGGTTCACCGTGCAAGATATGAGTAAGCGCGATGGTTGACAGTCCACCAATATTCGAGCCATTCTTATGTGGATGATGCATGACATCCTGGGATTCGGAGAGTGCTCAGGTAAGTAGGCTTCCGTTCTCGTTGGTAATATCTATCATAGCTTGTTCAAGTTTGTATTCACTGGATAGAGGTGTTGGGATAGGTCTGGTTATCTCAAGTTATCATGTATATCCATTGTGCGGGCCATAGTTAGACTCCCGAAGGTCACGAACCATGAAGAAGATGGTATATCAAGGACACACCGCTTTCTTGCCAAAGGGTCACGAACTCAAGGAAGGTATTCTTGGATGACCTCCAACAGGTATGAATGCCCAAAGCTAGTACGAGCTGAAAATGGTCCACACGGAGTCACATCCAAACGAAATGTGACGATTCTCAGTTTTCTACGAGTTGCCATATTGGACCCAGTACAGATCAACCACTTGTTGGATCCCATGCATATTTTCAAGAACGTGGGTAGCTTGCTATGGGACCACATCATAGGAAAGAGAGACACTATAGGGGCACGAATGGATTTGAAAGAGGTAGGTTAGATGGAGGCGCTTTGGCCGCAGTCAAGTACTGATGGCCGCTTGTAGCTACCTCACGTTCTTTGGGTTTTGTCTACTAAAGAAGAGCGCATTGTGAAGCAAATAGTCAAGTCTATCCGCACTCCAACGAGTATGATGCGTTCTCTCAAGTCTGCGTTTTCTAAAGATGACTAATTATCAGGGCTAAAATCCCATGATTGGCATAAGATATGTCAGGTTTGTACTACGAATTTGTACTACGAATGAATTGTAAGTGGCATGCGTATTTTGCTATTTGGAGTGTAGTCAATTGTTCATAATGCTTTCTCATTTGTGGCAGTTTGTACTACCGATCGCGATCGCAGGATGTCTTACTCCAAAAATACGCGGGGCAATTTATAGATTGTCAAATTTAGTGCAATGGATCTCACAAAAGAAGATTAAGACATCCTCTATTGAATCCATGAGGTGGGGAGTAGTGGAGATGGTCTGTCTCTTTGAGAAATACCTGCCTACCAGCATGCTCAATATACAAATCCACCTTATTGTGCATCTTGTAGATGAAGTGGAGATTCTTGGACCTGTCTATACACAATGGCTATTCTTCTTGGAGCACTTCATGAAAATCCTGAAAGGCTTTGTGCGACAACAAGCTCCGCCAAAAGGTAGCACAGCTGAAGGTTGGTTGGAGTCTGCGGCAGTAGTGCATATTTCACAATGGCTACCAACGGTGGATTCAAACAACAGTATGCTACGGTCCGCTGAAGGATGATAATAGACTGACTAGAGATGTGGTGGTTGGAAATGGGGTAGAAAAAAGAATGGATGCTACAATGGAGGAGAAAGTGAATCACTTTTGTATGTTGCACCATGCCTCTATGGAGACGTGGCTTGCTAGGTACCAACAAGCTAGGAAAGATCGAGAGGAAGCACAATCTGAATTTCAACGTAGTACGCACCATCAACCGATTTGATATCTCGAGGGCATGGAGGAGATGCCACAGTTTATTTCAACGACGATGGTTGCATGGAGCTTTCATTGCAGCATCTCATGAAGGGACGGAGGTCTCAACTGAGGAGTGGGAATTCTCGAGGGGATGTAGTCCAAAGGTGATGACGTGTTTAGGGTTTTTCATATCTATATTTTATATGCGACAACTAATTGAGTGTTTCAATGTACAGTAAAAAATATATAGTGCAGCGTGGTCGCACGAAAGGCATTTTCGCTTGGAGCATATTGAAAAAATGCGCTCCACAACAGTTTGTGGTATCATGGCAAGGTTCGAGCAAGAGAGCCGACGATGAGCAATGGATCCAAACATGGCTATAGATGAGATGGAATATTTTGGGAATTTGCAAAGTATTGTTAGGTGGATTAATGTAGCTTCTCCATGATCCAATTCGATGTGCAATGGTTCAAAGTGGTACTTGAAGGAGCTGGAGCAACACTTTGACGATGAACGGATTTGCGCGACACCTTTGTGTTGCTGGCCCATTGTGAACAGGTGCATGAACTCATTTGTTTTTTAATTGTATTACGATATGATACATGTCACAATAGTTAAATCTCTCTTGTACGTGATTGTGAACATATAATCTTCTATCCAAACCCCCGAAAACCTCGATGGTGGTATGTTATACCTTCAGCTCCCCGAAATGCGAGAGTATATGATCAAAGCGATGTTCCAAGCATAGATGAGGACAATATGCAAATAGAGGGGTCGATATTGTAAGGGGTGGAGGCCACCGAAAGCTTGGAGCATGTAGAGGAGCCAGCATCGGGTAATAATGATGGAAATATAGGAATCCAAGAATTCTTTGACAATGAGGTGGACTCATCCTTTTGTGGTGACATGTCTATTGATCTTCTAGTGTATGCGGAGTTGTGTCAGAAGATAGACATGGGACCATAGGATACTTCATACTTGGATCATCCACCTACTCAATTCGTTAACGAATCGCTTATAAGGATAGCTAAGATATGCATTTTAAGTAAGTTAATTTTTTAAAGATTTATATTACCGTGCTTTGTATGATTTAAATTGATTATGCTAACATTATTTTTTATCTGTGCAAGTGACCTTTGTGGATATTTAGATCATTAGGATGAGTCGAGGGATGAGCCATGAGGAGCTGCAAGAGATCTTCACGCATATGTCTCTAGATCAAATGGCGAGATTCAAAGACATGGCGGACCAGGAGCTGTCTCGGACACCGTCAGGCCACTCTATTAGATCTACATCGGCACGAACTGATGCTTCAGTTTCGAGTAGAGGAGGTCAACACTCCAGACTTGGGCCAAACGGAGGGAGTGGTTTAGGGGGGTACTGTAGAGATCCGGATGTAATGAGCCCATAGTCGGCTCGGGATACAGGTGCTACTCCTTGCTCTTGTGGTGGTTTGAGAGAGTGTGGCTCAGATGGTTGCTATGCAGGCATGGATGCGGTATCTCCATCTTGTCGTTCTGCTGGAGTTGCGTCACCTCCGGGATTTGTCACACCTGTGGGGACGTCTACTCCACAACCATCCGTAGGTGGCTTCCTTATGGGTGCTACTCCGATAGATACTACCCCGGTCGGTACACCAGATGTACAGGGATATCTTAGATATGTCCAAGAGCGTAATCGCAAGTGGGAGAGGACCCATCTTAGGCATACCCTAGAGGGGTATGCCTACCTTGTAGATGATAGGTCAGGAGCCATCATCATGAATATTGAGGGGAGGAGGGTGATGGCTCGCATGAGAGAGTTGTGCCAACAAGTTTCTCGGCATGTCTTGGATCATTGGAATAATATACTAGTGGGGAGCAAGGACTACATAGTAGCATCCTTGCATTAGGAGTTTCTGGTACCAGCCGCAGTAGATAGGTTTTCTATGGGTTGGATGATGAAGTGCATGCGTGCATATATGTTACACAGACGATCAGATGTACGCAAGGAACTCAAGAATGGGGCATCAAAGCCTGAGTAGCTAGATGCGGAAGATTGACGCTGACTCAGGAAGGGTGTTATAAATTCTCCAAGATGTTGGAGAGAGCAATGCGAGGCGACGAGGGCACGACTAGAGGCTAAAGTGGTCCATCATCTTGGGAGTGGCGGCCACAGGACATATTTGGAGGACTTTGTAAGTTTTGCTTTTGTTTTGCTTGCTTTTTTTTTTTGCAATATCCTTTGTACTGAGAATTGTGTTTCTAACACTTTTATTTTGTTTTCTTTTCACCACTCCATTACAAATCGCGATCCCATCGGCCTTAAGACTCGATATGTAGAGAGGCACAGTCTCACTGCATTGATCGACCGATTGTATAGGCGCGACGACCCCGTAAGTCACTTATCTTTCTTGTTCGTAGTCACCATGTTTAATTAGAATGTATTATTGTATGGTGGACTGATGTGTAGTTGTTTTTTTTTTTGCAGAGTCTGTTCGATGCTCCTTTGTGATGGGACAAGGTTCCGGATGGCAATGATCTATAGCTCGCCCTTGGATCCCTGGAGCTCACACGCCCTTCTTTTTTGGTCACGTGATCTATGTAGACATTTTCTATGTAGTAGTAGTATCTTGCCATGATTTTACCGGTCGCTTTCATTATGTGATCATGTATTTATTTCATGTATCAGTGTTATGATTTAAGTATGCTTTGTCTTTATTTACACGAGCATTGTATACATTTTCTACCCTGCCATAATTTTTTTTCCTTGTTACCGTCGCTATTAGCGACGCAAAATGCATCGCAAAGCATCGTTATCAGCATCTAATATCGGCTGTTCTATAGCGTCGCTAATAATGACGCTTTTTGCAATGATGGATGTAAATTTTTTCATTAACATTTTTTTCGCTTTTAACGTTGGTATAAGGCCTACATCTTGTAGTGAGAGTATATCCAAAAATCGCTATTGAGAAAAGTTACAAGTCTAAAACAAAGACCAAATTGACGGCAGAAATCACTGTAGATAATCCCAAAAGGGTTAGCTATAGTATATCCATTATTAGTCTTGTTCACAAAGTTTCACTACAAACTTAGAGATTGCAACCCTGCTAACTTGAGGAGCCTCCTTTGGCTATAATCCAAGGCAAATCAACTAAGGTGAAAGAACTTCTTACTCTTGCTTGTTTGCTTACTTTTGTGCTCCAATGCCTTCACCTCAGCCTTCAATCAAGCTCCATATAACCATAGGATATCTCTGATAGCATGAAAACAGATAAGGGAGAAGAGAGGTGAATAAACCAAGAGCACACACATAGAACAATGGAAACTTAAGCACATAGAGAGATAGGGTTGACATTATCTTCTTCTTCTATATTTTTCTTCTTCCACACAAAGGACTAAGTCTACAACATGATAAAAGACTAATATGAAAGTACCACAATGTATGTACAAAAGAGGTGGCACAATGAATATGCCATAACTAAGGATGGACTATGTGGGTGTAGTTAAGCTTGTAGATTCATTGGTGTATCCTCATGTCAGTCACCTAGCATGCCAGTGAATAATATTCTACCACATCAACAAGGCATGTAGTGAATGGGAGCTCATGTATAGCTTGACATCTCAACACCTAGGGATCATATCGCCCCCACATAATGCACACTAGCTTTAGGAGGAACCCTAGGCCATCTCCCTATCACTTTACCACCCTCTATTGAGAAACATAAAACTGAAGCCCTTTTATTTATATTTTGAGGTTCTTCTTTTCCATCATTGTTCATTATATTTTTATTTAGTGAAAATAGCTCCTCTACCAATTGAGTCAGTACCATGTCCTAAGGAGACCACGGCATTGGCCCCAAGGTTTTCTCATACCTAGGAACTTGCCCAGATCTTGCAAGGCAATAGATAGGGTTTTTCTTCTTTTTTACTTTCTTCCCCATGGTTAGGTCTCATTCCAAGGAGGATAGTGTATCATTGCTAGGCTTGAATTGGCTTGAACCCAATAACCTATCAAGCCCTCACAAGGAAATAAGTATCCTTCTAGCTCCTTTTTTGGTTTTTCTTATTCATGATGAGACTTTTAAGAAATTTTAGCTTGTAGGAAATCACTCAAACTAGCCCCTTAGCCACTATGGACTTCATCATGATAGGAACTTAGCTTGGGACTTATACTTAGGATAGCTACCTTATAGAAGATTTTGACCATTAAGCTAACTAAAATGACTCTCATGTTCAACTTATGAGTATCCTCAAGAAAGGGGATAGAAAAGGATGCATCCCTCTTAGAGAGACCACTCAATCCATAGCCCCCATCTTGGCATCAAATCAAATGTGAACCAAAGGATTTGCATAACAGAATAATTCACATCACAGATCTTAGACGCCTCCTTAAATGTGAACCAAAGGACTTGCATAACAAAGTTCAACAACAAAAAAGTTAAAACCACCTGCACCTAAGGAAATGGAATATCCCTCTTGGCCTAATGAAATATATCAAGATATCATAATATTTAGTAATACACTACTGACAAGCACTCCCTTGATTTATACAAATCTCACATAATGGATGTCTAAAATGAATATAACATTGAGCAACCTTGTGTGTCCAAGATAGAATTGGAAGGTGGTCTATAGCTGCCTAACTCATCACCCAGACTAACCACCACTAATTACCAAAGAATTATATTTTAACAAAAAGTAAAACACAAAGTATCCCTAGGCGGCAGTTGATATAATCAAATAATTACAAAAGATCCTCAAGACAATAGTTGAAGAATACATCCTTAACGTAAGTATAGTTTGACAAGGAATTCACAAAGTGGTTCCATTGAGATAATGAATTAACCAGTAGGCTACTAACTCAAATGTGTAAAGCATATCAAGCACAACAACACATACAAAGAATGGGATCACATACCCTATAAGTCCCATTCAACTAATTGATTACCAAATACAAGTCACCTTTTACTAAAAAATAACAAATACCACCGTATCTAGAAGATTTAGCCCCATCAAAAAGGCCTTGTATTCTAATTTATTGTTAGTGACACGCGGTACCTACATAAACACCCATCTTCATAATGACTTGGTGGCAAGTGTCTTTTAAGCCAACCTCAATACTATGCAATGTCTTTAGGAGCTGACTTAATTATGTGTAATAGCTAGTTGTATGCTCCTCTTGGTGGGAAGGAAACGAAGGGAAGGCTTCTTGATGATTGACCATATGGTCATTGCATAACTTTCTTTATAATTTTTGAGTGTCCCATAATATATTTGACCACCCAGTTAGAGATTTCTCCAAAGCTCGTATGGGTGTCCGTGTTAGCTTCATCACAAGTTATAGTCTCAAACCTAGGCTAGAATATATCCATAAATAACCTTTTGCTCTAGGTTAGAATGTGTAGAAATGCTTTTATTTAAATAATTCTATAAAGAGTTGAAACTATGGAACTCTATTTTGATAATTATAGGTCATAAATATTTGCATAATCTGGCATCCTTTTACCATAAACCCCCAATATCATGTGCATGCTTATAAAACTTTGTATAACTATCCCCTCTACATGATTGATTTCTCTTGCAAGTCAAGTATGCGTGAGGGGTTTTGACCACAAAACATGTGCACCAAAGCCACTGGTATGCAGATTGCACTTTCCAATAAGCAAACAATAGGAACCAGGGAAAAGATAATGCCACATTTTTGAAGCATTGAAGGCGAAGCCTTATACTTTGAACATATACTTGAAGCCCTAGTATGGCTTTGTGATTCAAAGGACTGCCACTTTGTTATTGTAAGCTAGGCAGGCGGTCCATTTATCACCACACCTCAATTGAGTAGGGTGAAACATATGCTAAAACCCGCCCCACATGCTCATCTCAAAGTCATTAGATTTTTTGAAAAGTACATAAAATAAAAAAAGAAAATTCTTGATCTGTGATAATCCATTGTGGAGGAAGGTAAAATTTTTCCTCAGAAGATATATAAAAGAACCACTCCCCATTTTAGTTCTTGATATTACATCCTTGTGGTGTTAAAGTGAGTATTACTTGAGAGCAGTATTTCTTGCTCTCCACATTCAAATTTGAATGATTGAATGGAATATAGTGAAGAGAGACAAAATTCTAGGTCATCAACCTTTGCATCTCATTTTTCTTCTATGTCACCTTTGTATTATATGCCTTCATGAAAGAGCTCAAAAAGTGGAGCATTAGGTTGCCTTCGTGGAAGTGATGATTTTCTTTAACAAATGTGTGAATAGGCATGAAAAAGGGAAGACTAGAAACTTTTTTTACCCCCTAAGATGATTGGGGTAGGAGTTCAAACACATGATTCGTTGGTGGGGTCACCATGTCAAAATGCCATCAAAGCAAAGTGCATGATGTTGAGAAACCACTTCCTCAATTCACACACTTCATATAGGGTTTCACACTAATAGCCCCAAAAAGGGTTTGTGTCCACATTTTGGCCATTTTTTCAGTGGGCACCCACACAATGGTGCACCACCCTAGACAACTTACACCTATAAATAGGTAGTCACTTCATTCCTTCTTCTAACACTCTCATCACTCTTCAATCATTCTTTAGCCCTCTTCCTCTATCACATCAGACACCCTTCCCTTCTCTCACCAACCCCTTCCACTGCCCTCGCACCCCTTTAGTAGGACATTGCGGTTCATGGCTCATTGTGGCTGCCTTCACCCTTCCTCTTCTACTTCAAGCACACTATTCCAACATCAAGCCTTGCATTTTGAGCATCTTCCACCTAACATCACCATCATCTTCTTGGTGTCAACACCTTTCTCCATCAAGCTCCACTTTCTCCTACATTTTTTTAGTGTGGAGATCTTCTCCTTGCCTGGCATCATCATCTCTAGCTTGGCATCAGCATCATAACCTCTAGGGATAGTCCACATCACCAAGCGTGAGTGATCTCATCACTCATCTATCACATGGGCTGCTCTAGGACCTCTATTTTTGCAGCCTCGCTTCTCCTCCATCACCTGGAATCACTTGTCTATCACAAGGGCTGCTAGGACCTATGTTTTGCACTTTGGCTCCTCCTCCATCACTTAGTGTCACTCGTCTATCATATAGGCTATTGGGACTTGCGTTTTTTGGTGCGCAGATTGGTCGCTGTACGCTCACGTAGTGAATCCCGGAAGGTCCCCAAGAACAATGAACTCTACCTTTTTGCACAAATTACAATGTAAAAAGCATGAACGACAAGAGCAAGAGACCAATTGGGTTCAATCTTCCCCCATACCTTGTGTGAGCGCTTCACAAAGCATGTATTTTATGTATATTTCCATCTTCATGCTCAATAATAGCCCAATTTACAAAAATATGACAAGCTTTTAGCTTTTGAGTTTGCTTTCACAAAAATAGGAATAAAGCTAATGGACAGTGCCCATAGAGTCTGGTACGCCCAACACAATGTCCCAATATAAATAACATATCCGTGCGCATAGGCGCATACAAAATAATAATAAATAATCGATGCCTCAATAGACATGACAAAATATAGGCGTGGCGCCTATCAAAATATAATTCATAGATCGAATACTCGCTAGACTCCAATGCTTTCCTCCGCCACTGCTGCTATCTCTACACATCAACTGAAGCATTCACAATCGTTAGTAAAATAATACAATTAAACCAACAAAAATGAATACCTAGCAGTCTTCAGCTACATAAATAAATCAATTGGTTAGAAATAAATCCTAACCTTAATTTATTACGAGTGCGCACTCTAAACTCATAAATGTTTATTAATTTAATATGTATTTTGCGGAATCACCCGCTATGGAATCACCCATGTACACACTAAATTAATGAAACGCCCGAAAAGGACAGGCGTCCCCATCAACTTCTCGCACAAAGAATCCACTTTGTGTATGAGCCCCGGTCATCAAAGTTTACGAAATCCACCGTAAAACCTCACGGAATTCACCGTGGCACGGAATCCACCGTGAAATATGCCTCCTAGCATCATAGCAGACTTGCAGAACTTAGCCGACTTAGTGAACTTGCAGAACTTGATCACAGATGATTTGCAGAACTTGATTTCTGTGGCACGGGACTTGGAGTTGTTGACTTGCAGGAGATGACTAGTATTGCTTAATTGATTTAGCTTAAGGGATTAAGCTTTAAAAAGCTCAATCGATGAATTTCGTGGAGGGGGGGGGGCGTTTTTCCCAGGCGGCGAAAAACGCGGGCAGCTCCTGATGTACCGCGATCATAAATTGAAGCTTTGAAGCTTAATGAAAAGAAAGTTACTCTTTTTCTCTGTTTATCCACGATTTTGGTGAAGGAGATGAATGAGTGGTCCTCCGCCTGTATTGCCTGGTCCTTTGCGATCTGATAACAGAAAGAGGGGTTCTTGATCGCCAGAAGTTTGCCTGTATCGACGGTTCGCGATGAGATTGACCGTAGAGCCCGATCGTTCCAGGAGCTCCGCCTTCGCACGAGATGGGTAGCGATTGGAAGCTCTTGATCTCAGCTCCGCTCTGATACCACTGGTGCGCAGATCGGTCGCTGTACGCTCACGTAGTAAATCCCAGAAGGTCCCCAAGAATAATGAACTCTACCTTTTTGCACAAATTACAATGTAAAAAGCATGAACGACAAGAGCAAGAGACCAATTGGGTTCAATCTTCTCCCATGCCTTGTGTGAGCGCTTCACAAAGCATGTATTTTATGTATATTTCCATCTTCATGCTCAATAATAGCCCAATTTACAAAAATATGACAAGCTTTTAGCTTTTGAGTTTGCTTTTACAAAAATAGGAATAAAGCTAATGGACGGTGCCCATAGAGTCTGGCACGCCCAACACAATGTCCAAATACAAATAACATATCCGTGCGCATAGGCGCATATAAAATAATAATAAATAATCGATGCCTCAATAGACATGACAAAATATAGGCGTGGCGCCTATCAAAATATAATCCATAGATCAAATACTCGCTAGACTCCAATGCTTTCCTCCGCCACTGCTGCTATCTCTACACATCAACTGAAGCATTCACAATCGTTAGTAAAATAATACAATTAAACCGACAAAAGTGAATACCTAGCAGTCTTCAGCTACATAAATAAATCAACTGGTTAGAAATAAATCCTAACCTTAATTTATTACGAGTGCGCACTCTAAACTCATAAACGTTTATTAATTTAATATGTATTTTGCAGAATCACCCGCTATGGAATCACCCATGTACATACTAAATTAATGAAATGCCCGAAAACGACAGGCGTCCCCATCAACTTCTCGCACAAAGAATCCACTTTGTGTATGAGCCCCGGTCATCAAAGTTTACGGAATCCACCGTAAAACCTCACGGAATTCACCGTGGCACGGAATCCACCGTGAAATATGCCTCCTAGCATCATTTTTGCAGCAGCTCGACTCATCTTCCATTATCTGGCGTCATCATTATCCACTTGGCATGAGCATTTGGGCTGCTTTCCCTACATTTGACAGCTGCAACACTCTAGGATATGCATTTTGCTGCGCAAGTTAGTCCTCCACCTCAGAGGATTGTGGTTCGCTCCCTCAACAACTGGTGATCATCTTCCACATTTTTGACGACATTAGAGGACTATGGTTCACCACTCCCTCGATAGTTTTCTTTCACATTCCAGTGATTATTGCGATAGCCCATTGCCCAAAGGACTGCATTTCGTACCCTTCAGTGTGCAAATTTCCCATGGGTGCTACCACCTAATTGAAACAAACAATGTCATTATCTTCTGAGCTTCAGCTCTATTGTATCAGCTTTTCTTCTCATAGCATCATTCAATGCATCATTAGCGTGTTCTTCTTATATTTTCAACCTTGGGTTGCAGCATCCAACGCACATGCTTGGTCTTGGAATCATATTTGTTTGGTGGTAATCTGATCGTTCTATTCATGTACTAGATATCATGCATGCATGCTCTCTCTCTCTCTTTCTCTCTCTCTCTCTCTCCCCCTCTCTCTCTCCCCCTCTCTCTCTCTCTCTCTCTAAAGTGAGAGCAAGGCTATGAAGCTTACTAGTGTTTTATGGACGTGTCTATAGACCTGCTTCTCTGCAGTTAGTAGCCTTGCATGCATAAAATCAGTTTTAAAGAAAACAAAACAAAAAATTATTGGATACACAATGAGTTGACCTCCTTTTAACCAACAAACCTCCCCTCTCCCCTCCACATTTCCTTTTTGAAAATGTTTTGAAATTGCGGGTAGTTACTAGCTGCATATTCTACACTATCACATTATAGCATATAAAAGGGCCAATACAATGCTACCAATCTTCCATGTTTTTAAAAAAAGTTATAATCAATGACAAGCCAAAAGAGAGAGAAACAATGGAAAACAAGAACTAATTAGAAGCTACATTTCAAACGATCCACCAAGCACAAAGCTAGAAGTGTCAAGAAAAGTGTAACTTTTTAGGTTGTCACCTATAGTTCCTTCACGGGTTATAACCCTATTGGCCCCTATACAAAGAGTAGACAATATAATGTGAATGTGTCTTCAATACTAGTGTTCCACAACATCCATTGTTGGGTCCAAAGGGGGATGGGTGCCTCAACACTCTCCCACAAGGTCTTAAAGACCCCATAGAGTTGGGATCTACAACCCAAATTGCACTTGACGCATGTAAGTGATCATGATCTTTACTTTTAGAAAAATAAGTGCCCAATTCAACAATTAATCTAGCTTGACAAAAGTTTATTACCAGAATCTTGTTTTTAGGTAATAGCCCATCAAAAAGTAGTTTCTATAAATACCTTAAAACTCACTATCTTTAATGTGTGTATATGTAGTAATGGCAAAAATCTTGTCTTGTGATGAACAGGTTATGGGTTCAAGCCCTTTAAACTTTCTCTTTGTTATTTTCTTAAGTTTTTTATTTAGTCATGTCTATGTCTACACTTATTCTTAGTTTACATTTAGTGTATACATATAGATGCGGGTGTAGATGACGCATCCATGCAACACAGGTATAGGCTAGGTGAAGCCCACAACTATCTTTACACTGATGCTCGGTATATTGAGATATCCCTATGGATTAAAATTATACTAATGATAATAATAATATTTCTAAAGTTGCTACTTGGACTCCCAATCATCATCGTCCTCATTGCCATTAATATCATCACGAGATGTTCAAACTCCTCATTGTCATGGGTAATATCACCAACATACTAGAGTTAACAAATTGATTATTATCATCATCATCCTTTCCATATGCCTCAACAAACTAATCCTCATCAAACCCATAAAATGGGCATTGAAACTCTTTACTCAATGATAATCATGAGAGAGGGATAACAGAGTGATAATGGCAAGAAGATGCGTACATACAAACATTATATAAGATGTAGCGAGAGATGATTTTAGGCTCCTCCTTAATCTTAATTTTTTTCTAAGAGAGAAGATAGGCCAAGGGACATTAGGAGAGTATTGGACGAGACAAAAGAAGAGTGGGATTGAGAGAGAAAGAGCCCTAATCATTGAAGGGATGAGAGAGAGAGAGAGAGAGAGAGAGAGAGAGAGAGAGAGAGAGAGAGAGAGAGAGAGAGAGAGAGAGAGAGAGAGAGAGAGAGAGAGAGAGAAAGAGAGAGAGAGAGAGATGCTAGGAGGAATAGAAGGTAAGTATTGGAGAAGATAAAGAAGAGAAGGTATTGAAGTTGAGAGAGATTGAAAGTAATTACAAGACATAGAAGGAGATTGAGAGGGATAGAAAGAGAAGGGTTGAGAGAGAGAGAGAGAGAGAGAGAGAGAGAGAGAGAGAGAGAGAGAGAGAGAGAGAGAGAGAGAGAGAGAGAGAGAGAGAGAGAGAGAGAGAGAGAGAGAGAGAGATAAAGATTAAGAGAGTGAAAGAAAGACAAAGGAAGGAAGGTAGTTTCGCCCAAGATACTCAAGAACCAAAGGATTTCCAAGCTCTTTATCCTATCAAGTCCCTGTTTTCATTCAAAGCACGGAGAAGCATTGATTCGAAGCTTCAAGACTAGCCAAGACCAAATAGTGTAGCATGCACCACAAAATTGTAGAGGTCATGTGAGTGGGACATGTCACCACTCCAAACCAAACCCACGTTCCTTCTATCATTTTTTTGTTATAGTTTAAATTGAATGATCATCATTAAAATAAGTTGAAATAAAGGATGTGCAATCCCCCCCAAAAAGTTGGGACCCCTTGTGGTGCAATGTGAGTTAGTGAGGTAAATTCGTATATTTTTATGACAACCTAGAGGGACATTTGTAAAGAACCTCTTCTCCATGATGTGGTTAGATCTGAGTGGGAGTGCATTAATCCATAAAAGTAGCTTAATCCGCGAATGTAGATTAGGGTAGTAAGAATTAGAAATGCAAGAAATATTCGATAAAAATTAATGAATACTTTTCCTTTTTTCACACACTGATAGATTTTTCCAAGTCTAAATAAATACTATGAGGAAGTTTAGGACACATTCAAATCTCTATTGGAACAAGAACAAATTAGAGAAGAATTAGGCCCATAATTTTAAGGATGTGTGTGTGTGTGTGTGTGTGTGGGATCAGGTTCTTCAAGGACAAGGATTCAAAGTCTAGGAAGTGAACCTTTGTCCTTGTTTCATTAAAGTTTCTATTATAAGAAATGCATTATTTCAAATGGAGTAGAAACTAATACAATTTATAGATTCTACGCCACCTACCAAATATGCTATCAAAGACATTAAATCTTTTTTAAACCCCCTAAAGAGAATTAGTTCTTTTGAAACCCCCTAAGGGTTTAATACCAAGAAACTAGGAAAGGAAACTATATAGATGGAGTTAGACACTTTATCTCTCTTTCTATCGCACGTGAGGAAGTAACTTTAGGACATTATAAGACCAGAAGTTAATTAGAATTTTCAAGTTATGATCAAATTGATCATAGAAAAAGAGGTTTGATAGAATTAAACCCAACTATTCGAATCAAAGGGATTATGGATCCTTGAAAGAGAAAATTAAACTTGTTTAAAGGTCATTGAATCTTATGACCCTATAGTTATTTACTTGGATACAATCAAAAGGCCGAGGGTTAGAATAATGCTACTTACCTAAACTTGACACCAATAATCAAGAAAAACTTGATATTGGTAGGATACTACCTAGAATAAATCCCAACTCTTTTAAATTGCATCCAAAGACTATTTGATGCATAGGGGATGATGCAATAATGTGACTATTTGTAATTGAACCTATACTAATTTAGGAAATATTTAAAAATTAGGATAAATTCAAAGATGCACTACATCTCCCCTAAGGATAGTTGTAGAAGATTTCACCGAAGAGTGGTGTTTGTCACTCTGGATGTCAGGACCATCTCCGTAAGTGAGAGGTCTCTTCATAGTGAGTATAGTTAGCTAGAGCTAGAAAGGGTACTAGGGGGCTCTGTCTATTAATCCCTTGCACCTAAAATACTAGTCTAATCCCCTATGAGTCCAGGATGGGTTCTCAAAAGGCCCTAAAACTAGCTAAGGGTAGGAATTTGGTGGAAATTCCTATGAGGAAGTCCTATCTTGGACAAGTATATTGATCTAAATAAGGCTATATTCCCCAATTTGAATGAAGAATTATTTTTTGTTGAAAGACTGTTTTCAACTTGTCCTTGTGTCCATGCTAAGATTATTTGAATTGAACCTATGCTAATGGGGCTAATTAAGAAAGCTCTTTTTGTATGTTCCATTAACCATGCTAGGTAATTAGGTAACTAAGAACATCCACTTTAAAAGTGAAGCAAAAGTTGGGAAGGGTAGTCATGATAAGCCAAGAGGTTTCCCACAAATCCTAGGACATTGGATTAGAACGAGCTGAATATGTGATTGTGCTAGGGAACATTTTAGAGCCTGATTAATGTCACTTTAGGGGGGACAAAATGAGACTTTGCCTCATGGGCAGAGGGAAGAGAGAGATATAGAAACAAACACAGAGGCCCGAATAGAGACAATGGAAGACTACTTCCTTACTACATAACTAGTCCTAGAAACTAAGACATGATTACCAAGCTTAAGCTACAAAGCGAAGCTTAATTGTGGTGGAAAAAATTGTGGAAGGATCAAGTTGAGTTAGTTGCTATTTGGAAATAACTAACAGAGTGTGTAGGATATATCTTTCCCTGCATATCACACCATGAAGATGAATGAGTTCTTTACCTTGTGTTAGCAGGGATTGAGCTTAGCAGCTTATTACTCAAATTTTGTTACACTCTAGAAATATGTGCTATCCATGGACAATGTTCAAGAGGTGACCAAGTTTTGTCATGGGTTGAACTTTCCTTGGGATACCTCATACATGAGTTGAAGCGATGTGACCTACAGACCTTTAGGATGCGTTGCTTTGTGCCAAGCCCCTGTACTAAGAGATCCAATCCAAACCACATGGTAGAAGATATTGGGAGCAAGGTTACCAAAACAAAGGACCAAGTACCTTCATACAACATGAAATTTTAATCCCATAGTAAGAAATAATGATGCTCAATGATACTATCAATGTAATGAGCCTAGACATTTTAAGAGGGAGTGCCCAAAATTAAACCAAACTTTTCATCAACGATGATTCCATGGCCAGAAAAAGGGAACAATGGCCAAAGGCAAATGAAAGATTATGGTAATTACCTTCAAGGAACAAGAAGAAGAGAAACCCACTATGGAGACCGAAATTGAGAAAGAACTATGTATGCTACCCTCAACAAGCGAGGTTTGAATCACCAATGGCCAAAGGTAAATAAACGATTATGGTAGTTACCTTCAAGGGACAAGAAGAAGAGAAACCCACTATGGAGGCCAAATTTGAGAAAGGAACTATGTATGTTACCCTCAACAAGTGAGGTTTGAACCACCAATTTTTGGTGATTCAAACCCCTACAAGCTATCAAGGTTAAAGTTTCAAGATTCTCTTGACTGTGGAAGCACTCGTTCATTTATCTCACCCAAACACTCAAAAAGATTAGAAATAGCAAATGCACCTACATCCAGTCTTATGGTAGAATTAGCTAATGGAAAAGAGGCCATTTCTATACAAAACTCTAGAGAAGTGGGATTTGATCTAGGTAGTGAGCATACCAATATGAGGTTAAATGTCATGAATTTAGGTACATGTGAGAACCTTCTTGGAATGAACTAGCGAATCCCTAGTGATTCCCACATCCATTGTGGAAAGGGCCAAGTCACATTGCAAAATGCAAAAGGAATTCAAATAGCTATGCAAGGCAAAGCTAGAAGACCAAATCTCCAACTACCAAAAGCTTCACATATTATCCAAGGTTTATGAAAAGGATTACATGTCTACCTAATCATGCTTAACATGGTGGATTGGGATAACAAGGCAAAAGAAGAATCTTCTTGGATGAATGAATATTTTGCTGTCTTTCTAATAGAATTGACAGTGCTTCCTCCTAAAAGGGAAGTTGACCATGAGATCAAGCTTATTCCAAGAGTTAGACCCATAGAAAAGCGACCTTATCGAATGTGAATTTCCAAGACCGTTGAAAAGGGATTGCTAAAGTAGCTGGACCAAGGATACATTAGACCAAGTAATTCACTGTGGAGAGCACAATTCTATTTCAAAATAAGAAAGATAGTACTATGTCTATGTATAGACTACTACGGGCAAGTCATATATTTATAAATTTATTCATCTCAAAGCTTAAAAAATAGCCAAATTTTACAATAAGCATGCTTTAGCTTTTGTGTTTGCTTTTTTTCCAAATAAAGAATAAAGTAGTTGGGCAGCCCAACAGTCGGGCTATGTCCAAATACAATGTCTAATAATGAAATATTTAAATCGTGTGTCTATGCGCATACAAAATAATAAATATTTATCAAGCTTTTCAATAGATAAGCATGCCTAAATAAATATTAGAGCCATGTCTGTATTATTAAAATGCGTGCCCATTAAAAATGATAATTTTTTCTAGATAATTTGAATACATGCTATCACCCAGTGCTTTTGAATGCCACTGCCGCCGACTCTACACATTAACTGAAGCATTCACAATTATTAGAAAATAATAAAATTAAACTGATAAAAGTGAATACTTAGCAATCTTTAGCTACAAAATAAATAAATAGGTTGAAACTTTGTCCTAACCTTAATTTAATACGAGTGCACTCTAAACTCATAAATGTCCATTAATTTAAATATGTATTTTGTGGAATCACTCGCTGTGGAGTCACCGACATGTACATTAAATTAACATGATGCCCAAAAAGGACAGGCGTCCTTGTCAACTTCTCACACAGGGAATCTACCTTATGTACGAGCACCAACAAATAAATATAGTTTTATGAAATCCACTGCAAAACCTCATGGAATCCATGGTGGAATAAGAACTCACGAAATCCATCGTGGAATATGCCTCCTAGTATCATAGTGCTATTAGCTCAATGTGGAGCGAGTAGTGATTCCCTTCTTCATGCCTCACCTAGTCTTTTCATGCCTCACCTCCTCATGACTCACCTCTTCTTTCATTTCAAACACACAAGAAGGGAAAAAGGAAAGCCAAGGAGAGGAAGAAAGAGAGAACAAGAGAGAGGAGAACAAGAAGAAGCAGCAAGCAAGCATCAAGGGAGGGTAACTTACCAAGGAGAGGAAAAAGGAGAAGGAAGAAGTGCCACCACCCGCCACACCAAACACCCAAGGTGAGTCTCTCTCTCTCTCTCTCTCTCTCTCTCTCTCTCTCTCTCTCTCTCTATCTTCCTCTCTCTGCTCTGTCTGTGTATTTAGGATTTGTGATTCCATTATGTATTGCATTTGTAAATCAATAATGGTGGTCGTCTGCCAAAATCAGCCGACCAAGCGCGTCTGATAGTGCGTCTACATCTCAGTGTAGACGCAGATATAGATGCGGAAAACGTTTCTCTGGGGGTGCGTCTTTGAGTGCGAGTGCGGGCGCGTGTGCTCTGCAGTGTACACATGAGGATACATGCGCTGACAGACGCCCACAAAGACGTAGGTATAGACGCGCACAGAGACGTAGGTATAGACGCTGTATATAATATGTTTTATCTACACAGTGTCGAAGGATTTCGAAAGCAAAGTCGCGACCATAGAGGACTTTGAATAATTTCAGGATAGAAGGTCAATCTCTATTTCTACACCATCTCTAGTCTCTGAATCTGTAAATAACCAGGGTGTTCCTGTTGCACTAATCCCATCTACTTCTTCAATTAAAGAATAGGCAGTCTGAGTATTGAAAATATTATTTAGCTTAATCCCATATCAGAAGTACAAAGCCTCACTATCCTGCTTACATTCATGCACAACATTGGTAATGTGAGGAGATTCTAATGCATGCTTGTAAGCCTGCATCAATATATTTCAGCCTTTCAAAGCATCAACAGGCTAAACTTCATCTTCAAAGGCAAACTGCATAATACAAAGAGAACCATGTCGGGCAAGATCAACATCTTCACAATCAAAACCTATTATAAGGTGTTGTTCTGGATCAGGCTTTAAAAAAAGTCACGGTAATTGTACTGAATCTGTAACAATATGGATAAGCACAGATGCAAGCAATTTAATCAGGATGAAGCTTGTTTACAGGACCAATGGTTACAACGTTTTTGTCAATCTTCTCTGCCACAAGTTATCCTGTGCTGATGTCGATGAACTCGATTGGGTATAATGCAATGCCATCAAAGTCATTGTTTTTATAGTGGCCAGTAATTTTCAGATTTTCAGCAGTATCCTCTGGATTTCAATCGTCTTCAAAACAGTGATTTCACCACATTGTCTTCAGCGCAGCGTCCTCACCCTTTATCTTTATCTTCTTTAGCGCTTGTTCTTCTTCTGTTGCATTGATTTGTTCTCTTTGACTTCTCATCCTTCAGCTTCACTGTGGCCTCAATCTCTCCTTGAGCACATTGTCCTCTCTCGTTGTTGTCGCTTCGTCTTTTACTATCCTTTCGTGACTGCAGGTCATCTTCGACTTTGGCTCCTTCCTCGTCTCGTCTTGTCCTCGGCTTCTGCCTCTTCAGAGCTTTTTCTTTTTTTACCTTTGATGTCGTCTCTCCCCATTTTTCTGGTTGACGGTTTATATCCTGTCTTCAAAGTTAAGCACACCCTGCCAATGCCTTCTTCTCTGCCATCTAGGAATTCTGGATTTGAAGGTGTGCCAACAGACGCTGTCCACCAACAATTAGGAAGTTTTTCCCAAAACATCTCGGTCGAGAGTCGATGCCATTGTTCAGCGAATTTGTCAATCACTGCATGTACTCTCCCTTTAATCTCTACGCTTTGGTGCACCTTTGCTAGCCCTGAACCTCTGTCCCACCAGCATCCCCCTCTGTAAGAGCTGTTCTTCCACGACCAATAAAGCCTTACAGCCTATAATTGTAGGAGCTTTTTCTTTCTGCCAGATTCCATCCCAAAAAACATCTTCCCCCCTTTTTGCCATACAACACGCAGCTTTTTTTTATACAGAAAAGCGGCCCCAACATCTGCACTACTGATCCTTTTTGGTTCCATCCACAATTTTGGCTTTTTGAAGCAGTTGTGTGGTTCTGAATGATGCATCATCTTTGATAAAACTCCACCATAGCATTGTCAAGGGTATAGTGGTTGCATGCCAAAGAGAGTGAGCATCAAAAGCACCCCATACAGGGGGGGGGGAAATCATATATCTCAAGAAGCATGGCAAGTGCACCAACCAGAACCACAAACCAGAGTTTGAATCTTGCAGGATGGCGAATATACCCAGCCAATGAACAGAAAATTATCAGCATGATGTCCATTATGTCTTCAGCATTTATTTAACTTGGATCTTCCTGACTGAGTGACTGGTCATATAGAGCAGGCAATTCGAGAGACAGAGCACTTGTCTCCTTACAAAACACAAGAAGTTCATTTACACAAATGTCCAAGTAAAGCTTTCTGGTCTTCTGAATATCAGTATCAAACTTGATAAATGCATATGGTCTTGCAACCGTGTCAACAATGGTCCCCTGTTTGATCTCCCAAACATTCCTGTAAACTGCTTTCAAATCATTAGGAATCTGCTAAACTTTCTGTATAGAGCCATCTTCAACTCTAAGTTCCAAAGTCCCATGTCAATCAGATCATTCAGAAGATGCTTGTTCACAACCACAAATTCACCACTGAGTACTCTTCGGTTGTATATATTTGAGGTATATGATTTAAAACACTCATTATTGTCAAGTATCTGACTTGAAAACACATCCCAGAAACCATCACAACCAATAATCATAAACTCGTCTTCTTCAGTCACATCAACAAAGCTTGTCTCAATTTTGGCTCTGCACTGAGAAGACAATTCATGCCCTCCTTTAATCCCTTGATATGCCAGTTTCTAATGGCTCTTGCAACATTGATCTGTCCATTCAGATATCCATCATCCACAAAGCCTCCAAGGAACTCTATTCACCATCTTTCAAGTGAACATGAGGCCATATGATCCCTTGTTATATCAATGGCCTTGCCCTTCTTGCAGAGGACAGCTCTATAATCTCCTGCATTGGCCACAAACAACTCTCTTCCAAGCACTAAGACAGTTAAATCTGTTATGCCAGATGACAAGCCATGATTAATTGAACAAGCTTTTGCAAATGCTGTCTCAGTCTGCAGAAAGGCATGATAGACAGCCTTTTCTATTGCAATTGGAAATGCCACATCTTCAACAATGTAATTGAGTAACTTGTCTTTGACAAACTCTGCTGCTATGGTCATCCTCCAGGATGCCTTTCTCTATTAAACATGCTCCTTTGAGAGAACTTGCAGCTTTGAATGTCAGCAAGTAGGTGACTTTGTTTGGTTTAATGCCTGTATCAAGCATTTTGTCATACTGTTTAAGAGCAGAATTACAATCACTGCATCAGACATATGCTCCAACCATGGCTGTCTATGCAACTACATTGTGAACTAGTAATCTATCAAACAATTAGCATGCTTGCTCTAGACTGTCACACTTAGCATACATATCGACCAGAATATTATAGATAAGTTCCTCTTGCTCCAAACCCCTCTCCACTTTACTGCCCACACAAAACAAAATACAAACACAACAACTAAATATATACAAAGTAACAAATCCCACACACACAACTTTTGGGTGGATTTCACACCTCGGATGCGCAGCAGTACGACATCCACCCCCTCTAATCATGCGCATCCTCTGGATGGGCCAACTACCCATGATCATTATCATCAAGATCCACAAACAGATCAATCTCTTCATTATGCATTTTCGGTATATCAACAAGATTATCTGTCATATCATCTGTCTCTTCCATTGGAGTTTCTTCTCATTGCTCTTCTCTTGCAAATTCTTCCAATGCATAATCTTCATCATCTCTTTTCTTGAAAATCTTGATCCTTTTTCCTGCAATAGGCACTCTAAGCACTGCCCCATCCAATTCAGTCAGCTCATATGTTGCATTGTCAAAGACATGTCTGACTATGTATGGCCCAAACCATCTTTTCACCATCTTCCGAAGTGCAGTATGTTGATTTTCAAGGCTGCTATCAAGGACTAATACCCAGTCTCCCTCTTCTATTGCTCTAGGCCGCAAGCGATGCCTGCTGTCAAACCTGTCCTTATTTCTTAGTCTAGCAACCTTCAACCTGTCAATAGCTAGCTGAATATCCTCTGGTCTTTCTCCAACTGCCGAATCCAAAGAGCTAAGAGCTCCTCTCTCGTCAAATCCTCCTGCCAAGGTAAAACTGACCAAGTCAAAGCACAAGTCTCAGTCGGCATAACCGGTTTTTGACCATACATCAACTCTGTGGGCATATATCCTGTGGTAACACTGTGAGTCGTACGATCAGCCCACAAAGCAAATGGTAGAAGTCTTGGCCATTCTCCAATCCGTCCTCTGCATGCTTTAGCTAATGCTTTCACTATCGGCGGATGCCCTCTTTCACTCTTCCCATTTTCCTCTGGATTGTATGCTGTGGTTAGATTGATTCCTAGTTGAGAGAAAAACTCCCTAGCTTCATCTGCATCCAATTCACTGCGATCCGCAGTGATCTTACCCACATAGCCATACCTGCAGAAAATTTCTTCCAATAAGAACTTACACACTACACTAGTGGTCTTCGTTCTCAAAGATCTGCCCTCAACATGATTGGTAAGATCCTCTCTAGCCAAAACAATATACCTCATCTGCCATAGACCCATAGGTATAGTAACCAAGTCAACTACCCACTTATAATGAATGCATAGCGGATAGGTCGGATGAAGCTCATCTCGATGATGCACTACCGAATACATCTGGCAGTATCTGCAAGTCTCTACAAAGTGAGAAACATCTCTATACATGCCTTTCCACCAATATTTCTCCTTGATTTTCTCATAAGTAGCCCACACTCCTCTATGACCAGCCCAAGGACTCTCATGAAACTCCCTCATCACCTGTAACTGTGTCTCTCTATCACAGACAACCCGCAAAGGTAATCCACCTCTTTTCTTCGGATGCTTCCAAAGAAATCCGTCCTTGAGAAAATAACCATAGGCTTTCCTTCTGATCTTCTTGAACTCTTCATCTGTCCATTCATCTCTTTTGCTTAGTGTACTAAGGTACTTGCCAATTTGCAACCAATCTCCAACATAGAGTTCTTCTATGAAAGCCACAATATCATAAACATGGCAAACATGATCAACCATAGTGGCTGAAATTTCTGCATCATCCTCTTCTGCAAATAGTATTTCCTCATCATCACCATATCTTGCTCTAGACAACATATCTGCCACTGGATTACCCTTCCCTGCTATGTGTTTGAATTCCGGATTTAATGACTTGATGTATGCAATCCATCTCAGCATAGCTATATCCAGAGTAGAGCAACTCGTAATCATACCAATCAATGGCAAGCAATCTGTCTCTACCACAACTGAAGCTCCAATAAAGTACTCCTTCTCACATTTGAGAGCCGTAACAATCCCCAGTAACGCCCTCTTGATTTGCGGATATCTCCTCTGTCTCTTGTTTAGGACTTTTGCCCCAAACCGAATAGCATACCTGTTTCCATCTGCATCATCTTGACCCACAGCCCAACCTATGCCAATTGGACTAGTGTCAACTGTCAATACAATAGGCCTTCCACAATTATAATCCACTTTTCTGAGAGTAGGAGCAATCTGCAATAACTTCTTCAATTTCCGCATGGCTCTAGTGTGGCTCTCATCCCAATAGAATTTCTGCCCCTTTCGAAGCAGCTGATATAAACAATCTGCTATGTGTGGAAAATGGGGTATCCAAATCATGTAAAACACACAAGCTCCAATGAATCTCCGTACCTCTGAAGTGGTAGAACAATACTCCGCAATCTTGCCTATAGCATCCACCTTCTCAGGTGAGGGTTTCCTACCATAATATCCACACATATGTCCAACAATGACAACCTCATTTACTCCAAAAATAGATTTTTGCCCTGATAGTGTCAAGTTCACTTCTTTGAACCTGGCCAAAATCTTCTCACAAGCTGAAATATGATCAGCCACAAAGTATCTGCATCCCTTCTCATTTAGACTCTCATTCTTATCTTCTTCTATACACCCCTTAATGGGCACATCATCCAAGAAAGTCATGGTAAGCTGAGGTATGTAATCACGAAGAACCTTATGCATGGCATTCATCATATGCGCAACAGAATTAGTGGCACCTTGAGGCAAGGTACACATCCTGACAAGCCCAATAGGAGTTCTCATGGTGGTTATGTCCCTGCTTTCCAAAGCCAGTTGAAACTGATCATATCCCGAATACAAATCGCCTAAAGAATAGATGGCACGTACAGCAAATGCTTCTGCAAACTCATCCACAACTGGACCTATACCAACATTCCTGATAGTTACTCTGTTTACTGGCTGCATGTCCTGTATAAATCGGAGAGTACCATTCTTCTTTGGAACCGTAAACCACCTGTTTGAGTATGGTGCAGATGAAGGCTCAAGAATTCCCATCCTGATTTTCTCATTCAACAAATCAATCAGCTTTGGCAGGTGTGCCTTAGGCACTGGAATAGGTCGGAGGTTCCATGGAATATGAGGAATAGTAAAGATCCACATAGGAGCAACAATATCAGGATTCACACATCCAATCTCATGCGGGAAAAAAGCAAACCCCCTTCCATGTCGCTCAAGCATCTCCTAAAAGCATTGCTTCTCTGTAGGTAGCAATAAATCACCATTTCCAATTTTCAGTTCAGCAAGAGTCTCTGCTGAAAATTTATGGCCAATATGCTCCGGATTCCTCAAAATTGGCTGTTTGGCAGCCCTCTCTATTTGCTGATCACTGTTAGGTGGAAGCGGTACAGCTACTGGCTTCAGCTTTTTATCCATAGTCTTGTATTTCGTGTCAACCCTGGCTTCATTATGATCCTCTACATTACTCAAATCTTGTTGTAAATCTGCAATTCTGCACTCCATTTGTTGAATATCCTCAGCCCTCTGCTCTATGGAGTGCATAATAGGAACAGCCCTAAACTCTGGATGCTGAAATATTTCAGCAGTAAACTCTGTTGGCTGAAAATTTTCAGCCCTCTGTGTCTCTGTAAGATGATCATAATCAGCTGGAAACTCTGTTTGCTGAATTTCTTCAGCACTCAACACTTTTTGCTGAATCACCTCAGCCTCTGATTCAATCTGTGACACAAAATCTGCAATTCCATGAAACATGTCCAGGGATTGCACTAATACATTACTGTGACAACTCTGCATATCAGTTTTCAGCATATCTTCCATCTCTTCCATCGTATTTGCACAAGTCATACTATCATACATCCCATCTATGTGCTCATCATCCTCTAAAATTCTTGCATTTTTCAAATTTTTCTCCTTCCTGCATATGTACTGCCTGGCAGCTCTAGGCAACTTAGAAGTCTTCTGATAACTCATTGAACTGTTTGCTGAAATCCGTTCTTCAGGACATTGTTCATGAATGATCAGAAGTGCTTCTTCTTGAGTTTATGCACTCATTTTGAACTTGATTATGGCCTGGAATTTTCTGTTTTAAAACAGGGCTGAAGCTAAAATTATACTTCTTCAATTCATTTCATGTATCTTTGGCCCAAATCTTGGATGCATTTGAATCTATCATCAATATACTTGATCCAGAGGGTTGAAATCCATCTATGTACTTGAAATAAATGCCATTAGAACTTGTATTTGACATTTATAAATGAATTGAGAATCTGAAAATATCCTTTATGATATGATGTATGTATCCAGAGGCATTTGATGTAATCAAGATAGACTTATTCCTTCTGTTCATCTAATGAAAACCCGAATCTCTCACAGTGGGCAAAGGTGCATCTCTGAGAGTATCCCTATTTCTAACATGGTTCACACACACAGTCATAAATTGAACTGCTCTCATGCCATCTTTACTGCGAATCCGTGCATAAGCAGATCCATCATCCATTACCTTTGTTTCCATACGCATCTCTGTGATGAATGGATGTCCAAGAATTATGGGATAAGAGCATGAATCCTGCACAAAGAAATGGAAATCCTCCTCTTCATCTCCAATAGAAACCCTGATACTGAAACAAGCAGCATACAAATCACCTGCAGTGTTGTTGGCAACTCTCATACGCCACCCATGCTCTACATCCATAGGCCATCTGTTACTCTCATAAACTCCATGAACTATGAGATTAATCTCTGAACCATGATCCACCAAAGCAACATAAGGCACCTATTTCTCTCCAATTTTTACCATCGTCTCTGTAGTTGCCCTAGCCCAATGACTCCGCTGTCGAAGGGTTTGTGAAAGCAAAGTCGCATCTTCAGAAGACCTTGATATATGTCAAGATAGAAGATCAATCAAATGAATAATCCAATGTCAGAGATTGAACTCATCATCAAACTAGTTCTAGCATTAACTTTGAATCATATATTTTTAATAGCCATACAACAATTCCAGAACTCAATCAATAAATTTTGCTTGAGCAAAAGCAATTGTAACTTTTATTATCCAATATGTAAAGTTTAAAATGGTAAACTCAAGGTGAGTTTAAATCAGAAAAGAACAGTCTATTTGATTACTAGTTATGCCTTCCCAGAATTGCAGAAGGAAAACTGAAGACAGTTGAGAGTCTTTCCATCTTCTTCTTGGGAAAGTATAAAGTATTTTCTTGTTTACTTAGGCTTCAGCATGTCATACAGGTAGAGTGCATCAATAGCATTCTTGTAGTACACTGAAAGTAGATATTCTACAGTGAGCTCAACATCAAGTTTTCAGGGCTAATCCAAGCAGAATAGGATGAGTAGGTGGCAATATGTTGTTATGATGGGCTGTCTCTATAAACCTCCCTTCAAATGCAGAGTCTCTGTCAGGTCAATGTTTACTGATGCATTTCCTCTTACCTCTGCACTCTTTAGACGTCACATCTCAACTAGTGGTTGTTTCTTTTGACATGTGAAGAAACGTCCCATCATCGATCTCAGTGGCGAGGAAAGTTTGTTCTTTGTTGTCTGATGTTTGCTTTCGAATGGTAGGCATTGTGACTTGTGAAAGTTTGAGGTATACTTGATAGCAGATGACACAGGATTGTCAAAGAATCATGCACAACTCAGATAACCAGTTCTAACAGATGAAGGGTTGCTTGTTACATATCACACAACTTCCATGATTAAAGAATCTAGATAACTTCAATACTAGATTATGTCCATGTTAGGCAGGTGTGTACGGATATACAGAATCTAGTATGAAGTCATGATCATCTATGATGATGCCATGTAGTATTACGAAACGACTTTAGAAAATCAGTTGTGGCCCATAGGCCCGTAACACATGGTTTACATCCTCAGAAGCCAATGCCCATAGGATGCATCAAAATAAGATTTCATCTGTACCCTACACAATAAGTTGCATTTATCTCCAGGCTACTGCCATGAATGGTTGAGTAACTTGCAAGCAAAAAAAATGAAACCAAGAAGCTTGTATGTGCGAATGGAATGCATTGTCGTATTTATGCACCAGCCTTGCTAACATGTTTTCTGGGGAAGTGAGCAATTCTTCAGCTCAAGTACATTTTTACTAAGCAGTGTACATATGAGAGGCAATTCCAGGAGTTGAGATATTTTCCGAAACTCTGGCTCCTGTCCTCATCTCCATTGTCCGTTTTTCGTTTCTTCTTTAATCCTCTGTTCTTCCCACAATCCAAAAGCTTTTTCTGAGTCTATTACAGAAGATGTTCCAGTGAGTCTCTTGGCCAAGAAGCTTTTGTTGGTTGTGATCCTGCGGTGGTTCGCTGCGACTTATTTTTTCGCTTTAATTGAAGTTGAAGATTTTTATTCATCTCCCCACAATTCCACAAATGCCCTGCCTCCTGTAAGAGAACACCAGCCCTGTTGACGAAGGATTTCCCATCCCCCAAAATCCCTTTTGCCCCAATCCTCTGCTCCTTGTTTTCTTTCTCAGGCTTTTCCCTCACACATCATCAGAAAAGTCGCCTTTTTCCCTCAATTCAGCACTTCCTTCATGGAGCTCATAAACCAGTAAAATCTGCGTGTAAGAATCGCATAAATCTTCCAGGGATTTTGCAAAGCTGAGGCATTGTATTGATATTGTAAAAGACATCAAACATGAGTATTAAATCCACAGGCGGCGCAAGAGAGGAACAATCGGAGCCCCCATTCAAGTGCCTGCGCTGAAGCACATTCCTGCGAACGATTGGCCTCTAGGTAACTTTACAATCCTGGGATTAGGACCACACTTCAGAGCGACTTGTGCCTCCATTTTCCTATGGTTCCACGAATGTTACGCTGCCAGTCTAGGAGGTTTCCACCTTTCGAGCGATGGCAATCCTTTTCCTGTGATCACCTACTAAATTACGACACTTTGCTTCTGAGATTTTGAGCTTCATCACTGGTTCAGTATGTTGAACGGTCAGTATGAAAACCATATCAGGCCTATGGAAAGGATCTGGAACCAATAACTCATTTAACAGGCACAAAAAGTGTGGCTCTGGTACTTCTTTGTCATCGTCCTCTGCTCGTCTCGTCCCTCTTTCATGTTTATCACAGCTTGATGATCAATATCGGCCTCCCTCTTTGTTATGGCCTTCTCCTTATGTTCAGTCATCACCTTCGAGATCTAGCATCGTCGTCCCTATGCGTCCCACGTCACTATTTCCCCCCCCCTCCAGGACCGTATCTAGATGGGCCTGTAAAACTCTCAATTCACTCAAATCATTCATCACAGTTTCCTTTCTCCAGCATAGAATTCGACAAGAAGATCCTGCTTTCAGTTTCTGTATCAACTGGCCATTTTTTTTTACAGTCCGTCCCACTTCTCTTCTCTATTCTTTCTTTTCTGATGCTCAGAGTTTTCTTCCTTCCGCTTTTTCTACATAGCGCCCTCCTTTGCCCCCAAAATTCTCCTTCTGCTTTTTTGTTCTCCTTCTCCGTTAAGCTCCTCTCCCCCCAAAAAACCCTTATAAAAAATAGCCCTCCGTGTATCCTTACTTTTTCCAACATTCCCTAATGCTTTTGCTTCCTTCCTCTAGAAATACAATTCCCTTTAGGAAAGCATAAGGATTCCTTACACAAGTTGTTCAAACTTCACATACATTGTATGTAAATACTGCACACATACATTGTCTTGGTGCTTCGCTCCAGAAAGACCGCTCTCCAATGGATTCAAATTATCCACCAGCTTGTGAAATATGCACAAAACTGTCCCTTCCTTGAAAGGAGCCATTCTATACACCACTCCAATCCATCTGAACTGTACCAATGCATTAAATATCCTGTCTGTGAAGAAAGTAGCAGGCCAGAGCTAAATACGGGTATGAAAACAGTTTACTACTTCAATCTGCATCTCTTTAAAACAGTTTAGTACTTCCTCAAAAAGCCCATAACCAGCATATCCTGAAATAAGTATAGCCCATGAGACTGCATCTCGAGTTACCAATCTATCAAAAATTCCCTGTTCTTCTTCAAGCATGTCACATTTAACGTACATGTCAACCAAAGCATTACGGATAAGTTCCTCTTGTACCAAACCCCTCTTCACTTTATTACCCACGCAAAACAAAAGTATAAACACAACAACTAAATATGTACAAAGTATCAAATCCCACACACACAACTTTTTGGTGGTTTTCACACCTCGAATGCGCAGCAATATGACATCCACCCCCTCTAATCCTGTGCATCCTCCAGATGGGCCAAGTACCCATGATCGTTATCATCAAGATCCACAAACAGATCAATCTCTTCATTATGCATTTCCGGTATATCAACAAGATTATCTGTCATATCATCTGGCTCTTCCATTGGAGTTTCTTCTCGTTGCTCTTCTCTTGAAAATTCTTCCAATGCATAATCTTCATCATCTCTTTTCTTGAAAATCTTGATTCTTTTTCCAGCAATAGGCACTCTAAGCACTGTCCCATCCAATTCTGTCAACTCATATGTTGCATTATCAGAGACATGTCTGACTATGTACGGCCCAAACCATCTTTTCACCATCTTTCGAAGTGCAGTATGCTGATTTTCAAGGCTGCTATCAAAGACTAATACCCAGTCTCCCTCTTCTATTGCTCTAGGCCGCAAGTGATGCCTGCTATCAAATCTGTCCTTATTTCTTAGTCTAGCAACCTTCAACCTGTCAATAGCTAGCTGAATATTCTCAGGTCTTCTCTCCAACTGCCGAATCCGAAGAGCTAAGAGCTCCTCTCTCGTCAAATCCTCCTGCCAAGGTAAAACTGACCAAGTCAAAGCACAAGTCTCAATCGGCATAACAGGTTTCTGACCAAACATCAACTCTGTGGGCATATATCCTGTGGTAACACTGTGAGTCATACGATCAGCCCACAAAGCAAATGGTAGAAGTCTCGACCATTCTCCAATCCGTCCTTTGCATGCTTTGGCTAATGCTTTCACTATCGGCGGATGCCCTCTTTCACTCTTCCCATTTCCCTCTGGATTGTATGCTCTGGTTAGAGCCAACTTGATTCCTAGCTGAGAGAAAAACTCCCTAGCTTCATCTGCATCCAATTCACCGCGATCCGCAGTGATCTTACTCACACAGCCATACCTGCAGAAAATTTCTTCCAATAAGAACTTACACACTGCGCTAGTGGTCTTTGTTCTCAAAGATCTGCCCTCAACATGATTGGTAAGATCCTCTCTAGCCAAAACAATATACCTCATCTGCATAGACCCATAGGCATAGTAACCAAATCAACTACCCACTTATAATGAATGCATAGCGGATAGGTCGGATGAAGCTCATCTCGATGACGCACTGCCGAATACATCTGACAGCCCCTGCAAGTCTCTACAAAGTGAGAAACATCTCTATACATGCCTTTCCACCAATATTTCTCCTTGATTTTCTCATAAGTAGCCCACACTCCTCTATGACCAGCCCAAGGACTCTCATGAAACTCCCTCATCACGTGTAACTGTGTCTCTCTATTGCAGACAACCCGCAAAGGTAATCCGCCTCTTTTCTTCGGATGCTTCCAAAGAAATCCGTCCTTGAGAAAATAACCATAGGCTTTCCTTCTGATCTTCTTGAACTCTTCATCTGTTCATTCATCTCTTTTTCTTAATGTACTAAGATACTTGCCAATCTGCAACCAATCTCCAACATAGAGTTCTTCTATGAAAGCCACAATATCATAGACATGACAAACATGATCAACCATAGCAGCTGAAATTTCTGCAACATCCTCTTCTGCAAGTAAAGTCTCCTCATCATCATATCTAGCTCTAGACAGCATATCTGCCACACTGGATTATCATTCCTTGCTATGTGTTTAAATTCCGGATTTAATGACTTGATGTATGCAATCCATCTCAACATAGCTATATCCGGAGTAGAGCAACTCATAATCATACCAATCAATGGCAAGCAATCTGTCTCTACCACAACTGAAGCTCCAATAAAGTACTCCTTGTCACATTTGAGAGCCGTAACAATCCCCAGGAGGGAGAGTGGTGCGGAAGGACGAGGAGGTCGAGGGCTTTGTGGGGGTTGCCTAGGTGGTGGCTCTCGATCACCCTCACCGGAAAATGAGAGAGGTGAGCCTCCAAAAATGTACTACTCTATCATTGATGTTGGTGGTATCTTGCATGACTTCGAGGGGAGGAAAGTGATAGCCTACTTGAGGAGTGTCGTGCATGCTACATACAAAGATTGCTTGATTCCCTTCAAGCACCAAAAAAATGATTTGTGGCAAGAGGTGATGCGGGCAGTACATAAAAGGTACCCTAATCCCGAGAATTCACGATTCTCAGATGATTGGGGACTGTCAAAGGTGAGAGACGCGCTTCATAACAAGAGGTCTCACCTTATGACGCGCGCCAAGGAGTCATTACGGAGACAAGAGCAGGGGCGCCCTGGATATGGCCAACCATCCAATTGCCACCGCAAGGAGTGGAAAGAGGCCAAGAAGAGAGCAACGGAGAAAATGACAAGTCGCCAGCATGCAGAGGCACGACGTATCCAGATGGCAACCATGGGATCGTCGCATTATGGATCGGGTGGCAGGGAGTCATGGGAGGCTGAGTTTGTAAGTATTATTTGATTTTTAAAAAAAATTAAATTTTGTAATTTGTTTCATTTCATTATGTAGTGTGTTTTAATACGTTGTATGTTCAAATTGTTTTGTAGTTCCATATCATTGGTAGGATGCCTACTCCTAGAGAGGTAGGCTACCATCGAGGTCATAACCGGGTGTCCACTTATTGGCAGCATTTCTACGAGGAGGGACTCATCATGGAGGACCAATATAATCGCGCCATGAGGATTCCACGACCAGAAGAGGTATGTTTTATTTTTTACATGAAAAGTATAGATCAATATGATTTATTATTTGTAATGGTATTTATATACTTTAATCCTTTGTGTAGGCGAACCCTGATGCAGTTGAGGATAGTGAAGGGGGAACTAGCAGTAGCGGTGGCGGCAACGGCAGCGGCACAGGCAGCGGTGGTGGTAGCGATGATGATGCCTCTTCTGAGGAGATATAGAGGAGCCCCATGCATGCATGCCTCCCCTTGGCTTGTAATTTTCATTTTTGATATGTATTACTTTCAACTAGTGCTTGCGATCATGACATCACAAGCACTAGAACTCATAATGTTAAAACGTTTCATCTATATATATAAAATTTCGTGTGCTACATACATTGTTTTGTTTTCAGTATCCAATCTTCGAAATAATCTTTCTCTGTTTTCCCTAAGTATACAATTTGATGTTGATGGGGGGGAAAAAAACCAGAGAGCATGTGGCCTGCAAGGCCACATGCTCTCTGGTTTTTTTTCATACCTCTGTTTTGCGCATCTATCAGCGCGTCTAAATTGCAAGATAAATGCGCGTCTATTCTCGTAAAAAACTTTCAGAGTAAACGCGGTTTTAGACGCGTAGATACACGCATGTATAGATGCACAATATGAATATATCCACTTTTTTATAAATATGATTATATATTTATGTAGCCCGTTTATACCTGTGTCTATAGGCGCGTCTAAGTGTGCGTCTACTTCTGCCTATAAGTGCGCTTTTAGACGCGATTTTGTAGACGCAAAAATAGATGCATAAATAAACGCGTCCACTTTTTTTTTCACAATTCAAATATTGTGTCTACAAGCGCGTCTATGGAGCCTTTTTGTTGTAGTGCTTGTGTACCATTATATCTAGTACCTAAAAATGCATGCTTTATGCGATAATGAGTTGGAATAGTATGTAAATTCGATTCTTTGATGTTGTGTGCTCCCATCATCATACAAAATAATCTTTTCTTTACTATGCACAAGACATTTCATCGTTATTAATGAATGAGGATTTGACATACCTGTTAAAGTATCTAAAGTAGTACTGATATCATCATCGTCTTCTATGAAATTTGACATTTCTTCATGGTCTTCATCTGTAGTTGCTCCCAAGTGGTTGATGTGAATAGTTCGCTTTTTAGATTGACAATTCACCACTAGATGTCTAGGTTGATGGCACTTGTAGCAGACTATGGGTTTGGCTTTGGAAACATTATTGGTAATGGCTGGGAGTTTAGGTATGTTGGAATTTGGCTGGAAAGATGGCTTAGGATTTGGATTTGTATTTGATGGTAAATCAGGGGGTCATGTCCAAGAAGATGGAACAAAGTGATTTTGAGTCAATCTTCGAAAGTTAGAATTGATTTCTTTGTACCGAAGTTATCGTTAGTAGAGAATTGTTGTGGTAGCTTCTCTTGTCCTCAAATTTTGTCTTCAACATCATGGACTAAAGAAATCGCATCCTCGAGAGTTGGCTTGAACATGTTCACCTCCGCATAGAAGTGACCAAGAAAACCAAACATATACTTGCGCTTGTGGATCGCCTCAAGTACATCTTCAAGCATTCGAAGTTGCAATAAGATGTTCCTAAAACACTCAATATATTGTAAAATAGGCTCAGGATCTCTTTGTTTTGCATAAGATCCCACTACTTGATTGTTTTTTCGTAGAATTGGGATGAAAGAAAATTCTACAAAAATTTCTTTTGAAAAGCCTCTCAAGTAGTAGGACAATCAATACTTTTGCGGACAACAATCCACTATAACGATGCTCTGTCCACTAAATGGTTTGTGATACAATTAAGTTGGTCTTTTTCGGCATACTGTTCTTCATGGAAACAATCATCAAACTGAGTGATAAAAGCAAGAATGGACTTTTTGTCACGTAGCCCATTAAAAGCATGGAATTTGAAATTTCTTTTACTTATCTTGGCTTCTTTCTTGATAGATTGTGCTTCGAGTGTCGCACTGATCGTACGTTGTATAACGTCTTTGGGTTACGGTCCATCTTTATTGATAGTAGATTGTTGAAGAGTAGCTAGTTGAGCTTGCAAAGTTGACGTGTAGTTCCTTCCTCTTGAAGCTGCATCATAATTAGGTTCAATTTTTACTCCACCCTTAGTTCCGGTAAGTCACCTTCCGCCATAAAATCTTCTATGGTTTGATGAAACATCCTACAAAATTTCAATCAACCTTACACACTTGAAATCTTATTAGCGGGATGAGTATAGCTCAAAGTTGGATTTACAAGGCTTGCTTCTTTTTTTTCAATGACTTTTTGCAATCTTTCTTCTTTTTACGAGTACGGAAATTGATGAAGTTCTTATTTCAATGAATACTTTGTCCGTGTAGATTGTGTATAGGAATCTGTTTACTGGAAATTGGCTCTATCAGAGTGTAGGTACGAAGAGGGGCTTGTTGGAAGATTGGAAACAAGTTCGGAATTAACTCAGTGTGAACAACTCACTACAAGATATAGGCCTTATACTGACGTTAAAAGCGACGAAAATGTTTATAAAGAAAATTTCCCTCGTCGTTGTAAAAAATGTCGTTATTGGTAATGCCATAGAACAGTCGGTATCAGCGTCGTTATTAGTGTCGCTATTTGCATCGTATCAGCATCGATACCGATGCAAATAGCGACGCTAATAATGACGCTTTGTGATGCATTTTGTGACGCTAATAGCGACCGTAAACAGGGAAAAAAAATTTATTGTTGCACTGTCACACATAGCACTATGTGCTTTACTTGGGCCATACAAAATGGTTTTAGTAATGTGTACAATGCTCATGTAAATAAAGGCAAAGTGTACTTAAATCATAACACTGATACATGAAATAAATGCATGATCGCATAATGAAAGCGACCAGTACAATCATGGCAAGATACTACTATTACATTAAAAATATCTACACAGATCAGGTGACCAAAAAAGAAGGATATGTGAGCTATAGGGATCCAAGGGTGATTCTCGCCATCCAAAACCTCATCCCGTCGCAAAGGAGCATTGAACGAACTCTGCAAAAAAAGAAACAACTACACATCAGTCCACCATACAATAATGCATTCTAATTAAACATAGTAACTATGTACAAGAAAGATGAGTGACTTATAGGGCCGCCACATCCATATAATCAATTGATCAATGCAGTGAGACCGTGCCTCTCTGCGTGGGATCGTGATTTGTAGTGGAGTGTTGCAAAGAAAACAAAATACAACTGTTAGAAACATGATTGTCAGTACAAAGGATATTGCAAAAAAATAAGCAAGAAAAACAAAAGAAAAACTTACAAAGTCCTCCAGATATATCTTGTGCCCGCCACTCCGAAGATGATGGACCACTCCGGCCTCTAGTGGTGCCCTCACCATCTCACGTTGTTGTCTCCAACATCCTGGAGAATATGTAGCCTCCTCCCTGAGTCGATGCCAGTCGTCCGCATCTAGCCACTCGGGCTTTGAAGCCCCACTCTTGAGTGCCTTGCGTGTGTCCCATCATCTATGTGACATGTATGCATGCATGCACTTCATCATCCAGCCCATAGAAAACCTATCTGCTACGGCTGGTCCCGAAAAATCCTCATGCAAGGATGCTACTATGTAGTCCTTGCTCCCCTCCAGTATGTTCCCCCAACCATCACATTGACATAAACCGTGGCATCTCCTCCATGCCCTTGGGATATCAAATCGGTCGATGGTGTGTACTACGTCGAAATTCAGATCGCGTTTCCTCTCGATCTTTCCTAGCTTGCTGGTACCTAGCAAGCCACATCTCCATAGAGACATGGTGCAACATACAAAAGCGATTCACTTTCTCCTCCATTGCACCATCCATTCTTTTTTGTAACCCATTTCCAACCACCACATCTCCGGTCAGTCTATCATCGTTCTTCAATGACCATAGCATACTGCTGTCTAAATCCACCGTTGGTAGCCATTGTGAAATATGCACTAGCACCTTACACACCAACAAACCTTCAGCCATGCTTTCTTCTAGCCGAGATCGTTGTTGCACAAAGCCTTTTAGGGTTTTCATGAAGCACTCTAAGAAGAACATCCATTACGTATGGACAGGTTCAGCAATCTCCACTTCCTCTATAAGATGCACAAGAAGGTGGATTTGTATTGTGAGCATGCTGGTAGGCAGGTATTTCTCAAAGAGATAGACTATCTCCACTACACCTTGCCTCGCGAATTCAATAGCGAACATCTTAATCTCCTTCTGTGAGATCCATTGCACTAAAGTCGACAACTTGTAAATCGCCCCGCGTATTTGTGGAGTAAGGCATCCTATGATCGTGATCGGTCGTACAAACTGCCACAAACGAGAAAGAATTATGAACAATGACTACACTCTAAATAGCAAAATATGTAGGCCACTTACAATCCATTCGTAGTACAAACCTGATATATCTTATGCCAATCATGGGATTTTAGCCCCAATAATTGGTCGTCTTTAGAAAATGCGGACTTGAGAGAACGCATCATACTCATCGGAGTATGAATAGACTTGAATATTTGCTTCATAGTATGCTTTTCTTTATTGGACAAAACCCAAGGAGTGCGAGGTAGTTGCAAGCGACCATCAGCACTCGATTGCGGCCAAAGCGCCTCCATCTTGCCTACCTCCTTCAAATCCATTCGTGCCCTTACAGTGTCTCTCTTTTCTGTGATGTGGTCCTATATCAAGCTACCTACGTTTTTGAAAATATACATGGGATCCAACAAGTGGTTGATCTGTAAGTGGGTCCAATATAGCAACTCGTAGAAAACTGAGAACCATCGCATTCCATTTGGATGTGACTCGGTGTGGACCATTTTTAGCTCGCACCAGCTTTGGGCATTTGTACGTGCTGGAGATCGTCCAAGAAAACCTTCCCTGGGTTCATGACCCTTTGGCAAGAAAGCGGTGTGTCCTTGATATACCATGTTCTTCATGGTTTGTGACCTTTGGGAGTCTAACTATGGCCCACACAATGGACATGCGTGATAACCTGAGGTAACCAAACCTGTCCCAACACCTCTATCTAGTGAATACAAAATTGAACAAGCTATGATAGATATTACCAACGAGAATGGAAGCCTACTTACCTAAGCACTCTCGGAATCTCAGAAAGTCATGCATGGTCCACATGAGAATGACTCAAATATTGGAGGACCATTGACAATCGCGCACAAAATCTTAAGCTCATCGACTAATGGAGGAAGATACACGTCCATATTTTTGACTTTATAGCGGTCGAGAACGAGTAAGCTAAGGATGAGATGTCATTTCTTCATAGAAAGCCATGGAGGGATATTGTAGTTGACAAGGACTATAGGCCACACACTATAAGAGGTTCAACACAGACCGAATGGGTTCACGCCATCCATAGCAAGACCGAGCCAAAGATTCCTTGGCTCTCGAGCAAAGCCTGAGAAGGTAGAGTCAATGTGGCTCCATGCACGTGAATGCGCTGATATTCATTGAACTCCATCTGTGGACCTATTCTGCGCATGCCACGTTGTCAAGCTCGCCATGTCGGACGTATGAAACATGTGGTTTATGTGAGGGATAAGCGGAAAGTGTCTAAGAACTTTTTGAGGGATGTTTTACCCTTGCAAGTCCTGTCGATACCTGTGAGCACCACACTTTGAACATATCTCCATAGTCTCCTATTCTCCTCGAAACAGTATGCAATCGTTGATACATGTATGGATGCTGTTGTAGTCCATGCCAAGTTTTCGTAAAACATGTCGTGCATCATCACAAGACTCAGGCATGGTATTTGCAACTAGTAATATATGATACTTCAGTAACCTGAAAAAGAGTCATAAAACACCTTGAAAAAGCACAAATATTTTTAATGATAGTAGCGAAAAAAAATCAACGAAGTGTACATACAAGGTACCTGAACAACTCGGTCACTCTCGCATCACTCCACCCATATTTTGCTTGCACACTTAGGAGTGCAAGCAGTGCCTTCAGGCGAGATACTCTGCACCCATCATATAATGGTATGGATGCTTCCTCTCTAAGCGGATCAGAAATCTCGACATCCATGGGCATCAATGCATCGATCATTGCCTTTATCTCAGGCTCCAAGATTGTAGGTAAGTCTAGAAGGCTGCCTGTCTCCTCTAGTATTGACCATATAGATTGGATAGTACCTTCCAAGTGGTGGATTGGCTCAGGCACTCCATCCATCGTGCACCCAGGAACTCTTCTAACTGGCCGCAAAGGGTGCACACCTCCTTAGGACAAAACGTCACCTCCATGGATAGAAAATTTACCAGTCACACCCAATGTTTTTATATATGGTATTCAATTAGCTTGCGAATACAATGCATGATTGATATATACTTTTCTTACCATTTTCTCAAAATCAAAGATCACCTAATCAATGATCTCAGATTGAAACTCACCGAAGTGTCGTATGTGTTCTATAGACAATCAATGTTTTGTCTAATTGCCAACTTACATTGAGTGCAGGGACATGGGACACACTAATTAAGATACGCCTCTCCCGATTTTGAGCATCAGGACCTTTATTGGTTTCCATTTGGTCTACGTTATGACAAATAATTTGTTTTTGTTATCAATCTTTTTTTCTTTCTTAAATTGTTTGAGAAGGGATTTCTTCTCTTGTAACTCAGCAAAATTAACGTATGTAAAGTCTCCACCCACCCATAAATTATCGTATGTCGGAATGGAATGTTTCCCGTCTCGTGGTATTGCACTAGACCTTGCTACCATTCTCTCTTTGTTTTTTATCCATTCATTCTCTTCTTTCCTTCCATCTCTCTCTCTCTCTTTATCTTTCATTATTATGTTGTATGTTTATTTCCTCTCTCTCATTCCTTCTTCCCTTTTCTCTTTCTCTCCCTCTCTCATTTCCTTTAAAGAACATCTCTCTCTCTCTACCACTACCACTACCACTACAATAAACAAGAAAAGAAGAAAAAACAACAACAACTACTACAACAACAACAAACAAGAAATGAAGAAAAAACTACTACTACTACCACTACTACAACAACAACAACAAATAAGAAAACTAAAAAACAATAAACAAGAAAAAAAAACTACTACTACAACAATAATAAACAAGAAAACCACCACCACTATTACAACCATGACTACGACGATTACGACTATGACTATGACTACCACAATAACAAACCTCTACCACTATAATAAACAAGAAAAGAAGAAAAAAAACGAAAACAATAACAACAACAACAACAACAACAACAACAACAACAACAACAACAACAACAACAACAACAACAACAACTACTACTACCACTACTACCACTACTACCACTACTACTACTACTACTACCACTACTACTACCACTACTACTACTACTACTACCACTACTACCACTACTACCACTACTACTACTACTACTACTACAATAACAACAAACAAGAAAAGAAGAAAAAACTACTACAACTACTACAACAACAACAACAACAAATAAGAAAAATAAACAATAATAAACAAGAAAAGAAAAAAAACTACAACTACTACAATAACAACAAACAAGAAAACTACTATTACTACTACTAGTACTACTACTACAATCATGACTACGATGACTACAACCACCACTATGACTACCACAAAAACAACAAACAAGAAAAGAAGAAATTAAACAACAACTACTACTACTATCACTACCACTACCACTACCACTACTACTACTACTACTATGACTACCACAACAACAACAAACAAGAAAATAAGAAATTAAACAACAACTACCACTCCTGTTATCGCTACCGCTACCACCACAACAACAACAAATAAGAAAAAAAGAAAAGAAGAAATAAAGCAACAACAATAATAACAACAAAATCTCCCTCCCTCCCTCTCTCTCCCTCTCTTTCTCTCTTTCCCTATTATGTTTGATATTTTCTCCCCCTCTCTCTCTCTCATTCCTTCTTTCCTTTTCTCTCTTCCTCTCCCTCTCTCAATACACGTGATTTTTAACAAAAAAAAGTTTTAAAAAAGGAGAAAAAATAAAAACAAAGCAAGAAGGAACAATGTACTAACCGCAAAGGCCCGAGGATGGATTCAGCGGCTTCTCTTCGCGCCGGTGGCTCCTCTTTGCCCTCCGTACACTTCCTCCTCTTCTTCACAAACGGCGGCGATGGTGGCAAGAAGCTTTCCTTCTCCTTCTTTCTCTCCCTCTCCCTCTCAAATGAAAGATGGAGTTTGCTCTCCCTTTCACTCTCCCTTTCGCTCTCTCTTTCATTCATTTGCGCAAAATAATACGCTTGGGTTTCGGCCCGCATTTTTTCATCTGAGCACCATCGCTAATTATGTCGAATAGCGATGCCGCTATTTTGTCTCGGAAAGTGCCGTCGCTATGCCTCCGTATCCTTGTAGTGGCTACTGAGAAGGAGATTTAAATAATAAATTATTAAGCTTTAATCTAAGATTAAAACTTTAAGCTTAAGATTTTTAATACAAAAACTTTGACCAAATGAATTTGCTACAACAGGACGTCAGGAGCTTTTTGACAACGCCGGTATCCTATAGTACATCCTACCGCCATCGATTGCTGAGATTAAGAGGGTTAAGCTTTATTATAAAGCTAATTAAGCTTTATAACCTCCAAACTAATGAAATTTTCTTATCTTCTTCTCTAAGAAAAAGGTGTTAATAAAGGAGGTTGGGAGGTGATCCTCCGCGCCAAAGAGTGGTCCTTCACGATCCAACTGCACAGTAGAGGGTTCTTCACCGCTAAGAAAATGCTCGTATTGACGATTTGTCGCGAGAGTGACTATAGATCCCGTTCATTCTAGGAGCTTTGCCTTTGCTCAAGATGGTAAGCGATTGGAAGCCCTTGATCTCAGCTTCGCTCTAATACCATTGGTATGCAAATCGGATGCTAGATGTGTACATAGCAAGCGCCAAAAGGTCCCCAAGAACAAGGAACTCTACTTAAGCTTAAAAAAACAAGAAAGAAGATTTGCACGATATGAGGTAAAAATATAAATTGGGTACAATCTCCTCCCATGCCTTGTGTGAGGGCTTCATAAGGCATGTATTTATAAATTCATATATCTCAAAGCTCAAAAAATAGGCCAATTTTACAATAAGCATGATTTAGCTTTTATGTTTGCTTTTGTCCAAATAAAGAATAAAGCGGTTGGGCGGCCCAAAAGTCGGGCTATGCCCAAATACAATGTCCAATAATGAAATATTTAAACCATGCATCCATGCATATACAAAATAATAAATATTTTTCAAATACTTCAATAAATAAGCATGCCTTAATAAATATTAGCACCACGTCTTTAATATTAAGACGTGTGCCCATTAAAAATGATAATTTACTTTAGATAATTTAAATACACGCTATCACCTTATGCTTCCCAACGCCACCATCACCTGCTCTACATATCAAGTGAAGCATTCACAATTGTTAGAAAATAATAAAATTAAACTAACAAAAGTGAATACTTAGGAGTTTTCAGCTACAAAATAAATAAATATGTTGGAACTCTGTTGTCCTAACCTTAATTTAATACGAGTATACTCTAAACTCATAAACATCCATTCATTTAAATATGTATTTTACAAAATCACCCGCTGTTGAGTCACCCACGTGCACATTAAATAAACATGACATCCGAAAATAGCAAGCGACCCCGTCAACTTCTCGCATAAGGAATCCACCTTATGTACGAGCCCCGACAAATAAATATAGTGTTACGCAATCCACCGTGGAAGAAAAATTCACGGAATCCACCATGCTCTCACAGAATCCACCGTAGAATATGCCTCTTGGCATCAATTGTTGATCTTATCAACTTCAGAATGTGAGCATTAGACACCTGGAAACAATTGCATCAAACATGTGATTAGGAGAAAGATTGCAAAGAAGAGAAAATTGATGATCTAGACATAATGACATGCAAGGGAGAATTCCAAAGTTGACTTATAGTCTATGTGAGCATTGTTGGCTCTATGTATGTTCCATGTATAGAAATTATTTTTTATGATTATTATGCATTTGGAACCATACAACACAAATTAATTGAACTTGGCCAAAATGGTGACATATAAAAGGAAATTTTGAATTTATCTAATTGTGAGTGTGCGAATTTTGAGGTCCACCGTCACAATCAAATACTATTTTATGTATTTACAAGTAATTCACATCAAACAAATGAGAATTACAAAGAGGAGAAACTTGATGACTCAGACTCAATGATCATGACAAGGAATTCCAAACTTGACTTATAGTCTTTGTGCATGCCATTGGGTCCAAGTACGTGCCTTGTCCAATAGATAATGCAAACCAAATGACAGACAAGGGGACATTTCAAATATATCTCATTAGGATTGTGTGCAATGTGGGGCCCGATTCCATAAAAGCCATCCTTTTTTCTCTTCTCCTAAGCATGTAAGTATGCATTAAAGACTTGTTTTACTCCTTCCCTTTCTTCTTCTCCAAGTCAAGCATCATTCATCAATCAGGCATATTTTAACAAAGGTTACAATCCTTTTCCATGTTATCATTCACTACAATTATAGCCAGTAAGCTTACATCCATTGGATCATACCTTGAAAAATATAACTTTTAAGTATTATTCATTTTGTCATTTTTAAAAAAATTTACAAAGGTTCATTTTATTCATTTTTTATGAATGTTTTTTACTTTTATAATTTTTAAATTCTCCACTAACTTTAAAAATCGTGCCACCATCCACGAAGAGGGAGGACACAACTGTAAAGGAGAGGGAAGGAACTCGTAAAGGATAAGAAAATGTAGGAAAGTACGAAGGGATTCTTCTTCGAGATTTGAGGAAAGTGCATTATCTCTTCTCTCTTTGTTTTTCTCTTTTCTTTACTTCTCTCTTTTTTTTGTTGATGAAGAGATGTATAGAGAGAAGAAGGGAGAAAGATCAAAGCAAGGGAGATTGAGAGAGAGTCCGCTACCATCGCCATCCACCATGAATAGAGAGGGGACAACTGCAAAGGAGAAGGAGGGAACCTGTGAAGGAGACAAAGAAGAAAGAGAGAAGCGTGAAAGGATTCTTCTTCAGGCTTTGAGGTAAGTGCATTATCTCTTCTCTCTTTTCTTTGCTTCTCTCTTTCTTATTGTTTATGAAGAGATTCATAGAGAGATATATATAGATATATATGGAGAGAAAAATAGAGAGAGAAAAGGAAAAAAGAGAAGAGGGGGGAGGGAGTCAAAGAAATAGAGGGTGGAGAAGGAGATAGAAAAATAAAGACAATAAGAGAAAATAGAGGGAGAGATAGAGAGAGAGAATATATATATATATATATATATATATATGACGGTGGAAGGGGGAGGAAGGGAGGGAGGGAAGGAGAGAAATAAAGATAGGGAGGGGGAGAGAAAGAGAAATAGATAGAGAGATGGAGAGAAAGAAATAAAGAAAAGAGGAGAAAATAGAGAGAGAGAGAACATATCCACACACACACATATATAGAGAGAGCTCGGGTAAGTTACTCATGAATATATGTGTGCATCACATGGGTTCAAAATAAAGCATTTTTAAAATATCATTTTTATACATTTTTTAAACTTATAGAAGGATGTAATATAAAAGGGTTATTTATAGATTGAATAGAAAAGGGCTATGTTTTATTCAAAAAAAATCACAGATAAAGATATTTATAAATAGGCCTTGAACGCACGTGTTGTAGATGATATACATATAGTAACTTCCTTGATAGAGGGAGAGTGAGAGGTAAAAGAAAAGTAGAGAAAAGAGAGAAAGAGAGAGAGAGAGAGAGAGAGAGAGAGAGAGAGAGAGAGAGAGAGGGTAGAGAGGCAATGGCAAGTGAAGATGGCTCGAGACCTTGATATGGGGCTACAAGAAGAAAGCATACTGAGGTGGAACTCGGAGACTGCCCCTAGATCTGAAGAAGCCAGAGAGCAGACCAAACCATACTTGAAGCAGATGAGAGCCAAAAGAGTCCAAGAGCTCAAAAATGGAGTGGAGCTAACCAAAAAAGAACCAAGCCAAGAAAAGAAGAAACATGTGAAAAAAGATGAATAATTTTGGTAAGATGAAGATGAAGAAGAAGAAAAGGAAGAGGATGAGCTCAACCTAGATCTTGGAACACCTTGTCCCTAAGAAGGAGTTGACTGCTGCTACCTCGACTACTACCCTGAAGACTACTACCAAGAAGGCTACCCTAAAGACTAGTACCTCTATAATGAATACGATGAATATTTTCCCATCAACTACCACCTAGAAGGATAATATCTCTACACCAACCACCCCTATCTCGAAGAATGTCAACCTAACAGAGTCAAAGAAGAGGAAGAAATGATGGAGTATTATGTGAAGGGAGAAGGATGGAGAATGGATGTGTGTTCAAAGGTATAAAGTATCGTGATGGAGTTAGGATACAACAAAGAAGACAAAGATATGTGGATATGTTAGAAGGATGAACCCTTGCACCACAAGTTGCAGCTCAAGAAATGGAGTTTGAGAAGGGGGAGGATGAGCTTGATTCTTTTTATCTTGAAACACCTCCATCCATTGAGATTGAGGGTGAGGTTAGGTCGGCACCCTCTTGTGAGGCATCAGATGCCTTTAATGAAGGATGAGGCCAAGAAAGAAGAGATAGAAGACAACTTAGATGTAGGTAAAAACAAGAAGAAAGATGCATAGCTTAGAGACACTATTACTCCCTATATAAGCGTTTGTGGGTCAAACTCCATGGTATAACTCTTACAAATGCCTAAATTCTCTCACAAAAAGACTTGAACAAGCTTGGAATAAGCTGGAGTGAGCAGAAGATCAATGGGACTTATGCATACCTTAGGGTCTTAACGTCAATGAAAGCTTGAAGTGAAGCTCTTCTTCTTGGGCCTAAGCAAGTAATGAAAAAGCTCATTGCCTAATACCTTTTTGAATTGATTATATCTAGTTTACAATCAGACGATCCCTCTTTTTTAAGAAAATATGATGCACAATATTTAGACATTATGTGTACATGACATTGGTAAATGAATTATGCAAGAATATTTAGTGCATAGAGCTAGAAGGGTGGCAAGACTGCATGCCCTGCCACCTAATTGTTTTCCCCTCTATAACTGTCGCTATTTGCGTCGAACATTTACTCTACAACTGTTGCTATTAGAGTCGCTAATCTAATTAGAGATGCATATACTAACAAATTTTTCGTGTCACTATTAGTGACGCGAATGGCGATGATGAGGGAATTTTTTCCATGAATAATTTGTCACTTTAAACGTTGCTATTGGCTCTATATGTTGTAGTGCATGTTGATGACTACCATAGTACTTAACCTTGAGGATTTGCCTTGATAGCTAACCTTCAATAATCCCCAAAATTTGATCCTATGTCCTTCAAAACAATTCCATCCTTTATTAATATCTCCTCCAACAACAAAAACCAACTCCTCTCACCTATACTGGCTGTTCTTGAATGTCTTATGACAACCCTCCTCACTTTTTTTTCCTTTGACCAAATGTTCAATTAGCCGCTCAAAATCGACAACCATCCTCATCTAAATATCTATCCTCAAACACAATTGCTTTCCAAATTTCTTTTAGATTTCAAAATTTTTTTAAAGCTTAAAAACCTGAACGATTTTCTCATATTAGTCTTTAGCTTTTTCCATGTATTGCTTTCTATAATTCCTAAGGTTTGAGTATACACCCATCTCAGTCATCTTTAACATATCCAAGAATGTCTTTATCTTAAAAACAATAAGGATTTCCAACATTCAATATACACCACATTATAGAATCAATGTCAAGACCGCTAAAATTCTTCAATAAAGCCGAAAAAATCCTTCACCTCTGAATAGTTGGGAAAAACAAGTTCCTTGTGTCTGACTTACAAGCTAAATGGTTCTTTCTTCACTTCACTGAGATAGCATTTTGAACCTCATGTCCAAGGTAGATCTAGTTTTCACAACAATGCTTGACATATTCAGCCCTCCCCCTAGCCTGGAAACATTTACGTGTAGCGGTCGACTTGGATCAAAGACATAAATAATCTCACCCTCATCATGATAGCCACCAAAGAAGTTTTGTCAAGTACCTAGATCAAACACAAAGGTAATCCTGCTCTCATCAAATTTCTCTATAAAGCAAACTTTTGGAACTCCTGGATCAAACACATAGATAACATCTTCTTCATCCCATGCATGATACTCCTATAGGCCTGAAGATAAAATAGGAAATCCATATAACTCATATGCATAAAAGTTCTGTAGTCTAGTATCTCGAGAAATATGCTTTATCCAATGCAAATCCATAATAATGACCTCATCATCTCATAAACTCAAATCCTTGCCTCCAAATACCATATTTAATTCCTCAAAACTTGCAAGCTTTACCAACAACCATACATCCAAATAAGAAAGCCTACATATAAATTGATCAGCATGATCTCTTACTTTGACTTGGACTCCTTAATGCAATAGGAATGTTTCCTCCTCATATTCCATATAACTTCCTTTACAAGAGGTAATTCCAAAGGCTTAATCAAGTATTCTTCCTTGATACCCTATAGACTAGGCATTGCTACATACATCCAACAATTTCTTTGCCAAGGGCTAGGAATAGCCTCCTCTATCTACAAACCTTGGTCTTCTTTAATAGATACATATTGCACTACTTTATTTAATAATAATATTGTACCAGCATCTTCATACAAAATCATCATCAACATCACGTCCCAAACTATCCAAAAATATCTTCTCAATACTAGAAGCATCAACCAACTCCAAGGAGTACTCTTCAAGAATCCCCTTATCCTCTGGCATACAAGACAGATGCTCTTGTCTACTTCCTTCAACAACCAACTCTACACCCAACTCATCCCCTACAATACCAGAAACATCACCACAATCATCATGGAACACCTCAACATGATGACTCTCAACATCACTCAACAATTCACCAAATCCCAAAGAAACACCATCATCCTCCTTGCAAACCAAAGAGTCCAAACCAATATCAGTAGACAAAACACCTCCTATATCACCACAAGATGTAGGAGACTCCTGGAATCCCTCCTCTTCTCTATCACTATCATAAATTGTCACTCTAGCAAAATTTTTTAGCTTTGTCCAAAACTAAAGAATAATCCACAATGTGGATATTTCCATCTCATCTAGACATACAAATGCCTTCTCTTCAACATACTCATCACTGCTTTGTGGATATACTCCAAATGCTAAATCTTGTACCTTTTGCCAAAGTGGATCCAATACATCCACATAGTTCTCATAATAGCATTCCATCTCTCTAATGTCATTGAGTTGAAGCTGGTAGAATCCTTAATCCTTTCTATATGATTGGTCACTCATGCTAGAACCTACGTGACAAATAAAGAAGAAACTCTGTATAACCAAGAGAGACTTTCCCACAATTTTTGAGAATATAATCTAGAACACAACTGATACATTCCAAGGCATAATCCTTGAACCGTTGTCGTAGATTTCGTGTAAGGGCTGTGGAACACGGAGTTCAAGGTACAGCAATGGAAGAGACTAACAAGAAGAAAATTGAATTGTTGATGCCAAAGTTCACTATATTCCTTGTCAAATGAGTTACAAGAAGTTCATGTTCAGAATAATCAGAAGTTCCTCATAAACTGTTTACATTCAGGTTTTTGAAGACAGTTATGTCTTTAGTACATAGGCTTGAGGAGATTTGAAGAGTTCTACTGGGCAGCAAATCTGAGCTTTTTCTCGCTTTAAACATTGAGCAATCAACCCAAAAATCAGCCCAACATTCAGCATCAGTTCAAGATTATTTTTAGCATTCAGATTTCAGCAAGATCTTGCCACAAGAGAAGACAATAGCAGTGAACAGCCGAGAATGGAAACACTTTAGCTGTATGATTTGAACCCAATACACTCAACAAAGGAGTCATAGGTTTTCCACAAAAAGGAATGTCTAACAAAGGACCCTTTGATAGGTTGTATTACAACCTGAAATCAAGCCTCCAGATAAAAACCACCACATCAGTTAGGATTGCACTATAGAGATATGCTTTCTCCCATGCTTCAAAGATCTCATATTTGGATTTTGGAGCCTTTCAGTCAGTATACCATCAGCAACAACTAGCAGATGGTACTTATTAACCTCCAAAGACAATTGAAGTCAGTGAAACCTATATGGATACAGTGATCTCCAGGTTTTGGGGCTTGAAGCACAAGATTGTTGAATCCCATTTCAACAACCATATTGATATGTTTCTGTTTTAGTATCCACCCTGAATGAAGCTATTCAGGTGCTTCAACTCTTCTCGATGTTCATCCACCACAGCACGCACTACATCACCAATCGAAACCATTCCCTTCATTTTCTTTCCTTCAATCACTGGAATGTGTCTGATCCTTTTATCTGTCATCAGCTCCATTGCTCGCAGAACTTTGGTCTCTGGAGTCACTATGATAAGCTTATTCTCCTCAGTCATGATATCACCAACTTTGGTTGTTTTGGATGACCTACCCTGCACAATTATCTTTTGCAAGTAATCTCTTTCTGTGACAATCCCTGCAATAGCCTGCTGTTCACCTGGCTTTACCACCAGAAGAGCCCCCACATTGTGTTGAGTCATAGATTTCACAGCCTCGTACACTGAGTCCTCTGTTGTACAGAAGAGCCAGGAACCATCAGCTTTCTCACCCTTGGCTTTCAAAATATCAGAAATAGTTGTGCTTTCAAAGCCAAGCTCTTCCAAGCGCTCAGGGGCTCCAGACTCAGACCGCTAGAAAATGGCAGGTCGTGCAGAGGGGCTGGCAACTCGAATATGTTGCAGCACGGATTCTTAGAGAAGCCTTCCTTTGACGGAGAAAGACTTGGCAATTGCTTGCATTTTGGCCGGTGATACAATGACAGTAGAGTATCTGCGTGACAGTGTTGCGTCTTCCTGAGCAGCCAAGTTGCATGAACGCCGCAAAAGTTAAGCTATGTCACAAGCATCTTGTACAGGTAGACCCTAGAGAGAGAGACAGGAAGAGCTCCCCATTCAAATTCTTCCACCTTCGTATCCTACACAGGCGGCTCCTGACCAGTCCCCCCCCTCTTTTCGTTCCGAAAGCGTCCTTCCTTTTCCTGGCTTTTCTGCAAGCCCGCCATTGATAGCATTTCAAAAATATCTCTCTTTTCTTAGCTTTTTCCCTCATTCCGACCCTTGTATAAAGGTCTGACATGAGCATATAAGCTGAGGCATCATGTGAGTTCAATGAGACAATTTTGTCAAAGCATTGCTGTGCTAGCAATATGTCACCATGCCTTTTGCATTAATTTAACATTGACATCCAAGCAACAAGATTATTTGCAAGAGGCATATCTTGCAGCAACTCTGCTTCCTCCTTTAAATGTCCTTCTTGTAGCATATCTTCAAAACACTTGCACCAAGGCTGTCATGTTGGAGCAAACTTTGACTGCAGAAACAAAAGTGACTTCATTTGGTTGTTTGAAAACAGTAACCTTTTTCCTCAACCCTGAAGTTCCTGGTTTTTGACCTTCATACCGAGATGTATAGCATGTGGTGATCTTAAAGACTGTCATTGCACATAGAGCTAGAACAAATAGCAGCAGGACAAAGATCCTTTGGCATCAGTTTTTCATATTTTTCTAATACACACACATCATGCATCCAAACAAAATCATACACATGCACTAAGGGAATATGTACACTGGATGCGGATTATCAGAATGCATCACACAAACAATGAATCACACGCAGAAATTAACACAAATGCACAACAAAAGAAATGGAGGTGTATACGACTCGGATGCGCAGCAACATGACACCGTTTCAAGGAAAAAGTCACCATATCTTCATCACCAACAATATCAAACATACACATACATTGCTCCATAAAATCCACCCAAGCATAAACATCTTTGTCCAATCTCTTATGAAATGTTGCCATGTTTGTAACCAATAACTGCAAAGAAATATCACCAAACCACTTTTAGTGCTCCTTAAGGGTGTGGGGGCACCAAAAATAATGTATCTTGAGCAATGAGCGAGAGTAAATCTTTCACAAAACCCAATACATGCAATAAAAAGGAGTGTTGGTATAAGTTATGGCTCATTGTGATGTCTTTAAAACTCTGAAAATTCAATTGCTTCTATCCAAACAACTCTTTCTAGAATTCATGAAACTCAATGTTTTGATGTGCATCCCCCTAACTCCTCCACCCACTCAACCAAATAAAATATCACCTCGCAATTAGATATCTAGTAGAATACATGTATCCCATTAAAAAGTGCTAGATGAAAAAAAAAGAGATCCTTTTGCTCACATCCCACAATTTTTGAATACAACATGTGCAAGGCAATAAAATCACGCATAAAAAAGGATCCAAGAATATAAAACTTGATAACAAGCACCTCATGGAGTCCCTCATCAAGTAACTCGTAGCATGCCCTCAGGTATTTGAAGAGGCCCACCATCACAATCCACTTCCACAAACATAAATGGTTGCCCACATTCATCCATAGCTGTAGTCTTCAACACAGTAGCAATTCCAACAACGTTGAGTTATACTCAAATGATATTCTATTATCACACATCAGTTTCATTTCTTTTCAAATGCTCAAATACTTGAAACATGCAAATTTTAACGGATGAAACTTCTTCAAGGATGATGTGATCAATCGGCTCTATCGATTTGCACCTTAATCAAGCCTTACATCCAATATAGTCGTCTTGAAAATGTATCCACCTTGAACATTCTAAAAATTTACTCCACGATCAGATTGTATTTTTAAGATTTATCCAATTCTCCCCCCGAATCAAAGCTAAGCCTCATACTTACTCCTTAAGCTTTATTTTTTTCATTCAATATATCTTATCAACCCCAGTTTTCTATTGACCTCCGAATTGCCGAATAGCCACCTTTTGCGTGATCATGAAGACCATCATTCATATTCAAAAATTAAAAAATATTGAGCTTAAGAAATCGAGCTATAAAACAATATCTTTGCAAATGCTGCCACCCTTGTTGGACTCTTCTAATCATTCATCTTTGAAAGTTAGAAAATATTGAGCTTAAGCCATCAAGTTATCAAATAAGGTCTTCGCAAATGTTGCAACCCTTTTTGGACTTTTCTAAACTAGCACTTCCATGTTGACCACCATCATAGTATTTAACCTTGATGATTTGCCTTGATAATAAACCTTCAATACTTCCCAAAATTTGAAGTTATGTCCTTCAAAACAATGCCACCCTTAATTCATATCTCCTCCATCCGCAAAAGCCAACTCCTCTTAGTTATACCGGTCGTTCTTGAACGTCCTTTGGTAGCCCTCCTTGTGATTTTTCTGTCGATCAAATATTGAATCAACCCCTCAAAAATCGACAACCTTTTGGCTTTCAAACATTTTTTAAAGCTTAAAAACCTCAACAAGTTTCTCTTATTAGTTTTTAGCTTTTTCCATGTATTTCTTTCTACATTTCTTAAGGTTTGAGTATGCATCCATCTTGGTCACCTTCAACATATCCAAGTATGTCTTTATCTTGAAAACAATAAGGATTTCCAACATTAAATATAGACCAAGTAATACCACCAAATTATAGAATCAATTTCAAAAGTACTAAAATTCTTCAGTCAAGCTAAAAAAATCCTTCACCTCCAAATAGTTGAAAAAAACGAGTTCCTTGTGTGCCTGACTTACGAGCTAAATGGTACTTGCTTCACCTCATTGAGATAACATTTCAAACTTGTTTGAGGTAGATCCAGTTTTCACATAAATGCCTGACAATGTACTTAAGACCTCTAAAACATAAACCATAACTCTAATAAAGAAATTAAAATTGACTTGTCATGTTTTCTATAGCAAACCACTAATTGTTCCGAATAATTTTTTCTATAATTAACAATGTTAACTAGCATACTTCATGGATGCTCAATGGAGATATCGATGTTCAATGTTTTCTACTTTGGTTGCCTCTACACATAAGAAGCTTACCTCTACTTGTATATGCCTTACTAGATAATTTATATCTAGGTTTAAAAGACCTCACACTTGTCTCTTTATTAATCTTTTTCTATGTCCCTTCATTTCTTCTCTATTTAATATTTTTTTCCCCTAATCTCCTTATCTCTCTCTTTCTCTTCTAAAGAAAAAAATAAGCCAAGAAAGTGATCAAACTATAAGCTTTCATCTCTTTCTCTCTTTTTCTGAAGCAACCAAACCATAATATTATATGTCTTTCTCTTTCTATCTCTTCCTTATGTACAAATTTCATGATTAAGAAACTAAATTTGAAAATAACAAAATACATTGTTATTTTCTTTATTTATCTTGAATTCACACACACATTTAAACTCTCTCACTCAAATCTATTGCAACAAAGCTTAAAATGTCGGTTTTTCATGTATATATATGCAAAAACAACAAATTCCATATTGAAGCCATGGCTTTTCTCAATGATAGTGTGGAGAAGAGAAAATGCTTAGAAATGAAGCAAATTAAAAAACCAAAAATTTGAGAATTATGGAGGGGATGAGCTCTTACCATTTTGTTTTTGGTCACGTTCGCTCTAGCTCGCTCTTGGTACACGTATCCTTGTAAATTATACAAAGAAAAGAAAAGTTTCACTTGAAGGGTAAATTTAAAGTGCATTGGTAACTATGTCAAAATGCATGCTACAATATGCGCCAATACTTATGCTAGAATATGCCATGGTATCCTCAATTGGAATATGTGTCAAAATATTCAACCATGTATTATTGATTGATATACTGATACAACTATTAGTGTAATTTTAACATAGGAAATACTGACTGTATCGAGCGTAGACTTTTTTTTGTACTTTCGTCATAAACTCTTGTTAGTATACTTGTGATTTGATGTAGTCCAATAGTTTGCTAGAGTCTACCAATCCTCTTCTCAATGTTTGGAGAGTTGTGATGTGCTTGCATTTCATTAATTGTAGAGATAAAAGATGTTGTTAGAACCCACTCCTTGATTTGCTGGATTCTTGTTATTCTTAATGTTGGATCTCATTAACTAGAGCCTTTTGAGGAGATTGTCATTATGGTCCTTTAACTTAAGCTAGATGGATTTCCAATCTCCCTCCACTCTCTTTGTCTCTCACTCTTTCAACTTTTTTCTTTGTCCCCTTTCTACTCTCTACTCTCTCTTTCTCTATTTTTCCAAATCACTTTACAATTGATTTACTAGTTTTATATTTATAACTAATTAATTTTATATTTTTTATTTCGTAATTAATCACTATTTTTTTAAAATTATAAATATTTTTTTAAATAATGAAGTATCAATTTTCAAGTGCATGCTTGTACCTAGCATATGTCAAATGAAGATTGACCGTGCTGCCTAATTGCAACACAATCACCCTTATTTCAATGATATTGCTAAATTATATGCCCTACACATGCACCCATCCACCTACCCGCACATCCACCTAGCCCATAAGAACACACAAAAAAGGGAAAAATTTTACTATCTACAATATACAATGCACTTAGGTGAGTTAATCTATCTTAAATAATACAAAGAAGAGGAAAACTAAAATAAAAAATGCAATAGGGTTTATGGACTTCCTTTAAGCTAGATTGTACCATCAAAAAATGAAGAAAGGAAGCCCATGGTTGTAAGTATTTTCTACTAGTGTTGGAATATATTTTGTCATTTTGGTTAGCCAATATTTTAAATAGAATTAGTATAAACACTTGTATTTACATGTGGAAATATTGGCAATTATAATGTGCACACCTTTTTTAAAGCTCATATTGGTGCTTATAGCCACGTCCCTTTTTTTTTGGAAATGCTTGAGAAACTAGTGTCAAAATTCTCTGCATCTCTTATAATGTTCATTTCACTAAAAACATTGAATGATATACAAAACTTGGTCTCATAAGTGATACTTGTAGTAACACTTGCTTAAATGATGTTGCAAATTGGAATTTTAAATTCATAACAAACTCTACATCAAACATCATGGGAACAACTCCCACCCATTTTTTCCCAAATTTCAGATGTTGCAACATGCTCTACAACCTTGTGGTGGACTCATGATCCATATAGCAAGTGACACCAAGAAGGAAGTGGGGATGATTAGCTTATAAGAACCTCCATTGTATAAGTCACTCATCAAGAGAAGCTACTGCCAACATGGAATAGCAGTGCAAGCCTACTGTTGCAAAAATAGGGATGATAGCACAATTGATAATATGATTTTGGTATAGGGAAGGTACATATATGATATGGGTGTCTAGACAACTAGATTATTATTGCTAAGGGTTCGTATATTAAAGAATTTAGTTTAATTGTTTCTAGACAATGGGAACAATTCTTTAAATAGTTTTGTCCAAGTGTGCATATGAAAGATATCAGGTGTTTATGTGAGAGCATTGCAAGACTGGGAAGTAGCACCCTAACAACTACTTTCCATGTTTGGTTGAGTAATGGATGCAGTCTTCACTAATCATTAGCAATGCAAACTTGCATATGTTTGTGGCCTTCTAAACAAGAGCACAAGATAGTTGTGTCAAATATTTAGCTAGAATATTTGAATACGTATTCCAAGCCTTGACTAGGATAGAAGAAAACATATGACTTGACTAACTATGATATTAATGACTCTTTCCTATCGCCCTAAGAAGTTCTGCCCTGCCTGGTTTTTCACCCGTTTAGATTGTATTTACTCGAGTATACAAGCCCATCTTTTAGTAACAGTGTCGGACGGGATCACAAGGAACTTTCAATCATTCCCCACATAGGCAATTTGGTGAAATATAGGAAATTCTCCAATATTTCCTATGTAGACAAGTACGTATTCCCCATCTATAACTAGGAAATTGCATTCCCTACATCTTATAATAGGGAATATAGAGCATTCCCTACATTCCTTTGAAAGTCCCTACATTCCCTACATCCTATAATAGGGAATATAGAACATTCCCCACATTCCTTTGAAAATCCCTACATAAGGAATTATAAGGATGTGATTCCTTACTTTTATGTAATAGGGAATTAAAGGTACAATGAGGATAAGATAAAGATGATGTTTATCACAATTCTCTATTTCTCAATTCCAGCTGATATTGATGGTTTCGAGAAGGTAAGGACAAAGGTGATGATGACTATCGTTGTGGTGATGAGGATAAGAAAAATGAAAATGACGAGGAACATATATTTCAATTGCAATTTGAGGCGGCTCCACTTGACGAGAGAAAGGAAAGGCTTTTGTAAATATTATTCAACCTTTGTTTTAATTTCATCCATGAGTCCCCCCCTTCACACCCAAAGAGACACATGCGTGGACAAAACACAAGATATTACAATTCCACAATGCTCCATGCCAACCATTATCCCCTCCATTCCCATGCAAGAATTCGAGCTTATTTTCTTATAATCACATTTACAACATATGTCATTTCTAGAAATGCCAAGTGATTAAGAGATTATTGTGCAACCATAGCATGTGCCTCTTGTGCTAGTACTCGAGCTTGTAGAAAGTGAATGTGCCTTTGCTACAACTTATACAACACTAAAATTTCTAGCTTTGGGTATACAATACCTAGCCAAACTTGCTGGCCCCACACCTAGCCCACATACTCGACTAAGGTGACTAGATCAATCTTATTTTTACTTTACTAATATTTAGTATTTTATCTATTTTATTTCTATGTTTAACTTTCATTCAGGCCCCATTCCTAGACCACATGGGTAGTTATGATGGGTATACAAGAAAGGCTTGGTAAACTAAGATTAATCATGAGAATTTAAATATATTATAGTTGTATTTATAACATTAACATTAACTTCTAAGGGTAACAACTTTGTGCACGCTCTCTCTCTCTCTCTATGTATGTATGTATATATATATATATATATATATATATATATGGGGCTATAATGGGATAATGTCCTAGGTGGTTTGACTTAACATACACGAACAAAGATTTTGTTGTATTATATATCTGTACAACACATATTCCCAAATAAACCTAGGAAAAATGAAGTCTTAAGGGTAACAACTTTGTGCTCTCTCTCTCTCTCTCTCTCTATGGGGCTATAATGGAATAATCTACTAGGTGGTTTGATTTAACATACATAAACAAAGATTTTTTTGTATTATATATGTACAACACATATTCCCAAATAAACCTAGGAAAAATGAAGTCAAAGTGGCAAATTACCAAAAACGCAACCTTTTTAGTTACTATTAGATTGTTTTTTATAGTATTGCAATGAAATGCCTTGTGTGTGTGTGTGTGTTTTTGTGTGTGTATGCATACCAATCTTGTAATGTATAACAACCTTCCGTGATGTGTTTTTGAAAGTATCTTCCAATATCATGTGACGTGCTTGAAATGTGTATACCATGTGAGAGTGAAATGACTGCAAGGTGTGTAATGGAAAGTGATGGCACATGCTAGTGTCAGACACACTTGCACATTGAGGACATGTAAGTCTATAGAGATTCTGATGTTGAAGAAAGACAATCAAGTAGGAGAGAACAAGAACAAACAATGGAAGCAAATCATCAAGCAAGAGGATGAGAAATGAGAAAGTATTGATGATGTAGATGCATCCAACCACATTATGTTCATATCACACTACATGCATAGGGGGTTTTATTCTCAAATGAAACTACATGAATTAGCATTTAGGTTAGTAAAATGTGTTGGATGTTGTGGATTAGAACCAAAGGAAACATTGAATTTCATCCTTAAAGAGTATTAATGTTTTTGTTGTATTTAGTTATGCTAGAAATGCCACGAGGCTCTATTATCATTCATTGAAGAATACAATTCCTAAGAGCATCGAAGTACTAGCCAATCTACCAATGGCTCCCAAATGCAATAATGCACTGAAATAAAATATGAGTGTTAAGCTACCTAAAATTTGTGCATGTATTTCCTAGAGGACAACGACATCCTATTGAGGAGGTGGCGTGTGAATGATCCGTGGTCTCTTGATAATGACCAACATGGTCCAAGTATAATGCACAAGCATCATATTGTAGTCCATATCATGCCCTACATAATCCAAGGCATAATCATTCCTATAAGTTGGATTACATTGGGATATGGACTAGCCCTGGAGTAGGTGTTTGAAGTATCATACCAACCATATAGAGAATCCTCATCGCAATCTATAGTAGCATAAATGATGGAATAGGAAGAAATATATGTGATGCCTCTATTATCCCTCTTGTCTAGAAATATGCTTTCCAAATGTGTCCAAGTATTGTTGATCCACAAAAGTCTCCCAAAAGCAATAGCACGGTCAAATAAATTTTTGAGTGATGGCTACCTAAATTTCTTGCATGTATACATGTAATACATCATCGTCCTCTTTGCAACAATAATACCATGGGAGAGGTCAATCGTAAACAAAATTGGTATGCTTTCATGTAGACTTATGCAAGTTACCTCTTGCTTAAGCGTGATGCACCTCAATTCAATGACACCAAAGGGAATCCCCACGTTCTCTCAAAATTCTTGACATGAGAGAATGTAAAAATGTTAGCTCTTGAGCTTGGAGGGAGCCTAAAGAAATCGGGTCACCGTTTGTGGACCTGGGGCGAATGAAAAGAAACCAAGCCAAATGTGCTTCATGAATTGGACCGAGACTTGTACGCCTCTACGACCATAAACAAGTGAGGGCTCATAGAGCCCGGTGAGTGTGTAAAGAAGTGGGCAAAGCCATGTTACGATCTCTTTGTGTTTAAACCGTCTAAAAATCATAGGTGCCGGCGAGGACAAAGAAATGGAGCTCGTGGATGCTAGCGAGCGATACAAATAAGTGGGCAAAGCTAGGTCATGTCTCCAAAGTCGAGCTACTGTGTTGGTACGGCTGGAACGGCGGAGCAGGTGCCAAAGGAAATGCAACTGCCTAAGGGCGAGTGGTTATGTGGTCCACTATAAAATAACACTTACCTTGTGTGGGGACCCTTTCGGATGCCTGGCTCTACTGGGATGTATGGATCGTGATGGTGGATGTGTGTAATGCTTGAAAACATGGAGCGAGCTAAAAGAAGTCGGGTCCGTGGATCACTCGCTCTCCCTCCATCTTGACCAAGCCACGCACGAAGTCATAAGTGAGGAGTCAAGTGGGCTGGATCGAGTAGTGGGGGCCCCCTCACAACACCAAGCCATGCAGTACGTCACGAGCAACTACACCAAAATCTGACGCTCAGGCTACGGTAGCATATCCGTTGTGTTCTTAGTGAACACGATTGTGCTTCAATGATGATGTGGATATGCATTAACATGTATTTTTGTGCATGTGGTAATTTGATGTGGCTATGTATGTTTATGGATTTGGTTACCTTGTGATTTTGAGTTTAATTTTATACATGAGTGAAGAAGTGCTATGAAAACACACGCTTTCTGTGTGTGTGTATGTGTGTGTGTGTGTGTGTGTGTGTGTGCTAGGCACTCCACGCCTACCTCTAGGTGCTTCACGCTGGGAGAGAGAGAGAGAGAGGGGGATGACACGTGGTGATAAGGGGGGTGCACAACAAACTCTAGACCACTTACTATATAGAAAGTTCACACTATAACTAGGAAGAATAGCAACCAAACTAGGAAGAATGTAGAATTTTCTAGTTATAACTAGATAATTTTGTCATCACGAATCTCTTCAAACTAGTGAATCCCTTTTTCTAGATAGTATCTAGAAAGTTGAAGCCTTATCTAGTAACATTATCTAGTACGTTATTGTATATCTAGTAACAATATCAACATAACTAGGAAATTATTTTTTTCACTAGTCATAACTAGCAAGTACTATCATCTAACTAGGAAATTATGGATAGTCTTTCAAGTTAACGTAGACTCATGATTTTGCTAGGTAAAACTAGTAAATAAATAAACCTACATGAGTCTCATCTTGCAACATATCTACAAGCTATCAATATTGTATGGGTATATATTTGCATCAACCATGGCTATGCATGAGCATTCACCACATTGGTTAGTACCCTTGAACCACACTATCTTTTCCCTCTTCATCATGGGGACCACACATTGCCTTTTTCACCCAACCACTTAAGCACCTTAGTCCACTCAACTACTATGTAGATAGGCCACATGATTGTTTAGCCACATTGGAGAACTTGATCACTTGAAGCACATCGTCCTAACTACTTGGAGCACTTTGGCCACATGTTTAATTAGGCAAAAATTCAAGCACACTCTTCCACGTGCACATACTCAATCACATAGTCACGTAGTTGCACAATCATGCACCGTATTTCAACTCACTTTACCTTTCCTATGTCTCTTACCCTTGATCTCACGAGGCACCCTTTGACCACATTGAGAACTTCATTTTTTTATGACAATAACCTCACTCAGCAATTTAGGCCACATTAGGCACTCATGAATCACTCTAGGTAGCATTAGCACATGATTATATAATACTTAGACACTATACCACCATCACACTCTACTACTTAGTGCCCATAGCATAGTGATGTGGATGGTTTTGGGAATGGGAATGGGAATGGGGATGTGGACTAGAATTGCCCTCCTTTGTCACCATCAAAGAGGGCTCTTATAAGTGGATGGGATTGGGATATGGGTTGGTTTGAGGATAAGCTAGGTCTAGGATGGCAAGCTAGAAAATGGCTAACAATGGGGTAGGGGCTGTGCTACTACATGCGACAATGCACATGAAGTAGATGAAAACCATTATCGTGTCCATCGACCTTGTGATAGGTCTAGCATTGACTGTTGTTTGAACACTATGGGGCAGTTTCTTGGCATGAAGAGGGCTCATGTGAGAAGAGTGCATTCGTTGTGCTGCTGCTAATTCCGTCTGTGCATACCTGGAGCTGTCCTACGAGGAGCAACATATTCTACGCATGTGCAGGCTGCATCACAAGGTGTGTACGGCTCCATTATGCATATTTAATTAAGTCAATTTTTCTGTCTCGATTGTACTTTACAAGGTCGATTTCTAGATATGGCGTGTGACTATCCTTGAGATTTTTCTTTCCCAACTGTGTTCTGGTCAAGGAAGGCCTGTATTGAAGGATTTCAAGAGATTCGTTTTATACAATGTCTTCGACGGAGGCCAAGTTACGTGCCACATAACTGCCCCCCTTACTCTAGCATCGCCTTCAAAATAAAATTATTTCAAGGTCTTCAGCGAGTTTAGTTGGATGTTTCAGGCCTTATCAATCAAGAGGAGATTGAAGAGCTGATTGGAAGGACTCGCAAATGAGGCCAAGGTCAACCTGCAAAAGATTAGCCGGATCTTTAATATTCAGCAGAGTGGCAGGGTTGGTTCAAAGAGGGGAGCCTATAACATAGGAGAAATGGAAGGACAACAAGGGGGACAACAAATAAGGGAGCCATCCCGATAGGAATTGACTTGATAATGCATGTGGTCATTTGGTAGCAGGGGAGCAGCAAAGAAAGGGCAACATGCTGCTCGTGTCTTCCTACAATATGTTATGACATGATGGGCTGTTTAATATTCAGTAGAGTGGCGCACTACTTCAGGCGAGCCAACAACACAAGAGAAACCAATGGACAATGAGGCGGATTCTAGTTTTTGACAAGTCTTTGAGCTATGGTACTTTAGTAGGGGTTAAGCTTGTTCTTGAGGGGGCTCTCTCCTCATTCAGAGAGGCAAAGATTCATGCTGACATTTAGAATTAATACATAGTAGAGTAGAGATTGATGCAATTTCTAGCATTTCTCACAACGCATTGACATAAATTACTTATTTTTTGGAGCCATCCCCATAGGAATCGACTTGATAATGCATATGGTCATTTGGTAGCAAGGGAGTAGCAAAGAAAGGGCACTGATTGCTATAAGGATTGTGCATTTCAGGGTTGAATAGATGGGCACTAATTGTGTAGGATGGTAAAACATCGACTTAGTGTTGATTGCCATGGCATGAAACATATTGGGAACAGGGTTAAGGACTTGAATTTAGGCTTATGTGTGAGTTCATTTAGCAAAAGATGAGGATGAACCTACTCACAAGCAGCCGAGGAGTTGGTCTGTGCAGGGGCGCACCTGTGCACTTGTTGACATGTATGCAAAGTGTGCCCTTATAGCACAGGCACAATTGTTTTTTAATCAACTGAAAAATTGAGATCTGCTGTCATGGACTGCAATGATTTCAGGGTACATGGCAGCTAGTAAACATATCATTGCTCCTAAACTGTACGTGAGAATTCTTCAATAGGGTATAATGCCTGACAATTACCTATTCCCATCCATTTTAAAGGCATGTGGGAGCGTTCAAAAAGGAGAATGGGATACAATGATACATAGTCAAGTTGTCAAAATTGAACTAGATCAATATGTCATCATTGGAATTGCCATTATTGACATATATGTGAGCTTCTGATACCTTGCAGGGAACTGCTTTTCAGGCCTCCCTTTGCCTCTGCCTCAGAATGGCTTCCCCAGGCGCCTTATGTCTATCTAGTTCTGTCTCTATTTCTTTCTCTCTCACGTTCTTGTGAAACCTTATCACTGCTTTCTATTTGCTGTCGTCCCCTTCCCTGAAACCCTACTCCCGGGCTCTTGCTCTTCTCTGCTGATTTTGGTCGCTGCGAATGGATCTTGACCTTGTGTCCCAAGAAACGTCTGCGCCTTGGCTGGGACATTCCATGTCCCTTCTTCTCCGATGAGGCCGCCGCTTGCTTGCAGCTGCAGATCGCATCCCAACTTCTATCGGCTTAGAATGCAACCCCTAATGGGGTTCTTGAAAATCAGAACGCTCTGAGAGTTGGCCTTCCTCCAATGTCACATCCTGCTGCTCACAAGAAGAAATTGCCACCTAGGCATGCTGCTGATGCACAGGTCTCTTCCATGGCTTGAATCACTAAAACACAGGCCGTGGACCTTATACTCCAGAAGCGTTGCCACACAAGCTTCTATATAGGATGTGGAACAATCCAAAAAGAAGGCAACGAATAGGCAGCACTGGTAACCACATGAAGTCTCAGTTTTGATTGCTGCAAAGAAGAAGCAGTTGGAGTCTGAGGCAGCAAGGTTCAGCAGTAGTGGAAAATCCAAGGAGCAGTGGGAGGAAATAGAAGCATTTTGTCAGAATAATGGAATTGGAAGGAATGCACAGCAATGCAGGGATAAATGGCAGAGGCTCTTACGGGTATACTCAAAGGTTGATGACTGGGAAAAAAAAAAGGTCTCCTGACAAATTGAGTTTTTGGCAGATGAAGTTGGATGAAAGGAAGGCAGAAGGTTTGCAGTTTGGTCTTGACCAAGAGACATTTGATGCTTTTAAGGAACTCCACAGCAATGTATATGGAACAAAACCTGGAGTTGAAGAGCTCAAAATTTTACTCTAGGTATTTTGGAGCATGGGGATAAGGAAATTGATGGATAGCTTTTGAAGAGTTAGAGGATACTGTTTTGAGTGAGAAAGATCATGGTACTTTTGAGGACAGAATAAAAACAATAAATGTAGAAGAAACTTGCAATGAACAACTTGATTGCAATGTAGAAGAAACTTGCAATGGACAACTTGATAGCTTTCATGCCTGATTGCAAGCGGCTAATTTTGGTAAGTTTAAGGTGGCATTTAGAATTGTATATATGCTGATCTTGGCTTCTTTACTACGGTTTTTTCACTTGGTGCTGCTAATTTATTGTTTTCAAAGAGGTTAGTGGAGACAGTTGTATGTTTGTTTGGAGGCTTCCTAATCTTCTGACCAAGATGATGCAGAAATGTTGCAGTTTACAATCTGAATTGCAAATATCCAATCCATCCATACTACTTACTGACTCAAAAGGACAACTAAACAATACTTTTTCAATCCCCATGAGATGTGACAAGTTTCAGACACACGAATTGGATGCTTCTAGTATTGTTGCTACTATTGAACCTCAGCTTGTAAGTAATACAACTCCTGCATTCAAGTTCATTGTGTCCCAGTTGCCCCATTGGGTACATGCCAAGGTTGTAGAGACCATTTTGGAAATAAGATTTAAGTTTTGTTCTTTTGAATCAAGATGGATGGAGGTAATATGTCCTTTTATTTACTTTTTGTTCTCTATAGCTTGATTATGTTGAATTACAGCAGAGCATGATAGAATGACTCAAGCTTGATGCAGAAGATAGGATCGTAGAAGACAAGGCTTTTGATGAATCTGTAGAAATCACGGGATCAAAATCTCCTCGGATGAGCTACAAAAAGCTTCATTGGAAAAGCTCGAAGAAGCTAGTCAAGATTTTACTTTTGGATATGTATACTTTGCATTATGTGCTATGTAAGTTCCTTTCACTTCTAACTAGTTTGAAGTTGACTTGATGGTTTGTGCAATCCATTTTTTGTGTGAGTCTAATTATATGTATTGCTTCTTTAATTATGTAGGGACTAATTGTAAGTCATCTAGGAGACCCAATTCAGTACTAATATGGATTTGAAGAACATTCTCTGAACATAGATGTTCCACAAGGTAATCCTTTATCTTTTGTTTCATTTGAGCATGAGTTTGGTACTTTAGATTTATCCTCACATTTTCTACCCTTTCTTCCCACTTTCAATGAACATATACATTTATCTACACTAACTCTAGGACCTTACTTTAGACCTACCATAGGTTATCTAGTCTTAGCACACAGTGTTCTTGATGCACATTTAGGATTTAGGCCATCATTAAATACTTAGAGGTGTACCACTTTGCACCCTAGTGCTTTGTTGTTGGGAATGGTAGTTGTGCATTATGCACCTCTCCATATCCGCAAGTGCATCATACTCTATCCTCTGACTGGTCATGTGGGAAGTCTCCCTTAGCACATTGTACCACCCTCCCTTGTTACTTATAGGCACAAATTCGACTCATGTGCTTATGAGTCACCTCCTTCCTTGAAGGACACAGAGAGTGGAAAACAATCACCTTATATTTAGACCTAGTCCCACCCTCCCTGATTGATAAATGCCAAGTTTGGATCAGTTTTTGGTTGCACGAAAGTGTATCTTCCATGGGCTGTTTTTCTCCCATTTTGGGTTGTTTGGGGCAGATCTAAAGGAGAACTTAGTGGTGAGTAGGGAACATGTGCTCAAGCTCTAGGACATCAAGGTAACATGATGTTGAGCAGATTCTGGGGTTGTAAATGAGAGGATACCCTAAAAATGAGGTTATTAGTAGTTGTTGGTGCATAAATTAGGGTTTCAGAGAGCAGCAGAACCCTAAAAACTAGTAGATGACCTTATTGCGACGAAACTTGTTACTAGTGTTGGCATCGACACAAGTGATAGAAAATTTTCAGTTTGACAAGGTTTGTGCTTTACCATTCTATAATTTGCTTTTGATGCTTTTTGTTTCATTCTTGAAAGACATGCTTTATCTATGAATATATAATTTCACATTATTTCCTTGCTTAGGTGAAACCAGTAAGAGAGTATGCATGATGCAACACAACTATGGAAAAACCTTCCAGGGAGACAGATTTTGAATCTTCTTCATCACCAAAGAAAGCTGGTTTTTTTTTTTTTTTAATATATCTAGTTGTCTAGTTGTGCAACCTATTTGGAGGAGGTTGTGGGACTACAATAAAAAGGTATATCTAGTTGTCTAGTTGTGCTTCTCATGCTTTGACAGGTGACAAATTATCATTTCTTTTAGTGAATGAAGCTTCAGATTTGTCTTATTAGTCAAAAAATATAGGTTTAGAGGTGTTTAGAGTATTATAGTAGGTATGTTATAACATCTATAGATAGATTGCTCTCTTGATCTATGGCATTCCCTATAATAGCTATAGATAAATTGCTCTAGCTCCTGTTGCGAATGCCAGCGCTTATTATAGATGCTGTATAACATGGTGAAGCAAAGAGAATGTAGTGTTCAAGACAAAACATTTTTGGTGGATTCAATCACAATTCTATTGCTAACAATACAACATTGTGAAGAAATCGTGATTAGTTTGCTTAACATTATATATTAGTGTGGTAATGGCTTGTATTAATGGTTCCAACTAGTTTTCTTGTATAGGAAAATTTTACTATATATATGGTTTCAACTAGTTTTCTTATCTAGGAATATTTTATTAGAACATCTGGTGCGCAGATCGGTCGCAGATAGCTTACGTGGTAAATCCCGGAAGGTCCCCAAGAACAATGAACTCTACCTTTTTGCACAAAAAACAATGTAAAAGTATGCACGACAAGAGGCAAGAGACAAATTGGGTTCAATCTCCCCCATGCCTTGTGTGAGCGCTTCACAAAGCATGTATTTAATGTATATTTCCAATCTTCATGCTCAATAATAGCCCAATTACAAAAATATGACAAGCTTTTAGCTTTTGAGTTTGCTTTCTACAAAAATAGGAAAATAAAGCTAATGGACTGTGCCCATAGAGTCTGGCACGCCCAATCTCAATGTCCAAATAGAAATAACATATCCGGGCACATAAGCGCATACAAAATAATAATCAATAATCGATGTCTCAATAGACATAACAAAATATAGGCGTGGCACCTATCAAAATATAGTCCAAAAGTCGAATACTCGCTAAACTCCAATGCTTTCCTCCGCCACTGCTGCTATCTCTACACATCAACTGAAGCATTCACAATCGTTAGTAAAATAATACAATTAAACCGACAAAAGTGAATACCTAGCAGTCTTCAGCTACATAAATAAATCAACTGGTTAGAAATAAATCCTAACCTTAATTTATTACGAGTGCGCACTCTAAACTCATAAACGTTTATTAATTTAATATGCATTTTGCGGAATCACCCGCTATGGAATCACCCATGTACACACTAAATTAATGAAACGCCCGAAAAGGACAGGCATCCCCATCAACTTCTCGCACAAAGAATCCTCTTTGTGTATGAGCCCCGGTCATCTAAGTTTACGGAATCCACCGTAAAACCTCACGGAATCCACCGTGGCACGGAATCCACCGTGGAATATGCCTCATGGCATCATACCCCCGGGGTGGGATAGCAATTGACCTCAATTGCTATTAGCTCAATGTGGAGCTAACAGAGTGGGGAAAGCATTTAAGTCTCTAGCGTGCATCCATTGTGCTTCCTCTACAGGATGGTTCTTAAATTTGACTAGATATCTAGAATACCTTCGGCCAGTTCTAGTGGTCATGTAGTCAGTGTTTATGATGGCTTCTGGTTCAAGTATTTCAGTCTCTTCTTGTAATAAAGGTGGGTTTTCATAGACAGGGTGGATAGGTAATTGCCCTCTAAATGGTCTCAATAAACTAATATGAAATGTATTATGAATTTTCCAATGAGATGGCAATTCTAACTTGAATGCATTATCATTAATCTTATGAATGATTCTAAACGGTCCATAGAATCTAGGAGTTAATTTGACAACTGGATGTCTATCTACACTTTGCAGTCTACGCTTTTCTATTCTAAGCCAAACATAATCATCAACTTTGAAATTCATGGCTTGTCTTTTCTTGTTGGCTTGTTTGGTATATGATTGTTGGGCTTTAGCAATCATATCCTTAACCTCATCAAAAATACTATTATGCATAGTAACAATATCATCAGCACTCTGAATTCTATTAGACAAAGATGCAACAGGTGTAGATAATCTATATCCATAAATGACTTCAAAAGGTGCTTTCTTTGTAGATGTGTGCGGTGTATTGTTGTATGCAAACTGTAATAAATGTAAATGAGTATCCCATGTCTGAGGTTTAGAGATAGTATATGCACGTAAAAGATCTAGAATGGTACTATTTGTGGCTTCTGTTTGTCCATTTGTTTCTGGATGAAATGCAGATGAGAAATCAATCTTTGTGCCTAGATTTGCAAACAGTGTGATCCAAAAATTATTACAAAATCTAGAATCATGATCTGAAATAATCACTTTTGGCAATCCATGGTTAGTAAAGACAGTTTTCAAAAATAACTGTGCTGCTTGTGATGCTGTTAAAGTTTTCTTACATGCAATGAAATATGCTTGCTTACTAAATCTATCTACAATTGTCCAAATCATGTCATGGTTAGATTTAGTATTTGGTAAACCAGTAATGAAATCCATAGAAATATGTTCCCAAGGTTTAGATGGAATAGACAAAGGCATTAATAATCCATACTGTTTACCATGATGTCTCTTTATTCTTTGACAAATCAAACATTCAGAAACGAAATTAGATACATCTGCATCCATATGCGGCCAATAAAAATCTTCAGTTAACATGCGTAATGTAGATATGATACCTCTATGACCTTGATATGGGGGACAATGAATTTCATTCAAAACAAAAGATCGGAATGGAATAGTAACACACAGTCTCTTTTCAAAAAACATAAATCCATCATTATATGATAATGAATCAACAGGAATGAAATTATTTTGAACTAATTTTTGCCAATCAGAATGAAAAGTAATATCCTGGTGATATGTGTCTTTCATAGCAATCAAAGAATCAAAAGATATGATAGAAATATTATGAATTGCAGGTCTTCTACTCAATGCATCAGCAACTACATTTTCTTTTCCAGGTTGGTATTGAATGATAGGATGAAAGCTTTGAATAAAGGAAGCCCATTTGATATGACGGTCAGAAATTTGGGGTTGGCTAAGTAGATGTCTAATGCTTTGCTGGTCAGTCTTTATCATGAATTCTGAACCCATTAAATAATGCTTCCATTGTTTTAATGCTTGTACAACTGCTAATAGTTCTTTGTCATAAGTGGAACATTTGAGCTCAGAGGGTTTCAGCTTAGAACTAGAATATGCTATTGGATGGTTGTCTTGCATTAGTACGGCTCCTATTCCTGATCCGCTAGCATCGGTCACAACTAGAAAGAATGGTCTATTAAATTCAGGCAATTGTAGAACAGGGGCATTGGTTAATGCACGTTTTAGTAAGTCAAAGGATTTCTGATGGTTTTCAGTCCATTGATAAACAATTCCTTTCTTAAGAAGTTTGGTTAATGGTAAAGCAAGTAATGAGAAATTACGTACAAACTTCCTATAGAAACTAGCAAGACCAAGGAATGAGCGTAATTCATGTACATTTTTAGGAACAGGCCAATGCAATATTGCATCAATTTTCTTAGGATCAACTTTAATTCCTTCTTTTGATACAATATGACCTAAATATTCTATTTCTGTCTTAAAGAATTCACTCTTTTCAAGATTTGCAAACAATTGATTTTCTTTCAGTAATTGAAAAACTAATGATAAATGCTCATGATGCTCTTTTTCACTTTGACTGAACACTAAAATATCATCAAAGAAAACAATCACACAATACTGATATTTCAAAAAGATACGGTTCATCATTCTACTGAAAGTAGCAGGTGCATTAGTTAATCCGAATGGCATGACTAAGAATTCGTAATGGCCAAACTGTGTTCTGAATGCAGTCTTAAATATGTCTAATTTATCTAACCTCACCTGATGATATCCAGACTTAAGGTCAATTTTACTAAATATAGAAGATCCTTGCAGTTTGTCCATAAGGTCATCAACTCTATGCTCGGTAGTCAATACACATACGATAGGTATTATTCTTTTTCTTGACTAAGAGTACACGTGCACCGAATGGAGAACTGCTAGGTCGAATTAAGCCTCTATTTAGTAATTCTTCAACTTGACTCTGGATTTCTTTTTGCTCTATTTGATTGTGCCTATATGGTGCTTTGCAAGGTGGTTGTGTGCCAGGAATTAGATCAATCTTATGGTCTTCTGGACGTGATGGTGGTAAACCTGGTGGTAGGTCTTTTGCAAAACAGTCCTTAAAATATGCAAGAAATTCCTTATGCCTAGGGTGCATATGATTTTCCTTTGCGTGCAATTCATTCACCCAAATGAGATATGATTTAGTATTCTCGCGTAGTGCACGTTTTGCTTGAGTATGCGAAAGCAGTGGAAAAATATGAGATGCATGCATACCATATAATGTAATAGATTTTCCTTGAAAATTAATATTCATTGTGTGCGTGGAATAATCTATATTTGGATTATGCTGGTGTCTCCATGGCATTCCTAAAATAATGTCGCTTGACTGTAATGGGACAACTAAGAAATTTCTTCTTTCAATATATGAACCAATTTGAATTTCTAAATCTTGAACTTCTTGTGTGCCATTGTACCTAGTGCCTAAAAATGCAGCTTTTATGCGATAATGCGTAGGTACAGTATGCAATTTTAATTCCTTTACCAATTTTGTTGAAATAAAGTCATGGGTACTACCGTCATCATGCAATATAGTTCTTTCTTTACCATGCACCATACATTTCATAGTCAATAATGAATGTGGAGTAGGCATACCTAGTAAAGTGTCCGAAGTAGTAGTAGGATCATCCTCTTCTTCAGTGAAATCTGGCATATCATCATGCTCATCTTCGTCCATGGCTCCAAGGTAGCTGATATGTGCTGATGGCTTCTTTGAATGACAATTTACTGCGAGATGCCCTGGCTGGTGACACTTGTAGCATACTATTGGCTTGGCTTTTGTTACATTATTTGCAATGATTGGGAGTCTGGGTACATTTGGATTTGCTTGTGGAATAGGCTTGGGATTTGGATTGACAGTGGATGGTAATGCAGGTGGTTTAGGCCAATTCTTGCGGAAAGATGGTGATGAGAAACGACCTGGATTAAACCTTCTAAAATTGGAATTGAATTGATTAGATGCATAATTACCATTGGCTTGGAATGGCGGTGGTTGTCGATCTCTTCCGCGTAACTTATCTTCAGTGTCGTGAGCTAAGGAGATGGCGTCTTCAAGGGTAGCAGACTTGAACATGTTCACTTCAGCGTAGTAATGTCCAAGAAGTCCAGACATATACTTCCGCTTATGTGTCGTCTCTAGTACGTCTTCAAGCATGCGTAGCTGTAGGAGTGCATTCCAAAAACGCTCTGATACTGTGGAATAGGCTCACGATCTCGCTGTTGGAGTAAATCCCATTGCTTGATAGCCTTCTCATGAAATTGCGGTGGAAGGAAATTTTGCATGAACTTCTTCTTGAAATCTTCCCAAGTAGCAGGACATTCTATGCTCTTGCGGACTACAGTCCACCAAAGTGATGCCCTGTCTATCAGATGATTAGTAACACACTTTATTTTATCTTTTTCGGGATAAGTTTCCTCATGGAAATAGTCATCAAACTGGCTAATGAATGATAAAACAGTCTTTCCTTCTCTTATGCCATTGAAAGTGCGAAACTTGAAACTTTGTTTACTTATCTTCGATTCCTTGCGAATGGTTTGTGCTTCAAGAGTGGCGTCGATGGTACGGCGAATCAAATCTTCAGCTTGTGGTTCTTCTTTGTCGGTGGATGCTCTTTGAAGTTTTGTCAATTGCACTTGCAATGCTTGCCTAGCCCTTTGCTCTTCTTCCAATTGTAGCATGATTAGATCCAGCTTTTGTTCCATGGTAGGCTCAGGTAGATCGTCTTCAGTCATAGGATCATCCATATGTGGGGTAGTCATCCTGTAAAACTCAATAAACCTTTCTCACTCAAAATTAGGTTAGTGGGATGAGCGTAGCTCAAATTTGGGGTTACAAGGCTATGTATTTTTGGGTATTTCTTTGTATATTTTCAGAAATTCTGCAATATTTCTGTCTTCGTTTGCTGAAAGTACTTCAACGAACTTGTAGATAGGTAGAACAGCTTGCTGCGAACAACTTTCCAGTTCAGAGTTTTTGCGTACGAACAAGTCTTCTAGGAGTTTTAAGCACTAGTCAGTTCTGATTTAGTCTGACTTGCAGAGTTGCAGACTTAGCAGACTTGCAGAGTTGTTGACTTGCTGAACTTAGGCCGACTTGCAGAACTTACAGAACTTGATTTCAATTGACTTGTTGAACTTGACTTCAAAAGTGCGGGACCTGGAGTTTGCCGACTTGTCTGGCCTGTGTAACTTGCAGTGACTTAAGCTTAAGTGATTAAGCTTAAGCTTAATAAGCTTAATGGTGGACTAGCAGGCGGCGTCGATTTCGTGAGGGGGGGAGGGGCCGTTTTTTTGGCCGCGCGGAAATTTCGGGGGGGTCTTTTGATACGTCGAAGTGAGTTTTGAAGCACTAAGCTTCCTTTAAGCTTATAAAGCTTGATAATTGAGCTTTTGATTAAGAAGATTAAGAATTTTTCTCACTGTCTTTCAACGACTTGATGATGGAGATGTATGAGTGGTCCTCCACCTGCAGAGCCTGGTCCTTCGCGATCTGACAGTGGAAACAGGGGTTCTTGATCGCCAGAAGTCTGCCTGTATCGACGGTTCGCGATGAGATTGACTGTAGAGCCCGTTTGTTCCTGGAGCTCCGCCTTCGCCCGAGATTGGTAGCGATTGGAAGCTCTTGATCTCTGCTCCGCTCTGATACCACTGGTGCGCAGATCGGTCGCAGATAGCTTACGTGGTGAATCCCGGAAGGTCCCCAAGAACAATGAACTCTACTTTTTTGCACAAAAAACAATGTAAAAGTATGCACGACAAGAGGCAAGAGACAAATTGGGTTCAATCTTCCCCATGCCTTGTGTGAGCGCTTCACAAAGCATGTATTTAATGTATATTTCCAATCTTCATGCTCAATAATAGCCCAATTACAAAAATATGACAAGCTTTTAGCTTTTGAGTTTGCTTTCTACAAAAATAGGAAAATAAAGCTAATGGACGGTGCCCATAGAGTCTGGCACGCCCAATCTCAATGTCCAAATAGAAATAACATATCCGGGCACATAAGCGCATACAAAATAATAATCAATAATCGATGCCTCAATAGACATAACAAAATATAGGCGTGGCACCTATCAAAATATAGTCCAAAAGTCGAATACTCGCTAAACTCCAATGCTTTCCTCCGCCACTGCTGCTATCTCTACACATCAACTGAAGCATTCACAATCGTTAGTAAAATAATACAATTAAACCGACAAAAGCGAATACCTAGCAGTCTTCAGCTACATAAATAAATCAACTGGTTAGAAAGAAATCCTAACCTTAATTTATTACGAGTGCACACTCTAAACTCATAAACGTTTATTAATTTAATATGCATTTTGCGGAATCACCCGCTATCGAATCACCCATGTACACACTAAATTAATGAAACGCCCGAAAAGGACAGGCGTCCCCATCAACTTCTCGCACAAAGAATCCTCTTTGTGTATGAGCCCCGGTCATCTAAGTTTACGGAATCCACCGTAAAACCTCACGGAATCCACCGTGGCACGAAATCCACCGTGGAATATGCCTCCTGGCATCAACATCAACTAGGAATTTTAAAAATTTTCTATATAGAAATATTTTACTAGTTTACTAACTTGTAAAGTGTTCCATTTTTACTAGTTGAGACTTTTTCTAGATACTTTGATAAGTAGCTAGAAAATCTCTCTTTTTTTACTATATGGAAAGGTGTTTAAAGTTCCTTGTGTTGGGAATGAGGCAGTAGGAGAACTTGCGGCCGCCCAGGAGCTTGCCCAGCTGCGACAGCAGCGAGAGCTCGCTCTGGCCCATGCCCACCAGCCCGGCCGTGCTGCCGTAGCTTCACCCCCATGGTCTCTAACCCCGCCGTGGCGGCCTCTCTCTACTACATTAGCGTGCTGGGCTTCAGTGTCGCCGGCTAGCGCCTCAACGTCCCAGCCTCGATTCAGAGGCCAGGACGGACTTCGTGTTGCCAGCTGGCACCAACCAATCCAACATAGATGGAAACTTCTTCATGTTCAAGGGCTTCGATCTGGTGAAGATCCCATTCCCTGATTCTGACGAGTCTAATTTGTTGTAATCTGGCCGCTCCTGGTAATACGCCCCCATTGTTAATGCAGCTACTGATGATTTTGCCAATAAGACCAGATGATTGTCTAGTGACTCGCCTCCTCCATTGGAGAGTTCTGCCGATAATCCGGCCGCTCCTGGCAGTACACTCGTGACCATGGCTAGTATAGAGAAAATATAGACACTTTGAGAGAATTGCTTGGTTCATGGAGAGTAAGCTCTGAGGAGCTCTTAGGATCAAACTCGGCTCCTTTGGAACATGTTGCAGGTATAAATATGTTTTATTTTCTTAGTTTCTTCATTGATATAGAAATTATATTTCACTTTAATTGTATATATTTTCTTGCCTTACTAAATGTAGGTTTTGGAGAATTCTTGGATGACATTATTCGATATGGTAGTCATGATGCTTTCTGGTGTTATATTTATGAGCGTATGGTCTCAGTATATGTCAATATCAAAACAAATAACAAAGATAATGAGATTTCTTATGCAAACTACCAAAGACGAAGATTCTTTAGATGGATATTTATGCATATTAAAAAAGACCAACGTGACAGACTTATGCCGTATCAAAGGATGACAAGAGAACTCCACAAAGCTTTACTACCACCTGATGGATACTTAGTGGATTCTAATAGGTACGATGAATTTCCAGAATGGCATGCATCAGGTCTCATGTGTGTATCATGTGTGGAGAAAGCAAAAGAAATATGGAGTTTTTTAGAAAAGGCTAATGATTGTGCATGCAAAAGAGTAGCTCTAACAAAGGGAATAACCATAGAAGCAAAGAAGTTAAGACGCAGGGATGCAACTAATGAAGAAAAGAGATATGTTCATCATAGCTTCAACATAGAGGTGGAAACAGTGACAGAATATAAAAAGGTTTTTCTAAAGGGAGAAGTTTATAAAGTGGGAGATAAAGTGGTGGTAAGATGCGATGAAGACTCTAGAGTGGACATAGATGTTGGCCATTGGAAAGCATGCATATCATCAAGGATTGGTGGCTATGTGTATTCACGAAAAAGCAATGGCAAGTACTCAAAACAAAAGCAATTGCAATTGACAATAAAAAAAGATTGTACCTACCATATGGCGTTCGCATGAGCATGAGGCAACAATGTTATGATGGTATGTTTATTGAAGTCTTTTGTTTTGTATTGCTTAATGTAATTTACATTTTCAAACATGCATTGCAAACACTTTCTTATTGTTACCATGCCTATGTAGGTTTGCCATGTCGACTTCTAATCTAGAGACGATGGCTCTTTTGAAAAAAATGATGAGTGAGGATCCCAAACTACTTGGGCTTGTGGATTCAGTTGTGGAAGAAGTGAAAGGTAACTAACTCTAATAACTAAATTTATACCTAATTTTATTACTAATTCATGTGTTCTAATCCAAGTGCTAAGAAGTTAAGTGATTTAGTTTGATATAGCACTTCTTTTTAAAAAATATAAGTCTCTTATGTTTCTAAACTTTGGTTTATTATGTGTACATAAAGGTAACAAAATCACAAATGATGGTACAAGAGATAATGGAACAATGAAAGCTAAGGAGGTCATTGGCCCTAATGTCTCTTCAAATCATGATACAGGTATATGTCTTTATTTCTATTAAACTTTGAAAATTAAAATCTATACATATATTACATCTTGCTTTGATAGGTGATTCATTTTGAGATTAACTAGCTTTAATTACTCTCTTTGCCTAATTTAAAATGTTCATAGTTATTCATATTTTTAAACTTTGAGTGATTGTGTGTATATATATAAACATAGATAAAAGAACAACAAAAGGTGGGAAAAGAGGTAATGTAAGAAAGGGAGATCAGGAGATTACTTGCGATAATGTTTCTTCAAGTCAAGATGCAAGTACCAACTTTAAGGATCAAATACTTGTACAAATTTGGTAACCCAAATTGATACAAAATATCTAATTACTTTCTTTTGTATTATTGAAAATTTTCATAACCTTGTATTATCGTGAGCTTTGGTTAACTCTATGTATATATAGGAAAACAAGTTACTAAAGATGACAGAAGAGACAATGCAAGAAAGGAAGACATTGAGATTGCTTGCCTTAACACTTCTTCAAGCCAAGAATCGGGTATTACCAGCTTTCTTATGTTGATAATGAGTCATTTTTTAAAATGGTTATACTAACTAATGATATTTGATCACTTGAGTATCAATAGGAGTGATACGCATACCATCATATGATGATATCTATCGGCCACCCATTTTGAAATTTAGAGAAGAGGGTAGACTTTACATAAAAAAGCTATTGGCTGAATACTTTAAAAGTCAACACATTGTCATGCTCGAAAATTATCATCGAGTACATAGGTGGTTTGAATCCTTAAACCCAAATGATCTACGTTATAAAAATGTGGATAAAGAGTATATCATGAAAATCATATCAGAGAATCACCATGAGATTTTACCATTGAAGTTTACTGGATGTGAGTACATATGGAGAGAGAATGATATATATGACTGGTGGAAGGGTACAAAGCAAGATGAAAGAAAGTATTTGAAGAAAAAAGATCTTTTAAAGAAGGTAAGTTGATTGTTACTTTTTTTTAATTGGCTTTCCTAATATTTGAGGTGTAGATTCTTAGTTATTGAACTATTAATCATATGACATATAGAGAGAATTATCCACATCTCTTGGAGTGGATGATAGAGATAAGCTTCAAAATGTATCAAATGACATAACATCATCAATGGTAAGATGATATGATTTATAAGTTTGATATCATAAGTGTAGGATTGGTTCTTTTTCTCCCATTCTCATTTAGGGGTGTCTATTGATGGTGGCAGAGTGAACCATATGTTGCTACTATTGATTCTAATCAACTTGATGTATACATTCCTAGCATGGATGATATTTCAAATGAACAAGGTTTGGAAAAGGTATCTTATAATCTTATATATTTATCATTTTTGTACTTGATTCCATATATTTTGGAGACATTTGATGTATATACATGATCTTATTTTGTTGATGTAGCCTCTTGAAGAAAGTAGCTCCTTTGAAGGACAACAATACAAGCAAACAGATTTATCATTGCAAGTAATGCTTTTAAGTTCATATCTAATAACTTTCTTTGAGAATGTCTCTTATACAGATACTTATACATTAACTTTCATTTCCCATAGATGAATATCTTTGTGGAGGAAGAAAAGAGCTTTGAAGAATTTCAATGTTATACTTCTAATGAGATTCTTTGCTTTATATTAAATTTAAGATTGACCATATGATTCATGTTCTTAATAGTATCTTATCCTTTACATGCTTAAAATGTAGGATGTTGAAAATGAAAATGAGACACTTGATATGAAAAATTGTGCCATCTTTTCAAAGTTATTGTCACATGGTTTAGACAAAATAATGTACTCAACTAAACGTCAAGAAACTATGGAACAAAGTATCCATAGTTCAAGCAATGATAAGGTATGTAACTTTTTTTTCTATATAAATATTTTTAATGTGATTACTAATTTTAGTTTTGAATGTAGGCTAATCCAGATGATGATATTAATGAAACATCTCGAAAAAGTCAAAGAAAGAGGAAGGTATTTGATATATGTTTGTGAGAGAATAATAGCATCATAGTTTAGTGAATAACTAAAGGTATGATTTATTACATAACTATTTATTTTACGTGTTGACTAGCCAAGTGAGAAGATGAAGGATCTTTTGCAACAAAGGAGCATGAAACGAGATACCAATATCAACAAAAAAGAACCAAAGGTGCTAGATGTAAATGTTTATATTTTTTATTATGTCATACATGAAAAGCATAATCTATTTTTTTTATTTTATTTGAATTAGGAATTTAAAGATCTCCCAAACCAATGCATTGAGATTAACATTTCAAATGATGCTTAAAGGGTAGCTTTATAGTTTATATGTATGTATATATATAATAGTCATGTAGTTAAATTTATGGCTTTTCATATTATAATTCGTCATTTAATTATCTATACATAGTATAATAAGTTACTTATTCTCTTTTTGTTATTCAATGGAGGTTAATATGACAAAAGAGAACATGGAAACCATACTTTTGAAGTATCTTGGTGTGCCTACAATTCATGATATATACTTTTCTTTAAAGAGTACATACATGAATCTCAAAAAGATTGAAGCTAGCTTTCGAGTCTTGATTAAGGATACAAGGAAGCCAACAAGTGATGCTATGATTAAGGAGATTATTTATTGGCTACTAGGAATTGGCAAAGTTGTATTAAACAAAAATAGCAATGTGCTTAGTCTAGATGATGTGGAAGTTTTAGCATAACTTCTACTTTGAGTTAAGAATTTATTGCTTTTCAACATATTGGAGATTTGAGGGATTACTCAAACATTTATTATTTTGCAACATATTGGAGATTTAAGGGATAAAACAATCAAGACACACATGTTGCTTAATTAGTTTTTAGTTCTATGCTCCTTTAAAAGTATTTTCATTTTTCTTTTGGTTGCTAGAAATAGATGTTGATGTCTTAATTTGTTTAATCTATTTTCATCATTCGATGTATGTTATTGATCCTTACTTAGAAATGATCTTAATTTGTTTAATCTATTTTCATCATTAGATGTATGTTATTGATCCTTACTTAGAAATGATAACATACTCTATATAATTTTCTAGTTAAAAATTTATTGTGTAATTTCTTGTTTGATATTAGCATGTCTAAGAGTAAGGGCAAAGTAGATAAAGTGATAAGGAAAAAAGAGAATTCCCAAAGAATTCCCTAGTTGAAAGTACATATAAGTAGGGAATGTAAAAAATATGAAAAATGAGAGATTTCCTAGTGAGAGTACCTAGGGAATCACCTCTAGAAATTTTTTCCTATATATGGAATATTTCCTATATAGGAATTATTCCCTACATAGAAAATTTTGTATTTTCCTATGTAGGAAAGCTCTTATGTGATTCCCTACTTATTCTCACTAGGAAATGTCCCATTTTCCCTAGTTTTTACTTTCCCCACTTATATGTATTTTCAACTAGGGATCGATTGAAAGTTCCTTGTGCGGCCCAGTATCCTCGAGGGCGACGTTCCCTCTCGATAAGCATGCAACTCTCTTGCCATGCACCTTCCATATTGGCCCGATCCCATCAGCCAATCTTACTAAAAGATGAGCTTCTTTCATCGAATAAATATAGCGTAGTTGGGTGGAAATTTGAGAACACCAGACAATCTCTGAGGTGAATAGAGAAGAGTCATTGACACCACCTTCCATATTGGCTCCATATATAGACGCGGCGGCAGCGCCGAGTAGAAACGAGAATATCACGCGTGGTCACGTCGAGGCCAGCGCAGGGGCCGCTCGCCTATAAGTATGGTCGAGGCCTCAGGCATTTTGCCAGCGTACCGGCTAGTGCGCGGATTCCCGTACAATAGCTCCTGTTAGCTTGTGTGTAGTTGGTGATAATCAATATGGCGGCTCGTGTGTAATTTTTGTTGGCAGCACTGTTGGTGCTATTGGTGATAGTGAGTGAAGTGCCGGCAACGTCCCGCGGTCGAGAGGAGGAGCGACGTCGGGAGGAAGAGGAGAGGGAGAGGGAGAGGAGAGGGGAAGGATTGAGGGAGGAGTGGTACGCGAGGCTGCCGGCGTGCGACAATTTCTTCAGGCAGCAACGGCTAGAGGTGCAGGAAAGAGAATCGTCGCCGTATTACAATTCCTATTTGTCATGGAGGTCGGTTGAGGGGAGAGGAGTGACGCAGCAGCAGCCGTCCCGGGCGTGCTGCGAGGCCGTGGAGCAAATCCCCTCGCAGGACCGCTGCTACGCCCTCCAGCAGGCTTACGGAGGCGGCGAGCGCCGCCGTTGTTATGAAGAGGACGTCTGGGCGCAGCGACGAGGAGAGGAGTCGGAGCAGCAGCAGAGAACCATGACGGCCCAGATGTCCTCTCGCCTCCTGCAGCAGTGCAACCTTCGCCCTCGCGAATGCCGTGCAAGGTCGTCCCAAGGTATGCTGTCTAAATAATGCATTGCCCGTCATTTTATTTTATATATCAATCTATTATAATCTATATCTTTTATAGATGCATTGCCCGTCATTTTATATATGAACCTAGTAGATTCAGTCATTTTAATATATATGAAACCTATTTGGTCTGTGCAACAAGTTCTCTCTCATCGGTTTATAATTGTCTATTGTCTCTCTTATAATTGTCTGCGTTATTTGCGATGATCGAATGGCATATGAACATAATGGATATGATCTAATTGATATGCATTATTTGCGATGATCGAATGGCACATGAACATAATGCATATGATCTAATACCAAATAATGCATTATTTGCGATGATCAAATGGCACATGAACATAATGGATATGATCTAATATATCAATTATTCTCTCTTGTAATTGTCTCTCTTATTTATTTGCCATGATTGAATGGCATATGAATGCAATGGATATGATCTAATATATAAATTATATTCTCTTAATTTGTGATGATTGACCATTAATTATGGATATGATTTAATATATAAATTATATTCTCTTAAGATGATCTAATACATCAATTATGGATATGATTTAATATATAAATTATATTCTCTTAATTTTTGATGATTGAATGTCATATGAATGTAATAGATATGATCTAATAATATATCAATTATCATCTCTTAACTATAGTTAAGTCAATTTAAAATACCACTTGTTAGAATCATGGTTAGATTCAAATTTACAGCTTATGTACTACTATTAGTTTTCTAAGAAGACCTAAATTGGAAGTTTTGAAGTACTAGTTGTAAACATGTCTGCTAGCTTGAATCGAACTTTGTGATCATTCAACATAATATTATTGCTATATTGTCAGCCAGCTTGAATTGAACCGTCTGATCCAATACAAGTATAACCTAATATATATTGAATGCAGTCTAATCGAATATATGTATTGCTACTAAATATAATATTATTGTTATATTGTCAGCTAGCTTGTTATATATCTTTGCGACTGTTGTAGTCCTACAACATCATGTCGTGGAATATCATATAGTCAAAATGCAAATTAGATTGCATATCATTGAAATCCAATGTGAAGCCTAACCTTCATATATTGCGATTTTATCTTCGAGTTATATTATGGGAAATATGTTGGATTAGTGGTTCTTAATGCACTGCTTGTATTTGTTCGCAGAAGTGCTAATGGACAATTCTTATTGGTGGTAGAGAGAAGTGGCCGCAACATGTGCAACTAGGATTGTTGCCGCTACGCAGTGCTCTCCCACTGATCGTTGGGTGTGCCATCCTAGACGAATAAACACCCCATGTAGGGTGTACTGTCCGATTAAAAAAATGTATGGATGAAGAGGGTTGTGTGTGTGTGTATAGGTTTTACCAAACAGGCGTAAAAATACAAGAAAGGATGAAAGGTTTTTGAAAGTTTTTTGTTTTTTTAATCTGTAGCTTCTTTTGAAAGGTTGTTGAAAGGTTTTTGTTTTTCTTATCAGTAGCTTCTTTTATCTGCAACTTGTACTCTCTATATTTTTATAATATAAAGCAAAAGGTTGTTGAAAGGTTTTTGTTTTTTTTATCAGTAGCTTCTTTTATCTGCAACTTCTACTCTCTATATTTTTATAATATAAAGTTGTATCAATCGTGTTTGTGTCTAGTAATATTGGCTCTCCTATATATAGTTCAATGCATGAAAATAATGAGGACTAGTTCTAATTGCAATGACCAATGTTTTGTTATATCCTAGTCTCATTACATTAAGCCAACTCAAGTTGCATGATCTATGTGTTTTTTTAAGGGCGTCCTGGAGGGTTGATATTGTAGGTCTAAACCATTTGTGCAAATCTTTTAAGGTGCTATGGCATCTTAAAATCATTTGCACTTGTTGTTTTTGGATTGAAAATGTGTCATTGTGCTTGCTATTTTATCCAAAGCCCATATGCATTTTTTGTGTGTGATTATGACCAACTCAACAAATTTTCATAATCATGTTGTGAGTTTAGAAATTTTCATAACTACATTGAGGCTGCTGACTGAAAAAATTCATAACCCCATGATTGAGATTGCTGAATACCATTATGAAAAATGATATTACCCATCACAAACCTGCAAAAATGCTTGAATAAACTAAGCTTGCAACATGGATCCTATTGCATGCCACCTAGTAATTAATTGATTGATTCGGGGGTGATAGTTTGATTTGTGGAGTGGTTTTTTAAATTGTTGGGATCTATGGAGAGACCTATCGAACCCTCCACTCCGTTGGACCTATGAACCCTCTTTATTCCCGTTAAGAGTGTGTTTTATGTTCTTATCCACAATGGAGGGTTTTGATCACTTTATTTACTCTAGTCAAGGGAAATAGTTGAAATATTCAGAGGACAATTTTCAAGGGGCCATGTGAATCATCCGAAGCATAGAAGACAATACTCGATCTCTCCATTAGTTAGAAGAAAAAAGTCAATATTAAAATATCTAAAATTTATTAGAATATCTAAAAAAACTTTTTATATTTTGGCCATTTTTGCATTGGTTTTGAAAAATTGTCGTAGCATAGAAGAGTGCCATTGTAGGTAGTGATGCATTGGTTTTGAAAAATTGTTGAAGCATATTGAGCCTCTCCATCATGGGGAAGGCAAAGAAGAGTGCCATTCTAGGTAGTGATACAAAGGGTGTTTGCAGCTACTTCTACATGAATCCCTAGAGAATCACTCACGCTTGAGTTTCATCCCACCCCTAGAGAACTAGTCACGCTTATTTCATCCTATTGTTAAGAAGTATGTCCATTGGCCAAGGCCAATGATTTGACCCAAAGGAGTAGTGGCACATGTATAGGGCATCTCTCATTGGCTACTTTGTGAACCCCTAGAGAATCACTCATGCATGCTTGAGTTTGGGAAGTACTTGATCATCCCATTTTTAAGAAGCATGTCCATTCACCAAGGCCAATGAATTGAACCCAAGGAGTAGTGGCACATGTATAGGGAACTTGGTGCTTGAAGATCTCACTTCTCGAGGATGTGCTAAATGCCAAGGCCAGTGGCACATGAATGTTATATATAGGGTTGCTTCTTCCAAGCTCTCACTTCTTGAGGATGTGCTAAACTTACAATTCATGAGGATGTGCTAAATCTACAATGCCACTTTTATGTGAAACCCCTAGAGAATCACTCACAAGATTTCAGGAAGTACTAGTTGATTATCCCATTGTTAAGAAGCATATCCCCTTTGTTAAGGACAATGAATTGACCCAAGTGTCATAAATTGTTGAAGCATAATGAGCCTCTCCATTCTGGGCAAGGCAAAGAAGTGCCATTCTAGGTAGTGATACAAAGGGGGTTTGCAGCTACTTCTACATGAATTCCTAGAGAATCACTCATGCTTGAGTTTCATCCCACCCCTAGAGGTCTCTCTTAAATTGTCAAAGTTGTTACAGTGAACTGTCACATTTAGGGGAAGTGGATGGAGTGGAACCTTTCCACTCCATTGGTACTCACAGCAAGATCCTATCTAGGGTTGGGTCACACTAGCATGAGTGGATGGGAAGGTATACTTATAGTTCGATCACACACCAACAAAAGAGGTTTAGGGAGAGGAGAATAAAAATAAATATTTAATGTCTTGTGTGTGAGCATGTCAAATGTTTGTCAAAATATTTAATGTCTTATGTGTGAGCCATGTTAGAGCCTTGTGTGCTCGATTGGATTAGCGTTCTTTGTCATAGGAGATGGAAGATCTTTTTCATTAGCGAATGGGAATCCTTAACCTTGCTAAAAAAATCTTAGAACCTCCTTTTGAAGAGGTGCTTGTAAGGGTTTTCGAGGATTTTTGATGCCCCTACTCAACCCATCCCTTATAGTGCAATCATGTAGTAACACAAGGTGAGAGGGATAAGCTTTCTCCCACTAGTGCCAAGCAAGCATGACTGGCCCATATCCTAGGGATAGTTGGGGATCCCAAAAATTTGGTTCTCCACTAGCCCCCCCTCCTCTGACAAGGTAGTGCTAACAATGCAAACTTGCTATTGCGAGTTGAATAAAAAGCGAAAGCCCCTAGGGAGTCCTAATGGAACATGTAAGATACTACATGCATTCAAAAGAAAGGGAATGTAATTTTAAAAAAATGCATAAGGTCAATAAAGTAAGGGGTCATTTAAAGGCCTTATAGCATGTAAGAAAATGATATTTCTTAATATCGTTTGAATGCACGTTATATAGATGATTTCTTATAGGTGGACCCCCCCGGCGCGCACTCTCTCATTTTCCTTGTTGTCATGGATCAATTCAATGGTGGGAATTGGTGCACACAAATCTCAAATGACCTCTCTCGCCACTTGAAACATTTACTTTCGCTATCTTATGTCGCTCCTAACTCATGCGCCTTGCCATTGGTTCAAGCTATATAATTTGCAAGGTTCAAAGAGCATGTGTGTTTTTTCTTCTTCAAAAATCCCCCCCCCCCCCCCCCCCCCCCCAACAAAAGAAAAAGAGGTATGCCTTTCTCCCTTAGTAACTAGTTGTCATTTTTTGTATTATGAAATGCCATTGGGCTCTGTCATGCATACTCAAATGGTGTGTGATTGGGGTCTTTGTAAAAGAGCCTTCTCTTCATGCCAAAGTTGGACATCATGTTGATCGCTCTTGTTTTACTATGTAATTTCTTTGACATGGTGTTGTCTATTGTACTTGCCCTTGATTTCTAGCGTGCATACAAAAATAAGGGCTATGGAACATATAATAGCCCCCCCTTCATGGTGGTAGACCTAAACACATGTGGAGTGCTGAATTATGTGACTGCATGTGAGCTTAACCTACCATGATGTCGAGATTAACCTCCCTTCATGCTACGACCAAATGGGGGCTTCATTATCAAAATTAACATGCACTTGAAATTTTTTTAATTCTTTGAATTGCAATGTTGATTGATTATGTTTGGACTAATAAAAGTTTGAAGAAATTTACCCGCCCTCCCCCTCCCGAATGGTGTGCTACTATACTTGGTAAATGTCTAGAATGGAGGGCTACCAACATTTGAAGGCCTCAATTTTTGAATGCATGGTTCACTATGTTTTTAGATTGGTCAAAATTGGGATTTGAACATTAGCATGCCTCGTTCCCTTTTTCCTGCTTAGTAAAATTTGTGTGCAAGGTGTATATTGATATGCATGTAACTAGCTTGTTGCTTGCACGTTGTCGTGATGTTATGAGGACACAATGTGAAAAAGTATGGAATGCATCATCATCCGACTTCTTTATTGATCTAGAGAGTCAATGTGATCTGAGCCATTAGTACTAGTGTGAGTTGCATGGATTATCCAAAAATACTAGATTTTGGATAATTTAAGCCTATTTGTTATATTATTTATTGTTAAAAAAATCGAAAAAGTTAGAAAAAGCTTCTAGAATAGGATGGCATGCAAAAAAGCTAGTTGATTTTTCAGCCAACTAGGGGATTTTCACAAGAAGGACAGATTGACGAAATCGTGTGCATCGCGATCGCTGTAAATAAGCTGAAAACTGCAGATTGAACTGAAAGAAGGAGGAGTGATCTGGAGATCCGTGACCAGGTGTTCGTGTCTTGGGGTTTTACCCCCCTTTCGGAGCCAACGGAGCCATCAGATTTGGGTTGCGAGCAAGAGAGAAGGAGGTGTAATTTTTATGCACGTTTTGTTCTATGAAGAAGCTCTAGGAGATCTAATGCCTGGAGATTGCTTCTGAGTATGCAAAGATTCTAGATTCTTTCAATACATATTGATTCAATTTATTGTGATTTGTTTTTGTAGTTTTTACCACTTGGATATTCTCTATCTTCTCTTCCGTCTCCTATCTCTAATTTCTTCTACTTTTGATCCCCGATGGATTCGACCTTTCGACAAAAACCCCTCCGACATTGGTGAACCCGATGTGAAAGGTCGTCTCACAGAAGAAGGAAAGATAAGATGGGAGAACCTTTGAATACAATCTCCAGTGATGTTTTACAATAGTTGGTGCAAAATACGAATATATTTATGTAGGTACAACAACAACAACAACAGGTGATGCAAGCTTCAGCTCAAACAGAAAGTGTTGTGATGAATGCTTTGTAAGCAGTTGAGCGTGAGGTGAAGTTATTCAATGGCAGGAACGTATCTACATATGTACATACCTATGCTCAGAAGATGGAATTCTTTGGAGTGGCTCAATCTGCATGGAGCCAGTATTTTGTATGTGTTACTGTTCATGAACTAAAAGCACGGATTATTGAATTATACTTGCAGGATGCTGACTGGGTAGCCTTTAAGAAGACACTCACGGAAGAATTTTATATTGAGGATACCAGTTTGATTACACGTAAGACTTTTCAGGAGTGGGTTATACAACCCAGTAAGGGTCTTATGGCTATCGAATTGTTAATTAAGAGAATTTGAAAGTTGATTTGAGCAGTTGGATCTCGTAGAACAAGCTCTTGCAAGTCAGAAAATTGAATTGTTTCTACAGGTAGCTGATCCTGAGCTTCAAGAGAAGCTTGATGATTTGCTGGAGGATCAGACTACAGAGACAGGTTTGAAAATAGAGTGGAGACATGTCAAGGAAGTTGTTACTGCACTTGTGAAGAAGCATAGAAGAAGAGAAAGATTGCATGTCTCTAGCTTGCCCACTGTTACAAGCAAAACAGTTGAAGTATCAAGTAAGCCACCCACTTTTGGGGCTAACCCTTGGTTGTACCTACTATTGTTCTCTCTGTTAGGGAATATGTCTTAGATGAATTGGTCAAAGGTATGCGAGATCTTCAATTGAAGGTTGAAAAATTGGATGAAAAAGGACAAGAGGAAAGGGAACACGTAGCAGCCCCTGAACTTGGAAAAAGATGTATGTGGTGTGACAGTTTGTAGTATGAGAGAAAGGATTGTGCTGCCTATCAGGAGGCCTTGGCATGACAACTCATCTTATGGAAAGATGGTAAGATCCATGCACAAGAAACGAGATTGCCTCTTGCTTTGAATTTTCGAAAGGGAGGTATGCAGAAGTTGTTGGAAGACTTGGCTGTCCAAAATGCTTATGAGGTGGTACATGCTTCTACTTTTGGTCTACAGTTGGATAGAATGCATGGCCAAGTGATGGTTGGTCCAAAGGCTGAAATATGGACAGATGCTTTACATGCAGCTGAAAAGAGAAAGGTCAGTGATAGTGAAATGTCTCGTGTAGGGCAAGACATTCGTGGCATAACTGGTTGGGAATCACCGGTAGATGCATATTCAGTGTATGCATATTTAGCAAAGGTACAAAAGATGGATGTACTTGTGGAAGAAAAACGAAAAAGAGATGAAGATAATGCAAGGACATCTAAAATAATGACAAGAAGAAGTGCGGATCAGCCTAAAGCTACAAATAAGCCACCTCTCGAGCATGTTATGGAAGAGGTCAGTCAGGAGCAAAAATAGGATAACAGACAAGGGGACAAAAAGAAGGGCAAGTAGCCAGGATATAAGTTTCAATCTGACATTGAGACAGCCACAGATTTGAAGAAGGTTCTTGAAGAACGGAACTTAAACAATCGGGTGGAATTTACCTTAGGAGAGGTGCTTGGCATTTCCAGGCAAGAATTTCATGATGAGATCATTTAAAAGGAAGCGTCAGTTTCTTGGTGATACCACTAGTGCATTGCTGCAATTTGAAGAGGAAACTGGTTTGTTCGGTATTCGAGCTGAATATGAGCATGAAGTAAGTACTGGATTATCTATGCAGGATGCTACTAATCAGTGGACAGCATGTGGAAAAGAGAAGAAAGTGGTTGAAAATGCATTGTCTTATAGCAATATGCATTGTGAAGTAAGGCAAATGCAACAATATGGAGAAGAGACTCTAGGATTTATTCCTCGAAGTCACTACACAAGAAATCAATGGGCTAGAGCTACCATTGAAATGGTAGTGAAAATAGGGAAATGTGAAACTCCTTGTGTTGCTTTACTTGACCATGGGTCTGAGATAAATGTCATTGAGCGGGGATTGTATGAAAATGGTGCATGGACTATGGAAGCTGATCATGGTTGGTATATGAGGGGTGCAAACAATTCTTCATGTCCTAATGTAAAATTGGTGATGTATAGGAAGAGCAACACTTCTTTGTGTAAGATTATTCCTCATATGCAATGATTTTGGGAGAGCCCTATATTACAGGTGTGAGTATGGAAACAAAGGTGCTTGATGATGGTTCTGCCTATGCAAGACTCAGAAGCAAGGATGGGAGCAAAGCAGTCAAATTTCTTATTGTTTGTGTTAATCATCCTAGAAATCGTGATACGCTTCGAGAGTCTCCTTTGGTTCCAAATGCAAGGGAATTCAAAGACCTAGATTTTCATTAAGCACCGCTGTAATGCAGGGCTACAGTATAGTGCTATTCAGAGGGTGTACTTGCCTCTTGATGAAATGAAGCATGCATTTACTATTGGTAATTCTTAGTTTACAGCAAATAGTTCATGTTGGTTTAAGCCTATGGAAGCTATGTGCAGGGATGAACGCATATCTATGAAACGGGCTATTAAGAAACTAAGAGCATTGGGGTTGTTAGCTAAAAATGATGGCATTTCAGGCATCTTTTATGGGCTGAATATTACTGACACTATGGCTGAAATTTTAGCAACTATACATGCAGAAAATGAGGCTAAAAATAGAGTGTTGTCAGTATGTTCTTTGGATATGTATGATGTTATAGCATTGTTTGCTCAGTAAGAAGGATTACAATTTGCTGAAGCACTTGTGGAGACAAAGTATAAGACAGTTGACAAAAAGGTGAAACCAATTTCTTTGCTACTTCCACCAGAGAGTGAGGGTATGTATGAAAAAGTGTCAAGGCAGCCAAGCTTATGAGATCCTAAAGATATAGGTCATCAGTTTACATCTGAAACATTACAGGAATTGAAAGTTGGTGCAGAAGGGTTTCTTTTGCCTATTGAGAGAGACTGTTTTATGTAGATCTTGGCTAGACATGGGAAGGCATTTGCATTTCAGCCAAGTGAAATAGGTTGTGTAGATCCAAATGTTGTCTCTTCTATGGTCATATTTACTGTGCCACATGTACCATGGAACTTGAGGCCTATTCCAGTGCCTAAAGCTTACTTGCCAAAGCTGATGGATTTGTTAAATGAAAAGATTCGCATGAAGATCTTGGAGCATTCTTTAGCCCCGTACTCAAATCGTTGGTTTACTATGCCAAAAAAGAATGGGGCTTTGAGATTTATTCAAGACATGCAACCGGTCAATAAATATCAGATGTCTCCGAAGAGACATCTAATAAAAATTTGGACCATTTCTCGATTTGTGCGTGTCATCCTTGCGCAAGGGCCATGCTAATTTTCTCTGTATCGTTCCAATTTTATGAGATGCCTCGGAAATATTCAAGACATGCAATCAGTCAATAAAGTGACCATAAGAAATGTGGGTGCAGGTCCTGTGGTTGATGAATTTGCAGAGGCTTTTCCAGGCAGAGCGATCTATTCTTTGGGTGATCTTTACTCAGGTTATGATCAGTTCCAACTTGCAATTGAAAGTAAGGATATCACAACCATGAATACTCCTTTGGGGTTAGTACATATGTGTACTCTCCCACAGGGTGCAACAAACTCAGTGGCACACATGACTAATGCTATGAATAGGTTACTCTCAGATTTTATGCCACAATTGACTATGCCCTTCTTGGATGATGTTCCAATCAAAGGGTGTGCAGTGGATGAAAAGAATGAAGAAATGGATGCTCATGGAGTTTGTTGCAAACCATATTGTGGATTGTGAGAAGATTTTGACACGTCTAGAAGAGGTGCATTTAACTCTTTCTAGACAAAAGTCTGTCTTTGGAGTTGAAGAGGTTTGGATTGTTGGGCATACATGTGGGCCTTATGGGCAAAGGCCATCACCAGCAAAAATAGATGGGATTGAAAGAATGCGAGATGTATGCAAAGGTGCGTAGATTCTTTGGTGCATGTGTGTTCTATTTGATATGGATTCCTCACTTTGCACATGTAGCCGATGCTCTTTATCAAATTCTAAGAAAATGTCAGAAATTTCATTGGAAAAGGAAGCATCAGAAAACAATGAAGAAATTGAAGCAACTCTTAAAATCTGCTCCTACGTTGAGAAAGGCTCACTATTCACATGGAAAGCCTATCATTACTACTATTGATACAAGCCCAATTGGGACTGGATGGGCAATTGGGCAAGATGATGAGGAAGGGCAAAGATATGGAATACACTTTGGTGCAAAAGTATTGACTAAACAAAAGAGAAGATATCCACATGTGAAAAGAGAATTATGGGGAGAAAAGAGAATTATGGGGAATTGTGACAGCCCTTAAATGTGATAAGGAGTATTTTATGGGTGCTCATGTATTGAGACTCATTGTTTGCTAGTATTGGGTATGATTACTAGTTGTGCTACCCCGGACATTGCTATGCTCTGATGGATTGCATACATCAAATCTTTGAACCCTGAATTTCAGCATATTGTAGGAAGAGATAACCCAGTGGGGCAGACATGTTATCTTGAGCATGATATGAGAATGAAGATGGGATGATGGATGAGGAGGAAGAAGATGACTTTCTCATGGCTGAAAATGATGTTGCAAGAGTGAATTTAGCAATGCAAGGTGTTGCTACAGCATTAACACAAGCTTGGACAACAAAGAGAAGACACTTTAGATGTTTTGCATCTTGTGTCGAAGTGTTTCTGGAAGACAAATATGCAGGAGAGTGGCTGAGAATTGGTCAATATCTCAGTACATTAACAAAGAGAGATGAATGGTCAGATGAGGAGTTTAAGAAGATCAAGATCAGGAGAGCCTATGGATTTTTCTTAAAAGATGGATACTTATGGAAACATGCTAAAAAGAAACAGGGTATGCCATTGTGAGTTTTGGGTGACAGAGCTTCACAAGTAAAAGTAATGCAAGAGTTTCATGAAAGCTTGTGGGCTAGTTATAGAGGTGTTTGGGGTACTTTTACAAAGATCAAAGAAAGATATTGGTGGCAGGGTATGTATAAGGATGTTGCCACACTTTGTGGAAATATGTACGACATGTCAAATGTATTCAATTGTGAGACATCGGGATGGATTGCAACTCACATATCCATTGTCTCTTTATTTTAAGTGGGTGGTGGATTTGGTCACAATGCCTATAGGTCTAGTTAGAGAATAGAGGAATTATAGCAACAAATTGTATTCCACGACTCCATTCTTCAACACATTGCCAACAAGCTTCGAATTCATGAAAGCCTCAATCACTTATTGTAGGTCTTGTTAAAATGTGTGTGTAGTGTTAGTAACTGAATCCCATAAGCAAAGTGTGAGGCATGTATCAAAGCTAAAAAGCTATAAAAGAATGTACTTTTCACAACTATCAATTAAGCATGCCTCTTTCATGCTATCACCTACTTGTTCTTCTTCTTTTCCCTATAATTTACTCTTCCACTCTTGCTCAATCATGTTTTCTAACATGGTATCAGAGCCTCTTTCCTTGATGTTGTGAGATATAGAGGCATTCATTGTCACACACAATGGTGTGAAGAAGCTCAAGTCAAAGAGATACTGCTTAAGAGGTTGAAGCCTTGAGATTGAAGGTTGCAATGGGTGTGAAACTCAATATGTTTTTGTGAAGAGGATGTTGTTCAAATAAGATATCAAGGTATATCTTATCTATCTATCATTTCTTCTATTTTGATTCAATTAAGGGGTGGCCATTGCCCAAAGCATAGGTTAAGTCAGCAATACTTCTTTGAAGAGCTTGAACCTCATCACTTTTGCTGCTTAAAAGGCCATCTTGAAGGATAGGATTTCAACATAAGATGGGGGGCTCCTCTCTTTTTTTGTAGTCAAAGAAACAGAAGAAAAGAAGAATAAAGAGAGATTGGAAGAGCCTAAAGCCACATAAAATTCGTTGTCTAGTAACTCTCTTTATGTCCAGATCAAAGGCAACAAATACACCTTGAAGACATGATCACATTCACCCATTTGAAATGGCCACAACAATATGTGGAGAACAAGTCATCATTGTCCTCTCTATTAAGGTTATTAAACCTTAATACTTCAATCGTTTTCACACTTAATCCTCCTCCAAACTAGTTTTTCTAAGCCCTTGCTCACATTTCTTCTCATCAAAGTGGTTTGAAACTAGGTGCTATTCACAGTGAGAATCCATAAAGTGGTTCTATTTAGACCTGATTCAGATTGAATACTTCGAAATTTTGCATTCACACTACTTGCTATCATGAATTACTCTATGCAATCATTCTAAAAGGCAATTCATACTGTAAGCGATCAAACATTGATATTGTATGTGGAATCTCTGCTTTTCACAAAAATTTCCATTAAAAAAATGGAGCTCATCATTAAAATCTAGCAAAAATCCTTGTAACTCTCACATAAATTTCTTGTTGTAAATTGGAGTCAAGGCATTGCCATATGAGTGACCTATAAGACTTCTCCATCCACAAAATGTTTGAAATCAAAGTTGTGGAGAAGTTCAATGGCAAGGGTTTTTACCCTTGGAAAATGGAAACCATGTATCACCTAATGCGAGAAGACCTTTGGAAAATATTCGAGGAACCCGAGGAGCTTGACGATCTGAATTGAAAAAGAAAAAAAAAGTAAAAGCACTCAAGCTAATAACATGGGGCTTGTCATGCGATGTTCTTCATCACATATCGGTGATTACAAAAGCAAAAGAAGCCTAGAAAGAATTGGATAAAACCTTTGTGTCCCAAGCAAAGAACTCAAAAATAAATCTTCTAATAGAATTTTTGAGGCTAGATCTAAACAATTATGACTCCCTAACTTCACTGATTTACAAATTCAAATGCTTGAAAGTGCAAATATCTTCCGTTGCTAAAGATATTAAAGAAAATGAAGCCATTTCGGTGCTACTTAATAGTATGGATAAACTAAACAAAGGTTTTGAGAAGGTGGTAGTAACTTTGAGGAATGTGCTAAATAGAAAACTCAACTCAATGGAAGCTTCTTTATATAAGCAAGAGAGGAAAATCAAAGAGATGGCCTAAGAGACTACACCAAACTCCATAATCTCTACACTTTACAAGTTGCTCTTCAAGAATTATTTATAGAATCTATGGGAAAAATGGACATAAGGAACAAGAATATTGGAACAAAGGAAAATCAAAGTGTAAGAGGTGCAACAAGTTTGGACACACCGAGAAATAATGTTAAAGCCAAAAAGAAAATTTTATCAAGGAAAGAAACTTTGAAGAATGTCGTAAAACTCTCTTCTAAATAGTAAACTGCCTGCACTTTATTTGACACTACATGAGCTAGAGGCCTTGCAAGCATTAAGGGGGAAGGGGGGAGGGGGGAATGTACATCCTTAGGTGTAGTTATCTAGAGGATATGCTAGCACCAAGGGAGGGGGTGTTAAAATGTGTTGGTGCTGTGCTAGAGACACATGTGACTAAATCTCATAAGCAAAATGTGAGGTGTGTATCCAAGCTAAAAATCTATAAAAGAACGTACTTGGTACAACTATCAATTAAGTCTTTTTCATGTTATCATGATTGCCTACTCATTACTCTTCTTTCCCCCATAATTTACTCTTCCACTCTTGCTCACCATATTTTCCAACAAGTTTTTCTCTCCTCATGTTGTGTTTTTCTCCCCTTTTAACATCTCTCGCATTTTTCCTTTTTACTAAGGTTTTTCTCCTTTACGAAGTAGCAAACATGCTACTAAACGCTTAAAAATTCCACTTGGGATTCACAAATACCATAGCAAGACTACAAATCCTACTAGTAGGACCACACTTCTTGTAGTAGGAATGCACTTGAAAACAAAGTGAAAGGAAAACTTGGCAAAAATGCAAGTTACCATGTAAGACTCTTGTCCATTAACATGATCCCTCTCTGGGTAAGCATTGAAAAGTCAAACAAATGACATTTACATTACTTGTCCAATTTGTGTGCATATAGTGACATCTCCATGGTTAAGTAGTTTCACACACCATGATTAGCCTATCCCTTTGTTTGGAACACAAAGTATGAATGAACTTTTATTTGGAAATCCAAACCACCTCTAACAAAGACATGCTTTGACTTCCAAAATCTTGTCAATCAGGACACCATGCACAAAATTGATCATAACTTTTGATCTGTAACTCATATTGTCGAGATTTGTGAAGAAACATTGTAGCTTTGATTCCAAATTACAACTTGTTAGAAGGCATCAAAGTAAAATATAAGAGATTTCAGCCCCATGAAGCCTCAAGATAGTTTGTAATCCTGCATTTATACATGTAATCTACTACAAACATTAAAATTCCAAAATGCATGTCTCCCACATACTTGCTTGGTTGGATACCAAACTTGGTAGGGATCTTCATTAGGTGTGAAAGTACACTTTGGGCATGCTATCCATAATTTAAAACCCTCCAATTAATACTAGATGTCAAAATACCAAATGTGTCCAAAATTGCTGACTAGAACAATCTACTCTATGACTTGTATATACACTACTTATAGCATCCGTATTTACATGATTCTCCAAATATATTTCTTGAGATGGAACCCATTGATCATTCTTTTATGAACTATTGCATCTAGATCTTGTAATAGATAAGTTTCAAATGTCTACTTGATCATATAGGGTCCTTCTCATCTAACTCAAAATTTAATTTGAAATATAGAATCTAGACTATTGTCGTATCTCATAAACTAATGTTCCCTTGGCAAGATCCTTCCTCCTCAATTTCATATTGAACCATTCCCTCCTTTCGAAAATCGATTTCCCATAACAATCCATTGGTTCTTTGTTGCCTATGCAACTATAGTATATGCAAATTCAATCCTATGTTAACCAATCCAACTAACATCTTCATAAACTCCATTGTGGGAAACATGACATTCATGGGAATTATAGCCTCTCGACCATATACCAAATGAAAAGGGGCGAAACCTATACTCATATTCTAAATTGTCCTACAAGTCTATAAAGCTTAATGCAGATGCTTGTAACAATCCTTGGGATAGTCTTCCACCAGTTTTTAGAGAATCTTCAACAAAGTCCCATTGAATGATTCTACTAGCGCATTACATCGAGGGTAGTAAGTGTTGAAATATCAGAGTTGCAGTATGAAAGAGTGTGCACAAGAGGGAGAAGAGGGCTAACAAAGTACAAGACATAGATATTTCTTATTCAATTGCTCGCAAAGGTACACTCTCTCATCTACTGAGAGTGATGTTTGGCCATGTTTATATAACTTTTAAGTGAGTGAGAGTTAGGGTTTTCCTTATCCTTTAGTCTATTCACACCTTAGCTTCTCTCATGCACCCTTTTTTACATAGGGTTTTCATGCCATACTTGTAACATCCCCCCTCAATGCCAAGGTGGTATTGGACTATATAGTTTGGAAATGTCTTCCCCCCCCCTTTAATCAATCAGTGGGATGGCTTTATAAAGTAAGCTACAATAATGTTTATGGAAGATAATACAAAGGATACTAAAAAGGGTGGTCATCAGGTGCTTTCAAGGTATAGTTGGCCTCCAATTCTTTTGGTGCTTCAAGGGAGCTAGGACATTTATTAGTGATATGTTGTGTTTGATTACAATTATTGCACTTCATTTTGTTGGGATATTATTTCCAACAGCTCCATACAATACGTCCCTTTTTATTGCAAAGAGTTTATCACGAATTGTGGAGGTAGATGTTAAACTAGTGCCACCTCCTTTGATTTCTTTTCTCCTCATCCAGAAAAGACTAAATGACACCTTCAAGTGTAGGATTTGGTACATTTGTTAGAGTAGTTACAACAGTTGGGAAGGCTTTTCTTACAACCTTTAAAAGTATTGTGATGGCATCTTCTTTAGCAAGGTGAGCTTGGACTGAAGCTAAAGTTGGGCCATTAGCCACTTCATGTGGAAAATGAACTTTCCCAAGTCTTCTCCTTACATGTATTCCATGAAGAACTCTATTTTGAGAAAGATTTTGGAGTTCTTTCCTCTTTTACCATACAATTTCTCGAGCTCATCCCACTCCTCCTTTGTAGTTGCAATTTGATCAATGTGGTGGATTAAGGATTGATCTAGTAGCAACATTATTATGGCTTGGGATCTTTCATTATCTTTTGCATCTTTAGGACTGGATGGGTCAATGACCTTGGTCCTCTTAATGAAGGGCCAATAACCCCTCTCCATCATTTTACAAGCACTCATCTTATAGTTTATGCCTCACTTGAGATACGAAATGTCAGTCTTTTTTATGGACTTAATAATGTCCACCAAGTGTTTTTAGCCTTGAGATGGAGCTTCCAAATCTAGAATACAATCCAAAGAAGAGTAATTAGTCATTGCAGCTAGCGTTTCACTTAGTGTGAGAAGCAAAGAAGGAATTTTGCACTACAAGATATAGGCCTTATACCAACATTAAAAGCAATGAAAATGTAAATAACAAAATTTGCCCCCGTCATCGCAATAAGGGTTGTTACTGGCGACACCATAGAACAATCCATATCAGCATCATTATCAGTGTCGCTATTTGTGTCGACGCTGATACCAACGCAAATAGAGATGCTAATAACGATGCATTGTCGGAGGGGTTTTTGTCGAAAGGTCGAATCCACCGGGGATCAGAAGTAGAAGGAAGTAGAGATAGGAGATGGAAGAGAAGATAGAGAATACCCAAGTGGTAAACATGACAAAAACAAATCACAATGAATTGAATCAATATATATTGAGAGAACTTGGAATCTTTGCACTACTCAAAAGCAATCTCCAGGCATTAGTTCTCTTGAAGCTCCTTCGTAGAACGTTGGTTAGAAAAATCAGCTCTTTCTCTGCTGCCTAGAACCCAAATCTGATGGCTCCGTTGGCTCCGAAAGGGGGGTAAAACCCAAGGACACCTTCTTCTGTATCCTTGTTGCCCTTAACTTTGTAGTTGTTGTCTCTATGTCTTCTGACTTTCTTTCCAATTATCTAATGCGTAAGGCCAATAACTCCTCTCAATTCAACTCCTCCTCCCAAGGTAACACACTCCATGTGACTGTCATCTCTTCTATCGGCATAATAGGCTTTTGACCATACATCAATTCTACAGGCATATATCCTGTAACAGCACTATGAGTTGTTCTCTCCGCCCACAAAGCATAAGGGAGCAATCATGGCCACTCTTTTATCTTCTCTCCACATTCTTTTGCCAATGCCTTCACAATAGGTAGATGACCTCTTTCATTTTTGCCATTTCCTTCAGGGTTATAGACTGAAATTAAAGCAAGCTTTATCCCCAACTGTGTAAAAAAATCATGAGCTTCATCTGCATCTAACTCACCCCTATCTGCTGTAATTTTTCCCACACAGCCATATCGACAAAAGATCTCTTCTAAGAGAAAAGTACATACGACATTTGTCATCTTAGTATGTAGAGCTCTCCCTGTGACTTGATTAGTCAAGTCTTCACGAGCAACCACAAGATACCTCATTTACCAAAGACCTGTAGGCATTGTGACCAAATTCACCACCCACTTAAAATGAAGAGACAATGGATATGTGGGTTGCAATCCATCCCGATGTCTCACAGTTGAATACATTTGACATGTCGTACATGTTTCCACAAAGTGAGCAACTTCCTTATACATACACTGCCACCAATATCTTTCTTTGATCTTTGTAAAAGTACCCCAAACACCTCTATGACCTGTTGAACAGTGCGCGAGGGAGACAAGGAATGGAGGAAGAGAGAGAAGAAGAGAGACACGAGATACCGGAAGTGGAACCCAGAAGTGCATCAAGTGAGCACACATAGGGCAGGATAACATCTCTAAAATACAGTGTTAATCCTCTGGTTGATCCAGTGTATTTAGATACATTAAGATTGAAGTACTTTGCTAGACCCCTCATCAAAAGAAGACATACGGAGGTTATTGTCATGGAGGAATCTGAGGAAAAAGAAAAATGTAGTAAAGTGTTTGTCAATAGAAAGCTGACATGGACAGCTTCTGTCCTAATAGGCATCTTGGAGTGGCTATATTTAGGAGTTTGCCATATCAACGTGGTCGATCTTCCAAGTGTATATGATGCTGCATACAGAGTTGTAATGACTGGATTGATGTGGTGCATAAGGCGCCATCCTATGCCAGAATATCTGAAATTGGCCCTTTATCTCCTTCGATTCCTTCATCTATTGTAATTCAAGATTGATGTAGCTCCTTTGATGCCTACAAACAGGCACTTGTATAATTAGCAGTGATTTAGCTCCTTTCAACTTTGTAATAATATCTTTTCAATATTAATATAGCAGTAGGGCTATATAGAGCTATGGGTTTTTCCCTTTAGCCCCCAAGGGTTTTTTCATCCACAGTTAGGAACCTTTATTTGAGCGAGGATATTAGCTATATATAGTTTGTCTATATATAGCATCCCTGGTCCCCTCTATATATTCCAACTATGTGTGCTCACTTGATGCACTTCTGGGGTTCCACTTTCGGTGTCTCATGTCTCTCTTCTTCTCTCTCTTCCTCCGTTCCTCGTCTCCCTCGCGCACTGTTCAACATGACCAGCCCACAAGCTTTCATCAAATTCTTGCATTACTTTTACTTGTGAAGCTCTGTCACCCAAAACTCGCAATGGCATACCCTGTTTCTTTTTAGCATGTTTTCATAAGTATCTATCTTTTAAGAAAAATCCATAGACTTTCCTCTTGATCTTCTTAATCTCCTCATCTGACCATTCATCTCTCTTTGTTAATGTACTGAGATATTGACCAATTATCAGCCACTCTCGTGCATATTTGTCTTTCGGAAATACTTCTACACAAGATGCAAAACACCTAAAGTGTCTTCTCTTTGTTGTCCAAGCTTCTTTTAATGCTGTAGCAACACCTTGTATTGCTAAATTCACTCTTGCAACATCATTTTTAGCCATAAGAAAGTCATATTCTTCCTCCTCATCCATCATCCCATCTTCATTCTCATAACGTGCTTGAGATAACATGTCTGCCAATGGGTTATCTCTTCCTGCAATATGCTGAAATTCAGGGTTCAAAGATTTGATGTATGCAATCCACTGGAGCATAGCAATGTCTGGCGTAGCACAACTAGTAATCATACCCAGCAAACAATCGATCTCAATGACTACATGAGCACCCCTAAAATACTCCTTATCACATTTAAGGACTGTCACAATTCCCCATAATTCTCTTTTTACCTGTGGATATCTCCTCTGTCGTTCAGTCAATACTTTTGCACCAAAGCATATTGCATATCTTTGCCCTTTCTCATCATCTTGCCCAATTTCCCATCCAGTCCCGATTGGGCTTGTATCAATAGTAATAATGATAGGCTTTCCATGTGAATAGTCAGCCTTTCTCAACATGGGAGTTGATTTTAAGAGTTGCTTCAATTTTTCATTTCTTTCTGATGCTTCCTTTCCTAATGAAAATTTTAACCTTTCCTTAGAAGCTAATAGAGAGCATCAGCTACATGTGCAAAGTGAGGAATCCATATCAAATAGAACACACATGCACCCAAGAATCTAGGCACCTCTGATACATTCGTGCATACATCTCTCATTCTATCAATCCCATGTATTTTTGTTGGTGATGGCCTTCACCCGTAAGGCCCACACATATGCCAAACAATCAAAAACTCTTGAACTCCAAAGACAGACTTTTGTCCAGAAAGAGTTAAATGCACCTCTTCTAGACATGTCAAAATCCTCTCACAATCCACAATATGGTCCGCAACAAAATGTCTACATCCATGAGCATCCATCTCTTCATTTTTTTCATCCAAGAAGGGCATAGTCAATTGTGGTATAAAATCCATGAGTACCATATTCATAGCATTTTTCATGTGTTTCACTGAGTTTGTTGCACCCTGTGGGAGAGTATACATCCGTACTAACCCCAAAGGAGTCTTCATGGTTGTGATATCCCTACTTTCAATTGCAAGCTAAAACTGATCATACCCCGAGTAAAGATCACCCAAAGAATAGATCGCTCTGCCTGCAAAAGCCTCTGCAAATTCATCAACCACAGGACCTACATCCACATTTCTTATGGTCACTTTAGATGACTTGAATAAATCTCAAAGCCCGATTCTTTTTGGGCACAGTAAACCAATGATTTAAGTACGGGGATGAAGAAGGCTCCAAGATCTTCATGCGAATCTTTTCATTTAGCAAATCCATTAGCTTTGGCAAGTAAGCTTTAGCACTGGAATAGGCCTTAAGTTCCATGGTACATGTGGCACAGTAAATATGACCATAGGAGAGATAACATTTGGATCCACATAACCTATTTCACTTGGTTGAATTGCAAATGCCTTCCCATGTCTAGCCAAAATCTGCATAAAGCAGTTTCTCTCAGTAGACAAAAGAAACCCTTCTGCACCAACTTTCAATTCCTGTAATGTTTTAGATGTAAACTAATGACCTATATCTTTAGGATCCCGTAAGCTTGGTTGCCTTGACACTTTTTCATACATACCCTCACTCTCTGGTGGAAGTGGCAATGCAATTGGTTTCATCTTTTTGTCAACTATCTTATACTTTGTCTCCACAAGTGCTTGAGCCCATTGTAATCCTTCCTGCTGAGCAAACAATGCTATAGCATCATACATATCCAAAGAACATAGTGACAACACTCCGTTTTCAGCCTTATTTTCTGCATGTGTAGTTGTTGAAGTTTCAGCCATAGTGTCAATAATATTTAGCCCATAAAAGATGCCTAAAATGCCATCATTTTCAGCTAATAGCCCCAATGATCTCAATTTCTTAATAGCCTGTTTCATAGATATGCATTCAGCCCTACACATAGCTTCCATAGGCTTAAACCAACATGAACTGTGTGCTATAAACTGAGAATTACCAATAGTAAATACATGCTTCATTTCATCAAGAGTTGAGTACACCCTCTAAACAGCACTACTGTAGCCCCGCATTACAACAGTGCTTAATGCCCTTGTATTTGGAACCAAAGGAGACTCTTGAAGCGTATCACGATTTCTAGGATGATTAACACAAACAGTAAGAAATTGGACTGCTTTCCTCCCATCTTTGCTTCTAAATCTTGCATAAGCAGAACCATCATCAAGTACCTTTGTTTCCATACGCACTCCTATAATATAGGGCTGTCCCAAAATCACTGCATATGAGGAATTATCTTGCACAAAGAAGTGTTGCTCTTGTTGTACATCACCAATTGTCACTTTTACATTAGGATATGCAGCATAGAGCTCCCCTTAAGAATTATTTGCAACCCTCATACGCCAACCATGATTAGTGTCCCCACAGACCATGCACCATTTTCATACAATCTCCGCTCAATGACATTTATCTCAGACCCATGGTCAAGTAAAGCAACACAAGGAATTTCACGCTCCCCTATTTTCACTACCGTTTCAGTGGTAGCTCTAGCCCAATGATTTCTTGTGTAGTGACTACGAGGAATAAATCCTGGAGTCTCTTCTTCATATTGTTGCATTTGCCTTACTCCATCATGCATATTGCTACAAGACAATGCATTTTCAACCACTTTCTTCTCTTTTCCACATGCTGTCCATTGCTTGGAAGCATCCTGCATAGACAATCCTATACTTACTTCATGCTCATATTCAGCATGAATACTCAACAAACCAGTTTTTTCTTCAAATTGCAGCAATGCACTAGTGGTATCACCAAGAAACTGACGCTTCCTTTTAATTATGTCAATGATCTCATCATGAAATTCTCGCTTGGCAATGCCAAGCACCTCTCCCAAGGTAAATTCCACCCGGTAAATTCCACCCGACTGTTTAAGATACGTTCTTGAAGAACCTTCTTAAGATCTGTGGCTGTCTCAATGTCAGATTGCAACTTATATCCTGGCTGCTTGCTCTTCTTTTTGCCCTCTTGTTTGTTATCCTGTTTTTTCTCCTGACTGACCTCTTCCATAACATGCTCGGGAGGTGGCTAATTTACAGCTTTAGGCTAATCTACAGTTCTTCTTGTCATTCCTTTAGATGTCCATGCATTATCTTCATCTCTTTTTCGTTTTTCTTCCATAAGTACATACGTGTTTTGTACCTTTGCTAAATATGCATATACTGAATATGCATCTACCAGTGATTCCCTACCAGTTATGCAACGAATGTCTTGCCCTGCATGAGACATTTCACTATCAGTGACCTTTCTCTTTTCAGCTGCATGTAAAGCATGTGTCCATATTTCAGCCTTTGGACCACCCATCACTTGGCCATGCATTCTATCCAAGTGTAAACCAAAAGTAGAAGCATGTACTGCCGCATAAGCATTTCGGACAGCCAAGTCTTCCAACAATTTATGCATACCTCCCTTTCGAAAATTGAAAGCAAGAGGCAATCCCGTTTCTTGTGCATGGATCTTGCCATCTTTCTAAAAGATAAGCTGTTGTGCCAAGGCCTCCTGATAGGTAGCATAATCCTTTCTCTTATGCTGCAAACTGTCACACCACATACATCTTTTTCCAAGTTTAGGGGCTGATGCCCGTCCCCTTTCCTCTTGTCCTTTTTCATCCAATTTTGCAACCTTCAATTGAAGATCCCGAATCCCTTTGACCAATTCATCCAAGACATCTTCCCTAACAAAGGGAACAATAGCAAGTACAGCCATAGGGTTAGCCACAGAAGCGGGTGGCTTACTGGATACTTCAACTGTCTTACCCGTAACAGTGGGCAAGCTAGAGACATGCAATCTTTCTCTTCTTCTATGCTTCTTCACAAGTGCAGTAACAAATTCCTTGACATGTCTCCACTCTATTTTCAAACCTGTCTCTGTAGTAGTCAGATCCTTCAGCAAATCATCAAGCTTCCTTGAAGCTCAGGATCAGCTGCCTATAGAAACAATTCAATTTTTTGACTTGCAAGAGCTTGCTATTCTATAAGATCCAACTACTCAAATCTACTTTCAAATTCTCTTAACAATTCTGTAGCCACAAGATCCTTATTGGGTCGTATAACCCACTCCTGAAAAGTCTTGCACGTAATCAAACTGGTATCCTGAATGTAAAATTCTTCCTTGAGTGTCTTCTTGAAGGCTACCCAGTCTGCATCCTGCAAGTATAATTCAGTAATCCGTGCTTTCAATTCATGAACAGTAATACATACAAAATACCGGCTCCATGCAGATTGAGTTACTCCAAAGAATTCCATCTTCTGAGCATAGGTATGTACATATGCAGATACATTCCTGCCATTGAATAACTTCACCTCAAGCTCAAGTGCTTGCAAAGCATTCATCACAACACTTTTTGCTTGAGCTGAAGCTTGCATCACCTATTGTTGTTGTATCTACATAAGCATATTCATATTTTGCATTAACTGTTGCAAAACATCACTGGAGATTGTATTCAAAGGTTCCCACATATTATATTTCCTTCTTCTATGACGACCTTTCACGTTGGGTTCACCAATGTCAGAGGGGTTTTTGTCGAAAGGTCGAATCCACCGAGGATCAGAAGTAGAAGAAAGTAGAGATAGGAGATGGAAGAGAAGATAGAGAATACCCAAGTGATAAATACGACAAAAATAAATCACAATGAATTGAATCAATATGTATTGAAAGAACCTGAAATCTTTACACTACTCAGAAGCAATCTCCGGGCATTAGTTCTCCTGGAGCTCCTTCCTAGACCAAAAGCATGGATCAGAAAAAGCAGCTCTTTCTCTGCTGCGTAGAACTCAAATCTGATGGCTCCGTTGGCTCCGAAACTCCAGGACACGTGATTATGGATCTCCCGGATCACTCCTTCTTCTTCTTTCAGTTCAATATGCAGTTTTCAGCCTGTTTACAGTAATCGCGACATGCGCGATTTCGTCCATCTGTCTTTTTTATGAAAAATCTCATAATTGGCTGAAAAAACAACTTGATTTTTGCATGCCATCCTAATCTAGAAGCTTTTTTAAAATTTTCAAATTTTTATAATAAATAATATCAAATATAAGCTAAAATTATCCAAAAATCTAGTATTTTTGGATAATCCATGCAACTCACACTAATACTAATGGCTCAGATCACATTGACTCTCTAGATCAATAGAGAAGTTGGATGGTGATGCATTCCATACTTTTTCACACTGTGTCCTCATAACATCACGACAGCGTGCAGGTAAATTTGCAATGCTAATAGCGACGATAACAGGGAAAAAAAAAAATTGTGATAGCACTGTGTGCTTTATTTGGGCCATACAAAATAGTTTCTACACTGTGTACAATGCTCGTATAAACAAAAATAAAGTATACTTAAATCATAACACTAATACATGTAATAAATACATGATCGCATAATAAAAGCGATTGGTGCAATCACTACAAGATATCACTACTACATAGAAAATGTCTACACAGATCAAGTAACCAAAAAGGAAGGGTGTATGAGCTCTAAGGATCCAAGGGCGAGCTACATATCCTTGCCATCTGAAAGCTCATCCCATCGCAAAGAAGCATCGAACAGACTCTGAAAAATACAATCAGTCGATCAATGCAGTGAGGCCATACCTCTCTGCATACTGAGTCTCAAGGCCGGTTGGATCGCGATTTATAATGGAGTGTTGCAAAGAAAACAAAATACTAACTGTTAGAAACATGATTGTCAATACAAAGGATATTGAAAATGAATAAGCAAGCAAAACAAAAGAAAAACTTACAAAGTTCTTCAAATATGTCATATGACCGCCACTCCCAAGATGATGGACAACTCCGGCCTCTAGTCGTGCCCTCGTTGCCTCGCGTTGCTGACTCCAATGTCTTGAACTGTAGCCTCCTCCCTCAGTCGGCGCCAATCGTCCGCATCTAGCCACTCGGGCTTTGCCGCCCCACTCTTGAGTGCCTTGCGTGCATCCGATCGTCTGTGTAATATATATGCACGCATGTAGTCCATTATCCAGCCCGTAGAAAATCTATCTGTTGTGGCTGGAACCGGAAACTCCTCATGCAAGGATGCTACTATGTAGTCCTTCCTCCCCTCTCATATATCTTTCCAATGATCTAAGACGTTGTGCCAAAAAATTTGTTGGCACAACTCTCTCATGCGAGCCATTACCCTCCTCCCCTCATCATTCATGATGATGGCTCCTGACCTATCATCGACAAGATAGGCATATCCCTCTGGAGTATGCCTAAGATGGGTCCTCTCCCACATGTGTCCATGCTCTTGGGCATATCCAGGAGACCCCTGTACATCCAGTGTACCGACCGGGGTAGAATCTATCAGTGTAGCATCCATAGGGGTGCCACTTGCAGACAGTTGAGTAAAAGTCAGAGTAACTAGAGTAGATGTCCCCACAGATGTGACAAATCTTGGAGGTGACACAACTCCAGCAGAACGATGAGACGGAGACACTGCATTCGTGCCTCCACAACAACCACCTAAGCCACGCTCCGTGGAACCGCTACGAGAGCGAGGAGTCACACCTGTATCCCGTGTCGACTACGGGCTCCCTGCCTCCGTATCTCTAAAGCATTCCCCTGACCTTGAAGCACTCTCTCCCTCTGGCCCAAGTCTGAAGCGTCGACCTTGTCTACTCGACGTTGAAGCATCTGATCGCACTGAAGTAGATCTAGTAGAGGGGCTTAATGATGTTCGAGACAACTCCTGGTTTGCCATGTCTCTAAATCTCACCATCTGATCTAGAGATATGCGTGTAAAGATATCCTACAATTCCTCATCGCTCATCTCTCGACTCATCTTGAAAAGATCACCTGTACAGATAAAAAATGATATTAGCATAATCAATTTAAATCATACAAAGCACGATAATCTAAATCCTAAAAAAATGATCTCACTTAAAATGCATATCTTATGTACCCTTATAAGCGATTAGTCAACGAATTGAGTAAGTGGGTGCTCCAAGTATGAAGTATCCTATGGTCCCATATCAATCTCCTGATATAACTCCGTATACACTAGAAGGTCGATAGACATGTCACCACAAAAGGATGAGTCTACCTCGTTCTCAAAGAATTCTTGGAATCCTGTATTTCCATCATTGTTAGCCGATGCTGGCTCCTCTACATGTTCCAAACTTTTGGTGGCCTCCACCCCTTGCAATATCGATCCCTCTATTTGCATATTATCCTCATCTATGCTCGGAACATCGCTTTGATCATATACTCTCGCACTTCGAGGAGCTGAAGGTATAACATACCACCATCAAGGTTGTCGGGGGTTTGGATAGAAGATTACCTGTTCACAAACATGTACAAGAGAGATTAAACTATTGTGACATGTACCATGACATAATACAATTAACAAACAAATGAGTTCATGCACCTATTCACAATGGGCCAGCAACACAAAGGTGTCACACAAATCCGTCCATTTTTTTTTCGAAATCTATTTCGAGAAATCTAGATGGACCTCGTCGAACTGTTGCTCCATATCCTTCAAGTACCACTTTGAACCACTGCATATCGAATAGTATCATGGAGAAGCTATGATAAACCACCGTAACAATACTTTGCAAGTTCCCAAAATACTCTATCTCATCTATATTCATGTTTGGATCCATTGCTCGTCGTCAGATCTCCTGCTTAAACCTTGGCATGATACCATAGTCCATTGTGGAGCGTATTTTGTCAATACGCTCCACGTGAAAATGTCGTCCGCTCGACTACATTGCACTATATATTTTGTATTGTACATTGAAACACTCAAATTAGTTGTTGCATATAAAATATAGATACGAAAAATCCTAAACACGTCATCACCTTTGGACTACATCCCCTTGAGAATTCCCACTCCTCCGTTGAGACCTCTGCTCCTTCGTGAGACACTGCGGTCAAAGCTCCATGCAACCATCGTGTTGACATGAACTGTGGCATCTCCTCCATGCCGTCGGGATATCGAATCGATTGATGACGCATACTACGTTGAAATTTATATCGTGCTTCCTCTCGATCTTGCCTAGCAATCTGGTACCTGGTGAGCCACGTCTCCATAGAGGCATGGTGCAACATACAAAAGTGATTCACCTTCTCCTCCATTGCAGCATCCATTCTTTTTTCTATCCCATTTCCAACCACTATATCTCCGGTCAATCTATCATTGTCCTTCAGCGACCATAGCATTTTGTTGTCTAGATCCAGCGTTGGTAGCCATTGTGAAATATGCACTAGCGCCTCAGACACCAATCAACCTTCAGCCATGCTACCTTCATGTCAAGCTCGTTGTCACACAAAGTCTTTCAAGGTTTTCATGAAGCACTCCAAGAAGAACATCCATCGTGTATGGACAGGTCCAACAATCTCCACTTCATCTACAAGATGCACAAGAAGGTGGATTTGTATCGTGAGCATACTCGTAGGCAGGTATTTCTCAGAGAGATAGACCGTCTCCACTGCTCCCTGCCTCACAGTTTCAATAGAGGATTTCTTAATCTCCTTCTATGAGATCCATTGCACCAAAGTCAACAACCTATAAATGGCCCTGTGTATTTCTGGAGTAAGGCATCCTGCAATTGCGATCGGTAGTACAAACTGTCACAAATGAGAAAGAATTATGAACAATGGCTACACTCCAAATAGCAAAATACGTATGCTAATTATAATCCATTCGTAGTACAAACCTGACATATCTTATGTCAGTCATGAGATTTTAGCCCTAATAATTATTCGTCTTTAGAAAATGCAAACATGAGAGAACACATCATACCCGTCAAAGTGTAGATAGACTTCACTACTCGCTTCACAATGTGCTCTTCTTTAGTGGACAAAACCCAAGGAGTGTGAGGTAGCTGCATGCAACCATTAGCACTTGACTGGGCCAAAGCACCTCCATCTTGCCTCTCTTCTTCAAATCCATTCGTGCCCCTATAGTGTCTCTCTTTCCTATGATATGGTCCCATAGCAAGCTACCCACATTCTTGAAAATATGCATGGGATCCAACAAGTGGTTGATCTGTAAGTGGGTTCAATATGGCAACTCGTAGAAAACTGAGAACCATCGCATTCGTTTGGATGTGACTCCGTGTGGACCATTTTTTAGCTCGTACCAGCTTGCGGCATTCATACGTGTTGGAGGTCGTCTAAGAAAACCTTGCCTGAGTTCATGATCCTCTAGCAAGAAAGTGGCGTGTCCTTGATGTACCATCTTCTTCATGGTTCGTGACCTTCGGGAGTCTAACTATAGCCCGCACAATGGACATGCATGATAACCTGAGGTAACCAGACCCAATCCAACACCTCTATCCAGTGAATACAAACTTGAATAAGATAAAATATAGATATTACCAATGAGAACAGAAGCCTATTGACCTGAGCACTCTCCGAATCCCGGAAGGTCATGCATCGTCCACATGAGAATGGCTCGCATATTAGCGGACCGTCGACCATCACACTTGCTCATATCTTGCACAGTGACCCCCTCCTCCCACAAAATCTTAAGATCATCAACTAATGGATGAAGATACATGTCCATATTTTTGACTTTGTAGCGGTCGGGGATGAGTAAGCTAAGTATGTGATGTCCTTTCTTCGTAGAAAGCCATAGAGGGATATTGTAGTTGACAAGGACTATAGGCCACACACTGTAAGAAGTTGAGTGCAGACCAAATGGGTTCATGCCATCCATTGCAAGACCGAGCCGAAGATTCCTTGGCTCTCGGGCAAAGCCTGGGAAGGTAGAGTCAATGTGGCTCCATGCGCATGAATCCGCTAATATTCGTTGAACTCCATCTGTGGACCTATTCTGCACATTCCACATTGTCAAGCTCACCATGTCGGACGTACGAAACATGTGGTTTATACGGGGGATAAGCGAAAAGTGTCTAAGAACTTTTTAAGGAATGGTTTGCCTTTGCAACTCCTGTCAATACCTGTGAGCACCACACTTTGGACATGTCTCCATAGTCTCGTATTCTCCTTGAAATAGTATACAATCGTTGATACATACATGGATGCTATTGTAGTTCATGCAAAGTTTTCGTAAAACATGTCGTGCATCATCACGAGACTCAAGCATGGTATTTGCAAGTGGTAATATATGATATTTCAGTAACCTGAAAAAATCATAAAATACCTTGAAAAATCACAAATATTTTTAATGATAGTATCGAAAAGAAATCAACGGAGCGTACGTATAAGGTACCTGAACAACTTGGTGACACTCACATCACTCCACCCGTATTTTGCCTGCACACTTAGGAGTGCAAGTAATGTCTTTAGGTAAGATACTCGGCACCCATCACATAATGGTATGGATGCTTCCTCTCTAAGCAAATGAGAAGTCTCGACATCCATGGGAATCAATGCATACAACTATGACTATGACTATAACTACGACGACCACGACCACAACCAGGACTACGACTATGACTACGACTACGACCACGATCACGACCACGACCACGACTACGACTACAACCACGACCACGACTATAACTATGACTACGATGACCACGACCACGACCACGATGACCATGATCACGACCATGACCATGACCACGACCACGATGACTACCACGATTACCACTACCACTACCACAATTATGACCACGACTACGACTACCACATCTAGCACTACCACTACCACTATCACTACCACTACCACTACCACTACCACTACCACTACCACTACCACTACCACTACCACGACTACGACCACTATAATAAACAAGAAAAGAAGAAAAAACAACAACAACAACAACAACTACTACTACTACTACTACTACTACTACTACTACTACTACTACTACTACTACTACTACTACAATAAACAAGAAAAGAAGAAATAACTACTACTACTGCTACTACTACAACAACAAAAAACAAAAAAACTAAACAAAAATAAACAAGAAAATAAAAAAAAACTACTACTACTACTACAATAAACAAGAAAAGAAGAAATAACTACTACTACTGCTACTACTATAACAACAAAAAACAAAAAAACTAAACAAAAATAAACAAGAAAAGAAAAATACTACTACTACTACTACTACTACAAACAACAACAATTAATTTCCTTTTCTCTCTTCCTCTCTCTCTCTCATTTCCTCTCCCTCCCTCACCCTCTCCCTCTCTTTCTCTCTTTCCCTATCAAGTTTAATGTTTTTTTCTCTTTTTCTCTCTCCTCTCTCTCTCTCATTTCCTTTTCTCTCTTTCTCTCCCTCTCTCATTTCCTCTCCCTCCCTCACCCTCTCCCTCTCTCTCTCTTTTTCTATTATGTTTAGTGTATTTTCTCTCTCCTCTCCCTCTCTCATTTCCTCTCCCTGCCTCACCCTCTCCCTCTCTTTCTGTCTTTCCCTATTAGGTTTAATGTTTTTTCTCTCTCCTCTCCCTCTCTCATTTTTTCTCTCTCCTCGCTCTCTCTTATTTCCTTTGCTCTCTTTCTCTCCCTCTCTCGTTTCCTCTCCCTCCCTCACCCTCTCCCTCTCTTTCTCTCTTTCCCTATTAGGTTTAATGTTTTTTCTCTCTTTTTCTCTCTCCTCTCCCTCTCTCATTTTTTCTCTCTCTTTCCTCTCGCTCATTTCCTTTTCTCTCTTTCTCTCTTTCCCTATTAGGTATATGGGTTTTTTCTCTCTCCTCTCCCTCTCTCATTTCCTTTTCACTCTTTCTCTCCCTCTCTCGTATAGGCTCCCTCCCTCACCCTCTCCCTCTTTTTCTCTCTTTCCCTATCAGGTTTAATGTTTTTTCTCTCTCCTCTCCTTCTCTCATTTCCTTTTCTCTCTTCCTCTCCCTCTCTTATTTCCTCTCCCTCCCTCATCCTGACCCTCTCCCTCTCTTTCTCTCTTTAACACCATATTGGGGAATATAGGAATTTTCCATAAGTTTGGGATAGGTGGTCAAATCTTTGGATTTGTAATAACTTGAACACTATAACTCCAAATCGAGCACTCTATAGCTCAATAGATTCCATTTTTCAAGCGCTTTCCAATAATATGTCATATCATATGGATTTGAGAAACTTATAGGTATGTTATCCGGGTGCCACCTTTTTAGTATTCAAAAAATGAGAATTGGGAGATTCCCAAACTCACTAATATTGTGTTCTTTCCCTATTATGTTTAACATTTTTTCTCTCTTTTCCTCTCTCCTCTCATTCTCTCATTTTTTTCTCTCTCCTCTCCCTCTCTCATTTCTTTTTGCTCTTTTCCTCTCCCTCCCTCACCCTCTCCCTCTCTTTCTCTCTTCCCCTATTATATTTAATGTTTTTTCTCTCTTTTTTTCTCTCCTCTCCCTCTCTCATTTCCTTTTCTCTCTTCCTCTCCCTCTCTCATTTCCTCTCCCTCCCTCACCCTCACCCTCACCCTCCCTTTCTTTCTTTCCCTATAAACTTTAACATATATTCTCTCTTTTTCTCTCTCCTCTCCTTCTCTCATTTTTTCTCTCTCCTCTCCCTCTCTCATTTTCTTTTGCTCTCTTCCTCTAAATCTCTTTCTCTCTCTCTCTCCCTCCCTCACCCTCCCTCTCTCATTTCCTCTCCCTCCCTCTCCCTCTCCCTCTCTTTCTCTCTCATTTCCTCTCCCTCTCTCAATACACACGCATTATACCTCATTTCCTCTCCCTCCCTCTCCCTCTCCCTTTCTTTCTCTCTCATTTCCTCTCCCTCTCTCAATACACACGAATTATACCAAAAACAAGTTAAAGAGAGAGACAAAACTCCCTCTCCCTCTCTCATTTTCTCTCCCTCTCCCTCTCCCTCTCTTTCTCTCTCCTTCCCTCTCCCTCTCCCTCTCCCTCTCCCATTTTCTCTCTCTCCCTCTCTGTCTCCCTCTCTTTCTCTCTCATTTCCTCTCCCTCTCTCAATACACACGAATTATACCAGAAACAAGTAAAAGAGAGAGAGAAAACACAAAAGCAAAGCAAGAATGGACAATGCACTCACTGTAAAGTCTCGAATAAGGGTTTGGTGGCTTCTCTTCATGACGGCAGCTCCTCTTCACCCTCCGTACACCTCCTCTTCTTCGCGAATGGCGGCGGTGAGAAACCTTCATTCTCCTTCTTTCTTTGTTTCTCTCCCTTTCAGCAAGATGTTCGCTCTCCCTCTCACTCTCTCTTTCATGAATTCGTGAAAAATGATGCGCTTGGGTTTCATCTTGCATTTTTTTCCTCTAGGTAGTGTTGCTATTTGCGACACAAATAGCGACGTTGCTATTTCTCGTCGCTAATGGGTGTCGCTATACCCTCATATCCTTGTAGTGTTGGCAAACCCTTTTATATAAGGATAGCTCATAAATACCCGGTGATAGCTGATAAGATTACGCCTTTTATAGACTATGAGCAATAGAGAAGGAACATGCTATTTCAGATTGTGCCAAATCAGCAATTCCCACAATGTCAGGCTTCTGCATGGCCAATGTCAAGGTTTTAAGTGATAGGATGTTGTACCTTGAGGTGAGGAAGAAGTCTCCAAAAAAAATCATGAGAGCTGAAATGCCCTTCTTTGGCCACACCAACTCCTCCAAGGTCAACAGGTTCAGAACTAGCTATGGAGGTCAACAGGATAAGATGAGAAATGAAACTTTCTTATGCATTCAATTGAGATAGGATTAGTAAAAGCTTAATGGATCAAATATGGCTCTAATACCATGTTGGGATATCAGAGTTGTAGCATGGAAGAGTGTGCACAAGAGGGAGAAGAGCACACATAGTATAAGAAGAAGATCTTGCTTAGTTAGGTGCTCATGAAAGTACAATCGGTACTCTCTCTCATCTATTGAGAATTACCTTTGGCCATATTTATTTAGCCTTTGAGTGAGCTAGGGTTAGGGTTTCCTTTGTCCTATAGTCTATTCACACCACCCTTCTCTCATGCACCCTTACTTACATAGGGTTCTCATGCTATATTTCTAACAGTAAAGGAGTAACAAACCTATGCTTCAAATCTAACTTCCTTGTGAATTCCCGAACTAGCTTATTCTTGAAATTGAGACCCTAATTTGTCACTATTTTCAATGGTATCCCAAACGTGCAATATATATACTCCATAAAAAATTAGGTTACATCCTCTTTATTACATTTTCGAGTGGCTTTTGCTTCAAGCCATTTGGTCATGTAATCAACTGCAATAAGGATATAAGACTTTCCTATCTTAGTATCATGAAAAGGTCCAATGAAATCAAAATCCCATTCTATAAATGGCATGTAGGTAACAATAGCTTAAGCAAGTTCTAGAATCAATACCCTCTTAGTGAATGACTAATAAGTGTGGAAACTTTTATGCCACTGAGTAACCTCACTACTCAAACTAGGCCAAGCAAGTCTTGCTAACAAGATTTTTCTTTTGGTAAGCTTAATTCCAAAGTGACCTCCACATCCTTCTTTATGACAAGAAGATGAACAAGTAGGAATTTCAAAATTATGCAATACTCTTCTCAGTACATTATTAGTCTCTCTCATATACAATTGGTCATCTATGAGCATGCATGACTTGGCCTTTTTAACAATTGCATATCTTTTACACTTATTAGCCGACCATTTTAGCTCGCTAGTTCTTAGGAACCCTTCAATCAAATCAAGGCTTTCCTTGACTTCATATATATGATTGTCTAATCTCATGGTAGCAACATAATTTGAAGCAACATTTTCAACCAACTCATGAGTTTTAGTGTTAGTTTCACTCCCAATATGCCAAATTTCAAATTTGTGCAGCTACTTAACCAACCCCTTTATCTTGAACAATCAATTCCTTAAAACTTATTTGTTAGCTTTCCAGACATTTTGAACTTGTGTGACAACTAACATAGCATCCCCCTTTGCCATTACCTTTCTATATCCCTATTGAGTACATTGTTTTAAATTAGCATGTAAGCTTGTATATTCATCCTCATTATTGCTTTGTATATCCTTTCTTTCTTGACTTCTCGAAAATATTTATTGACCTTCACCACTCAAAATGGCAAATCCCAAATTTCCATTTTTCAACATTCTTCTATTGTTGCCATAAAAAAAAAGTGGCATCTTTATCCGTCATTTTCTCATGAATTCGAGGATCTTTATTTCATAAAAGCTGCACTTTTAACAATATCTTTATAAGTCCAGATGCTAGCTAAATTACTCTTACAATATCCTCTTTCAGATAAGTAAATTCAAAATCTTGTCAAACCCAAAGCAATTTAGTTACCCTCGAGGCATTTTGAGCAAACGGAAAAACTTGTGGTAGTAATTGGAAACTAGTAAGTACTATGAATGGATTTTGAATTAGATCTGATTTTCATATTTTAACTATATATACCAGTCCCCATAGTAAGAGCTCTTCTTTCATCCAAGTGCTTTTGGTTGCTTCAATAGGTCTACATAGTAAAACACAAGTCACATATAAGACATTCCCTTCCCTTTTTGCATCAAAATATCTCAGATAGCATATGAAAAGATATTGAAAAATACCTTAATTTCTGAATAAAGCTCATTAACTCTTTTATAGTCTTTGGAGAATCCATAAGAAGAAAAGCCTCAACTTAACCAGGTACACGTGAAATTACATCAACAGATACTTTGTGATCCAAGAGTATCACTTTACTCCTTGCTAACATACAGTGATTAGGATTTAGCTGTCCTCCATCTTTATTCAGTTTGCAAAAAACCTCATCTAGGTTCTCAGCATGAAAATCTCTAGATTTGTATATGTAAAAGTCATCCATAAACACTCACAAGGATTTTGCAAATGAATGGAGAAAATGCTCAAATAACCCATCTTTGAAAGCTAGCATATGAATTCGTCAAAATAAAAGGCATTACCCTATAATAGAAACCTCCCCAAGGAGTAATGAATCCTATGTTTTTCTAATCCTCCTCTTTGAAAGTATATGCATAATACCCATCACATACACTATAAAGCTCATGACTTGCTATTTGATCCAAAATCTCATCTTGAAATGGAAGAGGATAGTAATCCCTTTTGTTCACAATAGGATTATTATTCTTTGGTTTGATTACAATAGGATATATCCATTCTGTATCATTAGTGGGGTAAATAAACTATGCATAATTAAGAGGAAGCATCAATTTCTTGGTGATAGCACTAGTGCATTGCTGCAATTGGAAGAGAAAACTGGTTTGTTGGCTATTCCGGCTGAATATGAGCATGATGTAAGTACTGGTTTATCTATAAAGATGCTACTAATCAGTGGACAACATGTGGAAAAGAGAAGAAAATGGCTAAAAATGCATTGTCTTTGTAGCAATATGCATAGTGGAGTAAGATAGATTCAACAAAATGGGGAAGAGACTCCAAGATTTATTTATCAAACGCATTACACAAGAAATCACTAGGCCAGGGCTAGGACTGAAACGATAGTGAAAATAGGGGAGTATGAAACTCCTTGTGTTGCTTTGCTTGACCACGGGTCTGAGATTAATGTCATTGAGTGTGGATTATATGAGAATGGTGCATGGCCTGTGGATAATGATCATGGTTGGTGTATGGGGGCTGTAAATAATTCTTCTGGGGAGCTCTATGTTACATGTCCTAATATAAAAGTGTCAATTGGTGATGTAGAAGAAGAGCAACACTTCCTTTTGCAAGATAATTCTTCATATGCAGTGATTTTGAGATAGCCCTATATTATAGGAGTGCATATGGAAAAAAAAGGTGCTTCATGATAGTTCTACTTATGCAAGAGTCAAAAGCAAGGATGGGAGGAAAGCAATCCAATTTCTTACTGTTTATGTTAATCATCCTAGGAATTGAGATATGCTTTGAATGTCTCATTTGCCTCCAAATACAATGGAATTCAAAGACTTGGATTTTCATTAAGCATTATTGTAATGCAGGGCTACACTAGTGTTGTTTAGATGATATACTCTCCTTTTGATGGTATGAAGCATGTATTTAATATTGGTCATTCTCAATTTACAGTAAACAATTCATGTTGGTTTAAGCCTATGGAAACTATGTGCAAGGTTGAATGCATATCTATGAAACAAGCTACTAAAGAACTGAGAGCACTGGGGTTGTTAGCTAAAAATGAAGGCATTTCAAGCATCTTTTATGGGCTGAATATTAATGATACTATGACTAAAATTTTAGTAACTATACATGCAGAAAATGAGGCTGAAAATAGAGTGTTGTCAGTATATTCTTTGGACATGTATGATGTGATAGCATTGTTTGCTCAACAGGAAGGATTACAATGGGCTAAAGCAGTTGTGGAGACAAAGTATAAGATGGTTGACAAAAAGGTGAAACTAGTCGCTTTGCCACGTCCACCAGAAAATTTGGGTCTATATAAAAAAGTGTCAAGTCAGCCAAGCTTATGGGATCCTAAAGATATAGGTCACCGATTTACATATGAAACATTATAAGAATTGAAAGTTGGTGCATAAGGGTTTCTTTTGCCTACTGAAAGAGTCTGTCTTATGCAGATGTTGGCTATGCATGGAAAATCATTTGCATTTCAGTCAACTGAAATAAGTTGTGTGGATCTGAATGTTGTCTCTCCTATGGTAATATTTACTATGCCACATGTACCATGGAACTTGAGGCCTATTCTAGTGCCCCAAAGCTTACTTGTCAAATCCAATGGATTTGCTAAATGAAAAGATTCACATGAAGATCTTGGAGCCCTCTTCAGCCCCATACTCAAATTGTTGGTTTACTGTGCCCAAAAAGAATGGGGCTTTGAGATTTATTCAAGACATGCAGCCGGTTAATAAAGTGACCATAAGAAATGTGGGTGTAGGTCGTGTGGTTGATGAAATTGCAGAGGCTTTTGCAAGCAGAGCGATCTCCTCTTTAGTGATCTTTACTGAGGGTATGATTAGTTTTATCTTGCAAAATTGAGAGCAAGGATATCACAACCATGAAGAATCCCTTGGGGTTAGTAGGGATGTGTACTTTCTCGCAAGGTACAACAAACTCAGTGGCACACATGAGAAATTCTATGAATAGGATACTCAGGGATTTTATACCACAATTGACAATGCCCTTCTTGGATAATGTTCCAATCAAAGGGTGTGTAGTGGATGAAAAGAATGAAGAGATCGATGCTCATGGGTGTAGACAATTTGTTGTAGACCATATTGTGGATTGTGAAAGGATTTTGATGCATCTAGAAGAGGTGCATTTAAATACTTTTGGACAAAATTTTGGCTTTGGAGTTGAAGAGGTTTTGATTGTTGGGCATATGTGTGGGCCTTATGGGCAAATACTATCCCCAGAAAAAATAGATGGGATTGACAGAATGCAAGATGTATGCATGAATGTATCAAAGGTGCGTAGATTCTTGGGTGCATGTGTGCTCTATTTGATATGGATTCCTAACTTTGCACATGTAGCTGATGCTCTATATTAGCTCTTGAGGAAAGGTCAGAGATTTCATGGGGAAAGGAAGCATAAAAAAGTAACGAAGAAATTGAAGCAGCTCTTGAAATTTGCTCCTACATGGAGAAAGGTTGATTATTCACATGGAAATCCTATCATTATTACTGTTCATACGAGCCCAATCGGGATCAGACGGGCAATTGGGAAAGATGATGAAGAAGGGAAAGGATATGCAATTTGCTTTGGTAACAAAGTATTGACTGAATGATAGAGAAGGTATCCACATGTAAAAAGAGAATTATGGGAAATTGTCGCAACCTTTAAATGTGATAAGCAGTATTCTATGGGTGCTCCTATAGTCATTGAGACTAATTGTTTGCCGGTATAGGGTATGGTTAATAGTTGTGCTACCTTAGACATTACTATACTCCGGTGGATTGCATACATCAAATTTTTGAATCCTGAATTTCAGCATATTGCAAGAAGAGATAATCCAATGGCAGACATGTTATCTCGGGCATACTATGAAAATGAAGATGGGATGACGGATGAGGAGGAATAAGATGACTTTCTTGCAGCTAGGAATGATGTTGTAAGAGTGAATTTAGCAATGTAAGGAGTTGCTATAGAACTAATAAAAGCTTCAACAACAAAGATAAGACACTTTAGATGCTATGTATCTTGTGTAGAAGTGTTTCTAGAAGAGAAATTCCATAAAAGTGATTCTTTTTTCTCTTTTCCTCCCTCATAAGCATGTAAGTATGTGGCAAAGGAAATTCGGTATGGCAGCCTCTATACTATGCCAAACTCCCTTCTGCCACAAAGTGAATGAGGTAAGGGCACCACCTAGTCATGGGAGAGCAGACTAGGATACTATGCAAGAGGGAGAGGAACTTGTGAGGGAGAAGAGAGGAAAACTGAGAGAGAAAGAGAGAAAGAGACTGAGAGAGAGAGAGAGAGAGAAAACTACAAAAAATAGATAAATCAATAAAACTTAAGAGGGCACAAGAGATGGAGAACGACATAATCAATATACAAAATATGGACACCAATAGCATGGGCTTATTACACTATAGAGCATGCATAAGCTATAGTAAGGGAATGAACTACATAAACTCATGAGAGAGAATGGGGAAGGCTCAATAGGGCTGAAAAAGGCCTCCTGTCTCTCTCTAGCAAATTACAAAGGAGAATGCCTCTTTATACAGGCCTTGAGGGTGTTTAAGGAGGAGGGTAAGATAGAATAGGAATAAACACCACCAAAGCTGTATTAAGGCAGTTCCACCAATGTGGAAGCTCCATCTAGCTATTTTGTTGACCAATTTTGTACTTAATAAAGTTCCATCATAGGTGAGTTGTCTCCATTCTCCCCCCATAGCTTGAGTCCAAGAGCTCTCCTATAAAAAAATATAGAGAATCTTCATAAAATAAGATCATATCTAGCAATAATGGAAAGAGAGTAGTGAGAATTCATACATTACTACTACAATTAAGGATGATTTGAGGGTGATTTAGGAGGGGAATTCTAATGGTTTATTAGCTTGAGAGAGAGAATAAGAGAGGAGAAAGGGTTGGGAGTCTAATGAATGATGTTTTATGGAAGTGTTTAGTGTGGAAAAGAAAGTGTGGGTGTATATAAAATTGGGAGGTGGTCTCCACCGTAGTTGGAAAAAGTTGGCTTCCACAAGTTTGGCCATATCTCCCGACTCATAGCTCCAAAAAATTATAAAAAAATACCAGCCAAAACTTCAGCTCACACGCTACAAATTTATTTTGAAAGGTTTTTTTGGATCAGAGTGGAAGTATTTTTAAAAAATCTTACAAAATCATGTATCTAATTTTTCTTCCACTAATGCTTCCAAGAGGGGTTCCATTTCTTTGAATTGTCATAAGGCTCCAAAGCCATGACATTATGAGCCTCACATGTCCTTTGGATGGCTCCAAATCCATTTCATGTCTTTTCTTTTCACATTACACATTTTTCCTTCACATTCCTCCATTGATCTTTACTCTTAACCCCCCCTTGTTAGACCGGTCTATGAAATATTTCCATCTAGTAATTTCTTGGATTTCCCAAGAGGTTGTTTCCACCCTCTTCTTTATTTCAAACCTCCAAATGTACAAAAAATCAACAAAGTGTTAGACAAATATTTATTTGTGATTTTCTCGGATCATGTATTCCCCCCAACCTGGCTAGAGGTATTTATATCTCTAGACACTCTTTGGTATCTTGAGCTAACCCCACCCTGATGTGATAGGGTTTTAAGTGCCATCCATTTACCCTGGTCTTGTGCAATTTTTCCTCAATGTCTTGAAGTTTGTAGGAGCCATTGTTGAAATTTTTTGTGACTCAAAACGGTCCCTCCTACCGGTAGAGAAACTTGCCATCCTTTCTTTTATCAAAGCGATTGTCATATCGAAGCACTAAAGATCCCTCCTTGATGTTTTTATCTGTTAGCTTCTTGTTGAACTTTTTTCTACACTTCTTAGCTTCCTGGGAATAGTGGTTGATGGCTTCTTCACGATCCAATTGTAGCCTCTCTAGGTCCAGTAATCTTTGATGTAACATCTCCTTTTTGAGAGCCTACTGTGCCACCTAATACCCGAAGGCTAGCTAATTTCACCTCAATAGGCAAAAGAGCCTCTTGTCCATAAACTAGATGAAAAGTTGTGAGCCCTAACATGGTTTTGAAGGAGGTTCTGTAAGCCTATAGAGCTCCACTAAGGTGCTTGTTCCAATCTCGAGGCCTTGAATGTACCTGTTTGCTGATGATTTCACAAATCATTCCATTTACCTTCTCCACCAATCCATTGCATTGAGGGTAGTAAGGGGTAGAGTGTCGTCGTTGAATATTTAGTTTTTGCATGAGTTCACCCACCACATTAGCTCTAAACCCTGGTTCTCTATCGGATAGTATTTTAAGAGGGGTACCAAGCCTACAACAAATGTGGTCAAATATGAATTTACTCACTTCCTTAGCAGTGATTCTTCTAGTTGCGGCCCATCTAGTCATGTAATCTATCCCCATGATAATATACTCTTTTCTTGATGGAGTGCGTGGTAGAGGCCCTATGGCATCAATTTTCCACTTCTCAAAGGGTCCATAGACCTTGATTGGGGTTTGGGGTTCTGCTATGAGCCATCGTGGTCCTGATTTCTGACATTCTTCACATGTTTGACATCAATATTTGACATCTCGTTATAGAGTGGGCCAAGTAAAGCTGGCTTGTAGAACCTTTCTACTTGTGATGTCATGTGCCAAGTGGCCTCCACACACATCATCATGGCAATATTTTAAGATTTCTTCAATTTTCCACTTTGAAGGTACTTTCCTAAGCACACCATCCTTACCAAGACTATACAAACTATCATTTAGCATGTGATATCTTGTAGCCTTTCGAGCTAGCCACCACTGTCTTTCTCCCTTAGTCAAGGGTTTGGGAGATTCTCCTTGCTCTAAGAGGTGTAGAATATCTTCTACGTCTTCCTTGCCTTGCTGAAGTGGGGGTTCGATAGCCACTACTCCCACCATTGAATCATTCAGCTTTGATGATGCTAGATGGTCTGCATCCTTGTTTCGGTCTCTTGGCACATGATGTACTTGTGCCTCCCTAAATCTTCTCATAAGAGATTTGGCCTCTCTCATTTTACTAGAGAGGTTTGTATTTTTGCATGCCCATGTATCTTGCATCTGCCTTACCAATATCATGGAGTCTCCAAAAGCATTCAACCTCACGATTGAATTACTAAGACACCAACAAAGACCATGAATTAAAGCTTGATATTCTGCCTCATTGTTAGAGTGGACACCTTCCAAGATGATTCCTTCACCATAGATTTTCTCTCCTAAAGGAGAGAAAACAACAATGCCTGCGGCTGCCTTATCCTTAGTTCTCTTGTATGCACCATCAACGTAGAGGCTATAAGCATCTACAAGGGTCTTTAAGGATGGGGGTGATGGAAGGTTCTTTCTTTTCACCCTGAGATTTTCTCATAGCACCTGTTTGTCAAAATATCAACCATGCATGCTCAAGTTGTTTTTTCAACCTCCACTGTATAATCAAACTCTTGAAGTCGGACCACCCACTTTGCTATTTTGTCAGAGATCTCCATATGTTGTAGTGCATAGGGAAACATATCCTCCACAGTGATGATCAGAAACCTCTTTGGAAGCAAATATGGCCAAAATTTGGTTATTGCAAACATGAGGGCCAACACTAGTTATTCCATGGAGGTGTAAGCCTTCTCTGAGGCTTTCATGAGGCAGCTGGTAAAATACACAGGTCTCATGAAGGATGTTTTTGGATCTTTTTGTAGGAGAGAGTACCAATGGCCTCTTCTCCCACACTAGGGTTTACAAAGAATGTTTCTTCCCAACAAGGCTGGAGGATTATAGAAAGTGACCCCAACATTTTCTTTATCTCCTTAAAATGTCCTTCACTTTGTTCACTCCATACAAGTGTTTCTTGGCACGTCAGTTAGTGCAGGTGATATATGGCCTGAGAGAGTAAGTGTATAAATATGCCCAAATATCTTAGCTTTTATAAGAAGGAGACTAATTGTTTGATGGAGGTTGGGGAAGGTAGAGCTAGCAATGTTTCTACCTTTTTTGAATCTACCTCAATTCCTTCAACTGACACTACGTGCCCTAGTAGTGTAACCTTGCTTTCCCCAATGTGACATTTATCCTTATTTAGTTGTCCACCCAACCTAGCTAAGCGACTAAATCCTTCATCAACCTTGTGTAGATGTATGTTCCTTGAGCTGTAAATACAAAAGTCATCTATGAAAAGCCTTATGGACTTACCAAGGTAAGGTTGGAAGACCATATTCATGAATTGTTGAAAGGTTGTTGGGGTATTTGTGAGACCAAAGGGCATGACCCGAAAGGCAAAACAACCCCATGGTGTGATGAAAGTGGTCTTCTTTTGATCCTTCTCTACAATGCGAATCTGGAAGTAGCTAAAGTAGCCATCACACACTATATACCGCTCGTGTCCCGCTACTTCATTCAAGATTTCATCCTGAAATGAGAGAGAGAAGTGGCCACTCTTTGTTGCAGCCTTTAGTGGCTTCTAATCTATGCATACTTGCCACTTACCATTTTTCTTTGGTCTCACTACTACTGGGGAGACCCATTCTAAATCTTCCACTGGGTATATGAATCTTGTATTAAAGAGTCTCTTTACCTTCGTCAACAGTGCATCCTGTTGCACAACTCCCAGTCTTCTCAATCTTTGTACTATAGGTTTGCTTCCTTCTTTGAGTTGGATGTGATGCTTCACTGTAGTAACATCTGTAATGTGAGTATAATCAGAAATAAAAAATGGTGCATGCTTCTTGAGAACATTCACATAACCCTCCCTTTCTTCATCCTTTATATCCTTGGATATCATCTTCTCTAGGCTAGCATCCCACACATCTTCTCCTTGGATTCTTGGGTTGTCTTCTGATGAGGTAGGTTCCTTTAAGGTGAAACCTATAATTTCAAGAGTGCTATCACTCTCTCCACTTGAACTCTCTTTCTCTTCTAGCGATGAGGAATATCCACTTGAGCTCCACTCATCGACAGACGTTTCTAGTTCAAGATTCTCTTTACGCCCACTCTTCAAGTTGTAAACCACCTTTTGATCATGGCCACCCACCTTACGTGGCTCCGATGCCCATAAGCCAAGGTCTCCCTAGGATAAGGGGATATCCTTCTCCCTTTACTAGAATCATATAAACATCCACTACTACAGTGATTCCAAAAACAGAAACTCTCAAAGCTTTCACTACATCCACACATGTGACCGCATCCTTGTTGGCCATCTGTGCCCTAAAGGATGAGGATTCCATTACTTCTAAGCCTAATTGATGCATAATCTTTTTTGTCATGACACAAACCTCTACTCCACTATCGATGTATGTTTTTCAAATCCGTTGACCTTTGATTTGAGCCTCCACTAAAGGCACTATATCTTTGAGGCCATATGCCTTGATTGCACTAACCATTTTACCTTGCCTTGTCCTTGTGCTTACCATTTTTTACCATTGTCATCGTAGCTTTGGAGAGGCATGAAGTAGTTGTGGCCAAGTAATTTTTGGCCCTTGAGAGCTCACATCTGCTATCAGATAAGGTTGTGTCCGAGAACCCAAAGGAAAGTTAGAGATATTAATTTTAGACCTATTTCAAGTCTTTCTCTTCTTCCCTTCATCTCTAGGTGCCCGTGATGTACTTGCCTCATTGATTGCTTCCTTGCTTGCCTCAGTTTGGACATGTACCCACTTGATAGGCATGGTCTCTACTACATCTTACCTCTTGCTATTTCTTCTTGGAGTCTTCTATCCCTGACCACCTCCTCTATTTTTATGACATTAGCATTTGGTTGAATAGCAGGGGTTTCAGCTTGAACATAAGGTGGTTGTAAACTTGCAGGTCGTGACTGCTCTTGCTCTTGGGTCCTGGGACGAGGAGGGCTTACTTGTTGTCGAGGACCTCTGGCAAGGTGATCATATCTTCTAGGGTGAGGACAATTGTACATGCCATGCCCATTTTCTCCACAGTTGTAACACAACATCTCCCTTGCTTGTCACTGCATTTGTGGTCGATTCCCACCATTCCCCTCGATACGTCTTCTTGCACCTTGCAGAAGATTCACTCTCAAACCCTCTAGTTGATTAGTAAGATTTTTTATTTGTTGGATCATGTCTTCTTGACCTCTAACAAGGCCTGGTGCATTAGATACATTTGGGGGAACTTGAGAGGCCTCCATAGTTGTGATGTTGTTTTCCAAAACTGCTTGGCTAGCTTGGGCTTGGTAGAGAATCTTTTGATTCTTTTCCCTAGTGATTCTCAAAGAATCTTCAAAAGTGTTTGGAAATTTCACCTTTACCTTCTCCCTGAGCAAGGGGTACAAACCTGAAATAAATCGATCCTTTTGAAGGCAGTTTGGAGCTTTCTCACCAGGATTCAGTGAGTCTGACCACTGCCCCCAAAGCTTCAAAAACCCTTCCTCATAAGTTGCATAACCATAAGGATCACTTTGATGGAGGGCCAAAAGCTGTTGCCATAACTATTCAATTGAGTTAGTTTGTTGAAGTCTTTGCAAGAAAGTGGCCTTCAATCCCTCCCATTGAGCTCTTTGGGCCGGATTTAGAGTTTGGAACCACATTCTAGCTTCTTCCTTGAGCACCAAAGGAAAAGGCCTCAACTTTAAAGCTTCATCATCCCTCCCAGAGACAAGGAAGGCCATCTCAAGGTTGTCCAAAAAATCCATTGCATTTTTTCCATTGCGCCCAAAGAAGCTTGAAAATGCCATGTTGCCTTAGTAGAGTACAAAGATGAACACGTCTAGACTTAAGTTGTATTTTATGAGGGGAAGGATGAATAGGTTCACAGATGCATTGATTTCAGCAAGACGTCTAGGCCCGAGTATGCTTCTAATAATGCCTTGGAATCTAAGCTTTGTGTTGGCTACAATATGCACAGTTTGCATAGCAAGAGGTTGGATTGGTCCATACAACTCGGGTAATTCATAAGGAACTATTATAATAAAATAAAGACATGTACATTGAAGGATACATTGTAGTCTAGCATTGGAAAGATGATAGATTTTGGTGATACAAGAATCTCCCTTAATCTTTCAGCCCCAAAGTACATGACAAGACGCTGCTGGAAGAAAATCTTCCTACTGATGCATACATTAACTTGGATGTTTTGTACAGAGTGAAAGCTGTAGAAATTTGGGCAATTATTATTATTCATAAGTGGAGACTACTTAAGAGAGTAGAGAGAATGCACTTTCTTGAATTATAAAGGATATTTCCCAGAGTGTTTCTTTTTGGAACCCACCAACTTTGCTATACAGAGAATTTGCTCACTAGTGATTGTTCTTGCCTTAGTGTGTCCATCCTTGGCGACATATATTTCATAAGGTGTGATGGCCACCTTTTTAACCACACCCAACCTTCGAGCTAGCAAAAGTTAAAGGTAGTCTCCATACTTTGTACCTCTACAAAACTCCACACTATTCATGCATAGTTGTCCTCCTTTGATGTGGATTAGGCCAGAGAGAGAGAGGGATTTGATCATTTGGAGACGAGGACCTCTCGAAAGGGCCTTCACTTTGTTTTCAAAATACTCACCACAATTATGAGAACCTAGCAATTGATGGCAACATGATTTTCTCCGTTGTGAGAGAATGGGATTTCTAAGGTGAACACCTTTTATCCGCATACGTGCTGTCATCCGATAGGCATACTTCCTTTCTTGAACTTCCTTGGGAGACCATTGTGGGAGTTGTGGACTTTGACCAGCTTCAAAAAGTGTTGGTGAAGGCATTGGAGAAGAGCAACTTGGAGCACTTGTTGTAGAGGATGCACCACTATGTGTTGTATCATCTTGCATAAGGAGGTAGAGAATTGTGGATGGGTGAAGGCATTGGAGAAGAGCAACTTGGAGCACTTGTTGTAGAGGATGCACCACTATGTGTTGTATCGTCCTGCATAAGGAGGTAGAGAATTCTGGATGAGAATGTCCTCAGCAGAGGGACACCAATTTATAGAGAAGGAAATTTGGTATGCCAGCCTCTATACTATGCCAAGCCCCCTTCTGCCACCCACCACAGAGTGAATGAGGTACGGGCACCACCTAGTCATGGGAGAGCGGACTAGGACGCTATGGAAGAGGGAGAGGAGCCTGTGAGGGAGAAGAGAGGAAAACTAAGAGAGAGAGAGAGAGAGAGAGAGAGAGAGAGAGAGAGAGAACTACAAAAAATAGATGAATCAATAAAACTTAAGAGGGTACAAGAGATGGAGAACCATCAAGACATAACCAATATACACAATATGGACACCAATAGCATGTGCTTATTACACTGTAGAGCATGCATAAGCTATAGTAAAGGAATGAATTGCATAAACTCATGAGAGAGAATGGGGAAGGCTCAATAGGGCTGAAGAAGACCTCATGTCTCTCTCTTGCAAATTACAAAGAAGAAGGCCTCTTTATATAGGCCTTGAGGGTGTTTAGGGAGGAGATTAAGATAAAATAGGAATTAACACCACCAAAGCTGCATTAAGGCGGTTCCACCAATGTGAAAGCTCCATCTAGATGTTTTGTTGACCAATTTTGTACTTAATAAAGTTCCATAATAGGTAAGTTGTCTCCATTCTCCCCCCCATAGCTTGAGTCTAAGAGCTCTCCTATAAAAAAATATAGAGAATCTTCATAAAATAAGATCATATCTAGCAATAATAGAGAGAGAGTAGTGAGAATTCATACATTACTACTACAATTAAGGATGATTTGAGGGTGATTTAGGAGGAGAATTCTAATGGTTTATTAGCTTGAGAGAGAGGATAAGAGAGGAGAAAGGGTTGGGAGTCTAATGAATGATATTTTATGAAAGTGTTAACTGTGGGGAAGAAAGTGTGAATGTGTATAAAATTGGGAGGTGGTCTCCACCACAGTTGGAAAAAGTTGGCGTTCACCATTTTGGCCATATTTCTCGACTCGTAGCTCCAAAAAAGTATAAAAAAATACCAGCTGAAACTTCAACTCACGGGCTACAAATTTCATATTGAAAAGTTTTTTGGATCGGAGTGGGAGTATTTTTAAAAATCTTACAAAATCATGTGCCTGATTTTTCTTCCACTAATACTTCCAAGAAGGATCCCATTCATTTGAATTATCATAAGGCTGCAAAGCCATGACATTATGAGCCTCACATGCCCTTTGGATGGCTCCAAATCCATTTCATGTCTTTTCTTTTTACATTACACATTTTCCCTTCACCTTCCTCCATGGATCTTTACTCTTCACCCCCCTTGGTAAACCGGTCCATGAAATATTTCCATCCAATGATTTCTTGGATTTCCCAAGAGGTTGTTTCCACCCTCTTCTTTATTTCAAACCTCAAAATGTACAAAAAATCAACAAAGTATTAGACAAATATTTTTTTGTGATTTTCTCCGATCAATATGCATTAAAGACTTGTTTTACTCCTTCCCTTTCTTCTTCTCCAAGTTAAGCATCATTCATCAATTAAGCATATTTTAACAAAAGTTAATATCCTTTTCCATGTTATCATTCACCACACTTATAGCCACTAAGCTTACATCCATTAGATCATCCATTGAAAAATATAATTTCTAAGTATTATTTATTTATTTTTTAAAAAAATTAAAAAGATTTATTTTATGCCTTTTTTATGAATATTATTTACTTTTTTAATTTTTAAATTTTCCACCAACTTTAAAAATCATGCCACCATCCACGAAGAGGGAGGAGACAAGTGTAAAGGAGAATGAAGGAACTCAGGAAGGACAAGAAAAAGTAAGGAAGTAGAAAGGAATTGTTCTTCGAGCTTTGAGGAAAGTGCATTATCTCTTCTCTCTTTGTCTTTCTCTTTTCTTTACTTCTCTCTTTTTTTTGTTGATGAAGAGATGCATAGAGAGAAGAAGGGAGAGAGATCAAAGCAAGGGAGATTGAAAGAGAGGCCGCTGCTATCGCCATTCACCACCAAGAAAAAGTAAGGAAGTACAGTGGGATTCTTCTTCAAGCTTTAAGGAAAGTGCATTATCTCTTCTCTCTTTGTTTTTCTCTTTTCTTTACTTCTCTCTTTTTTTTGTTGATGACGAGATGTATATGTTGGGGGTAAAGGCGCCTCCTCCTAGCTTCCCGTGTATTACTACACTGACAGTATCCGCCATTGCACACTGCAGGTGGTGGGCACTTGACACAATCACTTATTCTTTATTCTTTTAGTGACAGTTTGAATAAAGGAAGGCCCAGCCACATTGGTTGTTGGAGTTTCCATTTGTGTCTCTCTCTCTTCTTGCTCTTGCTCTTTGCCACCATAGCTCACTTCCAAGAAAGCTTCGATCCTTTTCACCTTTCAATTGGTATCAGGAAAGGCTTTTCAACTTCCCAAGCTTGGTTCGTGGCATTCTTAGCTTCCATTCAAATACCTACAGAATTGGGTCTCCTTCCCAGCAGCCATATCCAACCTTCTCGAGCTCCCGTCACTCCCCGGCTTCCCGAGCACCTTCCTAGCCTATTGAGGCACCCTCAAGGCATTGCTACAGAGGTATTGAAGTGTTCTTTCAGTGTTTCTCTTCAGTTCTCAGGTTGCAGTTAAAGAGAGCAGCCATAGCTCAAACCCTTGGATCTTGGATCTTGCTCCCTCTTGCATTTGGGAACTTGAGGCTTGTTTTGGGCCTCCTTGGGCACCCCTGGGAGCCTACAACCACTACCATTGAGGCCACGTGGATGCACAAGATCAGAAGAAGGGATCAACAAATTTACGCCATTTTTTTTGCTGTTCTAGATAGCACACTGTAGCAGCTCACCTACTCCTAATTGATGGCTATGTCATGCTTCTTCGAGCTTAGAAATGCACTTGGCAATGGTCTCTAACTTTGTTTGAATCCTCCTTGATCATTGGCATCAGTTTAGGGTCTAATTTATACATTCCCATGATTGTTTATAGCAATCCCATAGTCATGTTATGTAGAAGTAACACTGGCATCTAATGCTATGCTTGTTTGGGCACTTCTACTTAACCGGTTTGGTACCTATTGATGCCCGATTGTTTGGGGGATGCAAGGCACATGTATGCCATCATTTTGGACTGATTTTCTTGATGAAAATACAAATTATTGAATAGTAAATTACGGTTGTACCAGAGTGGGCTGAAGCCTATTATCTCATGTTTGGTTAAGCCTATTGGTTTTGGGCTATGTCTTTGGGATATGCAATGAAGTATTGACCTTCGGGGTACGACATTGAGCTTGCCTTTGGTTCTGGAATTCTTTTGAGCTTTTATTAAGCTCCAACTTGGTTGTTATTCACTAGCATTTGGCTTTAGTTGGCATGCTTTGGACCGGTCTCTGCCTGTTGTCACTACTTGACATTTACGCCTCTTGCATTTATGCTTTGGTCAGATATGGATGCCACTTGGTTTGCCCATGCTTGATAGTCACTTGGAGCTTCATCTTCAGATGTATTTGAGCATTTTGGATCTACTGGGTATTACATTTTTTTGTTAGGTACATGCTCTTTGAATGCTTTCACGCTCATGCTTTAGTGGTCTGAGAGATGTTGTGAAACACAGATCTAGAGCATGGCTATGGTGGTTCAAAGACGGGAAGAGAACTCATGTAGACATAGACTCAGACACTGACTGTCACACAAGTGAATTATGTTTCCAGATTGAGACTTGAACTCATAAACACAATCTTGTGTGTTGACAATGACACTGACACTTTACTAGAAAGAAAAGAGTACTATCATTGCATTAAGAAAAGGAAGCAAGTACAATGCTTTATAGGAAAGTAGGGAACTACAGTAGGCACCATTGCGCATATGGGATAGGTAAGCATGCATGTCTGTGGCCCTGAAGCTCCATACAAAGAGGCTGTTAGTGAGTGTGATTGCTGAATCTCAACACCCCTCCTCAATCACAACTAGAAAGGCACAAAGTGTGTAGAGGCTATAATGAGAACCACTTGCAAAGTGTGGGCACACCACAAACATGGTAGACACCAGAGATTGTCACAAAAAAAGGACAAGTGTGGGCACCAAAACATGATGGACATCTAGAGGCTGTAATAGGAGCCTCACAAAGTGTAGAGGGATTATAGTGCCAAGTTACATGAGGAGTTTACGAAGCTTATGGCAAGAAGCATTAGGGCTAGGAAATACAAGGCTTTTAAAATAGTATATTAGAGTAATGAGAGTAGAAGGACTAATGAGGCTTGTCCTTCCAATTGTGGTGGTCTTCATCTTCATCTTTTGGTCCATGGTCTTCTTCTTCTTTCACAGCTACAAGATAGGCCTTTTGGGACCTCTTCCTAGCATGACAAAACTTCTCAGTGTGTCCGGTCCTTTTGCAGAAGTCACAGAAGAGCAGTTCCTTTTTACCTTTGTATCTGTTGTTTACATATAGCATTTGTTCATTCTTTGAAGTGCTAGGCTCTTCTTTGCTTTTAAGTTTCTTTTCTTCCTCTAGCAGAGAGGCTTAAATATCAACAAGTTGAGGATCAGGCATATTGGTTAGAGTGGTTGATACATTATCATAGGCAGGAGGCAGACTTTTTAACAAGACACCAATACAAACATCTTCATCCATTTTTAGCTTTATCCCTGCAAGTTGAGTAAGCATGCTTTCCATGTAGTTCAAATGGGATGCCAGGGATGTATGAGGCTTCATATCAAGTCAGAAAAATTCAATCAATAGACCATACTTAGATGACTTTGACTATGCATCAAATAAGGTATCCAATTTGTCCCAAGTGTCATGGGACGTCTCACAGGCATCCATATGATGGATGTAGTTGTCATCCAATTCTAGCTTAATGATGGCTTATGCCTTGTCATCATTCTTCTCCCAAGTAACTGCAAGGTCCGCATCTTGAGGTTTCTTTTCTTTGCCATTTGTGATGGCCCAGAGACCCTTCTTCATCAGGATGAGCTTGATGCGAGTTTGCCAGGTGTGAAACCCGACTCCCTTGAACCGAGCATTTGAAGAGTCTTTTCCCATGTTGGATGGCTGTAGCAGCAGTAAATCAGCTCCAAGATTCTCAGATGTTACAAGTGAAGGAGTAGATTACAATGTGTTAAGAGACACAAGCAATGGTAATGTGAAAACACACTATATAGAGACTTGATGTTGAGCTTGAATCTTCCTTGCTCGGGGTCGTCGATCCTTCTTCAATCTTCTCAGGTCCTTCCCCTCCTTGATTTGGTGCTGGGATAGTAGATTAGAGTGGCAGTGGGTTGCTCCAGGTGGCAGGAGAGAGAAAATGATGAGATTTTTGAGCTTTGATGAAACTGGCTATAGCTGACAGTTTAGGGTTTCAGACAGGGGCCTGGTTTTTTGCAGATTGCAGGAGTTGTAGTTGATCATTTTGAAAACTTTTTTTATGGAAATGAAGCTTACTTCAAGCTCTTCAAGAGCCCTATCCTCCTCGTCAAGATCGCAGCGTGTATGGCGAGCGCAGAGCGAACGAATAGATCAGGCGCAGATTTCATCAGCAGCCATGAATTTCAACAATGTTGGGGACCAATGTCGGTGTTTGAAGTGAGAGGAGGCAGCGCCCTGAGCCAAGAAATGTATGTCTAGAAGAGAGCTTATGAAGATATGCTCTACAAAGAGAGATATGAAGGCTCCATGGAGGGTATGTCCTGCAGGTCACAGTTGAAGATTATGGTAGTGACTGAGAATTTTCACAATGCTGAGCTTCAAATAGCCAAATGTCATGGATTGATGTGATACAAGGAAGCTTTGTGAGTTGGCAAACACTTTTCTAGAAGGAAGCTCCAAGAGATTTGACCTGTGGAGTGAGATATAAGCGACTCAATCTAACAGGGTGCTGCTGGCTATGGCTACCATGGAAGCTCAAGTGAAGGTAGAGTTGGGAGATGAAGTCATGGGATGAGACTGAGCTGACTAGAGATTAATATGACTGAGAGAGTGTAGAGGAGAGCTAAGCCAAGCTGAGCCATGCCCGACTGGGCTCTGATACCATGTTGTGAAACACGGATCTAGAGCATGGCTATGGTGGTTCAAAGACAAGAAGAGAACTCATGTAGACATAGACTCAGACATTGACTATCACACAAGTGAATTAGGTTTCAAGATTGAGACTTGAACTCATAAACACAATCTTGTGTGTTGACAATGACACTGACACTTTACTGGAAAGAAAAGATTACTATCATTGCATTAAGAAAAGGAAGCAAGTACAATGCTTTATAGGAAAGTAGGAAACTACAATAGGCACCACTGTGCATATGGGATAGGTAAGCCTGCATATCCTTGGCCCTGAAGCTCCATACAAAGAGACTGTTAGTGAGTGTGATTGCTGAATCTCAACAAGAGACAGCTTGGGATTTATGCTCCGAATGTACCCTACTTGGATTTGGCATGTCTGATGCTATGTATTTGATGTATTAGAGCGTTTCTTACTCTCTTTGCATCTGACTTCACTTCCAATGGGAGCCTCTTGGTATATTCGGATGTACACGGAGTCTTATTTATAGATGAGCTTTATTTGGATGTATCTTGCTATCTGGTAGTTGCAATGACATATGTATCAGTGATTGCTTCATTTTGGGACAGTTTTACATACTGTTGTCATTTATTATAACAAGAAGAAATCTGTAGATTTTGAGCACTTCTATGAGGGTAATGCTTACTATTTGATGTTATCTCGGTCATATTTGGTGGACAGGTGCTTCTCTAGGTGAAATCCAACCTTTCAACCAATTTTAGCAGTGGTTTTAGTGCATTTTCTGCTAATTACAATAACCGAAAATTTTACATTTTTTGCTTTGATTTGGGACACTGTGGCTGGTCATTTGAAAGACACAGCTCTCTTTAACATTTCCAAGTTGGATGGTACCAACTATGGGTATTGGAAGTCCCAAACATGGCAAGTTTTGGTGTAGAAGTTGCAGATTAAACCCTTGCGTTTCAAGGGTGTTAAACTTGAGGATATAGATGATGATGTTTGGATGGAAGTTGATGAGCTATGCAAGTATACCATTATTTTTTCACTCTCAAAAGAAGTCCATCATAATGTTGTTGAAGATGAGAATCAGAGTACATGGGATTTATGGGAGAAGATTCAGGAGCTTTAAGCGCAATAGAGTCCTGCGTCATAGATGTATTGGCTGAAGCAGTTAATGGACCTTCGCACGAAGGAGGGGACCTCTCTTTCATCTCATTTTAGACAGTCTCATGCTATCATGAAGAGTCTGTTGTCACAGGGTATTGAGTTCAAAGACAACTTGCACCCGTTGTTTCTACTTGGCACCTTGCCTAAATCATGGGATGTATTTCGTACTGCCATAGGTACGAACAAGCTTGATGGGATGAAAATCAAAGATATTGAGAGTGCTTTATTGACTAAGAAAATCAATAGGTAAAACAGTGATGCATCCTGCTCTTCACAAGCATTGACCATTAGAGGTGGAAAAAATGGCAGGCATGATAATGATCATAAGGGCAGCATGTCCAAGTCACATAGTTGCAGTAAGTCCTGTGGACGGAAGTCTGATCTTACTTGTCATTATTGTGGAAAAGTGGACATATTAGACCGCAGTGCCATAAAATGCGCAATGATAAGCGCAAGGAAAAGAAAAAAGAAAAAGTGCAAGAAAAGTCTTCTGAGCGCAGTATTGTGCCTGCAAAGTCCAGTGTGAAGATAGAAGAGGTTAATGTCATGCAGGCCACTGATTTAGATGATGATTATATACTTGCAGCTTCTTCATGCAATGCACTCTAGACTTCTAAGATACATTCTATGTATGCGCAGTGCTGGCTCTTGGATTTACGTGCGTCCTTTCATGTGACACCCTATAGAGATTGGTTTCATACCTATTGTACCATGTCTGGTTCTGTGTATCTTGGTGATAACAGGTCTCTTGACATTGTGGACATTGGAGATGTTAGGGTGCAATTTCCTTTTGGCAGTCTTTTTATTTTGCATGATGTATGCTATGTATCTGCGTGACTCACAACCTTATCTCAGCTGGACAGCTTGATGATGTAGGGTATTTTGTGTCTTTTGGAAACTCTGCATGGAAGATTACTCGTGGCAGGCTTGTACTTGCAAGAGGTGGCAAGTTTGGCAACCTCTATACCTTACTTGTATCAAGAGCTACATTGGACCACATTTTGTCTATGGGTTCTATTCCCCATGTATTCCTTTGGCATGCTCGTTTGGGGCATATGTCTCTTAAAGAAATGAAAATGCTCCATGCTTTGCACTATCTTCTACCTTTTGACTCTTGGCACACTAGAAATATACATAAAAAGTCTGGTAAGAAATGCACGGGTGAGCCCTTGGCTCTTGTGCACTCAGATGTATGTGGGTCCATGCCCTGTCAGTCACTTGGTGGGACAAGGTACTTTATTACTTTCATAGATATTACTCACGTAACATTTGGTCTTATCCTATAAAAAGAAAATCCGATGTCTTAGACACATTTCAACGTTGGCTTGCATTGGCAGAGAACCAGTTTGAAAAAAGGCTCAAATGCCTAAGGGCCGATAATGGGAGTTAGTATGTATCATGTGCTTTTGAGCAGTTTTGTGATGAGTGGGGTATTGAGCATCAGTTGACCGCCCCTTACACCGCACCCCAGATTGGTATGGTTGAACGCATGAATTGGACCATTCAGGAAAGGGTCCATAGCATGCTTAGCTAGGCTAGCTTACTAGAGCACTTTTGGGTTGAGGTAGTTGCTACTGCAGTGCATCTCATTAACAGATCGCCTAGCAATGGCATAGACTTCTAGGCTGTAGAGGAGGTATGGAAAGGCAAGCCCCCCTCTTATGATCATTTGCGTGTCTTTGGATGTGAGGCATTTTTCCATGTGCCCAAGGACAAAAGCAATAAGTTGGATCCTAAAAGTGTCGAATGAATTTTCATTGGCTATGGAAATGTAGGAGAGATGAGTTACCATCTATGGGATCCGCAGGTGTGAAAAGTGATCCGCAGTCATGATGTCATCTTTCATGAGGACAAAATGCATATGCAGCTTGAAAAAGTGGTTGAGGTATGCAGAGTTATCTTTCAAGAGGAGCCAGCTGCTCTCGTTCAGCCCAAACTACAGCCAGCTAGACAGTGTGCATCATCACCTGATGCCCATGGTGCAAATGCTAGACATGCTGATGTTAGACATGATATCGGTCAGGTAGCAGAGCCTGTGTTGAGGCATTCTACTAGAGATAGATGACCTCCTGACCATTTTGCGCCCTCTATGGATTATGTACTAGTTACAGATGTAGGAGAGCCTCTTAGTTATGATGAAGCTATGCGCAGGGGTGATTGTCACTCTTGGAAGAGGGCTATGCAGTCTGAGCTTGAATCATTGCATAAGAATAAGACTTGGGATTTGGTTTCCTTGCCTCAGGGTAAGAAGACTTTGCCATGCAAGTGGGTGTACAAGCTGAAAACTATCCCTAGACACCCCAAACTGGCATATAAGGCTCGATTGGTTGCTAAGGGATTTAAGCAGGAGCATGGTGTTGACTTTGATGAAGTGTTTTCTCATGCGGTTAAGATGACCACCCTACTCTTAGTCTTGGCCTTGGTTGCACAACTTGATCTGGACTTGTACTAGATGGATGTCAAGACGGCCTTTTTACATGGGGACTTGCATGATGAGATTTACATGGAGCAGCCTAAGGGCTTTGCAGACCCTAGCAAGGAACACCTAGTGTGCAAGCTAAAGAAGAGTCTATATGGCTTGAAGCAGGAACCTAGGGAATGGTACCATAAGTTTGATGCATTCATGCAGTCATAGGGCTACAGCCACAGTGCTATGGATCCGTCCTTGTACACGAAGAAAGCCCGTGATGGTTCTTTACTAATTTTGATACTCTATGTGGATGACATGCTTTTAGCAGGGACAGCTCATGAGGAGCTAGATTCTCTTAATGCTCAGCTCAAGAAGAGCTTTGAAATGAAAGATCTGGGATAGGCTTCTCATATACTTAGTATGCGCATTTATGCGCGATAAATCTCAGGGACTCCTCTATCTATCGTAGAGGGAGTACATTCATAAAGTCCTTGAGCAGTTTCACATGCAGGGTGTTAAGCCTATTGGTTTTCCCTTACCTTCTCATGTGAAGGTTTCACAAGTTGATTTTCCACAGACAGATGAGAAAAGGGCAGAGATGGCCAAGATTCCCTATGCATTAGCCGTGGGCAGTCTTATGTATGCCATGATAGCCACTCATCCAGTTATAGCTTTTGCAGTTGGGTTTGTGGTGTGTTATATGGCTACACCTAGCAAGAAACATTGGGATGCCCTGAAGGGTACTGTGAGGTACCTGAAGGGCATAGAAGATATGTGCCTTTGCTAGGGCAGCCAAGATATAAGAGTCCTGGGACACCCTGACTTTGATTATGCAGGACATGCAGATAGTAGGAAGTCCACTTCTGTCTATGTGTTCACTTATGCTGGAGGGGCTATCTCTTGGATGTCCAGGGCGTAGAAGTCTGCACCTCCTTCTACTACAGAGGCCGAGTATATTGTAGCCATAGAGGCTTGCAAGGAGGCTATTTGGTTAGGCCGTTTGATTGCAGACCTTGGTATGACACATGCTATGCCTACACTGCATTCAGATTCTATGAGTGCCATTCAGTTGGCCAATAATCTACCGGTCTTCCATATGAAGACGAAACATATTGAGGTGAGGTATCACTTCATTTGCGAGGTCATTGAGGACAGGTCTATTGACCTTGTCAAGATTCCGATAGACCAAAATCTTGCAGACTCACAAGGAGTCTCACTACTGAGCGCTTTGCCTTCCTCAGGAGATTGATGGGCATTGGATAAGATGACATGTTTTTTCTCATCATGTTGTACATGTGTACATGTTGTATTGTCTTTACTTTTTTCTCTCTCACTCGGGCCAATTCACCTTTAAGTGGGAGGTTGTTGGGGATAAAGGCGCCTTCGTCTAGCTGCCCGTGTATTACTACACTGATAATACCCGCCACTACATACTGCAGGTAGCGGGCGCCCATCACAGTCACTTATTCATTATTCTTTTAGTGATAGCTTGAATAAAGGAAGGCTTGACCACACATTATGGTTGCTGGAGTTCCCATTTGTCTCTCTCTCTCTTCTTGCTCTTGCTCTCCGCCATAGCTCACTTCTCAAGCTTTGATCCTTCTCACCTTTTAGTATAGAGAGAAGAAGAGAGAGAGATTAAAGCAAGGGAGATTGAGATAGAGGCCAATGCCATCACCCTCCACCACGAAAAGAGAGGGGACAAGTGCAAAGGAGAAGGAGGGAACCCGTGAAGGAGACGAAGGAGGTGAGAAGCATGAAAGGATTATTCTTCAAGCTTGGAGATAAGTGCATTATTTCTTATTTCTTTTCTTTTCTTCTCTCTTTCTTATTTTTTATGAAGAGATTTAGAGAGAGAGAGAGAGAGAAAGAGAGAAATAAAGACAATAAGAGAAAATAGAGGGTGAGATAGAGAGAGAGAATATATATATATGAGGGTGGAAGGGGGAGGGAGGAAGGGGAGGAGAGAAATAAAGATAGGGAGGGGGAGAGAGAAAGAGGAATTGATAGAGAGAGGGAGAGAGAGAAATAAAGAAAAGAGGAGAAAATAGAGAGAGAGAACATACACACACACACACAGAAAGAGAGAGAGAGAGAGAGAGAGAGGCTATGGCAATTGAAGATGGCTCCAGACCTCTATATAGGGCTACAAGAAGAATTCATATTGAGGTGGAACTAGGAGACTGCCTCTAGATTTGAAGAAGCCACAGAGCAGACTGAGTCATACTTGAAGTAGATGAGACCTAAAAGAGTCCAAGAGCCGAAAAATGGAGTGAAGCTGACAAAAAAAGAACAAAGGAGCCAAGAAAAGAAGAAACATGTGAAAAAATATGAATAATTCTGGTATGATGAAGATGATGAAGAAGAAAAGGAAGAGGATGAGCTCAACCTAGATCTTGAAACACCTCATCCCCAAGAAGGAGTTGACTGCTGCTACCTCGACTATTACCCTGAAGACTACTACCAAGAATGCTACCCTGAAGATCAATACCTCTATAACAAATATCTTGAATATTTTCCCATCAACTATCACACCTAGAAGGAGAATACCTCTACACCGACCACCCCTATTCCGAAGAATGCCAACCTGACGGAGTCCAAGAAGAGGAAGAAATGATGGAGTATTATGTGAAGGGAGAAGGATGGAGAATGGATGTGTTTTCAAAGGTAGAAAGTATAATGATGAAGGTAGGATACCAGAAAGAAGACAAAGATATGTGGATATGTTAGAAGGATGAACCCTTGCACCACAAGTTGTAGCTCAAGAAATGGAGTTTGAGAAGGGGGAGGATGAGCTTGATTATTTTGATCTTGAAACACCTCCATCCATTGAGATTGAGGGTGAGGTCAGATCGACACCCTCTTGTGAGGCACGGAATGCCTTTGATGAAGGATGAGGCCAAGAAAGAAGAGATAGAAGATGACTTAGATGTAGGTAAAAACAAGAAGGAAGAAGGAGAGCTTAGAGACACTACTACTCCCTATATAAGTGTTTCTAGCTCCAATGCCATGGTATAACTCTTACAAATGCCTAAATGCTCCCCCAAAAAGACCTTAACAAGCTTGGAATAAGCTGGAGTGAGCAGAAGATCAATGGGACTTATTCATACCTTAGGGTCTTGACTACAATGAAAGCTTGAAGTGAAGCTCTTTTTCTTGGGCCTAAGCAAGTATTGAAAAAGCTCCTTGCATAATACCTTTTTGAATTGATTATTTTTAGTTTGCAACTAGAGGATTCTTCTTTTTTAGAAAATCTGATGCACAATTTTTAGACATTAGATGTACATGACATTGGTAAATGAATTATACAAGAATATTTAGTGCATAGAGCTAGAAGGAAGCCCTACCACCTAATTGTTTTCCTCTTTATAACCATCACTATTTGCGTCAAAAATTTACTGTATAATCATCGCTAATCTAATTAGCTGTAACGTGTCCACTAGTATCATCCAGGACACGTCTTAGCAGTCCATCGGAAAGGATGTCTAGAAAGCTCCGCCGGACACTCCCATGGAATGTTACGGGATTTGCGATCTAGGTCTTCCTGCGTCTGCCACGTAGCGGAAGTATCCTGGCCGTTCCCACTTAGGAGCGACCGAAATTAGGGTTATCCTGATTGGTCATTATCTAACAGCAACTAGCGTCAGACCCAAGCGTACTACTTTACGTAGAAACGCTAGATTCGAAGCGGATTTACGCTGCACTTGGTTCAAGGAGAATGGGAAATGAGAGGGATGCAAAGCTCAACCTCTCTGCCATAAGGCATAGTCCCATTCCATTCCCCTAAAACAACGTAAATTCGTTAAGACATAACTCTAGGTTATCGCTTTCGTTATTCATTTTCTTTGATGATCATTCCGCTGTTCTTCGAGATTTTGAGGAAAGTTCCCGGCTAACCGTGACCACCCAACCGTAGGACGGACCTATGGTCCATCCTCCACACTTTCCCCGGTTTGTTTTAGTTATGTAATTATCTAACACATTAATTTGACATGTAACAATCACCTTCTTTAATTAATCCGTTAAGCACTGGTTCCTTCACGTAACCTTATCACATGACTGGTGCGCAGATCGGACGCAGGTAGCTCACGTAGCGAATTCCCCATGCAAGTCAGACTAAATCAGAACTGACTAATGCTCGAAACTCCTAGAAGACTTGTTCGTTTGCAAAAACTCAGAACTGGAAAGTTGTTCGCAGCAAGCTGTTTTACCTATCTACAAGTTCGTTGAAGTACTTTCAGCAAATGGAGACAGAAATATTTCAGAATTTCTGAAAATTGAAGAAGAAAATACCCAAAAATACATAGCCTTGTAACCCCAAATTTGAGCTACGCTCATCCCGCTAACTGATTTTGAGTGAGAAAGGTTTGTTGAGTTTTACAGGATGACTACCCCACATATGGATGATCCTATGGCTGAAGACGACCTACCCGAGCCTACCATGGAACAAAAGCTGGATCTTATCATGCTACAATTGGACGAAGAGCGAAGAGCTAGGCAAGCCTTGCAAGCGCAATTGACAAAGCTACAAGGAGCGTCCACTGATAAAGAAGAACCTCAAGCTGAAGATCTGATTCGCCGTACCATCGACGCCACTGTTGAAGCACAAACCATTCGCAAGGAATCCAAGATAAGTAAACGAAGTTTCAAGTTTCGCACTTTCAATGGCATAAGAGAAGGAAAGACTGTTTTATCATTCATTAGCCAGTTTGATGACTATTTCCATGAGGAAACTTATCCCGAGAAAGATAAAATCAAGTGTGTTACTAATCATCTGATAGATAGAGCATCACTTTGTTCTTGGGGACCTTTGGGAATTCGCTACGTGAGCTACCTGCGTCCGATCTGCGCACCAGTGGTATCATATTCCACGGTGGATTCCGTGAGGTTTTACGGTGGATTCCGTAAACTTAGATGACCGGGGCTCATACGCAAAGAGGATTCTTTGTGCGAGAAGTTGATGGGGACGCCTGTCCTTTTCGGGCGTTTCATTAATTTAGTGTGTACATGGGTGATTCCATAGCGGGTGATTCCGCAAAATGCATATTAAATTAATAAACGTTTATGAGTTTAGAGTGCGCACTCGTAATAAATTAAGGTTAGGATTTATTTCTAACCAATTGATTTATTTATGTAGCTGAAGACTGCTAGGTATTCACTTTTGTCGGTTTAATTGTGTTATTTTACTAACGATTGTGAATGCTTCAGTTGATGTGTAGAGATAGCAACAGTGGCGGAGGAAAGCATTGGAGTCTAGCGGGTTTTCGATCTTTGGACTATATTTTGATAGGCGCCACGCCTATATTTTGATTATGTCTATAGAGACATCGATTATTTATTATTATTTTGTATGCGCTTATGCGCCTGGATATGTTATTTTTATTTGGACATTGAGATCGGGCGTGCCAGACACTATGGGCACCGTCCATTAGCTTTATTTTCTTATTTTTGGTAGAAAGCAAACTCAAAAGCCATATTTTTGTAATTGGGCTATTTTTTAGCATAAAGATTGGAAATATACATTAAATACATGCTTTGTGAAGCGCTCACACAAGGCATGGGGGAGATTCAACCCAATTTGTCTCTTGTCTCATGTCGTGCTTGTTTTTACATTGGTTTTTGTGCTAAAAAGTAGAGTGCTTTGTTCTTGGGGACCTTTGGGAATTCACTATGTGAGCTACCTGCGTCCGATCTGCGCACCAATGACATAGAAAAATAATATCAAACAAGTTCTTTATTAACATATCATCATTTTTTTAAATCTTTGAAATACAAGGAGTTCCGCTTGTAGGCTTGTCCATAATCTGCCTGAAGGCTATCCAGTAATCCACGGGGATCACTAATCCAAGCTTCTGCCCGTAGACTAGTATGCGGGCCGCGAGATCCAATCCCGAGTCAAGTTAGCCTCTTGTGCAGGATCCGGAAGGCAAGGGATTTACGGCCAGAGCCCCCCCTGGCACCCAAGCGTCCTCCTGCTCCAAGTAGAGCTCCCAAGTAGAGCTCAACGGAAAGACCTCTCACGACGGGTTCAGTCCACGTTCCCGGCGCAGTCAACAACCCCCTTGATTAGGGTCAGACAGACAGTCGGGGGTAACTGAAGCTGCCACTCCCTTTAGGCCATCAACATGAAGTATAGATATTCATTTAATTTGTAATGCATAAAACAGTGCTCTAAATTCGCTAGCAAGCACAAACACTTTCATTTAACCGATCTTGTTGTTGGCAAACTGCTAAGGAATTATTCTTTCCTTTCCAATGCATCAGCACTTGTTCCAAGGTGTCTTGCAACTTGGCAAGATCCTTTATATTCCGGGTTAGGCCGTACCTTATTAACCCAACTTGGTCAACCCTAAAGTTCATTGGATACTTTAGTTTCCAGTTTCTAACTTTCCTTATTTAGAAGGATATCCAAGAATACATCCTTTTGCAAGATAACTTGCATAAGGATCCGCCATCCCTGTTGAGGATATTTACCCTTTCTTCTTGTGAATCAACCAAAAGACTATATGACTTCGTACTTACTACGCAAGTCCTGTGATGAAATAATCTGTTTTAGTTTCTTTAAGCTAACGTTTGTCGGACCTAGGGTCTCTTTTTAAGAACCTCAGGGACAAACCCTAGTTCTTTTACATTTACGAATTTATTGACCCTACAATCAGGGAGGATAGTCAAGTGTTTAAGGTATAAACGTTTCTTGGCCTTCAAATTATTCCCAAGGCATACTTCGCAGCATAGGTATTTCTAAGTTTACCTTAATTCGGTTATCTTTTAGAAGGTAATATTGAGATCACCTCGGCACGATTTGTTATCTTTGTGACGATTGATTTTTCAGTACTAAAATTTAATGCTTTGAGGTTAGGTAAATTCAATTAATCCTCCTTTTTCCTTGCAAATGAAACTCATGCCAAATAACAATCTTTTCCTTGCTAAGATATGCAATTAGCAATGATAACTTCCTAGAATTCGAGCAATGTAAGAAACCTTTCATGAATTTCATCTTCTATGATGATTCGTTGCAAAAAGGAATAGGGTCTAATGGTGCAAGATGCAGTTTTTATACCTTCAAGATTTAGCCGAAATATACTACTACAGTAGACAGATAATCTTGCTCGTAATTCGTTTCAAAGCATGATGCTATTTTAAAGAAACTATGTTTATTATATTATCATTTTTTGCATGTTTAATTAAACTAACCTCCTTCATCGTAAATAACTAGGACAAAAATATATCTTATCCTAGACAATTCATCTTGCATGATTAAATTAAAACCGATATAAAAACCAAGAAGGAAAAACCTGGTTTTGATGACCCTCCCGCAGCTACTCCTTGGAATTTCTTAGGCGGCATCGCAGTTCGAACGTGAAGGCAGTTTTTACTCTTTCTTTCGGATTTCCACCGTCTCTCTTTCAAGGCAAGAAGTCGTTCAAAAAGTTAACCACGAGAAGGGATAATAAGACCTCTAAAATCTTAGCTTCTTCGAAGAGGGAAAGGTTTATAAGCTTAAGAGAAAAAGGGTCTATAGGATATAATCACGGTGAAAAAGGTTATGTGTGAGTGTGGCTTCACAAACATCTATGAAAGCCCTTGGGAGATCTTTGGGCACTGGAGTGAAAGGACTTAGGGGTTTTTCAAACCCGAAGGAAAATTTGAAAGATAACACAAGGGTTTATAGTATGGGGGAAAAGGCGTGTAAGTAAAAAGGGGTCACGGGGTTTAGAAAGGCTTAGGGGTGTATTAAAAAAAAAAAAAGAAATATGAGGGGTAAAATACGGGGTTTCAAACACAAGATGGGGCTTATGGATTTAGGCACGGGGATTAAGGGTTTTTGACATCAAGGGGAATGGGCTAAGGTGGCTTTCGAGGGATGCTAGGGGGAAAAAAGGGTTTTAATTCCTAGAGTAAGGTAAACTTTAAGGGACGGGTTAAATGTACCACGGGAAAAGCTTAAATGTACCCCGGAAAGGGGGTTAAATGTACCACGGGAAAGCTTTAATGTACCATGGGAAAGCTTTAATGTACCACGGGAAAACTTTAATGTACCACGAGAAAAGGGGGCTTGGGGAGGAGGCCCTTAGAAGTTACTAGAAGCTTCTAAAGCTTCTAGCTACTGTCGTGGCAGGGAGAGGAGCTAGGATGATGACGGCCAGCATGGCCAGGCGGCCATGATCCCAACGGAGCTGGCGGCGGCTCTACTTACCAGCGGCGGCTCTGGGCATCAGCGGCGCCAGCGGCGGCAGCCAACGTACGGTGCCCCTCTCGGCCCTCCACTCATGACACGGCCTGCGGCGATCGTTTCTTTCCCCTCCCTGCGTGGTTGCCTCCAACCAGTGCTCGAACCTCCAGCTTTTCTCCAGGACCCTCCCCCTTCACACCCCTTAGAGGGGGTATTTATAGGAAGGGATAAGGCCTCCCCTTCCCCCCCACGTGTTGCCCGCATGTAGTCTCTCCCCTCCACCTCTACACTCTCCCATTTTAGCACCATCCCCTTCCCTCAGCCACGCTTCGGCTAGGGGAAGGTAATAAGAAAATTTGCATTAAATCCAATATTTATCCCTTATCCTCCTCCCAAGAGGAGGTTCTTATGAAAAATACGTGGTTTCGTTTAGCTATTGTCTCTATTGGGCTCAGTGGAGAGTGTATTAGATTAACCCGTCCCAACCCACAATGTAACATTGTCACTTCCCCGAGACTTCACATAGCCTTTATAATATTTTTAACAAAAATATTACATTCTCTCCCCCTTAGAGGAATCGAGATGACCTCATCTCGAGATAAACTGGGGATATTGATGGTTGAGAGTGCCTTTATCTACCCAAGTGGCATCCTCTTGGGGATAATCTTTCCACTGGTGGACGAGGCATTCTCTCAAGGTTCTAGATCTTAATTGTCTCTCCCTAACATCTAAGATCCTATCCGGCCTTAGTTCAAGGACTCATTAACTAGGCATTACAATTTGTTGGTCATCATCAAGTACATGGTTAGGGTTGGGTACATATTTTTTTAATAGGCTAATATGGAATACATTGTGAACTTTTAGGTTCTCATGAAGTTGCAATCTATAAGCAGTGGGTCCTAGGCATTTGAGGATTTTGTACGGCTCACAATACCTTAGACTTAGCTTCTTGCAATCTCCTAGGGATAGAGAACTCTTTTTAGGGCGTACGCGGATGAAGACCATGTCTCCTTCTTCGAAGACTCTTTCTTGACGCTTCAAATCCGCATATGCCTTTTGTCTATCCTTGGCCGCCTGTATGTCTTGTCTTATTGAATTTATTTGATCATCCATCTCTTCCAACATCTGCCTTGATGCTTCAACCCTTAGGGTTGGATCAGAAAAGTTTAGAGGACTTCGACAATCATGACCATATAATGCTTGGAAAGGGGTCATCTGAATGCTTTGTTGGTAAGAAGCATTGTAGGCAAATTCTACCAAAGGCAAGTATTGAATCCACTTCTTGGGTTCTCGAGAGTAGTATGCCCTAAGCATATCCTTGATGACTTGATTTACTCGCTCTCTTTGGCCATCCGTTTGGGAATGGTAGGCAGTGCTAAAATAGAGTTGAGTCCCAATAGCTTCAAAGATAGATCTCCAGAAGTGTGATGTGAAGAGAGAATCTCGATCACTAATGATTCTTCTGGGTAAACCATGTAGCTTGAATATCTCCTTGATAAACAATCTTGCAATGTCGGAGGCTTTATAGTTTGTCTTTACTGGGATAAGGTGTGCAACCTTGGTAAGCATATCAACCACAACCATGATAGAGTTGTATCCTCCCTGGACTTGGGGTAATCCTACAACAAAATCCATACTAATTAATTCCCATTTCATTTGGGGGATGTCAAGCGGTTGCAGTTTCCCTGGCATCATGACATGTTCAGCTTTGATACGTTGGTAAGACAAACACTCAGTGACATATCTGAGAACGTCACCCTTGAGCCTCTCCCAATGGTAGCTCTTCCTAACTGCATTAAGAGTCTTAGCATAGCCAGGATGTCCTGCGAAAGGAGAATCATGAGCTTCCCACATTATCTTCTGCTTAAGTGACTGGCTTGCTGGTATACATAGCCTTGTTCTGTAGTAGACAAGTCCATTATCAATGGAAAATTCCTGATATTTAGCTCGCAACTTTTGATTCTGCTCCTTGGTAGAAATCTCATTTAGCATTGTTTGGTAGGCCAAATCATGGCATGCTTCCTCTCTAGCTAATTCAAGTATAGGATTGTTTGGCATAGATACTTTTGTAGCTAGAGATCTGGCCATTGATGGATTCTGGAAGAGCGATTGCAGTTTCCCTGGCATCATGACATGTTCAGCTTTGATACGTTGGTAAGACAAACACTCAGTGACATATCTGAGAACATCACCCTTGAGCCTCTCCCAATGGTAGCTCTTCCTAACTGCATTAAGAGTCTTAGCATAGCCAGGATGTCTTGTGAAAGGAGAATCATGAGCTTCCCACATTATCTTCTGCTTAAGTGACTGGCTTGCTGGTATACATAGCCTTGTTCTGTAGTAGACAAGTCCATTATCAATGGAAAATTCCTAATATTTAGCTCGCAACTTTTGATTCTGCTCCCTGGTAGAAATCTCATTTAGCATTGTTTGGTAGGCCAAATCATGGCATGCTTCCTCTCTAGCTAATTCAAGTATAGGATTGTTTGGCATAGATACTTTTGTAGCTAGAGATCTGGCCATTGATGGATTCTGGAAGATTAAGGAATTTAGAAAAGCCTTGCGGCTAAGTGCATCGGCAACTACATTCTCTTTCCCTGGTTGGTACTTGATTTCAAAATCATATTCCTCCAACACTTCAATCCATTGACGTTGCCTCATATTGAGCTCGTTCTGGGTAAAGATCCATTTGAGGCTCTTATGGTCGGTTACTAGAGTAAACTTGTTACCCAACAGGTAGTGTCTCCAAAGTTTTAGAGCATGAATCACAGCTAGTAATTCCAGATCATGTGTAGCATAATTCTTTTCATGGCTCTTCAATTTCCTTGAAGAGTATGCTATTGGATGACCTTCCTGCATAAGTACACACCCCAAGGCAAGAATGCTAGCATCAGTTACTTCCTCGAACTCTTTATTGAGGTCAGGAAGTTTTAAAATAGGTGTTGATACCAAACTTTTCTTCAATCTGTTGAAGCTATTTTGTTCGGAAGTTGACCATGTAATGGAAGTCTGCTTCTTTAGTAAGTCTGTCAGAGGTGCTGCAATCAAAGCATAGTTTCTGATGAAGACCCTATACCATCCTGTCAATCCAAGAAAGCTACGTATCTCTTTGACGAATACTGGTATTGGCCATTCAAGCACATCTCTGACCTTGGCTGGGTCTACTGATATTCCTTCTGATGATACTATGAATCCCAGATATTCAATCTGACGTTTGAAGAATGCACACTTTTTCATTTTTGCATACAGCCTATGTGACCTCATTGTCTCAAGGACAATCCGCAGTTGAGGTTCATGATCTTCTTCCTGTTTAGAATAGACTAAAGTGTCATCGAAGAAGACAAGCACGAAATCATCAAGATATGGCCTAAAGATGTCGTGCATTAATCTATTGAAGGTAGCAAGTGCATTCGTAAGCCCGAATGACATAACCAAGAACTCAAAGTACCCATATCTTGTATTGAAGGCCGTCTTTGGGATATATTCTTCCTTGATCCTTATCTGATAATAACTTGACCTGAGATCAATCTTGGAGAAGATCTTTGCACCCTGAAGATGATCAAGAAGCTCATCTAATCTAGGAATAGGATACTTGTTCTTGACTGTTGATTGATTCAACCCTCGGCAATCAATACATAGTCGAAGTGTCCCATATTTCTTTTTCTGGAATAATACTGGAGCTCCCCATGGTGAATTGCTAGGCCGGATGTAGCCCTGATCTAACAGTTTCTTGAGTTGTTCCTTCAACTCAATTGCTTCTGGTATGGACATTCTATAAGGTCTCTTTGCAATTGGCACAGCTCCAGGTACTAACCTAATCTCATGATCTACTTCTCTTTGAGGCGGAAGTTCGGTCAATTCTTCAGGGAATACGTCAGCGTATTCCTTTAGCCAAGAAGGTCCTTCATGAGACTCTTGCTTTTGATCTAACTTATTGAGTTTGATCAGGTAAACGGGAAATTTTTTTTTGACTCCTTTTATGATCCGAGATACTTTGGCCAATTGGATTCTTGGTACTCCTGCCTCACCTTGAGTTGTGACTAATTCCCTTTCAGAGTTTTGAAAGGAAACTTGACCCTTTCCATAGTGAATGTGGGCGTCGTTGGCCAATCCATTCCGAGTAGACACTCATGGATACCTAAAATCATGACTCTGAATTTGACCGAAGTCTTCTTTCCTCCCAGAAAGAATTCCACTTTAGCAGTTTGCCTAGTACAAGTTACCTCACGACCATTTGCCAATTCCACAAGCAGGGTAGGTGCTTCTATTGTGGCTATTCCTAATCTTTTTGCACATGCTGGTGAGATAAAGGAATGTGTACTGCCACAATCAATCAAGGTTTTGAAACCTTTACCTTGATAGTGACGGTGTCTGAATTACGGAGAACTGGCAATTCGGCCCTTTCTTGTGTAAAGCGGCATGGACTGTCGCTCTTTCGAATTCTGCTTCCATGGTCGGATCTTCTTCTTCCCCTTCTTCGCACATTTGCCTATTGGCAATGCAGGCGGTTCTTCCTCTTCCACGGGTAGCGGCTCCTTGACCATGGCCTGTTCCTTGAAAAGGCGCTTGGCGATGTCCGCCACCAAGCTTGGGACATTGCCTCTTGAAGTGACCGAGTTCGTTGCAGTGGAAACAATGGAGGTTTCGGCCATAACTTTGAGTAGGAACAAAGTTGTTGACGTTATTCATCCTTGCTTTCTTTCTTTGTCCCTGATTATGACCTTGAGCTCTCTTCATTTGAGGTCTAAATGCTACTCTGTTCGGGTCATTATAAGACCAAGTTTTGTTACCCTTTGGTGTAGCTTGCACCTCCTGAATTATAGGCGTTGTTCGAATGAGTGCATCCTGAAGATCTGATGGACGCATAGATTCGAGACGGGTATTTACTGGTGGATTTAAGCCCGCACAAAATTCGGACACCTGCTGCGTCATGTCCATCTGTGGCGCATACTTTAAAAGTGAAACGAATTTAGAGTAGTATGTGTCAAGAGTGAGTCCTAGCTGTTTTAGCTCGTAGAACTCGTTCACTTTCTGCGTGTGATATGCAGGTGGTAAGTATCTTCTCTGCACGGCTTTCTTCAACTTCTCCCAGGTAACGGATCCCTCTGCGATCCCTTGATCCCTGCACCATTGCTTCCACCAAAGTCTGGCTTCGCCAGTGAGCTTTAACTTGGCGAGCATAGCCTGATTGGTGGGTGCACTACCGGCTGCTTCAAAGTAATCCTCCATGGATTCAATCCAAATTTCAGCATCAGCCTGGACGAATCTGCCTCTCCCGTCAAACTCGGGTGGCTTTATTTGCTTGAGGAGGAACTTCTTCTCCTGGATCACAGTGGTACTTGAAGTAGGAGGCAAATTTGGAACCTGTACCTGGGGCTGTGCTTAAATAAAGGTTTTCTTAACGTTATTATACGATAATGGACGTTAGCTTATCTTTCATTTTTTGTTCAGCTATCTCGTAAACAATGTAGCTACTTATCTTTTTATCAACTCTTATGCACAGCCATACAAAAAAGAAGTCTTTATTTGTATTTACATGGGCATAGTCCTTGCGAATACAACATTCCGTGTGATGATAAGTCAATTGTTACATTTAGTTTGGGGAGAACAACGTTGTATTGCATTTATCTACAGGAACTGAGTAATAGTAGGGTTTTGGGTCATGGATCTTCACGAATCGGTAAGTCATTGGAAGTTCAGGATATCCTTTCTGTTGAAATCCATACTTCTCATGGTGGCCCAACATTTTAATCGTGTCAACGGGGATTAAACGAGTTACTTCCTCATATACATATGAGTTCATCTCAACCCTCCGACCACGAATATGTAAAGTCGAATTTACGTGAGCTTCCACAAAAACGAATAGCTTCACGACTTTCAAGTCTTCCAACCACTTGATCCTTTTTAGGTTGGTCTGTAGATAAGCAAACTGGTGGGCGGCTATATAGTAGATTCCTGAAGACCCGGTCCATCTTCGTTCTATGTATAAAGGTGATGGATTATAAATCTGCTCCAGGATGTTCATCATCCCAATTCTATATCTATAAAGCGAAGAATGCATTGCAGTCATAAACATGACTTGAAATACCAAAAACTTGTTCCACACTTCGTAATTCTGCAAGACAACATTGAAGGTAAGGAAATGTTTGGACAATAACAATTTCTTTACTTCATTTTATTGAGATTTTATAAAAGCAATTCCGTTATTGGTCGGCTCTGATACCAACTGTAACATGTCCACTAGTATCATCCAGGACACGTCTTAGCAGTCCATCGGAAAGGATGTCTAGAAAGCTCCACCTGGCACTCCCATGAAATGTTACAGGATTTGCGATCTAGGTCTTCTTGTGTCTGCCACGTAGCGGAAGTATCCTGGCCGTTCCCACTTAGGATCGATCGGAATTAGGGTTATCCTGATTGGTCATTATCTAACAGCAACTAGCGTCCGACCCAAGCGTACTACTTTACGCAGAAACGCTAGATCTGAAGAGGATTTACGCTGCACTTGGTTCAAGGAGAATGGGAAATGAGAGGGATGCAAAGCTCAACCTCTCTGCCATAAGGCATAGTCCCATTCCGTTCCCCTAAAACAACGTAAATCGGTTAAGACATAACTCTAGGTTATCGTTTTCATTATTCATTTTCTTTGACGATCATTCCGCTGTTCTTCGAGATTTTGAGAAAAGTTCCCGGCTAACCGAGACCACCCAACCGTAGGACGGACCTATGGCCCATCCTCCGCACTTTCCTCGATTTGTTTTAGTTATGTAATTATCTAACACATTAATTTGACATATAACAATCATCTTCTTTAATTAATCTGTTAAGCACTGGTTCCACTGGTTCTTTCACGTAATCTTATCACATGACATAGAAAAACAATATCAAACAAGTTCTTTATTAACATATCATCATTCTTTTTATCTTTGAAATACAAGGAGTTCCGCTCGTAGGCTTGTCCATAATCCGCCTGAAGGCTATCCAATAATCCACGGGGATCACTAATCCAAGCTTCTGCCCATAGACTAGTATACGGGCCTCCAAATCCAATCCTGAGTCACGTTAGCCTCTTGTGCATGACCCGTAAGGCAAGGGATTTACGGCCAGAGCCCCCCTAGCACCCAAGCGTCCTCCTGCTCCAAGTAGAGCTCAACAGAAAGACCTCTCGCACGGGTTCGGTCCACGTTCCCGGCGCGGTCAACAACCCCTTGGTTAGACTGAGGTAAACGGTCGGGGGTAACTGAAACTGCCACTCCCTTCAGGCCATCAACCTAAAGTATAGATATTCATTTAATTTGTAATACATAAAATAGTGCTCTAAATTCTCTAGCAAGCACAAACACTTTCATTTAATCGATCTTGTTGTTGGCAAACTGCTAAGGAATGATTCTTTCCTTTCGAATGCATCAGCACTCGATCCAAGGTGTTTTACAACTTGGCAAGATCCTTTATATTCCGGGTTAGGGCGTACCTTATTAACCCAACTTGGTCAACCCTAAAGTTCATTGGATACTTTAGTTTTCGGTTTTTAACTTTCCTTATTTAGAAGGATATCCAAGAATACATCCTTTTGCAAGATAAGTTGCATAAGGATCCGCCATCCCTTTTGAGGATATTTACCCTTTCTTCTTGTGAATCAACTATAAGACTATATGACTTCGTACTTGTTGCGCAAGTCCTATGATGAAATAATCTGTTTTAGTTTCTTTAAGCTAACGTTTGTCGGACCTAGGGTCTCTTTTTAAGAACCTCAGGGACAAACCCTAGTTCTTTTACATTTACGAATTTATTGACCCTACAATCAGGGAGGATAGTCAAGTGTTTAAGGTATAAACGTTTCTTGGCCTTCAAATTATTCCCAAGGCATACTTCGCAGCATAGGTATTTCTAAGTTTACCTTAATTCGGTTATCTTTTAGAAGGTAATATTGAGATCACCTCGGTATGATTTGTTATCCTTGTGACGATTGAGTTTTCAGTACTAAACTTTAATGCTTTGAGGTTAGGTAAATTCAATTAATCCCCCTTTTTCCTTGCAAACGAAACTCATGCCAAATAACAATCTTTTCCTTCCTAAGATATGCAATTAGCAATGATAACTTCCTAGAATTCGAGCAATGTAAGAAACCTTTCATGAATTTCATCTTCTATGATGATTCGTTGCAAAAAGGAATAGGGTCTAATGGTGCAAGATGCAGTTTTTATACCTTCAAGATTTAGCCGAAATATACTACTATAGTAGGCAGATAATCTTGCTCGTAATTCGTTTCAAAGCATGACGCTATTTGAAAGAAACTATGTTTATTATTTTATCATTTTTTGCATGTTTAATTAAACTAAACTCCTTCATCGTAAATAACTAGGACAAAAATATATCTTATCCCAGACAATTCATCTTGCATGATTAAATTAAAACCGATATAAAACCAAGAAGGAAAAACCTGGTTTTGAGGTGAGATATCCACATGGATACCAAGAGATGACCCTCCCGCAGCTACTCCTTGGACTTTCTTAGGCGGCATCGCAGTTCGAACGTGAAGGCAGTTTTTACTCTTTCTTTCGGATTTCCACCGTCTCTCTTTCGAGGAATGAAGTCGTTCAAAAATTGACCATGAGAAGGGATAATAAGACCTCTAAAATCTTAGCTTCTTCGGAGAGGGAAAGGTTTATAAGCTTAAGAGAAAAAGGGTCTATAGGATATAATCATGGTGAAAAAGGTTATGTGTGAGTGTGGCTTCACAAACATCTATGAAAGCCCTTGGGAGATTTTTGGGCACTGGGGTGAAAGGACTTAGGGGTTTTTCAAACCCAAATGAAAATTTGAAAGATAACACAAGGGTTTATAGTATGGGGGAAAAGGCGTGTAAGTAAAAAGGGGTCACGGGGTTTAGAAAGGCTTAGGGGTGTATTTTAAAAAAAAGAAAAAAGAAATATGAGGGGTAAAACACGGGGTTTCAGACACAAGATGGGACTTATGGATTTAGGCACGGGGATTAAGGGTTTTTGAGGTCAAGGGGAATGGGCTAAGGTGGCTTTCGAGGGATGCTAGGGGGAAAAAAGGGTTTTAATTCCTAGAGTATAAGGTAAACTTTAAGGGACTTGGGTTAAATGTACCACGAAAAAAGCTTAAATGTACCCTGGAAAGGGGGTTAAATGTACCACGGGAAAGCTTTAATGTACCACGGGAAAGCTTTAATGTACCACGGAAAAACTTTAATGTACCACGGGAAAAGGGGGCTTGGGGAGGAGGCCCTTAGAAGTTACTAGAAGCTTCTAAAGCTTCTAGCTACTGTCGTGGTAGGGAGAGGAGCTACGATGACGATGGCTAGCATGGCCAGGCGGCCGTGATCCCATCGGAGCTGGCGGCGGCTCTACTTACCAGCGGCGGCTCTGGGCATCAGCGGCGGCAGCCAACGTATGGTGCCCCTCTTGGCCCTCCACTCACGACACAACCTGCGGCGATCGTTTCTTTCCCCTCCCTACATGGTTGCCTCCAATCAGTGCTCGAACCTCTAGCTTTTCTCCACGACCCTCCCCCTTCACACCCCTTAGAGGGGGTATTTATAGGAAGGGATAAGGCCTCCCCTTCCCCCCCACGTGTTGCCCGCATGTAATCCCTCCCCTCCACCTCTACACTCTCCCATTTTAGCACCATCCCCTTCCCTCAGCCACGCTTCGGCTGGGGGAAGGTAATTAAAAAATTTGCATTAAATCCAATATTTATCCCTTATCCTCCTCCCAAGAGGAGATTTATGAAAAATACACGGTTTCGTTAAGCTATTGTTCCTATTGGGCTCAGTGGAGAGAGTGTATTAGATTAACCCATCCCAACCCACAATGTAACATTGTCACTTCCCCGAGACTTCACATGGCCTTTATAATATTTTTAACAAAAATATTACATTAGCGACGCTAATAGCGATGCATATACTAACAAATTTATCGTGTTGCAAATAGCAATGTGAATAGCGATGATGAGAAAATTTTTCCATGAATAATTTGTCCGTTTAAACATCACTATTGGGTCTATATCTTGTAGTGCATGTTGATGAACACGATAGTACTTAACCTTGATGATTTGCCTTGATAAAAAACCTTCAATGATCCCCAAAATTTGATGTTATTTCCTTCAATGTCCTTCAAAACAATGTCATCCTTTATTGATATCTCCTCCAACAACAAAAGCCAGCTCCTCTCAGCTATATTGGTCCTTCTTAAATGTCTTGCAGCAACCCTCCTCACTTTTTTTATCTTCGACCAAATGTTCAATTAGCCCCTCAAAATTGACAACCATCCTCCTCTAAATATCTACCCTCAAACACAATTGCTTTCCAAATTGCTTTTAGATTTCAAAGGTTTTTCAAAGCTTAAAAACCTGAACGAGTTTCTCATATTAGTCTTTAGCTTTTTCCATATATTGCTTCCTACAATTCTTAAGGTTTGAGTATACACCCATCTCGGTCATCTTCAACATATCCAAGAATGTCTTTATCTTGAAAACAATAAGGATTTACAACATTCAATATAGACCAAGTAATACCACCACATTTTAGAATCAATGTCAAGATTGCTAAAATTCTTCAATAAAGTCAAAAAAATCCTTCACCTCCGAATAGTTGGAAAAGACGAGTTCCTTGTGTCTCACTTATAGGCTAAATGGTGCTTGCTTGTCTTAACTGAGATAACATTTTGAACTTATTGTCTAAGGTAGATTCAATTTTCACAAAAATTCTTGACATATTCATCCCACCCCTTAGTCTGTAAACATTTATGTGCACCGATCCCCTTGGATCAAAGACATAAATAATTTGACCCTCATCATGATAGCCAACAAAGAAGTTTCGTCGAGTACCTAGATCAAACATAAAGGTGATTCTACTCTCATCAATTTGCTCTATAAAGCAAACTGTTGGATCTCCTAGATCAAACACATAAATAACACCCTCTTCATCCCATGCAAGATACTCCTGTAGGCCTGAAGATAAAATAGGAAATCCATATAACTCATATGCATAAAATGTCTGTAGTTTGGTATCTCGAGCAATATGCTTTATCCAACACAAATCCATAATAATAACCTCATCATCTCATAAACTCAAATCCTTGCCTCCAAATATCATATTCACTTCCTCAAAACTTGCAAGCTTTACCAATATCCATACATCCAAATAAGAAATCCAAGAAATTCTGAATAATCTTTTGCATCCTCAAAGCCTACATATAAACCAATCAACACAATCTCTTACTTTGACTTGGACTCCTCAATGCAATGGGGATGTTTCCTCCTCATATTCCATATAGCTTCCTTTACAAGAGGTGATTCCAAAGGCTTGATCAAGTATTCTTCCTTGATACCTTGTAGACCACACATTGCTACATACATCCAACAATTTCTTTGCCAAAGGCTAGGATTAGCCTCCTCTATCTACAAACCTTAGTCTTCTTTAATAGATACATCTTGCACTGCTTTATCCAATAATAATACTGTACCATCATCTTCATACTCATAAGCATACTTTAGTAGATGAGAGCCTCCACTAGAAATATCCATAGCAAGTTCCTTCCCAGAACTATCATCAGTTGAAAACGTACCCTGCAAATACAAGCCATAAAATATATCTACATCTAAAGTAGAGGAAAAGATAACAAGTGGAAATTCTACTCCATGCATATCACTTTGCATCAGCTCTTTGACATACAACAAACTCATCATCATCATCACTTCCCAAACTATCCAATAATATCTTCTCAATACTAGAAGCATCAACCAACTCCAAAGATTACTCTTCAAGACTCCCCTCATCCTCTAGCATACAAGACAAATGCTCCTGTCTACTTCCTTCAGCAACCAACTCTACACCCAACTCCTCCCCTACAATACCAAAAACACCACCACAATCATCATGGAACACCTCAACACGATGACTCTCAACATCACTAAACACTTCACCAAATACCAAAGAAAAACCATGATCCTCCATGCAAACCAAAGAGTCCAAACCAATATCAATAGAAAAAACACCTCCTATATCACCACAAGATGTAGGAGACTCTTGGAAGCCCTCCTCTCCTTCTTTATCAGTATCATAAATTGTCACTATAGCAAAAAACCGAGCTTTCTCCAAAGCTAAAGAATAGTCCACTAATGTGGATCTTTCCCTCTCATCCAAACATACAAATGCCTTCTCTTCAACATACTCATCATTGCTCTGTGTATATACTCCAAATGCCAAATCCTATACATTTTGCCAAAGCGGATCCAATACATCCATATAGTCCTCATAATAGCATTCCATGTCTGTAATGTCATTGAATCAAAGCTGCTACAATCCTTAAAACTTTATATATGATTGATCACTCATCCTAGAACTTGCAAGACAAATAAAGAAGAAGCTTTGTATAGACCAAGCTCGGGTAAGTTACTCATGAATATATGTGTGCATCACTTGGGTTCAAAATAAGGTATTTTAAAAATACCATTTTTATAGATTTTTTACATACATAAGGGTGTAATATCAATGGGTTATTTATAGATTGAATAGAAAATGGTTATGTTTTATTTAGGAAAAGTTCACAGATAAGGATATTTATAAATAGGCCTTGAACGCACGTGATGTAGAGGATATACATATAGTAACTTCCTCGAGAAACCAAGAGAGACTTTCCCACAACTACTAAGAATATCATCTAGAATACAACTGATAACTTCTAAGGCATAATCCTTGAATCGTTTCAAGGAAAAATTCACCATATCCTCATCACCCACAATATCAAAGATACACATACACTGCTCCACATAATCCACCCAAGCATAAACGTATTTGTCTAATCTCTTGTGAAATGCCACAATGTCTATAACCAATAACTGCAAAGAAATAGCACCAAACCACTTTCGGTACTCCTCAGGGGTGTGGGGGCATAAAAAATAATGTATCCTGAGCAACGAGCAAGAATAAATCTCTCCCACAACCCAATACATGCAAGAAAAAGGAGTGTCGGTATAATTTATAGCTTAGTAGAATGCCTTTAAAACTCTCAAAATTCAATTGCTTCTATCCAAACAACTATTTCTAGAATGCATCAAACTCAATGTTTTGATGTGCATCCCCCTAACTCCTCCACCCATTCAACCAAATAAAATATCACCTCGCAATTAGAGACCTAGTATAATACATGTATCCCATTAAAAAGTGCTAGATGAAAAGAAAGAGATCCTTTTGCTCACATCCCAAAAGTTTTGAATACAACATATGCAAGGAAATAAAATCACACATAAAAAAGGATCCAAGAAAATAAGACTTGATAACAAGCACCTCATGGAGCCCCTTGTGAAGTAACTCATAGCATTCCCTTAGGTGTCTGAAGAGGCCTTAAGCAATTAAGCTATGAAACAAGGTCTTTGCAAATGTTGCCACCCTTGTTGGACTCTTCTATTCATTCATCTTCAAAAATTAGAAAATATTGAGCTTAAGCCATCCAGCTATCAAACAAGGTCTTCACAAATGTTGCCACCCTTGTTGGACTCTTCTAATCCAGCACATCCACGTTGACGAGCACCATAGTACTTAACCTTGATGATTTGCCATTATAACAAACCTTCAATACTTCCCAAAGTTTGACATTATGTCCTTCAAAACAGTGCCACCCTTTATTGATATCTTCTCCAACAGCAAAAGCCAACTCCTCTTAGTTATACCGGTTGTTCTTGAACACCCTTTGGTAGCCCTCCTCTTGATTTTTCCTTCAACCAAATATTCAATCAGCCCCTCAAAAATTGACAACCTTTTAGGTTTCAAATAGTTTTTAAAGCTTAAAAACCTCAATGAGTTTCTCTTATTAGTTTTTAGCTTTTTCCATGTATTGCTTTATACAGTTCGTAAGGTTTGAGTATACATCCATCTTGGTCACCTTCAACATATCCAAGTATGTATTTATCTTAAAAACAATAAGGATTTCCAACATTCAATATAGACCAAGTAATACCACCAAATTATAGAATCAATATCAAGAGTGCTAAAATTCTTCAATCAAGCTAAAAAAATCCTTCACCTCCAAATAGTTGAAAAAAACGAGTTCTTTGTGTGTCTGACTTACAAGCTATATGGTGCTTGCTTCACCTCATTGAGATAACATTTCAAACTTGTTTGAGGTAGATCCAATTTTCACAAAAATGCATGTTAATGTTCTTAAGACCTCTAAAACATAAACCATAACTGTAATTATAAAGAACTGTATCAAAATATTAAATCTCAATCAATGCAAGGTAAAAAGAAATTAAAATTGACTTATCATATTTTCTATAGCAAACCAGTAATTGTACTAAATAACTTTTTCTATAATTAACAATGTTAACTAGCATACTTGATAGATGCTCGATGGAGATATCGATGTTCAATGTTTTCTACTTCAGTTGCCTCTACACATAAGAAGCTTACCTCTACTTGTATATGCCTTACTATATAATTTATATCTAGGTTTAAAAGACCTCACACTTGTCTCTTTATTAATCTTTTTCTATCTCCCTTGATTTCTGCTCTATTTAATCTTTTTTCCCCCTAATCTCCTTATCTCTCTCTCTTTCGCTTCTAAAGAAAAAAAAAAGCCAAGAAAGTGATCAAACTATAAGCTTTCATATCTTTCTCTCTTTTTCTAAAGCAACCAAACCATAATATTATATGTCTTTCTCTTTCTATCTCTTGCTTACGTACAAATTTCATGATAAAGGAATTAAAATTGACAATAACAAAGTACATTGTTATTTTCTTTATTTCTATTGAGTTTTCACACAAATTTAAACTCTCACTCAAATGTATCACAAAAAAGCTTAAAATATGGGTTTTTTCATGTATATATATGGAAAAACAACAAACTTCATCTTGAAGCCATGGCTTTTCTCAATGATAGTGTATAGAAGAGAAAGTGCTTAGAAATGAAGCAAATAAAGAAACCAAAAATTTCAGAATTATGGAGAGGATGAGCTCTTGCCATTGTGTTTTTGGTCAACTTCACTCTAGCTCGCTCTTGGTACATGTATCCTTGTAAATTATACATATAAAAGAAAAGTTTTACTTGAAGGGTAAATTTAAAGTGCATTGGTAGTTATGTCAGAATGCATGCTACAATATGCGCTAATACATATGCTAGAATATGTGATAGTATCCTCAATAGGAATATGTGTCACAATATTGAACCATGTATTATTGATGCATATACCGAGACAATTATTATGGTAATTTTAACATAGGAAATACTAACTGTATCGAGCGTAGTCTTTTTTTTTGCAATTTCATCAGAAACTCTTGTCGGTATACTTGCAATTTGATGTAGTCCAATAGTTTGTTAGAGTCTACCAATCCTCTTCTCAATGTTTGGAGAGTTGCCATGTGCTTGCATTTCATTAATTGTAGAGATAAAATATGTTGTCATAACCCACTCCTCGATTTGTTGGATTCTTGTTATTCTTAAGGTTTGATCTCATTAACTAGAGCCTTTTGAGGAGATTGTCATTGTGGTCCTTTAACTTAAGCTAGATGGATTACCAATCTCCCTCCACTGTCTCTCTACTCTCTCCACTCTCTTTCTCTCTCACTCTTTTGACTTTTTTCTCTCTCCCCTCTCTACTCTCTACTCTAGCTTTCTACTCTCTTTCTCCAAATCACTTTACAAATGATTTACTAGTTTTAAAATTATAACTAATTAATTTTATAGTTTCTATTTCATAATTAATCACTATTTTAAACCAAATTATAAATCATTTTTTTAAATAACAAAGTATCAATTTTCAAGCGCATGCTTGTACCTAGCATATGTCGAATGAAGATTGACCATGTTGCCTCATTGCAACACAATCACCTTATTCCAATGATATTGCTAAATTATATGCCCTACACATGCACCCATCCACCCACCCACAAATCTACTGACCCTATAAGAACACACAAAAAAGGGAAAATTTTTACTTTCTACAATATACAATGCACTTAAGTGAATTAATCTATCTTAAATGACACAAAGAAGAGGAAAACTAAAACAAAAGATGCAATAGGGTTTATGGACTTACCTTTAAGCTTGATCGTATCATCAAAAATAAAGAAAGGAAACCCATGGTTATAAGTATTTTCTACTAGTGTTGGAATATGTTTTGTCATTTTGGTTAGGCAATATTTTAAATGGGATTAGTATAAGCACTTGTATTTACATGTGGAAATATTGGTGATTATAATGTGCACGCCTTTTTCAAAGCTCATATGGGTGCTTCTAGCCACGTCCCTTTTTTTTTTTTTTTGGAAATGCTTGAGAAACTAGTCTCAAAATTCTCCTCATCTCTTAAAGTGTTCATTGTCACTAAAAACATTGAATGATATACAAAACTTGGTCTCATAAGTGATACTTGTAGAGTAACACTCTTGTTCATTGCTTAAATGGTGTTGCAATTTTGAATTTGAAATTCAAATCAAAATCTACATCGAACATCATGCGAACAACTCCCACACGTTTTTTCCAAAATCTCAGATGTTGCAACGTGCTCTACAACCTTGTGGTGGACTCATGATACATATAGCAAGTGACACCAAGGAGGAAGTGGGGATGATTAGCTCATAAGAACCACCATTGTATAGTCACTCATCAAGAGAAGCTACTTCCAACATGGAATAGAAGTGTAAGTTTGTTGTTGCAAAAATGGGGATGATAGCACTATTGATAATATATTTTGGTATAGGAAAGGTACATATATGATATGGGTGTCTAGACAACTAGATTATTATTACTAAGTGTCCGTATACTAAAGAATTTTGTTTAACTATTTCTAGACAATGGGAACACTTCTTTAAATAAATTTGTCCAAGTGTGCATATGAAAGATATCGGGTGTTTATGTGAGAGCATTGCAAGACTTGGAAGTAGCACCCTAACAACTACTTTCCATGTTTGGTTGAGTAATGGATGCAGTCTTCACCAATCATTAGCAATGAAGACTTGCATATGTTTGTGGCCTTCTAAACAAGAGTGCAAGATAGTTGTGTCAAATATTTAGCTAGATTATTTGAATACGTATTCTAAGTCTTGACTAGGATAAAGGCAAATATATGACTTGACTAACTACAATATTAATCACTCTTTCCTATCACCCTAAGAAGTTTTGCCCTACCTAGTTTTTCACCTATTTAAATTGTATTTACTGGAGTATAGAACACCATCTTTTAGTAATATTTTTGGATGGGATGGAGTCAATATGGAAGGTGGTGTCAATGAATCTTCTCTATTCACCTCAGAGATTGTCTGGTGTTCTCAAATTTCCACTTGACTACGATATATTTATTCGATGAAAGGAGCTCATCTTTTAGTAAGATTGGTTGATGGGATTGGGGCAATAAAGGTGCCGATATGGAAGGTGCATGGCAGGAGAGTGGCATGCTTATCCAGAGGGAAGGTCACCCTCGAGGATATTGGGAGATGCGGCAGTTGCACCGAGTAGAAACGAGAATATCACGTGCGGTCACGTCGAGGCCAGAGCAGGGGCCGCTCGCCTATAAGTATGGTCGAGGCCTCAGGCATTTTGCCAGCATACCGGCTAGTGCGAGGTTTCCCGTACAATAGCTCCTGTTAGCTTGTATGTAGTTGGTTGTGATAATGAATATAGCGGCTCACATGTTTTTGTTGGGAGCATCGTCGGTGCTGTTGGTGATAGTGAGTGAAGTGTCGGCGACGTCCCATTGTTGAGAGGAGGAGCGATGTCCGGAGGAACAGGAGAGGGAGAGGGAGAGGAGGAGAGGGGAAGGGTCGAGGGAGGAGTGGCACATGAGGCTACACGCTCAAGATAGATTGCAAGCGGGTGGGTTTGTCATGTAGTACACGGTGGACTCACCCGGGCCCTGCTTGCCGACCTCGCTTGAGATCAACCACGCCGACAAACCTTGAGATCAACCACATGGATTTCACCATGTCGGTTTTCCCAACCGTCCCGTGCATACATCCATGGATAGTGCCGTGCCAGTCGACTGGGGTCACCTGACATATTAATAATAAAAAATAAGCCTTTTAATTTAAAAATAATAATAAAATAAACCTTTTAATAAACCCACTCTGCGTTAAAAACTCAGCTTTAACGAAACCAACTCTGTGTTAGAAAAAGAAACTCAATCACGATGAAACATAGCTCCTATGCTCTCTCACTTTGAGACCAGCTCTGCACTAGAAAAAGAAACTCGGCCATGACAAAACGGAGCTCCCGTGCTCTCTCACTTTGCATGGCGTCCTCTCTTTCTTCTTCCCTCACCCCCACATACTTCCATTCAAACCTGGGAGATGCGCTGGGAGATTCATCCTGTGTCCATTCTGTTATTGAAATTTTACCCTCTTTACTTGAGGAGGAGCCAATCCTGCGCGAGGAGCCATAGCAAGAACGACCAGCGCTTGAGCCCATCTTTGTTCTCTCAGATTCAGACTGTGAATCCATTGGGTGCACCAGACAGGGCAACAAACGTTCCAGTTTTGTGAAGGCTGAAGCAATCAATTTGGAATCCACTGTATGCACAGGACAGGGAAACAAACGATCTAGCTTTGTGAAGGATAAAGCAATCGATTTGGAATCCCTTGTTTTAGATTTCAATATGGTCAACACCAGGGCTATGGCTAGCAGGCAGTGTGCGGAGAAGCAACCAGCTGATGGTACCATCCCACCACAATTGCAGGTAGCTCGGGCTAGGGGAGATCCAATGGCAACCAAAGAAAGTATGCCAAGGTTTGAAGTCACAAGGCACAGACCTGATGTAGGTGATGTGTTAGTTTTCTATGAATTCTCATTTGATTATAATGTCTCGGTTAGTACATTTCTAATCATAGCCATGCATTCCTGTAGTGGGAAGAACATAGGTTTGGCAAGAAGCCTAATGGGCAGTACATAAAGAAGTATGTGTGTTTGGTTCCAGCATGTGATAAGGCATATGCCCGCCTTGATTTTTTTAATAACCATAGAATCACAAGAAACTCTAAACCACTTACTATATAGGAAAAAAAAGAGAATTTTCTAGTTAGATTTCCACATAACTAGAAAGAGTCTAATATAGGAAAAATCAAACTTTACTAGATTGCCAATCTAGAAACATAGTTTCCAATATAGAAACATTTTTCTAGTTAACTTACCATATAGAAAGCTTTTTTTGGTTAACTTACTATATAGGAAGTTTATTATCATAACTATCTATATAGTAACTTTATTTAACTTCAGAAATAGACATTATCTATATAGTAACTTCATCGAAAAAGTTACCATATAAGAAATTATAACATATCACATTTATGTAGTAACTTTATCATATAAACTTAGCATATAGGAGGCATATAATGACATAATCTCATAGAATGTCATTTTAATATTTTTTATATACATAATAATAGAAAAATAATTTATTTAAAAAGTGATTTTAATAAAGTAAAAGTGAATAATAGAATTTTTGCCAATTAAGTAGCAAACTATAATGTGAAATCCAAATTGTCCCTATTCTACTACATTAACATTATCTAGGCTTAATCTTCCAATGACTATATCTTTTATTATAACTTGTTTTTGCACCATGAGCCACTGTACACTAAGTGCAACTTGAAGATTATATTTCTCCAATGCTTGCCAGCCAAGCAAAAGAAGCTCCTGACCCATCATTGTTGCCAAACCTCCAAGAGCATATAAGAGTTGTCCACCTTCAAACAGGTGAGCAAAACTGAGAATGGCCAATATTCAATGGTGCACTTCTTGAGACAATAGAAAAACCCTACTTACAGCAGTAATAAGGCCTGATTTCAGCAAAACAATGTTGAATATCTTCAGATCTGCTAAGATGAGGCAAAACATATTAGAGGAGAGAGAGAAATTCAATATGCTACCAAGAAAGTGTTGTAACAGCAACCTCTATTGTTTCCAAGATAAAAAATAAGGTCACTTGCTGGTTATTAGGGTTCTATTGTCTGAAACCCTAATTTCTGCACCAACACTTGTCAATAACCTCGTTTTTAGGGCATCCTGTCATTTGCAGCCCTAGAATCTGCTCAACATCAAGTTGCGCTGCTATCCTAGAGCTTCAGCACCTATCCCTTACTCACAACTAAGTTATCCTTCAGATTTTCCTCCAAACAACCCAAAATGGGTGAAAAACAACCCAACATGGAAGATACACTTTCATGCAACCCAAAACTAATCCAAACTTGGCATTGATCAATCGGGAGGGTGGGACTAGGTCTAAATATGAGGTGATTCCTTTCCACTCCCTGTTTCCTTCAAGGAAGGAGGTGACTCATCAGCATATGAGTGGGATATGTGCTTATAAGTAACAAGGGAGGGGGGTAGAGTGTGCTGGGGGAGATTCCCCACATGACCATATCAGAGGATAGAGTATGATTCTTTTGAACTATGATGCATAACTACCATGGCCTTTTCAAAAATACTTCAGCAATAGAGAAGTGATACATGCTATGTATCATGCAGATCTAACCTATGACAAAGAGGATACATGCAATGCATTCAAATATGTCCTTTGATGTCCCAAGCATTTTTAAGTTGTTACTTACAAGTTCTTTAATAGCACTACAAACCCTCCCAAGGTCACAAAAGAGACAGTGTTAAAGAGGCTACACATACCATTAATCTTCCACTCAATAGAGAACTTAACAACTTCTAAGAAGCATAGGCCTGAACAATACTGGAATAGAGGTCCTGACCTTTGAAAAGTTCTCAATATCCCAAACAAAGAAACTATGATCAACATATACAACAACTGGAAGAACCAAAATATTTGATGTAAAAATAGTGATTGAAGAGAAACCTGACTAATGTATTATAAAAAATGAAGCACTATACACCTAACAACTTTAAGTTTCTTCTCAATGTAAGGACTCACTAATGCTATCTCAAAATAAAACTTACCAAGCTTGTGCGATGTTGCAAATTGACAAGCAACAGCATCAGGATATGAGATCCCATTTACATTATGTGTGGCAAGGTAGGACTCAGGAGCATGTGTGTGTATCTATCAAGTCATGGAATCCAAATGGCGCTGGTCAAGGAAAAGTTGCAGTAAATGCAAGAGACTCAAGCATGAAAATCTGCACAATACCATCACTGCATGCAAAAGCAATGTGCAAATTTGAAATGGCTAAACCATGGCCTTGTCGAACCTGCAACAAGTAGCTGAAACTGTTGTTTATGTTTGCAGATAGGCAACCACAGAGAGATCCTTGCTTGCATATCAGAGGATACCTTAAGATTAACCCAATTTTTCAATGCAAGTTCACAATGTAAAAGGCATACTATTCCTGTTGAACATCATATGTGTCAACCACAATCCTCAATTCACTAATTATACTAAATTAGTAGCAGAATTGAGAAAAGTGCCAAATAGAAAAAGTTGGTTAAAGCCTACTTGGGCATGCCTGTGCAGGTCAAGGCATAAACTGGTTGGACATCTCCATCTCGTGAATCTTCTCAAGATGTTACTACCGCAAAAGAATTTTCACACAGACTACCAAGATGAACATTTCCCCCATCTAGGACAAGACCTGAGCCTATTCCAGATCATTGATGTCCTGCATTTAACCTGATAGTCCAATGTTTCAAGTGATTAGCACCTGCTGTAACAAAAAACTTCCATCTGAAGCAACATGAATCCCACTTTTTGGCATGGATATAGTTGTTGCTCTGACTTTGGCTATCAATGCTGCAAACTTGAAATCCCAGAGGCAAACTAAACCATCATATGGAAATCCAGCTGAAGCAAGATGTTTTCTTGGGCACCAAAGGCATCATAAAAATTCAGCTGGAGTTTCCATATTTATTCCTATTAACGTATATGTTGATGTCAGTATTTCAAAAACATGTTGCACTACAAACTTTAGCCTCCCATATTGATTCAAAAGAACAAAAACTTAAATCTTCTAATTCACCCTCATCATTTTCTAGAATGGTCTCTGCAACCTTGGCCTATTTAGTTGCCCTTTTGAGTCAGAACTACAGCACTTCCACATCATCTTAGTCAGAAGATTAGGAAGCCTCCAAACAAATATGCAACTCTCTCCATTGAACTCTTTGAAAACCATAAATTAGCATCACCAAGTGAAAAAGTTATAGTAAAGAAGCCAAGGTCAGCATATATACAACTCTAAAGGCCACCTTAAACTTATCAATATTAGCCGCTTGCAATCGGGCGTGAAAGCTATCCCTGTTATTACTTCAGCATGACCTTGCCCCAGGGATAAAATGCTTCCATCTGATATGTCATACATGTGCATGCTCTTATAAGAATGTGATCAAACTACTTATGACCCACTAGGATCAATGCGAACCTACCACAGAAAGGGGCAAAAGACATCGAAAACTATGATGACAAATATTGTACACAAACCCAATGTCTTAAAGATTAAAAGTAGCAAATCTACAGACAGAAAAAGTGGGATATAAAGAGATATGGCTTTGCAAATTATCTTCAAGTGGTCAACCTTAAGAAGAACAAGGTTCAATCCTTATTATATTGAGCTTTCTTATTTGAAGAGAGTAGAAATCCTTGTAAAAACAACATCAATTTGATCTTATGCACCATTTGTAAAACATCAAAACACACATACCTTTTTTGCCCTGTTCTTTACACCATCTGACAGTAAATTGAGCAGGTGAAAACAAGGAATTCATTGTTCATACTTTTATGGGCTCACCAACTTCTCCTTCTGGTTTGAAGCATCTTATAGACTTCCCACTAGCAAGATTGAGCATATTCAGCTTCTTATCCTGAAAACATACAAGACAAATAACTTAGCATATTAGCCAATCATGTTTCAATATAAAACTTATGGTAACCTTCCATGAAAAGAACTTCCAACCTGTCCAATAGTTACTGCTACCTTGTTGTATGGATCAATATCCATATCATAAACTATGCCACGAGAAGCCATTTCTTGATAATAATGTGTACTCTTGATGCCCATTGTGGTTGCCTCTATGTTGCAAAACACCACTGATCTACAGGTAAGTGGTTTTACAGTTGAGCCAAAACAAAATAGACTTGAGAATCTAAAAATTCAAAGTAAAAACCATGACTTGCTGTGCCATATAGTGATTCGAAAATGAAAAAAGTACTTAGTCAGTGGTTTGAAGGAAGGCATACCTTATTCTAATCAATTTGCTTTCATTCGCTAGTCAAAAACTCCACCTCAAATTTAACGTACTTCTGACCGGAAGGGAAAGAACTTTTAGAATTGACAATTAGAGAAGTATCTCTATTTGAAATCTATTCTATATCAACATAGTTCAACTAATCCTGCACATCAAATGATGCAAAGACGTGCTTGTATTTTAGTAGCTATATATCCAACATGCATATGCTCTTATTGATTATTGTTCCCATTCATGAGAGAAGTTCAAGTTCTAGACCTTGCAGTCCAATAAAAAGATGCATCAAAAGCAGGATAATCTTCCTCCTTTCCCTATCATATCTTTTTTTAATGTTTTGTATAATAACCCTCAACCCATAACCCAGAAAGCTTTTTACTAAAAGAACAAGAAACCTCCATTCCACTTACCTCGGAGCCTTCAGATTTGCTGAGTTATCAACTTGAACATGTCTAGCAACAGAAGATACCAAATTGAAGTTATCCTGCAAATTATGCAGATCATCATCACCAATCATGCCTCTTGATCCACCCATGTTGTTGAGATACAAAAAACAGAGCACATTGACAAACTATGGCCTAAGCTCCTAAAATTACCTTCCAAAGCAGCATCACTAGTGATTAAATCAAGTTGAAGACAGTTGAGGAGGCGCCCAAGATCCACTGCACTTGTCCAATTCACAAGTGCATCTCCATTCTGAAGTTTCAGGCACCCACGATTCGCTGTGCCTCCCCACATTATTCCCACAGGGCTAGGCTTTTCCTTGCCTTCCTCAAGCATCAGTACCAGGCTGCCACTGTCTCCCTGCATGTCAAATGCCTGCTGGTTCTCGCCCACAATCAGGAAATCAGTGAAAAAGCAATTGCCCTTCTCGTCATTGTACTCAAAGGCATATGCCATGATGCTTCCTTCTGTTAGCCCTGAGCTTCTACCAACTTTTATTACCCTCCTCCCCACGATGCTGTTGATGTTTGCTTGCAAGTCAATAGTTATAACATCTCCCATCTCACCTACCCCTTTGATAGTAGTTGTGACTTTGGAGACATCCCTCCCATTGCATACACTCCACGTCTATGGGACGTTTGAATCAGCAACTCAGTATATCTCTTCATGAAGTGCTGGCTCATGCCGACAAGAACACGGTCAGGAAGGAGCCTATCTGGATGTCCCTATCCCTGGAAGGTTTTTACATAGCTGAAGATGTAATCCCAACGCCCGCAGGGCTCACCCTGCATCTGATTATCTCAGCAGATGGAGGTGGTTATAGCGATTCCCAATCTCAGCGAGCATTGGATAATGCCCGTAACAATAGTCAACTTGGTACGATAGCAGATGGAGGTGGTTATAGCGATTCCCAATCTCAGCGAGCATTGGATAATGCCCGTAACAATAGTCAAGGGATGGCATCAGGTGAAATGTTTGAATTTAAGTCTATATTGTACATTTACTTGGATGCATGAGTGTGATGCATACGTGATCCAGATCCTGCATTGCTTTTCTAGATTCTTTGGATATGGGGGAGCAAGAAGTGCAAGTTGAGGGGAGAGATATCCTTATACAAGCTTCTAATGTTGGTCGGCATAAATATAGTGCTCATGGACATGCCTCATCCCGGTATGGAGATCATTCAACCGAGCGACGCCAATGCAGGGTAGGGTAGTCTGAGTGCCGATAGTTTTGGCCATGATCTGTTGTGATTTTCTCTTACTTTTTACCCACATTGTTCATGTAATCCCAAGTCTTCTTGGAGAGTGGCCTTGGTGTGGCACTATCTTGGTCATTTACAATTATGGTCAATTCGAATCTACTACTCAATATTTACATGAAGGGTATGGAAATGATGTTGGTATGCATGCGCTCATCAAATCCCCTACTTTTAGGGTACTCACATGATATCCCTCACGCTTCCTGCTTCTTGCGTAGATTTGGAATATTGAAAGTATCTTGATAAAATGAAAATAATCTTCATATTGTATGTTGTGGAGTCATTTTTTTAATACTAATAGCTTACATGAAAACAAAGTTGACTTGCTTTGAATGATTAGCCCTTACCATGTGAATAATGGTCTATTACTCAAATGTACTCCTTACAATATTCTTGAAATTTTTTCGATTCATACTAATGACAACTACTTTAAGTAGAGGGTTTGTCTTGTTAATTCACTATTTGATCACGACACTCTCTTCTCTCCTCCTTAATGACATTTGTGATACTTCTTACCTTCCCATGGCCCAATACAGAGGTAGTTTCTTCATAGCATTTTTCAACTGATACTTTGCTGACCAAATGCTTGATGTGGGAGCTTTGTACTATATGCTCCAACTTGGCACAATGGCTTTAAAAAAGGCTACTATAGTACTTATAAGTGGATGGAACAATGAATGAAGCTGTTTAGATTAGTAGGCAAAATATTTTAGTAAAATTGGTAACATTTTAGTGAAGACGTTGCCATGTGCTGATGTTGCCCTTCCCTTCCCAAGGCCACATTAATCCGCTTCTCCATCTCTCTCGTGAGCTCACAGCACGTTGTCATGGCATCATTGTCTCTTTCCTCAACACTTCCCACTATCATGCTCGCATGCTGGCTTCTAATTCCATGCCGTCCAATCTCCGCTTCCTTTTGCTACCTTCCACCTCTGCAATGGTTTGCTTCTCCTTGCCTTCCATTGAATAACTTAGCAGTCGTAGAAGTCAGCTCACAGGAGAGATCAGAGTCCCTACACACTGTAATAAAGACTTGTGCTCTTCTGAGGCGTCATGTACGTGCCGTATCTCATTTTTTTGTACTCGATGTTTATGTAACATATTTTTATTACAACTTATCAGTTATAACTTACTCTTTTTGAAATTTATGTCACACATAGCTTGTCAATGGTCACATGTTACATGATGTTTTAGACTGTATTGTTAAGTGTATCAGAAACTTGCACTTTTTGTCACATCGTGAGCGTTGGCCAACAAGGGCATACTACATAGCATTGGTATTGGCTTAAATTAAAAAATTCTAAAAACACTCTTTGGTTTCTTCATCTTCGTTGCCTTCATTGTCTCCATCCATCTTGTCTTGCATAGTTGAGCTAATTGAGATTTGTCTTGACATTGAGAAAGGTGGAGGGGACCAAAGAATATTATGTATTTAGAAGGCCTTGACACTTAATCAGTAACTTTTGGAGCATTCTTTTTTTTTTATAGGAAATGTTAATATGTATTAAAAAATGAAAAAGAAAAAAATTGTCGAGTTACAAAAACACCAAATCATATACATCTGTTTGTAGCACACATCAGTTATGTATCCTTGTAAGTATCATCCACAACACGTTTCCTTTGCAAGGATACATAAATATGTGGGTGATGCCCTTGCAAGGATACATAATTATGTATCTTTGATATTGTGGGTGATGAGGATATGGTGAGTTATGTATAAGTATCATCCACATTTATGGTGAATTAAAGGTCGTTCTCCTATGGAGATGAGCCTTTCCTTTCTTGCTTTGAAAGATCTTAAACATGGTGGGGTCTTCCCTTTTCCTTTGCGATCTCTTTCTTATAGATAGGATTCATGTTGTTGTAGCAGGGATTCTTCCTTTTATTTGACCTACATGAATATATTCATTTTGAATGAAATGAGTAGGTCATTCATAGTATCTTCAAAAAGGGTTTTATTTCTATCAATCCATATATTTGATAAATAAATCCCTTGAATCCAATTCCAAATGGAAAGAGAAATTCCATAGATTTCTCCCAACAAAGTAGCTCTTTCTAGTTGACAAATATTGGATGCACTAAAATATTACCAATTTTAGTGCTCTTTCATTGGTCCATAAGGCTTGTGGATAATTAGCCACACTGCAGACATGACATCTTCCCTTGAATTGATCTTTTCTAGAGGTTTTGGAATCTATGCTCCTATTTTTTGGTGCGCCATTCAAGTTGCCATCTTCTATTCAGCTTTTGAATAAATTCCTACTTGATTGCTTGTTTAAGATGTCGGTTCCATTTTGACATCTTGTCATTAAGCAATGCTATTTCATGATCTCTGAGTTGAAATCTGTTCTTCAATTTCTCTTGATCCATTCAATCTCTTGATTCCTCGTTCCATATGTCATTCCATTGCGTAGTGGATTTTTTGAAAATTTTAAAAGTTGCATGAAGCCACCATGGTTTCCCTTGGGGGAGGAAATAGCTACACCATATAGAATCCTTCCAACTCCATGAGAGGGTGAAATTTTGATGCATTATCATGGTTAACATATGAGAGTACTCAAACCATACTTACCAAATATTTTTTGAAAGCTGGGAGGAGTCCTTTACAGGCACTTTAACTTTACTAAAAGCTAAAGTGATTTGACTAAGACCTTTCCATCTTAAAGTTCCCTATACTTGGAATTGACTTGAGCTATGGTGTATCATTGTAGCTCAAATCTCTTCAAGGTAGATATAACTTCTCACCATCCACTTAGCAGCCATTTCTATTGGCTATTTGGTCAACATTAGGAAGACTAAGGCCTCCTTGCTTCTTTGGCAAAATACATGTGCCCCATGAGACTTTAGGTAGTTTGAATTTGTCACTATCTCGAGATGAGAGAAAGTTTCTTGAGAGGTTGTCCAATTGTTTAAGGACCTTTCAAAAAAAAATTTGAAACATCTTAATGAACCTTTTTTTATACAATCATGAAAATCACATGACAAATCTCAAGTAAATATTCCATCATAATGTTAAAATACTTGAGTGATGCTACTATTGAAACACAGTCAATGAGAAAGACATTGTCTATAATATTGACAAGGACTTGAAATAGCTATGTTACATAGCTCCAATGTCATCTTCCTTGCAATGGTGGTCTAGTTTCTCGTGCATTTTCTCCCTCTTCTTCTTTGGGGGAACTAGAAAAGGATGCAATACTCTTTTGTGTGCACGTGTTTGCTTTCGAGATTGTGACAATTGCTGCTCTATGAAGGGTTGTGCACGCACCAAGGAATTCCAAAATCCATCATCTATTGGTTGAAATTGGGAGCATGGATGTGAAGCCATGTCCAACTTTGAGGCCTTCATTTAATGCAAGGAAACCAATGTTTGGTGGGCCAAACAAAGGGCATGAGACTGCAGGTCTGCATCATTTCCTGGATGCAAGGATGCCTTTTGAGACTTATTGAGATAGAGCATATTATATTATTCTTAGGATTATAAAGGGTGCTTATCACAAACTTCCTAGACTTTTCTAAATGTGGCAAATAGTTATTGTTCCCATTTACCAGTATCCGCCACATTTTGGGGACCATCACCTTGCAAGAATGACATGGATACTTGTTAGGAAAAACCTTGGATGATTTCCACTATAAACATAAGATGATCACTCACTTGGTGGAGGCTCATGTGGTGGTGATACAGAATAATCCAACATTGCACGTGCTTGCCCCCGCATATTCATGAAGCCATGACCTATAAGTGCGAGTCTCAGAATACTAAAACAATACTTCAAATGATATGCAAGTAAAGGTATGCACTTACGTGAAGGCCATGCAAAGGTGTCGTTGTACATGTCCAAGGATACGCCCAATAACATGGTGGGCTCAAGGTCATGACACATTAGGACTCGAAATTTTTGGTTGCAAATATTTCTCTTCATCGCCCATTCGCAGGAGAAACATGCCCACTCACAATCTGCATTGAGTATTGTGTACCAAATATCTTCCTTGCTTTGGCTAAGGACCTTAGCGTCCTTCTTGTCTTCACCCAAGAACACTACATGTTCTTCAGGAATCTTCTTGGCCTACTCATATAAGTTGACTACAACATCCATAATGTTGAAATTTTTCTTGAAACCCACCTCTTTCAACATATCATGATACCAATAGAAAGAATGACAAGGACCTAGAAGTTTTTAAAGCAGCCAATCTAGACGACATCCATGAACTGTCTTCCTTCCAATCAAAAATTGAGATTTCAAAATTCCATGGTATGACTCAATGCTTCCATTTGTGTCCTAATGGGCATGTGGTAGCACTCTTGTTGCACGAACCCACACTTTTGCAGATGCATAAGGCAACATGTAAGTCTCCATTAAATAAGTTTGATTGTATAGAAATTAGTTCACATATTCGCTCTTTTACCTAAACATCCAAACCATTGCTCCTTGAAATGATGAATGAAAGCCTCTTGGGATTTGTACTTGTCAATGAAAGAGTCAACAAGTGAGGAGGCCTCTTCCTGAACTGTATTGCCACTAGTGCATTTGCACATGTTCATGATGTCCCCCAAACATCTAAACATCTCAGCTCGAAGTGGTGGATCATGAACCTTTTTGAGTAGTTGCTTCAACCAATGACGTCATACATGCCATATACAAAGATAAATTGGAACCCCAAAGACCTCCCTGTATGGACAGTACTGATCAATGACTATAGAGCGAAACTCCCAAATAACACAATAGATAAAGCTCATAGTACTTACTTGATGGCCATAATTTCAGCTTACGCATCATCTATCATAAAGGCATTCGGTTTCCAAGATTTATTGTAGTCAAGGATTTTATTTCTAAATGCCCTCAACCAAGCCTTTGTGTCTGCAACCGAGCAGGATGATGTAATTATTCATGCAACAGGAACACCATTGCGATGGCTATCAAAGACAAGGATGGTGTATAGCAAAAATTGCACAAATTGATTGTATGTTAGTGCCCTTACGTAACAATGAACACAAATAATCCAAATACAATGGTATTGAAGAACTTTGACCTTGTACTTGTTCGTCCCAAAAGTTGCATCCATGGCAACCAAGCCATTGTTGCCATGCGTATTCAAAACCTCCAATTGCCAAGAAGTTTGAATACCCAGGATGAAAGCTTGCTCCTTTGCAGCATCAAAGATTTGATTAAAAAATGCTTGATTCGTGTTTGACAATACCCAACTGTGCACACTATGTGTGTCATCCTCATCTATTCATAGAGTCAAAGACTCATGCTTACTAGCGATATTTAGTATATCGCGCAATGTGAGGAATGAATCCCTAGTTGCATGCAGCTTCCCATCTATCATACCCATCTACAATAATTTGATGTGATGTTGTAGGACTTGGTGTGGTGTGAAGCCCTTGAACAACATCTCATACACCCAACATCTCATTTCCTCCGACAACCATGGAGCAAATGGCATCTTTGCAAATGTTTGACCAGTGTAATGCGGGCCATGGTACACATTGCCTTTCTAGTCCATATGATGGAATTGTACATAATTGATCCAACAGATCATGGGCCATAAGTATAGTTGTGAGACCACAAAATGGCATTGACACCCTACAAAATGTCTCTCTGAAGAGACTCTTCTCTTCTTATGTGTGGTGGAAGGAGGACACTCACGTACATCTTTGGGACCAAATGCACACCAATACCTGTGAAATATCTTTTATTTATGAGACACATGTTGAATATGTATCCCTTATACACTTCTTTAAAAATTAAAATCAATTGGTAATAACCTTCTTAATTGACATAGTAGTGCCAAAAAACTTACGCAGTTTGCAAGAGGTAGCCATCAATGTTCGGTTGCGTGAGGCTTCCAGCTGCATGCTTCTTAGCCCATTGCTTCTGAAAATTCGTTGGGCCATCCGGTCTTCTATTCTCTCCATTCAAAAAATCGACGAGCCTGCTCCAAGGGATGTAAGCGAGACCCAATACATTGTACTTGGATTGGGGGGTTGTCCATCATTTCCCATTGAAGCTGTGCACCATCGAATGAACCACGATGAGGGTTTTGCAAGTTAATGCGATCAGTCTTGCTTTGGTTGTCCATGTGTTTTGTGTGTGTGTATATATATATATATATATATACATAAATATATATATATATATACATAAATATATATATATATATACATAAATATATGTAATGTCGACAAACAATGCTATCATCATGAAGAAATGGATTTTCAGTTTGCAAATAAACTACAATTTTCAAAGTCTACTTATAGAGTTCAATCTTCAACTCAAGCTCCACCTATTGCCTTATCTCTAGAGTGATGCTCTATGTCAAAGAACAATAACACCTCCTTATATTCCTTTAGCTTCTTTGTCAGGCAATTGATAGCTAAGTTGAGTTTTTCATTACTAGTTTTCTATTTGATTCCATTACTTGGGCTTGATGAGGAGGTGGCCATTGTTATTAGTGCATGCCAAAGTGGATTGTAGTCTGAGTCACGATGGCCTAGGGAAGGAGGGCCACAAGGGCTAAGGCCTATGGTCTAAGGGGGTCAGGGCCAAGGCCTCATGTGGCCATAGTGAAGGCATTGGGGCCTACTTTTGGTTGAGGACTTGGAGGCCACCAAGAACAAGCCACAAACTATCGAGTTGATGAAGTGAGGGTTTTGGTTTATTGTTGGTTAAGGGTGACCACACATGTCCAAGGGTGGACAACAATAGCAATAGGTCAAGTCCACAAGCAAGGTGTCTGAATCACAAAACTAGCCTAGATGCTAAACTACAAGGCAAAGGGGAGTTGAGCACTAAGGTAGAGGTGGGATCATGCATAGTTATTGTGTTGAAAGATCTACCTATTGCTTATGGATTTTCCTCCTCCTCCTCCTCCTTCTCCTCTAGTTTTCTAACCATTGTTGACATCAACCCTTGTTCATCTTCTCTTATCCTCCCTCTACTGCTCCACTATTGCGGCCTGCTCCTTCTCTTTCTGTGTGCAATTCTCTACGTGTTTCTTCTTCTTATCAATACCCAAAAATAAAAAAGTAAAAAATATATCATTTTCTCTTCCCACACTAGCAAGCCTCCTTGTTTTCTTTTTCACCTACTTTTCTTTCCCCAAAAGCAAATCTTTACCTAATATCAAGCCTTAGCCTCCATATAAATCCACAAACTAGCTAGGCCACCATCACAAAACCCTATGACCTTGAAAATCTAATTATCCCTTTGAGTTGGAACTACACCCACTTCTAGAAAAATTCCTCCTTGAGGAAGAGATACACATTGCAAGCTGGCTTAAGTTGTTAACCCTACTTATATTGATATCATCATCTATCTTTGCAAGCTACTCAATCTTCCATTCTATTTGGACCCCCTAGCCAACCTCTAGTATATCTCAAACTTCTACAACTCATGGCTCCCTAAGGATGTTGGTACATCAACTTGTACACAGACACCATCTCTTACGTACATACTCAATAAAACCCTTTGTTCAGAAAACACACACCGAAGACAACCTCCACCCCAACCTCCATCTAGGAAGCTATCCACCACCATTGAGAGGGTGTGGTAGGATGGCTAGCTAGAAATCTACTAGATGGAAATCATTAAAGAGTGTTAAGAAAGGAAGTCATTTTTAAGGAATTCCCTTTAAGGTAAGATGCATGGATAAAAACCAAAATGGCTAAGAAGAATTGTAAGAGAACATTCAAGGCTAATTTAGACTCAATCTTGTTAAATGTCTAGAATGCTAATGGTTTGTTATTCTTTGGATCATCAATTTGGCGAAATTCATTCACCCTTTACTCTCTTTCTATGTGTATAAATGGCAAAATTGTCCAACACTAGAGGGGTAGAACCTAGGCAAGAGAATAGGGCAAAACAACCATCCCTGCAATACTAGCCATCATCCAAGAGACCAAAATTTTTGAGCTCTAGTTTATGTTCAAAGTGTGTGTGCATGAGGTTGATGTTATGTGCTCAAGAATGTGTCTTAAAAGGTTTGCGTGCTTGTGTGCCTAAGGGTTCATGTATGTGCTAGAGATATGTGCATGAGAATTCCTAGTGCATGCACAACTGATGTGTGTGGACAAGAGTTTATGCACTAGAATGCTAGAGTGTCTAATGTTTTTTGTGTGTGTACTCGATGGTTTGAGTACTCAAACAATTGTTTGTGCTTATGTGCCCGAGCTCCTATGTACATGCGCACATGGGAGTGTGCATGAGAGATTGTGTGTGTGTGTGTGTGTGTGTGTGTGTGTGTGTGTGTGTGATGCATCTGCTTTGAGAAAAAGAGGAATGCAAGCCAAAGTTCTTCTCCTCAAGTATTAACATAGAAAGTAAGTTCACAAAATCTAGGATATCATTCCTCGTACTCATAGATGTCTTGAAGCCCTTTTATTCTTCTCCAAGTCCATCTAAGAATGCACCAAAACATCATCATCATTAATTACCACATTAATAGATCTTAGAGCTTCCACAATACTTTTGATCTTCAAGGCATAATCATAAATGGACATGTTCTAAGCCTCTCGTCGAACTGAGAAGAGGGGGAGATTGTTGGAGTTTTTTGCTATGATTGAGGAGCAAAATTCAAGCTTTTTCTCGTGTATTCAGAATCTCCAAATTTAGGAAAATTTGTGCACCATTTTTTTTGTCAAAAGAAAGGGGGGGGAGCACTGGCCTATTCGCCATCATCTTCCTCTTAATCATCTTCTTTTTTTCATAAAGCTTTAAGATTTAAAGCTTAAAGCTTTTAAACTTCCCTTGCTTTGCCAAGTGGGTTTGGTCAATTATAACTCATGGCTCATGACTTGCGTTTGTGTGGTGACTTCCGTGAAGGATGGCTGCAATCCTTATCAACCTGGGTCGAGTTACGAACTTTAGACTATTTTTGTTCGAGACTTCCTCTACTTAATAGTCTAGAATTCTTCAAATCTAATTGTGAGACGTCAGGAAGATTGAAAATAAAGTTAGAATATCACAATTAGTTTCTTGGTTGCAACTGGCTTCGTTGCATTAGCTACCTTCTTTATTGTAGCTATTTTCTTGGATAAACCTTGACTCTATTGCAAAAATAAGATGAAAGATATAAAGAAGAATAGAAATATATTTCTATAATGCTTAGAAACTTGAGAACTTACTTGCAATTATTGATTTATTTTTAAGCATGAACTTTACATGAAGAAATCTCCATGAAGTTGCAATTACCCTCCATTCACAATGTGTCATGCTGGCAAGGGACTTACCGGATGTAGACAAATATCTATTTATCCCTTTTTAGCACTAGAAGTTTGTCCTCAAGGGGAAAAAAATAAATTAGCACTAGAAATTTGTCCTCGAGGGCAAAAAATAATCTTTTTAAAAGCTTGTTCAATATGCTTGTGATAGTCATTAGAAGTTCACTTGGCACATACCACTAGTAGAAGAAAATTCAATTCATATTTAGAGTCTAACATCCTTATGGAAACCATTGAGAGAATTCATAAGGTAAATTTTCCTAAGTTTGAGGTCCAAAATTGGCGTGCTCTAGTATGAACTACACATTAAAATATATTTGAGCATAATGTCAATGCAATACGTAAAACTAATATCTGCATAAGAATTAAGTGGACAAGAATATACCCCTCATGATAGGAAATGATAAAAAATTGGAGTTCATCAAGATTAATCTCTTACAAAAAAAAAATCAATTGAGTTTGAATTTGCTTTTGCAGAGATAAAGAGATCAATAACATAAACATTGTTAGTACGCAAATTGGATGATGGATGCGTACGTAGCGAGCGCTGAAAGGTCCCCAAGAACAAAGAACTCATGAGGCAAAAAGACAAATTGGGTATAATCTCCCCCCATGCCTTGTGTGAGCATACTTTCAGCGCTCGCTACATACGCATCCATCATCCAATTTGTGTACGTAGCGAGCATGCATAATCTCCCCCCATGCATAATTACGTACGCAAATTGGATGATGGATGCGTACGTAGCGATAAAATTGGGTATAATCTCCCCCCATGCTTCACAAGGCATGCATTTATAAATTTATTTATCTCAAAGCTCAAAAAATAGCCCAATTTTACAATAAGCATGCTTTAGCTTTTGTGTTTGCTTTTGTCCAAATAAAGAATAAAGCGATTGGGCGGCCCGAAAGTCAGGCTATGCGCAAATACAATGTCCAATAATAAAATATTTAAATCGTGCACCCATGGCATACAAAATAATAAATATTTGTGAAGCGCTTCAATAACTAAGCGCACCTAAATAAATGTTAGCACCATGCCTTTAATATTAAGACGTGCGCCCATTAAAATGATAATTTCTTCTAGATAATTTGAATATACGCTATCGCCCAGTGCTTCCCAATGCCACCGCCGCCTGCTCTACACATAAACTAAATCATTCAAAATTGTTAGAAAATAATAAAATTAAACTGACAAAAGTGAATACTTAGTAGTCTTTAGCTACAAAATAAATAAATAGGTTGGAACTCTGTCTAACCTTAATTTAATATGAGTACACTCTAAACTCATAAACGTCCATTAATTTAAATATGTATTTTGCAAAATCATCCACTGTGGAGTCACCCACATGCACATTAAATTAACATGACACCCGAAAAGGACAGGCAGCCTGTCAACTTCTGGCACAAGGAATCCGCCTTGTGTACGAGCCTTGGTAAATAAATATAGTTTCATGAAATCCACTATAAAAACCTCATGGAATCCATCGTGGAATAAAAACTCATGAAATCCACGGTGGTCTCACGGAATCCACAGTGGAATATGCCTCCTAGCATCATAGTGCTATTAGCTCAATGTGGAGCGAGCAGTGAGGGATAAGCACTTAGGTCACAGTAGTGCATCCATTAGGTCACTTTAACAAGATGATTTTTAAACTTAACCAAATATCTAGAGTATCAATGACCAGTTCTAGTGGTCATAAAATCAGTATTTAGAATAGTTTGAGGTTCAAGGATTTCAGTTTCTTCTTCTAACAAAGGAGGATTTCCATAAATAGGGTGAACATGTAATTGGCCTCTAAAAGGTCGTAACAAACTGATATGAAAAGTATTGTGGATTTTCCAATGTTGGGGTAGTTCTAATTTGAATGCATTATCATTGATTTTGTGAATGATCTTGAAAGGTCCATAAAATCTAGGGGCTAACTTAACAACAAGGTGTTTCTCAATACTTTGTAATATTCTCTTATCAATGTGTAACCAAACATAATCATTAATTTTGAAACTCATAGCTTTTCTTTTCTTGTTAGCTTATTTTGTGTATGATTGCTAGGCTTTCACAATCATGTCTTTAACTTAAGCAAAAATAGTAGCATGCATATTGCCAATATCATTAGCAACTTTAACTTTGTTTGACAATGATGTAACAGGTGTAGGCAATCTATGTCCATAAATGATTTGAAAATGTGATTTCTCTATAGCTTTATATGGTGTATTATTATATGCAAACTGAAGTAAATACAAGTGTGTATCCCATGTTTGTGATTTTGAAATTGTGTATGCACGCAAAAGATCTAAAATTCTACTATTAGTAACTTCTGTTTGCCCATTTGTTTCAAGATGAAATGCAAATGAGAAATCAATCTTTGTCCCTAAATTAGCAAACAAAGTATTCCAAAAACTATTGCAAAATCTAGAATCACGATCAGAAATAATAACTTTTGGTAAACCATGGTTAGTTAAAACAATTCTCAAAAATAGTTGTGTAGCTTGAGATGCAGTTAATGTTTTCTTGTATGAAATGAAATATGCTTGTTTGCTAAATCGATCTACAATAGTCCAAATCATATCATGATTAGCTTGGGTGTTAGGCAAACTAGTAATAAATTCCATTGAAATATGTTCCCATGGTCGTTCAGGAATCAGTAAAGGCATTAACAAACCATATTGCTTACTATGATGTCCCTTAACTCCTTAACAAATTAAGCACTCAGATACAAATATAAAAATATTAGATTTAATTTATGGCCAATAAAAATATTCAACCAATGTACGCAAAGTAGAAATAATACCCTATGGCCTTGATATGGAGGACAATGAATTTCGTGCAACACAAATGATCTAAATGTAATAGTTACACACAACATTTTCTCATAAAACATAAATCCTTCAGAATAAGACAATGAATCTATTGGAATTCAATTGTTTGCAACTAATTTATTCTAATCATCTTGAAAACTGGGGTCCTAATCATAGGTATCTTTCATGGGGATAAGGGAATCAAAAGATATAACAGAGATATTATGGATACTTGGTCTTCAACTTAAGGTATGGACAACAGAATTTACTTTTCCAAGTTGATATTGCATAAGTGGATGAAATATTTGAATTAAAGCAGCCCATTTAATATGACGGTCAGAGATTTGTGGCTAACTAAGGAGATGTTTGATACTTTGTTGGCCAGTTTTGATCATGAATTCAGATCCCATTAAATAGTGTTTCCATTGACGTAAAGCTCATACTATAGGTAGCAATTCCTTATCATACATAGAATACTTGAGTTCAAATGGTTTAAGTTTTGTAGCTAGAATAGGCTATGGGATGTGAATCTTGCATAAGGACAACTCCTATTCCAGATCCATTAGCATCAATGACTACTAGGAAGAATGTTCTATTAAAGTCAAGTAATTCCAAAATTGGGACATGAGTTAAAGCATGTTTCAATAAATCAAAAGACCTTTGCTGATTATTATACCAATGATATACAATACCTTTCTTTAACAATTTTGTCAAAGGCAAATGCAAGTAATGAAAAATTTCTCACAATTTTTCTGTAAAAGCTAGAATTCATATACATTTTTAGGTATCATCCAATTCAAAATTGCTTCTATCTTGTTAGGATCAACTTTAATACCGTCAGATGAAATAATATGTCCTAAGTATTCAATTTGGGTTTGGAAAAAATCACAGTTTTCAAGATTAGCATATAATTGATTCTCTTTTAACAATTGGAAAACCAAGAATAAATGTTCATAATACTCATTCTCATTCTTACTGAAAACCAATATGTCATTAAAGAAAACAATTACACAATGTTGATGCTTAAAAAATATGTGATTCATCATACGATTGAATGTGGCTGGTGCATTAGTTAAACCAAAAGGCATAACAAGGAATTCATAATGACCAAATTGAGTTCAAAATGCGGTTTTGAAAATATCAAGTGTATCCAGTCGTACTTCTTGATATCTAGATTTGAGATCTATCTTGTTAAGTATTGTAGCCCCTTGTAGTTTATCCATGTGGTCGTCTACCCTAGGAATCATATATCTATTCTTGACAATGATCTTGTTTAGGACACAATAATCAATGCACATCCTATAAGTATTATTTTTCTTTTTAACTAATAGGACAGGTGCACCAAAAGGAGAACTACTACGCCTAATGAGTCCTCGGGTTAATAATTCTTCAACTTTAGTTTGAATTCCTCTATGTTGAATTTGATTATGTCTATAAGGTGCTTTATATGATGGTTGTGAACTAGGAACTAAGTCTATTTTATGATCTTCAGGACGTGTACGTGGTGAGCCAGGTGGTAAGTCAGCAGCAAAACAATCTTTAAATTCTAAAAGAAATTGTGCATGCCTAGGATGCATATGATTTTCCTTAACTTCAATTTCATTCACCCGTATTAAGTATGATTTTCTACCTTTTCTTAATGCATGTTTAGCTTGTGTGTGACTAAGTAATGGAAAATTATTAAAAGTTGCATACCATGTAATGTGATTTGTTTTCCGTTAGAACGAATCTTCGTTGAATGCATGGAATAATCTATATCGAGATTATGTTTATGACGCCAAGGCATTTCTAAAATAATATCACTAGATTGCAAAGGCACAACTAAGAAATTTTTGTGCTCAACATAATTATCAATTTTAATTTCTAAGTCATGAACTTCTTGTGTAGCATCGTATCTAGTACCTAAGAATGATTCCTTTATGCAATAATGAGTTGGAATAGTATGTAAATTCAATTCTTTGACGTGTGTGCTCCCATCATCATGCAAAATAATATTTTCTTTACCATGCACAAGACATTTCATCATTAATAATGAATGAGAATTTGGCATACCTGGTAAAGTATCCGAAGTAGTACCGATATTGGCATCGTTTTCTATGAAATTTGGCATTTCTTCATGGTCTTCATCTTCAATTGCTCCCAAGTAGTTGATGTGAAAATTTGGCTTTTTAAATTGACAATTCACCGCTAGATGTCCAGGTTGATGGCACTTGTAGCAGACTATGGGTTTGGCTTTGGAAACATTATTGGTAGTGACTGGGAGTTTAGGTATGTTTGAATTTGGCTGGAAAGATGGCTTAGGATTTGGATTTGTATTTAATGGTAAAGCAAGGGGTCGTGTCCAGGATTTACAGAAAGAAGACGGAACAAAGCGATTTTGATTGAATCTTCGAAAGTTAGAATTGAATTTATTTGTACCAAAGTTATAGTTAGTAGGGAATTGTTGTGGTCGCTTCTCTCATCCTTGAATTTGGTCTTTGGCATCATGGGCTAAAGAAATCGCATCCTCAAGAGGTTTTGGCTTGAACATGTTCACCTTTGCATAGAAGTGACCACGAAAACCAGACATATACTTGTGCTTGTGAATCGCCTCAGGCACATCTTCAAGAATTCGAATTTGCAATAAGGTGTTTCGAAAATGCTCAGTATATTGTGAAATAGGCTCATGATCTCTTTCTTTTGCAGAAGATCTCACTGCTTGATTAATTTTTCATGGAATTGAGATGGAAAAAAATTCTACAAAAATTTCTTTTAAAAAGCCTCCCAAGTAGTAGGACAATCAATACTTTTACTGACAACAGTCCACCATAAGGATGCTCTGTCCACTAAATAGTTAGGGACACACTTGAGTTTTTCTTTTTCCGCATACTATTCTTTATGGCAATAATCATTAAACTGACTGATAAAAGCGAGAATAGTATTTCCGTCATGTAGCCCATAAAAAGTATGGAATTTGAAATTTCTTTTACTTATCTTGGCTTCTTTCCTGATAGATTGTGCTGCAACATTCAAGGAGCTTCTAATGTGCAATCAGATGCTGGTGCAACATTCAAGGAGCTTTTGACAAGACATAAATCAACGGTGTTAGAGTTTCTCACCAAGAATTATGAATGGTTTTTTGCAGAATACAACAGCAAGCTTCTGGAACCCCCTTTTTCGTGTGGTTATCCGAGAAAATTGAAAGGTTCAATTGCAGCAACCCCTATCTTTTTGAGCAGCAGGTCAAACGAAGGGGCAAAGAATTCTAGGGATGGAGTAAGTGGCAATCCAAAACATGAGATCTGGTATCAAGTTGTATGGTCTTCCTTATCAATAATAGGCTCCTCTTCTGTCCGTTGGGAGCGAAAATTTTCTGTCTTTTCTACAGTAGGTGCTCGCTGAGAATCATACACCACTTTTTCATACAGAAAAGTGGCCCCTCACAATAGCAGCAGATTTTCGACTCCCTTGCGGGGCTTACTCCAAATTCCTTGCCCATTTGTAGACGATAAGTATGAGCAACAGCTAAAGGATCACTTGCCTTCAGAATCCCTTGACCAACAATAATTATGTCACTGCCCCTTTCTCCAATAACATTTTCTGGAGCATTGTACTGCTGCCAAAGAGAGTCTCCACCACTGCTAATTTGTACTCCGGGAGTCATATGTATCAAAGTAGGATTCCCTAGCCCCATAGGCCATGCTACACGATTTATTGAAATAAAACCAATTATAACAAAATCAGGATGATCTGCAGCTATCTTTGCTGTAACTGTTGTATAATCATCCTTAGCTAATGTTCCACTGGAACTCATTTCCGCCAAAAGAAGTAATCCACAATGGCGTGGTAGACCCTTGAGCTTTAGCCCATCCACAATACCGGGGCCTGGTATCACATGAGCATTAACAATGTCTTCCTTTCCAGCTATGTCAATAACCAACTTTATAGCATCATCTACTTTATTGGCTTTGCATAGTCCAAGAGTAACCATACCCACAGTGAGACTATCTGGATGCATTTCTACTTTCTGCATTCTGTTGTACATTTCCAATGCATCATCAAATCTTTGTGCCTTGATGAGAAAGTCAATAACACAATTGTATGTGAAGCTAGCAGGCTCACAACCTAGATCACTCATGTGATCAAATAGTTGCAAAGCCTCTTGAATGTGTTCTTATTAGGTATATCCTCCAATCAAAGAGCTCCATGTCACAACATCTCGATTGGGTAGTGTATCAAAAATAATATGCGCATCTGGTAGGTTTCCGTACTTGGCATACATGCCAACTAGAGCATTATAGATAACTTCCTCTTGCTCCAACCCCCTCTCCACTATACTGCCCACGCAGAACAAAATGCAAACACAACGACTAAGTATGTACAAAGTAACAAATGTCACACACACAACTTTTTGGTGGATTCCACACCTCGGATACGCAGCAGTACGACAATGTCCTACTGTCATCAATTACTGAGATTAAGAAGATTAAGCTTTATTATAAAGCTTATTAAGCTTTATAACCTCCAAACTAATGAAGTTTGCTTGTTTTTTTCTCTGAGAAAAATGTTTGATAAAGGAGCTTAGGAGGTAGTTCTCCGTCGCTAGAGAGTGGTCCTTCATAATCCAACAACACAGCAGGGGATTCTTCACTGCCAGAGACATGTTGGTATTGACAGTTCTTGACTATAGAGCCGGTTGTTTCAAGAGCTTCACCTTCACGCAAGATGGTAAGCGATTGGAAGCCCTTGATATGAGCTTCGCTCTGATACCATTGGTGCACAAATTGGATGCTTGATATGTACGTAGCGAGCAACAGAAGGTCCCGAAGAACAAAGAACTCTACTTAAGCTTTAGAAAAAAAGAAAGAAGATTTGCATGACATGAGGCAAAAATACAAATTGGGTACAATCTCCCCCCATGCCTTGTGTGAGTGCTTCACAAGGTATGTATTTATAAATTTATTCATCTCAAAACTTAAAAAATAACACACTTTTATAATAAACATACTTTATCTTTTATGTTTGCTTTTGTCCAAATAAAGAATAAAGCGGTTGGGCGGCCCAAAAGTCAGATTGTGCCCAAATACAATGTCCAATAATGAAATATTTAAATCGTACGTCCATGGAATACAAAATAATAAATATTTGTCAAGAGCTTCAATAAATAAGTGTGCCTAAATAAATATTAGCGCAATGCCTTTAATATTAAGATGTGTGCCCATTAAAAATGATAATTTCTTCTAGATAGTTTGAATGCATGCTATCGCCGAGTGCTTCCCAACGCCACCGTTGCCTGCTCTACACATCAATTGAAGCATTTAAAATTGTTAGAAAATAATAAAATTAAACCAACAAAAGTGAATACCTAACAATCTTCAGCTACAAAATAAATAAATATATTGAAACTCTTTCGACCTAACCTTAATTTAATACGAGTGCACTCTAAACTCATAAACATCCATTAATTTAAATATGTATTTTACAGAATCACCCGATGTGGAGTCACCTATGTGCACATTAGATTAACATGATACCCGAAAAGGATAGGTGTCCTCGTCAACTTCTCGCACAAGGAATCCACCTTGTGTACGAGCCCCGACAAATAAATATAGTTTTACGAAATCCACAGCAAAACCTCACAGAATCCACCATGGAATAAAAACTCACAGAATCCATAGTTGTCTCACGGAATCCACTGTGGAATATGCCTCCTGGCATCAATTGTTGATCTTATCAACTTGAGAATGTGACCATTAGACACTTGGACACAATTGCCTCAAACATGTGATTAGGAAAAAGATTGCGAAGAATAGAAAATTGATGACCTAGACATAATGACATGCAAGGGATAATTCCAATGTTGGCATATAGTCTATGTGTGCACTATTGGCTCTATGTATGTTCTATGTATAGAAATCAATTTTTATGATTATTATGATTTGGGACCATATAACAAAAATTAATTAAACTTAGCCAAAATGGTGACATACAAAAGGAAATTTTGAATTTATCTAATTGTGAGTACATGCATCCTGAGGTCCGCCATCACAATCAAATACTATTTTATGTCTTTAGGAGGAATTCACATCAAACAAATAACAACAAGAAAGAGGAGAAACCTGATGACTCAATGATCACGACAAGGAATTCCAAACTTGACTTATAGTCTTTGTGCATGCCATTGGGTCAAGTATGTTCCTTGTCCAATAGACAATGCAAACCCAATGACACACAAGGGGACATTTCAAATTTGTCTCATTATGATTGTGTGCAATGTGAGGTCGGATTCCATAAAAGCCATCCTTTTTTCTCTTTTCCTCCCTCATAAGCATGTAAGTATGCATTAAAGACTTGTTTTACTCCTTCCCTTTAGTCTTCTCCAAGTCAAGCATCATTTATCAATCAAGCATATTTTAACAAAGGTTACAATCCTTTTCCATGTTATCATTCACCACACTTATAGCCACTAAGCTTACATCCATTGGAACATGCATTGAAAATTATAACTTTTAAGTATTATTCATTTTGTCATTTTTTGAGAATTTTACAAAGGTTTATTTTATGCCTTTTCTATGAATGCTATTTACTTTTCTAATTTTTAAAATTTCCACCAACTTTAAAAATCTTCCCACCATCCACAAAGAGGGAGGAGAGAAGTGTAAAGGAGAGGGAAGGAACTCACAAAGGACAAGGAAATATAGGGAAGTACGAAGGGATTTTGCTTCGAGCTTTGAGGAAAGTGCATTATCTCTTCTCTCTTTGTTTTTCTCTTGTCTTTACTTCTCTCTTTTTTTTGTTGATGAAGAGATGTATAGCGAGAAGAAGGGAGAGAGATCATAGCAAGGGAGATTGAGAGAGAGGCCATTGCCACTGCCATCCACCATGAATAGAGAGGGGACAACTGCAAAGGAGAAGGATGGAACCTGTGAAGGAGACAAAGAAGAAGGAGAGAAGCGTGAAAGAATACATCTTCAAGCTTTGAGGTAAGTGCTTTATCTCTTCTCTCTTTTCTTTTCTTCTCTCTTTCTTATTGTTTATGAAGAGATTCATATATATATATATATATATATATATAGAGAGAGAGAGAGAGAGAGAGAAATAGATGGAGAGAAAAATAGAGAGAGGAAAGGAAAAAAGAGAAGAGGGGGGAGGGAGTCAGAGAAATAGAGGGTGGAGAAGAAGAGAGAAAAATTAAGACAATAAGAGAAAATAAAGGGAGAGATAGAGAGAGAATATATATATATATATATATATATATATATATATATATATATATATATATATATATATATATATATATATATATATATATATATATATATATATATATGTATATATGAGGGTGGAAGGGGGAGGGAGGGAGGGAGGGAAGGAGACAAATAAAGATAGGGAGGGGGAGAGAGAATGAGAAATAGATAGAGAGAGGGAGAGAGAGAAATAAAGAAAAGAGGAGAAAATAGAGAGAGAGAACATACACACACACACACATATATAGAGAGAGAGGGAGAGGTAAAAGAAAAGTAAAGAAAACACACACACACACACACACACACACACACAGAGGCTATGGCAAGTGAAGATGGCTCGAGACCTCGATATGGGGCTACAAGAAGAAAGAATACTGAGGTGGAACTGGGAGACTGCCTCTAGATCTGAAAAAGCCAGAGAACAGATCAAACCATACTTAATGCAAATGAGAGCCAAAAGAGTCCAAGAGCTGAAAAATGGAGTGAAGCTTACCAAAAAAGAAGTAAGGAGCCAAGAAAAGAAGAAACATGTAAAAAAAGATGAAGAATTTTGGTAAGATGAAGATGAAGAAGAAGAAAAGAAAGAGGATGAGCTCAACCTAGATCTTGGAACAACTTGCTACCAAGAAGGAGTTGATTGTTGCTACCTCGACTACTACCCTGAAGACTACTATCAAGAAGGCTACCCTAAAGACCAGTACCTCTATAACAAATACCGTGAATATTCTCCCATCAACTACCACCTAGAAGGAGAATACCTCTACACCAACCACCCCTATCTCGAAGAATGCCAACCTGACGGAGTTTAGAAAGAGGAGGAAATGATGCAGTATTATGTGAAGGGAGAAGGATGGAGAATGGATGTGTGTTGAAAGGTAGAAAGTATTGTGATGGAGTTAGGATACAACAAAGAAGACAAAGATATATGGATATATTAGAAGGATCAATCCTTGCACCACAAGTTGTAGCTCAAGAAATGGATTTTGAGAAGGGGGAGGATGAGCTTGATTCTTTTGATCTTGAAACACCTCCATCCATTGAGATTGAGGGTGAGGTCAGGTCGAGACCCTCTTGTGAGGCATCGGATGCCTTTGATGAAGGATGAGGCCAAGAAAGAATAGATAGAAGATGAATTAGATGTAGGTAAAAAAAAGAAGGAAGATGCATAGCTCAGAGACACTACTACTCCCTATATAAGTGTTTGTGGCTCCAATGCCATGGTAAAACTCTTACAAATGCCTAAATGCTCCCCAAAAAAGACTTGAACAAGCTTGGAATAAGCTGGAGTGAGCAAAAGATCAATGGGACTTATGCATACCCTAGGGTCTTGAGTGCAATGAAAGCTTGAAGTGAAGCTCTTCTTCTTGGGCCTAAGCAAGTAATGAAAAAGCTCCTTCCATAATACCTTTTTGAATTGATTATATCTAGTTTGCAATTAGTGGATTCCTCTTTTTTAGAAGATTTGAGGCACAATTTTTAGACATTAGGTGTACATGACATTGGTAAATGAATTATGCAAGAATATTTAGTGCATAGAGCTAGAATGGTGGCAAGATTGCATGCCCTACCACCTAATTGTTTTCCCCTCGATAACCATCACTATTTGCATCGAACATTTAATCTACAATTTTTGCTATTAATGTCGCTAATCTAATTGTAGCGATGCATATACTAATAAATTTATCGTGTCGCTATTAGGAACACAAATAGTGATGATGATGCAAATTTTTCCACGAATAATTTGTCGCTTCAAACGTCTCTATTCGGTCTATTCACTGAGTTAACATTTTGAACTTCTTGTCTAAGGTAGATCTAGTTTTCACAACAATGCTTGACATATTTAGCCCTCCTCCTAGTCTGCAAACATTTATGTGCAGCGGTCCACCTAGATCAAAGACATAAATAATCTAACCCTCATCATGATAGCCAACGAAGAAGTTTTGTCGACTACCTAGATCAAACACAAAGTTAATTCTTCTCTCATCAAATTTCTCTATAAAGAAAACTTTTGGAACTCCTAGATCAAACACATAGATAACATGCTCTTCATCCCATGCAAGATACTCCTGTAGGCCTGAAGATAAAATAGGAAATCCATATAACTCATATGCATAAAAGTTATGTAGTTTGGTATCTCGAGCAATATGCTTTATCCAATATAAATCCATAATAATAACCTCATCATCTCATAAACTCAAATCCTTGCCTCCAAATATCATATTCACTTCCTCAAGACTCCTAAGCTTTACCAACAACCATGCATCCAAATAAGAAAGGCTACATATAAGCCAATTAGCATGATCTCTTACTTTGACTTGGACTCCTCAATGCAATAGGGATGTTTCCTCCTCATATTCCATATAACTTCCTTTACAAGAGGTGATTCCAAAGCCTTGATCAAGTATTCTTCTTTGATACCCTATAGACCACGCATTGCTACCTACATCCAACAATTTATTTGCCAAGGGCTAGGAATAGCCTCCTCTATCTACAAACCTTGGTCTTCTTTAATAGATACATCTTGCACTACTTTATCTAATAATAATATTGTACCAGCATCTTCATACTCATAAGCATACTCTACTAGATGAGAGCATCCATTAGAAATATCCATAGCAAGTTCCTTCCTAGAACTATCATCAGCTGAAAACATACCCTGCAAATACAAATCATAAAATATATCTACATCCAAAGTAGAGGAGAAGATAACAAGTGGGCATTCTACTCCATGCATATCACTTTGCATCGGCTTTGGACATAGAACAAACTCATCATCAACGTCACTTACCAAACTATCCAAAAATATCTTCTCAATACTAGAATCATCAACCAACTCCAAGGATTACTCTTCAAGAATCCCCTTATCCTCTAGCATACAAGACAGATGCTCTTGTCTACTTCCTTCAACAACCAACTCTACACCCAACTCATCCCCTACAATACCAGAAACATCACCACAATCATCATGGAACACCTCAACATGATGACTCTCAACATCACTCAAAACTTCACCAAATCCCAAAGAAACACCATCATCCTCCTTGCAAACTAAAGAGTCCAAACCAATATCAGTAGACAAAACACCTCCTATATCACCACAAGATGTAGGAGACTCTTGGAAGCCCTCCTTCTCCTCTCTATCACTATCATAAATTGTTAGTCCAGCAAAAAAATTTAGTTTTCTCCAAAGCTAAAGAATAATCCACCAATGTGGATACTTCCCTCTCATCCAGACATACAAATGCCTTCTCTTCAACATACTCATCACTAGTTTGTGGATATACTCCAAATGCCAAATCCTGTACCTTTTGTCAAAGCGGATCCAATAATCCATATAGTCCTCATAATTGGATTGCATCTCTCTAAATTGAGTTGAAGCTGGTATAGTCTTTAAATCTTTCTATATGATTGGTCACTCATGCTAGAAGAAACTCTGTATAACCAAGAGAGACTTTCCCACAATTGCTGAGAATATAACCTAGAACACAAGTGATGAATTCCAAGGCATAATCATTGAACCGTTTCAAGGAGAAAGTCACCATATCTTCATCACCCACAATATCAAACATACACATACACTGCTCCACATAATCCACCCAAGCATAAACATCTTTGTCCAATCTCTTGTGAACTGTCGCCATGTTTGTCACCAATAACTACGAAGAAATATCACCAAACCACTTTTGGTGCTCTTGAGGGTGTGGGGGCACCAAAAATAAAGTATCTTGATCAATGAGTGACAATAACTTTTTCACACAACCCAATACATGCAAGAAAAAGGTGTGTTGGTATAAATTATGGCTTAGTGTGATGTCTTTAAAACTCTGAAAATTCAATTGCTTCTATCCAAACAACTCTTTCTAGAATTCATGAAACTCAATGCTTTGATGTGCATCCCCCTAACTCCTCCACCCATTCAACCAAATAAAATATCACCTCGCAATTAGAGATCTAGTAGAATACATGCATCCCATTAAAAAGTGCTAGATGAAAAAAAAAAAGATCCTTTTTCTCACATCCCTAAAGTTTTGAATACAACATGTGCAAGGCAATAAAATCACACATAAAAAAGGATCCAAGAATATAAGACTTGATAAAAGCACCTCATGGAGTCCCTCGTCAAGTTACTCCTAGCATGCCCTGAGGTGTTTGAAGAGGCCCACCATCACAATCCACATCGATAAACATAAATTGTTGCCCACATTCATCCATAGTTGTATTCTTCAACATAGTAGCAATTCCAGCGATGTTGACTTATGCTCAAATGATATTCTATTATCACACATCAGTTTCATTTCTTTTCAAATGCTCAAATACTTGAAACATGAAAATTTTAATGGATGAAACTTCTTCAAGGATGATGTGATGAATCTGCTCTATCGATTTGCACCTTAGTCAAGCCGTACATCCAATATAGTCTTCTTGAAAACGTAGCCGCCCTGAACACTCTGAAAATCTACTCCACGATCAAATTGTATTTTTAAGATTTATCCAATTCTCCCCCCAAATCAGAGCTAAGCCTCATACTTACTCCTTAAGCTTTATTTTTTTTGTTCAATATATCTTATCAACCCCAATTTTCTATCAACCTTCGAATTGTTGAATAGCCACCTTCTGTGTGATCATGAAGACCATCATTCATATTCAAAAATTAAAAAATATTGAGCTTAAGCGATGGAGCTATGAAACAAGATCTTTCCAAATGCTGCCACCCTTGTTGGACTCTTCTAATCATACATCTTCAAAAATTAGAAAATATTGAGCTTAAGCCATCGAGTTATCAAAAGGTCTTCACAAATGTTGCAACCCTTTTTGGACTCTTCTAAACTAGCACTTCCATGTTGACGACCACCATAGTATTTAACTTTGATGATTTGCCTTGATAATGAACCTTCAATACTTTCCAAAATTTGACGTTTATATGTCCTTCAAAAGAATACCACCCTTAATTGATATCTCCTCCAACAGCAAAAGCCAACTCCTCTTAGTTATACCGGCCGTTTTGGAATGTTGTTTGGTAGCCCTCCTTGTGATTTTTCCTTCGACCAAATATTCAATCAGCCCCTAAAAAATCAACAACCTTTTAGCTTTCAAAAAGATTTTAAAGCTTCAAAACCTTAATGAGTTTCCCTTATTTTTTTAAAGCTTTTTTCGTGTATTTCTTTCTATAGTTCTTATGGTTTGAGTATACATCCATCTTGGTCACCTTCAACAGATCCAAGTATGTTTTTATCTTGAAAACAATAAGTATTTCCAACATTCAATATAGACCAAGTAATACCACCAAATTATAGAATCAATGTCAAAAGTACTAAAATTCTTCAGTCAAGCTGAAAAAATCCTTCACCTCCAAATAGTTGGAAAAAACGAGTTCCTTGTGTGCCTGACTTATGAGCTAAATGGTGCTTGCTTCACCTCATTGAGATAACATTTCAAACTTGTTTGAGGTAGATCCAATTTTCACAAAAATGCCTGACAATGTACTTAAGACCTCTAAAACATAAACCATAACTCTAATTATAAAGAAGTGTATCAAAATATTAAATCTCGGTCAATGCAAGGTAAAACGAAATTAAAATTGACTTGTCATGTTTTCTATAGCAAACAAGTAATTGTACCAGACAAATTTGTCTATAATTAACAACGTTAACTAGCATACTTGATGGATGCTCGATGGAGATATCGATGTTCAATGTTTTCTACTTTGGTTGCCTCTACACATAAGAAGCTTACCTCTACTTGTATATGCCTTACTAGATAATTATATCTAGGTTTGAAAGACCTCACACTTGTCTCTTTATTAATCTTTTTCTATCTCCCTTGATTTCTTCTCTATTTAATCTTTTTTTCCCTAATCTCCTTATCTCTCTCTCTTTCTCTTCTAAAGAAAAAAATAAGCCAAGAAAGTGATCAAACTATAAGCTTTCATCTCTTTCTCTCTTTTTCTAAAGCAACCAGACCGTAATATTATATGTCTTTCCCTTTCTATCTCTTGCTTATGTACAAATTTCATGATTAAGAAACTAAAACTGAAAATAACAAAGTAAATTGTTATTTTCTTTATTTATCTTGAGTTCACATACACATTTAAACTCTCTCACTCAAATCTATCACAACAAAATTTAAAATATGGTTTTTCTCAATGATAGTGTGGAGAAGAGAAAATGCTTAGAAATGAAGCAAATAAAGAAACCAAAAATTTGAGAATTATGGAGGGGATGAGCTCTTACCATTGTGTTTTTGGTCACATTCGCTCTAGCTCGCTCTTGGTACACGTATCCTTGTAAATTATACAGAGAAAAGAGAAATTTCACTTGAAGGGTAAAGTTAAAGTACATTGGTAACTATGTGAGAATGCATGCTACAATATGCGCCAATACTTACGCTAGAATATGCAATGGTATCCTCAATTAGAATATATGTCAGAATATTCAACCACTATAACAAAAGGCTCCATAGACGCACTTGTAGAAGCAATATTTGAATTGTGTTTAAAAATGTCGGGCGTGTTTATTACCGCGTCTACTAGCGCGTCTAAAATTTTGCGTCTACAAGCGCACTTATAGTGAAAACAACACGCGCATATAGATGCGAAAACAGACACAAATATAGATGCATCTATTGACACGTTCCATAAATATATAATCATATTTATAAAAAAGTAGATATATTCAAATTTTGTGTCTATAGAGGCATGTAACTGCGCATCTAAAAAGGCGTGTACTCTGCAAATTTTTGACGATTATAGACGTGCATTTTTCCTGCAATTTAGACGTGCGGATAGACGTGCAAAACAGAGTATGAAAAAAAAACACATGCTCTCTGGTTTTTTTCACCCCATCAAATTGTATGCTTAGGGAAAACAGAGAAAGATTATTATACTGAAAGCAAAAGAATGTGGAGAGCCAAAGTCCATATATTGATAATCACACACGATGAGCGTACTCTGCTGAAACATTTGTACATATTTCGAAGATTTTTGTACTGAAAACAAAACAATGTAGAACACGAAATTTCATATATGAAGATGAAACATTTTTACATGACAAGTTCTAGTGCTTGTGACCTCAAGCATGGTCATGGTCGCAAGCACTAGCTGAAAGTAATACATATCAAAAATGATAACTACAATGCCAAGGGGAGGCATGTATGCATGCGGCTCCTCTACATCTCCTCAAAAGAGGCATCATCGTCGCTACCACCACCACTGCCAGTGCTGGTGCCGCCGCCGTTGCCGCCGCCGCTACTGCTGGTCTCCCCTTCACTATCCTTGACTACATCAGGGTTCGCCTACACAAAGAATTAAGGTATATAAATACCATTACAAACAATAAATTAGAGTTTCCTATACTTTTCATGTAAAAAATAAAACATACCTCTTCTGGCTGTGGAATCCTCATGGCACGATTGTATTGCTCCTTGTGATCAGTCCCTCCTCGTAGAAATGCTGCCAAGTGAACGCTCGGTTATGACCTTGATGGTAGCCTACCTCTCTAGGAGTAGGCATTCTACCAACGATATGATACTACAAAACAATTTTAACATACAATGTATTAGAGCACACTACATAATGAATTGAAACAAATTATAAATTTTAATTAAAAAAATAAATCAAATAATACTTACAAGCTTAGCCTCCCATGACTCCTTGCCACCCGATCCATAATGCAATGATCCCATGGTTGCCATCTGGATACATCGCGCCTCTGCATTGATGCTGGCGACTTGTCCTTTTCTCTGCTGCTCTCTTCTTGGCCTCTTTCCACTCCCTGCGGTGGCAATTGGGTGGTTGGCCACATCCTGGGTGCCCCTGCTCTTGTCTCCATAGTGACTCCTTGGCGCGCATCATAAGATGAGACCTCTTGTTATGAAGCGCGTCTCTCACCTTTGACCGTCCCCAATCATCTGAGAATCGTGAATTCTCGGGATTAGAGTACCTTCTATGTACTGCCCTTAGCACCTCTTTCCACAAACCGCTTTTTTGGTGCTTGAAGGGAATCATACAATCTTTGTATGTGCCATGCACGATACTCCTCACTTAGGCTATCACTTCCCTCCCCTAAGGGTTATGCAAGATACCACCAACATCTATGACAGAGTAATACATTTGTGGAGGCTCACCTCTCTCATTTCCCGGTGAGGGTGATCGAGAGTCACCTCCTAGGAAACCCCCACAAAGCCCTCAACCTCCTCATCCTCCCGCACGACTCTCCCTCCTCCCTCGACGGGCACTACCCTCTATCGCACTCCATGCACGTGCTTCTGCAGATACAGTGCTTTGGCCGATCCATGTACTTCAGCTGATCCCTGCGCATCAGTTGATCTATGTCTATGCATAGTGCGTGGAGTACCTGTTAAAGGTATATCAAGGTTTGGTGTTTGTGCGGTAGTGCTAGGAAAAGATGTGATAGGTTTCCTAGACATGACACTAAAAACCTCCTCTACAGTGGGAGGGCAACCAAGATAACTGGTCATCTCCCCCATGAATTGCTCCTTGTTCGGAAAACCTCCAAAAAAACTACTAACACCTCTACAAAACGCCGCTAATGTGTTGTTAATTATGCATTCCAAATCAGGATCAGTGCTGAAAGATCCAGGATTCCACATCTACACAAACAAAAATCCATTACTACAAAATTAGGAAGCTTTACAAGATGCAGTTCTGTTTCGCGTCTGTTAGCGCGTCTATACCCGCGTCTACTCTGCATTCTAGACGCGCCAATATACGCGAAAGCATCAACAAACAGTACATCCTCCAGTGAGGACAAGACATTGCATCTTCACAATCGAGATGCTTGGCTATGACGGAAAATCAAATGTATGTGTGATCGTTGTCGAGGATGTTTTTTCGAGCACGTCGAATCACAATGTCACACCTCAGCATGTATGGAGAGTGGAACCAAGAAAAAGACCCAGTAATTTTTATAACTTTATTTGCACAAATATTATTGGTCTATATTGCATCTTCCCATTAAACAAAATCTTCTTTTTTTATTGACCAAGATGCGGTACCACATCCTCAAATGGTCCCTCCAGAGCGTCGAGAGGCTGCGAAGCATCGACACGAGGAGGCAGAGTCCTCAAGAAGAGTCGAGACTGATGATGATGATAGCAGCCCTCTTCAAATGCCCCATCAAGTTTTGGAAGAAGAGATTTTGAATAACACGGTGCACGATTTATTTTCCCATGAGGTTCAGGGGGAGGGCTCCACTAGAGAGACAGATGACCCGCTACACATAGCGTCGAAAACTCCATTGTACGAAGATTGCACATACTCCGTTCTACGTGCATCTCTCGAGATACTTAACTTACAAACCATTTATGGATGGAGTAATGCTAGCTTGAATACATTATTGAAGTATGTATCATTTGATATAAATTCATAAATGCTTCTAGGTAATATTCACGGTTTGTTAACTCTGTTTGCACAATATATACAGGTTATCGTCACAAATGCTTCCAAATGGCAATAAATTACCAACTAGAAGGAAGCAAGCAAGGTGTTTCTTGACATCTCTTGGAGGTCTCGATTACGTTAAAATCCATGCATGTGTCAATGATTGCATCTTGTTTCGTGGGGATCATGCATCTGCACGACTGTGTCCTATTTGTGGTGAACCAAGATACAACCAAGAGATGAAATCAATGGATGTGCCTCGTAAGGTGGACTCGTAAGGAGATGAAATCAAAGAGACGACCTAAGAGACTACACCAAACTCCATAATCTCTACACTTTACAAGTTCCTCTTCAAGAATTATTTGTAGAATCTGTGGGAAAAATGGACATAAGGAACAAGAATATTGGAAAAAAGGAAAGTCAAAGTGTAAGAACTGCAAAAAAAGTAAATTCTATCAAGGAAAAAAATTTGAAGAATTTCCTAAAACTCTCTTCTAAATAGTAAATTGTCTACACTTTATTTGACACTACATGAGCTAGAGGCCTTGCAAGCATTAGGGGGGAGGGGGGAATGTACATCCTTAGGTGTAGTTATCTAGAAGATAAGCTAGCACCAAGGGAGGGGGTGTTAAAATGTGTTGGTGTTGTGCTATATACACATGTAACTAAATCTCATAAGCAAAGTGTGAGGTGTGTATCCAAGCTAGAAATCTATTAAAAAATGTACTTAGTACAACTCTCAATTAAGTCTCTTTCATGTTATCATGATTGCCTACTTATTACTCTTCATTCCCCCATAATTTACTCTTCCACTCTTGCTCAGCATATTTTCCAACAAGTCTTTCTCTCCTCACATTGTTTTTTTCTCCCCTTTTAATATCTCTCGCATTTTTCCTTTTTACTAAGGTTTTTGTCCGTAGCAAACATGCTCCTAAACGCTTAAAAATTCCACTTGGGGTTGTGTCACTTAATGAGAGAAGTACTTAATGATCATGCTAAAATGCTAAATGGTATTCATATCTCTGACTTAACATTCAAATTCTAATTATCATTAGCAAGCAATGATTGAGAAATGTAGCATTAGTGTTTACAAGCACTCAGCTTATAGTTTATGCCTCACTTGAGATGTGAAATGTCGAGGTCTTTTGATGGACTTAATAATGTCCACCAAGTGTTTTTAGCCCTAAGATGGAGCTTCCAAATCTAGAATAAAATCAAGAGAAGAGTAATTAGTCATTGCAGGTAGGGTTTCACTTAGTGTGAGCAACAGAGAAGGAATTTTTGCAAACCCTTTTAGATAAGGATAGGTCACAAATACCCTCTGATAGCGGATAAGATTGCACCTTTTATAGCCTCTGAGCAATAGAGAAGGAACATGCTATTTCAGATTATGCCAGATCAGCAATTCCCACAATGACAGGCTCCTTCATGGCCAATGTCAAGGTTTTAAGTGATAGAATGTTGTGTCTTGAGGTGAGGAAGAAATCTCCAAAATAAACCATGAGAGCCGAAATGCCCTTCTTTGGCCACACCAACTCCTCCAAGGTCAGCAAGTCCAGAACTAATCATGGAGGTTGATAGGATAAGATGAGAAATGAAACTTTCTTATGCATTCAATTGAGATAGGATTAGCAAAAGCTTAATAGATCAAATCTGGCTCTAATACCATGTTGGAATATCAGAGTTGTAGCATGGAAGAGTGTGCACAAGAGGGAGAAGAGAGCACATAAAGTACAAGAAAAAGATCTTGCTTAGTCAGTTGCTCATGAAAGTACAACTGGTACTCTCTCTCATCTGCTAAGAATTACCTTTGGCCATGTTTATATAGCCTTTGAGTGAGCTAGGGTTAGGGTTTCTCTTGTCCTCTAGTTTATTCACACCACACTTCCCTCATGCACCCTTACATAGGGTTCTCATGCTATATTTCTAACAGTAAAGGAGTAACAAACCTATACCTCAAATCTAACTTCCTTGTGAATTTCCAAACTAGCTTATTCTTGAAATTGAGACCCTAGTTTGTCACTATTTTCAATGGTATCCCAAACCTATAGTATATATACTCCATAAAAAATTAGGTTACATCCTCTTTCTTACATTTTCGAGTGGCTTTTGCTTCAAGCCATTTGGTCAAGTAATCAACTGCAATAAGGATATAAAACTTTCCTATCTTAGTATTAAGAAAAGGTCTAATGAAATAAAAAACCCATTCTAAAAATGGCCTATAGGTAACAATAGCTTAAGCAAGTTTTGGAATCAATACCCTCTTAGTGAATGACTGATAGGCATGGAAACTTTTACACCACTGAGTAACCTCATTACTCAAACTAGGCCAAGCAAGTCTTGCTAACAAGATTTTTCTTTTGGTAAGCTTAAATCCAAAGTGACCTCCACATCCTTCTTTATGACAAGAAGATGAACAAGTAGGAATTTCAAAATTATCCAATACTCTTCTGAGTACATTATCAATCCCTGTCATATACAACTGGTCATCTATGAGTATGCATGACTTGGACTTCTTAACAATTGCATACCTTTTACACTTATTAGCCGACCATTTCAGCTCGCTAGTTCTTAGGAATCCTTCAATCAAATCAAGGCTTTCCTTGCCTTCATATATAGGATTGTCTATTCTCATGGTAGCAACATAATTTGAAGCAACATTTTCAACCAACTCATGAGTTTTAATGTTAGTTTCCCTCCCAATATGCCAAATTTCAAATTTGTGCAGCTACTTAACCAACCCCTTTATCTTCAACAATCAATTCCTTAAGACTTATTTGTTAGCTTTCCAGACATTTTGAACTTGCATGACAACTAATATAGCATCCCCCTCTACCATTAGCTTTCTATATCCCAATTGAGTACATTGTTTTGAACTAGCATGTAAGCTTGTATATTCATCCTCATTATTTCTTTGTATATCCTTTCTTTCTTGACTTCTTGACCTTCACCACTCAAAATGGCAAATCCCAAATTTCCATTTTTCAACATTCTTCTATAGTTGCCATACAAAAAACAAAGTGGCATCTTTATCCTTGATTTTCTCATGAATTCAAGGATCTTTATTTCATAACAACTGCACTTTTAACAATATCTTTATAAATCCATATGCTAGCTAAATTAGCTCTTACAGTATCCTCTTTCGGATAAGTAAATTCAAAATATTCTCAAACCCAGAGGAATTTTGAGAAAATGGAAAAACTTGTGGTAGTAATTGGAAACTAGTAAATACTATGAATGGCTTTTGAATTAGATCTGATTTTCATATTTTAACTACATAAACCAGTCCCCATAGTTAGAGCTCTTCTTTCATCCAAGTGTTTTTGGTTGCTTCAATAGGTCTATGTAGTAAAACACAAGTTGCATATAAGACATTCCCTTCCCTTTTTGCATCAAAATATCTCAGATAGAATATGAAAAGATCTTGACAAATACCTTAGTTTCTGAATAAAGTTCATTAACTCTTTTATAGTCTATAGAGAATCCATAAGAAGAAAAGCCTCAACTTAACCAGGTGCAGGTGAAATGCCATCAACAGATACTTTGTTATCCAAGAGTATCACTTTACCCCTTGCTAACTTGTAGTGATTAGGATCTAGCTATCCCCCATCTTTATTTGGTTTGCAAAAAACCTCATCTAGCTTCTCAGCATGAAAATCTCTAGAGTTGTATTTGTAAAAGTCATCCATAAACACTCACAAGGATTTTCCAAATGAATGGAGAAGATACTCAAATAACCCATCTTTGAAAGCTAGCATATGAATTCATCAAACTAAAAGGCACTACCCTATAATAGAAACATCCCCAAGGAGTAATGAATCCTATATTTTTCTAATCCTCCTCTTTGAAAGTATGCATAATACCCATCACATACACTATAAAGCTCATGACTTGCTATTTGATCCAAAATCTCATCTTGAAATGGAAGAGGATAGTAATTCCTTTTGGTCACAACATTAAGAGGCTTAAAATCTATTCATACTCACCATTTTTCATTGTTCTTTTGGTTTGATTACAATAGGATATATCCATTCTATATCATCAGTGGGGTAAATAAACTCTACATCCAATAGTTTTTGAACTTTAGCTCCACACAATGGTATTGGTAACCCTCAGCTGATAATATTCAATAGTAAATAGCTTTGGATATATTTGAAAGATTGCTAAATATTTAGCCCTTTAACAATTACCCAAGTTATTTCCCAATGTGTTCATCACACCATAGGAAACCCAACATTCATTTCATGCTTTTGGTTATGCATTTTCTATTCTAGGTTGTGCATTTTTTGCTGTAGGTTATGCATTTCCTACATAGGATATATTGTTTTGTGCTCTTCTTTTGGACCCTAAATTAACAACCCAAAAATGTCAATGTCTCTAGAAGGTAAACTAGCTTCCCGTCCTCTATCTCCTTCTCTTCAATGATAGAACTTCCTAAATTACTTCTCATCTTTTTTAGCATCACTTTCATATCCACTTTGAATAATAGACCCTATTTTTAGATTTAAAAATCACCCTCTTGTGGGTAGGCTTGTCCAAATAAACTTCCAATTAGCCTCTATACCAACCCTGTTCGGATCTCATACCAATTAGCCATGGTCACCCCAAAATGAGAGAACATGTCCCTCGCTTTGTAGGCATAACATGAAAGTCCAAGCATGCCCTCTGGCCTCTAATATTAATCTCCAAATTTCAATAACTCCCAAACACTTTAACTTTGATTTGTTAGCCATTTTAACTTTCATGTCATTTTAAGATGCATTTGCAGTATTGTCTCTTCTATGATTACATAAACTTGTGCACTGCCATCTACATAAACTTGATCAACTTTCCTTCCTTATATCCATGCATCTGTAACATTTATAATGCCCTTCACACTTGATAGGCATGCAATCCCCACATGCTGAGTACCTATTATATGCCTTTCTCTCATGCTTTTTTTTTCTCCCCTCCTAACATCTCTCACATTTTTTATTTTTTATTTCCCAGCATAGAGGTGCTATTTAATTACATAAACAATCTAAATATCATATTGGAAATGCTAGTTAGTGTACTAAATATGTTACATATCATTAGAGATATGTTATAGCTAACATGCTAGATATGTTTGTTAGCCTACAACAAATGCTAGTTAACAAAGTGGATAGCTAGCTAGTATACTCGATATATTGGCGAGCAAATTAGATATGCTACTGAGCACTTTGGATAGGCTAGTTGACATCAATGATTGAATATTTACATAATTACTTAAAATTTTCTATAATTAGGCTGCTTGATTACTATGTTAACATATTTACATTGAGCTTTGATCAATTTTGAGCAAGTAAAAGCTAACTTGGAAATCAGCCAAAAACCTTGAGAAGCTTTTTTATTTTCTGGATGGGCTTGTTGGCACTTTAACATAGCTGGGAGAGCCCCAAAAAATCTTGAGGAGCTTCAAAATCTATAAAAACAAAGCTCCATGAGGGACCCACAAGGCTTCATTCTACTCTTTCTCTCCGAGTAATCTATGTGTGTGTACAAAGTCATGTCTCTATAGGAAGCTTTAGCATGCATGATATCCGAGCCTTGTGCATGTCAATAGAACTTGGCTTCTCTTAAGAACAAACTTGACAATTCTCTTGCAATCACCAACAATGTTAGCAAACCAAGATGTATCCTCTTTTTCATACTAGTATTTCAATATTAAATTAAGTGAGTGTGTGTTGCAACCATTACATGTAATCTGTGGATATTGCTCTTATACAAGCCTAACTACATTTTTACAATTCTTTGCATTATTCATAATAACTTGCACCACATGATGATACGCTATCTCTTCAATATTCTTGCATAAAATGTCCATGATGTACTCACCTAACTTTTTTTTTTCGTGTGCTATCTACGGCATTTAAGAATGTGTCACCCCTTGGTGAATGGGTATCATTGAACATTGGACCAACCATATGATAGAATGGTGTACCCAATAAGTCCCAAGTTGCATAAAATGACCCTTTCAACCTACTCCTTCCCCTCTAAGTGGCATTTATCAAGACCATCATGCCATATTGAGTCATAAGATGGTGGGGAAAAGCCAACCCCAAACTCCCCAATTCCTCCATGCATGTTTCGAGTGATCGTTGTCCACAATTGTATGGCTAGAAAAGAAAATAGCCCTAGCCAAGGCCATTTGCACTTCATTTAATTGTGTCATGCAAAAACTCTCATGGCGAGAGGCTTGAGGGACACTTGCTTTGTTTTTGGACTGATAACTTCTCCCACCAAGTCATCATGATTGAAGCTCTCCATAGTTAGAAGCATGGGGTGTTCCAGATTGAGAGATGTTTAATTAATTGACAAAGTCAGTGTTGAATGGCCTTAGCCTACTTGTTTGGTAGCTAGTGTTGAGAGAGAGAGAGTACGAGAGAGATACACAAGACATGCTCCCAAAGAATGATTCATATCGATGTAGAGTTAGTATATATAGGTGAGACCCAAGTCAAGTGAGAGATGATATATATAGTTGTAACATCCCCACTCAAACAAAGGTCTTTGGGTGGCTGCGAGTGAAAAAACCCTTGGGGAGAACAAGTGAAAAACCCGAGCCCCTACACATACCTATGATACAAAAATGATTTACTATAATGTTGAGAGAGAGAAAGTACGAGAGAGATACACAAGAACATCATATACCAGTTATTAAGCACAATTATCCCTACAATATTTAATTTATAATACACCATAATTATTATGCTATGAAGCATAAAGTAGCTCTTTAACATTCTCAGAATGCCTATATAGCTTATCTAGACTATAACGAGCATATGCACCATACCAAGAGCATATTTAGTGTTCTAATTAGCATACTAATACATCTAATTAGCAGGCCAACAAGAATTTCTAGTTGTTGCTAGCTAGCATATCCAAGTTTCTAGCTAACATTTCTAGTTTGATAACTAGGTACCTAGTATTCTAGCATTTCCAATAGGCTAACTAATATACCTAGTATATGCAAGTTGGCATATCTTGTATGCCAATTGGCACTTCTAGCATGCCAATTAGCATATCCAATTGCTATCAAGTTATATTGTCAATTGCATCATTATGCCTTTAAGGAGTACAATCAGATCCAAAGTATGCACTGGCACTCTAGTTTTAGGTGATCATTTTTGTACACATAGTGTACTACCACAAAGTGGGGTAGGTAGTTAAAAAAATCCACTTCTTTATATTCAATGATAAAAGGCATGACACATTGTTTGTCCAACATTTCTTCATGTTGCATTGTTATTGGTTACAAAAAGAGGGTGTTGCTCCAACATAACATTGGGTCTATTCAAATGGTGCGGCCTCAGAATTCAAGGCATCCATGCCTTTCTATTATGTGTGACATGCAAGGTTGATAGGAATGTAGATTAGCCGGTTCTTATTTGGAATAGGGAATGACAAGGGAGAGCATGACGATGCTGATGTAGTTGTAAAGAGGACATTGGCATTTGAGAAATTGAAACACTTCAAGGTTTGTAGAAGTTGTGGTTACTTACCACCAAACTAACTTGTCAAGGGGAACAATCGCAGCATATCCTTCAAAGGAAAGGGAATGTACTAGTTTGTTCAAGGAAGTTCTATGAATAGGGAGGTTGAATGGAATTGTGATCCTATCCAAAAATCTTATTTCTTGCATGCATTTTGAGCTTGCATTATTCCCATTGGAGCCCATGTGCTACCTTGGGATTATCATCACTTGGTGTCATTGTTGCTTAATGATGTTGAGGATGAAGCTAAGTTTGTAGAAGATAATGTCCTTGTAGTTGAATTAAGTGGCTATGATAAGGTTGTGTATAAAGGGTATCATGATGCACTAAGTAGTGCTCTATGCGTAAGTGATACCTTTGCAATAAATATAGATTCTAAACCAATGTGGAGGATGAATATTTTTACTTAGTCAAATGCATTGCAACATAAAAAAGAAGGTTGGAAAAAGGGGTACATCAATGAATGGGGCAATGTGATTGACCAAGGTTCTTATATTCTGGAACAATTGTATATAAGTAGGAAGATGCATGTAGCTTTAAACAAGATAACAAGTGGCCCCCTATCCATGTACCCTCACATCCTCTATGTTGTATTGAAATACCTATGGTGCTCGTCCCAAAAAAAGTTGAATGTACACAATTACCCCAAAGAGTCATGAGGAAATCTACAAGAACATGCCCTATGGCATTTGAAATGTCACCATGTGGGATGGTGTCTCTGCCTTGAACTTTGAATCAATCACATGGGATTGAAGACATTCCAAATTGAGGTCTCTTGCTTTGATTTCATAATTGAAACTTAGTTCTATTTCAATTCACTTTGAAAGATATAAATTAAGACTTCTTGCAATCTCTACTTTTTCCCTCCAAGTTTCTATATGACCTTCACGCTTGGTAATTTATTCCATGTCTCTTGTCAACCTCATTTTACAGGTCTATTTCATTCCATCTTAAAGTTTGAATGTATTTGGTGGAAACACGTTGTTCTTTTTCTTCCCATTCAACCAACTAAAAATGGGATGCTTCCTTTTTCTTAATCTACCTCCTTTTTTTTTAGATCAATTCAAAAAGCCTCTAGTAGGTCAACTTAGGATATCAAGATAGAAGCAAACATGGTTTATCAAGGTACAGGAACACCAACTAAGGTGAGATGTCATATATGTACTCTACCACATATTTATCATATTGTACAAAATGCATTTTAAAATACTTAAATTCCAACTATGATTTAGACATTGGCTTGGATCATACATTGCCCCAATTAAAGGTCGTATCTATACTCTAAAAGCTACACCAAATTACCATGTATTTGTATGAAATGAATTTAAGAATACCTTAATTACCAACTATGATTCAAATTTCCTTGGGGTTGGATCATACATTGCCCTAAGTTTTTATTCTAAATATTAAGGAATCTGTAAGTAAATGTATTCATCCATACAAGACTAAGCACTTTGATCAACAACCCAAGTAAACTACTTAATTCAATTTTTTCTAAATAAAAATTATCTAAACTGTTCACGTTCCATAATAAAAAAATCACCATCATTAACATGTCAACTATTCAACTTTTTAAGATTTAAAGACTCACATATCCAAACCAATAAGACTACAGTGATTTCCTCAAATCCAAAAAGAAAAACATGTTATCTTTTGACCCAAAAAAGATCAAGCATGAAATATTTTTCCATGTGTTTTTCATAGGAGTATGAATGCAACAACTTTGTACCATATCGTATTGTTTGGAATTCCAATCATATGAATATGAATGCAACTTGTTGTGTTGTACAATAAATTATCATACGTGTTTGTCGTAACAACTATGATTTCAACCAAATACCAATTGAAGAATCATAGAGAGTTCTGAGACTGCAATAATGCTAAACAATAACATCCCCATTAGAAGAGGACTTCTTTCATCACAAAGGATTTAACCTTCCAAAAGATCTTCCACCAAAAAAGTGTGGACGCATGAAGCTTTACATATTTTCTTTACTAATGAGCAATAAAGAGCTTTATAAACTTCTTTGTTGTTACAAATACTGTACTATCATCAGCAAAATGTGTAATTTATGTTATCAACAAAAAAGTGTATTCTCAAATGAGCAACCACGGTTTTTGTTTCAAAATGCTTTCAGCTAGATCTGTATTCTCTAATCAACTCACCACATTGCTTATTTATCCCTAAACCTACTAAATATTTTCCATGTGCTCCTTGTATATATTGTTCATATGTTGATATACCTACAGCATAAGGAAACTATGCTAATTGACTTTGCGAAGCATGTTTGTGCTCCATACGTTGTCCTGCCACTATGTGGACATTGTGTGAAAAACTCTAGAGTACATTGTCATGTAACTTTCTTATTGATCTAGAGAGTCAATGCCATATTATTCATTAGTTCCGGTGTCCATATTAGTCATTAGTGCCAGAGAAGAAGCTACTGTTTTGATGCACATTTTTGGTCTACAAGGGATCTCTAGGAGATCTAATGCTTGGAGATTGTTTCTGAGTAGTGCCAGAAAAGGAATTTGTTTATCTTCTCAGGTTCTATCAATACATTGTGCTTTAATTCATTGTGCCTTTTCTTTATCTTGTGTACTTCTTGTCTATTCTTTTTCTTCTTTTATGTCTCTCTCCTATTCTCTACTTCCTTCTATCTCTAATCCCCACTGGATATGACCTTTCGACTAAAACCCCTCTGATATTGGTAAACTCAACGTGGAAGGTCGTCAAAAGGAAAACTAGGATGGGAGAACCTTCAAGCACAATTTCTAGTGATGTTTTGCAATAGTTAGTGCAGAAATTGAACATGTTTTTGTACGTACACCAACAAGAGGTGATGCAAGCTAATGCTCAAATAGAAACTATTGTGATGAATGATTTACAAGTAGTTGAGTGTGAGATGAAGTTGTTCAATGGCAGGAATGTATTTGCATATGTGCATGCCCATGCTCAAAAGATGTAACTCTTTGGGGTGGCTCAACTTGCATGGAGACATTATTTTGCTTGGATCACTATATATGAATTGAAAGCTTGAGTTACTAAATTATACATGCAGGATGTTGTGACTAGGTAACTTTCAAGAAGACACTCAGGGAAGAATTTTACACGAAAGACACTAGTTTGATTAGCCGCAAGACTTTTTCAGGAGTGGGTTCTACAACCCAATAAGGGTCCTGTGGCTATACAGAGTTATTAAGAGAATTTGAAAGTCGTTTTTTTGAACAATGAGATTTTGCAGAACAACAAGCTCTTGCAAGTCAGAAGATTGAATTGTTTCTACAAGTAGTAGATCCTGAGCTTCAAGAGAAACTTGATGATTTGCTTGAGGATTAGACTATAGAGACATGGCTTAAAATAGAGTTGAGGCATGTTAAGGAAGATGTGATTGCACTAGTGAAAAAGCATAGAAGAAGATAAAGATTATATGTATCTAGCTTGCCCACTGTTATAGGCCAAATAGTTGATATATCTAGTAAGCCACCTACTTTTGTGGTTAACCATATGGTTGCACCTGTTGTTCCTATTTATTAGAGAAGATGTATTAGATGAATTGGTCAAAGGCATGTGGGATCTTTAGTTGAAGGTCACAAAATTGGATGAGAAAGGACAAGAGGAAAGGGGATGGGCAGCAGCCCCTAAACTAGAGAAAAGATATATGTGGTGTGATATCATGAAAGGAAGGATTTTGCTGCTTATCAAGAGGCCTTGGCATGATAGTCCATCTTTTGGAAAGATGGAAAGATCCATGCAAAAGAAATGGGATGGCCTCTTGCTTTGAATTTTGGAAAGGGATGTATGCAAAAGTTATTGGAAGACTTGGCTATCTGAAATGCTTATGCAACTGTACATGCTTCTACTTTTGGTCTATAGTTGGATAGAATACCTGGCCAAGTGATGTCCAAAGGCTGCAATATGGACACATGCCTCACATGCAGCTAATCAGAGAAAGTTATTGATAGTGAAATGTCTCATGTAGGGCAAGGCATTCATGACATAACTAGTTGGAAATCACTGATAGATGCATATTCAGTGTATGCATATTTAGCAAAGGTGCAAAACACGACTGTACTTGTGGAAGAGAAATGAAGATAATGCACGAACATCTAAAAGAGTGACAAGAAGAAGTGTGGATCAACCTAAGGCTACAAATTAGCCATCTACTGAGCATGTTATGGAAGAGGCTAGTTAGGAGCAAAAACATGATAGCAAAATAAGAGGGTAAAAAGAAGGGCAAGCACCACGATATAAGTTGTACTCTGATATTGAGACATCCACTAATCTTAAGAAGGTTCTTGAAGGACAGAGTTAAAAAAATCAAGTGGAATTCACCTTGGGAGAGGTGCTTGGCATTGCCAAGCGGGAATTTCATGATGAAATCATTGACATAATTAAGAGGAAGCATCAGTTTCTTGGTGATACCACTAGTGCATTGCTGCAATTGGAAGAGGAAACTGGTTTGTTGGCTATTCCGGCTGAATATGAGCATGATGTAAGTATTGGTTTATCTGTACAAGATGCTACTAATCAGTGAACAACATGTGGAAAAGAGAAGAAAGTGCATAAAAATGAATTATCTTTGTAGCAATATGCATGATGGAGTAAGGTAGATGCAACAAAATGGGGAAGAGACTCCAAGATTTTTTCTCAAACTTATCACATAAGAAATCATGAGGCCAGGGCTACGACTGAAACGATAGTGAAAATAGGGGAGTCTAAAACTCCTTAAGTTGTTTTGCTTGACCACGGGTTTGAGATTAATGTCATTGATCGTGGATCATATGAGAATGGTGCATGGCCCGTGGAAACTGATCATGGTTGGCGTATGAGGGTTGCAGATAATTCTTCCGGGGAGCTATATGCTGCATGTCCTAATGTAAAAGTGACAATTGGTGATGTACAAGAAGAGTAAGACTTCTTTTTTCAAGATAATTCTTCATATGCAGTGATTTTGGGATAGCCCTATATTATAGGAGTGCATATGGAAACAAAGGTTCTTGATGATGGTTCTACTTATGCACAAGTTAAAAGCAATGATGGGAGGAAAGCAATCCAATTTCTTATTGTTTGTGTTAATCATCTTAGGAATTGAGAGTGTTGTCAATATGTTTTTTGGACATATATGATGTTATAGCATTGTTTGCTCAGCAGTAAGGATTAGAATGGGCTGGAGCAGTTGTGGAGACATATAAGATGGTTGACAAAAAGGTAAAACTAGTTGCTTTGCTACTTCCACAAAAAAATATGGGTCTATATGAAAAAGTGTCAAGGCAGCCAAGCTTACGGGATCCTAAAGATATAGATTATTGATTTACATCTAAAACATTATAAGAATTGAAAGTTGGTGCAGAAGGGTTTCTTTTGCCTACTGAAAGAGTCTGTCTTATGCAAATGTTGGCTAGGCATGGAAAAGCATTTGCATTTCAGCCAACTGAAATAGGTTGTGTGGATCTAAATGTTGTCTCTCCTATGGAAGTATTTACTGTGCCACATGTACCATGGAACTTGAGTCCTATTCCAGTGCCCTAAATCTTACTTGTCAAATCTAATGGATTTGCTAAATGAAAAGATTTTCATGAAGATCTTGGAGCCCTCTTCAACCCTATACTCAAATTGTTGGTTTACTGTACCCAAAGAGAATGGGGCTTTGAGATTTATTCAAGACATGCAGCATGTCAATAAAGTGACCATAAGAAATGTGGGTGTAAGTCCTATGGTTGATGAAATTGCGGAGGCTTTTGTAGGCAAAGCGATCTATTCTTTGGGTGATCTTTACTCAGGGTATGATTAGTTTTATCTTGCAAAATTGAGAGCAAGGATATCACAACCATGAAGTTTCCCTTGGGGTTAGTACGGATGTATACTCTCTTACAAGGTGCAACAAACCCAATGGCACACATGACAAATGCTATGAATAGGGTACTCATGGATTTTATACCACAATTGTCAATGCCCTTCTTGGATGATGTTCCAATCAAAGGGTGTCCAGTGGATGAAAAGAATGAAGAGATCGATGCTCATGGGTGTAGACAGTTTGTTGTAGACCATATTGTGGATTGTGAAAGGATTTTGATGGATCTACAAGAGGTGAATTTAACTATTTTTGGACAAAATTTTGGCAGACATGTTATCTCGGGCACGCTATGAGAATGAAGATGGGATGATGGATGAGGAGAAAGAAGATGACTTTCTTGCAGTTGAAATTGATGTTGTAAGAGTGAATTTAGCAATGCAAGGAGTTGCTATAGCACTAACAGAAGCTTGGATAACAAAGAGAAGACACTTTAGATGTTATGTATCTTGTGTAGAAGTGTTTCTAGAAGAGAAATTCCATAAAAGCCATCATTTTTTCTCTTTTCCTCCCTCATAAGCATGTAAGTATGCGTTGAAGACTTGTTTTACTCCTTCCCTTTCTTCTTCTCCAAGTTAAGCATCATTCATCAATTAAGCATATTTTAACAATGGTTAACATCCTTTTCCATGTTATCATTCACCACACTTATAGCCACTAAGCTTACATCCATTGGATCATGCATTGAAAAATATAACTTTTAAGTATTATTCATTTTGTCTTTGTTTTTTTAATTACAAAGGTTTATTTTATGCCTTTTTTATGAATGTTATTTACTTTTGTAATTTTTAAATTTTCCACTAACTTTAAAAATCATGCCATCATCCATGAAGACGGAGAGGAGAAGGAAGGAACTCGTGAAGGACAAGAAAAAGTAGGGAAGTAGAAAGGGATTCTTCTTTGAGCTTTGAGGAAAGTGCATTATCTCTTCTCTTTGTTTTTCTCTTTTCTTTACTTCTCTCTTTTTTTTGTTGATGAAGAGATGTATAGAGACAAGAAGGGAGAGAGATCAAAGCAGGGGAGATTGAGAGAGAGGTCGTTACCATCGCCATTCGTTGACAAGAAAAAGTAGGAAAGTACAAATGGATTCTTCTTCGAGCTTTGAGGAAAGTGAATTATCTCTTCTCTCTTTGTTTTTCTCTTTTCTTTAATTCTCTCTTTTTTTGTTGATGAAGAGATGTATAGAGAGAAGAAGGGAGAGAGACCAAAGCAAGGGAGATTGAGAGAGAGGCTACTGCCATCGCCATCCACCATGAAAAGAGAGGGGACAACTACAAAGGAGAAGGAGGGAACTCGTGAAGGAGACGAAGAAGAAGGAGAGAAATGCAAAAGGATTCTTGTTCAAGCTTTGAGGTAAGTGCATTATCTCTTCTCTCTTTTCTTTGCTTCTCTCTCTCTTATTATTTATGAAGAGATTCACAAAGAGAGAGAGAGAGAGACAAATAAAAACAATAAGAGAAAAAAGAGGGAGAGATAGAGAGAGAGAACATACATACATACATACATACATATATATATATATATGAGGGTGGAAGGGGGAGGGAGGGAAGGAGAGAAATAAAGAAAAGAGGAGAAAATAGAGAGAGAGAGAGAGGCTATGGCAAGTGAAGATGGCTTGAGACCTCGATATGGGTCTACAAGAAGAAATCATATTGAGGTGGACCTAGGAGACTGCCTCTAGATCTGAAGAAGCCACAAAGCAGACTAAATCATAGTTGAAGCAATTGAGAGCCAAAAGAGTCTAAGAGATGAATAATAAAGTGAAGCTAACAAAAAAAGAACTAAGGAGCCAAGAAAAGAAGAAACATGTAAAAAAAGATGAAGAATTCTAGAAAGATGAAGATGATGAAGAAGAAAAGCAAGAGGATAAGCTCAACCCAGACCTTGGAACACCTGCTCCCCAAGAAGGAGTTGATTGCTACTACCTCGACTACTACCCTAAAGACTACTACCAAGAAGGCCACCCTGAAGACCAATACCTCTATAAAAAGTATCCTGAATATTTTTCCATCAACTATCACACCTAGAAGGAGAATACCCCTAAACCGACCACCCCTATCTCAAAGAATGCCAACCTGATGGAGTCCAAGAAGAGGAAGAAATGATGGAGTATTATGTGAAGGGAGAAGGATGGAGAATGGATGTGTTTTCAAAGGTAGAAAGTATTATGATGGAGGTAGGATACAACAAAGAAGACAAATATATGTGGATATGTTAGAAGGATGAACCCTTGTACCACAAGTTGCAGCTCAAGAAATGGAGTTTGAGAAGGGGGAGGATGAGCTTGACTCTTTTGATCTTGAAACACCTCCATCCATTGAGATTGAGGGTGAGGTCAGGTCGACGCCCTCTTGTGAGGCACTGATGCCTTTGATGAAGGATGAGGCCAAGAAAGAAGAGATAGAAGATGACTTAGATGTAGGTAAAAACAAGAAGGAAGAAGTAGAGCTTAGAGACCCTACCACTCCCTATATGAGTGTTTTTGGATCCAAGGCCATGGTATAACTCTTACAAATGCCTAAATGCTCCCCGGAAAATACCCTAATCAGCTTGGAATAGCTAGAGTGAGTAGAAGATCAATGGGACTTATTCATACCTTAGGGTCTTGACTACAATGAAAGCTTGAAGTAAAGCTCTTCTTCTTGGGCCTAAGCAAGTAATGAAAAAGCTCCTTGCATAATACCTTTTTAAATTGATTATTTCTATTTTGGAATCAAAGGATTCCTTATTTTTAGAAAATCTGATGCACAATTTTTAGACATTAGGTGTACATGAAATTGGTAAATGAATTATACAAGAATATTTAGTGCATAGAGCTAGAAGGTAGCCCTACCACCTAATTGTTTTCCCCTTTGTAACCGTCACTATTTGTGTCAAAAATTTACTCTACAACTGTCGCTATTAGCATCGCAAAACTAGTTAGCGATGCTAATAGTGATGCATTTACTAATAAATTTATCGTGTCAAAAATAGCAATGCGAATAGTGATGATGAGCAAAATTTTCCATGAATAATTTGTCCCTTTAAACATTACTATTGGGTCTATTTGTTGTAGTGCATGTTGATGAACACCATAGTACTTAACCTTGATGATTTGCCTTGATAACAAACCTTCAATGATCCCCAAAATTTGATGCTATGTCCTTCAACGTCCTTCAAAACAATGCCATCCTTTATTGATATCTCCTCCAACAACAAAAGCTAGCGCCTCTCAGTTATATTGGTCCTTCTTAAATGTCTTGGAGCAACTCTCCTCACTTTTTTTTCCTTCCACAAAATGTTCAATTAGCCCCTCAAGATCGACAACCATCCTCCTCTAAATATCTATCCTCAAACACAATTGCGTTCCAAATTTCTTTTAGATTTCAAACGTTTTTTAAAGCTTAAAAACCTGAACAAGTTTCTCATATTAGTCTTTGTCTTTTTCCATGTATTGCATTTTACAATTCTTAAGGTTTGAGTAGGCACCCATCTCAGTCATCTTTAACATATCCAAGAATGTCTTTATCTTGAAAACAATAAGGATTTTCAACATTCAACATAGACCAAGTAATACCACCACACTATAGAATCAATGTCAAGACTGCTAAAATTCTTCAATAAAGCCAAAAAAATCCTTTACCTCCAAATAGTTGGAAAAATGAGTTCCTTGTGTCTGACTTACAAGCTAAATGGTGCTTGCTTCACTTCACTGAGATAACATTTTGAACTTCTTGTCTAAGGTAGATCCAATTTTCACAAGAATTATTGACATATTCATCCCACCCCCTAGTCTGCAAACATTTATGTGTAGCAATCCACCTGGATCAAAGACATAAATAATCTGACCCTCATCATGATAGCCAATAAAGAAGTTTTCTCAAGTACCTTGATCAAACACAAAGGTAATTCTGCTCTTATCAATTTGATCTATAAAGAAAACTTTTGGAACTCTTGGATCAAACACATAGATAACATCCTCTTCATCCCATGCAAGATTCTCCTGTAGGCCTGAAGATAAAATAGGAACTCCATATAACTCACATGCATAAAATATCTGTAGTCTGGTATCTCGAGCAATATTCTTTATCCAAAACAAATCCATAATAATAACCTCATCATCTCATAAAATCAAATCCTTGCCTCCAAATATCATATTCACTTCCTTAAAACTTGCAAGCTTTACCAACAACCATACATCCAAATAAGAAATCCAAGAAATTCTGAATAATCTTTTGCATCCTTAAAGCCTAAATATAAACCAATCAACACAATCTCTTACTTTGACTTGGACTCCTCAATGCAATAGGGATGTTTCCTCCTCATATTCCATATAACTTCCTTTACAAGAGGTAATTCCAAAGGCTTGATCAAGTATTCTTCCTTGATACCCTGTAGACCACACATTGCTACATACATCCAGCAATTTCTTTGCCAAAGGCTAGTATTAGCCTCCTCTGTCCACAAACCTTGGTATTCTTTAATAGATACATCTTGCATTGCTTTATCCAATAATAATATTGTACCATCATCTTCATACTCATAAGCATACTTTAGTAGATGACAATCGGAGCTCCACTAGAAATATCCATAGCAAGTTCCTTCCTAGAACTATCATTAGCTCAAAACATACCCTGCAAATACAAGTAATAAAATATATCTACATATAAAGTAGAGGAAAAGATAACAAGTGGAAATTCTACTCCATCCATATCACTTTTCATCAACTCTTGACATACAACAAACTCATCATCATCATCACTTCCCAAACTATCCAAGAATATCTTCTCAATACTAGAAGCATCAACCAACTCCAAGGAGTACTCTTCAAGACTCCCCTCATCCTCTAGCATACAAGACAAATACCCTTGTCTACTTCCTTCAACAACCAACTCTACACCCAACTCATCCCCTACAATACCAGAAACACCACCACAATCATCATGAAACATCTCAACACGATGACTCTCAACATCACTCAACACTTCACCAAATCCCAAAGAAAAACCATGATCCTCCTTGCAAAAAAAAGAGTCCAAACCAATATCAGTAGACAAAACACCTCTTATATCACCACAAGATGTAGGAGACTCTTGGAAGCCCTCCTCTCCTTCTCTATCACTATCATAAATTGTCACTCTAGCAAAAAAGTGAGCTTTCTCCAAAGTTAAAGAATAATCCACTGATGTGGATCTTTCCCTCTTATCTACACATACAAATGCCTTCTCTTCAACATACTCATCACTACTTTGTGGATATACTCCAAATGCCAAATCCTATACCTTTTGCCAAAGCGGATCCAATACATCCATATAGTCATCATAATAGCATTCCATGTCTCTAATGTTATTAAGTTGAAGCTGGTAAAATCCTTAAAACTTTATATATGATTGGTCACTCATGCTAGAACTTGTAGGATGAATAAAGAAGAAGCTTTGCATAGACCAAACTCAGGTAAGTTACTCATGAATATATGTGTGCATCACTTGGGTTCAAAATAAGGTATTTTTAAAATACAATTTTTATACATTTTTTACATACATAAGGGTGTAATATAAAGGGGTTATTTATAGATTGAATAGAAAAGGGTTATGTTTTATTTAGGAAAAGTTCACGGATAAGGATATTTATAAATAGGCCTTGAACGCACGTGATGTAGAGGATATACATATAGGAACTTCCCCGAGAAACCAAGAGAGACTTTCCCACAATTGCTGAGAATATCATCTAGAACACAACTGATGACTTCCAAGGCATAATCCTTGAATAATTTAAATGAAAAATTCACCTTATCTTCATCACCCACAATATAAAAAATACACATACTCTGCTCAACATAATCCACCCAAGCATAAACACCTTTGTCCAATCTCTTGTGAAATGTCGCCATGTCTATAACCAATGACTACAAATAAATAGCACCAAACCACTTTCGGTGCTCCTCAGGGGTGTGGGGGCATAAAAAATATTGTATCATGAGCAATGAGTGAGAATAAGTCTCTCACACAACCCAACATATGCAAGAAAAAGGAGTGTCAGTATAAGTTATAGCTTAGTGGAATGCCTTTAAAACTCTGAAATTTCAATTGCTTCTATCCAAACAACTATTCCTAGAATGCATGAAACTCAATGTTTTGATGTGCATCCCCCTAACTCCTCCACCCATTCAACCAAATAAAATATCACCTCGCAATTAGAGACCTAGTATAATACATGTATCCCATTAAAAAGTGCTAGATGAAAAAAAAGAGATCCTTTTGCTCACATCCTGAAAGTTTTGAATACAACGTGTGCAAGGCAATAAAATCACACATAAAAAAGGTTCCAAGAATATAAGACTTGATAACAAGCACCTCATGTAGCCCCTTGTGAAGTAACTCATAGCATTCCCTTAGGTGTCTAAAGAGGCCTTAAGAAATTGAGCTATGAAACAAGGTCTTTGCAAATGTTTCCACCCTTGTTGGACTCTTCTAATAATTCATCTTTGAACATTAGAAAATATTGAGCTTAAGCCATTGAGCTACCAAAAAAGGTCTTCACAAATGTTGCCACCCTTGTTGGACTCTTCTAATCCAGCAATTCCACGTTGACAACCACCATAGTACTTAACCTTGATGATTTGCATTTATAATGAACCTTCAATACTTCCCCAAAAGCCAACTCCTCTTAGTTATACCGGTTATTCTTGAACGCCCTTTGATAGCCCTCCTCGTGATTTTTCCTTCGACTAAATATTCAATTAGCCCCTTAGAAATCGACAACCTTTTAGCTTTCAAACATTTTTTAAAGCTTAAAAACCTCAATGAGTTTCTCTTATTAGTTTTTATCTTGTTCCATGTATTGCTCTCTACAGTTCTTAAGGTTTGAGTATACATCCATCTTGGTCACCTTCAACATATCCAAGTATGTCTTTATCCTGAAAAAAATAAGGATTTCCAACATTCAATATAGACCAAGTAATACCACCAAATTATAGAATCACTATCAAGAGTGCTAAAGTTCTTCAATCAAGCTGAAAAAATCCTTCACCTCCAAATAGTTGAAAAAAATGAGTTCCTTGTGTATCTGACTTACAAGCTATATGGTGCTTGCTTCACCTCATTGAGATAAATAACATTTCAAACTTGTTTGAGGTAGATCCAGTTTTCACAAAAATGCATGCTAATATTCTTAAGACCTCTAAAACATAAACCATAACTGTAATTATAAAGAAGTGTATCAAAATATTAAATCTCAATCAATGCAAGGTTAAAAGAAATTAAAATTGACTTGTCATATTTTCTATAGCAAACTAGTAATTGTACTAAATAAAATTTTCTATAATTAACAATGTTAACTAGCACACTTGATGGATGCTCGATGGAGATATCAATGTTCAATGTTTTCTACTTCGGTTGCCTCTACACATAAGAAGTTACCTCCACTTGTATATGCCTTACTAGATAATTTATATCTAGGTTTAAAAGACCTCACACTTGTCTCTTTATTAATCTTTTTCTATCTCCCTTGATTTCTTCTCTATTTAATCTTTTTTTGCCCTAATCTCCTTATCTCTCTCTCTTTCTCTTCTAAAGAAAAAAAAAAGTCAAGAAAGTGATCAAACTATAAGCTTTCATCTCTTTCTCTCTTTTTCTAAAGCAACCAAACCATAATATTATATGTCTTTCTTTTTCTATCTCTTGCTTACGTACAAATTTCATGATAAAGGAACTAAAATTAACAATAACAAAGTACATTGGTATTTTCTTTCACTACAAGATATAGACCTTATAGCGACGTTTAAAGCGACGAAAATACAAACAACAAAATTTGCCCCCGTCGTCGCAAAAAGCGTCGTTATTGACGACGCCATGGAATCGTCGCTATTTGCGTCGCTATATGCGTCGCTATATGCGTCGCATTTTATATGCGTGGCTATTTGCGTCGCTATATGCGTCGCATTTGCGACGCATATAGCGACGCAAATAGCGACGCATATAGCGACAGTGCAGATATTTTGCGACGCTGATAGCGACGATAATAGCGATGCCTGCAGTAAATTTGCGACGCAAATAGCGACGGTAACAGAGAAAAAAAAAATTTTGTGTGTGCTGTATGAGAGCCATACAAAATAGTTTCTACACTGCTGCATACAAAGCGTTTGCAAACAAAAAGAATCTATACTGAAATCATAAAACTGATAGATGAAATAAATACATGATATCGCATAAAATGCGATTGGTACAATCATAAAACAATATCACTAATACATAGAAAATGTCTACATAGATCGGGCGACTAAAAACTAAAGGTATGTGAGCGCTAAGGATCCGAGGGCGAGCTACAAATCGTCATCCCCCGAAAGCTTGTCCCTTTGCAAAGGAGCATCAAACGGATTCTGCAGAAAAAGAAACAACATATCAATCCACCATACAATAATGCATTCAAATATCTCATGGTAACTACGGACATGAAAGATGAGAGACTTACTGGGCCGCCGCGTCTGTACAATCGGTCGATCAATGATCTGAGACCGTGCCTCTCTGCATATTGAGTCTCAAGGCCTTGCGGATCACGATTTGTAATGGAGTGCTGCAAAGAAAACAAAATGCTAACTGTTAGAAACATGATTGTCAGTACAAATAACATCTCAAAAAAACAAATAAGCAAAACAAAAGAGAAACTTACAAAGTCCTCCAAATATGTCCTGTGGCCGCCACTCCCAAGATGATGTACTGATCTGGCCTCGATTCGTGCCCTCGCCGCCTCCCGCTGCTGACTCCAACGTCCTGGCGAATTTGTAGCCTCCTCCCTCAGTCGGCGCCAGTCCTCTGCATCTAACCACTCGGGCTTTGGAGCCCCACTCTTGATTGCCTTGCGTGCGTCGGATCATCTATGTGACATGTATGCACGCATGCAATCCATCATCCAGCCCGTAGAGAATCTATCCACTGCGGCTGGCACCGGGAACTCCTCGTGCAAGGATGCTACTATGTACTCCTTGCTCCCCTCCGGTATGTTCCTCCAATGATCCAGGACGTTGTGCCGAAAAACTTGTTGGCACAACTCCCTCATGCGAGCCATCACCCTCCTCCCCTCATCATTCATGATGATAGCTCCTGACCTGCCATCTACTAGGTATCCATAATCCCTAGGAGTGTGCCTTGTATGGGCCCTCTCCCATCTCCGTCCACGCTCCTGGGCATATCCAGGAGACCCCTGAACATCCGGTGTACCGACGGGGGTACCCTCTCCCGGAGTGCCACTGAAAGGGGTGCCACCAGAGGGGGTGCCACCAAAAGGAGTGCCACCAGAGGGGGTGCCACCAAAAGGAGTGCCACCAAAAGGCGTGACATCTGCCGACGGCTGCGCAAAAGCGGGAGTAACTGGAGTGGACGTCCCCACAGGTGTGACAAATCCTGGAGGTGACCGAGCTCTAGCTGAACGACGAGACGGAGACACCGCGTCCGTGTCTCCACAGCAGCACCCCCCTGATCCTCCTGCAGTCGCAGTCCCTCCCTCTGGCCCAAGTCGCGAGCGTCGAGATCGTCTGCTCGAAGCTGAAGCATCTGATCGCACTGAAGCTGATCTAGCAGAGCGCCCTGACGAAGAACGAGACAGCTCCTGATCTGCTATCTCTCTGAATCTCGCGAGCTGATCTGGAGACATACGTGCCATCATCTCCTGAAACTCCTCATCGCTCATCCCTCGACTCATCCTGAAAATATCGATACCTGCAGAGATAAAAAATAATGTTAGAATAATCAATTGAAATTATACAAAGCGCATTAATATAAATCATTTTTGAAAAATCCATCTTTTAATGCGTATCTTATCTACCTTTATGGAAGATCTAAACAACAAATTGAGTAATACAATTCTCCAAGAATGAAGTATTCTATGGTCCCATGTTAATCTCCTGACATAACTCTGCATACACTGGAAGGTCGATAGACATGTCACTACAAAAGAACGAGTCTGCCTCGTTCTCAAAAAATTCTACGACTTCAGTATTTCCATCATTGTTAGCCGATGCGGGCTCCAAGCTTGCGGTGGCCTCCACCCCTTGTAATTTCGATCCCTCTATTTGCATATATTCTTCATCTATGCCTGTAACATCGCTTTGATCGTATACTCTCGCACCTCGAGGAGTTGAAGGTATAACATACCACCATCGAGGTTGTCGGGGATTTGGATAGAAGATTACCTGTTCACAAACACTTACAAACCGTCTTCAAACCATTGTGACATAAAGCATGTCGTATTACAATTAGCAAGCAAATGACTAGAAGATTACCTGTTCACAATGTGCCGGCAACACAAAGGTGTCGCGCAAATCCATCCATTTTTTTTCGGAATCTATTTCGAGAAATCCAGATGGACCTCGTCGAACCGTTGCGCCAACTCCTCCAAGTACCACTTTGAACCACTGCACATCGAATATTATCATGGAGAAGCTACGGTAATCCACCGTAATAATACTTTGCAAATTCCCAAAATACTCCATCTCATCCACAACCGTGTTCGGATCCGTTGCTCGTCGCCGGCTCTCTTGCTCAAACCTTGCCATGACACCACAATCCATTGTGGAGCGCATTTTGTCAATACGCTCCACCCGAAAATGCCGTCCGCGCGACCACGCTGCACTATATATTTTGTACTGCACATTGAAACACTCAAATTAGATGTAGCAAACAAATTCAGATACGACACATTCTAAACCCCTCATTACCTTTGGACTACATCCCCTCGAGAACTCCCACTCCTCCATTGAGACCTCTGCCCCTTCGCTGGATGCTGCGATCAAGGCTCCATGCAACCATCGTGTTGACATAAACCGCGGCATCTCCTCCATGCCTTCGGGATATCGAATCGGTTGGTGACGCGTACTGCGTCGGAATTCAGCTCGCGCTTCCTCTCGATCTTGCCTTGCAATTTGGTACTTAGCGAGCCACGTCTCCATGGAGGCATGGTGCAACATACAAAAGCGATTCACCTTCTCTTCCATTGAGGCATCCATTCTTTTTTCTACCCCATTTCCAACCACCACATCTCCAGTCAGCCTGTCATCGTCCTTGAGCGTCCATAGCATTTCATTGTCTGGTTCCACCGTTGGTAGCCATTGTGAGATATGCACTAATGCCTCTGACACCAACCAACCCTCCGCCATGCTACCTTCCGGACGAGCTCGTTGTCGCACAAAGCCTTTCAGGGTTTTCATGAAGCGCTCCAGGAAGAACATCCATCGCGTATGGACAGGTCCGGCAATCTCCACTTCGTCCACAAGATGCACAAGAAGGTGAACTTGTATTGTGAGCATGCTAGTGGGCAGGTATTTCTCAAAGAGACAGACCGTCTCAACTGCTCCCCGCCTTGCGGATTCAATAGAGGACGTCTTAATCTCTTTCTGTGAGATCCATTGCACCAAAGTCGACAGCTTGTAAATGGCCCCGCGAATTTCTGGAGTTAGGCATCCCGCGATCGCGATCGGTAGGACAAACTACCACAAATGAGAAAGCATTAAGAATAATGGTCACTTTTCAAATTTCAAAATGTCCACGCTAATTAAAATCCATTCTGTTCACAAACCTGACATATCTTATGCCAATCATGGGATTTTAGCCCAGACATTTGGTCATCTTTAGAAAATGCGGACCTAGGAGAACGCATCATACCCGTTGGAGTGCGGATAGACTTGATTACTTGCTTCACAATGCGCTCTTCTTTGGTAGACAAAACCCAGGGAGCGCGAGGAAGCTGCACTCCCCCTTCAGCACTCGACTGCGGCCAAAGCGCCTCCATCTTACCTACCTCCTTTAAATCCATTCGTGACCCTATAGTGTCTCTCTTTCCTGTGATGTGGTCCCATAGCAAGCTGCCCACATTTTTGAAAATATGCATGGGATCCAACAAGTGGTTGACCTGTAAGTGGGTCCAATATGGCAACTCGTAGAAAACTGAGAACCGTCGCATTCCATTTGGATGTGATTCCGGGTTTACCATTTTCAGCTCGTACCAGCTTGCAGCGTTCATACGTGCTGGAGGTCGTCCAAGAAAACCTTCCCTGAGTTCATGATCCTCCGGCAAGAAAGTGGCGTGTCCTTGATATATCATCTTCTTCATGGTTCGTGACCTTCGGGAGTCTAACTGTGGCCCACACAATGGACATGCATGATAACCTGAGGTAACGAGACCTGCAAGGCGATCCACGACCTAGTGAATACTTGATTGAATGAAATAAAATATAGATATTACCGGCGTGAACAAAGGTCTGCTCACCTGAGCACTCTCCCAATCCCGGAAAGTCATGCATCGTCCACATGAGAATGGCTCGAATGTTGGCTGACCGCCGACCATCGCGCCTGCTCATATCTTGCACCGTGACCCCCTCCTCCCACAAGATCTTAAGCTCATCGACTAATGGACGAAGATACACGTCCATATTTTTTACTTTGTAGCGGCTCGGGACGAGCAAGCTAAGGATGAGATGTCCTTTCTTCGTAGAAAGCCATGGAGGAATGTTGTAGTTGACAAGTACTATAGGCCACACACTGTAAGAAGTCGAGCACAGACCGAATGGGTTCACACCATCCATGGCGAGACCGAGCCGAAGATTCCTTGGCTCTCGCGCAAAGCCTGGGAAGGTAGAGTCAATGTGGCTCCATGCGCGCGAATCTGCTGATATTCGTTGTACTCCATCCGTAGACCTATTCTGCACATGCCACGTTGTCAAGCTTGCCATGGCAGACGTGCGAAACATGTGGTTTATGCGGGGGATGAGCGAAAAGTGTTTGAGGACTTTTTGAGGGATGGTCTGCCCTTGCAAGTCCTGTCGATACCTGTGAGCACCACACTTTGGACATGTCTCCATAGTCTCGTATTCATCTCGAAACAATATGCAATCGTTGATACATGCATGGATGTTATTGTAGTCCATGCCAAGCTTCCGTAAAACATGTCGTGCATCATCACGAGACTCAGGCATGGTGTTTGCAGGTGGCAATATATGATATTTCAATAACCTGAAAAAATCATAAAACACCTTAAAAAATCCATCCATATTTACAATAATACTGTTTTTAAAAAAAACAATGAAGTCTGTATGCAAGGTACCTGAATAACTCAGTCACACTCGTATCGCTCCAACCGTATTTTGCTTGCACACTTAAGAGTGCAAGCAATGTCTTCAACCGAGATACTCGGCACCCATCATATAATGGTATGGATGCTTCCTCTCTAAGCGGGTCAGATTTCTCAACATCCATGGGAATCAATGCATCGATCATTGCCTCCATCTCAGGCTCCAAGATTGTAGGCAAGTCGGGAAGGTTGTCTGTCTCCTCTCGCATTGACGATATAGATGGGCCTTGCGAGTGGTCTATTGGCTCCTGCCATCCATCCATCGCACGTCCACGAACTCTTCTAATTGGCCGCAAAGGGTGCACTCCCCCTTGGGTCGAGACATCACCCCCCTGGACACAAAATTTCCCAACAAGACCCAATCTTATTGTGTATGGTTTTCAATTAGCTTGAGAGTACAATGCATGAAAAATGCTAACTTGAAAATACCGTTTGCTGAAAATCTGCAATCGCCTGATCAATAATCTCAGGTTGAAACTCGCCAAATCGTCGTACGTGTTCTATAGACAATCGGCGTTTTTGTCTAATTGCCAACTTGCATTGAGAGCAAGGACATGGGACACGCTGATTAAGATACGACTCGCGGTCTTGAACAATAGGACCTTCTTCGTTTGCCATCTTATCTACATTACAGCAAACGAGGCTTAAATGGATAGCTTTTTGGAGATGTACGTCAACTTGCAAGTTGACCATAAACCTTGCATTGTTTATAGTAGTCGAGAGATTTTCCGATGTTATATCTCGGCCTTGTATCATGCTCAACGATTTGTTTGTCCCGGTAGATAATTTTTTGTTATATCTCGGCTTTGAGTATAAGTAATCCATTTTAAAATTAATGCGCGCCATCTATGAAATTTTACAACTATAGTAATAAAATTTATTTCAATCAATTCTACTCATAGTCATAAGACCTGAGAGAAATTATCCTATACTCAATTTAAGGGATCTCCACTTCTATAACAATAATTTTGGGTTAATTTTGATGAAGTACGTGGCCTTATGCAAAGCACATTGCATACCATTATCGATACGTATATTATCTTAAATTTCATTCCCTTCCCTCTCCCTCTCCCTCTCCCTCTCTTCCTCTCTTTCTCTCACCCTCTCCCTCTCCCTCACCCTCTCGTTCTCTTTCTCTCCCTCTCTCATTTCCTCCCTCCTCCTCCCTCTCCCTCTCCCTCCCTCTTTCTCCCTCTTTCTCCCTCTCCCTCTCCCTCGCTCCCTCGCTCCCTCTCCCTCCCCCTCCCTCTTTCTCTCCCTCTCTCATTTCCTTCCCCTCCCCCTCCCTCTCCCTCTCCCTCTCCCTCTCCCTCTCTTTCTCTTTTTCTCCCTCTCCCTCTCTATCTCTCTTTCTCTCTCATTTCCTAAACAAGCAAAAAATAAAGTGATTTAAACATCCTCCAAGCAAAAGGGAGAGGGAGAGATACAATGCACTCTCCCTCTCTTTCTCTTTCTATCCCTCTCTCATTTCCTTCCCCTTCCTCTCCCTCTCACTCTCTTTCTCTCTCATTTCCTCTCCTAAACAAGCAAAAAATAAAGTGATTCAAACATTAAACAAGCAAAAGGGAGAGGGAGGGAGAGAGAGAATGCACTCTCCCTCCTTCTCCCTCTCTTTCTCTTTCTCTCCCTCTCCTATTTCCTCCCCCTCCCTCTCCCTCTCCCTCTATTTCTATTTCTCTTTCTTTCTCTTTCTTTCCCTTTCCCTCTCCCTCTCCCTCTCTTTATCTCTTACTCTCTCGTTTCCTCTCCTAAACAAGCAAAGAAGAAAGTAATTTAAACATTAAACAAGCAAAAGGGAGAGAGAGAGAGAGAATGCACTCTCACTCTCTTTCTCTCCCTCTCCCTCTCTTTCTCTCCCTCTCTCTCCTTCTCCCTCTCCTTCTCTTTCTTTTCCTCTCCTAAATAAACAAAAGAGAACGATTTAAACCTTCAACAAGTAAAAGAAAGAGAGAGGGAGACTCACCAATGAGATATGGCGAGCGTGGGCGGCTTCTCTTTGCAACGAGGGCTCCTCCTCTCCTTCGCGAACAACGACGGTGGCGGTGGCGGTGGCGGCAACAAGTCTCTTCCTCCTCTTCTCTCACAAAGCCTTGGCTCTCTCCCTCGCTCTCGCTCTCAAAAGGCAAAGAAAAAAAAATGAAAACGGCGCTCTGGTTTCGGCCGCGCTTTTTTTCCCTGCGGCGTCGCTATTTGCGTCGACGCATATAGCGACGCCAATAGCGACGCCGATAAACGCCGTCGCTAATCGGCGTCGCTATTGCCCCAGTCCCTTGTAGTGTTTACTTCTCTTGAGTTCACACACACATTTAAACTCTCTCACTCAAATGTATCACAACAAAGAATAAAATCTGGGTTTTTCGTGTATATATATGCAAAAACAAGAAACTTCATCTTGAAGCCATGGCTTTTCTCAATGATTGTGTGGATAAGAGAAAGTGCTTAGAAATGAAGCAAATAAAGAAACCAAAAAATTGAGAATTATGGAGAGGATGAGCTCTTACCATTGTGTTTTTGGTCAACTTCACTCTAGCTCGCCTCTTGGTACATGTACCCTTGTAAATTATAGATATAAAAGAAAAGTTTTGCTTGAAGGGTAAATTTAAAGTGCATTGGTAACTATGTCAGAATGCATGCTACAATATGCGCTAATACTTATGCTAGCATATGTGATGATATCCTCAATTGAATATGTGTCACAATATTCAACCATGTATTATTGATGCATATATTGAGACAATTATTATGGTAATTTTAACATAGGAAATACTAATAGTATCGAGCGTAGTCTTTTTTTTTTTGCAATTTCGTTAGAAACTCTTGTCAGTATAATTGCGATTTAATGTAGTCCAATAGTTTGCTAGAGTCTACCAATCCTCTTCTCAATGTTTGGAGAGTTGCGATGTGCTTGCAGTGCATTAATTGTAGAGATAAAAGATGTTGTCATAACCCACTCCTTGATTTGTTGGATTCTTATTATTCTTAAGATTGGATGCCATTAACTAGAGCCTTTTGAGGAGATTGTCATTGTGGTTATTTTACCCAAGCTAGATGGAATGCCAATCTCTCTCTACTCTCTCTACTCTCTCCACTCTCTCTCTCTCACTCTTTCGAACTTTTTCTCTCTCCCCTCTCTACTCTCTACTCTAGCTTTCTTCTCTCTCTTTCTCCAAATCACTTTACAATTGATTTACTAGTTCTAAAATTATAACTAATTAATTTTATAGTTTTTATTTCATAATTAATCACTATTTTTCACCAAATTATAAATCAACTTTTTCAAATAATGAAGTATCAATTTTCAAGCATGCTTGTACCTAGCATATGTCAAATGAAGAGTGACCATGTTGCCTGATTGCGACACAATCACCCTTATTCCAATGATATTGCCAAATTATATGCCCTACACATGCACCCATCCACCCACCCACACATCCATTGACCCCATAAGAACACACAAAAAATGGAAACTTTTTACTTTCTACAATATACAATACACTTAAGTGAGTTAATCTATCTTAAATGACACAAAAAAGAGGAAAACTAAAACAAAAATTGCAATTGGGTTTATGGACTTACCTTTAAGCTTGATCGTATCATCAAAAATAAAGAAAGGAAACCCATGGTTGTAAGTATTTTCTACTAGAGTTGGAATATGTTTTGTCATTTCGGTTAGGCAATATTTTAAATGGGATCAGTATAAGCACTTGTATTTACATGTGGAAATATTGGTGATTATAACGTGCACACCTTTTTCAAAGCTCATATTGGTGCTTCTAGCCACGTCCCTTTTTTTTTTGGAAATGCTTGAGAAACTAGTCTCAAAATTCTCCTCATCTCTTATAATGTTCATTGTCACTAAAAACATTGAATGATATACAAAACTTGGTCTCATAAGTGATACTTGTAGAGTAACACTCTTGTTTGTTGCTTAAATGATGTTGCAATTTTGAATTTGAAATTCATAACAAAATCTACATCAAACATCATGCAAACAACTCCTACACATTTTTCCCAAATTTCAAATGTTGCAACGTGCTTTACAACCTTGTGGTGGACTCATGATCCATATAGCAAGTGACACCAAGGATGAAGTGGGGACGATTAGCTCATAAGAACCACCATTGTATAGTCACTCATCAAGAGAAGTTACTTCCAACATGGAATAGAAGTGTAAGCCTGTTGTTGCGAAAATGGGGATGATAGCACTATTGATAATATATTTTGGTATAGGAAAGGTACATATATGATATGGGTGTCTAGACAACTAGATTATTATTGCTAAGGGTTCGCATATTAAAGAATTTTGTTTAAGTGTTTCTAGACAATGGGAACACTTCTTTAAATAGCTTTGTCCAAGTCTGCATATGAAAGATATCGAGTGTTTATGTGAGAGCATTGCAAGACTAGGATGTTTGGTTGAGTAATGGATGCAGTCTTCACTAATCATTAGCAATGAAGACTTGCATATGTTTGTGGCCTTCTAAACGACAGCACAAGATAGTTGTGTCAAATATTTAGCTAGAATATTTGAATACATATTCTAAGAATTGACTAGGATAGAGGCAAACATATGACTTGACTAACTACGATATTAATAACTCTTTCCTATCGCCCTAAGAAAATCTGCCCTGCCTGGTTTTTCGCCCGTTTAGATTGTATTTACTCGAGTATAGAAGACCATCTTTTAGTAACATTGTCGGATGGGATTGTGCCAATATGGAAGGTGGTGTCAATGACTCTTCTCTATTCACCTCAGAGATTGTCTGGTGTTCTCAAATTTCCACTTGACTACGCTATATTTATTCGATGAAAGAAGCTCATCTTTTAGTAAGATTGGCTGATGGGATCGGGCCAATAAAGGTGCCAATATGGAAGGTGCGTGGCAGGAGAGTGGCATGCTTATCGAGAGGGAACGTCGCCCTCGAGGATACTAGGAGACGCGGCGGCAGTGTGGAGCAGAAACGAGAATATCACGCGCGGTCACATCGAGGCCAGGGCAGGGGCCGCTCGCCTTTAAGTATGGTCGAGGCCTCAGGCATTTTGCCAGCATACCGGCTGGTGTGAGGCTTCCCGTACGATAGCTCCTGTTAGCTTGTATGTAGTTGGTGGTGATAATCAATATAGCGGCTCGTGTGTTTTTGTTGGGAGCACTGTTGGTGCTGTTGGTGATAGTGACTGAAGTGTCGGCGACGTCCCGCTATCGAGAGGAGGAGCAACGTCAGGAGGAAGAGGGGAGGGAGAGGGAGAGGAGAAGAGGGGAAGGGTCGAGGGAGGAGTGGCACGCGAGGCTGCAGGCGTGCGACAATTTCTTCAGGCAGCAATGACGAGAGGTGGAGGAGGAAAGAGTGTCGTCGCCGTATTACAATTCGTATTTGTCATGGAGGTCAGTTGAGGGGAAAGGGGTGATGCAGCAGCAGCCGTCCCGCGCGTGGTGCGTCGTTATGAAGAGGAGGACGTCTGGGTGTAACGACGAGAACAGGAGTCGGAGCAGCATCAGAGAACTGCCCAAATGTCCTTGCACCTCCTCCAGCAGTGCAACCTTCGCCCTCGCGAATGCCGTGCGAGGTCGTCCCGATGTATGTCATCTAAATGATGCATTGCCTCCCATTTCATTTTATTTTATATATCAGCCTACTATAATCTATATCTATTTTAGATGCATTCACCGTCATTTTATATATGAACCTAGTAGATTTTGTCATTTTAATATATATGAAACCTAACATAATCTATACCTATTTTGTCTGTGCCATATGTTCTATCTCATCGGTTGATAATTGTCTATTGTCTCTCTTATAATTGTCTGCATTATTTGCGATGATCGAACGGTACATGAACATAATGGATATGTTTTAATTGATATGCGTCACAGACCCATCGTGGATTCTACCCACCCGCTTCTCTCAATAGGCATTCTTTAGTTATCTAATTAGGTCCTACCACATTTATGTGTGACATTTAAACCTAGCTTATTTAATTAAGCCTTTTAAGGAACAGGGTTCATTCGCATAACTTATGAAAATGATACAAAAACAGCTCAGACTGGTTCCTTGGGAGTAAACTTTATATTAGCATTTTAACAGAGGTATAAGTCTTGTCCAAAAAGGAGGATTCTTGCAATCCGTGAGGATGCATCTTATTTCCTCCAAGTTTTCACCCTTACACTAGTAACAGGGCCTCGAGAATCCATCTGAGTTACGTAGATCATTTGAGTAGGACTCGGAGACAAGGAATTTATAGCCAAAGCTCCCTTGGTATCCAAGAATCTTTCTACATTCAAACTAACCCACGGAGAGACCTCTTGTGGCAGGTTCTGTCCGTATTCCCATCACCGATTATTTAGAACCCCCTTGGATAGGGTTGGCGGCCAATTGGGGGTGGTTTGGTGCGCCCTCCATGAATTTAACCTTTTTCATTACTCCAATTTCTTTTGTGAGTTTGGGATCATACAATCATTTCACAGACGGTGTTTCTAAATTTACAAGCACAAGGAATAATGAAGGTAAGTGCTCGGGACATCTGCTAAGGTGGAGTTCCTATTTTTCAACACTAAGCATTCACCCTTCTTGGGTCTTTCTTGCCTTGGTGCCAATTACCATGTCCTTCCAAGGGATAGAGAATTCTCTCATTCTTATGTGATAGGAGCAAGAAATTACACTATTGGATTTATATCTATTAGTTTTCCAATGGTAGTGTCCTAATTTGCTAGCCTTTAGTCCAAGGTTTGTCTTAGGATCATAGGTCTTAAATAATTCAATCTAGGGTTTTACTTGGTTATTTTGTAATCATTTTTTATCCTTAGAACCTTATCGAGGTTTCTATGTTTACCTTGAGGTTTCACTCCCTTAAGAATTCGTGATAAAAACTTTTGTTCATTCCTTCCGCAAGTCAAGCGTAAACTAAGCCCTTTTGCAATCCTTAAAGGCTTGCGAGCATTGAAACTCATGTGGCAAATGGTCGTTCTTTCGTGTGGATACAACATTTGAGTTTCTTGTATTGGCTTCGAGTTGTATTATAATTTAGAATGATATCTCCAAGGGAGTTTTGAACTTATCGCAGCTAGTTGTTAGAATGGAGACCAATGAGCGTGTTTACTTGACTCTAAGTCAACATATAATCTTAACAATAATTTGACTTATTTACAATTCAATCCTAAATGAGTCTAATTAAACCCTAGCCTTACTTATCATATAGGATTTCATTTGCCGAATTGCCTCTTGCAATTAAGTATAGCGATTCACATGTACATCTTGAATCTATCTTTTAAGATGAATCCCTATTATGTAGTGCAACCGGAACTATCCATGATGCCACACAAATCTAGATGCAAGTCTTTTCTAAATAATCTAGCAATATCTGAAGCTTTATAGTTTGTCTTGACTAGAATGAGGTGTGCAACCTTGGTGAGCATGTCTACTATAACCATAATTGAATTGTATCCTTCTCGAACTGAGGATAACCCAACAACAAAGTCCATGGTGATAAATTTCCACTTCATTTGGGGAATGCCAAGAGGTTGCAATTTCCCATGCATCTTGACATGTTCTGCCTTAATGTATTGGCAAGACAAGCATTCCGTGACATATTATAAGTGTGTATTTTATGTTCTAATTGATAGTGAAGGGGTTTGATTGCTTCATTTACTCTAGTCGAGGTAAATAATCAAAATATTCAAAGGATGATTCTCAAGGGGACGTGTGAATCATCTAAAACATAGAAAACAAGAGTTGATCTCTTTGTTAGTTAAAAGAAAAAATTCAATATTAGAAGACCCAAAAAACTTAGGTAAGTTACTCATGAATATATATGTGCATCACGTGGATTCAAAATAAGGTATTTTTATAATACCATCTTTATACATTTTTTACATACATAAGGGTGTAATATAAGGGGATTATTTATAGATTGAATAGAAAAGGGTTATGTTTTATTTAGAAAAAACTCATAGATAATGATATTTATAAATAGGCCTTGAACGCACGTGATGTAGAGGATATATATATAGTAACTTCTTCAAGCCTAAAAAATATTTCTATAGTTTTGGCCATTTTTGCCAATGGATGTAATTGGTGGTTCTTGATACGCCTTTCAAAGGAATAATTTTTTTTTTGAAGCATAATGAGCCTCTCCATTATAGGAAAAGCAAAGAAGAGTGCCATTATAGATAGCAATACGAAGGGGGGTTGCAGCTACTTCTATGTGAATCCCTAGAGAATCACTCACGCTTGAGTTTCATCCCACCCCTAGAGAACCACTCACGATTAAGAGTTTCATCCCATTGTTAAGAAGCATGTCCATTGGCCAATGCCAATGAATTGACCCAACGAGTAGTGGCACATGTATACGGAAACTCAATGCTTGAAGCTCTCATTGGCTACTTCTTGAACCCCTAGAGAGTCACTAATGCTTGAGTTTGGAAATTACTTAATCTTCCCATTGTTAAGAAGATGTCCGTTCACCAAGGCTAATGAATTGAGCCCAAGGAGTAGTGGAACATGTATAGGACAACTTAGTGCTTGAAGATGTCACTTCTTGAGGATGCACTAAATGCCAAGGCTAATAGTGGCACACGAATATTATATATAGGGCTACTTCTTCAAGGTCTCACTTCTTGAGGATGTGCTAAACTTACCATTCATGAGGATGTGCTAAACCTACAATGCCACTTCTATGTGAACCCCTAGAGAACCACTCACACTCAGATTTCAGGAAGTACTACTTGATTATCCCATTGTTAAGAAGCATATCCCCTTTGTTAAGGCAAATGAATTGACCCAAGGAGTAGTAGCACACGAATGTCATATATAGGGCAAATCGAACTCTTACTTCTCAAGGATGTGCTAAAGCTACTAGATGGACTATCTTAGGTAAAAAAATATCAGTCCTTGAAGCTCTCACTTCTAACTCGGTGCTTGAAGGCCTCCCTTTTCTCACGGATGCGTTGAAGCTATTGGATGGACTTTATCTTAAGCGTGTGCTTAAGGCTAGATGTAGATGGATTTTGGTTCAATTTTGGTGATTTGATAACATCTCATTGTAATGTGTGCCAAAGATGATTGTTAAATCTCTCTTGAACTATCAAAGTTGTCATGGTGAAGTCAAATCTAGGGGAAGTGGGTGGAGTGGAATAGCATACTAGATGTAGATGGAGTTTGATAAAAAGTGCATTCTAATGTGTGCCAAAGATGATTGTTAGTCAACAACTCTCTAGAGTTGTCAAAGTTGTTACAGTGAAGTCACATTTAGGGAAAGTGGATGGAGTGGAACAATTCCACTCTATTGGCACTTACAACAAGATCTTATTTAGGGTTGGCTCACACCAGCATGAGTGGGTGGGAAGGTAGACTTATAGTTCGCGATCACACACCAGCAAAGGTTTAGGGAAAGGATAATCAAAATAAATATTTAATGTCTTGTGTGTGAGCATGTCAAAGCTTTGTCAAAATATTTAATATCTTTTGTGTAAGCCATGTTAGAGCCTTGTGTGCTTGATTGGATTAGCCTTCTTTGTTAGAGGATCACTACAACAGAAACGAGGCATAGACGCGCATGTTAGACGCGCAAAGTCAGGGGCGTCTATCACAGCGTCTATAGGCGCGTCTAAATGTGCGTGTAAATAGACGCGATTTTTACGTCTATATATCCGCGCAAATAGACACGCTTATACACGCAAAAATAGATGCACACGTCAAAATTCAAATCATACTTAAATCATTTCTTTTCAAACTACGACTTTCCTTTCCTACGTTTTTTGCGGTTCTGAAGCTTAAGTTTAGCCGATATGCAGTCTCTTCATGCCTCACCTAGTCTTTTCATGCCTCACCTCCTCATGACTCACCTCTTCTTTCATTTCAAACACACAAAAAGGGAAAAAAGAAAGCCAAGGAGAGGAAGAAAGAGAGAACAAGAGAGAGGAGAACAAGAAGAAGTAGCAAGCAAGGAAGCAAGCATCAAGGGAGGGTAACTTACCAAGAAGAGGAAGAAGGAGAAGGAAGAAGCGCTACCACCCGCCACACCAAACACACATGGTGAGTCTCTCTCTCTCTCTCTCTCTTTCTTTCTATCTTCCTCTCTCTGCTCTGTCTGTGTATTTAGGATTTGTGATTTCATTATGTATTGCATTTTGTAAATCAATAATGGCGGTCGTCTGTTAAAATCATTCGACCAAGCGCGTCTGATAGCGCGTCTACATCCCAGTGTAGATGCAGATATAGACGCGGAAAATGTTTCTGTGAGGATGCATCTTTGAGCGTGTGTGCGGGCGTGTGTGCTCTGCAGTGTATACGCGAGGATACACGCGCTGACAGACGCCCACAGAGACACAGGTATAGACGCGTATAGAGACGCAGGTATAGACGCTGTATGTAATATGTTTTATCTACACAAGATAATATGATTTTTTTTGTGTAGATGTGGAATCCTGGATCCTCCAGCACCCCATTCAACAAGGAGCAATTCATGGGGGAGATGACCAATTATCTTGGTCACCCTCCCACTGCAGATGAGGTTTTCAGTGTGATGTCTGGGACACCTATCACATATTTGCTTATACGGGGATCAGCTGAGGTACATGGATCTACCAAAGCACGTACATCTACAGAGGCACGTGTATCGAGTGAGGTAGAGGGTAGTGCACGTCGAGGGAGGAGGGAGAGTGGTGCGGGAGGACGAGGAGGTCGAGGGCTTTGTGGGGGTTGCCTAGGTGGTGGCTCTCGATTACCCTCACCGGAAAATGAGAGAGGTGAGCCTCCACAAATATACCACTCTATCACTGATGTTGGTGGTATCTTGCATAACTTCGAGGGGAGGGAAGTGATAGCCTACTTGAGGAGTGTCGTGCATGCCACATACAAAGATTGCATGATTCCCTTCAAGCACCAAAAAAATGGTTTGTGGCAAGAGGTGCTGCGGGCAGTACATAAAAGGTACCCTAATCTTGAGAATTCACGATTCTCAGATGATTGGGGACGGTCAAAGGTGAGAGACGTGCTTCATAACAAGAGGTCTCACCTTATGACGCGCGCCAAGGAGTCATTGCGGAGACAAGAGTAGGGGCGCCTTCGATATGGCCAACCACCCAATTGCCACCGCAAGGAGTGGAAAGAGGCCAAGAAGAGAGCAACGGAGAAAATGACAAGTCGCCAGCATGCAGAGGCGCGACGTATCCAGATGACAACCATGGGATCGTCGCATTATGGATCAGGTGGCAGGGAGTCATGGAAGGCTGAGTTTGTAAGTATTATTTGATTTTTTAAAAAAATTAAATTTTGTAATTTGTTTCACTTCATTATGTAGTGTGTTTTAATACGTTGTATGTTCAAATTGTTTTGTAGTTCCATATCATTGGTAGGATGCCTACTCCTAGAGAGGTAGGCTACCATCGAGGTCATAACCGGGCATCCACTTGGCAGCATTTCTACGAGGAGGGATATATCACGGAGGAGCAATATAATCGCACCATGAGGATTCCACCACCAGAAGAGGTATGTTTTATTTTTTACATGAAAAGTATAGATCAATATGATTTATTGTTTGTAATGGTATTTATATACTTTAATCCTTTGTGTAGGCGAACTCTGATGCAGTTGAGGATAGTGAAGGGGAGACTAGCAGTAGCAGTGGCGGCAACGGCAGCGGCACAGGCAGCGGTGGTGGTAGCGATGATGATGCCTCTTCTGAGGAGATATAGAGGAGCTCCATGCATGTATGCCTCCCCTTGGCTTGTAATTTTTATTTTTGATATATATTACTTTCAGCTAGTGCTTATGATCATAGCGTCACAAGCACTAGAACTCATAATGTAAAAACGTTTCATCTATATATATAAAATTTCGTGTGCTACATACATTGTTTTGTTTTCAATATCCAATCTTCGAAATAATCTTTCTCTGTTTTCCCTAAGTATACAATTTGATGTTGATGGGGGGAAAAAAAACCAGAGAGCATGTGGCTTGCCAGGCCATATGCTCTCTGGTTTTTTTTTCATACCTCTGTTTTGCGCGTCTATCAGCGCGTCTAAATTGCAGGATAAATGTGTGTCTATTCTCGTCAAAAACTTTCAGAGTAAGCATGGTTTTAGATGCATAGATACACATGTGTATAGACTCACAATATGAATATATCCACTTTTTGATAAATATTATTATATATTTACGTAGCGTGTTTATATGCGCGTCTAAGTGTGCGTCTACTTCTGACTATAAGCGCGCTTTTAGACGCGATTAGACGCGAAAATAGATACGTTAATAAACGCGCCCGATTTTTTTTTCACAATTCAAATATTGCGTCTACAAGCGCGTCTATGGACCCTTTTTGTTGTAGTGGATATGGAAGATCTTGTTCATTAGTGAGTGGGAATTCTTAACCTTGCTAAAACAATCTTATAACCCCCTTTTGAAGACGTGCTTGTAGGAGTTTTTGAGGATTTGTGATGCCCTTACTCAACGCATCCCTTGTAGTGCAACCATATGTACTTACAGTGTGAGAGGGGTGAGCTTTCTCCCACTAGTTCCTGTTGGGGGTAAAGGCGCCTCCACCTAGCCGCCCGTGTATTACTACACTAATAGTACCCGCCACTGCATAGTGCAGGTGGTGGGAACCCATCATAGTCACTTATTTTTTATTATTTTAGTGAGTTTGAATAAAGGAAGGCCCGGCCACACATTGTGGTTGTTGGAGTTCTCACTTTGAGTTTTTCTCTCTCTCTCTCTCTTGCTCTTACTCTCCATCCGTCATAGCTCTCACCACCAAGCTTCTTCCTCTTGGGTTCTACTTCCCTTTCAACTGGTATCAGAGCAAAGGAATTGGAGCTTGCCGAGCATTCTCTTCAGCCCGGATTTGAAGAGCTTCAACTCCAGCTTCAATTGCAACCATGGCACCTTCATTTGTAGGTATGTTTTGATATCCTGCCTCCACCCTGATCTTCCAGCCTTCATTCGGAACCTTGCACGGCTATATTGAAACCCCCTAATCATTGCCAAGTTCTCAATAGCACTACTGAAGACTCCCCAACCTCTAGGAGCAGCCAACAAAAAATGCAACGCATTTTTAGGGGACTGGGCTGATCCACTCCTGGCATATCGAGCTCCTTTCCCGACTTCCCGGCATTGTTTGCAACCTTTCTAATCATCTTCAGACTCCTTGGCATTGGTTCTTGGCTCCCTATGATCAATACCAGTGCTTCCACCTCCATCCATTGTTGTATACATAGTCCCAGGACTGTCAAAAACGGGGCAGTACGTACTTGAAATTTGATGTTTGATGCTTCCGTACATTGCTTCTTTGATGCCTATTGATGCCCGGATGTTATGGGATGCTATGTCTATGCTTTGAAACTGATTCGGAGCAGATTTGAGCACTAATTGAGCTTCATTTGACAGTGAATATACTGCTATAATATAGTGGGTTGAAGATCATTTACTTGGTGTATACATTGGTTCTTGGATACGGGTGCTTACAAGAGATTTGAATGATCATATCGATGTATTTGGAGATTGTCAAATGCTTCTTTTTGGTTCCAAAATGCTTTTGAGCTTGGATTAGGCTCTGTCTTGATCGTCATTCACTGGCATTTGGATTGAGTTGGCATGCTTTGGACCGGTTTATGCCTATTGTCACTGCTTGACATTTAGGCCTCTTGCATTTATGCTTTGGTCAGATATGGCTATCACTTGGTTTGCCCATACATGACAACCACTTGGAGCTTTGTCTTTGGATGTATTTGAGCATTTTGGACCTACTGGACATTACATTTGGTTGAATTTACATGTTATTTGAATTCTTTCAGGCTTATGCTTTACGAGTCTGAGATAGCTCTGGATTTATGCTCCAGATGTACTCTACTGGGATTTGGAATGTCTAATGCTATGTATTCAATGTATTTGAGCATTGCTTACTCTATTTGCATTTGACTTTACTTCCAGTGGGAGCCTTTTGGCATATTCGAATATACACAGTGTTTACTTACACTTGAGCTTGTGGGACAAATATATGCATTTGCTCTCTTGAGAGCTTTATGTTGGCAGTTAGTTTGTAGTGGGCTGATTTGATACGCCTATTGGGACAGACACCTATCTCTGTCACAGGTTTGTCCGTTTTGTATGCATCTTGGATGGTTATGCATTGAGCTTCTTTCTCTATCAATTATGCTTGTCCTTGGTCTCTTCTCTTACCTCGAGACCCATTACATGCATAACTTCTAGACCTATGAGATGTATCTTTCCTGACAGGTTATTGGGTTGACAGTTCTTGGTACCTTCTTGCCCTTTGACACTCATTGTTAAATATATCTTGCTACTTGGCAATTGCAGTGACATATGTATCAATGATTGCTTCACTTTCAGACAGTTTTACATATTTATGTAATTTATTCCAACAAGCTGAAATGTATAGATTTCAAGCACTTGTATGAGGGTAATGCTTACTATTTGATGTTATCTTGGTCAGATTTGATGGACCAATGGTTCTCTTGGTAATATTAACTCTTTTAGCCAGTTTTAGCAATGATTTTATTGCATTTTTTGCTAATTACAACAACATGCAATTTTGCATGTTTGCTTTGATTTGGGACAGTATGGCTAGTCATCTGAAAGACAGAACTCTCTTTAACATTGCTAAGTTGTATGGTACAAACTATGGGTATTGGAAGATTGAGATATGGCAGGGTTTGGTGCAGAAGTTGCAGATTAAACCATTGTGTTTCAAGGGTGCTAAACCCGAGGATATGGATGATGATGAGCTATGCAAGTCTACCATTATCTTGTCACTCTCAAAAGAGGTCCATCATAATGTTGTTGAAGATGAGAATCAGAGTGGATGGGACTTATGGGAGAAGATTCAGGAGCTTTATGCGCAGCCACCACTACAAGATATAGGCCTTATACTGACGTTAAAAGCGACGAAAATATAAATAACAAAATTTTCCCCCGCCATCGTAGAAAGCGTCATTATTGGCAGAACAGTCAGTATCAACGCCATTATTAGTCGCTTAACGACGCTGATAACGACGCTCTGCGACGCTAATAACGATGCCAATAACGACACATACATGTAAATTTGCGATGCTAATAACAACGGTAACAGGGAAAAAAAATTTGTGGCAGGGCAGCTATGGTATGCTTTATTTGGGCCATACAAAATATTTTCTACACTGTGTACAATGCTCGTGTAGACAAAAACAAAGTGTACTTAAATCATAATACTGATACATGAAATAAATACATGATCCCATAATGAAAGCGACTGGTACAATCATGACAAGATATCACTACTACATAGAAAATGTCTACACAAATCAAGCGACAAAAAAAGAAGGGTGTGTGAGCTCCAGGGATCCAAGGGCGAGCTATATATCCTCACCATTCGAAAGCTTGTTCCGCTTCAAAGGAGCATTGAACGAACTCTGCAAAAAAAGAAATAACTATACATCAACCCACCATACAATAATTAATTCTAATTAAACATGGTAACTACGGACAAGAAAGATGAGTGACTTACAAGGCCGTCGCATCTATACAATCGGTCGATCAATGCAGTGAGACCGTACCTCTCTGCATATCGCGTCTCAAGGCCGGTCAGATCGCGATTTGTAATGGACTGCTGCAAAGAAAATAAAATACTAATTGTTAGAAATATGATTATCAGTAAAAAGGATATTGCTAAAAAAAAGCAAGCAAAACAAAAGAAAAACTTACAAAGCCTCGCACTGCTGACTCCAACGTCTTGGAGAATCTGTAGCCTCCTCTCTCAATCGGCGCCAGTCGTCCATGTCTAGCAAGTCGGGCTTTGCAGCCCCACTCTTGAGTGCCTTGCGTGCATCCGATCGTCTCTGTGACATATATGCACGAATGCAATCCATCATCCAACCCGTAGAAAATCTATTTGTTGTGGCTGGAATCGGAAACTCCTCATGCAAAGATGCTACTATGTAGTCCTTGCTCCCCTCCCGTATGTTTTTCCAATGATCTAAGGCGTGCCGAAAAACTTGTTGGCACAACTCTCTCATGCAAGCCATCACCCTCCTCCCCTCATCATTCATGATGATAGCTCCTGACCTATCATCGACAAGATAGGCATATCCCTCTAGGGTATGCCTAAGATGGGTCCTCTCCCACCTGCGTCCACGCTCCTCGAGATATCCAGGAGACCCCTGTACATCCAATGTACCAATCGGGGTAGTATCTATCGGTGTAGCACCCATAGGGGTGCCACCTGCGACGGCTGAGCAAAAGCCAGAGTAACTGGAGTAGACGTCCCCATAGGTGTGATAAATCCTGGAGGTAACGCAACTCCAGCAGAACAACAAGACAGAGACACTGCGTTCGTGCCTCCACCACAACAACCACCTGAGCCACACTCCCTGGAACCACCATAAGAGTGAGGAGTCGCACCTGTATCCCGTGCCGGTCGCGGGCTCACTACCTCCATATCTCTATAGTATCCCCCTGACCCTGAAGCACTCCCTCTCTTTGGCCCAAGTTTGGAGCATTGACCGCGTCTACTCGAAGTTGAAGCATCTGATTGCGCTGAAGTAAATGTAATAGAGCGGCCTGACGATGTCCGAGATAGCTCCTGGTCCACCATGTCTCTGAATCTCGCCATTTGATCTAGAGACATGCGTATGAAGATATCCTGCAATTCCTCATCGCTCATCCCTAGACTCATCCTGAAAATGTCATCTGTACAGACAAAAATTGATGTTAGCATAATCAATTTAAATCATGCAAAGCACGGTAATATAAATCCTTAAAAAATGGTTTCACTTAAAATGCATATCTTATGTACCCTTATAAGCAATTAGTCAATGAATTGAGTAAGTGGATGCTCCAAGTATAAAGTATCCTATGGTCCCATGTCAATATCTTGACACAAGTCCGCATATATTGGAAGGTCGATAGACATGTCACCACAAAAGAATGAGTCCACTCGTTCTTAAAGAATTCTTAGACTCGTGTATTTCCATCATTGTTAGCCAATGTTGGCTCCTCTACATGCTCCAAGCTTTCGGTGGCCCCCACCCCTTGCAATATCGACCCCTCTATTTTCATATTGTCCTCATCTATGCTCGGAACATCGCTTTGATCATATACTCTTGCACTTTGGGGAGTTGAAGGTATAACATACCACCATTGAGGTTGTCGGGGGTTTGGATAGAAGATTACATGTTCACAAACACGTACAAGAGATATTAAACGATTGTGACATGTACCATGTCGTAATACAATTAACAAACAAATGAGTTCACACACCTGTTCACAATGGGCCGACAACACAAAGGTGTCGTGCAAATCCGTTCATTTTTTTGGAATCTATTTCGAGAAATCCAGATGGACCTCCTCAAACTATTACTCCAGCTCCTTCAAGTACCACTTTGAACCATTGTACATCGAATAGTATCATGGAGAAGCTATGGTAATCCACTGTAACAATACTTTGCAAGTTCCCAAAATACTCCATGTCATCTATATCCATGTTTGGATCCGTTGCTCATCAGGTGGCTCTCCTGCTCGAACCTTGCCATGATACCACAGTCCATTGTGGAACACATTTTGTTAATACACTCCACGCGAAAATGTCATCCGCGTGACCATGCTAAACTATATATTTTGTACTGTACATTGAAACACTAAAATTAGTTGTCGCATATAAAATATAGATACGACAAATCCTAAACATGTCATCATCTTTGGACTACATCCCCTCGAGAATTCCCACTACTCAATCGAGACCTCCGCTCCTTCGCGAGACACTGCGATCAAAGCTCCATGCAACCATCGTGTTGACATGAACCGCGGCATCTCCTTCATGCCCTCGGGATATCGAATCGGTCGATGCCGTGTACTACGTCGAAATTCCGATCATGCTTCCTCTCGATCTTGCCTAGCAATCTGGTACCTGGCGAGCCACGTCTCCATAGAGGCATAGTGCAACATACAAAAGTGATTCACATTCACCTCCATTGCAGTATCCATTCTTTTTTCTACCCCATTTCCAACCACCACATCTCCGGTCAATCTATCATCGTCCTTCAGTGACCATAGCATTTTGTTGTCTTTGGATCTACCATTGATAGCCATTGTTAAATATACACTAGCACCTCAAACACCAACCAACCTTCAGCGCTATCTTCTGGCGAAGCTCATTGTCACACAAACCTTTCAGGGTTTTCATGAAGCGCTCCAAGAAGAACATCCATCGCGTATGGACAGGTCTAGCAATCTCCACTTTATCTGCAAGATGCACAAGAAGGTGGATTTGTATCATGAGTATGCTAGTAGGCAGGTATTTCTTAAAGAGACAGACCATCTTCACTGCTCCTCCTTGCCTTGCGGATTCAATAGAGGATGTCTTAATCTCCTTCTGTGAGATCCATTGTACTAAAGTCGACAACTTGTAAATGGCTCCGCATTATGAACAATGGCTACACTCCAAATAGCAAAATGTGCACACCAATTACAATCCATTCGTAGTACAAACCTGACATATCTTATGCCAGTCATGGGATTTTAGCCCTAATAATTGGTCGTCTTTAGAAAATGCAGACGTGAGAGAACGCATCATACCCGTTGGAGTGCGGATAGACTTGACTACTTGCTTCACAATGCACTCTTCTTTAGTGGACAAAACCCAATGAGCTCTAGGTACGTGCAGGCGACCATAAGCACTTGACTGTGGCCAAAGCGCCTCCATCTTGTCTACCTCTTTCAAATCCTTTTGTGCTCCTATAATGTCTCTCTTTCTTGTGATGTGGTCCCATAGAAAGCTGCCCACATTCTTGAAGATATACATGGGATCCAACAAGTGGTTGATCTGTAAGTGGGTCCAATATGGCAACTCGTAGAAAACTAAGAACTGTCGCATTCCGTTTGGATGTGACTCTGCATGGACCATTTTCAGCTCATACTAGCTTGCAGCATTCATACGTGTTGGAGATCATCCAAGAAAACCTTCCCTGAGTTCATGACCCTCTGGCAAGAATGCGGCGTGTCCTTGATATACCATCTTCTTCATGGTTCATGACCTTTAGGAGTCTAACTATGGCCCATACAATGGATATGCATGATAACTTAAGGTAACCAGACTTATTCCAACACCTTTATCCAATGAATACAAACTTGAACGAGATAAAATATAGATATTACCAATGAGAATAGAAGCCTATTTACTTGAGCACTCTCCGAATCCTAGAAAGTCATGCATCATCCACATGAGAATGGCTCAAATATTGGCAGACCGTCGACCATCGCGCTTTCTCATATCTTGCACGGTGACCCCCTCCTCCCACAAAATCTTAAGCTCATTGACTAATGGACGAAGATACACATCTATATTTTTTACTTTGTAGCGGTCGGAGACGAGTAAGCTAAGAATGAGATGTCCTTTCTTCGTAGAAAGCCATGGAGGAATACTGTAGTTGAGAAGGACTATAGGCCACACACTGTAAGAAGTTGAGTGCAGACCGAATGGGTTTACGCCATCCATTGCAAGACCGAGCCGAAGATTCCTTGGCTCTTGGAAAAAGCCTGGGAAGGTAGAGTCAATGTGGCTCCATGTGCATGAATCCGCTGATATTCATTGAACTCCGTTTGTGGATCTATTTTGCGCATGCCACGTTGTCAAGCTCGCCATGCCAGACGTACGAAACATGTGGTTTATGCGGGGGATAAGTGAAAAGTATCTAATAAATTTTTGAGGGATGGTGTGCCTTTGCAAGTCCTGTCGATACCTGTGAGCATCACACTTTGGACATGTCTCCATAGTCTCGTATTCTCCTCAAAACAGTATGTAATTGTTGATACATGCATGGATGTTGTTGTAGTCCATGCCAAGCTTTCGTAAAACATGTCGTGCATCATCATGAGACTCGGGTATGGTATTTGCAGGTGGTAATATATGATATTTCAATAACCTGAAATAAATCATAAAAAATCTTGAAAAAGTATAAATGTTTTTAATGATAGTGCCGAATAGAAATCATTGAAGCATACGTACAAGATACCTGAACAACTCGGTGACACTCGCATCGCTACACCCATATTTTGCTTGCACACTTAGGAGTGCAAGCAGTGTCTTCAGGCGAGATACTCAACACCCATCATATAATTGTATGGATGCTTCCTCTCTAAGCAGATCAAAAGTCTCGACATCCATGGAAATCAATGCATCGATCATTGTCTCCATCTCAGGCTCCAAGATTGTAGGTAGGTCTGGAATGCTGCATGTCTCCTCTGGTATTGATGGCATAGATTGGGTAGTACCTTCCAAGTGGTGGATTGACTCAGCACTCCATCCATCGCACGCCCACAAACTCTTCTAATTGACCACAAAGGGTGCACTCCTCCCTTGGATGAGACGTCACCTCCCTGGATAGAAAATTTTCCAGCCACACCCAATCTTTTTGTATATGGTATTCAATTAGCTTGCAAGTACAATACATGATTGATGTTAACTTTTCTTACCGTTTGTTGAGAATCCAAGATCGCCTGATCAATGATCATAGATTGAAACTCGTCGAAGCGTCATACGTGTTCTATAGACAATTGACGTTTTCGTCTAATTGCCAGCTTGCATTGAGAGCAAGGACATGGGACATACTGATTAAGATACGCCTCGCGATCTTGAACAACAAGACCTTCATCGTTTTCCATTTTGTCTACATTACGACAAACAATTTGTTTTTGTTATCATTCTTTTTTTCTTTCCTAAATTGTTTGACAAGGGATTTCTTCTCTTGTAACTCAACAAAAATTAATGTATGTAAAGTCTCCACCTACCCACCCATATATTAACATATATATGTCGGAGTGTTTTCCGTCTCGTAGTGTTGTACTCGACCTCGCCACCATGCTCTCTTTGTTTTTTATCCATTCATTATCTCCTCTCCTTCTATCTCTCTCTCTTTTTCTCTTTCTTTATTATGTTGTATGTTTATTCCCTCTCTCTCATTCCTTCTCCTTTTTTCTCTTCCTCCCCCTCTCTCGTTTTCTTTAACGATCACGGCTACAACTACAATGAAGACCACGACCACGACTACGACTACGACCATGACCACGACCACGACCATGACCATGACCATGACCATGACCATGACCATGACCACGACCATGACCATGACTACGACTATGACGACCACGATCACGACTATGGCTACGACCATGATTATGACTACGACCATGATCAGGACTAGGACCAAGACCATGACCATGACCACGACGACGACCACAACCACAACCACGACCACGACCATGACCACAATTATGACGACTATGACTATGACCACGACCATGACCATGACGGGACTACCACTACCACGACTATGACAACCACATCTACCACTACCACTACCATGACTATGACCACTATAATAAACAAGAAAAGAATAATTAAAAAAACAACAACAACAATAACTACTACTACTACTACTACTACGACAACAACAAAAAACAAGAAAACTAAACAACAATAAACAAGAAAAGAAAAGAAAAAACTACTACTACTACAAACAACAACAATTAATTTCATTTTCTCTCTTCCTCTCCCTCTCTCATTTCCTCTCCCTCCCTCACCCTCACCCTCTCTTTCTCTCTTTCCCTATCAGGTTTAATGTTTTTTTCTTTCTTTTTCTCTCTCCTCTCTTTCTCATTTTTTCTCTCTCATTTCCTTTTCCCTCTTTCTCTCCTTCTCTCATTTCCTCTTCCTCCCTCACTCTCTCCCTCTCTTTCTCTATTTTCCTATTATGTTTAGTGTTTTTTCTCTCTCCTCTCCCTCTCTCATTTCCTTTTCTCTCTTCCTCTCCCTCTCTCACTTACTCTCCCTGTCTCACCCTCACCCTCTCTTTCTCTCTTTCCCTATTAGGTTTAATGTTTTTTCTCTCTTTTTCTCTCTCCTCTCCCTCTCTTTTTTTTTTTCTCTCCTCCCCCTCTCTCATTTCCTTTTCTCTCTTTCTCTCCCCCTCTCTCATTTCCTTTTCTCTCTTTCTCTCCCTCTCTCGTTTCCTCTCCCTCCCTCACACTCACTCTCTCTTTCTCTCTTTCCCTATTAGGTTTAATGTTTTTTCTCTCTTTTTCTCTCTCCTCTCCCTGTCTCATTTTTTTCTCTCTCCTTACCCTCTCTCATTTCCTTTTCTCTCTTTCTCTCCCTCTCTCTTTTCCTCTCCCTCCCTCACCCTCTCCCTCTCTTTCTCTCTTTCCCTATTAGGTATATGGGTTTTTTCTCTATTTTTCTCTCTCTCCTCCCTCTCTCATTTTTTTTCTCTCTCCTCTCTCTCTCTCTCATTTCCTTTTCTCTCTTTATCTCCCTCTCTCGTATACGCTCCCTTCCTCACCCTCTTCCTCTCTTTCTCTATTTTCCTATCATGTATAATGTTTTTTCTCTTTTTCTCTCTCATCTCTCTCTCTCATTTTTTTCTCTCTTTCTCTCATTTTTTATCCCTCTCTCATTTTTTTTTGTCTCTTTCTCTCATTTTTTTCTCGCTTTCTCTCCCTCTCTCATTTCCTCTCCCTCTCTCACCCTCTTCCTCTCTTTCTCTCTTTCCCTATTATGTTTAATGTTTTTTCTCTCTACTCTCGCACTCTCATTTCCTTTTCTCTCTTTCTCTCCCTCTCTCATTTCCTCTCTCATTTCCCTATTATGTTTAATGTCTCCCTCCCTCTCCCTCTCTCATTTCCTCACCCTCCCCCTCCCTCTTTCTCTCCCCCGCCCTCTTTCTCTCCCTCCCTCTCCCTTTCCCTCTCTTCTCTCTCATTTCCTCTCCCTCTCTCAATATACACGAATTATACCAAAAACAAGTAAAAGAGAGAGAGAAAACTCACTCTCCCTCTCTCATTTTCTCTCCCTCCCCCTCTCCCTCTCCCTCTCTTTCTCTCTCCCTCTTCCTCTCTCATTTCCTCTCCCTCCCTCTCCCTCTCCCTCTCTTTCTCTCTCGTTTTCTTTCCCTATCTCAATACACACGAATTATACCTCATTTTCCTCTCTCTCCCTCTCCCTCTCCCTCTCTTTCTCTCTCATTTCCTCTCCCTCTCTCAATACACACGAATTATTTCAAAAGCAAGTAAAAGAGAGAGAAAACTCCCTCTCTCATTTTCTCTCCCTCCACCTCTCCCTCTCCCTCTCCCTCTCTTTCTCTCTTCCTCCCTCTCCCTCTCTCTCCCTCTCCCATTTTCTCTCCCTCCCTCTCCCTCTCCCTCTCTTTCTCTCTCATTTCCTCTCCCTCTCTCAATACATATGAATTATACAAAAAACAAGCAATAGAGAGAGGGAAAACACAAAACCAAAGCAAGAATGGACAATGCACGCACCATAAAGGCTCAAAGAAGGGTTTGGTGGCTCCTCTTCGTGACGGTGTCAAGTGTTTTTGTGGAAATTGAAAAGACCTAGTCAAATTGTAGTTAGGTTTGATTTTTGCAAGCTTAGTTATTTGCGTGATAGTTTATTTTGTTGTTTCGTAGTTGGATTTCTTGTATTTGTTTAGCCTACGATTTGCTTCTATCATTTTGTTTGATTTGTTGAGTGTGAAACTTGATAGCCTTGGTCGAGCTTGGTATTTTTTTTAATAGGATGAAGCTTGTGTTTGTCAATAGCTACTGAACATTGAGGAGCAAGGTATGTTTTTTTATCAAGACTTTTACACATCACGGGGATAATGGGTTCACGAGCACTTCACATTGCACTTGTTGATGCACTGCACTCGGGGGTCGTCTCATGTTCTTATCAAATACTTCCATGCCATGGGTTGGGATTATGCATGTTTTGCACCATCATTGAGCACTAGCACGGCATGAGGTCCGCTGCAGCTAATGTAGTAAATCTTAGATGCAAGCGCACATGAGAGAGCACCTATCATTGAGCACGCACATTTCTTAATCGCACGATATTTGGGATGCTCATCACAAAGTTAGGAACCTCTGGTTGAGTGTGTAAGGAGATTGGGTGAGTTTAGAGGGTCGTGAAGGACGCCGCTAATTGTGAGATGGATTGTTCTTATTTGGTCAGCATCTTGAGGACCATCATTTTTTAGAGTGATTGTGAGATTTTGGATGGGTGGAGCAGAGTATATCATATCTTTTTGAAGAGCGTTGAGAGGTGAGGATAAGGATTTTAAATTAACAAGAAATTTTGTTTGCATTTTGCATTATGCACGATCACATATAGATAGGCTAGGCACAATTCTTTCAGTGCATCCATATTTTTTGTGTGAGCATTGTTTAAAAAGTAGCATGTTATGGATTCGATCAATTGCATGTTTTCTCGAATCATGTATGGTTGGGCACATAGTTCATTTCAAAAAACCATATTCCTGCTAGGGCACACTACATAAAAAACAGGTTCATATCTAAAGAATATTCATTTTGAAGACTCAAGAATCAAAGAAAAAGATTGTACGTTTCACATCGTCAACGAGTATTTCTTGATGAAAAAGAGGACATTTGTGCTGAAAGTGTGTGCAATTACAACAACAATAGGCCAAGGAAGGGAATAAATCGTCCAAGTTAGAAGATGGAGAAAAATGATGCGATTTATGAAAATCAATATTTTTACCCATTTTTTATAGATTTTTGTAATTCTGCCCGTGTTGGCTTGTCGACAAGATGTATTCCGATCGTGTTGAGTAGCGGAACAACTATATTCCGAGTTCAAATGACAAACTTATGATCCAAACAAGTTGCAAACAGGCATGGAGCAGAAAAACCAAAAATAGAGAAAAGCAGTAGAAAAGAAAAAGCCAAAAGCTGAAAGCAAAAAGCATAATGTTTGTGAGTGTGGATAGAAAACTATATAAGGAGAGGAGATTGAAGAGTTAAGGGGCCTTCCCCCTTGATTACAATTGTATTTTATGTGAGAGAGGAGAGTGGAAGGTCGCATGCTAGAGTGAGCTCTTATCATGCCAATTTGGAAGTTGGAGCTTTTGGGTGTCAAAGTGCCAAGCATCAACTCAAGGTTGTTAAGATACAAGAATATATTTCACTTGGTTTATTTTCAAATTGTTGGTATTTTTGTTGTGTTGTGGTTGTGTGATGCTCTACCCGCATACGGGTTTTAAAAATTTTTTGAGTTATAAGAGGCTTTGTTTTGTTTTTGTGTGGCTTGTGGTATATGATCGAATAATTGAATTTTTCAAGTTGTGTTGTACATTAGACAAAGTAAATTACCCCAACTGGCACTCCTTAACGTCCCGTTATCGGGTTGTGAGTGAGGCTTACTCTCGATCACCACTCACATAACATCTCTTTTTTGGTGCCCCCGCTGAGGAGTGCCGAAATTGTTATTGTTGTTATTTTGAATATGAGTTTGTTTTGATTTCTTGTGATTGTTGAAAATGACTAATGATTTTGTTGAGTTCCATGGTAATCATACTGAAGATCCCGAAAGATTTTTAGAAAAAATAGAGATGTGCTGTTTGATAGAGAGAGTGACTAATCTTGAGGATAAACTCCAGATTTTTAGATATCAATTGCAAGGAGAAACACGAAATTGGTTGTTTGACTTTGAGAGAAGCTTGAAATTTAGGAGACAAAATTTGGGCTATGAGACCATTAAAAATGCATTTCTATCCAGGTTTAAAAAAAGAGAAAGTCAATGTGAGATATGGGTAAAAATAGAAACTTGTGTTCAAAAAGATGATCAATGTGTTGAGGATTTTGCGAGGGAGTTTGAAAGATTGTGGAATCGATGGATTTTAGCATTGTTAGAAGGTGAGATAGCCCTAGTTATGTTGAAGATAATGTATTTTGTAAATGGCCGGTTAAAATTAGAAGATTGGAGAGTGAAATTAGAGGTAAAAAACCTTAAGACTTTTGAGGAAGCGGTGAAGATAGCTCAATATCAAGAGAGAAAGACCAAAAGAAAAAAAGAGTTAGGGTTTGATGAACGAAGGGAAAGGTTGAGTTCAAGGCGAGTTGAGAGAAAAGTTTTTGAGGAGAAGAGAGTTAGTTATGCCTATCCTGAGAGAGGTATACTATATTCTGTATTTAGGAGAGATGAGTTGACTTGTGAGAAATCAATTGAAGTATGTGAGGAGAAACTCCCTAGGGTGATTGAGGAGAAAAATACTTGTTTGATTGATTGGAGTGAAGAGTCTAGGAGTGTGAATCCATACCCATTGACCACGGATACTTCTAGTCCAGTGATTAGAGATTTTACTAAAGAAGAGGGATCGACTGATGATACTTTGGAGCCTAAGGACTTTAGAGATGAGCTAGAGATGGATCTGAGTTGTAAAGAAGAAAATGAGAGACCATATTGTTTTAAGGACCAAGAGTTTTCATGTTCTTTGGAAGAGGATGAGAGTCAAGAAAGTTTTGATATTTCTGATGAGGGAAGGTGCGATGAAAATTCTGATAGTCATGACAGTGTTCAAGAAAGTAAATACAATTTAGAGAGTGAGACTGCTTTCCTTGGCGATAGTATAGATGGATGTAATTGCTTGAAAGATGAAGAGAGATTAGAGTATAAATTTTTGAGTTTGTTAGAAGAGTATGAGGGGAAGGGCTTAGAAACTGTAAGATTTCAAGATGAAGTTAAGGGTTCGAATTTGTTGCCTAATGAGTTTGTGGAGATTTGTTGTGAGTTTGGTTATGAGTTTGATGATCAAGAGAGTATTGAGGATTTAGATTCTGACTCTTGTGGTGATTTTAGTGTTGGTGTTGCTGACTCTAATGAGTCTTGTCAGTTGGTTGTTGATGGTTTGAGTAGCCCTAGAGAGGCTTTTGTTTGTGGTGTTGATGATGTTATTTTGAGTAGACCTAATCTCTTACTCCTTGATAGTTGTGTAGATAATTGTTTGGTTGATTTTGGCAACAATATCAAAGAGAAAACTTCATCTGATAGTCTTTTAGTTTCTTTGAGTTCTCTTGAAGGTTTTGATGTTGTTTGTAATGATTCTGATTGGGGTTTTAAGGATCCTAAGAGTGACATTGATGAGGACGTGAGAGAGAATTTGAGTAAGGCTTTAAAAAAGATTGAGAATTTGAGGGAAGAGCGGTTTAAAATCAAGAAAATAGAGTTGGAAGAGGTTTGTGAGGAGGCAATTGGGGATTTGGTAGTTGAGGAGTCTTTGGTTGAGGTTATTGACCCGAAGTTGTTGCATTGTGAAGATGTTATTTGTAATGATGATGTTTCTTGTGAGGTTGCTTGTAAGGATACTATGGAAGGTGTTTACCACTCTTTGTGTGTGAAAGACTCGATGGAGTCTTGTATTATTGATGAGTTAAGTGATGTGGCTGGTGTCCTGGAGTGACCCCATTTGTAGATGTTGTTGGTTCTTGTGGTGTTATGAGTTTGGAGTTGACTCCTTTTGATGTTGTGTTTCATTCGGATATTGAGTTGGGAGATCCTTACATAGTATCTTTAGGAGAAGTTGTAGATGAAGCGGTGGATGAATTTGAGATTGGCAACAAAGAAAGGGTCAAAACTTTATTTAGAGACTCTAAAAGTAACATGGTTTTTCCTAGGGAGGATGGGTGGGATATGAAGATTTTGGATTATGGTTGGGATTTGAAGAATTTGGAGGATGATGTATTTTTCTTAGATGGAGAGGATTGTCTCAAGGATTTGGATGAGAATTTCATGGATGAGTTTTGTCTACTTATAAAGGAGTCGTTTGAGACAAATGTGCCATTTGTGTTTGTTGAGAAGATTGTGGATAGATCATTGGATTTGATTTTTGATTGGCTTATAAATGTTGCATCGTTTTATGAAAACAACTGCTGCACATGAATGTTTGCAGACTAGGGGGAGGGCTAAATATGTCAAGTGTTTTTGTGGAAACTGAAAAGCCCTAGTCAAACTGTAGTTAGGTTTGATTTTTGCAAGCTTAGTTATTTGCGTGATAGTTTTTTTTGTTATTTCGTAGTTGGATTTCTTGTATTTGTTTAGCCTAGGATTTGGTTCTATCATTTTGTTTGATTTGTTCAGTATGAAACTTAATAGCCTTGGTCGAGCTTGGTATTTTTTTGAACAAGATGAAGCTTATTTTTGTCAATAGCTGCTGAACAGTGAGGAGCAAGGTATGTTTTTTTATCGAGACTTTTGCACATCACGGGGATAATGGGTTCACGAGCACTTCACGTTGCACTTGTTGATGCACTGCACTCGGGGGTCATCTCTTGTTCTTATCAAATACTTCCATGCCATGGGTTGGGATTATGAACGTTTTTCACCATCATTGAGCACTAGCACGGCATGAGGTCCGTTGCAGCTATATGTAGTAAATCTTAGATACGCGCGCACATGAGAGAGCACCTGTCATTGAGCATGCACATTTCTTACACGCACGATATTTGGGATGCTCATCACAAAGTTAGGAACCTCTGGTTGAGTGTGTAAGGAGGTTGGGTTAGTTTAGAGGGTCGTGAAGGACGCCGCCAATTGTGAGATGGATTCTTCTTATCTGGTCAGTATCTTGAAGGCCATCATTTTCTAGAGTGATTGTGAGATTTTGGATGGGTGGAGCGGAGTATATCATATCTTTTTGAAGAGCATTGAGAGGTGAGGATAAGGATTTTAAATTAACAATGAATTTTTTTTGCATTTTGCATGACGCACGATCACATATAGATAGACTAGGCACAATTCTTCTAGTGCATCCATATTTTTTGTGTGAGCATTGTTTGAAAAGTAGCATGTTATGGATTCGATCAATTGCATGTTTTCTCAAATCATGTATGGTTGGGCACATAGTTCATTTCAAAAAACCATATTCCTGCTAGGGCACACTGCATAAAAAATAGGTTCATATCCAAAGAATATTCATTTTGAAGACTCAAGGATCAAAGGAAAAGATTGTATATTTTATATCATCAACGAGTATTTCTTGAAGAAAAAGAGGACATGTGTGCTGAAAGTATGTGCAATTACAAGAACAATAGGCCAAGGAAGGGAATAAATCATCCAAGTTAAAAGATGGAGAAAAATGATGTGATTTACGAAAAGCAATATTTTTCCCCATTTTTGATAGATTTTTGTAATTCTGCCCTTGCTAGCTTGTCGACCAGAAGTGTTCCAATCGTTTTGAGTACCCGAACAACTATATTCGGAGTTCAAATGAGGAAGTTATGATCCAAACAAGTTACAAACCGGCATGGAGCAGAAAAAACGAAAATAGTGAAAAACAGTAGAAAAGAAAAAGCCAAAAGCTAAAAGCAAAAAGCCTAATGTTTGTGAGTGTGGAAAGAAAACTATATAAGGAGAGAAGATTGAAGAGTTAAGGGGCCTTCTCCCTTGATTACAATTGTATTTTATGTGAGAGAGGAGAGTGGAGGATTGCATGCTAGAGTGAGCTCTTGTCATGCCAATTTGGAAGTTGGAGCTTTTGGGTTTCAAAGCGCAAAGCATCGGATCAAGGTTGTTAAGGTACGAGAATATATTTCACTTGGTTAATTTTAGAATTGTTGGTATTTTTGTTGTGTTGTGGTTGTGTGATACTCTACCCGCATACGGGTTTTAAATTTTTTTTGAGTTATAAGAGGCTTTGTTTTGTTTTTGTGTGGCTTGTGGTATATGATCGAATAATTGAATTATTCAAGTTGTATTGTGCATTCCACAAAGTCAATTACCCCAATCGGCACTCCTTAACGTCTCATTATCGGGTTGTGAGTGAGGCTTGCTCTCGATCATCGCTTGCGTAACAACGGCGGCTCCTCTTCACCCTCCATACACCTCCTCCTCTTCTTAGCGAATGGTAGCGGCGATGGCGGTGGCAATGAGAAGCCTTCTTTCTCCCTCTTTCTCTCTTTCTCTCCCTCTCAGCAAGATGCTCACTCTCCCTCACGCTCTCCCTTTCGCTCTCTCTTTCGTGAATGCGTGAAAAATGACGCGCTCGGGTTTTGGGCCACGTTTTTTTCATTTAGGTACCGTCGCTATATTAGCATCGCAAATGCGACGCTAATAGCGATGCAAATAGCGATGCTGCTATTTCTGGTCGCTAATGGCTATCGCTATACCCTCATATCCTTGTAGTGAGCAGAGTCTTGCGTCACAAATGTATTGGCTGAAGCAGTTAATTGAACTTCGCATGGAGGGGACATCCCTATCATCTCATTTCAGTCAGTTTCATGCTATCATGAAGAATCTGTTATCACAGGGTATTGAGTTCAAAGACAAGTTGCACCCATTGTTTTGCTTGGCATCTTGCCTGAATCATGGGATGTATTCCGTACTACCATATGCATGAACAAGATTGATAGGCTGAAAATCAAAGATATTGAGAGTGCTTTATTGACAGAGGAAATCAACAAGAGAAGTAATGATGCTTCCCGTTGTCGAAGGGTTTTCGAAAGCAAAGTTGCAACCACAGAGGTCCTTGAGAAATTCCAAGATAGAAGATCAATCAAGCAAATAAGCAAGATGAGAAAATGATGTCAAGTCTCTGTTTTTATTTCTACCAATACTGAAGATGAATAGAAAGCCAAATCAGCTTACATTGGCGGCCTCCACAACGTTCATATTTACATTCCAACAACTCTTCAGAAGACTGATGAGACAAACAACTTTCTAGTTTAGCATCTCCCTCTTTTACATCAGAGAAGTTGAACTCTGTTATCACAACATGTTCTTTTGATTTAAACAGGTAATTATTGTCTATGTTCACATCCACAGCCTTTGAGAATCCTGAATCCAATTTAAGACAACAATTTTGTATGTCTCAGCCTTCAGATTAGCTACAGCAACAATAAAGGACAAGTACGGAGGATCCTCAGAGGTGTATACAAGAGGTTTAGGGAACAGTTTTGGTGCATATCAAAATAATGTCCAGTACTGTAAAATTCATACAAAATCCAATAACATTGGACCAAAATCAAGGATCTCTTTACTGAATAACAAACTTCTCAATTTGGCAACATAACAGATACATTCAAATCATTCCTGCGTCATCTTTCTTTCTTGAGTAATATCTGATTCATCATTGCCTCACTTTGTTGTCCTTTCATACCTTTGAAAAGTTCTGAACCCTATAGAAAATCTTCCTTGTGACGGAGGGAACTTCAGTGCTATATGAAATACACTCTTACAAGCAAGATTTGAAGGTTTATCTAGGTCATAATGTCTGAGTATCAAGCAGAACTCTCCTTGCTCTTAACATGGTTCAAGTAAGAATTTCAAGTGGAAGAGTTGAGCATGACTTCCACTGTAAACTGCTGGCACAGAGCCCCTGTTCAGTCAGAGACTCGAGGTCCAGAATGCTGCCTCTCTTTCCCTTTCATGTATAGATGCACGGTGTCAAAAATGCTTCATTCTATTGCTTCTCCTCTCTGTTGTAGACATTCACCTCAGAAATGGAGGACTTTCTGGTCAATAAAGATCCAATTTTGATAAAATTTCTCAAGAGCAGCATCACTTCGTGGAGTCCGAAGCCCATCTAATGCCTCCTTTGCCTCTAATATTGAACAGCTTCTTGGTAAGGATCTTCCAATTGAATGCATAGTGTACGTCTATCCTCCAGAGTGCTGCCGTGAGCAGCAACAAAGCCACAGTGAAGAAGAGGAGGCCTCTTTTGCTCAAGGGCTAGGAGCCTTCGTCATCACAGTCGGTCTTTTACAATCATAGAAGCATGGTAGAGAAGAAGAACTCTACAGAAGATAAGAGTGTGTGAATTGCGATGAATAAGAGAAAATTAGTCTTGTCATCTTCACTTCCGTTCCGTTTCCTCTTAGTCGCAGAGATCCCTCCGATTGATCGTCTTCCTTATGATCAACTTTTTCTTCTGCTTCCCTTCAACTCGACACCCTGTGTAGGTTTTTTGGAGCTTAGATCTCCTTCTTCAGCTTTCGTCCTGGTTTTCAGTTTCCAAAAGGTGTCAGAACGGCATGGCTTTGTCCATGAGGTGAAGGCGTTGCGAAGGATGATGCGATCGATCAGTCAATCGATCTTCAGTCACAGCTCAGGTCTCCTGTGTCGTCAGCCTTGAAGCCCCCGAACTCACACTGGACATTCCATCTCTCCACCTCTCCATCTTCCACATAATGATCAGCAATACAGAGAGTAATGTCAGGAAGGTTTCGAGAGGCCGACACATCGATAAGCTCCGAGAGGCATTCCAAAAAGTGACTTGCAAAAAAAGCGATGGCATACCAAGGACCCGAAGTTGACGTAGCGCTCTCTAATTTTCTCTTTCCAGTTGCCGAGATTCCCTCCTTTTCCTTCTGTAGCTCCCCTGTTCCGTCCACACTTTTCTCTTTTTCCCACAGTTTTGTCTCTATTCCCTTCTCTGCTTGAAATTCGTAGCTTTCTCCCTTCCTTCTTCTCAATTAAGCCTCTTCTCCCCAAAAAGCCCATTTGAAAATAGTCATCCCATCATTGGCTCTAGAAAAGCGGCCCTTAGAAAGGCATACAAGCCCTCATCTTCATATCATAGCTTACAATGGCTCTTTCATATCATATGCTTTCAAACTGCCTCCAAACTTTGGAATTCTTTTCCTTGATCATCACAATACAAGCAAACAAAACCCCTTGTCACCTTCAAGCCAAGATAATGCAGCATTCCATGAGATTACGCTACAAAGTCGATGCTTGTCAAACACTTTCTGTGCTTCCGCAAATAAACCACACATGGCATACATACCAACCAATGCACAACCAACAACAGTATCCTTTTCTAGCCTCTCTTTACTATATTACCATGCAGAATAAAGATGCAAACATAACGACTAAGTATGTACAAAGTATCAAATCCCACACACACAACTTTTGGGTGGATTTCACACCTCGGATGCGCAGCAACACGACATCCACCCCCTCTAATCATGCGCATCCTCCGGATGGGCCAACTACCCATGATCATTATCATCAAGATCCACAAACAGATCAATCTCTTCATTGTGCATTTCCGGTATATCAACAAGATTATCTGTCATATCATCTGTTTCTTCTATTGAAGTTTCTTCTCGTTGCTCTTCTCTTGTAAATTCTTCCAATGCATAATCCTCATCATCTCTTTTCTTGAAAATTTTGATTATTTTTCCTGTAATAGGCACTCTAAGCATTGTCCCATCCAATTCTGTCAGCTCATATGTTGCATTGTCAAAGACATGTCTGACTATGTATGGTCCAAACCATCTTTTCACCATCTTCCGAAGTGCAGTATGCTGATTTTCAAGGCTGCTATCAAAGATTAATACCCAGTCTCCCTCTTTTATTGCTCTAGGCCGCAAGCGATGCCTGCTGTCAAATCTGTCCTTATTTCTTAGTCTAGCAACCTTCAACCTGTCAATAGCTAGCTGAATATCCTCTGGTCTTCTCTCCAACTGCCGAATCCGAAGAGCTAAGAGCTCCTCTCTCGTCAAATCCTCCTGCCAAGGTAAAGCTGACCAAGTCAAAGCACAAGTCTCAGTTGGCATAACCGGTTTCTGACCATACATCAACTCTACAGGCATATATCCTGTGGTATTAAAACTTGTTGGTCATTCAGTACATGGCTAGGATTAGATACATATTTCTTTAGTAGGCTAACATGAAATACATTGTGAACCTTTACGTTCTTAGGGAGTTGGAGTTTGTAAGCATTGGGCCCTAAGCACTTGAGGATGCACTAGGGTCCGCAATACCTTGGACTCAGTTTCTTAAGTTCTCCCAATGATAATGAACTCTTCTTGGGTCGTACATGAATAAAAACCATATCTCCCTCATTGAAGAGTCGTTCTTGTCTATTTAGACTTGCATAGGCTTTCTGCCTATCCTTGGCGGCTCTAATGTCTTATTTGATGGCCCTGACCTGCTCATCCATTTCCTCAAGAATTTTGTTGGAAGCTTCTACGCTTAAGGTAGGATTTTAAAAGTTCAAAAGAAATATGGCAAGCATGCCCATACAATTCTTGAAAATGTGTCACTTGAATGCTTTTTTGGTAGAAAGTATTATAGGTGAACTCTACCAATGGTAGATATTGGATCCATTTCCAATGTTTGCAATAGCAATATGCTCTAAGGTTATCTTCAATGACTTCGTTGATTCTCTCCATTTGGCCATCAGTTTAAGGGTGATAGGTTGTACTGAAACACAGTTGAGCCCCAATGACTTTGAATATCTTTCTCCAAAAGTTAGAGGTAAAGAGGGAATCCTGGTCACTAACAATCCTCGTAGGCAACCCATGGAGTTTGAATATCTCCTTGATGAATAATCTAGCAATATCTGAAGCTTTATAGTTTGTCTTAACTGGAATGAGGTGTGCAACCTTGGTGAGCATGTCTACTATAAACATAATTGAATTGTATCCTCCTTGAACCAAGGGTAACCCAACAACAAAGTCCATGCTGATGAATTCCCACTTCATTTGGGGAATGCCAAGAGGTTGCAGCTTCCCATGCATCTTGACATGTTCTGCCTTAATGTGTTGGCAATACAAGCATTCCATGAAATATTGTAAGTGTGTGTTTTATGTTCTAATCGACAGTGGAGGGGTTTGATAACTTGTTTTACTCTAGTCGAGGGAAATAGTCAAAATATTCAAAGGATGATTTTCAAGGGGGTGTGTGAATCATCTGAAGCATAGAAGACAAGAGTTGATCTCATCATTGGTTAAAAGAAAAAATTAAATATTAGAAGACCTAAAAAACTCAAGTAAGTTACTCATGAATATATGTGTGCATCATGTGGGTTCAAAATAAGATAATATTTTTAAAATACCATATTTATACATTTTTTACATAAAGGGTGTAATATAAAGGGGTTATTTATAGATTGAATAGAAAAGGGTTATGTTTTATTTCAAAAAAAATCTTAGATAAAGATATTTATAAATAGGCCTTGAACACACGTGATGTAGAGGATATATTTATAGTAACTACCCCGAGCCTAAAATATATTTATGTAGTTTTGGCCATTTTTACCAATGGATGTAATTGGTGGTTCTTGAGACGCCTTTCAAAGGAATAACTGGTGGTTTTGAAAAATTGTTAAAGCATAATGAGCCTCTCCATTATAGGAAAGGCAAAGAAGAGTGCCATTATAGGTAGCAATACGTAGGGGGTTTGCGGCTCCTTCTATGTGAATCCCTAGGGAATCACTCACGCTTGAGTTTCATCCCACCCCTAGAGAACCACTCATGCTTAAGAGTTTCATCCCATTGTTAAGAAGCATGTCCATTGGCCAATGCCAATGAATTGACCCAAGGAGTAGTGGCACATGTATAGGGAAACTCAATGCTTGAAGCTCTCATTGGCTACTTCGTGAAGCCCTAAAGAATCACTCATGCTTGAGTTTGGGAAGTACTTGATCTTCCCATTGTTAAGAAGCATGTCTGTTCACCAAGGCGAATGAGTTGAGCCCAAGGAGTAGTGGCACATGTATAGGGAATCTCAGTGCTTGAAGATCTCACTTCTCGAGGATGCACTAAATGCCAAGGCCAATAGTGGCACATAAATGTTATATATAGGGATGCTTCTTCAAGGTCTCACTTCTTGAGGATGTGCTAAACTTACCATTCATGAGGATGTGCTAAACCTACAATTCCACTTCTATGTGAACCCCTAGAGAACCATTCACACTCAAATTTTAGGAAGTAGTACTTGATTATCCCATTGTTAAGAACTATATCCCCTTTGTTAAGGCCAACGAATTGACCCAAGGAGTAGTGCCACACAAAACATATATAGGGCAACTCAAATTCTCACTTCTCAAGGATGTGCTAAAGCTACTGGATGGACTATCTTAGGTAAAAATCTCGGTCCTTGAAGCTTTCACTTCTAACTTGGTGCTTGAAGGTCTCCCTTTTCTCACGGATGTGTTGAAGCTATTGGATGGAATTTATCTCAAACTTTTGCTTAAGGCTAGATGTAGATTGAGTTTGGTTCAATTTTGGTGATTTGATAACATCTCATTGTAATGTGTGCCAAAGATGATTGTTAAATCTCTTTTGAACTGTCAAAGTTGTTATGGTAAAGTCACATCTAGGGGAAGTGGGTGGAGTGGAATTGCACATAGATGTAGATGGAGTTTGATAAACAGTGCATTCCAATGTGTGCCAAAGATGATTGTTAGTCAACAACTCACTGGAGTTGTCAAAGTTGTTATAGTGAAGTAACATTTAGGGAAAGTGGATGGAGTGGAACCATTCCACTCCATTGGCACTCACAGCAAGATCCTATTTAGGGTTGCGTCACACTAGCATGAGTGGGTGGGAAGGTAGACTTGTAGTTCGTGATCACACACCAGTAGAGGTTTAGGGAAAGGAGAATCAAAATAAATATTTAATGCCTTGCGTGTGAGCATGTCAAAGCTTTGTCAAAATATTTAATGTCTTCTGTGTGAGCCATGTTACAGCCTTGTGTGCTCGATTGGATTAGCTTTCCTTGTCAGAGGATATGGAAGATCTTGTTCTTTAGAGAATGGGAATCCCTAACCTCGCTAAAACAATCTTATAACCCCCTTTTGAAGAGGTGCTTGTAGGGGTTTTTGAGGATCTATAATGCCCCTACTCAACCCAACCCTTATAGTGCAACCATGTACTTATAGTGTGAGAGGGGTGAGCTTTCTCCCACAAGTTCCAAGCAAGCACGACCCGATCCATAGTGTAGGGATAGTGGGGGATCTCAAAAATTTGGATCCCCACTAGCTCCATGCACTTCAAGGTAGTGCTAGCAATCCAAGCTTGCTATTGCCAGTTGAATAAAAATCAAACGCCCTTGGGGAGTCCACCTAATAGAACATGTAAGATACTACGTGCGTTCAAAAGAAAGGGAATGTGATTCTGAAAAAATCCATTAGTTCAATAAAGTAAAAGGGGTCATTTAAAGGCCTTATAGCATGTAAGAAAATGGTATTTCTTAATATCCCCACTATCTCCCTGCACGTCAAGGTAGTGCTAGCAATCCAAACTTGCTATTTCCAGTTGAATAAAAGGCAAACGCCCTTGGGAAGTCCACCTAATAGAACATGTAAGATACTACGTGTGTTCAAAAGAAATGGAATGTGATTTTAAAAAAATCCGTAAGATCAATAAAGTAAAAGGGGTCATTTAAAGGTCTTATAGCATGTAAGAAAATGGAATTTCTTAATATCCTTTGAACGCATGTTATATAGATGATTTCTTATAGGTGGACCCCCCGGCGCCAACTCCCTCATTTTCCTTGTTGTCGTGGATCAATTCAATGGTGGGCATTGGTGCATACAAATCTCAAATGAACTCTCCCTCCACTTGAAACATGTACTTTCCCTACCTTATGTCACTGCTAACTTGTGCCCCTTGCCATTGGTTCAAGCTATATAATTTGCAAGGTTCGAAGAGCATGTGTGTTTTTTCTTCTTCAAAAATCCCCCCCCCCCCCCAAAAAAAAAAGAGGTATGCCTTTCTCCCCTAGTACTAGTTGTTATTTTTTGTGTTATGAAATGCCATTGGGCTCTACCATGCATACTGAAATGGTGTTTATGATTGGGGTCTTTGTAAAATAGCCTTCTCTTCATGCCAAAGTTGGACATCATGTTGATTGCTCTTGTTTTACTATGTAATTTCTTTGACATCGTGCTGTTTATTAAACTTGCCCTTCATTTCTATCATGCATAAAAAAATAGGGGCTATGGAAGAGACAATAGCTCCCCCTTCATGTTGATAGACCTAAACACATGTGGAGTGCTCAATTATGTGATTTCATGTGAGCTTAACCTACCATGATGTCGAGATTAACCTCCCTTCATGCTAGGACCAGATGGGGGACTTCATTATCAAAATTAATATGCACTTGAAAATTTTTTAATTCTCTAAATTGTGATGTTGATTGATTTTTTTTTCATTAATCAAAATTTGAAGAAATTTACCTCCCCTCCCCCTCCAACCATACTTGGTAAATGTTTAGAATGGAGGGCTACCAACATTTGAAGGCCTTGATTTTTGAATACATGGTTTATTATGCTTTAAGATTGGTCAAAATTGAGATTTGAAAATTAGCATGCCTCTTTCCCTTTTCCCTACTCATTAAAATCTGTGTAAGGTGCATATTGGCTTGGATGTTGGTTTGCATGTAACTGGCTTGTTGCATGCATGTATGTGACATCAAGGAATTTCCCTTAATACCCACAATACCTTGAATTCTCATGCTATTCTTGGAGTGATCAAACCATGTAGTAGAAGTTTCTTTTGGTAGTAAAATCATGCTAATATGGGTGTAATCTATAGCATCAAAGTAGTTGGCAAGACCCTAATGGGATAGGAATCAATCCTTCACCTTGTCTAACTTTGATTGGGTGGACACCATTGGATGAAGTGAGTTCCATGCTTTCATGATTTCATTCACTACCTCATGGAGGAACTTAGTCTAATTGAGTGATTCCAATATCAATAAGGCTTACAAAAGCTAAAAATACATGCCAATGACACTACCACTGAGCAATCTAACTCTTGTCCCCAAAACAACAACATGGGTTATAATGGGGTGATAATTTTATCCACCTCTAGCTAGTCAAATGAAGATATTATTGTTGATATCAAATTATACAAGTTCAAAAAAGACCAACATGAAACATTGTAGAAGCACATTGGTAGGTCAATTGGGTGGTTACTCTCTTATCACCTCCCAAAACACCACCACAAGATAAAAGCCAAGAATCTCTCTTAACAAAATTATTCAAATCAGCACCGCAGAAAGTAAAACAAGGTCACTTAGAACTAGCCTTTTAATAGTTGAAATTTAATTCAAATTTATAGATTCTTCATTTTTAGGAGCTGCAAATCCACTATGGGGTTGCAAGCACCGCTATGGAGACTACATAGTTGAGCATAGCTAACTGCCTCTTTTAATTTCAAATATGTATTTAGCGTGAAAAGGCTTATATTGAGTATGCTCTTCCTTGATAAACACTATAAAGCTTAAGAACTCACTTCAGAGTGGTGAGTATTGCTACAGAGACTGCAAGATCCTAGGTAGCAAATTGTCTTTTTTATTCCAGATTTGTATTTCAATGTGGAAAAGCATGTATTTCATCATACTCATTTTTTATTGAACACTACAAGGCTTCAAGACCTGTTGTAGGGCTACTGCTACGAAATTGTGAGTATCACTGTGAAAACTATGGGGTTGGGCCAATAGACTATCACTTTTGATTCAAGAACTATATCCGAGTACAAAAATGACTATATATTTCAGCATATTCTTCCCTAATAAAGCACCACAAAGTTCAAAATTAGGCTTCAAGAGCTGCACATTTTTAGACTATGCGAGTGTTAAACAAGGCCATGCAAGAAAGACTTTCCATTCCTAAAGAAATGTGTAATTTTATTATGTTGTCGTAAATCCTTCAAATTCCTCATTGACTTGAGTAGCATATATAGCCTTGGTCAATAGTACCTAGCCTTTGTAATACACAAATCCCTCAAACATGGAAATTCTAGTTTCCCTTTTCTCACTAATGAGACCTCTAACATGTGACACACACCATCAACAACATAGAGCGAAGTAGCCTTCTTGTTATCTTTTTGGCCAACAATAATATGTTGAATAAAAGTCTGCACTCACCGTACTTCCTAAAGTAGGAGAAAGGAAAAGAGAAGTTGAAAGAAAACCTTGTTGTCATAGTTAGATAATAAAGGAATTGCAACAGCAAATTGTATTCCACGACTCCATTCTTCATCACGTTGCCAACAAGCTTCGAATTCATGAAAGCCTCAATCACTTATATGTAGGTCTTGTTAAAATGTGTGTGTAGTGCTAGAGGCACATGTAACGGAATCCCATAAGAGAAGTGTGAGGCATGTATTGCAGCTAAAAAGCTATTAAAGAATGTACTTCCTAGGACTATCAATCAAGCAAGTCTCTTTCATGGGTTACGAACAAGATTGCAAAGAGAGGCTAATAATAACCAAGAAAATATCCAACGAAGGGAGACTAATCAAAATTTATATCTCAAAAAGGGAGCCTATAAAAGAAAAATCTGAAGAAAAAATAGGAGAAATCGAAGAAGCTAAGAATAGGACCAATTTGGAAAGATTGTCTACTAAGTTAAGATCTTGCCTTGATTGTCTCCCTATTTGTGTAGAAATACTATTTGAGGAAGAATTACTTGTGCTTGTAATGAAGCATGTAAGTTTAACTGGATACACTTAGGAAATTGATTGAATTGAATAAAAATCATGTACTAATTTGTAGTAGGATGGCCTTTCAAGTTGATGTGCCATCCATTTCCCACTTATCACCGATATCTATGTTCTCTTCCTCCTCTTCTGGAGCCTAATAATATTGGTCATGGATCCTCCACTTGTTGAGGCAGCCATCAAAGTAACTCTTCTCTTGAAGGTTTTACAAATGTTGAGATGAAAATTATGCATAACTAGAATTCATGGCAATTCCATTTGAAAGCACTACATGACTAAACTCCTTGACAAAGCCTTTAGCAAAGACTAATATAATCTCCATATTCGTCGCCGGTTTCTAGTAGATATTTTAGTGAGTTTCTCTCAATTTGAGAAGAGAATTAATGAATATCCAATAGGACCTCAAAAGCAAAGTGGTAGGAGTCAGAAGTAGCTTTTCCAAAACTAGAAGGCATGTCACATTGTTGACCAAAGAACATGCACCACATCATCATGTATGGTAGCTTTCCATGATGCCAAAACTAGGTGGCCAATCATCACCATCACTCAGACCATGATGGCATACAAAACTTTTCATTGATGTTTAACCCATAATCAGGAGTGCATAGGGATATTCTGGAAGATCCAATACTTCAGTGGTTTGCTATAGGGGACCTAACCTAATAACTAGATAGCCATAAAGGGTTAACACCCCTTGATTTGTCTACTCAAATTATATTTAATGCCTTTCAGGGTACAATTGTGAGTCAGATATTTCTTGATTAAAGTCCTAGTGGGCGCAAGCTCCCAAACAAGGCACAACAATAGATGCATGTCCATCACAAGGGAAAATCAACGATAGTGACTTTAAGGACCAAGATCTATGCACACTTTACTTAAAGAAGACACCACCAATGGTACTCCAAGATTATAGGGTGGAAGCATGTGAGTAGGCCAACAAGCCCACCCTAGAAGAGCTTGTGCATGATCTCGAGTTATGGTCACTAACCAAGCTTCTCAATAGAATTCTTGTCCATTATTTTACTGTAATCATCTTCTCTAGCCATACAAATTTAACTTGGAGGGTTGTGACCATAAGGAATCCTGCTTCCATGCAACCTCTAGCACCATTAGTTCCATCAAATACACCAATCCAAGGCTTCACATCAACAATCTTGTGTAGAGACACTTTCAGGTTACCCATTTGATTGTGTAAAGCATATTGAATGTCTAAGGCTACACACCTTGCAAGATTTCCAAAGGAGCTTCTAGGCCGAGCAAGGAATGAGAGAAGAACATTCTACCAACCAAATTAGTGCCTCCAAAGTGTATAGAGTAGTGCGAGACTAAGATTGACTTTCATAGGTTCACTCGTTGAAGTGAAGTACACACTCACCTTGTGCTCAATTATAAACATCCAAAACAAAAGCAACTTATAGAAACCCTTGGTTGACTTGCTACACCTCAGTGTTTGACATAGAGTTTGGGCGTAGATAAGCACCATATAAAAGTAATTATCCTAGTAGAAGTAGAATTACAACAAGCCATTATAAATCCATAATGGCCTAAGAAGTCAAGGATTGATAAATTCTTGGAAACACCATTGCATGAGAAAAAAATCTACTTCACTCACTTTCATGGAGAAAGTGCTACAGGCTCTGAAACACCATCCATCGAGCAATTTAGGAAGTAAGCTTGACTAGCCAATCTAAATCCATTTGTGTGCTTGCAAAGGACCACTCTTGAGAACACCTTGAGTTGATGTGCTAGCTAATAGTAATTGTCAACTTTCAGACCTTGTGTGGGGTGAACATTGAGACTGACTATCCAAGTTGCATACTTAGATATATCAAAGAAATGACCCACTCTAGAAAACAAAGACCTTTCCTCAAACAGCCCATGATAAACCTTGAAAAAGTCGTTGGCTTGTAAGGAAAGAGCATCTAGATTGTTCAAGTGATTGATTGATCAAGAGAAATTGATTATGCTTTTGTACTTTGATTGGAAAGTAAAGAACTTGTTTGAGCACCATAAGCACATGAAAGTTGCATTGCATTGAGACACATTGATTATTTTAAAAAATAGAAAGCCTAATTGTGCACTTAGCACCTCCATTTTGCATGATTTAATAATAAAACTAGTTTCAAAACAAAAACAAAACACATAAAATGATAAATCTAAAGAAGAAAACCACTCAACAAATAGTGCATCCAAACCACAAAACTAAGACCTAGTGAGAGGAAGGAAATACCAAATATTGAACTTAGCATGTCTACAACAAAAGTATACATAGTTGATAACATGTATGCTAGTCAATATACTTGGTATGTTGGTTGGCATTAATTGTATGATGTGAAGATTCAAATAGCACAAAAGGGTATGCTACTAATCATACACACATGCTAATTGGCATTACTTGTAGTGTAACTACTAATCTAAAAATAGGTATGATCACTCTAAGCATGATAGTTGGCACATCTAATATGCTACAAGTATGCTTGTTAGCATGCAGGTTATATAACTAGCATAAAATATTTTTTCCAGGTATGATTGCCAACATACTGGTATACTGGATAACTATTTATTATTTCCAGTATGGAAAAATACCTATTATGATTGCTAACATACCTAATATGCTTGATATAATTCCAAGTTACCTTTGAATGTATGGGAGCTAGCATATCCATTATGCATGTTGGCATACCTAGCATGCTATCATACTTGCAACAAAGTAAGGATGGTAAATAGATTATATTCATGTGTATATGGCATGCTAGCTAAGATACTAGAGTTTCATTGACTTAAGGATAGAGTGTTGACAAGCTCTTCAGTAGCCTTAGACAACTAGTTTGTTGGTAATTTTTATTCGCAATCAAGTCGACTCAATAGAGCATGTGATAGCAAAGCATAGCAAGTGTCAATATTTCCATAACTTCCACTGAATTAAGGACAATCCCATAGCCACTATTATAGTGCATTGGTAAAATGCATGTTGAGCCTCCATGTCTTGTTAGTGTGGCAATGGCCAAATTACATACAAATCTTGGAAATAAAGATGTTTCAATGTAGTTCTCCAAATGCATCAAGAGCTGCAAATGTTGTTCATGGCTCAAGACTTCTAATTCCAGAGCCCTTATGTGAGCTTAAGAACAAAGGAAGAATCAATCCTAATAAGTAGCTACATTGGTGAAAACTATAGGTGAATTCCATGAGAGATATTTATAGATACTTACTAGACAATAGGTAATGTCGACAAACAATGCTATCATCATGAAGAAATGGATCTTTAGTTTGCAAATAAACTACAATTTTCAAAGTCTACTTATAGAGTTCAATCTTCAACTCAAGCTCCACCTATTGCCTTATCTCTAGAGTGATGCTCTATGTCAAAGAACAATAACACCTCCTTATATTCCTTGCTAGTTTTCTATTTGATTCCATTACTTGGGCTTGATGAGGAGGTGGCCATTGTTATTAGTGCATGCCAAAGTGGATTGTAGTCTGAGTCACGATGGCCTAGGGAAGGAGGGCCACAAGGGCTAAGGCCTATGGTCTAAGGGGGTCAGGGCCAAGGCCTCATGTGGCCATAGTGAAGGCATTGGGGCCTACTTTTGGTTGAGGACTTGGAGGCCACCAGGAACAAGCCACAAACTATCGAGTTGATGAAGTGAGGGTTTTGGTTTATTGTTGGTCAAGGGTGACCACACATGTCCAAGGGTGGACAACAATAGCAATAGGTCAAGTCCACAAGCAAGGTGTCTGAATCACAAAACTAGCCTAGATGCTAAACTACAAGGCAAAAGGGAGTTGAGCACTAAGGTAGAGGTGGGATCATGCATAGTTATTGTGTTGAAAGATCTACCTATTGCTTATGGATTTTCCTCCTCCTCCTCCTCCTTCTCCTCTAGTTTTCTAACCATTGTTGACATCAACCCTTGTTCATCTTCTCTTATCCTTCCCTCTACTGCTCCACTATTGCGGCCTGCTCCTTCTCTTTCTGTGTGCAATTCTCTACGTGTTTCTTCTTCTTATCAATACCCAAAAATAAAAAAGTAAAAAATATATCATTTTCTCTTCCCACACTAGCAAGCCTCCTTGTTTTCTTTTTCACCTACTTTTCTTTCCCCAAAAGCAAACCTTTACCTAATGTCAAGCCTTAGCCTCCATATAAATCCATAAACTAGCTAGGCCACCATCACAAAACCCTATGACCTTGAAAATCTAATTATCCCTTTGAGTTGGAACTACACCCACTTCTAGAAAAATTACTCCTTGAGGAAGAGATACACATTGCAAGCTGGCTTAAGTTGTTAACCCTACTTATATTGATATCATCATCTATCTTTGCAAGCTACTCAATCTTCCATTCTATTTGGACCCCCTAGCCAACCTCTAGTATATCTCAAACTTCTACAACTCATGGCTCCCTAAGGATGTTAGTACATCAACTTGTACACAGACACCATCTCTTACGTACATACTCAATAAAACCCTTTGTTCAAAAAACACACACCGAAGACAACCTCCACCCCAACCTCCATCTAGGAAGCTATCCACCACCATTGAGAGGGTGTGGTAGGATGGCTAGCTAGAAATCTACTAGATGGAAATCATTAAAGAGTGTTAAGAAAGGAAGTCATTTTTAAGGAATTCCCTTTAAGGTAAGATGCATGGATAAAAACCAAAATGGCTAAGAAGAATTGTAAGAGAACATTCAAGGCTAATTTATACTCAATCTTGTTAAATGTCTAGAATGCTAATGGTTTGTTATTCTTTGGATCATCAATTTGGCGAAATTCATTCACCCTTTACTCTCTTTCTATGTGTATAAATGGCAAAATTGTCCAACACTAGAGGGGTAGAACCTAGGCAAGAGAATAGGGCAGAACAACCATCCCTGCAATACTAGCCATGATCCAAGAGACCAAAATTTTTGAGCTCTAGTTTATGTTCAAAGTGTGTGTGCATGAGGCTGATGTTATGTGCTCAAGAATGTGTCTTAAAAGGTTTGTGTGCTTGTGTGCCTAAGGGTTCATGTATGTGCTAGAGATATGTGCATGAGAATTCCTAGTGCATGCACAACTGATGTGTGTGGACAAGAGTTTATGCACCAGAATGCTAGAGTGTCTAATGTTTTTTGTGTGTGTACTCAATGGTTTGAGTACTCAAACATTGTTTGTGCTTATGTGCCCGAGCTCCTATGTACATGCGCACATGGGAGTGTGCATGAGAGATTGTGTGTGTGTGTGTGTGTGTGTGTGTGTGTGATGCATCTGCTTTGAGAAAAAGAGGAATGCAAGCCAAAGTTCTTCTCCTCAAGTATTAACATAGAAAGTAAGTTCACAAAATCTAGGATATCATTCCTCGCACTCATAGATGGCTTGAAGCCCTTTTATTCTTCTCCAAGTCCATCTAAGAATGCACCAAAACATCATCATCATTAATTACCACATTAATAAGCTTCCACAATACTTTTGATCTTCAAGGCATAATCATAAATGGACATGTTCTAAGCCTCTCGTCGAACTGAGAAGACGGGGAGATTGTTGGAGTTTTTTGCTATGATTGAGGAGCAAAATTCAAGCTTTTTCTCGTGTATTCAGAATCTCCAAATTTAGGAAAATTTGTGCACCATTTTTTTTGTCAAAAGAAAGGGGGGGGAGCAGTGGCCTATTCGTCGTCATCTTCCTCTTAATCATCTTCTTTTTTTCATAAAGCTTTAAGATTTAAAGCTTAAAGCTTTTAAACTTCCCTTGCTTTGCCAAGTGGGTTTGGTCAATTATAACTCATGGCTCATGACTTGCGTTTGTGTGGGGACTTCCGTGAAGGATGGCTGCAATCCTTATCAACCTAGGTCGAGTTACGAACTTTAGACTATTTTTGTTCGAGACTTCCTCTATTTAATGGTCTAGAATTCTTCAAATCTAATTGTGAGATGTCAGGAAGATTGAAAATAAAGTTAGAATATCACAATTAGTTTCTTGGTTGCAACTGGCTTCGTTGCATTAGCTACCTTCTTTATTGTAGCTATTTTCTTGGATAAACCTTGACTCTATTGCAAAAATAAGATGAAAGATATAAAGAAGAATAGAAATATATTTCTATAATGCTTAGAAACTTGAGACTTACTTGCAATTATTGATTTTATTTTTAAGCATGAACTTTACATGAAGAAATCTCCATGAAGTTGCAATTACCCTCCATTCACAATGTGTCATGCTGGCAAGGGACTTACCGGATGTAGACAAATATCTATTTATCCCTTTTTAGCACTAGAAGTTTGTCCTCAAGGGGAAAAAAATAAATTAGCACTAGAAATTTGTCCTCGAGGGCAAAAAATAATCTTTTTAAAAGCTTGTTCAATATGCTTGTGATAGTCATTAGAAGTTCACTTGGCACATACCACTAGTAGAAGAAAATTCAATTCATATTTAGAGTCTAACATCCTCATGGAAACCATTGAGAGAATTCATAAGGTAAATTTTCCTAAGTTTGAGGTCCAAAATTGGCGTGCTCTAGTATGAACTACACATTAAAATATATTTGAGCATAATGTCAATGCAATACGTAAAACTAATATCTGCATAAGAATTAAGTGGACAAGAATATACCCCTCATGATAGGAAATGATAAACAATTGGAGTTCATCAAGATTAATCTCTTACAAAAAAAAATCAATTGAGTTTGAATTTGCTTTTGCAGAGATAAAGAGATCAATAACATAAACATTGTTAGTACGTAAATTGGATGATGGATGCGCACGTAGCAAGCGCTGAAAGGTCCCCAAGAACAAAGAACTCATGAGGCAAAAAGACAAATTGGATATAATCTCCCCCCATGCCTTGTGTGAGCATACTTTCAGTGCTCGCTACATACGCATCCATCATCCAATTTGCGTACGTAGCGAGCATGCATAATCTCCCCCCATGCATAATTACGTACGCAAATTGGATGATGGATGCGTACGTAGCGATAAAATTGGGTATAATCTCCCCCTATGCTTCACAAGGCATGCATTTATAAATTTATTTATCTCAAAGCTCAAAAAATAGCCCAATTTTACAATAAGCATGCTTTAGCTTTTGTGTTTGCTTTTATCCAAATAAAGAATAAAGCGATTGGGCGGCCCGAAAGTCAGGCTGTGCGCAAATACAATGTCCAATAATGAAATATTTAAATCGTGCACCCATGGCATACAAAATAATAAATATTTGTGAAGCGCTTCAATAACTAAGCGCACCTAAATAAATGTTAGCGCCATGCCTTTAATATTAAGACGTGCGCCCATTAAAATGATACTTTCTTCTAGATAATTTGAATATACGCTATCGCCCAGTGCTTCCCAATGCCACCGCCACCTGCTCTACACATAAACTAAATCATTCAAAATTGTTAGAAAATAATAAAATTAAACTGACAAAAGTGAATACTTAGTAGTCTTTAGCTACAAAATAAATAAGTAGGTTGGAACTCTGTCTAACCTTAATTTAATATGAGTACACTCTAAACTCATAAACGTCCATTAATTTAAATATGTATTTTGCAAAATCACCCACTGTGGAGTCACCGACATGCACATTAAATTAACATGACACCCGAAAAGGACAGGCGGCCTGTCAACTTCTGGCACAAGGAATCCGCCTTGTGTACGAGCCTTGGCAAATAAATATAGTTTCATGAAATCCACTACAAAAACCTCATGGAATCCATCGTGGAATAAAAACTCATGAAATCCACGGTGGTCTCACGGAATCCACAGTGGAATATGCCTCCTAGTATCATAGTGCTATTAGCTCAATGTGGAGCGAGCAGTGAGGGATAAGCACTTAGGTCACAGTAGTGCATCCATTAGGTCACTTTAACAAGATGATTTTTAAACTTAACCAAATATCTAGAGTATCAATGACCAGTTCTAGTGGTCATAAAATCAGTATTTAGAATAGTTTGAGGTTCAAGGATTTCAGTTTCTTCTTCTAACAAAGGAGGATTTCCATAAATAGGGTGAACATGTAATTGGCCTCGAAAAGGTCGTAACAAACTGATATGAAAAGTATTGTGGATTTTCCAATGTTGGGGTAGTTCTAATTTGAATGCATTGTCATTGATTTTGTGAATGATCTTGAAAGGTCCATAAAATCTAGGGGCTAACTTAACAACAAGGTGTTTCTCAATACTTTGTAATATTCTCTTATCAATGTGTAACCAAACATAATCATTAATTTTGAAACTCATAGCTTTTCTTTTCTTGTTAGCTTATTTTGTGTATGATTGCTAGGCTTTCACAATCATGTCTTTAACTTAAGAAAAAATAGTAGCATGCATATTGACAATATCATTAGCAGCTTTAACTTTGTTTGACAATGATGTAACAGGTGTAGGCAATCTATGTCCATAAATGATTTGAAAATGTGCTTTCTCTATAGCTGTATATGGTGTATTATTATATGCAAACTGAAGTAAATACAAGTGTGTATCCCATGTTTGTGATTTTGAAATTGTGTATGCACGCAAAAGATCTAAAATTGTACTATTAGTAACTTCTGTTTGCCCATTTGTTTCAAGATGAAATGCAGATGAGAAATCAATCTTTGTCCCTAAATTAGCAAACAAAGTATTCCAAAAACTATTGCAAAATCTAGAATCATGATCAGAAATAATAACTTTTGGTAAACCATGGTTAGTTAAAACAATTCTCAAAAACAGTTGTGCAGCTTGAGATGCAGTTAATGTTTTCTTGTATGAAATGAAATATGCTTGTTTGCTAAATCGATCTACAATAGTCCAAATCATATCATGATTAGCTTGGGTGTTAGGCAAACTAGTAATAAAATCCATTGAAATATGTTCCCATGGTCGTTCAGGAATCAGTAAAGGCATTAACAAACCATATTGCTTACTATGATGTCCCTTAACTCCTTAACAAATTAAGCACTCATATACAAATATAAAAACATTAGATTCAATTTATGGCCAATAAAAATATTCAACCAATGTACACAAAGTAGAAATAATACCCTATGGCCTTGATATGGAGGACAATGAATTTCGTGCAACACAAATAATCTAAATGTAATAGTTACACACAACATTTTCTCATAAAACATAAATCCTTCAGAATAAGACAATGAATCTATTGGAATCCAATTGTTTGCAACTAATTTATTCTAATCATCTTGAAAACTGGGGTCCTAATCATAGGTATCTTTCATAGGGATAAGGGAATCAAAAGATATAACAGAGATATTATGGATACTTGGTCTTCAACTTAAGGTATGGATAACAAAATTTACTTTTCCAAGTCGATATTGCATAAGTGGATGAAATATTTGAATTAAAGCAGCCCATTTACCATAACAATGCTCTGTCCACTAAATAGTTAGGGACACACTTGAGTTTTTCTTTTTCCGCATACTATTCTTCATGGCAATAATCATTAAACTGACTGATAAAAGCGAGAATAGTATTTCCGTCATGTAGCCCATAAAAAGTATGGAATTTGAAATTTCTTTTACTTATCTTGGCTTCTTTCCTGATAGATTGTGCTTTGAGTGTCACATTGATCATACGTCGTATAACATCTTTGGGTTGCGGTCCATCTTTATCGGTAGTATATCATTGAAGAGTAGCCATTTGAGCTTGCAAAGTTTGATGTGCTCTTCGTTCCTCTTGAAGCTACATCATAATTAGGTTCTATTTTTTCTTCACCGTTGATTCCGGTAAATCACCTTCGGCCATAAAATCTTCCAAGGTTTGATCAGACATCTTGCAAAATTTCAAACAACCTCACACACTTGAAATCTTATTAGCGAGATGAGTGTAGCTCAAACTTGGGTTCACAAGGCTTACTTCTTTTTTTTTTTGTATAGCTTTTTTCCATCTTTCTTCTTTTTACAAGTATGGAAATTGATGAGGTCCTTCTTCCAATGAATACTTTGTCCGTGTAGATTACGTATAGCAATCTGTTTGCTGAAAATTGGCTCTGTCAGAGTGCAGGTATGAACAGGGGCTTGCTGGAAGGTTGAAAACGATTTTGGAATTAACTCAATGTGAACAGCTACTAAGAAGGAGATTTAAAGAGTAAATTCTTAAGCTTTAATCTCAGCTTAGAACCTTAAGCTAAAGCTTTTTAATAAAAATATTTGACCAAATGAATTTGCTATGACATGAGGTCAGGAGTTTTCTGATGATGCCAACGTCCACAGGGGACCTTGACAAATTTCAAGATAGAATATCAATCATGTGAATAATCCTCTGCAAGAAAAAAAAACTGAAAATGCAGCAATCATCTGCTGAACAACTGGACTCCAGTTGTAGCTTCGAAGAGCATTATGAATACCAGCATGGTCATATTTCCACATGCATTGTCGAATTGTTCTAGACAGCTCTGTTCTATGGTTGTGGGTATACGCTCAAGCTCGAGGGCATCGCAAATGTCTCTAGCTTCCGAGTACTAGCCTGAATTGATGGCATCATGGAAGGGCTAAGTTTCGTGTCAAAATGCTAATTTCCCCTCACACCCATGGCCAAAAGCTACAGGAGCAACCTTGAGTTGGATAAGCAGATGGAAGCCATACTCACATAAAGACTCGCACCTGATCTAATACACGGGTTCCCTCTTAGAAGTAGTTCCTTGGTGGATCGAACGAGTTCTGTAGGAGTCTGGGCTTGGATTTGAATATCCTCTTCATTGTGTTGGACTTCTTCTACCACAGCGATCCTTGAAGAGAGAGTAGATCGCAGTTCAACACCTTATACAAGAGCCCAAGAGTTCTTTCGTGAGAACATTATGAGATACCTTGTTGTATGTCTTCCAAAATTTGACCTGGAGCAGAATAAGGATTTACTGGACATCCTTGTCGAAGGTTATGAGAATACAGACATGGCTCTTCACTATGGCATGATGCTTCGGGAATGCATAAGACATCAAAGTGCAGCAAAGTATGTCTTAGAGTCAAATAATCTAAGGAAATTCTTTGGCTATATGGAGCTTCCAAATTCTAATGTGCAATCAGATGCTGCTGCAACATTCAAGGAGCTTCTAATGTGCAATCAGATGCTGGTGCAACATTCAAGGAGCTTTTGATAAGACATAAATCAACAGTGTTAGAGTTTCTCACCAAGAATTATGAATGGTTTTTTGCAGAATACAACAGCAAGCTTCTGGAACCCCCTTTTTCCTGTGGTTATCCGAGAAAATTGAAAGGTTCAATTGCAGCAACCCCTATCTTTTTGAGCAGCAGGTCAAACGAAGGGGCAAAGAATCCTAGGGATGGAGTAAGTGGCAATCCAAAACATGAGATCTGGTATCAAGTTGTATGGTCTTCCTTATCAATAATAGGCTCTCTCACACTTTGTATATTCATTCCTTTTCTGTCCGTTGGGAGCGAAAATTTTATGTCTTTTCTGCGGTAGGCGCTCGCTGAGAATCACACACCACTTTTTCATACAGAAAAGTGGCCCCTCACAATAGCAGCAGATTTTCGACTCCCATGCGGGGCTTACTCCAAATTCCTTGCCCATTTGTAGATGATAAGTATGAGCAACAGCTAAAGGATCACTTGCCTTCAGAATCCCTTGACCAACAATAATTATGTCACTGCCCCTTTCTCCAATAACATTTTCTGGAGCATTGTACTGCTGCCAAAGAGAGTCTCCACCACCGCCAATTTGTACTCCGGGAGTCATATGTATCAAAGCAGGATTCCCTAGCCCCATAGGCCATGCTACACGATTTATTGAAATAAAACCAATTATAACAAAATCAGGATGATCTGCAGCTATCTTTGCTGTAACTGTTGTATAATCATCCTTAGCTAATGTTCCACTGGAACTCATTTCCGCCAAAAGAAGTAATCCACAATGGCGTGGTAGACCCTTGAGCTTTAGCCCATCCACAATACCGGGGCCTGGTATCACATGAGCATTAACAATGTCTTCCTTTCCAGCTATGTCAATAACCAACTTTATAGCATCATCTACTTTATTGGCTTTGCATAGTCCAAGAGTAACCATACCCACAGTGAGACTATCTAGATGCATTTCTACTTTCTGCATTCTGTTGTACATTTCCAATGCATCATCAAATCTTTGTGCCTTGATGAGAAAGTCAATAACACAATTGTATGTGAAGCTAGCAGGCTCACAACCTAGATCACTCATGTGATCAGATAGTTGTAAAGCCTCCTGAATGTGTTCTTATTAGGTATATCCTCCAATCAAAGAGCTCCATGTCACAACATCTCGATTGGGTAGTGTATCAAAAATAATATGCGCCAGAGACATGTTGGTATTGACAGTTCTTGACTATAGAGCCGGTTGTTTCAAGAGCTTCACCTTCACGCAAGATGGTAAGCGATTGGAAGCCCTTGATATAAGCTTCGCTCTGATACCACTGGTGCACAAATTGGATGCTTGATATGTACGTAACGAGCAGCAGAAGGTCCCGAAGAACAAAGAACTCTACTTAAGCTTTAGAAAAAAATAAAGAAGATTTGCATGACATGAGGCAAAAATACAAATTGGGTACAATCTCCCCCCATGCCTTGTGTGAGTGCTTCACAAGGTATGTATTTATAAATTTATTCATCTCAAAACTTAAAAAATAACACACTTTTATAATAAGCATACTTTATCTTTTATGTTTGCTTTTTTCCAAATAAAGAATAAAGCGGTTGGGCGGCCCAAAAGTTAGATTGTGCCCAAATACAATGTCCAATAATGAAATATTTAAATCGTACGTCCATGGCATACAAAATAATAAATATTTGTCAAGCGCTTCAATAAATAAGTGTGCCTAAATAAATATTAGCGCAATGCCTTTAATATTAAGATGTGTGCCCATTAAAAATGATAATTTCTTCTAGATAGTTTGAATGCATGCTATCGCCGAGTGCTTCCCAACGCCACCGTTGCCTGCTCTACACATCAATTGAAGCATTTAAAATTGTTAGAAAATAATAAAATTAAACCAACAAAAGTGAATACCTAACAATCTTCAGCTACAAAATAAATAAATATATTGAAACTCTTTCGACCTAACCTTAATTTAATATGAGTGCACTCTAAACTCATGAACATCCATTAATTTAAATATGTATTTTACAGAATCACCCGCTGTGGAGTCACCTATGTGCACATTAGATTAACATGATACCCGAAAAGGATAGGTGTCCTCGTCAACTTCTCGCACAAGGAATCCACCTTGTGTACGAGCCCCGACAAATAAATAGAGTTTTACGAAATCCACAACAAAACCTCACGGAATCCACCATGGAATAAAAACTCACAGAATCCATAGTTGTCTCACGGAATCCACTATGGAATATGCCTCCTGGCATCAATTGTTGATCTTATCAACTTGAGAATGTGAGCATTAGACACTTGGACACAATTGCCTCAAACATGTGATTAGGAAAAAGATTGCGAAGAATAGAAAATTGATGACCTAGACATAATGACATGCAAGGGATAATTCCAATGTTGGCATATAGTCTATGTGTGCACTATTGGCTCTATGCATGTTCTATGTATAGAAATTAATTTTTATGATTATTATGATTTGGGACCATATAACAAAAATTAATTAAACTTAGCCAAAATGGTGACATACAAAAGGAAATTTTGAATTTATCTAATTGTGAGTACATGCATCCTGAGGTCCGCCATCACAATCAAATACTATTTTATGTCTTTACGAGTAATTCACATCAAACAAATAACAACAAGAAAGAGGAGAAACCTGATGACTCAATGATCACAACAAGGAATTCCAAACTTGACTTATAGTCTTTGTGCATGCCATTGGGTCAAGTATGTTCCTTGTCCAATAGACAATGCAAACCCAATGACACACAAGGGGACATTTCAAATTTCTCTCATTATGATTGTGTGCAATGTGAGGTCGGATTCCATAAAAGCCATCCTTTTTTCTCTTTTCCTCCCTCATAAGCATGTAAGTATGCATTAAAGACTTGTTTTACTCCTTCCCTTTAGTCTTCTCCAAGTCAAGCATCATTTATCAATCAAGCATATTTTAACAAAGGTTACAATCCTTTTCCATGTTATCATTCACCACACTTATAGCCACTAAGCTTACATCCATTGGATCATGCATTGAAAATTATAACTTTTAAGTATTATTCATTTTGTCATATTTTGAGAATTTTACAAAGGTTTATTTTATGCATTTTCTATGAATGCTATTTACTTTTCTAATTTTAAAATTTTCCACCAACTTTAAAAATCTTCCCACCATCCACAAAGAGGGAGGAGAGAAGTGTAAAGGAGAGGGAAGGAACTCACAAAGGACAAGGAAATATAGGGAAGTACGAAGGGATTTTGCTTCGAGATTTGAGGAAAGTGCATTATCTCTTCTCTCTTTGTTTTTCTCTTTTCTTTACTTCTCTCTTTTTTTTGTTGATGAAGAGATGTATAGAGAGAAGAAGGGAGAGAGATCATAGCAAGGGAGATTGAGAGAGAGGCCACTGCCACTGCCATCCACCATGAATAGAGAGGGGACAACTGCAAAGGAGGAGGGAACCTATGAAGGAGACAAAGAAGGAGGAGAGAAGCGTGAAAGAATACATCTTCAAGCTTTGAGGTAAGTGCTTTATCTCTTCTCTCTTTTCTTTTCTTCTCTCTTTCTTATTGTTTATGAAGAGATTCATATATATATATATATATATATATATATATATAGAGAGAGAGAGAGAGAGAGAAATAGATGGAGAGAAAAATAGAGAGAGGAAAGGAAAAAAGAGAAGAGGGGGGAGGGAGTCAAAGAAATAGAGGGTGGAGAAGGAGAGATAAAAATTAAGACAATAAGAGAAAATAAAGGGAGAGATAGAGAGAGAATATATATATATATATATATATGAGGGTGGAAGGGGGAGGGAGGGAGGGAGGGAAGGAGACAAATAAAGATAGGGAGGGGGAGAGAGAATGAGAAATAGATAGAGAGAGGGAGAGAGAGAAATAAAGAAAAGAGGAGAAAATAGAGAGAGAGAACATACACACACACACACACATATATAGAGAGAGAGGGAGAGGTAAAAGAAAAGTAAAGAAAACACACACACACACACACACACACACACACACACACAGGCTATGGCAAGTGAAGATGGCTCGAGACCTCGATATGGGGCTACAAGAAGAAAGCATACTGAGGTGGAACTGGGAGACTGCCTCTAGATCTGAAAAAGCCAGAGAACAGACCAAACCATACTTAATGCAAATGAGAGCCAAAAGAGTCCAAGAGCTGAAAAATGGAGTGAAGCTGACCAAAAAAGAAGTAAGGAGCCAAGAAAAGAAGAAACATGTAAAAAAAGATGAAGAATTTTGGTAAGATGAAGATGAAGAAGAAGAAAAGGAAGAGGATGAGCTCAACCTAGATCTTGGAACAACTTGTTTCCAAGAAGGAGTTGATTGTTGCTACCTTGACTACTACCCTGAAGACTACTATCAAGAAGGCTACCCTAAAGACCAGTACCTCTATAACAAATACCATGAATATTCTCCCATCAACTACCACCTAGAAGGAGAATACCTCTACACCAACCACCCCTATCTCGAAGAATGCCAACCTGACGGAGTTTAGAAAGAGGAGGAAATGATGCAGTATTATGTGAAGGGAGAAGGATGGAGAATGGATGTGTGTTGAAAGGTAGAAAGTATTGTGATGGAGTTAGGATACAACAAAGAAGACAAAGATATATGGATATATTAGAAGGATCAATCCTTGCACCACAAGTTGTAGCTCAAGAAATGGATTTTGAGAAGGGGGAGGATGAGCTTGATTCTTTTGATCTTGAAACACCTCCATCCATTGAGATTGAGGGTGAGGTCAAGTCGAGGCCCTCTTGTGAGGCATCGGATGCCTTTGATGAAGGATGAGGCCAAGAAAGAAGATGACTTAGATGTAGGTAAAAAAAAGAAGGAAGATGCATAGCTCAGAGACACTACTACTCCCTATATAAGTGTTTGTGGCTCCAATGCCATGGTAAAACTCTTACAAATGCCTAAATGCTCCCCAAAAAAGACTTGAACAAGCTTGGAATAAGCTGGAGTGAGCAAAAGATCAATGGGACTTATGCATACCTTAGGGTCTTGAGTGCAATGAAAGCTTGAAGTGAAGCTCTTCTTCTTGGGCCTAAGCAAGTAATGAAAAAGCTCCTTCCATAATACCTTTTTGAATTGATTATATCTAGTTTGCAATTAGTGGATTCCTCTTTTTTATAAGATTTGATGCATAATTTTTAGACATTAGGTGTACATGACATTGGTAAATGAATTATGCAAGAATATTTAGTACATAGAGCTAGAATGGTGGCAAGATTGCATGCCCTACCACCTAATTGTTTTCCCCTCTATAACCATCACTATTTGCATCGAACATTTACTCTACAATTTTTGCTATTAACGTCGCTAATCTATTTATAGCGATGCATATACTAATAAATTTATCGCGTCGCTATTAGCAACACAAATAGTGATGATGATGCAAATTTTCCCACGAATAATTTGTCGCTTCAAACGTCTCTATTGGGTCTATATGTTGTAGTGCATGTTGATGACCACCATAGTACTTAACCTTGATGTTTTGCCTTGATAACGAACCTTAAATAATCCCCACAATTTGATGTTATGTCCTTCAATGTCCTTCAAAACAATGCCATCCCTTATTAATATCTCCTCCAACAACAAAAGCCAGCTCCTCTCACCTATACTGGTCGTTCTTGAATGTTTTGTGGCAACCCTCCTCGCTTTTCTCTCCTTTGACCAAATGTTCAATTAGCCCCTCAAAATTGACAACCATCCTCCTCTAAATATGTATCCTTAAACACAATTGCTTTCCAAATTGCTTTTAGATTTCAAACGTTTTTTAAAGCTTAAAAATCTGAACGAGTTTCTCATATTAGTCTTTAGCTTTCTCCATGTATTGCTTTCTACAATTCTTAAGGTTTGATTATACACCCATCTCGGTCATCTTTAACATATCCAAGAATGTCTTTATCTTGAAAACAATAAGGATTTCCAACATTCAATATACACCAAGTAATACACTACATTAAAGAATCAATGTTAAGACTGTTAAAATTCTTCAATAAAGCCGAAAAAATCCTTCACCTCCGAATAGTTAGAAAAAACAAGTTCATTGTGTCTGATTTATAGGCTAAATGGTACTTGCTTCACTTCACTGAGATAACATTTTGAACTTCTTGTCTAAGGTAGATCTAGTTTTCACAACAATGCTTGACATATTTAGCCCTCCTCCTAGTCTGCAAACATTTATGTGCAGCGGTCCACCTAGATCAAAGACATAAATAATCTAACCCTCATCATGATAGCCAACAAACAAGTTTTGTCGACTACCTAGATCAAACACAAAGTTAATTCTTCTCTCATCAATTTTCTCTATAAAGAAAACTTTTGGAACTTCTAGATCAAACACATAGATAACATGCTCTTCATCCCATGCAAGATACTCCTGTAGGCCTGAAGATAAAATAGGAAATCCATATAACTCATATGCATAAAAGTTATGTAGTTTGGTATCTTGAGCAATATGCTTTATCCAATATAAATCCATAATAATAGCCTCATCATCTCATAAACTCAAATCCTTGCCTCCAAATATCATATTCACTTCCTCAAGACTCCTAAGCTTTACCAACAACCATGCATCCAAATAAGAAAGCCTACATATAAGCCAATTAGCATGATCTCTTACTTTGACTTGGACTCCTCAATGCAATAGGGATGTTTCCTCCTCATATTCCATATAACTTCCTTTACAAGAGGTGATTCCAAAGCCTTGATCAAGTATTCTTCTTTCATACCCTATAGACCACGCATTGCTACCTACATCCAACAATTTATTTGCCAAGGGCTAGGAATAGCCTCCTCTATCTACAAACCTTGGTCTTCTTTAATAGATACATCTTGCACTACTTTATCTAATAATAATATTGTACCAGCATCTTCATACTCATAAGCATACTCTACTAGATGAGAGCATCCATTAGAAATATCCATAGCAAGTTCCTTCCTAGAACTATCATAAGCTGAAAACATACCCTGCAAATACAAGTCATAAAATATATCTACATCCAAAGTAGAGGAGAAGATAACAAGTGGGCATTCTACTCCATGCATATCACTTTGCATCGACTTTGGACATAGAACAAACTCATCATCAACATCACTTACCAAACTATCCAAAAATATCTTCTCAATACTAGAATCATCAACCAACTCCAAGGATTACTCTTCAAGAATCCCCTTATCCTCTAGCATACAAGACAGATGCTCTTGTCTACTTCCTTCAACAACCAACTCTACACCCAACTCATCCCCTACAATACCAGAAACATCACCACAATCATCATGGAACACCTCAACATGATGACTCTCAACATCACTCAAAACTTCACCAAATCCCAAAGAAACACCATCATCCTCCTTGCAAACTAAAGAGTCCAAACCAATATCAGTAGACAAAACACCTCCTATATCACCACAAGATGTAGGAGACTCTTGGAAGCCCTCCTTCTCCTCTCTATCACTATCATAAATTGTTAGTTCAACAAAAAAATTTAGTTTTCTCCAAAGCTAAAGAATAATCCACCAATGTGGATACTTCCCTCTCATCCAGACATACAAATGCCTTCTCTTCAACATACTCATCACTACTTTGTGGATATACTCCAAATGCCAAATCCTGTACCTTTTGTCAAAGCGGATCCAATAATCCATATAGTCCTCAGAATTGGATTGCATCTCTCTAAATTGAGTTGAAGCTGGTATAGTCTTTAAATCTTTCTATATGATTGGTCACTCATGCTAGAAGAAACTTTGTATAACCAAGAGAGACTTTCCCAGAATTGCTGAGAATATAACCTAGAACACAAGTGATGAATTCCAAGGCATAATCATTGAACCGTTTCAAGGAGAAAGTCACCATATCTTCATCACCCACAATATCAAACATACACATACACTGCTCCATATAATCCACCCAAGCATAAACATCTTTGTCCAATCTCTTGTGAACTGTCGCCATGTTTGTCACCAATAACTACGAGGAAATATCACCAAACCACTTTTGGTGCTCTTGAGGGTGTGGGGGCACCAAAAATAATGTATCTTGAGCAATGAGTGACAATAACTTTTTCACACAACCCAATACATGCAAGAAAAAGGTGTGTTGGTATAAGTTATGGCTTAGTGTGATGTCTTTAAAACTCTGAAAATTCAATTGCTTCTATCCAAACAACTCTTTCTAGAATTCATGAAACTCAATGCTTTGATGTGCATCCCCCTAACTCCTCCACCCATTCAACCAAATAAAATATCACCTCGCAATTAGAGATCTAGTAGAATACATGCATCCCATTAAAAAGTGCTAGATGAAAAAAAAAAGATCCTTTTTCTCACATCCCTAAAGTTTTGAATACAACATGTGCAAGGCAATAAAATCACACATAAAAAAGGATCCAAGAATATAAGACTTGATAAAAGCACCTCATGGAGTCCCTCGTCAAGTTACTCCTAGCATGCCCTTAGGTGTTTGAAGAGGCCCACCATCACAATCCACATCGATAAACATAAATTGTTGCCCACATTCATCCATAGTTGTATTCTTCAACATAGGAGCAATTCTAGCGATGTTGACTTATGCTCAAATGATATTCTATTATCACACATCAGTTTCATTTCTTTTCAAATGCTCAAATACTTGAAACATGAAAATTTTAATGGATGAAACTTCTTCAAGGATGATGTGATCAATCCGCTCTATCGATTTGCACCTTAGTCAAGCCGTACATCCAATATAGTCTTCTTGAAAACGTAGCCGCCCTGAACACTCTGAAAATCTACTCCACGATCAAATTGTATTTTTAAGATTTATCCAATTCTCCCCCCAAATCAGAGCTAAGCCTCATACTTACTCCTTAAGCTCTATTTTTTTTGTTCAATATATCTTATCAACCCCAATTTTCTCAACCTTCGAATTGTTGAATAGCCACCTTCTGTGTGATCATGAAGACCATCATTCATATTCAAAAATTAAAAAATATTGAGCTTAAGCGATGGAGCTATGAAACAAGATCTTTCCAAATGCTGCCACCCTTGTTGGACTCTTCTACTCATTCATCTTCAAAAATTAGAAAATATTGAGCTTAAGCCATCGAGTTATCAAAAGGTCTTCACAAATGTTGCAACCCTTTTTGGACTCTTCTAAACCAGCACTTCCATGTTGACGACCACCATAGTATTTAACTTTGATGATTTGCCTTGATAATGAACCTTCAATACTTTCCAAAATTTGACGTTTATATGTCCTTCAAAAGAATACCACCCTTAATTGATATCTCCTCCAACAGCAAAAGCCAACTCCTCTTAGTTATACTGGCCGTTCTAGAATGTTGTTTGGTAGCCCTCCTCGTGATTTTTCCTTCGACCAAATATTCAATTAGCCCCTAAAAAATCGACAACCTTTTAGCTTTCAAAAAAAATTTAAAGCTTAAAAACCTTAATGAGTTTCCCTTATTTTTTTAAAGCTTTTTTCGTGTATTTCTTTCTATAGTTCTTATGGTTTGAGTATACATCCATCTTGGTCACCTTCAACAGATCCAAGTATGTTTTTATCTTGAAAACAATAAGGATTTCCAACATTCAATATAGACCAAGTAATACCACCAAATTATAGAATCGATGTCAAAAGTACTAAAATTCTTCAGTCAAGCTGAAAAAATCCTTCACCTCCAAATAGTTGGAAAAAACGAGTTCCTTGTGTGCCTAACTTATGAGCTAAATGGTGCTTGCTTCACCTCATTGAGATAACATTTCAAACTTGTTTGAGGTAGATCCAATTTTCACAAAAATGCTTGACAATGTACTTAAGACCTCTAAAACATAAACCATAACTCTAATTATAAAGAAGTGTATCAAAATATTAAATCTCGGTCAATGCAAGGTAAAACGAAATTAAAATTGACTTGTCATGTTTTCTATAGCAAACAAGTAATTGTACCATATAAATTTGTCTATAATTAACAACGTTAACTAGCATACTTGATGGATGCTTGATGGAGATATCGATGTTCAATGTTTTCTACTTTGGTTGCCTCTACACATAAGAAGCTTACCTCTACTTGTATATGCCTTACTAGATAATTATATCTAGGTTTGAAAGACCTCACACTTGTCTCTTTATTAATCTTTTTCTATCTCCCTTGATTTCTTCTCTATTTAATCTTTTTTTTCCCTAATCTCCTTATCTCTCTCTCTCTCTTCTAAAGAAAAAATTAAGCCAAGAAAGTGATCAAACTATAAGCTTTCATCTCTTTCTCTCTTTTTCTAAAGCAACCAGACCGTAATATTATATGTCTTTCCCTTTCTATCTCTTGCTTATGTACAAATTTCATGATTAAGAAACTAAAACTGAAAATAACAAAGTAAATTGTTATTTTCTTTATTTATCTTGAGTTCACATACACATTTAAACTCTCTCACTCAAATCTATCACAACAAAACTTAAAATATGGTTTTTCTCAATGATAGTGTGGAGAAGAGAAAATGCTTAGAAATGAAGCAAATAAAGAAACCAAAAACTTGAGAATTATGGAGGGGATGAGCTCTTACCATTGTGTTTTTGGTCACATTCGCTCTAGCTCGCTCTTGGTACAGGTATCCTTGTAAATTATACAGAGAAAAGAGAAGTTTCACTTGAAGGGTAAAGTTAAAGTACATTGGTAACTATGTGAGAATGCATGCTACAATATGCGCCAATACTTACGCTAGAATATGCAATGGTATCCTCAATTAGAATATATGTCGGAATATTCAACCACTATAACAAAAGGCTCCATAGATGCACTTGTAGAAGCAATATTTGAATTGTGTTTAAAAATGTCGGGCGTGGTTATTACCGCGTCTACTAGCGTGTCTAAAATTTTGCGTCTACAAGCGCACTTATAGTGAAAACTACACGCGCATATAGATGCGAAAACAGACACAAATATAGATGCATCTATTGACACGTTCCATAAATATATAATCATATTTATAAAAAAGTAGATATATTTAAATTTTGTGTCTATAGAGGCATGTAACTGCGCGTCTAAAAAGGCGTGTACTCTGCAAATTTTTGACGATTATAGACGTGCATTTTTCCTGCAATTTAGACGTGCGGATAGACGTGCAAAACAGAGTATGAAAAAAAAACACATGCTCTCTGGTTTTTTTCACCCCATCAAATTGTTGCTTAGGGAAAACAGAGAAAGATTATTATACTGAATGCAAAAGAATGTGGAGAGCCAAAGTCCATATATTGATAATCACACATGATGAGCGTACTCTGCTGAAACATTTGTACATATTTCGAAGATTTTTGTACTGAAAACAAAACAATGTAGAACACGAAATTTCATATATGAAGATGAAACATTTTTACATGACAAGTTCTAGTGCTTGTGACCTCAAGCATAGTCATGGTCGCAAGCACTAGCTGAAAGTAATACATATCACAAATGAGAACTACAATGCCAAGGGGAGGCATGTATGCATGCGGCTCCTCTACATCTCCTTAAAAGAGGCATCATCGTCGCTACCACCACCACTGCCAGTGCTGGTGCCGCCGCCGCTGCCGCCACCGCTACTGCTAGTCTCCCCTTCACTATCCTTGACTACATCAGGGTTCGCCTACACAAAGAATTAAGGTATATAAATACCATTACAAACAATAAATTAGAGTTTCCTATACTTTTCATGTAAAAAATAAAACATACCTCTTCTCGCTGTGGAATCCTCATGGCACGATTGTATTGCTCCTCGTGATCAGTCCCTCCTCGTAGAAATGCTGCCAAGTGAACGCTCGGTTATGACCTCGATGGTAGCCTACCTCTCTAGGAGTAGGCATTCTACCAACGATATGATACTACAAAACAATTTTAACATACAACGTATTAGAGCACACTACATAATGAATTGAAACAAATTATAAATTTTAATTAAAAAATAAATCAAATAATACTTACAAGCTTAGCCTCCCATGACTCCTTGCCACCCGATCCATAATGCAATGATCCCATGGTTGCCATCTGGATACATCGCGCCTCTGCATTGATGATGGCGACTTGTCCTTTTCTCTGCTGCTCTCTTCTTGGCCTCTTTCCACTCCCTGCGGTGGCAATTGGGTGGTTGGCCATATCCTGGGTGCCCCTACTCTTGTGTCCATAGTGACTCCTTGGCGCGCATCATAAGGTGAGACCTCTTGTTATGAAGCGCGTCTCTCACCTTTGACCGTCCCCAATCATCTGAGAATCGTGAATTCTCGGGATTAGAGTACCTTCTATGTATTGCCCTTAGCACCTCTTTCCACAAACCGCTTTTTTGGTGCTTGAAGGGAATCATACAATCTTTGTATGTGGCATGCACGACACTCCTCACTTAGGCTATCACTTCCCTCCCCTAAGGGTTATACAAGATACCACCAACATCTATGACAGAGTAGTACATTTGTGGAGGCTCACCTCTCTCATTTCCCGGTGAGGGTGATCGAGAGCCACCTCCTAGGAAACCCCCACAAAGCCCTCAACCTCCTCATCCTCCCGCACGACTCTCCCTCCTCCCGCACGACTCTCCCTCCTCCCTCGACGGGCACTACCCTCTATCGCACTCCATACACATGCTTCTGCAGATACAATGCTTCGGCCGATCCATGTACTTCAGCTGATCCCTGCGCATCAATTGATCTATGTCTATGCATAGTGCATGGAGTACCTGTTAAAGGTATATCAAGGTTTGGTGTGCCAAGGTTTGGTATTTGTGCGGCAGTGCTAGGCAAAGATGTGATAGGTTTCCTAGACATGACACTAAAAACCTCCTCTGCAGTGGGAGGGCAACCAAGATAACTGGTCATCTCCCCCATGAATTGCTCCTTGTTCTGAAAACCTCCAAAAAAACTACTAACACCTCTACAAAACTCCGCTAATGTGTTGTTAATTATGCATTCCAAATCAAGATCAATGCTGAAAGATCCAGGATTCCACATCTACACAAGCAAAAATCCATTACTACAAAATCAGGAAGCTTTACAAGATGCAGTTCTGTTTCGCGTCTGTTAGCGCGTCTATACCCGCGTCTACTCTGCATTCTGGACGCGCCAATATACGCGAAAGCATCAACAAATAGTACATCCTCCAGTGAGGACAAGACATTGCATCTTCACAATCGAGATGCTTGGCTATGACGGAAAATCAAATGTATGTGTGATCGTTGTCGAGGATGTTTTTTCGAGCACGTCAAATCACAATGTCACACCTCAGCATGTATGGAGAGTGGAACCAAGAAAAAGACCCAGTAATTTTTATAACTTTATTTGCACAAATATTATTGGTCTATATTGCATCTTCCCATTAAACAAAATCTTCTTTTTTTATTGAGCAAGATGCGGTACCACATCCTCAAATGGTCCCTCCAGAGCGTCGAGAGGCTGCGAAGCGTCGACACGAGGAGGCAGAGTCCTCAAGAAGAGTCGAGACTGATGATGATGATAGCAGCCCTCTTCAAATGCCCCATCAAGTTTTGAAAGAAGAGATTTTGAATAACACGGTGCACGATTTATTTTCCCATGAGGTTCAGGGGGAGGGCGCCACTAGAGAGACAGATGACCCGCTACACATAGCGTTGAAAACTCCATTGTACGAAGATTGCACATACTCCGTTCTACGTGCATATCTCGAGATACTTAACTTACAAACCATTTATGGATGAAGTAATGCTAGCTTGAATGCATTATTGAAGTATGTATCATTTGATATTAATTCATAAATGCTTCTAGACAATATTCGCGGTTTGTTAACTCTGTTTGCACAATATATGCAGGTTATCGTCACAAATGCTTCCAAATGGCAATAAATTACAAACTAGAAGGAAGCAAGCAAGGTGTTTCTTGACATCTCTTGGAGGTCTCGATTACGTTAAAATCCATGCATGTGTCAATGATTGCATCTTGTTTCGTGGGGATCATGCATCTGCACGATAGTGTCCTATTTGTGGTGAACCAAGATACAACCAAGAGATGAAATCGATGGATGTGCCTCGTAAGGTGGACTCGTAAGGAGATGAAATCAATGGATGTGCCTCGTAAGGTTGCCTCTACATTATGGGATCACTTAATCGGGTCTCGTGATTCTGTCAATGCAAGGGAGGATCTCCGTAGCATTGGACGTATGAGATGAGCTTGGCCACGCATCAGACCCAGTGGAAAGATCGAGTTACCGCGTGCACCTTGGATGTTGTCGAAGACCAAAGAAAAGATGGTGAAGCAGCATATAAGTAGCTTTCGAACTCCCACAGGATATATGAGATGCCTCAAGGGAGCCTTCATAAAAAAAAAAAAAGAGGTGTGGAGCAACTATCTGGTTTGAAGTCTCACAATCAGCACAAAATGATTCAAGTAAGGATTTTCATAGCCATAAATATATTAATTAGTGGAGTAACTATGTAGACTAATTAACAGTGTATGAATATTTGCATACAGTTCATCCTTCCTACTAGCATATCCCATTGTGTTTCGAAAGATGTGCGTGATATCATTTACAAGATGGGTGAGCTCGCGAGGTATGTATATACTTATGTTTTAGTTTACATATTACGTACATCACGTAGTAAACCCGCTTGAATTTATGGACAAAACTAATCATCATTCTCAATTGCATGTTGGTAGATTTGTGAGTTCAAAGAAAATCAATCCAAATACGTTGCAAGAGGCTCGAGTATTGTCCATTGAGGTGGTTTGTTTGGTGGAGAAAACTTTTCCTCGCTCCATTTTGATTACTCAAGTACGCTTACTCGTACATCTGATTAATGAGGTCGCAATTTGTGGGGTAGTTCATGCAAGGTGGATGTTTTTTCTACAGCGCTTTATGAAAACCCTAAAAGATTTTGTAAGGCAAAATGCACGGCCCGAGGGAAGCATGGCTGAGGGTTGGTTAGTGCAATCATCCCTTGTACAAATCTCTGAATATCTTACTAAAGTGGACCCCTCTTTACCACGACTATGGAAAGATGATGAAAATTTGAGGATGACCTCTATAATACCTCAAGGAAAAGATAGGAGCAAAGTGCTAATGAAAGATGAACTTCATAAGTTAAATGTATTTTGTGTGCTTAACAGCGAAGTAATGAGCAAATGGATGACACTATATAAAGAAGCAAGGGCAATAAGAGTAAGCGAAAGGCAAGCATTTCGTGCTAGACATGGACGTAATGTCCCATATCCAGAACATTTAAGTGCCCTTCCACGTCATATTGATATAGATTGGCTACATGAAGAAATGGAGAAGATGAAAAAAGAGGAGGCAATGGATATATCGCAAGAGGAGTGGGAATATGCACGAGGTTGCTTATCAAAGGTGAGACATACTTATAATTAAATTATCTTTAGTTATATATGATATAATAATTTTACATGTTTCATCTTTAACTAAATCATTAATATGATCTCAACAATATACTACTAGTGTACATTGTTCAATTCTATTTGGTGTGAAGGCAAACATTTTCGAACTCAACGTATAGATGATAAGAGAAATACCCAGGATTGTGGTATCCTTGCAAACTTCCAAGATACCAATGGCACCATGGAAGGTTATTGTGTCTTGATCCAAGATATTTTGAAGCTTGACTTTAGGCGATTTTTTATATATGTAGTAGATGTGAAGTGGTTTAAAGAAGTAGTAACAACGGGTGAACATTGCACAATTAGACGTCATCCAAGTGGTTTTGTAGTGATTGACTCTACAAAATTTCACCAAGGCAAGAATGACACATTTGTACTACCTCAACAATGCGAGCATGTATATTAGAAGCTATTTATTTTCATATATATTACTTCTTGATACATTCTCAAAATACAATAAATATCTAAGTTGCTTACTTTTTGTTTTTTAAATACAGGTTGTGTATCACCCAATGGTAAACAATAACCGATGGTGGCACGTCATGCCCATATCTAATCATTCAAAATCAATATATTGCAATGCTACTAACATAGAGATAGTTGATCACAATCTAACAATCAATGATGATGTACATGATGATGCCATGATCGATGATATATATGATGTAGTGCAAGATGATCCCTGTGAGGATGTTGAAGGAAGTGGAGAAGAGGATAACAATATGGTTGCAAATAATGATGAAAAAATTGAGCATAGCAATACATCTGACAGTGAGATAGACTTATTTGTTTCATTGCTAATTAGTAATATAGACCTAGCAGTAGATAGTCATCTCATTGAAGATGAGACTGATCATTCATTGTAGCATATAATTAGCTTTGAATGATTGGATGTATAATTGTAATACTCAGAAACAACTAAAATATCAATTAAGAGCCGTTTACTTTTGTGATACATATAACGTTTGTTGTGTTATAGTATTAGAATTGAATGTGCACATCCAAAGGACAATGCACCAAGATGCACAAAGAAGTACAATTGGGTAACCTAAATTAGACCACAAAGAAGTAAAGTTGGTAATGTATTCTAAAAAATACTAGATGTTAAGATGTTTGATCATGTTTAGGGACTTTATGAGAAATTAAAAATATATGCGTTTATTTTCGCATCTATAAGCGCGTTTAAAAACGTGGGTATATAGATTTTTGCGTCTATATACTAGCGCCAATAGACGCGCTGATAAATGCGCCCGCTATTTCGCATGTACAATACATGTCTATAGGGCCTTTCTCTTGTAGTGAACCATGTATTATTGATTGATATGCCGATACAATTATTATGGTAATTTTAACATAGGAAATACTGACTGTGTTGAGCATAGTCTTTTTTTTCGCACTTTCATCAGAAACTCTTGTTAGTATACTTGCGATTTGATGTAGTCCAATAGTTTGCTAGAGTCTACCAATCCTCTTCTCAATGTTTGGAGAGTTGTGATGTGTTTGCATTTCATTAATTGCAGAGATAAAAGATGTTGTCATAACCCACTTCTTGATTTGCTGGATTCTTGTTTTTCTTAATGTTGGATCTCATTAACTAGAGCCTTTGGAAGAGATTGTCATCGTGGTCCTTTAACTTAAGCTAGATGGATTTCCAATCTCCACCCATTCTCTCTCTACTCTCTTCACTCTCTTTGTCTCTCACTCTTCCGAATTTTTTCTCTCTCTACTCTCTACTTTCTCTTTCTCCAAATCACTTTACAATTGATTTAATAGTTTTAAAATTATAACTAATTAATTTTATAATTTTTATTTCGTAATTAATCACTATTTTTAACCAAATTATAAATAATTAAAAAATAATAATGAAGTATCCATTTTCAAGCGCATGCTTGTACCTAGCATATGTCGAATGAAGATTAACTGTGTTGCCTAATTGCAACACAATCACCCTTATTCCAATGATATTACTAAATTATATGCCCTACACATGCATGCATCCACCCACCCATACATCCACCCACCCCATAAGAACACACAAAAAAGGGAAATTTTTAACCATCTACAATATACAATGCACTTAGGTGAGTTAATCTATCTTAAATGACACAAAGAAGAGGAAAACTAAAACAAAAAATGCAATAGGGTTTATGGACTTCCTTTAAGCTAGATCGTATCAAAATGAAGATAGTTCTTATACTACTGTTGGAATATGTTTTGTCATTTTGGTTAGCCAATATTTTAAATGGGATTAGTATAAGAACTTGTATTTACATGTGGAAATATTGGTGATTATAATGTGCACACCTTTCTTGAAGCTCATATTGGTGCTTATAGCCACGTCCCTTTTTTTTTTTTTGGAAACGCTTGAGAAACTAGTGTCAAAATTCTCCTCATCTCTTATAGTGTTCATTGTCACTAAAAACGTTGAATGATATACAAAACTTGGTCTCATAAGTGATACTTGTAGTAACACTCTTGTTCATTGCTAAAATGATGTTGCAAATTTGAATTTTAAATTCATAACAAAATCTACATCAAACATCATGCGAACAACTCCCACCCATTTTTCCCCAAATTTGAGATGTTGCAACGTGCTCTACAACCTTGTGGTTGACTCATGATCCATATAGCAAGTGACACCAAGGAGGAAGTGGGGACGATTAGCTCATAAGAACCACCATTGTATAGTCACTCATCAAGAGAAGCTACTTCCAACATGGAATAGTAGTGCAAGCCTACTGATGCAAAAATGGGAATGATAGCACTATTGATAATATGATTTTGGTATAGGAAAGATATGGGTGTCTAGACAACTAGATTATTACTGCTAAGGGTTCGTATATTCAAGAATTTTGTTTAATTGTTTCTATACAATGGGAACACTTCTTTAAATAGCTTTGTCCAAGTGTGCATATGAAAGATATTGGGTGTTTATGTGAGAGCATTGCAAGACTAGGAAGTAGCACCCTAACAACTACTTTCCATGTTTGGTTGAGTAATGGATGCAGTCTTCACTAATCATTTGCAATGAAGACTTGCATATGCTTGTGGCCTTCTAAACAAGAGTGCAAGATAGTGGTGTCAAATATTTAGGTAGAATATTTGAATACGTATTCTAAGCCTTGACTAGGATAGAGGCAAACATATGACTTGACTAACTATGATATTAATGACTCTTTCCTATCGCCCTAAGAAGTTCTGCCCTGCCTGGCTTTTCAACCGTTTAGATTGTATTTACTCGAGTATAGAAGACCATCTTTTAGTAACATTGTCGGATGGGATGGAGCCAATGTGGAAGGTGGTGCCAATGACTCATCTTTTAGTCTGGTGTTCTCAAATTTCCACCTGACTACGCTATATTTATTCGATGAAAGAAGCTCATCTTTTAGTAAGATTGGCTGATGGGATCGGGCCAATATGGAAGGTGCATGGCAGGAGAGTGGCATGCTAATTATCCAGAGGGAACGTCGCCCTCGAGGATACTGGGAGACGCGGCGGCAGCGCCGAGTAGAAACGAGGATATCACGCATGTTCACGTCGAGGCCAGGGCAGGGGCCGCTCGGCTATATGGTCGAGGCCTCAGGCATTTTGCCAGCATACCGGCTAGTGCGAGGATTCCCGTACAATAGCTCCTGTTAGCTTGTGTGTAGTTGCGGATAATCAATATGGCGGCTCGTGTGTTTTTGTTGGGAGCACTGTTGGTGCTGTTGGTGATAGTGAGTGAAGTGTCGGCGACGTCCCGCGGTCGAGAAGAGGAGCAACGTCGGGAGGAAGAGGACAGAGAGAGGGAGAGGAGGAGAGGGGAAGGGTCGAGGGAGGAGTGGTACACGAGGCTGCGGGCGTGCGACAATTTCTTCAGGCAGCAACGGCGAGAGGTGGAGGAAAGAGAGTCCTCGCCGTATTACAAATCCTATTTGTCATGGAGGTCGGTTGAGGGGAGAGGGGTGACGCAGCAGCAGCCGTCCCGGGCGTGCTGCGAGGCCCTGGAGCGCATCCCCTCGCAGGACCGCTGCTACGCTCTCCAGCAGGCTTACGGAGGCGGCCAGCGCCGCCGTCGTTATGAAGAGGAGGACGTCTGGGCGCAGCGACGAGAAGAGGAGTCGGAGCAGCAGCAGAGAACCATGACCGCCCAGATGTCCTCTCGCCTCCTCCAGCAGTGCAACCTTCGCACTCGCGAATGCCGTGCAAGGTCGTCCCGAGGTATGTTGTCTAAATGATGCATTGCCCGTGATTTTATTTTTGTATATCAGTCTATTATAATCTATATCTATTTTAGATGCATTGCCGGTCATTTAATATATGAACCTAGTAGATTCCGTCATTTTAATATATATGAAACCTAACATAATCCAGACCTATTTCGTGTGTGCCACAAGTTCTCTCTCATCAGTTTATAATTGTCTATTGTCTCTTATAACTGTTTGCGTTATTTGCGATGATCGAATGACATATGAACATAATGGATATGATGTAATTGATATGCATTTATTTTCGATGATCAAATGGCACATGATCTAATATATCAATTATTCTCTTGTAATTCTTTGTTATTTATTTGCAATGATTGAATGGCATATGAATGCAATGGATATGATCTAATATATAAATTATATTCTCTTAAGATTATCTAATACATCAATTGTGGATATTATATAATTTATATTGTGGATATGATTTAATATATAAATTATATTCTGTTAATTTGTGATGATTAAATGTTATGTGAATGTAACAGATATGATCTAATAATATATCAATTATTATCTCTTAACTATAGTTTAAGTTGATTTAAAATACTGCTAGAGTCAATTTAAAATACGATTTGTCAGAATCATGGTTAGATTCAAATCTATAGCTACTATTAGTTTTTTGAGAATATTTTGTCCTTGTTGGGTACCTCAACCTACATTTGACAATAGTTTGTGTGTCAGTGTATTTGTCTTCGAGTACCTAAATTGGAAGTTTTGAAGTATTGGTTGTATAGATATTGTGTGATCAAATGCAAACCTTGTTGTATAGATACTGTGTGATCGAATGTAGATCTGGACCTAATATATAGTGCTACAAAACATGTCCGCTAGCTTGAATCGAACTTGTTGATCATTCAACATAATATTACTGCTATATTGTCAGTGAGCTTGAATTGAACTGTTTGATCCAATGCAAGTATAACCTAATATATATTGAATGCAAGTTTAATCGAATGTATATATTGCTACTAAATATAATATTATTGTTATATTGTCAGCTAGCTTGTTATATATCTTTGGGATTGTTGAAGTCCTACAACATCATGTCATGCAATATCATATGGTCAAAATGCAAATTAGGTTGCATACCATTGAAATCCAATGTGAAACCTAACCTTCGTATACTGTGATTTTATCTTCGAGTTATATTTTGGGCAATATGTTGGATTACTAATTCTTAATGCACTGCTTGTATTTGTTCCCAGAAGTGCTGATGGACAATTCTTATTGGTGGTAGAGAGAAGTGGGCCACCTTTGTGGTAGAGAGAAGTGGGCCACCTTTGTCGCAACATGCGCAACTAGGATCATTGCCGCTACTTAGTGCTCTCCCATTGATCGGTCGGTGTGCCATCCTAGACGAATAAACACCCCATGTAGGGTGTACTTTTGTCCCATAAGAAAAATGTATGGATGAAGAGGGGTTTGTGTGTGTGTATATAGGTTATACCAAACATGCGTAAATATACAAGAAAGGATTTTGCTAAAAGGTTGTTAAAAGGTTTTTGTTATTTTTATCAACAGCTTCTTTTATCTGCAACTTCTACTCTCTATAGACTTTATAATATAAAGTTGTATCAATCGTGTTTGTGTCTAGTAATATTGGCTCTCCTGTCTGCAGTTCAATGCATAAACATAATGAGGATGAGTTCTAATTGCAATGACCAACGTTTTGTTATATCCAAGTCTCATTACATTAAGCCAGCTCAAGTTGCATGACCGATGTGCTTTTTTAAGGGCGTCCTAAAGCACAAATTTTTTCAGGTGCTATGACAATCTAAAATTTTCTGTCATTGTGTTGGCTATATTATTCAAAGCCCATATGCATTTTGTGTGATTATGACCAACTCAGCAAATTTTCATAATCACGTTGTGAGTTATAAATTTTCATAACTGTGTGGTTGAGTTTGTTGACTCAACAAATTCATAACCCCATGATTGAGACTGATGTATACCATCATGACAAACGATACTGCCCATCACAAACCCACAAAAATTCTTGAATAAACTAAGCTTGCAACATGGACCTTATTGTGTGCCACCTAATTACAAACATGCAAAAATGCTTGAATAAACTAAGCTTGCAACATGGACCCTATTGTGTGCCACCTAGTAATTAATTCATTTATTCGGGGATGAATGTTTGATGTGTGGAGTGGTTTTTAAATTGTTGGAATGTATGGAGAGACCTATTGAACCCTCCACTCCGCTAGCCTATGAACCCTCTTTATTCTCAAGTCCTAAGTGTGTGTTTTATGTTCTTATCAACAATGGAGGGGTTTGATCACTTGATTTACTCTAGCGGAGGGAAATAGTTTAAATATTCAGAGGACGATTTTCAAGGGGCCGTGTGAATCATCCGAAGCATAGAAGACAATAGTCTCTCTCTCTCTTAGTTGGAAGAAAAAAGTCAATATTAGACCTCAAAAATCTTTTTGTAGTTTTGGCCATTTTTGTGGTGGTTTGGAAAAATTGTCGCTGCATAATGAGCCTCTCCATTATGGGGAAGGGAAAGAAGAGTGATATTGTAGGTAGTGATGTGTTGGTTTTGAAAAATTCTTGAAGCATAATGAGCCTCTCCATTATGGGGGAGGCAAAGAAGAGTACCATTCTAGGTAGTGATACAAAGGGGGTTTGGAGCTACTTCTACATGAATCCCTAGAGAATCACTCACGCTTGAGTTTCATCCCACCCCTAGGATACAAAGGGGGTTTGTAGCTACTTCTACATGAGTCCCGAGAGAATCACTCACGCTTGAGTTTCATCCCACCCCTAGAAAACCAGTCACACTTTGTTAAGAAGCATGTCCATTGGCCAAGGCCAATGAACTGACCCAAAGGAGTAGTGGCACATGTATAGGGCAACTAAATGCTTGAATCTCTCATTGGCTACTTCGTGAACCCCTAGAGAATCACTCATGCATGCTAAATTTGGAAAGTACTTGATCATCCCATTTTTAAGAAGCATGTCCGTTCACCAAGGCCAATGAATTGAACCCAAGAAGTAGTGGCACATGTATAGGGAACTTAGTGCTTGAAGATCTCACTAGATCTCACTTCTCGAGGATGTGCTAAATGCCAAGGCTAATAGTGGCACACGAGTGTTACATATAGGGTTGCTTCTTCAAGCTCTCACTTCTTGAGGATGTGCTAAACTTACAATTCATGAGGATGTGCTAAACCTACAATGACACTTCTATGTGAACCCCTAGAGAATCACTCGCACTCAAATTTCAGAAAGTAGTAGTTGATTATCCCATTGTTAAGAAGCATATCCCCTTTGTTAAGGCCAATGAATTGACCCAAGGAGTAGTGGCACACGAATGTCATATATAGGGCAACTCAAATTCTCACTTCTCAAGGATGTGCTAAAGCTACTGGATGGACTATCTTAGGTAAAAAGATCTCGGTGCTTGAAGCTCTCAATATTAAGCTCTCCCTTTTCTCACGGATGTGTTGAAGCTATTGGATGGACTTTATCTCAAGCGTGTGCTTAAGGCTAGATGTAGATGGAGTTTGGTTAAATTTTGGTGATTTGATAACATCTCATTGTAATGTGTGCCAAAGATGATTGTTAAGTCTTTCTCTTAAACCGTCAAAGTTGTTATGCTAAGTCACATCTAGGGGAAGTGGGTGGAGTGGAATAGCGCACTAGATGTAGATGGAATTTGATAAATAGTGCATTCTAATGTGTCCCAAAGATGATTGTTAGTCAACTCTTTGGAGTTGTCAAATTTGTTACGGTGAAGCCACATTTAGGAGAAGTGGATGGAATGGAACAATTCCACTCCATTGGTAGTCACAGCAAGATCCTTTTTAGGGTTGGGTCACACCATGAGTGGATGGGAAGGTAGACTTATAGTTTGATCACACACCAGCAATAGAGGTTTAGGGAAAGGATTTGATCACACACTAGTAGCAGAGGTTTAGGGAAATAATGTCTTATGTGTAAGCATGTCAAAGCTGTGTCAAAATATTTGATGTCTTATGTGTGAGCCATGTTAGAGCCTTGTGTGCTCGATTGGATTAGACTTCTTTGTCAGATGAGATGGAAGATCTTGTTCATTAGCGAATGGGAATCCTTAACCTTGCTAAAACAATCTTAGAACCCCCTTTTGAAGAGGTTCTTGTAAGGGTTTTTCAGGATTTATGATGCCCCTACTCAACCCACCCCTTATAGTGCAACCATGTAGTTACACAGGGTGAGAGGGATGAGCTTTCTCCCACTAGTGCCAAGCAAGCATGACCTGGTCCATATTGTAGGGATAGTGGGGGATCTCAAAAATTTGGATCTCCACTAGCCGCCCCTGCCCCTCCCCCCCCCCCCCCCCCCAATCCAAATATGTATTTAGCATGAAAAGGCTTATACTTCAATATGCTCTTCTTTGATAAACACTATAAAGCTTAAGAACTTACTTCAGAGTGGTGAGTATTGCTATGGAGACGGCAAGAAGCATGCGTGTAACAAATTGTCTTTTTTATTCCAGATTTGTATTCCAATGTGGAAAAGCATGTATTTCATCATACTCTTCTTTGATAGAATGCTACAAGGCTTCAAGACCTGTTAGGGCTACTGCTACAAAATTGTGAGTATCACTATGAAAACTATGGGGTTGGAGCAACAAACTCTCACTTTTAATTCTAGAACTGTATCCCAATACAAGAATGCATATATTTCAATATATTTTTCCCTAATACAGCACCAAAAGCTTCATAATCTTGCTTCAAGAGCTACACATTTTTTGACTATGCAAGTATTCAACAAGGCTATGCAAGAAAAGACTTTCCATTCCCAAATAAATGTGTAATTTTATTACATCGCCATGAATTATTCATTGACTTGAGTATCATATTTAGCCTTTATTAATAGTACCTAGCCTTTGTAATACAAAAATCCCTCAAACACTGAAATTGTAGTTTCCCTTTTCTCACTAATGAGAGACCTCTAACATGTGGCACACACCATCATCAACATAGACAGAAGTAGCCTTCCTGTTGTCCCTCTCGCCAACAATAACATGTCGAATAACAGACCACACTCACCATACTTCCTATAGTAGGAGAAAGGAAAAGAGAAGTTGAAACCAAACCTTGTTGTCGTAGTTAGAGAATAGAGCAATTATAGTAGCAAATTGTATTCGACGACTCCATTCTTCAACAAATTTCCAACAAGATTCAAATTCATGAAATCTTCAATCACTTATTGTAGGTCTTGTTAAAATGTGTGTGTAGTGCTAGAGGCACATGTAACTGAATCCCATAAGCAAAGTGTGAGGCATGTATCAAAGCTAAAAAGTTATTAAAGAATGTACTTTTCACAACTATCAATCAAGCATGTCTCTTTCATACTATCACCTACTTGTTCTTCTTCTTTCCCCTATAATTTACTCTTCCACTCTTGCTCAATCATATTTTCTAACATGGAATCAGAGCCTCTTTCCTTGACATTGTGAGATAGAGAGGCATTCATTGTCACACACAATGGTGTGAAGAAGCTCAAGTGAAAGAGATGCTACTCAAGAGGTTGAAGCCTTGAGATTGAAGGATTGCAAGCTTGTGAAACTCAATATGTTTTTGTGAAGAGGATGTTGTTCAAATAAGATATTAAGGTATATCTTATCTATCTATCAATTCTTCTATTTTGATTCAATTAAGGGGTGGCCATTGCCCAAAGTATAGGTTAAGTCAACAATAGAGAAGAGAGAGTTATTTGAGCCTTCTTTGAAGAGCTTGAACCTCATCACTTGCTGCTTAAAAGGCCATCTTGAAGGATAGGATTTCAACATAAGTTGGGGGGCTACGCTCTTTGTTGTAGTCAAAGAAACAAAAGAAAAGAAGAATAAAGAGAGATTGGAAGAACATAAAGCCACATAGAATTCATTGTCTAGTAACTCTCGTTATGTCCAAATCAAAGACAACAAACACACCTTGAAGACATGACCACATTCACCGATTTGAAATGGCCACAACAATATGTGGAGAATAAGTCATCATTGTCCTCTCTATCAAGGTTGTTAAACCTTAATACTTCAATCACTTTCACACTTAATCCTCCTGCAAACTAGTTTTTCTAAGCCCTTGCTCACATTTGTTCTCATCAAAGTGGTTTGAAACTAAGCGCTATTCACACTAAGAATCCATAAAGTGGTTCTATTTAGACTTGATTTAGATTGAATACTTCAAATTTTTGCATTCACACTACTTGGTGTCATGAATTAGTAAGGAATTAGTCTATGCAAGCATTCTAAAAGGCAATTCATAATGTAAGAAATCAAACATTGATATTGTATGCGAAATCTCTTCTTTTCCCAAGAATTGCCATTAAAAAAATGCAACTCATCATTAAAATCTTATAAAATTCCTTCTAACTCTCACATAAATATCTTGTGGTAAATTGGAGTTAAGGCATTGCCATATGAGTGACCTATAAGACTTCTCCATCCACAAAATGTTTGAAATCAAAGTTGTGGAAAAGTTCAATGGCAAGGGTTTTCACCCTTGGAAAATGGAAACCATGTATCACCTAATGCGAAAATACCTTTGGAAAAACTTCTCCATCCACAAAATATTTGAAATCAAAGTTGTGGAAAAGTTCAATGGCAAGGGTTTTCACCCTTGGAAAATGGAAACCATGTATCACCTAATGCGAAAAGACCTTTGGAAAATATTCGAGAAACCTGAGGAGCTTGACGATCCGAATTAAAAAAGAAAAAGAAAGTAAAAGCACTCAAGATAATAGCATGGGACTTGTCGCGCGATGTTCTTCATCACATATCAGTTATCACTAAAGCAAAAGAAGCCTAGAAAGAATTGAATAAAACCTTTGTGTCACAAGCAAAGAACTCAAAAATAAATCTTCTAATAGAAATTTTAAGGCTAGATTTGAACATATATGACTCCCTAACTTCAATGATTAACAAATTCAAAAGCTTGAAAGTGCAAATATCTTCCATTGCTAAAGATATTAAAGAAAATGAAGCCATTTCGGTGCTACTCAATAGTGTGGATAAACCTAACAAAGGATTTGAGCAGGTGGTGGTAACCTTGAGGAATGTGCTAAATAGAAAACTCAACTCAATGGAAGCTTATTTTTATGAGCAAGAGAGGAAAATCAAAGAGACGACCTAAGAGACTACACCAAACTTCATAATCTCTACACTTTACAAGTTCCTCTTCAAGAATTATTTGTAGAATCTGTGGGAAAAATGGACATAAGGAGCAAGAATATTGGAAAAAAGGAAAGTCAAAGTGTAAGAACTGCAAAAAAAGTAAATTCTATCAAGGAAAAAAATTTGAAGAATTTCCTAAAACTCTCTTCTAAATAGTAAATTGTCTACACTTTATTTGACACTACATGAGCTAGAGGCCTTGCAAGCATTAGGGGGGAGGGGGGAATGTACATCCTTAGGTGTAGTTATCTAGAAGATAAGCTAGCACCAAGGGAGGGGGTGTTAAAATGTGTTGGTGCTGTGCTATATACACATGTAACTAAATCTCATAAGCAAAGTGTGAGGTGTGTATCCAAGCTAGAAATCTATAAAAAAATGTACTTGGTACAACTCTGAATTAAGTCTCTTTCATGTTATCATGATTGCCTACTTATTACTCTTCGTTCCCCCATAATTTACTCTTCCACTCTTGCTCACCATATTTTCCAACAAGTCTTTCTCTCCTCACATTGTTTTTTTCTCCCCTTTTAATATCTCTCGCATTTTTCCTTTTTACTAAGGTTTTTGTCCGTAGCAAACATGCTCCTAAACGCTTAAAAATTCCACTTGGGGTTGTGTCACTTAATGAGAGAAGTACTTAATGATCATGCTAAAATGCTAAATGGTATTCATATCTTTGACTTAACATTCAAATTCTAATTATCATTAGCAAGCAATGATTGAGAAATGTAGCATTAGTGTTTACAAGCACTCATCTTATAGTTTATGCCTCACTTGAGATGTGAAATGTCGGGGTCTTTTGATGGACTTAATAATGTCCACCAAGTGTTTTTAGCCCTAAGATGGAGCTTCCAAATCTAGAATAAAATCAAGAGAAGAGTAATTAGTCATTGCAGGCAGGGTTTCACTTAGTGTGAGCAACAGAGAAGGAATTTTTGCAAACCCTTTTAGATAAGGATAGGTCACAAATACCCTGTGATAGCGGATAAGATTGCACCTTTTATAGCCTCTGAGCAATAGAGAAGGAACATGCTATTTCAGATTGTGCCAGATCAGCAATTCTCACAATGACAGGCTCCTGCATGGCCAATGTCAAGGTTTTAAGTGATAGGATGTTGTGTCTTGAGGTGAGGAAGAAATCTCCAAAATAAACCATGAGAGCCGAAATGCCCTTCTTTGGCCACACCAACTCCTCCAAGGTCAGCAAGTCCAGAACTAATCATGGAGGTTGACAGGATAAGATGATAAATGAAACTTTCTTATGCATTCAATTGAGATAGGATTAGCAAAAGCTTAATAGATCAAATCTGGCTCTAATACCATGTTGCAATATCAGAGTTGTAGCATGGAAGAGTGTGCACAAGAGGGAGAAGAGAGCACACAAAGTACAAGAAAAAGATCTTGCTTAGTCAATTGCTCATGAAAGTACAACTGGTACTCTCTCTCATCTGCTAAGAATTACCTTTGGCCATGTTTATATAGCCTTTGAGTGAGCTAGGGTTAGGGTTTCTCTTGTCCTCTAGTTTATTCACACCACACTTCCCTCATGCACCCTTACATAGGGTTCTCATGCTATATTTCTAACAGTAAAGGAGTAACAAACCTATACTTCAAATCTAACTTCCTTGTGAATTTCCAAACTAGCTTATTCTTGAAATTGAGACCCTAGTTTGTCACTATTTTCAATGGTATCCCAAACCTATAGTATATATACTCCATAAAAAATTAGGTTACATCCTCTTTCTTACATTTTCGAGTGGCTTTTGCTTCAAGCCATTTGGTCATGTAATCAACTGCAATAAGGATATAAAACTTTCCTATCTTAGTATCAAGAAAAGGTCTAATGAAATCAAAAACCCATTCTAAAAATGGCCTATAGGTAACAATAGCTTAAGCAAGTTTTGGAATCAATACCCTCTTAGTGAATGACTGATAGGCATGGAAACTTTTACACCACTGAGTAACCTCATTACTCAAACTAGGCCAAGCAAGTCTTGCTAACAAGATTTTTCTTTTGGTAAGCTTAAATCCAAAGTGACCTCCACATCCTTCTTTATGACAAGAAGATGAACAAGTAGGAATTTCAAAATTATCCAATACTCTTCTGAGTACATTATCAATCCCTGCCATATACAACTGGTCATCTATGAGTATGCATGACTTGGACTTCTTAACAATTGCATACCTTTTACACTTATTAGCTGACCATTTCAGCTCGCTAGTTCTTAGGAATCCTTCAATCAAATCAAGGCTTTCCTTGCCTTCATATATAGGATTGTCTATTCTCATGGTAGCAACATAATTTGAAGCAACATTTTCAACCAACTCATGAGTTTTAATGTTAGTTTCCCTCCCAATATGCCAAATTTCAAATTTGTGCAGCTACTTAACCAACCCCTTTATCTTCAACAATCAATTCCTTAAGACTTATTTGTTAGCTTTCCAAACATTTTGAACTTGCATGACAACTAATATAGCATCCCCCTCTGCCATTAGCTTTCTATATCCCAATTGAGTACATTGTTTTGAACTAGCATGTAAGCTTGTATATTCATCCTCATTATTGCTTTGTATATCCTTTCTTTCTTGACTTCTTGACCTTCACCACTCAAAATGGCAAATCCCAAATTTCCATTTTTCAACATTCTTCTATAGTTGCCATACAAAAAACAAAGTGGCATCTTTATCCTTGATTTTCTCATGAGTTCAAGGATCTTTATTTCATAACAACTGCACTTTTAACAATATCTTTATAAATCCATATGCTAGCTAAATGAGCTCTTATAGTATCCTCTTTCGGATAAGTAAATTCAAAATATTCTCAAACCCAGAGGAATTTTGAGAAAATGGAAAAACTTGTGGTAGTAATTGGAAACTAGTAAATACTATGAATGGCTTTTGAATTAGATCTGATTTTCATATTTTAACTACATAAACCAGTCCCCATAGTTAGAGCTCTTCTTTCATCCAAGTGTTTTTGGTTGCTTCAATAGGTCTATGTAGTAAAACACAAGTTGCATATAAGACATTCCCTTCCCTTTTTGCATCAAAATATCTCAGATAGAATATGAAAAGATCTTGACAAATACCTTAGTTTCTGAATAAAGTTCATTAACTCTTTTATAGTCTATAGAGAATCCATAAGAAGAAAAGCCTCAACTTAACCAGGTGCAGGTGAAATGCCATCAACAGATACTTTGTTATCCAAGAGTATCACTTTACCCCTTGCTAACTTGTAGTGATTAGGATCTAGCTATCCCCCATCTTTATTTGGTTTGCAAAAAACCTCATCTAGCTTCTCAGCATGAAAATCTCTAGAGTTGTATATGTAAAAGTCATCCATAAACACTCACAAGGATTTTCCAAATGAATGGAGAAGATACTCAAATAACCCATCTTTGAAAGCTAGCATATGAATTCATCAAACTAAAAGGCACTACCCTATAATAGAAACATCCCCAAGGAGTAATGAATCCTATATTTTTCTAATCCTTCTCTTTGAAAGTATGCATAATACCCATCACATACACTGTAAAGCTCATGACTTGCTATTTGATCCAAAATCTCATCTTGAAATGGAAGAGGATAGTAATTCCTTTTGGTCACAACATTAAGAGGCTTAAAATCTATTCATACTCTCCATTTTTCATTGTTCTTTTGGTTTGATTACAATAGGATATATCCATTCTATATCATGAGTGGGGTAAATAAACTCTACATCCAATAGTTTTTGAACTTTAGCTCCACACAATGGTATTGGTAACCCTCAGCTGATAATATTCAATAGTAAATAGCTTTGGATATATTTGAAAGATTGCTAAATATTTAGCCCTTTAACAATTGCCCAAGTTATTTCCCAGTGTGTTCATCACACCATAGGAAACCCAACATTCATTTCATGCTTTTGGTTATGCATTTTCTATTCTAGGTTGTGCATTTTTTGCTGTAGGTTATGCATTTCCTACATAGGATTTATAGTTTTGTGCTCTTCTTTTGGACCCTGAATTAACAACCCAAAAATGTCAATGTCCCTAGAAAGTAAACTAGCTTCCCGTCCTCTATCTCCTTCTCATCAATGATAGAACTTCCTAAATTACTTCTCATCTTTTTTAGCATCACTTTCATATCCACTTTGAATAATAGACCCTATTTTTAGATTTAAAAATCACCCTCTTGTGGGTAGGCTTGTCCAAATAAACTTCCAATTAGCCTCTATACCAACCCTGTTCGGATCTCATACCAATTAGCCATGGTCACCCCAAAATGAGAGAACATGTCCCTCGCTTTGTAGGCATAACATGAAAGTCCAAGCATGCCCTCTGGCCTCTAATATTAATCTCCAAATTTCAATAACTCCCAAACACTTTAACTTTGATTTGTTAGCCATTTTAACTTTCATGTCATTTTAAGATGCATTTGGAGTATTGTCTCTTCTATGATTACATAAACTTGTGCACTGCCATCTACATAAACTTGATCAACTTTCCTTCCATATATCCATGCATCTGTAACATTTATAATGCCCTTCACACTTGATAGGCATACAACCCCCACATGCTGAGTACCTATTATATGCCTTTCTCTCATGCTTTTTTTTTCTCCCCTCCTAACATCTCTCACATTTTTTATTTTTTATTTCCCAGCATAGAGGTGCTATTTAATTACATAAACAATCTAAATATCATATTGGAAATGCTAGTTAGTGTACTAAATATGTTACATATCATTAGAGATATGTTATAGCTAACATGCTAGATATGTTTGTTAGCCTACAACAAATGCTAGTTAACAAAGTGGATAGCTAGCTAGTATACTCGATATGTTGGCGAGCAAATTAGATATGCTACTGAGCACTTTGGATAGGCTAGTTGACATCAATGATTGAATATTTACATAATTACTTAAAATGTTCTATAATTAGGCTGCTTGATTACTATGTTAACATATTTACATTGAGCTTTGATCAATTTTGAGCAAGTAAAAGCTAACTTGGAAATCAGCCAAAAACCTTGAGAAGCTTTTTTATTTTCTAGATGGGCTTGTTGGCACTTTAACATAGGTGGGAGAGCCCCAAAAAATCTTGAGGAGCTTCAAAATCTATAGAAACAAAGCTCCATGAGGGACCCACAAGGCTTCATTCTACTCTTTCTCTCCGAGTAATCTACGTGTGTGTACAAAATCATGTCTCTATAGGAAGCTTTAGCATGCATGATATCCGAGCCTTGTGCATGTCAACAGAACTTGGCTTCTCTTAAGAACAAACTTGACAATTCTCTTGCAATCACCAACAATGTTAGCAAACCAAGATGTATCCTCTTTTTCATACTAGTATTTCAATATTAAATTAAGTGAGTGTGTGTTGCAACCATTACATGTAATCTTTGGATATTGCTCTTATACAAGCCTAACTACATTTTTACAATTCTTTGCATTATTCATAATAACTTGCACCACATGATGATACGCTATCTCTTCAATATTCTTGCATAAAATGTCCATGATGTACTCGCCTAACTTTTTTTTTTCGTGTGCTATCTATGGCATTTAAGAATGTGTCACCCCTTGGTGAATGGGTATCATTGAACATTGGACCAACCATATGATAGAATGGTGTACCCAATAAGTCCCAAGTTGCATAAAATGACCCTTTCAGCCTACTCCTTCCCCTCTAAGTGGCATTTATCAAGACCATCATGCCATATTGAGTCATAAGATGGTGGGGAAAAGCCAACCCCAAACTCCCCAATTCCTCCATGCATGTTTCTAGTGATCGTTGTCCACAATTGTATGGCTAGAAAAGAAAATAGCCCTAGCCAAGGCCATTTGCACTTCATTTAATTGTGTCATGCAAAAACTCTCATGGCGAGAGGCTTGAGGGACACTTGCTTTGTTCTTGGACTGATAACTTCTCCCACCAAGTCATCATGATTGAAGCTCTCCACAGTTAGAAGCATGGGGTGTTCCAGATTGAGATATGTTTAATTAATTGACAAAGTCAGTGTTGAATGGCCTTAGCCTACTTGTTTGGTAGCTAGTGTTGAGAGAGAGAGAGTACGAGAGAGATACACAAGACATGCTCCCAAAGAATGATTCATATCGATGTAGAGTTAGTATATATAGGTGAGACCCAAGTCAAGTGAGAGATGATATATATAGTTGTAACATCCCCACTCAAACAAAGGTCTTTGGGTGGCTGCGAGTGAAAAAACCCTTGGGGAGAACAAGGGAAAAACCCGAGCCCCTACACATACCTATGATACAAAAATGATTTACTATAATGTTGAGAGAGAGAAAGTACGAGAGAGATACACAAGAACATCATATACCAATTATTAAGCACAATTATCCCTACAATATTTAATTTATAATACACCATAATTATTATGCTATGAAGCATAAAGTAGCTCTTTAACATTCTCAGAATGCCTATATAGCTTATCTAGACTATAACGAGCATATGCACCATACCAAGAGCATATTTAGTGTTCTAATTAGCATACTAATACATCTAATTAGCAGGCCAACAAGAATTTCTAGTTGTTGCTAGCTAGCATATCCAAGTTTCTAGCTAACATTTCTAGTTTGATAACTAGGTACCTAGTATTCTAGCATTTCCAATAGGCTAACTAATATACCTAGTATATGCAAGTTGGCATATCTTGTATGCCAATTGGCACTTCTAGCATGCCAATTAGCATATCCAATTGCTATCAAGTTATATTGTCAATTGCATCATTATGCCTTTAAGGAGTACAATCAGATCCAAAGTATGCACTGGCACTCTAGTTTTAGGTGATCATTTTTGTACACATAGTGTACTACCACAAAGTGGGGTAGGTAGTTAAAACAATCCACTTCTTTATATTCAATGATAAAAGGCATGACACATTGTTTGTCCAACATTTCTTCATGTTGCATTGTTATTGGTTACAAAAAGAGGGTGTTGCTCCAACATAACATTGGGTCTATTCAAATGGTGTGGCCTCAGAATTCAAGGCATCCATGCCTTTCTATTATGTGTGACATGCAAGGTTGATAGGAATGTAGATTAGCCGGTTCTTATTTGGAATAGGGAATGACAAGGGAGAGCATGATGATGCTGATGTAGTTGTAAAGAGGACATTGGCATTTGAGAAATTGAAACACTTCAAGGTTTGTAGAAGCTGTGGTTACTTACCACCAAACTAACTTGTCAAGGGGAACAATTGCAGCATATCCTTCAAAGGAAAGGGAATGTACTAGTTTGTTCAAGGAAGTTCTATGAATAGGGAGGTTGAATGGAATTGTGATCCTATCCAAAAATCTTATTTCTTGCATGCATTTTGAGCTTGCATTATTCCCATTGGAGCCCATGTGCTACCTTGGGATTATCATCACTTGGTGTCATTGTTGCTTAATGATGTTGAGGATGAAGCTAAGTTTGTAGAAGATAATGTCCTTGTAGTTGAATTAAGTGGCTATGACAAGGTTGTGTATAAAGGGTATCATGACGCACTAAGTAGTGCTCTATGCGTAAGTGATACCTTTGCAATAAATATAGATTCTAAACCAATGTGGAGGATGAATATTTTTACTTAGTCAAATGCATTGCAACATAAAAAGGAAGGTTGGAAAAAGGGGTACATCAATGAATGGGGCAATGTGATTGACCAAGGTTCTTATATTCTGGAACAATTGTATATAAGTAGGAAGATGCATGTAGCTTTAAACAAGATAACAAGTGGCCCCCTATCCATGTACCCTCACATCCTCTATGTTGTATTGAAATACCTATGGTGCTCGTCCCAAAAAAAGTTGAATGTACACAATTACCCCAAAGAGTCATGAGGAAATCTACAAGAACATGCCCTATGGCATTTGAAATGTCACCATGTGGGATGGTGTCTCTGCCTTGAACTTTGAATCAATCACATGGGATTGAAGACATTCCAAATTGAGGTCTCTTGCTTTGATTTCATAATTGAAACTTAGTTCTATTTCAATTCACTTTGAAAGATATAAATTAAGACTTCTTGCAATCTCTACTTTTTCCCTCCAAGTTTCTATATGACCTTCACGCTTGGTAATTTATTCCATGTCTCTTGTCAACCTCATTTTACAGGTCTATTTCATTCCATCTTAAAGTTTGAATGTATTTGGTGGAAACACGTTGTTCTTTTTCTTCCCATTCAACCAACTAAAAATGGGATGCTTCCTTTTTCTTAATCTACCTCCTTTTTTTTTAGATCAATTCAAAAAGCCTCTAGTAGGTCAACTTAGGATATCAAGATAGAAGCAAACATGGTTTATCAAGGTACAGGAACACCAACTAAGGTGAGATGTTATATATGTACTCTACCACATATTTATCATATTGTACAAAATGCATTTTAAAATACTTAAATTCCAACTATGATTTAGACATTGGCTTGGATCATACATTGCCCCAATTAAAGGTCGTATCTATACTCTAAAAGCTACACCAAATTACCATGTATTTGTATGAAATGAATTTAACAATACCTTAATTACCAACTATGATTCAAAATTCCTTGGGGTTGGATCATACATTGCCCTAAGTTTTTATTCTAAATATTAAGGAATCTGTAAGTAAATGTAGTCATCCATACAAGACTAAGCACTTTGATCAACAACCCAAGTAAACTACTTAATTCAACTTTTTCTAAATAAAAATTATCTAAACTGTTCACGTTCCATAATAAAAAAATCACCATCATTAACATGTCAACTATTCAACTTTTTAAGATTTAAAGACTCACATATCCAAACCAATAAGACTACAGTGATTTCCTCAAATCCAAAAAGCAAAACATGTTATCTTTTGACCCAAAAAAGATCAAGCATGAAATATTTTTCCATGTGTTTTTCATAGGAGTATGAATGCAACAACTTTGTACCATATCGTATTGTTTGGAATTCCAATCATATGAATATGAATGCAACTTGTTGTGTTGTACAATAAATTATCATACGTGTTTGCCGTAACAACTATGATTTCAATCAAATACCAATTGAAGAATCATAGAGAGTTCTGAGACTGCAATAATGCTAAACAATAACATCCCCATTAGAAGAGGACTTCTTTCATCACAAAGGATTTAGCCTTCCAAAAGATCTTCCACCAAAAAAGTGTGGATGCATGAAGTTTTACATATTTTCTTTACTAATGAGCAATAAAGAGCTTTATAAACTTCTTTGTTGTTACAAATACTGTACTATCATCAGCAAAATGTGTAATTTATGTTATCAACAAAAAAGTGTATTCTCAAATGAGCAACCACGGTTTTTGTTTCAAAATGCTTTCAGCTAGATCTGTATTCTCTAATCAACTCACCACATTGCTTATTTATCCCTAAACCTACTAAATATTTTCCATGTGCTCCTTGTATATATTGTTCATATGTTGATATACCTACAGCATAAGGAAACTATGCTAATTGACTTTGCGAAGCATGTTTGTGCTCCATACGTTGTCGTGCCACTATGTGGACATTGTGTGAAAAACTCTAGAGTACATTGTCATCTAACTTTCTTATTGATCTAGAGAGTCAATGCCATATTATTCATTAGTTCCGGTGTCCATATTAGTCATTAGTGCCAGAGAAGAAGCTACTGTTTTGATGCACATTTTTGGTCTACAAGGGATCTCTAGGAGATCTAATGCTTGGAGATTGTTTCTGAGTAGTGCCAGAAAAGGAATTTGTTTATCTTCTCAGGTTCTATCAATACATTGTGCTTTAATTCATTGTGCTTTTTCTTTATCTTGTGTACTTCTTGTCTATTCTTTTTCTTCTTTTATGTCTCTCTCCTATTCTCTACTTCCTTCTATCTCTAATCCCCACTGGATATGACCTTTTGACTAAAACCCCTCTGATATTGGTAAACTCAACGTGGAAGGTCGTCAAAAGGAAAAATAGGATGGGAGAGGGTCCTGTGGCTATACAGAGTTATTAAGAGAATTTGAAAGTCGTTTTTTTGAACAATGAGATTTTGCAGAACAACAAGCTCTTGCAAGTTAGAAGATTGAATTGTTTCTACAAGTAGTAGATCCTGAGCTTCAAGAGAAACTTGATGATTTGCTTGAGGATTAGACTATAGAGACATGGCTTAAAATAGAGTTGAGGCATGTTAAGGAAGATGTGATTGCACTAGTGAAAAAGCATAGAAGAAGATAAAGATTACATGTATCTAGCTTGCCCACTGTTATAGGCCAAATAGTTGATATATCTAGTAAGCCACCTACTTCTGTGGTTAACCATATGGTTGCACCTGTTGTTCCTATTTATTAGAGAAGATGTATTAGATGAATTGGTCAAAGGCATGTGGGATCTTTAGTTGAAGGTCACAAAATTGGATGAGAAAGGACAAGAGGAAAGGGGATGGGCAGTAGACCCTAAACTAGAGAAAAGATATATGTGGTGTGATATCATGAAAGGAAGGATTCTGCTGCTTATCAAGAGGCCTTGGCATGATAGTCCATCTTTTGGAAAGATGGAAAGATCCATGCAAAAGAAATGGGATGGCCTCTTGCTTTGAATTTTGGAAAGGGATGTATGCAAAAGTTATTGGAAGACTTGGCTATCTGAAATGCTTATGCAACTGTACATGCTTCTACTTTTGGTCTATAGTTGGATAGAATACCTGGCCAAGTGATCTCCAAAGGCTGCAATATGGACACATGCCTCACATCAGCTAATCAGAGAAAGTTATTGATAGTGAAATGTCTCATGCAGGGCAAGGCATTCATGACATAACTAGTTGGGAATCATTGATAGATGCATATTCAGTGTATGCATATTTAGCAAAGGTGCAAAACATGACTGTACTTGTGGAAGAGAAATGAAGATAATGCACGAACATCTAAAAGAGTGACAAGAAGAAGTGTGGATCAACCTAAGGCTACAAATTAGCCATCTACTGAGCATGTTATGGAAGAGGCTAGTTAGGAGCAAAAACATGATAGCAAAATAAGAGGGTAAAAAGAAGGGCAAGCACCACGATATAAGTTGTACTCTGATATTGAGACATCCACTAATCTTAAGAAGGTTCTTGAAGGACAGAGTTAAAACAATCAAGTGGAATTCACCTTGGGAGAGGTGCTTGGCATTGCCAAGCGGGAATTTCATGATGAAATCATTGACATAATTAAGAGGAAGCATCAGTTTCTTGGTGATACCACTAGTGCATTGCTGCAATTGGAAGAGGAAACTGGTTTGTTGGCTATTTCGGCTGAATATGAGCATGCTGTAAGTATTGGTTTATCTGTACAAGATGCTACTAATCAGTGAACAACATGTGGAAAAGAGAAGAAAGTGCATAAAAATGAATTGTCTTTGTAGCAATATGCATGATGGAGTAAGGTAGATGCAACAAAATGGGGAAGAGACTCCAAGATTTATTTCTCAAACTTATCACATAAGAAATCATGAGGCCAGGGCTACGACTGAAACGATAGTGAAAATAGGGGAGTCTAAAACTCCTTAAGTTGTTTTGCTTGACCACGGGTTTGAGATTAATGTCATTGATCGTGGATCATATGAGAATGGTGCATGGCCCGTGGAAAGTGATCATGGTTGGCGTATGAGGGTTGCAGATAATTCTTCCGGGGAGCTATATGCTGCATGTCCTAATGTAAAAGTGACAATTGGTGATGTACAAGAAGAGTAACACTTCTTTTTTCAAGATAATTCTTCATATGCAGTGATTTTGGGATAGCCCTATATTATAGGAGTGCATATGGAAACAAAGGTTCTTGATGATGGTTCTACTTATACACAAGTTTAAAGAAATGATGGGAGGAAAGCAATCCAATTTCTTATTGTTTGTGTTAATCATCTTAGGAATTGAGAGTGTTGTCAGTATGTTTTTTGGACATATATGATGTTATAGCATTGTTTGCTCAGCAGTAAGGATTAGAATGGGCTGGAGCAGTTGTGGAGACAAAGTATAAGATGGTTGACAAAAAGGTGAAACTAGTTGCTTTGCTACTTCCACAAAAAAATATGGGTCTATATGAAAAAGTGTCAAGGCAGCCAAGCTTACGGGATCCTAAAGATATAGATTATCGATTTACATCTAAAACATTATAAGAATTGAAAGTTGGTGCAGAAGGGTTTCTTTTGCCTACTGAAAGAGTCTGTCTTATGCAAATGTTGGCTAGGCATGGAAAAGCATTTGCATTTCAGCCAACTGAAATAGGTTGTGTGGATCTGAATGTTGTCTCTCCTATGGAAGTATTTATTGTGCCACATGTACCATGGAACTTGAGTCCTATTCCAGTGCCCTAAATCTTACTTGTCAAATCTAATGGATTTGCTAAATGAAAAGTTTTTCATGAAGATCTTGGATCCCTCTTCAACCCTATACTCAAATCGTTGGTTTACTGTACCCAAAGAGAATGGGGCTTTGAGATTTATTCAAGACATGCAGCAGGTCAATAAAGTGACCATAAGAAATGTGGGTGTAGGTCCTATGGTTGATGAAATTGTGGAGTCTTTTGTAGGCAAAGCGATCTATTCTTTGGGTGATCTTTACTCAGGGTATGATTAGTTTTATCTTGCAAAATTGAGAGCAAGGATATCACAACCATGAAGATTCCCTTAGGGTTAGTACGGATGTATACTCTCTTACAAGGTGCAACAAACCCAATGGCACACATGACAAATGCTATGAATAGGGTACTCAGGGATTTTATACCACAATTGACAATGCCCTTCTTGGATGATGTTCCAATCAAAGGGTGTCCAGTGGATGAAAAGAATGAAGAGATCGATGCTCATGGGTGTAGATAGTTTGTTGTAGACCATATTGTGGATTGTGAAAGGATTTTGATGGATCTAGAAGAGGTGAATTTAACTATTTTTGGACAAAATTTTGGCAGACATGTTATCTCGGGCACGCTATGAGAATGAAGATGGGATGATGGATGAGGAGAAAGAAGATGACTTTCTTGCAGTTGAAATTGATGTTGTAAGAGTGAATTTAGCAATGCAAGGAGTTGCTATAGCACTAACAAAAGCTTGGATAACAAAGAGAAGACACTTTAGATGTTATGTATCTTGTGTAGAAGTGTTTCTAGAAGAGAAATTCCATAAAAGCCATCCTTTTTTCTCTTTTCCTCCCTCATAAGCATGTAAGTATGCATTGAAGACTTGTTTTACTCCTTCCCTTTCTTCTTCTCCAAGTTAAGCATCATTCATCAATTAAGCATATTTTAGCAATGGTTAACATCCTTTTCCATGTTATCATTCACCACACTTATAGCCACTAAGCTTACATCCATTGGATCATGCATTGAAAAATATAACTTTTAAGTATTATTCATTTTGTCTTTGTTTTTTTAATTACAAAGGTTTATTTTATGCCTTTTTTATGAATGTTATTTACTTTTGTAATTTTTAAAATTTCCACTAACTTTAAAAATCATGCCATCATCCATGAAGACGGAGAGGAGAAGGAAGGAACTCGTGAAGGACAAGAAAAAGTAGGGAAGTAGAAAGGGATTCTTCTTTGAGCTTTGAGGAAAGTGCATTATCTCTTCTCTTTGTTTTTCTCTTTTCTTTACTTCTCTCTTTTTTTTCTTGATGAAGAGATGTATAGAGACAAGAAGGGAGAGAGATCAAAGCAGGGGAGATTGAGAGAGAGGTCGTTACCATCGCCATTCGTTGACAAGAAAAAGTAGGAAAGTACAAATGGATTCTTCTTCGAGCTTTGAGGAAAGTGAATTATCTCTTCTCTCTTTGTTTTTCTCTTTTCTTTAATTCTCTCTTTTTTTGTTGATGAAGAGATGTATAGAGAGAAGAAAGGAGAGAGACCAAAGCAAGGGAGATTGAGAGAGAGGCTGCTGCCATCGCCATCCACCATGAAAAGAGAGGGGACAACTACAAAGGAGAAGGAGGGAACTCGTGAAGGAGACGAAGAAGAAGGAGAGAAATGCAAAAGGATTCTTGTTCAAGCTTTGAGGTAAGTGCATTATCTCTTCTCTCTTTTCTTTGCTTCTCTCTCTCTTATTATTTATGAAGAGATTCACAAAGAGAGAGAGAGAGAGACAAATAAAAACAATAAGAGAAAAAAGAGGGAGAGATAGAGAGAGAGAACATACATACATACATACATACATACATACATACATACATACATATATATATATATATATATATATATGAGGGTGGAAGGGGGAGGGAGGGAAGGAGAGAAATAAAGAAAAGAGGAGAAAATAGAGAGAGAGAGAAAGGCTATGGCAAGTGAAGATGGCTTGAGACCTCGATATGGGTCTACAAGAAGAAATCATATTGAGGTGGACCTAGGAGACTGCCTCTAGATCTGAAGAAGCCACAAAGCAGACTGAATCATAGTTGAAGCAATTGAGAGCCAAAAGAGTCTAAGAGATGAATAATAAAGTGAAGCTAACAAAAAAAGAACTAAGGAGCCAAGAAAAGAAGAAACATGTAAAAAAAGATGAAGAATTCTAGAAAGATGAAGATGATGAAGAAGAAAAGCAAGAGGATAAGCTCAACCCAGATCTTGGAACACCTCCTCCCCAAGAAGGAGTTGATTGCTACTACCTCGACTACTAACCTAAAGACTGCTACCAAGAAGGCCACCCTGAAGACCAATACCTCTATAAAAAGTATCCTGAATATTTTTCCATCAACTATCACACCTAGAAGGAGAATACCTCTAAACCGACCACCCCTATCTCAAAGAATGCCAACCTGATGGAGTCCAAGAAGAGGAAGAAATGATGGAGTATTATGTGAAGGGAGAAGGATGGAGAATGGATGTGTTTTCAAAGGTAGAAAGTATTATGATGGAGGTAGGATACAACAAAGAAGACAAATATATGTGGATATGTTAGAAGGATGAACCCTTGTACCACAAGTTGCAGCTCAAGAAATGGAGTTTGAGAAGGGGGAGGATGAGCTTGACTCTTTTGATCTTGAAACACCTCCATCCATTGAGATTGAGGGTGAGGTCAGGTCGAGGCCCTCTTGTGAGGCACTGATGCCTTTGATGAAGGATGAGGCCAAGAAAGAAGAGATAGAAGATGACTTAGATGTAGGTAAAAACAAGAAGGAAGAAGTAGAGCTTAGAGACGCTACCACTCCCTATATGAGTGTTTTTGGATCCAAGGCCATGGTATAACTCTTACAAATGCCTAAATGCTCCCCCGAAAATAACCTAATAAGCTTGGAATAGCTGGAGTGAGCAGAAGATCAATGGGACTTATTCATACCTTAGGGTCTTGACTACAATGAAAGCTTGAAGTAAAGCTCTTCTTCTTGGGCCTAAGCAAGTAATGAAAAAGCTCCTTGCATAATACCTTTTTAAATTGATTATTTCTATTTTGGAATCAAAGGATTCCTTATTTTTAGAAAATCTGATGCACAATTTTTAGACATTAGGTGTACATGAAATTGGTAAATGAATTATACAAGAATATTTAGTGCATAGAGCTAGAAGGTAGCCCTACCACCTAATTGTTTTCCCCTTTGTAACCGTCACTATTTGTGTCAAAAATTTACTCTACAACTGTCGCTATTAGCATCGCAAAACTAGTTAGCGATGCTAATAGTGATGCATTTACTAATAAATTTATCGTGTCAAAAATAGCAATGCGAATAGTGATGATGAGCAAATTTTTCCATGAATAATTTGTCCCTTTAAACATCACTATTGGGTCTATTTGTTGTAGTGCATGTTGATGAACACCATAGTACTTAACCTTGATGATTTGCCTTGATAACAAACCTTCAATGATCCCCAAAATTTGATGCTATGTCCTTCAACGTCCTTCAAAACAATGCCATCCTTTATTGATATCTCCTCCAACAACAAAAGCTAGCGCCTCTCAGTTATATTGGTCCTTCTTAAATGTCTTGGAGCAACTCTCCTCACTTTTTTTTCCTTCCACAAAATGTTCAATTAGCCCCTCAAGATCGACAACCATCCTACTCTAAATATCTATCCTCAAACACAATTGCTTTCCAAATTTCTTTTAGATTTCAAACGTTTTTTAAAGCCTAAAAACCTGAACAAGTTTCTCATATTAGTCTTTAGCTTTTTCCATGTATTGCATTTTACAATTCTTAAGGTTTGAGTATACACCCATCTCAGTCATCTTTAACATATCCAAGAATGTCTTTATCTTGAAAACAATAAGGATTTTCAACATTCAACATAGACCAAGTAATACCACCACACTATAGAATCAATGTCAAGACTGCTAAAATTCTTCAATAAAGCTGAAAAAATCATTTACCTCCAAATAGTTGGAAAAATGAGTTCCTTGTGTCTGACTTACAAGCTAAATGGTGCTTGCTTCACTTCACTGAGATAACATTTTGAACTTCTTGTCTAAGGTAGATCCAATTTTCATAAGAATTATTGACATATTCATCCCACCCCCTAGTCTGCAAACATTTATGTGTAGCAATCCACCTGGATCAAAGACATAAATAATCTGACCCTCATCATGATAGCCAACAAAGAAGTTTTCTCAAGTACCTTGATCAAAAACAAAGGTAATTCTGCTCTTATCAATTTGATCTATAAAGAAAACTTTTGGAACTCTTGGATCAAACACATAGATAACATCCTCTTCATCCCATGCAAGATTCTCTTGTAGGCCTGAAGATAAAATAGGAACTCCATATAACTCACATGCATAAAATATCTGTAGTCTGGTATCTTGAGCAATATTCTTTATCCAAAACAAATCCATAATAATAACCTCATCATCTCATAAAATCAAATCCTTGCCTCCAAATATCATATTCACTTCCTTAAAACTTGCAAGCTTTACCAACAACCATACATCCAAATAAGAAATCCAAGAAATTCTGAATAATCTTTTGCATCCTTAAAGCCTAAATATAAACCAATCAACACAATCTCTTTCTTTGACTTGGACTCCTCAATGCAATAGGGATGTTTCCTCCTCATATTCCATATAACTTCCTTTACAAGAGGTAATTCCAAAGGCTTGATCAAGTATTCTTCCTTGATACCCTGTAGACCACACATTGCTACATACATCCAGCAATTTCTTTGCCAAAGGCTAGTATTAGCCTCCTCTGTCCACAAACCTTGGTATTCTTTAATAGATACATCTTGCATTGCTTTATCCAATAATAATATTGTACCATCATCTTCATACTCATAAGCATACTTTAGTAGATGACAATCGGAGCTCCACTAGAAATATCCATAGCAAGTTCCTTCCTAGAACTATCATTAGCTCAAAACATACCCTGCAAATACAAGTAATAAAATATATCTACATCTAAAGTAGAGGAAAAGATAACAAGTGGAAATTCTACTCCATGCATATCACTTTTCATCAACTCTTGACATACAACAAACTCATCATCATCATCACTTCCCAAACTATCCAAGAATATCTTCTCAATACTAGAAGCATCAACCAACTCCAAGGAGTACTCTTCAAGACTCCCCTCATCCTCTAGCATACAAGACAAATACCCTTGTCTACTTCCTTCAACAACCAACTCTACACCCAACTCATCCCCTACAATACCAGAAACACCACCACAATCATCATGAAACATCTCAACACGATGACTCTCAACATCACTCAACACTTCACCAAATCCCAAAGAAAAACCATGATCCTCCTTGCAAAAAAAAGAGTCCAAACCAATATCAGTAGACAAAACACCTCTTATATCACCACAAGATGTAGGAGACTCTTGGAAGCCCTCCTCTCCTTCTCTATCACTATCATAAATTGTCACTCTAGCAAAAAAGTGAGCTTTCTCCAAAGTTAAAGAATAATCCACTGATGTGGATCTTTCCCTCTTATCTACACATACAAATGCCTTCTCTTCAACATACTCATCACTACTTTGTGGATATACTCCAAATGCCAAATCCTATACCTTTTGCCAAAGCGGATCCAATACATCCATATAGTCATCATAATAGCATTCCATGTCTCTAATGTCATTAAGTTGAAGCTGGTAAAATCCTTAAAACTTTATATATGATTGGTCACTCATGCTAGAACTTGTAGGATGAATAAAGAAGAAGCTTTGTATAGACCAAACTCGGGTAAGTTACTCATGAATATATGTGTGCATCACTTGGGTTCAAAATAAGGTATTTTTAAAATACAATTTTTATACATTTTTTACATACATAAGGGTGTAATATAAAGGGGTTATTTATAGATTGAATAGAAAAGGGTTATGTTTTATTTAGGAAAAGTTCACGGATAAGGATATTTATAAATAGGCCTTGAACGCACGTGATGTAGAGGATATACATATAGGAACTTCCCCGAGAAACCAAGAGAGACTTTCCCACAATTGCTGAGAATATCATCTAGAACACAACTGATGACTTCCAAGGCATAATCCTTGAATAATTTAAATGAAAAATTCACCTTATCTTCATCACCCACAATATCAAACATACACATACTCTGCTCAACATAATCCACCCAAGCATAAACACCTTTGTCCAATCTCTTGTGAAATGTCGCCATGTCTATAACCAATGACTACAAATAAATAGCACCAAACCACTTTCGGTGCTCCTCAGGGGTGTGGGGGCATAAAAAATATTGTATCATGAGCAATAAGTGAGAATAAGTCTCTCACACAACCCAACATATGCAAGAAAAAGGAGTGTCAGTATAAGTTATAGCTTAGTGGAATGCCTTTAAAACTCTGAAAATTCAATTGCTTCTATCCAAACAACTATTTCTAGAATGCATGAAACTCAATGTTTTGATGTGCATCCCCCTAACTCCTCCACCCATTCAATCAAATAAAATATCACCTCGCAATTAGAGACCTAGTATAATACATGTATCCCATTAAAAAGTGCTAGATGAAAAAAAAGAGATCCTTTTGCTCACATCCTGAAAGTTTTGAATACAACGTGTGCAAGGCAATAAAATCACACATAAAAAAGGTTCCAAGAATATAAGACTTGATAACAAGCACCTCATGTAGCCCCTTGTGAAGTAACTCATAGCATTCCCTTAGGTGTCTAAAGAGGCCTTAAGAAATTGAGCTATGAAACAAGGTCTTTGCAAATGTTTCCACCCTTGTTGGACTCTTCTAATAATTCATCTTTGAAAATTAGAAAATATTGAGCTTAAGCCATTGAGCTACCAAAAAAGGTCTTCACAAATGTTGCCACCCTTGTTGGACTCTTCTAATCCAGCACTTCCACATTGACAACCACCATAGTACTTAACCTTGATGATTTGCATTTATAATGAACCTTCAATACTTCCCCAAAAGCCAACTCCTCTTAGTTATACCGGTTGTTCTTGAACGCCCTTTGATAGCCCTCCTCGTGATTTTTCCTTCGACTAAATATTCAATTAGCCCCTTAGAAATTGACAACCTTTTAGCTTTCAAACATTTTTTAAAGCTTAAAAACCTCAATGAGTTTCTCTTATTAGTTTTTATCTTTTTCCATGTATTGCTCTCTACAGTTCTTAAGGTTTGAGTATACATCCATCTTGGTCACCTTCAACATATCCAAGTATGTCTTTATCTTGAAAAAAATAAGGATTTCCAACATTCAATATAGACCAAGTAATACCACCAAATTATAGAATCACTATCAAGAGTGCTAAATTTCTTCAATCAAGCTGAAAAAATCCTTCACCTCCAAATAGTTGAAAAAAATGAGTTCCTTGTGTATCTGACTTACAAGCTATATGGTGCTTGCTTCACCTCATTGAGATAAATAACATTTCAAACTTGTTTGAGGTAGATCCAGTTTTCACAAAAATGCATGCTAATATTCTTAAGACCTCTAAAACATAAACCATAACTGTAATTATAAAGAAGTGTATCAAAATATTAAATCTCAATCAATGCAAGGTAAAAAGAAATTAAAATTGACTTGTCATATTTTCTATAGCAAACTAGTAATTGTACTAAATAAAATTTTCTATAATTAACAATGTTAACTAGCACACTTGATGGATGCTCGATGGAGATATCAATGTTCAATGTTTTCTACTTCGGTTGCCTCTACACATAAGAAGTTGCCTCCACTTGTATATGCCTTACTAGATAATTTATATCTAGGTTTAAAAGACCTCACACTTGTCTCTTTATTAATCTTTTTCTATCTCCCTTGATTTCTTCTCTATTTAATCTTTTTTTGCCCTAATCTCCTTATCTCTCTCTCTTTCTCTTCTAAAGAAAAAAAAAAGTCAAGAAAGTGATCAAACTATAAGCTTTCATCTCTTTCTCTCTTTTTCTAAAGCAACCAAACCATAATATTATATGTCTTTCTTTTTCTATCTCTTGCTTACGTACAAATTTCATGATAAAGGAACTAAAATTGACAATAACAAAGTACATTGGTATTTTCTTTACTTCTCTTGAGTTCACACACACATTTAAACTCTCTCACTCAAATGTATCACAACAAAGAATAAAATCTGGGTTTTTCGTGTATATATATGCAAAAACAAGAAACTTCATCTTGAAGCCATGGCTTTTCTCAATGATTGTGTGGATAAGAGAAAGTGCTTAGAAATGAAGCAAATAAAGAAACCAAAAAATTGAGAATTATGGAGAGGATGAGCTCTTACCATTGTGTTTTTGGTCAACTTCACTCTAGCTCGCTCTTGGTACATGTACCCTTGTAAATTATAGATATAAAAGAAAAGTTTTGCTTGAAGGGTAAATTTAAAGTGCATTGGTAATTATGTCAGAATGCATGCTACAATATGCGCTAATACTTATGCTAGCATATGTGATGATATCCTCAATTGAATATGTGTCACAATATTCAACCATGTATTATTGATGCATATATTGAGACAATTATTATGGTAATTTTAACATAGGAAATACTAACAGTATCGAGCGTAGTCCTTTTTTTTTTTGCAATTTCGTTAGAAACTCTTGTCAGTATAATTGCGATTTGATGTAGTCCAATAGTTTGCTAGAGTCTACCAATCCTCTTCTCAATGTTTGGAGAGTTGCGATGTGCTTGCAGTGCATTAATTGTAGAGATAAAAGATGTTGTCAAACCCACTCCTTGATTTGTTGGATTCTTGTTATTCTTAAGATTGGATGTCATTAACTAGAGCCTTTTGAGGAGATTGTCATTGTGGTTATTTTACCCAAGCTAGATGGATTGCCAATCTCTCTCTACTCTCTCTACTCTCTCCACTCTCTCTCTCTCACTCTTTCGACTTTTTTCTCTCTCCCCTCTCTACTCTCTACTCTAGCTTTCTACTCTCTCTTTCTCCAAATCACTTTACAATTGATTTACTATTTCTAAAATTATAACTAATTAATTTTATAGTTTTTATTTCATAATTAATCACTATTTTTCACCAAATTATAAATCAACTTTTTCAAATAACGAAGTATCAATTTTCAAGCATGCTTGTACCTAGCATATGTCGAATGAAGAGTGACCATGTTGCCTGATTGCGACACAATCACCCTTATTCCAATGATATTACCAAATTATATGCCCTACACATGCACCCATCCACCCACCCACACATCCATTGACCCCATAAGAACACACAAAAAATGGAAACTTTTTACTTTCTACAATATACAATACACTTAAGTGAGTTAATCTATCTTAAATGACACAAAAAAGAGGAAAACTAAAACAAAAACTGCAATTGGGTTTATGGACTTACCTTTAAGCTTGATCGTATCATCAAAAATAAAGAAAGGAAACCCATGGTTGTAAGTATTTTCTACTAGCGTTGGAATATGTTTTGTCATTTTGGTTAGGCAATATTTTAAATGGGATCAGTATAAGCACTTGTATTTACATGTGGAAATATTGGTGATTATAACGTGCACACCTTTTTCAAAGCTCATATTGGTGCTTCTAGCCACGTCCCTTTTTTTTTTGGAAATGCTTGAGAAACTAGTCTCAAAATTCTCCTCATCTCTTATAATGTTCATTGTCACTAAAAACATTGAATGATATACAAAACTTGGTCTCATAAGTGATACTTGTAGAGTAACACTCTTGTTTGTTGCTTAAATGATGTTGCAATTTTGAATTTGAAATTCATAACAAAATCTACATCAAACATCATGCAAACAACTCCTACACATTTTTCCCAAATTTCAAATGTTGCAACGTGCTTTACAACCTTGTGGTGGACTCCTGATCCATATAGCAAGTGACACCAAGGATGAAGTGGGGACGATTAGCTCATAAGAACCACCATTGTATAGTCACTCATCAAGAGAAGTTACTTCCAACATGGAATAGAAGTGTAAGCCTGTTGTTGCGAAAATGGGGATGATAGTACTATTGATAATATATTTTGGTATAGGAAAGGTACATATATGATATGGGTGTCTAGACAACTAGATTATTATTGCTAAGGGTTCGCATATTAAAGAATTTTGTTTAACTGTTTCTAGACAATGGGAACACTTCTTTAAATAGCTTTGTCCAAGTCTGCATATGAAAGATATCGGGTGTTTATGTGAGAGCATTGCAAGACTGGGATGTTTGGTTGAGTAATGGATGCAGTCTTCACTAATCATTAGCAATGAAGACTTGCATATGTTTGTGGCCTTCTAAACAACAGGACAAGATAGTTGTGTCAAATATTTAGCTAAAATATTTGAATACATATTCTAAGAATTGACTAGGATAGAGGCAAACATATGACTTGACTAACTACGATATTAATAACTCTTTCCTATAGCCCTAAGAAAATCTGCCCTGCCTGGTTTTTCGCCCGTTTAGATTGTATTTACTCGAGTATAGAAGACCATCTTTTAGTAACATTGTCGGATGGGATTTTGCCAATATGGAAGGTGGTGTCAATGACTCTTCTCTATTCACCTCAGAGATTGTCTGGTGTTCTCAAATTTCCACTTGACTACGCTATATTTATTCGATGAAAGAAGCTCATCTTTTAGTAAGATTGGCTGATGGGATCGGGCCAATAAAGGTGCCAATATTGAAGGTGCATGGCAGGAGAGTGGCATGCTTATCGAGAGGGAACGTCGCCCTCGAGGATACTAGGAGACGCGGCGGCAGTGTGGAGTAGAAACGAGAATATCACGCGCGGTCACATCGAGGCCAGGGCAGGGGCCGCTCGCCTTTAAGTATGGTCGAGGCCTCAGGCATTTTGCCAGCATACCGGCTGGTGTGAGGCTTCCCGTACGATAGCTCCTGTTAGCTTGTATGTAGTTGGTGGTGATAATCAATATAGCAGCTCGTGTGTTTTTGTTGGGAGCACTGTTGGTGCTGTTGGTGATAGTGACTGAAGTGTCGGCGACGTCCCGCTATCGAGAGGAGGAGCAACGTCAGGAGGAAGAGGGGAGGGAGAGGGAGAGGAGAAGAGGGGAAGGGTCGAGGGAGGAGTGGCACGCGAGGCTGCAGGCGTGCGACAATTTCTTCAGGCAGCAATGACGAGAGGTGGAGGAGGAAAGAGAGTCGTCGCCGTATTACAATTCGTATTTGTCATGGAGGTCAGTTGAGGGGAAAGGGGTGATGCAGCAGCAGCCGTCCCGCGCGTGGTGCGTCGTTATGAAGAGGAGGACGTCTGGGTGTAACGACGAGAACAGGAGTCGGAGCAGCATCAGAGAACTGCCCAAATGTCCTTGCACCTCCTCCAGCAGTGCAACCTTCGCCCTCGCGAATGCCGTGCGAGGTCGTCCCGATGTATGTCATCTAAATGATGCATTGCCTGCCATTTCATTTTATTTTATATATCAGCCTACTAAAATCTATATCTATTTTAGATGCATTCACCGTCATTTTATATATAAACCTAGTAGATTTTGTCATTTTAATATATATGAAACCTAACATAATCTATACCTATTTTGTCTGTGCCATATGTTCTATCTCATCGGTTGATAATTGTCTATTGTCTCTCTTATAATTGTCTGCATTATTTGCGATGATCGAACGGTACATGAACATAATGGATATGTTTTAATTGATATGCGTCACAGACTCATCGTGGATTCTACCCACCCGCTTCTCTCAATAGGCATTCTTTAGTTATCTAATTAGGTCCTACCACATTTATGTGACATTTAAACCTAGCTTATTTAATTAAGCCTTTTAAGGAACAGGGTTCATTCGCATAACTTATGAAAATGATACAAAAACAGCTCAGACTGGTTCCTTGGGAGTAAACTTTATATTAGCATTTTAACAGAGGTATAAGTCTTGTCCAAAAAGGAGGATTCTTGCAATCCGTGAGGATGCATCTTATTTCCTCCAAGTTTTCACCCTTACACTAGTAACAGGGCCTCGAGAATCCATCTGAGTTACGTAGATCATTTGAGTAGGACTCGGAGACAAGGAATTTATAGCCAAAGCTCCCTTGGTATCCAAGAATCTTTCTACATTCAAACTAACCCACGGAGAGACCTCTTGTGGCAGGTTCCGTCCGTATTCCCATCACCGATTATTTAGAACCCCCTTGGATACGGTTGGCGGCCAATTGGGGGTGGTTTGGTGCGCCCTCCATGAATTTAACCTTTTTCATTACTCCAATTTCTTTTGTGAGTTTGGGATCATACAATCATTTCACAGATGGTGTTTCTAAATTTACAAGCACAAGCAATAATGAAGGTAAGTGCTCGGGACATCTGCTAAGGTGGAGTTCCTATTTTTCAACACTAAGCATTCACCCTTCTTGGGTCTTTCTTGCCTTGGTGCCAATTACCATGTCCTTCCAAGGGATAGAGAATTCTCTCATTCTTATGTGATAGGAGCAAGCAATTACACTATTGGATTTATATCTATTAGTTTTCCGATGGTAGTGTCCTAATTTGCTAGCCTTTAGTCCAGGGTTTGTCTTAGGATCATAGGCCTTAAATAATTCAATCTAGGGTTTTACTTGGTTATTTGGTAATCATTTTTTATCCTTAGAACCTTATCGAGGTTTCTATGTTTACCTTGAGGTTTCACTCCCTTAAGAATTCATGATAAAAACTTTTGTTCATTCCTTCCGCAAGTCAAGCGTAAACTAAGCCCTTTTGCAATCCTTAAAGGCTTGCAAGCATTGAAACTCACGTGGCAAATGGTCGTTCTTTCGTGTGGATACAACATTTGAGTTTCTTGTATTGGCTTCGAGTTGTATTATAATTTAGAATGATATCTCCAAGGGAGTTTTGAACTTATCGCGGCTAGTTGTTAGAATGGAGACCAATGAGCGTGTTTACTTGACTCTAAGTCAACATATGATCTTAACAATAATTTGACTTATTTACAATTCATCCTTCCTAAATGAGTCTAATTAAACCCTAGCCTTACTTATCATATAGGATTTCATTTGCCGAATTTCCTCTTGCAATTAAGTATAGCGATTCACATGTGCATCTTGAATCTATCTTTTAAGATGAATCTCTATTATGTAGTGCAACCGGAACTATCCATGATGCCACGCAAATCTAGATGCAAGTCTTTTCTAAATAATCTAGCAATATCTGAAGCTTTATAGTTTGTCTTGACTAGAATTAAGTGTGCAACCTTGGTGAGCATGTCTACTATAACCATAATTGAATTGTATCCTCCTCGAACTGAGGATAACCCAACAACAAAGTCCATGGTGATAAATTTCCACTTCATTTGGGGAATGCCAAGAGATTGCAATTTCCCATGCATCTTGACATGTTCTACCTTAATGTATTGGCAAGACAAGCATTCCGTGACATATTATAAGTGTGTATTTTATGTTCTAATTGATAGTGAAGGGGTTTGATTGCTTCATTTACTCTAGTCGAGGTAAATAATCAAAATATTCAAAGGATGATTCTCAAGGGGACGTGTGAATCATCTAAAACATAGAAAACAAGAGTTGATCTCTTTGTTAGTTAAAAGAAAAAATTCAATATTAGAAGACCCAAAAAACTCAGGTAAGTTACTCATGAATATATATGTGCATCACGTGGGTTCAAAATAAGGTATTTAGAAAAGGGTTATGTTTTATTTAGAAAAAACTCACAGATAATGATATTTATAAATAGGCCTTGAACGCACGTGATGTAGAGGATATATATATAGTAACTTCTTCAAGCCTAAAAAATATTTCTATAGTTTTGGCCATTTTTGCCAATGGATGTAATTGGTGGTTCTTGATACGCCTTTCAAAGGAATAAAATTTTTTTGAAGCATAATGAGCCTCTCCATTATAGGAAAGGCAAAGAAGAGTGCCATTATAGATAGCAATACGAAGGGGGTTTGCAGCTACTTCTATGTGAATCCCTAGAGAATCACTCACGCTTGAGTTTCATCCCACCCCTAGAGAACCACTCACGATTAAGAGTTTCATCCCATTGTTAAGAAGCATGTCCATTGGCCAATGCCAATGAATTGACCCAACGAGTAGTGGCACATGTATACGGAAACTCAATGCTTGAAGCTCTCATTGGCTACTTCTTGAACCCCTAGAGAGTCACTCATGCTTGAGTTTGGAAATTACTTAGTATTCCCATTGTTAAGAAGATGTCCGTTCACCAAGGCTAATGAATTGAGCCCAAGGAGTAGTGGAACATGTATAGGGCAACTTAGTGCTTGAAGATCTCACTTCTCGAGGATGCACTAAATGCCAAGGCTAATAGTGGCACACGAATATTATATATAGGGCTACTTCTTCAAGGTCTCACTTCTTGAGGATGTGCTAAACTTACCATTCATGAGGATGTGCTAAACCTACAAGGCCACTTCTATATGAACCCCTAGAGAGCCACTCACACTCAGATTTCAGGAAGTACTACTTGATTATCCCATTGTTAAGAAGCATATCCCCTTTGTTAAGGCAAATGAATTGACCCAAGGAGTAGTCGCACACGAATGTCATATATAGGGCAAATCGAACTCTTACTTCTCAAGGATGTGCTAAAGCTACTAGATAGACTATCTTAGGTAAAAAAATCTCAGTCCTTGAAGCTCTCACTTCTAACTCGGTGCTTGAAGGCCTCCCTTTTCTAACGGATGTGTTGAAGCTATTGGATGGACTTTATCTTAAGCGTGTGCTTAAGGCTAGATGTAGATGGATTTTGGTTCAATTTTGGTGATTTGATAACATCTCATTGTAATGTGTGCCAAAGATGATTGTGTTAAATCTCTCTTGAACTATCAAAGTTCTCATGGTGAAGTCAAATCTAGGGGAAGTGGGTGGAGTGGAATAGCACACTAGATGTAGATGGAGTTTGATAAAAAGTGCATTCTAATGTGTGCCAAAGATGATTGTTAGTCAACAACTCTCTAGAGTTGTCAAAGTTGTTACAGTGAAGTCACATTTAGGGAAAGTGGATGGAGTAGAACAATTCCACTCTATTGGCACTTACAACAAGATCTTATTTAGAGTTGGCTCACACCAGCATGAGTGGGTGGGAAGGTAGACTTATAGTTCGCGATCACACACCAGCAAAGGTTTAGGGAAAGGTGAATCAAAATAAATATTTAATGTCTTGTGTATGAGCATGTCAAAGCTTTGTCAAAATATTTTATATCTATTATGTAAGCCATGTTAGAGCCTTGTGTGCTTGATTGGATTAGCCTTCTTTGTTAGAGGATCACTACAATAGAAACGAGGCATAGACGCGCAAAGTCGGGCGCGTCTATCACAGCGTCTATAGGCGCGTCTAAATGTGCGTGTAAATAGATGCGATTTTTGCATCTATATATCCGCGCAAATAGACATGCTTATACACGCAAAAATAGATGCACACGTCAAAATTCAAATCATACTTAAATCATTTCTTTTCAAACTACGACTTTCCTTTCCTACGTTTTTTGCAGTTCTGAAGCTTGAGTTTAGCCGATATGCGGTCTCTTCATGCCTCACCTAGTCTTTTCATGCCTCACCTCCTCATGACTCACCTCTTCTTTCATTTCAAACACACAAAAAGGAAAAAAAGAACGCCAAGGAGAGGAAGAAAGAGAGAACAAGAGAGAGGAGAACAAGAAGAAGTACCAAGCAAGGAAGCAAGCATCAAGGGAGGGTAACTTACCAAGAAGAGAAAGAAGGAGAATGAAGAAGCGCTACCACCCGCCATACCAAACACCCATGGTGAGTCTCTCTCTCTCTCTCTCTCTTTCTTTCTATCTTCCTCTCTCTGCTCTGTCTGTGTATTTAGGATTTGTGATTTAATTATGTATTGCATTTTGTAAATCAATAATGGCGGTCGTTTGTTAAAATCATTCGACCAAGCGCGTCTGATAGCGCATCTACATCCCAGTGTAGATGCAGATATAGACGCGTAAAACGTTTCTCTGAGGATGCATCTTTGAGCGTGTGTACGGGCGTGTGTGCTCTGCAGTGTACACGCGAGGATACACGCGCTGACAGACGCCCACAGAGACGCAGGTATAGGCGCATACAGAGACGGAGGTATAGACGCTGTATGTAATATTTTTTATCTACACAGGGTAATATGATTTTTTTTGTGTAGATGTGGAATCCTGGATCCTCCAGCACCCCATTCAACAAGGAGCAATTCATGGGGGAGATGACCAATTATCTTGGTCGCCCTCCCACTGTAGATGAGGTTTTCAGTGTGATGTCTGGGACACCTATCACATCTTTGCCTACACGGGGATCAGCTGAGGTACATGGATCTACCGAAGCACGTACATCTGCAGAGGCACGTGTATCGAGTGAGGTAGAGGGTAGTGCACGTCAAGGGAGGAGGGAGAGTGGTGCGGGAGGACGAGGAGGTCGAGGGCTTTGTGGGGGTTGCCTAGGTGGTGGCTCTCGATCACCCTCACTGGAAAATGAGAGAGGTGAGCCTCCACAAATATACCACTCTATCACTGATGTTGGTGGTATCTTGCATGACTTCGAGGGGAGGGAAGTGATCGCCTACTTGAGGAGTGTCATGCATGCCACATACAAAGATTGCATGATTCTCTTCAAGCACCAAAAAAATGGTTTGTGGCAAGAGGTGCTGCGGGCAGTACATAAAAGGTACCCTAATCCTGAGAATTCACGATTCTCAGATGATTGGGGACGGTCAAAGGTGAGAGACGCGCTTCATAACAAGAGGTCTCACCTTATGACGCGCGCCAAGAAGTCATTGCGGAGACAAGAGTAGGGGCGCCTTGGATATGGCCAACCACCCAATTGCCACCGCAAGGAGTGGAAAGAGGCCAAGAAGAGAGCAATGGAGAAAATGACAAGTCGCCAGCATGCAGAGGCGCGACGTATCCAGATGGCAACCATGGGATCGTCGCATTATGGATCAGGTGGCAGGGAGTCATGGGAGGCTGAGTTTGTAAGTATTATTTGATTTTTAAAAAAAATTAAATTTTATAATTTGTTTCACTTCATTATGTAGTGTGTTTTAATACGTTGTATGTTCAAATTGTTTTGTAGTTCCATATCATTGGTAGGATGCCTACTCCTAGAGAGGTAGGCTACCATCGAGGTCATAACCGAGCATCCACTTGGTAGCATTTCTACGAGGAGGGACTTATCACGGAGGAGCAATATAATCGCAACATGAGGATTCCACCACCAGAAGAGGTATGTTTTATTTTTTACATGAAAAGTATAGATCAATATGATTTATTGTTTGTAATGGTATTTATATACTTTAATCCTTTGTGTAGGTGAACTCTGATGCAGTTGAGGATAGTGAAGGGGGGACTAGCAGTAGCAGTGGCGGCAACGGCAGCGGCACAGGCAGCGGTGGTGGTAGCGATGATGATGCCTCTTCTGAGGAGATATAGAGGAGCTCCATGCATGCATGCCTCCCTTTGGCTTGTAATTTTCATTTTTGATATATATTACTTTCAGCTAGTGCTTGTGATCATAGCGTCACAAGCACTAGAACTCATAATGTAAAAACGTTTCATCTATATATATAAAATTTTGTGTGCTACATACATTGTTTTGTTTTCAATATCCAATCTTCGAAATAATCTTTCTCTGTTTTCCCTAAGTATACAATTTGATGTTGATGGGGGGAAAAAAACCAGAGAGCATGTGGCTTGCCAGGCCATATGCTCTCTGGTTTTTTTTTCATACCTCCGTTTTGCGCGTCTATCAGCGCGTCTAAATTGCAGGATAAATGTATGTCTATTCTCGTAAAAAACTTTCAGAGTAAGCATGGTTTTAGATGCGTAGATACACGCGTGTATAGACTCACAATATGAATATATCCACTTTTTTATAAATATTATTATATATTTACGTAGCGTGTTTATATGCGCGTCTATAGGCGCATCTAAGTGTGCGTCTACTTCTGACTATAAGCGCGCTTTTAGACGCGATTAGACGAGAAAAAAGATACGTTAATAAACGCGTCCGATGTTTTTTTTCACAATTCAAATATTGCGTCTACAAGCGCGTCTATGGAGCCTTTTTGTTGTAGTGGATATAGAAGATCTTGTTCATTAGTGAGTGGGAATCCTTAACCTTGCTAAAACAATCTTATAACCCCCTTTTGAAGACGTCCTTGTAGGAGTTTTTGAGGATTTGTGATGCCCTTACTCAACGCACCCCTTGTAGTGCAACCATATGTACTTACAATGTGAGAGGGGTGAGCTTTCTCCCACTAGTTCCTGTTGGGGGTAAAGGCGCCTCCACCTAGCCGCCCATGTATTACTACACTAATAGTACCCGCCACTGCATAGTGCAAGTGGTGGGAACCCGTCATAGTCACTTATTTTTTATTATTTTAGTGAGTTTGAATAAAGGAAGGCTCGGCCACACATTGTGGTTGTTGGAGTTCTCACTTTGAGTTTTTCTCTCTCTCTCTCTCTTGCTCTTACTCTCCATTCGCCATAGCTCTCACCACCAAGCTTCTTCCTCTTGGGTTCTACTTTCCTTTCAACTGGTATCAGAGCAAAGGAATTGGAGCTTGCCTAGCATTCTCTTCAGCCCGGATTTGAAGAGCTTCAACTCCAGCTTCAATTGCAGCCATGGCACCTTCATTTGTAGGTATGTTTTGATCTCCTGCCTCCTCCCTGATCTTCCAGCCTTCATTCGGAACCTTGCACGGCTACATTGAAACCCCCTAATCATTGCCAAGTTCTCAATAGCACTACTGAAGACTCCCCAACCTCTAGGAGCAGCCAACAAAAAATGCAACGCATTTTTAGGGGACTGGGCTGATCCACTCCTGGCATATCGAGCTCCTTTCCCGACTTCCCGGCATTGTTTGCAACCTTTCTAATCATCTTCAGACTCCTTGGCATTGGTTCTTGGCTCCCTGTGATCAATACAAGTGCTTCCACCTCCATCCATTGTTGTATACATAGTCCCAGGACTGTCAAAAACGGGGCAGTACGTACTTGAAATTTGATGCTTCCGTGCATTGCTTCTTTGATGCCTATTGATGCCTGGATGTTATGGGATGCTATGTCTATGCTTTGAAACTGATTCGGAGCATATTTGAGCACTAATTGAGCTTCATTTGACAGTGAATATACTGCTATAATACAGTGGGTTGAAGATCATTTACTTGGTGTATACATTGGTTCTTGGATACGGGTGCTTACAAGAGATTTGAATGATCGTATCGATGTATTTGGAGATTGTCAAATGCTTCTTTTTGGTTCCAAAATGCTTTTGAGCTTGGATTAGGCTCTATCTTCATCGTCATTCACTGGCATTTGGATTGAGTTGGCATGCTTTGGACCGGTTTATGCCTATTGTCACTACTTGACATTTAGGCCTCTTGCATTTATGCTTTGGTCAGATATGGCTATCACTTGGTTTGCCCATACATGACAACCACTTGGAGCTTTGTCTTTGGATGTATTTGAGCATTTTGGACCTACTGGACATTACATTTGGTTGGCATTTACATATTATTTGAATTCTTTCAGGCTTATGCTTTACGAGTTTGAGATAGCTCAGGATTTATGCTCCAGATGTACTCTACTGGGATTTGGAATGTCTAATGCTATGTATTCAATGTATTTGAGCATTGCTTACTCTATTTGCATTTGACTTTACTTCCAGTGGGAGCCTTTTGGTATATTCGAATATACACAGTGTTTTACTTACACTTGAGCTTGTGGGACAAATATATGCATTTGCTCTCTTGAGAGCTTTATGTTGGCAGTTAGTTTGTAGTGGGCTGATTTGATACGCCTATTGGGACAGACACCTATCTCTGTCACAGGTTTGTCCGTTTTGTATGCATCTTGGATGGTTATGCATTGAGCTTCTTTCTCTATCAATTATGCTTGTCCTTGGTCTCTTCTCTTACCTCGAGACCCATTACATGCATAACTTCTAGACCTATGAGATGTATCTTGCATGACAGGTTATTGGGTTGACAGTTCTTGGTACCTTCTTGCCCTTTGACACTCATTGTTAAATATATCTTGCTACTTGGCAATTGCAGTGACATATGTATCAATGATTGCTTCACTTTCAGACAGTTTTACATATTTATGTAATTTATTCCAACAAGCTGAAATGTATAGATTTCAAGCACTTGTATGAGGGTAATGCTTACTATTTGATGTTATCTTGGTCATATTTGATGGACCAATGGTTCTCTTGGTAATATCAACTCTTTTAGCCAGTTTTAGCAATGATTTTATTGCATTTTTTGCTAATTACAACAACATGCAATTTTGCATGTTTGCTTTGATTTGGGACAATATGGCTAGTCATCTGAAAGACAGAACTCTCTTTAACATTGCTAAGTTGTATGGTACAAACTATGGGTATTGGAAGACTGAGATATGGCAGGGTTTGGTGCAGAAGTTGCAGATTAAACCATTGTGTTTCAAGGGTGCTAAACCCAAGGATATGGATGATGATGTTTGGATGGAAGTTGATGAGCTATGCAAGTCTACCATTATCTTGTCACTCTCAAAAGAGGTCCATCATAATGTTGTTGAAGATGAGAATCAGAGTGCATGGGACTTATGGGAGAAGATTCAGGAGCTTTATGCGCAGCCACCACTACAAGATATAGGCCTTATACTGACGTTAAAAGTGACGAAAATATAAATAACAAAATTTTTCCACGTCATCGCAGAAAGCATCATTATTGGCGATGCCATAGAACAGTCAGTATCAACGTCATTATTAGTCGCATAACGACGCTGATAACGACGCTCTGCGACGCTAATAACGATGCCAATAACGACACATACATGTAAATTTACGATGCTAATAACAACGGTAACAGGGGAAAAAAATTTGTGGCAGGGCAGCTTATAGCACGATATGCTTTATTTGGGCCATACAAAATATTTTCTACACTGTGTACAATGCTCGTGTAGACAAAAACAAAGTGTACTTAAATCATAATACTGATACATGAAATAAATACATGATTGCATAATGAAAGCGACTGGTACAATCATGACAAGATATCACTACTACATAGAAAATGTCTACACAAATCAAGCGACAAAAAAAGAAGGGTGTGTGAGCTCCAGGGATCCAAGGGCGAGCTATATATCCTCACCATTCGAAAGCTTGTTCCGCTTCAAAGGAGAATTGAACAAACTCTGCAAAAAAAGAAATAACTATACATCAATCCACTATACAATAATTAATTCGAATTAAACATGGTAACTACGGACAAGAAAAATGAGTGACTTACAAGGCCCCCGCATCTATACAATCGGTCGATCAATGCAGTGAGACCGTACCTCTCTACATATCGCGTCTCAAGGCCGGTCAGATCGCGATTTGTAATGGACTGCTGCAAAGAAAATAAAATACTAATTTTTAGAAATATGATTATCAGTAAAAAGGATATTGCAAAAAAAAAGCAAGCAAAACAAAGAAAAACTTACAAAGCCTCGCACTGCTGACTCCAACGTCTTGGAGAATCTGTAGCCTCCTCTCTCAATCGGTGCCAGTCGTCCATGTCTAGCAAGTCGGGCTTTGCAGCCCCACTCTTGAGTGCCTTGCGTTCATCCGATCGTCTCTGTGACATATATGCACGCATGCAATCCATCATCCAGCCCGTAGAAAATCTATTTGTTGTGGCTGGAACCGGAAACTCCTCGTGCAAAGATGCTACTATGTAGTCCTTGCTCCCCTCCCGTATGTTTTTCCAATGATCTAAGGCGTGCCGAAAAACTTGTTGGCACAACTCTCTCATGCAAGCCATCACCCTCCTCCCCTCATCATTCATGATGATAGCTCCTGACCTATCATTGACAAGATAGGCATATCCCTCTAGGGTATGCCTAAGATGGGTCCTCTCCCACCTGCGTCCACGCTCCTCGGGATATCCAGGAGACCCCAGTACATCCAGTGTACCGATCGGGGTAGTATCTATCGGTGTAGCACCCATAGGGGTGCCACCTGTGACGGCTGAGCAAAAGCCAGAGTAACTGGAGTAGACATCCCCATAGGTGTGACAAATCCTGGAGGTGACGCAACTCCAGCAGAACAACAAGACAGAGACACTGCGTTCGTGCCTCCACCACAATAACCACCTGAGCCACGCTCCCTGGAACCACCATAAGAGTGAGGAGTCGCACCTGTATCCCGTGCCGGTCGCGGGCTCACTGCCTCCATATCTCTATAGTATCCCCCTGACCCTGAAGCACTCCCTCTCTTTGGCCCAAGTTTGGAGCATTGACCGCGTCTGCTCGAAGTTGAAGCATCTGATTGTGCCGAAGTAGATGTAATAGAGAGGCCTGACGATGTCCGAGATAGCTCCTGGTCCACCATGTCTCTGAATCTCGCCATCTGATCTAGAGACATGCGTATGAAGATATCCTGCAATTCCTCATCGCTCATCCCTAGACTCATCCTGAAAATGTCATCTGTATAGACAAAAAATGATGTTAGCATAATCAATTTAAATCATTCAAAGCACGGTAATATAAATCCTTAAAAAATGGTTTCACTTAAAATGCATATCTTATGTACCCTTATAAGCAATTAGTCAATGAATTGAGTAAGTGGATGCTCCAAGTATAAAATATCCTATGGTCCCATGTCAATCTCTTGACACAAGTCCGCATATACTGGAAGGTCGATAGACATGTCACCACAAAATAATGAGTCCACTCGTTCTTAAAGAATTCTTAGACTCATGTATTTCCATCATTGTTAGCCAATGTTGGCTCCTCTACATGCTCCAAGCTTTTGGTGGCCCCCACTCCTTGCAATATCGACCCCTCTATTTTCATATTGTCCTCATCTATGCTCGGAACATCGCTTTGATCATATACTCTTGCACTTTGGAGAGTTGAATGTATAACATACTACCATTGAGGTTGTTGGGGGTTTGGATAGAAGATTACATGTTCACAAACACGTACAAGAGATATTAAACGATTGTGACATGTACCATGTCGTAATACAATTAACAAACAAATGAGTTCACACACCTGTTCACAATGGGCCGGCAACACAAAGGTGTCGTGCAAATCCGTTCATTTTTTTTGGAATCTATTTCGAGAAATCCAGATGGACCTCGTCAAACTATTACTCCAGCTCCTTCAAGTACCACTTTGAACCATTGTACATCGAATAGTATCATGGAGAAGCTATGGTAATCCACTGTAACAATACTTTGCAAGTTCCCAAAATACTCCATGTCATCTATATCCATGTTTGGATCCGTTGCTCATCGGGTGGCTCTCCTGCTCGAACCTTGCCATGATACCACAGTCCATTGTGGAACACATTTTGTTAATACACTCCACGCGAAAATGTCATCCGCGTGACCACGCTAAACTATATATTTTGTACTGTACATTGAAACACTAATATTAGTTGTCGCATATAAAATATAGATACGACAAATCCTAAACATGTCATCATCTTTGGACTACATCCCCTCGAGAATTCCCACTACTCAATCGAGACCTCCGCTCCTTCGCGAGACACTGCGATCAAAGCTCCATGCAACCATCGTGTTGACATGAACCGCGGCATCTCCTTCATGCCCTCGGGATATCGAATCGGTCGATGCCATGTACTACGTCGAAATTTTGATCACGCTTCCTCTCGATCTTGCCTAGCAATCTGGTACCTGGCGAGCCACGTCTCCATAGAGGCATGGTGCAACATACAAAAGTGATTCACATTCTCCTCCATTGCAATATCCATTCTTTTTTCTACCCCATTTCCAACTACCACATCTCCAGTCAGTCTATCATCGTCCTTCAGTGACCATAGCATTTTGTTGTCTTTCGATCTACCATTGATAGCCATTGTCAAATATACACTAGCGCCTCAAACACCAACCAACCTTCAGCGCTATCTTCTGGCGGAGCTCATTGTCACACAAACCTTTCAGGGTTTTCATGAAGCGCTCCAAGAAGAACATCCATCGCGTATGGACAGGTTTAGCAATCTCCACTTTATCTACAAGATGCACAAGAAGGTGGATTTGTATCATGAGTATGCTAGTAGGCAGGTATTTCTTAAAGAGACAGACCATCTTCACTGCTCCTCCCTACCTTGCGGATTCAATAGAGGATGTCTTAATCTCCTTCTATGAGATCCATTGTACTAAAGTCGACAACTTGTAAATGGCTCCGCATTATGAACAATGGCTACACTCCAAATAGCAAAATGTGCACACCAATTACAATCCATTCGTAGTACAAACCTGACATATCTTATGCGAGTCATGGGATTTTAGCCCTAATAATTGGTCGTCTTTAGAAAATGCAGACGTGAGAGAACGCATCATACCCGTTGGAGTGCGGATAGACTTGAATTCTTGCTTCACAATGCACTCTTCTTTAGTGGACAAAACCCAATGAGCGCGAGGTAGGTGCACGCGACCATCAGCACTTGACTGTGGCCAAAGCGCCTCCATCTTGTCTACCTCCTTCAAATCCTTTTGTGCTCCTATAATGTCTCTCTTTCTTGTGATGTGGTCCCATAGAAAGCTGCCCACATTCTTGAAGATATACATGGGATCCAACAAGTGGTTGATCTGTAAGTGGGTCCAATATGGCAACTCGTAGAAAACTAAGAACTGTCGCATTCCGTTTGGATGTGACTCTGCGTGGACCATTTTCAGCTCATACCAGCTTGCAGCATTCATACGTGTTGGAGGTCATCCAAGAAAACCTTCCCTGAGTTCATGACCCTCTGGCAAGAATGCGGCGTGTCCTTGATATACCATCTTCTTCATGGTTCATGACCTTCAGGAGTCTAACTATGGCCCACACAATGGATATGCATGATAACTTAAGGTAACCAGACTTATTCCAACACCTTTATCCAATGAATACAAACTTGAACGAGATAAAATATAGATATTACCAATGAGAATAGAAGCCTATTTACTTGAGCACTCTCCGAATCCTAGAAAGTCATGCATCATCCACATGAGAATGGCTCAAATATTGGCAGACCGTCGACCATCGCGCTTGCTCATATCTTGTACGGTGACCCCCTCCTCCCACAAAATCTTAAGCTCATTGACTAATGGACGAAGATACACATCTATATTTTTTACTTTGTAGCGGTCGGGGACGAGTAAGCTAAGAATGAGATGTCCTTTCTTCGTAGAAAGCCATGGAGGAATATTGTAGTTGACAAGGACTATAGGCCACACACTGTAAGAAGTTGAGTGCAGACCAAATGGATTTATGCCATCCATTGCAAGACCGAGCCGAAGATTCCTTGGCTCTTGGAAAAAGCCTGGGAAGGTAGAGTCAATGTGGCTCCATGTCCGTGAATCCGCTGATATTCATTGAACTCCGTTTGTGGACCTATTTTGCGCATGCCACGTTGTCAAGCTCGCCATGCCAGACGTACGAAACATGTGGTTTATGCGGGGGATAAGTGAAAAGTATCTAAGAAATTTTTTAGGGATGGTGTGCCTTTGCAAGTCCTGTCGATACCTGTGAGCATCACACTTTGGACATGTCTCCATAGTCTCGTATTCTCCTCAAAATAGTATGTAATTGTTGATACATGCATGGATGTTGTTGTAGTCCATGCCAAGCTTTCGTAAAACATGTCATGCATCATCATGAGACTCGGGTATGGTATTTGCAGGTGGTAATATATGATATTTCAATAACATGAAATAAATCATAAAAAATCTTGAAAAAGTACAAATGTTTTTAATGATAGTGCCAAATAGAAATCAATGAAGCATATGTACAAGGTACCTAAACAACTCGGTGACGCTCGCATCGCTACACCCATATTTTGCTTGCACACTTAGGAGTGCAAGCAGTGTCTTCAGGCGAGATACTCAACACCCATCATATAATGGTATGGATGCTTCCTCTCTAAGCAGATCAAAAGTCTCGACATCCATGGGAATCAATGCATCGATCATTGTCTCCATCTCAGGCTCCAAGATTGTAGGTAGGTCTGGAAGGCTGTCTGTCTCCTCTGGTATTGATGGCATAGATTGGGTAGTACCTTCCAAGTGGTGGATTGGCTCAGCACTCCATCCATCACACGCCCACAAACTCTTCTAATTGACCACAAAGGGTGCACTCCTCCCTTGGACGAGACGTCACCTCCCTGGATAGAAAATTTTCCAGCCACACCCAATCTTTTTGTATATGGTATTCAATTAGCTTGCAAGTACAATACATGATTGATGTTAACTTTTCTTACCGTTTGTTGAGAATCCAAGATCGCCTGATCAATGATCACGGATTGAAACTCGTCGAAGCGTCATACGTGTTCTATAGAAAATTGACGTTTTCGTCTAATTGCCAGCTTGCATTGAGAGCAAGGACATGGGACATGCTGATTAAGATACGCCTTGCGATCTTGAACAACAAGACCTTCATCGTTTTCCATTTTGTCTACATTACGACAAACAATTTGTTTTTATTATCATTCTTTTTTTCTTTCCTAAATTGTTTGACAAGGGATTTCTTATCTTGTAACTCAACAAAAATTAATGTATGTAAAGTCTCCATCTACCCACCCATATATTAACATATATATGTCGGAGTGTTTTCCCTCTCATAGTGTTGTACTCGACCTCGCCACCACGCTCTCTTTGTTTTTTATCCATTCATTATCTCCTCTCCTTCTATCTCTCTCTCTTTTTCTCTTTCTTTATTATGCTGTATGTTTATTCCCTCTCTCTCATTCCTTCTCCTTTTTTCTCTTCCTCCCCCTCTCTCGTTTTCTTTAACGATCACGGCTACAACTACAATGAAGACCACGACCACGACTACGACTACGACCACCACCACCACCACGACTACAACCATGACCATGACCATGACCATGACCATGACCACGACCATGACCATGACCATGACTACGACTATGACGACACGATCACGACTATGGCTACGACCATGATTATGACTACGACCATGATCAGGACTAGGACCAAGACCATGACCATGACCATGACCATGACCACGAGGACGACCACAACCACAACCAAGACCATGACCATGACCACGATTATGACGACTATGACCACAACTATGACTATGACCACGACCACGACCATGACGCGACTACCACTACCACTACCACTACCACTACCACGACTATGACAACCACATCTACCACTACCATGACTATGACCACTATAATAAACAAGAAAAGAAGAATTAAAAAAACAACAACAACAATAACTACTACTACTACTACTACAATAAATAATAAAAGAAAAAAAACTACTACTACTACGACAACAACAAAAAACAAGAAAACTAAATAACAATAAACAAGAAAAGAAAAGAAAAAACTACTACTACTACAAACAACAACAATTAATTTCCTTTTCTCTCTTCCTCTCCCTCTCTCATTTCCTCTCCCTCCCTCACCCTCACCCTCTCTTTCCCTATCAGGTTTAATGTTTTTTTCTTTCTTTTTCTCTCTCCTCTCTTTCTCATTTTTTCTCTCTCCTCTTTCTCTCTCATTTCCTTTTCCCTCTTTCTCTCCTTCTCTCATTTCCTCTTCCTCCCTCACTCTCTCCCTCTCTTTCTCTATTTTCCTATTATGTTTAGTGTTTTTTCTCTCTCCTCTCCCTCTCTCATTTCCTTTTCTCTCTTCCTCTCCCTCTCTCACTTACTCTCCCTGTCTCACCCTCACCCTCTCTTTCTCTCTTTCCCTATTAGGTTTAATGTTTTTTCTCTCTTTTTCTCTCTCCTCTCCCTCTCTTTTTTTTTCTCTCTTCCCCCTCTCTCATTTCCTTTTCTCTCTTTCTCTCCCCCTCTCTCATTTCCTTTTCTCTCTTTCTCTCCCTCTCTCGTTTCCTCTCCCTCCCTCACACTCACTCTCTCTTTCCCTATTAGGTTTAATGTTTTTTCTCTCTTTTTCTCTCTCCTCTCCCTGTCTCATTTTTTCTCTCTCCTCACCCTCTCTCATTTCCTTTTCTCTCTTTCTCTCCCTCTCTTTTCCTCTCCCTCCCTCACCCTCTCCCTCTCTTTCTCTCTTTCCCTATTAGGTATATGGGTTTTTTCTCTATTTTTCTCTCTCCTCCCTCTCTCATTTTTTTTCTCTCTCCTCTCTCTCTCTCTCTCATTTCCTTTTCTCTCTTTATCTCCCTCTCTCGTATACGCTCCCTTCCTCACCCTCTTCCTCTCTTTCTCTATTTTCCTATCATGTATAATGTTTTTTCTCTCTCATCTCTCTCTCATTTTTTTCTCTCTTTCTCTCATTTTTTATCCCTCTCTCATTTTTTTTGTCTCTTTCTCTCATTTTTTTCTCGCTTTCTCTCCCTCTCTCATTTCCTCCCCCTCTCTCACCCTCTTCCTCTCTTTCTCTCTTTCCCTATTATGTTTAATGTTTTTTCTCTCTACTCTCCCACTCTCATTTCCTTTTCTCTCTTTCTCTCCCTCTCTCATTTCCTCTCTCATTTCCCTATTATGTTTAATGTCTCCCTCCCTCTCCCTCTCCCTCTCCCTCTCTCATTTCCTCTCCCTCCCCCTCCCTCTTCCTCTCCCCCTCCCTCTTTCTCTCCCTCCCTCTCCCTTTCCCTCTCTTCTCTCTCATTTCCTCTCCCTCTCTCAATACACACGAATTATACCAAAAACAAGTAAAAGAGAGAGAGAAAACTCACTCTCCCTCTCTCATTTTCTCTCCTTCTCCCTCTCTTTCTCTCTCCCTCCCTCTCCCTCTCCCTCTCTTTCTCTCTCGTTTTCTTTCCCTATCTCAATACACATGAATTATACCTCATTTTCCTCTCCCTCCCTCTGTCTCTCCCTCTCTTTCTCTCTCGTTTTCTTTCCCTATCTCAATACACACGAATTATACCTCATTTTCCTCTCTCTCCCTCTCCCTCTCCCTCTCTTTCTCTCTCATTTCCTCTCCCTCTCTCAATACACACAAATTATTTCAAAAGCAAGTAAAAGAGAGAGAAAACTCCCTCTCTCATTTTCTCTCCCTCCACCTCTCCCTCTCCCTCTCCCTCTCTTTCTCTCTTCCTCCCTCTCCCTCTCTCTCCCTCTCCCATTTTCTCTCCCTCCCTCTCCCTCTCCCTCTCTTTCTCTCTCATTTCCTCTCCCTCTCTCAATACATATGAATTATACAAAAAACAAGCAATAGAGAGAGAGAAAACACAAAACCAAAGCAAGAATGGACAATGCACGCACCATAAAAACTCAAAGAAGGGTTTGGTGGCTCCTCTTCGTGATGGTGTCAAGTGTTTTTGTGGAAACTGAAAAGACCTAGTCAAATTGTAGTTAGGTTTGATTTTTGCAAGCTTAGTTATTTGCGTGATAGTTTTTTTTGTTGTTTCGTAGTTGGATTTCTTGTATTTGTTTAGCCTACGATTTGCTTCTATCATTTTGTTTGATTTGTTGAGTGTGAAACTTGATAGCCTTGGTCGAGCTTGGTATTTTTTTTAATAGGATGAAGCTTGTGTTTGTCAATAGCTACTGAACATTGAGGAGCAAGGTATGTTTTTTTATCAAGACTTTTGCACATCACGGGGATAATGGGTTCACGAGCACTTCACATTGCACTTGTTGATGCACTGCACTCGGGGGTCGTCTCCTGTTCTTATCAAATACTTCCATGGCATGGGTTGGGATTATGCATGTTTTGCACCATCATTGAGCACTAGCACGGCATGAGGTCCGCTATAGCTAATGCAGTAAATCTTAGATGCAAGCGCACATGAGAGAGCACCTATCATTGAGCACGCACATTTCTTAATCGCACGATATTTGGGATGCTCATCACAAAGTTAGGAACCTCTGGTTGAGTGTGTAAGGAGATTGGGTGAGTTTAGAGGGTCGTGAAGGACGCCGCTAATTGTGAGATGGATTGTTCTTATCTGGTCAGCATCTTGAGGACCATCATTTTCTAGAGTGATTGTGAGATTTTGGATGGGTGGAGCAGAGTATATCATATCTTTTTGAAGAGCGTTGAGAGGTGAGGATAAGGATTTTAAATTAACAAGAAATTTTGTTTGCATTTTGCATGATGCACGATCACATATAGATAGGCTAGGCACAATTCTTTCAGTGCATCCATATTTTTTGTGTGAGCATTGTTTAAAAAGTAACATGTTATGGATTCGATCAATTGCATGTTTTCTCAAATCATGTATGGTTGGGCACATAGTTCATTTCAAAAAACAATATTCCTGCTAGGACACACTACATAAAAAACAGGTTCATATCTAAAGAATATTCATTTTGAAGACTCAAGAATCAAAGAAAAAGATTGTACGTTTCACATCGTCAACGAGTATTTCTTGAAGAAAAGAGGACATTTGTGCTGAAAGTGTATGCAATTACAACAACAATAGTCCAAGGAAGGGAATAAATCGTCCAAGTTAAAAGATGGAGAAAAATTATGCGATTTATGAAAATCAATATTTTTACCCATTTTTTATATATTTTTGTAATTCTGCCCGTGATGGCTTGTCGACGAGATGTATTCCGATCATGTTGAGTAGCGGAACAACTATATTCCGAGTTCAAATGACAAAGTTATGATCCAAACAAGTTGCAAATAGGCATGGAGCAGAAAAACCAAAAATAGAGAAAAGCAGTAGAAAAGCAAAAGCCAAAAGCTGAAAGCAAAAAGCCTAATATTTGTGAGTGTGGATAGAAAACTATATAAGGAGAGGAGATTGAAGAGTTAAGGGGCCTTCCCCCTTGATTACAATTGTATTTTATGTGAGAGAGGAGAGTGGAGGGTCGCATGGTAGAGTGAGCTCTTGTCATGCCAAATTGGAAGTTGGAGCTTTTGGGTGTCAAAGCGCCAAGCATCAGCTCAAGGTTGTTAAGATACAAGAATATATTTCACTTGGTTTATTTTCAAATTGTTGGTATTTTTGTTGTGTTGTGGTTGTGTGATGCTCTACCCGCATACGGGTTTTAAAAATTTTTTGAGTTATAAGAGGCTTTGTTTTGTTTTTGTGTGGCTTGTGGTATATGATCGAATAATTGAATTTTTCAAGTTGTGTTGTACATTAGACAAAGTCAATTACCCCAACTGGCACTCCTTAACGTCTTGTTATCGGGTTGTGAGTGAGGCTTACTCTCGATCACCACTCATATAACATCTCTTTTTTGGTGCCCCCGCTGAGGAGTGCCGAAATTGTTATTGTTGTTATTTTGAATATGAGTTTGTTTTGATTTTTTGTGATTGTTGAAAATGACTAATGATTTGGTTGAGTTCCATGGTACTCATACTGAAGATCCCGAAAGATTTTTAGAAAAAATAGAGATGTGCTATTTGATAGAGAGAGTGACTAATCTTGAGGATAAACTCCAGATTTTTAGATATCAATTGCAGGGAGAAGCACGAAATTGGTTGTTTGACTTTGAGAGAAGCTTTAAATTTAGGAGACAAAATTTGGACTATGAGACCATTAAAAATGCATTTCTATCTAGGTTTAAAAAAAGAGAAAGTCAATGTGAGATATGGGTAAAAATAGAAAGTTGTGTTCAAAAAGATGATCAATGTGTTGAGGATTTTGCGAGGGAGTTTGAAAGATTGTGGAATCGATGGATTTTAGCATTGTTAGAAGGTGAGATAGCCCCAGTTATGTTGAAGATAATGTATTTTGTAAATGGCCGGTTAAAATTAGAAGATTGGAGAGTGAAATTAGAGGTAAAAAACCTTAAGACTTTTGAGGAAGCGGTGAAGATAGCTCAATATCAAGAGAGAAAGACCAAAAGAAAAAAAGAATTAGGGTTTGATGAACGACGGGAAAGGTTGAGTTCAAGGCGAGTTGAGAGAAAAGTTTTTGAGGAGAAGAGAGTTAGTTATGCCTATCCTGAGAGAGGTATACTATATTCTGTATTTAGGAGAGATGAGTTGACTTGTGAGAAATCAATTGAAGTATGTGAGGAGAAACTCCCTAGGGTGATTGAGGAGAAAAATACTTGTTTGATTGATTGGAGTGAAGAGTCTAGGAGTGTGAATCCATACCCATTGACCACGGATACTTCTAGTCCAGTGATTAGAGATTTTACTAAAGAAGAGGGATCGACTGATGATACTTTGGAGCCTAAGGACTTTAGAGATGAGCTAGAGATGGATCTGAGTTGTAAAGAAGAAAATGAGAGACCATATTGTTTTAAGGACCAAGAGTTTTCATGTTCTTTGGAAGAGGATGAGAGTCAAGAAAGTTTTGATATTTCTGATGAGGGAAGGTGTGATGAAAATTCTGATAGTCATGACAGTGTTCAAGAAAGTAAATACAATTTAGAGAGTGAGACTGCTTTCCTTGGCGATAGTATAGATGGATGTAATTGCTTGAAAGATGAAGAGAGATTAGAGTATGAATTTTTGAGTTTGTTAGAAGAGTATGAGGGGAAGGGCTTAGAAACTGTAAGTTTTCAAGATGAAGTTAAGGGTTCAAATTTGTTGCCTAATGAGTTTGTGGAGATTTGTTGTGAGTTTGGTTATGAGTTTGATGATCAAGAGAGTATTGAGGATTTAGATTCTGACTCTTGTGGTGATTTTAGTGTTGGTGTTGCTGACTCTAATGAGTCTTGTCAATTGGTTATTGATGGTTTGAGTAGCCCTGGAGAGGCTTTTGTTTGTGGTGTTGATGATGTTATTTTGAGTAGACCTAATCTCTTACTCCTTGATAGTTGTGTAGATAATTGTTTGGTTGATTTTAGCAACAATATCGAAGAGAAAACTTCATCTGATAGTCTTTTAGTTTCTTTGAGTTCTCTTGAAGGTTTTGATGTTGTTTGTAATGATTCTGATTGGGGTTTTAAGGATCCTAAGAGTGACATTGATGAGGACGTGAGAGAGAATTTGAGTAAGGCTTTAAAAAAGATTGAGAATTTGAGGGAAGAGCGGTTTAAAATCAAGAAAATAGAGTTGGAAGAGGTTTGTGAGGAGGCAATTGGGGATTTGGTAGTTGAGGAGTCTTTGGTTGAGGTTATTGACCCGAAGTTGTTGCATTGTGAAGGTGTTATTTGTAATGATGATGTTTCTTGTGAGGTTGCTTGTAAGGATACTATGGAAGGTGTTTACCACTCTTTGTGTGTGAAAGACTCGATGGAGTCTTGTATTATTGATGAGCTAAGTGATGTGGTTGGGTGTCCTAGAGTGACCCCATTTGTAGATGTTGTTGGTTCTTGTGGTGTTATGAGTTCGGAGTTGACTCCTTTTGATGTTGTGTTTCATTCAGATATTGAGTTGGGAGATCCTTACATAGTATCTTTAGGAGAAGTTGTAGATGAAGCGGTGGATGAATTTGAGATTGGCAACAAAGAAAGGGTCAAAACTTTATTTAGAGACTCTAAAAGTAACATGGTTTTTCCTAGGGAGGATGGATGGGATATGAAGATTTTGGATTATGGTTGGGATTTGAAGAATTTGGAGGATGATGTATTTTTCTTAGATGGAGAGAATTGTCTCAAGGATTTGGATGAGAATTTCATGTATGAGTTTTGTCTACTTATAAAGGAGTCATTTGAGACAAATGTGCCATTTGTGTTTGTTGAGAAGATTGTGGATAGATCATTGGATTTGATTTTTGATTGGCTTATAAATGTTGCATCGTTTTATGAAAACAACTGCTGCACATGAATGTTTGCAGACCAGGGGGAGGGCTAAATATGTCAAGTGTTTTTGTGGAAACTGAAAAGCCCTAGTCAAACTGTAGTTAGGTTTGATTTTTGCAAGCTTAGTTATTTGCGTGACAGTTTTTTTTGTTATTTCGTAGTTGGATTTCTTGTATTTGTTTAGCCTAGGATTTGGTTCTATCATTTTGTTTGATTTGTTCAGTATGAAACTTAATAGCCTTGGTTGAGCTTGGTATTTTTTGAATAAGATGAAGCTTGTTTTTGTTAATAGCTACTGAACATTGAGGAGCAAGGTATGTTTTTTTATCGAGACTTTTGCACATCACGGGGATAATGGGTTCACGAGCACTTCACGTTGCACTTGTTGATGCACTGCACTCGGGGGTCGTCTCTTGTTCTTATCAAATACTTCCATGCCATGGGTTGGGATTATGAACGTTTTGCACCATCATTGAGCACTAGCACGGCATGAGATCCGTTGCAGCTATATGTAGTAAATCTTAGATACGCGCGCACATGAGAGAGCACCTGTCATTGAGCATGCACATTTCTTACACGCACGATATTTGGGATGCTCATCACAAAGTTAGGAACCTCTGGTTGAGTGTGTAAGGAGGTTGGGTTAGTTTAGAGGGTCGTGAAGGACGCCGCCAATTGTGAGATGGATTCTTCTTATCTGGTCAGCATCTTGAAGGCCATCATTTTCTAGAGTGATTGTGAGATTTTGGATGGGTGGAGCGGAGTATATCATATCTTTTTGAAGAGCGTTGAGAGGTGAGGATAAGGATTTTAAATTAACAATGAATTTTTTTTGCATTTTGCATGACGCACGATCACATATAGATAGGCTAGGCACAATTCTTCTAGTGCATCCATATTTTTTGTGTGAGCATTGTTTGAAAAGTAGCATGTTATGGATTCGATCAATTGCATGTTTTCTCAAATCATGTATGGTTGGGCACATAGTTCATTTCAAAAAACCATATTCCTGCTAAGGCACACTGCATAAAAAATAGGTTCATATCCAAAGAATATTCATTTTGAAGACTCAAGGATCAAAGGAAAAGATTGTATATTTTATATCATCAACGAATATTTTTGAAGAAAAAGAGGACATGTGTGCTGAAAGTGTGTGCAATTACAAGAACAATAGGCCAAGGAAGGGAATAAATCATCCAAGTTAAAAGATGGAGAAAAATGATGTGATTTACGAAAAGCAATATTTTTTCCCATTTTTGATAGATTTTTGTGATTCTGCCCTTGCTAGCTTGTCGACCAGATGTGTTCCAATCGTTTTGAGTACCCGAACAACTATATTCAGAGTTCAAATGAGAAAGTTATGATCCAAACAAGTTGCAAACCGGCATGGAGCAGAAAAAACGAAAATAGTGAAAAGCAGTAGAAAAGCAAAAGCCAAAAGCTAAAAGCAAAAAGCCTAATGTTTGTGAGTGTGGAAAGAAAACTATATAAGGAGAGAAGATTGAAGAGTTAAGGGGCCTTCTTCCTTGATTACAATTGTATTTTATGTGAGAGAGGAGAGTGGAGGATCGCATGCTAGAGTGAGCTCTTGTCATGCCAATTTGGAAGTTGGAGCTTTTGGGTTTCAAAGCGCAAAGCATCGGCTCAAGGTTGTTAAGGTACGAGAATATATTTCACTTGGTTTATTTTAGAATTGTTGGTATTTTTGTTGTGTTGTGGTTGTGTGATACTCTACCCGCATACGGGTTTTAAAAAATTTTTGAGTTATAAGAGGCTTTGTTTTGTTTTTGTGTGGCTTGTGGTATATGATCGAATAATTGAATTTTTCAAGTTGTATTGTGCATTCCACAAAGTCAATTATCCCAACCGGCACTCCTTAACGTCTCGTTATCAGGTTGTGAGTAAGGCTTGCTCGCGATCATCGCTCGCGTAACAACGGCGACTCCTCTTCACCCTCCATACACCTCCTCCTCTTCTTAGCGAATGGTAGCGGCGATGGCGGTGGCAATGAGAAGCCTTCTTTCTCCCTCTTTCTCTCTTTCTCTCCCTCTCAGCAAGATGCTCACTCTCCCTCACGCTCTCCCTTTCACTCTCTCTTTCGTGAATGCGTGAAAAATGACGCGCTCGGATTTGGCCCACGTTTTTTTCATTTGGGTACCGTCGCTATATTAGCATCGCAACTGCGACGCTAATAGCGATGCAAATAGTGATGCTGCTATTTCTCGTCGCTAATGGCTATCGCTATATCCTCATATCCTTGTAGTGAGCAGAGTCTTGCATCACAAATGTATTGGCTGAAGCAATTAATTGAACTTCGCATGGAGGGGACATCCCTATCATCTCATTTCTGTCAGTTTCATGCTATCATGAAGAATTTGTTATCACAGGGTATTGAGTTCAAAGACAAGTTGCACCCATTGTTTTGCTTGGCATCTTACCTGAATCATGGGATGTATTCCGTACTACCATATGAATGAACAAGATTGATAGGCTGAAAATCAAAGATATTGAGAGTGCTTTATTGACAGAGGAAATCAACAAGAGAAGTAATGATGCTTCCCGCTGTCAAAGGGTTTTCGAAAGCAAAGTTGCAACCACAAAGGTCCTTGAGAAATTCCAAGATAGAAGATCAATCAAGCAAATAAGCAAGATGAGAAAATGATGTCAAGTCTCTGTTTTTATTTCTATCAATACTGAAGATGAATAGAAAGCCAAATCAGCTTACAGTGGCGGCCTCCACAACGTTCATATTTACATTCCAACAACTCTTCAGAAGACTGATGAGACAAACAGCTTTCTAGTTTAGCATCTCCCTCTTTTACATCAGAGAAGCATAACTCTATTATCACAGCATGTTCTTTTGATTTAAACAGGTAATTATTGTCTATGTTCACATCCACAGCCTTTGAGAATCCTGAATCCAATTTAAGACAACAATTTTGTATGTCTCAACCTTCAGATTAGCTACAGCAGCAATAAAGGACAAGTACGGAGGATCCTCAGAGGTGTATACAAGAGGTTTAGGGAACAGTTTTGGTGCAGATCAAAATAATGTCTAGTACTGTAAAATTCATACAAAATCCAATAACATTGGACCAAAATCAAGGATCTCTTTATTGAATAACAAACTTCTCAATTTGGCAACATAACAGATACATTCAAATCATTCCTGCGTCATCTTTCTTTCTTGAGTAATATCTGATTCATCACTGCCTCACTTTGCTGTCCTTTCATACCTTTGAAAAGTTCTAAACCCTATAGAAAATCTTCCTTGTGATGGAGGGAACTTCACTGCTATATGAAATACACTCTTACAAGAAAGATTTGAAGGTTTACGTAGGTCATAATGTCTGAGTATCAAGCAGAACTCTCCTTGCTCTTAACATGGTTCAAGTAAGAATTTCAAGTGGAAGAGTTGAGCATGACTTCCACTGTAAACTGCTGGCACAGAGCCCCTGTTCAGTCACAGACTCGAGGTCCAGAATGCTGCCTCTCTTTCCCTTTCATGTATAGATGCAAGGTGTAAAAAATGCTTCATTCTATTGCTTCTCCTCTCTGTTGTAGACATTCACCTCAGAAATGGAGGACTTTCTGGTCAATAAAGATCCAATTTTGATAAAATTTCTCAACAGCAGCATCACTTCGTGGAGTCCGAAGCCCATCTAATGCCTCCTTTGCCTCTAATATTGAACAGCTTCTCGGTAAGGATCTTCCGATTGAATGCATAGTGTACGTCTATCCTCCAGAGTGCTGTCGTGAGCAGCAACAAAGCCACAGTGAAGAAGACGAGGCCTCTTTTGCTCAAGGGGTAGGAGCCTTCGTCATCACAGTCGGTCTTTTACAATCATAGAAGCATGGTAGAGAAGAAGAACTCTACAAAAGATAAGAGTGCGTGAATTGTGATGAATAAGAGAAAATTAGTCTTGTCATCTTCACTTCCGTTCCGTTTCCTCTCAGTCGCAGAGATCCCTCCGATTGATCGTCTTCCTTATGATCAACTTTTTCTTCTGCTTCCCTTCGACTCGACACCCTTTGTAGGTTTTTTGGAGCTTAGACCTCCTTCTTCAGCTTTCGTCCTGGTTTTCAGTTTCCAGAAGGTGTCAGAACGGCATGGCTTTGTCCATGAGGTGAAGGCGTTGCGAAGGATAATGTCAGGAAGGTTTCGAGAGGCCGACACATCGATAAGCTCCGAGAGGCATTCCAAAAAGTGACTTGCAAAAAAAGCGATGGCATACCAAGGACCCGAAGTTGACGTAGCGCTCTCTAATTTTCTCTTTCCAGTTGCCGAGATTCCCTCCTTTTCCTTCTGTAGCTCCCCTATTCCGTCCACACTTTTCTCTTTTTCCCACAGTTTTGTCTCTATTCCCTTCTCTGCTTGAAATTCGTAGCTTTCTCCCTTCCTTCTTCTCAATTAAACCTCTTCTCCCCAAAAAGCCCATTTGAAAATAGTCATCCCATCATTGGCTCTAGAAAAGCGGCCCTTAGAAAGGCATACAAGCCCTCATCTTCATATCATAGCTTACAATGGCTCTTTCATATCATATGCTTTCAAACTGCCTCCAAACTTTGGAATTCTTTTCCTTGATCATCACAATACAAGCAAACAAAACCCCTTGTCACCTTCAAGCCAAGATAATGCAGCATTCCATGAGATTACGCTACAAAGTCCATGCTTGTTAAACACTTTCTGTGCTTCCGCAAATAAACCACACATGGCATACATACCAACCAATGCACTGCCAACAACAGTATCATTTTCTAGCCTCTCTTTACTATATTACCACGCAGAATAAAAATGCAAACATAACGACTAAGTATGTACAAAGTATTAAATCCCAGACACACAACTTTTGGGTGGATTTCACACCTCGGATGCGTAGCAACACGACATCCACCCCCTCTAATCATGCGCATCCTCCGGATGGGCCAACTACCCATGATCATTATCATTAAGATCCACAAACAGATCAATCTCTTCATTGTGCATTTTCGGTATATCAACAAGATTATCTGTCATATCATTTGTTTCTTCTATTGAAGTTTCTTCTCGTTGCTCTTCTCTTGTAAATTCTTCCAATGCATAATCCTCATCATCTCTTTTCTTGAAAATTTTGATTCTTTTTCTTGCAATAGGCACTCTAAGCATTGTCCCATCCAATTCTGTCAGCTCATATGTTGCATTGTCAAAGACATGTCTGACTATGTATGGTCCAAACCATCTTTTCACCATCTTCCAAAGTGCAGTATGCTAATTTTCAAGGCTGCTATCAAAGACTAATACCCAGTCTCCCTCTTTTATTGCTCTAGGCCGCAAGCGATGCCTGCTGTCAAATCTGTCCTTATTTCTTAGTCTAGCAACCTTCAACCTATCAATAGCTAGCTGAATATCCTCTGGTCTTCTCTCCAACTGCCGAACCCGAAGAGCTAAGAGCTCCTCTCTCGTCAAATCCTCCTGCCAAGGTAAAGCTGACCAAGTCAAAGCACAAGTCTCAGTTGGCATAACCGGTTTCTGACCATACATCAACTCTGTAGGCATATATCATGTGGTAAAATTGTGAGTCGTACGATCAGCCCACAAAGCAAATGGTAGAAGTTTCGGCCATTCTCCAATCCATCCTCTGCATGCTTTGGCTAATGCTTTCACTATCAGCGGATGCCCTCTTTCACTCTTCCCATTTTCCTCTGGATTGTATGCTGTGGTTAGAGCCAACTTGATTCCTAGTTGAGAGAAAAACTCCCTAGCTTCATCTGCATCCAATTCACCGCGATCTGCAGTGATCTTACCCACACAGCCATACCTGCACAAAATTTCTTCCAATAAGAACTTACACACTGCACTAGTGGTCTTCGTTCTCAAAGATTTGCCCTCAACATGATTGGTAAGATCCTCTCTAGCCAAAACAATATACCTCATTTGCCATAGACCCATAGGCATAGTAACCAAGTCAACTACCCACTTATAATGAATGCATAGCGGATAGGTCGGATGAAGCTCATCTCGATGATGCACTACCGAATACATCTGGCAATCTCTGCAAGTCTCTACAAAGTGAGAAACATCTCTATACATGCCTTTTCCCCAATATTTCTCCTTGATTTTCTCATAAGTAGCCCACACTCCTCTATGACCAGCCCAAGGACTCTCATGAAACTCTCTCATCACCTGTAACTGTGTCTCTCTATCGCAGACAACACGCAAGGGTAATCCACCTCTTTTCTTCGGATGCTTCCAAAGAAATCTGTCCTTGAGAAAATAACCATAGGCTTTTCTTCTTATCTTCTTGAACTCTTCATCTGTCCATTCATCTCTTTTGCTTAGTGTACTAAGGTACTTGCCAATCTGCAACCAATCTCTAACATAGAGTTCTTCTATGAAAGCCACAATATCATAGACATGGCAAACATGATCAACCATAGCGGCTGAAATTTCTCCATCATCCTCTTCTGCAAGTAGAGTGTCCTCATCATCATATTTGGCTCTAGACAGCATATCTGCCCCACTGGATTATTCTTTCCTGCTATGTGTTTAAATTCTAAATTTAATGACTTGATGTATGCAATCCATCTCAGCATATCTATATCGGGAGTAGAGCAACTCGTAATCATACCTATCAATGGAAAGCAATCTGTCTCTACCACAACTGAAGCTCCAATAAAGTACTTCTTGTTACATTTGAGAGCCATAACAATCCCCAGTAACTCTCTCTTGATTTGCGGATATCTCGTCTGTCTCTCGTTTAGGACTTTCGCCCCAAACCGAATAGCATACCTGTTTCCATCTGCATTATCTTGACCCACAGTCCAACCTATGCCAATTGGACTAGTGTCAACTGTCAAAATACAATAGGCCTTCCACAATTATAATCCGCTTTCCTGAGAGTAGGAGCAATCTGCAATAACTTCTTCAATTTCCGTATGGCTCTAGTGTGGCTCTCATCCTAATAGAATTTCTGTCCCTTTCGAAGCAGCTAATATAAACAATCAGCTATGTGTGCAAAATGGGGTATCCAAATAATGTAAAACACACAAGCTCCAATGAATCTCCATACCTCTGAAGTGGTAGAACAATACTCCATAATCTTGCCTATAGCATCCATCTTCTCAGGTGAGGGTTTCCTGCCATAATATCCACACATATGTCCAACAATGACAACCTCATTTACTCCAAAAACAGATTTTTGCCCTCATAGTGTCAAGTTCACTTCTTCTAACCTGGCCAAAATCTTCTCACAAGCTGAAATATGATCAGCCACAAAGTATCTGCATCCCTGCTCATTTAAACTCTCATTCTTCTCTTCTTCTGTACACCCCTTAATGGGCACATCATCCAAGAAAGCAATGGTAAGCTGAGGTATGTAATCACGAAGAACCTTATGCATGGCATTCATCATATGTGCAACAGAATTAGTGGCACCTTGAGGCAAGGTACACATCCTGACAAGCCCAATAGGAGTTCTCATAGTGGTTATATCCCTGCTTTCCAAAGCCAGCTGAAACTGATCATATCCCGAATACAAATCACCTAAAGAATAGATGGCACGTCCAGCAAATGCTTTTGCAAACTCATCCACAACTGGACCTATACCAACATTCCTGATAGTAACTCTGTTTACTGGCTGCATGTCCTGTATAAATTGGAGAGTACCATTCTTCTTTGGAACCGTACACAACCTATTTGAGTATGGTGTAGATGAAGGCTCTAGGATTCCCATCCTGATTTTCTCATTCAACAAGTCAATCAGCTTTGGCAGGTGTGTCTTAGGCACTGGAATAGGTCGGAGGTTCCATGGAATATGAGGAATAGTAAAGATCACCATAGGAGCAACAATATCCGAATTCACACATCCAATCTCATGCGGGAAAAAAGCAAACCCCCTTCCATGTCGCTCAAGCATCTCCTGAAAGCATTGCTTCTCTGTGGGTAGCAAGAAATCACCATTTCCAATTTTTAATTCAGCAAGAGTCTCTGATGAAAATTTATGGCCTATATGCTCTGGATTCCTCAAAATTGGCTGTTGGTAGCCCTCTCTATTTGCTAATCACTGCTAGGTGGAAGCGGTACAACTACCGGCTTTACCTTCTTATCCACAGTTTTGTATTTCGTATCAACCATGGCTTCATTATGATCCTCTGCATTACTCAAATCTTGTTGTAAATCAGCAACTGAATATCCTCAGCCCTCTGCTCTATGGACTGCATAGGAACAGCCTTAAACTCTGGATGCTAAAATATTTCAGCAGTAAACTCTGTTGGCTGAAAGTTTTCAACCCTCTGTGTCTCTGTAAGCTTATCATAATCAGTCGGAAACTCTGTTTGCTGAATTTCTTTAGCACTCAACACTTTTTGCTGAGTCACCTCAGCCTCTGACTTTATCTGTGACACAAAATCTGCAATTTCATGAAACATGTCCAGGGATTGCACTGATACATTACTGTGACAACTCTACATATCAGTTTTTAGCATATTTTCCATCTCTGTCATCGTATCTACACAAATCATACTATCATACATCCCATCTATATGCTCATCATCCTCTAAAATACCTGGATTTTTCAAAATTTTCTCCTTCCTGCATATGTACTGTCTGGCAGCTCTAGGCAACTTAGAAGTCTTCTGATAGCTCATCGAACTGTTTGCTGAAATCCCAACAAAACTGGAGAAGAAAACATTGCTGCCAGGAGGCGAGAACTCCAATCTCCTCTGCTCTGTACCACTGTCGTCTCGCGAAATAGCGGTACCTAATGAAAATCCGAATCCCTCACAGTGGGCAAAGGTGCATCTCTAAGAGTATCCCTGTTTCTAACCTGGTTCACACACATAGTCATAAACTGAACTGCTCTCATGCCATCTTTACTGCGAATCTGTGCATAAGCAGATCCATCATCCATTACCTTTATTTCCATGCGCATCTCTGTGATGAATGGCTATCTAAGAATTATGGGATAAGAGCATGAATCCTGCACAAAGAAATGGAAATCCTCCTCTACATCTCCAATAGAAACCCGGACACTGGGACAGGCAGCATACAAATCACCTGCAATGTTGTTGGCAACTCTCATACGCCACCCATGCTCTACATCCATAGGCCATCTGTTACTTTCATAAATTCCTCGAACTATGAGATTAATATTTGAACCATGATCCACCAAAGCAACATAAGGCACCTGTTTCTCTCCAAATTTTACCATAGTCTCTGTAGTTGCCCTAGCCCAATGACTCCGCGAAAAGTGACTACGCGATATCAAGACAGGCTCATCAGTTTCAGCATAATGATAGGCTGAACCCTCTTCTCTATCTGTGGAAAAACAGAAGCATTCTCAACCAAAAACTTATTCTCATCCTCATCCAACTCACCAATCAAAACTCCCTGTATATCAGTAGTAAGAAATGCATGTCTTTTCCTCTTCAAGACCTCTTGGAACTGATCTTGAAACTCTCTTTGCGAGATGCCCAAAACCTCAGAAATAGTAAAAGTCACCTCACTGCCAAGTATCTTGTCATTAAAGATTTTCTTCATGTCTGTAGATGTCTCAATATCGGACATCAATCTAAACCCTAGCTGCTTTCTCTCTCTAGGCTCTTGCCTCTTTTCTTTCTTCTGAGCATCTTCCATGTGTCGTTCTGGCCCTGGTCTCAAAGACGGTCCTGCAGTAGGTGGAGTAACAAACTCACCCCCTCTAGTCTTTTTAGCTGCACTTGGATTTTCTTCATCCCTCTTACGCTTCTCCTCAACAAGTACATCTGCTCCCTGAGACTTAGCCAAGTAGGCATAAATAGTGTACCTGTCAACAAGTGAATCCCAACCTGTCTCAGATCTGATGCTAGAGCCTGCACTAGTCAAAACAGTTTGCTGAATTTTTCCCTTGTTTGCAGTCTCCATAGCATAAGTCCATAATGTTGACTAATTCTCTGATCCTTTCTCAATCTAAACTCCATATGCAGAAGCATCTCCTCTAGCTGCCACATAAGAAGTACGCGCAGCCATGTCATCCACTAACTTCTTCATTCCGCCTTTCCCAAAGTTGGTAGCAAGCGGAGCTCCTGTTTCAGTCAACCAGATCTTACCATCTTGTCCCCAAAATACCAAATTCTTCCTCCTTGTATCCTGAAAAGATTTACAATCCCTGCAATGCTGATGGTCCGTACTGTCACACCAAATACATCTTTGATCTCTCCTAGGTGCACTAGGAGCACTCCCAGGGCAGTAGGAGCCCTAGAAGAAATAGTAGGCGCAGTCGAAGCAAACTGCTCTTTCAATTTTCCCACCAATTCTACTTTAACTGACTCTAGTGTCAAATCCGTTATGCCTTTGATTATATCATCAAGAGAGGAAGGCACCGACGAAGCGGATGGTTTTGGAGCAGAAGGAGCTGGCATCGGTCGTGGAACAGGAGGAATAGGAGGAGTAGAAACAGTAGGCAGTGGCATAGGCCAAGAAACTGGTTGAGGAAGAGAAGAAATAATAGGGATAGAAGCAGACATAGGAGCAGAAGATGGCGTCAGTGTCATAGATCCATTCTGTAGGCGGGTCTTCCATATCCTCCTCTTGGTCAAAGTCATGACTGCATCCTGGGCATCTTGCCAATCCGTTTTAAGACCCATAGGCTTCGTGCGATCCTCAAGAAGCTCTCCTAATTCTTCCTGAAGAGCAGGATCTGCAGCTTGCAAGAAAAGCTCAACTTTCTCAACATCCAATGCTCTTTGTTCAATGGCATCAAGCTGACTATACCTCTCTTCAAATTCTCGAATCAACTCTGAAGCAGCTAGACCTTTGTTTGGTATGTAGACCCACTCTTCGAATGACCGCCGTGTAGCCATCCCAAAGTCCTCAAGGAAATACTCTTCTTTTAGGGCTTCTTAAAATCTTGCCAATGTGAATTTTGAATAAAAAGATCAGTCACTTTTGCCCTCAAGGCGGGTGTGATAAGACGAAGGAAATACTTACTCATAAGTCCAGCTGGTACTCCAAAAAATCCCATCTTGATCTCATGTGTCTTCAAATATGCTGAAACATTACGGCCATCAAATAGCTTCTTCTCATTCTCAACTACTTCAATCGCCTTAGTCGCGCTAATTGCATTCTCCTGCTCTGAATATAGTTGCCTTTGCTGAGACAACTGTTGTTGATGCAATTGTTGCTGCTACTGCATATACAATTGTGTTTGTTGATTTTGAAGCCGCATATACATAGACATATTCTGCAAAATATGCTTTAGATCATCCATTGAAGTACTTGAAGCAGCAATCAATGATGGAGCTGAAGTAGAGGACACAGCAAGAATTGTAGAAGAGGCTGAAATGGATGTTAAAGTATCTCCCATCTTGAAATTTATGCGACCCTTTCATGTTGGGCTCACCAAAGATGTCGAAGGGTTTTCGAAAGCAAAGTCGCAACCACAGAGGTCCTTGAGCAATTCCAAGATAGAAGATCAATCAAGCAAATAAGCAAGATGAGAAAATGATGTCAAGTCTCTGTTTTTATTTCTACCAATAACTAAAGATGAATAGAAAGCCAAATCAGCTTACAGTGGCGGCCTCCACAACGTTCATGTTTACATTCCAACAACTCTTCAGAAGACTAATGAGACAAACAACTTTCTAGCTTAGCATCTGCCTCTTTTACATCAGAGAAGCTGAACTCTGTTATATCAGCATGTTCTTTTGATTCAGACAGGTAATTATTGTCTATGTTCACATCCACAGCCTTTGAGAATCTTGAATCCAATTTAATACAACAATTTTGTATGTCTCAACCTTCAGATTAGCTACAGCAGCAATAAAGGACAAGTACGGAGGATCCTCAGAGGTGTATACAAGAGGTTTAGGGAACAGTTTTGGTGCAGATCAAAATAATGTCTAGTACTGTAAAGGATTCATACAAAATCCAATAACATTGGACCAAAATCAAGGATCTCTTTACTGAATAACAAACTTCTCAATTTGGCAACATAACAGATACATTCAAATCATTCCTGCATCATCTTTCTTTCTTGAGTAATATCTGATTCATCACTGCCTCACTTTGATGTCCTTTCATACCTTTGAAAAGTTCTGAACCCTATAGAAAATCTTCCTTGTGTGACGGAGGGAACTTCAGTGCTATATGAAATACACTCTTACAAGCAAGATTTGAAGGTTTACGCAGGTTATAATGTCTAAGTATCAAGCAGAACTCTCCTTGCTCGTAACATGGTTCGAGTAAGAATTTCAAGTGGAAGAGTTGAGCATGACTTCCGCTGTAAACTGCTAGCACAGAGCCCCTGTTCAGTCACAGACTCCAGGTCCAGAATGCTGCCCCTCTTTCCCTTTCACGTATAGATGCAAGGTGTCAAAAATGCTTCATTCTATTGCTTCTCCTCTCTGTTGTAGACATTCACCTCAGAAACGGAGGACTTTCTGGTCAATAAAGATCCAATTTTGATAAAATTTCTCAAGAGCAGCATCACTTTGTGGAGTCCGAAGCCCATCTAATGCCTCCTTTGCCTCTAAGATTGAACAACTTCTTGGTAAGGATCTTCCGATCGAATGCATAGTGTACGTCTATCCTCCAGAGTGCTGCCGTGAGCAGCAACAAAGCTACAGTGAAGAAGACGAGGCCTCTTTTGCTCAAGGCATAGGAGCCTTCGTCATCACAGGCGGTCTTTTACAATCATAGAAGCATGGTAGAGAAGAACAACTCTACAGAAGATAAGAGTGCGTGAATTGCGATGAATAAGAGAAAATTAGTCTTGTCATCTTCACTTCCGTTCCGTTTCCTCTTAGTCACAGAGATCCCTCCAATTGATCCTCTTCCTTATGATCAACTTTTTCTTCTGCTTCCCTTCGACTCAACACCCTGTGTAGGTCTTTTGGAGCTTAGACCTCCTTCTTCAACTTTCTTCCTGGTTTTCAGTTTCCAGAAGGTGTCAGAATGGCATGGTTTCGTCCATGAGGTGAAGGCGTTGTGAAGGATGATGCGATCGATCAGTCAATCGATCTTCAGTCCTCACAGCTCAGGTCTCCTGCGTCGTCAGCCTTGAAGCCCCCGAACTCACACTAGACATTACATCTCTCCACCTCTCCGTCTTCCACATAATGATCAGCAATACAGAGAGTAATGTCAGGAAGGTTTCGAGAGGCCGACACATCGATAAGCTCCGAGAGGCATTCCAAAAAGTGACTTGCAAAAAAAGCGATGGCATACCAAGGACCCGAAGTTGACGTAGCGCTCTCTAATTTTCTCTTTCCAGTTGCCGAGATTCCCTCCTTTTCCTTCTGTAGCTCCCCTGTTCCGTCCACACTTTTCTCTTTTTCCCACAGTTTTGTCTCTATTCCCTTCTCTGCTTGAAATTCGTAGCTTTCTCCCTCCCTTCTTCTCAATTAAGCCTCTTCCCCCCAAAAAGCCCATTTGAAAATAGTCATCCCATCATTGGCTCTAGAAAAGCGGCCCTTAGAAAAGCATACAAGCCCTCATCTTCATATCATAGCTTACAATGGTTCTTTCATATCATATGCTTTCAAACTGCCTCCAAAATTTGGAATTCTTTTCCTTGATCATCACAATACAAGAAAGCAAAACCCCTTGTCACCTTCAAGCCAAGATAATGCATCATTCCACGAGATTACGCTACAAAGTCGATGCTTGTCAAACACTTTCTGTGCTTCTGCAAATAAACCACACATGGCATACATACCAACCAATGCACTGCCAACAACAATATCCTTTTCTAGCCCCTCTTTATTATATTACCACGCAGAATAAAGATGCAAACATAACGACTAAGTATGTACAAAGTATCAAATCCCACACACACAACTTTTGGGTGGATTTCACACCTCGGATGCGCAGCAGCACGACACCACTTTTCACATGCATTAACCATTAGAGGTGGTAGACATGGCAGGCATGATAATGATCATAAGGGCAAGGACTCTTAGAAGTCCAGGTCAAAGTCACGTGGCCGCAGTAACTCCCATGGATGGAAGTCTAATCTTAACTGTAATTATTGTGGGAAATCAAGACATATTAGGCCACAATGTCATAAGATGTGCGATGATAAGCACAAGGAAAAGGAAAAAGAGAAAGTGCAGGAAATTAAGTATTTTGAGTGTAGTATTGTATCTGCAAAGTCTAGTGTGAAGATAGAAGAGGTTAATGTCATGCAGGCCACTAACTCAGATGAGGATTACATACTTGCAACTTCTTCATGCGATGCCTTATAGGCTTCTCAAACACATTCTATGTATGCACAGTGTTGGATTTTGGATTTGGGTGCGTCATTTCACATGACACCCTATAGAGATTAGTTTCACACCTATCGTACCATCTCTGGTTCTGTGTGTCTTGGTGATGACAGGTCTCTTGACATTATGGGCATTGGTGATGTTAAATTGCAGTTTTCTTCTAGCATCTCTTTTGTTTTGCATGATGTATGCCATGTACCTACGTTGATTTGTAGCCTTATATTAGCTAGGCAGCTTGATGATGCAGGGTATTTTGTGTCTTTTGGAGACTCGGCATGGAAGATTACTTGTGGTAGGCTTGTGCTTGCAAGAGCTGCCAAGTCTCGCAGCCTCTATTCCTTACTTGTATCTGGAGCTACCTTGAATCATGTTTTGTATGTGGGTTCTATCCCCCATGTATCCCTTTGGCATGCTTGTTTGGGGCATATGTCCCTTTAAGAAATGAAAATACTCCATGCTTTGCAGTATCTTCTATCTTTTTACCCTTTGCATTTTAATTTCTGTGATCATTGTATGTATGGCAGGTAAACTAGAAATACACATAAAAAGTATGGTAAGAAACGCATGGGTGAGCCATTGGCTCTTGTGCACTCAGGTGTATGTGGGCCCATGCCCTGTTAGTAACTAGGTGGGGCCAAGTATTTTGTTACTTTCATAGATGATTACTCACGTAAGGTTTAGGCTTATCCCATAAAGAGAAAATCTGATGTCTAAGGGTAAGAAGGCTTTGCAATGCAAGTGGATGTACAAGCTGAAAAGTACCCCTGGATACCCCAAGCCGGCATACAAGGCTTGATTGGTTGATAAGAGCTTTAAGGACGAGCATGGTGTTCCTGTGGTCAAGATGACCACCCTACGCTTAGTATTGGCTTTGATTGCACAGCCTGACCTGGACTTGTACCAGATGGATTTCAAGATGGCTTTTTTATGTGGGGACTTGTATGATGAGATTTACATGGAGCAGCCTAAGGGCTTTGCAGACCCTAGTAGGGAACACCTAGTGTGCAAGCTAAAGAAGAGTCTATATGGCTTGAAGCAAGCACCCAGGGAATGGTACCATAAGTTTGATGCATTCTTGCAGTCACAGGGCTACAGCCATTGTTGGAGGGGTTTTTGTCGAAAGGTCGAATCCACCGTGGATCAAAAGTAGAAGGAAGTAGAGATAGGAGATGAAAGAGAAGATAGAGAATATAAAAGTGGTAAACACTACAAAGACAAAGCACAATGAATTGAATCAATATGTATTGAAAGAACCTGGAATCTTTGCACTACTCAAAAGCAATCTCCAGGCACTAGATCTCTTGGAGCTTCTTAGTAGAATAAAACATGCATCAAAATTGCAGCTGCTTCTCTGCTACTCGGAACCCAAATCTAATAGCTTTGTTGGCTCCGAAAGGGTGGTAAAACTATAGAATACCTGCTCACGGATCTCCTAGATCACTCCTTCTTCTTTCAGTTCAATCTACAGTTTTCAGCCTATCTACAGTGATCGCGACGCACACAATTTCGTCAATTTGTCCCTCTTGTGAAAATCCCATAATTGGCTAAAAAATGGTATAGGCCTCAAGTTCCATGGTACATGTGGCACTGTAAATATGACCATAGGAGAGACAACATTTGGATCTACACAACTTATCTCACTTGACTGAAATGCAAATGCATTTTCATGTCTAGCTAAGATCTGCATAAGACAGTCTCTCTCAACAGGCAAAAGAAACCCTTCTACACCAACTTTCAATTCCTGTAATGTTTCAAATGTAAACTGATGACTTATATCTTTAGGATCCCGTAAGCTTGGCTGCCTTGACACTTTTTTTATACATAGCCTCACTCTCTGGTGGAAGTGGCAAAGCAATTGGTTTCACCTTTCTGTCAACTGTCTTATACTTTGTTTCCACAAGTGCTTCAACCCATTGTAATCCTTCCTGCTGAGCAAACAATGCTATAACATCATACATATCCAAATAGCAAACTGGCAACACTCTGTTTTCAGCCTCATTTTTTGCATGTATAGTTGCTAAAATTTCAATCATACCCGTTTCATAGATATGCATTTAGCCCTGCACATAGCCGCCATAATCTTAAACTAACATGAAATATTTTCTCTAAACTAAGAATTACCAATAGTAAATACATGCTTCATTTCATCAAGAGGCAAGTACACCCTTTTAACAACACTATTGTAGCCCTACATTATAGCAGTGCTTAATGAAAATCCAAGTCTTTGAGTTTCCTTGCATTTGGAACCAAAGAAGACTCTCAAAGTGTATCTCAATTTCTAGGATGATTAACACAAACAGTAAGAAATTGGATTGCTTTCCTCCCATCCTTGCTTCTAACTCTTGCATAAGCAGAACCATCATCAAGCACTTTGTTTCCATATGCACTCCTGTAATATAGGGCTGCCCCAAAATCACTACATATGAGGAATTATCTTGGACAAAGAAGTGTCGCTCTTCCTGTACATCACTAATCGTCACTTTTACATTAGGACATGTAGCATAGAGCTCCCTGAAGAATTATTTGCAGCCCTCATTCGCCAACCATGATTAGTGTCTACAGTCCATGCACCATTTTCATACAATCCACGCTCTATGACATTTATCTAAGAACCATGGTCAAGTAAAGCAACAAAAGGAGTTTCACATTCCCCTATTTTCACTACCGTTTTAGTGGTAGCTCTAGGCCAATGATTCCTTGTGTAATGACTTTGAGGAATAAATCCTAGAGTATCTTCTCCATATTGTTGCATTTGCCTTACTCAACCATGAATATTGCTACAAGACAATGCATTTTCAGTCACATTCTTCTCTTTTCCACATGATGTCCACTAATTAGTAGCATCCTGCATAGACAATCCTATACTTCATGCTCATTTTCAGCCTGAAAACCCAACAACCTATTTTCTCTTCAAATTGCAGCAATGCACTAGTGGTATCACCAAGAAACTGATGCTTCCTTTTAATTATGTCAGTGATCTCATCATAAAATTCTTGCTTGGCAATGCCAAGCACCTCTCCCAAGGTGAATTCCATCCACTGGTTCTTCAAGAACCTTCTTAAGATCTGTGGTTGTCTCAATGTCAGATTGCAACTTATATCCTAGCTACTTGCCCTTCTTTTTGCCCTCTTATTTGTTATCCTGTTTTTGCTCCTAACTGACCTCTTCCATAACATGCTCGAGAGGTGGTTGATTTGCATCTTTAGGCTGATCCACACTTCTTCTTGTCATTTTTTAAGATGTCCCCACAATATCTTTATCTCTTTTTTGTTTTTCTTTCACAAGTACATTCATTTTTTGTACCTTTGCTAAATATGCATACACTAAATATGCATCTATCGGTGATTCCCAACGAGTTATGCCACGAATGTCTTGCCCTGCATGAGACATTTCACTATCAATGACCTTTCTCTTTTCCACTGCATGTAAAGCATGTATCCATATTTTAACCTTTGGACCATCACTTGGCCATACATTCTATCCAACTGTATACCAAAAGTAGAAGGATGTACTCCTACATAAGCATTTCGAACAGCCAAGTCTTCCAACAACTTCTGCATATCTCCCTTTCCAAAATTCAAAGCAAGAGAAAATCCTAGTTCTTGTCCATGGATCTTGCCATCTTTCCAAAAATGAGTTGTCGTGCCAAGGCCTCCTGATAGGCAGCACAACCCTTTCTCTCATGTTGCAAACTGTCATACCACATACATCTTTTTCCAGGCTTCGGGGTTGTTGCCATCCCCTTTCCTCTTGTCCTTTTTTATCCAATTTTGCAACCTTCAGTTGAAGATCCTGCATGCCTTTAGCCAATTTATCCAAGACATCTTTCTTAACAGAGGGAACAATAGTAGGTACAGCCATAGGGTTAGCCACAGAAGTAGGTAGCTTAGTGGATACATCAACTATCTTACCCATAAGAGTGGGCAAGCTAGAGACATGCAATCTTTCTCTTCTTCTATGCTTCTTCACAAGTGCAGTAACAGCTTTCTTGACATGTCTCAACTCTGTTTTCAAACCTATCTCTGTAGTCTAATCCTCCAGCAAATCATCAAGCTTCTCTTGAAGCTCAGGATTAACTGTCTATAGAAACAATTCAATTTTCTGACTTGCAAGACCTTGCTGTTTTGCAAGATTGAATTGCTCAAATCGACTTTAAAATTCTCTTAACAATTCTGTAGCCACAAGACCCTTATTGGGTTGTAAAACTCACTCTTGAAAAGTCTTGTGCGTAATGAAACTGGTGTCCTCAATTTAAAATTCTTCCCTGAGTGTCTTCTTGAAGGCTACCTAGTCAGCATCCTGCAAGTATAATTTAGTAATCCGTGCTTTCAATTCATGAACAGTAACACATACAAAATACCGGCTCCATGTACATTGAGCCACCCCAAAGAATTCCATCTCTGAGCATAGGTATGTACATATGCAGATATATTCCTGCCATTGAATAACTTCACCTCATGCTCAACTGCTTGCAAAGCATTCATCCCAATACTTTCTGTTTGAGCTAAAGCTTGCATCACCTGTTGTTGTTGTGGTACCTACATAAGCATATTCGTATTTTGCACCAACTGCTGCAAAACATCACTAGAGATTATGTTCGAAGATTCTCCCATCTTGTCTTTCCTTCTTCGGACGACCTTTCACATCGGATTCACCAATATCGAAGGGGTTTTTGTCGAAAGGTTGAATCCACTGGGGATCAGAAGTAGAAGGAAGTAGAGATAGGAGATGGAAGAGAAGATAGAGAATATACAAGTGGTAAACACTACAAAGAGAAAGCAAAATGAATTGAATCAATATGTATTGAAAGAATCTAAAATATTCGCACTACTTAAAAGCAATCTCCAGGCATTAGATCTCCTAGAGCTTCTTTGTAGAACAAAATGTAAATCAAAATTATAGCTCCTTCTCTGCTGCTCGGAACCTAAATCTAATGGCTCCGTTGGCTCCGAAACTGTGCCGCATTCTTGGTCTGGGTCGTATGAATTGAGGAACTCCACACACTTCAGGTGGTTTGGCTCCTGTGAGAATTTTTCAAGGTACTTAGTGAGGTTACATTGCTCGACCACCCTCTTACTTGCTTCCTCCCTAGCCACCACAACTTCTGTGTTGCGGATGGTTCGAAACTTAAGCTGGTTGAAGGCGCGGTTTTCTAGGTAGATGCAATATTGCTCTCTTTCCTCGTCTGTGAACGGGAGTCGGTGGGCGCGGTCTTGCTGCGACATCTTTTGTTCCTGTCATAAACCGTAATTTTCATTAGTGCTTGCGACATAATAATTTGCTGAAAAAAAAACTCTATGCTTTTGAATGAATTCATTAAGATCCAATGTAGATTCTCCTTTTCAGACTTTGACTTTTTGACCTTTACTTCAAAATTTTCATGCCCTTTTCGCTGAACTGTCGATTCTCAGTGATCCAAACACCATCAAAGTACCAATGCAAGAAATTCAAAACCCTGATTACCAGTGGTAGCATTCATTCTTTCATTTCACTAGCTTGTGCAAGAAGGTAAGGGATAGCCACTATAGCTGCACCTACTTTACTTGTTGAACTAGAAAATGGGTAAGAAATCACTTACACTAGACAAACTGCTAAGATGGAATTCCTACTTGAAAACAAGCCCACATTTGTTAAGTTAGGGTAATGAATCTAAGAGTCCATGAGTGCCTGCTCAGGATGGATTGAACAACAATCACATCCATTATGGGAAAGGACAAGTCTCCTTTTAGAATCCTAAGGGTGAGCAGGTTACAACTCAAGGAGAAGCATTTAAACCAAAGGTCTAGCTAGCTAAGGCAACACGAATAGCTTAGGGAATAAGAAAAGGATTACACATTTATATGATCAAGCTAAACAAACTAGAACATGTAGAGGACTCTAATGAAGAACCATCATGGCTAAAAAAGTATGCGGATATGTTCGTAGAAGAATTGACAAAATTATCACCATGCAAGGAAGTGGATCATGAGATTAAGCTAATACTAAGAGTTGCACCAGTCACAAAAACGCCCTACAAGATGTCCATTCCTAAAGCTATTGAGTTAAAGGAACAACTCAAACAGCTATCGGACCAAGGGTACATATTCCCCAACAGTTCTCCTTGGGGGGCTCCAGTCTCGTTCCAAAAGAAGAAGGATGGTACACTTCACCTTTGCATCGATTATAGAGGCCTGAACCAAGTAATCAGGATCTTTGGTTAGGCCATTTGATTGCAGACCTTGGTATGACAGATGTTATGCCTACACTGCATTCGGATTCTATGAGTGCCATTCAGTTGGCCAAGAATCTGTTCTTCCATGCGAAGATGAAACATATTCAGATGAGGTATTACTTCATTCGTGAGGTCATTGAGGATAGGTCTATTGACCTTGTCAAGATTCTGACTGAGTAGAATCTTGCAGACTTGCTCACGAAGAGCCTCACTACAGAGCGCTTTGCCTTCCTCAGGAGATTAATAGGCGTTGGATGAGATTACGATTTTTTTCTCATCTTGTTGTACATGTGTACATGCTGTACTTTCTTTTTTTCTCTCTCTCACTCGGGAAGATTCACCTTTCAGTGGGAGGTTGTTGGGGGTAAACATGCATCCGCCTAACTGCCCATGTATTACTACACTGACAAGTACCTGCCACCGCACACTATAGGTGGTGGGTGTCTATCACATTCACTTATTATTTATTCTTTTAGTGACAGTTTGAATAAAGGAAGGCCCGGCCACACATTGTGCTTGTTGGAGTTCTCAATTTGAGTTTCTCTCTCTCTCTTGCTCTTGCTCTCCATCTGCCATAGCTCTCACCGCCAAGCTTCTTCCTCCTGGGTTCTACTTCCCTTTCAATTCCCAAGCAAGCACAACCCAGCCCATAGTGTAGGGATAGTGGACGATCTTGAAAATTTGGATCCCCACTAGGTCCTTGCACTGCAAGGTAGTGCTAGCAAACCAAACTTGCTATTTCCAATTGAATAAAAATCAAATGCCCGTGGGGAGTCCACCTAATAGAACATGTAAGATACAACGTGGGTTCAAAAGAAAGGGAATGTGATTTTAGAAAAATCCATAAGTTCAGTAAAGTAAAAGGGGTCATTTAAAGGACTTATAGCATGTAAGAAAATGGTATTTCTTAATATCCTTTGAACACACATTATATAGATGATTTCTTATAGGTGGATCCCCCCGGTGCCAACTCCCTCATTTTCCTTATTGTCGTGGATCAATTCAATGCTGGGCATTGGTGCACACAAATCTCAAATGACCTCGCCCTCCACTTGAAACATGTACTTTCACTATCTTATGTCACTCCTAACTTGTGCCCCTTGCCATTAGTTCAAGCTATATAATTTGCAAGGTTTGAAGAGCAGGTGTGTTTTTTCTTCTTCAAAATTTCCCCGCCCCCCCAAAAAAAAAGAGGTATGTCTATCTCCCTCAATACTAGTTGTCATTTTTTGTGTTATGAAATGCTATTGGGCTCTACCATGCATACTCAAATGGCATTTGTGATTGGGGTCTTTGTAAAATAACCTTCTCTTCATACCAAAGTTGGACATCATGTTGATTGCTCTTGTTTTAGTATGTAATTTCTTTGATATGGTGTTGTCTATTGAACTTGCCCTTCATTTTTAACATGCATACAAAAATAGGGGTTGTGGAAGAGACAATAGCCTCTCCCTTCATGGTGGTAGACCTAAACACATGTGGAGTGCACAATTATGTGATTGCATGTGAGCGTAACCTACCATGATGTCGAGATTAAGCTCCCTTCATGCTAGGACCAAATGGGGGCTTCATTATCAAATTAGTATGCACTTGAAAATTTTTTAATTCTCTAAATTGCGATGTTGATTGATTGTGTTTGCACTAATCTAAATTTGAAGAAATTTACCTCCCCTCCCCCTCCCCAATGGTGTGCTACTATACTTGGTAAATGTCTAGAATGGAGGGCTACCAACATTTGAAGGCCTCGATTTTTAAATACATGGTTTCTTATGTTTTAAGATTGGTCAAAATTAAGATTTGAACATTAGCATGCCTCTTTCCCTTTTCCCTGCTCATTAAAATCTGTGTGTAAGGTGCATATTGGCTTGCATGTTGGTTTGCATGTAACTAGCTTGTTGCATGCACGTATGTGACATCAAGGAATTTCCCTTTATACCCACAATACCTTGAATTCTCAGGCTATTCTTGGAGTGATCAAACCATGTAGTATAAGTTTCTTTTGGTAGTAAAATCATGCTAATATGGGTGTAATCTATAGCATCAAAGCAGTTGGGAAGACTCTAATGGGATAGGAATCAATCCTTCACCTTGTCTAACTTTGATTGGGTGGAGACCATTGGATGAAGTGAGTTCCATGCTTTCATAATTGCATTCACTACCTCATGGAGAAACTTAGTCTAATTGAGTGATTGCAATATCAATAAGGCTTATAAAAGCCAAAATTCCATGCTAATGACACTACCACTAAGCAATCTAACTCCTGCCCCCAAAACAGCAACATGAGTTATAATGTAATATTTTTGTTGAAAAATATTATGAGCCATGTGAGTCTCATGCAATGACAATTCTGGCATTGAAGATACGGACGGTGCGATCTTTATGTTGTACACAACATGACCCTCCACTGGCAAAAATCAAGACTAAGGTTTGAAGAAACCCGCATATCTACATGTGAACCTCCTCTTGGGAGGAGGTCAAGAGGATAATTGATAAGATTTATGGCAATTTTTTTTAAAAAAAATTAACCGTTCTTTCCCCCCATCCGAAGGCTATGTTAGAGGAGAGGGAGTAAGGTGCGGGTGCGTCAACTATAGCTGGAAGACGTGGGGGGAATCGGGCCATGCATCAGGCCACGTGGGGGGGGGAGGTCCCCCTCCCTTCACCTATAAAAAGGGGAGTTGTAAGAAAAAAGGAGGGACTCATGAAGTACAGCGCATCAGGCTACCGCGATCGTGTGAGGAGGGGAGCTAAGGTAGTCATGAGGAGTTGAGGTAGTCGTGAGGAGGAGGAAGCTACCGCATGGGCTCGTGAAGCAGCCACCTGAAGCCGGACGCCGCCACCTGCCAAATCGGCCGCCTTCCTCTACTTGCCCACGTGGTTGTGCATCACATCCACAAGCTTCCTAGAAGCTTCTTGGAAGCTTTTAAGAGGGCTCTCTAAGCCCCCTTTTCTATTTCCTTCTCAAGCAGGTTTTTTATACCCCCCACGGGAATTAGGCCTTTCCCCCCTTACATCCCCCATAAATCTCACACTAGCCAGGTTTTTAAGCTCCATTCCATAGCATTTCCACAAAGCCTTTTAACCCCCCTGGTTTCCTTTTAAAGTCTCCCATTGCAATCCCCACACAAGTTCATTTTAAACCCCCGAGTTTCCTTTTAAAACCCTTTCCACACAAGTCTTTTGATCCATTGTATCCCTTTTCGTGAAGGCCCTATTATATCTGGAATTTCCAAGTTCCCTTTCCCTTACATTCCCCAAAAGCCATTTTGTCGGTTGTAAAGTCCTTCCCATGGACTCACATAAGCCCATTATAGCCGGGATTTAAAACATTTCCCATTGTACCCGTTACAAGCCCAAACTCTTTGCCGGGTTTAAGGGCTCTCCCATTGAACCCTCCTAAAGTTAACTTCTCTTTCCTCCGAGCTTCAAGGAGGAAGCCTATAAGGCCTTCCAAAGCCCAATTCCACAAGACGGTGCATCAATCAAGGAAACCGAATCTCAAAAGGAATTGCGCATGCGAGGGAGATGGGCCAAGATCATAAGTCTGCGGCCAAGAAAAGAAGGTCAAATTCTCGATGACCCCTAAAAAGGCACAAGGCGCAATTGCCAAAGGATCATCTCCTAACACTCATGTGGACATTTCACTGAATCCACAAGTCCAGGTTTTCTTCCTAATTTTGGTTTACGTCGAAATATTGCAATTGTGTATGGATAATTTATGGAATTAGGATGCACTTTTGGCTATTTTAAAGGAAATAACTCACAATCGAAGAATCGGTCATTTATATTTTTCAAAGAAACGAATGAAAGAAGGACATAAGACATCTATGCATTCCTAGCAAGTTGTTTTTATGCATTGCAAAGTAACAAATTTAGATCAACTAATGATCATCTTTACAAGTCGAAATTATTGTTGTACACTTCGATTATACATGGAAAGATAAAATCGCATGTTGCATTATTAGACATCTCTTTCTTCGCAAGGATTCATTAAAGAAGATTGTTAACAACCGTAGGAATTTGCAAGGCTTGGAAATGATTCTAGGGCTACATGAAGTAGATTAAACTATAGTCAATTGGCATAAATCTCAATCAACTACGTAAGTAGTTACGAAAGGTTGTGTAATGCTCATTCAGCGTACGAATAATTCATTCAGAAATGAAATTAGGAAAAGGCTACATGGTTCGTTTTAACATAAAACCCTAAAAGCCTAGCGACATAAATCGTGAATGCATGTCCTAGTAAGATCAATGGGAATTGTGTCATAACTTAACATGTGCTTGGAGCTTAGCCAGAAAAGCTAGGGTTTGTAAATCTGATCATTCGTAGACAATGAAGTGTGTGCTTATTAGAATGGTATCATAATGCAACTAGTTTTTCCCTCTTTGATCAAGAAAATATCTTTAGGAATAGATAAGTACATTGTTTTACCCTAAACACCTAAACCACAAAGGACTTGCTTAGGAATGGTTAAATCGATGCAACATATCCCAAGTGCTAACTAGGGTTTAGCACGTTGAGGACGTGACCTAGTCGCACTTATTGCCAAGTTGAAACTCTCATACCCTAAAGACTTGCCTACATTCACAGAATGTAGGGACAATGGGACATACTTGCAAGAAACGATCTAGGGTTTCTATCCTAAAGATCGCTCGTTAAAAAAATGAAACTCCGATTGAGTCGGAACCCTAGGACTGACGGAATCGGCCTAGTGCAATCAGGAACGGATTGGATATGAAGACACCCTAACCTGTTTCCTATCTAATCATGATGTCATGATTAGAAGTCGTCATTCGATGGGTAAAATAGTCCCATGGATTTGATGCGACACTTGTGCAACAAGTTGCAGAGTTGCATGATCTTGTGGTTTGATCACAACAGAATGGCCAATTCCTCGGAATGAAATTGGCAGATTCTTGCGCAAGTTTATCTTGCAAGAGGACGAGTAGTCAGCCTAATATAGTACCTTTCTTGGGAAAAGTGACCAAGATAAGGGGATTAGATATGTGCTTGGAAGCAAAGGACCAATCAATAATTTGGAGCAACATATTTTCTGTTAATAGAACTTAAGGTATTGGTTAAGTTGGGTTAATAGGGTATGGCCCTAACCCAATGACATAAGGGTTAACAAACAAACACTTGGGGAGCTTGCCAAGTCACAATTGATCCCGGATCGAATGCTGGATGCATTCGGGGAGAAGGATTTACTCCTTAGCAGTTGGCCAAATACGACCACTGGATATGTTTGTGCTTGTAACATTTTAGAGAGCACTGTTTGATTTGTTTGCACAAGGAACTAAAGGATGAAAAGATATCTAATGCTTTAGGTTGAAGGCCTGAAGGGAGAGGTAATTTCAGTTACCCCCGACTGTCTGCCTAACCCTAACCAAGGGGGTTGTTAGCCACGCCGAGAAGGTGGCCCAAACCCGTCGTGTGAGGTCTTTCTGTTGAGTTCTAATTGGAGCAAGAGAACGCTTGGGTGCTAGGGGGCTATGGCCGTAAATCCCTCACCTTGTAGGCCCTGCATAAGAGGCCAACGTGACTCGGGATTGGATCTCGAGGCCCGCATACTAGTCTACGGGCGGAATCTTGGATTAGTAATCCCTATGGATTGCTGGATAGCCTTCAGACGTAGCCTTCGGGTGGATTATGGATTAGCCTATGGGCTAGACTTTATAAATGTATTCCAAAGATAAATATGATAATTTGTTGAAAAGGAACTTGTTTGACATTGTTTTTCTATGTCAGGTGCTATGGTTACGTGAAGAAATCGGTGCCTAATGGGCTAATTAAGGAAGTTGCTTGATACATGTCCAACAAAATGTGGTAGGTAATTAGACAACTAAAATAGCCTTAGGAAAGTGCGGTGGATGTGGCCATGGGTTGTCCTACGGATGGGTGGTCCCGGTTGGCCGGGAACTTTTCTCCATCATAATGGATAGCAAGAAGATCGTTTCAAGGGAAAGGAATAGCAAGGGCGCTGACCTAGAGTCTAAGTTATAATAATCTCGGTTTATGTTGTTTTAGGGGAACAGAATGGAACTATGCCTTATGGCACAGAGGTCGAGCCTTGCATCCCTCTCGTTTCCCATTCTCCTTGAACCAAGTGTAGCGTGAATCCGCTTCGGCCTTGGCGTTTTTGCATAAAGTAGTTCGCTTGTGGTTCGACGTAGTTGCCGTTTAGGAAATGACCAGTAGGGGAAACCCTGATTTAGATCGATCCTAAGTGGGAACAGCCAGAATACTTCCACTACGTGGCAGACGCGGAAAGTCTTGGATCGCAAACCTTGTAACATTTCATGGGAGTGCCGGGCGGAGCTTTCTAGATATCCTTTGCGATGGACTGCTAAGATGCATCCTGAAGAGGACAGGTGGACACATTATAGTTGGTATCAGAGTGAGCCAATGAAGGATTTGTTTTTTAAAGAAATCTTAATAAGAACAAGTAAAGCAAATGTTGCTATTCAGAACATTTCCTTACTTTCAATGCTTTCTTGCAGAATTATAAAGCATGGAACAGGTTCTTAGTGTTTCGAATCATGTTTATGACCGCAATGCATTCCCCGGATTATCGACAAAGGGTTGAGATGATAAACATCCTAGATCGTATTTATAATCCATCACCTTTGTACATGGAATGGAGATGGATGGGTGTTTCAGGGATCTAGTACATTGCTGCCCACTGACATTTTTGTACCTTCGAATCAACTTGAAAAGAATCAAGTGGATGGAGGACTTAAAGATTGTGAAGCTATTCGTCTTTGTTGAGGCTCACACAAACGCGACCCTACAAGTCGGAGGTCAAAGGGTTAATCAGAATAAGTATGTGTACGGGGAAGTGACTCGAGTAATCCCTGCTGACCGAATCAAGGTGTTGGGACATCATGAGAAGAACGGATATCAAAGGAAAAGATACCCTAATCTTCCAATGACCTATTGATTCCTGAAAATTGATGACCCCAATCTGTACTATTACTCAGTTCCAGTAGCTGAATGCAACAACATCTTATTCTCCTTGAATTAATGTAATAGCTTGTTCCATCACCCCAAGAATAATTGAACTTCGAAAGGGCTATGCCCATATGAATGAAATAAGACTTCTTTTTATCAATGACTATGAATATTGATAAAGAAGTAAAGTGACTTGGTCACTTGGCTAAAAGCTGAAGTAGATATGTAATGTAATGTGGAATTCTTACTAGGAGGGAAAGACGAGTTCGGTCAAATTCAGAGTCATAAACCTAGGTATCCATGAGTGTTTACTCGAAATGGATTGGCTTAAACCTAATGACGCCCACATTCATTGTGGAAAGGGCCAAATTTCCTTTCAGAACTCTAAAGGGGAATTGGTCACAACTCAAGGTGAGGCTGGAAAGCAAAAAATTCAATTGGCCAAAGCATCTCGGATTATAAAGGGAGTCAGAAAGGGACCACCTGTCTACTTGATTAAGCTCAATAAGCTAGATCAGAAGCAGGAGTCTAGTGAAGAATCTTCTTGGCTAAAGGAATACACGGACGTATTTCCTGAAGAGTTGACAAAACTCCTGCCTCAAAGAGAAGTGGATCATGAGATCAAGCTAGTACCAGGAGCTACGCCAATTGCAAAGAGACCTTATACAATGTCCATCCCATAAGAAATTGAGATGAAGGAACAACTTAAGCAACTACTAGATCAGGGCTACATCCATCCTAGCAGTTCACCATGGGGAGCTCTAGTATTGTTCCATAAAAAGAAAGATGGAACGCTTCGACTATTTATTGATTACAGAGGGTTGAATCAATCAACTGTCAAGAACAAGTACCCTATTCCTAGAATAGATGAGCTTCTTGATCGTCTTCAAGGTGGGAAGATCTTCTCCAAGATTGATCTCAGGTGTGGTTACTATCAGATAAGGATCAAGGATGAAGATATCCCAAAGATGGCATTCAACACAAGATATGGACAGTTTGAGTTCCTAGTTATGTCATTTGGACTCACGAAGGCGCCTACCACCTTCAACAGGTTAATACAGGATATTTTTAGGCCATATCTTAATGACTTCGTACTCGTCTTCTTCGACGATACCTTAGTCTATTCCAAACAGGAAGAAGATCATGAACCCCAACTTCGGATTGTCCTTGAGACAATGAGGTCACACAAGTTGTATACTAAGATGAAGAAATGTGCATTCTTCAAATGTCAGATTGAATATCTGGGATTCATCGTATCAGCGGAAGGAATCTCAGTGGATCAGGCCAAATTTAGAGATGTTCTAGAATGGCCAATACCAACAACTGTCAAAGAAATACAAAGTTTTCTTGGATTGATAGGATGATATAGGATTCATAAAAAACTATGCTTTGATTGCAGCACCTCTGATGGACTTATTGAAGAAACAAACATCCATTGCATGGTCAGCTGCCGAAAAAACCAGCTTTGATAGATTGAAGCAAAGTTTGGTATCAGCGCCTATCCTAAAACTTCTAGACCTCAGTAAGGAGTTTGAGGTAGTAACTAATGCTAGCACGCTTGCCTTAGGATGTGTGCTCATGCAGGAAGGTCATCCTGTAGCATACTCTTCAAGGAAACTGAAGAGCCATGAGAAGAATTATGCTACCCATGATCTAGAATTGTTAGCTATCATCCATGCTCTAAAGCTTTGGAGACATTACCTGTTAGGTAACAAGTTTTCTCTAGTCACTGATCATAAAAGTCTCAAGTGGATCTTTACCCAGAACGAGCTCAACATGAGGCAACGTCAGTGGATTGAAGTGCTGGAGGAGTATGATTTTGAAATCAAATATCGACTTGGAAAGGACAATGTAGTTGCCGATGCACTCAGCCACCACAAGGCATTCCTTAATCCTCTAATCTTGCAAAACCCATCGACAGCTAGATCTCTAGCCACAAAGGTGTCCATGCCAAACAACCCAATACTTGAGCTAGCTAGAGAGGAAGCATTCCATGATCCAACCTATCAAAAGATACTAAGGGAGATCTCTATCAAGGACCAGGACCAAAAGCTACAGGCTAAGTATCATGAATTCTCTATCAATAGTGGACTTGTCTACTATAGAACCAGATTATGTATACCGGCAAGCCAGTCACTTAAGCAGAAAATACTGTGGGAAGATCATGATTCCCCCTTCTCAGGACATCCTGGCTATGCTAAGACTCTCAATGTAGTTAGGAACAGCTACCATTGGGAGAGGCTTAAAGGTGACGTTCTCAAACATGTCACTAAGTGTTTGACTTGTCAATGTATCAAAGACGAACATGTCAAAATGCCAGGAAAGTTACAACTACTTGACATTCCCCAAATGAAATGGGAATTCATCAGTATGGACTTTGTTGTTGGCTTACCCCAAGTTCAGGGAGGATACAACTCCATCATGGTTGTGGTTGACATTCTTACTAAGGTTGCACATCTTATTCCAGTAAAGACAAACTATAAAGCCTCAGACATTGCAAACTTGTTTATCAAGGAGATATTCAAGCTACATGGGCTACCCAAGATAATCATTAGTGATCGTGATTCTCTCTTCACATCACATTTCTGGAGAGCTATCTTTGAAGCCATTGGGACTGAACTTTGTTTTAGTATGGCTTACCATCCCCAAACTGATGGCCAAATGGAGCGAATTAATCAAGTCATCGAGGATATTCTAAGGGCACATTGCTGTCATGAACCAAAAAGGTGGATTCAATACTTGCCTTTGGTTGAGTTTGCCTACAATGCTTCTTACCAACAAAGCATTCAGATGACCCCTTTTCAAGCATTGTATGGTCACGACTGTCGAAGTCCCCTAAACTTTTCAGATCCAACCTTGAGAGTTGAAGCTTCAAGGCAGATGTTGGAAGAGATGGATGACCATGTAAAGTCAATAAGACAGGACATCCAAGCAGCCAAGGATAGACAAAAGGCATACGCAGATTTGAAGCATCAAGATAGAATCTTCGAGGAAGGAGACATGATCTTCATTCACATACGACCAAAGAAGAGTTCCCTATCCTTAGGAGAAGCTAAGTCCAAGGTATTGTGGACCATACAAGATCCTCAAGTGCCTAGGACCTAATGCTTATAGACTGCAACTCCCTGAGAACCTAAAGGTTCATAATGTATTCCATATCAGCCTATTGAAGAAGTATGTACCTAATCATAGCCATGTACTTGATGACCAACAAGTTCTAATGCCTAGCCAAGGAGTCCTTGAGCTACGGCCTGACAGGATCTTAGATGTTAGGGAGAGACAACTGAGATCTAGAACCTTGAGAGAATGCCTCATCCAGTGGAAAGATTATCCCGAGGAGGATGCCACTTGGATAGATGAAAGCACTTTCAACCATCAATATCCCCAGTTTATCTCGAGATGAGGACATCTCAATTCCTCCAAGGGGGAGAGAATGTAATATTTCTGCTAAAAAAATATTACGAGCCGCATGAGTCTCATGCAATGACAATTCTAGCATTGAAGATACGCACGGTGTGATCTTTATGTTGTACACAACATGACCCTTCACTGGCAAAAATAAAGACTAAGGTTTAAAGAAACCCACATATCTACATGTGAACCTCCTCTTGGGAGGAGGTCAAGAGGATAGTTGATAAGATTTATGGCAATTTTATTTATTTTTTAACCCTTATTTCCCCCCAGCCGAAGGCTATGCTGGAGGAGAGGGAGTAAGGCGTGCGTGCATCATCTATAGCTGAAAGACGTGGGGGGGGGGGATTGGGCCATGCACCAGGCCGCGTGGGGGGGGAGGGAGGGGGAGGTCCCCCTCCCTTCACCTATAAAAACCCTTGTGGGGAGGGAGTTGTAATAAAAAAGAAGGGAGTCCTGAAGTACAGCGCGACAGGCTGTCGCAATCGTGTGAGGAGGGGAGTTGAGGTAGTTGTGAGGAGGAGGAAGCCACCGCCTAGGCTTGTGAAGCAGCCACCTGAAGCCAGACGCCACCAGCTGCTGCCAAATTGGCCACCTTCCTCTACTCGCCCACGTGGTTGTGCATCATGTCCAGAAGCTTCCTGGAAGCTTCTTGGAAGCTTCTAAGGGGGCTCTCCAAGCCCCCTTTTCTATTGCCTTCTCAAGCAGTTTTTTTATACCCCCCATGGGAATTAGGACTTTCCCCCCTTATATCCCCCATAAAGCTCACACTAGTTGGGTTTTTAAGCTCCATTCCATAGCATTTCCACAAAGCCTTTTAACCCCCCCGGTTTACTTTTAAAGCCTCCCATTGCAATCCCCACACAAGTTCATTTTAAACCCCCGAGTTTCCTTTTAAAACCCTTTCCACACAAGTCTTTTAATCCATTGTATCCCTTTTCATGAAGGCCCTATTATATCCGGAATTTCCAAGTCCCCTTTCCCTTACATTCCCCAAAAGCCATTTTGCCAGTTGTAAAGTCCTTCCCATGGACTCACATAAGCCCACTATAACCGGTATTTAAAGCCTTTCCCATTGTACCCGCCATCACAAGCCCAAACTCTTTGTTGGGTTTAAGGGCTCTCCCATTGAACCCTCCTAAAGTTAACTTCTCTTTCCTCCGAGCTTCAAGGAGGAAGCCTATAAGGTCTTCCAAATCCCAATTCCACAAGACGGTGCATCGATCATGGAAGCGGAATCTCAAAAGGAATTGCGTGTGCGAGGGAGACGGGCCAAGATCATAAGTCTATGGCCAAGGCAAGAAGGTCAAATTCTCGATGGCCCATAAAAAGGCACAAGGCGCAACTGCCGGATGATCATCTCCTAACATTCATGTGGACATTTCACCGAATCCACAAGTCCAGGTTTTCTTCCTAATTTTGGTTTACGTCGAAATATTGCAATTGTGCATGGATAATTTATGGAATTAGGATGCACTTTTGGCTATTTTAAAGGAAATAACTCACAATCGAAGAATCGATCATTTGTATTTTTCAAAGAAACGAATGAAAGAAGGACAAAAGACGTCTATGCATTCTTAGCAAGTTGTTTTTATGCATTGCAAAGTAACGAATTTAGATCAACTAATGATCATCTTTACAAGTTGAAATTATTGTTGTACACTTCGATTATGCATGGAAAGATAAAATCACATGTTGCATTATTAGACATCTCTTTCTTCGCAAGGATTCATCAAAGAAGATTGTTAAAAATCGTAGGAATTTGCAAATAAATCTCAATCAAATATGTAAGTAGTTACGAAAGATTGTGTAATGCTCATTCAACGTACGAATAATTCATTCAGAAATGAAGTTAGGAAAAGGCTGCATGTTTCGTTTTAACATAAACCCCTGAAAGCTTAGTGGCATAAATCGTGAATGCATGTCCTAGTAAGATCAATGGGAATTGTGTCATACCTTAACATGCGCTTGGAGCTTAGCTAGAAAAGCTAGGGTTTGTAAATCTAATCATTCGTAGCCAATGAATCGTGTTCTTACGAGAATGGTATCGTAATGCAACTAGCTTTTCCCTCTTTTATCAAGACAATATCTTTAGGAATAGACAAGTACATTGTTTTACCCTAGACACCTAAACCACAAAGGACTCGCTTAGGAATGGTTAAATCGATGCAACATATCCCAAGTGCTAACTAGGGTTTAGCATGTTGAGGATGTGACCTAGTTGCACTTATTTCCAAGTTGAAACTCTTATACCCTAAAGACTTGCCCACATTCATAGAATGTAGGGACAATGGGACATACTTGCAAGAAACGATCTAGGGTTTCTACCCTAAAGATCACTCGTTAAAAAAATGAAACTTGGATTGAGTTGGAACCCTAGGACCGACGGAATCGGCCTAGTGCAATCAGGAACGGATTGGATATGAAGACACCCTAACCCTGTTTCATATCTAATCATGATGCTGTGATTAGAAGACGTCGTTCGATGGGTACAATAGTCCCATAGATTTGATGCAACACTTGTGCAACAAGTTGCAGAGTCACATGATCTTGTGGTTTAATCACAAGAGAATGGCCAATTCCTCGCAATGAGATTGGCAGATTCTTGCGCAAGTTTATCTTGCAAGAGGACGAGTAGTCGGCCTGATATACTACCTTTCTTGGGAAAAGTGACTAAGATAAGGGGATGAGATATTTGCTTGGAAGTAAAGGACCAATCAATAATTTGGAGCAACATATTTTTTGTTAATAGAACTTAAGGTATTGGTTAAGTTGGGTTAATAGGGTACGGCCCTAACCCAAGGACATAAGGGTTAACAAACAAACCCTTGGGGATCTTGCCAAGTCGCAATTGATCCTGGATCGAATGCTAGATGCATTCAGAGAGAAGGATTCACTCCTTAGCAGTTGGCCAAATACGACCATTGGATATGTTTGTGCTTGTAACAGTTTAGAGAGCACTGTTTGATTTGTTTGCACAAGGAACTAAAGGATGAAAAGATATCTAATGCTTCAGGTTGAAGGCCTGAAGGGAGAGGCAGCCTCAGCTTCCCTCGACTGTCTGCCTGACCCTAACCAAGGGGGTTTTTAGCCACGCCGGGAAGGTGGACTGAACCCGCCGCGTGAGGTCTTTCCGTTGAGTTCTACTTGGAGCAGCAGGACACTTGGGTGCCAGGGGGGCTCTAGCTGTAAATCCCTCGCCTTTTGGGCCCTGCACAAGAGGCCAATGTGACTCCGGATTGTATCTCGAGGCCCGCATACTAGTCTAGGGCAGAATCTTGGATTAGTGATCCCCATGGATTGCTGGATAGCCTTCGGGCGGATTATGGATAAGCCTACGGGTTGGACTTTATAAATGTATTCCAAAGATAAATATGATAAACTGTTGAAAGGGAACTTGTTTGACATTGTTTTTCTATGTCAGGTGCTATGGTTACGTGAAGGAATCAGTGCCTAATGGGCTAATTAAGGAAGCTGATTGATGCATGTCCAACTAAATGTGGTAGGTAATTAGACAACTAAAACAACCTGAGGAAAGTGCGGTGGATGTGGCCATGGGTCCGTCCTACGGATGGGTGGTCCTGGTTGGCTAGGAACTTTTCTCAATCATAATGGACAGCAAGGAGATCATTTGAAGGGAAATGAATAGCAAGGGCGCTGACCTAGAGTCTAAGTTATAATAATCTCGATTTACGCTGTTTTAGGGGAACAGAATGGAACTATGCCTTATGGCAGAGAGGTCGAGCCTTGCATCCCTCTCGTTTCCCATTCTCCTTGAACCAAGTGCAGCATGAATCCGCTTCGCCCCTGGTGTTTCTGCGTAAAGTAGTTCGCTTGGGGTTCGATGCTATTTTCCGTTTAGGAAATGACCAGTAGGGGAAACCCTGATTCAGGTCCGTCCTAAGTGGGAATGGCCAGAATACTTCTGCTACATGGGAGAAAGTCCTAGATCGCAAAACCCCGTAACATTCCATGGGAGTGCCGGGCGGAGCTTTCTAGATCTCCTTTCCGATGGACTGCTAAGACATGTCCCGAAGAGGACAGGTGGGCATCTTACATATAATGGGGTGATAATTTTTTCCACCTCTAATTAGTCAAATGAAGATATTATTGTTGATATCAAATTATACAAGTTCAAAAAAGACCAGCATGAAACATTGTAGAAGCACATTGGTAGGTCAATTGGGTGGTTACTCTCTTATCGCCTCCCAAAACACCACCACAAGATAAAAACCAAGAATCTCTCTTAACAAAATTATTCAAATCAGCACCATAGAAAGTAAAACAAGGTCACTTAGATCTGGCCTTTTAATAGTCGAAATTTAAATCAAATTTATAGATTCTTCATTTTTAGGAGCTGCAAATCCACTATGGGGTTGCAAGCACCGCTATGGACACTACATAGTTGGACAAAGCTAACTGCATCTTTTAATTTCAAATATATGTTTAGCGTGAAAAGGATTACATTGAGTATGCTCTTTCTTGATAAACACTATAAAGCTTAAGAACTTACTTCGGAGTGGTGAGTATTGCTACAGAGATTGCAAGATCTTGGGTAGCAAATTGTCTTTTTTATTCCATATCTGTATTCCAATGTGGAAAAGCATGTATTTCATCATACTCTTTTTTGATAGAACACTACAAGGCTTCAAGACCTGTTGTAGGGCTATTGCTACGAAATTGTGAGTATCACTGTTAAAATTATGGGGTTGGGCTAATAGACTATCACTTTTGATTCTTGAATTATATCCGAGTACGAAAATGCATATATTTTAGTATATTTTTCCCTATTAAAGTACCACAAGGTTCAAAATATGGCTTCAAGAGCTGCACATTTTTAGACTATGCGAGTGTTAAACAAAGCCATGCAAGAAATACTTTCCATTCCTAAAGAAATGTGTAATTTTATTATGTTGCCGTAAATCCTTCAAATTCCTCATTGACTTGAGTAGCATATTTAGCCTTTGTCAATAGTACCTAGCCTTTGTAATACACAAATCCCTCAAACACAGAAGTTCTAGTTTCCCTTTTCTCACTAATGAGAAACCTCTAACATGTGACACACACCATCGACAACATAGAGCAAAGTAGCCTTCCTGTTCTCCTTCTCACCAACAATAATATGTTGAATAAAAGATTGCACTCACTGTACTTCCTAAAGTAGGAGAAAGAAAAAGAGAAGTTGAAAGAAAACCTTGTTGTCGTAGTTAGAGAATAGAGGATTTACAGTAGCAAATTGTATTCCATGACTCCATTCTTCAGCACGTTGCCAACAAGCTTCAAATTCATGAAAGCCTCAATCACTTATATGTAGGTCTTGTTAAAATGTGTGTGTAGTGCTAGAGGCACATGTAACTAAATCCCATAAGAAAAGTGTGAGGCATTTATTGAAGCTAAAAAGCTATTAAAGAATGTACTTCCCAGAATTATCAATCAAGCAAGTCCCTTTCATGGGTTACGAACAAGATTGCAAAGAGAGGCTAATAATAACCAAGAAAATATCCAACGAAGGGAGACTAATCAAAATTTAGATCTCAAAAAAGGAGCCTATAAAAGAAAATTCTGAAGAGAAACTAGGAGAAATCCAAGAAGCTAAGAATAGGACCAATTTGGAAAGATTTTCTACTAAGTTAAGATCTTGCCTTGATTGTCTCCTTATTTTTGTAGAAATACTATTTGAGGAAGAATTGCTTGTGCTTGTAATGAAGCATATAAGTTAAACTAGATGCGCTTAGGAAATTGATTGAATTGAATAAAAATCATGTACTAATTTGTAGTAGGATAAAAAGGAAAAGTGTGTTAGACCTCCCCCTAAGGCTAGCTGTGGATCCCTTTTCCAAGGGGGATTAGCTTCGCCTCTTTGGAAATGTACGCTTAGCGCTTTGGTGACATAGGGGGTTTGGCCTTGCAAGTTGATGTGCCATCCATTTCCCACTTATCCCCCATATCTATGCTCTCTTCCTCCTCTTTTGAAGCCTAATAATATTGGTCATGGATCCTCCACTTGTTGAGGCAGCCATCCAAGTAACTCTTCTCTTGAAGGTCTTGCAAATGTTGAGATGCAAATTATGTATAACTAGAATTCATGCCAATCCCATTTGAAAGCACTACATGAGTAAACTCCTTGACAAAGCCTTTAGCAAAGACTAATATAATCTCCATATTGGTGGCCGGTTTCTAGTAGATATTTTAGTGAGTTTCTCTCAATTTGAGAAGAGAATTAATGAATATCCAATAGGACCTCAAAAGTAGAGTGGTAGGAGTTAGAAATAGAAAATAGAAAACTAGCAATGAAAAACTCAACTTAGCTATCAATTCTCTGAGAAAGAAGCTAAAGGAATATAAGGAGGTGTTATTGTTCTTTGACATAGAGCATCACTCTAGAGATAAGGCAATATGTGGAGCTTGAGTTGAAGATTGAAATATACAAGTAGGCTTTGAAAATTGTAGGTTTCTTGCAAACTAGAGATCCATTTCTTGATGATGATAGCATTGTTTGTCGACATTACCTATTGTCTAGTAAGTTTCTATAGATATCTCTTATGGAGTTCACCTATAGTTTTCACCAATATAGCTACTTATTAGGATTGATTATTCCTAAAAGGTGAGAAGGATCGAAGCTTGCACTCAAGAGCTATGGCGGGAGAGCAAGAGCAAGAAAGAGAGAGGCAAGAAATGGGAACTCCAACAGTCACAATGTCTAACCGGGCCTACCTTTATTCAAACTGTCTCTAAAAGAATAAAGAATAAAGTGATGGTGATAGGTGCCCGCCACCAGGAGTGTGCAGTGGCGGTGACTGTCAGTGTAGTAATACTACATGAGCGGCTAGGCGGAGGTGCCTTTACCTCCAATAACCTCCCACTTAAAGGCGAATCTGCCCTAGTGAGGAGTGAAAAGAAAAAGAAAAAAGACAGTACAACATGGACACATGTACAACAGGATGAGGAAAGATGTCATCTCATCCCAAGCCCAGCAACCTCCTGAGAAAAGCAAAGTGCTCTATAGAGAGGCTTTTCGTGAGCAGATCTGCAAGATTCTAGTCAGTCGAGATCTTGACAAGATCAACAAACTTGTCCTCAACAACCCCACATATGAAGTGATACCTCACCTCAATGTGTTTCATCTTTGCATGGAAGACCGGATTCTTGGCTAACTAAATAGCACTCATAGAATCCGAATGCAGTGTAGGGATAGCATCAATACCAAGGTCAATAACCAAATGACCCAACCAAATGGTCTCCTTGCAAGCCTCAATTGGCTGCAACATACTCGGCCTTTGTAGTAGAAAAAGGGCTGTGCATTTTTGCACCTTGGACATCCAAGAAACAGCACCTCCAACATATGTGAATACATAGCCCAAAGTGGACTTCCTACTATCTGCATCTCTTGCATAATCAGAGTCAGTGTACCCCACGACTCTTGTATCCTAGCTGCCATAGCATATGCACATATCTGTAGTGCCCTTCAGGTACCTCATGATACCCTTCACGGCATCCCAATGCTTCTTGCCAGGTGTAGCCATATAGCGTGCCACAACACCAACTACAAAGGCAATATATAGACAAGTGGCTATCATGGCATACATAAGACTGCCCACTGCAGATGCATAGGGAATCTTGGCCATCTTGGCCCTCTGCTCATCTATCATCGAATAATCAGCTTGTGATACCTTCACATAAGAAGGCAATAGATAGCTAATAAGCTTTACGTCTTGCATGCGGAAGCGCTCAAGGACTTTATGAATGTACTTCCTCTATGACAAGTAGAGGAGTCCCTGATGCTTGTCCCGTCTAATGCGCATACCAAGTATGTGAGTGGCGTATCCCAGATCTTTCATCTCAAAGCTCTTCTTGAGCTGAGACTTAAGAGCATCTAGCTCATCATGAGCTTTCCCTACTACTATCAGCATATCATCCACATAGAGTACCGAAATCATTAAAGAACCATCATGGGCTTTCTTCGTGTAAAGACATGGATCCATCGCACTCCTGCTGTAGCCCTGTGATTGCATAAAGGAATCAAACTTATGATACCACTCCCTAGGTGTGTGTTTCAAGCCATAAATACTTTTCTTCAATTTGCATACTAGGTGCTCCCTACCAGGTTCTGCAAAGCCCTTAGGCTGATCCATATAAATCTCATCATGCAAGTCCCCATGTAAGAAAGCCATCTTGATATCCATCTGGTATAAATCCAACTCAAGCTGAGAAATTAAAGCCAAGACTAAGCGCAGGGTGGACATCTTAACCACAGGAGAAAAGACCTCATCAAAGTCCACACCATGCTCTTGCTTAAAACCCTTTGCTACCAATCTAGCCTTGTATTCCAACTTGGGGTGTCCAGGGGTACTTTTTAGCTTGTACACCCACTTGCATGGCAAAGCCTTCTTGCCCATAGGCAAGGAAACCAAATCCCAAGTGTCATTCTTATGCAAGGAGTCTATCTCAAACTGCATAGTCCTCTTCCAGGAGTGACTGTCACGCCTGTGCATAGCCTCATCATAAGTGAAAGGCTTTCCTAGATCTGTAACCAAGACATAATGCATTGAGGGCTAAAATCTATCAAGTGGACGTCTGTCTCTAGTAGACCGTCTCACGGCAGGCTCTGCTGCCTGCCGAGCTGCCTGTCCAATGCTGTGACCATGAGCATCTGCTGTAGCTGTAGGCTGTCCAAATGGCTGTGCGGAAGCTCTCGGCTCCTCCTAAAATATGACCCTGCGGATCTCCATAACTCTCTTAGGCTGCCTATGCATCTTTTCTTCATGGAAAACTACATCATGACTGCGGATGACTTTTCACGCCTGCAGATCCTAGAGACGGTAACCCATCTTTCCTGCATCCCCATAACCAAGGAAAATGCATCTAACACTCTTAGGATCCATCTTACTTCTCTTGTCCTTGGGCACATGGAAAAATGCCTCATATCCAAAGACACGGAGATGCGCATAAGAGGGAGCTTTTCCAGTCCATACCTCCTCGGCAACCTAGAAATCCAAACCACTAGAAGGTGATCTGTTTATGATATGCACAGTTCTACTAATTTTCTCAGCCCAAAAGCTCTATGGTAGGCCTGCGTGGCTAAGCATACTATGTACACGCTCCTAGATGGTTCTATTCATCCGCTCAGCCAAACCATTCTGGGGGGGTGTAGGGAGCGGTCAACTGACGCTTAATACCCCTCTTATCACATAACTGCTCAAAAGCACATGAGACATACTCACCCCAATTATCTGTCCTTAGGAATTTTAGCCTATACCTAGACTGGTTCTCAACCAATGCAAGCCATCTCTGAAACATAGCCAAGACATCGGATTTCAGCTTAATGGGATAAGCCCAAACTTTCTATGAAAAATCATCTATGAAAGTAGCAAAATACTTGGCACCACCCATAGACTGAAAAGGCATGGGCCCACAGACATCCGAATGTACCAATGTTAAGGGCTTATTCATGCGTGGCCTACCAGACTTCTTATGCGTAGACCTAGTCTGCCTGCCATAAAGACAATGCTCACATGAATCAAAACATGCATAATCAAGGGGCGGTAAGTACTGCAAACCAAAAAGATTTTTTATTCCCTTCAAAGACATATGGCCCAAATGGGCATGCCAAAGAGATATATGTGGGATAGAACCCACAGACAAAACATGATCAAGGGAAGAAGCTGATACAATCAAGGGATAGAGGCTGCCACCCTTGGCACCTCTCACAATCACAAGTATGCCATGAGTGATCTTCCATGCTGAGTCTCCAAAAGATACATGATAACCTGCATCATCAAGTTGTCCAGCTGAAAGGAGATTACATGTCAAAGCAGGTACATGACTTACACCCTGCATAACAAAACTGCTGTCAGAAGGAAACTGCAGCCTAATATCACCAATGCCCACAATATCAAGAGAGCTGTCATCACCCAAGCGCACAGGACTCGAAACAATACGATATGAATGAAATCACTCTCAGCAAGGTATCACATGAAAGGACGCACTTGAATCCAAGAGCCAACACTCTGCATACATAGAGTGTATCTCTGTCATCTGTGAAGCACTAGAAGAGGCTGCAAGGATATAATCATCATCAACATCCTCAGGTTGCATAACATTGATCTCTTCAATTTTAACACTGGACTTTGCAGGCACTATGCTGTGATCAGAAAACTTATTCTGCACTTTGTCTTTCCCCTTATCTTTGCGCCTTTCATTGCACAGTTCATCGCATTGGGGCCTAATATGGCCCTTTTTCCCACAATGGTGACAAGTAATATCTGCATTCTTGCCACGCGATTTGCTACGTGACTTTCCACGAGGCTTGGACCGAGATTTCTGAGAATCTCGTCCATGGCCACTGCCAGTGCCATGCTTTCCATACCCATCATTCCTGCCTCTAACAATAATAGCATGAGACACACGAGAGGCATCCAAATTCTTATGATTGACCTCTTCCTGTAGAAGAATGCTCTCAACATAAGATAATTTCAAGGTTTCAGTAGAGGCATATAATGTAGTGCGGAATACATCCCATGACTCATTAAGAGTACCAAGCAAGAAAAGAGGAGTGACATTCTCTGCAAAAGTGATGTCCTACGAAGTCAAGTTCTTGAGTATAGCATGGAACTGGCTCAAGTGAGTAGACATGGTCACATTCTCCTTCATGCGCAGATCCATAAGCTGCTTCAGCGAATACATCTGACTCGCTACACTTTTCTTATCATAGAGATTCTTGATTTTATCCCACAACTGCCATGCACTCTGTTCTTTCTCAAATACATTGTAATGAACCTGTTCTGTGAGAGATAATACAATAGTAGATTTGCATAACTCATCAAGCTTAAGCCATTCCTCATCTAGCATAGTTGTAGGCGGATGCTCGCTCAACCTCAAAGGTTTGATCTGTGATTTCTGCACCAACACCTCCCAAATCTGGCTCTTCCAATAAGAGTAATTCGTACCATCAAGCTTAGTGATGTTGAAAATAGCATGTTCACTGGATGAACTCGCCATAATTCAGGCTGGAAGATTGTAGACAGTTCAAAAGTGCTTGCTATTTACTGCAGAAAATGACAAAAAAATCACCAAAATCAAGAGGAAATGGTGAGAAAAGTGTAGCCAAAGCTGCTGCCCACCAAGTACTAGTAAAAGCACATCATTTCATAATATTTCAACATGAAAAATCCATGTCAGTCCATACATAGATGCTTGCTATAATAAATTACAGATTTCAGTAAATGAGAGCTAACAGTGCCAAAATCGAATCCCAAGTCAATCAGATACTGCGAAGACCAAAGCCAGCATCATGCGGGCATAACATAGGAATATGACAGTTGATAAGCATGAATCGAATACCCAAACATGTCATACAAACATCTATCAGTGAGTAGGCGCACCCCCCAGTCAACAGGGCAAAGTGTTCCTATCACTACCAAGGCTTGACACGAGTAGATATCAGCTCACAAAGAGAGGGACCCAAAGCAAAGAATCAGCTCATAAGCATCATCGTGAAGGGTAAAATATCCCAAATAGTCTCAAAAGTTCAAAGAGCATAGATTGCCTGCTCAATGGCTATCAAGCATCCAAAGACGCTCCCACTGGCACAAAAGCTGTAAATATCCAGCAACAAAGCTCGAACAAATCATGTACAAGCACCAGTGTCAAGTGTCCAAGATCAAGCATCAATGGTACATCCCAGACATGTAGGCGGTAGAGCATCCGTATGTAGCATCCATAAGCATGTAAGACATCAAGTACGTCCCAAGATACAACTCTGGCAAGTCAATAAATAGTTGAAGTAAGCCCCAGGAATCCAAGATCAAGCCAGGACCGAGCTCCAGTAGCAATAGGCTCCAAACAATGTAACTAGCATGTAGTAATGGCATAGGCTAAGCATGTCAAGACTGGTCAGACATAATCAACATACATGCCATAAGTCAATCCAATACAGAGCATCCAAATGTTTTGCAAAGCAAGCTCAAGCTCAACCAATGATCCCAAATCAAAACCAAGCTCTATGTTGAGCCCCAAGTTTTAATACATCACCATATATGCCCGAAACATAGCCTAAAAAAGGCATAAGCATGCATGAGTGAAATGGCTTCAGGCCAACTATGTATAGCAGTGATTTACTGTTCAAAACTGAGAATTTCAGCACCAAAATCAGCTCCAAATGGTTTCCAAACAATATACATACATTCCCCTAACATCCGGGCATCAAATGGGACCAACCGAGCATCAAATGACAATGCCAAACAAGCTGTAGCATCAAATGTCAGTGTAACACTGCTATGTAATGTCTATGAGATACTATAAATAGTCATGGGACTGTGTAAATTAGACCCAAAACATCACCCAAGTCAAATGCAAGTGTCAATGCTCAATGCCAAGTGCCCGAGGGCTCCAAATGAGCCAAAATCAAGTGCCAAAGGAGAGGGAGAGCTATTGTTGTGACTGTCAATGCTGAAGACACATATGCGAGGGCTGTGTTATTGTGCCAACCGTAAATGCTGGTCCTTGGGCTGTAAAAAATGGTGGTCAAGATTTAGAGGGGTCTCGTTAAAGCCAAGGAAGGCCTCAAACAAGCTCCAGGGGGAGAGCAGTCCATATATGAAATGAGAGCTGGGAGTATAATGGCTACCCTGTGTTCTTCCTGATCTGAAAATTGAGGTAAACCCTATAAAGAGTGAAGTAATACCTCTGTGTGAATGCCTTGAGGATACCCAAAGGGGTCGGAAAGGTGGTCGGGAAGCCGGGGAGTGACGGGAGCTCGAAGGAGTCAGATATGGCTGCCGGGAAGGAGACCCAATGCGAGTGGGGAGTCGATGGGAACCTGAGAATGCCACGAACCAAGATCAAGAGTCGGGAAGCCGAGCTCTGATACCAGTTGAAAGGTGAGAAGAATAAAATCTTGCACTCGAGAGCTATGGCGGGAGAGCAAGAGCAAGAAAGAGAGAGGCAAGAAATGGGAACTCCAATAGTCCCAATGTGTGACTGGGCCTACCTTTATTCAAAATGTCACTAAAAGAATAAAGAATAAAGTGACGGTTGTTAAGACTTCAAGCTCGATCTACTATCTTTGGTATGACCATACCCAACACTTAAGTTGTCCAGCTGTACCACACTATGCGGACATTAAATAAGTCAGTGCTTTACGTCTTAACTGCTTTGGTGTGAATGGTCCTTTGTGACCTTAGGTTGTACATTCACTAAGTAGTGTATGGAATGATAATGAAAGAGAGAGAGCACTTTACTCTGACTGTTGCTTCTTCACTCTTGTCTCTGTCTTTGATTGTTAATATGGTATCAGAGCACCCATGACTGGGCTCTGTGGAGTGCATACAGGAAGAAGACCTGAAGATTGAACTGTCAGGGTTGAAGAGAACAAAGGACTGACTGTCATTTTCCTATGCTACAAGGTAGACATTATCATTGTGACTTGTCATTGCTTGGAGGAGGACCTGTGACTTGTTTGGAGCCTTGTAAAGGCTTGGTTGATCATCATTGAGTGGATATACATCGAAGTGATCATTAGCGTGAAGAAGGAGAAGCCCAGATCTGTCTATGTAAACGGCGCCAGGTTGCTGATCTGCATATGCTGGCTAGATAAGCATATTGGAAGGGAATGGAGCACTTAAATGCTTGCTCAATCATCATTGGAAGATGGGTTATTGTCCTAGAATGCTAACCCTTGATGTAGAGCTCATCTATGAGCTGTGACAGTTGACCACAGATCTAAAAACAGTGAAGACCTGCTATAATCAGGGTGTATACATCATACACTTGATTCTACTCAAGAGCTTTGAGCTTCTTGGCATGCTCATGAGTAATTGTTGAAGAATATACATGCTTTGGGAACCATATGTATTGACTGACATGGTTGTGGATTGAAGTTATTGACTGAAATGCTCAATTTTGGGAAGTCATTGATAGGCTGAAATCTGTCATGAGCCTTGTGGGCTGCATGCATCACTACACTCTGAAGTGTATCAGTCACTCTAGTTAGGTCCAGGTACACAATGACTTGCATATGTCTCTCAAATGTTGTGAGCATTGAAAAGGGAGTTGAAGAAAATGTATGGAGCTGAAGCAAGATGCTTTGACATGGTTCTTGAATGTCATGAATAGTAAATAACCAATAAATGCCTTCATTGCTACTAACTCTTGGAGACAAATCATTCTTGGATGAGGTCAAGATCATGTATTGAGTTCTATGCATGGTAGCATAAGGTTATGGCATTTTGCAAAGTCTTTGGGACTGAAATACCTTGACAGTGACTGTTTTTTTTAATGGCTAAAATATACAGCAGGTATATCTTGTTTTATACTTGCAATAAATGCCATACTCTATGTCAGAGTGACTTGACTAGGAACTCATATGTAGAGATAGATCTCTGAACTGCTGTAAGCGTTATGGGACATGTATGACATGTATACTCAATGTTTTTGTCCTTAAAATTACAATTGGTTACTCATAATTTACAGTTTTCAGGCTGTATGCATTTACCCTGGCAGTGAGGTTGCAGGAGTTTAAGCTGAAGCAACTACATAATATATGTATTGACTGCTATACCTACGGGTTAGACCACTTGTTTGTGGACTGTTTTGAGCTGTCATTGGACTGAAATACCTTGGTTTTTTATTATAATCAATTGCAAAAAATTGTCATAAACAGTTGAGGATTGAACTTGGTCAGTCATACTTGTAGACGTCCTTTGCGTTGTGATTGCATGACCTAGCATAATTGAACACAAGGACACCGCACTTTCGGTAAGCTGGGAGCTATTGAACTTGCTTGATGAGGACGGTGTACTTTTCATGGCCATTCATGCGGTGCTTACCACAATTGATTGCAATGGTATTAAGGTAGAGTGCAAGAGAGAATCGTGCGAATGGGTCAGGGTGACAGGTCTAACCATAGGTGAGACAAGCTCCCTAGGTATGTCCTGCCCTTGATGTGCCCTGAACAATTGTGGGTGATGCTAAAGGGCTAGGGGACTAGGGACGGAGCCAGCCAACCAAGGTCACTGGACATACCTAATTTGCGGACCCCTAGGTGATGTGCTGTGATCATGGGTGCTTCTTATCTTTTCATTCTTTTCTTTTATTTTTTCCTTTTCTGTTTTCTTTTTTGTTTCTTTTTCTTGTGCTTTTTTCTTTCTCTTCTTTTTTCTTTTTTTTTGTGACTTGCTTGAGTATAACCATTGCAATATGTTGAGGCTATCAGCCTTTCAATGGGTTGGGAAATGTCAAGCTTCAAAGGCTCAGGAAATGGAAATTACAGTGATGATTATGCCCTAGCCTCGTTGTTAGAGAAGCAGTTGTTGAGATGGAGAGATACACTTGAGATATTACAAACCTCTTTGCGACACGCGATGTCGGTACAATTGAGGTAACAACTGCCATGAGCCAACTGTAGAGCTTAATCCACAAAGAGAGCGTAGCCCATGACTATGCTTTGGGCCATGCGATGTGGGCGGTCGGCAAGGGTGTTTCTCTTTCGGCAGCGTGGCTTTGTTACAGCTCTTTGTGGGGTCGGTTGGTGCACAGATCAGATGCCGTAAGCACGCGTAGTGAGCGTCAGAAGGTCCCCAAGAACAAAAAAACTCTACTTTTTGCACACAAATCAATGTAAAAAGCTTGCACGACATGAACAAGAGATGAATTGGGTGCAATCTCCCCCCATGCCTTGTGTGAGCGCTCCATAAAGCATGTATTTTATATATTAATCATCTTCAAGCTCAAATAATAGCCCAAATTACAAAATAGCACGCTTTTGGCTTTTCAGTTTGCTTTTGTGCCAAATAGAAATAAAGCTAATGGGTGTCCAAGAAGTCAGGCGTACCCAAATACACTGTCCAAATACAAATATCTAAATCGTGTGTCCATGTGCATACAAAAATAATAAATCAATATCAAACACCTTGATAAATAGGCGCGACAAAATATAGGCGCCATGCCTAAGGTATGCGCCCATCAAAATATTGACGATAATTTGAATACATGCTATTCTCCAATGCTTTCCACTGCCACCGCTACTATCTCTACACATCAACTGAAGCATTCACAATCGTTAGTAAAATAATACAATTAAGCCGATAAAAGTGAATACCTAGCAGTCTTCAGTTACATAAATAAATTAATTGGTTAGAAATCAATCCTAACCTTAATTTATCACGAGTGCGCACTCTAAACTCATAAATGTTTATTAATTTAAATATGTATTTTGTGGAATCACCCGCTATGGAATCACCCATGTACACATCAAATTAACAAAATGCCGGAAAAGGATAGGCGTCCCCATCAACTTCTCGCACAAAGAATCCACTTTGTGTATGAGCCCTGGTAATAAAAGTTTACGCAATCCACCGTAAAACCTCACGGAATCCACCGTGAAATATGCCTCCTGGCATCATACCCCCGGGGTGAGATAGCAATTGTCCTCAATTGCTATTAGCTCAATGTGGAGCTAACAGAGTGGAGAAAGCATTTAAGTCTCTAGCGTGTATCCATTGGGCCTCTTCAACAGGATGGTTTTTAAACTTGAACAAATATCTAGAATATCTACGGCCAGTTCTAGTGGTCATAAAGTCAGTATCTATAATAGTTTCAGGCTCAAGGATTTCAGTCTCTTCATCTAGCAAAGGTGGGTTTTCATAGATAGGGTGTACAAGTAATTGGCCTCTAAAGGGTCGTAGTAAACTAATATGGAAGGTGTTGTGGATTTTCCAATGTGGTGGTAGTTCTAATTTAAATGCATTGTCATTGATTTTGTGTATGATCTTGAATGGTCCATAGAATCTAGGTGCTAATTTCACAACTGGGTGTTTATCTACACTTTGTAATCTACGTTTTTCTATTCGTAACCAAACATAGTCATCAACTTTAAAATTCATAGCCTGTCTTTTCTTATTTGGTTGCTGTGTATATGATTGCTGGGCTTTGGCAATCATATCTTTAACTTCATCAAAAATAGTAGCATGTATGTTAGCAATATCATCAGCAGTCTGAATTTTATTTGATAATGATGCAACAGGTATAGGCAATCTATATCCATAAATAACTTCAAATGGTGCTTTGTTTGTAGTTTTGTGTGGTATATTATTATATGCAAATTGAAGTAAATGTAGTATCCCATGTGTGTGGTTTTAAAATAGTGTAAGCACGTAAAAGATCTAAAATAGTAATGTTAGTAGCTTCTGTTTGACCGTTAGTTTCAGGATGAAATGCAGATGAAAAATCAATCTTTGTTCCTAAATTAGCAAACAAAGTAATCCAAAAATTATTACAGAATCTAGAATCATGATCAGAAATAATAACTTTTAGTAAACCATGATTAGTAAACACAGTTTTCAAAACAATTGAGCTGCTTGAGATGCAGTTAAAGTTTTCTTGCATGGAATGAAATATGCTTGTTTGCTAAATCTGTCTACAACAGTCCAAATCATATCATGGTTAGCTTTAGTGTTAGGTAATCCAGTGATAAAATCCATAGAAATCTGTTCCCATGGTCATGATGGAATAGATAATGGCATTAGTAAACCATATTGTTTACCATGGTGTCTTTTAACTCTTTGACAAACTAAACATTCAGAAGCAAAGTTAGATACATCAGTGTCCATATGTGGCCAATAAAAATCTTCAGTCAATGTACGCAAAGTAGATATAATACCTCTATGACCTTGATATGGAGGACAATGAGGCTCATGCAAAACAAAATATCTAAATGGAACTGTAACACATAATCTTTTTTCATAAAACATGAATCCATTATTGTAAGACAGTGAATCAATAGGAATCCAATTACCTGCAACTAATTTATTCCAATCAGCTTGAAAAGTAATATCCTAATGATAAGTATCTTTCATAGGGATAAGGAAATCAAATGATATGACAGAAATATTATGAATTGTGGGTCTTCTACTTAAAGCGTTTGCTATAACATTCTCTTTTCCTGGTTGATATTGGATAAGGGGATGAAAAATTTGAATGAAAGCTACCCATTTAATATGTCGGTCAGAGATTTGGGGTTGACTAAGGAGATGTCTAATGCTTTGTTGGTCATTTTTAATCATAAATTCAAAACCCATTAAATAATGTTTCCATTAAGGCTTGTACTACAGCTAGCAATTCTTTATCATATGTAGAATATTTAAGTTTGGATGGTTTCAATTTACAGCTAGAGTAGGCTATAGGATGATTTTCTTGCATAAGGACACCTCCTATTCCAGATCCACTAGCATCAGTAACTACTAAAAAGAATGGTCTATTGAAATTGGGTAGTTGTAATACAGGAGCATGGGTTAATGCATGTTTCAATAAATCAAAAGATTTTTGTTGATTATCAGTCCAGTTATAAACAATACCCTTCTTTAAAAGTTTAGTCAAAGGTAATGCAAGTAATGAGAAATTTCTCACAAACTTTCTGTAAAAACTAGCAAGACCTAGAAAAGAACGTAACTCATGCATATTTTTTGGGTATGGACCAATTTAAAATTGCTTCTATCTTTTTAGGGTCAACCTTAATACCTTCTGATGAAACAATGTGTCCTAGATATTCAATTTTTGTTTGAAAGAATTCACTCTTTTCCGGATTAGCATACAATTGATTATCTTTTAACAACTTGAAAACTAAAGGCAGATGTTCATAATGCTCATTCTCATTTTTACTAAATACCAATATATCATCAAAGAATACTATAACACAATGCTGATATTTCAAAAATATGTGATTCATCATTCGACTACATGTAGCAAGTGCATTAGTTACACCGAAAGGCATGACTAGAAATTCATAATGTCCAAATTGTGTTCTAAATGCAGTTTTAAATATATCAAATTTATCCAATCTCACTTGATGATAACCAAATTTAAGATCTATCTTAATGAATATGGCAGAACCTTGTAGTTTATTCATAAGATCATCTACCCTAGGAATCAGATATCTATTCTTAACAGTAATTTTATTCAGGGCACGATAATCAATGCACATACAATAAGTATTCTTCTTCTTCTTTACTAATAAAACAAGTGCACCAAATGGAGAACTACTAGGTCTAATTAATCCTCTGTTAAGTAGTTTCTCTATTTAATTTTGAATTTCTTTTTGTTCAATTTGGTTATGCCTATATGGTGCTTTACATGGTGGTTGTGTTCCAGAAATTAAATCTATTTTGTGGTCTTCAGGTCGTGAAGGTGGTAGTCCAGGTGGCTCTTTGTTCTTCATCAAGCTGCATCATAATTAAATCCAATTTTTATTCCATCGTTGGTTCGGGTAAATCACCTTCAGCCATTAAATTGTCCATGTTTTGTTCCGTTATCCTGTAAAATCCAAAAGACCTCACACTCTCGAAATTTGATTAGCGGGATGAGCGTAGCTCAAAGTCGGGTATACAAGGCTTATAAAATTTTGTTTGCTTTTTATAGTCTTTGTCTTTTGCAGTTGCGGTGTTCGTTGTCTTCGTAGAAACTACGTATGAACTGCGTATGACCTTCTGTATTTGCTGAAACTAGTTCAGCAAGTCTGCAAATAGGAACAGGGTCTTCCAGAGAGCAATAAACGGCTTCTGTGCTTCTGCGTATGAACAATCTTTATGGGAATAGTTGGATAAGTCTGTTTTGAACTCTGTGACTTACAGAACTTGCAGGAGTAAGAGAACTTGGTGAACTTGAGTGATTAAGCTTTTTCTTAAAAGCTTAAGTAATTTAGGATTTAGAAAAAAAAAACTGATCAGCATTGCCGTTGGGTTTTTTAGGGGGGCGTTTTTCACACCGCCGTTGCTGACGAATGCATGCCGCATTACTAGTCGGAAAGAATTCGTTTAAATAAACTTTGTAAAGCTTACTATTAAGCTTACTAAGCTTTATTTTAAAGCTTTTAAACTTTTGGATATGGAAGAAGAGCTTACTGTTAACTGTTTCAAAACGACTTGAAGAAGGAGATGTACAAGTGGTCCTCCGCCTCCTCAGGCCAGTCCTTCACGATCAAGGATGCAGATAGGGGTTCTTAACCGCCAGGAAGTCACCCGTATCGACCGTTCGCGATGAAACTGATTATAGAGCTCGATCATTCCAGGTGCTCCGCCTTCGTGTAAGATGGTAAGTGATTGGAAGCTCTCGATCTCAGCTTCGCTCTGACACCACTGATGCACAGATCGGATGCCGTAAGCGCACGTAGTGAGCGTCAGAAGGTCCCCAAGAACAAAAGAACTCTACTTTTTGCACACAAATCAATGTAGAAAGCTTGTACAACATGAACAAGAGACCCATTGGGTGCAATATCCCCCCATGCCTTATGTGAGCGCTCCACAAAGCATGCATTTTGTATATTAATCATCTTCAAGCTCAAATAATAGCCCAAATTACAAAATAGCACGCTTTTGGCTTTTGAGTTTGCTTTTGTGCCAAATAGAAATAAAGCTAATGGGCACCCAAGAAGTTAGGCATACCCAAATACAATGTCCAAATACAAATATCTAAATCGTGCGCCCATGTGCATACAAAAATAATAAATAAATATTAAACGCCTTGATAAATAGGTGCGACAAAATATAGGCGCCATGCCTAAGGTATGCGCCCATCAAAATATTGACGATAATTTGAATACACGCTATCCTCCAATGCTTTCCACTACCACCGCTGCTATCTCTGCACATCAACTGAAGCATTCACAATCATTAGTAATATAATACAATTAAACCAACAAAAGTGAATACCTAGCAGTCTTCAGCTACATAAATAAATTAATTGGTTAGAAATCAATCCTAACCTTAATTTATCATGAGTGTGCACTCTAAACTCATTAATGTTTATTAATTTAAATATGTATTTCGTGGAATCACCTGCTATGGAATCACCCATGTACACATCAAATTAACAAAAGCCCGAAAAGGATACGCGTCCCCATCAATTTCTCGCACAAAGAATCCACTTTGTGTATGAGCCCCGATAATAAAAGTTTACGGAATCCACCATGGCACAGAATCCACCGTGAAATATACCTCCTGGCATCATCGATGGTCTTGCGGTGACTTGGGCATTGAACACTTTCGCACAAAGACATGTATCATCCTACATCCACTTGTCACTTCATGAGAGTACATGCACAATATATGCCGCAACTATAATAAACCAATGCAATGCAAGGAGACATCACTTATCTGAATTCCATGGTGTTGACTTAGATACTTATCACCTGCGCTTGATTAGGTTTTTCCTTTGCTAAAGATATGAAATATATTAAACGCAGATATGAAAAGTTTGTGCAATGGGGGCACATGTCAACACTTAACCATTTAAAGATAAAAAATCATGGCTAAGTAGCATTTGATAAGCCTTTTATACAACATGGGGCTACTCTATTTGTACGAGGCGGGGCGATTTTGGGTGGTCAGGCGACTGAGACTGTGCTGGTGAGGGGCTCCTGTGAGGCTAGGCGGGAAAAATGTCGGCTGGGACTCGAATGGTGTAGTCCCTGGCCGCAACTGTTTCCAGAATGCTTTTGAACAATGCATCAAATTCTTGCTTGTCTCGAGCTGCCCTCTCCTCTTTCGAGCACCTGGTGCCTGAGCATCTGGTGGGGGCCCGCACAACCGGTGTTTCCACGCCTCGTGTGCTACCTTGAGCTTCTGTTTCCTTGGCCTAGGGATCTTTTGGCCTAAGTCCGGTCCTATGTCACTCGGGGCCTCGTTTCTTTGCATACCTCTTAAGGGTAGGTATGTAGCGTTTCGGCAGAGGTACTTTTGCTACATGCTTCCTTCGACGGCGAATAGCATCCTTACAAGCCAACTGCACTAGGTGCTCCATGTCGGCTACCGTAGGGGGACTTGCAAAATGCGAACCAAGGATAAGGCCTTGAGGCAGGATAAAACTATTTGCATGGAAGGGATTATACAGTGGGTTATCAAGGGCATATGATGAGGAGGGGAGAGGTGAGGCATGCAGTGTTTGTTGTAGAGGGATGGCCCCCATGATGATGTTCATTTTTCCTCCAGCCATTAGCAGATCTTGGCTTATGCTAAGTTGTGTGGACTGGTTGTCATGGAGTGGGGCAGGGCTCATCCTCGGAAGGATAGACGGGAAAGCGGGAAAGGTGTATAGAAAGTGACGGTACCCCGTCTACACCATCAGAGTTGTTGGTCAAGGCTTCCTATGGCGGTAATGAGGGTTGCATGCCCTTTACTTGGAGGTGGGAATGGTCACATGACTTCTAAATGTGTGATGAGAGGAGGACCTGAGGAGCTTAGCCTGTCAAACACAACTCTTCTCCTTGTGCTTGACTATCATTGCTTGTGTGTGTTGATATTGTCTATACAGAGTCACACAAAAATCATTGTTTATTTATATACATATTTACAAATCCATGTCACTTCACGAGGATAAAAGCCAATTGTAGAACTTTGGATTGTACTCGAGTGTGGCACAGGCATCCAGTACTCGTGGCAGCCTTCTTAATAACATCAGGTATTTTGCAATGTCAAGTATCATGGTACCTTGTCCAAGTCTACTTGCAACATGTAACTCCTCCTCAGCGAGAACCTTATTAGCCAAAGAGTTCTCTTGGCTAGTTCCAGCTAAGTTCGTACCCCGAATGGTAGTTAGCACTCGAAAAGAAGTTGGCGCCATAGGTTGGGTCTCTTTGAGACCGCTATTTGGCCAATCGCTTCTCTGAGACTGTCATAATTTGGGCTCCTAGTTCGGCCATTGCAATGCGGTTTTCAAACCAACATTTTTCAAATTGACTTTGACCCTCTGATTGTCGCTTTAGCTACTCTATCTCTAAGAGATTTGGTTGGTAGAGCACATCATTGAATGTTACAGTTAAGCGTAGTTCATCGGCTTCCTCGTCAAAGGTGAGTCACATACATTCATGCAAAAGCCGATCATAGTGCTCGTTAAGATGTTCTTGCTCTTCCCAGGATAAGGGAAATGACAAGTATTCTTCAAGCTGCTCTTTAGGGAATGCGCCCATGTCTACCAAGACATACACACGTGCGAACACTTTGAGCTTAGCATCCAACTCAGTTAAGCATTCTGCGACACTTCTATGTTCAACGAGGGCTTGCTCGGTTGCTATCTCATGCAAGGTTCTAAGAGGTTCCCTCGGCTTTAGCATAGCTGGGGGCTCAAGCCTAGATAAGCAAGATTGGTCAACGCTAGGGTTGCTTATACTCTCGGGGTTTGTGCATTTTTCTTGAGGCTTTGTTATTGTATCACGGTTCTCCTTAGATATGACTAGTATAAATTTGTCATCCTGTTGTGACAGTGTTGTATCCACTCTTGATTGGTCAATGCGAGTTCTATTTGTCGGTGGATTGAGTGTTGCAAGTAACTGTTGATGGTAACGGTTGCTTTGATTTTCCAGAACACATGGATGTGTCTGAGGTTTCACTGCTATTAGGAGAGACATCAATGGGTTCATTGGTGGATGGACTCGATGCTCTATTTCTCAGCTCTCCAGTGCTCTTGGTCTTAATGTTCTTGGGGTCCACAACCACATGTAACTGCTGTTTTTTTCGTTGTTTTCTCCTCTTTTTCTTAGTTAGTGAAGGTACATCTCTTAATGACTCAGGACCTTGGACTAGGTCAACCGTTGATGTGCTTGGTTGGGCCTCAACATTCTCTTTCTCTAATGTTTTCTTATGGGACCTAGCCGTGGCCTGCTGAATAGCCTCGCTAGGTTGTGAGGGTACAACTGCCTCCCTTTTTGGAGCGTCTAGCTCTTCAGCCAATTTCTTTCTGTTTAACTCCTCTAACCTAGGCTTTAGGCGCTTTGGAAGTGCTCGAGTTGTCAAGGAAGTTGGTTGCGACACCTCCTTCATAGGTAAACTACTAAGGATATGTTCCGCAAGGGGCATTGTCACGGCTAAGGCTGTGACTGCTGTGATCCCTAATTGGAAGTAGTAGCAGCTAGTCCAGTGGGCTGGCTACTCTTGGTGGATTGTGGTGTCAAGTCCTTAGGTCAATTGGAAGTGGTCGTATCTTTTGTCGCCCTTAGAGCATTCACTTGAGCATCAGTTGAGCTAGCCACAGTGGATTGCATAGGCATATCCTTAGGTTGAGAGCTAAGGGTGGTGTCATGTCCTATCTCTTGGACATTTGGAAGCTCAGATGTAGGTAGAGATTGGGAGTGAGTAGCCACACTTGATGACTGTTGTACTTCCTGTGTCCGTTTTGGGGGAAGAGAGTGTAGGAGACTTAGGACTCCTAAGTGGTTTTGACACTGGTTGGGAAATTTGCTCGTGGTTGTTAGATGATTTTGCTATTTTCTTTGTTGAGCATTTAACCTTGCTATGAGCAATGTTGTGCCTATGATGCCTGTTATCCTCTTGGGAAATCAAAGGCTTTTTGGACACTAATGGCTTTTTCACATCCTCAAGGATTACCTCTGATATCTACTTGTCAAGTACGCTAGGCTGAGAATCTACCCTTTGAGTGGTCCCATTTGGTTTCTCGATGATGCTAGGAGGCATATTTCACAGTGGATTCCGTACCACGGTGGATTCCGTGAGGTTTTACGGTGGATTCCGTAAGCTTTGATGACCGGGGCTCATACACAAAGTGGATTCTTTTTGTGAGAAGTTGATGGGGACGCCTATCCTTTTCGGGCATTTCATTAATTTAGTGTGTACATGGGTGATTCCATAGCGGGTGATTCCGCAAAATGCATATTAAATTAATAAACGTTTATGAGTTTAGAGTGCGCACTCATAATAAATTAAGGTTAGGATTGATTTCTAACTAGTTGATTTATTTATGTAGCTTAAGACTGCTAGGTATTCACTTTTGTCGGTTTAATTGTATTATTTTACTAATGATTGTGAATGCTTTAGTTGATGTGTAGAGATAGCAGCAATGGCGGAGGATAGCGAGTATTCGATTTATCACTTATATTTTGATGGGCGCATACCTTAGGCATGGCGCCTATATTTTGTCGCGCCTATTTATTGAGGCGTTGGATATTTATTTATTATTTTGTATGCGCATGGACACACGATTATGTTATTTGTACTTGGACATTGTATTGGGTACGCCTGACTCTTTGGGCACCGTCGATTAGCTTTATTTCTATTTTGTGCTAAAGCAAACTCAAAAGCTAAAAGCTTTCTATTTTGTAATTTGGGCTTTTATTTGAGCTTGAAGATGATTAATACATAAAATACATGCTTTGTGGAGCGCTCACACAAGGCATGGGGGGAGATTGTACCCAATTGGTCTCTTGTTCATGTCGTGCATGCTTTTTACCTTGAGTTTTGTGCAAAAAGTAGAGTTCTTTTGTTCTTGGGGACCTTTCGGCATTCACTACGCAAGCATACAGCATCCAATCTGCGCACTAGTGATATCAGAGCGAAGTTGAGATCGAGAGCTTCCAATTGCTACCCATCTTTTGCAAAGGCGGAGCTCCTGGAATGATCGAGCTCTACGGTCAATCTCGTCGTGAACGGTCGATACGGGTGGATTCCTGGCGATCAAGAACCTATGTTTCTATCTTCAGATCGTGAAGGACCAGCCTGTAGTAGCGGAGGACCACTCCTACATCCTCTTCTCCAAGTCGTGGTTATACAGAGATAAATCTCGATTTTTATAAGCTTAAAAGCTTAAAACTAAAGACTAAAAAGCTTAGTATTAAGCTTTAATAAGCTTAATACCACAAATTTCATCTCGGGCAGCGTCAGTATCTTTCCGCCGTGTTCAAACCTGTCGACAGCATGCCGCGTTACTTGAAAATCAAATAGGCTTATTAAAGCCTTAAACTACACTACTAAGCTAAGTCACTTAAGCCACAAGTCACACAAAAGCTTCCAAGTTCTGCAAGTATTCCAAGTCTAAATCCTGCAAGTCTGCTAAATCAACCAAGTTCTGCAAGTCCTAGTACTCTGCAAGTCACATAAGTTTGCAACTCTGCAAGTCAGACAAGTCACCTGAAGTCAAAACTGACTTCTATTCAAAACTCATAGAAGGGCTGTTCCTGCACAGAAACTTGGAACTGCAAAGTTATTCATTGGAAGGTACTCTTCGCATACGCAGGTTTGTTGAACCATTTTCAGCATACGCAGAAGATTAAAACACAGATTTTTCAAAGCTTACAAATCCCAAAATAGCCAAAGATGAAGATTGTGAAAGCCACACACAAAAATATATAAGCCTTGTACACCCGATCTTGAGCTATGCTCATCCCGCTAATTTGATTTTGAGAGTGTGAGGTTTTTTTTTTTAAAGTTTTGCAGGATGACGGAACCACATATGGATGATTTAATGGCTGAAGGCGATCTACCTGAACCTACGATGGAGCAAAAGTTGGATTGAATTATGATGCAGTTGGATGAAGAACGACGAGCTAGGCAAGCATTGCAAGTTCAATTGGCTAATTTACAAAGAGCGACTACTGACAAAGAGGAACGTCAATCTGAAGACCTTATTCGACGTACCATCGACGCGACTCTCGAAGCTCAATTCATCCGCAAGGAAACAAAGATAAGTAAAAGAAATTTCAAATTCCATACTTTCAATGGCACTCGAGAGGGAAAAACTGTTCTTGCATTCATCAGTCAGTTTGATGACTACTTTCATGAGGAAACATATGCAGAAAAAGATAAAATCAAGTGTGTCACTAATCATTTAGTGGATAGAGCATCTCTTTGGTGAACCGCGGTTCGTAAGAGTGTAGATTGTCCCACTACATGGGAGAATTTCAAGAAGAAGTTTATGCAGAATTTCCTTCCTCCACAATTCCATGAAAAAGCCATAAAGCAATGGGACCTTCTTCAGCAATGAAATCGTGAGCCTATTCCTCAGTACACCGAATGCTTTTGGAATGCATTACTCCAGTTACAAGTCAATATGTTCAAGCCTACAACTCTTGAAGACGCAATTTCTTTAGCTCATGACACTGAAGACAAGCTTCGAGGAAGAGACAAGCATCCACAGAAATTCCAAGCCAATGGTAACTATGGATCTAAGCAATTCAACTCAAATTTTAGAAGATTTAATCAAGGTCGTTTTCCTTCATCATCTTTCCATAAAACTTGGGCAAAACCACCTGCTTTACCATCCAATACCAATCACAATCTTAAGCCCATTCCACAGCCAAATCCTAATATCCCTAGACTTCCTGCCATTGCAAACAATGTAACGAAAGCCAAACCTATAGTATGTTATAAATGCCACCAACCTGGACATCTAGCAGCAAATTGCCATTCAAAGAAGCCACCTGTCCATATCAACTACCTTGGAGCAATGAAAGATGACGAACATGAAGAAATGCTTGATTTCACGGAAGATGAAGACGACATTACCACTCCTTCGGATACTTTACCAGGTATGCCAACTCCACATTCTTTATTGACAATGAAATGTTTAGTGCATGGAAAGAAAAGTATTATTTTGCATGATTATGGTAGAACTCATGATTTCATTTCTGTAAAGCTAGTGAAAGAATTGAAGTTACAAACTGTTCCTACGCATTATCGCATTAAAGCAGCATTCTTAGGCACTAGGTATAATGGAACACTGGAAGTGCATGATTTAGAAATTCAAATTGGTGAATATACTGAAAGAAGGAATTTTCTTGTTGTACCATTATAGTCCAGTGATATTATTTTAGGTATGCCTTGGCGTCATCAGCATAACCCTGATATAGATTATTCCACGCATTCAATTAATATTCAATTTCAAGGAAAACATATTACATTGTATGGTATGCATGCATCTAATGCTTTTCCATTGCTTTCGCATACTCAAGCTAAACATGCATTACGCAAAAGTAGTAAATCTTATCTCATTTGGGTGAATGAACTACAAGTTAAAGAAAATCATATGCATCCTAGGCATAAAGAATTTCTTGCATACTTTAAAGACTGTTTTGCAGAAGATCTACCACTTGGTTTACCTCCTTCACGTCCAAAAGACCATAAAATAGATTTGATTCCTAGTACACAACCACCTTGTAAAGCACCATATAGGCATAACCAGATAGAGCAAAAAGAAATTCAAAATCAAGTTTAGGAATTACTAAATAGAGGATTGATTAGACCTAGTAGTTCTCCATTTGGTGCATCTGTTTTGTTAGTAAAGAATAAAAATAATACCTATTGTATGTGCATTGACTATCGAGCTTTAAATAAGATCACAGTACAGAATAGGTATCCAATTCCTAGAGTCGATGACCTTATGGATAAACTGCAAGGTTCTGCCATATTTAGCAAAATAGACCTTAAATCTGGTTATCATCAGGTAAGACTAGATAAGTCTGACATATTCAAGACTGCATTTAGGACACAATTTGGTCATTATGAATTTTTAGTGATGCCTTTCGGATTGACTAATGCACCTGCTACATTTAGTAGAATGATGAATCGTATATTTTTGAAATATCAACATTGTGTTATTGTCTTCTTTGATGATATTTTGGTGTTTAGTCAAAATGAGAAAGAACACTATGAACATTTGTCCTTGGTTTTCAAGTTATTAAAAGATAATCAACTATATGCTAATCCGGAAAAGAGTGAGTTCTTTAAAACAGAAATTGAGTATTTAGGTCATATCGTATCATTAGATGGTATTAAGGTTGACCCTAAGAAAATAGAAGCAATATTGAATTGGCCTATACCTAAAAATGTGCATGAGTTACGATCATTCCTAGGTCTTGCTAGTTTCTACAGGAAATTTGTGCGTAATTTTTCATTACTTGCTTTACCATTGACTAAACTTTTGAAGAAAGGTGTTGTTTATCATTGGTCCGATAATCAACAGAAATCCTTTGACTTATTGAAACATGCATTAACCCATGCTCTTGTATTACAACTACTGACTTTAATAGACCATTCTTTTTAGTAGTGACTGATGCTAGCAGATCTTGAATAGGAGCTGTACTTATGCAGGACAATCATCCTATAGCCTATTCTAGTTGTAAACTGAAACCCTCTGAACTCAAATATTCCACATATGATAAAGAATTATTAGCTATAGTACAAGCTCTAAGACAACGGAAACACTACTTAATGGGTTCTGAATTTATGATTAAGACCGATCAACAAAGTATTAGACATTTACTTAGCCAACCCCAAATATCTGACCGACATATCAAATGGGTAGCCTTTATTTAGAGTTTTCATCCTATCATTCAATATCAACCCGGTAAAGAAAATGTAGTGGCTGATGCATTAAGTAGAACACCCACCATTCATAATATTTCTGTTATATCATTTGATTCTTTAACTCCTATGAAAGATACTTATCATCAGGACATTACTTTTCATGCTGATTAGAATAAATTAGTTGGAAATAACTGGATTCCTATTGATTCACTGTCTTATAATGATGGATTCATGTTTTATGAAAAGAGATTATGTATTACAGTTCCATTCAGATCTTTTGTTTTGAATGAGATTCATTGTCCTCCATATCAAGGTCATAGAGGTATCATATCTACTTTACGTACATTAACTGAAGATTTTTATTGGCCGCATATGGACACTGATGTATCTAACTTTGTTTCTGAATGTTTGATTTGTCAAAGAGTTAAGAGACATCATGGTAAACAGTATGGATTACTTATGTCTTTATCTATTCCATCAAGACCATGGGAACAAATTTCTATGGATTTTATTACTGGTTTACCTAATACTAAAGCTAACCACGATATGATTTGGACTGTAGTAGACAGGTTTAGTAAACAAGCATATTTCATTCCATGTAAGAAAACTTTAACAGCATCACAGGCAGCACAATTGTTTTTGAAAACTGTTTTCACTAACCATGGATTACCAAAAGTTATTATTTCTGACCGTGATTCTAGATTTTGTAACAACTTTTGGATTACTTTGTTTGCTAACCTAGGAACAAAGATTGATTTCTCATCTGCATTTCATCCTGAAACTAATGGACAAACAGAAGCCACTAACAATACTATTCTAGATCTTTTAAGTGCTTACACTATTTCTAAACCACAAACATGGGACACACATTTGCATTTATTACAGTTTGCATATAACATACACCACACACATCTACAAAGAAAGCACAGTTTGAAGTGATTTATGGTTATAGATTGTCTATACCTATTGCATCTTTATCAAATAGAATTAAAAGTGCTAATGATATTGCTAGTATGCACGCTACTATTTTTGATGAGGTTAAAGACATGATTGCCAAAGCCCAACAATCATATACCAAACAAGCCAATAAGAAAAGACAAGCAATGAATTTCAAAGTTGATGACTATGTTTGGTTGAGAATAGAAAAACGTAGATTACAAAGTGTAGATAGACATCCAGTTGTCAAATTAGCCCCTTGATTCTATGGACCATTTAAGATAATTCATAAAATTAATGACAATGCATTCAAGTTAGAATTACCACCTCACTCGAAAATTCACAATCCATTTCACATTAGTTTATTATGACCCTTTAGAGGCCCATTACCTGTACACCCTGTTTATGAAAACCCACCTTTGTTAGAGGAAGAGACTGAAATACTTGAACCAGAAGCTATCATAGATACTGACTTTATGACCACTAGAACTGGCCGAAGATATTCTAGATATCTAGTCAAATTTAAGAACCATCCTGTAGAAGAAGCCCAATGGATGCACGCTAGAGACTTAAATGCTTTCCCCACTCTGCTAGCTCCACATTCAGCTAATAGCAATTGAGGTCAATTGCTATCCCACCCCGGGGGTATGATGCCAGGAGGCATATTTCACGGTGGATTCCGTGCCACAGTGGATTTCGTGAGGTTTTACGGTGGATTCCGTAAACTTTGATGACCGGGGCTCATACACAAAGTGGATTCTTTGTGCGAGAAGTTGATGGGGACGCCTATCCTTTTCGGGCATTTCATTAATTTAGTGTGTACATGGGTGATTCCATAGCGGGTGATTCCACAAAATGCATATTAAATTAATAAACATTTATGAGTTTAGAGTGCGCACTCGGAATAAATTAAGTTTAGGATTGATTTCTAACCAGTTGATTTATTTATGTAGCTGAAGACTGCTAGGTATTCACTTTTGTCGGTTTAATTGTATTATTTTACTAACGATTGTGAATACTTCAGTTGATGTGTAAAGATAGCAGTAGTGGCGGAGGAAAGCATTGGAGGATAGCGAGTATTTGATTTATCACTTATATTTTGATGGGCGCATACCTTAGGCATGGCGCCTATATTTTTTCACGCCTATTTATTGAGGCATTGGATATTTATTTATTATTTTGTATGCACATGGGCACACGATTATGTTATTTGTACTTGGACATTGTATTGGGTACGCCTGACTCTTTGGGCATCGCCCATTAGCTTTATTTCTATTTTGTGCTAAAACAAACTCAAAAGCTAAAAGCTTGCTATTTTGTAATTTGGGCTTTTATTTGAGCTTGAAGATGATTAATACATAAAATACATGCTTTGTGGAACGCTCACACAAGGCATGGGGGGAGATTGCACCCAATTGGTCTCTTGTTCATGTCGTGCATGCTTTTTACCTTGAGTTTTGTGCAAAAAGTAGAGTTCTTTTATTCTTGGGGACCTTCAGGCATTCACTACGCAAGCGTACAGCATCCGATTTGCGCACCACTCGATTTCAATCGTGAGGGGCTCGGTCACTCTACTACTTTTGACTCGAGACTTGGTTTTTTGTTTTGATCTCCTCCTACACTTCTTTACTCTTGATACGATCTGGCATTCAGTCTCGACAAAGGAGGTTTAGCAGGGGGTTTTGGCACCCAAATCCATCGGTTACTTGCGTAATATCCTTCAGCACGTAGCAACGCTTTGGATATCCATCCCGGCATTGTGCTGACCCTCCATTGATGCCTTCGTCTTTAAGGCTTGGGCTTCTTTTGGGGTCTTCTACAATATGTGTAAGTCCAAAGCCCGTCCTTGGCATTGTCTCTTGACCTTCTTATTTCAGGCGTGGCCTCACTCACTGGTTCTCATTGTTTGACTTGTGTTTGTATCAACTCTTCCAACAAGTTCTTGCTCTCGTTAGCAGACTTGACTGTTATGTCAGCACCTTCCTTGCCTTTCCCCCGAGGTTCGATGAGGTTACCCTTGCTAAAGGTTGTGACTATCCTCACTCCTGGTAGTGTCAGGTGTATCCTCTATGCTACATAGTCTGCCTCACACTTGGTTGCCCTTTTGAAGGGTCTTCCAAGGAGGGTTCCCTTTCCGTATTTAGCACTATTTGGAGGAACGTGAAATAGGATAGGAAAGCTTTCAGTTTCAATTGTCACAAGGATTTTGCACTTCCCTATGAGTGCTTGTGGGTGTCCCCCTATAAGGGCTAAGAGTTTCATTAGTCGGTGTGAGCTATGGTTGGTCTAGTAGGGTCCATGCTTCATAGGTCAAGATATTGAAATCTACTCCTTCATCAATCAGAGCATCGATAGTATGCTCTCTTTTCGCGGTGAGTTTGACCCTAAGATAAGCAGGTGGTACCATGTCTTCATCTTCCGGGTCTTGGCTTGTAAATTTAAGCCTTCTGACAAATGCCCTTGGGTCCCCAATTGCACGACCAAATGTGGATTCTCCACTGATGTCTTGGATCGTCAGTGCAGTGCTATTCAAGGAGCATCTATCCTCAGGACTATCATATGCAGCCATTCTTACTGTTGTAGCTTGATGTTATTGCTTTCTGCTTTGACTAGATGCAGTCCAAATGCAACACGTATGTGTTTTTGCAGTGTGGCCTTTTTGCCCTTATTCGCTAGATTGGCCCATTGATGTTCTAGGGTCTCTGTTTCTCTCTGTTCGGGTATGGGCTTTTGGTTGCTCTTTTGCAAGTGAGAATCCATGCTTGTGTAGAGCCATTACTACACTAGGGTCTAATTTGGAGGACCTATCACGGCACGTGTTTTCTCTCCAACCTACTCGGGGGAGGTGCGAAGGGGCCAGAGCCCCCTTTGCGGGGGTCCGGGGGGTAGTCCCCCTAGCCCGCACCAGGACCATTATGGAAAATGCCATGCGTGATCTGAAAGATCGTTCATAGCAAAATTTTGAGCTACTTGCTCTAGATTTTAGCCCAGTGATGATCGATGTATGATATGGTCTCGGGTCTATATGGTCTCTCAGTCAGTTTCAAGGGCTACAGGTTAAAATTTGAAAAAATCCAAATTCGGCCCAACAGGTCCGAATTGCAGGGGCTGAATGCCCGATTCGGCCCGTCCGAGGACCCAGTAGAAGGGCCGAATGTAGCTGGTTCAAATGTCAAATTCGGCCAGTCCGAGTTTGATTGTATGAGGGCCGAGTGGGCCGAGGGCTGAGTCAGGTGGGCCGAGTCCAGTGGGCCGAGGCCGAATTTCGAAGGTGGTCCGAATGATCAGACTGGCCGAGTGGTGGGTGTCTGAGTTGAGTGGGCCGAGTCAAGTGGTCCGAGTGGTAGTGGGCCGACGGCCGAATGGCCGAGCGGTCCAGAATCGCCGTCACTCGGACATATTGAGCGCGGTGCGTTTTTCTATCAAACTTCACGAGATTCACCGCGCCGATCGTTAGAGACCTTCCCCATGGTCGAGCAGCTCCAAATCCAACCTACTCATGTAGGGGAAGGTGTAGAATTACCTGGGCTGGGAAAATAACTCCCGGATGGCCAGATCGAAGCGAATCCATGCGAATGAGCTTTCTCCCTCTCTCTTGCTCTCTTGAAACCCTGCAATGCATAATGTGGTCTTTCTTGCCACTCCTGGCCCCTTATCACCCTGCCCAAGCATGTACTCACCTTAGTCTTGCCTCCCTTACTAACATTTAACCCAAAATTTCATTTTTTGCCCTTCTTTTCTCTCTTTCAGCCTGTTATACAGCAACAAAAAACCCTACTGTTTGCTCCAATGTTTTGCTTCTATCCTTCCTAAATGTAAGAAAAAATCATAAGGAAAATACCTACACTACTCCATCATACTTTCCCAAGTCCAAAACAACAAAAACCTACTTGCTAAGGAGATTTAATACCTCTTCAAACTCCCTCACTTCCTACCTATCTATCTCAAGCACCGGTTTGGGGAAAACCATACTCCAATGCTCGATTCGAAGCAAGCAAGTGTTCAAGGCTTGAATCCATTTGTCTCGGCAACGAAACCAAAATGTGGAAGCTTTCTCTCAACCGCCAAGACCCAAAGACCGCTTATTGTTTCAAGCATTTCAAGCCGAGCACTAATTACTACCTATCACATAGCCGATGCACCATCCATATCTACGGGTGTAGTGAGCTTACCTCCATGCCGATTGAGTTACCTCCTCTTCCACACACTCCGGTAGCTCCGCGATCTAAGTGCAAGCTTCAAGCAAGCTCCATCCTCAAGCTCCATGCTCCAAGCTCCATAGTCGCGAGCAAGAGAAGAGAAGAGAAGAGAAGAGAAGAAGAGAGGGGAAGATGGAGAGCTTCTCCTCCCCGGTCCCTCACCGTCACACACTCACTCCCTCACACTCTCACACTCCCTCTCTCAAGCACAAGCTCAAGCAAGCAAGAAGAGGAAGAAGAAGAAGAGGAGACCCACTTTTGGCCACACACGAGAATGAGCTTCTCATTCACTTTTGAACTATATAAACAAAACCCTAAATCCCCTTATCCCCTTTTTTACATGGCTGAGCGTGGCCTAGGCCATTTTTCCCATTGTCCTTCTATCTTTCTAGCTTCCTTTCCACCACCCGTCTAGATTTACAAATTGCATAGGTGAGATCTCGACGCTCCTTAAATTAAATCATGATGCGCTTGCACTCTTTTACCAAAGTATTGACTTGCGCTTTTCCTTGTGCGCCTTTTTCCCTTATTTAGGACTTTTTTGTGCTTCTTGTGTTTCCATGCACTATCGATCGCCTTAAGTACATCTTCAAGCATTCAAAGTTGTAATAAGGCCTTCCAAAAACACTCAGTATATTGTGAAATAGGCTCATAATCTCTTTGTTTTATAGAAGATCCCATTGCTTGATTACTTTTTTGTGGAATTGAGGTGGAAGAAAATTCTGCAAAAATTTCTTTTGAAAAGCCTCCCAAGTAGTAGGACAATCAATACTTTTGTGGACAACAGTCCACCATAACGATGCTTTGTCCACTAAATGGTTAGTGACATACTTGAGTTTTTGTTTTTCGGCATACTGTTCTTCATGGAAATAATCATCAAACTGACTGATAAAAGCGATAACAGTCTTTCCATCACGTAGCCCATTAAAAGTACAGAATTTGAAATTTCTTTTACTCATCTTGGCTTTTTTCCTGATAGATTATGCTTCGATTGTTACATCTATCGTACATCGTATAACATCTTCGGGTTGCAGTCCGTCTTTATCGAGTAGATTGTTGAAGAGTAGCCAGTTGAGCTTGCAAAGTTTGACATGCTCTTCGCTCCTCTTGAAGCTGCATCATAATTAGGTCCAATTTTTCCTCCACCGTTGGTTTCAGTAAATCTCCTTCGACCATAAAATCTTCCATGGTATGATCAGACATCTTGCAAAATTTCAAACAACCTCACACACTTGAAATTTTGTTAGTGGGATGAGCATAGCTCAAAGTTGGGTTTACAAGGCTTTCTTTTTTTTTTCTTGTATATCTTTTTGCAATATTTCTTCTTTTTAGTTGAACGAAAATTGACGAAGTCCTTCCAACAAATACTTTGTACGTGTAGACTGCGTATAGCAATTTGTTTGCTGGAAATTGGCTCTGAGAGAGTGCAGGTACGAACAGGGGCTTACTCAAATTAAGGTTGGAAACGAGTTCGGAATAACTCAGTGTGAACTACTATTGAGAAGGAGATTTAAAAAGTAAATTCATAAGCTTTAATCTAAGCTTAAAACCTTAAGCTTAAGCTTTTTAATAAAATTCTTTTACCAAACAAATTTGCTACGATAGGATGTCAAGAGCTTTTTGATGGCGTCCTGCGGTACGTCTTTCCACCGTCGATTGCTGAGATTAAGATGTTTAAGCTTTATTATAAAGCTTATAAGCTTAATAACCTCCAAACTAATGAAATTTTATTGTCTTTTTCTCTGAGAAAAACATATTGATAAAGGATCTTGGAAAGTGGTCCTCCATCACCAGAGAGTGGTCCTTCACGATCCAACTGCATAACAGGGGGTTCTTCACCGCCAGGAATATGCTGGTATTGACGGTTCGACTGTAGAGCATGTTCTTTCAAGGACCTTCACATTTTCATGAGATGGTAAGTCATTGGAAGCCCTTGATCTCAGTTCTCCCATGCATTGTGTGAGCACTTCACAAGGCATGTATTTATAATATTATTCATCTCAAAGCTCAAAAAATAGCCCAATTTGACAATAAGCAAGCTTTAACTTTTGTGTTTGCTTTTGTCCAAATAAAGAATAAAGTGGTTGGGAGGCTCCAAAGTCGAGCTATGCCCAAATACAATGTCCAATAACAAAATATTTAAAGCGTGCATCCATACACATATAAAATAATAAATATTTGTCAAACACTTCAATAACCAAGCCTTTAATATTAAGACGCGTGCCTATTAAAAATGATAATTTCTTCTAGATCATTTGAATACATGCTATCACCCAGTGCTTCCCAACGCCATCACCACTTGCTCTACACATCAACTGAAGCATTCTCAATTGTTAGAAAATAATAAAATTAAATTGATAAAAGTGAATACCTAGCAATCTTCAACTATAAAATAAGTTCAAAGGTTGGAACTTTGTCCTAACCTAAATTTAATACAAGTGTACTCTTAACTCATAAATATCGATTAATTTAAATATGTAATTTGTAGAATCATCCGCTGTGGAGTCACCCACATGCACATTAAATTAACATGACACCCAAAAATAATAGGTGTCCTCATCAACTTCTCACACAAGTAATCCACCTTGTGTACGACCCCGCTAAATAAATATAGTTTTATAGAATCCACTGCAAAACCTCACGGAATTCACCGTGGAATGAAAACTCATCGAATCCATCGTGGTATTACGAAATCTACAGTGGAATATGCCTCCTAGCATCAATTGTTGATATTATCAACTTGAGAATGTGAGCATTAGACATCTGGACACAATTGCATCAAACATGCGATTAGGAAAAAGATTGCAAAGAAGAGTAAATTGATGACCTAGACATAATGGCATGCAAGGGAGAATTCCAAAGTTGACTTAGGGTCTATGTGTGCACTATTGACTCTATGTATGTTCCATGTATAGAAATTACTTTTTATGATTATTATGCATTTGGGATCATACAACACAAATGAATCAAACTTGGCCAAAATGGTGACATACAAAAGGAAATTTTGAATTTATCTAATTGTGAGTGTGCGCATCTTGAGGTCCGCTATCACAATCAAATACTATTTTATGTCTTTACAATTAATTCACATTAAACAAATGACAATTACAAAGAGGAGAAACTTGATGACTCGGACTCAATGATCACGACAAGGAATTCCAAACTTGACTTATAGTCTTTGTGCATGCCATTGGGTCCAAGTATGTTCCTTGTCCAATAGAGAATGCAAACCCAATGATACACAAGGGGGAATTTTAGATCTCTCTCATAATGATTATGTGCAATGTGGGGTCTGATTCCATTAAAGCCATCCTTTTTTCTCTTTTCCTCCCTCATAAGCATGTAAGTATGAATTAAAGACTTGTTTTACTCCTTTCCTTTCTTCTTCTTCAAGTCAAGCATCATTCATCAATCAAGCATATTTTAACAAAGGTCACAATCCTTTTCCATGTTATCATTCACCACACTTAAAGCCACTAAGCTTACATTAATTGGATCATCCATTGAAAAATATAACTTTTAAGTATTATTCATTTTGTATTTTAATTTTTTTTTTACAAAGGTTTATTTTATGCCTTTTTTATGAATATTATTTAGTTTTCTAATTTTTAAAATTTTCACTAACTTTAAAAATCGTGCCACCATCCACGAAGAGGGAGGAGACAAGTGTAAAGGAGAAGGAAGGAACTCACAAAGGACAAGAAAATGTAGGGAAGTACGAAGGGATTCTTCTTCGAGATTTGAGGAAATTGCATTATTTCTTCTCTCTTTGTTTTTCTCTTTGCTTTACTTCTCTTTCTTTTTTGTTGATGAAGAGATGTATAGAGAGAAGAAGGGAGAGAGATCAAAGTAAGGTAGATTGAGAGAGAGGCTGCTGCCACCACCATCCACCATGAAAAGAGAGGGGACAACTGCAGAGGAGAAGGAGGGAAGCCGTGAAGGAGACGAAGAAGAAGGAGAGAAGCATGAAAGGATTCTTCTTCAAACTTTGAGGTAAGCGCATTATCTCTTTTCTTCACTTCTTTGTTTCTTATTGTTTATGAAGAGATTCATAAAGAGAGAGAGAGAGAGAGAGATGAATAGAGTCACGAAGAGATAAATGGAGAGGGAAATACTACAAAGAGAGAAAAATAGAGAGGAGGGATAGAGAGAAAAATAGAGAGAGGAAAGGAAAAAAGAGAAGAGGGGGGAGGGATTCAGAGAAATAGAGGGTGGAGAAGGAGAGAGAAAAATAAATACAATAAGAGAAAATAGAGGGAGAGATAGAGAGAGAGAAATATAAGGGTGCAAGGGGGAGGGAGGGAGGGAGGGAAGGAGATAAATAAAGATAGGGAGGGAGAGAGAGGAAGAGAAATAGATAGAGAAAAGGAGAGAGAGAAATAAAGAAAAGAGGAGAAAATAGAGAGAGAGAACACACACACACACATACACACATATATATATATAGGGAGAGGTAAAAGAAAAGTAGAGAAAACACACGGAGAGAGACAAAGAGGCTATGGCAAGTGAAGATGGCTCAAGACCTTGATATGGGGCTACAAGAAGAAAGCATGCTAAGGTGAAACTAGGAAACAGCCTCTAGATCTAAAGAAGCCAGAGAGCAGACCAAATCATACTTGAAGCAGATGAGAGCCTAAAGAGTCTAAAAGCTGAAAAATGGAGTGAAGCTGACCAAAAAAGAACTAAGGAGCCAAGAAAAGAAGAAACATGTGAACAAAGATGAAGACTTCTGGCAAGATGAAGATGAAGAAGAAGAAAAGGAAGTGGATGAGCTCGACCTAGATCTTGGAACACCTTGTTCCCAAGAAGGAGTTGAATGTTGTTATGTTAACTACTACCCTGAAGACTACTACCAAGAAGGCTACCCTCAAGACCAGTACCTCTATGACCAATATTGTGAATATTTTCCCATCAACTACCACCTAGAAGGAGAATACCTCTATATCGATGTTAGAGAGAGAACCAGGGAGAGAGAAAGAGGAGAGAGAAGAATGCAGAGGAGAGAGAAAGAGTGCAGGAAGAGAGAGAATAAGAGTGACGAGGAGAGAGAAAGACTAGATTTAGAGAGAGAAAGACAAGAAAGAAGGGGAAGCCATAGAAGCTGTGAGCAAGAAGGGAGAGGAAGTCTGTAATTGTATTAATGTGTCAAAAAGATGTGAAAATTTACATCTTCTCTCCTTCTATACCAATGTCAGTGTGACATGGCATAATATCAACATTATTAACACTTATTTGCTATTCCCAGCTTCTTACAATCCATCCCTTCCCAAAAGTTTTTGCCCTAAAAAACAAACCTAGAAACAACTAGAGAAGAAATGGATAGAACAGAGTACTACTCTGTTTTACAGCTTTACAAATGGAAAATGAATGAAGAATTACCATTACAAGAGCTGAATTTGAAGAACGGAAGTAAGGCCCAACTATATACATGATTTGAATTACTTCAAAAGCAAATGGAGCCATAAAGTCTTCAACAAATAGTCCCAGGACAAAGTAGACAGCTTGCTAAATAAACAGTCCCTGCTGGACCAAATCAGCCATAACTTGTGATAGAAGTGTCCAAATGAGATGTACCATATATCAAAATGAAGCTCTTGAAGAGTACTTTAAGCCCATATAGATAGCTTAGTTCTGAAAATTAGGTACGATAAAAACTGTTCTAAAACAGTGTGCTGTCCTAAACCAGTCTGCATCATTACTAGCTCCATAAGCAATAGGCTTCAGCCACCAATGTCTCCCTCAAGTATAGATACTCATCCAATATAGATTCAGGTTTCCAAGAAGCCTCTTCAGAAGGTAAACCTCTCCATTTGATCAAATATTCCACAATAGAACGTGGTCGAAGCTTCTTTTCGCGCTGACTTATAACAGCCTCTAGGATGTATCGAACAAGACCATCTTCATCAATAGGTGGCAGCTCATCAACTATATCCACTGGATCACCATAATAAGGCTTGAGCTGACTAACATGGAAGACATTATGAATCTTTGTAGAAGAGGAAAGCTCTAGTTTGTATGCCAAATCTCCAATCCGCTTAAGGATCCTGTAAGGGCCATAAAACCTGTGGGCAAGCTTATTACTAGATCCATCTTTCAACGTAGAATACTTGGATTTGGGCACCTTCAACAAAACCAGCTCTCCTTCTTGAAACTCTAAAGGCCTCCTCTTCTCATCAGCATACATCTTCATTTGATCTTGAACCTTCCTTAGATTCACCTTACATTGCTGAAGAAGGGTCTGCATTCTTTCCAACTCTTCATTCCCATGAGGATTGATCTTTTCATTAAACATGACTGTGGGTAAGGGCACCTTGTAACCATACAAAGCCTCAAAGGGTGAAACTCCTATGCTCGCATGAGTGGAATTGTTGTAAGCAAACTCAGCCAGGTGTAACCAAGAATCCCATGAAGTTTGGACATCATAGCAAAAATGGCGAAGATAAGTCTCCAACCATTTATTAACTCTCTCCGTCTGCCACCCATCAGTTTGGGTTGATAAGCCGTAGATGGTGCCAGATTAGTGCCCATAGATGTAAATACCGCTTGCCAAAAGTTACTCATAAACTTTGAGTCCCTATCATGGACAATCACCTGCGGTAATCCATGTAGTCTAAAAATATGCTCCATAAACTAGTTGGCCACTTGAGAAGCAGTAAAATGAATTTTTATTGGGATAAATGAATTGCTTTGGTGAGTCTGTCAACCACCACATAAATACTATTCCACCCCTTCTTAGTAGTAGGTAAGCCAGTGATAAAGTCCATAGTAATATGAGTCCATTTGTCTGTAGGAATAGGCAATGGCTATAACAAACCTCTTGGCTTATGGGTGCTATCCTTATTTTGCTAACAATGCATACACTTCATAACAAAGTCCTTGACATCTTTCCACAGTCCTTTCCAATAAAATCTTTTGCTTATCCTTTCATAAGTCTTGAAAACTCCCAACTGTCCAGCTAGAGGCGAAGAATGTAACTCCTCCATAATTTTCCGCTTGAAAGAAGAAGTAGAGGGAATAACAATCTTGCCTTTCCACCAAATAAGATCATTTGTAAGCTGGTAATGCGAGTTTTCTTCCATAAGACCTTGCTGTAATTTCTGAAAGATTTGGCTGAGTTCCTCATCTAAAAGATAGGCCTCTTGTAATTCTTCAATCCAATCATTATGTAGTTCTGTCAGGGCTGACACTTTACAGGCCCACATACGAGAAAGAGAATCAGCCACTATGTTATCTTTGCCCCTTGTATGAGTGATGTCAAAGTCATAATTCTGTAATGTAGCTACCCATCGTCGTTGCTTTGGAGTGAGATTTGACTGAGTAAGGAAATACTTGAGTACCCGATGATCACTATGTACTCTGAATCGGCTGCCATATAAGTAATGGTGCCATTTCTTGATTGCATGCAGGATAGCCAACATTTCCTGGTCATAAACATTCATGGCCATCTCCTTATCTGTAAGCTTACGGCTCTCAAATGCAATTACTCCATGCTCCTGAAGCAAAACAGCCCCAATGCCATGGCCACTAGCATCACACTGTATAGTAAACTCTTTGGAGAAATCCGGGCATACTAGGATAGGAGCAGAAGTAAGTAGTTCCTTTAACTGGTTGAAGCTGCTATCTGCAAGAGCATCCCAAAAGAATGCCTCTTTCTTCAACCTGTCAGTCAAAGGAGCTGCAATTGCCGCATAATGCTTTATAAATCGGCGATAGAATGAAGATAGACCAAGAAATCCTCTAAGAGAGGTAGTAGTAGTAGGTGTTGGCCAATCTCTTATACATTGCACCTTCTTGGGATCAGCCTGTATTCCTTTTTCACTGACTATATGCCCCAAGTATTCCACTTTAGTCTGCATGAAAGAGCACTTTTTCTCCTTAGCAAAAGGTCTATGATGTCTCAACACATCAAAAACCTTCCTCATATGTGACAAATGATCCTGTAAAGTCTTGCTATAGATCAAAATGTCGGCAAAGAACACCAAGACAAACTGAAAGAGGAAAGGTTGCAAGATCTTATTCATTAAGCTTTGAAAAGTAGCTGGAGCGTTTGTAAGCCCAAATGGCATCACCAAGAAATGATAGAGCCCATGATCAGTCCTAAAAGCAATCTTGGCTTTATCACCCTCTCGCATACAAATCTGATGATACCCTGATCTCAAATCAATCTTCGTGAAGAATCGAGCCCCCTTAAGCTCATTAAGCAAATCATCAATCCTGGGTATAGGATACATGTTCTTCACTGTTATCTTATTGAGGTCCCTGTAGTCAATGCACATTCTGAAAGATCCATCTTTCTTTTTGACTAACAGGACTGGAGATGCATTAAGGTGAAGAACTTGGTTCAATGAATCCCATTTCAAGAAGCTCTTTGATTTGCTTGGCTACTTCCTCTTGTTCACATTTTGATAGTCTGTAAGGTGGCTTATTGATTGTATTTGAGTTGGGCTCCAAATCAATGGGGTGATCCACCGCTCTCTTAGGAGGCAATGAAGTAGGTACTTCAAACAAATCTCTATACTCCTCAAGAAGAGCTGTCAAGGCTGGATGGTTTGCTGAATCGTTGGGCTGATCCTGTGTTTCTTTGTTCAAATGCAAAACAAATATCTGTGAGTGCTTCTTGTACTCTCTCTTGAGTTGTTGAATGGTGATAAGCTGAAAATCGGATCTACTAGGAATTCCCTGTAAATGGATGAGCTGTCCATTGGAGATAAACTCCATATATAACTGTGAGAAATCCATAGTGATCCTGCCTAATGTCATCAACCAATCACAACCAAGTACAATATCTATGGGCCCCATTTCCAAATTGATCAGGTTTACTTTGACTTCAAAATTTTCAGCCAACTGCAAAGAAACCTGTGGGCAAATCTGTGTGCTGATTTCCTCTTCACCATTAGCCACTTGTACTCTAATGGGCTGTTGTAAGTCTATGGAAACACATTTCAACTTGTCCATGATGGAATTATTGACAAAACTGTGAGTACTGCCACTATCTATCAGGATGAACACTGGCTTTCCACATATACTTCCCTTCATACGAAGTGTATTAGGGCTCTTAGATCCCGTCCAAGCATCCATAGAGATAGAACAATTAGTGGCAGCAAGCGACTCATCACAAGATCCACTAGGGTCAAACGGAACATCTCCGCCTGGATCAAAAGGAAAAGAGTCGGCTGGATCATAAAAGTACTCCTGTCCACCATCATCCTCAAAATCTTCATTTTCAGCATTGATTGTCACTGTATTAGCTTCATCTATGTCATCTTCAAAGTCCTCAAAAACTAGCATACTCTGAAGCTTTGGCTTGACATTTTTGTATACACACTTTGAAGCATGATCAGGAGTATACTTTTCTCCACACTTGAAGCATAAACCCTTGTCCTTCCTTTCCTTGTAAAGATCCATGGGAATAGATTTGGGATTTGTATTAGCTGAAGTGGACTTAGGCTTGTTGTCACCCTGCTTAAATTCAACCTTTGGATTGTTTGCTGTCTTGAAATTACTTTGAAACCTAGAAGCATTGAACGGAGGATAAGTTGGTACCCGTAAGCTCCCACTAGGCATATGATTGCTGCCATAAATATTACCAACTTGTCCTTGCTTTAAAACAGTCCTTGGCTGTCCATAACTTGGTTGAAATGAAGACTCTTTCCTATGCTTTCTTCCATAGCGCTCCGCAAGCTCAATAGCCTTGAAAAGTGAAGTAGGATTTTGCGCCATAACATCAGCTAACAAAGATGGCTCTAAACCATACATAAACTTGTGAAGCTTGGCCTCATCACTGATGCTTTCCACATACATGGTCAAGTTGAGGAATTGGTTTGTATATTCTCTTACACTTAGGCCCCTTTGTTCCAAACCATACCATCTCTGTGCTAGCTTCTCTTTTTCAAGAGGCGAAATAAAGACTTCAGCCATAAGTGCCTTGAAAGCTTCCCAATTCTCAATAAGTACATTCTCTTTCTTGATATACCTCCACCAAGTATGGGCAAATCCTTCTAGATGCAAGGAAGCAAAGTGAATCTTCATTTCATCAGTTTTAGGGTATATATCAAAGTAAGACTCCATCTTAGAGGTCCATTCCTCTAATTCTGATGGTGAAGATGACTGGCCATTAAATTTGGCTAAAACAATTTTGTCCTTGAATTCTCTTTCATGAAAGGGTTGCTGTCCCAAAATTGGCTGATCAGGATTTCCAAGTACAGAACCTCCAAATTGAGACTGAAATCTTCCAACACGTGGCTGAGAATTACTATGTAATCTTCTTATTGGTAAAGTACCCCTAGAATTTTGATTATGCAGTCCAAAGCTTGAGTATTGGCCCCATTCAAACTGCCCAAATAGTCATCATGCCTTTGTGAAGATTCTCCTACTTCATACTGACTATTTGGAATGCCTCTTCTTCCAATAATCCCATTTCCATGACCATTTTGGTTAGATGGCTCAAGTGGGACTGAAGGGCCACTGTTTGAACAAGCCTTCTCATTAACTTCTTTTGATGCCATTTGCAATTGTATGAATTTAGAGATTTGTGCCATGAGTTGGTCATTGGATTCTACCAACTTATCAATAGAAGGCTTGGTCTGATCAGTAGATTGAACCATCTGCTCCATTTTTTACAAGATGGCCTCATGTCGTTCCCTATGTCTTTGTTCATGGGCACACAAAGTATCAGTGAGTATACTGATTTCTCCTTGTTGTTGAAGCTCTTCAGGGTTCTCTTGAAGTGTGCTATCCATCATGGAATCCCTGATTTGCTGAGGATAATCCTCCTGGACCTTATTTTTGCCTTTATGTCGTGGCATATTAGTGCAGTCCTACAGCACTCCACTAGTCACTGTCTTGTACCATTTTTGTCTAAAGTTGATTTTGAAATAGGAAAATGGGACTGAAAATGGAAGAAAATAATGGATCAAACACTGAAGCTCTGATACCACTTGTCAGAGAGAGAACCAGGGAGAGAGAAAGAGGAGAGAGAAGACTGCAAAGGAGAGAGAAAGACTACAGGAAGAGAGAGAATAAGAGTGACGAGGAGAGAGAAAGACTAGATTTAGAGAAAGAAAGACAAAAAAGAAGGGGAAGCCATAGAAGCTGTGAGTGAGAAGGGAGAGGAAGTTTGTAATTGTATTAATGTGTCAAAAAGATGTGAAAAATTACATCTTCTCTCCTTTTATACCAATGTCAGTGTGACATGGCATAATATCAACATTATTAACACTTATTTGCTATTCCCAGCTTCTTACAATCGACCATCCCTATCCTGAAGAATGCCAACCTCACGGAGTCCAAGAAGAGGAAGAAATGATGGAGTATTATGTGAAGGGAGAAGGATGGAGAATGGATGTGTGCTCAAAGGTAGAAAGTATTATGATGGAGTTAGGATACAACAAAGAAGACAAATATATGTGGATATGTTAGAAGGATGAAATCTTGCACCACAAGTTGCAGCTCAAGAAATGGAGTATGAGAAGCAGGAGGATGAGCTTGACTCTTTTGATCTTGAAACACCTCCATCCATTCAGATTGAGGGTGAGGTCCGGTTGACACCCTCTTATGAGGCATGGGATGCCTTTGATCAAGGATGAGGCCAAGAAAGAGGAGATATAAGATGACTTAGATGTAGGTAAAAACAAGAAGGAAGATGCATAGCTCAGAGACACTACTACGGCCTATATAAGTGTTTGTGGCTCCAACGCCATGGTATAACTCTTAAAAATGCCTAAATGCTGCCCCAAAAAGACCTGAACAATCTTGGAATAAGCTGGAGTGAGCAGAAGATCAATGGGACTTATTCATTCCTTAGGGTCTTAACTACAATAAAAGCTTGAAGTGACGCTCTTTTTCTTCAGTCTAAGCAAGTAATGAAAAAGCTCCTTGCATAATACCTTTTCTAATTGATTATCTCTAGTTTGCAATCAGAGGATTCCTCTTTTTTAGAAAATCTGATGTGTAATTTTTAGACATTAGGTGTAGATGACATTGGTAAATGAATTATACAAGAATATGTAGTGCATAGAGCTAGAGGGGTGGCAAGTTTGCATGCCTTGCCATCTAATTGTTTTCCTCTCTGTAACTGTCATTATTTGCATCAAAAATGTACTCTACAACTGTCGCTATTAGTGTCGCTAATCTAATTAGCAATGCATATAGCGACGCTAATAACAGTGCATATACTAACAAATTTATCGCGTTGCTATTAGCGATGCAAATAGCAATGATGAGTCAATTTTTTCCATTAATAATTTGTCACTTTAAACATCGCTATTGGGTCTATATGTTGTAGTGCATGTTGATGACCACCATAGTACCTAACCTTGATGATGTGCCTTGATAACGAACCTTCAATAATCCCCAAAATTTGACGCTATGTCCTTCAAAACTATGCCATCCTTTATTAATATCTCCTCCAGCAACCCTCCTTGCTTTTTTTTCCTTCGACAAAATGTTCAATTAGCCCCTTAAAATTGACAACCATCCTTCTCTAAATATTTATCCTCAAACACAATTTCTTTCCAAATTATTTTAGATTTCAAATGTTTTTTAAAGCTTAAAAACCTGAACGAGTTTCTCATGTTAGTCTTTAGCTTTTTCCATGTATTGCTTTTTACAATTATTAAGGTTTGAGTATACACCCATCTTAGTCATGTTTAACATATCCAAGAATGTCTTTATCTTGAAAACAATAAGGATTTCCAACATTCAATATAGACCAAGTAATACAACACAGTATGGAATTAATGTCAAGACTGCTAAAATTCTTCAATGAAGCTTAAAAAATCCTTCACCTTCGAATTGTTGGAAAAGCGATCTCCTTGTGTCTGACTTAAAGGCTAAATGGTGCTTGCTTCACTTCACTGAGATAACATTTTGAACTTCTTTTCTAAGGTAGATCTAGTTTTCACAAAAATGCTCGATATATTTAGCCCTCCCTCTAGTCTACAAACTTTTATGTGCAGCGGTCCACATGTATCAAAGACGTAAATAATCTGACCCTCATTGTGATAGCCAATAAAGAAGTTTTTTTGAGTACTTAGATAAAACACAAAGGTAATTCTGCTCTCATAAATATTCTCTATAAAGCAAACTTTTGGAACTCCTGGATCAAACACATAGATAACATCCTCTTCATCCCATGCAAGATACTCCTGTAGGCTTGAAGATAAAATAGGAAATGCATATAACTCATATGCATAAAAGTTATGTAGTATGATATCTCAAGCAATATGCTTTATCCAACGCAAATCCATAATAATAACCTCATCATCTCATAAACTCAAATCCTTGGCTCCAAATATCATATTCACTTTCTCAAAACTTGCAAGTTTTACCAACAACCATACATCCAAATAAGGAAGCCTACATATAAACCAATCAACATGATCTCTTACTTTGACTTGGACTCCTCAATGCAATAGGGATGTTTCCTCCTCATATTCCATATAACTTCCTTTAGAAGAGGTAATTCCAAAGGCTTGATAAAGTATTCTTCCTTGATACCCTATAGACCACACATTGCTACATATATCCAACAATTTCTTTGCCAAAGGCTAGGAATAGCCTCCTCTATCTACAAACCTTGGTCTTCTTTAATAGATACATCTTGCACTGCTTTATCTAATAATAATATTGTACCAACATCTTCATACTCATAAGCAGACTCTACTAGATGAGAGCCTCCACTAGAAATATCCATAGCAAGTTCCTTCCCAGAACTATCATTAGCTGAAAACATACCCTGCAAATACAAGTCATAAAATATATCTACATCCAAAGTAGAGGAAAAGATAACAAGCTGACATTCTACTCCATGCATATCACTTTGCATCGGCTTTTGACATACAACAAACTCATCATCAACATCACTTCCGAAACTATCCAAAAATATCTGCTCAATACTAGAAGCATCAACCAACTACAAGGATTACTCTTCAAGAATCCCCTTATCCTTTAGCATACAAGACAGATGCTCTTGTCTACTTCCTTCAACAACCAAACTCTGCACCCAACTCATCCCCTACAATACCAGAAACATCGCCAGAATCATCATGGAACATGTCAACATGATGACTCTCAACATCACTCAACAGTTCACCAAATCCCAAAGAAACACCATCATCCTCCTTACAAACCAAAGAGTCCAAACCAATATCAGTAGACAAAACACCTCCTATATCACCACAACGTGTAGGAGACTCTTGGAAGCCCTTCTCCTCTTCTCTATCACTATCATAAATTGTCACTCTAGCAAAAAATTGAGTTTTCTCCAAAGCTAAAGAATAATCCATTGATGTGGATATTTCCCTCTCATCCAGACATACAAACGCCTTGTCTTCAATATACTCATCACTGCTTTGTGGATATGCTCCAAATGCCAAATCCTGTACCTTTTGCCAAAGCGGATCTAATACATCCATAGAGTCCTCATAATAGCATTCCATCTCTCTAGTGTCATTGAGTCGAAGCTGGTACAATCCTTAAAACTTTATATATGATTGGTCACTCATGCTATAACCTACAGGACGAATAAAGAAGAAAATGTGTATAATCAAAAGAGACTTTCCCACAACTGCTGAGAATATAATCTAGAACACAATGGATAAATTCGAAGGCATAATCCTTGAACCGTTTCAAGGAAAAAGTCACCATATCTTCATCACCCACAATATCAAACATATACATACACTGCTACATATAATCCACCTAAGTATAAACATCTTTGTCCAATCTCCTGTGAAATGTCGCCATGTTTGTAATCAATAACTGCAAAGAAATAGCACCAAACCACTTTTGGTGCTCCTCAAGGGGGTGGGGGCACCAAAAATAATGTATTGTGAGCAATGAGCAAGAATAAATCTTTCACACACCCCAATACATGCAAGAAAAAGGAATGTTGGTATAAGTTATGTCTTAGTGTGATGTCTTTAATACTCTGAAAATTCAATTACTTCTATCCAAACAACTCTTTCTTTTGAATATGAGCGTTAGTTAGGGGGATGCATGAAACTCAATGTTTTGATGTGCATCCCCCTAACTCCTCCACCCATTCAACCAAATAAAATATCACCTCACAATTAGAGATCTAATAAAATATATGTGTCCCATTATAAAGTGCTTGTTAGATATGATCAATGCCCCACCCTCATTAGGTGCTACCAATGATCCATGGTGCTCAAAGTTGTAAGGCCCCCATTATGAGGAGAAGCCAAATGTGAGCCCGGACATTGGTTGAGTCCTGACTTGTATATCAGATGAGGTCTATGTGACCGGATGGCAAAAAAGGTGACTGTTGTGGGTCTAATCTTTGGGTTAGACGGAGTGGTTAAGCTGGTAGCAACTCGAGGCACATTGCATTGAGTTGCGTGGTAAGGGAGTTAAAAGGGGCCCCTATTGTGGGGTCCGGGGGCCGCGGAAGCGGCCCCTGGCTGGGGGGTCCCAGGGGGGCCAGCGGCCCCCCTGGCGGGGGTCCGGGGGCAGCGCCCCCGGCCCGATGGTAAAGGGAATATTCCCTGGAATATTCCCTGGCCGACTAGTGGAGGCTCATATGGTAGGTCGGTCAGCAGGCCGACCTAACGACCTTCGCGGGCTATAAAAGCTAAACCCCTTCGCAGCCATCTTACACTTATCTTTCACCCAGTCAGAGTTGTTGTTCCAGCTAGCCTTAAGCTCTTCACCTATCTTCTGTCTAGATCGCCATCTAAGCTTCATTCATTGGAAGCGCACGGGTGGACAGAGCCATCTTTGTATCAGTTGTTTGGAGTTAAAGAATTTTACTGATTCTCCTCTTATCTGTTGTGTACTCTCTATCTCTTTCTCAGATTCTGTTCGCTGCGCCGTGTAATATTTTTACATGGTATCAGAGCCCAGGGGGCTCTAGAGATCGGAGAGCGTGCAAGAGGCAAAGGCTTCAACAGCAAAGAGAAACGATGTCGACTCCGGGAAGCAGTTCTGGCGCATCCGGAAGCGGTGCAGGAGGTGGTGCTGCTGTACCGGCTATTCAAACACTGAGGATTCGTCCACCAACCTTCAGCGAAGGCAAGTTAGATGGTACAAACTACACCTTGTGGAAGTTCAAAATTACTACTATCCTTGATTCTTATGAGCTTCTGGAGACTGTGCTGGGGACTGACGCAGAACCACAGCCTACCCCCGACCCATCAAATCCTAGTGTGATGATTCCTCCGAATGCAGATCTTCTACGAGCTTGGAAACGAAGGAATGCAGATGCATTGTGTGCCTTAGTTACAAGCTGTTCTGACAGTGTTTTGACTCTGATTCAGCATACAACCAAAGCGTCGGAGGCTTGGAATGTACTAAGGAGTCAGTATGAAACACGAAACCAAACAAGGATTCAAAACTTGGAGAATCAACTAGCAGCGGAGAAGTTTGCTGAAGGAGAGACGGTTGAAGCATTCATCACTCGGATTAAGAATCTACGCGACCAGATGGCTGGCGCTGGGATACAAAAGACTAGCGAAGAGCTAGCTCGGAGGTGTCTTCGGATTTGTCCACAAAAGTTTGATGGACTAGTAACTGCCCTTAATACTCAGGTGAGACCTCAAGCTTTGACTTTTGAGGAGTTTTGTGCATTATTAATGGAGGAGGAGTTGAGGCTGAAAGCCCGAGAAGGAAGCAACAATGGAGATGCTGCATTCTCTGCCAATGCAAAAGGCAAAGGTGTTTCCTCCACCAAAAATGATGGTGACAAAAAGAAGAAGGGCGGCAAGAAGAAGTTTCAAGGAGAGTGCTTCTACTGTAAGAAGAAAGGACATGCAATTGCAGATTGTCGTGTCAAGAAGGCAGATGAAAAGAATGGTACCCTTAAAAGTAAAGGGAAAGAGACAGCCAATACGGCTGAAGCAGAGTTGGAATTATTCATGGCGACCATTGAGGAAGTGTGCTCCTCGGCGCAAGAAGAATCTACCACTGACTCTTGGGTGTTGGATAGTGGGGCCTCCCGTCACATGACCAACAAGAAAGGTCTATACAGTTCTATGCAGCCTCTACAAGAATCCATCACTGTGACGGTTGGAAATGATGCTAAATGCCCTGCTGCGGGCACAGGTACTATTTCTTTTGTTGCTGCAAATGGTGAAGTCAAAAAGCTTTCAAATGTGTTGTATGTTCCCGAAATCAGGAGAAATCTCTTATCAGTTGCTGCCATAACTGATCTTGGTCATGAAGTGAGGTTCAAGAAGACAGGTGCAGAAATTATTGATAGTGCTGGCACAATTGTTGGCAAAGGAGAAAGAAGGAACAACCTGTATGAGCTAAGTGCTCTTACAGCCACCGCTGGAGTGGGCACAAGTAAGCTTTGGCATGAAAGGTTTGGACACATCGGATTTGCAGTATTGAAGGAGATGCAAAAGCAAGGTATGGTTGCTCACCTACCTACAATAACTGAATTGAAGGAACCATGTGAAGCTTGTATGATGGGCAAGCAACAGAGAAAGGCATTTCCACAAGAAAGCAAGAATAGAGCACATGCTCCTCTAGAGTTGGTGCATGCTGACTTGTGTGGTAAGATGCCTACACAGGCCTTGGGGGGATCTTCTTATTTTATGTTGATTGTCGATGACTACAGTAGGAAGATGTGGGTGTACTTCCTTCGTGATAAGGCTCAAGCTTTTGGTAAGTTTAAAGAATGGCTAATACTTGTTGAGAATGAAACAGGGAAAAGTGTGAAGAAATTTAGAACAGATGGTGGTGGTGAGTTCAACTCAAAGGAGTTTGAAGGCTTTTGCAAGAGCAAAGGGATCAAGCGTCAATTGACGACGCCTCACACACCTCAGCAGAATGGTGTTGTGGAACGCAGGAATCGTACCATTGTGGAGATGGCAAGATGCATGCTAAAGGGCAAGGGATTGCCTAACCATTTTTGGGCTGAAGCTGTTAATACTGCAGTCTACATTCTAAATCGGAGCTACACAAAGGCTCTCAAGGGAAAAACACCTCATGAGGCTTACACTGGTAAGAAACCATCTGTTTCACATTTCAGAATTTTTGGATGTGAATGTTATGCACATGTTCCAGATGAGAAGAGAAACAAGTTACAACCAAAAAGCAGAAAATGTATCTTCTTGGGTTATAGTGATGAGCAGAAGGCTTACAAGTTATATGACCAAGAGGCAAAGAAGATCATCGCGAGCCGTGATGTGGTGTTCAAGGAGGAGCCGCATACAGTGGAGGAGGAGAAGGCAAGGTCTTCCACTTTATCATCAAGCGAAGAAGTAGTCCACTATGAACCTGTCCCGAGAGCTATCCCTATCCTTAAGGAGGAGGAAGCATCATCTTCAGATGATGAGGAAAAAGTTCACCAACCTGACATCACCCCACCGGAAAAGCCATTGCCGCGCTGGGTGAAGCAGCTCTATGACCACAATAATCCTATGCCTGCATCTGTTGAGGAGAAGGCAGACGGACCAAGGAGGTCTCAGAGAATAGAGGAGCAAAGGAGGGCTTCTGCTCACATAGTCAACATGGCCTTGATGGTTGAGATTATGAGAGAAGTAAAGGAGCCAACTGACTTAGAAGAAGCACTTGCAGATCCATCATGGAAGGCTGCTATGCAGGCGGAGTATGACAGCATAATGAAGAATGACACTTGGGAGCTAGTGGATCGGCCAGCAAAGCGGAAGATTATTGGCACCAAGTGGATCTGGAAGGTAAAGTACAAGGCTGATGGTACCTTAGAAAAGTACAAAGCTAGACTGGTTGCCCAAGGATTTTCACAAGTTGAAGGGTTTGATTTTCAAGAGTCATTTGCCCCAACTGCCAGAATGACCACTATTCGCACGGTACTTGCAGTGGCTGCCCACAAGAAGTGGCCAGTGTACCAAATGGATGTTAAGTCAGCGTTCTTAAATGGTGACCTCAAGGAGGAGGTGTACGTGGCTCAGCCACCAGGGTTTGAGGCCCCCCATTCTGAGAACAAAGTGTGTAAACTGAAGAAGGCATTGTATGGGCTGAAACAAGCCCCCAGAGCATGGTACCAACGGATAGATAGGTTCTTTTTAAACCTAAACTTCAAAAGATGTGCCTCAGATGCTAACTTGTATGTTTACAGGGATGGTAAAAAGTCTGTAGTGATTGTCCTATATGTGGACGACCTTCTTATTACAGGTGACTATGAAGATATGATCAACCAAACTCGAAAGGCTTTGAGTTTTGAGTTTGAAATGACAGACTTGGGCTTGCTGCACTATTGTTTGGGGATTGAAGTCTGGCAAGAGCCAGGAAAGATCTTCATCTCTCAGAAGAAGTATGCATGGGAGATCTTGAAGGCATTTGGCATGACCGAGTGCAAGGAGATAGCTACACCTATGGAGGTGAATGTAAAGTTATCCGTTGAGGATACATCAGCACTAGCAGACATTGGGAGGTATAGGAGGTTGGTCGGCAGTCTAATCTACTTGTGTAACACCAGACCAGATATCAGTTTTGCTGTTGGTGTTTTGAGCAGGTTCTCAAACAAACCTCATGAGAGTCATTGGAAAGCTGGGATGCGGGTGCTCAGATACTTGAAGAAAACTCTTGACTATGGTATCACATACAGTTTCGGAACTTCTCTTGTGGGGAACTGTGACTCAGATTGGGCAGGAGACATTGATTCCAGGAAGTCAGTTTCTGGTTATTGTTTCTCTTTGGGTTCAGGAATTTTCTCTTGGATTAGTAAGAAGCAACCAACAGTGGCATTGTCTTCTACCGAAGCAGAGTACAAGGCAGCTTGTTTTGCTGCATGTGAGGCCGTATGGTTGAGAAGGATTCTATGGCATATGGGAGTGCAGGATGAAGAACCAACTGTGCTGAGATGTGACAATCAGAGTTGCATCGCCATTGCCAAAAATCCAGTGTTTCATGCACGCACCAAACATATAGAGATCCAGTATCACTATGTGCGTGATTTGATGGAGGATGGGATAGTGGAATTGGTCTACTGTCCAACAGAGGAGAATGGAGCAGATATCTTCACCAAAGCACTTACGAAGGATCTGCTTCAAGTTCATCTTCAGAGACTCGGCATTGGGCCGAGGAGATAGTTCACCTATGGGTGGACATTGAGGGGGGGTGTTAGATATGATCAATGCCCCACCCTCATTAGGTGCTACCAATGATCCATGGTGCTCAAAGTTGTAAGGCCCCCATTATGAGGAGAAGCCAAATGTGAGCCCGGACATTGGTTGAGTCCTGACTTGTATATCAGATGAGGTCTATGTGACCGGATGGCAAAAAAGGTGACTGTTGTGGGTCTAATCTTTGGGTTAGACGGAGTGGTTAAGCTGGTAGCAACTCGAGGCACATTGCATTGAGTTGCGTGGTAAGGGAGTTAAAAGGGGCCCCTATTGTGGGGTCCGGGGGCCGCGGAAGCGGCCCCTGGCTGGGGGGTCCCAGGGGGGCCAGCGGCCCCCCTGGCGGGGGTCCGGGGGCAGCGCCCCCGGCCCGATGGTAAAGGGAATATTCCCTGGAATATTCCCTGGCCGACTAGTGGAGGCTCATATGGTAGGTCGGTCAGCAGGCCGACCTAACGACCTTCGCGGGCTATAAAAGCTAAACCCCTTCGCAGCCATCTTACACTTATCTTTCACCCAGTCAGAGTTGTTGTTCCAGCTAGCCTTAAGCTCTTCACCTATCTTCTGTCTAGATCGCCATCTAAGCTTCATTCATTGGAAGCGCACGGGTGGACAGAGCCATCTTTGTATCAGTTGTTTGGAGTTAAAGAATTTTACTGATTCTCCTCTTATCTGTTGTGTACTCTCTATCTCTTTCTCAGATTCTGTTCGCTGCGCCGTGTAATATTTTTACAGTGCTCACATTCGTGAAGTTTTGAATACAACATGTGCAAGGCAATAAAATCACACATAAAAAAGGATCCAAGAATATAAGACTTGATAACAAGCACCTCATGGAATCCCTCGTCAAGTAACTCCTAGCATGCCCTTAGGTGTTTGAAGAGGCCCACCATCACAATCCACTTCCACAAACATTAATTGTTGCCCACATTCATCCATAGCTGTAGTCTTCAACACAGTAGCAATTCCAATGACGTTGGCCTATACTCAAATGATATTCTATTATCACACATCAGTTTAATTTCTTTTCAAATGCTCAAATACTTGAAATGTGCAAATTTTAGCGGATTAAACTTCTTCAAGGATGATGTGATCAATTGGCTCTATCGATTTGCACCTTAATCAATCCTTACATCCAATATAGTCTTCTCGGAAACATAGCCGCCCTGAACACTATGAAAATCTACTACACAATTAGATTGTATTTTAAGATTCATCCAATTCTTTGTCCGAATCAATGCTCAGTCTCATAGTTACTCCTTAAGCTTTATTTTTTTTGCTCAATATATCTTATCAACCCCAATTTTCTATCGACCTCCAAATTGCCGAATAGCCACCTTCCATGCAATCATGACGACCATCATTCATATTCAAAAATTAAAAAATATTGATCTTAAGTGATCGAGCTATGAAACAAGGTCTTTGCAAATGCTGCCACCCTTATAGGACTCTTCTAATCATTCATCTTTGAAAATTAGAAAATATTGAGCTTAAGCCATCAAGTTATCAAATAAGGTCTTCGCAAATGTTGCAACCCTTATTGGACTCTTCTAAACCAGCACTTCCATGTGGACGACCTCCATAGTATTTAACCTTGATGATTTACCTTGATAATGAACCTTCAATACTTCCCAAAATTTGATGTTATGTATTTCAAAACAATGCCACCCTTAATTGATATCTCCTCCAACAACAAAAGCCAGCTCCTCTTAGTTACACTGGTTGTTCTTGAACGTCCTTTGGTAGCCCTCCTTGTGATTTTTCCTTCAACCAAATATTCAATCAGCCCATCAAAAATTGACAACCTTTTAGCTTTCAAACATTTTTAAAGCTTAAAAACCTCAACGAGTTTCTCTTATTAGTTTTTAGCTTTTTCCATATATTGCTTTCTACAGCTCTTAAGGTTTGAGTATACATCCATCTTGGTCACCTTCAACATATCCAAGTATGTCTTTATCTTGAAAACAATAAGGATTTCCAACATTCAATATAGACCAAGTAGTACCACCAAATTATAGAATCAATGTCAAAATTACTAAAATTCTTCAATCAAGCTGAAAAAATCCTTCACCTCCAAATAGTTGAAAAAAATGAGTTCCTTATGTATCTAACTTACGAGCTAAATGGTGCTTGCTTCACCTCATTGAGATAACATTTCAAACTTGTTTGAGCTAGATCCAGTTTTCACAAAAATGCTTGACAATGTATTTAAGACCTGTAAAACATAAAGCATAACTCTATTTATAAAGAAGTGTTTCAAAATATTAAGTCTCAGCCAATGTAAGGTTTTTTTTTTAAAAAAATTGAACTGTCATGTTTTCTATAGAAAACCAGTAATTGTACTAACTAAAATTTTCTATAATTAACAAAAATAACTGGCATACTTGATGGATGCTCGATGGAGATATCGATGTTCAATGTTTTTTACTTTGGTTGCCTCTACACATAAGAAGCTTACCTCTACTTGTATATGCCTTACTAGATAATTTATATCTAGGCTTAAAAGGCCTCACACTTGTCTCTTTATTAATCTTTTTCTATCTCCCTTTATTTCTTCTCTATTTAATCTTTTTTTTCCCTAATCTCCTTATCTCTCTCTCTTTCTCTTCTAAAGAAAAAAATAAGACAATAAAATGATCAAACTATAAGCTTTCATCTCTTTCTCTCTTTTTTTGAAGCAACCAAACCATAATATTATTTGTCTTTCTCTTTCTCTCTCTTGCTTACATTGTCGCATGGGTTTACGTGCAGAGTTCGTGAATGTCGCTCGTTGCAGGGACGCTTTGCAAGATGGGAACAAGATGATTTTGAGTACTCAATTCAGGATAATTTTTAATACACTTTCAATAAAGCAACTTCATCCACTTTGTCATCAACTTCTGCTCCTCTTCTCTTCAGCAGAGCTTGTCTTCCTAGTCCCACCGACTTCTCGTCCTTCGTCCTTCTTCGTTTTCGTCATTCGTCACTTCTTCATTTTTGTCCTTCCTCACTTCCAAAAGCTTTTGTTCGTTAGATTAGTGGTGACAATAATAACATTCGGCTTTTGTCTGTTCAATACACTAATCAAAAGCTTCTCATCATCAATTACATCATCTCTGGTATAACTTTATTAAATTAATCAGTCATGCAGCCTCAGCCTTTTCACCCTTAAAAGTTGTCATAATAACCTTTCACCCTTAAAAATTTTCATAATATCCTTTCACCCTTAAAAACTATTATAATAGCCTTTCACCCTTAAAAATTGTCATAATACACTATTGTTTTTAGAGAGGCTATTAACCAAGATTGTTGCACTAAGGGTGTTCAGATTTAATCAGGGTTTAAGTTCCTCGCAAGGCATTTGTGTAATCCGGACATTTTGGTTACAAAGAATGAGCAGCATGTTGATGTTTGTCTAAGGATTATCCAATATGTGTGAAATTTCGATGAACTTTGTCAGTACCGAATGTATCAATGTGGCAAGTTGTTTTACTGTGCAAGGTACATGTTATCGATGCTCATACAACAACATTCTTTTTTTTGTAGAGCTTGTTTTATCCATCTTTTAGTCTTTGTAGGCCAAATTTTCCTTTGAAGAAACCTTTAATCTACAATGGCAACATCCGAATTATAAGCCACATGGAGAAAATCCAAAATGAAGGATTATTACAATCTCTTTCTCAAGACAGAATCCTTTATGTGAATCAATTTTCCATGCATTATGCCCTATCAAAAATATTCTTTGGAAGAGAAAGTCGTGCCCAATCACTCGGGCAGTTTGCAAATTAAAATCCATGCTATGCTGTCAATCAAACGATGCTCCAAAAAAAGTATGAATGCATTGAGGAATTTGTGCCTAGTCTAACTACATGTGCTCGTGCATCATGCAGATGAAAACACAAAAGAAACACATAACGGAAAATAAACTCATAATGACACTGACTAAAGAGTTCAAAAACTTGGCAGAAAATTTCGCCCTCAGGTTTGCAATGGTAGACGCGCAACGTCACGACAACGTACAAATTTCATGATTAAGAAACTAAAATTGACAATAAAAAAGTACATTGTTATTTTCTTTATTTCTCTTGACTTCTCACACACATTTCAACTCTCTCATTCAAATCTATCACAACAAAGCTTAAAATGTGGGTTTTTCATGTATATGTATGCAAAAAACAGCAAACTCCATCTTGAAGCCATGGATTTTCTCAATGATAGTGAGGAGAAGAGAAAGTGCTTAGAAATGAAGCAAATAAAGAAACCAAAAATTTAAGAATCATGGAGAGGATGAGCTCTTACCATTGTGTTATTGGTCACCTTCATTGGTACACGTATCGTTGTAGATTATATTGAGAAAAGAAAAGTTTCACTTGAAGGGTAAATTTAAAGTACATTGGTAACTATGTCAGATTGCATGCTACAATATGCACCAATACTTACGCTAGAATATGTGATGGTATCTTCAATTGAAATATGTCAGAATATTCAACCATGTATTATTGATTGATATACCGATACAATTATTATGGTAATTTTAACATAGGAAATACTGACTGTATCGAGTGTAGTCTTTTTTTTTTGCACTTTTGTCAGAAACTCTTGTTAGTATACTTGCGATTTAATGTAGTCCAATAGTTTGCTAGAGTCTACCAATCCTCTTCTCAATGTTCGGAGAGTTGCAAAGTGCTTGCATTTCATTGATTGCAGAGATAAAAGATGTTGTCATAACCCACTCCTTGATTTACTAGATTCTTGTTATTCTTAAGGCTGGATCTCATTAACTAGAGTCTTTTGAGGAGATTGTCATTGTGGTCCTTTAACTTAAGCTAGATGGATTTCCAATCTCCCTTCACTCTCTCTCTACTCTCTCCACTCTATTTGTCTCTCACTCTTTCGAATTTTTTATAACTCCCCTCTCTACTCTCTACTCTCTACTCTCTCTTTCTCTCTTTCTCCAAATCACTTTACAATTGATTTACTAGTTTTATAATTATAAATAATTAATTTTATAATTTTTATTTCATAATTAATCATTATTTGAAACCAAATTATAAATCAATTTTATAAAATAACGAAGTATTAATTTTCAAGCGCATGCTTGTACGTAGCATATGTCGAATGAAGATTGATTGTGTTGCCTAATTGCAACACAATCACCCTTATTCCAATGATATTACTAAATTATATGCCCCACACATGCACCCATCCACCCACCCACACATCCACCTAGCCCATAAGAACACACAAAAAAGGGAAAATTTTTACTATCTACAATATACAATGCACTTAGGTGAGTGAATCTATCTTAAATGACACAAAGAAGAGGAAAACTAAAACAAAAAATTCAATAAGGTTTATGGACTTCCTTTAAGCTAGATCATATCATCAAAATGAAGAAAGGAAACCCATGGTTGTAAGTATTTGCTACTAGTGTTGGAATATGTTTTGTCATTTTGGTTAGCCAATATTTTAAATGGGATTAGTATAAGCACTTGTATTTACATGTGGAAATATTGGTGATTATAATGTGCACACCTTTTTCAAAGCTCATGTTGGTGCTTATAGCCACGTCCCTTTTTTTTTTTGGAAATGCTTGAGAAACTAGTGTCAAAATTCTCCTCATCTCTTATAGTGTTCATTGTCACTAAAAACATTGAATGATATACAAAACTTGGTCTTATAAGTGATACTTGTAGTAACACTCTTGTTCATTGCTTAAATGATGTTGCAAATTTTAATTTTAATTTAAGTTCATAACAGAATCTACATCAAACATCATTCAAACAACTCCCACACATTTTTTTCCGAATTTCAGATGTTGCAACGTGCTCTACAACCTTGTGGTCGACTCATGATGCATATAGCAAGTGACACCAAGGAGGAAGTGGGGAGGATTAGCTCATAAGAACCACCATTGTATAGTCACTCATCAAGAGAAGCTACTTCCAATAGGGAATAGAAGTGCAAGCCTACTGTTGCAAAAATGGGGATGATAGCACTATTGATAATATGATTTTGGTATAGGAAAGGTACATATATGATATGGGTGTCTAGACAACTAGATTATTATTGCTAAGGGTTTGCATATTAAAAAATTTTGTTTAATTGTTTCTAGACAATGGGAACACTTTTTTAAATAGCTTTGTCCAAGTGTGCATATGAAAGATATCAGGTGTTTATATTATGAGAGCATTGCAAGACTGGGAAGTACACTACAACAAAAACGAGGCATAGACGCGCACGTTAGATGCGCAAAGTCGGGCGTGTCTATCAGAGCGTCTATAAATGTGTGTAAACCTACGTGTAAATAGACGCGAATTTTGCGTCTATATATCCGCGCAAATAGACGCTAATATAGACGCGCCAGCAGACGCACAATTATTTAACCACCTAAAATTAGCAATTCACATAATTGAAAAACCAAAGTTAATAATTATTTAACCACCTAAAATTGATTCTTGAGCATGCACATGTGCGCATGATAAAAACCATAGAGTTAGGAATACACATTGAATCATTGAATTAAAAAAATAGAGTTAATAATTACTTTTTCATTGCTCTCTAATGAATGGCAGTTCCTCCAGTTGACAAGCCTGATATAAGTAATTAGCGGCAAGCGACAGAAACCTTACAATTAGTAGCAAACATTGCAATATGTATCTCGTAATTTCTCTATGTACTTGAAGATGATAAAAGATACTTCTTTTTTATTATGGAAAATTCAATGCTTGCTTTAAAATTGACTATTGATTCTTGAGTATGCACGTGTGCGCATGATAAAAAGCATAGAATTAGGAATACACATTGAATCAATAAGCAAGTTAAGTATGTTATAGTGAATGATCCATCTCATCTTCAATGAGATCAGCCCTTGCTAAACTATCTATTTCTAGGTCTATGTTACCAAGAGGCAACGAAACAAATAAGTCTATCCCACTATCAGATGTGTTGCTATATTGCTCAATAACTTCATCAATTTCATCGACAATCACATTATTGTCTTCTTCTGTGTTTCCTTGAACATCCTCGCAAGGTTCATCTTATACTATATCATGCATATCATCCATTATGGTGTCATCATGCACATCATCATTAATTTTTGGATTGTCATTTGCTATCTCCATGTCGATAATATTACCATATATTGGTTTTGAACGATTAGATATAGGGATGACATACCACCATCGGTTATTGTTTACCATTGGATGATACACAACCTGTATTTGAAAAACAAAAGAAAAAAACTTAAGTACTTATTATATTGTGTATATGTATCACATGTATACATATAAAAAAATTAGGCTTTGCATATATACCTGCTCTCATTGTTGAGGTAGTACTAACGTGTCATTCTTGTTTTGGTGAAATTTTGTAGAGTCAATGATTACAAAACCACTTGGATGACCTCTGATTGTGCAATGCTCACCATTTGTTACCACTTCTTTCAACCACTTCACATCCAGTACATATATAAAGAATCATTTGAAGTCAAGCTTCAGAATATCTTGGATCAAGCCACAATAACCTTCCATGGTACCATTGGCAGCCTCGAAGTGAGTAAGGACACCACAATTTTGGGTATTTCTCTTTTCATCTATACGTTGAGTTCGAAGATGTTTACCCTCACACCAAAGTGCATTGAATAATGTGCACTAGTAGTAAAAGATAAAAGATCAAGCATGCCAATTATTTATATAAAATAAAACTTATAGAAACAAATTAATTGATAGTATGTCTCACCTTTGATAAGCAACCTCGTGAGTATTCCCACTCTTCTTGAGATATATTAATTTCCTCCTCTTTTTCTATTCTCTCAATTTCCTCATGTAACCAATCTATGTAAATATGACGTGGGAGCGCATTTAGATGATCTGGAAATGAGACATTACGTCCATATCTAGTGCAAAATTCTTGTCTTTCGCTTTTTCTTCTTGCCCTTGCTTCATTATATAGTGTCCCCCATTTGCTCATAACATCACTATTGAGCACACAAAAACTATTTAACTTACGAAGTTCTTTTTTTGTTAGCACTTTACTCATTCCTTTTCCTTGAGGTACTATAGAGGTCATCCTCAAGTCTTCATCATCTTTCCATAGTCAAGGTTGAGAGGGATCCACTTCAGCAAGATATTCAGAGATATAAACAAGGGATGATTCCACTAACCAACCCTCAGCCATGCTTTCCTCAGGCCGTGCTTTTTGCCTCACAAAATCTTTCAAGGTTTTCATGAAGTGCTCAAGAAAAAACATCCACCTTACATGAACTGCCCCACAAACTGCGATCTCATCAATCAAATGTACAAGTAAATGTAATTGAGTAGTCAAAATCATCCATACCTAAACCAAATCTCAAATTTCTTGGCTCTTCTTTGAAAATGGGCAACAAGTTATCTATATGTTGCCATGCGGGTGTGTCTGCAGGGATCCTCCATTTTCCATCACTTGAACAATGACTAGCATGCTATGACATGAGCTTTCCAATAGACTTACACTTGAACATAAGTTTTATACGTGGAACAATCGGAAAATGTTGCAAAACCTTACGAGGCACATCCATTGACTTCATCTCCACTTCGTATCTTGATTCGCCACAAACAGGACACTCTCGTGCAAACTCATGAATCCCACCAAATAAGACACAATCATTGACACATGCATGGATCTTGACATAATCGAGGCCTCACCTCCTCATGACTCACCTCTTCTCTCATTTCAAACACACAAGAAGGGAAAAAGGAAAGCCAAGGAGAGGAAGAAAGAGATAACAAGAAAGAGGAGAACAAGAAGAAGCAGCAAGCAAGCAAACAAGCATCAAGGGAGGGTAACTTACCAAGGAGAGGAAGAAGGAGAAGGAGAAGCACCATCACCCGCCACACCAAACACCCAAGGTGAGTCTCTCTCTCTCTCTCTCTCTCTCTCTCTCTCTCTCTCTCTCTCTCTCTATCTCTCTCTCTCTCTCTCTCTCTCTCTCTCTCTCTCTCTCTTTGTTTCTCTCTTCTTCTCTCTGCTTTGTCTGTGTATTTAGGATTTGTGATTCCATTGTATATTGCATTATGTAAATCGTCAATGGCAATCGTCGGCCTAAAATCGGCCGACCGAGCGTGTCTGCTAGCGCGTCTACATCTCAGTGTAGACGCAAACATAGACGTGAAAAAATGTTTACTCTCAGAGCGTTTGAGGGTGTGTCTTAGAGTGCGTGTGCTGGCGCGTGTGCTCTGCAGTGTACACATGCTTATACATGTGCTCCACAGAAGGTTGACCTGTAGTCTACACGCGATTATACACATGCATTGACCTAGGATGCGTATCTGGCAGCGCATCTGTGCTGCATGTTAGATGCGCAGATAGACGCGCTGGACAGAAATTGACTTGAGATGCGCGTTTGGCAGCGCGTCTGTGTTGCATGTGAGATGCGCAGATAGACACGGGGATACACGCGCCAGGTCTCCCAGTTCTAATATTAAATAATATATTTTTGCAATGATGAATGTGACCAATCCCATGTTTGTGTTTATCAGTTTTCTTGTTTAAGAGAAGCATAGCACTTAAGTGTTATACTCAATGTCTAAAGAAAGCTCTTTGAAAATGTAGGTAATATATGATTTTTTGTATGCAAATAAATTTGTCTTTTTTCTGTGTTTTTTTTGCAGATGTCGTATCCTGGTTCATCTAGTAATGACCCAGATGTGGATCGCATGAATGATACATTGGCCTCCTTTGAGACAGGGGGGTCAATGCATTTTTTGGAGGTTTTCCTAGTAGGGAAGACTTCATAGGAGAGATGACCAGACACCTTGGACGCTCTCCCATAGCGGACGAGGTATTCAGTGTCATGTCTGGGACGCCTCTGGTGTCTTTGCCTGGCACTACTTCCCAGACTCCACATGCAGGTACTCCATATGCAGGTACTCCACATGCTCCATGTGCATCGGTTGAAGCACAAGCATCTGCAGAAGCACATGTATCTGCAGAATCTCGTGCGTCCAGCGAGGCAGAGGGCAGTCGATAGAGAGGGAGGAGGGAGAGTCGAGGGGGAGGATGAGGGTTGTGTGGGGGTTGCCTAGGAGGTGGCGAGCGATCACCCTCACTAGTAGATCATGTAGAGGAGGTTGTACATCATTACTATAGAGTTACAGATGTTGGTGGCATCTTTCATGATGATGAGGGAAGGGATGTAATGGCGTACATGAGGAGCGTCGTGCATGCGACGTATAAAGATTGTTTCATTGCCTTCAAAAATCAGAAAAGCAGCTTGTGGTAGGAGGTGTTGAGGGCAGTCCATAGGAGGTACCCAAATCCTAAGGGTCAGCGATTCTCGGATGATTGGGGACGTACAAAAGTGAGGAATATGCTTCACAATAAAAGATCCCACCTCATGGCACGAGCCAGGGACTCACTGTGGAGGCTGGAGGAGGGGCGTGGAGCCTACAGCCAACCACCTATGTGCCACTCCGTAGAGTGGAAGAAAGCCAAGAAGAAAGCAGCTGAGAAAGTGAAGAGTCGCCGGCACGCAGAGGTGCGACAGATCCAAATGGAAACCATGGGATCGTTGCATTACGGATCAGGCGGCAGAGAGTCGTGGGAGGCAGAGTTTTGTAGACTAATATTTCTAGTTTTTTTTTATTTATATTTCTTTCAATTCTTTATATATTTTAGTCTAATATATTGTGGCGTCTAATTGTTTGTATGTCTCTAAATGTTTTGTAGACTACCATCGTTGGTAGGACACTTACCCCTAGAGAGGTAGGTTACCATCGAGGCCATAACCGCGCAGTGACATGGCTTCACTTTTATGAGGAGGGTCTCATCACTGAGGACCAATACAACCGGGCCATGAGGATTCACAGTCAGAGGAGGTATGTTTTTCTTACTTTCCTATTAAAAGTATAACTAATTATAACTTTTTCTCCACCTTGTCTATGTAAGCAACCCTGATCTTTTGTGTGTGTAAGCGAACCCGGATGTGGAGCATAGCGAGGAGGGGGATAGCGAAGCTAGTAGCCATGGTGGTACTAGCGAGGATGTTTTCTCTTCAGATTCGTAGAGGAGCACCATACCTTCTCATGAGGCCTTCTTTTCTTGTATATGTATGATATCTCTTTGAGCCTACACTGCTTACGGGCACACTTTAGGTCGCAAGCACTTAAACTTCTCTTGTAAATACTTTGATATATAATGAATACATGGACTTTTATTTTCAATTCTCGTGCCTGTAAGATACATTGTCTTTTTCCCAAATACACAATCTGATGTATGGGAGGGGGGGAAAAAAAACCAGACAGCATGTGGTTGCTTTTCCAGTTCTGTTTTGCGCGTCTATCAACGCGTCTAAATTGTAGATAATTCGCGTTTATTCGCGCGTCTATAATGTAGAGTACACGCGCTTATACACGCGCTTCATAATTCAAATTAAAAAAAGAAATTAAATATCTTTTTTTAAAAAATAACATTTTTTGTTTTCCGTTCGCGTCTATCAGTGCTTGTAAAAGTGCGCCTACCAGTGTGTCTATATGCGCGTGTATATGTGCATCTATTTGTGCGTGTAAATTCCTTGATACATGCGATTATAGACGTGAAATGATAGACGCGCAAATAGACGGGCAGATAGACGTGCCCGTAAGTTTTTCTCTGTATTCAAAAATCGCGTCTAAATGTGCATCTATGAGGCCTTTTTGTTGTAGTGGTAGCACCCTAACAATTACTTTCCATGTTTGGCTGAGTAATGGATGCAGTCTTCACTAATCATTAGCAATGAAGACTTGCATATGTTTGTGGCCTTCTAAACAAGAGTGCAAGATAGTTGTGTCAAATATTTAGCTAGAATATTTGAATACTTACTCTAAGCCTTGACTAGGATAGAGGCAAACATATGACTTGACTAACTATGATATTAACGACTCTTTCCTATCGCCCTAAGAAGTTCTGCCCTGCCTGGTTTTTCACCCGTTTAGATTGTATTTCCTCTAGTATAGAAGACCATCGTTTAGTAACATTATCGGATGGGATGGAGCCAATATGGAAGATGGTGCCAACGACTCTTCTCTATTCAACTCAAAGATTGTCTGGTGTTCTCAAATTTCCACCTGACTACGCTATATTTATTCGATGAAAGAAGCTCATCTTTTACTAAGATTGGCGATGGGATCGGGCCAATATGGAAGGTGCCAATATGGAAGGTGCATGGCAGGAGCGTGGCATGCTAATTATCCAGAGGGAACGTCGCCCTCGAGGGTACTATGAGACGCGGCGGCAGCGCCGAGTAGAGACGAGGATATCACGCGCGGTCATGTCGAGGCCAGGGCAGGCGCCGCTCGGCTATAAGTATGGTCGAGGCCTCAGGCATTTTGCCAGCATACCGGCTAGTGCGAGGCTTCCCGTACAATAGCTCCTGTTAGCTTGTGTGTAGTTGGTGGTGATAATCAATATGGCGGCTCGTGTGTTTTTGTTGGGAGCACTGTTGGTGCTGTTGGTGATAGTGAGTGAAGTGTCGGCGACGTCCCGCCGTCGAGAGGAGGAGCGATGTCGGGAGGAAGAGGAGAGGGAGAGGGAGAGGAGGAGAGGGGAAGGGTCGAGGGAGGAGTGGCACCCGAGGCTGCGGGCGTGCGACAATTTCTTCAGGCAGCAACGACAATTTCTTCAGGGAGAGGGAGGAGGAGGGAGGAGGAAAGAGAGTCGTCGCCGTATTACAATTCCTATTTGTCATGGAGGTCGGTTGAGGGGAGAGGGGTGACGCAACAGCAGCCGTCCCGGGCGTGCTGCGAGGCCGTGGAGCGCATCCCCTCGCAGGACCGCTGCTACGCCCTCCAGCAGGCTTACGGAGGCGGCGAGCGCCGCCGTCGTTATGAAGAAGAGGACGTCCGGGCGCAGCGACGAGAAGAGGAGTCGCAGCAGCAGCAAAGAACCATGACCGCCCAGATGTCCTCTCGCCTCCTCCAGCAGTGCAACCTTCGCCCTCGCGAATGCCGTGCAAGATCGTCCCGAGGTATGTTGTCTAAATGATGCATTGCCATCACTTTATTTTATGTATCAGTCTATTATAATCTATATCTATTTTAATTAGATGCATTGACCGTCATTTTTATATATGAACCTAGTAGATTCCGTCATTTTAATATATATGAAACCAAACAATCTATACCTATTTCGTTTGTGCCACAAGTTCTCTCTCATCAGTTTATAATTGTCTATTGTCTCTCTTATAATTGTCTGCGTTATTTGCGATGATCCAATGGCATATGAACATAATCGATATGATCTAATTGATATGCATTATTTGCGATGATCGAATGGCACATGAACATAATGGATATGATCTAATATATCAATTATTCTCTCTTGTAATTGTCTTTGTTATTTATTTGCCATGATTGAATGGCATATGAATGCAATGGATAAATTATATTCTCTTAAGATGATCTAATACATCAATTATGGATATGATTTAATATATAAATTATATTCTCTTAATTTGTGATGCATTATTTGCGATGATTAAATGGCACATGAACATAATGGATATGATCTAATATATCAATTATTCCCTCTTGTAATTGTCTTTGTTATTTATTTGCCATGATTGAATGGCATATGAATGCAATGGATAAACTATATTCTCGTAAGATGATCTAATACATCAATTATGGATATGATTTAATATATAAATTATATTCTCTTAATTTGTGATGATTGAATGTAATAGATATGACTAATAATATATCAATTATTTTTTCTTAACTATAAAGTCAATCTAAAATACCACTAAAGTCAATTTAAAATATTGCTTGTCAAAAACATGGTTAGATTCAAATCTACAGCTTATGTACTATTAGTTTTTTGAGAATATTTTGTCCTTGTTTGGTATCTCGATCTACATTTGACAATAGTTTGTGCATCCTTATTGTATTTGTCTTCTTTGAGTACCTAAATTGGAAGTTTTGAAGTACTAGTTGTAGAGATACTGTGTGATCGAATGCAGATCTGGTTGTATAGATATTGTGTGATCGAATGTAGATTTGGACCTAATATATACTGCTACAAAACATGTTCGCTAGCTTGAATCGAACTTTATGATTGTTCAAGACAATATAGCAATCAACCAACTTGAATTGAATTGTATAATCAAATGCAAGTATAACCTAATATATATTGAATGAAAGTCTAATCGAATATATATATATTGCTACTAAATATAATATTATTGTTATATTGTATATCTCTGCAATTGTTGCAGTCCTACAACATCATGTCGTGCAATATCATGGTCAAAATGCAAATTAGATTTCATATCATTGAAGTCCAATGTGAACCTAACCTTCGTATATTGCGATTTTATCTTCGAGTTATATCATGGGCAAGATGTTGGATTATTGATTCTTAATGCATTGCTTGTATTTGTTCGCAGAACTGTTGATGGACGATTCTTATTGGTGGTAGAGTGAAGTGGTCCACCTTTGCGCATGTTACTAGGATTGTTGCCGCTACTCAATGCTTTCCCATTGATCGGTGGGTGTGCCATCGTAGATGAATAAACACCCCATGTAGGGTGCACTTTGTCCCATTAAAAAAATGTATGGATGAGGAGGGGTTTGTGTATATAGGTTTTACCAAATAGGCGTAAATATACAAGAAAAAATTTTGCTAAAAGGTTTCTGTTATTTTTATCAGCTGCTTCTTTTATCTACAATTTCTACTCTATAGACTTTATAATATAAAGTTGTATCAATCGTGTTTGTGTTTAGTAATATTGTCAAAAATTTGTATGAGCGACCAACCATTGAATGTGTGCAAGACAGTTGCATATGCGACTAACTCACATATGACTTCTCATCGAATTTTTATGAGATGACTAAATTTGCATGCATGAAGATGACCACATGATTGGCTCTCCTATCTGTAGTTCAATGCATGAAAGTAATCAAGACAAGTTCTAATTGCAATGACCAACGTTTTGTTATATCCAAGTCTCATTACATTAAGCTAGCTCAAGTTGCATGACCCTATGTGCTTTTTAAGGGCGTCTTGAAGGGTTGATACTATAGGTCTAAACCATTTGTGCAAATCTTTTAAGGTGCTATGGCATTCTAAAATCATTTGTGCTTGTCGTTTTTGGATTGACAACGGTTGTATCATTGTGTTTGCTGTATTATCCAAAGCCCATATGCATTGCGTGTGATTATGAACCAACTCTAACACAAGTTTTCATAATCATGTCGAGTTATTCATAATCATGTCGAGTTAGAAATTTTCATAACTCCGTGGTTGAGGATGCTAACTCAACAAATTCATAACCCCATGATTGAGACTACTGTATACCATCATGACAAATGATACTACCCATCACAAACTTGTAAAAATGCTTGAATAAACTAAGCTTGCAAAATGGACCCTATTGCATGCCACCTAGTAATTAATTGACTGATTTGGGGGTGATCATTTGATTTGTGTATTGGTTTTTTAAATTGTTAGGATCTATGGAGAGAGCTATCAAACCCTCCACTCCGCTAGAACCCTCTTTATTCCCGAGTCCTTAAGTGTGTGTTTTATGTTCTAATCAACAGTGGAGGGGTTTGATCACTTCATTTACTGTAGCCGAGGGAAATAGTTGAAATATTCAAGAGGATGATTCTCAAGGGCCATGTGAATCATCCAAAGCATAGAAGAAAATAGTCAAATCTCTCCGTTAGTTAGAAGAAAAAAGGCAATTTTTGACCTTTTTTGCGGTAGTTTTGAAAAATTGTCGTAGCATCATGAGCCTCTCCATTATGGGGAAGGCAAAGAAGAGTGCCATTATAGGTAGTGATGTGGTGGTTTTGAAAAATTTTTGAAGCATAATGAGCTTCTCCATTATGTGGAAGGAAAAAAGAGTGCCATTCTAGGTAGTGATACGAAGGGGGTTTGCGGCTACTTCTATGTGAATCCTTAGAGAATCACTCACGCTTGAGTTTCATCCCACCCCTAGAGAACCACTCACGCTTAGAGTTTCATCCCATTTTTAAGAAGCATGTCCATTGGCCAAGGCCAATGAATTGAGTAGTGGCACATGTATAGGACAACTCAATGCTCGAAGCTCTCATTGGATACTTCGTGAACCCCTAGAGAATCACTCATGCTTGAGTTTGGGAAATACTTGATCATCCCATTTTTAAGAAGCATTTCCATTCACCAAGGCCAATGAATTGAACCCAAGGAGTAGTGGCACATGTATAGGTAACTTAGTGCTTGAAGATCTCACTTCTCAAGGATGTGCTAAATGCCAAGGCCAATAGTGGCACACGAATGTCATATATAGGGTTGCTTCTTCAAGCTCTCACTTCTTGAGAATGTGCTAAACTTACAATTCATGAGGATGTGCTAAACCTACAATACCACTTCTAACTCAGTGCTTGAGGCTCTCCCTTCTCATGGATGTGCTTATTAAGCTATTGGATGGACTTTATCTCAAGCGTGTGCTTAAGGCTAGATGTACATGGAGTTTGGTTCAATTTTGGTGATTTGATAACATCTCATTGTAATGTGTGCCAAAGATGATTGCTAAGTCTTTCTCTTGAACTGTCAAAGTTGTTGGAGTGGAACCATTCCACTCCATTGGTACTCACAACAAGATCCTATTTAGGGTTGGGTCACACCAGCATGAGTGGATGGGAAGGTAGACTTATAGTTCGATCACACACCACAGAGGTTTAGGGAAAGGAGAATCAAAATAAATATTTAATGTCGTGTGTGAGCATGCCAAAGCTTTGTCAAAATATTTAATGTCTTATGTGTGTAACCTTGCTAAAAAAATCTTAGAACCCCCTTTTGAAGAGGTTCTTGTAAGGCTTTTTGAGGATTTATGATGCCCCTACTCAACCCACCCCTTACAGTGCAACCATGTACTTACACGGGGTGAGGGGAGTGAGCTTTCTCCCACTAGTGCCAAGCAAGCACGACCCGGCCCATATTGTAGGGGGAGTGGGGGATCTCAAAAATTTGGATGTCCACTAGCGCCCCCCCCCAAACAAGGTAGTGCTAGCAATGCAAACTTGCTATTGTGAGTTGAATAAAAAACAAACGCCCCTGGGGAGTCCACCTAATGGAACATGTAAGATACTACATGCTTTCAAAAGAAAGGGAATGTAATTTTGTGAAACATGTACTTTCACTATCTAATGTCGCTCCTAACTCATGCCCCTTGTCATTGGTTCAAGCTATATAATTTGCAAGGTTCGAAGAGCATGCGTGTTTTTTTTTCTTCAAAAATCTCCCCCCCCCCCCCCCCCCAAAAAAAAAGAGGTATGCCTTTCTTCCTCACTACTAGTTGTCATTTTTTGTGTTATGAAACCCCATTGGGCTCTGCCATGCATACTCAAATGGTGTTTGTGATTGGGGTCTTTGTAAAATAGCCTTCTCTTCATGCCAAAGATGGACATCATGTCGATTGCTCTTGTTTTACTATGTAGTTTCTTTGACATGAGGTTGTCTATTGTACTTGCCCTTCATTTCTAGCTTGCATACAAAAATAGGGTCTATGGAATAGACAATAGCCTCCCCCTTCATGGTGGTAGACCTAAACACATATGGAGTACTCAATTATATGACTGCATGTGAGCTTAACCTACCATGATGACAAGATTAACCTCCCTCCATGCTAGGACCAAATGGGGGCTTCATTATCAAAATTGACATGCACTTGAAATTTTTTTAATTCTTTGAATTGTGATGTTGATTGATTGTGTTTGGACTAATCAAATTTTGAAGAAATTTACCCCCCCTCCCTCTCCCCCTCCCGAATGGTGTGTTACTATACTTGGTAAATGTTTAGAATGGAGGGCTACCAACATTTGAAGGCCTCAATTTTTGAATGCATGGTTCACTATGTTTCACTATGTTTGAATGCATGGTTCACTATGTTTTTAGATTGGTCAAAATTTGGATTTGAACATTAGCATGCCTCGTTTCCTTTTCCTTGCTCATTAAAATCTGTGTGCAAGGTGCATATTGGTTTGCATGTAACTAGCTTGTTGCTTGCACGTATGTGACATCAAGGAATTTCCCTTGATACCTACAATACCTTGAATTCTCCTGCTATTCTTGGAGTGATCAAACCATGTAGTAGAATATTCTTTTGATAGCAAAATCATGCTAATATGGGTGTAATCTATAGCATCAAAGCAGTTGGGAAGACCCTAATGGGATAGGAATCAATCCTTCACCTTCTCTAACTTTGATTGGGTGGAGACCATTGGATGAAGTGAGTTCCATGATTTCATGATTGCATTCACTACCTCATGGAGGAACTTAGTCTAATTGAGGATTTGCAATATCAATAATGCTTGCAAAAGCCAACAATCGATGCCAATGACACTACCACTGATCAATCTAACTCCTGCCCCCAAAACATGATGGGTTATAATGGGGTGATAATTTTATCCTAACTAGTAAAATGAACATACTATTATTGAGATCAAATTATACATGTTTAGAAAAGACAAACATGAAACATTGTAGAAGCACATTGGTAGGTCGATTGGGTGGTTACCCTCATCGCCTCCTCCCAAAACACCACCCCAAGATAAAAGCAAAGAATCTATCTTAACAAAATTATTTGAATCAACACAAAGTAAAACAAGGTCTGTTAGATTATTAGAAAGTAAAACAAGGTCCCTAGGTCCCTTGGATTATTAGCTTTCCATTGAAAGCTTAATCTAGCCTTCTAATAGTTCACATTTAATTCAAATTTATAGATTTCTTCATTTTTAGGAGCTGCAAACCCACTGTGGGGATGTGAGCACCGCTATGGAGACTACATGTTTGGGTATATCTAATTACCTTTTTTTATTCTAAATATGTATTGAGCATCAAGAGGCTTATATTTGAGTATGCTCTTCCTTGATAAACACTATAAAGCTTAAGAAATTACTTTGGAGTGGTGAGTATTGATATGGAGACTGCAAGATCGTGGGTGTAAGAAATTGTCTTTTTTATTCCAGATTTGTATTCCAATGTGGAAAAACAAGCATGTATTTCATCATACTCTTCTTTGATAGAACACTACAAGGCTTCAAGTCCTGTTGTAGGGCTACTGCTACAAAATTGTGAGTATCACTATGAAAACTATGGGGTTGTGGCCACAAACTGTCTACAAAATTGTGAGTATCACTGTGAAAACTATGGGGTTGTGGCCACAAACTATCACTTTTAATTCTAGAAATGTATCCCAATACAAGAATGCATATATTTCAGTATATTTTTCCCAAATAAATCACCACAAAGCTTCATAATCTTGCTTCAAGAGCTACACATTTTTAGACTATGCAAGTATTAAACAAGGCTATGCAAGAAAGACTTTCCATTCCCAAACAAATGTGTAATTTTATTACGTCGTCGTGAATTCTTCATTGACTTGAGTAGCATATTTAGCCTTTATCAATAGTACCTAGCCTTTGCAATACACAAATCCCTTAAACACTGAAATTGTAGTTTCCCTTTTCTCACACCATCATCAACATAAACCAAAGTAGCCTTCCTTTTGTCCCTCTCGCCAACAATAATATGTTGAATAAAAGACCTCACTCACCATACTTCCTATAGTAGGAGGAGAAAGGAAAAGAGAATTTGAAACCAAACCTTGTTGTCCTAGTTAGAGAATAGAGGAATTATAGTAACAAATTGTATTCCATGACTCCACTCTTCAGCACGTTGCCAAAAAGCTTTGAATTCATGAAAGCCTCAATCACGTATTGTAGGTCTTGTTAAAATGTGTGTGTAGTTCTAGAGGCACATGTAACTGAATCCCATAAGTAGTGTGAGGCATGTATCAAAGCTAAAAAGCTATTAAAGAATGGACTTTCCACAACTATCAATCAAGCATGTCTCTTTCCCCTATAATTTACTCTTCCACTCTTGCTCAATCATGTTTTCTAACATAGTATCAGAGCCTCTTTCCTTGACGTTGTGAGATAGATAGGCATTCATTGTCACTCACAATGGTGTGAAGAAGCTCAAGTCAAAGAGATGTTGCTCAAGAGGTTGAAGCCTTGAGATTGAAGGCTTGCAAGGGTGCAAAACTTAATATGTTTTTGTGAAGAGGATGTTGTTCAAATAAGATATCAAGGTATATATTATCTAAGGTTTTTGTGAAGAGGATGTTGTTCAAATAAGATATCAAGATATATATTATCTATCTATCAATTATTCTATTTTGATTCCATTAAGGGGTGGCCATTGCCCAAAGCATAGGTTAAGTCAGCAATAGAGAAGAGAGAGTTATTTGAGCCATCTTTGAAGAGCTTGAACCTCATCATTTGCTGCTTAAAAGGCCATCTTGAAGGATAGGATTTGAACATAAGCTAGGGGGACTACTCTCTTTGTTGTGGTCAAGGAGAAAGAAGAATAAAGAGAGATTGGAAGAGCATAAAGCCACATAAAATTTGTCGTCTCGTAACTCTCATTATGTCCAAATCAAAGACAGCAAACACACCTTGAAGACATGACCACATTTTCCGATTTGAAATGGCCACAGCAATATGTGGAGAATAATTCATCATTGTCCTCTCTATTAAGGTTGTTAAACCTTAATACTTCAATCACTTTTGCACTTAATCCTCCTTCAAACTAGTTTTTCTAAGCCCTTGCTCACATTTGTTCTCATCAAAGTGGTTTGAAACTAAGCGCTATTCACACTGATAATCCATAAAGTGGTTCTATTTAGACCTCATTCAGATTGAATACTTCAAAATTTTGGATTCACACTACTTGCTGCCATGAATTAGTCTATGCAATAATTCTATGACAAATAGGTACTATGAGAAAAATCTTGTGGTGAAATAAAAGAACCTTCCACCACCCCCATCCATAAAAACTCTTGTAGATGCTTATAGCCTCTACTTTGATGGTGCATACAAGAGAACTAAGGATAAGGCAACCCGCAGGCATCGTTTTTTTCTCTCCTTTAGGAGAGAAAATCTATTGTGAAGGAATCATCTTGGAAGGAGTCCACTCTAACAATGAGGCAGAATATCAAGCTTTAATTCATGGCCTTTTGGTGATTTGATAACATCTCATTGTAATGTGTGCCAAAGATGATTGTGTTAAATCTCTCTTGAACTATCAAAGTTCTCATGGTGAAGTCAAATCTAGGGGAAGTGGGTGGAGTGGAATAGCACACTAGATGTAGATGGAGTTTGATAAAAAGTGCATTCTAATGTGTGCCAAAGACATTTGGATCTCCACTAGCCGCCCCTGCCCCTCCCCCCCCCCCCCCCCAATCCAAATATGTATTTAGCATGAAAAGGCTTATACTTCAATATGCTCTTCTTTGATAAACACTATAAAGCTTAAGAACTTACTTCAGAGTGGTGAGTATTGCTATGGAGACGGCAAGAAGCATGCGTGTAACAAATTGTCTTTTTTATTCCAGATTTGTATTCCAATGTGGAAAAGCATGTATTTCATCATACTCTTCTTTGATAGAATGCTACAAGGCTTCAAGACCTGTTAGGGCTACTGCTACAAAATTGTGAGTATCACTGTGAAAACTATGGGGTTGGAGCAACAAACTCTCACTTTTAATTCTAGAACTGTATCCCAATACAAGAATGTATATATTTCAATATATTTTTCCCTAATACAGCACCAAAAGCTTCATAATCTTGCTTCAAGAGCTACACATTTTTAGACTATGCAAGTATTCAACAAGGCTATGCAAGAAAAGACTTTCCATTCCCAAATAAATGTGTAATTTTATTACATCGCCATGAATTATTCATTGACTTGAGTATCATATTTAGCCTTTATTAATAGTACCTAGCCTTTGTAATACAAAAATCCCTCAAACACTGAAATTGTAGTTTCCCTTTTCTCACTAATGAGAGACCTCTAACATGTGGCACACACCATCATCAACATAGACAGAAGTAGCCTTCCTGTTGTCCCTCTCGCCAACAATAACATGTCGAATAACAGACCACACTCACCATACTTCCTATAGTAGGAGAAAGGAAAAGAGAAGTTGAAACCAAACCTTGTTGTCGTAGTTAGAGAATAGAGCAATTATAGTAGCAAATTGTATTCGACGACTCCATTCTTCAACAAATTTCCAACAAGATTCAAATTCATGAAATCTTCAATCACTTATTGTAGGTCTTGTTAAAATGTGTGTGTAGTGCTAGAGGCACATGTAACTGAATCCCATAAGCAAAGTGTGAGGCATGTATCAAAGCTAAAAAGTTATTAAAGAATGTACTTTTCACAACTATCAATCAAGCATGTCTCTTTCATACTATCACCTACTTGTTCTTCTTCTTTCCCCTATAATTTACTCTTCCACTCTTGCTCAATCATATTTTCTAACATGGAATCAGAGCCTCTTTCCTTGACATTGTGAGATAGAGAGGCATTCATTGTCACACACAATGGTGTGAAGAAGCTCAAGTGAAAGAGATGCTACTCAAGAGGTTGAAGCCTTGAGATTGAAGGATTGCAAGCTTGTGAAACTCAATATGTTTTTGTGAAGAGGATGTTGTTCAAATAAGATATTAAGGTATATCTTATCTATCTATCAATTCTTCTATTTTGATTCAATTAAGGGGTGGCCATTGCCCAAAGTATAGGTTAAGTCAACAATAGAGAAGAGAGAGTTATTTGAGCCTTCTTTGAAGAGCTTGAACCTCATCACTTGCTGCTTAAAAGGCCATCTTGAAGGATAGGATTTCAACATAAGTTGGGGGGCTACGCTCTTTGTTGTAGTCAAAGAAACAAAAGAAAAGAAGAATAAAGAGAGATTGGAAGAACATAAAGCCACATAGAATTCATTGTCTAGTAACTCTCGTTATGTCCAAATCAAAGACAACAAACACACCTTGAAGACATGACCACATTCACCGATTTGAAATGGCCACAACAATATGTGGAGAATAAGTCATCATTGTCCTCTCTATCAAGGTTGTTAAACCTTAATACTTCAATCACTTTCACACTTAATCCTCCTGCAAACTAGTTTTTCTAAGCCCTTGCTCACATTTGTTCTCATCAAAGTGGTTTGAAACTAAGCGCTATTCACACTAAGAATCCATAAAGTGGTTCTATTTAGACTTGATTTAGATTGAATACTTCAAATTTTTGCATTCACACTACTTGGTGTCATGAATTAGTAAGGAATTAGTCTATGCAAGCATTCCAAAAGGCAATTCATAATGTAAGAAATCAAACATTGATATTGTATGCGAAATCTCTTCTTTTCCCAAGAATTGCCATTAAAAAAATGCAACTCATCATTAAAATCTTATAAAATTCCTTCTAACTCTCACATAAATATCTTGTGGTAGATTGGAGTTAAGGCATTGCCATATGAGTGACCTATAAGACTTCTCCATCCACAAAATGTTTGAAATCAAAGTTGTGGAAAAGTTCAATGGCAAGGGTTTTCACCCTTGGAAAATGGAAACCATGTATCACCTAATGTGAAAATACCTTTGGAAAAACTTCTCCATCCACAAAATATTTGAAATCAAAGTTGTGGAAAAGTTCAATGGCAAGGGTTTTCACCCTTGGAAAATGGAAACCATGTATCACCTAATGCGAAAAGACATTTGGAAAATATTCGAGAAACCTGAGGAGCTTGACGATCCGAATTAAAAAAGAAAAAGAAAGTAAAAGCACTCAAGATAATAGCATGGGACTTGTCGCGCGATGTTCTTCATCACATATCAGTTATCACTAAAGCAAAAGAAGCCTAGAAAGAATTGAATAAAACCTTTGTGTCACAAGCAAAGAACTCAAAAATAAATCTTCTAATAGAATTTTTAAGGCTAGATTTGAACATATATGACTCCCTAACTTCAATGATTAACAAATTCAAAAGCTTGAAAGTGCAAATATCTTCCATTGCTAAAGATATTAAAGAAAATGAAGCCATTTCGGTGCTACTCAATAGTGTGGATAAACCTAACAAAGGATTTGAGCAGGTGGTGGTAACCTTGAGGAATGTGCTAAATAGAAAACTCAACTCAATGGAAGCTTATTTTTATGAGCAAGAGAGGAAAATCAAAGAGACGACCTAAGAGACTACACCAAACTTCATAATCTCTACACTTTACAAGTTCCTCTTCAAGAATTATTTGTAGAATCTGTGGGAAAAATGGACATAAGGAGCAAGAATATTGGAAAAAAGGAAAGTCAAAGTGTAAGAACTGCAAAAAAAGTAAATTCTATCAAGGAAAAAATTTTGAAGAATTTCCTAAAACTCTCTTCTAAATAGTAAATTGTCTACACTTTATTTGACACTACATGAGCTAGAGGCCTTGCAAGCATTAGGGGGGAGGGGGGAATGTACATCCTTAGGTGTAGTTATCTAGAAGATAAGCTAGCACCAAGGGAGGGGGTGTTAAAATGTGTTGGTGCTGTGCTATATACACATGTAACTAAATCTCATAAGCAAAGTGTGAGGTGTGTATCCAAGCTAGAAATCTATAAAAAAATGTACTTGGTACAACTCTGAATTAAGTCTCTTTCATGTTATCATGATTGCCTACTTATTACTCTTCGTTCCCCCATAATTTACTCTTCCACTCTTGCTCACCATATTTTCCAACAAGTCTTTCTCTCCTCACATTGTTTTTTTCTCCCCTTTTAATATCTCTCCCATTTTTCCTTTTTACTAAGGTTTTTGTCCGTAGCAAACATGCTCCTAAACGCTTAAAAATTCCACTTGGGGTTGTGTCACTTAATGAGAGAAGTACTTAATGATCATGCTAAAATGCTAAATGGTATTCATATCTCTGACTTAACATTCAAATTCTAATTATCATTAGCAAGCAATGATTGAGAAATGTAGCATTAGTGTTTACAAGCACTCATCTTATAGTTTATGCCTCACTTGAGATGTGAAATGTCGGGGTCTTTTGATGGACTTAATAATGTCCACCAAGTGTTTTTAGCCCTAAGATGGAGCTTCCAAATCTAGAATAAAATCAAGAGAAGAGTAATTAGTCATTGCAGGCAGGGTTTCACTTAGTGTGAGCAACAGAGAAGGAATTTTTGCAAACCCTTTTAGATAAGGATAGGTCACAAATACCCTGTGATAGCGGATAAGATTGCACCTTTTATAGCCTCTGAGCAATAGAGAAGGAACATGCTATTTCAGATTGTGCCAGATCAGCAATTCTCACAATGACAGGCTCCTGCATGGCCAATGTCAAGGTTTTAAGTGATAGGATGTTGTGTCTTGAGGTGAGGAAGAAATCTCCAAAATAAACCATGAGAGCCGAAATGCCCTTCTTTGGCCACACCAACTCCTCCAAGGTCAGCAAGTCCAGAACTAATCATGGAGGTTGACAGGATAAGATGATAAATGAAACTTTCTTATGCATTCAATTGAGATAGGATTAGCAAAAGCTTAATAGATCAAATCTGGCTCTAATACCATGTTGGAATATCAGAGTTGTAGCATGGAAGAGTGTGCACAAGAGGGAGAAGAGAGCACACAAAGTACAAGAAAAAGATCTTGCTTAGTCAGTTGCTCATGAAAGTACAACTGGTACGCTCTCTCATCTGCTAAGAATTACCTTTGGCCATGTTTATATAGCCTTTGAGTGAGCTAGGGTTAGGGTTTCTCTTGTCCTCTAGTTTATTCACACCACACTTCCCTCATGCACCCTTACATAGGGTTCTCATGCTATATTTCTAACAGTAAAGGAGTAACAAACCTATACTTCAAATCTAACTTCCTTGTGAATTTCCAAACTAGCTTATTCTTGAAATTGAGACCCTAGTTTGTCACTATTTTCAATGGTATCCCAAACCTATAGTATATATACTCCATAAAAAATTAGGTTACATCCTCTTTCTTACATTTTCGAGTGGCTTTTGCTTCAAGCCATTTGGTCATGTAATCAACTGCAATAAGGATATAAAACTTTCCTATCTTAGTATCAAGAAAAGGTCTAATGAAATCAAAAACCCATTCTAAAAATGGCCTATAGGTAACAATAGCTTAAGCAAGTTTTGGAATCAATACCCTCTTAGTGAATGATTGATAGGCATGGAAACTTTTACACCACTGAGTAACCTCATTACTCAAACTAGGCCAAGCAAGTCTTGCTAACAAGATTTTTCTTTTGGTAAGCTTAAATCCAAAGTGACCTCCACATCCTTCTTTATGACAAGAAGATGAACAAGTAGGAATTTCAAAATTATCCAATACTCTTCTGAGTACATTATCAATCCCTGCCATATACAACTGGTCATCTATGAGTATGCATGACTTGGACTTCTTAACAATTGCATACCTTTTACACTTATTAGCCGACCATTTCAGCTCGCTAGTTCTTAGGAATCCTTCAATCAAATCAAGGCTTTCCTTGCCTTCATATATAGGATTGTCTATTCTCATGGTAGCAACATAATTTGAAGCAACATTTTCAACCAACTCATGAGTTTTAATGTTAGTTTCCCTCCCAATATGCCAAATTTCAAATTTGTGCAGCTACTTAACCAACCCCTTTATCTTCAACAATCAATTCCTTAAGACTTATTTGTTAGCTTTCCAAACATTTTGAACTTGCATGACAACTAATATAGCATCCCCCTCTGCCATTAGCTTTCTATATCCCAATTGAGTACATTGTTTTGAACTAGCATGTAAGCTTGTATATTCATCCTCATTATTGCTTTGTATATCCTTTCTTTCTTGACTTCTTGACCTTCACCACTCAAAATGGCAAATCCCAAATTTCCATTTTTCAACATTCTTCTATAGTTGCCATACAAAAAACAAAGTGGCATCTTTATCCTTGATTTTCTCATGAATTCAAGGATCTTTATTTCATAACAACTGCACTTTTAACAATATCTTTATAAATCCATATGCTAGCTAAATTAGCTCTTATAGTATCCTCTTTCGGATAAGTAAATTCAAAATATTCTCAAACCCAGAGGAATTTTGAGAAAATGGAAAAACTTGTGGTAGTAATTGGAAACTAGTAAATACTATGAATGGCTTTTGAATTAGATCTGATTTTCATATTTTAACTACATAAACCAGTCCCCATAGTTAGAGCTCTTCTTTCATCCAAGTGTTTTTGGTTGCTTCAATAGGTCTATGTAGTAAAACACAAGTTGCATATAAGACATTCCCTTCCCTTTTTGCATCAAAATATCGCAGATAGAATATGAAAAGATCTTGACAAATACCTTAGTTTCTGAATAAAGTTCATTAACTCTTTTATAGTCTATAGAGAATCCATAAGAAGAAAAGCCTCAACTTAACCAGGTGCAGGTGAAATGCCATCAACAGATACTTTGTTATCCAAGAGTATCACTTTACCCCTTGCTAACTTGTAGTGATTAGGATCTAGCTATCCCCCATCTTTATTTGGTTTGCAAAAAACCTCATCTAGCTTCTCAGCATGAAAATCTCTAGAGTTGTATATGTAAAAGTCATCCATAAACACTCACAAGGATTTTCCAAATGAATGGAGAAGATACTCAAATAACCCATCTTTGAAAGCTAGCATATGAATTCATCAAACTAAAAGGCACTACCCTATAATAGAAACATCCCCAAGGAGTAATGAATCCTATATTTTTCTAATCCTCCTCTTTGAAAGTATGCATAATACCCATCACATACACTGTAAAGCTCATGACTTGCTATTTGATCCAAAATCTCATCTTGAAATGGAAGAGGATAGTAATTCCTTTTGGTCACAACATTAAGAGGCTTAAAATCTATTCATACTCTCCATTTTTCATTGTTCTTTTGGTTTGATTACAATAGGATATATCCATTCTATATCATGAGTGGGGTAAATAAACTCTACATCCAATAGTTTTTGAACTTTAGCTCCACACAATGGTATTGGTAACCCTCAGCTGATAATATTCAATAGTAAATAGCTTTGGATATATTTGAAAGATTGCTAAATATTTAGCCCTTTAACAATCACCCAAGTTATTTCCCAGTGTGTTCATCACACCATAGGAAACCCAACATTCATTTCATGCTTTTGGTTATGCATTTTCTATTCTAGGTTGTGCATTTTTTGCTGTAGGTTATGCATTTCCTATATAGGATTTATTGTTTTGTGCTCTTCTTTTGGACCCTGAATTAACAACCCAAAAATGTCAATGTCCCTGGAAAGTAAACTAGCTTCCCGTCCTCTATCTCCTTCTCATCAATGATAGAACTTCCTAAATTACTTCTCATCTTTTTTAGCATCACATTAATATCCACTTTGAATAATAGACCCTATTTTTAGATTTAAAAATCACCCTCTTGTGGGTAGGCTTGTCCAAATAAACTTCCAATTAGCCTCTATACCAACCCTGTTCGGATCTCATACCAATTAGCCATGGTCACCCCAAAATGAGAGAACATGTCCCTCGCTTTGTAGGCATAACATGAAAGTCCAAGCATGCCCTCTGGCCTCTAATATTAATCTCCAAATTTCAATAACTCCCAAACACTTTAACTTTGATTTGTTAGCCATTTTAACTTTCATGTCATTTTAAGATGCATTTGCAGTATTGTCTCTTCTATGATTACATAAACTTGTGCACTGCCATCTACATAAACTTGATCAACTTTCCTTCCATATATCCATGCATCTGTAACATTTATAATGCCCTTCACACTTGATAGGCATACAACCCCCACATGCTGAGTACCTATTATATGCCTTTCTCTCATGCTTTTTTTTTCTCCCCTCCTAACATCTCTCACATTTTTTATTTTTTATTTCCCAGCATAGAGGTGCTATTTAATTACATAAACAATCTAAATATCATATTGGAAATGCTAGTTAGTGTACTAAATATGTTACATATCATTAGAGATATGTTATAGCTAACATGCTAGATATGTTTGTTAGCCTACAACAAATGCTAGTTAACAAAGTGGATAGCTAGCTAGTATACTCGATATGTTGGCGAGCAAATTAGATATGCTACTGAGCACTTTGGATAGGCTAGTTGACATCAATGATTGAATATTTACATAATTACTTAAAATTTTCTATAATTAGGCTGCTTGATTACTATGTTAACATATTTACATTGAGCTTTGATCAATTTTGAGCAAGTAAAAGCTAACTTGGAAATCAGCCAAAAACCTTGAGAAGCTTTTTTATTTTCTAGATGGGCTTGTTGGCACTTTAACATAGCTGGGAGAGCCCCAAAAAATCTTGAGGAGCTTCAAAATCTATAGAAACAAAGCTCCATGAGGGACCCACAAGGCTTCATTCTACTCTTTCTCTCCGAGTAATCTACGTGTGTGTACAAAATCATGTCTCTATAGGAAGCTTTAGCATGCATGATATCCGAGCCTTGTGCATTTCAACAGAACTTGGCTTCTCTTAAGAACAAACTTGACAATTCTCTTGCAATCACCAACAATGTTAGCAAACCAAGATGTATCCTCTTTTTCATACTAGTATTTCAATATTAAATTAAGTGAGTGTGTGTTGCAACCATTACATGTAATCTTTGGATATTGCTCTTATACAAGCCTAACTACATTTTTACAATTCTTTGCATTATTCATAATAACTTGCACCACATGATGATACGCTATCTCTTCAATATTCTTGCATAAAATGTCCATGATGTACTCGCCTAACTTTTTTTTTTTCGTGTGCTATCTATGGCATTTAAGAATATGTCACCCCTTGGTGAATGGGTATCATTGAACATTGGACCAACCATATGATAGAATGGTGTACCCAATAAGTCCCAAGTTGCATTAAATGACCCTTTCAGCCTACTCCTTCCCCTCTAAGTGGCATTTATCAAGACCATCATGCCATATTGAGTCATAAGATGGTGGGGAAAATCCAACCCCAAACTCCCCAATTCCTCCATGCATGTTTCTAGTGATCGTTGTCCACAATTGTATGGCTAGAAAAGAAAATAGCCCTAGCCAAGGCCATTTGCACTTCATTTAATTGTGTCATGCAAAAACTCTCATGGCGAGAGGCTTGAGGGACACTTGCTTTGTTCTTGGACTGATAACTTCTCCCACCAAGTCATCATGATTGAAGCTCTCCACTGTTAGAAGCATGGGGTGTTCCAGATTGAGAGATGTTTAATTAATTGACAAAGTCAGTGTTGAATGGCCTTAGCCTACTTGTTTGGTAGCTAGTGTTGAGAGAGAGAGAGTACGAGAGAGATACACAAGACATGCTCCCAAAGAATGATTCATATCGATGTAGAGTTAGTATATATAGGTGAGACCCAAGTCAAGTGAGAGATGATATATATAGTTGTAACATCCCCACTCAAACAAAGGTCTTTGGGTGGCTGCGAGTGAAAAAACCCTTGGGGAGAACAAGGGAAAAACCCGAGCCCCTACACATACCTATGATACAAAAATGATTTACTATAATGTTGAGAGAGAGAAAGTACGAGAGAGATACACAAGAACATCATATACCAGTTATTAAGCACAATTATCCCTACAATATTTAATTTATAATACACCATAATTATTATGCTATGAAGCATAAAGTAGCTCTTTAACATTCTCAGAATGCCTATATAGCTTATCTAGACTATAACGAGCATATGCACCATACCAAGAGCATATTTAGTGTTCTAATTAGCATACTAATACATCTAATTAGCAGGCCAACAAGAATTTCTAGTTGTTGCTAGCTAGCATATCCAAGTTTCTAGCTAACATTTCTAGTTTGATAACTAGGTACCTAGTATTCTAGCATTTCCAATAGGCTAACTAATATACCTAGTATATGCAAGTTGGCATATCTTGTATCCCAATTGGCACTTCTAGCATGCCAATTAGCATATCCAATTGCTATCAAGTTATATTGTCAATTGCATCATTATGCCTTTAAGGAGTACAATCAGATCCAAAGTATGCACTGGCACTCTAGTTTTAGGTGATCATTTTTGTACACATAGTGTACTACCACAAAGTGGGGTAGGTAGTTAAAACAATCCACTTCTTTATATTCAATGATAAAAGGCATGACACATTGTTTGTCCAACATTTCTTCATGTTGCATTGTTATTGGTTACAAAAAGAGGGTGTTGCTCCAACATAACATTGGGTCTATTCAAATGGTGTGGCCTCAGAATTCAAGGCATCCATGCCTTTCTATTATGTGTGACATGCAAGGTTGATAGGAATGTAAATTAGCCGGTTCTTATTTGGAATAGCGAATGACAAGGGAGAGCATGATGATGCTGATGTAGTTGTAAAGAGGACATTGGCATTTGAGAAATTGAAACACTTCAAGGTTTGTAGAAGCTGTGGTTACTTACCACCAAACTAACTTGTCAAGGGGAACAATTGCAGCATATCCTTCAAAGGAAAGGGAATGTACTAGTTTGTTCAAGGAAGTTCTATGAATAGGGAGGTTGAATGGAATTGTGATCCTATCCAAAAATCTTATTTCTTGCATGCATTTTGAGCTTGCATTATTCCCATTGGAGCCCATGTGCTACCTTGGGATTATCATCACTTGGTGTCATTGTTGCTTAATGATGTTGAGGATGAAGCTAAGTTTGTAGAAGATAATGTCCTTGTAGTTGAATTAAGTGGCTATGACAAGGTTGTGTATAAAGGGTATCATGATGCACTAAGTAGTGCTCTATGCGTAAGTGATACCTTTGCAATAAATATAGATTCTAAACCAATGTGGAGGATGAATATTTTTACTTAGTCAAATGCATTGCAACATAAAAAGGAAGGTTGGAAAAAGGGGTACATCAATGAATGGGGCAATGTGATTGACCAAGGTTCTTATATTCTGGAACAATTGTATATAAGTAGGAAGATGCATGTAGCTTTAAACAAGATAACAAGTGGCCCCCTATCCATGTACCCTCACATCCTCTATGTTGTATTGAAATACCTATGGTGCTCGTCCCAAAAAAAGTTGAATGTACACAATTACCCCAAAGAGTCATGAGGAAATCTACAAGAACATGCCCTATGGCATTTGAAATGTCACCATGTGGGATGGTGTCTCTGCCTTGAACTTTGAATCAATCACATGGGATTGAAGACATTCCAAATTGAGGTCTCTTGCTTTGATTTCATAATTGAAACTTAGTTCTATTTCAATTCACTTTGAAAGATATAAATTAAGACTTCTTGCAATCTCTACTTTTTCCCTCCAAGTTTCTATATGACCTTCACGCTTGGTAATTTATTCCATGTCTCTTGTCAACCTCATTTTACAGGTCTATTTCATTCCATCTTAAAGTTTGAATGTATTTGGTGGAAACACGTTGTTCTTTTTCTTCCCATTCAACCAACTAAAAATGGGATGCTTCCTTTTTCTTAATCTACCTCCTTTTTTTTTAGATCAATTCAAAAAGCCTCTAGTAGGTCAACTTAGGATATCAAGATAGAAGCAAACATGGTTTATCAAGGTACAGGAACACCAACTAAGGTGAGATGTTATATATGTACTCTACCACATATTTATCATATTGTACAAAATGCATTTTAAAATACTTAAATTCCAACTATGATTTAGACATTGGCTTGGATCATACATTGCCCCAATTAAAGGTCGTATCTATACTCTAAAAGCTACACCAAATTACCATGTATTTGTATGAAATGAATTTAAGAATACCTTAATTACCAACTATGATTCAAATTTCCTTGGGGTTGGATCATACATTGCCCTAAGTTTTTATTCTAAATATTAAGGAATCTGTAAGTAAATGTAGTCATCCATACAAGACTAAGCACTTTGATCAACAACCCAAGTAAACTACTTAATTCAACTTTTTCTAAATAAAAATTATCTAAACTGTTCACGTTCCATAATAAAAAAATCACCATCATTAACATGTCAACTATTCAACTTTTTAAGATTTAAAGACTCACATATCCAAACCAATAAGACTACAGTGATTTCCTCAAATCCAAAAAGCAAAACATGTTATCTTTTGACCCAAAAAAGATCAAGCATGAAATATTTTTCCATGTGTTTTTCATAGGAGTATGAATGCAACAACTTTGTACCATATCGTATTGTTTGGAATTCCAATCATATGAATATGAATGCAACTTGTTGTGTTGTACAATAAATTATCATACGTGTTTGCCGTAACAACTATGATTTCAATCAAATACTAATTGAAGAATCATAGAGAGTTCTGAGACTGCAATAATGCTAAACAATAACATCCCCATTAGAAGAGGACTTCTTTCATCACAAAGGATTTAGCCTTCCAAAAGATCTTCCACCAAAAAAGTGTGGACGCATGAAGTTTTACATATTTTCTTTACTAATGAGCAATAAAGAGCTTTATAAACTTCTTTGTTGTTACAAATACTGTACTATCATCAACAAAATGTGTAATTTATGTTATCAACAAAAAAGTGTATTCTCAAATGAGCAACCACGGTTTTTGTTTCAAAATGCTTTCAGCTAGATCTGTATTCTCTAATCAACTCACCACATTGCTTATTTATCCCTAAACCTACTAAATATTTTCCATGTGCTCCTTGTATATATTGTTCATATGTTGATATACCTACAGCATAAGGAAACTATGCTAATTGACTTTGCGAAGCATGTTTGTGCTCCATACGTTGTCGTGCCACTATGTGGACATTGTGTGAAAAACTCTAGAGTACATTGTCATCTAACTTTCTTATTGATCTAGAGAGTCAATGCCATATTATTCATTAGTTCCGGTGTCCATATTAGTCATTAGTGCCAGAGAAGAAGCTACTGTTTTGATGCACATTTTTGGTCTACAAGGGATCTCTAGGAGATCTAATGCTTGGAGATTGTTTCTGAGTAGTACCAGAAAAGGAATTTGTTTATCTTCTCAGGTTCTATCAATACATTGTGCTTTAATTCATTGTGCTTTTTCTTTATCTTGTGTACTTCTTGTCTATTCTTTTTCTTCTTTTATGTCTCTCTCCTATTCTCTACTTCCTTCTATCTCTAATCCCCACTGGATATGACCTTTTGACTAAAACCCCTCTGATTTTGGTAAACTCAACGTGGAAGGTCGTCAAAAGGAAAAATAGGATGGGAGAACCTTCAAGCACAATTTCTAGTAATGTTTTGCAATAGTTAGTGCAGAAATTGAACATGTTTTTGTACGTACACCAACAAGAGGTGATGCAAGCTAATGCTCAAATAGAAACTATTGTGATGAATGCTTTACAAGTAGTTGAGTGTGAGATGAAGTTGTTCAATGGCAGGAATGTATTTGCATATGTGCATGCCCATGCTCAAAAGATGTAACTCTTTGGGGTGGCTCAACTTGCATGGAGACATTATTTTGCTTGGATCACTATATATGAATTGAAAGCTTGAGTTACTAAATTATACATGCAGGATGTTGTGACTAGGTAACTTTCAAGAAGACACTCAGGGAAGAATTTTACACGAAAGACACTAGTTTGATAAGCCGCAAGACTTTTTCAGGAGTGGGTTCTACAACCCAATAAGGGTCCTGTGGCTATACAGAGTTATTAAGAGAATTTGAAAGTCGTTTTTTTGAACAATGAGATTTTGCAGAACAACAAGCTCTTGCAAGTCAGAAGATTGAATTGTTTCTACAAGTAGTAGATCCTGAGCTTCAAGAGAAACTTGATGATTTGCTTGAGGATTAGACTATAGAGACATGGCTTAAAATAGAGTTGAGGCATGTTAAGGAAGATGTGATTGCACTAGTGAAAAAGCATAGAAGAAGATAAAGATTACATGTATCTAGCTTGCCCACTGTTATAGGCCAAATAGTTGATATATCTAGTAAGCCACCTACTTCTGTGGTTAACCATATGGTTGCACCTGTTGTTCCTATTTATTAGAGAAGATGTATTAGATGAATTGGTCAAAGGCATGTGGGATCTTTAGTTGAAGGTCACAAAATTGGATGAGAAAGGACAAGAGGAAAGGGGATGGGCAGTAGCCCCTAAACTAGAGAAAAGATATATGTGGTGTGATATCATGAAAGGAAGGATTCTGCTGCTTATCAAGAGGCCTTGGCATGATAGTCCATCTTTTGGAAAGATGGAAAGATCCATGCAAAAGAAATGGGATGGCCTCTTGCTTTGAATTTTGGAAAGGGATGTATGCAAAAGTTATTGGAAGACTTGGCTATCTGAAATGCTTATGCAACTGTACATGCTTCTACTTTTGGTCTATAGTTGGATAGAATACCTGGCCAAGTGATCTCCAAAGGCTACAATATGGACACATGCCTCACATCAGCTAATCAGAGAAAGTTATTGATAGTGAAATGTCTCATGTAGGGCAAGGCATTCATGACATAACTAGTTGGGAATCATTGATAGATGCATATTCAGTGTATGCATATTTAGCAAAGGTGCAAAACATGACTGTACTTGTGGAAGAGAAATGAAGATAATGCACGAACATCTAAAAGAGTGACAAGAAGAAGTGTGGATCAACCTAAGGCTACAAATTAGCCATCTACTGAGCATGTTATGGAAGAGGCTAGTTAGGAGCAAAAACATGATAGCAAAATAAGAGGGTAAAAAGAAGGGCAAGCACCACGATATAAGTTGTACTCTGATATTGAGACATCCACTAATCTTAAGAAGGTTCTTGAAGGACAGAGTTAAAACAATCAAGTGGAATTCACCTTGGGAGAGGTGCTTGGCATTGCCAAGCGGGAATTTCATGATGAAATCATTGACATAATTAAGAGGAAGCATCAGTTTCTTGGTGATACCACTAGTGCATTGCTGCAATTGGAAGAGGAAACTGGTTTGTTGGCTATTCCGGTTGAATATGAGCATGCTGTAAGTATTGGTTTATCTGTACAAGATGCTACTAATCAGTGAACAACATGTGGAAAAGAGAAGAAAGTGCATAAAAATGAATTGTCTTTGTAGCAATATGCATGATGGAGTAAGGTAGATGCAACAAAATGGGGAAGAGACTCCAAGATTTATTTCTCAAACTTATCACATAAGAAATCATGAGGCCAGGGCTACGACTGAAACGATAGTGAAAATAGGGGAGTCTAAAACTCCTTAAGTTGTTTTGCTTGACCACGGGTTTGAGATTAATGTCATTGATCGTGGATCATATGAGAATGGTGCATGGCCCGTGGAAACTGATCATGGTTGGCGTATGAGGGTTGCAGATAATTCTTCCGGGGAGCTATATGCTGCATGTCCTAATGTAAAAGTGACAATTGGTGATGTACAAGAAGAGTAACACTTCTTTTTTCAAGATAATTCTTCATATGCAGTGATTTTGGGATAGCCCTATATTATAGGAGTGCATATGGAAACAAAGGTTCTTGATGATGGTTCTACTTATGCACAAGTTTAAAGAAATGATGGGAGGAAAGCAATCCAATTTCTTATTGTTTGTGTTAATCATCTTAGGAATTGAGAGTGTTGTCAGTATGTTTTTTGGACATATATGATGTTATAGCATTGTTTGCTCAGCAGTAAGGATTAGAATGGGCTGGAGCAGTTGTGGAGACAAAGTATAAGATGGTTGACAAAAAGGTGAAACTAGTTGCTTTGCTACTTCCACAAAAAAATATGGGTCTATATGAAAAAGTGTCAAGGCAGCCAAGCTTACGGGATCCTAAAGATATAGATTATCGATTTACATCTAAAACATTATAAGAATTGAAAGTTGGTGCAGAAGGGTTTCTTTTGCCTACTGAAAGAATCTGTCTTATGCAAATGTTGGCTAGGCATGGAAAAGCATTTGCATTTCAGCCAACTGAAATAGGTTGTGTGGATCTGAATGTTGTCTCTCCTATGGAAGTATTTATTGTGCCACATGTACCATGGAACTTGAGTCCTATTCCAGTGCCCTAAATCTTACTTGTCAAATCTAATGGATTTGCTAAATGAAAAGTTTTTCATGAAGATCTTGGATCCCTCTTCAACCCTATACTCAAATCGTTGGTTTACTGTACCCAAAGAGAATGGGGCTTTGAGATTTATTCAAGACATGCAGCAGGTCAATAAAGTGACCATAAGAAATGTGGGTGTAGGTCCTATGGTTGATGAAATTGTGGAGGCTTTTGTAGGCAAAGCGATCTATTCTTTGGGTGATCTTTACTCAGGGTATGATTAGTTTTATCTTGCAAAATTGAGAGCAAGGATATCACAACCATGAAGATTCCCTTAGGGTTAGTACGGATGTATACTCTCTTACAAGGTGCAACAAACCCAATGGCACACATGACAAATGCTATGAATAGGGTACTCAGGGATTTTATACCACAATTGACAATGCCCTTCTTGGATGATGTTCCAATCAAAGGGTGTCCAGTGGATGAAAAGAATGAAGAGATCGATGCTCATGGGTGTAGACAGTTTGTTGTAGACCATATTGTGGATTGTGAAAGGATTTTGATGGATCTAGAAGAGGTGAATTTAACTATTTTTGGACAAAATTTTGGCAGACATGTTATCTCGGGCACGCTATGAGAATGAAGATGGGATGATGGATGAGGAGAAAGAAGATGACTTTTTTTGCAGTTGAAATTGATGTTGTAAGAGTGAATTTAGCAATGCAAGGAGTTGCTATAGCACTAACAGAAGCTTGGATAACAAAGAGAAGACACTTTAGATGTTATGTATCTTGTGTAGAAGTGTTTCTAGAAGAGAAATTCCATAAAAGCCATCCTTTTTTCTCTTTTCCTCCCTCATAAGCATGTAAGTATGCATTGAAGACTTGTTTTACTCCTTCCCTTTCTTCTTCTCCAAGTTAAGCATCATTCATCAATTAAGCATATTTTAGCAATGGTTAACATCCTTTTCCATGTTATCATTCACCACACTTATAGCCACTAAGCTTACATCCATTGGATCATGCATTGAAAAATATAACTTTTAAGTATTATTCATTTTGTCTTTGTTTTTTTAATTACAAAGGTTTATTTTATGCCTTTTTTATGAATGTTATTTACTTTTGTAATTTTTAAAACTTCCACTAACTTTAAAAATCATGCCATCATCCATGAAGACGGAGAGGAGAAGGAAGGAACTCGTGAAGGACAAGAAAAAGTAGGGAAGTAGAAAGGGATTCTTCTTTGAGCTTTGAGGAAAGTGCATTATCTCTTCTCTTTGTTTTTCTCTTTTCTTTACTTCTCTCTTTTTTTTCTTGATGAAGAGATGTATAGAGACAAGAAGGGAGAGAGATCAAAGCAGGGGAGATTGAGAGAGAGGTCGTTACCATCTCCATTCGTTGACAAGAAAAAGTAGGAAAGTACAAATGGATTCTTCTTCGAGCTTTGAGGAAAGTGAATTATCTCTTCTCTCTTTGTTTTTCTCTTTTCTTTAATTCTCTCTTTTTTTGTTGATGAAGAGATGTATAGAGAGAAGAAAGGAGAGAGACCAAAGCAAGGGAGATTGAGAGAGAGGTTGCTGCCATCGCCATCCACCATGAAAAGAGAGGGGACAACTACAAAGGAGAAGGAGGGAACTCGTGAAGGAGACGAAGAAGAAGGAGAGAAATGCAAAAGGATTCTTGTTCAAGCTTTGAGGTAAGTGCATTATCTCTTCTCTCTTTTCTTTGCTTCTCTCTCTCTTATTATTTATGAAGAGATTTGAAGAGATTCACAAAGAGAGAGAGAGAGAGACAAATAAAAACAATAAGAGAAAAAAGAGGGAGAGATAGAGAGAGAGAACATACATACATACATACATACATACATACATACATATATATATATATATATATATATATATATATATATATATATATATATATATATATATATATATATATATATATGAGGGTGGAAGGGGGAGGGAGGGAAGGAGAGAAATAAAGAAAAGAGGAGAAAATAGAGAGAGAGAGAGAGGCTATGGCAAGTGAAGATGGCTTGAGACCTCGATATGGGTCTACAAGAAGAAATCATATTGAGGTGGACCTAGGAGACTGCCTCTAGATCTGAAGAAGCCACAAAGCAGACTGAATCATAGTTGAAGCAATTGAGAGCCAAAAGAGTCTAAGAGATGAATAATAAAGTGAAGCTAACAAAAAAAGAACTAAGGAGCCAAGAAAAGAAGAAACATGTAAAAAAAGATGAAGAATTCTAGAAAGATGAAGATGATGAAGAAGAAAAGCAAGAGGATAAGCTCAACCCAGATCTTGGAACACCTCCTCCCCAAGAAGGAGTTGATTGCTACTACATCGACTACTACCCTAAAGACTGCTACCAAGAAGGCCACCCTGAAGACCAATACCTCTATAAAAAGTATCCTGAATATTTTTCCATCAACTATCACACCTAGAAGGAGAATACCTCTAAACCAACCACCCCTATCTCAAAGAATGCCAACCTGATGGAGTCCAAGAAGAGGAAGAAATGATGGAGTATTATGTGAAGGGAGAAGGATGGAGAATGGATGTGTTTTCAAAGGTAGAAAGTATTATGATGGAGGTAGGATACAACAAAGAAGACAAATATATGTGGATATGTTAGAAGGATGAACCCTTGTACCACAAGTTGCAGCTCAAGAAATGGAGTTTGAGAAGGGGGAGGATGAGCTTGACTCTTTTGATCTTGAAACACCTCCATCCATTGAGATTGAGGGTGAGGTCAGGTCGAGGCCCTCTTGTGAGGCACTGATGCCTTTGATGAAGGATGAGGCCAAGAAAGAAGAGATAGAAGATGACTTAGATGTAGGTAAAAACAAGAAGGAAGAAGTAGAGCTTAGAGACGCTACCACTCCCTATATGAGTGTTTTTGGATCCAAGGCCATGGTATAACTCTTACAAATGCCTAAATGCTCCCCCGAAAATACCCTAATAAGCTTGGAATAGCTGGAGTGAGCAGAAGATCAATGGGACTTATTCATACCTTAGGGTCTTGACTACAATGAAAGCTTGAAGTAAAGCTCTTCTTCTTGGGCCTAAGCAAGTAATGAAAAAGCTCCTTGCATAATACCTTTTTAAATTGATTATTTCTATTTTGGAATCAAAGGATTCCTTATTTTTAGAAAATCTGATGCACAATTTTTAGACATTAGGTGTACATGAAATTGGTAAATGAATTATACAAGAATATTTAGTGCATAGAGCTAGAAGGTAGCCCTACCACCTAATTCTTTTCCCCTTTGTAACCGTCACTATTTGTGTCAAAAATTTACTCTACAACTGTCGCTATTAGCATCGCAAAACTAGTTAGCGATGCTAATAGTGATGCATTTACTAATAAATTTATCGTGTCAAAAATAGCAATGCGAATAGTGATGATGAGCAAATTTTTCCATGAATAATTTGTCCCTTTAAACATCACTATTGGGTCTATTTGTTGTAGTGCATGTTGATGAACACCATAGTACTTAACCTTGATGATTTGCCTTGATAACAAACCTTCAATGATCCCCAAAATTTGATGCTATGTCCTTCAACGTCCTTCAAAACAATGCCATCCTTTATTGATATCTCCTCCAACAACAAAAGCTAGCGCCTCTCAGTTATATTGGTCCTTCTTAAATGTCTTGGAGTAACTCTCCTCACTTTTTTTTCCTTCCACAAAATGTTCAATTAGCCCCTCAAGATCGACAACCATCCTCCTCTAAATATCTATCCTCAAACACAATTGCTTTCCAAATTTCTTTTAGATTTCAAACGTTTTTTAAAGCTTAAAAACCTGAACAAGTTTCTCATATTAGTCTTTAGCTTTTTCCATGTATTGCATTTTACAATTCTTAAGGTTTGAGTATACACCCATCTCAGTCATCTTTAACATATCCAAGAATGTCTTTATCTTGAAAACAATAAGGATTTTCAACATTCAACATAGACCAAGCAATACCACCACACTATAGAATCAATGTCAAGACTGCTAAAATTCTTCAATAAAGCTGAAAAAATCATTTACCTCCAAATAGTTGGAAAAATGAATTCGTTGTGTCTGACTTACAAGCTAAATGGTGCTTGCTTCACTTCACTGAGATAACATTTTGAACTTCTTGTCTAAGGTAGATCCAATTTTCATAAGAATTATTGACATATTCATCCCACCCCCTAGTCTCCAAACATTTATGTGTAGCAATCCACCTGGATCAAAGACATAAATAATCTGACCCTCATCATGATAGCCAACAAAGAAGTTTTCTCAAGTACCTTGATAAAAAACAAAGGTAATTCTGCTCTTATCAATTTGATCTATAAAGAAAACTTTTGGAACTCTTGGATCAAACACATAGATAACATCCTCTTCATCCCATGCAAGATTCTCTTGTAGGCCTGAAGATAAAATAGGAACTCCATATAACTCACATGCATAAAATATCTGTAGTCTGGTATCTCGAGCAATATTCTTTATCCAAAACAAATCCATAATAATAACCTCATCATCTCATAAAATCAAATCCTTGCCTCCAAATATCATATTCACTTCCTTAAAACTTGCAAGCTTTACCAACAACCATACATCCAAATAAGAAATCCAAGAAATTTTGAATAATCTTTTGCATCCTTAAAGCCTAAATATAAACCAATCAACACAATCTCTTACTTTGACTTGGACTCCTCAATGCAATAGGGATGTTTCCTCCTCATATTCCATATAACTTCCTTTACAAGAGGTAATTCCAAAGGCTTGATCAAGTATTCTTCCTTGATACCCTGTAGACCACACATTGCTACATACATCCAGCAATTTCTTTGCCAAAGGCTAGTATTAGCCTCCTCTGTCCACAAACCTTGGTATTCTTTAATAGATACATCTTGCATTGCTTTATCCAATAATAATATTGTACCATCATCTTCATACTCATAAGCATACTTTAGTAGATGACAATCGAAGCTCCACTAGAAATATCCATAGCAAGTTCCTTCCTAGAACTATCATTAGCTCAAAACATACCCTGCAAATACAAGTAATAAAATATATCTACATCTAAAGTAGAGGAAAAGATAACAAGTGGAAATTCTACTCCATGCATATCACTTTTCATCAACTCTTGACATACAACAAACTCATCATCATCATCACTTCCCAAACTATCCAAGAATATCTTCTCAATACTAGAAGCATCAACCAACTCCAAGGAGTACTCTTCAAGACTCCCCTCATCCTCTAGCATACAAGACAAATACCCTTGTCTACTTCCTTCAACAACCAACTCTACACCCAACTCATCCCCTACAATACCAGAAACACCACCACAATCATCATGAAACATCTCAACACGATGACTCTCAACATCACTCAACACTTCACCAAATCCCAAAGAAAAACCATGATCCTCCTTGCAAAAAAAAGAGTCCAAACCAATATCAGTAGACAAAACACCTCTTATATCACCACAAGATGTAGGAGACTCTTGGAAGCCCTCCTCTCCTTCTCTATCACTATCATAAATTGTCACTCTAGCAAAAAAGTGAGCTTTCTCCAAAGTTAAAGAATAATCCACTGATGTGGATCTTTCCCTCTTATCTACACATACAAATGCCTTCTCTTCAACATACTCATCACTACTTTGTGGATATACTCCAAATGCCAAATCCTATACCTTTTGCCAAAGCGGATCCAATACATCCATATAGTCATCATAATAGCATTCCATGTCTCTAATGTCATTAAGTTGAAGCTGGTAAAATCCTTAAAACTTTATATATGATTGGTCACTCATGCTAGAACTTGTAGGATGAATAAAGAAGAAGCTTTGTATAGACCAAACTCGGGTAAGTTACTCATGAATATATGTGTGCATCACTTGGGTTCAAAATAAGGTATTTTTAAAATACAATTTTTATACATTTTTTACATACATAAGGGTGTAATATAAAGGGGTTATTTATAGATTGAATAGAAAAGGGTTATGTTTTATTTAGGAAAAGTTCACGGATAAGGATATTTATAAATAGGCCTTGAACGCACGTGATGTAGAGGATATACATATAGGAACTTCCCCGAGAAACCAAGAGAGACTTTCCCACAATTGCTGAGAATATCATCTAGAACACAACTGATGACTTCCAAGGCATAATCCTTGAATAATTTAAATGAAAAATTCACCTTATCTTCATCACCCACAATATCAAACATACACATACTCTGCTCAACATAATCCACCCAAGCATAAACACCTTTGTCCAATCTCTTGTGAAATGTCGCCATGTCTATAACCAATGACTACAAATAAATAGCACCAAACCACTTTCGGTGCTCCTCAGGGGTGTGGGGGCATAAAAAATATTGTATCATGAGCAATAAGTGAGAATAAGTCTCTCACACAACCCAACATATGCAAGAAAAAGGAGTGTCAGTATAAGTTATAGCTTAGTGGAATGCCTTTAAAACTCTGAAAATTCAATTGCTTCTATCCAAACAACTATTTCTAGAATGCATGAAACTCAATGTTTTGATGTGCATCCCCCTAACTCCTCCACCCATTCAATCAAATAAAATATCACCTCGCAATTAGAGACCTAGTATAATACATGTATCCCATTAAAAAGTGCTAGATGAAAAAAAAGAGATCCTTTTGCTCACATCCTGAAAGTTTTGAATACAACGTGTGCAAGGCAATAAAATCACACATAAAAAAGGTTCCAAGAATATAAGACTTGATAACAAGCACCTCATGTAGCCCCTTGTGAAGTAACTCGTAGCATTCCCTTAGGTGTCTAAAGAGGCCTTAAGAAATTGAGCTATGAAACAAGGTCTTTGCAAATGTTTCCACCCTTGTTGGACTCTTCTAATAATTCATCTTTGAAAATTAGAAAATATTGAGCTTAAGCCATTGAGCTACCAAAAAAGGTCTTCACAAATGTTGCCACCCTTGTTGGACTCTTCTAATCCAACACTTCCACGTTGACAACCACCATAGTACTTAACCTTGATGATTTGCATTTATAATGAACCTTCAATACTTCCCCAAAAGCCAACTCCTCTTAGTTATACCGGTTGTTCTTGAACGCCCTTTGATAGCCCTCCTCGTGATTTTTCCTTCGACTAAATATTCAATTAGCCCCTTAGAAATTGACAACCTTTTAGCTTTCAAACATTTTTTAAAGCTTAAAAACCTCAATGAGTTTCTCTTATTAGTTTTTATCTTTTTCCATGTATTGCTCTCTACAGTTCTTAAGGTTTGAGTATACATCCATCTTGGTCACCTTCAACATATCCAAGTATGTCTTTATCTTGAAAAAAATAAGGATTTCCAACATTCAATATAGACCAAGTAATACCACCAAATTATAGAATCACTATCAAGAGTGCTAAATTTCTTCAATCAAGCTGAAAAAATCCTTCACCTCCAAATAGTTGAAAAAAATGAGTTCCTTGTGTATCTGACTTACAAGCTATATGGTGCTTGCTTCACCTCATTGAGATAAATAACATTTCAAACTTGTTTGAGGTAGATCTAGTTTTCACAAAAATGCATGCTAATATTCTTAAGACCTCTAAAACATAAACCATAACTGTAATTATAAAGAAGTGTATCAAAATATTAAATCTCAATCAATGCAAGGTAAAAAGAAATTAAAATTGACTTGTCATATTTTCTATAGCAAACTAGTAATTGTACTAAATAAAATTTTCTATAATTAACAATGTTAACTAGCACACTTGATGGATGCTCGATGGAGATATCAATGTTCAATGTTTTCTACTTCGGTTGCCTCTACACATAAGAAGTTGCCTCCACTTGTATATGCCTTACTAGATAATTTATATCTAGGTTTAAAAGACCTCACACTTGTCTCTTTATTAATCTTTTTCTATCTCCCTTGATTTCTTCTCTATTTAATCTTTTTTTGCCCTAATCTCCTTATCTCTCTCTCTTTCTCTTCTAAAGAAAAAAAAAAGTCAAGAAAGTGATCAAACTATAAGCTTTCATCTCTTTCTCTCTTTTTCTAAAGCAACCAAACCATAATATTATATGTCTTTCTTTTTGTATCTCTTGCTTACGTACAAATTTCATGATAAAGGAACTAAAATTGACAATAACAAAGTACATTGGTATTTTCTTTACTTCTCTTGAGTTCACACACACATTTAAACTCTCTCACTCAAATGTATCACAACAAAGAATAAAATCTGGGTTTTTCGTGTATATATATGCAAAAACAAGAAACTTCATCTTGAAGCCATGGCTTTTCTCAATGATTGTGTGGATAAGAGAAAGTGCTTAGAAATGAAGCAAATAAAGAAACCAAAAAATTGAGAATTATGGAGAGGATGAGCTCTTACCATTGTGTTTTTGGTCAACTTCACTCTAGCTCGCTCTTGGTACATGTACCCTTGTAAATTATAGATATAAAAGAAAAGTTTTGCTTGAAGGGTAAATTTAAAGTGCATTGGTAACTATGTCAGAATGCATGCTACAATATGCGCTAATACTTATGCTAGCATATGTGATGATATCCTCAATTGAATATGTGTCACAATATTCAACCATGTATTATTGATGCATATATTGAGACAATTATTATGGTAATTTTAACATAGGAAATACTAACAGTATCGAGCGTAGTCCTTTTTTTTTTTGCAATTTCGTTAGAAACTCTTGTCAGTATAATTGCGATTTGATGTAGTCCAATAGTTTGCTAGAGTCTACCAATCCTCTTCTCAATGTTTGGAGAGTTGCGATGTGCTTGCAGTGCATTAATTGTAGAGATAAAAGATGTTGTCAAACCCACTCCTTGATTTGTTGGATTCTTGTTATTCTTAAGATTGGATGTCATTAACTAGAGCCTTTTGAGGAGATTGTCATTGTGGTTATTTTACCCAAGCTAGATGGATTGCCAATCTCTCTCTACTCTCTCTACTCTCTCCACTCTCTCTCTCTCACTCTTTCGACTTTTTTCTCTCTCCCCTCTCTACTCTCTACTCTAGCTTTCTACTCTCTCTTTCTCCAAATCACTTTACAATTGATTTACTATTTCTAAAATTATAACTAATTAATTTTATAGTTTTTATTTCATAATTAATCACTATTTTTCACCAAATTATAAATCAACTTTTTCAAATAACGAAGTATCAATTTTCAAGCATGCTTGTACCTAGCATATGTCGAATGAAGAGTGACCATGTTGCCTGATTGCGACACAATCACCCTTATTCCAATGATATTACCAAATTATATGCCCTACACATGCACCCATCCACCCACCCACACATCCATTGACCCCATAAGAACACACAAAAAATGGAAACTTTTTACTTTCTACAATATACAATACACTTAAGTGAGTTAATCTATCTTAAATGACACAAAAAAGAGGAAAACTAAAACAAAAACTGCAATTGGGTTTATGGACTTACCTTTAAGCTTGATCGTATCATCAAAAATAAAGAAAGGAAACCCATAGTTGTAAGTATTTTCTACTAGCGTTGGAATATGTTTTGTCATTTTGGTTAGGCAATATTTTAAATGGGATCAGTATAAGCACTTGTATTTACATGTGGAAATATTGGTGATTATAACGTGCACACCTTTTTCAAAGCTCATATTGGTGCTTCTAGCCACGTCCCTTTTTTTTTTGGAAATGCTTGAGAAACTAGTCTCAAAATTCTCCTCATCTCTTATAATGTTCATTGTCACTAAAAACATTGAATGATATACAAAACTTGGTCTCATAAGTGATACTTGTAGAGTAACACTCTTGTTTGTTGCTTAAATGATGTTGCAATTTTGAATTTGAAATTCATAACAAAATCTACATCAAACATCATGCAAACAACTCCTACACATTTTTCCCAAATTTCAAATGTTGCAACGTGCTTTACAACCTTGTGGTGGACTCATGATCCATATAGCAAGTGACACCAAGGATGAAGTGGGGACGATTAGCTCATAAGAACCACCATTGTATAGTCACTCATCAAGAGAAGTTACTTCCAACATGGAATAGAAGTGTAAGCCTGTTGTTGCGAAAATGGGGATGATAGTACTATTGATAATATATTTTGGTATAGGAAAGGTACATATATGATATGGGTGTCTAGACAACTAGATTATTATTGCTAAGGGTTCGCATATTAAAGAATTTTGTTTAACTGTTTCTAGACAATGGGAACACTTCTTTAAATAGCTTTGTCCAAGTTTGCATATGAAAGATATCGGGTGTTTATGTGAGAGCATTGCAAGACTGGGATGTTTGGTTGAGTAATGGATGCAGTCTTCACTAATCATTAGCAATGAAGACTTGCATATGTTTGTGGCCTTCTAAACAACAGGACAAGATAGTTGTGTCAAATATTTAGCTAAAATATTTGAATACATATTCTAAGAATTGACTAGGATAGAGGCAAACATATGACTTGACTAACTACGATATTAATAACTCTTTCCTATCGCCCTAAGAAAATCTGCCCTGCCTGGTTTTTCGCCCGTTTAGATTGTATTTACTCGAGTATAGAAGACCATCTTTTAGTAACATTGTCGGATGGGATTTTGCCAATATGGAAGGTGGTGTCAATGACTCTTCTCTATTCACCTCAGAGATTGTCTGGTGTTCTCAAATTTCCACTTGACTACGCTATATTTATTCGATGAAAGAAGCTCATCTTTTAGTAAGATTGGCTGATGGGATCGGGCCAATAAAGGTGCCAATATTGAAGGTGCATGGCAGGAGAGTGGCATGCTTATCGAGAGGGAACGTCGCCCTCGAGGATACTAGGAGACGCGGCGGCAGTGTGGAGTAGAAACGAGAATATCACGCGCGGTCACATCGAGGCCAGGGCAGGGGCCGCTCGCCTTTAAGTATGGTCGAGGCCTCAGGCATTTTGCCAGCATACCGGCTGGTGTGAGGCTTCCCGTACGATAGCTCCTGTTAGCTTGTATGTAGTTGGTGGTGATAATCAATATAGCAGCTCGTGTGTTTTTGTTGGGAGCACTGTTGGTGCTGTTTGTGATAGTGACTGAAGTGTCGGCGACGTCCCGCTATCGAGAGGAGGAGCAACGTCAGGAGGAAGAGGGGAGGGAGAGGGAGAGGAGAAGAGGGGAGGGAGAGGGAGAGGAGAAGAGGGGAAGGGTCGAGGGAGGAGTGGCACGCGAGGCTGCAGGCGTGCGACAATTTCTTCAGGCAGCAATGACGAGAGGTGGAGGAGGAAAGAGAGTCGTCGCCGTATTACAATTCGTAGGTCAGTTGAGGGGAAAGGGGTGATGCAGCAGCAGCCGTCCCGCGCGTGGTGCGTCGTTATGAAGAGGAGGACGTCTGGGTGTAACGACGAGAACAGGAGTCGGAGCAGCATCAGAGAACTGCCCAAATGTCCTTGCACCTCCTTTAGCAGTGCAACCTTCGCCCTCGCGAATGCCGTGCGAGGTCGTCCCGATGTATGTCATCTAAATGATGCATTGCCTGCCATTTCATTTTATTTTATATATCAGCCTACTATAATCTATATCTATTTTAGATGCATTCACCGTCATTTTATATATAAACCTAGTAGATTTTGTCATTTTAATATATATGAAACCTAACATAATCTATACCTATTTTGTCTGTGCCATATGTTCTATCTCATCGGTTGATAATTGTCTATTGTCTCTCTTATAATTGTCTGCATTATTTGCGATGATCGAACGGTACATGAACATAATGGATATGTTTTAATTGATATGCGTCACAGACCCAACATTTAAACCTAGCTTATTTAATTAAGCCTTTTAAGGAACAGGGTTCAGCATAACTTATGAAAATGATACAAAAACAGCTCAGACTGGTTCCTTGGGAGTAAACTTTACATTAGCATTTTAACAGAGGTATAAGTCTTGTCCAAAAAGGAGGATTCTTGCAATCCGTGAGGATGCATCTTATTTCCTCCAAGTTTTCACCCTTACACTAGTAACAGGGCCTCGAGAATCCATCTGAGTTACGTAGATCATTTGAGTAGGACTCGGAGACAAGGAATTTATAGCCAAAGCTCCCTTGGTATCCAAGAATCTTTCTACATTCAAACTAACCCACGGAGAGACCTCTTGTGGCAGGTTCCGTCCGTATTCCCATCACCGATTATTTAGAACCCCCTTGGATAGGGTTGGCGGCCAATTGGGGGTGGTTTGGTGCGCCCTCCATGAATTTAACCTTTTTCATTACTCCAATTTCTTTTGTGAGTTTGGGATCATACAATCATTTTACAGACGGTGTTTCTAAATTTACAAGCACAAGCAATAATGAAGGTAAGTGCTCGGGACATCTACTAAGGTGGAGTTCCTATTTTTCAACACTAAGCATTCACCCTTCTTGGGTCTTTCTTGCCTTGGTGCCAATTACCATGTCCTTCCAAGGGATAGAGAATTCTCTCATTCTAATGTGATAGGAGCAAGCAATTACACTATTGGATTTATATCTATTAGTTTTCCGATGGTAGTGTCCTAATTTGCTAGCCTTTAGTCCAGGGTTTGTCTTAGGATCATAGGCCTTAAATAATTCAATCTAGGGTTTTACTTGGTTATTTGGTAATCATTTTTTATCCTTAGAACCTTATCGAGGTTTCTATGTTTACCTTGAGGTTTCACTCCCTTAAGAATTCATGATAAAAACTTTTGTTCATTCCTTCCGCAAGTCAAGCGTAAACTAAGCCCTTTTGCAATCCTTAAAGGCTTGCAAGCATTGAAACTCACGTGGCAAATGGTCGTTCTTTCGTGTGGATACAACATTTGAGTTTCTTGTATTGGCTTCGAGTTGTATTATAATTTAGAATGATATCTCCAAGGGAGTTTTGAACTTATCGCGGCTAGTTGTTAGAATGGAGACCAATGAGCGTGTTTACTTGACTCTAAGTCAACATATGATCTTAACAATAGTTTGACTTATTTACAATTCATCCTTCCTAAATGAGTCTAATTAAACCCTAGCCTTACTTATCATATAGGATTTCATTTGCCGAATTTCCTCTTGCAATTAAGTATAGCGATTCACATGTGCATCTTGAATCTATCTTTTAAGATGAATCTCTATTATGTAGTGCAACCGGAACTATCCATGATGCCACGCAAATCTAGATGCAAGTCTTTTCTAAATAATCTAGCAATATCTGAAGCTTTATAGTTTGTCTTGACTAGAATTAAGTGTGCAACCTTGGTGAGCATGTCTACTATAACCATAATTGAATTGTATCCTCCTCGAACTGAGGATAACCCAACAACAAAGTCCATGGTGATAAATTTCCACTTCATTTGGGGAATGCCAAGAGATTGCAATTTCCCATGCATCTTGACATGTTCTACCTTAATGTATTGGCAAGACAAGCATTCCGTGACATATTATAAGTGTGTATTTTATGTTCTAATTGATAGTGAAGGGGTTTGATTGCTTCATTTACTCTAGTCGAGGTAAATAATCAAAATATTCAAAGGATGATTCTCAAGGGGACGTGTGAATCATCTAAAACATAGAAAACAAGAGTTGATCTCTTTGTTAGTTAAAAGAAAAAATTCAATATTAGAAGACCCAAAAAACTCAGGTAAGTTACTCATGAATATATATGTGCATCATGTGGGTTCAAAATAAGGTATTTAGAAAAGGGTTATGTTTTATTTAGAAAAAACTCATAGATAATGATATTTATAAATAGGCCTTGAACGCACGTGATGTAGAGGATATATATATAGTAACTTCTTCAAGCCTAAAAAATATTTCTATAGTTTTGGCCATTTTTGCCAATGGATGTAATTGGTGGTTCTTGATACGCCTTTCAAAGGAATAAATTTTTTTTTGAAGCATAATGAGCCTCTCCATTATAGGAAAGGCAAAGAAGAGTGCCATTATAGATAGCAATACGAAGGGGGTTTGCAGCTACTTCTATGTGAATTCCTAGAGAATCACTCACACTTGAGTTTCATCCCACCCCTAGAGAACCACTCACGATTAAGAGTTTCATCCCATTGTTAAGAAGCATGTCCATTGGCCAATGCCAATGAATTGACCCAACGAGTAGTGGCACATGTATACGGAAACTCAATGCTTGAAGCTCTCATTGGCTACTTCTTGAACCCCTAGAGAGTCACTCATGCTTGAGTTTGGAAATTACTTAATATTCCCATTGTTAAGAAGATGTCCGTTCACCAAGGCTAATGAATTGAGCCCAAGGAGTAGTGGAACATGTATAGGGCAACTTAGTGCTTGAAGATCTCACTTCTCAAGGATGCACTAAATGCCAAGGCTAATAGTGGCACACGAATATTATATATAGGGCTACTTCTTCAAGGTCTCACTTCTTGAGGATGTGCTAAACTTACCATTCATGAGGATGTGCTAAACCTACAAGGCCACTTCTATATGAACCCCTAGAGAGCCACTCACACTCAGATTTCAGGAAGTACTACTTGATTATCCCATTGTTAAGAAGCATATCCCCTTTGTTAAGGCAAATGAATTGACCCAAGGAGTAGTCGCACACGAATGTCATATATAGGGCAAATCGAACTCTTACTTCTCAAGGATGTGCTAAAGCTACTAGATAGACTATCTTAGGTAAAAAAATCTCAGTCCTTGAAGCTCTCACTTCTAACTCGGTGCTTGAAGGCCTCCCTTTTCTAACGGATGTGTTGAAGCTATTGGATGGACTTTATCTTAAGCGTGTGCTTAAGGCTAGATGTAGATATGATTGTTAGTCAACAACTCTCTAGAGTTGTCAAAGTTGTTACAGTGAAGTCACATTTAGGGAAAGTGGATGGAGTAGAACAATTCCACTCTATTGGCACTTACAACAAGATCTTATTTAGAGTTGGCTCACACCAGCATGAGTGGGTGGGAAGGTAGACTTATAGTTCGCGATCACACACCAGCAAAGGTTTAGGGAAAGGTGAATCAAAATAAATATTTAATGTCTTGTGTATGAGCATGTCAAAGCTTTGTCAAAATATTTAATATCTTTTATGTAAGCCATGTTAGAGCCTTGTGTGCTTGATTGGATTAGCCTTCTTTGTTAGAGGATCACTACAATAGAAACGAGGCATAGACGCGCATGTTAGACGCGCAAAGTCGGACGCGTCTATCACAGCGTCTATAGGCGCGTCTAAATGTGCGTGTAAATAGATGCGATTTTTGCGTCTATATATCCGCGCAAATAGACATGCTTATACACGCAAAAATAGATGCACACGTCAAAATTCAAATCATACTTAAATCATTTCTTTTCAAACTACGACTTTCCTTTCCTACGTTTTTTGCAGTTCTGAAGCTTGAGTTTAGCCGATATGCAGTCTCTTCATGCCTCACCTAGTCTTTTCATGCCTCACCTCCTCATGACTCACCTCTTCTTTCATTTCAAACACACAAAAAGGGAAAAAAGAAAGCCAAGGAGAGGAAGAAAGAGAGAACAAGAGAGAGGAGAACAAGAAGAAGTACCAAGCAAGGAAGCAAGCATCAAGGGAGGGTAACTTACCAAGAAGAGAAAGAAGGAGAATGAAGAAGCGCTACCACCCGCCATACCAAACACCCATGGTGAGTCTCTCTCTCTCTCTCTCTCTCTCTCTCTCTTTCTTTCTATCTTCCTCTCTCTGCTCTGTCTGTGTATTTAGGATTTGTGATTTAATTATGTATTGCATTTTGTAAATCAATAATGGCGGTCGTTTGTTAAAATCATTCGACCAAGCGCGTCTGATAGCGCATCTACATCCCAGTGTAGATGCAGATATAGACGCGTAAAACGTTTCTCTGAGGATGCATCTTTGAGCGTGTGTGCGGGCGTGTGTGCTCTGCAGTGTACACGCGAGGATACACGCGCTGACAGACGCCCACAGAGATGCAGGTAGAGACGCATACAAAGACGGAGGTATAGACGCTGTATGTAATATGTTTTATCTACACAGGGTAATATGATTTTTAATCCTGGATCCTCCAGCACCCCATTCAACAAGGAGCAATTCATGGGGGAGATGACCAATTATCTTGGTCGCCCTCCCACTGTAGATGAGGTTTTCAGTGTGATGTCTGGGACACCTATCACATCTTTGCCTACACGGGGATCAGCTGAGGTACATGGATCTACCGAAGCATGTACATCTGCAGAGGCACGTGTATCGAGTGAGGTAGAGGGTAGTGCACGTCAAGGGAGGAGGGAGAGTGGTGCGGGAGGACGAGGAGGTCGAGGGCTTTGTGGGGGTTGCCTAGGTGGTGGCTCTCGATCACCCTCACCGAAAAATGAGAGAGGTGAGCCTCTACAAATATACCACTCTATCACTGATGTTGGTGGTATCTTGCATGACTTCGAGGGGAGGGAAGTGATAGCCTACTTGAGGAGTGTCGTGCATGCCACATACAAAGATTGCATGATTCCCTTCAAGCACCAAAAAAATGGTTTGTGGCAAGAGGTGCTGCGGGCAGTACATAAAAGGTACCCTAATCCTGAGAATTCACGATTCTCAGATGATTGGGGACGGTCAAAGGTGAGAGACGCGCTTCATAACAAGAGGTCTCACCTTATGACGCGCGCCAAGGAGTCATTGCGGAGACAAGAGTAGGGGCGCCTTGGATATGGCCAACCACCCAATTGCCACCGCAAGGAGTGGAAAGAGGCCAAGAAGAGAGCAATGGAGAAAATGACAAGTCGCCAGCATGCAGAGGCGCGACGTATCCAGATGGCAACCATGGGATCGTCGCATTATGGATCAGGTGGCAGGGAGTCATGGGAGGCTGAGTTTGTAAGTATTATTTGATTTTTTTTAAAAATTAAATTTTGTAATTTGTTTCACTTCATTATGTAGTGTGTTTTAATACGTTGTATGTTCAAATTGTTTTGTAGTTCCATATCATTGGTAGGATGCCTACTCCTAGAGAGGTAGGCTACCATCGAGGTCATAACCGAGCGTCCACTTGGCAGCATTTCTACGAGGAGGGACTTCTCACGGAGGAGCAATATAATCGCAACATGAGGATTCCACCACCAGAAGAGGTATGTTTTATTTTTTACATGAAAAGTATAGATCAATATGATTTATTGTTTGTAATGGTATTTATATACTTTAATCCTTTGTGTAGGTGAACTCTGATGCAGTTGAGGATAGTGAAGGGGGGACTAGCAGTAGCAGTGGCGGCAACGGCAGCGGCACAGGCAGCGGTGGTGGTAGCGATGATGATGCCTCTTCTGAGGAGATATAGAGGAGCTCCATGCATGCATGCCTCCCTTTGGCTTGTAATTTTCATTTTTGATTTATATTACTTTCAGCTAGTGCTTGTGATCATAGCGTCACAAGCACTAGAACTCATAATGTAAAAACGTTTCATCTATATATATAAAATTTTGTGTGCTACATACATTGTTTTGTTTTCAATATCCAATCTTCGAAATAATCTTTCTCTGTTTTCCCTAAGTATGCAATTTGATGTTGATGGGGGGAAAAAAAACCAGAGAGCATGTGGCTTGCCAGGCCATATGCTCTCTGGTTCTTTTTTCATACCTCCGTTTTGCGCGTCTATCAGCGCGTCTAAATTGCAGGATAAATGTATGTCTATTCTCGTAAAAAACTTTCAGAGTAAGCATGGTTTTAGATGCGTAGATACACGCGTGTATAGACTCACAATATGAATATATCCACTTTTTTATAAATATTATTATATATTTACGTAGCGTGTTTATATGCGTGTCTATAGGCGCATCTAAGTGTGCGTTTACTTCTGACTATAAGCGCGCTTTTAGACGCGATTAGACGAGAAAAAAGATACGTTAATAAACGCGTCCGATTTTTTTTTTCACAATTCAAATATTGCGTCTACAAGCGCGTCTATGGAGCCTTTTTGTTGTAGTGGATATAGAAGATCTTGTTCATTAGTGAGTGGGAATCCTTAACCTTGCTAAAACAATCTTATAACCCCCTTTTGAAGACGTGCTTGTAGGAGTTTTTGAGGATTTGTGATGCCCTTACTCAACGCACCCCTTGTAGTGCAACCATATGTACTTACAATGTGAGAGGGGTGAGCTTTCTCCCACTAGTTCCTGTTGGGGGTAAAGGCGCCTCCACCTAGCCGCCCGTGTATTACTACACTAATAGTACCCGCCACTGCATAGTGCAAGTGGTGGGAACCCGTCATAGTCACTTATTTTTTATTATTTTAGTGAGTTTGAATAAAGGAAGGCTCGGCCACACATTGTGGTTGTTGGAGTTCTCACTTTGAGTTTTTCTCTCTCTCTCTCTCTTGCTCTTACTCTCCATTCGCCATAGCTCTCACCACCAAGCTTCTTCCTCTTGGGTTCTACTTCCCTTTCAACTGGTATCAGAGCAAAGGAATTGGAGCTTGCCTAGCATTCTCTTCAGCCCGGATTTGAAGAGCTTCAACTCCAGCTTCAATTGTAGCCATGGCACCTTCATTTGTAGGTATGTTTTGATCTCCTGCCTCCTCCCTGATCTTCCAGCCTTCATTCGGAACCTTGCACGGCTGCATTGAAACCCCCTAATCATTGCCAAGTTCTCAATAGCACTACTGAAGACTCCCCAACCTCTAGGAGCAGCCAACAAAAAATGCAACGCATTTTTAGGGGACTGGGCTGATCCACTCCTGGCATATCGAGCTCATTTCCCGACTTCCCGGCATTGTTTGCAACCTTTCTAATCATCTTCAGACTCCTTGGCATTGGTTCTTGGCTCCCTGTGATCAATACAAGTGCTTCCACCTCCATCCATTGTTGTATACATAGTCCCAGGACTGTCAAAAACGGGGCAATACGTACTTGAAATTTGATGTTTGATGCTTCCGTGCATTGCTTCTTTGATGCCTATTGATGCCTGGATGTTATGGGATGCTATGTCTATGCTTTGAAACTGATTCGGAGCAGATTTGAGCACTAATTGAGCTTCATTTGATAGTGAATATACTGCTATAATACAGTGGGTTGAAGATCATTTACTTGGTGTATACATTGGTTCTTGGATACGGGTGCTTACAAGAGATTTGAATGATCGTATCGATGTATTTGGAGATTGTCAAATGCTTCTTTTTGGTTCCAAAATGCTTTTGAGCTTGGATTAGGCTCTATCTTCATCGTCATTCACTAGCATTTGGATTGAGTTGGCATGCTTTGGACCGGTTTATGCCTATTGTCACTGCTTGACATTTAGGCCTCTTGCATTTATGCTTTGGTCAGATATGGCTATCACTTGGTTTGCCCATACATGACAACCACTTGGAGCTTTGTCTTTGGATGTATTTGAGCATTTTGGACCTACTGGACATTACATTTGGTTGGCATTTACATGTTATTTGAATTCTTTCAGGCTTATGCTTTACGAGTCTGAGATAGCTCAGGATTTATGCTCCAGATGTACTCTACTGGGATTTGGAATGTCTAATGCTATGTATTCAATGTATTTGAGCATTGCTTACTCTATTTGCATTTGACTTTACTTCCAGTGGGAGCCTTTTGGTATATTCGAATATACACAGTGTTTTACTTACACTTGAGCTTGTGGGACAAATATATGCATTTGCTCTCTTGAGAGCTTTATGTTGGCAGTTAGTTTGTAGTGGGCTGATTTGATACGCCTATTGGGACAGACACCTATCTCTGTCACAGGTTTGTCCGTTTTGTATGCATCTTGGATGGTTATGCATTGAGCTTCTTTCTCTATCAATTATGCTTGTCCTTGGTCTCTTCTCTTACCTCGAGACCCATTACATGCATAACTTCTAGACCTATGAGATGTATCTTGCCTGACAGGTTATTGGGTTGACAATTCTTGGTACCTTCTTGCCCTTTGACACTCATTGTTAAATATATCTTGCTACTTGGCAATTGCAGTGACATATGTATCAATGATTGCTTCACTTTCAGACAGTTTTACATATTTATGTAATTTATTCCAACAAGCTGAAATGTATAGATTTCAAGCACTTGTATGAGGGTAATGCTTACTATTTGATGTTATCTTGGTCATATTTGATGGACCAATGGTTCTCTTGGTAATATCAACTCTTTTAGCCAGTTTTAGCAATGATTTTATTGCATTTTTTGCTAATTACAACAACATGCAATTTTGCATGTTTGCTTTGATTTGGGACAGTATGGCTAGTCATCTGAAAGACAGAACTCTCTTTAACATTGCTAAGTTGTATGGTACAAACTATGGGTATTGGAAGACTGAGATATGGCAGGGTTTGGTGCAGAAGTTGCAGATTAAACCATTGTGTTTCAAGGGTGCTAAACCCGAGGATATGGATGATGATGTTTGGATGGAAGTTGATGAGCTATGCAAGTCTACCATTATCTTGTCACTCTCAAAAGAGGTCCATCATAATGTTGTTGAAGATGAGAATCAGAGTGCATGGGACTTATGGGAGAAGATTCAGGAGCTTTATGCGCAGCCACCACTACAAGATATAGGCCTTATACTGACGTTAAAAGCGACGAAAATATAAATAACAAAATTTTTCCACGTCATCGCAGAAAGCATCATTATTGGCGATGCCATAGAACAATCAATATCAACGTCATTATTAGTCGCATAACGACGCTGATAACGACGCTCTGCGACGCTAATAACGATGCCAATAACGACACATACATGTAAATTTACGATGCTAATAACAACGGTAACAGGGGAAAAAAATTTGTGGCAGGGCAGCTTATAGCACGGTATGCTTTATTTGGGCCATACAAAATATTTTCTACACTGTGTACAATGCTCGTGTAGACAAAAACAAAGTGTACTTAAATCATAATACTGATACATGAAATAAATACATGATCGCATAATGAAAGCGACTGGTACAATCATGACAAGATATCACTACTACATAGAAAATGTCTACACAAATCAAGCGAGAAAAAAAGAAGGGTGTGTGAGCTCCAGGGATCCAAGGGCGAGCTATATATCCTCACCATTCGAAAGCTTGTTCCGCTTCAAAGGAGAATTGAACAAACTCTGCAAAAAAAGAAATAACTATACATCAATCCACTATACAATAATTAATTCGAATGAAACATGGTAACTACGGACAAGAAAAATGAGTGACTTACAAGGCCCCCGCATCTATACAATCGGTCGATCAATGCAGTGAGACCGTATCTCTCTACATATCGCGTCTCAAGGCCGATTAGATCGCGATTTGTAATGGACTGCTGCAAAGAAAATAAAATACTAATTGTTAGAAATATGATTATCAGTAAAAAGGATATTGCAAAAAAAAAGCAAGTAAAACAAAGAAAAACTTACAAAGCCTCGCACTGCTAACTCCAACGTCTTGGAGAATCTGTAGCCTCCTCTCTCAATCAGTGCCAGTCGTCCATGTCTAGCAAGTCGGGCTTTGCAGGCCCACTCTTGAGTGCCTTGCGTTCATCCGATCGTCTCTGTGACATATATGCATGCATGCAATCCATCATCCAGCCCGTAGAAAATCTATTTGTTGTGGCTGGAACCGGAAACTCCTCGTGCAAAGATGCTACTATGTAGTCCTTGCTCCCCTCCCGTATGTTTTTCCAATGATCTAAGGCGTGCCGAAAAACTTGTTGGCACAACTCTCTCATGCAAGCCATCACCCTCCTCCCCTCATCATTCATGATGATAGCTCCTGACCTATCATTGACAAGATAGGCATATCCCTCTAGGGTATGCCTAAGATGGGTCCTCTCCCACCTGCGTCCACGCTCCTCGGGATATCCAGGAGACCCCAGTACATCCAGTGTACCGATCGGGGTAGTATCTATCGGTGTAGCACCCATAGGGGTGCCACCTGCGACGGCTGAGCAAAAGCTAGAGTAACTGGAGTAGACGTCCCCATAGGTGTGACAAATCCTGGAGATGACGCAACTCCAGCAGAACAACAAGACAGAGACACTGCGTTCGTGCCTCCACCACAATAACCACTTGAGCCACGCTCCCTGGAACCACCATAAGAGTGAGGAGTCGCACCTGTATCCCGTGCCGGTCGCGGGCTCACTGCCTCCATATCTCTATAGTATCCCCCTGACCCTGAAGCACTCCCTCTCTTTGGCCCAAGTTTGGAGCATTGACCGCGTCTGCTCGAAGTTGAAGCATCTGATTGTGCCGAAGTAGATGTAATAGAGAGGCCTGACGATGTCCGAGATAGCTCCTGGTCCACCATGTCTCTGAATCTCGCCATCTGATCTAGAGACATGCGTATGAAGATATCCTGCAATTCCTCATCGCTCATCCCTAGACTCATCCTGAAAATGTCATCTGTACAGATAAAAAATGATGTTAGCATAATCAATTTAAATCATTCAAAGCACGGTAATATAAATCCTTAAAAAATGGTTTCACTTAAAATGCATATCTTATGTACCCTTATAAGCAATTAGTCAATGAATTGAGTAAGTGGATGCTCCAAGTATAAAGTATCCTATGGTCCCATGTCAATCTCTTGACACAAGTCCGCATATACTGGAAGGTCGATAGACATGTCACCACAAAATAATGAGTCCACTCGTTCTTAAAGAATTCTTAGACTCATGTATTTCCATCATTGTTAGCCAATGTTGGCTCCTCTACATGCTCCAAGATTTTGGTGGCCCCCACTCCTTGCAATATCGACCCCTCTATTTTCATATTGTCCTCATCTATGCTCGGAACATCGCTTTGATCATATACTCTTGCACTTTGGAGAGTTGAAGGTATAACATACCACCATTGAGGTTGTCGGGGGTTTGGATAGAAGATTACATGTTCACAAACACGTACAAGAGATATTAAACGATTGTGACATGTACCATGTCGTAATACAATTAACAAACAAATGAGTTCACACACCTGTTCACAATGGGCCAGCAACACAAAGGTGTCGTGCAAATCCGTTCATTTTTTTTGGAATCTATTTCGAGAAATCCAGATGGACCTCGTCAAACTATTACTCCAGCTCCTTCAAGTACCACTTTGAACCATTGTACATCGAATAGTATCATGGAGAAGCTATGGTAATCCACTGTAACAATACTTTGCAAGTTCCCAAAATACTCCATGTCATCTATATCCATGTTTGGATCCGTTGCTCATCGGGTGGCTCTCCTGCTCGAACCTTGCCATGATACCACAGTCCATTGTGGAACACATTTTGTTAATACACTCCACGCGAAAATGTCATCCGTGTGACCACGCTAAACTATATATTTTGTACTGTACATTGAAACACTAATATTAGTTGTCGCATATAAAATATAGATACGACAAATCCTAAACATGTCATCATCTTTGGACTACATCCCCTCGAGAATTCCCACTACTCAATCGAGACCTCCGCTCCTTCGCGAGACACTGCGATCAAAGCTCCATGCAACCATCGTGTTGACATGAACCGCGGCATCTCCTTCATGCCCTCGGGATATCGAATTGGTCGATGCCATGTACTACGTCGAAATTTTGATCACGCTTCCTCTCGATCTTGCCTAGCAATCTGGTACCTGGCGAGCCACGTCTCCATAGAGGCATGGTGCAACATACAAAAGTGATTCACATTCTCCTCCATTGCAATATCCATTCTTTTTTCTACCCCATTTCCAACCACCACATCTCCAGTCAGTCTATCATCGTCCTTTAGTGACCATAGCATTTTGTTGTCTTTCGATCTACCATTGATAGCCATTGTCAAATATACACTAGCGCCTCAAACACCAACCAACCTTCAGCGCTATCTTCTGGCGGAGCTCATTGTCACACAAACCTTTCAGGGTTTTCATGAAGCGCTCCAAGAAGAACATCCATCGCGTATGGACAGGTCTAGCAATCTCCACTTTATCTACAAGATGCACAAGAAGGTGGATTTGTATCATGAGTATGCTAGTAGGCAGGTATTTCTTAACGAGACAGACCATCTTCACTGCTCCTCCCTACCTTGCGGATTCAATAGAGGATGTCTTAATCTCCTTCTATGAGATCCATTGTACTAAAGTCGACAACTTGTAAATGGCTCCGCATTATGAACAATGGCTACACTCCAAATAGCAAAATGTGCACACCAATTACAATCCATTCGTAGTACAAACCTGACATATCTTATGCGAGTCATGGGATTTTAGCCCTAATAATTGGTCGTCTTTAGAAAATGCAGACGTGAGAGAACGCATCATACCCGTTGGAGTGCGGATAGACTTGAATTCTTGCTTCACAATGCACTCTTCTTTAGTGGACAAAACCCAATGAGCGCGAGGTAGGTGCACGCGACCATCAGCACTTGACTGTGGCCAAAGCGCCTCCATCTTGTCTACCTCCTTCAAATCCTTTTGTGCTCCTATAATGTCTCTCTTTCTTGTGATGTGGTCCCATAGAAAGCTGCCCACATTCTTGAAGATATACATGGGATCCAACAAGTAGTTGATCTGTAAGTGGGTCCAATATGGCAACTCATAGAAAACTAAGAACTGTCGCATTCCGTTTGGATGTGACTCTGCGTGGACCATTTTCAGCTCATACCAGCTTGCAGCATTCATACGTGTTGGAGGTCATCCAAGAAAACCTTCCCTGAGTTCATGACCCTCTGGCAAGAATGCGGCGTGTCCTTGATATACCATCTTCTTCATGGTTCATGACCTTCAGGAGTCTAACTATGGCCCACACAATGGATATGCATGATAACTTAAGGTAACCAGACTTATTCCAACACCTTTATCCAATGAATACAAACTTGAACGAGATAAAATATAGATATTACCAATGAGAATAGAAGCCTATTTACTTGAGCACTCTCCGAATCCTAGAAAGTCATGCATCATCCACATGAGAATGGCTCAAATATTGGCAGACTGTCGACCATCGCGCTTGCTCATATATTGTACGGTGACTCCCTCCTCCCACAAAATCTTAAGCTCATTGACTAATGGACGAAGATACACATCTATATTTTTTACTTTGTAGTGGTCGGGGACGAGTAAGCTAAGAATGAGATGTCCTTTCTTCGTAGAAAGGCATGGAGGAATATTGTAGTTGACAAGGACTATAGGCCACACACTGTAAGAAGTTGAGTGCAGACCAAATGGATTTATGCCATCCATTGCAAGACCGAGCCGAAGATTCCTTGGCTCTTGGAAAAAGCCTGGGAAGGTAGAGTCAATGTGGCTCCATGTCCGTGAATCCGCTGATATTCATTGAACTCCGTTTGTGGACCTATTTTGCGCATGCCACGTTGTCAAGCTCGCCATGCCAGACGTACGAAACATGTGGTTTATGCGGGGGATAAGTGAAAAGTATCTAAGAAATTTTTTAGGGATGGTGTGCCTTTGCAAGTCCTGTCGATACCTGTGAGCATCACACTTTGGACATGTCTCCATAGTCTCGTATTCTCCTCAAAATAGTATGTAATTGTTGATACATGCATGGATGTTGTTGTAGTCCATGCCAAGCTTTCGTAAAACATGTCATGCATCATCATGAGACTCGGGTATGGTATTTGCAGGTGGTAATATATGATATTTCAATAACATGAAATAAATCATAAAAAATCTTGAAAAAGTACAAATGTTTTTAATGATAGTGCCAAATAGAAATCAATGAAGCATATGTACAAGGTACCTAAACAACTCGGTGATGCTCGCATCGCTACACCCATATTTTGCTTGCACACTTAGGAGTGCAAGCAGTGTCTTCAGGCGAGATACTCAACACCCATCATATAATGGTATGGATGCTTCCTCTCTAAGCAGATCAAAAGTCTCGACATCCATGGGAATCAATGCATCGATCATTGTCTCCATCTCAGGCTCCAAGATTGTAGGTAGGTCTGGAAGGCTGCCTGTCTCCTCTGGTATTGATGGCATAGATTGGGTAGTACCTTCCAAGTGGTGGATTGGCTCAGCACTCCATCCATCGCACGCCCACAAACTCTTCTAATTGACCACAAAGGGTGCACTCCTCCCTTGGACGAGACGTCACCTCCCTGGATAGAAAATTTTCCAGCCACACCCAATCTTTTTGTATATGGTATTCAATTAGCTTGCAAGTACAATACATGATTGATGTTAACTTTTCTTACCGTTTGTTGAGAATCCAAGATCGCCTGATCAATGATCACGGATTGAAACTCGTCGAAGCGTCATACGTGTTCTATAGACAATTGACGTTTTCGTCTAATTGCCAGCTTGCATTGAGAGCAAGGACATGGGACATGCTGATTAAGATACGCCTTGCGATCTTGAACAACAAGACCTTCATCGTTTTCCATTTTGTCTACATTACGACAAACAATTTGTTTTTATTATCATTCTTTTTCTCTTTCCTAAATTGTTTGACAAGGGATTTCTTATCTTGTAACTCAACAAAAATTAATGTATGTAAAGTCTCCATCTACCCACCCATATATTAACATATATATGTCGGAGTGTTTTCCCTCTCGTAGTGTTGTACTCGACCTCGCCACCACGCTCTCTTTGTTTTTTATCCATTCATTATCTCCTCTCCTTCTATCTCTCTCTCTTTTTCTCTTTCTTTATTATGCTGTATGTTTATTCCCTCTCTCTCATTCCTTCTCCTTTTTTCTCTTCCTCCCCCTCTCTCGTTTTCTTTAACGATCACGGCTACAACTACAATGAAGGCCACGACCACGACTACGACTACGACCACCACCACCACCATGACTACGACCATGACCATGACCATGACCATGACCATGACCATGACCATGACCATGACCACGACCATGACCATGACCATGACTACGACTATGACGACACGATCACGACTATGGCTACGACCATGATTATGACTACGACCATGATCAGGACTAGGACCAAGACCATGACCATGACCATGACCATGACCACGACGACGACCACAACCACAACCAAGACCACGACCATGACCACGATTATGACGACTATGACCACAACTATGACTATGACCACGACCACGACCATGACGCGACTACCACTACCACTACCACTACCACGACTATGACAACCACATCTACCACTACCATGACTATGACCACTATAATAAACAAGAAAAGAAGAATTAAAAAAACAACAACAACAATAACTACTACTACTACTACTACAATAAATAATAAAAGAAAAAAAACTACTACTACTACGACAATAACAAAAAACAAGAAAACTAAATAACAATAAACAAGAAAAGAAAAGAAAAAACCACTACTACTACAAACAACAACAATTAATTTCCTTTTCTCTCTTCCTCTCCCTCTCTCATTTCCTCTCCCTCCCTCACCCTCACCCTCTCTTTCCCTATCAGGTTTAACGTTTTTTTCTTTCTTTTTCTCTCTCCTCTCTTTCTCATTTTTTCTCTCTCCTCTTTCTCTCTCATTTCCTTTTCCCTCTTTCTCTCCTTCTCTCATTTCCTCTTCCTCCCTCACTCTCTCCCTCTCTTTCTCTATTTTCCTATTATGTTTAGTGTTTTTTCTCTCTCCTCTCCCTCTCTCATTTCCTTTTCTCTCTTCCTCTCCCTCTCTCACTTACTCTCCCTGTCTCACCCTCACCCTCTCTTTCTCTCTTTCCCTATTAGGTTTAATGTTTTTTCTCTCTTTTTCTCTCTCCTCTCCCTCTCTTTTTTTTTTCTCTCTTCCCCCTCTCTCATTTCCTTTTCTCTCTTTCTCTCCCCCTCTCTCATTTCCTTTTCTCTCTTTCTCTCCCTCTCTCGTTTCCTCTCCCTCCCTCACACTCACTCTCTCTTTCCCTATTAGGTTTAATGTTTTTTCTCTCTTTTTCTCTCTCCTCTCCCTGTCTCATTTTTTCTCTCTCCTCACCCTCTCTCATTTCCTTTTCTCTCTTTCTCTCCCTCTCTTTTCCTCTCCCTCCCCATGGGTTGGGATTATGAATGTTTTGCACCATCATTGAGCACTAGCACGACATGAGGTCCATTGCAGCTATATGTAGTAAATCTTAGATACGCGCGCACATGAGAGAGCACCTGTCATTGAGCATGCACATTTCTTACATGCACGATATTTGGGATGCTCATCACAAAGTTAGGAACCTCTGGTTGAGTGTGTAAGGAGGTTGGGTTAGTTTAGAGGGTCGTGAAGGACGCCGCCAATTGTGAGATGGATTCTTCTTATCTGGTCAGCATCTTGAAGGCCATCATTTTCTAGAGTGATTGTGAGATTTTGGATGGGTGGAGCGGAGTATATCATATCTTTTTGAAGAGCGTTGAGAGGTGAGGATAAGAATTTTAAATTAACAAGGAATTTTTTTTGCATTTTGCATGACGCACGATCACATATAGATAGGCTAGGCACAATTCTTCTAGTGCATCCATATTTTTTGTGTGAGCATTGTTTGAAAAGTAGCATGTTATGGATTCGATCAATTGCATGTTTTCTCAAATCATGTATGGTTGGGCACATAGTTCATTTCAAAAAACCATATTCCTGCTAAGGCACACTGCATAAAAAATAGGTTCATATCCAAAGAATATTCATTTTGAAGACTCAAGGATCAAAGGAAAAGATTGTATATTTTATATCATCAACGAGTATTTTTGAAGAAAAAGAGGACATGTGTGCTGAAAGTGTGTGCAATTACAAGAACAATAGGCCAAGGAAGGGAATAAATCATCCAAGTTAAAAGATGGAGAAAAATGATGTGATTTACGAAAAGCAATATTTTTTCCCATTTTTGATAGATTTTTGGGATTCTGCCCTTGCTAGCTTGTCAACCAGATGTGTTCCAATCGTTTTGAGTACCCGAACAACTATATTCAGAGTTCAAATGAGAAAGTTATGATCCAAACAAGTTGCAAACCGGCATGGAGCAGAAAAAACGAAAATAGTGAAAAGCAGTAGAAAAGCAAAAGCCAAAAGCTAAAAGCAAAAAGCCTAATGTTTGTGAGTGTGGAAAGAAAACTATATAAGGAGAGAAGATTGAAGAGTTAAGGGGCCTTCTTCCTTGATTACAATTGTATTTTATGTGAGAGAGGAGAGTGGAGGATTGCATGCTAGAGTGAGCTCTTGTCATGCCAATTTGGAAGTTGGAGCTTTTGGGTTTCAAAGCGCAAAGCATCGGCTCAAGGTTGTTAAGGTACGAGAATATATTTCACTTGGTTTATTTTAGAATTGTTGGTATTTTTGTTGTGTTGTGGTTGTGTGATACTCTACCCGCATACGGGTTTTAAAAAATTTTTGAGTTATAAGAGACTTTGTTTTGTTTTTGTGTGGCTTGTGGTATATGATCGAATAATTGAATTTTTCAAGTTGTATTGTGCATTCCACAAAGTCAATTATCCCAACCGGCACTCCTTAACGTCTCGTTATCAGGTTGTGAGTGAGGCTTGCTCTCGATCATCGCTCGCGTAACAACGGCGGCTCCTCTTCACCCTCCATACACCTCCTCCTCTTCTTAGCGAATGGTAGCGGCGATGGCGGTGGCAATGAGAAGCCTTCTTTCTCCCTCTTTCTCTCTTTCTCTCCCTCTCAGCAAGATGCTCACTCTCCCTCACGCTCTCCCTTTCGCTCTCTCTTTCGTGAATGCGTGAAAAATGACGCGCTCGGATTTGGCCTACGTTTTTTTCATTTGGGTACCGTCGCTATATTAGCATCGCAACTGCGACGCTAATAGCGATGCAAATAGTGATGCTGCTATTTCTCGTCGCTAATGGCTATCGCTATACCCTCATATCCTTGTAGTGAGCAGAGTCTTGCATCACAAATGTATTGGCTGAAGCAGTTAATTGAACTTCGCATGGAGGGGACATCCCTATCATCTCATTTCTGTCAGTTTCATGCTATCATGAAGAATTTGTTATCACAGGGTATTGAGTTCAAAGACAAGTTGCACCCATTGTTTTGCTTGGCATCTTACCTGAATCATGGGATGTATTTCGTACTACCATATGAATGATCAAGATTGATAGGCTGAAAATCAAAGATATTGAGAGTGCTTTATTGACAGAGGAAATCAACAAGAGAAGTAATGATGCTTCCCGTTGTCAAAGGGTTTTCGAAAGCAAAGTTGCAACCACAAAGGTCCTTGAGAAATTCCAAGATAGAAGATCAATCAAGCAAATAAGCAAGATGAGAAAATGATGTCAAGTCTCTGTTTTTATTTCTATCAATACTGAAGATGAATAGAAAGCCAAATCAGCTTACAGTGGCGGCCTCCACAACGTTCATATTTACATTCCAACAACTCTTCAGAAGACTGATGAGACAAACAGCTTTCTAGTTTAGCATCTCCCTCTTTTACATCAGAGAAGCTGAACTCTATTATCACAGCATGTTCTTTTGATTTAAACAGGTAATTATTGTCTATGTTCACATCCACAGCCTTTGAGAATCCTGAATCCAATTTAAGACAACAATTTTGTATGTCTTAGCCTCCTTCAGATTAGCTACAGCAACAATAAAGGACAAGTACGGAGGATCCTCAGAGGTGTATACAAGAGGTTTAGGGAACAGTTTTGGTGCAGATCAAAATAATGTCTAGTACTGTAAAATTCATACAAAATCCAATAACATTGGACCAAAATCAAGGATCTCTTTACTGAATAACAAACTTCTCAATTTGGCAACATAACAGATACATTCAAATCATTCCTGCGTCATCTTTCTTTCTTGAGTAATATCTGATTCATCACTGCCTCACTTTGCTGTCCTTTCATACCTTTGAAAAGTTCTGAACCCTATAGAAAATCTTCCTTGTGATGGAGGGAACTTCACTGCTATATGAAATACACTCTTACAAGCAAGATTTGAAGGTTTACGTAGGTCATAATGTCTGAGTATCAAGCAGAACTCTCCTTGCTCTTAACATGGTTCAAGTAAGAATTTCAAGTGGAAGAGTTGAGCATGACTTCCACTGTAAACTGCTGGCACAGAGCCCCTGTTCAGTCACAGACTCGAGGTCCAGAATGCTGCCTCTCTTTCCCTTTCATGTATAGATGCAAGGTGTCAAAAATGCTTCATTCTATTGCTTCTCCTCTCTGTTGTAGACATTCACCTCAGAAATGGAGGACTTTCTGGTCAATAAAGATCCAATTTTGATAAAATTTCTCAACAGCAGCATCACTTCGTGGAGTCCGAAGCCCATCTAATGCCTCCTTTGCCTCTAATATTGAACAGCTTCTCGGTAAGGATCTTCCGATTGAATGCATAGTGTACGTCTATCCTCCAGAGTGCTGTCGTGAGCAGCAACAAAGCCACAGTGAAGAAGACGAGGCCTCTTTTGCTCAAGGGGTAGGAGCCTTCGTCATCACAGTCGGTCTTTTACAATCATAGAAGCATGGTAGAGAAGAAGAACTCTACAGAAGATAAGAGTGCGTGAATTGCGATGAATAAGAGAAAATTAGTCTTGTCATCTTCACTTCCGTTCCGTTTCCTCTCAGTCGTAGAGATCCCTCCGATTGATCGTCTTCCTTATGATCAACTTTTTCTTCTGCTTCCCTTCGACTCGACACCCTCTGTAGGTTTTTTGGAGCTTAGACCTCCTTCTTCAGCTTTCGTCCTGGTTTTCAGTTTCCAGAAGGTGTCAGAACGGCATGGCTTTGTCCATGAGGTGAAGGCGTTGCGAAGGATAATGTCAGGAAGGTTTCGAGAGGCCGACACATCGATAAGCTCCGAGAGGCATTCCAAAAAGTGACTTGCAAAAAAAGCGATGGCATACCAAGGACCCGAAGTTGACGTAGCGCTCTCTAATTTTCTCTTTCCAGTTGCCGAGATTCCCTCCTTTTCCTTCTGTAGCTCCCCTATTCCGTCCACACTTTTCTCTTTTTCCCACAGTTTTGTCTCTATTCCCTTCTCTGCTTGAAATTCGTAGCTTTCTCCCTTCCTTCTTCTCAATTAAACCTCTTCTCCCCAAAAAGCCCATTTGAAAATAGTCATCCCATCATTGGCTCTAGAAAAGCGGCCCTTAGAAAGGCATACAAGCCCTCATCTTCATATCATAGCTTACAATGGCTCTTTCATATCATATGCTTTCAAACTGCCTCCAAACTTTGGAATTCTTTTCCTTGATCATCACAATACAAGCAAACAAAACCCCTTGTCACCTTCAAGCCAAGATAATGCAGCATTCCATGAGATTACGCTACAAAGTCCATGCTTGTTAAACACTTTCTGTGCTTCCGCAAATAAACCACACATGGCATACATACCAACCAATGCACTGCCAACAACAGTATCATTTTCTAGCCTCTCTTTACTATATTACCACGCAGAATAAAGATGCAAACATAACGACTAAGTATGTACAAAGTATTAAATCCCACACACACAACTTTTGGGTGGATTTCACACCTCGGATGCGTAGCAACACGACATCCACCCCCTCTAATCATGCGCATCCTCCGGATGGGCCAACTACCCATGATCATTATCATTAAGATCCACAAACAGATCAATCTCTTCATTGTGCATTTTCGGTATATCAACAAGATTATCTGTCATATCATTTGTTTCTTCTATTGAAGTTTCTTCTCGTTGCTCTTCTCTTGTAAATTCTTCCAATGCATAATCCTCATCATCTCTTTTCTTGAAAATTTTGATTCTTTTTCCTACAATAGGCACTCTAAGCATTGTCCCATCCAATTCTGTCAGCTCATATGTTGCATTGTTAAAGACATGTCTGACTATGTATGGTCCAAACCATCTTTTCACCATCTTCCAAAGTGCAGTATGCTGATTTTCAAGGCTGCTATCAAAGACTAATACCCAGTCTCCCTCTTTTATTGCTCTAGGCCGCAAGCGATGCCTGCTGTCAAATCTGTCCTTATTTCTTAGTCTAGCAACCTTCAACCTATCAATAGCTAGCTGAATATCCTCTGGTCTTCTCTCCAACTGTCGAATCCGAAGAGCTAAGAGCTCCTCTCTCGTCAAATCCTCCTGCCAAGGTAAAGCTGACCAAGTCAAAGCACAAGTCTCAGTTGGCATAACCGGTTTCTGACCATACATCAACTCTGCAGGCATATATCCTGTGGTAAAATTGTGAGTCGTACGATCAGCCCACAAAGCAAATGGTAGAAGTTTCGGCCATTCTCCAATCCATCCTCTGCATGCTTTGGCTAATGCTTTCACTATCGGCGGATGCCCTCTTTCACTCTTCCCATTTTCCTCTGGATTGTATGCTGTGGTTAGAGCCAACTTGATTCCTAGTTGAGAGAAAAACTCCCTAGCTTCATCTGCATCCAATTCACCGCGATCTGCAGTGATCTTACCCACACAGCCATACCTGCACAAAATTTCTTCCAATAAGAACTTACACACTGCACTAGTGGTCTTCGTTCTCAAAGATTTGCCCTCAACATGATTGGTAAGATCCTCTCTAGCCAAAACAATATACCTCATTTGCCATAGACCCATAGGCATAGTAACCAAGTCAACTACCCACTTATAATGAATGTATAGCGGATAGGTCGGATGAAGCTCATCTCGATGACGCACTACCGAATACATCTGGCAATCTCTGCAAGTCTCTACAAAGTGAGAAACATCTCTATACATGCCTTTTCCCCAATATTTCTCCTTGATTTTCTCATAAGTAGCCCACACTCCTCTATGACCAGCCCAAGGACTCTCATGAAACTCTCTCATCACCTGTAACTGTGTCTCTCTATCGCAGACAACACGCAAGGGTAATCCACCTCTTTTCTTCGGATGCTTCCAAAGAAATCCGTCCTTGAGAAAATAACCATAGGCTTTTCTTTTGATCTTCTTGAACTCTTCATCTGTCCATTCATCTCTTTTGCTTAGTGTACTAAGGTACTTGCCAATCTGCAACCAATCTCTAACATAGAGTTCTTCTATGAAAGCCACAATATCATAGACATGGCAAACATGATCAACCATAGCGGCTGAAATTTCTCCATCATCCTCTTCTGCAAGTAGAGTCTCCTCATCATCATATCTAGCTCTAGACAGCATATCTGCCCCACTGGATTATTCTTTCCTGCTATGTGTTTAAATTCTAAATTTAATGACTTGATGTATGCAATCCATCTCAGCATATCTATATCGGGAGTAGAGCAACTCGTAATCATACCTATCAATGGAAAGCAATCTGTCTCTACCACAACTGAAGCTCCAATAAAGTACTTCTTGTTACATTTGAGAGCCATAACAATCCCCAGTAACTCTCTCTTGATTTGCGGATATCTCGTCTGTCTCTCGTTTAGGACTTTCGCCCCAAACCGAATAGCATACCTGTTTCCATCTGCATTATCTTGACCCACAGTCCAACCTATGCCAATTGGACTAGTGTCAACTGTCAAAATACAATAGGCCTTCCACAATTATAATCCGCTTTCCTGAGAGTAGGAGCAATCTGCAATAACTTCTTCAATTTCCGCATGGCTCTAGTGTGGCTCTCATCCTAATAGAATTTCTGTCCCTTTTGAAGCAGCTAATATAAACAATCTGCTATGTGTGCAAAATGGGGTATCCAAATCATGTAAAACACACAAGCCCCAATGAATCTCCGTACCTCTGAAGTGGTAGAACAATACTCCATAATCTTGCCTATAGCATCCATCTTCTCAGGTGAGGGTTTCCTGCCATAATATCCACACATATGTCCAACAATGACAACCTCATTTACTCCAAAAACAGATTTTTGCCCTCATAGTGTCAAGTTCACTTCTTCTAACCTGGCCAAAATCTTCTCACAAGCTGAAATATGATCAGCCACAAAGTATCTGCATCCCTGCTCATTTAAACTCTCATTCTTCTCTTCTTCTGTACACCCCTTAATGGGCACATCATCCAAGAAAGGCATGGTAAGCTGAGGTATGTAATCACGAAGAACCTTATGCATGGCATTCATCATATGCGCAACAGAATTAGTGGCACCTTGAGGCAAGGTACACATCCTGACAAGCCCAATAGGAGTTCTCATAGTGGTTATATCCTTGCTTTCCAAAGCCAGTTGAAACTGATCATATCCCGAATACAAATAACCTAAAGAATAGATGGCACGTCCAGCAAATGCTTTTGCAAACTCATCCACAACTGGACCTATACCAACATTCCTGATAGTAACTCTGTTTACTGGCTGCATGTCCTGTATAAATTGGAGAGTACCATTCTTCTTTGGAACCGTACACCACCTATTTGAGTATGGTGTAGATGAAGGCTCTAGGATTCCCATCCTGATTTTCTCATTCAACAAGTCAATCAACTTTGGCAGGTGTGTCTTAGGCATTGGAATAGGTCGGAGGTTCCATGGAATATGAGGAATAGTAAAGATCACCATAGGAGCAACAATATCCGGATTCACACATCCAATCTCATGCGGGAAAAAAGCAAACCCCCTTCCATGTCGCTCAAGCATCTCCTGAAAGCATTGCTTCTCTGTGAGTAGCAAGAAATCACCATTTCCAATTTTTAATTCAGCAAGAGTCTCTGCTGAAAATTTATGGCCTATATGCTCTGGATTCCTCAAAATTGGCTGTTGGTAGCCCTCTCTATTTGCTGATCACTGCTAGGTGGAAGCGGTACAACTACCGGCTTTACCTTCTTATCCACAGTTTTGTATTTCGTATCAACCATGGCTTCATTATGATCCTCTGCATTACTCAAATCTTGTTGTAAATCAGCAACTGAATATCCTCAGCCCTCTGCTCTATGGACTGCATAGGAACAGCCTTAAACTCTGGATGCTAAAATATTTCAGCAGTAAACTCTGTTGGCTGAAAGTTTTCAACCCTCTGTGTCTCTGTAAGCTTATCATAATCAATCGGAAACTCTGTTTGCTGAATTTCTTCAGCACTCAACACTTTTTGCTGAGTCACCTCAGCCTCTGACTTTATCTGTGACACAAAATCTGCAATTTCATGAAACATGTCCAGGGATTGCACTGATACATTACTGTGACAACTCTACATATCAGTTTTTAGCATATTTTCCATCTCTGTCATCGTATCTACACAAATCATACTATCATACATCCCATCTATATGCTCATCATCCTCTAAAATACCTGGATTTTTCAAAATTTTCTCCTTCTTGCATATGTACTGTCTGGCAGCTCTAGGCAACTTAGAAGTCTTCTGATAGCTCATCGAACTGTTTGCTGAAATCCCAACAAAACTGGAGAAGAAAACATTGCTGCCAGGAGGCGAGAACTCCAATCTCCTCTGCTCTGTACCATTGTCGTCTCGCGAAACAGCGGTACCTAATGAAAACCCGAATCCCTCACAGTGGGCAAAGGTGCATCTCTAAGAGTATCCCTGTTTCTAACCTGGTTCACACACATAGTCATAAACTGAACTGCTCTCATGCCATCTTTACTGCGAATCTGTGCATAAGCAGATCCATCATCCATTACCTTTGTTTCCATGCACATCTCTGTGATGAATGGCTGTCTAAGAATTATGGGATAAGAGCATGAATCCTGCACAAAGAAATGGAAATCCTCCTCTACATCTCCAATAGAAACCCGGACACTGGGACAGGCAGCATACAAATCACCTGCAGTGTTGTTGGCAACTCTCATACGCCACCCATGCTCTACATCCATAGGCCATCTGTTACTTTCATAAATTCCTCGAACTATGAGATTAATATCTGAACCATGATCCACCAAAGCAACATAAGGCACCTGTTTCTCTCCAAATTTTACCATAGTCTCTGTAGTTGCCCTAGCCCAATGACTCCGCGAAAAGTGACTACGCGGTATCAAGACAGGCTCATCAGTTTCAGCATAATGATAGGCTGAACCCTCTTCTCTATCTGTGGAAAAACAGAAGCATTCTCAACCAAAAACTTATTCTCATCCTCATCCAACTCACCAATCAAAACTCCCTGTATATCAGTAGTAAGCAATGCATGTCTTTTCCTCTTCAAGACCTCTTGGAACTGATCTTGAAACTCTCTTTTCGAGATGCCCAAAACCTCAGAAATAGTAAAAGTCACCTCACTGCCAAGTATCTTGTCATTAAAGATTTTCTTCATGTCTGTAGATGTCTCAATATCGGACATCAATCTAAACCCTAGCTGCTTTCTCTCTCTAGGCTCTTGCCTCTTTTCTTTCTTCTGAGCATCTTCCATGTGTCGTTCTGGCCCTGGTCTCAAAGACGGTCCTGCAGTAGGTGGAGTAACAAACTCACCCCCTCTAGTCTTTTTAGCTGCACTTGGATTTTCTTCATCCCTCTTACGCTTCTCCTCAACAAGTACATCTGCTCCCTGAGACTTAGCCAAGTAGGCATAAATAGTGTACCTGTCAACAGGTGAATCCCAACCTGTCTCAGATCTGATGCTAGAGCCTGCACTAGTCAAAACAGTTTGCTGAATTTTTCCCTTGTTTGCAGTTTCCATAGCATAAGTCCATAATGTTGACTGATTCTCTGATCCTTTCTCAATCTAAACTCCATATACAGAAGCATCTCCTCTAGCTGCCACATAAGAAGTACGCGCAGCCATGTCATCCACTAACTTCTTCATTCCGCCTTTCCCAAAGTTGGTAGCAAGCGGAGCTCCTGTTTCAGTCAACCAGATCTTACCATCTTGTCCCCAAAATACCAAATTCTTCCTCCTTGTATCCTGAAAAGATTCACAATCCCTGCAATGCTGATGGTCCGTACTGTCACACCAAATACATCTTTGATCTCTCCTAGGTGCACTAGGAGCACTCCTAGGGAAGTAGGAGCCCTAGAAGAAATAGTAGGCGTAGTCGAAGCAAACTACTTTAACTGACTCTAGTGTCAAATCCGTTATGCCTTTGATTATATCATCAAGAGAGGAAGGCACCGACGAAGCGGATGGTTTTGGAGCAGAAGGAGCTGGCATCGGTCGTGGAACAGGAGGAATAGGAGGAGTAGAAACAGTAGGCAGTGGCATAGGCCAAGAAACTGGCTGAGGAAGAGAAGAAATAACAGGGATAGAAGCAGACATAGGAGCAGAAGATGGCGTCGGTGTCATAGATCCATTCTGTAGGCGGGTCTTCCATATCCTCCTCTTGGTCAAAGTCATGACTGCATCCTGGGCATCTTGCCAATCCGTTTTAAGACCCATAGGCTTCGTGCGATCCTCAAGAAGCTCTCCTAATTCTTCCTGAAGAGCAGGATCTGCAGCTTGCAAGAAAAGCTCAACTTTCTCAACATCCAATGCTCTTTGTTCAATGGCATCAAGCTGACTATACCTCTCTTCAAATTCTCGAATCAACTCTGAAGCAGCTAGACCTTTGTTTGGTATGTAGACCCACTCTTCGAATGACCGCCGTGTAGCCATCCCAAAGTCCTCAAGGAAATACTCTTCTTTTAGGGCTTCTTAAAATCTTGCCAATGTGAATTTTGAATAAAAAGATCAGTCACTTTTGCCCTCAAGGCGGGTGTGATAAGACGAAGGAAATACTTACTCATAAGTCCAGCTGGTACTCCAAAAAATCCCATCTTGATCTCATGTGTCTTCAAATATGCTGAAACATTACGGCCATCAAATAGCTTCTTCTCATTCTCAACTACTTCAATCGCCTTAGTCGCGCTAATTGCATTCTCCTGCTCTGAATATAGTTGCCTTTGCTGAGACAACTGTTGTTGATGCAATTGTTGCTGCTACTGCATATACAATTGTGTTTGTTGATTTTGAAGCCGCATATACATAGACATATTCTGCAAAATATGCTTTAGATCATCCATTGAAGTACTTGAAGCAGCAATCAATGATGGAGCTGAAGTAGAGGACACAGCAAGAATTGTAGAAGAGGCTGAAATGGATGTTAAAGTATCTCCCATCTTGAAATTTATGTGACCCTTTCATGTTGGGCTCACCAAAGATGTCGAAGCAAAGTCGCAACCACAGAAGTCCTTGAGCAATTCCAAGATAGAAGATCAATCAAGCAAATAAGCAAGATGAGAAAATGATGTCAAGTCTCTGTTTTTATTTCTACCAATAACTAAAGATGAATAGAAAGCCAAATCAGCTTACAGTGGCGGCCTCCACAACGTTCATGTTTACATTCCAACAACTCTTCAGAAGACTAATGAGACAAACAACTTTCTAGCTTAGTATCTGCCTCTTTTACATCAGAGAAGCTGAACTCTGTTATATCAGCATGTTCTTTTGATTCAGACAGGTAATTATTGTCTATGTTCACATCCACAGCCTTTGAGAATCTTGAATCCAATTTAATACAACAATTTTGTATGTCTCAACCTTCAGATTAGCTACAGCAGCAATAAAGGACAAGTACGGAGGATCCTCAGAGGTGTATACAAGAGGTTTAGGGAACAGTTTTGGTGCAGATCAAAATAATGTCTAGTACTGTAAAGGATTCATACAAAATCCAATAACATTGGACCAAAATCAAGGATCTCTTTACTGAATAACAAACTTCTCAATTTGGCAACATAACAGATACATTCAAATCATTCCTGCATCATATTTCTTTCTTGAGTAATATCTGATTCATCACTGCCTCACTTTGATGTCCTTTCATACCTTTGAAAAGTTCTGAACCCTATAGAAAATCTTCCTTGTGTGACGGAGGGAACTTCAGTGCTATATGAAATACACTCTTACAAGCAAGATTTGAAGGTTTACACAGGTTATAATGTCTAAGTATCAAGCAGAACTCTCCTTGCTCGTAACATGGTTCGAGTAAGAATTTCAAGTGGAAGAGTTGAGCATGACTTCCACTGTAAACTGCTAGCACAGAGCCCCTGTTCAGTCACAGACTCCAGGTCCAGAATGCTGCCCCTCTTTCCCTTTCACGTATAGATGCAAGGTGTCAAAAATGCTTCATTCTATTGCTTCTCCTCTCTGTTGTAGACATTCACCTCAGAAACGGAGGACTTTCTGGTCAATAAAGATCCAATTTTGATAAAATTTCTCAAGAGCAGCATCACTTTGTGGAGTCCGAAGCCCATCTAATGCCTCCTTTGCCTCTAAGATTGAACAACTTCTTGGTAAGGATCTTCCGATCGAATGCATAGTGTACGTCTGTCCTCCAAAGTGCTGCCGTGAGCAGCAACAAAGCTACAATGAAGAAGACGAGGCCTCTTTTGCTCAAGGCATAGGAGCCTTCGTCATCATAGTCGGTCTTTTACAATCATAGAAGCATGGTAGAGAAGAACAACTCTACAGAAGATAAGAGTGCGTGAATTGCGATGAATAAGAGAAAATTAGTCTTGTCATCTTCACTTCCGTTCCGTTTCCTCTCAGTCACAGAGATCCCTCCAATTGATCCTCTTCCTTATGATCAACTTTTTCTTCTACTTCCCTTCGACTCAACACCCTGTGTAGGTTTTTTGGAGCTTAGACCTCCTTCTTTAACTTTCTTCCTGGTTTTCAGTTTCCAGAAGGTGTCAGAACGGCATGGTTTCGTCCATGAGGTGAAGGCGTTGTGAAGGATGATGCGATCGATCAGTCAATCGATCTTCAGTCCTCACAGCTCAGGTCTCCTGCATCGTCAGCCTTGAAGCCCCCGAACTCACACTAGACATTACATCTCTCCACCTCTCCGTCTTCCACATAATGATCAGCAATACAGAGAGTAATGTCAGGAAGGTTTCGAGAGGCCGACACATCGATAAGCTCCGAGAGGCATTCCAAAAAGTGACTTGCAAAAAAAGCGATGGCATACCAAGGACCCGAAGTTGACGTAGCGCTCTCTAATTTTCTCTTTCCAGTTGCCGAGATTCCCTCCTTTTCCTTCTGTAGCTCCCCTGTTCCGTCCACACTTTTCTCTTTTTCCCACAGTTTTGTCTCTATTCCCTTCTCTGCTTGAAATTCGTAGCTTTCTCCCTCCCTTCTTCTCAATTAAGCCTCTTCCCCCCAAAAAGCCCATTTGAAAATAGTCATCCCATCATTGGCTCTAGAAAAGCGGCCCTTAGAAAAGCATACAAGCCCTCATCTTCATATCATAGCTTACAATGGTTCTTTCATATCATATGCTTTCAAACTGCCTCCAAACTTTGGAATTCTTTTCCTTGATCATCACAATACAAGAAAGCAAAACCCCTTGTCACCTTCAAGCCAAGATAATGCATCATTCCACAAGATTACGCTACAAAGTCGATGCTTGTCAAACACTTTCTGTGCTTCTGCAAATAAACCACACATGGCATACATACCAACCAATGCACTGCCAACAACAATATCCTTTTCTAGCCCCTCTTTATTATATTACCACGCAGAATAAAGATGCAAACATAACGACTAAGTATGTACAAAGTATCAAATCCCACACACACAACTTTTGGGTGGATTTCACACCTCGGATGCGCAGCAGCACGACACCACTTTTCACATGCATTAACCATTAGAGGTGGTAGACATGGCAGGCATGATAATGATCATAAGGGCAAGGACTCTTAGAAGTCCAGGTCAAAGTCACGTGGCCGCAGTAACTCCCATGGATGGAAGTATAATCTTAACTGTAATTATTGTGGGAAATCAAGACATATTAGGCCACAATGTCATAAGATGTGCGATGATAAGCACAAGGAAAAGGGAAAAGAGAAAGTGTAGGAAATTAAGTATTTTGAGTGTAGTATTGTATCTGCAAAGTCTAGTGTGAAGATAGAAGAGGTTAATGTCATGCAGGCCACTAACTCAGATGAGGATTACATACTTGCAGCTTCTTCATGCGATGCCTTATAGGCTTCTCAAACACATTCTATGTATGCACAGTGTTGGATTTTGGATTTGGGTGCGTCATTTCACATGACACCCTATAGAGATTAGTTTCACACCTATCGTACCATCTCTGGTTCTGTGTGTCTTGGTGATGACAGGTCTCTTGACATTATGGGCATTGGTGATGTTAAATTGCAGTTTTCTTCTGGCATCTCTTTTGTTTTGCATGATGTATGCCATGTACCTACGTTGATTTGTAGCCTGATATTAGGTAGGCAGCTTGATGATGCAGGGTATTTTGTGTCTTTTGGAGACTCGGCATGGAAGATTACTTGTGGTAGGCTTGTGCTTGCAAGAGCTGCCAAGTCTCACAGCCTCTATTCCTTACTTGTATCTGGAGCTACCTTGAATCATGTTTTGTATGTGGGTTCTATCCCCCATGTATCCCTTTGGCATGCTTGTTTGGGGCATATGTCCCTTTAAGAAATGAAAATACTCCATGCTTTGCAGTATCTTCTATCTTTTTACCCTTCGCATTTTAATTCTTGTGATCATTGTATGTATGGCAGGTAAACTAGAAATACACATAAAAAGTATGGTAAGAAACGCATGGGTGAGCCATTGGCTCTTGTGCACTCAGGTGTATGTGGGCCCATGCCCTGTTAGTAACTAGGTGGGGCCAAGTATTTTGTTACTTTCATAGATGATTACTCACGTAAGGTTTGGGCTTATCCCATAAAGAGAAAATCTGATGTCTTAGGGTAAGAAGGCTTTGCAATGTAAGTGGATGTACAAGCTGAAAAGTACCCCTGGATACCCCAAGCCGGCATACAAGGCTTGATTGGTTGATAAGAGCTTTAAGGACGAGCATGGTGTTCCTGTGGTCAAGATGACCACCCTACGCTTAGTATTGGCTTTGATTGCACAGCCTGACCTGGACTTGTACCAGATGGATTTCAAGATGGCTTTTTTATGTGGGGACTTGCATGATGAGATTTACATGGAGCAGCCTAAGGGCTTTGCAGACCCTAGTAGGGAACACCTAGTGTGCAAGCTAAAGAAGAGTCTATATGGCTTGAAGCAAGCACCCGGGGAATGGTACCATAAGTTTGATGCATTCTTGCAGTCACAGGGCTATAGCCATTGTTGGAGGGGTTTTTGTCGAAAGGTCGAATCCACCGTGGATCAAAAGTAGAAGGAAGTAGAGATAGGAGATGAAAGAGAAGATAGAGAATATAAAAGTGGTAAACACTACAAAGACAAAGCACAATGAATTGAATCAATATGTATTGAAAGAACCTGGAATCTTTGCACTACTCAAAAGCAATCTCCAGGCACTAGATCTCTTGGAGCTTCTTAGTAGAATAAAACATGCATCAAAATTGCAGCTGCTTCTCTGCTACTCGGAACCCAAATCTAATAGCTTTGTTGGCTCCGAAAGGGTGGTAAAACTATAGAATACCTGCTCACGGATCTCCTAGATCACTCCTTCTTTCAGTTCAATCTACAGTTTTCAGCCTATCTACAGTGATCGCGACGCACACAATTTCGTCAATTTGTCCCTCTTGTGAAAATCCCATAATTGGCTAAAAAATGGTATAGGCCTCAAGTTCCATGGTACATGTGGCACTGTAAATATGACCATAGGAGAGACAACATTTGGATCTACACAACTTATCTCACTTGACTGAAATGCAAATGCATTTTCATGTCTAGCTAAGATCTGCATAAGACAGTCTCTCTCAACAGGCAAAAGAAACCCTTCTACACCAACTTTCAATTCCTGTAATGTTTCAAATGTAAACTGATGACTTATATCTTTAAGATCCCGTAAGCTTGGCTGCCTTGACACTTTTTTTATACATAGTCTCACTCTCTGGTGGAAGTGGCAAAGCAATTGGTTTCACCTTTCTGTCAACTGTCTTATACTTTGTTTCCACAAGTGCTTCAACCCATTGTAATCCTTCCTGCTAAGCAAACAATGCTATAACATCATACATATCCAAATAGCAAACTGGCAACACTCTGTTTTCAGCCTCATTTTTTGCATGTATAGTTGCTAAAATTTCAATCATACCCGTTTCATAGATATGCATTTAGCCCTGCACATAGCCGCCATAAGCTTAAACTAACATGAAATATTTTCTCTAAACTAAGAATTACCAATAGTAAATACATGCTTCATTTCATCAAGAGGCAAGTACACCCTTTTAACAACACTATTGTAGCCATGCATTATAGCAGTGCTTAATGAAAATCCAAGTCTTTGAGTTTCCTTGCATTTGGAACCAAAGAAGACTCTCAAAGCGTATCTCAATTTCTAGGATGATTAACACAAACAGTAAGAAATTGGATTGCTTTCCTCCCATCCTTGCTTCTAACTCTTGCATAAGCAGAACCATCATCAAGCACTTTGTTTCCATATGCACTCCTGTAATATAGGGCTGCCCCAAAATCACTACATATGAGGAATTATCTTGGACAAAGAAGTGTCGCTCTTCCTGTACATCACTAATCGTCACTTTTACATTAGGACATGTAGCATAGAGCTCCCTGAAGAATTATTTGCAGCCCTCATTCGCCAACCATGATTAGTGTCTACAGTCCATGCACCATTTTCATAAAATCCATGCTCTATGACATTTATCTAAGAACCATGGTCAAGTAAAGCAACAAAAGGAGTTTCACATTCCCCTATTTTCACTACCGTTTTAGTGGTAGCTCTAGGCCAATGATTCCTTGTGTAGTGACTTTGAGGAATAAATCCTAGAGTCTCTTCTCCATATTGTTGCATTTGCCTTACTCAACCATGAATATTGCTACAAGACAATGCATTTTCAGTCACGTTCTTCTCTTTTCCACATGATGTCCACTAATTAGTAGCATCCTGCATAGACAATCCTATACTTCATGCTCATTTTCAGCTTGAAAACCCAACAACCTATTTTCTCTTCAAATTGCAGCAATGCACTAGTGGTATCACCAAGAAACTGATGCTTCCTTTTAATTATGTCAGTGATCTCATCATAAAATTCTTGCTTGGCAATGCCAAGCACCTCTCCCAAGGTGAATTCCACCCACTGGTTCTTCAAGAACCTTCTTAAGATCTGTGGTTGTCTCAATGTCAGATTGCAACTTATATCCTAGCTACTTGCCCTTCTTTTTGCCCTCTTATTTGTTATCATGTTTTTGCTCCTAACTGACCTCTTCCATAACATGCTCGAGAGGTGGTTGATTTGCATCTTTAGGCTGATCCACACTTCTTCTTGTCATTTTTAAAGATGTCCCCACAATATCTTTATCTCTTTTTTGTTTTTCTTTCACAAGTACATTCATTTTTTGTACCTTTGCTAAATATGCATACACTAAATATGCATCTATCGGTGATTCCCAACGAGTTATGCCACGAATGTCTTGCCCTGCATGAGACATTTCACTATCAATGACCTTTCTCTTTTCCACTGCATGTAAACCATGTATCCATATTTTAACCTTTGGACCATCACTTGGCCATACATTCTATCCAACTGTATACCAAAAGTAGAAGCATGTACTCCTACATAAGCATTTCGAACAGCCAAGTCTTCCAACAACTTCTGCATATCTCCCTTTCCAAAATTCAAAGCAAGAGAAAATCCTAGTTCTTGTCCATGGATCTTGCCATCTTTCCAAAAATGAGTTGTCGTGCCAAGGCCTCTTGATAGGCAGCACAACCCTTTCTCTCATGTTGCAAACTCTCATACCACATACATCTTTTTCCAGGCTTCGGGGTTGTTGCCATCCCCTTTCCTCTTGTCCTTTTTTATCCAATTTTGCAACCTTCAGTTGAAGATCCTGCATGCCTTTAGCCAATTTATCCAAGATATCTTTCTTAACAGAGGGAACAATAGTAGGTACAGCCATAGGGTTAGCCACAGAAGTAGGTAGCTTAGTGGATACATCAACTATCTTACCCATAAGAGTGGGCAAGCTAGAGACATGCAATCTTTCTCTTCTTCTATGCTTCTTCACAAGTGCAGTAACAGTTTTCTTGACATGTCTAAACTCTGTTTTCAAACCTATCTCTGTAGTCTAATCCTCCAGCAAATCATCAAGCTTCTCTTGAAGCTCAGGATTAACTGTCTATAGAAACAATTCAATTTTCTGACTTGCAAGACCTTGCTGTTTTGCAAGATTGAATTGCTCAAATCGACTTTAAAATTCTCTTAACAATTCTGTAGCCACAAGACCCTTATTGGGTTGTAAAACTCACTCTTGAAAAGTCTTGTGCGTAATCAAACTGGTGTCCTCAATTTAAAATTATTCAATGAGTGTCTTCTTGAAGGCTACCTAGTCAGCATCCTGCAAGTATAATTTAGTAATCCGTGCTTTCAATTCATGAACAGTAACACATACAAAATACCGGCTCCATGTACATTGAGCCACCCCAAAGAATTCCATCTCTGAGCATAGGTATGTACATATGTAGATATATTCCTGCCATTGAATAACTTCACCTCATGCTCAACTGCTTGCAAAGCATTCATCCCAATACTTTCTGTTTGAGCTAAAGCTTGCATCACCTGTTGTTGTTGTGGTACCTACATAAGCATATTCGTATTTTGCACCAACTGCTGCAAAACATCACTAGAGATTATGTTCAAAGATTCTCCCATCTTGTCTTTCCTTCTTCGGACGACCTTTCACATCGGATTCACCAATATCGAAGGGGTTTTTGTCGAAAGGTTGAATCCACTGGGGATCAGAAGTAGAAGGAAGTAGAGATAGGAGATGGAAGAGAAGATAGAGAATATACAAGTGGTAAACACTACAAAGAGAAAGCAAAATGAATTGAATCAATATGTATTGAAAGAACCTAAAATATTCACACTACTTAAAAGCAATCTCCAGGCATTAGATCTCCTAGAGCTTCTTTGTAGAACAAAATGTAAATCAAAATTATAGCTCCTTCTCTGCTGCTCGGAACCTAAATCTAATGGCTCCGTTGGCTTCGAAACTGTGCCGCATTCTTGGTCTGGGTCGTATGAATTGAGGAACTCCACACACTTCAGGTGGTTTGGCTCCTGTGAGAATTTTTCAAGGTACTTGGTGAGGTTACATTGCTCGACCACCCTCTTACTTGCTTCCTCCCTAGCCACCACAACTTCTGTGTTGCGGATGGTTCGAAACTTAAGCTGGTTGAAGGCGCGGTTTTCTAGGTAGATGCGATATTGCTCTCTTTCCTCGTCTGTGAACGGGAGTCGGTGGGCGCGGTCTTGTTGCGACATCTTTTGTTCCTGTCATAAACCGTAATTTTCATTAGTGCTTGCGACATAATAATTTGCTGAAAAAAAAACTCTATGCTTTTGAATGAATTCATTAAGATCCAATGTAGATTCTCCTTTTCAGACTTTGACTTTTTGACCTTTACTTCAAAATTTTCATGCCCTTTTCGCTGAACTGTCGATTCTCAGTGATCCAAACACCATCAAAGTACCAATGCAAGAAATTCAAAACCCTGATTACCAGTGGTAGCATTCATTCTTTCATTTCACTAGCTTGTGCAAGAAGGTTAGGGATAGCCACTATAGCTGCACCTACTTTACTTGTTGAACTAGAAAATGGGTAAGAAATCACTTACACTAGACAAACTGCTAAGATGGAATTCCTACTTGAAAACAAGCCCACATTTGTTAAGTTAGGGTAATGAATCTAAGAGTCCATGAGTGCCTGCTCAGGATGGATTGAACAACAATCACATCCATTATGGGAAAGGACAAGTCTCCTTTTAGAATCCTAAGGGTGAGCAGGTTACAACTCAAGGAGAAGCATTTAAACCAAAGGTCTAGCTAGCTAAGGCAACACGAATAGCTTAGGGAATAAGAAAAGGATTACACATTTATATGATCAAGCTAAACAAACTAGAACATGTAGAGGACTCTAATGAAGAACCATCATGGCTAAAAAAGTATGCGGATATGTTCGTAGAAGAATTGACAAAATTATCACCATGCAAGGAAGTGGATCATGAGATTAAGCTAATACTAAGAGTTGCACCAGTCACAAAAACGCCCTACAAGATGTCCATTCCTAAAGCTATTGAGTTAAAGGAACAACTCAAACAGCTATCGGACCAAGGGTACATATTCCCCAACAGTTCTCCTTGGGGGGCTCCAGTCTCGTTCCAAAAGAAGAAGGATGGTACACTTCACCTTTGCATCGATTATAGAGGCCTGAACCAAGTAATCAGGATCTCTGGTTAGGCCATTTGATTGCAGACCTTGGTATGACAGATGTTATGCCTACACTGCATTCGGATTCTATGAGTGCCATTCAGTTGGCCAAGAATCTGTTCTTCCATGCGAAGATGAAACATATTCAGATGAGGTATTACTTCATTCGTGAGGTCATTGAGGATAGGTCTATTGACCTTGTCAAGATTCTGACTGAGTAGAATCTTGCAGACTTGCTCACGAAGAGCCTCACTACAGAGCGCTTTGCCTTCCTCAGGAGATTAATAGGCGTTGGATGAGATTACGATTTTTTTCTCATCTTGTTGTACATGTGTACATGCTGTACTTTCTTTTTTTCTCTCTCTCACTCGGGAAGATTCACCTTTCAGTGGGAGGTTGTTGGGGGTAAACATGCATCCGCCTAACTGCCCATGTATTACTACACTGACAGTACCTGCCACCGCACACTATAGGTGGTGGGTGTCTATCACATTCACTTATTATTTATTCTTTTAGTGACAGTTTGAATAAAGGAAGGCCCGGCCACACATTGTGCTTGTTGGAGTTCTCAATTTGAGTTTCTCTCTCTCTCTTGCTCTTGCTCTCCATCTGCCATAGCTCTCACCGCCAAGCTTCTTCCTCCTGGGTTCTACTTCCCTTTCAATTCCCAAGCAAGCACAACCCAGCCCATAGTGTAGGGATAGTGGACGATCTTGAAAATTTGGATCCCCACTAGGTCCTTGCACTGCAAGGTAGTGCTAGCAAACCAAACTTGCTATTTCCAATTGAATAAAAATCAAATGCCCGTGGGGAGTCCACCTAATAGAACATGTAAGATACTACGTGGGTTCAAAAGAAAGGGAATGTGATTTTAGAAAAATCCATAAGTTCAGTAAAGTAAAAGGGGTCATTTAAAGGACTTATAGCATGTAAGAAAATGGTATTTCTTAATATCCTTTGAACACACATTATATAGATGATTTCTTATAGGTGGATCCCCCCGGTGCCAACTCCCTCATTTTCCTTATTGTCGTGGATCAATTCAATGCTGGGCATTGGTGCACACAAATCTCAAATGGCCTCGCCCTCCACTTGAAACATGTACTTTCACTATCTTATGTCACTCCTAACTTGTGCCCCTTGCCATTAGTTCAAGCTATATAATTTGCAAGGTTTGAAGAGCAGGTGTGTTTTTTCTTCTTCAAAATTTCCCCGCCCCCCCAAAAAAAAAGAGGTATGTCTATCTCCCTCAATACTAGTTGTCATTTTTTGTGTTATGAAATGCTATTGGGCTCTACCATGCATACTCAAATGGCATTTGTGATTGGGGTCTTTGTAAAATAACCTTCTCTTCATACCAAAGTTGGACATCATGTTGATTGCTCTTGTTTTAGTATGTAATTTCTTTGATATGGTGTTGTCTATTGAACTTGCCCTTCATTTTTAACATGCATACAAAAATGGGGGCTATGGAAGAGACAATAGCCTCTCCCTTCATGGTGGTAGACCTAAACACATGTGGAGTGCACAATTATGTGATTGCATGTGAGCGTAACCTACCATGATGTCAAGATTAAGCTCCCTTCATGCTAGGACCAAATGGGGGCTTCATTATCAAATTAGTATGCACTTGAAAATTTTTTAATTCTCTAAATTGCGATGTTGATTGATTGTGTTTGCACTAATCTAAATTTGAAGAAATTTACCTCCCCTCCCCCTCCCCAATGGTGTGCTACTATACTTGGTAAATGTCTAGAATGGAGGGCTACCAACATTTGAAGGCCTCGATTTTTAAATACATGGTTTCTTATGTTTTAAGATTGGTCAAAATTAAGATTTGAACATTAGCATGCCTCTTTCCCTTTTCCCTGCTCATTAAAATCTGTGTGTAAGGTGCATATTGGCTTGCATGTTGGTTTGCATGTAACTAGCTTGTTGCATGCACGTATGTGACATCAAGGAATTTCCCTTTATACCCACAATACCTTGAATTCTCAGGCTATTGTTGGAGTGATCAAAGCACGTAGTATAAGTTTCTTTTGGTAGTAAAATCATGCTAATATGGGTGTAATCTATAGCATCAAAGCAGTTGGGAAGGCTCTAATGGGATAGGAATCAATCCTTCACCTTGTCTAACTTTGATTGGGTGGAGACCATTGGATGAAGTGAGTTCCATGCTTTCATAATTGCATTCACTACCTCATGGAGAAACTTAGTCTAATTGAGTGATTGCAATATCAATAAGGCTTATAAAAGCCAAAATTCCATGCTAATGACACTACCACTAAGCAATCTAACTCCTGCCCCCAAAACAGCAACATGAGTTATAATGTAATATTTTTGTTGAAAAATATTATGAGCCATGTGAGTCTCATGCAATGACAATTCTGGCATTGAAGATACGGACGGTGCGATCTTTATGTTGTACACAACATGACCCTCCACTGGCAAAAATCAAGACTAAGGTTTGAAGAAACCCGCATATCTACATGTGAACCTCCTCTTGGGAGGAGGTCAAGAGGATAATTGATAAGATTTATGGCAATTTTTTTTAAAAAAAATTAACCGTTCTTTCCCCCCATCCGAAGGCTATGTTGGAGGAGAGGAAGACGTGGGGGGAATCGGGCCATGCATCAGGCCACGTGGGGGGGGGAGGTCCCCCTCCCTTCACCTATAAAAACCCTTGTGGGAGGGGAGTTGTAAGAAAGAAGGAGGGACTCGTGAAGTACAACGCGTCAGGCTACCGCGATCGTGTGAGGAGGGGAGCTAAGGTAGTCATGAGGAGTTGAGGTAGTCGTGAGGAGGAGGAAGCTACCGCGTGGGCTCGTGAAGCAGCCACCTGAAGCCGAACGCCGCCAGCTGCCAAATCGGCCGCCTTCCTCTACTTGCCCACGTGGTTGTGCATCACATCCACAAGCTTCCTAGAAGCTTCTTGGAAGCTTTTAAGAGGGCTCTCTAAGCCCCCTTTTCTATTGCCTTCTCAAGCAGGTTTTTTATACCCCCCACGGGAATTAGGCCTTTCCCCCCTTACATCCCCCATAAATCTCACACTAGCCAGGTTTTTAAGCTCCATTCCATAGCATTTCCACAAAGCCTTTTAACCCCCCTGGTTTCCTTTTAAAGTCTCCCATTGCAATCCCCACACAAGTTCATTTTAAACCCCCGAGTTTCCTTTTAAAACCCTTTCCACACAAGTCTTTTGATCCATTGTATCCCTTTTCGTGAAGGCCCTATTATATCCGGAATTTCCAAGTTCCCTTTCCCTTACATTCCCCAAAAGCCATTTTGTCGGTTGTAAAGTCCTTCCCATGGACTCACATAAGCCCATTATAGCCGGGATTTAAAACATTTCCCATTGTACCCGTTACAAGCCCAAACTCTTTGCCGGGTTTAAGGGCTCTCCCATTGAACCCTCCTAAAGTTAATTTCTCTTTCCTCCGAGCTTCAAGGAGGAAGCCTATAAGGCCTTCCAAAGCCCAATTCCACAAGACGGTGCATCGGTCAAGGAAACCGAATCTCAAAAGGAATTGCGCATGCGAGGGAGATGGGCCAAGATCATAAGTCTGCGGCCAAGGGAAGAAAGTCAAATTCTCGATGACCCCTAAAAAGGCACAAGGTGCAATTGCTGAAGGATCATCTCCTAACACTCATGTGGACATTTCACTGAATCCACAAGTCCAGGTTTTCTTCCTAATTTTGGTTTACGTCGAAATATTGCAATTGTGTATGGATAATTTATGGAATTAGGATGCACTTTTGGCTATTTTAAAGGAAATAACTCACAATCGAAGAATCGGTCATTTATATTTTTCAAAGAAATGAATGAAAGAAGGACATAAGACATCTATGCATTCCTAGCAAGTTGTTTTTATGCATTGCAAAGTAACAAATTTAGATCAACTAATGATCATCTTTACAAGTCGAAATTATTGTTGTACACTTCGATTATACATGGAAATATAAAATCGCATGTTGCATTATTAGACATCTCTTTCTTCGCAAGGATTCATTAAAGAAGATTGTTAACAACCGTAGGAATTTGCAAGGCTTGGAAATGATTCTAGGGATACATGAAGTAGATTAAACTATAGTCAATTGGCATAAATCTCAATCAACTACGTAAGTAGTTACGAAAGGTTGTGTAATGCTCATTCAGCGTACGAATAATTCATTCAGAAATGAAATTAGGAAAAGGCTACATGGTTCGTTTTAACATAAAACCCTAAAAGCCTAGCGACATAAATCGTGAATGCATGTCCTAGTAAGATCAATGGGAATTGTGTCATAACTTAACATGTGCTTGGAGCTTAGCCAGAAAAGCTAGGGTTTGTAAATCTAATCATTCGTAGACAATGAAGTGTGTGCTTATTAGAATGGTATCATAATGCAACTAGTTTTTCCCTCTTTGATCAAGAAAATATCTTTAGGAATAGATAAGTACATTGTTTTACCCTAAACACCTAAACCACAAAGGACTTGCTTAGGAATGGTTAAATCGATGCAACATATCCCAAGTGCTAACTAGGGTTTAGCACGTTGAGGACGTGACCTAGTCGCACTTATTGCCAAGTTGAAACTCTCATACCCTAAAGACTTGCCTACATTCACAGAATGTAGGGACAATGGGACATACTTGCAAGAAACGATCTAGGGTTTCTATCCTAAAGATCGCTCGTTAAAAAAATGAAACTTGGATTGAGTCGGAACCCTAGGACTGACGGAATCGGCCTAGTGCAATCAGGAACGGATTGGATATGAAGACACCCTAACCTGTTTCCTATCTAATCATGATGTCATGATTAGAAGTCGTCATTCGATGGGTAAAATAGTCCCATGGATTTGATGCGACACTTGTGCAACAAGTTGCAGAGTTGCATGATCTTGTGGTTTGATCACAACAGAATGGCCAATTCCTCGGAATGAAATTGGCAGATTCTTGCGCAAGTTTATCTTGCAAGAGGACGAGTAGTCGGCCTAATATAGTACCTTTCTTGGGAAAAGTGACCAAGATAAGGGGATTAGATATGTGCTTGGAAGCAAAGGACCAATCAATAATTTGGAGCAACATATTTTCTGTTAATAGAACTTAAGGTATTGGTTAAGTTGGGTTAATAGGGTACGGCCCTAACCCAATGACATAAGGGTTAACAAACAAACACTTGGGGAGCTTGCCAAGTCGCAATTGATCCCGGATCGAATGCTGGATGCATTCGAGGAGAAGGATTTACCCCTTAGCAGTTGGCCAAATACGACCACTGGATATGTTTGTGCTTGTAACAATTTAGAGAGCACTGTTTGATTTGTTTGCACAAGGAACTAAAGGATGAAAAGATATCTAATGCTTTAGGTTGAAGGCCTGAAGGGAGAGGCAATTTCAGTTACCCCCGACTGTCTGCCTGACCCTAACCAAGGGGGTTGTTAGCCACGCCGAGAAGGTGGCCCAAACCCGTCGTGTGAGGTCTTTCTGTTGAGTTCTAATTGGAGCAAGAGAACGCTTGGGTGCTAGGGGGCTATGGCCGTAAATCCCTCACCTTCTAGGCCCTGCATAAGAGGCCAACGTGACTCGGGATTGGATCTCGAGGCCCGCATACTAGTCTACGGGCGGAATCTTGGATTAGTAATCCCTATGGATTGCTGGATAGCCTTCAGACGTAGCCTTCGGGTGGATTATGGATTAGCCTATGGGCTAGACTTTATAAATGTATTCCAAAGATAAATATGATAATTTGTTGAAAAGGAACTTGTTTGACATTGTTTTTCTATGTAAGATGCTATGGTTACGTGAAGGAATCGGTGCCTAATGGGCTAATTAAGGAAGTTGCTTGATACATGTCCAACTAAATGTGGTAGGTAATTAGACAACTAAAACAGCCTTAGGAAAGTGCGGTGGATGTGGCCATGGGTTGTCCTACGGATGGGTGGTCCCGGTTGGCCGGGAACTTTTCTCCATCATAATGGATAGCAAGAAGATCGTTTCAAGGGAAAGGAATAGCAAGGGCGCTGACCTAGAGTCTAAGTTATAATAATCTCGGTTTATGTTGTTTTAGGGGAACAGAATGGAACTATACCTTATGGCACAGAGGTCGAGCCTTGCATCCCTCTCGTTTCCCATTCTCCTTGAACCAAGTGTAGCGTGAATCCACTTCGGCCTTGGCGTTTTTGCATAAAGTAGTTCGCTTGTGGTTCGACGTAGTTGCCATTTAGGAAATGACCAGTAGGGGAAACCCTGATTTAGATCGATCCTAAGTGGGAACGGCCAGAATACTTCCACTACGTGGCAGACGCGGAAAGTCCTGGATCGCAAACCCTGTAACATTTCATGGGAGTGCCGGGCGGAGCTTTCTAGATATCCTTTGCGATGTACTGCTAAGATGCATCCTGAAGAGGACAGGTGGACACGTTATAGTTGGTATCAGAGTGAGCCAATGAAGGATTTGTTTTTTAAAGAAATCTTAATAAGAACAAGTAAAGCAAATGTTGCTATTCAGAACATTTCCTTACTTTCAATGCTTTCTTGCAGAATTATGAAGCATGGAACAGGTTCTTAGTGTTTCGAATCATGTTTATGACCGCAATGCATTCCCCGGATTATCGACAAAGGGTTGAGATGATAAACATCCTAGATCGTATTTATAATCCATCACCTTTGTACATGGAATGGAGATGGATGGGTGTTTCAGGGATCTAGTACATTGCTGCCCACCGACATTTTTGTACCTTCGAATCAACTTGAAAAGAATCAAGTGGATGGAGGACTTAAAGATTGTGAAGCTATTCGTCTTTGTTGAGGCTCACACAAACGCGACCCTACAAGTCGGAGGTCAAAGGGTTAATCAGAATAAGTATGTGTACGGGGAAGTGACTCGAGTAATCCCTGCTGACCGAATCAAGGTGTTGGGACATCATGAGAAGAACGGATATCAAAGGAAAAGATACCCTAATCTTCCAATGACCTATTGATTCCTGAAAATTGATGACCCCAATCTGTACTATTACTCAGTTCCAGTAGCTGAATGCAACAACATCTTATTCTCCTTGAATTAATGTAATAGCTTGTTCCATCACCCCAAGAATAATTGAACTTCGAAAGGGCTATGCCCATATGAATGAAATAAGACTTCTTTTTATCAATGACTATGAATATTGATAAAGAAGTAAAGTGACTTGGTCACTTGGCTAAAAGCTGAAGTAGATATGTAATGTAATGTGGAATTCTTACTAGGAGGGAAAGACGAGTTTGGTCAAATTCAGAGTCATAAACCTAGGTATCCATGAGTGTTTACTCGAAATGGATTGGCTTAAACCTAATGACGCCCACATTCATTGTGGAAAGGGCCAAATTTCCTTTCAGAACTCTGAAGGGGAATTGGTCACAACTCAAGGTGAGGCTGGAAAGCAAAAAATTCAATTGGCCAAAGCATCTTGGATTATAAAGGGAGTCAGAAAGGGACCACCTGTCTACTTGATTAAGCTCAATAAGCTAGATCAGAAGCAGGAGTCTAGTGAAGAATCTTCTTGGCTAAAGGAATACACGGACGTATTTCCTGAAGAGTTGACAAAACTCTTGCCTCAAAGAGAAGTAGATCATGAGATCAAGCTAGTACCAGGAGCTACGCCAATTGCAAAGAGACCTTATACAATGTCCATCCCATAAGAAATTGAGATGAAGGAACAACTTAAGCAACTACTAGATCAGGGCTACATCCATCCTAGCAGTTCACCATGGGGAGCTCTAGTATTGTTCCATAAAAAGAAAGATGGAACGCTTCGACTATTTATTGATTACAGAGGGTTGAATCAATCAACTGTCAAGAACAAGTACCCTATTCCAGGAATAGATGAGCTTCTTGATCGTCTTCAAGGTGCGAAGATCTTCTCCAAGATTGATCTCAGGTCTGGTTACTATCAGATAAGGATCAAGGATGAAGATATCCCAAAGATGGCATTCAACACAAGATATGGACAGTTTGAGTTCCTAGTTATGTCATTTGGACTCACGAATGCGCCTACCACCTTCAACAGGTTAATACAGGATATTTTTAGGCCATATCTTAATGACTTCGTACTCGTCTTCTTCGACGATACCTTAGTCTATTCCAAACAGGAAGAAGATCATGAACCCCAACTTCGGATTGTCCTTGAGACAATGAGGTCACACAAGTTGTATACTAAGATGAAGAAATGTGCATTCTTCAAATGTCAGATTGAATATCTGGGATTCATCGTATCAGCGGAAGGAATCTCAGTGGATCAGGCCAAATTCAGAGATGTTCTAGAATGGCCAATACCAACAACTGTCAAAGAAATACAAAGTTTTCTTGGATTGATAGGATGATATAGGATTCATAAAAAACTATGCTTTGATTGCAGCACCTCTGATGGACTTATTGAAGAAACAAACATCCATTGCATGGTCAGCTGCCGAAAAAACCAGCTTTGATAGATTGAAGCAAAGTTTGGTATCATCGCCTATCCTAAAACTTCTAGACCTCAGTAAGGAGTTTGAGGTAGTAACTAATGCTAGCACGCTTGCCTTAGGATGTGTGCTCATGCAGGAAGGTCATCCTGTAGCATACTCTTCAAGGAAACTGAAGAGCCATGAGAAGAATTATGCTACCCATGATCTAGAATTGTTAGCTATCATCCATGCTCTAAAGCTTTGGAGACATTACTTGTTAGGTAACAAGTTTTCTCTAGTCACTGATCATAAAAGTCTCAACTGGATCTTTACCCAGAACGAGCTCAACATGAGGCAACGTCAGTGGATTGAAGTGCTGGAGGAGTATGATTTTGAAATCAAATATCGACTTGGAAAGGACAATGTAGTTGCCGATGCACTCAGCCACCACAAGGCATTCCTTAATCCTCTAATCTTGCAAAACCCATCGACAGCTAGATCTCTAGCCACAAAGGTGTCCATGCCAAACAACCCAATACTTGAGCTAGCTAGAGAGGAAGCATTCCATGATCCAACCTATCAAAAGATACTAAGGGAGATCTCTATCAAGGACCAGGACCAAAAGCTACAGGCTAAGTATCATGAATTCTCTATCAATAGTGGACTTGTCTACTATAGAACCAGATTATGTATACCGGCAAGCCAGTCACTTAAGCAGAAAATACTGTGGGAAGATCATGATTCCCCCTTCTCAGGACATCCTGGCTATGCTAAGACTCTCAATGCAGTTAGGAACAGCTACCATTGGGAGAGGCTTAAAGGTGACGTTCTCAAACATGTCACTAAGTGTTTGACTTGTCAATGTATCAAAGCCGAACATGTCAAAATGCCAGGAAAGTTACAACTACTTGACATTCCCCAAATGAAATGGGAATTCATCAGTATGGACTTTGTTGTTGGCTTACCCCAAGTTCAGGGAGGATACAACTCCATCATGGTTGTGGTTGACATTCTTACTAAGGTTGCACATCTTATTCCAGTAAAGACAAACTATAAAGCCTCAGACATTGCAAACTTGTTTATCAAGGAGATATTCAAGCTACATGGGCTACCCAAGATAATCATTAGTGATCGTGATTCTCTCTTCACATCACATTTCTAGAGAGCTATCTTTGAAGCAATTGGGACTGAACTTTGTTTTAGTATGGCTTACCATCCCCAAACTGATGGCCAAATGGAGCGAATTAATCAAGTCATCGAGGATATTCTAAGGGCACATTGCTGTCATGAACCAAAAAGGTGGATTCAATACTTGCCTTTGGTTGAGTTTGCCTACAATGCTTCTTACCAACAAAGCATTCAGATGACCCCTTTTCAAGCATTGTATGGTCATGACTGTCGAAGTCCCCTAAACTTTTCAGATCCAACCTTGAGAGTTGAAGCTTCAAGGCAGATGTTGGAAGAGATGGATGACCATGTAAAGTCAATAAGACAGGACATCCAAGCAGCCAAGGATAGACAAAAGGCATACGCAGATTTGAAGCATCAAGATAGAATCTTCGAGGAAGGAGACATGATCTTCATTCACATACGACCAAAGAAGAGTTCCCTATCCTTAGGAGAAGCTAAGTCCAAGGTATTGTGGACCATACAAGATCCTCAAGTGCCTAGGACCTAATGCTTATAGACTGCAACTCCCTGAGAACCTAAAGGTTCATAATGTATTCCATATCAGCCTATTGAAGAAGTATGTACCTAATCATAGCCATGTACTTGATGACCAACAAGTTCTAATGCCTAGCCAAGGAGTCCTTGAGCTACGGCCTGACAGGATCTTAGATGTTAGGGAGAGACAACTGAGATCTAGAACCTTGAGAGAATGCCTCATCCAGTGGAAAGATTATCCCGAGGAGGATGCCACTTGGATAGATGAAAGCACTTTCAACCATCAATATCCCCAGTTTATCTCGAGATGAGGACATCTCAATTCCTCCAAGGGGGAGAGAATGTAATATTTCTGCTAAAAAAATATTACGAGCCGCATGAGTCTCATGCAATGACAATTCTAGCATTGAAGATACGCACGGTGTGATCTTTATGTTGTACACAACATGACCCTTCACTGGCAAAAATAAAGACTAAGGTTTAAAGAAACCCACATATCTACATGTGAACCTCCTCTTGGGAGGAGGTCAAGAGGATAGTTGATAAGATTTATGGCAATTTTATTTATTTTTTAACCCTTCTTTCCCCCCAGCCGAAGGCTATGCTAGAGGAGAGGGAGTAAGGCGTGCGTGCATCATCTATAGCTGAAAGACGTGGGGGGGGGGGGATTGGGCCATGCACCAGGCCGCGTGGGGGGGGAGGGAGGGGGAGGTCCCCCTCCCTTCACCTATAAAAACCCTTGTGGGGAGGGAGTTGTAATAAAAAAGAAGGGAGTCCTGAAGTACAGCGCGACAGGCTGTCGCGATCGTGTGAGGAGGGGAGTTGAGGTAGTTGTGAGGAGGAGGAAGCCGCCGCCTAGGCTCGTGAAGCAGCCACCTGAAGCCAGACGCCACCAGCTGCTGCCAAATTGGCCACCTTCCTCTACTCGCCCACGTGGTTGTGCATCATGTCCAGAAGCTTCCTGGAAGCTTCTAAGGGGGCTCTCCAAGCCCCCTTTTCTATTGCCTTCTCAAGCAGTTTTTTTATACCCCCCATGGGAATTAGGACTTTCCCCCCTTATATCCCCCATAAAGCTCACACTAGTTGGGTTTTTAAGCTCCATTCCATAGCATTTCCACAAAGCCTTTTAACCCCCCCGGTTTACTTTTAAAGCCTCCCATTGCAATCCCCACACAAGTTCATTTTAAACCCCCGAGTTTCCTTTTAAAACCCTTTCCACACAAGTCTTTTAATCCATTGTATCCCTTTTCATGAAGGCCCTATTATATCCGGAATTTCCAAGTCCCCTTTCCCTTACATTCCCCAAAAGCCATTTTGCCAGTTGTAAAGTCCTTCCCGTGGACTCACATAAGCCCACTATAACCGGTATTTAAAGCCTTTCCCATTGTACCCGCCATCACAAGCCCAAACTCTTTGTTGGGTTTAAGGGCTCTCCCATTGAACCCTCCTAAAGTTAACTTCTCTTTCCTCCGAGCTTCAAGGAGGAAGCCTATAAGGTCTTCCAAATCCCAATTCCACAAGACGGTGCATCGATCATGGAAGCGGAATCTCAAAAGGAATTGCGTGTGCGAGGGAGACGGGCCAAGATCATAAGTCTATGGCCAAGGCAAGAAGGTCAAATTCTCGATGGCCCATAAAAAGGCACAAGGTGCAACCGCCGGATGATCATCTCCTAACATTCATGTGGACATTTCACCGAATCCACAAGTCCAGGTTTTCTTCCTAATTTTGGTTTACGTCGAAATATTGCAATTGTGCATGGATAATTTATGGAATTAGGATGCACTTTTGGCTATTTTTAAGGAAATAACTCACAATCGAAGAATCGATCATTTGTATTTTTCAAAGAAACGAATGAAAGAAGGACAAAAGACGTCTATGCATTCTTAGCAAGTTGTTTTTATGCATTGCAAAGTAACGAATTTAGATCAACTAATGATCATCTTTACAAGTTGAAATTATTGTTGTACACTTCGATTATGCATGGAAAGATAAAATCACATGTTGCATTATTAGACATCTCTTTCTTCGCAAGGATTCATCAAAGAAGATTGTTAAAAATCGTAGGAATTTGCAAATAAATCTCAATCAAATATGTAAGTAGTTACGAAAGATTGTGTAATGCTCATTCAACGTACGAATAATTCATTCAGAAATGAAGTTAGGAAAAGGCTGCATGGTTCGTTTTAACATAAACCCCTGAAAGCTTAGTGGCATAAATCGTGAATGCATGTCCTAGTAAGATCAATGGGAATTGTGTCATACCTTAACATGCGCTTGGAGCTTAGCTAGAAAAGCTAGGGTTTGTAAATCTAATCATTCGTAGCCAATGAATCGTGTTCTTACGAGAATGGTATCGTAATGCAACTAGCTTTTCCCTCTTTTATCAAGACAATATCTTTAGGAATAGACAAGTACATTGTTTTACCCTAGACACCTAAACCACAAAGGACTCGCTTAGGAATGGTTAAATCGATGCAACATATCCCAAGTGCTAACTAGGGTTTAGCATGTTGAGGATGTGACCTAGTTGCACTTATTTCCAAGTTGAAACTCTTATACCCTAAAGACTTGCCCACATTCATAGAATGTAGGGACAATGGGACATACTTGCAAGAAACGATCTAGGGTTTCTACCCTAAAGATCACTCGTTAAAAAAAAGAAACTTGGATTGAGTTGGAATCCTAGGACCGACGGAATCGGCCTAGTGCAATCAGGAACGGATTGGATATGAAGACACCCTAACCCTGTTTCATATCTAATCATGATGCTGTGATTAGAAGACGTCGTTCGATGGGTACAATAGTCCCATAGATTTGATGCAACACTTGTGCAACAAGTTGCAGAGTCGCATGATCTTGTGGTTTAATCACAAGAGAATGGCCAATTCCTCCCAATGAGATTGGCAGATTCTTGCGCAAGTTTATCTTGCAAGAGGACGAGTAGTCGGCCTGATATACTACCTTTCTTGGGAAAAGTGACTAAGATAAGGGGATGAGATATTTGCTTGGAAGTAAAGGACCAATCAATAATTTGGAGCAACATATTTTTTGTTAATAGAACTTAAGGTATTGGTTAAGTTGGGTTAATAGGGTACGGCCCTAACCCAAGGACATAAGGGTTAACAAACAAACCCTTGGGGATCTTGCCAAGTTGCAATTGATCCTGGATCGAATGCTAGATGCATTCAGAGAGAAGGATTCACTCCTTAGCAGTTGGCCAAATACGACCACTGGATATGTTTGTGCTTGTAACAGTTTAGAGAGCACTGTTTGATTTGTTTGCACAAGGAACTAAAGGATGAAAAGATATCTAATGCTTCAGGTTGAAGGCCTGAAGGGAGAGGCAGCCTCAGCTTCCCTCGACTGTCTGCCTGACCCTAACCAAGGGGGTTGTTAGCCGCGCCGGGAAGGTGGACTGAACCCGCCGCGTGAGGTCTTTCCGTTGAGTTCTACTTGGAGCAGGAGGGCACTTGGGTGCCAGGGGGGCTCTAGCTGTAAATCCCTCGCCTTTTGGGCCCTGCACAAGAGGCCAATGTGACTCCGGATTGTATCTCGAGGCCCGCATACTAGTCTAGGGCAGAATCTTGGATTAGTGATCCCCATGGATTGCTGGATAGCCTTCGGGTGGATTATGGATAAGCCTACGGGTTGGACTTTATAAATGTATTCCAAAGATAAATATGATAAACTGTTGAAAGGGAACTTGTTTGACATTGTTTTTCTATGTCAGGTGCTATGGTTACGTGAAGGAATCAGTGCCTAATGGGCTAATTAAGGAAGCTGATTGATGCATGTCCAACTAAATGTGGTAGGTAATTAGACAACTAAAACAACCTGAGGAAAGTGCGGTGGATGTGGCCATGGGTCCGTCCTACGAATGGGTGGTCCTGGTTGGCTAGGAACTTTTCTCAATCATAATGGACAGCAAGGAGATCGTTTGAAGGGAAATGAATAGCAAGGGCGCTGACCTAGAGTCTAAGTTATAATAATCTCGATTTACGCTGTTTTAGGGGAACGGAATGGAACTATGCCTTATGGCAGAGAGGTCGAGCCTTGCATCCCTCTCGTTTCCCATTCTCCTTGAACCAAGTGCAGCATGAATCCGCTTCGCCCCTGGTGTTTCTGCGTAAACTAGTTCGCTTGGGGTTCGATGCTATTTTTCGTTTAGGAAATGACCAGTAGGGGAAACCCTGATTCAGGTCCGTCCTAAGTGGGAATGGCCAGAATACTTCTGCTACATGGGAGAAAGTCCTAGATCGCAAAACCCCGTAACATTCCATGGGAGTGCCGGGCGGAGCTTTCTAGATCTCCTTTCCGATGGACTGCTAAGACATGTCCCGAAGAGGACAGGTGGGCATCTTACATATAATGGGGTGATAATTTTTTCCACCTCTAATTAGTCAAATGAAGATATTATTGTTGATATCAAATTATACAAGTTCAAAAAAGACCAGCATGAAACATTGTAGAAGCACATTGGTAGGTCAATTGGGTGGTTACTCTCTTATCGCCTCCCAAAACACCACCACAAGATAAAAACCAAGAATCTCTCTTAACAAAATTATTCAAATCAGCACCATAGAAAGTAAAACAAGGTCACTTAGATCTGGCCTTTTAATAGTCGAAATTTAAATCAAATTTATAGATTCTTCATTTTTAGGAGCTGCAAATCCACTATGGGGTTGCAAGCACCGCTATGGACACTACATAGTTGGACAAAGCTAACTGCATCTTTTAATTTCAAATATATATTTAGCGTGAAAAGGATTACATTGAGTATGCTCTTTCTTGATAAACACTATAAAGCTTAAGAACTTACTTCGGAGTGGTGAGTATTGCTACAGAGATTGCAAGATCTTGGGTAGCAAATTGTCTTTTTTATTCCATATCTGTATTCCAATGTGGAAAAGCATGTATTTCATCATACTCTTTTTTGATAGAACACTACAAGGCTTCAAGACCTGTTGTAGGGCTATTGCTACGAAATTGTGAGTATCACTGTTAAAATTATGGGGTTGGGCTAATAGACTATCACTTTTGATTCTGGAATTATATCCGAGTACGAAAATGCATATATTTTAGTATATTTTTCCCTATTAAAGTACCACAAGGTTCAAAATATGGCTTCAAGAGCTGCACATTTTTAGACTATGCGAGTGTTAAACAAAGCCATGCAAGAAATACTTTCCATTCCTAAAGAAATGTGTAATTTTATTATGTTGCCGTAAATCCTTCAAATTCCTCATTGACTTGAGTAGCATATTTAGCCTTTGTCAATAGTACCTAGCCTTTGTAATACACAAATCCCTCAAACACAGAAGTTCTAGTTTCCCTTTTCTCACTAATGAGAAACCTCTAACATGTGACACACACCATCGACAACATAGAGCGAAGTAGCCTTCCTGTTCTCCTTCTCACCAACAATAATATGTTGAATAAAAGATTGCACTCACTGTACTTCCTAAAGTAGGAGAAAGAAAAAGAGAAGTTGAAAGAAAACCTTGTTGTCGTAGTTAGAGAATAGAGGATTTACAGTAGCAAATTGTATTCCATGATTCCATTCTTCAGCACGTTGCCAACAAGCTTCAAATTCATGAAAGCCTCAATCACTTATATGTAGGTCTTGTTAAAATGTGTGTGTAGTGCTAGAGGCACATGTAACTAAATCCCATAAGAAAAGTGTGAGGCATTTATTGAAGCTAAAAAGCTATTAAAGAATGTACTTCCCAGAATTATCAATCAAGCAAGTCCCTTTCATGGGTTACGAACAAGATTGCAAAGAGAGGCTAATAATAACCAAGAAAATATCCAACGAAGGGAGACTAATCAAAATTTAGATCTCAAAAAAGGAGCCTATAAAAGAAAATTCTGAAGAGAAACTAGGAGAAATCCAAGAAGCTAAGAATAGGACCAATTTGGAAAGATTTTCTACTAAGTTAAGATCTTGCCTTGATTGTCTCCCTATTTTTGTAGAAATACTATTTGAGGAAGAATTGCTTGTGCTTGTAATGAAGCATATAAGTTAAACTAGATGCGCTTAGGAAATTGATTGAATTGAATAAAAATCATGTACTAATTTGTAGTAGGATAAAAAGGAAAAGTGTGTTAGACCTCCCCCTAAGGCTAGCTGTGGATCCCTTTTCCAAGGGGGATTAGCTTCGCCTCTTTGGAAATGTACGCTTAGCGCTTTGGTGACATAGGGGGTTTGGCCTTGCAAGTTGATGTGCCATCCATTTCCCACTTATCCCCCATATCTATGCTCTCTTCCTCCTCTTTTGAAGCCTAATAATATTGGTCATGGATCCTCCACTTGTTGAGGCAGCCATCCAAGTAACTCTTCTCTTGAAGGTCTTGCAAATGTTGAGATGCAAATTATGTATAACTAGAATTCATGCCAATCCCATTTGAAAGCACTACATGAGTAAACTCCTTGACAAAGCCTTTAGCAAAGACTAATATAATCTCCATATTGGTGGCTGGTTTCTAGTAGATATTTTAGTGAGTTTCTCTCAATTTGAGAAGAGAATTAATGAATATCCAATAGGACCTCAAAAGTAGAGTGGTAGGAGTTAGAAATAGAAAATAGAAAACTAGCAATGAAAAACTCAACTTAGCTATCAATTCTCTGAGAAAGAAGCTAAAGGAATATAAGGAGGTGTTATTGTTCTTTGACATAGAGCATCACTCTAGAGATAAGGCAATATGTGGAGCTTGAGTTGAAGATTGAAATATACAAGTAGGCTTTGAAAATTGTAGGTTTCTTGCAAACTAGAGATCCATTTCTTGATGATGATAGCATTGTTTGTCGACATTACCTATTGTCTAGTAAGTTTCTATAGATATATCTTATGGAGTTCACCTATAGTTTTCACCAATATAGCTACTTATTAGGATTGATTATTCCTAAAAGGTGAGAAGGATCGAAGCTTGCACTCAAGAGCTATGGCGGGAGAGCAAGAGCAAGAAAGAGAGAGGCAAGAAATGGGAACTCCAACAGTCACAATGTCTAACCGGGCCTACCTTTATTCAAACTGTCTCTAAAAGAATAAAGAATAAAGTGATGGTGATAGGTGCCCGCCACCAGGAGTGTGCAGTGGCGGTGACTGTCAGTGTAGTAATACTACATGAGCGGCTAGGCGGAGGTGCCTTTACCCCCAATAACCTCCCACTTAAAGGCGAATCTGCCTTAGTGAGGAGTGAAAAGAAAAAGAAAAAAGACAGTACAACATGGACACATGTACAACAGGATGAGGAAAGATGTCATCTCATCCCAAGCCCAGCAACCTCCTGAGAAAAGCAAAGTGCTCTATAGAGAGGCTTTTCGTGAGCAGATCTGCAAGATTCTAGTCAGTCGAGATCTTGACAAGATCAACAAACTTGTCCTCAACAACCCCACATATGAAGTGATACCTCACCTCAATGTGTTTCATCTTTGCATGGAAGACCGGATTCTTGGCTAACTAAATAGCACTCATAGAATCCGAATGCAGTGTAGGGATAGCATCAATACCAAGGTCAACAACCAAATGACCCAACCAAATGGTCTCCTTGCAAGCCTCAATTGGCTGCAACATACTCGGCCTTTGTAGTAGAAAAAGGGCTGTGCATTTTTGCACCTTGGACATCCAAGAAACAGCACCTCCAACATATGTGAATACATAGCCCAAAGTGGACTTCCTACTATCTGCATCTCTTGCATAATCAGAGTCAGTGTACCCCACGACTCTTGTATCCTAGCTGCCATAGCATATGCACATATCTGTAGTGCCCTTCAGGTACCTCATGATACCCTTCACGGCATCCCAATGCTTCTTGCCAGGTGTAGCCATATAGCGTGCCACAACACCAACTACAAAGGCAATATATAGACAAGTGGCTATCATGGCATACATAAGACTGCCCACTGCGGATGCATAGGGAATCTTGGCCATCTTGGCCCTCTGCTCATCTATCAGCGAATAATCAGCTTGTGATACCTTCACATAAGAAGGCAATAGATAGCTAATAAGCTTTACGTCTTGCATGCGGAAGCGCTCAAGGACTTTATGAATGTACTTCCTCTGTGACAAGTAGAGGAGTCCCTGATGCTTGTCCCGTCTAATGCGCATACCAAGTATGTGAGTGGCGTGTCCCAGATCTTTCATCTCAAAGCTCTTCTTGAGCTGAGACTTAAGAGCATCTAGCTCATCATGAGCTTTCCCTACTATTATCAGCATATCATCCACATAGAGTACCGAAATCATTAAAGAACCATCATGGGCTTTCTTCGTGTAAAGACATGGATCCATCGCACTCCTGCTGTAGCCCTGTGATTGCATAAAGGAATCAAACTTATGATACCACTCCCTAGGTGTGTGTTTCAAGCCATAAATACTTTTCTTCAATTTGCATACTAGGTGCTCCCTACCAGGTTCTGCAAAGCCCTTAGGCTGATCCATATAAATCTCATCATGCAAGTCCCCATGTAAGAAAGCCATCTTGATATCCATCTGGTATAAATCCAACTCAAGCTGAGAAATTAAAGCCAAGACTAAGCGCAGGGTGGACATCTTAACCACAGGAGAAAAGACCTCATCAAAGTCCACACCATGCTCTTGCTTAAAACCCTTTGCTACCAATCTAGCCTTGTATTCCAACTTGGGGTGTCCAGGGGTACTTTTTAGCTTGTACACCCACTTGCATGGCAAAGCCTTCTTGCCCATAGGCAAGGAAACCAAATCCCAAGTGTCATTCTTATGCAAGGAGTCTATCTCAAACTGCATAGTCCTCTTCCAGGAGTGACTGTCACGCTTGTGCATAGCCTCATCATAAGTGAAAGGCTTTCCTAGATCTGTAACCAAGACATAATGCATTGAGGGCTAAAATCTATCAAGTGGACGTCTGTCTCTAGTAGACCGTCTCACGGCAGGCTCTGCTGCCTGCCGAGCTGCCTGTCCAATGCTGTGACCATGAGCATCTGCTGTAGCTGTAGGCTGTCCAAATGGCTGTGTGGAAGCTCTCGGCTCCTCCTAAAATATGACCCTGCGGATCTCCATAACTCTCTTAGGCTGCCTATGCATCTTTTCTTCATGGAAAACTACATCATGACTGCGGATGACTTTTCACGCCTGCAGATCCTAGAGACGGTAACCCATCTTGCCTGCATCCCCATAACCAAGGAAAATGCATCTAACACTCTTAGGATCCATCTTACTTCTCTTGTCCTTGGGCACATGGAAAAATGCCTCATATCCAAAGACACGGAGATGCGCATAAGAGGGAGCTTTTCCAGTCCATACCTCCTCGGCAACCTAGAAATCCAAACCACTAGAAGGTGATCTGTTTATGATATGCATAGTTCTACTAATTTTCTCAGCCCAAAAGCTCTATGGTAGGCCTGCGTGGCTAAGCATACTATGTACACGCTCCTAGATGGTTCTATTCATCCGCTCAGCCAAACCATTCTGGGGGGTGTAGGGGGCGGTCAACTGACGCTTAATACCCCTCTTATCACATAACTGCTCGAAAAGCACATGAGACATACTCACCCCAATTATCTGTCCTTAGGAATTTTAGCCTATACCTAGACTGGTTCTCAACCAATGCAAGCCATCTCTGAAACATAGCCAAGACATCGGATTTCAGCTTAATGGGATAAGCCCAAACTTTCTATGAAAAATCATCTATGAAAGTAGCAAAATACTTGGCACCACCCATAGACTGAAAAGGCATGGGCCCACAGACATCCGAATGTACCAATGTTAAGGGCTTATTCATGCATGGCCTACCAGACTTCTTATGCGTAGACCTAGTCTGCCTGCCATAAAGACAATGCTCACATGAATCAAAACATGCATAATCAAGGGGCGGTAAGTACTGCAAACCAGAAAGATTTTTTATTCCCTTCAAAGACATATGGCCCAAATGGGCATGCCAAAGAGATATATGTGGGATAGAACCCACAGACAAAACATGATCAAGGGAAGAAGCTGATACAATCAAGGGATAGAGGCTGCCACCCTTGGCACCTCTCACAATCACAAGTCTGCCATGAGTGATCTTCCATGCTGAGTCTCCAAAAGATACATGATAACCTGCATCATCAAGTTGTCCAGCTGAAAGGAGATTACGTGTCAAAGCAGGTACATGACTTACACCCTGCATAACAAAACTGCTGTCAGAAGGAAACTGCAGCCTAATATCACCAATGCCCACAATATCAAGAGAGCTGTCATCACCCAAGCGCACAGGACTTGAAACAGTACGATATGAATGAAATCACTCTCAGCAAGGTATCACATGAAAGGACGCACTTGAATCCAAGAGCCAACACTCTGCATACATAGAGTGTATCTCTGTCATCTGTGAAGCACTAGAAGAGGCTGCAAGGATATAATCATCATCAACATCCTCAGGTTGCATAACATTGATCTCTTCAATTTTAACACTGGACTTTGCAGGCACTATGCTGTGATCAGAAAACTTATTCTGCACTTTGTCTTTCCCCTTATCTTTGCGCCTTTCATTGCACAGTTCATCGCATTGGGGCCTAATATGGCCCTTTTTCCCACAATGGTGATAAGTAATATCTGCATTCTTGCCACGCGATTTGCTACGTGACTTTCCACGAGGCTTGGACCGAGATTTCTGAGAATCTCGTCCATGGCCACTGCCAGTGCCATGCTTTCCATACCCATCATTCCTGCCTCTAACAATCATAGCATGAGACACACGAGAGGCATCCAAATTCTTATGATTGACCTCTTCCTGTAGAAGAATGCTCTCAACATAAGATAATTTCAAGGTTTCAGTAGAGGCATATAATGTAGTGCAGAATACATCCCATGACTCATTAAGAGTACCAAGCAAGAAAAGAGGAGTGACATTCTCTGCAAAAGTGATGTCCTACGAAGTCAAGTTCTTGAGTATAGCATGGAACTGGCTCAAGTGAGTAGACATGGTCACATTCTCCTTCATGCGCAGATCCATAAGCTGCTTCAGCGAATACATCTGACTCGCTACACTTTTCTTATCATAGAGATTCTTGATTTTATCCCACAACTGCCATGCACTCTGTTCTTTCTCAAATACATTGTAATGAACCTGTTCTGTGAGAGATAATACAATAGTAGATTTGCATAACTCATCAAGCTTAAGCCATTCCTCATCTAGCATAGTTGTAGGCGGATGCTCGCTCAACCTCAAAGGTTTGATCTGTGATTTCTGCACCAACACCTCCCAAATCTGGCTCTTCCAATAAGAGTAATTCGTACCATCAAGCTTAGTGATGTTGAAAATAGCATGTTCACTGGACGAACTCGCCATAATTCAGGCTGGAAGATTGTAGACAGTTCAAAAGTGCTTGTTATTTACTACAGAAAATGATAAAAAAATCACCAAAATCAAGAGGAAATGGTGAGAAAAGTGTAGCCAAAGCTGCTGCCCACCAAGTACTAGTAAAAGCACATCATTTCATAATATTTCAACATGAAAAATCCATGTCAGTCCATACATAGATGCTTGCTGTAATAAATTACAGATTTCAGTAAATGAGAGCTAACAGTGCCAAAATCGAATCCCAAGTCAATCAGATACTGCGAAGACCAAAGCCAGCATCATGCGGGCATAACATAGGAATATGACAGTTGATAAGCATGAATCGAATACCCAAACATGTCATACAAACATCTACCAGTGAGTAGGCGCACCCCCCAGTCAACAGGGCAAAGTGTTCCTATCACTACCAAGGCTTGACACGAGTAGATATCAGCTCACAAAGAGAGGGACCCAAAGCAAAGAATCAGCTCATAAGCATCATCGTGAAGGGTAAAATATCCCAAATAGTCTCAAAAGTTCAAAGAGCATAGATTGCCTGCTCAATGGCTATCAAGCATCCAAAGACGCTCCCACTGGCACAAAAGCTGTAAATATCCAGCAACAAAGCTCGAACAAATCATGTACAAGCACCAGTGTCAAGTGTCCAAGATCAAGCATCAATGGTACATCCCAGACATGTAGGCGGTAGAGCATCCGTATGTAGCATCCATAAGCATGTAAGACATCAAGTACGTCCCAAGATACAACTCTGGCAAGTCAATAAATAGTTGAAGTAAGCCCCAGGAATCCAAGATCAAGCCAGGACCGAGCTCCAGTAGCAATAGGCTCCAAACAATGTAACTAGCATGTAGTAATGGCATAGGCTAAGCATGTCAAGACTGGTCAGACATAATCAACATACATGCCATAAGTCAATCCAATACAGAGCATCCAAATGCTTTGCAAAGCAAGCTCAAGCTCAACCAATGATCCCAAATCAAAACCAAGCTCTATGTTGATCCCCAAGTTTTAATACATCACCATATATGCCCGAAACATAGCCTAAAAAAGGCATAAGCATGCATGAGTGAAATGGCTTCAGGCCAACTATGTATAGCAGTGATTTACTGTTCAAAACTGAGAATTTCAGCACCAAAATCAGCTCCAAATGGTTTCCAAACAATATACATACATTCCCCTAACATCCGGGCATCAAATGGGACCAACCGAGCATCAAATGACAATGCCAAACAAGCTGTAGCATCAAATGTCAGTGTAACACTGCTATGTAATGTCTATGAGATACTATAAATAGTCATGGGACTGTGTAAATTAGACCCAAAACATCACCCAAGTCAAATGCAAGTGTCAATGCTCAATGCCAAGTGCCCGAGGGCTCCAAATGAGCCAAAATCAAGTGCCAAAGGAGGGGGAGAGCTGTTGTTGCGACTGTCAATGCTGAAGACACATATGCGAGGGCTGTGTTATTGTGCCAACTGTAAATGCTGGTCCTTGGGCTGTAAAAAATGGTGGTCAAGATTTAGAGGGGTCTCGTTAAAGCCAAGGAAGGCCTCAAACAAGCTCCAGGGGGAGAGCAGTCCATATATGAAATGAGAGCTGGGAGTATAATGGCTACCCTGTGTTCTTCCTGATCTGAAAATTGAGGTAAACCCTATAAAGAGTGAAGTAATACCTCTGTGTGAATGCCTTGAGGATGCCCAAAGGGGTCGGAAAGGTGGTCGGGAAGCCGGGGAGTGACGGGAGCTCGAAGGAGTCAGATATGGCTGCCGGGAAGGAGACCCAATGCGAGTGGGGAGTCGATGGGAAGCTGAGAATGCCACGAACCAAGATCAAGAGTCGGGAAGCCGAGCTCTGATACCAGTTGAAAGGTGAGAAGAATAAAATCTTGCACTCGAGAGCTATGGCGGGAGAGCAAGAGCAAGAAAGAGAGAGGCAAGAAATGGGAACTCCAATAGTCCCAATGTGTGACTGGGCCTACCTTTATTCAAAATGTCACTAAAAGAATAAAGAATAAAGTGATGGTTGTTAAGACTTCAAGCTCGATCTACTATCTTTGGTATGACCATACCCAACACTTAAGTTGTCCAGCTGTACCACACTATGCGGACATTAAATAAGTCAGTGCTTTACGTCTTAACTGCTTTGGTGTGAATGGTCCTTTGTGACCTTAGGTTGTACATTCACTAAGTAGTGTATGGAATGATAATGAAAGAGAGAGAGCACTTTACTCTGACTGTTGCTTCTTCACTCTTGTCTCTGTCTTTGATTGTTAATATGGTATCAGAGCACCCATGACTGGGCTCTGTGGAGTGCATACAGGAAGAAGACCTGAAGATTGAACTGTCAGGGTTGAAGAGAACAAAGGACTGACTGTCATTTTCCTATGCTACAAGGTAGACATTATCATTGTGACTTGTCATTGCTTGGAGGAGGACCTGTGACTTGTTTGGAGCCTTCTAAAGGCTTGGTTGATCATCATTGAGTGGATATACATCGAAGTGATCATTAGCGTGAAGAAGGAGAAGCCCAGATCTGTCTATGTAAACGGCGCCAGGTTGTTGATCTGCATATGCTGGCTAGATAAGCATATTGGAAGGGAATGGAGCACTTAAATGCTTGCTCAATCATCATTGGAAGATGGGTTATTGTCCTAGAATGCTAACCCTTGATGTAGAGCTCATCTATGAGCTGTGACAGTTGACCACAGATCTAAAAATAGTGAAGACCTGCTATAATCAGGGTGTATACATCATACACTTGATTCTACTCAAGAGCTTTGAGCTTCTTGGCATGCTCATGAGTAATTGTTGAAGAATATACATGCTTTGGGAACCATACGTATTGACTGACATGGTTGTGGATTGAAGTTATTGACTGAAATGCTCAATTTTGGGAAGTCATTGATAGGCTGAAATCTGTCATGAGCCTTGTGGGCTGCATGCATCACTACACTCTGAAGTGTATCAATCACTCTAGTTAGGTCCAGGTACACAGTGACTTGCATATGTCTCTCAAATGTTGTGAGCATTGAAAAGGGAGTTGAAGAAAATGTATGGAGCTGAAGCAAGATGCTTTGACATGGTTCTTGAATGTCATGAATAGTAAATAACCAATAAATGCCTTCATTGCTACTGACTCTTGGAGACAAATCATTCTTGGATGAGGTCAAGATCATGTATTGAGTTCTATGCATGGTAGCATAAGGTTATGGCATTTTGCAAAGTCTTTGGGACTGAAATACCTTGACAGTGACTGTTTTTTTTAATGGCTAAAATATACAGCAGGTATATCTTGTTTTATACTTGCAACAAATGCCATACTCTATGTCAGAGTGACTTGACTAGGAACTCATATGTAGAGATAGATCTCTGAACTGCTGTAAGCGTTATGGGACATGTATGACATGTATACTCAATGTTTTTGTCCTTAAAATTACAATTGGTTACTCATAATTTACAGTTTTCAGGCTGTATGCATTTACCCTGGCAGTGAGGTTGCAGGAGTTTAAGCTGAAGCAACTACATAACATATGTATTGACTGCTATACCTACGGGTTAGACCACTTGTTTGTGGACTGTTTTGAGCTGTCATTGGACTGAAATACCTTGGTTTTTTATTATAATCAATTGCAAAAAATTGTCATAAACAGTTGAGGATTGAACTTGGTCAGTCATACTTGTAGACGTCCTTTGCGTTGTGATTGCATGGCCTAGCATAATTGAACACAAGGACACCGCACTTTCGGTAAGCTCGGAGCTATTGAACTTGCTTGATGAGGACGGTGTACTTTTCATGGCCATTCATGCGGTGCTTACCACAATTGATTGCAATGGTATTAAGGTAGAGTGCAAGAGAGAATCGTGCGAATGGGTCAGGGTGACAGGTCTAACCATAGGTGAGACAAGCTCCCTAGGTATGTCCTGCCCTTGATGTGCCCTGAACAATTGTGGGTGATGCTAAAGGGCTAGGGGACTAGGGACGGAGCCAGCCAACCAAGGTCACTGGACATACCTAATTTGCGGACCCCTAGGTGATGTGCTATGATCATGGGTGCTTCTTATCTTTTCATTCTTTTCTTTTCTTTTTTCCTTTTCTGTTTTCTTTTTTGTTTCTTTTTCTTGTGCTTTTTTCTTTCTCTTCTTTTTTTTTTTTTTTTTGACTTGCTTGAGTATAACCATTGCAATATGTTGAGGCTATCAGCCTTTCAATGGGTTGGGAAATGTCAAGCTTCAAAGGCTCAGGAAATGGAAATTACAGTGATGATTATGCCCTAGCCTCGTTGTTAGAGAAGCAGTTGTTGAGATGGAGAGATACACTTGAGATATTACAAACCTCTTTGCGACACGCGATGTCGGTACAATTGAGGTAACAACTGCCATGAGCCAACTGTAGAGCTTAATCCACAAAGAGAGCGTAGCCCATGACTATGCTTTGGGCCATGCGATGTGGGCGGTCGGCAAGGGTGTTTCTCTTTCGGCAGCGTGGCTTTGTTGCAGCTCTTTGTGGGGTCGGTTGGTGCACAGATCAGATGCCGTAAGCACGCGTAGTGAGCGTCAGAAGGTCCCCAAGAACAAAAAAACTCTACTTTTTGCACACAAATCAATGTAAAAAGCTTGCACGACATGAACAAGAGATGAATTGGGTGCAATCTCCCCCCATGCCTTGTGTGAGCGCTCCATAAAGCATGTATTTTATATATTAATCATCTTCAAGCTCAAATAATAGCCCAAATTACAAAATAGCACGCTTTTGGCTTTTCAGTTTGCTTTTGTGCCAAATAGAAATAAAGCTAATGGGTGTCCAAGAAGTCAGGCGTACCCAAATACACTGTCCAAATACAAATATCTAAATCGTGTGTCCATGTGCATACAAAAATAATAAATCAATATCAAACACCTTGATAAATAGGCGCGACAAAATATAGGCGCCATGCCTAAGGTATGCGCCCATCAAAATATTGACGATAATTTGAATACATGCTATTCTCCAATGCTTTCCACTGCCACCGCTGCTATCTCTACACATCAACTGAAGCATTCACAAACGTTAGTAAAATAATACAATTAAGCCGATAAAAGTGAATACCTAGCAGTCTTCAGTTACATAAATAAATTAATTGGTTAGAAATCAATCCTAACCTTAATTTATCACGAGTGCGCACTCTAAACTCATAAATGTTTATTAATTTAAATATGTATTTTGTGGAATCACCCGCTATGGAATCACCCATGTACACATCAAATTAACAAAATGCCGGAAAAGGATAGGCGTTCCCATCAACTTCTCGCACAAAGAATCAACTTTGTGTATGAGCCCCGGTAATAAAAGTTTACGCAATCCACCGTAAAACCTCACGGAATCCACCGTGAAATATGCCTCCTGGCATCATACCCCCGGGGTGAGATAGCAATTGTCCTCAATTGCTATTAGCTCAATGTGGAGCTAACAGAGTGGAGAAAGCATTTAAGTCTCTAGTGTGTATCCATTGGGCCTCTTCAACAGGATGGTTTTTAAACTTGAACAAATATCTAGAATATCTACGACCAGTTCTAGTGGTCATAAAGTCAGTATCTATAATAGTTTCAGGCTCAAGGATTTCAGTCTCTTCATCTAGCAAAGGTGGGTTTTCATAGATAGGGTGTACAAGTAATTGGCCTCTAAAGGGTCGTAGTAAACTAATATGGAAGGTGTTGTGGATTTTCCAATGTGGTGGTAGTTCTAATTTAAATGCATTGTCATTTATTTTGTGTATGATCTTGAATGGTCCATAGAATCTAGGTGCTATTTTCACAACTGGGTATTTATCTACACTTTGTAATCTACGTTTTTCTATTCGTAACCAAACATAGTCATCAACTTTAAAATTCATAGCCTGTCTTTTCTTATTTGGTTGCTGTGTATATGATTGCTGGGCTTTGGCAATCATATCTTTAACTTCATCAAAAATAGTAGCATGTATGTTAGCAATATCATCAGCAGTCTGAATTTTATTTGATAATGATGCAACAGGTATAGGCAATCTATATCCATAAATAACTTCAAATGGTGCTTTGTTTGTAGTTTTGTGTGGTATATTATTATATGCAAACTGAAGTAAATGTAGTATCCCATGTGTGTGGTTTTAAAATAGTGTAAGCACGTAAAAGATTTAAAATAGTAATGTTAGTAGCTTCTGTTTGACCGTTAGTTTCAGGATGAAATGCAGATGAAAAATCAATCTTTGTTCCTAAATTAGCAAACAAAGTAATCCAAAAATTATTACAGAATCTAGAATCATGATCAGAAATAATAACTTTTAGTAAACCATGATTAGTAAACACAGTTTTCAAAACAATTGAGCTGCTTGAGATGCAGTTAAAGTTTTCTTACATGGAATGAAATATGCTTGTTTGCTAAATCTGTCTACAACAGTCCAAATCATATCATGGTTAGCTTTAGTGTTAGGTAATCCAGTGATAAAATCCATAGAAATCTGTTCCCATGGTCGTGATGGAATAGATAATGGCATTAGTAAACCATATTGTTTACCATGGTGTCTTTTAACTCTTTGACAAACTAAACATTCAGAAGCAAAGTTAGATACATCAGTGTCCATATGTGGCCAATAAAAATCTTCAGTCAATATACGCAAAGTAGATATAATACCTCTATGACCTTGATATGGAGGACAATGAGGCTCATGCAAAACAAAATATCTAAATGGAACTGTAACACATAATCTTTTTTCATAAAACATGAATCCATTATTGTAAGACAGTGAATCAATAGGAATCCAATTACCTGCAACTAATTTATTCCAATCAGCTTGAAAAGTAATATCCTGATGATAAGTATCTTTCATAGGGATAAGGAAATCAAATGATATGACAGAAATATTATGAATTGTCGGTCTTCTACTTAAAGCGTTGGCTATAACATTCTCTTTTCCTGGTTGATATTGGATAAGGGGATGAAAAATTTGAATGAAAGCTACCCATTTAATATGTCGGTCAGAGATTTGGGGTTGACTAAGGAGATGTCTAATGCTTTGTTGGTCATTTTTAATCATAAATTCAAAACCCATTAAATAATGTTTCCATTAAGGCTTGTACTACAGCTAGCAATTCTTTATCATATGTAGAATATTTAAGTTTGGATGGTTTCAATTTACAGCTAGAGTAGGCTATAGGATGATTTTCTTGCATAAGGACACCTCCTATTCCAGATCCACTAGCATCAGTCACTACTAAAAAGAATGGTCTATTGAAATTGGGTAGTTGTAATACAGGAGCATGGGTTAATGCATGTTTCAATAAATCAAAAGATTTTTGTTGATTATCAGTCCAGTTATAAACAATACCCTTCTTTAAAAGTTTAGTCAAAGGTAATGCAAGTAATGAGAAATTTCTCACAAACTTTCTGTAAAAACTAGCAAGACCTAGAAAAGAACGTAACTCATGCATATTTTTTGGGTATGGGCCAATTTAAAATTGCTTCTATCTTTTTAGGGTCAACCTTAATACCTTCTGATGAAACAATGTGTCCTAGATATTCAATTTTTGTTTGAAAGAATTCACTCTTTTCCGGATTAGCATACAATTGATTATCTTTTAACAACTTGAAAACTAAAGGCAGATGTTCATAATGCTCATTCTCATTTTTACTAAATACCAATATATCATCAAAGAATACTATAACACAATGCTGATATTTCAAAAATATGTGATTCATCATTCGACTACATGTAGCAAGTGCATTAGTTACACCGAAAGGCATGACTAGAAATTCATAATGTCCAAATTGTGTTCTAAATGCAGTTTTAAATATATCAAATTTATCCAATCTCACTTGATGATAACCAAATTTAAGATCTATCTTACTGAATATGGCAGAACCTTGTAGTTTATTCATAAGATCATCTACCCTAGGAATCAGATATCTATTCTTAACAGTAATTTTATTCAGGGCACGATAATCAATGCACATACAATAAGTATTCTTCTTCTTCTTTACTAATAAAACAAGTGCACCAAATGGAGAACTACTAGGTCTAATTAATCCTCTGTTAAGTAGTTTCTCTATTTAATTTTGAATTTCTTTTTGTTCAATTTGGTTATGCCTATATGGTGCTTTACATGGTGGTTGTGTTCCAGAAATTAAATCTATTTTGTGGTCTTCAGGTCGTGAAGGTGGTAGTCCAGGTGGCTCTTTGTTCTTCATCAAGCTGCATCATAATTAAATCCAATTTTTATTCCATCGTTGGTTCGGGTAAATCACCTTCAGCCATTAAATTGTCCATGTTTTGTTCCGTTATCCTGTAAAATCCAAAAGACCTCACACTCTCGAAATCTGATTAGCGGGATGAGCGTAGCTCAAAGTCGGGTATACAAGGCTTATAAAAATTTGTTTGCTTTTTATAGTCTTTGTCTTTTGCAGTTGCGGTGTTCGTTGTCTTCGTAGAAACTACGTATGAACTGCGTATGACCTTCTGTATTTGCTGAAACTAGTTCAGCAAGTCTGCAAATAGGAACAGGGTCTTCCAGAGAGCAATAAACGGCTTCTGTGCTTCTGCGTATGAACAATCTTTATGGGAATAGTTGGATAAGTCTGTTTTGAACTCTGTGACTTACAGAACTTGCAGGAGTAAGAGAACTTGGAGAACTTGAGTGATTAAGCTTTTTCTTAAAAGCTTAAGTAATTTAGGATTTAGAAAAAAAAAACTGATCAGCATTGCCGTTGGGTTTTTTAGGGGGGCGTTTTTCACACCGTCGTTGCTGACGAATGCATGCCGCATTACTAGTCGGAAAGAATTCGTTTAAATAAACTTTGTAAAGCTTACTATTAAGCTTACTAAGCTTTATTTTAAAGCTTTTAAACTTTTGGATATGGAAGAAGAGCTTACTGTTAACTGTTTCAAAACGACTTGAAGAAGGAGATGTACAAGTGGTCCTCCGCCTCCTCAGGCCAGTCCTTCACGATCAAGGATGCAGATAGGGGTTCTTAACCGCCAGGAAGTCACCCGTATCGACCGTTCGCGATGAAACTGATTATAGAGCTCGATCATTCCAGGTGCTCCGCCTTCGTGTAAGACGGTAAGTGATTGGAAGCTCTCGATCTCAGCTTCGCTCTGACACCACTAATGCACAGATCGGATGCCGTAAGCGCACGTAGTGAGCGTCAGAAGGTCCCCAAGAACAAAAGAACTCTACTTTTTGCACACAAATCAATGTAGAAAGCTTGTACAACATGAACAAGAGACCCATTGGGTGCAATATCCCCCCATGCCTTATGTGAGCGCTCCACAAAGCATGCATTTTGTATATTAATCATCTTCAAGCTCAAATAATAGCCCAAATTACAAAATAGCACGCTTTTGGCTTTTGAGTTTGCTTTTGTGCCAAATAGAAATAAAGCTAATGGGCACCCAAGAAGTTAGGCATACCCAAATACAATGTCCAAATACAAATATCTAAATCGTGCGCCCATGTGCATACAAAAATAATAAATAAATATTAAACGCCTTGATAAATAGGTGCGACAAAATATAGGCGCCATGCCTAAGGTATGCGCCCATCAAAATATTGACGATAATTTGAATACACGCTATCCTCCAATGCTTTCCACTACCACCGCTGCTATCTCTGCACATCAACTGAAGCATTCACGATCATTAGTAATATAATACAATTAAACCGACAAAAGTGAATACCTAGCAGTCTTCAGCTACATAAATAAATTAATTGGTTAGAAATCAATCCTAACCTTAATTTATCATGAGTGTGCACTCTAAACTCATTAATGTTTATTAATTTAAATATGTATTTCGTGGAATCACCTGCTATGGAATCACCCATGTACACATCAAATTAACAAAAGCCCGAAAAGGATACGCGTCCCCATCAATTTCTCGCACAAAGAATCCACTTTGTGTATGAGCCCCGATAATAAAAGTTTACGGAATCCACCATGGCACAGAATCCACCGTGAAATATACCTCCTGGCATCATCGATGGTCTTGCGGTGACTTGGGCATTGAACACTTTCGCACAAAGACATGTATCATCCTACATCCACTTGTCACTTCATGAGAGTACATGCACAATATATGCCGCAACTATAATAAACCAATGCAATGCAAGGAGACATCACTTATCTGAATTCCATGGTGTTGACTTAGATACTTATCACCTGCGCTTGATTAGGTTTTTCTTTTGCTAAAGATATGAAATATATTAAACGCAGATATGAAAAGTTTGTGCAATGGGGGCACATGTCAACATTTAACCATTTAAAGATAAAAAATCATGGCTAAGTAGCATTTGATAAGCCTTTTATACAACATGGGGCTACTCTATTTGTACGAGGCGGGGCGATTTTGGGTGGTCAGGCGACTGAGACTGTGCTGGTGAGGGGCTCCTGTGAGGCTGGGCGGGAAAAATGTTGGCTGGGACTCGAATGGTGTAGTCCCTAGCCGCAACTGTTTCCAGAATGCTTTTGAACAATGCATCAAATTCTTGCTTGTCTCGAGCTGCCCTCTCCTCTTTCGAGCACCTGGTGCCTGAGCGTCTGGTGGGGGCCCGCACAACCGGTGTTTCCACGCCTCGTGTGCTACCTTGAGCTTCTATTTCCTTGGCCTAGGGATCTTTTGGCCTAAGTCCGGTCCTATGTCACTCGGGGCCTCGTTTCTTTGCATACCTCTTAAGGGTAGGTATGTAGCGTTTCGGCAGAGGTACTTTTGCTACATGCTTCCTTCGACGGCGAATAGCATCCTTACAAGCCAACTGCACTAGGTGCTCCATGTCGGCTACCGTAGGGGGACTTGCAAAATGCGAACCAAGGATAAGGCCTTGAGGCAGGATAAAACTATTTGCATGGAAGGGATTATACAGTGGGTTATCAAGGGCATATGATGAGGAGGGGAGAGGTGAGGCATGCAGTGTTTGTTGTAGAGGGATGGCCCCCATGATGATGTTCATTTTTCCTCCAGCCATTAGCAGATCTTGGCTTATGCTAAGTTGTGTGGACTGGTTGTCATGGAGTGGGGCAGGGCTCATCCTCGGAAGGATAGACGGGAAAGCGGGAAAGGTGTATAGAAAGTGACGGTACCCCGTCTACACCATCAGAGTTGTTGGTCAAGGCTTCCTATGGCGGTAATGAGGGTTGCATGCCCTTTACTTGGAGGTGGGAATGGTCACATGACTTCTAAATGTGTGATGAGAGGAGGACCTGAGGAGCTTAGCCTGTCAAACACAACTCTTCTCCTTGTGCTTGACTATCATTGCTTGTGTGTGTTGATATTGTCTATACAGAGTCACACAAAAATCATTGTTTATTTATATACATATTTACAAATCCATGTCACTTCACGAGGATAAAAGCCAATTGTAGAACTTTGGATTGTACTCGAGTGTGGCACAGGCATCCAGTACTCGTGGCAGCCTTCTTAATAACATCAGGTATTTTGCAATGTCAAGTATCATGGTACCTTGTCCAAGTCTACTTGCAACATGTAACTCCTCCTCAGCGAGAACCTTATTAGCCAAAGAGTTCTCTTGGCTAGTTCCAGCTAAGTTCGTACCCCGAATGGTAGTTAGCACTCGAAAGGAAGTTGGCGCCATAGGTTGGGTCTCTTTGAGACCGCTATTTGGCCAATCGCTTCTCTGAGACTGTCATAATTTGGGCTCCTAGTTCGGCCATTGCAATGCGGTTTTCAAACCAACATTTTTCAAATTGACTTTGACCCTCTGATTGTCGCTTTAGCTACTCTATCTCTAAGAGATTTGGTTGGTAGAGCACATCATTGAATGTTACAGTTAAGCGTAGTTCATCGGCTTCCTCGTCAAAGGTGAGTCACATACATTCATGCAAAAGCCGATCATAGTGCTCGTTAAGATGTTCTTGCTCTTCCCAGGATAAGGGAAATGGCAAGTATTCTTCAAGCTGCTCTTTAGGGAATGCGCCCATGTCTACCAAGACATACACACGTGCGAACACTTTGAGCTTAGCATCCAACTCAGTTAAGCATTCTGCGACACTTCTATGTTCAACGAGGGCTTGCTCGGTTGCTATCTCATGCAAGGTTCTAAGAGGTTCCCTCGACTTTAGCATAGCTGGGGGCTCAAGCCTAGATAAGCAAGATTGGTCAACGCTAGGGTTGCTTATACTCTCGGGGTTTGTGCATTTTTCTTGAGGCTTTGTTATTGTGTCACGGTTCTCCTTAGATATGACTAGTATAAATTTGTCATCCTGTTGTGACAGTGTTGTATCCACTCTTGATTGGTCAATGCCAGTTCTATTTGTCGGTGGATTGAGTGTTGCAAGTAACTGTTGATGGTAACGGTTGCTTTGATTTTCCAGAACACATGGATGTGTCTGAGGTTTCACTGCTATTAGGAGAGACATCAATGGGTTCATTGGTGGATGGACTCGATGCTCTATTTCTCAGCTCTCCAGTGCTCTTGGTCTTAATGTTCTTGGGGTCCACAACCACATGTAACTGCTGTTTTTTTCGTTGTTTTCTCCTCTTTTTCTTAGTTAGTGAAGGTACATCTCTTAATGACTCAGGACCTTGGACTAGGTCAACCGTTGATGTGCTTGGTTGGGCCTCAACATTCTCTTTCTCTAATGTTTTCTTATGGGACCTAGCCGTGGCCTGCTGAATAGCCTCGCTAGGTTGTGAGGGTACAACTACCTCCCTTTTTGGAGCGTCTAGCTCTTCAGCCAATTTCTTTCTGTTTAACTCCTCTAACCTAGGCTTTAGGCGCTTTGGAAGTGCTCGAGTTGTCAAGGAAGTTGGTTGCGACACCTCCTTCATAGGTAAACTACTAAGGATATGTTCCGCAAGGGGCATTGTCACGGCTAAGGCTGTGACTGCTGTGATCCCTAATTGGAAGTAGTAGCAGCTAGTCCAGTGGGCTGGCTACTCTTGGTGGATTGTGGTGTCAAGTCCTTAGGTCAATTGGAAGTGGTCGTATCTTTTGTCGCCCTTAGAGCATTCACTTGAGCATCAGTTGAGCTAGCCACAGTGGATTGCACAGGCATATCCTTAGGTTGAGAGCTAAGGGTGGTGTCATGTCCTATCTCTTGGACATTTGGAAGCTCAGATGTAGGTAGAGATTGGGAGTGAGTAGCCACACTTGATGACTGTTGTACTTCCTGTGTCCGTTTTGGGGGAAGAGAGTGTAGGAGACTTAGGACTCCTAAGTGGTTTTGACACTGGCTGGGAAATTTGCTCGTGGTTGTTAGATGATTTTGCTATTTGCTTTGTTGAGCATTTAACCTTGCTATGAGCAATGTTGTGCCTATGATGCCTGTTATCCTCTTGGGAAATCAAAGGCTTTTTGGACACTAATGGCTTTTGCACATCCTCAAGGATTACCTCTGATATCTACTTGTCAAGTACGCTAGGCTGAGAATCTACCCTTTGAGTGGTCCCATTTGGTTTCTCGATGATGCTAGGAGGCATATTTCACAGTGGATTCCGTACCACGGTGGATTCCGTGAGGTTTTACGGTGGATTCCGTAAACTTTGATGACCGGGGCTCATACACAAAGTGGATTCTTTGTGTGAGAAGTTGATGGGGACGCCTATCCTTTTCGGGCATTTCATTAATTTAGTGTGTACATGGGTGATTCCATAGCGGGTGATTCCGCAAAATGCATATTAAATTAATAAACGTTTATGAGTTTAGAGTGCGCACTCATAATAAATTAAGGTTAGGATTGATTTCTAACTAGTTGATTTATTTATGTAGCTTAAGACTGCTAGGTATTCACTTTTGTCGGTTTAATTGTATTATTTTACTAATGATTATGAATGCTTCAGTTGATGTGTAGAGATAGCAGCAATGGCGGAGGATAGCGAGTATTCGATTTATCACTTATATTTTGATGGGCGCATACCTTAGGCATGGCGCCTATATTTTGTCGCGCCTATTTATTGAGGCGTTGGATATTTATTTATTATTTTGTATGCGCATGGACACACGATTATGTTATTTGTACTTGGACATTGTATTAGGTACGCCTGACTCTTTGGGCACCGTCGATTAGCTTTATTTCTATTTTGTGCTAAAGCAAACTCAAAAGCTAAAAGCTTTCTATTTTGTAATTTGGGCTTTTATTTGAGCTTGAAGATGATTAATACATAAAATACATGCTTTGTGGAGCGCTCACACAAGGCATGGGGGGAGATTGTACCCAATTGGTCTCTTGTTCATGTCGTGCATGCTTTTTACCTTGAGTTTTGTGCAAAAAGTAGAGTTCTTTTGTTCTTGGGGACCTTTCGGCATTCACTACGCAAGCATACAGCATCCGATCTGCGCACTAGTGATATCAGAGCGAAGTTGAGATCGAGAGCTTCCAATCGCTACCCATCTTTTGCAAAGGCGGAGCTCCTGGAATGATCGAGCTCTACGGTCAATCTCGTCGTGAACGGTCAATACGGGTGGATTCCTGGCGATCAAGAACCTATGTTTCTATCTTCAGATCGTGAAGGACCAGCCTGCAGTAGCGGAGGACCACTCCTACATCCTCTTCTCCAAGTCGTGGTTATACAGAGATAAATCTCGATTTTTATAAGCTTAAAAGCTTAAAACTAAAGACTAAAAAGCTTAGTATTAAGCTTTAATAAGCTTAATACCACAAATTTCATCTCGGACAGCGTCAGTATCTTTCCGCCGTGTTCAAACCCGTCGACAGCATGCCGCGTTACTTGAAAATCAAATAGGCTTATTAAAGCCTTAAACTACACTACTAAGCTAAGTCACTTCAGCCACAAGTCACACAAAAGCTTCCAAGTTCTGCAAGTATTCCAAGTCTAAATCCTGCAAGTCTGCTAAATCAACCAAGTTCTGCAAGTCCTAGTACTCTGCAAGTCACATAAGTTTGCAACTCTGCAAGTCAGACAAGTCACCTGAAGTCAAAACTGACTTCTATTCAAAACTCATAGAAGGGCTGTTCCTGCGCAGAAACTTGGAACTGCAAAGTTGTTCATTGGAAGGTACTCTTCGCATACGCAGGTTTGTTGAACCATTTTCAGCATATGCAGAAGATTAAAACGCAGATTTTTCAAAGCTTACAAATCCCAAAATAGCCAAAGATGAAGATTGTGAAAGCCACACACAAAAATATATAAGCCTTGTACACCCGATCTTGAGCTATGCTCATCCCGCTAATTTGATTTTGAGAGTGTGAGGTTTTTTTTTTTAAGTTTTGCAGGATGACGGAACCACATATGGATGATTTAATGGCTGAAGGCGATCTACCTGAACCTACGATGGAGCAAAAGTTGGATTGAATTATGATGCAGTTGGATGAAGAACGACGAGCTAGGCAAGCATTGCAAGTTCAATTGGCTAATTTACAAAGAGCGACTACTGACAAAGAGGAACGTCAATCTGAAGACCTTATTCGACGTACCATCGACGCGACTCTCGAAGCTCAATTCATCCGCAAGGAAACAAAGATAAGTAAAAGAAATTTCAAATTCCATACTTTCAATGGCACTCGAGAGGGAAAAACTGTTCTTGCATTCATCAGTCAGTTTGATGACTACTTTCATGAGGAAACATATGCAGAAAAAGATAAAATCAAGTGTGTCACTAATCATTTAGTGGATAGAGTATCTCTTTGGTGGACCGCGGTTCGTAAGAGTGTAGATTGTCCCACTACATGGGAGAATTTCAAGAAGAAGTTTATGCAGAATTTCCTTCCTCCACAATTCCATGAAAAAGCCATAAAGCAATGGGACCTTCTTCAGCAATGAAATCGTAAGCCTATTCCTCAGTACACCGAATGCTTTTGGAATGCATTACTCCAGTTACGCATGCTTGAAGACGTACCTGAAGCGACACACAAGCGCAAGTATATGTCTGGATTACTTGGGCATTACTACGCTGAAGTCAATATGTTCAAGCCTACAACTCTTGAAGACGCAATTTCTTTAGCTCATGACACTGAAGACAAGCTTCGAGGAAGAGACAAGCGTCCACAGAAATTCCAAGCCAATGGTAACTATGGATCTAAGCAATTCAACTCAAATTTTAGAAGATTTAATCAAGGTCGTTTTCCTTCATCATCTTTCCATAAAACTTGGGCAAAACCACCTGCTTTACCATCCAATACCAATCACAATCTTAAGCCCATTCCACAGCCAAATCCTAATATCCCTAGACTTCCTGCCATTGCAAACAATGTAATGAAAGCCAAACCTATAGTATGTTATAAATGCCACCAACCTGGACATCTAGCAGCAAATTGCCATTCAAAGAAGCCACCTATCCATATCAACTACCTTGGAGCAATGAAAGATGACGAACATGAAGAAATGCTTGATTTCACGGAAGATGAAGACGACATTACCACTCCTTCGGATACTTTACTAGGTATGCCAACTCCACATTCTTTATTGACAATGAAATGTTTAGTGCATGGAAAGAAAAGTATTATTTTGCATGATTATGGTAGAACTCATGATTTCATTTCTGCAAAGCTAGTGAAAGAATTGAAGTTACAAACTGTTCCTACGCATTATCGCATTAAAGCAGCATTCTTAGGCACTAGGTATAATGGAACACTGGAAGTGCATGATTTAGAAATTCAAATTGGTGAATATACTGAAAGAATGAATTTTCTTGTTGTACCATTATAGTCCAGTGATATTATTTTAGGTATGCCTTGGCGTCATCAGCATAACCCTGATATAGATTATTCCACGCATTCAATTAATATTCAATTTCAAGGAAAACATATTACATTGTATGGTATGCATGCATCTAATGCTTTTCCATTGCTTTCGCATACTCAAGCTAAACATGCATTACGCAAAAGTAGTAAATCTTATCTCATTTGGGTGAATGAACTACAAGTTAAAGAAAATCATATGCATCCTAGGCATAAAGAATTTCTTGCATACTTTAAAGACTGTTTTGCAGAAGATCTACCACCTGGTTTACCTCCTTCACGTCCAAAAGACCATAAAATAGATTTGATTCCTGGTACACAACCACCTTGTAAAGCACCATATAGGCATAACCAGATAGAGCAAAAAGAAATTCAAAATCAAGTTTAGGAATTACTAAATAGAGGATTGATTAGACCTAGTAGTTCTCCATTTGGTGCATCTGTTTTGTTAGTAAAGAATAAAAATAATACCTATTGTATGTGCATTGACTATCGAGCTTTAAATAAGATCACAGTACAGAATAGGTATCCAATTCCTAGAGTCGATGACCTTATGGATAAACTGCAAGGTTCTGCCATATTTAGCAAAATAGACCTTAAATCTGGTTATCATCAGGTAAGACTAGATAAGTCTGACATATTCAAGACTGCATTTAGGACACAATTTGGTCATTATGAATTTTTAGTGATGCCTTTCGGATTGACTAATGCACCTGCTACATTTAGTAGAATGATGAATCGTATATTTTTGAAATATCAACATTGTGTTATTGTCTTCTTTGATGATATTTTGGTGTTTAGTCAAAATGAGAAAGAACACTATGAACATTTGTCCTTGGTTTTCAAGTTATTAAAAGATAATCAACTATATGCTAATCCGGAAAAGAGTGAGTTCTTTAAAACAGAAATTGAGTATTTAGGTCATATCGTATCATTAGATGGTATTAAGGTTGACCCTAAGAAAATAGAAGCAATATTGAATTGGCCTATACCTAAAAATGTGCATGAGTTACGATCATTCCTAGGTCTTGCTAGTTTCTACAGGAAATTTGTGCGTAATTTTTCATTACTTGCTTTACCATTGACTAAACTTTTGAAGAAAGGTGTTGTTTATCATTGGTCTGATAATCAACAGAAATCCTTTGACTTATTGAAACATGCATTAACCCATGCTCTTGTATTACAACTACTGACTTTAATAGACCATTCTTTTTAGTAGTGACTGATGCTAGCAGATCTTGAATAGGAGCTGTACTTATGCAGGACAATCATCCTATAGCCTATTCTAGTTGTAAACTGAAACCCTCTGAACTCAAATATTCCACATATGATAAAGAATTATTAGCTATAGTACAAGCTCTAAGACAACGGAAACACTACTTAATGGGTTCTGAATTTATGATTAAGACCGATCAACAAAGTATTAGACATTTACTTAGCCAACCCCAAATATCTGACCGACATATCAAATGGGCAGCCTTTATTTAGAGTTTTCATCCTATCATTCAATATCAACCCGGTAAAGAAAATGTAGTGGCTGATGCATTAAGTAGAACACCCACCATTCATAATATTTCTGTTATATCATTTGATTCTTTAACTCCTATGAAAGATACTTATCATCAGGACATTACTTTTCATGCTGATTAGAATAAATTAGTTGGAAATAACTGGATTCCTATTGATTCACTGTCTTATAATGATGGATTCATGTTTTATGAAAATAGATTATGTATTACAGTTCCATTCAGATCTTTTGTTTTGAATGAGATTCATTGTCCTCCATATCAAGGTCATAGAGGTATCATATCTACTTTACGTACATTAACTGAAGATTTTTATTGGCCGCATATGGACACTGATGTATCTAACTTTGTTTCTGAATGTTTGATTTGTCAAAGAGTTAAGAGACATCATGGTAAACAGTATGGATTACTTATGTCTTTATCTATTCCATCAAGACCATGGGAACAAATTTCAATGGATTTTATTACTGGTTTACCTAATACTAAAGCTAACCACGATATGATTTGGACTGTAGTAGACAGGTTTAGTAAACAAGCATATTTCATTCCATGTAAGAAAACTTTAACAGCATCACAGGCAGCACAATTGTTTTTGAAAACTGTTTTCACTAACCATGGATTACCAAAAGTTATTATTTCTGACCGTGATTCTAGATTTTGTAACAACTTTTGGATTACTTTGTTTGCTAACCTAGGAACAAAGATTGATTTCTCATCTGCATTTCATCGTGAAACTAATGGACAAACAGAAGCTACTAACAATACTATTCTAGATCTTTTAAGTGCTTACACTATTTCTAAACCACAAACATGGGACACACATTTGCATTTATTACAGTTTGCATATAACAATACACCACACACATCTACAAAGAAAGCACAGTTTGAAGTGATTTATGGTTATAGATTGTCTATACCTATTGCATCTTTATCAAATAGAATTAAAAGTGCTAATGATATTGCTAGTATGCACGCTACTATTTTTGATGAGGTTAAAGACATGATTGCCAAAGCCCAACAATCATATACCAAACAAGCCAATAAGAAAAGACAAGCAATGAATTTCAAAGTTGATGACTATGTTTGGTTGAGAATAGAAAAACGTAGATTACAAAGTGTAGATAGACATCCAGTTGTCAAATTAGCCCCTTGATTCTATGGACCATTTAAGATAATTCATAAAATTAATGACAATGCATTCAAGTTAGAATTACCACCTCACTCGAAAATTCACAATCCATTTCACATTAGTTTATTATGACCCTTTAGAGGCCCATTACCTGTACACCCTGTTTATGAAAACCCACCTTTGTTAGAGGAAGAGACTGAAATACTTGAACGAGAAGCTATCATAGATACTGACTTTATGACCACTAGAACTGGCTGAAGATATTCTAGATATCTAGTCAAATTTAAGAACCATCCTGTAGAAGAAGCCCAATGGATGCACGCTAGAGACTTAAATGCTTTCCCCACTCTGCTAGCTCCACATTCAGCTAATAGCAATTGAGGTCAATTGCTATCCCACCCCGGGGGTATGATGCCAGGAGGCATATTTCACGGTGGATTCCGTGCCACAGTGGATTCCGTGAGGTTTTACGGTGGATTCCGTAAACTTTGATGACCGGGGCTCATACACAAAGTGGATTCTTTGTGCGAGAAGTTGATGGGGACGCCTATCCTTTTCGGGCATTTCATTAATTTAGTGTGTACATGGGTGATTCCATAGCGGGTGATTCCGCAAAATGCATATTAAATTAATAAACATTTATGAGTTTAGAGTGCGCACTCGGAATAAATTAAGTTTAGGATTGATTTCTAACCAATTGATTTATTTATGTAGCTGAAGACTGCTAGGTATTCACTTTTGTCGGTTTAATTGTATTATCTTACTAACGATTGTGAATACTTCAGTTGATGTGTAAAGATAGCAGTAGTGGCGGAGGAAAGCATTGGAGGATAGCGAGTATTTGATTTATCACTTATATTTTGATGGGCGCATACCTTAGGCATGGTGCCTATATTTTTTCACGCCTATTTATTGAGGCATTGGATATTTATTTATTATTTTGTATGCGCATGGGCACACGATTATGTTATTTGTACTTGGACATTGTATTGGGTACGCCTGACTCTTTGGGCATCGCCCATTAGCTTTATTTCTATTTTGTGCTAAAACAAACTCAAAAGCTAAAAGCTTGCTATTTTGTAATTTGGGCTTTTATTTGAGCTTGAAGATGATTAATACATAAAATACATGCTTTGTGGAACGCTCACACAAGGCATGGGGGGAGATTGCACCCAATTGGTCTCTTGTTCATGTCGTGCATGCTTTTTACCTTGAGTTTTGTGCAAAAAGTAGAGTTCTTTTATTCTTGGGGACCTTCAGGCATTCACTACGCAAGCGTACAGCATCCGATTTGCGCACCACTCGATTTCAATCGTGAGGGGCTCGGTCACTCTACTACTTTTGACTCGAGACTTGGTTTTTTGTTTAGATCTCCTCCTACACTTCTTTACTCTTGATACGATCTGGCATTCAGTCTCGACAAAGGAGGTTTAGCAGGGGGTTTTGGCACCCAAATCCATCGGTTACCTGCGTAATATCCTTGAGCACGTAGCAACGCTTTGGATATCCATCCCGGCATTGTGCTGACCCTCCATTGATGCCTTCGTCTTTAAGGCTTGGGCTTCTTTTGGGGTCTTCTACAATATGTGTAAGTCCAAAGCCCGTCCTTGGCATTGTCTCTTGACCTTCTTGTTTCAGGCGTGGCCTCACTCACTGGTTCTCATTGTTTGACTTGTGTTTGTATCAACTCTTCCAACAAGTTCTTGCTCTCGTTAGCAGACTTGACTGTTATGTCAGCACCTTCCTTGCCTTTCCCCCGAGGTTCGATGAGGTTACCCTTGCTAAAGGTTGTGACTATCCTCACTCCTGGTAGTGTCAGGTGTATCCTCTATGCTACATAGTCTGCCTCACACTTGGTTGCCCTTTTGAAGGGTCTTCCAAGGAGGGTTCCCTTTCCGTATTTAGCACTATTTGGAGGAACGTGAAATACGATAGGAAAGCTTTCAGTTTCAATTGTCGCAAGGATTTTGCACTTCCCTATGAGTGCTTGTGGGTGTCCCCCTATAAGGGCTAAGAGTTTCATTAGTCGGTGTGAGCTATGGTTGGTCTAGTAGGGTCCATGCTTCATAGGTCAAGATATTGAAATCTACTCCTTCATCAATCAGAGCATCGATAGTATGCTCTCTTTTCGCGGTGAGTTTGACCCTAAGATAAGCAGGTGGTACCATGTCTTCATCTTCCGGGTCTTGGCTTGTAAATTTAAGCCTTCTGACAAATGCCCTTGGGTCCCCAATTGCACGACCAAATGTGGATTCTCCACTGATGTCTTGGATCGTCAGTGCAGTGCTATTCAAGGAGCATCTATCCTCAGGAGTATCATATGCAGCCATTCTTACTGTTGTAGCTTGATGTTATTGCTTTCTGCTTTGACTAGATGCAGTCCAAATGCAACACGTATGTGTTTTTGCAGTGTGGCCTTTTTGCCCTTATTCGCTAGATTGGCCCATTGATGTTCTAGGGTCTCTGTTTCTCTCTGTTCGGGTATGGGCTTTTGGTTGCTCTTTTGCAAGTGAGAATCCATGCTTGTGTAGAGCCATTACTACACTAGGGTCTAATTTGGAGGACCTATCACGGCGCGTGTTTTCTCTCCAACCTACTCGGGGGAGGTGCGAAGGGGCCAGAGCCCCCTTTGCGGGGGTCCGGGGGGTAGTCCCCCTGGCCCGCACCAGGACCATTATGGTAAATGCCATGCGTGATCTGAAAGATCGTTCATAGCAAAATTTTGAGCTACTTGCTCTAGATTTTAGCCCAGTGATGATCGATGTATGATATGGTCTCGGGTCTATATGGTCTCTCAGTCAGTTTCAAGGGCTACAGGTTAAAATTTGAAAAAATCCAAATTCGGCCCAACAGGTCCGAATTGCAGGGGCTGAATGCCCGATTCGGCCCGTCCGAGGACCCAGTAGAAGGGCCGAATGTAGCTGGTTCAAATGTCAAATTCGGCCAGTCCGAGTTTGGTTGTATGAGGGCCGAGTGGGCCGAGGGCTGAGTCAGGTGGGCCGAGTCCAATGGGCCGAGGCCGAATTTCGAAGGTGGTCCGAATGATCAGACTGGCCGAGTGGTGGGTGTCTGAGTTGAGTGGGCCGAGTCAAGTGGTCCGAGTGGTAGTGGGCCGAGGGCCGAATGGCCGAGCGGTCCAGAATCGCCGTCACTCGGACATATTGAGCGCGGTGCGTTTTTCTATCAAACTTCACGAGATTCACCGCGCCGATCGTTAGAGACCTTCCCCATGGTCGAGCAGCTCCAAATCCAACCTACTCATGTAGGGGAAGGTGTAGAATTACCTGGGCTGGGAAAATAACTCCCGGATGGCCAGATCGAAGTGAATCCACGCGAATGAGCTTTCTCCCTCTCTCTTGCTCTCTTGAAACCCTGCAATGCATAATGTGGTCTTTCTTGCCACTCCTGGCCCCTTATCACCCTGCCCAAGCATGTACTCACCTTAGTCTTGCCTCCCTTACTAACATTTAAACCAAAATTTCATTTTTTGCCCTTCTTTTCTCTCTTTCAGCCTGTTATACAGCAACAAAAAACCCTACTGTTTGATCCAATGTTTTGCTTCTATCCTTCCTAAATGTAAGAAAAAATCATAAGGAAAATACCTACACTACTCCATCATACTTTCCCAAGTCCAAAACAACAAAAAACTACTTGCTAAGGAGATTTAGTACCTCTTCAAACTCCCTCACTTCCTACCTATCTATCTCAAGCACCGGTTTGGGGAAAACCATACTCCAATGCTCGATTCGAAGCAAGCAAGTGTTCAAGGCTTGAATCCATTTGTCTCGGCAACGAAACCAAAATGTGGAAGCTTTCTCTCAACCGCCAAGACCCAAAGACCGCTTATTGTTTCAAGCATTTCAAGCCGAGCACTAATTACTACCTATCACATAGCCGATGCACCATCCATATCTACGGGTGTAGTGAGCTTACCTCCATGCCGATTGAGTTACCTCCTCTTCCACACACTCCGGTAGCTCCGCGATCTAAGTGCAAGCTTCAAGCAAGCTCCATCCTCAAGCTCCATGCTCCAAGCTCCATAGTCGCGAGCAAGAGAAGAGAAGAGAAGAGAAGAGAAGAAGAGAGGGGAAGATGGAGAGCTTCTCCTCCCCGGTCCCTCACCCTCACACACTCACTCCCTCACACTCTCACACTCCCTCTCTCAAGCACAAGCTCAAGCAAGCAAGAAGAGGAAGAAGAAGAAGAGGAGACCCACTTTTGGCCACACACGAGAATGAGCTTCTCATTCACTTTTGAACTGTATAAACAAAACCCTAAATCCCTTTTGGGCGGTCATCCCCTTATCCCCTTTTTTACATGGCTGAGCGTGGCCTAGGCCATTTTTCCCATTGTCCTTCTATCTTTCTAGCTTCCTTTCCACCACCCGTTTAGATTTACAAATTGCATAGGTGAGATCTCGACGCTCCTTAAATTAAATCATGATGCGCTTGCACTCTTTTACCAAAGTATTGACTTGCGCTTTTCCTTGTGCGCCTTTTTCCCTTATTTAGGACTTTTTTGTGCTTCTTGTGTTTCCATGCACTATCGATCGCCTTAAGTACATCTTCAAGCATTCAAAGTTGTAATAAGGCCTTCCAAAAACACTCAGTATATTGTGAAATAGGCTCATAATCTCTTTGTTTTATAGAAGATCCCATTGCTTGATTACTTTTTTGTGGAATTGAGGTGGAAGAAAATTCTGCAAAAATTTCTTTTGAAAAGCCTCCCAAGTAGTAGAACAATCAATACTTTTGTGGACAACAGTCCACCATAACGATGCTTTGTCCACTAAATGGTTAGTGACATACTTGAGTTTTTGTTTTTCGGCATACTGTTCTTCATGGAAATAATCATCAAACTGACTGATAAAAGCGATAACAGTCTTTCCATCACGTAGCCCATTAAAAGTACAGAATTTGAAATTTCTTTTACTCATCTTGGCTTTTTTCCTGATAGATTATGCTTCGATTGTTACATCTATCGTACATCGTATAACATCTTCGGGTTGCAGTCCGTCTTTATCGAGTAGATTGTTGAAGAGTAGCCAGTTGAGCTTGCAAAGTTTGACATGCTCTTCGCTCCTCTTGAAGCTGCATCATAATTAGGTCCAATTTTTCCTCCACCGTTGGTTTCAGTAAATCTCCTTCGACCATAAAATCTTCCATGGTATGATCAGACATCTTGCAAAATTTCAAACAACCTCACACACTTGAAATTTTGTTAGTGGGATGAGCATAGCTCAAAGTTGGGTTTACAAGGCTTTCTTTTTTTTTCTTGTATATCTTTTTGCAATATTTCTTCTTTTTAGTTAAACGAAAATTGACAAAGTCCTTCCAACAAATACTTTGTACGTGTAGACTGCGTATAGCAATTTGTTTGCTAGAAATTGGCTCTGAGAGAGTGCAGGTACGAACAGGGGCTTACTCAAATTAAGGTTGGAAACGAGTTCGGAATAACTCAGTGTGAACTACTATTGAGAAGGAGATTTAAAAAGTAAATTCATAAGCTTTAATCTAAGCTTAAAACCTTAAGCTTAAGCTTTTTAATAAAATTCTTTTACCAAACAAATTTGCTACGATAGGACGTCAAGAGCTTTTTGATGGCGTCCTGCAGTACGTCTTTCCACCGTCGATTGCTGAGATTAAGATGTTTAAGCTTTATTATAAAGCTTATAAGCTTAATAACCTCCAAACTAATGAAATTTTATTGTCTTTTTCTCTGAGAAAAACATATTGATAAAGGATCTTGGAAAGTGGTCCTCCATCACCAGAGAGTGGTCCTTCACGATCCAACTGCATAACAGGGGGTTCTTCACCGCCAGGAATATGCTGGTATTGACGGTTCGACTGTAGAGCATGTTCTTTCAAGGACCTTCACATTTTCATGAGATGGTAAGTCATTGGAAGCCCTTGATCTCAGTTCTCCCATGCATTGTGTGAGCACTTCACAAGGCATGTATTTATAATATTATTCATCTCAAAGCTCAAAAAATAGCCCAATTTGACAATAAGCAAGCTTTAACTTTTGTGTTTGCTTTTGTCCAAATAAAGAATAAAGTGGTTGGGAGGCTCCAAAGTCGAGCTATGCCCAAATACAATGTCCAATAACAAAATATTTAAAGCGTGCATCCATACACATATAAAATAATAAATATTTGTCAAACACTTCAATAACCAAGCCTTTAATATTAAGACGCGTGCCTATTAAAAATGATAATTTCTTCTAGATCATTTGAATACATGCTATCACCCAGTGCTTCCCAACGCCATCACCACTTGCTCTACACATCAACTGAAGCATTCTCAATTGTTAGAAAATAATAAAATTAAATTGATAAAAGTGAATACCTAGCAATCTTCAACTATAAAATAAGTTCAAAGGTTGGAACTTTGTCCTAACCTAAATTTAATACAAGTGTACTCTTAACTCATAAATATCGATTAATTTAAATATGTAATTTGTAGAATCATCCGCTGTGGAGTCACCCACATGCACATTAAATTAACATGACACCCAAAAATAATAGGTGTCCTCATCAACTTCTCACACAAGTAATCCACCTTGTGTACGACCCCGCTAAATAAATATAGTTTTATAGAATCCACTGCAAAACCTCACGGAATTCACCGTGGAATGAAAACTCATCGAATCCATCGTGGTATTACGAAATCTACAGTGGAATATGCCTCCTAGCATCAATTGTTGATATTATCAACTTGAGAATGTGAGCATTAGACATCTGGACACAATTGCATCAAACATGCGATTAGGAAAAAGATTGCAAAGAAGAGTAAATTGATGACCTAGACATAATGGCATGCAAGGGAGAATTCCAAAGTTGACTTAGGGTCTATGTGTGCACTATTGACTCTATGTATGTTCCATGTATAGAAATTACTTTTTATTATTATTATGCATTTGGGATCATACAACACAAATGAATCAAACTTGGCCAAAATGGTGACATACAAAAGGAAATTTTGAATTTATCTAATTGTGAGTGTGCGCATCTTGAGGTCCACTATCACAATCAAATACTATTTTATGTCTTTACAATTAATTCACATTAAACAAATGACAATTACAAAGAGGAGAAACTTGATGACTCGGACTCAATGATCACGACAAGGAATTCCAAACTTGACTTATAGTCTTTGTGCATGCCATTGGGTCCAAGTATGTTCCTTGTCCAATAGAGAATGCAAACCCAATGACACACAAGGGGGAATTTTAGATCTCTCTCATAATGATTATGTGCAATGTGGGGTCTGATTCCATTAAAGCCATCCTTTTTTCTCTTTTCCTCCCTCATAAGCATGTAAGTATGAATTAAAGACTTGTTTTACTCCTTTCCTTTCTTCTTCTTCAAGTCAAGCATCATTCATCAATCAAGCATATTTTAACAAAGGTCACAATCCTTTTCCATGTTATCATTCACCACACTTAAAGCCACTAAGCTTACATTAATTGGATCATCCATTGAAAAATATAACTTTTAAGTATTATTCATTTTGTATTTTAATTTTTTTTTACAAAGGTTTATTTTATGCCTTTTTTATGAATATTATTTAGTTTTCTAATTTTTAAATTTTTCACTAACTTTAAAAATCGTGCCACCATCCACGAAGAGGGAGGAGACAAGTGTAAAGGAGAAGGAAGGAACTCACAAAGGACAAGAAAATGTAGGGAAGTACGAAGGGATTCTTCTTCGAGATTTGAGGAAATTGCATTATTTCTTCTCTCTTTGTTTTTCTCTTTGCTTTACTTCTCTTTCTTTTTTGTTGATGAAGAGATGTATAGAGAGAAGAAGGGAGAGAGATCAAAGTAAGGTAGATTGAGAGAGAGGCTGCTGCCACCGCCATCCACCATGAAAAGAGAGGGGACAACTGTAGAGGAGAAGGAGGGAAGCCGTGAAGGAGACGAAGAAGAAGGAGAGAAGCATGAAAGGATTCTTCTTCAAACTTTGAGGTAAGCGCATTATCTCTTTTCTTCACTTCTTTGTTTCTTATTGTTTATGAAGAGATTCATAAAGAGAGAGAGAGAGAGAGAGATGAATAGAGTCACGAAGAGATAAATGGAGAGGGAAATACTACAAAGAGAGAAAAATAGAGAGGAGGGATAGAGAGAAAAATAGAGAGAGGAAAGGAAAAAAGAGAAGAGGGGGGAGGGAGTCAGAGAAATAGAGGGTGGAGAAGGAGAGAGAAAAATAAATACAATAAGAGAAAATAGAGGGAGAGATAGAGAGAGAGAAATATAAGGGTGCAAGGGGGAGGGAGGGAGGGAGGGAAGGAGATAAATAAAGATAGGGAGGGAGAGAGAGGAAGAGAAATAGATAGAGAAAAGGAGAGAGAGAAATAAAGAAAAGAGGAGAAAATAGAGAGAGAGAGAACACACACACACACATACACACATATATATATATAGGGAGAGGTAAAAGAAAAGTAGAGAAAACACACGGAGAGAGACAAAGAGGCTATGGCAAGTGAAGATGGCTCAAGACCTTGATATGGGGCTACAAGAAGAAAGCATGCTAAGGTGAAACTAGGAAACAGCCTCTAGATCTAAAGAAGCCAGAGAGCAGACCAAATCATACTTGAAGCAGATGAGAGCCTAAAGAGTCTAAAAGCTGAAAAATGGAGTGAAGCTAACCAAAAAAGAACTAAGGAGCCAAGAAAAGAAGAAACATGTGAACAAAGATGAAGAGTTCTGGCAAGATGAAGATGAAGAAGAAGAAAAGGAAGTGGATGAGCTCGACCTAGATCTTGGAACACCTTGTTCCCAAGAAGGAGTTGAATGTTGTTATGTTAACTACTACCCTGAAGACTACTACCAAGAAGGCTACCCTCAAGACCACTACCTCTATGACCAATATTGTGAATATTTTCCCATCAACTACCACCTAGAAGGAGAATACCTCTATATCGATGTTAGAGAGAGAACCAGGGAGAGAGAAAGAGGAGAGAGAAGACTGCAGAGGAGAGAGAAAGAGTGCAGGAAGAGAGAGAATAAGAGTGACGAGGAGAGAGAAAGACTAGATTTAGAGAGAGAAAGACAAGAAAGAAGGGGAAGCCATAGAAGCTGTGAGCAAGAAGGGAGAGGAAGTCTGTAATTGTATTAATGTGTCAAAAAGATGTGAAAATTTACATCTTCTCTCCTTTTATACCAATGTCAGTGTGACATGGCATAATATCAACATTATTAACACTTATTTGCTATTCCCAGCTTCTTACAATCCATCCCTTCCCAAAAGTTTTTGCCCTAAAAAACAAACCTAGAAACAACTAGAGAAGAAATGGATAGAACAGAGTACTACTCTGTTTTACAGCTTTACAAATGGAAAATGAATGAAGAATTACCATTACAAGAGCTGAATTTGAAGAACGGAAGTAAGGCCCAACTATATACATGATCTGAATTACTTCAAAAGCAAATGGAGCCATAAAGTCTTCAACAAATAGTCCCAGGACAAAGTAGACAGCTTGCTGAATAAACAGTCCCTGCTGGACCAAATCTGCCATAACTTGTGATAGAAGTGTCCAAATGAGATGTACCATATATCAAAATGAAGCTCTTGAAGAGTACTTTAAGCCCATATAGATAGCTTAGTTCTGAAAATTAGGTACGATAAAAACTGTTCTAAAACAGTGTGCTGTCCTGAACTAGTCTGCATCATTACTAGCTCCATAAGCAATAGGCTTCAGCCACCAATGTCTCCCTCAAGTATGGATACTCATCCAATATAGAATCAGGTTTCCAAGAAGCCTCTTCAGAAGGCAAACCTCTCCATTTGATCAAATATTCCACAATAGAACGTGGTCGAAGCTTCTTTTCGCGCTGACTTATAACAGCCTCTAGGATGTATCGAACAAGACCATCTTCATCAATAGGTGGCAGCTCATCAACTATATCCACTGGATCACCATAATAAGGCTTGAGCTGACTAACATGGAAGACATTATGAATCTTTGTAGAAGAGGAAAGCTCTAGTTTGTATGCCAAATCTCCAATCCGCTTAAGGATCCTGTAAGGGCCATAAAACCTGTGGGCAAGCTTATTACTAGATCCATCTTTCAACGTAGAATACTTGGATTTGGGCACCTTCAACAAAACCAGCTCTCCTTCTTGAAACTCTAAAGGCCTCCTCTTCTCATCAGCATACATCTTCATTTGATCTTGAACCTTCCTTAGATTCACCTTACATTGCTGAAGAAGGGTCTGCATTCTTTCCAACTCTTCATTCCGATGAGGATTGATCTTTTCATTAAACATGACTGTGGGTAAGGGCACCTTGTAACCATACAAAGCCTCAAAGGGTGAAACTCCTATGCTCGCATGAGTGGAATTGTTGTAAGCAAACTCAGCCAGGTGTAACCAAGAATCCCATGAAGTTTGGACATCATAGCAAAAATGGCGAAGATAAGTCTCCAACCATTTATTAACTCTCTCCGTCTGCCACCCATCAGTTTGGGTTGATAAGCCGTAGATGGTGCCAGATTAGTGCCCATAGATGTAAATACCGCTTGCCAAAAGTTACTCATAAACTTTGAGTCCCTATCATGGACAATCACCTGCGGTAATCCATGTAGTCTAAAAATATGCTCCATAAACTAGTTGGCCACTTGAGAAGCAGTAAAATGAATTTTTATTGGGATAAATGAGTTGCTTTGGTGAGTCTGTCAACCACCACATAAATACTATTCCACCCCTTCTTAGTAGTAGGTAAGCCAGTGATAAAGTCCATAGTAATATGAGTCCATTTGTCTGTAGGAATAGGCAATGGCTATAACAAACCTCTTGGCTTATGGGTGCTATCCTTATTTTGCTGACAATGCATACACTTCATAACAAAGTCCTTGACATCTTTTCACAGTCCTTTCCAATAAAATCTTTTGCTTATCCTTTCATAAGTCTTGAAAACTCCCAACTGTCCAGCTAGAGGCGAAGAATGTAACTCCTCCATAATTTTTCGCTTGAAAGAAGAAGTAGAGGGAATAACAATCTTGCCTTTCCACCAAATAAGATCATTTGTAAGCTGGTAATGCGAGTTTTCTTCCATAAGACCTTGCTGTAATTTCTGAAAGATTTGGCTGAGTTCCTCATCTAAAAGATAGGCCTCTTGTAATTCTTCAATCCAATCATTATGTAGTTCTGTCAGGGCTGACACTTTACAGGCCCACATACGAGAAAGAGAATCAGCCACTATGTTATCTTTGCCCCTTGTATGAGTGATGTCAAAGTCATAATTTTGTAATGTAGCTACCCATCGTCGTTGCTTTGGAGTGAGATTTGACTGAGTAAGGAAATACTTGAGTACCCGATGATCACTATGTACTCTGAATCGGCTGCCATATAAGTAATGGTGCCATTTCTTGATTGCATGCAGGATAGCCAACATTTCCTGGTCATAAACATTCATGGCCATCTCCTTATCTGTAAGCTTACGGCTCTCAAATGCAATTACTCCATGCTCCTGAAGCAAAACAGCCCCAATGCCATGGCCACTAGCATCACACTGTATAGTAAACTCTTTGGAGAAATCCGGGCATACTAGGATAGGAGCAGAAGTAAGTAGTTCCTTTAACTGGTTGAAGCTGCTATCTGCAAGAGCATCCCAAAAGAATGCCTCTTTCTTCAACCTGTCAGTCAAAGGAGCTGCAATTGCCGCATAATGCTTTATAAATCGGCGATAGAATGAAGATAGACCAAGAAATCCTCTAAGAGAGGTAGTAGTAGTAGGTGTTGGCCAATCTCTTATACATTGCATCTTCTTGGGATCAGCCTGTATTCCTTTTTCACTGACTATATGCCCCAAGTATTCCACTTTAGTCTGCATGAAAGAGCACTTTTTCTCCTTAGCAAAAGGTCTATGATGTCTTAACACATCAAAAACCTTCCTCATATGTGACAAATGATCCTGTAAAGTCTTGCTATAGATCAAAATGTCGTCAAAGAACACCAAGACAAACTGAAAGAGGAAAGGTTGCAAGATCTTATTCATCAAGCTTTGAAAAGTAGCTGGAGCGTTTGTAAGCCCAAATGGCATCACCAAGAAATGATAGAGCCCATGATCAGTCCTAAAAGCAGTCTTGGCTTCATCACCCTCTCGCATACAAATCTGATGATACCCTGATCTCAAATCAATCTTCGTGAAGAATCGAGCCCCCTTAAGCTCATCAAGCAAATCATCAATCCTGGGTATAGGATACATGTTCTTCACTGTTATCTTATTGAGGTCCCTGTAGTCAATGCACATTCTGAAAGATCCATCTTTCTTTTTGACTAACAGGACTGGAGATGCATTAAGGTGAAGAACTTGGTTCAATGAATCCCATTTCAAGAAGCTCTTTGATTTGCTTGGCTACTTCCTCTTGTTCACATTTTGATAGTCTGTAAGGTGGCTTATTGATTGTATTTGAGTTGGGCTCCAAATCAATGGGGTGATCCACCGCTCTCTTAGGAGGCAATGAAGTAGGTACTTCAAACAAATCTCTATACTCCTCAAGAAGAGCTGTCAAGGCTGGATGGTTTGCTGAATCGTTGGGCTGATCCTGTGTTTCTTTGTTCAAATGCAAAACAAATATCTGTGAGTGCTTCTTGTACTCTCTCTTGAGTTGTTGAATGGTGATAAGCTGAAAATCAGATCTACTAGGAATTCCCTGTAAATGGATGAGCTGTCCATTGGAGATAAACTCCATATATAACTGTGAGAAATCCATAGTGATCCTACCTAATGTCATCAACCAATCACAACCAAGTACAATATCTATGGGCCCCATTTCCAAATTGATCAGGTTTACTTTGACTTCAAAATTTTCAACCAACTGCAAAGAAACCTGTGGGCAAATCTGTGTGCTGATTTCCTCTTCACCATTAGCCACTTGTACTCTAATGGGCTGTTGTAAGTCTATGGAAACACATTTCAACTTGTCCATGATGGAATTATTGACAAAACTGTGAGTACTGCCACTATCTATCAGGATGAACACTGGCTTTCCACATATACTTCCCTTCATACGAAGTGTATTAGGGCTCTTAGATCCCGTCCAAGCATCCATAGAGATAGAACAATTAGTGGCAGCAAGCGACTCATCACAAGATCCACTAGGGTCAAACGGAACATCTCCGCCTGGATCAAAAGGAAAAGAGTCGGCTGGATCATAAAAGTACTCATGTCCACCATCATCCTCAAAATCTTCATTTTCAGCATTGATTGTCACTGCATTAGCTTCATCTATGTCATCTTCAAAGTCCTCAAAAACTAGCATACTCTGAAGCTTTGGCTTGACATTTTTGTATACACACTTTGAAGCATGATCGGGAGTATACTTTTCTCCACACTTGAAGCATAAACCCTTGTCCTTCCTTTCCTTGTAAAGATCCATGGGAATAGATTTGGGATTTGTATTAGCTGAAGTGGACTTAGGCTTGTTGTCACCCTGCTTAAATTCAACCTTTGGATTGTTTGCTATCTTGAAATTACTTTGAAACCTAGAAGCATTGAACGGAGGATAAGTTGGTACCCGTAAGCTCCCACTAGGCATATGATTGCTACCATAAATATTACCAACTTGTCCTTGCTTTAAAACAGTCCTTGGCTGTCCATAACTTGGCTGAAATGAAGACTCTTTCCTATGCTTTCTTCCATAGCGCTCCGCAAGCTCAATAGCCTTGAAAAGTGAAGTAGGATTTTGCGCCATAACATCAGCTAACAAAGATGGCTCTAAACCATACATAAACTTGTGAAGCTTGGCCTCATCACTGATGCTTTCCACATACATGATCAAGTTGAGGAATTGGTTTGTATATTCTCTTACACTTAGGCCCCTTTGTTCCAAACCATACCATCTCTGTGCTAGCTTCTCTTTTTCAAGAGGCGAAATAAAGACTTCAGCCATAAGTGCCATGAAAGCTTCCCAATTCTCAATAAGTACATTCTCTTTCTTGATATACCTCCACCAAGTATGGGCAAATCCTTCTAGATGCAAGGAAGCAAAGTGAATCTTCATTTCATCAGTTTTAGGGTATATATCAAAGTAAGACTCCATCTTAGAGGTCCATTCCTCTAATTCTGATGGTGAAGATGACTGGCCATTAAATTTGGCTAAAACAATTTTGTCCTTGAATTCTCTTTCATGAAAGGGTTGCTGTCCCAAAATTGGCTAATCAGGATTTCCAAGTACAGAACCTCCAAATTGAGACTGAAATCTTCCAACACGTGGCTGAGAATTACTATGTAATCTTCTTATTGGTAAAGTACCCCTAGAATTTTGATTATGCAGTCCAAAGCTTGAGTATTGGCCCCATTCAAACTGCCCAAATAGTCATCATGCCTTTGTGAAGATTCTCCTACTTCATACTGACTATTTGGAATGCCTCTTCTTCCAATAATCCCATTTCCATGACCATTTTGGTTAGATGGCTCAAGTGGGACTGAAGGGCCACTGTTTGAACAAGCCTTCTCATTAACTTCTTTTGATGCCATTTGCAATTGTATGAATTTAGAGATTTGTGCCATGAGTTGGTCATTGGATTCTACCAACTTATCAATAGAAGGCTTGGTCTGATCAGTAGATTGAACCATCTGCTCCATTTTTTACAAGATGGCCTCATGTCGTTCCCTATGTCTTTGTTCATGGGCACACAAAGTATCAGTGAGTATACTGATTTCTCCTTGTTGTTGAAGGTCTTCAGGGTTCTCTTGAAGTGTGCTATCCATCATGGAATCCCTGATTTACTGAGGATAATCCTCCTGGACCTTATTTTTGCCTTTATGTCGTGGCATATTAGTGCAGTCCTGCAGCACTCCACTAGTCACTGTCTTGTACCATTTTTGTCTGAAGTTGATTTTGAAATAGGAAAATGGGACTGAAAATGGAAGAAAATAATGGATCAAACACTCAAGCTCTGATACCACTTGTCAGAGAGAGAACCAGGGAGAGAGAAAGAGGAGAGAGAAGACTGCAAAGGAGAGAGAAAGACTACAGGAAGAGAGAGAATAAGAGTGACGAGGAGAGAGAAAGACTAGATTTAGAGAAAGAAAGACAAGAAAGAAGGGGAAGCCATAGAAGCTGTGAGTGAGAAGGGAGAGGAAGTTTGTAATTGTATTAATGTGTCAAAAAGATGTGAAAAATTACATCTTCTCTTCTTTTATACCAATGTCAGTGTGACATGGCATAATATCAACATTATTAACACTTATTTGCTATTCCCAGCTTCTTACAATCGACCATCCCTATCCTGAAGAATGCCAACCTCACGGAGTCCAAGAAGAGGAAGAAATGATGGAGTATTATGTGAAGGGAGAAGGATGGAGAATGGATGTGTGCTCAAAGGTAGAAAGTATTATGATGGAGTTAGGATACAACAAAGAAGACAAATATATGTGGATATGTTAGAAGGATGAAATCTTGCACCACAAGTTGCAGCTCAAGAAATGGAGTATGAGAAGCAGGAGGATGAGCTTGACACTTTTGATCTTGAAACACCTCCATCCATTCAGATTGAGGGTGAGGTCCGGTTGACACCCTCTTATGAGGCATGGGATGCCTTTGATCAAGGATGAGGCCAAGAAAGAGGAGATATAAGATGACTTAGATGTAGGTAAAAACAAGAAGGAAGATGCATAGCTCAGAGACACTACTACGGCCTATATAAGTGTTTGTGGCTCCAACGCCATGGTATAACTCTTAAAAATGCCTAAATGCTGCCCCAAAAAGACCTGAACAATCTTGGAATAAGCTGGAGTGAGCAGAAGATCAATGGGACTTATTCATTCCTTAGGGTCTTGACTACAATAAAAGCTTGAAGTGACGCTCTTTTTCTTCAGTCTAAGCAAGTAATGAAAAAGCTCCTTGCATAATACCTTTTCTAATTGATTATCTCTAGTTTGCAATCAGAGGATTCCTCTTTTTTAGAAAATCTGATGTGTAATTTTTAGACATTAGGTGTAGATGACATTGGTAAATGAATTATGCAAGAATATGTAGTGCATAGAGCTAGAGGGGTGGCAAGTTTGCATGCCTTGCCATCTAATTGTTTTCCTCTCTGTAACTGTCATTATTTGCATCAAAAATGTACTCTACAACTGTCGCTATTAGTGTCGCTAATCTAATTAGCAATGCATATAGCGACGCTAATAACAGTGCATACACTAACAAATTTATCGTGTTGCTATTAGCGATGCAAATAGCAATGATGAGTCAATTTTTTCCATTAATAATTTGTCACTTTAAACATCGCTATTGGGTCTATATGTTGTAGTGCATGTTGATGACCACCATAGTACCTAACCTTGATGATGTGCCTTGATAACGAACCTTCAATAATCCCCAAAATTTGACGCTATGTCCTTCAAAACTATGCCATCCTTTATTAATATCTCCTCCAGCAACCCTCCTTGCTTTTTTTTCCTTCGACAAAATGTTCAATTAGCCCCTTAAAATTGACAACCATCCTTCTCTAAATATTTATCCTCAAACACAATTTCTTTCCAAATTATTTTAGATTTCAAATGTTTTTTAAAGCTTAAAAACCTGAACGAGTTTCTCATGTTAGTCTTTAGCTTTTTCCATGTATTGCTTTTTACAATTATTAAGGTTTGAGTATACACCCATCTTAGTCATGTTTAACATATCCAAGAATGTCTTTATCTTGAAAACAATAAGGATTTCTAACATTCAATATAGACCAAGTAATACAACACAGTATGGAATTAATGTCAAGACTGCTAAAATTCTTCAATGAAGCTAAAAAAATCCTTCACCTTCGAATTGTTGGAAAAGCGATCTCCTTGTGTCTGACTTAAAGGCTAAATGGTGCTTGCTTCACTTCACTGAGATAACATTTTCAACTTCTTTTCTAAGGTAGATCTAGTTTTCACAAAAATGCTCGATATATTTAGCCCTCCCTCTAGTCTACAAACATTTATGTGCAGCGGTCCACATGTATCAAAGACGTAAATAATCTGACCCTCATTGTGATAGCCAATAAAGAAGTTTTTTTGAGTACTTAGATAAAACACAAAGGTAATTCTGCTCTCATAAATATTCTCTATAAAGTAAACTTTTGGAACTCCTGGATCAAACACATAGATAACATCCTCTTCATCCCATGCAAGATACTCCTGTAGGCTTGAAGATCAAATAGGAAATGCATATAACTCATATGCATAAAAGTTATGTAGTATGATATCTCAAGCAATATGCTTTATCCAACGCAAATCCATAATAATAACCTCATCATCTCATAAACTCAAATCCTTGGCTCCAAATATCATATTCACTTTCTCAAAACTTGCAAGTTTTACCAACAACCATACATCCAAATAAGGAAGCCTACATATAAACCAATCAACATGATCTCTTACTTTGACTTGGACTCCTCAATGCAATAGGGATGTTTCCTCCTCATATTCCATATAACTTCCTTTAGAAGAGGTAATTCCAAAGGCTTGATAAAGTATTCTTCCTTGATACCCTATAGACCACACATTGCTACATATATCCAACAATTTCTTTGCCAAAGGCTAGGAATAGCCTCCTCTATCTACAAACCTTGGTCTTCTTTAATAGATACATCTTGCACTGCTTTATCTAATAATAATATTGTACCAACATCTTCATACTCATAAGCAGACTCTACTAGATGAGAGCCTCCACTAGAAATATCCATAGCAAGTTCCTTCCCAGAACTATCATTAGCTGAAAACATACCCTGCAAATACAAGTCATAAAATATATCTACATCCAAAGTAGAGGAAAAGATAACAAGCGGACATTCTACTCCATGCATATCACTTTGCATCGGCTTTTGACATACAACAAACTCATCATCAACATCACTTCCGAAACTATCCAAAAATATCTGCTCAATACTAGAAGCATCAACCAACTACAAGGATTACTCTTCAAGAATCCCCTTATCCTTTAGCATACAAGACAGATGCTCTTGTCTACTTCCTTCAACAACCAAACTCTGCACCCAACTCATCCCCTACAATACCAGAAACATCACCAGAATCATCATGGAACATGTCAACATGATGACTCTCAACATCACTCAACAGTTCACCAAATCCCAAAGAAACACCATCATCCTCCTTACAAACCAAAGAGTCCAAACCAATATCAGTAGACAAAACACCTCCTATATCACCACAATGTGTAGGAGACTCTTGGAAGCCCTTCTCCTCTTCTCTATCACTATCATAAATTGTCACTCTAGCAAAAAATTGAGTTTTCTCCAAAGCTAAAGAATAATCCATTGATGTGGATATTTCCCTCTCATCCAGACATACAAACGCCTTGTCTTCAATATACTCATCACTGCTTTGTGGATATGCTCCAAATGCCAAATCCTGTACCTTTTGCCAAAGCGGATCTAATACATCCATAGAGTCCTCATAATAGCATTCCATCTCTCTAGTGTCATTGAGTCGAAGCTGGTACAATCCTTAAAACTTTATATATGATTGGTCACTCATGCTATAACCTACAGGACGAATAAAGAAGAAAATGTGTATAATCAAAAGAGACTTTCCCACAACTGCTGAGAATATAATCTAGAACACAATGGATAAATTCGAAGGCATAATCCTTGAACCGTTTCAAGGAAAAAGTCACCATATCTTCATCACCCACAATATCAAACATACACATACACTGCTACATATAATCCACCTAAGTATAAACATCTTTGTCCAATCTCCTGTGAAATGTCGCCATGTTTGTAATCAATAACTGCAAAGAAATAGCACCAAACCACTTTTGGTGCTCCTCAAGGGGGTGGGGGCACCAAAAATAATGTATTGTGAGCAATGAGCAAGAATAAATCTTTCACACACCCCAATACATGCAAGAAAAAGGAATGTTGGTATAAGTTATGTCTTAGTGTGATGTCTTTAATACTCTGAAAATTCAATTACTTCTATCCAAACAACTCTTTCTTTTGAATATGAGCGTTAGTTAGGGGGATGCATGAAACTCAATGTTTTGATGTGCATCCCCCTAACTCCTCCACCCATTCAACCAAATAAAATATCACCTCACAATTAGAGATCTAATAAAATATATGTGTCCCATTATAAAGTGCTCACATTCGTGAAGTTTTGAATACAACATGTGCAAGGCAATAAAATCACACATAAAAAAGGATCCAAGAATATAAGACTTGATAACAAGCACCTCATGGAATCCCTCGTCAAGTAACTCCTAGCATGCCCTTAGGTGTTTGAAGAGGCCCACCATCACAATCCACTTCCACAAACATTAATTGTTGCCCACATTCATCCATAGCTGTAGTCTTCAACACAGTAGCAATTCCAATGACGTTGGCCTATACTCAAATGATATTCTATTATCACACATCAGTTTAATTTCTTTTCAAATGCTCAAATACTTGAAATGTGCAAATTTTAGCGGATTAAACTTCTTCAAGGATGATGTGATCAATTGGCTCTATCGATTTGCACCTTAATCAATCCTTACATCCAATATAGTCTTCTCGGAAACATAGCCGCCCTGAACACTATGAAAATCTACTACACAATTAGATTGTATTTTAAGATTCATCCAATTCTTTGTCCGAATCAATGCTCAGTCTCATAGTTACTCCTTAAGCTTTATTTTTTTTGCTCAATATATCTTATCAACCCCAATTTTCTATCGACCTCCAAATTGCCGAATAGCCACCTTCCATGCAATCATGACGACCATCATTCATATTCAAAAATTAAAAAATATTGATCTTAAGTGATCGAGCTATGAAACAAGGTCTTTGCAAATGCTGCCACCCTTATAGGACTCTTCTAATCATTCATCTTTGAAAATTAGAAAATATTGAGCTTAAGCCATCAAGTTATCAAATAAGGTCTTCGCAAATGTTGCAACCCTTATTGGACTCTTCTAAACGAGCACTTCCATGTGGACGACCTCCATAGTATTTAACCTTGATGATTTGCCTTGATAATGAACCTTCAATACTTCCCAAAATTTGATGTTATGTATTTCAAAACAATGCCACCCTTAATTGATATCTCCTCCAACAACAAAAGCCAGCTCCTCTTAGTTACACTGGTTGTTCTTGAACGTCCTTTGGTAGCCCTCCTTGTGATTTTTCCTTCAACCAAATATTCAATCAGCCCATCAAAAATTGACAACCTTTTAGCTTTCAAACATTTTTAAAGCTTAAAAACCTCAACGAGTTTCTCTTATTAGTTTTTAGCTTTTTCCATATATTGCTTTCTACAGCTCTTAAGGTTTGAGTATACATCCATCTTGGTCACCTTCAACATATCCAAGTATGTCTTTATCTTGAAAACAATAAGGATTTCCAACATTCAATATAGACCAAGTAGTACCACCAAATTATAGAATCAATGTCAAAATTACTAAAATTCTTCAATCAAGCTGAAAAAATCCTTCACCTCCAAATAGTTGAAAAAAATGAGTTCCTTATGTATCTAACTTACGAGCTAAATGGTGCTTGCTTCACCTCATTGAGATAACATTTCAAACTTGTTTGAGCTAGATCCAGTTTTCACAAAAATGCTTGACAATGTATTTAAGACCTGTAAAACATAAAGCATAACTCTATTTATAAAGAAGTGTTTCAAAATATTAAATCTCAGCCAATGTAAGGTTTTTTTTTAAAAAAAATTGAACTGTCATGTTTTCTATAGAAAACCAGTAATTGTACTAACTAAAATTTTTCTATAATTAACAAAAATAACTGGCATACTTGATGGATGCTCGATGGAGATATCGATGTTCAATGTTTTTTACTTTGGTTGCCTCTACACATAAGAAGCTTACCTCTACTTGTATATGCCTTACTAGATAATTTATATCTAGGCTTAAAAGGCCTCACACTTGTCTCTTTATTAATCTTTTTCTATCTCCCTTTATTTCTTCTCTATTTAATCTTTTTTTTCCCTAATCTCCTTATCTCTCTCTCTTTCTCTTCTAAAGAAAAAAATAAGACAATAAAATGATCAAACTATAAGCTTTCATCTCTTTCTCTCTTTTTTTGAAGCAACCAAACCATAATATTATTTGTCTTTCTCTTTCTCTCTCTTGCTTACATTGTCGCATGGGTTTACGTGCAGAGTTCGTGAATGTCGCTCGTTGCAGGGATGCTTTGCAAGATGGGAACAATATGATTTTGAGTACTCAATTCAGGATAATTTTTAATACACTTTCAATAAAGCAACTTCATCCACTTTGTCATCAACTTCTGCTCCTCTTCTCTTCAGCAGAGCTTGTCTTCCTAGTCCCACCGACTTCTCGTCCTTCGTCCTTCTTCGTTTTCGTCATTCGTCACTTCTTCATTTTTGTCCTTCCTCACTTCCAAAAGCTTTTGTTCGTTAGATTAGTGGTGACAATAATAACATTCGGCTTTTGTCTGTTCAATACACTAATCAAAAGCTTCTCATCATCAATTACATAATCTCTGGTATAACTTTATTAAATTAATCAGTCATGCAGCCTCAGCCTTTTCACCCTTAAAAGTTGTCATAATAACCTTTCACCCTTAAAAATTTTCATAATATCCTTTCACCCTTAAAAACTATTATAATAGCCTTTCACCCTTAAAAATTGTCATAATACACTATTGTTTTTAGAGAGGCTATTAACCAAGATTGTTGCACTAAGGGTGTTCAGATTTAATCAGGGTTTAAGTTCCTCGCAAGGCATTTGTGTAATCCGGACATTTTGGTTACAAAGAATGAGCAGCATGTTGATGTTTGTCTAAGGATTATCCAATATGTGTGAAATTTCGATGAACTTTGTCAGTACCGAATGTATCAATGTGGCAAGTTGTTTTACTGTGCAAGGTACATGTTATCGATGCTCATACAACAACATTCTTTTTTTTGTAGAGCTTGTTTTATCCATCTTTTAGTCTTTGTAGGCCAAATTTTCCTTTGAAGAAACCTTTAATCTACAATGGCAACATCCGAATTATAAGCCACATGGAGAAAATCCAAAATGAAGGATTATTACAATCTCTTTCTCAAGACAGAATCCTTTATGTGAATCAATTTTCCATGCATTATGCCCTATCAAAAATATTCTTTGGAAGAGAAAGTCGTGCCCAATCACTCGGGCAGTTTGCAAATTAAAATCCATGCTATGCAGTCAATCAAACGATGCTCCAAAAAAAGTATGAATGCATTGAGGAATTTGTGCCTAGTCTAACTACATGTGCTCGTGCATCATGAAGATGAAAACACAAAAGAAACACATAACGGAAAATAAACTCATAATGACAGTGACTAAAGAGTTCAAAAACTTGGCAGAAAATTTCGCCCTCAGGTTTGCAATGGTAGACGCGCAACGTCACGACAACGTACAAATTTCATGATTAAGAAACTAAAATTGACAATAACAAAGTACATTGTTATTTTCTTTATTTCTCTTGACTTCTCACACACATTTCAACTCTCTCATTCAAATCTATCACAACAAAGCTTAAAATGTGGGTTTTTCATGTATATGTATGCAAAAAACAGCAAACTCCATCTTGAAGCCATGGATTTTCTCAATGATAGTGAGGAGAAGAGAAAGTGCTTAGAAATGAAGCAAATAAAGAAACCAAAAATTTAAGAATCATGGAGAGGATGAACTCTTACCATTGTGTTATTGGTCACCTTCATTGGTACACGTATCGTTGTAAATTATATTGAGAAAAGAAAAGTTTCACTTGAAGGGTAAATTTAAAGTACATTGGTAACTATGTCAGATTGCATGCTACAATATGCACCAATACTTACGCTAGAATATGTGATGGTATCTTCAATTGAAATATGTCAGAATATTCAACCATGTATTATTGATTGATATACCAATACAATTATTATGGTAATTTTAACATAGGAAATACTGACTGTATCGAGTGTAGTCTTTTTTTTTTGCACTTTTGTCAGAAACTCTTGTTAGTATACTTGCGATTTAATGTAGTCCAATAGTTTGCTAGAGTCTACCAATCCTCTTCTCAATGTTCGGAGAGTTGCAAAGTGCTTGCATTTCATTGATTGCAGAGATAAAAGATGTTGTCATAACCCACTCCTTGATTTACTAGATTCTTGTTATTCTTAAGGCTGGATCTCATTAACTAGAGTCTTTTGAGGAGATTGTCATTGTGGTCCTTTAACTTAAGCTAGATGGATTTCCAATCTCCCTTCACTCTCTCTCTACTCTCTCCACTCTATTTGTCTCTCACTCTTTCGAATTTTTTATAACTCCCCTCTCTACTCTCTACTCTCTACTCTCTCTTTCTCTCTTTCTCCAAATCACTTTACAATTGATTTACTAGTTTTATAATTATAAATAATTAATTTTATAATTTTTATTTCATAATTAATCATTATTTGAAACCAAATTATAAATCAATTTTATAAAATAACGAAGTATCAATTTTCAAGCGCATGCTTGTACGTAGCATATGTCGAATGAAGATTGATTGTGTTGCCTAATTGCAACACAATCACCCTTATTCCAATGATATTACTAAATTATATGCCCCACACATGCACCCATCCACCCACCCACACATCCACCTAGCCCATAAGAACACACAAAAAAGGGAAAATTTTTACTATCTACAATATACAATGCACTTAGGTGAGTGAATCTATCTTAAATGACACAAAGAAGAGGAAAACTAAAACAAAAAATTCAATAAGGTTTATGGACTTCCTTTAAGCTAGATCATATCATCAAAATGAAGAAAGGAAACCCATGGTTGTAAGTATTTGCTACTAGTGTTGGAATATGTTTTGTCATTTTGGTTAGCCAATATTTTAAATGGGATTAGTATAAGCACTTGTATTTACATGTGGAAATATTGGTGATTATAATGTGCACACCTTTTTCAAAGCTCATGTTGGTGCTTATAGCCACGTCCCTTTTTTTTTTGGAAATGCTTGAGAAACTAGTGTCAAAATTCTCCTCATCTCTTATAGTGTTCATTGTCACTAAAAACATTGAATGATATACAAAACTTGGTCTTATAAGTGATACTTGTAGTAACACTCTTGTTCATTGCTTAAATGATGTTGCAAATTTTAATTTTAATTTAAGTTCATAACAGAATCTACATCAAACATCATGCAAACAACTCCCACACATTTTTTCCCGAATTTCAGATGTTGCAACGTGCTCTACAACCTTGTGGTCGACTCATGATGCATATAGCAAGTGACACCAAGGAGGAAGTGGGGAGGATTAGCTCATAAGAACCACCATTGTATAGTCACTCATCAAGAGAAGCTACTTCCAATAGGGAATAGAAGTGCAAGCCTACTGTTGCAAAAATGGGGATGATAGCACTATTGATAATATGATTTTGGTATAGGAAAGGTACATATATGATATGGGTGTCTAGACAACTAGATTATTATTGCTAAGGGTTTGCATATTAAAAAATTTTGTTTAATTGTTTCTAGACAATGGGAACACTTCTTTAAATAGCTTTGTCCAAGTGTGCATATGAAAGATATCAGGTGTTTATATTATGAGAGCATTGCAAGACTGGGAAGTACACTACAACAAAAACGAGGCATACACGCGCACGTTAGACGCGCAAAGTCGGGCGTGTCTATCAGAGCGTCTATAAATGTGTGTAAACCTGCGTGTAAATAGACGCGAATTTTGCGTCTATATATCCGCGCAAATAGACGCTAATATAGACGCGCCAGCAGACGCACAATTATTTAACCACCTAAAATTAGCAATTCACATAATTGAAAAACCAAAGTTAATAATTATTTAACCACCTAAAATTGATTCTTGAGCATGCACATGTGCGCATGATAAAAACCATAGAATTAGGAATACACATTGAATCATTGAATTAAAAAAATAGAGTTAATAATTACTTTTTCATTGCTCTCTAATGAATGGCAGTTCCTCCAGTTGACAAGCCTGATATAAGTAATTAGCGGCAAGCGACAGAAACCTTACAATTAGTAGCAAGCATTGCAATATGTATCTCGTAATTTCTCTATGTACTTGAAGATGATAAAAGATACTTCCTTTTTATTATGGAAAATTCAATGCTTGCTTTAAAATTGACTATTGATTCTTGAGTATGCACGTGTGCGCATGATAAAAAGCATAGAATTAGGAATACACATTGAATCAATAAGCAAGTTAAGTATGTTATAGTGAATGATCCATCTCATCTTCAATGAGATCAGCCCTTGCTAAACTATCTATTTCTAGGTCTATGTTACCAAGAGGCAACGAAACAAATAAGTCTATCCCACTATCAGATGTGTTGCTATATTGCTCAATAACTTCATCAATTTCATCGACAATCACATTATTGTCTTCTTCTGTGTTTCCTTGAACATCCTCGCAAGGTTCATCTTATACTATATCATGCATATCATCCATTATGGTGTCATCATGCACATCATCATTAATTTTTGGATTGTCATCTACTATCTCCATGTCAATAATATTACCATATATTGGTTTTGAACGATTAGATATATGGATGACATACCACCATCGGTTATTGTTTACCATTGGATGATACACAACCTGTATTTGAAAAACAAAAGCAAAAAACTTAAGTACTTATTATATTGTGTATATGTATCACATGTATACATATAAAAAAATTAGGCTTTGTATATATACCTGCTCTCATTGTTGAGGTAGTACTAATGTGTCATTCTTGTTTTGGTGAAATTTTGTAGAGTCAATGATTACAAAACCACTTGGATGACCTCTGATTGTGCAATGCTCACCATTTGTTACCACTTCTTTCAACCACTTCACATCCAGTACATATATAAAGAATCATTTGAAGTCAAGCTTCAGAATATCTTGGATCAAGCCACAATAACCTTCCATGGTACCATTGGCAGCCTTGAAGTGAGTAAGGACACCACAATTTTGGATATTTCTCTTTTCATCTATACGTTGAGTTCGAAGATGTTTACCCTCACACCAAAGTGCATTGAATAATGTGCACTAGTAGTAAAAGATAAAAGATCAAACATGCCAATTATTTATATAAAATAAAACTTATAGAAACAAATTAATTGATAGTATGTCTCACCTTTGATAAGCAACCTCGTGAGTATTCCCACTCTTCTTGAGATATATTAATTTCCTCCTCTTTTTCCATTCTCTCAATTTCCTCATGTAACCAATCTATGTTAATATGACGTGGGAGCGCATTTAGATGATCTGGAAATGAGACATTACGTCCATATCTAGTGCGAAATTCTTGTCTTTCGCTTTTTCTTCTTGCCCTTGCTTCATTATATAGTGTCCCCCATTTGCTCATAACATCACTATTGAGCACACAAAAACTATTTAACTTACGAAGTTCTTTTTTTGTTAGCACTTTACTCATTCCTTTTCCTTGAGGTACTATAGAGGTCATCCTCAAGTCTTCATCATCTTTCCATAGTCAAGGTTGAGAGGGATCCACTTCAGCAAGATATTCAGAGATATAAACAAGGGATGATTCCACTAACCAACCCTCAGCCATGCTTTCCTCAGGCCGTGCTTTTTGCCTCACAAAATCTTTCAAGGTTTTCATGAAGTGCTCAAGAAAAAACATCCACCTTACATGAACTGCCCCACAAACTGCGATCTCATCAATCAAATGTACAAGTAAATGTAATTGAGTAGTCAAAATCATCCATACCTAAACCAAATCTCAAATTTCTTGGCTCTTCTTTGAAAATGGGCCACAAGTTATCTATATGTTGCCATGCGGGTGTGTCTGCAGGGATCCTCCATTTTCCATCACTTGAACGATGACTAGCATGCTATGACATGAGCTTTCCAATAGACTTACACTTGAACATAAGTTTTATACGTGGAACAATCGGAAAATGTTGCAAAACCTTACGAGGCACATCCATTGACTTCATCTCCACTTCGTATCTTGATTCGCCACAAACAGGACACTCTCGTGCAAACTCATGAATCCCACCAAATAAGACACAATCATTGACACATGCATGGATCTTGACATAATCGAGGCCTCACCTCCTCATGACTCACCTCTTCTCTCATTTCAAACACACAAGAAGGGAAAAATGAAAGCCAAGGAGAGGAAGAAAGAGATAACAAGAAAGAGGAGAACAAGAAGAAGCAGCAAGCAAGCAAACAAGCATCAAGGGAGGGTAACTTACCAAGCAGAGGAAGAAGGAGAAGGAGAAGCACCATCACCCGCCACACCAAACACCCAAGGTGAGTCTCTCTCTCTCTCTCTCTCTCTCTCTCTCTCTCTCTCTATCTCTCTCTCTCTCTCTCTCTCTCTCTCTCTCTCTCTCTTTGTTTCTCTCTTCCTCTCTCTGCTTTATCTGTGTATTTAGGATTTGTGATTCCATTGTATATTGCATTATGTAAATCGTCAATGGCAGTCGTCGGCCTAAAATCGGCCGACCGAGCGTGTCTGCTAGCGCGTCTACATCTCAGTGTAGACGCAAACATAGACGCGAAAAAATGTTTACTCTCAGAGCGTTTGAGGGTGCGTCTTAGAGCGCGTGTGCTCTGCAGTGTACACACGCTTATACATGTGCTCCACAGAAGGTTGACATGTAGTCTACACGCGATTATACACATGCATTGACCTAGGATGCGTATCTGGCAGCGCATCTGTGCTGCATGTTAGATGCGCAGATAGACGCGCTGGACAGAAATTGACTTGAGATGCGCGTTTGGCAGCGCGTCTGTGTTGCATGTGAGATGCGCAGATAGACACGGGGATACACGCGCCAGGTCTCCCAGTTCTAATATTAAATAATATATTTTTGCAATGATGAATGTGACCAATCCCATGTTTGTGTTTATCAGTTTTCTTGTTTAAGAGAAGCATAGCACTTAAGTGTTATGCTCAATGTCTAAAGAAAGCTCTTTGAAAATGTAGGTAATATATGATTTTTTGTATGCAAATAAATTTGTCTTTTTTCTGTGTTTTCTTTGCAGATGTCGTATCCTGGTTCATCTAGTAATGACCCAGATGTGGATCGCATGAATGATACATTGGCCTCCTTTGAGACAGGGGGGTCAATGCATTTTTTGGAGGTTTTCCTAGTAGGGAAGACTTCATAGGAGAGATGACCAGACACCTTGGACGCTCTCCCATAGCGGACGAGGTATTCAGTGTCATGTCTGGGACGCCTCTGGTGTCTTTGCCTGGCACTACTTCCCAGACTCCACATGCAGGTACTCCATATGCAGGTACTCCACATGCTCCATGTGCATCGGCTGAAGCACAAGCATCTGCAGAAGCACATGTATCTGCAAAATCTCGTGCGTCCAGCGAGGCAGAGGGCAGTCGATAGAGAGGGAGGAGGGAGAGTCGAGGGGGAGGATGAGGGTTGTGTGGGGGTTGCCTAGGAGGTGGCGAGCGATCACCCTCACTAGTAGATCATGTAGAGGAGGTTGTACACCATTACTATAGAGTTACAGATGTTGGTGGCATCTTTCATGATGATGAGGGAAGGGATGTAATGGCGTACATGAGGAGCGTCGTGCATGCGACGTATAAAGATTGTTTCATTGCCTTCAAAAATCAGAAAAGCAGCTTGTGGTAGGAGGTGTTGAGGGCAGTCCATAGGAGGTACCCAAATCCTAAGGGTCAGCGATTCTCGGATGATTGGGGACGTACAAAAGTGAGGGATATGCTTCACAATAAAAGATCCCACCTCATGACACGGGCCAGGGACTCACTGCGGAGGCTGGAGGAGGGGCGTGGAGCCTACAGCCAACCACCTATGTGCCACTCCGTAGAGTGGAAGAAAGCCAAGAAGAAAGCAGCTGAGAAAGTGAAGAGTCGCCGGCACGCAGAGGTGCGACAGATCCAAATGGAAACCATGGGATCGTTGCATTACGGATCAGGCGGCAGAGAGTCGTGGGAGGCAGAGTTTGTAAGTATACTTTGATTTCTAGTTTTTTTTAATTTATATTTCTTTCAATTCTTTATATATTTTTGTCTAATATATTGTGGCGTCTAATTGTTTGTATGTCTCTAAATGTTTTGTAGACTACCATCGTTGGTAGGACACTTACCCCTAGAGAGGTAGGTTACCATCGAGGCCATAACCGCGCAGTGACATGGCTTCACTTTTATGAGGAGGGTCTCATCACTAAGGACCAATACAACCGGGCCATGAGGATTCACAGTCAGAGGAGGTATGTTTTTCTTACTTTCCTATTAAAAATATAACTAATTATAACTTTTTCTCCACCTTGTCTATGTAAGCAACCCTGATCTTTTGTGTGTGTAAGCGAACCCGGATGTGGAGCATAGCGAGGAGGGGGATAGCGACGCTAGTAGCCATGGTGGCACTAGCGAGGATGTTTTCTCTTCAGATTCGTAGAGGAGCACCATACCTTCTCATGAGGCCTTCTTTTCTTGTATATGTATGATATCTCTTTGAGCCTACACTGCTTACGGCCACACTTTAGGTCGCAAGCACTTAAACTTCTCTTGTAAATACTTTGATATATAATGAATACATGGACTTTTATTTTCAATTCTCGTGCCTGTAAGATACATTGTCTTTTTCCCAAATACACAATCTGATGTATGGGAGGGGGGGAAAAAAAACCAGAGAGCATGTGGTTGCTTTTCCAGTTCTGTTTTGCGCGTCTATCAACGCGTCTAAATTGTAGATAATTCGCGTTTATTCGCGCGTCTATAATGTAGAGTACACGCGCTTATACACGCGCTTCATAATTCAAATTAAAAAAAGAAATTAAATATCTTTTTAAAAAAAATAACATTTTTTGTTTTCCGTTCGCGTCTATCAGTGCTTGTAAAAGCGCGCCTACCAGTGTGTCTATATGCGCGTGTATATGTGCATCTATTTGTGCGTGTAAATTCGTTGATACATGCGATTATAGAAGTGAAATGATAGACGCGCAAATAGACGGGCAGATAGACGTGCCCGTAAGTTTTTCTCTGTATTCAAAAATCGCGTCTAAATGTGCATCTATGAGGCCTTTTTGTTGTAGTGGTAGCACCCTAACAATTACTTTCCATGTTTGGCTGAGTAATGGATGCAGTCTTCACTAATCATTAGCAATGAAGACTTGCATATGTTTGTGGCCTTCTAAACAAGAGTGCAAGATAGTTGTGTCAAATATTTAGCTAGAATATTTGAATACTTACTCTAAGCCTTGACTAGGATAGAGGCAAACATATGACTTGACTAACTATGATATTAACGACTCTTTCCTATCGCCCTAAGAAGTTCTGCCCTGCCTGGTTTTTCACCCGTTTAGATTGTATTTCCTCTAGTATAGAAGACCATCGTTTAGTAACATTATCGGATGGGATGGAGCCAATATGGAAGATGGTGCCAACGACTCTTCTCTATTCAACTCAAAGATTGTCTGGTGTTCTCAAATTTCCACCTGACTACGCTATATTTATTCGATGAAAGAAGCTCATCTTTTACTAAGATTGGCGATGGGATCGGGCCAATATGGAAGGTGCATGGCAGGAGAGTGGCATGCTAATTATCCAGAGGGAACGTCGCCCTCGAGGGTACTATGAGACGCGGCGGCAGCGCCGAGTAGAGACGAGGATATCACGCGCGGTCATGTCGAGGCCAGGGCAGGCGCCGCTCGGCTATAAGTATGGTCGAGGCCTCAGGCATTTTGCCAGCATACCGGCTAGTGCGAGGCTTCCCGTACAATAGCTCCTGTTAGCTTGTGTGTAGTTGGTGGTGATAATCAATATGGCGGCTCGTGTGTTTTTGTTGGGAGCACTGTTGGTGCTGTTGGTGATAGTGAGTGAAGTGTCGGCGACGTCCCGCCGTCGAGAGGAGGAGCGATGTCGGGAGGAAGAGGAGAGGGAGAGGGAGAGGAGGAGAGGGGAAGGGTCGAGGGAGGAGTGGCACCCGAGGCTGCGGGCGTGCGACAATTTCTTCAGGCAGCAACGACAATTTCTTCAGGGAGAGGGAGGAGGAGGGAGGAGGAAAGAGAGTCGTCGCCGTATTACAATTCCTATTTGTCATGGAGGTCGGTTGAGGGGAGAGGGGTGACGCAACAGCAGCCGTCCCGGGCGTGCTGCGAGGCCGTGGAGCGCATCCCCTCGCAGGACCGCTGCTACGCCCTCCAGCAGGCTTACGGAGGCGGCGAGCGCCGCCGTCGTTATGAAGAAGAGGACGTCCGGGCGCAGCGACGAGAAGAGGAGTCGCAGCAGCAGCAAAGAACCATGACCGCCCAGATGTCCTCTCGCCTCCTCCAGCAGTGCAACCTTCGCCCTCGCGAATGCCGTGCAAGATCGTCCCGAGGTATGTTGTCTAAATGATGCATTGCCATCACTTTATTTTATGTATCAGTCTATTATAATCTATATCTATTTTAATTAGATGCATTGACCGTCATTTTTATATATGAACCTAGTAGATTCCGTCATTTTAATATATATGAAACCAAACAATCTATACCTATTTCGTTTGTGCCACAAGTTCTCTCTCATCAGTTTATAATTGTCTATTGTCTCTCTTATAATTGTCTGCGTTATTTGCGATGATCCAATGGCATATGAACATAATCGATATGATCTAATTGATATGCATTATTTGCGATGATCGAATGGCACATGAACATAATGGATATGATCTAATATATCAATTATTCTCTCTTGTAATTGTCTTTGTTATTTATTTGCCATGATTGAATGGCATATGAATGCAATGGATAAATTATATTCTCTTAAGATGATCTAATACATCAATTATGGATATGATTTAATATATAAATTATATTCTCTTAATTTGTGATGCATTATTTGCAATGATTAAATGGCACATGAACATAATGGATATGATCTAATATATCAATTATTCTCTCTTGTAATTGTCTTTGTTATTTATTTGCCATGATTGAATGGCATATGAATGCAATGGATAAACTATATTCTCGTAAGATGATCTAATACATCAATTATGGATATGATTTAATATATAAATTATATTCTCTTAATTTGTGATGATTGAATGTAATAGATATGACTAATAATATATCAATTATTTTTTCTTAACTATAAAGTCAATCTAAAATACCACTAAAGTCAATTTAAAATATTGCTTGTCAAAAACATGGTTAGATTCAAATCTACAGCTTATGTACTACTATTAGTTTTTTGAGAATATTTTGTCCTTGTTTGGTATCTCGATCTACATTTGACAATAGTTTGTGCATCCTTATTGTATTTGTCTTCTTTGAGTACCTAAATTGGAAGTTTTGAAGTACTAGTTGTAGAGATACTGTGTGATCGAATGCAGATCTGGTTGTATAGATATTGTGTGATCGAATGTAGATTTGGACCTAATATATACTGCTACAAAACATGTTCGCTAGCTTGAATCGAACTTTATGATTGTTCAAGACAATATAGCAATCAACCAACTTGAATTGAATTGTATAATCAAATGCAAGTATAACCTAATATATATTGAATGAAAGTCTAATCGAATATATATATATTGCTACTAAATATAATATTATTGTTATATTGTATATCTCTGCAATTGTTGCAGTCCTACAACATCATGTCGTGCAATATCATGGTCAAAATGCAAATTAGATTTCATATCATTGAAATCCAATGTGAACCTAACCTTCGTATATTGCGATTTTATCTTCGAGTTATATCATGGGCAAGATGTTGGATTACTGATTCTTAATGCATTGCTTGTATTTGTTCGCAGAACTGTTGATGGACGATTCTTATTGGTGGTAGAGAGAAGTGGTCCACCTTTGCGCATGTTACTAGGATTGTTGCCGCTACTCAATGCTTTCCCATTGATCGGTGGGTGTGCCATCGTAGATGAATAAACACCCCATGTAGGGTGCACTTTGTCCCATTAAAAAAATGTATGGATGAGGAGGGGTTTGTGTATATAGGTTTTACCAAATAGGCGTAAATATACAAGAAAAAATTTTGCTAAAAGGTTTCTGTTATTTTTATCAGCTGCTTCTTTTATCTACAATTTCTACTCTATAGACTTTATAATATAAAGTTGTATCAATCGTGTTTGTGTTTAGTAATATTGTCAAAAATTTGTATGAGCGACCAACCATTGAATGTGTGCGAGACAGTTGCATATGCGACTAACTCACATATGACTTCTCATCGAATTTTTATGAGATGACTAAATTTGCATGCATGAAGATGACCACATGATTGGCTCTCCTATCTGTAGTTCAATGCATGAAAGTAATCAAGACAAGTTCTAATTGCAATGACCAACGTTTTGTTATATCCAAGTCTCATTACATTAAGCTAGCTCAAGTTGCATGACCCTATGTGCTTTTTAAGGGCGTCTTGAAGGGTTGATACTATAGGTCTAAACCATTTGTGCAAATCTTTTAAGGTGCTATGGCATTCTAAAATCATTTGTGCTTGTCGTTTTTGGATTGACAACGGTTGTATCATTGTGTTTGCTGTATTATCCAAAGCCCATATGCATTGCGTGTGATTATGAACCAACTCTAACACAAGTTTTCATAATCATGTCGAGTTATTCATAATCATGTCGAGTTAGAAATTTTCATAACTCCGTGGTTGAGGATGCTAACTCAACAAATTCATAACCCCATGATTGAGACTACTGTATACCATCATGACAAATGATACTACCCATCACAAACTTGTAAAAATGCTTGAATAAACTAAGCTTGCAAAATGGACCCTATTGCATGCCACCTAGTAATTAATTGACTGATTTGGGGGTGATCATTTGATTTGTGTATTGGTTTTTTAAATTGTTGGGATCTATGGAGAGAGCTATCAAACCCTCCACTCCGCTAGAACCCTCTTTATTCCCGAGTCCTTAAGTGTGTGTTTTATGTTCTAATCAACAGTGGAGGGGTTTGATCACTTGATTTACTGTAGCCGAGGGAAATAGTTGAAATATTCAAGAGGATGATTCTCAAGGGCCATGTGAATCATCCAAAGCATAGAAGAAAATAGTCAAATCTCTCCGTTAGTTAGAAGAAAAAAGGCAATTTTTGACCTTTTTTGCGGTAGTTTTGAAAAATTGTCGTAGCATCATGAGCCTCTCCATTATGGGGAAGGCAAAGAAGAGTGCCATTATAGGTAGTGATGTGGTGGTTTTGAAAAATTTTTGAAGCATAGTGAGCTTCTCCATTATGTGGAAGGAAAAAAGAGTGCCATTCTAGGTAGTGATACGAAGGGGGTTTGCGGCTACTTCTACGTGAATCCTTAGAGAATCACTCACGCTTGAGTTTCATCCCACCCCTAGAGAACCACTCACGCTTAGAGTTTCATCCCATTTTTAAGAAGCATGTCCATTGGCCAAGGCCAATGAATTGAGTAGTGGCACATGTATAGGACAACTCAATGCTCGAAGCTCTCATTGGATACTTCGTGAACCCCTAGAGAATCACTCATGCTTGAGTTTGGGAAATACTTGATCATCCCATTTTTAAGAAGCATTTCCATTCACCAAGGCCAATGAATTGAACCCAAGGAGTAGTGGCACATGTATAGGTAACTTAGTGCTTGAAGATCTCACTTCTCAAGGATGTGCTAAATGCCAAGGCCAATAGTGGCACACGAATGTCATATATAGGGTTGCTTCTTCAAGCTCTCACTTCTTGAGAATGTGCTAAACTTACAATTCATGAGGATGTGCTAAACCTACAATACCACTTCTAACTCAGTGCTTGAGGCTCTCCCTTCTCATGGATGTGCTTATTAAGCTATTGGATGGACTTTATCTCAAGCATGTGCTTAAGGCTAGATGTACATGGAGTTTGGTTCAATTTTGGTGATTTGATAACATCTCATTGTAATGTGTGCCAAAGATGATTGCTAAGTCTTTCTCTTGAACTGTCAAAGTTGTTGGAGTGGAACCATTCCACTCCATTGGTACTCACAACAAGATCCTATTTAGGGTTGGGTCACACCAGCATGAGTGGATGGGAAGGTAGACTTATAGTTCGATCACACACCACAGAGGTTTAGGGAAAGGAGAATCAAAATAAATATTTAATGTCTTGTGTGTGAGCATGCCAAAGCTTTGTCAAAATATTTAATGTCTTATGTGTGTAACCTTGCTAAAAAAATCTTAGAACCCCCTTTTGAAGAGGTTCTTGTAAGGCTTTTTGAGGATTTATGATGCCCCTACTCAACCCACCCCTTACAGTGCAACCATGTACTTACACGGGGTGAGGGGAGTGAGCTTTCTCCCACTAGTGCCAAGCAAGCACGACCCGGCCCATATTGTAGGGATAGTGGGGGATCTCAAAAATTTGGATGTCCACTAGCGCCCCCCCCCCCCCCCCAAACAAGGTAGTGCTAGCAATGCAAACTTGCTATTGTGAGTTGAATAAAAAACAAACGCCCCTGGGGAGTCCACCTAATGGAACATGTAAGATACTACATGCTTTCAAAAGAAAGGGAATGTAATTTTGTGAAACATGTACTTTCACTATCTAATGTCGCTCCTAACTCATGCCCCTTGTCATTGGTTCAAGCTATATAATTTCCAAGGTTCGAAGAGCATGCGTGTTTTTTTTTCTTCAAAAATCTCCCCCCCCCCCCCCCCCAAAAAAAAAGAGGTATGCCTTTCTTCCTCACTACTAGTTGTCATTTTTTGTGTTATGAAACCCCATTGGGCTCTGCCATGCATACTTAAATGGTGTTTGTGATTGGGGTCTTTGTAAAATAGCCTTCTCTTCATGCCAAAGGTGGACATCATGTCGATTGCTCTTGTTTTACTATGTAGTTTCTTTGACATGAGGTTGTCTATTGTACTTGCCCTTCATTTCTAGCTTGCATACAAAAATAGGGTCTATGGAATAGACAATAGCCTCCCCCTTCATGGTGGTAGACCTAAACACATATGGAGTACTCAATTATATGACTGCATGTGAGCTTAACCTACCATGATGACAAGATTAACCTCCCTCCATGCTAGGACCAAATGGGGGCTTCATTATCAAAATTGACATGCACTTGAAATTTTTTTAATTCTTTGAATTGTGATGTTGATTGATTGTGTTTGGACTAATCAAATTTTGAAGAAATTTACCCCCCCTCCCTCTCCCCCTCCCGAATGGTGTGTTACTATACTTGGTAAATGTTTAGAATGGAGGGCTACCAACATTTGAAGGCCTCAATTTTTGAATGCATGGTTCACTATGTTTCACTATGTTTGAATGCATGGTTCACTATGTTTCTAGATTGGTCAAAATTTGGATTTGAACATTAGCATGCCTTGTTTCCTTTTCCTTGCTCATTAAAATCTGTGTGCAAGGTGCATATTGGTTTGCATGTAACTAGCTTGTTGCTTGCACGTATGTGACATCAAGGAATTTCCCTTGATACCTACAATACCTTGAATTCTCCTGCTATTCTTGGAGTGATCAAACCATGTAGTAGAATATTCTTTTGATAGCAAAATCATGCTAATATGGGTGTAATCTATAGCATCAAAGCAGTTGGGAAGACCCTAATGGGATAGGAATCAATCCTTCACCTTCTCTAACTTTGATTGGGTGGAGACCATTGGATGAAGTGAGTTCCATGATTTCATGATTGCATTCACTACCTCATGGAGGAACTTAGTCTAATTGAGGAATTGCAATATCAATAATGCTTGCAAAAGCCAACAATCGATGCCAATGACACTACCACTGATCAATCTAACTCCTGCCCCCAAAACATGATGGGTTATAATGGGGTGATAATTTTATCCTAACTAGTAAAATGAACATACTATTATTGAGATCAAATTATACATGTTTAGAAAAGACAAACATGAAACATTGTAGAAGCACATTGGTAGGTCAATTGGGTGGTTACCCTCATCGCCTCCTCCCAAAACACCACCCCAAGATAAAAGCAAAGAATCTATCTTAACAAAATTATTTGAATCAACACAAAGTAAAACAAGGTCTGTTAGATTATTAGAAAGTAAAAAAAGGTCCCTAGGTCCCTTGGATTATTAGCTTTCCATTGAAAGCTTAATCTAGCCTTCTAATAGTTCACATTTAATTCAAATTTATAGATTTCTTCATTTTTAGGAGCTGCAAACCCACTGTGGGGATGTGAGCACCGCTATGGAGACTACATGTTTGGGTATATCTAATTACCTTTTTTTATTCTAAATATGTATTTAGCATCAAGAGGCTTATATTTGAGTATGCTCTTCCTTGATAAACACTATAAAGCTTAAGAAATTACTTTGGAGTGGTGAGTATTGATATGGAGACTGCAAGATCGTGGGTGTAAGAAATTGTCTTTTTTATTCCAGATTTGTATTCCAATGTGGAAAAACAAGCATGTATTTCATCATACTCTTCTTTGATAGAACACTACAAGGCTTCAAGTCCTGTTGTAGGGCTACTGCTACAAAATTGTGAGTATCACTATGAAAACTATGGGGTTGTGGCCACAAACTATCTACAAAATTGTGAGTATCACTGTGAAAACTATGGGGTTGTGGCCACAAACTATCACTTTTAATTCTAGAAATGTATCCCAATACAAGAATGCATATATTTTAGTATATTTTTCCCAAATAAATCACCACAAAGCTTCATAATCTTGCTTCAAGATCTACACATTTTTAGACTATGCAAGTATTAAACAAGGCTATGCAAGAAAGACTTTCCATTCCCAAACAAATGTGTAATTTTATTACGTCGTCGTGAATTCTTCATTGACTTGAGTAGCATATTTAGCCTTTATCAATAGTACCTAGCCTTTGCAATACACAAATCCCTTAAACACTGAAATTGTAGTTTCCCTTTTCTCACACCATCATCAACATAGACCAAAGTAGCCTTCCTTTTGTCCCTCTCGCCAACAATAATATGTTGAATAAAAGACCTCACTCACCATACTTCCTATAGTAGGAGGAGAAAGGAAAAGAGAATTTGAAACCAAACCTTGTTGTCCTAGTTAGAGAATAGAGGAATTATAGTAACAAATTGTATTCCATGACTCCACTCTTCAGCACGTTGCCAAAAAGCTTTGAATTCATGAAAGCCTCAATCACGTATTGTAGGTCTTGTTAAAATGTGTGTGTAGTTCTAGAGGCACATGTAACTGAATCCCATAAGTAGTGTGAGGCATGTATCAAAGCTAAAAAGCTATTAAAGAATGGACTTCCCACAACTATCAATCAAGCATGTCTCTTTCCCCTATAATTTACTCTTCCACTCTTGCTCAATCATGTTTTCTAACATAGTATCAGAGCCTCTTTCCTTGACGTTGTGAGATAGATAGGCATTCATTGTCACTCACAATGGTGTGAAGAAGCTCAAGTCAAAGAGATGTTGCTCAAGAGGTTGAAGCCTTGAGATTGAAGGCTTGCAAGGGTGCAAAACTTAATATGTTTTTGTGAAGAGGATGTTGTTCAAATAAGATATCAAGGTATATATTATCTAAGGTTTTTGTGAAGAGGATGTTGTTCAAATAAGATATCAAGATATATATTATCTATCTATCAATTATTCTATTTTGATTCCATTAAGGGGTGGCCATTGCCCAAAGCATAGGTTAAGTCAGCAATAGAGAAGAGAGAGTTATTTGAGCCATCTTTGAAGAGCTTGAACCTCATCATTTGCTGCTTAAAAGGCCATCTTGAAGGATAGGATTTGAACATAAGCTAGGGGGACTACTCTCTTTGTTGTGGTCAAGGAGAAAGAAGAATAAAGAGAGATTGGAAGAGCATAAAGCCACATAAAATTTGTCGTCTCGTAACTCTCATTATGTCCAAATCAAAGACAGCAAACACACCTTGAAGACATGACCACATTTTCCGATTTGAAATGGCCACAGCAATATGTGGAGAATAATTCATCATTGTCCTCTCTATTAAGGTTGTTAAACCTTAATACTTCAATCACTTTTGCACTTAATCCTCCTTCAAACTAGTTTTTCTAAGCCCTTGCTCACATTTGTTCTCATCAAAGTGGTTTGAAACTAAGCGCTATTCACACTGATAATCCATAAAGTGGTTCTATTTAGACCTCATTCAGATTGAATACTTCAAAATTTTGGATTCACACTACTTGCTGCCATGAATTAGTCTATGCAATAATTCTAAAAGGCAATTCATATTGTAAGCAATCAAACATTGATCTTGTATGCAGGATGTCTTCTTTTCACAAAAATTGCCATTAAAAAATGGGAACTCACCATTAAAATCTAGCAAAAATCCTTGCAACTTTCACATAAATATCTTATTGTAAATTTGAGTTAAGTCATTGCCATGTGAGTGACCTGTAAGACTTCTCCATCCACAAAATGTTTGAAATCAAAGTTGTGGAAAAGTTCAAGGCAAGGGATTTCACCCTTGGAAAATGGAAACCATGTATCAACTAATGCGAAAAGACCTTTGGAAAATATTCGAGGAACCGGAGGAGCTTGATGATCCAAATTGAAAAAGAAAAAAAAGTAAAAGCACGCAAGATAAAAGCATGGGGCTTGTCACACAATGTTCTTCATCACATATAGGTGATAAAAGAAGCCTAGAAATAATTGGATAAAACCTTTGTGTCCCAAGCAAAGAACTTTTAAAAAAATCTTCTAATAGAAATTTTCAGGCTAGATCTATTATGACTCCCTAACTTCACTAATTAATAAATTCAAAAGCTTGAAAGTGCAAATATATTCCGTTGCTAAAGATATTAAAGAAAATGAAGCCATTTTGGTGCTACTCAATAGTGTGGATAAACCTAACAAAGGTTTTGAGTAGGTGGTAGTAACCTTGAGGAATGTGCTAAATAGAAAACTCAACTCAATGGAAGGTTCTTTATATGAGCAAGAGAGGAAAATCAAAGAGTGGGCCTAAAAGACTACACCAAACTCCATAATCTCTACACTTTACAAGTTCTTCTTCAAGAATTATTTGTAGAATCTGTGGGAAAAATGGACATAAGGAACAAGAATATTGGAACAAAGGAAAGTCAAAGTGTAAGAATTGCAACAAGTTGGGACACACTGAAAAAGAATGCTAAAGCCAAAAAGAAAATTTTATCAAGGACAAAAACTTTGAAGAATGTCCTAAAACTCTCTTCTAAATAGTAAATTGCCTACACTTTATTTGACACTACATGAGCTAGAGGCCTTGCAAGCATTAGGGGGGAGGGGGGAACGTACATCCTTAGGTGTAGTTATCTAGAGGATAAGCTAGCACCAAGGGAGGGGGTGTTAAAATGTGTTGGTGCTCTGCTAGAGACACATGTAACTAAATCTCATAAGCAAAGTGTGAGGTATGTATCCAAGCTAAAAATCTATAAAATAATGCACTTGGTACAACTATCAATTAAGTCTCTTTCATGTTATCATGATTGCCTACTTATTACTCTTCTTTCCCCAATAATTTACTCTTCCACTCTTGCTCACTATATTTTCCAACAAGTCTTTCTCTACTCACGTTGTGTTTTTCTCCCCTTTTAACATCTCACGCATTTTTCCTTTTTACTAAGGTTTTTCTCCTCTACGAAGTAGCAAACATGCTACTAAACGCTTAAAATTTCCACTTGGGGTTCACAAATACCATAGCAAGACTACAAATCCTACTAGTAGGACCACACTTCTTGTAGTAGGAATGCACCTAAAAACCTAGTGAAAAGAAATCATGGAAAAAATGCAAGCTACCATGTAAGACTCTTGTCCATTAACATGATCCCTCTATGGGTAAGCATTGAAAAGTCAAACAAATGACATTTACATTACTTGTCCAATTTGTCTGCATGCGGTGACATGTCCATGGTTAAGCAGTTTCCCACACCATGATTAGCCTATCCCTTCATTTGGAACACAAAGTATGAATGAACCTTTATTTGAAAATCCAAACCACCTCTAACAAAGACATGCTTTGACTTCTGAAATCTTGTCAATCAGGGTACCGTGCACAAAATTGCTCATAACTTTTGATCTGTAACTCATATTGCCGAGATTTGTGAAGAAAAGTCGTAGCTTTTGTTCCAAATTAAAACTTGTTAGTAGGCATCAGGGTCACATATCAAATATTTCAGTCCCATAAAACCTCAAGACAGTCTATAATTGTGCATTTCTACATGTAATCTACTACAGACATTAAAATTCCGAAGCGCATGTCTCCCACATACTTGCTTGGTTGGATACCAAACTTGGTAGGGATCTTCATTAGGTGTGAAAGTGCACTTTGGGCATGCTATCCATAATTAAAAACCCTCCAATTAATACTAGATTTCAGAATACCAAAATTGCTAACTAGAACAATCTACTCTATGACTTCTATATACACTACTTATAACATCCGTATTTACCTGATTCTCCAAATATATTTCTTGAGATGGAACCCATTGATCGTGCTTTTATGAACTATTGCATCTAGATCTTGTAATAGATAAGTTTCAAATGTCTACTTGATCATATGGAGTCCTTCTCATCTAACTCAAAATTTAATTTGAAATATAGAATCTAGACTATTGTCTATCACATAAACTAATGTTCCCTTGGCAAGATCCTTCCTCCTCAATTTCATATTGAACCATTCCCTTATTTTGAGATAATGTTTCTCATAACAATCCATTGGTTCTTTGTTGCCTATCTAGCTATAGTGTATGCAATTTCAGTCCTCTGTTAACCAATCGAACTAACATCTTCATAGACTCCATTGTGGGAAACATGACATTCATGGGAATTATAGCCTCTCGACCATATAGCAAATGAAAAGGGGCGAAACCTGTACTCATCTTCTAAATTGTCCTACCAGTCCATAAAGCTTAATGCAAATACTTGTCGCAATCCTTCAGATAGTCTTCCACTAGTTTTTAGAGAATCTTCAATAAAGTTCCGTTGTATGATTCTACTAACCCATTACATTGAGGGTAGTAAGTGTCAAAATATCAGATTTCCATCATGAAAGAGTGTACACAAGAGGTAGAAGTGAGCTAGCAAAGTATAAGACAAAGACATTGCTTATTCAATTGCTCACAAAAGTACAACTGGTACACTCTCTCATCTACTAAGAGCGATGTTTGGCCATGCTTATATAACCTTTAAGTGAGTGAGAGTTAGGGTTATCCTTGTCCTCTAGTCTATTCACACCTTATCTTCTCTCATGCACCCTTTTTTACATAGGGTTTTGATGCCATACTTGTAACATCCCCCCTCAATGCCAAGGTGGTATTGGACCATATAGTTTGGAAATGTCCCCCCCCCCCCCCCCCCCCCCCTTTAATCAATTAGTGAGATGCCTTTATAAAGTAGGCTACAATAATGTTTATGGAAAGTTGATAAAAAGGATACTAAAATGGGTGGTCATCAGGTGCTTTGAAGATATAGTTAGCCTCCAATTCTTTTAGTGCTTCAAGGGAGTTACGACATTTATTAGTGATATGTCATGTTTGCTTACATTTATTGCACTTCATTTTGTTGGGATATTTTTTCCAACAGTTCCATACAATATGTCCCTTTTTATTGCAAAGAGTTGATCATGAGTTGTGGAGGTAGATGCTAAACTAGTGCCACCTTCCTTTGATTTCTTTTCTCCTCATCTAGAAAAGACTAAATGACACCTTCAAGTGTAGTATTTGGTACATTTGTTAGAGTAGTTACAAGAGTTGGGAAGGCTTTCATTACAACCTTTAAAAGTATTGTGATGGCATCTTCTTCAGCAATGTGAGCTTGGATTGAAGCTAAAGTTGGGCCATTAGCCACTTCATGTGGGAAATGAACTTTCCCAAGTTTTCTCCTTACATGTATTCCAAGCTAAAGAACTCTACTTTGACGAAGATTTTGGAGTTCTTTCCTCTTGCACCATACAACTTCTCGAGCTCATCCCACTCCTCCTTTGTAGTTGCAATTTGATCAATGTGGTGGATTAAGGATTCATCTAGTAACATTATTATGGCTTGGCCTTTTTCATCATCTTTTGCACCTTTAGGATTGGATGGGTCAATGGCCTTGGTCCTCTTAATGAAGGGCCAATAACCCCTCTCCATCATTTTATATTTCACAAATACCTACCATGGATGAAAATCTCTTCCATCAAACTTGCGGATTTGAGGTTTTACATCAACATAGGCCATGATAGGAAGGTCTTACCAATGGCACAAGGCAATGGCAGTGTCTAATCCTTTACAAAGCTAGAAATAAGAGCAGAAGTAAATGAAATGATGTTTAAACCAAACGAGTAACAAGCTGAAAGGGATTTAAAATCTAATTTAAAAATCAACAAGACCATGTTTTGAGAGGAGCATGGTCTATGTGTTTATAATTTTACACATGGCCTAACAATGTCACTTAATGAGAGGAGTACTTAATGATCATGCTAAATAAAATGCTAAATGGTATTCATATCTCTAACTTAACATTAAGATTATAATTATCATCAACAAGAAATGATTGAGAAATGTAGCATTAATGTTTACACACACTCATCTTATAGTTTATGCCTCACTTGAGATGCAAAATGTCGATCTTTTGACGGACTTAATAATGTCCACCAAGTGTTTTTAGCCCTGAGATGGAGCATCCAAATCTAGAATAAAATCTAGAGAAGAGTAATTAGTCATTGCAGCTAGGGTTTCACTTAGTGTGAATAGCAGAGAAGGAATTTGGCAAACCCTTTTATATAAGGATAGCTCACAAATACCCCGTGATAGCTTATAAGATTGCGCCTATTATAGATTGTGAGCAATAGAGAAGGAAGATGCTATTTTAGATTGTGCTAGATTAACAATTCCCACAATGTCAGGCTCCTGCATGGCCAATGTCAAGGTTTTAAGTAATAGGATGTTGTGCCTTGAGGTGAGGAATAAGTCTCCAAAAGAAATCATGAGAGCTGAAATGCCCTTCTTTGGCCACACCAACTCCTCCAAGGTCAGCAGGTCCAGAACTAGCTATGGAGGTTAACAGGATAAGATGAGAAGTGAAAATTTCTTATGCATTTAACTGAGATAGGATTAGCGGAAGCTTAATGGATCAAATATGGCTCTCATACCATGTTGGAATATCAAAGTTGTAGCATGGAAGAGTGTGCACAAGAGGGAGAAGATAGCACACAAAGTACAAGAAGAAGATCTTGCTTAGTCAGTAGCTCATGAAAGTACAATTGGTACTCTCTCTCATCTATTGAGAATTACCTTTGGCCATGTTTATATAGCCTTTGAGTGAGCTAGGGTTAGGGTTTCCATTGTCCTCTAGTCTATTCACACCACACTTTCCTCATGCACCCTTACTTCCATAGGATTCTCATGCTATATTTCTAATAGTAAAGGAGTAACAAACCTATGCTTCAAATCTAACTTCCTTGTCAATTCCCAAACTACCTTATTCCTGAAATTGAGACCCTAATTTATCACTATTTTCAATGGTATCCCAAACCTACAGTATATATACTCCATATAACATTATGTTACATCCTCTTTCTTACATGTTCGAGTGGCTTTTGCTTCAAGCCATTTGGTCATGTAATCAACTGCAATAAGGATATAACACTTTCCCATCTTAGTATCATGCAAAGGTCCAATGAAATCAAAATCCCATTCTAAAAATGGCATGTAGGTAACAATAGCTTAAGCAAGTTCTGGAATCAATACCCTCTTAGTGAATGACTGATAAGCATGAAAACTTTTACACTACTGAGTAACCTTAGTACTCCAAATGGATCGAGGAAAAATTTCCTCCACCAAACAAACCACCTCAACAGATAATACTCGAGCATCTTGCAATGTGTTTGGATCAATTTCCTTCGAGCTTACGTATCTGTCAAGATGTATTTGAGAATTGTTTATTTTTGTGTAGAAATTCAAAGATATATAATGAAAAAATACAATGTATACACACCTCACAAGCTCTCCCATCTTGTAAATGATATCACGCACATCTTTGGATACACAATGGGATATGCTAGTATGAAGTACGAACTGAATGTAAACAATATTCATAGATCAAATGATTAGTTGAGGAGAACGTCATCATACCCCAAAGTTTACACATAGTTACTCCACTAATTACTATATTCATGGTTAGAGATATCCTTACTTGAATCATTTTGTGCCAATCGTGGGACTTCAAACCAGATAGTTGCTCCACACCTCTTTTCTTTTTCTTTATGAAGGCTCCCTTGAGACATCTCATACATCCTGTGGGTGTTCGAAAGCTATATATTTGTTCCTTCGCTATTTTTTCCTCGTTCTTTGACAACATCCAAGGTGCATGGGGTAGCTCAATCTTTCCTCTGGGTCCAATGTGTGGCCAGGCTTGTCTCATGCGACCAATGTTACGTAAATCCTCCCTTACATTAACTAAATCACGAGCCCCTATCAAGTGATCCCATAATGTAGATACAACATTTTTGAATATGTGCATGGGGTCCAACAGGTGATTGATCTTGAGTTCAGTCCAGTACGGAAGACAAAAAAATATAGAGAACCTAGCAAACAAACAATATATTATGTAAAAAATTCATCATGCTAAATACTTTAAAGTCAATTGAGAGAAATGCACTTCTTACCGACTCATGCCGAGTGGAGGGTGGCTGTCGGCATTAATCCATCTCTCCTTCCAATCTCGAATGGTTAGAGATTGTGGAGTCATTCCATTAGTAGGGAGAACATATTTGGGATGGTCAATAGGAAGAGATCGATGATGATTGTCGTAGATAACCTTCTTTAAACGTGCCGGCCTAGAGGAAACTAGAGAGGGACCGCAAATAGGACATGCATGATATCCTGACGTGGTTAAACCTGAAAAAACAAGTGAATTAATAAAATGCAATTGATTCAAGTCTTGAATTTCAAATATAGAGTTATATACATGTACCTGAACACTCTCCGTATCCTGGAAAGTCGTGCATGGTCCACGACAACATGGCCTTCAATGTGAAATCTCTAGAGGATGCAGATGCACTTGTATCTTGCACCTCAATACCTTCCCATAACATTTCTAACTCTTCAATCAAAGGCTCTAAGTAAATGTCCATGTTTTTTACCTATTGCTTTCCAGGAATCAGAAGGGATAACATCACATGTCCCTTTTTAATTGCCAAGGATGGAGGAATATTATAGTTCACCAATACCACTGGCCATACACTGTATGATGTGCCAAATGGATTGATTCCATCCATACCTAAACCAAATCTTAAATTTCTTGGCTCTTCTTTGAAAACGGGCCACAAATTATCTATATATTGCCATGCCGGTGTGTCTGCAGGGATCCTCCATTTTCCATCACTTGAACGATGACTAGCATGCCATGACATGAGCTTTCCAATAGACTTACACTTGAACATAAGTTTTATACGTGGAATAATCGGAAAATGTCGCAAAACCTTACGAGGCACATCCATTGACTTCATCTCGACTTCATATCTTGATTTGCCACAAACAGGACACTCTCGTGCGAACTCATGAATCCCACGAAATAAGACACAATCATTGACACATGTATGGATCTTGACATAATCGAGGCCTCCCAGAGATGTCAAGTAATGTCTTGCTTGCTCTCTCTTAGTTGACAATTTGTTTCCTTTTGGAAGCATTTGTAATAATAACCTACATATATTTTTAAAAGTGAGTTAAAAAACCACCAACATATATTTTTGTCTGATTTCAAAATAGAACAATTAATATTATGATTCACAAGCCAAACTGAATTGATACCTACTTCAATAACGCATCCAAACTGACATTACTCCATCCATAAATTGTTTGCAAGTTAAGTATCTCGAGGGACGCACGAAGAACGGAGTACGTACAACCTTCATACAACGGAGTAGATGATGCTATATATAGTGGATCATCTGGCTTCGTAGAGTGACCTTCTCCCTGAACCGGTTGCGAAAATAGATGGTGTACCATGTTGTCCAAAATCTCATCCTCTACGACTTGATGGGGCATTTCATGAGGGCTACTATCATGGTCGTCAGTCTCTACTCTTCTTGAAGACTCTGCCTCCTCACATCAGCGTTTTGCAGCCTCTCAACGCCCGGGAGGGAGCATCTGAGAATGTGGCATCGCATCCTGCTCAACCACAAAAGGGAGTTTCATGTACGCTGATATATAATTCCCGTAACATAGACATGCAATCTTAGTGGTAAAAAAAAACAATGAATAACTGGTGATTTTTCTCGGTCCCATTCTCCATACAAGCTGAGGTGTGACATTGCAATTCGACGTGCTAAAAAAATACACCCTCGACAACGATCACACATGCATTAAATTTTTCATCGTAGCCATGCATCTCAATTATGAAGACGCAATGTTTCATCCTCACTTGAGGATGTGCTCATTGACTCACCAGCTTGCACTGCACTAGGTGATGACGACATTGACATGATTAAACCTAATTCATGACAACATCAAAATATTTGTCATTCATATGTTTACATAAGATCTCAATTTTAAATACACAAAAATCATCATAAATACATTAAAACTTATGATAAGAATTCACTATCAAAACTTATCTTAAAAACAAAAAATTATGATAAAGCCCAAATGCGCATCTATATTCGCGTTTAACTACGTGTCTATATTGGCGTCTATTTTCACGTCTATATTCGCATCTATACTCGCGTCTATCTGAACAATAGATGCACATATACACACGAAAATAGACGCACACGTCAAAATTCAAACCATACTTAAATCATTTATTTTCAAACTGCGCCTTTCCTTTCCTACGTTGTCATATTGCTGCGCATTCGAGGTGTGAAAACCACCCAAAAGTTGTGCGTGAGATTTGTTACTTTATACATATTTAGTTGTTGTGTTTACATTTATTTTCTGCGTATGAGTATAGTGGGGAGGAGTTGGAGGCATAGTGGTGAACATGATGAGATGCTTTCAGCCTATGTTGAGAAAGGTCAAGTGGAAAGCACAACTGATGCTGGTGAACGTGTTACACGTATTCGTTTAGGACTTTGCCTTCTCCTTCTTCAGCTACATCAAAAATACCTAATGATACCAAGCCTCCACATCCAGGAGTTGGAAAGAAGGAGCCCAAGCATATTGGATGCTTTGATGTTTTGGAGGATGATCCAAATCAAGACAGTGCAGATTCACCTCATGGGATCCTAAGCATGCAGATTTACTAACAACAGCTTTAGGAGATAGAACTGTGCGTCTTTGGGATGCTTGTATTGGTAAGTGCTCCCAACAAGTGGAGTTGAGTGGTGAGAATATAAATATCACTTTCAAGCCTGATGGGTCACATATTGTTGTTGGAAATAGAGATGATGAACTGACTATTATAGATGTTCATAAGTTCAAGTCAATCAACAAGCACAAGTTTCCTTAGGAGGTGAACTGTTCTTCCTCACAACTGAGAATGGAACGGTGGATATCTTGTCTATCCATCTCTTTCTACATTACACACACTTGATGCTCACACAGCAGGTTGTTATTGTTTTGCCATTGATCCAACTGGGAGGTACTTTGCAATGGGGAGTGCAGATGCTCTTGTGAGTCTCTGGGATCTTTCTGAGATGCTTTGTGTTCGTACTTTTACCAAGCTTGAAGCAAAGAAAAAGATCTAGAGTTGAAGGGACATGCAACGTGAAGAGGAAAAGATGCTGCTTTTCTGCGTGTGTATGAGAGGAAAGTGTGGCTAAAAAAGTGGGCTTTTTCTGGTTCACGAAAAGAAAAGCAAAGGAAAAAACGCAGGCTAAAGAGGGGGATTTTCAAAAGCTAAAGAAGGAGGGAAGATTGTGTTTTTTTTTTGGGCATCAATGGGTTTACCTTGGAGGGCGCTTCCTTCGTCTGATGAAGGCGCTGTAGATCAGCTCCCTGCCATCCTGCCTTGCTGGAGATTGGCTTCTCCAACTTTTGTGACATCTTTGGGTGATTGAGAAGGAGGGAATTACTGTGAAATAGAGGAACAGAGCATTCGGGGGGGGGGGGAGGGGAACTACGAGGAGTTCAGTGAGGGAGAGAGAGGACTCTCAGAGATTCACAAAGGAAGAAAAAGGCTCTAACGAAAAAAAAAAACAGGGGAATCCTGTATTCGGAGGGAGATTGAGAGAGAGTGGGGAGACCGTCGTATTGGAGGAGAGCGTTTCAAGGCAATCCAGAAACAGAGAGGGAGAGCGTCTGAAGATGAAGCTAACGAGGGAGTTTAATGAAGCTGCTAAAGCGATGAGAGTGAAGAAGAAGACGAAGTTTAATGGTGATGATCATTAGTGAACATAATACTCAACAGAGGACGTTTCCAACCAGGAAGCGGACAGAGAAGATCAAGACGACAGACTGGGGGGGAAGAGCTTTTTGGAGTGTGGAGGAAGGAGACAATTCAGACGTCGTATGATCGTGTTATGGATTTGCAATAATCCAGGATTGTAATCCGGCTTGGAACCAGGAAATGGCGCGATGCTAGGAAGGAGAACCATGTCACAGGCTCTTTGACAATAAGCCCAATTGCAAGTCACTAAATGATAGGCCAATCGGATGAGCTCAAGTGATCTAGTAGATCCGTTTGATTTTCCGTTGGTCACCTCCACTTCTCTCTAAAGTCGCCTCCACTTCTCTCTAAAGAATTGCAGGACATGACGAACAAAGAGAATAGTTCGTCTGCTTGTGAGGACGATGCCAGTGTTGGCGTTTCAAACGGCCTGGTTCGGAAGATCAACATCATAATGTTGCTGAATGGAGTGCTTTTGAGATTGATTTTTGTAACCCATGAGTGAAACAGAAGTCAGCAGTTTAGAAGTCGTACCTCAGTCTGTGAACACAGAAAAGTCTCATGCACTTTAGCAATGTGACTGTACAGCTGCTGCTGTGACTAAAAGCCTACAAGTGCAGAAAACGAAATTGCATGCAACAGTCTCTCTATCTCCATCATTTTCATCTGGGTGTCTTTAGCCATCAACAGGAAGTCTATAATATCTGTGTCCACAGCTACTTGATCTTTATGAAAATTATTCAATATTTGATAAGTTCGAGTGTTGCTTGAGTGGAGATGGCTCTAGAGCAGCTACTGGTTCTTACAGTAATATATATTGAGTGTTTGGCATCGTGGCTGAGCAGAGGCGCTCCAAGGAAACATATAAATTAGAAAAATGGTTGGGTATCATGTTACTAAATTTCTGACATTGCAACTGGATTAGGCACAATGGCCAGGGCCCTCTTATTCTGCTAGCTGGTCAGGCCACCTTCTGAACTGGTTCTACTTTATCATTGCAACAGTATGCTTCCTTGCAGGTTTTGTTCAGAATGTAAAGCATATAAGGTACTATACCTATTACATGAATGACGGAAGACAATCTCAGTGTCTTGAAAAGAGAAGGTATTTTGTATAACCTACAGTTGTGGAAATTTCTCATGATACATCCATTGTACAAGAAGAACTTTTTGAACCTGTTCTGTATATGTTCAAAATCCAGACTTTGGAAGAGCAACAGCAATGAATAATTCTGTATTACAAGGTTTGAAGAGTTCAATCAAATTGTCATGATTTGAAGAGTTATTCTCAGTTTTCATATTACTCTTGTTAACTGATGCAATCACAAAAACTTGGATTCTAATAAGAGCTTGTATACATGATGTGGGTTAGTTGCATAGATCACATGTGGATTGAAATGATGTTTCTCTATGCTCAGAGATAACTTGGTAGTAATATATTTGTTACTTGGCATCATATTTGTCTTGAATACTTGCTTCGATTGATCTTTTATCCTGGAATTTATCAAGGACTTCTGAAGTTGCGACATTGCTTTCGAAACCCTTCGACATCTTTGGTGAACCCGACGTGAAAGCGTCGCAGAAATTTCAGGATGGGAGATACTTCAGCCTCTATTTCAGCTTCTTCTACAACTCCAGCTGCATCTACTTCAGCTCCATCAATGACTGCTGCGTCAAGTACTTCAACGGAGGATCTAAAACAGATTTTGCAGAATATGTCCATGTATATGTAGCTCCAAAATCAGCAAACACAATTGTATATGCAGCAGCAACAACAATTGCATCAACAATAGTTGTCTCAGCAAAGGCAACTCTATTCGGAGCAGGAGAATGCAAACAGCGCGACTAAGGCTATTGAAGCAGTTGAAAATGAGAAGAAGCTATTTGACGGGTGTAATGTTTCAGCATATTTGAAGACATATGAGATCAAGATGGGGTTTTTTGGAGTTCCTGCTGGACTTATGAGTAAGTACTTCCTTCGTCTTGTCACACCTGCTTTGAGGACAAAAGTGACTGATCTTTTTATTTAAAATACACATTGGCAAGATTTTAAGAAGGCCCTAAAAGAAGAATACTTCCTTGAAGACTTTGGTATGGCTACTCGGCGGTCATTCCGAGAGTGGGTCTACATGCCAAACAAAGGTCTCGCTGCTTCGGAGTTGATTCGAGAATTCGAAGAGAGGTATAGTCAGCTTGATGCCATTGAACAAAGAGCATTGGATGTTGAAAAAGTTGAGCTTTTCTTGCAAGCTGCAGATCCTGCTCTTCAAGAAGAATTGGGTGAGCTTCTTGAAGATCGCATGAAGCCTATGGGTCTTAAAACTGATTGGCAGGATGCTCAGGATGCAGTCTCGACTTTGACCAAGAGGAGGATATGGAAGACTCGCCTACAGAATGGTTCCATGACACCTACACCATCATCAGCTCCTATGCCTACTTCTATCCCTATTATTTCTTCTCCTCCTCAGCAAGTTTCTTGGCCTATGCCAGTGCCTACTGTTTCCACTCCACCTATTTCTCATGTTCCACGACCGATGCCTACACCTTCTGCTCCAAAACCATCCGCTCCATCGGTGCCTACCTCTCTTGATGACATAATCAAAGGCATCATAGATTTGACACTTGAGTCAGTCAAAGTGGAGTTAGTGGGAAAGTTGAAGGAGCAGTTTGCTTCAACTGTGCCTACTACTTCTTCTAGTGCTCCTACTGCACCTAGGAGTGCTCCTAGTGCACCTAGGAGAGATCGGAGATGTATTTGGTGTGATAGTATGGAGCATCAGCATTCCAGGGATTGTGACTCTTTCCAGGATGCAAGGAGGCAGAATTTGGTATATTGGGGGCAAGATGGTAAGATTTGGTTGACTGAGACAGGAGCTCCACTTGCTACCAACTTTGGTAAAGGTGGAATGAAGAAGTTAGTGGAGGACATGGCTGCGCGTACTTCTTATGTGACAGCTAGAGGTGATGCTTCTGTATATGGAGTACAGATTGAGAAGGGATCAGAGACTCAGTCAGCGTTATGGACTTATGCTATGGAGACTGCAAACAAGGGAAAAATTCAGCAAATTGTTTTGACTAGTGCAGGCTCTAGCATCAGATCAGAGACAGGTTGGGACTCACCTGTTGACAGGTATTCTATTTATGCTTATTTGGCTAAATCTCATGGTGCAGATGTATTTGTTGAGGAGAAGCGTAAGAGGGATGAAGAAAATCCAAGTGCAGCTAAGAAGACTAGAGGGGGTGAGTTTGTTTCTCCACCTACTGCAGGACCGTCTTCAAGACCAGGGCCAGATCGACAGATGGAGGATGCTCAAAAGAGAGAAAAGCGGCAAGAGCCTAGAGAGAGAAATCAGCCAGGATTGAGATTGATGTCCGATATTGAGACATCTACAGACATGAAGAAAATCTTTAATGATAAGATACTTGGCAGTGAGGTGACTTTCACTATTTCTAAGATTTTGGGCATCTCAAAAAGAGAGTTTTAGGATCAGTTTCAGGAGGTCCTGAAGAGGAAAAGACATGCATTGGCTACCACTGATACACAGGGAGTTTTGATTGGAGAGTTAGATGAGGATGAGGATGAGGTTATGGTTGATAATGCTTCTGTTTTTCCGCAGGTAGAGAAGAGGGTTCAGCCTATGCATTATGCTGAAATTGATGAGCCTGTCATGATACCGCGTAGTCACTTTTCGCGGAGCCATTGGGCTAGGGCAACTACAGAGACGATGGTAAAGATTGGAGAGAAACAGGTGCCTTATGTTGCATTGGTTGATCATGGTTCAGAGATTAATCTCATAGTTCATGGAGTTTATGAGAGTAATAGATGGCCTATGGATGTAGAGCATGGGTGGTGTATGAGAGCCGCCAATAACACTGCAGGTGATTTGTATGCTGCCTGCCCTAGTGTCAGGGTTTCTATTGGTGATGTAGAGGAGGATTTTCATTTCTTTGTGCAGGATTCATGCTCTTATCCCATAATTCTTGGTCAGCCATTCATTACAGAGATGCGCATGGAAACAAAGGTCATGGATGATGGATCTGCTTATGCACGGATTCGCAGTAAAGATGGTATGAGAGCAATTCAGTTTATGACTGTATGTGTGAACCATGTTAGAAATAGGGATACTCTCAGAGATGCACCCTTACCCACTGTGAGGGATTCGGGTTTTCATTAGGTACCGCCATTTCGCGAGACGACGGTGGTACAGAGCAGAGGAGATTGGAGTTCTCGCCTCCTGGCAGCGGTGTTTTCTCCTCCGGGTTTGTTGGGATTTCAGCAAACAGTTCGATGAGTTATCAGAAGACTTCTAGGTTGTCTAGAGCTGCCAGACAGTATATATGCAGGAAGTAGAAAAATTTGAAAAATGCAGGAATTTTGGAGGATGATGAGCACATAGATGGGATGTATGACAGTGTGATTTGTGCAGATACGATGACAGAGATGGGAGATATGCTGAAAACTGATATGCTGAATTGTCATGGTAATGTATTAGTGCAATCCCTGGACATGTTTCATGAAATTGCAGATTTTATGTCACAGATTGAGTCAGAGGCTGAGGTAACTCAGCAAAGAGTGTTGAGTGCTGAAGAAATTCAGCAAACAGAGTTTCTAGCTGGTTATGATCAGCTTTCAGAGAGACAAAGGGCTGAAAATTTTCAGCCAATAGAGTTTACTGCTGAAATATTTCAGCATTCAGAGTTTGGGGCTGTTTTTGTGCAGTCCATAGAGCAGAGGGCTGAGAATATTCAGCCATTGGAGTGCAGAATTGCTGATTTACAGCAAGGTTTATGTAATGCAGAAGAGCATAATGAAGCCAGGGTTGACACGAAATACAAAACTGTGGATAAGAAGGTGAAGCCGGTTGTTGTACTGCTTCCATCTGACAGTGATCAGCAAATAGAGAGGGCTGCTAAACAGCAAATTTTGAGGAATCCGGAGCATATTGGTCATAAATTTTCAGCAGAGACACTTGCTGAATTGAAAATTGGAAATGGTGATTTCTTGTTACCCATAGAGAAGCAATGCTTTCAGGAGATGCTTGAGCGTCATGGAAGGGGATTTGCTTTTTTCCCACATGAGATTGGATGTGTGAATCCTGATATTGTTGCTCCTATGGTCATTTTTACTATTCCTCATATTCCATGGAATCTCCGACCTATTCCAGTGCCTAAGGCACACTTGCCAAAGCTGATTGATTTATTGAATGAGAAAATCAGGATGAGAATCCTTGAGCCTTCATCTGCACCATACTCAAATAGGTGGTTTACAGTTCCAAAGAAAAATGGTACTCTCCGATTTATTCAGGACATGCAGCCAGTGAATAGAGTTACTATCAGGAATGTTGGTATAGGTCTAGTTGTGGATGAGTTTGCAGAGGCATTTGCTGGACGTGCCATCTATTCTTTGGGTGATTTGTATTCAGGATATGATCAGTTTCAGCTAGCTTTGGAAAGCAGGGACATAACCACCATGAGAACTCCTATTGGGCTTGTCAGGATGTGTACCTTGCCTCAAGGTGCCACTAATTCTATTGCGCATATGATGAATGCCATGCATAAGGTCCTTCGTGATTACATACCTCAGCTTACTATGCCTTTCTTGGATGATGTGCCCATTAAGGGGTGTGCAGAAGAAGAGAAGAATGAGAGCCTAAATGAGCAGGGATGCAGATACTTTGTGGCTGATCATATTTCAGCATGTGAGAAGATTTTGGCCAGGTTAGAAGAAGTGAACTTGACACTTTCAGGGCAAAAATCTATTTTTGGAGTGAATGAGGTTGTCATTGTTGGGCATATGTGTGGATATTATGGCAGGAAACCCTCACCTGATAAGGTGAATGCTATAGGCAAGATTGCGGAGTATTGTTCTACCACTTCAGAGGTACGGAGATTCATTGGTGCTTGTGTGTTTTATATGATTTGGATACCTCATTTTGCACACATAGCAGATTGTTTGTATCAGCTGCTTCGAAAGGGGCAGAAATTTTATTGGGATGAGAGTCACACTAAAGCCATGCGGAAATTGAAGAAGTTATTACAGAATGCTCCTACTCTTAGGAAAGTGGATTATAATTGTGAAAGGCCTATTGTATTGATAGTTGACACTAGTCCAATTGGCATAGGTTGGGCTGTGGGTCAAGATGATGCAGATGGAAATAGGTATGCTATTCGGTTTGGGGCGAAAGTCCTAAACGAGAGACAGAGGAGATATCCGCAAATCAAGAGAGAGTTATTGGGGATTGTCACGGCTCTCAAATGTGACAAGGAGTACTTTATTGGAGCTTCAGTTGTGGTAGAGACAGATTGCTTGCCATTGATTGGTATGATTACGAGTTGCTCTACTCCGGATATAGCTATGTTGAGATGGATTGCATATATCAAGTCATTAAATCCGGAATTTAAAGACATAGCAGGGAAGGATAATCCAGTGGCAGATATGTTGTCTAGAGTCAGATATGATGATGAGAAGACTCTACTTGTAGAAGACGATGATGCAGAAATTTCAGCCACTATGGTTGATCATGTTTGTCATGTTTATGATATTGTGGCTTTCACAGAAGAACTCTATGTTGGAGATTGGTTGCAGATTGGCAGGTACCTTAGTACACTAAACAAAAGAGATGAATGGACGGATGAAGAGTTCAAGAAGATCAGAAGGAAAGCTTATGGTTATTTTCTCAAGGACGGATTTCTTTGGAAGCATCCGAATAAAAGAGGCGGATTACCTTTGCGGGTTGTCTGCGATAGAGAGACACAGTTACAGGTGATGAGGGAGTTTCATGAGAGTCCTTGGGCTGGTCATAGAGGAGTGTGGGCTACTTATGAGAAAATCAAGGAGAAATATTGGTGGAAAGGCATGTATAGAGATGTTTCTCACTTTGTTGAGACTTGCAGAGACTGCCAGATGTATTCAGTAGTGCGTCATCGAGATGAGCTTCATCCGACCTATCCGCTATGCATTCATTATAAGTGGGTAGTTTATTTGGTTACCATGCCTATGGGTCTATGGCAGATGAGATACATTGTTTTGGCTAGAGAGGATCTTACCAATCATGTTGAGGGTAGATCTTTGAGAACGAAGACCACTAGTGCAGTGTGTAAATTCTTATTGGAGGAAATTTTCTGCAGGTATGGTTGTGTGGGTAAGATCACTGCAGATCATGGTGAATTGGATGCAGATGAAGCTAGGGAGTTTTTCTCTCAGCTAGGAATCAAGTTGGCTCTAACCACAGCATATAATCCAGAGGGAAACGGAAAGAGTGAAAGAGGGCATCCGCCGATAGTGAAAGCATTAGCCAAAGCATGCAAAGGACGGATTGGAGAATGGCCGAGACTTCTACCATTTGCTTTGTGGGCTGATCGTACGACTCATAGTGTTACTACAGGATATATGCCTGCAGAGTTGATGTATGGTCAGAAACCTGTTATGCCGATTGAGACTTGTGCTTTGACTTGGTCAGTTTTACCTTGGCAGGAGGATTTGACGAGAGAAGAGCTCTTAGCTCTTCGGATTCGACAGTTGGAGAGGAGACCAGAGGATATTCAGCTAGCTATTGACAGGTTGAAGGTTGCTAGACTAAGAAATAAGGACAGGTTTGACAGCAGGCATCGCTTGCGGCCAAGAGCAATAGAAGAGGGAGATTGGGTATTGGTCTTTGATAGCAGCCTTGAAAATCAGCATACTGCACTTCGGAAGATGGTGAAAAGATAGTTTGGGCCATACATAGTCAGACATGTCTTTGATAATGCAACATATGAGCTGACAGAATTGGATGGGACAATGCTTAGAGTGCCTATTGCTGGAAAAAGAATCAAGATTTTCAAGAAAAGGGATGATGAGGACTATGCATTAGAAGAATTTGCAAGAGAAGAGCAACGAAAAGAAACTCCAATGGAAGAAACTGATGATATGATAGATAATCTTGTTGAACTACCGGAAATGCATAACGAAGAGATTGATCTGTTTGTGGATCTTGATGATAACGATCATGGGTAGTTGGCCCATCCGGAGGATGCGCAGGATTAGAGGGGGTGGATGTCGTATTGCTGCGCATTCGAGGTGTGAAAACCACCCAAAAGTTGTGCGTGAGATTTGTTACTTTATACATATTTAGTTGTTGTGTTTACATTTATTTTCTACGTATGAGTATAGTGGGGAGGAGTTGGACGCATAGTGGTGAACATGATGAGATGCTTTCAGCCTATGTTGAGCAAGGTCAAGTGGAAAGCACAACTGATGCTGGTGAACGTGTTACACGTATTCGTTTAGGACTTTGCCTTCTCCTTCTTCAGCTACATCAAAAATACCTAATGATACCAAGCCTCCACATCCAGGAGTTGGAAAGAAGGAGCCCAAGCATATTGGACGCTTTGATGTTTTGGAGGATGATCCAAATCAAGACAGTGCAGATTCACCTCATGGGATCCTAAGCATTCAGATTTACTAACAACAGCTTCAGGAGATAGAACTGTGCGTCTTTGGGATGCTTGTATTAGTAAGTGCTCCCAACAAGTGGAGTTGAGTGGTGAGAATATAAATATCACTTTCAAGCCTGATGGGTCACATATTGCTGTTGGAAATAGAGATGATGAACTGACTATTATAGATGTTCATAAGTTCAAGTCAATCAACAAGCGCAAGTTTCCTTAGGAGGTGAACTGTTCTTCCTCACAACTGAGAATGGAACGGTGGATATCTTGTCTATCCATCTCTTTCTACATTACACACACTTGATGCTCACTCAGCAGGTTGTTATTGTTTTGCCATTGATCCGACTGGGAAGTACTTTGCAATGGGGAGTGCAGATGCTCTTGTGAGTCTCTGGGATCTTTCTGAGATGCTTTGTGTTCGTACTTTTACCAAGCTTGAACCAAAGCAAAAGATCTAGAGTTGAAGGGACATGCAACGTGAAGAGGAAAAGATGCTGCTTTTCTGCGTGTGTATGAGAGGAAAGTGTGGCTAAAAAAGTGGGCTTTTTCTGGTTCACGAAAAGAAAAGCAAAGGAAAAAACGCAGGCTAAAGAGGGGGATTTTCAAAAGCTAAAGAAGGAGGGAAGATCGTGTTTTTTTTTTGGGCATCAATGGGTTTACCTTGGAGGGCGCTTCCTTCGTCTGATGAAGGCGCTGTAGATCAGCTCCCTGCCATCCTGCCTTGCTGGAGATTGGCTTCTCCAACTTTTGTGACATCTTTGGGTGATTGAGAAGGAGGGAATTACTGTGAAATAGAGGAACAGAGCATTCGGGGGGGGGGGGGAACTACGAGGAGTTCAAAGAGGGAGAGAGAGGACTCTCAGAGATTCACAAAGGAAGAAAAAGGCTCTAACGAAAAAACAAAACAGGGGAATCCTGTATTCGGAGGGAGATTGAGAGAGAGTGGGGAGACCGTCGTATTGGAGGAGAGCGTTTCAAGGCAATCCAGAAAGAGAGAGGGAGAGCGTCTGAAGATGAAGCTAACGAGGGAGTTTAATGAAGTTGCTAAAGCGATGACAGTGAAGAAGAAGACGAAGTTTAATGGTGATGATCATTAGTGAACATAATACTCGACAGAGGACGTTTCCAACCAGGAAGCGGACAGAGAAGATCAAGACGACAGACTGGGGGGGAAGAGCTTTTTGGAGTGTGGAGGAAGGAGACAATTCAGACGTCGTATGATCGTGTTATGGATTTGCAGTAATCCAGGATTGTAATCCAGCTTGGAACCAGGAAATGGCACGATGCTGGGAAGGAGAACCGTGTCACAGGCTCTTTGACAATAAGCCCAATTGCAAGTCACTAAATGATAGGCCAATCGGATGAGCTCAAGTGGTCCAGCAGATCCGTTTGATTTTCCGTTGGTCGCCTCCACTTCTCTCGTCGCCTCCACTTCTCTCTAAAGAATTGCAGGACATGACGAACAAAGAGAATAGTTCGTCTGCTTGTGAGGACGATGCCAGTGTTGGCGTTTCAAACGGCCTGGTTCGGAAGATCAACATCATAATGCTACTGAATGGAGTGCTTTTGAGATTGATTTTTGTAACTCATGAGTAAAACAGAAGTCAGCAGTTCAGAAGTCGTACCTCAGTCTGTGAACACAGAAAAGTCTCATGCACTTTAGCAATGTGACTGTACAGCTGCTGCTGTGACTGAAAGCCTGCAAGTGCAGAAAACAAAATTGCATGCAACAGTCTCTCTATCTCCATCATTTTCATCTGGGTGTCTTTAGCCATCAACAGGAAGTCTATAATATCTGCGTCCACAGCTACTTGATCTTTATGAAAATTATTCAATATTTGATAAGTTCGAGTGTTGCTTGAGTGGAGATGGCTCTAGAGCAGCTACTGGTTCTTACAGTAATATATATTGAGTGTTTGGCATCGTGGCTGAGCAGAGGCGCTCCAAGGAAACATATAAATTAGAAAAATGGTTGGGTATCATGTTACTAAATTTCTGACATTGCAACTGGATTAGGCACAATGGCCAGGGCCCTCTTATTCTGCTAGCTGGTCAGGCCACCTTCTGAACTGGTTCTACTTTATCATTGCAACAGTATGCTTCCTTGCAGGTTTTGTTCAGAATGTAAAGCATATAAGGTACTATACCTATTACATGAATGACGAAAGACAATCTCAGTGTCTTGAAAAGAGAAGGTATTTTGTATAACCTACAGTTGTGGAAATTTCTCTAGATACATCCATTGTACAAGAATAAATTTTTGAACCTGTTTTGTATATGTTCAAAATCCAGACTTTGGAAGAGCAACAGCAATGAATAATTCTGTATTACAAGGTTTGAAGAGTTCAATCAAATTGTCATGATTTGAAGAGTTATTCTCAGTTTTCATATTACTCTTGTTAACTGATGCAATCACAAAAACTTGGATTCTAATAAGAGCTTATATACATGACGTGGGTTAGTTGCATAGATCACATGTGGATTGAAATGATGTTTCTCTATGCTCAGAGATAACTTGGTAGTAATATATTTGTTACTTGGCATCATATTTGTCTTGAATACTTGCTTCGATTGATCTTTTATCCTAGAATTTATCAAGGACTTCTGAAGTTGCGACATTGCTTTCGAAACCCTTCGATAGCGTTTTTTGCAGTTCTGAAGCTTGAGTTTAGCTGACATGCAGTCTCTTCATGCCTCATCTAGTCTCTTCATGCCTCACCTCCTCATGACTCACATCTTCTTTCATTTCAAACACACAAGAAGGGAAAAAGGAAACACAAGGAGAGGAAGAAAGAGAGAACAAGAAAGAGGAGAACAAGAAGAAGCAGTAAGCAAGCAAGCAAGCATCAAGGGAGGGTAACTTACCAAGGAGAGGAAGAAGGAGAAGGAAGAAGCGCCACCACCCGCCACACCAAACACCCAAGGTGAGTCTCTCTCTCTCTCTCTCTCTCTCTCTCTCTCTTTGTTTCTCTCTTCCTCTCTCTGCTCTATCTGTGTATTTAGGATTTGTGATTCCATTATGTATTGCATTTTGTAAATCATCAATGGTGGTCATCGGCCTAAAATCAGCCGACCGAGCGCGTTTGATAGCACGTCTACATCTCAGTGTAGACGCAGACATAGACGTGACAAATGTTTCCTCTCAGAGCGTCTGAGGGTGAATCTTAGAGCGCGTGTGCTGGCGCATGTGCTCTACAGTGTACATGCGATGATACATGCGTTGCACAGAAGGTTGACCTGTAGTCTACACGTGATTATACATGCGCATTGACCTGGGATGCGCGTCTGACAGCGCGTCTGTGCTGCATCTTAGATGCGTAGATAGACGCGCTGGACAGAAGGTTCACTCTGGAGCGCGTCTGAGGGCGTCTAACCTGCAATGTAGACGTGGGGATACATGCTCCAGGTCTCCCAGTTCTGATAGTAAACAATATATTTTTGCAATGATGAATGTGACCAATCCCATGTTTGTGTTTATCAGTTTTCTTATTTAAGAGAAGCATTAGTACTTAAGTGTTATGCTCAATGTCTAAAGAAAGCTCTTTGAAAATGTAGGTAATATATGATTTTTTGTATGCAAATAAATTTGTTTTTTTCCTGTGTTTTTTTTGCAGATGTCGTATCCTGGTTCATCTCGCAATGACCCAGATGTGGATCGCATGAATGATATATTGGCCTCCTTTGGCAGGGGATCAATGCATTTTTTGGAGGTTTTCCTAGTAGGGAAGACTTCATAGGAGAGATGACCAAACACCTTGGCCGCTCTCCCACAGCGGACGAGGTATTCAGTGTCATGTCTGGGACACCTCTGGCATCTTTGCCTGGCACTACTTCCCAGACTCCACATACAGATACTCCATATGTAGGTACTCCATATGCAGGTACTCCACGTGCTCCACGTGCATCGGCTGAAGCACAAGCATCTACATAAGCACGTGCATCTACAGAAGCTCGTGCGTCCAGCGAGGCAGAGGCACGTGCATCTGCAGAAGCTTGTGCGTCCAGTGAGGCAGAGGGTAGTCGACAGAGAGGGAGGAGGGAGAGTCGAGGGGGAGGACGAGGCTTGTGTGGGGGTTGCCTAGGAGGTGGCGAGCGATCACCCTCAGTAGTAGATCACGTAGAGGAGGTTGTACGCCAGTACTATAGAGTTACAGATGCTGGTGGCATCTTTCATGATGATGAGGGAAGGGATGTAATGGTGTACATGAGAAGCGTCGTGCATGCGACATATAAAGATTGTTTCATTGCCTTCAAAAATCAGAAAAAGCGGCTTGTGGCAAGAGGTGTTGAGGGCAATCCATAGGAGGTACCCAAATCCTAAGGGTCAGCAATTCTTGAATGATTGGGGACGTACAAAAGTGAGGGATATGCTTCACAACAAAAGATCCCACCTCACAACATGGGCCAGGGACTCACTGCGGAGGCTGGAGGAGGGGCGTGGAGCCTATAGCCAACCACCTATGTGCCACCGCATAGAGTGGAAGAAAGCCAAGAAGAAAGCAGCTGAGAAAGTGAAGAGTCGCCAGTACGTAGAGGCGCGACGGATCCAAATGGAAACAATGGGATCGTCGCATTACGGATCGGGCGGCAGAGAGTCGTGGGAGGCAGAGTTTGTAAGTATATTTTGATTTCTAGTTTTTTAAAATTTATATTTCTTTCAATTCTTTATATATTTTAGTCTAATATATTGTGACTCATAATTGTTTGTATATCTCTAAATGTTTTGCAGACTACCATTGTTGGTAGGACACCTACTCCTAGAGAAGTAGGTTACCATTGAGGTTATAACCGTGCAGCGACATGGCTTCACTTTTATGAGGAGGGTCTCATCACTGAGGACCAATACAACCGGGCCATGAGGATTCAACAGCCAGAGGAGGTATTTTTTTCTTACTTTCCTATTAAAAGTATAGCTAATTATAACTTTTTCTCCACCTTCTCTATGTAAGCAACCCTGATCTTTTGTGTGTGTAGGCGAACTCGGATGTGGAGCATAGCGAGGAGGGGGATAGAGACGCTAGTAGCCATGGTGGTACTAGCGAAGATGTTTCCTCTTCAGATTCGTAGAGGAGCACCATACCTCCTCATGAGGCCTTCTTTTCTTGTATATGTATGATATCTCTTTGAGCCTACTGCTTGCAGCCACACTTTAGGTCGCAAGCACTTAAACTTCCCTTGTAAATGCTTTTGATATATAATGAATACATGGACTTTTATTTTCAATTCTCATGCCCGTAAGATACATTGTCTTTTTTCCAAATACATAATCTGATGTATGGGAGGGGGAAAAAAAAAACCAGAGAGCACATGCTCTCTGGTTTTTTTTTTCCAGTTCTATTTTGCGCGTCTATCAACGTATCTAAATTGCAAACAATTCGCGTTTATACACACGTCTATAATGCAGACTACATGTGCTTATACACGCACTTCATAATTCAAATTTAAAAAAGAAATTAAATATCTTTTTTTAATAAATAAAATTTTTTGTTTTCTGTTCACGTCTATCAGTGCTTGTAAAAGCACGTCTACCAGCGTGTCTATATACGCGTGTATATGTGCGTCTATTACGCGTCTATTTGTGCGTGTAAATTCGTTGATACATGCGATTATAGACGCGAAATGGTAGACGCGCAAATAGACGGGCGGATAAACGCACCCGTAAGAATTTCTCTATATTCAAAAATCACGTCTAAATGTGCGTCTATGAGGCCTTTTGTTGTAGTGATTATGGTGTCATCATGTACATCATCATTAATTGTTGGATTGTCATCTGCTATCTCTATGTCGGTAATATTACCATATATTGGTTTTGAACGATTAGATATAGGGATGACATACCACCATCGGTTATTGTTTACCATTGGATGATACACAACCTGTATTTGAAAAACAAAAGCAAGAAACTTAAATACTTATTATATTGTGTATATGTATCACATGTATACATATAAAAAATTTAGCTTTTGCATATATACCTGCTCGCATTGTTGAGGTGGTACTAATGTGTCATTCTTGTTTTGGTGAAATTTTGTAGAGTCAATGATTACAAAACCACTTGGATGACGTCTGATTGTGCAATGCACACCATTTGTTACCACTTCTTTCAACCACTTCACATCCAGTACATATATAAAGAATCGTCTGAAGTCAAGCTTCAGAATGTCTTGGATCAAGCCACAATAACCTTCCATTGTACCATTGGCATCCTCGAAGTGAGCAAGGACACCACAATCTTGGGTATTTCTCTTTTCATCTATACGTTGAGCTCGAAGATGTTTACCTCACACCAAATAGCATTGAATAATGTGCACTAGTAGTAAAAGATTAAGATCAAACATGTCAATTTTTTATATAAAATATAACTTATAGAAACAAATTAATTGATAGTATGTCTCACCTTTGATAAGCAACCTCGTGCATATTCCCACTCTTCTTGAGATATATTAATTTCCTCCTCTTTTTCCATTCTCTCCATTTCCTCATGTAACCAATCTATATCAATATGACGTGGGAGTGCATTTAGATGATTTGGAAATGAGACATTACGTCCATATCTGGTGCGAAATCCCTTGGTTAGGGTCAAGCAGGCAGTCGGGGGTAACTGAAACTGCCTCTCCCTTCAGGCCTTCAACCTGAAGCGTAGATATTCATTTAATTTGTAATCCATAAATCAAACAGTGCTCTAAATTCTCTAGCAAGCACAAACACTTTCATTAACTGATCTTGTTGTTGGAAAACTGCTAAGGAATGATGCTTTCCTTTCGAATGCATCAGCACTCGTTTCAAGGTGTCTTGCAACTTGGCAAGATCCCTTATATTCTGGGTTAGGGCGTACCTTATTAACCCAACTTGGTCAACCCTAAAGTTCATTGGATACTTTAGATTCCGTTTTTTTAACTTTCCTTATTTAGAAGGATATCAAAGAATACATCCTTTTTGCAAGATAACTTGGTAAGGATTCGCCATCCTTGTTAAAGGTATTTAACCTTTCTTCTTGTGAATCAATCACAAGACTATATGACATTGTACTTGCTGCGCAAGTCCTGCATCGTAATATACGATGAAATAATCCGTTTTAGTTTCTTTAAGCTGACGTTTGTCAGACCTAGGATCTCTTTTTTTAAGAACTTCGGGGACAGACCCTAGTTCTTTTACATTTACGAATTTATTGACCCTACAATCAGGGAAGATAGTCAAGTGTTTAAGGTATAAACGTTTCTTGGTCTTTAAGTCCTTCCCAAGGCATATTTCGCAGCATAGGTATTTCTAAGTTTACATTAATTCGGTTATCTTTAGAAAGTAATATTGAAATCACCTTGGCACGATTTGTTATCATTATGACGGTTGATTTTTTAGTCCTAAACTTAATGCTTTGAGGTTAGGTAAATTCAATTAATCTTCCTTTTTCCTTGCAAAAATATGCAATTAGCAATGATAACTTCCTAGAATTCAGCAACGTAAGAAACCTTTCATGAATTTCATCTTCTATGTTGCAAAAAAAAGAATAGTGTTTAATGGTGTAAGATGCAGTTTTTATACCTTTAAGATTTAACTGAAATATACTATTATAGTAAGTAGATAATCTTGGTCATAATTCGTTTTAATGCATGATGCTATTCGAAGGAAACTATGTTCTATACATTATCATTTGTTCAATTAAACTAAACTCCTTCATTGACAATAACTCAGAAAAATATATCCTATCCTTAACAATTCATCTTTGCATGATTGACTTAAAACCGATATAAAACTAGGAGGAAAAAAAACCTGGTTTTAGGGTGAGATATCCACATGGATACCGGGAGATGACCCTCCCACAGCTACTCCTTGGACTTTCTTAGGCGGCATCGCAATTCGAACGTGAAGGCAGCTTTTACTATTTCTTTCAGATTTCCACCATCTGTCTTTCGAGGCAAGGAGTCGTTTAAATGGTTGATCACAAGAAGGAATAATAAGACTCTTAGGTTCTTAGCTTCTTCGGAGAGGGAAAGGTTTATAAAGCCTAAAAAGGCCCTATAGGGTATATACACGGCAAAAAAAAGTTGTGCGTGAGTGTGGCTTCGGAACATACGCACCTTGAGAGATTTTTTTGGGCATGGGAGAGAAAGGACTTAGGGTTTTCAAGCCTAGGGTGAAAAGTTGAAGCGTAACACAAGGAATTATAGCACGGGGAGAAGGTGTGAAGAGAAAAAAAAAGGATACACGGGGGTAAGGCTTAGGGGGGGTGTGTTAAAAGAAATATGAGGGGGGTGCAACACGGTTTCAAGGAAACACAAGAAGGGACTTTACAATTTAGGCACGGGGAAGGGATTAATGAGGCCAAGGGTTGTGGTGGTTTAACGGCCCTACCGAAGGGTTAAGGCCTTACGACCGGGGCGGGGTGAAGGGATTTCTAAGGGGTAGAATGGGGAGCGGAAAAAAGGGTAAGGAAAGGGTATAGGAAGGGGCTTGAGGGTTTTTTTTTTTTTAAAGCTTGGGGGAGGGGGAAAATTTATGGAGTAGAAGGGATATGAGGGGGTGAAAGGGTTTTAAGAAAAACCGGGGAGGGGGTGAAGGAAAAAAGCATAGGAAGAGGGGCTTGAGGTGGTCCCCCTTAGAAGCTTTAAGAAGCTTCTTGAAGCTTCTTTGGACTCACTAAAGCCACGTGGGGAGAGGGAGTTTCTTCACGACGTCGAATGTTGATGAAGTCAATGGCTGCGGACTGGCGGTTGGATGCAGGACAATTCCTCCGTAGCGGTGGTGGCGTTATGGTGGCCTCCCTTTCTCACAGCAGATGTGGGTGGCAGCAGCAAGAGGCTTAATCTCCCCGCCTCCTCTCTCGTGTGGCCCTCTGTACCTGCGGCCCTCCCTCTTTATATAGGGGAGGGGAGGGAATCCTCCCCCCTCTACGTGTCCTTATGCATGAAGATGGAGCCAAGCAAGCTCTAGGCGAGGAGCTTGCTAGCTCCTCCATCCCCCCTCTTACGCTCCAGCTCGATGCGCCATTGTGAAGGTGAAATTTTATATATATATATATTTAATATATTACATTGTCTCCCCCTTAGAAGAATCGAGATGTCCTCATCTTGAGATAAACTGGGAATATTGATGGTTGAGAGTGCCTTCATCTATCCAGGTGGTATCCTCTTTGGGATAATCTTTCCACTAGACGAGGCATTCTCTCAAGGTTCTGGATCTTAACTGTCTCTCCCTAACATCTAAGATCCTATCCGGCCTTAGTTCAAGGATTCCTTGACTAGGCATTACAATTTGTTGGTCATCAAGTACATGATTAGGGTTGGGTACATATTTTTTTCAATAGGCTGATATGGAATACATTGTGAACTTTTAGGTTCTCAGGGAGTTGCAATCTATAAGCATTGGTTCCTAGGCATTTGAGGATTTTGTACGGCCCACAATACCTTGGACTTAGCTTCTTGCAATCTCCTAGGGATAGAGAACTTTTTTTAGGGCGTACGCGAATGAAGACCATGTCTCCTTCTTCGAAGACTCTTTCTTGACGCTTTAAATGTGCGTATGCCTTTTGTCTATCCTTGGCCGCTTGTATGTCTTGTCTTATTTACTTTATTTGATCATCCATGTCTTCCAACATCTGCCTAGATGCTTCAACCCTTAGGGTTGGATCAAAAAAGTTTAGAGGACTTCGACAATCATGACCATATAATGCTTGGAAAGGGGTCATCTGAATGCTTTGCTGGTAAGAAGCATTGTAGGCGAATTCTACCAAAGGCAAGTATTGAATCCACTTCTTGGGTTCTCGAGAACAGTATGCCCTAAGCATATCCTCGATGACTTGATTTACTCGCTCTATTTGGCCATCTGTTTGGGGATGGTAGGCGGTGCTAAAACAGAGTTGAGTCCCAATAGCTTCAAAGATAGCTCTCTAGAAGTGTGATGTGAAGAGAGAATCTCGATCAGTAATGATTCTTCTGGGTAAACCATGTAGCTTGAATATCTCCTTGATAAATAATCTTGCAATGTTGAAGGCTTTATAGTTTGTCTTTACTGGAATCAGGTGTGCAACATTGGTAAGCATGTCAACCACAACCATGATGGAATTGTATCCTCCCTGGACTTGGGGTAAGCCTACAACAAAATCCATACTGATGAATTCCCATTTCATTTGGGGGATGTCAAGCGGTTGCAGTTTCCCTGGCATCATGACATGTTCGGCTTTGATACGTTGGCAAGACAAACACTCAGTGACATATTTGAGAACGTCACCTTTGAGCCTCTCCCAATGGTAGCTCTTCCTAACTGCACTAAGAGTCTTAGCATAGCGAGGATGTCCTGCGAATGGGGAATCATGAGCTTCCCATATTATCTTCTGCTTAAGTGACTCACTTGCTGGTATACACAGCCTTGTTCTGCAGTAGACAAGTCCATTATCAATGGAAAATTCATGATATTTAGCTTGCAACTTTTGATTCTACTCCTTGGTAGAGATCTCATTTAGCATTGTTTGGTAGGCCAAATCATGGCATGCTTCCTCTCTAGCTAATTCAAGTATAGGGTTGTTTGGCATAGATACTTTTGCAGCCACAGATCTGGCTGTTGATGGATTCTGCAAGATTAGGTAATTTAGGAATGCCTTGCGACTAAGTGCATCAGCAACTACATTCTCTTTCCCTGGTGGGTACTTGATTTCAAAATCATATTCCTCCAACACTTCAATCCACCGACGTTGCCTCATGTTGAGCTCGTTCTGGGTAAAGATCCATTTGAGACTCTTATGATTGGTTACTAGAGTAAACTTGTTACCCAACAGGTAGTGTCTCCAAAGCTTTAGAGCATGGATGACAGCCAGTAATTCCAGATCATGCGTGGCATAATTCTTTTCATGACTCTTCAATCTCCTTGAAGAGTATGCTATTGGATGACCTTCCTGCATAAGTACACACCCCAAGGCAAGAATGCTAGCATCAGTTACTACCTCGAACTCCTTATTGAGGTTTGGAAGTTTTAAAATAGGTACTGATACCAAACTTTGCTTCAATCTGTCGAAGCTATTTTGTTTGGGAGTTGACCATGCAATAGAAGTCTGCTTCTTCAGTAAATCCGTCAGAGGTCGTGCAATCAAAGCATAGTTTTTTATGAAGACCCTATACCATCCTGTCAATCCAAGAAAGCTACGTATCTTTTTGACGGATACTGGTATTGGCCATTCAAGCACATCTCTGACCTTCGCTGGGTCTACTGATATTCCTTCTGATGATACTATGAATCCGAGATATTCAATCTGACGCTTGAAGAATGCACACTTTTTTATTTTTGCATACAGCTTATGTGACCTCATTGTCTCAAGGACAATCCGCAGTTGAGGTTCATGATCTTCTTCCTGTTTAGAATAGACTAAAGTGTCATCGAAGAAGACAAGCACGAAATCATCAAGATATGGCCCAAAGATGTCCTGCATTAATCTATTGAAGGTAGTAGGTGCATTTGTGTAACGTATCCCCTAGTATCATCCGGGACACGTCTTAGCAGTCCATCGGAAAGGATGTCTAGAAAGCTCCACCCGACACTCCCATGGAATGTTACGGGTTTTGCGATCTAGTTCTTCCCACATCTGCCACGTAGCGGAAGTATCCTGGCCGTTCCCACTTAGGATCAACCGGAATTAGGGTTTTCCTAATGGGTCACTAGCTAACAGCAACTAGCGTCAGACCCGCGCGAACTACTTTACGCAGAAACGCTAGGTCCGAAGTGGATTCACGCTGCACTTGGTTCAAGGAGAATGGGAAACGAGAGGGATGCAAAGCTCAACCTCTTTGCGATAAGGCATAGTCCCATTCCGTTCCCCTAAAACAACGTAAATCGAGTAAGACGTGACTCTAGGTCATCGTTCTCGTTATTCTTTTTTATGATGATGATCATTCCGCTGTTCCTCGAGATTTTGAGAAAAGTTCCCGGCTAACCGGGACCACCCAACCGTAGGACGGACCCATGGCCCATCCTCCGCACTTTCCTCGGTTTGTTTTAGTTATGTAATTATCTAACACATTAATTTGACATATAACAATCATCTTCTTTAATTAATCTTGTTTAAGCACTGGTTCCTTCACGTAATCTTATCATGTGACATATAAAAACAATATCAAGCAAGTTCTTTTAACATCTCATCATTTTATCTTTGAATTACAAGAAGTTCCGCCCGTAGGCTTGTCCATAATCTGCCCGGAGGCTAACAAGTAATCTCCAGGGATCACTATTCCAAGCTTCCACCCGTCAACTAGTATGCGGGCCTCGGGATCCAATCCCGAGTCGTGTTAGCCTCTTGTGCAGGACCCGGAAGACGAGGGATTTACGGCCAGAGCCCCCCCTGGCACCCAAGCGTCCTCCTGCTTCAAGTATAACTCAACAGAGAGACCTCTCGCGGCGGGTTCGGTCCACATTCCCGGCGCGGTCAAACAACCCCCTTGGTTAGGGTCAGGTAGGCAGTCGGGGGTAACTGAAGCTGCCTCTCCCTTCAGGATTTTAACTTGAAGTATAGGTACTTATTTAATTTGTAATTCATAAATCAAACAGAGCCCTAAAATCTCTAGCAAGCATAAACATTTTCATTAACCAATCGAGTTGTATGGCAAACTGCTAAAGAAGTGTTCTTTCCTTTTTGAGTGTATCAGCAATCGTTCTCAAGATGTCTTGTAACTTGGCAAGATCCCTTATATTCGGGTGTAGGGTATACCCAGCTTGGTTAACCCTAAGGTACCTTAGATATGCTAGTTTCTATTTTACAACTTTCCTTATTTAGAAGGCTATCCAAAAACTATGTCTTTTTGCAAGATAACTTGCGTAAGGATCTGCCATCCTTGAAGAGGGTTTTTCCCTTTTCTCTTTGTGAATTGATCACAAAATGATTTCATACATGTTGCTCAAGTCTGACGATGGAATAATCTGTTTAGATTCCTTAAGCTTACGTATGTCAGGCCTAGGGTTTCATCATTTAAGAACCTTAGGGACGAACCCTAATTTCTTATCTTTATGAATTTATTGTCCTTGCGGTAAGGTAAGTAGTCCAGTGTTTAGGGTATGAATGTTTCTATGTTTAGATTGGTCCGGTTATCTTTTGGAAAGATTGGTTTGGTTAGCTTTTGGAAGGTAATCTTACTCGTCTTGTCACGGTTTTACTATCTTTGTGACAATTAACTTTCCCAATCAATACAGTTTAATTTGGCATATAGCATAATTCCATGATGATACAAAGAGCGACGATACTCCTTGGGACAAAGCCCTAGCTGAGAAATTGGTGAATACACACTTTATTAGTTCCAAGTCCTCAATTTGCAGGGGAAAAGTGTTAATAGAGTGTCATCTAGCAATTCCCCATTACATTTTCTTTCCAAATGAGTTCGTATATCTAATTTTTATACTTATTAATTTCTAACATTTAACTTCTGTTTTCTTTAAAGATGAACTCATGCCAAATACAACAGTTGCCTTGCTAAGATGTGCAACTAGCAAAGATAATTGTCTAGTAATTTGAGCATTGAAAGAAACCTTTCATGAATTTAGCCATTTTGCCATGATTCGTTGCGAAAGGAATAAGACTAATGGTGCAAGATATAATTTCTTCATTTTAGGACTATATTACTATAGTAAATGGATAGTTTTGCCTATTATTTTATAATGCTTGATGCAATTTGAAGAAAGCTAATTTGTATACGTTGTCATTCATAAGCTAACTCCTTCGTTAAAAATTAACATCAAGAAGAAAACCTGGCTTTGAGGTGAGATATCCACATGGATACCGGGAGATGACCCTCCCGCGGCTACGCCTTGGACTTTCTTAGGAGGCATCGCAAGTATGGTCCGTCGAACGTGGAAGCAGCTTTACAACTTCTCCTTAGAACTCCACCATCGCTCCTTGCACCGTTCGTCAAAAGTAGTTTTTGGAAGGCTCCCTCCTTGAATTTGGGAATTGAAAAGGGTGTTTTAGAAACTTTTACCACTAAGACCCATTGAAGCCATGGGACAGGCTTAATGGCCTTAGTAAGCTCGAACGAACGGGAATAACAAGGTGTGGAAAAGATGCAAGGTGTAGGAGAGCTTTAAGGGAAATTAATAACCGTAAAGGTTATAAGTAAGGGTCTAAGGACCCTTAGGCAATTTAGGAGAAAAGGGACTCATGAGGGTTTACACACGTAGGGGGGAAAATGATTCTGAGATCAATGGGGAAGGCTAAAGGAAATTTTTTTTATAAAAAAAAAACACAGGGGTTGGGTTCCAACTAGGGGAAGGGGTCTTAATGGGGGAAGGCCTTAAATTGTGACAGAAAAAGGGTGTAAGGCAAGTTTTGGAAAGGCCTAAACTCCGGGGGAGGGAAGGGGGGTTTTTATATTTTAAAAAAACCATTTGAGAGGCAATAGGATTGGGCTTAGGTGGAGCCCATGAAAATGGGAGTTTAAACCCCTATTACAAAAACCCGGTTGAAAGACCATAGGAAAGGGGACTTAGATCTCTCCCCTTAGAAGCTTCCAAGAAGCCTCTTGGAAGCTTCTGTGGTCTCAGAAACCACGTGGAAAAAAGGGAGATAAATTTGAAGATTTTATGGCGGCCAGGAGGCGGAATGCAGCCGTGATTTTGGACGACATTTGGAAGGCGGCTCAGCTTGGGGTAGCGATACTGACGCAAGAGCTCATGGCGACCTCAAGGCTTCAAGCAAAACATCCTCCTCCCTCACGATTTGTGGCGACTGCAGCGTTCTCCTTAATCTGCAGCATCATCATCCCCTCTCACACAACTCCTGGCGGTGTCTGAATATCACCATCCTTCTCCCACTTGGCATCAACACGAGATTTTCTATTAACAGAGGGATGGCTACCCGTCTCCCTCTTTTTCCCTCTCTCTCTCTCTCTCTAATCCTTCCCTTCCTCCCAGAGGGTTTATATGGGAGAGGGAGAGGTACCTCCCCTCCCCCACGCGGCTCGTGCATGGGCTTATCCCCTCTACGACCCCCAGCAAGGATGCTTAGTCATCCTTGCTATTCCCCTCCCCTCCAGCACGACAGTCGCTGGGGGGAAAAAGGGGGAAATAATTAAAAACTTTCTCTTAATCTAAAGGTTATCCTTTTGGCTTTCTAGGAGGAGGTTCCCACGTAAATTCTTTTAACTCATTTATGCAAGCGGAGATCAAGATACGTAGTATGTAATTCGAAAATCACACCATCGGCGTATTTTTGGATGTTGGAATTCCCTTGCATGACTATCACGTGGGTTTAGAAATATTCTCATAATGGAAATATTACATTCTCTCCCCCTTGGAGGAATCGAGATGTCCTCATCTCGAAGAAAACTGGGGATATTGATGGTTGAGAGAGCTTTCATCTATCCAAGTGGCATCCTCTTCGGGATAATCTTTCCACTGGACGAGACATTCTTTCAAGGTTCTAGATCTTAACTGTCTCTCCCTAACATCTAAGATCTTATCCGGCCTTAGTTCAAGGACTCCTTGACTAGGCATTACAATTTGTTGGTCATCAAGTACATGACTAGGGTTGGGTACATATTTTTTTAAGAGGCTGATATGGAATATATTGTGAACCTTTAGGTTCTCAGGGAGTTGCAATTTATAAGCATTGGGTCCTAGGCATTTAAGGATTGTGTACGGCCCACAATACCTTGGACTTAGCTTCTTGCATTCTCCTAGGGATAGAGAACTCTTTTTAGGGCGTACACGAATGAAGACCATGTCTCCTTCTCCGAAGACCCTTTCTTGACGTTTCAAATCTGCATATGCCTTTTGTCTATCCTTGGCTGCTTGTATGTCTTGTCTTATTGACCTTATTTGGTCATCCATGTCCTCCAACATTTGTCTTGAAGCTTCAACTCTTAGGGTTGGATCAGAAAAGTTTAGGGGACTTCGACAATCATGACCATACAATGCCTGGAAAGGGGTCATTTGAATGCTCTGCTGGTAAGAAGCATTGTAGGCAAATTCAACTAATGGCAAGTATTGAATCCACCTCTTCGGCTCTCGACAGCAGTATGCCCTAAGCATATCCTCAATGATTTGATTCACTCGCTCTGTTTGTCCATCCGTTTGTGGATGGTAGGCGGTGCTAAAACAGAGTTGAGTCCCAATAGCTTCAAAGATAGCTCTCCAGAAGTGGGATGTGAAGAGAGAATCTCGATCACTAATGATTCTTTTAGGTAACCCATGTAGCTTGAATATCTCCTTGATAAACAATCTTGCAATGTCGGAGGCTTTATAGTTTGTCTTTACTGGAATCAGGTGTGCAACCTTGGTAAGCATGTCAACCACAACCATAATGGAATTGTATCCTCCTTGGACTTGGGGTAAGCCCACAACAAAATCCATACTGATGAATTCCCATTTCATTTGGGGAATGTCAAGCGGTTGCAGTTTCCCTGGCATCATGACATGTTCGGCCTTGATACGTTGGCAAGACAAACATTCAGTGACATACTTGAGAACATCACCTTTGAGCCTCTCCTAATGGTAGCTCTTCCTAACTGCATTAAGCGTTTTTGCATAGCCAGGATGTCCTGCAAAAGGGGAATCATGAGCTTCCCATAATATCTTCTGCTTAAGTGACTGGCTTGTTGGTATACACAGCCTTGTTCTGTAGTAGACAAGTCCATTATCAATGGAAAATTCCTGATACTTAGCTTGTAACTTCAGATTCTGCTCCTTGGTAGATATTTCTTTTATCATTGTTTGGTAGGCCAAATCATGGCATGCTTCCTCTCTAGCTAGTTCCAGTATAGGGTTGCTTGGCATAGATACCTTTGTAGCCAGAGATCTGGCCGCTGATGGATTCTGCAAGATTAGGGAATTTAGGAATGCCTTGCGACTGAGTGCATCGGCAACTACATTCTCTTTCCCTGGTCGGTACTTGATTTCAAAATCATACTCCTCCAATACTTCAATCCACCAACGTTGCCTCATGTTGAGCTCGTTCTGGGTAAAAATCCGTTTGAGACTCTTATGATCGGTTACTAGAGTAAACTTGTTACCCAACAGGTAGTGTCTCCAAAGCTTTAGAGCATGGATGACAGCTAATAATTCCAGATCATGCGTGGCATAATTCTTTTCATGACTCATCAATTTCCTTGAAGAGTATGCTACTGGATGACCTTCCTGCATAAGTACACACCCGAAGGCAAGAATGCTGGCATCAGTTACTACCTCGAACTCCTTATTGAGGTCAGGAAGTTTTAGAATAGGTGCTGATACCAAACTTTGCTTCAATTTGTCAAAGCTATTTTGTTCGGGAGTTGACCATGTAATAGATGTCTACTTCTTTAGTAAGTCTGTAAGAGGTGCTGCAATCAAAGCATAGTTTTTGATAAAGACCCTATACCATCCTGTCAAGCCAAGAAAGCTACGTATTTCTTTGATGGGTACTGGTATTGGCCATTCAAGCACATCCCTGACTTTGGCTGGGTCTACTGATATTCCCTCTGATGATACTATGAATCCCAGATATTCAATCTGACACTTGAAGAATGCATACTTCTTCATTTTTGCATACAGCTTATGAGACCTCATTGTCTCAAGGACAATTCGTAGTTGAGGTTCATGATCTTCTCCCTGTTTAGAATAGACTAAAGTGTCATCGAAGAATACAAGTAGGAAATCATCAAGATATGGTCTAAAAATATCCTGCATAATCTATTGAAGGTGGCAGGTGCATTTGTAAGCCCGAATGACATAACCAAGAACTCAAAGTGCCCATATCTTGTATTGAAGGCCGTTTTTGGAATATCTTCTTCCTTGATCCTTATTTGATAGTAACCTGACCTGAGATCAATCTTGGAGAAGATCTTTGCACCTTGAAGGCGATCAGGAAGCTCATCTATTCTAGGAATAGGATACTTGTTCTTGACTGTTGATTGATTCAACCCATGGTAATCAATACATAGTCGAAGTGTCCCATCTTTCTTTTTCTAGAATAGTACTGGAGCTCCCCATGGTGAGTTGCTAGGCCGGATGTAACCCTGATCTAACAGTTGCTTGAGTTGTTCCTTCAACTCAATAGCTTCCGGTATGGACATTCTATAAGGTCTCTTTGCAATTGGCGCAACTCCAAGCACTAGCCTAATTTCATGATCAACTTCTCTTGGAGGCAGAAGTTCAATCAATTCCTCAGGGAATACGTCAGCGTATTCCTTTAGCCAAGAAGGTCCTTCTTGAGACTCTTGCTTTTGATCTAACTTGTTGAGTTTGATCAGGTAAACGGGTAATCCTTTTCTGACTCCTTTTATGATCCACGATACTTTGGCTAATTGGATTCTTGGCACTCCTGCCTCACCTTGATTTGTGACAACCTCCTTTTCAGAGTTTCGAAAGGAAACTTGACCCTTTCCACAGTGGATGTGGGCGTCATTAGGCTTAAGCCAATCCATCCCGAGTAGACACTCATGGATACCTAAATTCATGACTCTGAATTTGACTGAGGTTTTCTTTCCTCCCAGAAAGAATTCTTCCTTAGCAATTTGCCTGGTACAAGTTACCTCACGACCGTTTGCCAATTCCACAAGCAGGGTAGGTGCTTCTACTGTGGCTATTCCTAATCTTTTTGCACATGCTGGTGAGATAAAGGAATGTGTACTGCCACAATCAATCAACGTTTTGAAACCTTTACCTTGATAGTCCGACGGTGTTTGAATCACCGAGAACTGGCGATTCGGCCCCTTCTTGTGTAAAGCGGCATGGACTGTCGCTGTTTCGAATTCTGCTTCCATAGTCAGATCTTCCTCTTCTTCTGCTTCGCATCTTTGCCTATTGGTAATGCAGGCAGTTCTTCCTCTTCCACGGGTGGCGGCTCCTTGACCGCGGCCTGCACGTTGGAAAGGTGTTTGACGATGTCCCTCGCTGAGCTTGGGACATTGCCTTTTGAAGTGACCGGGTTCGTTGCAGTGGAAACATCGGAGGTTTCGGCCATTACTTTGAGTAGGAACAAAGTTGTTGACGTTATTTGTCCTTGCTTTCTTCCTTTGTCCCTGATTGTGACCTTGAACTCTCTTCACTTGGGGTCTGAATGCTCCTCTGTTCGGGTCGCTATAGGACCAAGTTTTGTTACCCCTTGGTCTAGCTTGCACTTCCTGAATTATAGGTGCCGCTCGAATGAGTGCATCCTGAAGATCTGACGGACGCATAGATTCGAGACGGGTATTTACGGGTGGATTTAAGCCCGTGCAAAATTTGGACACCTGCTGCGTCATGTCCATCTGTGGCGCATACTTTAAGAGTGAGACAAATTTAGAGTAGTATGCGTCAAGGGTGAGTCCTAGCTGTTTTAGCTCGTAGAACTCATTCATTTTCTGTGTACGATATGCAGGTGGCAAATATCTCCCCTGCACGGCTTTCTTTAACTTCTCCCAGGTAACGGACCCCTCTGAAGTCCCTTGATCCCTACACCATTGTTTCCACCATAGTCTAGCTTCGCCGGTGAGTTTTAACTTGGCGAGCATGGCCTGATTGGTAGGTGCAGTACCAGCTGCTTCAAAGTAGTCCTCCATAGATTCAATCCAAATTTCAGCATCAGACTGGACGAATCTACCTCTCCCGTCAAACTCGGGTGGCTTTATCTGCTTGAGGAGGAACTTAATCTCCTAGATCACGGCAGTACTTGATGTAGGGGGCGAATTTGGAACCTGTACCTGGGGTTGTGCCTGGATAAAAGTTTTCTTAATGTTATTATATGATAATTGACGTTAGCTTATCTTTAGTTTATCTTTAGTTCAGCTATCTCGTAAATCATGAAGCTACTTAACTTTTTTTAATAACTCTGATGCACAGCCGAATATTGATAAAAGAAATCCTTATTTATATTTACATGGGCGTAGCCTTATACAACGTCTCGTGTGTTGATAATCCAATCATTACATTTAGTTTGGGGAGAAGAATGTTGTATTGCATTTGTCTACAGGAACTGTGTAATAGTAGGGTTTTGGGTCATGGATCTTTAAGAATCGATAATTCATTGGAAGTTCAGGATACCCTTTTCGTTGGAATCCATACTTCTCATGGCGGCCCAACACTTTAATTCTTTCTTTATAATGCGGAGAATGCATTGCAGTCATAAACATGACTCGGAACACCAAAAACTTGTTCCACGCTTCATAGTTCTGCAAGACAGTATTGAAGATGAGGAAATGTTTGGACAGCAACAATTTCTTTACTTCATTTTATTGAGATCTCATAAAAACAATTCCGTTGTTGGTCGGCTCTGATACCAACTGTAACGTGTCCCCTAGTATCATCCAGGACACGCCTTAGCAGTCCATCAGAAAGGATGTCTAGAAAGCTCCACCCGACACTCCCATGGAATGTTACGGGTTTTGCGATCTAGTTCTTCCCACATCTGCCACGTAGCGGAAGTATCCTGGCCGTTCCCACTTAGGATCGATCGCAATTAGGGTTTTCCTAATGGGTCACTAGCTAACAACAACTAGCGTCAGACCCGAGCGAACTACTTTACGCAAAAATGCTAGGTCCGAAGCGGATTCACGCTGCACTTGGTTCAAGGAGAATGGGAAACGAGAGGGATGCAAAGCTCAACCTCTCTGCCATAAGGCATAGTCCCATTTCGTTCCCCTAAAACAGCGTAAATCGAGTAAGACGTAACTCTAGGTCATCGTTCTCGTTATTCTTTTTGATGATGATGATCATTCCGCTGTTCCTCGAGATTTTGAGAAAAGTTCCCGGCTAACCGGGACCACCCAACCGTAGGACGGACCCATGGCCCATCCTCCGCACTTTCCTCGGTTTGTTTTAGTTATGTAATTATCTAACACATTAATTTGACATATAACAATCATCTTCTTTAATTAATCTTGTTTAAGCACTAGTTCCTTCATGTAATCTTATCACGTGACATATAAAAACAATATCATGCAAGTTCTTTTAACATCTCATCATTTTATCTTTGAATTACAAGAAGTTCCGCCCGTAGGCTTGTCCATAATCTTCCCGGAGGCTAACGAGTAATCTCCAGGGATCACTATTCCAAGCTTCCGCCCGTCAACTAGTATGCGGGCCTCGGGATCCAATCCCGAGTCACGTTAGCCTCTTGTGCAGGACCTGGAAGGCGAGGGATTTACGGCCAGAGCCCCCCCTGGCACCCAAGCGTCCTCCTACTCCAAGTAGAACTCAATGGAGAGACCTCTCGCGGAGGGTTCGGTCCACGTTCCCGGCGCGGTCAAACAACCCCCTTGGTTAGGGTGAGGCAGGCAGTCGGGGGTAACTAAAGCTGCCTCACCCTTCAGGCTTTTAACCTGAAGTATAGGTACTTATTTAATTTGTAATTCACAAATCAAACAGAGCCCTAAAATCTCTAGCAAGCACAAACATCTCCATTAACCAACCCAGTTGTATGGCAAACTGCTAAAGAAGTGTTCTTTCCTTTTTGAGTGTATCAGCAGTCGTTCTCAAGATGTCTTGTAACTTGGCAAGATCCCTTATATTTGGGTGTAGGGTATACCTAGCTTGGTTAACCCTAAGGTACCTTAGATATGCTAGTTTCTATTTTACAACTTTCCTTATTTAGAAGGATATCCAAAAACTACGTCTTTTTGCAAGATAACTTGCGTAAGGATCTGCCGTCCTTGAAGAGGGTTTTTCCCTTTTCTCTTTGTGAATTGATCACAAAATGATTTCATACATGTTGCGCAAGTCTAGCGATGGAATAATCTGTTTAGAGTCCTTAAGCTGACGTATGTCAGGCCTAGGAAGAACCTTAGGGACGAACCCTAATTTCTTATCTTTATGAATTTATTGTCCTTGCGGTAAGGTAAGTAGTCCAGTGTTTAGGGTATGAATGTTTCTATGTTTAGATTGGTCCGGTTATCTTTTGGAAAGATTGGTTTGGTTAGCTTTTGGAAGGTAATCTTACTCGTCTTGTCACGGTTTTACTATCTTTGTGACAATTAACTTTCCCAATCAATACAGTTTAATTTGGCATATAGCATAATGCCATGATGATACAAAGAGCGACGATACTCCTTGGGACAAAGCCCTAGCTGAGAAATTGGTGAATACACACTTTATTAGTTCCAAGTCCTCAATTTGCAGGGGAAAAGTGTTAATAGAGTGTCATCCAACAATTCCCCATTACATTTTCTTTCCAAATGAGTTCGTATATCTAATTTTTATACTTATAAATTTCTAACATTTAACTTCCGTTTTCTTTAAAGATGAACTCATGCCAAATACAACAATTGCCTTGCTAAGATGTGCAACTAGCAAAGATAACTCTCTAGTAATTTGAGCATTGAAAGAAACCTTTCATGAATTTAGCCATTTTGCCATGATTCGTTGCGAAAGGAATAAGACTAATGGTGCAAGATATAATTTCTTCATTTTAGGACTATATTACTATAGTAAATGGATAGTTTTGCCTATTATTTTATAATTCTTGATGCAATTTGAAGAAAGCTAATTTGTATACGTTGTCATTCATAAGCTAAGTCCTTCGTTAAAAATAACTTGAACAAATATATATATTTCCTTAACAATTTTTCTTTGCATGATTGACTTAAACCCGAATTAACATCAAGAAGAAAACCTGGCTTTGAGGTGAGATATCCACATGGATACCGGGAGATGACCCTCCCGCGGCTACGCCTTGGACTTTCTTAGGAGGCATCGCAAGTGTGGTCCGTCGAACGTGGAAGCAGCTTTACAACTTCTCCTTAGAACTCCACCGTCGCTCCTTGCACCGTTCGTCAAAAGTAGTTTTTGGAAGGCTCCCTCCTTGAATTCGGGAATTGAAAAGGGTGTTTTAGAAACTTTTACCACTAAGACCCATTGAAGCCATGGGACACGCTTAATGGCCTTAGTAAGCTCGCACGAACGGGAATAACAAGGTGTGGAAAAGACGCAAGGTGTAGGAGAGCTTTAAGGGAAATTAATAACCGTAAAGGTTATAAGTAAGGGTCTAAGGACCCAATATACGTAGTATGTAATTTGAAAATCACACCATCGGCGTATTTTTGGATGTTGGAATTCCCTTGCATGACTATCACGTGGGTTTAGAAATATTCTCATAATGGAAATATTACAATTTGTAAGCCCGAATGACATAACCAAGAACTCAAAGTACCCATATCTTGTATTGAAGGCCGTCTTTGGGATATCTTCTTCCTTTATCCTTATATGATAGTAACCTGACCTGAGATCAATCTTGGAGAAGATCTTTGCACCCTGAAGACGATCAAGAAGCTCATCTATTCTAGGAATAGGATACTTGTTCTTGACTGTTGATTGATTCAACCCTTGGTAATCAATACATAGTCAAAGTGTCCCATCTTTTTTTTTTTGGAATAGTACTAGAGCTCCCCACGGTGAATTGCTAGGCCGGATGTAGCCCTGATCTAACAATTGCTTGAGTTGTTCCTTCAACTCTATTGCTTCTGGTATGGACATTCTATAAGGTCTCTTTGCAATTTGTCCAGCTCCAGGCACTAACCTAATCTCATGATCCACTTCCCTTTGAGGCGGAAGTTTGGTCAACTCATCAGGGAATACGTCCGCATAATCCTTTAGCCAAGAAGGCCCTTCATGAGACTCTTGCTTTGGATCTAACTTGTTGAGTTTGATCAAGTAAACGGGTAATCCTTTTCTAACTCCTTTTATGATCCGCGATACTTTGGCCAATTGGATTCTTGGCACTCCTGCCTCACCTTGAGTTGTGACTAATTCCCTTTCAGAGTTTCGAAAGGAAACTTGACCCTTTTCACAGTGAATGTGGGCCTCGTTGGGCTTAAGCCTAAGCCAATCCATTCCGAGTAGACACTCATGGATACCTAAATTCATAACTCTGAATTTAACTGAAGTCTTCTTTCCTCCCAGAAAGAATTCCACCTTAGCAGTTTGCTTGGTACAAGTTACCTCACGACCATTTGCCAATTCCACAAGCAGGGTAGGTGCTTCTACTATGGCTATTCCTAATCTTTTTGCACATACTGGTGAGATAAAGGAATGTGTACTGCCACAATCAATCAAGGTTTTGAAACCTTTACCTTGATAGTCCGACGGTGTCTGAATCACCGAGAATTGGCGATTCGGCCCTTTCTTGTATAAAGCGGCATGGACTGTCGCTCTTTCGAATTCTGCTTCCATGGTCGGATCTTTCTCTTCTTCTTCTTCGCATCTTTGCCTATTAGCTATGCAGGCGGTTCTTCCTCTTCCTCGGGTAGCGACTCCTTAACCACGGCCTCTTCCTTGAAAAGGCACTTGGCAATGTCCTCCACCAAGCTTGGGACATTGCCTCTTGAAGTGACCGGGTTCGTTGCAGTGGAAACAACGGAGGTTTCGGCCATTACTTTGAGTAGGAGCAAAGTTGTTGACGTTATTCGTCCTTGCTTTCTTTCTTTGTCCCTGATTATGACCTTGAACTCTCTTCATTTGAGGTCTGAATGCTCCTCTGTTTGGGTCATTATAAGACCAAGTTTTGTTACTTCTTGGTCTAGCTTGCACCTCCTGAATTATAGATGCCGCTCGAATGAGTGCATCCTGAAGATCTGATGGACGCATAGATTCGAGACGAGTATTTACTGGTGGATTTAAGCCTGCACAGAATTTGGACACCTGCTGCATCATGTCCATCTGTGGCGCATACTTTAAAAGTGAAACGAATTTAGAGTAGTATGCGTCAAGAGTGAGTCCTAGCTGTTTTAGCTCGTAGAACTCGTTCATTTTCTGCGTGCGATATGCAGGTGGTAAGTATCTTTCATGCACATCTTTCTTCAGCTTCTCCCAGGTAACGGATTTCTCTGTAATCCCTTGATCCCTGTACCATTGCTTCCACCAAAGTCAGGCTTCGCCAGTGAGTTTTAACTTGGCGAGCATAGCCTGATTGGTGGGTGCAGTACCAGCTGCTTCAAAGTAATCCTCCATGGATTCAATCCAAATTTCAGCATCAGCCTAAACGAATCTGCCTCTCCCGTCAAACTCGGGTGGCTTAATTTTCTTGAGGAGGAACTTCTTCTTCTAGATCACAGCAGTATTAGATGTAGGAGGTGAATTTGGAACCTGTACCTGGGGTTGTGCCTGAATAAAGGTTTTCTTAACGTTATTATACGATAATCGATGTTAGCTTATCTTTAATTCAGCTATCTCGTAAACAATGTAGCTACTTAACTTTTTATCAACTCTTATGCACAACTAGACATTGATAAAAAGAAGTCTTTATTTGTATTTACATGGGCATAGCCCTTTCGAATACAACATTCCGTGTGATGATAAGTCAATTGTTACATTTAGTTTGGGGAGAACAACGTTGTATTGCATTTATCTACAGGAACTGAGTAATAGTAGGGTTTTGGGTCATGGATCTTCAGGAATCGATAAGTCATTGGAAGTTCAGGATATCCTTTCCGTTGGAATCCATACTTCTCATGGCGGTCGAACACTTTAATCCTGTCGGCGGGGATTACACGGGTTACTTCCTCATATACATATGAGTTCATTTCAACCCTTCGACCTCGGATATGTAAAGTCGAATTTACGTGAGCTTCCACAAAAACAAATAGCTTCACGACTTTCAAGTCTTCCAACCACTTGATCCTTTTTAAGTTGGTATGTAGATAAAAGCAAACCGGTGGGTGGTTATATAATAGATTCCTGAAGCACCCATCCATCTTCGTTCCATGTACAAAGGTGATGGATTATAGATCTGCTCCAAGATGTTCATCATCCCAATTCTTTGTCTATAAAGCCGAGAATACATTGCAGTCATAAACATGACCCAAAATACCAAAAACTTATTCCACGCTTCATAATTCTGCAAGACAGCATTGAAGATAAGAAAATGTTTGGACATCAACAATTTCTTCACTTGATTTTATTGAGATCTCATAAAAACAATTATGTTGTTGGTCGGCCCTTATACCAACTGTAACGTGTCCACTAGAATCATCCAGGACACATCTTAGGAGTCCATCTGAAAGGATGTCTAGAAAACTCCACCCGGCATTTCCATGGAATGTTATGGGCTTTGCGATCTAGGTCTTTCCGCATCTGCCACGTACCAGAAGTATCTTGGCCGTTCCCAGTTAGGATCGACCAGAATTAGGGTTATCCTGATTGGTCATTACCTAGCAGCAACTAGCGTTGGACCCAAGCGAACTACTTTATGCAGAAACACCAGATCTGAAGCGGATTCATGTTGCACTTGGTTCAAGGAGAATGGGAAATGAGAGGGATGCAAAGCTCAACCTCTCTGCCATAAGGCATAGTCCCATTCCGTTCCCCTAAAACAAATTAAATCGGTTAAGACATAACTCTAGGTCCATGCTTTTGTTGTTTGTGTCTTTTGACGATCATCCCGCTGTTCTTCAAGTTTTGAGAAAACTTCCCGCCTAACCAGGACCACCCAACCGTAGGACGGACCCATGGCCCATCCTCCGCACTTTCGTCGGTTTGTTTTAGTTATGTAATTATCTAACACATTAATTTGACATGTAACAATCAGCTTCTTTAATTAATCCGTTAAGCATTGGTTCCTTTACGTAATCTTATCACGTGACATAGAAAAACAATATCAAACAAGTTCTTTATTAACATATCATCATTTTTATCTTTGAAATACAAGGAGTTTCCGCCCATAGGCTTGTCCATAATCTGCCCGAAGGCTATCCAGTAATCCACAGGGATCACTATACCAAGCTTCCGCCCATAAACTAGTATGCGGGCCTCGAGATCCAATCCCGAGTCACGTTAGCCTCTTGTGCAGGACTCGAAAGGCGAGGGTTTTAATGGCCAGAGCCCCCCTTGGCACCCAAGCGTCCTCCTGCTCCAAGTAGAGCTCAACGGAGAGACCTCTCGCGGTGCGTTCGGTCAACGTTCCCGGCGCGGTCAACAACCCCTTGGTTAGGGTCAGGCAGGCAATCGGGGGTAACTGAAATTGCCTCTCCCTTCAGGACTTCAACCTGAAGCGTAGATATTCATTTAATTTGTAATTCATAAATCAAACAGTGCTCTAAACTCTCTAGCAAGCACAAACACTTTCATTAACCGATCTTGTTGTTGGCAAACTGCTAAGGAATGATGCTTTCCTTTCGAATACATCAGCACTCGTTCCAAGGTGTCTTGCAACTTGGCAAGATCCCTTATATTCTGGGTTAGGGCGTACCTTATTAACCCAACTTGGTCAACCCTAAAGTTCATTGGATACTTTAGATTCCGTTTTTTTAACTCTCCTTATTTAGAAGGATATCAAAGAATACATCCTTTTTGCAAGATAACTTGCGTAAGGATTCGCCATCCTTGTTGAAGGTATTGAACCTTTCTTCTTGTGAATCAATCACAAGACTATATGACATCGTACTTGCTGCGCAAGTCCTGCATCATAACATACGATGAAATAATCCGTTTTAGTTTCTTTAAGCTGACGTTTGTCGGACCTAGGATCTCTTTTTTTAAGAACTTCGGGGACAAACCCTAGTTCTTTTACATTTACGAATTTATTGACCCTACAATCAAGGAAGATAGTCAAGTGTTAAAGGTATAAACGTTTCTTGGTCTTTAAGTCCTTCCCAAGGCATATTTCGCAGCATAGGTATTTCTAAGTTTACATTAATTCGATTATCTTTAGAAGGTAATATTGAGATCACCTTGGCACGATTTGTTATCATTATGACAGTTCATTTTTCAGTCCTAAACTTAATGCTTTGAGGTTAGGTAAATTCAATTAATCTTCCTTTTTCCTTGCAAAAATATGCAATTAGTAATGATAACTTCCTAGAATTCAGCAACGTAAGAAACCTTTCATGAATTTCATCTTCTATGTTGCACAAAAAAGAATAGGGTTTAATGGTGTAAGATGCAATTTTTATACCTTTAAGATTTAACCGAAATATACTATTATAGTAAGTAGATAATCTTGCTCGTAATTCGTTTTAATGCATGATGCTATTCGAAGGAAACTATGTTCTATACATTATCATTTGTTCAATTAAACTAAACTCCTTCATTGAAAATAACTCAAAAAAATATATCCTATCCTTAACAATTCATCTTTGCATGATTGACTTAAAACCGATATAAAACCAAGAAGAAAAAAAACCTGGTTTTAGGATGAGATATCCACATGGATACCGGGAGATGACCCTCCCGCAACTACTCCTTGGACTTTCTTAGGCGGCATCGCAATTCGAACGTGAAGGCAGCTTTTACTCTTTCTTCCAGATTTCCATCGTCTCTCTTTCGAGGCAAGGAGCCGTTTAAATGGTTGATCACAAGAAGGAATAATAAGACTTTTAGGTTCTTAGCTTCTTCGGAGAGGGAAAGGTTTATAAAGCCTAAAAAGGCCCTATAGGGTATATACACGGCAAAAAAAAGTTGTGCGTGAGTGTGGCTTCGCAACATACGCACCTTGAGAGATTTTTTTGGGCATGGGAGAGAAAGGACTTAGGGTTTTCAAGCCTAGGGTGAAAATTTGAAGGGTAACACAAGGAATTATAGCACGGGGAGAAGGTGTGAAGAGAAAAAAAAGGGTACTTAAGGGTAAGGCTTAGGGTGTGTGTGTTAAAAGGAATATGAGGGGGGTGCAACACGATTTCAAGGAAACACAAGAAGGGACTTTACAATTTAGGCACGGGGAAGGGATTAATGAGGCCAAGGGTTGTGGGGGTTTAACGGCCCTCGGGAAGGGTTAAGGCCTTACGACCGGGGCGGGGTGAAGGGCTTTCTAAGGGGTAGAACGGGGAGGGGAAAAAAGGGTAAGGAAAGGGTATAGGAAGGGGCTTGAGGGTTTATTTTTTTAAAAACAAAACCTAGGGAGGGGGGAAATTTATGGAGTAGAAGGGATATGAGGGGGTGAAAGGGTTTTAAGAAAAACCGGGGAGGGGTTGGAAGGGAAAAAGCACAGGAAGGGGGGGGCTTGAGGTTGTCCCCCTTAGAAGCTTTAAGAAGCTTCTTGAAGCTTCTGTGGATTCACTGAAGCCACGTGGGGAGAGGGAGTTTCTTCACGACGTCGAATGTTGATGGAGTCAGTGGCTACGGACTGGCGGTTGGATGTAGGGCGATTCCTCCTCAGCGGTGGTGGCGTTATTGCGGCCTCCCTTTCTCATAGCAGATGTCGGCGGCAGCAGCAGCAAGAGGCTTAATCTCCCCGCCTCCTCTCTCGTGTGGCAGCAGCAGCAAGAGGCTTAATCTCCCCGCCTCCTCTCTCGTGTGGCCCTGTGTACCTGCGGCCCTCCCTCTTTATATAGGGGAGGGGAGGGAATCCTCCCCCCTCTACGTGTCCTTATGCATGAAGATGGAGTCAAGCAAGCTTCAGCGAGGAGCTTGCTGGCTCCTCCATCCCCCATCTCACGCTCCAGCTTGATGCACCGTTGCGAAGGCGAGATTTTTTAAATATATATATTTAATGTATTACACTTTTTTATGTGTGATTTTATTGCCTTGCACATGTTGTATTCAAAACTTTAGGGATGTGAGCAAAATGATCTTTTTTTTTTCGTCTAGCACTTTATAATGGGATACATGTATTCTATTAGATATCTAATTGTGAGGTGATATTTTATTTGGTTGAATGGGGGGAGGAGTTAGGGGGATGCACATTAAAACATTGAGTTTCATGCATCCTATAAATAATTGTTTGGATAGAAGCAATTGAATTTTCAGAGTATTAAAGATGATACATTATTTTTTGTGCCCCCACCCCCTTGAGGAGCACCAAAAGTGGTTTGGTGCTATTTCTTTGCAGTTATTGATTACAGAAATGGCGACATTTCACAAGAGATTGGACAAAGATGTTTATGCTTAGGTGGATTATATGTAGCAGTGTATGTGTATGTTTGATATTGTGGGTGATGAAGATATGGTGACTTTTTCCTTGAAATGGTTCAAGGATTATGCCTTGGAATTTATCAATTGTGTTCTAGATTATATTCTCAGCAGTTGTGGGAAAGTCTCTCTTGGTTATCCACATTTTCTTCTTTATTCGTCCTTTAGGTTCTAGCATGAGTGACCAATCATATATAACTTTTTAAGGATTGTACTAGCTTCGACTAAATGACACCAGAGAGATGGAATGCTATTATGAGGACTCTATGGATGTATTGGATCCACTTTGGCAAAAGGTACAAGATTTGGCATTTGGAGTATATCCACAAAGTAGCGATGAGTATGTTGAAGACAAGGCATTTGTATGTCTAGATGAGAGGGAAATATCCACATCAGTGGATTATTCTTTAGCTTTGGAGAAAACTCAAATTTTTGCTAGAGTGACAATTTATGATACTGATAGAGAAGAGGAGGAGGGCTTCCAAGAGTCTCCTACATATTGTGGTGATGTAGGAGGTGTTTTGTCTATTGATATTGGTTTGAACTCTTTGGTTTGCAAGGAGGAGGATGGTGTTTCTTTGGGATTTGGTGAACTGTTGAGTGATGTTGAGAGTCATCATGTTGAGGTGTTCCATGATGATTGTGGTGAAGTTTCTGGTATTGTAGGGGATGAGTTGGGTGCAAAGTTGGTTATTGAAGAAAGTAGACAAGAGCATCTATCTTGTATGCTAGAGGATAAGGGGATTCTTGAAGAGTAATCCTTGTAGTTGGTTGATGCTTCTAGTATTGAGAAGATATTTTTGGATAGTTTCGGAATTGATATTGATGATGAGTTTTTGGTATGTCAAAAGCCGATGCAAAGTGATATACATGGAGTAGAATGTCCACTTGTTATCTTTTCCTCTACTTTGGATATAGATATATTTTATGACTTGTATTTGCAGGGTATGTTTTTAGCTGATGATAGTTCTGGGAAGGAACTTGCTATGGATATTTCTAGTGGCGGCTCTCATGTAGTAGAGTCTACTTATGAGTATGAAGATGCAGGTACAATATTATTATTAGATAAAGCATTGCAAGATGTATCTATTAAAGAAGACCAAGGTTTGTAGATAGAGGAGGCTATTCCTAGCCTTTGGCAAAGAAATTGTTGGATATATGTAGCAATGTGTGGTCTATAGGGTATCAAGGAAGAATACTTTATCAAGCCTTTGGAATTACCTCTTGTAAAGGAAGTTATATGGAATATGAGTAGGAAACATCCCTATTGCATTGAGGAGTCCAAGTCAAAGTAAGACATCTTGTTGATTGGTTTATATGTAGGCTTTCTTATTTGGATGTATGGTTGTTGGTAAAGCTTGCAAGTTTTGAGGAAGTGAATATGATATTTGGAGCCAAGGATTTGAGTTTATGAGATGATGAGGTTATTATTATGGATTTGCGTTGGATAAAGCATATTGCTCAAGATACCATACTACATAACTTTTAGGCATATGAGTTATATGCATTTCCTATTTTATCTTTAGGCCTATAGGAGTATCTTGCATGGGATGAAGAGGATGTTATCTATGTGTTTGATCCAGGAGTTCCAAAAGTTTGCTTTATAGAGAAAATTTATGAGAGCATAATTACCTTTGTGTTTGATCTAAGTACTCGAAAAAACTTCTTTATTGGCTATCACAATGAGGGTCAGATTATTTATGTCTTTGATACAGGTGGACCGCTGCACATAAATGTTTGTAGACTAGAGGGAGGGCTGAATATATCGAGAATTTTTGTGAAAATTGGATCTACCTTAGACAAGAAGTTCAAAATGTTATCTCAGTGAAGTGAAGCAAGCACAATTTAGCCTATAAGCTAGACACAAGGAACTTGTTTTTTCAACTATTCAGAGGTGAAGGATTTTTTCAGCTTTATTGAAGAATTTTAGTAGTCTTGACATTAACTCCATACTGTGGTGTATTACTTGGTCTATATTGAATGTTGGAAATCCTTATTGTTTTCAAGATAAAGACATTCTTGGATATGTTAAACATGACCGAGATAGGTGTATACTCAAACCTTAATAATTGTAAAAAGCAATACATGGAAAAAGCTAAAGACTAACATGAGAAACTTGTTCAGGTTTTTAAGCTTTAAAAAACGTTAGAAATCTAAAAGTAATTTGGAAAGCAATTGTGTTTTAGGATAGATATTTAGAGAAGGATGGTTGTCAATTTTAAGGGGCTAATTGAACATTTGGTCGAAGGAAAAAAAGCAAGGAGGTTTGCTGTAGAACATTCGAGAATAACCAGTATAGCTGAGAGGAGCTAGCTTTTGTTGTTGGAGGAGATATTAATAAATGATGGCATTGTTTTGAAGGACATAGCATCAAATTTTGGGGATTATTGAAGGTTCATTATCAAGACACATCATCAAGGTTAGTTACTATGGTGGTCATCAACATGCACTACAACATATAGACCCAATAGCGATGTTTAAAGTGACAAATTATTCATGGAAAAAATTGACTCATCATTGCTATTTGCATCGTTAATAGCGACGTGATAAATTCATTAGTATATGCATCGCTATTAGTGTCACTATATGCATTGCTAATTAGATTAGCGACGGTTGTAGAGTAAATTTTTGACGCAAATAATGACAGTTACAGAGAGGAAAACAATTAGATGGCAAGGCATGTAGTCTTGCCACCCCTCTAGCTCTATGCACTACATATTCTTGCATAATTCATTTACCAATGTCATGTACACCTAATGTCTAAAAATTATGCATCATATTTTCTAAAAAAGAGGAATCCTCTGATTGCAAACTAGATATAATCAATTCAAAAAGGTATTATGCAAGGAGCTTTTTCATTACTTGCTTAGGCCGAATAAAAAGAGTGTCACTTCAAGCTTTCATTGTAGTCAAGACCCTAAGGTATGAATAAGTTCCATTAACCTTCTGCTCACTCCAGCTTATTCCAAGCTTGTTCAGGTCTTTTTGGGGGAGCATTTAGGCATTTGTAAGAGTTATACCATGGCGTTGGAGCCACAAACACTTATATAGGGAGTAGTAGTGTCTCTGAGCTATGCATCTTACTTCTTGTTTTTACCTACATCTAAGTCATCTTATATCTCCTCTTTCTTGGCCTCATCCTTGATTAAAGGCATCCATGCCTCACAAGAGGGTGTCAACAAGACCTCACCCTCAATCTCAATGGATGGAGGTGTTTCAAGATCAAAAGAGTCAAGCTCATCCTCCCCCTTCTCATACTCCATTTCTTGAGCTGCAACTTATGGTGCAAGATTTCATCCTTCTAACATATCCACATATCTTTGTCTTCTTTGTTGTATCCTAACTCCATCATAATACTTTCTACCTTTGAACACACATCCATTCTCCATCCTTCTCCCTTCACATAATACTCCATCATTTCTTCCTCTTCTTGGACTTCGTCAGGTTGGTATTCTCCGGGATAGGGGTGGTTGATATAGAGGTATTCTCCTTCTAGATGGTAGTTGATGGGAAAATATTCACGGTATTCGTTATAGAGGTATTGGTGTTCAGGGTAGCCTTCTTGTTAGTAGTCTTCAGGGTAGTAGTCAACGTAGCAGTAGTCAACTTCTTGGGGACAAGGTGTTCCAAGATCTAGGTCGAGCTCATCCACTTCCTTTTCTTCTTCTTCATCTTCATATTGCGAGAACTCTTCATCTTTGTTCACATGTTTCTTCTTTTCTTGGCTCCTTAGTTCTTTTTTGGTTAGCTTCACTCCATTTTTCAGCTCTTAGACTCTTTGGGCTCTCATCTGCTTCAAGTATGATTTGGTTTGCTCTGTGGCTTCTTCAGATCTAGAGGCCATTTTCTAGTTTCACCTTAGTATGCTTTCTTCTTGTAGCCCCATATCGAGGTCTTGAGCCATCTTCACTTGCCATAGTCTCTCTCTCTCTCTCTCTCTCTCTCTCCTCTACTTTTCTTTTACCTCTCCCTATATATGTGTGTGTGTGTGTGTTCTCTCTCTCTCTCTCTCTCTCTTTTCTCCTCTTTTCTCTATTTCTCTCTCTTCTTCTCTCTATCTATTTCTCTTCCTCTCTCTCTCCCTCCCTATCTTTATTTCACTCCCTCCCTCCCCCTTGCACCCTTATATATATATATATATATATATATATATATATTCTCTCTCTCTATCTCTCTCTCTATTTTCTCTTATTGTCTTTATTTTTCTCTCTCCTTCTCCACCCTCTATTTCTGCGACTCCCTCCCCCCTCTTCTCTTTTTTCCTTTCCTCTCTCTATTTTTCTCTCTATCCCTCCTCTCTATTTTTCTCTCTTTGTAGTATTTCCCTCTCCATTTTTCTCTCCATGACTCTATTAATCTCTCTCTCTCTCTCTCTCTCTCTCTCTCTCTCTCTCTCTCTTTATGAATCTCTTCATAAACAATAAGAAACAGAGAAGTGAAGAAAAGAGAGAAGCTATAATGCACTTACCTCAAAGCTTGAAGAAGAATCCTTTCACGCTTCTCTCCTTCTTCTTCGTCTCCTTCATGGGTTCCCTCCTTCTCCTTTGCAGTTGTCCCCTCTCTTTTCATGGTGGATGGCGGTGGCAGTGGCCTCTCTCTCAATCTCCTTTACTTTGATCTCTCTCCCTTCTTCTCTCTATGCATCTCTTCATCAACAAAAAAAGAGAGAAGTAAAGAAAACAGAAAAACAAAGAGAGAAGAGATAATGCAATTTCCTCAAATCTCGAAGAAGAATCCCTTCGTACTTCCCTACATTTTCTTGTCCTTTGCGAGTTCCTTCCTTCTCCTTTACACTTGTCTCCTCCCTCTTCGTGGATGGCTGCACGATTTTTAAAGTTAGTGGAAAATTTAAAAATTATAAAATTAAATAACATTCATAAAAAAGGCATAAAGTAAACCTTTGTAAAAAAAATTTAAAAGACAAAATGAATAATACTTAAAAGTTATATTTTTCAATGCATAATCTAATTGATGTAAGCTTAATGGCTATAAGTGTGGTGAATGATAACATGGAAAAGGATTGTAACCTTTGTTAAAATATGCTTGATTGATGAATGATGCTTGACTTGGAGAAGAAGAAAGGAAAGGAGTAAAACAAGTCTTTAATGCATACTTACATGCTTATGAGGGAGGAAAAGAGAAAAAAGGATAGCTTTTATGGAATCGGACCCCACATTGCACATAATCATTATGAGAGAGATCTAAAATTCCCCCTTGTGTGTCATTGGGTTTGCATTCTCTATTGGACAAGGAACATACTTGGACCCAATGGCATGCACAAAGACTATAAGTCAAGTTTGGAATTCCTTATCGTGATCATTGAGTCTGAGTCATCAAGTTTCTTCTCTTTGTAATTATCATTTGTTTTATGTGAATTACTTGTAAAGACATAAAATAGTATTTGATTGTGATGGCGGACCTTAGGATGCACACACTCACAATTAGATTAATTTGTGTTGTATGGTCCCAAATGCATAATAATCATTAAAAAAAATTATATACATGGAACAGACATGGAGTCAACAGTGCACACATAGACCCTAAGTCAACTTTGAAATTCTCCCTTACATGTCATTATGTCTAGGTCATCAATTTCCTCTTCTTTGCAATCTTTTTCCTACTCACATGTTTGATGCAATTGTGTCCAGGTGTCTAATGCTCACATTCTCAAGTTGATAATGTCAACAATTGATGCTAGGAGCCATATTCCAAGGTAGATTTCATAACACCACAATAGATTCCATGAGTTTTTATTCCACGGCGAATTCTGTGAGGTTTTACAGTGGATTCTGTAAAACTATATTTATTTAGTGGGGTCGTACACAAGGTGGATTTCTTGTGCGAGAAGTTGACGAGGACACCTATCCTTTTTGGGTGTCATGTTAATTTAATGTGCATGTGGGTGACTTCACAGCGGGTGATTCTACAAATTACATATTTAAATTAATCGATATTTATGAGATAAGATTGCACTCGTATTAAATTCAGGTTAGGACAAAGTTTCAATCTTTTTATTTATTTTATAGTTGAAGATTGCTAGGTATTCACTTTTGTCAGTTTAATTTTATTATTTTCTAACAATTGGCAATGCTTCAATTGATGTGTAGACCAGGCGGTGATGGCGTTGGGAAGCACTGGGTGATAGCATGGATTCAAATTATCTAGAAGAAATTATCATTTTTAATGGGCACGCATCTTAATATTAAAGGCTTGTCACTAATATTTATTTAGGTGCGCTTATTTATTGAAGTGTTTGATAAATATTTATTATTTTGTATATGTATGGATGCACGGTTTAAATATTTCATTATTGGACATTGTATTTGGGCATAGCTCAACTTTTGGGCCTCCCAACCACTTCATTCTTTATTTGGAAAAAAGCAAACACAAAAGCTAAAGCATGCTTATTGTCAAATTGGGCTATTTTTTGAGCTTTGAGATGAATAATATTATAAATACATGCCTTCTGAAGTGCTCACACAAGGCATGGGGGAACTAAGATCAAGGGCTTCCAATGACTTACCATCTCACAAAAATGCGAATGTCCTTGAAAGAACATGCTCTACAGTCGAACCGTCAATACCAGTATGTTCCTAGTGGTGAAGAACCCCCTGTTGTGCAGTTGGATCATGAAGGACCACTCTTTGGTGATGGAGGACCACTTCCCAAGATCCTTTATCAATATGTTTTTCTTAGAAAAGAAGACAATAAAATCTCATTAGTTTGGAGGTTATTAAGCTTATCAGCTTTATAATAAAGCTTAAACCTCTTAGTCTCAGCAATTGACGGTGAAAAGATGTACTTCAGGACGTCCACTTCATAAAAAAGCTCTTGACGTCCTATCGTGGCAAATTTGTTTGGTAAAAGATTTTTATTAAAAAGCTTAAGCTTAAGGTTCCAAGCTTAGATTAAATCTTATGAATTTACTTTTTAAATCTCCTTCTCAATAGTAGTTCTCATTGAGTTAATTCCAAACTCGTTTCCAACCTTTGAGCAAGCCCCTGTTCGTACCTACACTCTCTCAGAGCCAATTTCCAGCAAACAAATTGCTATACGCAGTCTACACGGACAAAGTATTTGTTGGAAGGACTTCATCAATTTTCGTACTCGTAAAAAGAAGAAAGATTGCAAAAAGGCATATAAGAAAAAAAAACGCAAGCCTTGTAAACCCAACTTTGAGCTACGCTCATCCCGCTAACAAAATTTCGAGTGTGTGAGGTTGTTTGAAATTTTGCAAGATGTCTGATCATACCATGGAAGATTTTATGGCCGAAGGTGATTTACCGAAACCAACGGTGGAGCAAAAATTAGACCTAATTATGATGCATCTTCAAGAGGAACAAAGAGCACGTAAAACTTTGCAAGCTCAATTGGCTACTCTTCAATAATCTGCTCGATAAAGACAGATCGCAACCCAAAGATGTTATACAACGTACGATAGATGCGACACTCGAAGCACAATCTATCAGAAAAAAATCCAAGATGAGTAAAAGAAATTTCAAATTCCATACTTTTAATGGGCTACGTGATGGAAAGACTGTTCTCGCTTTTATCAGTCAGTTTGATGATTATTTCCATGCAGAACAATATGCCGAAAAAGACAAACTCAAGTATATCACTAACCATTTAGTGGATAGAGCATCGTTATGGTGGACTATTGTCCACAAAAGTATTGATTGTCCTACTACTTGGGAGGCTTTTCAAAAGAAATTTTTGCAGAATTTTCTTCCACCTCAATTCCACAAAAAAGTAATCAAGCAATGGGATCTTCTATAAAACAAAGAGATTGTGAGCCTATTCCACAATATATGAGTGTTTCTGGAAGGCCTTATTGCAACTTCGAATGCTTGAAGATGTACTTTAGGCAATCCATAAGTGCAAGTATATGTTTGGTGTTCTTGGTCACTTCTATGCGGAGGTAAACATGTTCAAGCCAACAACTCTCGAGGATGTGATTTCTTTTTAGCTCATGATGCTGAAGACAAAATTCAAGGATGAGAGAAGCGACCACAACAATTCCCTACTAACGATAACTTCAATACAAAGCAATTCAATGCTAACTTTAACTCATGCCCCTATTTTGCAATTACCTGACTTTAATAGACCATTCTTCCTAGTAGTCATCACTGATGCTAGTGGATATGGAATAGGAGCTGTCCTTATGCAAGATTCACATCCCATAGCCAATTCTAGCTACAAACTTAAACCATCTGAACTCAAGTATTCTATGTATGATAAGGAATTGTTAGTTGTACTACAAGATTTACGTCAATGGAAACACTATTTAATGGGATCTGAATTCATGATCAAAACTGACCAATAAAGTATCAAAGATCTTCTTAGTTAGCCAAAAAACTCAGACCATCATATTAAATGGGTTGCTTTAATTCAAAGCTTTCATCCACTTATCCAGTATCAACCTGGAAAAGAGAATGTTGTTGCCAATGCCTTAAGTAGAAGACCAAGTATCCATAATATCTCTGCTATATCTTTTAATTACCTTATCCCTATGAAAGATACCTATGATCAAGACCCCTATTTTCAAGCTGATTGGAATAAATTAGTTACAAATTATACACTACAACAAAAAGGCTCCATAGACGCGCTTGTAGACGCAATATTTGAATTGCATTTAAAAATGTCGGGTGCGTTTATTACTGCGTCTGCTAGCACATCTAAAATTTCGCATCTACAAGCGCGCTTATAGTGAAAACTACACGCGCATATAGACGCAAAAATAGACACAAATATAGACGCGCCTATTGACATGCTCCATAAATATATAATCATATTTATAAAAAAGTAGATATATTCAAATTCTACGTCTATAGAGACGTGTAACTGCGCATTTAAAAAGGCGTGTACTTTGCAATTTTTTAACGATTATAGACACATTTTTCTTGCAATTTAGACGCGCAGATAGACGTGCAAAACAGAGTGAAAAAAAAAACCAGATGGCATGTGGCTTTTCCCCCACATGCTCTCTGTTTCACGTCTGTTAGCGCATCTATACCCACGTCTACTCTGCATTCTGGATGCACCAACAGACGCGAAAGGATAATACTAAACAAACAAAAAAACTCAAACCTTAACTCTAATTAGTTATGCCGGTAGCGCGTCTATATAGGCGTCTAAAAACGCGTCTAGACTTTTAGCCAGACCCACGAAGTCGGACCATATTTTCAAAAAATGTTATAAAAAAAGGCGTGAAGCCTCCATAGATTGTCTGAAGCATGTAAAGAGAGAGAGAGAGAGACAAAAAGACAAAGAGAAATCAAAGAAGATTGAGAGAGAGAAGAAGGACTCACCTTCTTTGCTTGTTCCGACGGGTGGTGGCTAGGTTGCAAGCTCCTTGTCCTTCTCCTCCCTTCCCTTGATAGGTTGCTTGATTCTTCTTCTCTTCCTTGTTGTTTTGCTCTTGTTCTTTACTCCCTGGCTCTTCCTTCCTCCTCTTTTTACTCTTATTTCCTTCCCTCCTTGTCTTCATGAAGTGATAGATAGACATGATTAGTGATGTCGAGCTCGAACACTACAATAAAATGGCCTCTTAGACGCGCTCTTAGATGCTTGAATTGAGAGAAAATCTTACGGTCGCATCTATAAGCCCATCTAAGTGCGCATGTATAATTTTTCATCTATAGTCACGTGTATATGGAAATCTACACGCACTAATAGACGCACTTTAGACGCGCATATACACCCGAATATAGATGCTCATATAGACGCACTTATAGATGCGCATATAGATGTGCATATACACGTGCACATAGATGTGATTTCACCTGCAACTTAGACGCATATATAGGCGCGCAAAACAGTGTATGAAAAAAAAAACAGAGAGCCATGCAACCACATGCTCTCTAGCCTTTTTTCCCCCCTATCAAATTTTGTGAACACAAATAACATTACTCAAGAATATTAGCCATATTTCTCATGCAATAACAAAACATACCTTATCTATGATGAGCCCCTTCTTGTAAAAGTCCATTGCAAAGTTCGTGTAGTACCAGTGTGAGAGATAAGTAATTTTACAAGGTAGCTAATACAGCAAAAAAAAAGTGATTTTATAAGCTAGGATCCGTTGCAAGGATCGTGTAGTCCCAACATAAGCAGACTGTATAGCTTATGATAGCATGCATGTAGGGATTTCTAAAAACATCATTAGGCTATATAACACAATCAAAATATTGGTTGTGGTGATTATTGGCTTGCTATCCGCTCCCATGTTTACTCCTTGCCATCTCCTGCTATCTGTATTATCCTTCGCCTTATCCTTTCTCTCCAATTTTGAATATGTTATGTAGCCTATCGATGTTACTCTTACACTTAAGGTGCCATTGCATTGTAGTGAGTATTTCTGTCTACATGTCTATCTGTCTGTCTCTCTATATGTTTGTCTGTCTGTCTGTCTCTCTCCCTCTCTCTCTTTTTGCATATTTTGCAAAACAAATTTGCGCGTCTATCAGCGCGTGTACACTGCACACTAGACGCACTCCTACATGCGCTAGGTCCACAAAACTAAAAAAAACTCAGAGGAAGTGTGGTTTTTTAATGCGAGTGCATCTGTAGGCGCGTCTACTCTGTGGATCAGACATGCTCTTACATGTGCCAGCTCCACAAAACTCAAAAAAACCTAGGAGGTTGCATGGATCTTTAACACTTGCGTATCTACGAGCACGTCTACTCTGTATATTCTTGGGGGGTTCACCATATATATATTCTCTATATAACCTGCATTCATGGCCTATTTATAAATATCCTAATCTATGAATTTTTCTTGAACAAAATACAACCCTTTTCTATTCAATCTATAAGTAACCCCTTTATATGACACCCTTCTGTATGTAAAAATATATATAAAAATGGTGTTTTAAAAACCTCTTATTTTGAACTCACATTATATATACATATATTAATGAGTGACCCCTCCCCCCCCCCCCCCCGAGTGTATATTAGACGCGCTTGTAGACGCGAATTAGTAGTGAAGCACAAAATAAAACTAGGAAAAGCAAGCAACAACTAACATACCCAAAGCTAAGAAGAAACCAAAATACAACTTAGAGTAAACACAGAGAGAGAAACAGAGAGAGAGAGAGAGAGAGAGAGAGAGAGAGAGAGAGAAGAGAATAAGGACTCACCTTGAATATTTGTTGTGATGGGTAGAGGCACAACTACAAACTCCTTCTTCTCCTCCACCTCCTTGCTCTTTGGCTCTTCTCCTCATCGCAACAAACATACCAAAAGCTAAGAAGGTAGCAAAATACAATTCAAAGCAAAGATAGAGAGAGAAAGAGGGAGGGAGGGAGGGAGGGAGGGAGGGAGAGAGAGAGAGAGAGAGAGAGAGAGAGAGAGAGAGAGAGAGAAGAAGAACTACTCACCTTGAATCGATGTTGTGATGGGCGGCGACAGGGCTACAAACTCCTTCTTCTCCTCCCTCTCCTTTCTCTTTGCCTCTTGCTTCCTCCTTTCTTTACCCTTTCTTCTTTTCCTCTTCCTTTCTCCTCTCTTTGTGTCGTGCGCCTGTCAGAAAAAACCTAAAAGAAACGCAAGACGGTACTATTTTGAAAAGAACGACACACCAGTAATATTTTTTAATTTTTTAAAAAATTTAGTGCACGTCTATGCGTGTATCTGAAAGCGCATCTATAAGCGCGTGTATATAGAGCACGAATTGCGTCTATATACACGCGCTTATATATGCATAGTTAAGCACGCCCGACTATGCACATGTACCAAGCGCATCTATAACTGCTGCTTGTTCTAGTGGAACTGTAGAAAATACGCAAAACTTAGGAAAGCACTGGTTTGAAAAGAAAGCCACAACCTTTTTTTATTTTTTTTAAAATATTCGTGTGGCGTATTTGTAAGTGTGTGTAATTGCGCGTCTATATGCGTAGATAAAATACATTACACGTGTTGATAGACACGATTACAATTAAATTTATTAAAATGCTAGCTTATGGTTTTTTTTGGATCAACATGGCTTTCCTAGTCTTTCAATATCAAAATGTTTGTCTATACCCGTGTCTATACCCATGTCTACTCTGCATTCTGGAAGCGCTAAGAGACGCGAAAGCATAATAGTAAACAAATAAAAAAACTTAGACCTTAACTCTAATTAGTCATGCCGGCAGTGTGTCTATATACGCGTCTAAAAACGCGTCTAGACTGTCAGCTAGACGCACCTACAGACACGTAAAGTTGGACCATATTTTCAAAAACTGTTATAAAAAACGATGTGAAGCCTCCATAGATTGTCTCAAGCATGTAAAGAGAGAGAGAGAGAGAGAGAGATATATATATATATATATATATATATATAGACAAAGAGAAAGCAAAGAAGATTGAGAGAGAGAAGAAGAACTCACCTTCTTTGCTTATTTCGACGGCTGGGTGGCGGCTATGTTGCAAGCTCCTTGTCCTCCTCCTCCCTTCCCTTGGTAGGTTGCTTGATTCTTCTTCTCTTCCTTACTGTTTGGCTCTTGTTTTTTACTCTCTGGCTCTTCCTCCCTCCTCTTTTTACTCTTATTTCCTTCCCTCCTTGTTTTCATGAATGATAAATAGACATGATAAGTGATGTCAAGCTCGAACTACAGAAAACGCGCAAAAAACGCAAGAAAGCACTGATTTGAAAAGAAAGCCACAAAGTTTTTTTTTAAAAATTATATTCACATGGCATGTCTGTAAGTGCATGTAATTGCGCATCTATATGTGCAGATAAAAGACATTACACGCGCTGGTAGACGCGATTACAATTAAACTTATTAAAATGCTACCTTATGGTTGTTTTTGGATCAATATGACTTTCCTAGTCTTTCAATATCAAAATGTTTGTCTCCATGTTGTAAGTATCAAAATATTTAGGGAATATGACATATGTGCCAAATGAAATCATATATGTCCTTATGATTCAGGTGTAATTATGGTATCATCTTCTACCTCTCTTCTACTAGTATGGGACATGCTGAGTCAACAAACAGTACATCCTCCAGTGAGAACGAGACATTCCGTCTTAACAATCGAGATGCTTGTCTACGAAGGAAAATCAAATGTATGTGTGATCCTTGTCGAGGATTTTTTTTTCTAGCACGTCGAATCACAATGTCACACCTTAGCATGTACGGAGAGTGAGAGCAAGAAAAAGACCCAGTAATTTTTACTACTTTATTTGAATAAATATTATTGGTCTATGTTGTGGCTTCACCATTACAAAAAACCTCCTTTTTTATTGAGCAGGATGCGGTACCACATCCTCAAATGGTCCCTCCAAGGCGTCGAGAGGCTATGAAGCGTCGACGCGAGGAGGCAGAGTCCTCAAGAAGAGTAGAGACTAATGATGACATTAGCAGCCCTATTCAAATGCTCCATCAAGTTTCGGAGGAAGAGATTTTGGACAACATGGTGCACGATTTATTTTCCCATGAGGTTCGGGGGGAGGGCGCCACTAGAGAGACAGATGACCCGCTACACATAGCATCGAAAACTCCAATGTACGAAGATTGCATATACTCTGTTCTACGTGCATCTCTCAAGATACTGAAATTACAAACCATTTATGGATGGAGTAATGCTAGCTTGAATGCATTATTGAAGTATGTATCATTTGATATTAATTCATAAATGCTTCTAGATAATATTTGTGGTTTGTTAACTCTGTTTGCACAATATATATAGGTTATTGTCACAAATGCTTCCAAATGGAAATAAATTACCAACTAGAAGGGAGCAAGCAAGGCGTTTCTTGACATCTCTTGGAGGACTCAATTATGTTAAAATCCATGCATGTGTCAATGATTGCATCTTGTTTCGTGGGGATCATGCATTTGCACCAAAGTGTCATATTTGTGGTGAACTAAGATACAACCAAGAGATGAAATCAATGGATGTGTCTCGTAAGGTTTTGCGACATTTTCCTATTATTCCACGTATTCAACTTATGTTTAAGTGTGAATCTATTGCGAGACTCATGTCATGGCATGCTAGTCTTCATTCAAGTGATGAAAAGTAGAGAGTTCCTTCAGACACACCAGCTTGGTAACACGTAGACAATTTGTGGCCTACTTTCAAAGAAGAGCCCAAAAATTTGAGATTTGGTCTAGGATTAGACAGAATAAATCCATTTGGCATCAAAAGCACCTCATATAGTGTATGGCCAGTGGTATTGGTGAACTATAATATCCCTCCATGCATGAAAATAAAAAAAGGACGTGTAATGTTGTCCCTTTTGATTCGTGGAAAACACAAAGTAAAAAAAAGGACATGTAATCTTCTACTATTTTCAAGTTGATTGGAATAAATTAGTTGCAAATTATACACTAAAACAAAAAGGCTCCATAGATGCACTTGTAGATGCAATATTTGAATTGTGTTTAAAAATATCAGGCGTGTTTATTACCGCGTCTACTAGCGCGCCTAAAATTTTGCGTCTACAAGCGCGCTTATAGTGAAAGCTACACATGCATATAGACGCGAAAACAGACACAAATATAGACACGCATATTGATGTGCTCCGTAAATATATAATTATATTTATAAAAAAGTAGATATATTCAAATTCTGCGTCTATAGAGGTGTCTAATTGCATGTCTAAAAAGACGTGTGCTCTGTAATTCTCTGACGATTATAGGCACGTATTTTTCCTGCAATTTAGACGCGCGTCTACTTTGCATTCTGGACGCGCCAACAGATGCGAAAGAATAATACTAAACAAACAAAAAAACTCAGACCTTAACTCTAATTAGTTATGCCAGCAGCGCATCTATATACGCCTCTAAAAATGCGTCTAGACTGTTAGCCACACGTGCCTACATATGTGCAAAGTCAAACCATATTTTCAAAAACTGTTATAAAAAGCAGTGCGAAGTCTCAATAGATTGTTTGAAGCATGTAAAGAGAGAGAGAGAGAGAGAGAGAGAGAGAGACAAATAGACAAAGAGAAAGCAAAGAAGATTGAGAGAGAGAAGAAGAACTCACCTTCTTTGCTTGTTCCGACGGGTGGCGGCTAGGTTGCAAGCTCCTTGTCCTCCTCCTCTCTTCCCTTGATAGGTTGCTTGATTCTTCTTCTCTTTCTTGCTGTTTGGCTCTTGTTCTTTACTCTCTAGCTTTTCATTCCTCCTCTTTTTACTCTTATTTCCTTCCCTCCTTGTCTTCATGAAGTGATAGATAGACATGATTAGTGATGTCGAGCTCGAACTGCAGAAAACACGCAAAAATGCAAGAAAGCACTAGTATGAAAAGAAAGCCACAACCTTTTTTTAAATTTTTTTAATATTCACATGGCGCGTCTATAAGTGCGTATAATTGCGCGTCTATATGCGCAGATAAAAGACATTACATGTGCTGATAGACGCGTTTACAATTAAACTTATTAAAATGCTAGATTATGGTTGTTTTTGGATCAACATGACTTTCCTAGTCTTTCAATATCAAAATGTTTGTCTATACATGCGTCTATACCTGTGTCTACTCTGCATTCTGGACACGCCAACAGATGTAAGAGCATAATACTAAACAAACAAAAAAACTCAGACCTTAACTCTAATTAGTTATGCCAGCAGCACGTTTAAATACGCATCTAAAAACGCGTGTAGACTGTTAGCCAAAAGCACCTACAGATGCGCAAAGTCAGACCATGTTTTCAAAAACTGTTATAAAAAACGGCGCGAAGCCTCCATAGATTGTCTGAAGCATGTAAAGAGAGAGAGAGAGAGAGACAGAGGAGAGAGAGAGAAATAGACAAAGAGAAATCAAAGAAGATTGAGAGAGAGAATAAGAACTCACCTTCTTTGCTTGTTTCGACGGGTGGCAGCAAGGTTGCAAGCTCCTTGTCCTCCTCCTCCCTTCCCTTGGTAGGTTGCTTAATTCTTCTTCTCTTCCTTGCTGTTTGGCTCTTGTTCTTTACTCTCTCACTCTTCCTTCCTCCTCTTTTTACTCTTATTTCCTTCCCTCCTTATCTTCATGAAGTGATAGATAGACATGATTAGTGATGTCGAGCTCGAATTGCAGAAAACGCGTAAACAATGTAGAAAAGCACTGGTTTGAAAAGAAACCACAACTTTTTAAAAAAAAAATTATACTCGCGTGGCGCGTCTGTAAGTGCGTGTAATTGTGCGTCTATATGTGCAGATAAAAGACATTACACGCAGTGATAGACACGATTACAATTAAACTTATTAAAATGCTAGCTTATGGTTGTTTTTGGATCAACATGACTTTCCTAGTCTTTCAATATCAAAATGTTTGTCTCCATGTTGTAAGTATCAAAATATTTAGGCAATATGACATATATGCCAAATGAAATCATATATGTCCTTATGATTTAGGTGTAATTATGTCGTCATCTTCTATTAGTATGGGACATGCTGAGTCAACAAACAATACATCCTCCAGTGAGGATGAGACATTGCGTCTTCATAATCGAGACGCTTGGCTACGACAAAAAATCAAATGTATGTGTGATCGTTATTGAGGATGTTTTGTTCGAGCACGTCGAATCACAATGTCACACCTCAGCATGTACTGAGAGTGGGACCAAGAAAAAGACCCATTATTTTTTACTACTTTATTTGCACAAATATTATTGGTCTATGTTGCATCTTCACCATTAAACAAAACCTCCTTTTTTTTATTGAGCAGGATGCAGTACCACATCCTCAAATGGTTCCTCCATGGCGTCGAGAGGCTGGGAAGCATCGACACGAGGAGGCAGAGTCCTCAAGAAGAGTAGAGATTGATGATGACGATAGCAACCCTCTTCAAATGCCCCATCAAGTTTTGGAGGAAAAGATTTTGGACAACATGGTGCACGATTTATTTTCCCATGAGGTTCGGGGGGAGGGTGCCACTAGAGAGATAGATGACCCGCATGGAAGGGGATTTGCTTTTTTCCCGCATGAGATTGGATGTGTGAATCCTGATATTGTTGCTCCTATGGTGATTTTTACTATTCCTCATATTCCATGGAATCTCCAACCTATTCCAGTGCCTAAAGCACACCTGCCAAAGCTGATTGATTTATTGAATGAGAAAATCAGGATGGGAATTCTTGAGCCTTCATCTGCACCATACTCAAATAGGTGGTTTACGGTTCCAAAGAAGAATGGAACTCTCCGATTTATTCAGGACATGCAGCCAGTGAACAGAGTTACTATCAGGAATGTTGGTATAGGTCCAGTTGTGGATGAGTTTGCAGAAGCATTTGATGGACGTGCCATCTATTCTTTAGGTGATTTGTATTCAGGATATGATTAGTTTCAGTTGGCTTTGGAAAGCAGGGACATAACCACCATGAGAACTCCTATTGGGCATGTCAGGATGTGTACCTTGCCTCAAGGTGCCACTAATTCTGTTGCGCATATGATGAATGCCATGTATAAGGTCCTTCGAGATTACATACCTCAGCTTACTATGCCTTTCTTGGATGATGTGCCAATTAAGGGGTGTGCAGAAGAAGAGAAGAATGAGAGTCTAAATGAGCACGGATGCAGATACTTTGTGGCTGATCATATTTCAGCATGTGAGAAGATTTTGGCCAAGGTTAGAAGAAGTAAACTTGACACTTTCAGGGCAAAAATCTGTTTTTGGAGTGAATGAGGTTGTCATTGTTGGACATATGTGTGGATATTATGGCAGGAAACCTTCACCTAATAAGGTGAATGCTATAGGCAAGATTGTGGAGTATTGTTCTACCACTTCAGAGGTACGGAGATTCATTGGAGCTTGTGTGTTTTATATGATTTGGATACCTCATTTTGCACACATAGCAGATTGTTTATATCAACTGCTTCGAAAGGGGCAGAATTCTATTGGGATTAGAGCCACACTAGAGCCATGCGAAAATTGAAGAAGTTATTGCAGAATGCTCCTACTCTCAGGAAAGCGGATTATAATTGTGGAAAGCCCATTGTATTGACAGTTGACACTAGTCCAATTGGCATAGGTTGGGCTGTGGGTCAAGATGATGCAGATGGAAATAGGTATGCTATTCGGTTTGGGGCGAAAGTCCTAAATGAGAGACAGAGGAGATATCCGCAAATCAAGAGGGAGTTACTGGGGATTGTTACGGCTCTCAAATGTGACAAGGAGTACTTTATTGGAGCTTCACTTGTGGTAGAGACAGATTGCTTGCCATTGATTGGTATGATCACGAGTTGCTCTACTCCGGATATAGCTATGCTGAGATGGATTGCATACATCAAGTCATTAAATCCGGAATTTAAACACATAGCAGGGAAGGATAATCTAGTGGCAGATATGTTGTCTAGAGCCAGATATGATGATGAGGAGACTCTACTTGCAGAAGAGGATGATGCAGAAATTTCAGCCACTATGGTTGATCATGTTTGTCATGTCTATGATATTGTGGCTTTCATAGAAGAACTGTATGTTGGAGATTGGTTGCAAATTGGCAAGTACCTTAGTACACTAAGCAAAAGAGATGAATGGACAGATGATGAGTTCAAGAAGATCAGAAGGAAAGCCTATGGTTATTTTCTCAAGGACGGATTTCTTTGGAAGCATCCGAAGAAAAGAGGTGGATTACCTTTGCGGGTTGTCTGCGATAGAGAGACACAGTTACAGGTGATGAGGGAGTTTCATGAGAGTCCTTGGGCTGGTCATAGAGGAGTGTGGGCTACTTATGAGAAAATCAAGGAGAAATATTGGTGGAAAGGCATGTATAGAGATGTTTCTCACTTTATTGAGACTTGCAGAGACTGCCAGATGTATTCGGTAGTGCGTCATTGAGATGAGCTTCATCCGACCTATCCGCTATGCATTCATTATAAGTGGGTAGTTGATTTGGTTACTATGCCTATGGGTCTATGGCAGATGAGGTATATTGTTTTGGCTAGAGAGGATCTTACCAATCATGTTGAGGGCAGATCTTTGAGAACGAAGACCACTAGTGCAGTGTAAGTTCTTATTGGAGGAAATTTTTAGTAGGTATGGTTCTGTGGGTAAGATCACTGCGGATCGTGGTGAATTGGATGCAGATGAAGCTAGGGAGTTTTTCTCTTAGCTACGAATCAAGTTGGCTCTAACTACAGCATATAATCCAGAAGGAAATGGGAAGAGTGAAAGAGGGCATCCGCCGATAGTGAAAGCATTAGCCAAAGCACGCAGAGAACGGATTGGAGAATGGCCGAGACTTCTACCATTTGCTTTGTGGGCTGATCGTATGACTCACAGTGTTACCACAGGATATATGCCTGCAGAGTTGATGTATGGTCAGAAACCTGTTATGCCGACTGAGACTTGTGCTTTGACTTGGTTAGTTTTACCTTGGCAGGAGGATTTGATGAGAGAGGAGCTCTTAGCTCTTCGGATTCGACAGTTGGAGAGAAGACCAGAGGATATTCAGCTAGCTATTGACAGGTTGAAGGTTGCTAGACTAAGAAATAAGGACAGGTTTGACAACAGGCATCGCTTGTGGCCTAGAGCAATAGAAGAGGGAGATTGGGTATTAGTCTTTGATAGCAGTCTTGAAAATCAGCATACTGCACTTCGGAAGATGGTGAAAAGATGGTTTGGGCCGTACATAGTCAGACATGTTTTTGATAATGCAACATATGAGTTGACAGAATTGGATTGGACAGTGCTTAGAGTGCCTATTGCTGGAAAAAGAATCAAGATTTTCAAGAAAAGAGATGATGAAGAATATGCATTGGAAGAATTTGCAAGAGAAGAGCAACGAGAAGAAACTCCAATGGAAGAGACAGATGATATGACAGATAATCTTGTTGATATACCGGAAATGCATAATGAAGAGATTGATCTGTTTGTGGATCTTGATGATAACGATCATGGGTAGTTGGCCCATCCGGAGGATGCGCAGGATTAGAGGGGGTGGATGTCGTACTTCTGCGCATCCGAGATGTGGAATCCACCAAAAAGATATGCTGAACATGGGACTGATGAAGAGGTACGTCTAGATGCTTTTGAAAGCATTGCTTCTCTATGGGTAACAAAAAATCACCATTTTAACTCTAGGCAATTATCCTTTATCAATTGCATAGATTATCAAGTAAAAGGTTGCTTGTTTAGCATAAATTTTGCTCCCAAAGTTATAGGAAGATTAGTTGGAATCAGCCTAACCTATGCCTGACCTTAATCGATAAGTTAAGGTTGAAAAATCAATTTACGCGTAGACAACGAGTCATGTGTTTATGAAATGATATAATTTTCAATTCAGCAAGAGTCTCTACTGTAAATTTATGACCAATATGCTCCGGATTCCTCAAAATTAGCTGTTTAGCAGCCCTCTCTATTTGCTGATCACTGTCAGGTGGAAGCGGTACAGCTACCGGCTTCACCTTCTTATCCACAGTTTTGTATTTCGTGTCAACCCTGGCTTCATTATGCTCTTCTGCATTACTCAAATCTTGTTGTAAATCAGCAATTCTGCACTCCAATGCTGAATATCCTCAGCCCTCTACTCTATGGATTGCATAGGAACAACCCTAAACTCCGAATGCTGAAATATTTCAGCAGTAAACTTTGTTCGCTGAAAGTTTTCAGCCCTCTGTGTCTCTAAAAGCTGATCATAACCAGCTGGAAACTCTGTTTGCTGAATTTCTTCAGCATTCAACACTTTTTGCTGAGCCACCTTAGCCTCTTACTCAATCTGTGACACAAAATCTCCAATTTCATGAAACATATCAAGGGACTGCACTAATACATTATGTGACAATTCTGCATATCAGTTTTCAGCATATCTTCCATCTCTTCCATCGTATTTGCACAAATCATACTATCATACATCCCATCTATGTGCTCATCATCCTCCAAAATTCCTGCATTTTTCAAATTTTTCTCCTTCCTGCATATATACTGCTTGGCAGCTCTAGGCAACCTAGAAATCTTCTGATAGCTCATCGAACTGTTTGCTGAAATCCCAACAAAACCGGAGGAGAAAACACTGCTGCCAGCAGGCGAGAACTCCAATCTCCTCTGCTCTGTACCACCATCGTCTCGTGAAATGGCAGTATCTAATGTAAACCCGAATCCCTCACAGTGGGAAAAGATGCATCTCTGAGAGTATCCTTGTTTCTAACATGGTTCACACACACAGTCATAAACTGAACTACTCTCATACCATCTTTACTGCGAATCCGTGCATAAGCAGATCCATCATCCATTACCTTTGTTTCCATGTGCATCTCTGTGATGAATGGCTGTCCAAGAATTATAGGATAAGAGCATGAATCTTGCACAAAGAAATGGAAATCCTCCTCTACATCACTAATAGAAACCCTGACACTGGGACAGGCAGCATACAAATCACCTGCAGTGTTATTGGCAGCTCTCATACGCCACCCATGCTCTACATCCATAGGCCATCTGTTACTCTCATAAACTCCACGAACTATGAGATTAATCTCTGAACCATGATCCACCAATGCAAGATAAGGCACCTGTTTCTCTCCAATCTTTACCATGGTCTCTGTAGTTGCCCTAGCCCAATGATCAGCATAATGCATAGGCTGAACCCTCTTCTCTACCTGCGGAAAAACAGAAGCATTCTCAACCATAACCTCATCCTCATCCTCATCCAACTCCCCAATCAAAACTCCCTGTGTATCAGTGGTAGGAAATGCATGTTCTTTCCTCTTCAGGACCTCCTGAAACTGATCCTGAAACTCTCTTTTCGAGATGCCCAAAACCTCAGAAATAGTGAAAGTCACCTCACTGCCAAGTATCTTGTCATTAAAGATTTTCTTCATGTCTGTAGATGTCTCAATATCGGACATCAATCTAAACCCTGGTTGTTTTCTCTCTCTAGGCTCTTGCATCTTTTCTCTCTTTTGAGCATCTTCCATCTGTCATTCTGGCCCTCGTCTCAAAGACGGTCCTGCAGTAGGTGGAGTAACAAACTCACCCCCTCTAGTCTTCTTAACTGCACTTGGATTTTCTTCATCCCTCTTACGCTTCTCCTGAACAAGTACATCTGCTCCATGAGACTTAGCCAAATAAGCATAAATAGAGTACCTGTCAACAGGCGAATCCCAACCTGTCTCTGATCTGATGCTAGAGCCTGCACTAGTCAAAACAGTTTGCTGAATTTTTCCCTTGTTTGCAGTCTCCATAGCATAAGTTCATAGTGCTGACTAAGTCTCTGATCCCTTCTCAATTTGGACTCCATATGCGGAAGCATCACCTCTAGCTGTCACATAAGAAGTACACGCAGCCATGTCATCCATTAACTTCTTCATTCCACCTTTACCAAAGTTGGTAGCAAGTGGAGCTCCTGTCTCAGTCAACCAAATCTTACCATCTTGTCCCCAATATACCAAATTCTTCCTCCTTGCATCCTGAAAATATTCACAATCCCTACAATGCTGATGGTCCGTACTATCGCACCAAATACATCTCCGATCTCTCCTAGGTGCACTAGGAGCACTCCTAGGTGCACTAGGAGCACTAGAAGAAGTAGTAGGCACAGTCGAAGCAAACTGCTCTTTCAATTTTCCCACCAACTCCACTTTAACTGACTCCAGTGTCAAATCCGTTATGCCTTTGATTATGTCATCAAGAGAGGTAGGCACCGATGGAGCGGATGGTTTTGGAGCAGAAGGTGCAGACATCGGTCGTGGAACAGGAGGAATAGGAGGAGTGGAAACAGTAGGCACTGGCATAGGCCAAGAAACTGGCTGAGGAGGAGAAGAAATAACAGGGATAGAAGCAGGCATAGGAGCAGATGATGGTGTCGGTGTCATGGAACCATTCTGTAAGCGGGTCTTCCATATCCTCCTCTTGGTCAAAGTTGAGACTGCATCCTGGGCATCCTGCCAATCCGTTTTAAGACCCATAGGCTTCGTGCGATCCTCAAGAAGCTCACCCAACTCTTCCTGAAGAGCAGGATCTGCAACTTGCAAGAAAAACTCAACTTTTTCAACATCCAATGCTCTTTGTTCAATGGCATCAAGCTGACTATACCTCTCTTCAAATTCTCGAATCAACTCTGAAGCAGCTAGACCTTTGTTTGGCATGTAGACCCACTCTCGGAATGACCGCCGACTAGCCATACCAAAGTCCTCAAGGAAATATTCTTCTTTCAAGGCCTTCTTAAAATCTTGCCAATGTGTATTTTGAATAAAACGATCAGTCACTTTTGCCCTCAAAGCAAGTGTGACAAGACGAAGGAAATACTTACTCATAAGTCCAGCTAGAACTCCGAAAAACCCCATCTTGATCTCATATGTCTTCAAATATGCTGAAACATTACGGCCATCAAATAGCTTCTTCTCATTCTCAACTACTTCAATAGCCTTAGTCGCGTTGTTTGCATTCTCCTGCTCCGAATAGAGTTGCCTTTGCTGAGACAACTGCTGTTGATGCAATTGTTGCTCTTGCTGCATATACAATTGTGTCTGCTGATTTTGGAGCTGCATATACATGGACATATTCTGCAAAATCTGCTTTAGATCCTCTGTTGAAGTACTTGACGCAGCAGTCATTGATGGAGCTGAAGTAGAGGACGCAGCTGGAATCGTGAAAGAGGCTGAAATAGAGGCTGAAGTATCTCCCATCCTGAAATTTCTGCGACACTTTCACGTCGGGTTCACCAAAGATGTTGAAGGGTTTGTAAAAGCAAAGTCGCGTCTTCAGAAGACCTTGATAAATTTCAAGATAAAAGATCAAACAGATGAATAAGCAAGATGAGGCAATAATATCAAGACTCTGTTTTATTTCTGTCAATAAGAGATTCAAGATTCAAGATGAAGAAACCCGAGCAGCCTCTAGATTGCATAGATCATCTATACATTCCAAAGAGAATTTCCAAGAGTATGGTCTTTATCGATGAGTGAGAAAGTGGATGAACGTGGATAATTTTTCTGATTTAAGTTTCATCATGATGACTATTTACTGATATTGAGATGGCTTACGGTTAGAAACAGTCTTCAAATTTTTCATTTTTATATATAATGTTAGCCTTCAATCTGCCCTATTCCTGGATCAGTCAGACCCAGAGATAGTCTTCAGTTGTGACTAATAAGTCAGTTTTCTGGCACTCTTTATCAGGAACAAACATAATTTCTATTGAGAAATATGGATGGTTAAAGGAAAGCTTAGAATCTGCCTTGAAATCTCATGTTTTCTCATCAATCATGATGCACAGCATAAAAACAGAAATAACAATCAGTGAGCTGGAAATTTGGACAGCACGACTTCTTTCTTCAAGATAGTTTGATGGTCTGGTTCAAGGCAAAATCATTGTGGGATGAGCATCTATACACGGTTCTTCATGAAGCATTAATTACTGCTGTTATGCTCTCTTCATGAAGCATTAATTACTGTTGTTATGCTCTCATAGATGTCTGTCCTAATTTTCCCCAGACTGACTGTTTCCTTCTGCCCAGGATTCGGATGCTCACTCCCAACCTGTATCAATGTCCTCCCTTTCTAAGCATGATAGCGTGCCTTTCTCCTTATCGTTTTCTGGTTTCAATCCTCTTCCGTCCTCTCTGCTTGATTCCCCTTTACGTTGTGTCCTCTGAGATACATCCTTTTTTTGTTTGTCTCTTGATTCATCCCCAGTTTCTACTTTGCATTTCGTATCTGATTGAAAGCATTCACTAAATTCGTCTTCCTTGCTGCATCCCGTGTCAAATTGGAGGTGCTTACTAGATTGGTGATCCTCTGTGTTGCTGTGGGGTTCTCCCGCATCATCCTGTTTTTCATTTCTCCCTGTAACTTAGGCTCCCCCCTTCCATACAGAAAATCACACCTTTTTTTTTTCCAGACGAGATGACGATCACCATGTTCTCTCTCTCATCCTAAAAAAAACTTCGCCTGTCCAAAAAAAACGACCTTCCCCAGTCCGTTTCGAGCGGCTCTTCTTTTTCCTTCAAACCCATAAAGCAGCCCCCCAATTTGGCTTTTCTCTCCACCAGGAAAGTAGGTCTTGGGAATATCATCTGGAGACAGTCTCTCTAATTGCATTTGTGCAAAGCATTCAACTGCTTTTGAAGCCCTCCTATCTTCAATATATCCTGCTATCAGTGCATTCCACGAGACTACATTCCAAGTCCGCAGTTGGTCAAAGACTTTTTGTGCCTCAAGAAGAGAGCTACACTTGGCATACATATCTACCATAGTAGTGCCAATAAAGACATCTTTATCCAGTCCTTTTCTGGCAATCTCTTCACAAATTAGCTGGCCTCTTTCTTTGTCTCCCAAGGAGCCACATGCTTTGAAGCTGCAAACATATGTATAATCAGCTGGAGATATGCCCCCCAGTAGCATCTGCTCATAGCATGTCAATACTTCCTTATGAAGCCCAACTTCACTATAGCCTATAATTAATGCATTCCAAGACACTCCATCCTTGGTTGGAAGCCTGTCAAACACCTGTGTCAAACACCTGACGGGATTCTCAAAGAGAGTCACATTTGCAGTACATGTTCACCAAAGTGTTGCCGATATAACTGACAATCCAATTTTGATGATTTCACTGTGAAATGCAAGGCCACTTTCCCTATCTTTTAATTTAGAACAGGCTTTGAGAAGGGCCACACATATATAGCTATCTGTCAATGGGTACAAACACATCTTCATCAATCAAGCTCTTGTTGTTACCTTTCTTATTTATGTTGGAGACCTCAGAACCAAACGATTCATTATGATGTCCAGTCATGTTGCCACTAGATGATTTTATATGCCCATCTTCCCCTATCAAATTGATTGTATAATCAGAACCATTTTTATTTGACTACTGGTCATTGTCATTACTGTCTAGATAGGACATCAAGTTCCCTATCAACTGGTCCTCCTTCTTTCCCTCTTTGGCTTTTTTAGAGAAACAGAAAAATAGCAATCCTTTTCCCACATTCTACATATCTTGAAAGCTTCGCAGTCTAAGGAACTGTGTTTCAAACTGGTAGCCTATCAAAAACTTGGCAGCATCTCCTTGAAAGCCACATTTGGTATACATTTCTATCAGCATGTTTCCCACAAGGAACTCCCTTTTCAAATCCTCTTTGAATTATTTCAGCATGCATTTCATGTCTTGTTTCCAAAGCTCCTGTTATGCTACAAGTTTTCAAGTTGTAAAGATAAATGAAAGCATCTAGATGTACCTCTTCATCAGTCCCATGTTCAGCATATCTTTTTGGTGGATTCCACATCTCGGATGCGCAGCAGTACGACAGCGTACTCTATTTATTTCATTCTTACCCTTAATCAAATATATGTCATCATTAACCCACTTGTTTCTACAGGTTTAACTACATCAGGATATCATGCTTGTCCAATTTGCAGTCCCTCTCTGGTTTCTTCTAGACCGACACGCTTGAAGAAGGTTATCTATGACAATCATCATGGTTTTCTTCCTATTGACTACCCCAAAGATGCACCCCTATTAATGGAAGAACTCCACAATCTCTGACCATTCAAGATTGGAAGGACACTTGGACACACGCCAATGATCATCCTCTACTCTCGGCATGAGTCGGTAACTAGTTTACTTCTTTTGTTTGTCTTTAGAGTACACTCCATTATGAGAACAAGAAATAATATATTGTTTGTGTCTTAGATTCTCTATATTTTTTCGTCTCCCATATTGGACTAAACTCAAGATCAATCACCTGTTGAACCCCATGCATATATTCAAGAATGTTGCCTTTACATTATGGGATCACTTAATCGGGGCTCATGATTCTGTCAATGTAAGGGAGGATTTACGTAGCATTGGAAATATGAGACGAGCTTGGCCATGCATTGGACCCTAGAGGAAAGATTGAGTTACCGCGTGCACCTTGGATGTTGTCGAAGACTGAAGAAAAGATGGTGAAGCAGCAGATATGTAGCTTTCGAACTCCCACAGGATATATGAGATGCATGATTAGTCCAAGAACAAAGCAAGTGTACCTCAAGCCTCTCACCATGAGAGTTTTTTCATGACACAATTAAAAGAAGTGCAAATGGCCTTGGCTAGGGCTATTTTCTTTTCTAGCCATGCAATTGTGGACAATGATCAGTAAAACATGCATGGAGGAAGATTGGGGAGTTTGGGGTTGGCTTTTCCCCACCATCTTATGACTCAATATGGCATGATTCTCTTGATAAATGCCACTTAGAGGCAAAGGAGCAGGTTGAAAGGGTCATTTTATGCAACTTCGGACTTATTGGGTACACCATTTTATCATATGGTGGTCCAATGTTCAATGATACCCATTCACCAAGGGCTGACACATTCTTAAATGCCATAAATAGCACATGAAAAAAATAAAGTTAGGAGAGTACATCATAGACATTTTATGCAGGACTATTGAAGAGATAGGGTATTGTCATGTGATGCAAGTTATTATGAATAATGCAAAGAATTGTAAAAATGTAGCTAGACTTGTATACGAGCAATATCCAAAGATTACATGTAATTGTTGCAACACACACTCACTTAATTTAGTATTGAAAAACTAGTATGAAAAAGAGGATACATCTTGGTTTGCTAGGATTGTTGGTGATTGCAAGAGAATTGTCAAGTTTGTTCTTAAGAGAAGCCAAGTTATGTTGACATGTACAAGGATTGGATATCATGCATGCTAAAGCTTCCTACATAGACATGATTTTGTACACACATGCAGATTACTTGGAGAGAAAGAGTAGAATGAAGCACCATGGGTCCCTCATTGAGCTTTGTTTTTATAGATTTTGAAGCTCCTCGAGATTTTTTGGGCCTCTCCTAGCTATGTTAAACTACCAACAAGCCCATTGAAAAATTAAAAAGCTCGTCAAGGTTTTTGGCTGATTTCCACGTTACGTTTTACTTGCTCAAAATTGATCAAAGATCAATGTAAATATGTTAACATAGTAATCAAGCAGCCTAATTATAGAAAATTTTAAGTAAGTATGTAAATATTAAATCATTGATGTCAACTAGCATATCCAAAGTGCTCAGTAGCATATCTACTTTGCTAGCCAACATATTGAGTATACTAACTAGCTATCCACTCTGCTAACTAGCATTTCTTGTAGGCTAACAAACATATCTATCGTGTTAGGTATAACATATCTCTAATGATATGTAACATATCTAGTACACTAACTAGCATTTCCAATATGATATTTATATTGTTTATTTAATTAAATAGCACTACCTCTATGTTGGGAATAAAAAATAAAAAATGTGAGAGATGTTAGGAGGGGAGGAAAAACATAGCATGAGAGAAAGGCATATAATAGGTACTGAGCATGCGGGGGTTGTATGCCTATCAAGTGTGAAGGGCATTATACATGTTACAGACGCATGGATATATGGAAGGAACTTGATTAAGTTTATGTAGATGACGGTATACAAGTTTGTATAATCACAGAAGAGACAATACTGCAAATGCATCTTAAAATGACATGAAAGTTAATTTTAAGGTTAAAATGGCTAAAAACTCAAATTTAAAGTGTTTGGGAGTTATTGAAATTTGGAGATTTATATTAGAGGCCAGAGGGCATGCTTGGACTTTCATGTTATGCCTACAAATCTAGGGACATATTCTCTCATTTTGGGGTGACCATGGTTAATTGGTATGAGATCCAGACATGACTGGTATATAGGTTAATTGGAAGTTTATTTGGACAAGCCTACCCATATGAGGGTGATATTTTAATCTAAAAATAGGGTATGTTATTCAAAGTGGATATGAAAGTGATGCTAAAAACGATGAGAAGAAGATAGAGGACGGAAAGCTAGTTTACTTTCTAGGGACGTTGACATTTTTGGGTTGTTAATTTAGGGTCCAAAAGAAGAGCACAAAACAATAAATCCTATGTAGGAAATGCATAACTTACAACAAAAAATACTACAACAAAAAGGCTCCATAGACGTGCTTGTAGATGCAATATTTAAACTGTGATAAAAAATATCGGACGCGTTTATTACCGCATCTACTGCTACGTCTACAATATCGCGTCTAAAAGCGCGCTTATAGTTAGAGTTACACGCCCATATAGACGCGCATATAGACGCGCGTATTGACGCGCTACGTAAATATATAATCAAATTTATAAAAAAGTGGATGTATTCATATTGTGCGTCTATACACGCATGTATCTACGCGTCTAAAAAAGTGTTTACTCTACAAGTTTTTTTACAAGAATAGACGCGCATTTATCCTGCAATTTAGATGCGCTGATAGACACGCAAAATAGAGGTATGAAAAAAAAAACAAAGAGCATGTGGCTTTGCAAGCCACTTGCTCTCTAGTTTTTTTCCCCCCATGAACATCAAATTGTATACTTAGGAAAAACAGAGAAAGATTATTTCGAAGATTGGATACTGAAAACAAAATAATGTATGTATAACACGAAATTTCATATATATATAGATGAAACGTTTTTATATGATGAGTTCTGGTGCTTGTGACCTCAAGCATGGTCATGATCGCAAGCACTAGCTGAAAGTAATACATATCAAAAATGAAAATTACAAGCCAAGGGGAGGCATGCATGCATGGGGCTCCTCTATATCTCCTCACAAGAGGCATCATCATCGCTACCACCATCGCTGCCTGTGCCGCTACCGTTGCCGCCACTGCTACTGCTAGTCCCCCCTTCGCTATCCTCAACTGCATCAGGGTTCGCCTACACAAAGGATTAAGGTATATAAATACCATTACAAACAATAAATTAGAGTTATGTATACTTTTCATGTAAAAAATAAAACATACCTCTTCTGGTGGTGGAATCCTCATGGCACGATTATATTGCTCCTCCGTGATGAGTCTCTCCTCGTAGAAATGCTGCCAAAGTGGACGCCCGGTTATGACCTCGATGGTAGCCTACCTCTCTAGGAGTAGGCATCCTACCAACGATATGATACTACAAAAAAATTTGAACATGCAACATAATAGAACACACTACATAATGAAGTGAAACAAATTACAAAATTTAATTTTAAGAAAGAAATCCAATAATACTTACAAACTCAGCCTCCCATGACTCCCTGCCACCCGATCCATAATGTGACGATTCCATGGTTGCCATCTGGATACGGTGGTTGACCATATCTAGGGCACCCCTGCTCTTGTCTCCACAGTGACTCCTTGGCACGCGTCATTAGGTGAGACCTCTTGCTATGAAGCGCGTCTCTCACCTTTGACCATCCCCAATCATCTGAGAATCGTGAATTCTCGGGATTAGGGTACCTTCTATGTACTGCCCGCAGCACCTCTTGCTACAAACCATTTTTTTAATGCTTGAAGGGAATCATGAAATCTTTATATGTGGCATGCACGACACTCCTCAAGTAGGCTATCACTTCCCTCCCCTCAGAGTCATGCAAGATACCACCAACATTAGTGAGACAGAGTAGTACATTTGTGGAGACTCACCTCTCTCATTTTTCGGTGAGGGTGATCGAGAGCCACCTCCTAGGCAGCCCCCACAAAGCCCTCGACCTCCTCGTCCTCCCGCACGACTCTCCCTCCTCCCTCGACAGGCACTACGCTTTACCTCACTCGATATACGTGCTTCTGTAGATGCACGTGCTTCGGCCGATCGATGTACCTCAGCTGATCCCTGTGCATCAGCTGATCTATGTGTATGCATAGAGCATGGAGTACCTGTTAGTAGAGGTGTGCCAAGGTTTGGTGTTTGTGTGGCAGTGCTAGGCAAAGATGTGATAGGTGTCCCAAACATCACATTGAAAACCTCCTCTGCAATGGGAGGGCGACCAAGATAATTGTTCATATCCCCCATGAATTGCTCCTTGTTTGGAAAACCTCCAAAAAAGCTACTAACATCTCTAGAAAACTCTGCTAAGGTGTTGTTCATGCGTTCCAACTCAGGATCAGTGTTGGAGGATCTAGGATTCCACATCTATACAAGAAAAATCATATTACCCTGTGCAGATAAAACATATTACATCCTGCGTCTATATCTGCGTCTTTGTGTGCATCTGTCAGCGTGTCTATTTCCGCGTCTATACCTATGTCGACACTGTCATCTGGACGCGCTGACTGACGCGCACAGTCGGACCATTTCTTTTCAAACTTGGTTAAAAAACATGTAAAAAAACCTCCATAGATGACATATTATAGCATGTAAAGAGAGAGAAGAGAGAGACAAACAGACAGAGAAAGCAAACAAGATTGAGAGAGAGAAGAAGAACTCACCTTCTTTGCTTGTTCCAACGGGTGGCGGCTAGGTTGCAAGCTCCTTGTCCTCCTTCTCCCTTCCCTTGGTAAGTTGCTTGAATCTTCTTCTCTTCCTTGTTGTTTGGCTCTTGTTCTTTACTCTTTGGCTCTTCTTTCCTCATGTCCTCTTTTTACTCTTATTTCCTTGCCTCATTGTCTTCATGAAGTGATAAATAGACATGAGTAGTGATGTCGAGCTTGAACTTTAAAAAAAATAAATTAATATGTGCATGGCGCATCTGTAAGTGCATGTAATTGCGCGTGTATATGCACAGATAATACCTATTACACACGCTTAAAGACGCACAGGAACAATTAAACTGATTAGATGCTAGCTTTTGGTTGTTTTTGGATCAACATGACATGACTTTCCTAGTCTTTCAATATCAAAATGTTTGCCTCCATGTTGTAAGTATCAATGCACACATTTAGGGAATATGACATATATAGATTGTATGTGCATAGTGGTCCAACAAATTAAGTTCTATTAACCTTGAAGTAGAATATAACCAACCACACTGTCCATGGAAGGAAAACTTGACCTCATCAAATTAACCAAGTTAATTTACTTATACATTTCATAGATAAGAGATTTGTAGTTGGCTTGTTGGTATTGCAAAGTATCCTTACAGTGATCTATTTTAGTCACCAACAAGTGGACACACTAGCTAAAGACTATGAAAAGAGGGCATGTGCACATTGGTTACATGTGGTCCACCTTATCTAAAATTATATGTGAGCTATAAGTGCACCTTGACATGATTGGAATAGCTTGCACATGCACAAGCCAACTGATTTACATCAATCTACTCATGCTATGAATTGGTATGCATGGCTAGGTTAAGTGCACAACAAATGAGACATGTGAGTGTATTGATCAGTTCTCTCTCTCTCTCTCTCTCTCTCTCTCTCTATATATATATATATATATATATATATATATATATATATATATATATATATTGCAAATGCACAAGTCAATCTTTGATCTATAAGTTTTAGCCATGGCTAGGTTAAGTGCACAATAGATGCAACATGTGCATATATCAATCACTTCTCTGATAATTATGTCGTATATGCATCCAATCATCATGCCCTATCCAATCACATTTGTATAGGGCATGATTGGATGTATATAGGGCATTAAATCACATATATATAATTAGCTTTGAATGATTGGATGTATATTTGTAATACTCAGAAAGAAGTAAAGTTGGTAATGTATATCATGTCCTATACATGTAAATGCCCTATACATGTATATCATGTCGTATATACATGTATATCATGTCCGTATGATCCTGCGGGATGTTTTCTTTTCAAAAATTGCCATTAAAAAATGGGAACTCATCATTAAAATCTAGCAAAAATCCTTGCAACTTTCACATAAATATCTTATTGTAAATTTGAGTTAAGACATTGCCATGTGAGTGACTTGTAAGACTTCTCCATCCACAAAATGTTTGAAATCAAAGTTGTGGAAAATTTCAATGGCAAGGGATTGAACTTTGCCATGTGAGTGACCTGTAAGACTTCTCCATCCACAAAATATTTGAAATCAAAGTTGTGGAAAATGTGAGTGACCTGTAAGACTTCTCCATCCACAAAATGTTTGAAATCAAAGTTGTGGAAAAGTTCAATGGCAAGGGACTTCACCCTTGGAAAATGGAAACCATGTATCAACTAATGCGAAAAGACCTTTGGAAGATATTCGAGGAATCCAAGGAGCTTGACGATCCAAATTGAAAAAGAAAAAAAAGTAAAAGCACTCAAGATAATAGCATGGGGCTTGTCACGCGATGTTCTTCGTCACATATCAGTGATTACAAAAGCAAAAGAAGCCTAGAAATAATTGGATAAAACCTTTGTGTCCCAAGCAATGAACTTAAAAATAAATCTTCTACTAGAATTTCTGAGGCTAGATCTAAACAATTATGACTCCCTTACTTCACTAATTAACAAATTCAAAAGCTTGAAAGTGCAAATATCTTCCGTTGCTAAAGATATTAAAGAAAATGAAGCCATTCTGGTGCTACTCAATAGTGTGGATAAACCTAACAAAGGTTTTGAGTAGGTGGTAGTAACCTTGCGAAATGTGCCAAATAGAAAACTCAACTCAATGGAAGGTGATCTATATGAGCAAGAGAGGAAATTCAAAGAAACGGCCTAAGAGACTACACCAAACTCCATAATCTCTACACTTTACAAGTTCCTCTTCAAGACTTATTTGTAGAATCTGTGGGAAAAATGGACATAAGGAACAAGAATATTGGAACAAAGGAAAGTCAAAGTGTAAGAACTGCAACAAGTTGGGACACACTGAGAAAGAATGCTAAAGCCAAAAAGAAAATTTTATCAAGGAAAAAAACTTTGAAGAATGTCCTAAAACTCTCTTCTAAATAGTAAATTTCCTGAACTTTATTTGACACTACATGAGCTAGAGGCCTTGCAAGCATTAGGGGGGAGGGGGGAACATACATCCTTAGGTGTAGTTATCTAGAGGATAAGCTAGCACCGAGGGAGGGGGTGTTAAAATGTGTTGGTGCTGTGCTAGAGACACATATAACTAAATCTCATAAGCAAAGTGTGAGGTGTGTATCCAAGCTAAAAATCTATAAAAGAATGTACTTGGTACAACTATCAATTAAGTCTCTTTCATGTTATCATGATTGCCTACTTATTACTCTTCTTTCCCCAATAATTTACTCTTCCACTCTTGCTCACCATATTTTTCAAGTCTTTCTCTACTCACGTTGTGTTTTTCTCCCCTTTTAACATCTCTGCTACTAAACGCTTAAAATTTCCACTTGGGGATTACAAATACCATAGCAAGACTACAAATCCTACTAGTGGGACCACACTTCTTCTAGTAGGAATGCACCTGAAAACAAGGTGAAAAGAAATCTCGGCAAAAATGCAAGCTACCATGTAAGACTCTTGTCCATTAACATGATCCCTCTATGGGTAAGCATTGAAAAGTCAAACAAATGACATTTACATTACTTGTCCAATTTGTCTGCATGCGGTGACATGTCCATGGTTAAGTAGTTTCACACACCATGATTAGCCTATCCCTTCATTTGGAACACAAAGTATGAATGAACCTTTATTTGAAATCCCAAACCACCTCTAACAAAGGCATGCTTTGACTTCCGAAATCTTGTCAATCAAGGTACCATGCACAAAATTGCTCATCACTTTTGATCTGTAACTCATATTGCCAAGATTTGTGAAGAAACGTTGTAGCTTTAGTTCCAAATTAAAACTTGTTAGTAGGCATCAGAGTCACATATCAAATATTTCAGCCCCATAAAACCTCAAGACAGTCTATAATCGTGCATTTCTACATGTAATCTACTACAGACATTAAAATTCCAAAGCGCATATCTCCCACATACTTGCTTGGTTGGATACCAAACTTGGTAGGGATCTTCATTATGTGTGAAAGTGCACTTTGGGCATGCTATCCATAATTTCAAACCCTCCAATTAATAGAAGATTTCAGAATACCAAAATTGTCCAAAACTGCTAACTAGAACAATCTACTCTATGACTTCTATATACAGTACTTATAACATCTGTATTTACCTGATTCTCCAAATATATTTCTTGATATGGAATCCATTGATCGTGCTTTTATGAACTATTGCATCTAGATCTTGTAATAGACAAGTTTCAAATATCTACTTGATCATATGGAGTCCTTCTCATCTAACTCAAAATTTAATTTGAAATATAGAATCTAGACTATTGTCTATCGCATACACTAATGTTCCCTTGGCAAGATCCTTCCTCCTCAATTTCATATTGAACCATTCCCTTATTTTGAGATAATGTTTCTCATAACAATCCATTGTTCTTTGTTGCCTATCTAACTATAGTGTATGCAATTTCAGTCCTCTGTTAACCAATCAAACTAACATCTTCATAAATTCCATTGTGGGAAACATGACATTCATGGGAATTATAGCCTCTCGACCATATACCAAATGAAAAGGGGCGAAACCTGTACTCATCTTCTAAATTGTCCTACAAGTCCATAAAGCTTAATGCAAATACTTGTCGCAATCCTTTAGATAGTCTTCCACTAGTTTTTAGAGAATCTTCAACAAAGTCCCATTGAATGATTCTACTAGCCCATTACATTGAGGGTAGTAAGTGTCAAAATATCATATTTGCATCATGAAAAAGTGTGCACAAGAGGAAGAAGTGAGCTAGCAAAGTATAAGACAAAGACATTGCTTATTCAGTTGCTTTCCTTGCCTTCATATATAGGATTGTCTATTCTCATGGTAACAACATAATTTGAAGCAACATTTTCAACCAACTCATGAGTTTTAGTGTTAGTTTTCCTCCCAATATGCCAAATTTCAAATTTGTGTAGCTACTTAACCAACCCCTTTATCTTGAACAATCAATTCCTTAAAACTTATTTATTAACTTTCCAGACATTGCATGATGACAACTAACATAGCATCCCCCTTTGCCATTACCTTTCTATATCCCAATTGAGTACATTGTTTTAAACTAGCATGTAAGCTTCTATATTCATCCTCATTAGTTCTTTGTATATCCTTTCTTTCTTGACTTCTTGACCTTCACCACTCAAAATGGCAAATCCCAAATTTCCATTTTTCAACATTCTTCTATAATTGCCATTAAAAAAAAACAAAGTGGCATCTTTATCCTTCATTTTCTCATGAATTCGAGGATCTTTATTTCATAACAACTGCACTTTTAACAAGATCTTTTTAAGTCCATGTGCTAGCCAAATTAGCTCTTACAATATCCTCTTTCAAATAAGTAAATTCAAAATCTTCTCAAACCCAAAGCCATTTAGCTACCCTCGAGGCATTTTGGGCAGATGGAAAAACTTGTGCCAGTAATTGGAACTAGTAAGTACTATGAATGGCTTTTGAATTAGATATGATTTTCATATTTTAACTACATATACTAGTCCCAATAGCAAGAGCTCTTCTTTCATCCAAGTGTTTCTGGTTGCTTCAATAGGTCTACGTAGTAAAACGCAAGTTGCATATAACACATTCCCTTCCCTTTTTGCATCAAAATATCTCAAATAGCATATGAAAAGATCTTGACAAATACCTTAGTTTCTAAATAAATCTCATTAACTCTTTTATAGTCTTTGGATAATCCATAAGAAGAAAAGCCTCAACTTAACCAGGTACACGTTGTCGAAGGGTTTGTGAAAGCAATGTCGCAACCACAGGGGACCTTGATTAATTTTAGGATAGAAGATCAATCATACAAATAAGCAAGATGAGTGGATTTGTGAGCAATAATAGATTTTCCAAGCTTCCAATGAGACTGTTTTTTTTTTTGAACAAGATCAATCCCATGAGATGAAATTTCTCACAATAGGTAAGTGGTACATTGAAATATACTTCCTTTCAGTATACGGTGATGACTTTTATACTTTTATGGTAATACAAATTCCATATTTAGCATGTTCGCTTCTGAAAATCTCTTCTCTTGAAGAGCCTTTTCTTGTATACTTGATTCTTCGTCCACTTGCTTCAGCCTCTTATCAGATTTAATGAGGTCCTCTCGTCTGTCTCACTATCTGTCAGAGGGAAAAGCAGACAGCACCAACAATAGAGTCTCAACGAAAGAGGAGCACAGTTGAGAGGCTTGGTCCTTGAAGCAACAACGATAGGAGAAGCCCATGCTGTCAAAGAGCTGTGGGTTATGTGCTTGTCAAGATATTGGCCAGCATGACCTCATGGATGGAGGTGGCGAGGACACGACAGTCCCCTCGGCGTAGCATATTCTGAATGTTTTGGCATTGCTCGTCTTGAGCTGGGTTGCTACAGTCTTCTTCTTAGTAGCAGGTGCTTTGCCTTTACGATGGATTTTAGCGGCAAGTGAATACGGGAGTTAGCGAGGCAGCTATCGTCAGCTTCATCTTCATCACCATCTTTGTCACTCACCACCTTCTTAGTAGTATAATTGCAGGAAAAAAAGAAATATTGTTCCCTTTGCTTTCCGAGCTCACCAACCACTTCGACTTTTCGTCCTCCTTAATGTCTTCATCCGCTCTCCTTCCCTTTCTGTTGTTGCAGCTTTACGTCGACTCCTGAGGAAGCTTTGTCTTTCGATCTCGGCATTCCTCTATCGTAGCAGCATCCACTTCACGTGTCCTTCCGTCTGCTCCAAGCTTCTCGTCTCCTCGTGTTGTCAAAGTAGGTAGGTGGAAAGTCCCAACGGCTACACAGGATGCCTAGCTTGCCGTCCGATGGCTAATCACGTGGCGTCAGATGTCGTCCTTGTCTTTGTCCCCAGCTTGCCAAAGTCCCTCCGCTCTCCCTTCTTAGGTCTTCTTCTCTGCTTCTTCTTTGTCACTTGCCTCTGCAGTCTTCCTTGACGTCGCCTTTAGCTTCCTTCCGCTTCGTTCCATCTCCTTCGTTTATAAGTCTTCGTTAGATTAGAGATCATCGTGGAATGCAAACTGATGTTTGGGCTGTGCTCTAGCGAGGTGCGGGGGCACGAGGGGCAAATCGAGGGCCTTGCTTAGGAAGTCGAGCATGAGGCGGCTGTTGCAGAAGCATACCTAATCCAACGCCACACCATGTCTTCTAATAGCAACGACAACTTTGCCGTCGCCAGGGCCATTGCCCTAGAACCTTCCCTACTTAAGAACCTCGCTTCCGCTTCTTCATCTCCCTCCACCGTCGTTCCTGTTCTCCTCGCTTTAGCTTCTTTTTCTCCTTCGGATTTCCCTCCCAGCCTTTCCGATTGCAGAGCGCCCTTTTGCCTCCCAGATTAGCGTCCTTTTGCCTCCCAGATTAGCGTCTTTTCTCCCCTTTTTCTGCCCTCGTATCTCAAATCCATCCATCCCGGGTCCTCTAAGTTCTTGACAAAGTGCACATGGAACACAGAACAATCATTGTATATAATCAGTGAGATATGTCTTCCCAAAGCACCATGTTTGTGCAGGTAATCTGCAACTCCAAGACCTTTCCAAACCTGTACATTGTCAATGTTGATAGCTGCTAGGTTAAAAATCCAGTATGGAGCAGTACATAGAAGTATAAATGTCACTATATGGACATAACGATTCCCAAAATCCCAGCCTCTCCATATTCCACCCAAAAACACAGAATGGACACAGCACTGACAAGACTGCAACTGGTGGATCATTACAGCAATTTAAGAGTACCCATTGCCATTCTGGATCCTGAACAAGAGCACCATCTCTTGACATAAAAGAAACTTCACCACAGCAAATCTTGGGAGCCCGTATGATCCTTAATGATGGTGTATGTTCAAGCTTCTCTTGCTGAATAAATCTTGTTTCCTGAATGTGAAGTTCAATTTCTTCATGGATTTGGAAGTCTTTCCCTAAAGGACTCAAAATACTATACACACCTGCTGCAGCTGGAGCACCATTAGCAACCGCAAGGCACAAACCAACCCCAAAAGGGCCTTTCTGACCTCTTAAAACCCCAGTTGAGAGTGTAATGAGATCATCTCATTCCATGCCACGACAATGTCCTGATCAAACAGCCCATCAAACATGCTCTCTGCTTCTAAAATGTTACCACATTTACCATAAATATTAATAAGTGTGCTATTAACAAAAACATCTGAAGTGAAGCCCTTCATGGAAACATCTATACTCATACGCAGGGAATGAATGTAATCTCAACAACTAAGTATGCATAAAGTATTAAATCGCACACACAACTTTCGGGTGGTTTTCACACCTCGAATGCGCAGCAATACGACATCCACCCCCTCTAATCCTGCGCATCCTCCGGATGGGCCAACTACCCATGATCATTATCATCAAGATCCACAAACAAATCAATCTCTTCGTTATGCATTTCCGGTAGATCAACAAGATTATTAGCCATATCATCTGTCTCTTCCATTGGAGTTTCTTGTCGTTGCTCTTCTCTTGAAAATTCTTCCAATGCATAATCCTCATCATCTCTTTTCTTGAAAATCTTGATTCTTTTTCCAGCAATAGGCACTCTAAGCACTGTTCCATCCAATTCTGTCAGCTCATATGTTGCATTATCAAAGACATGTATGACTATGTATAGCCCAAACCATCTTTTCACCATCTTCCAAAAAATCTGCAATAACTTCCTCATTTTCCGCATGGTTCTAGTGTGGCTCTCATCCCAAAATAGTTTCTGCCCCTTTCGAAACAGCTGATAAAAACAATCTGCTATGTGTGCAAAATGAGATATCCAAATCATATAAAACACACAAGCTCCAATGAATCTCTGTATCTCTGAAGTGGTAGAACAATACTCCATAATCTTGCCTATAAAATCCACCTTCTTATCCACAGTCTTGTATTTCGTGTCAACCCTGGCTTCATTATGCCCTTCTGCATTACATAAATCTTGCTGTAAATTAGCAATTCTGCACTCCAATGGCTGAATATTCTCAGCCCTCTGCTCTATGGACTGCATAGGAACAACCCCAAACTCTGAATGCTGAAATATTTCAGCAGTAAACTCTGTTGGCTGAAAATTTTCAGCCCTCTGTCTCTCTGAAAGCTGATCATAACCAGTTGGAAACTCTGTTTGCTGAATTTCTTCAGCACTCAACACTCTTTGCTGAGTTACCTCAGCCTCTGACTCAATCTGTGACATAAAATCTGCAATTTCATGAAACATGTCCAGGGACTGCACTAATACATTACCATGACAATTTAGCATATCAGTTTTCAGCATATCTCCCATCTCTGCCATCGTATCTGCACAAATCACACTGTCATACATACCATCTATGTGCTCATCATCCTCCAAAATTCCTGCATTTTTCAAATTTTTCTCCTTCCTGCATATATACTGCCTGGCAGCTCTAGACAATCTAGAAGTCTTCTGATAGCTCATCGAACTGTTTGCTGAAATCCCAACATAACTGGAGGAGAAAACACTGCTGCCAGGAGGCGAGAGCTCCAATCTCCTCTCCTCTGTACCACCATCGTCTCGCGAAACGGCGGTACCTAATGAAAACCCGAATCCCTCACAGTGGGTAAGGGTGCATCTCTGAGAGTATCCCTGTTTCTAACATGATTCACACATACAGTCATAAAATGAACTGCTCTCATACCATCTTTACTGCGAATTCGTGCATAAGCAGATCCATCCTCCATGACCTTTGTCTCCATGCGCATCTTTGTAATGAATGGCTGACCAAGAATTATGGGATAAGAGCACGAATCCTGCACAAAGAAATGAAAATCCTCCTCTACATCACCAATAGAAACCCTGACACTAGGGCAAGCAGCATATAAATCACCTGCAGTGTTATTGGCGGCTCTCATACGCCACCCATGCTCTACATCCATAGGCCATCTGTTACTCTCATAAACTCCACGAACAATGAGATTAATCTCTGAACCATGATCAACCAATGCAACATAAGGCACCTGTTTTTCTCCAACCTTTACCATCGTCTCTATAGTTGCCCTAGCCCAATGGCTCCGCGAAAAGTGACTACGCGGTATCAAAACAGGCTCATCAATTTCAGCATAATGCATAGGTTGAACCCTCTTCTCTACCTGCGGCAAAACAGAAGCATTATCAACCATAACCTCATCATCATCCTCATCCAACTCTCCAATCAAAACTCCCTGTGTATCAATGGTAGGCAATGCATGTCTTTTCCTCTTCAGGACCTCCTGAAACTGATCCTGAAACTCTCTTTTTGAGATGCCCAAAATCTCGGAAATAGTGAAAGTCACCTCACTGCCAAGTATCTTATCATTAAAGATTTTCTTCATGTCTGTAGATGTCTCAATATCGGACATCAATCTGAATCCTGGCTGCTTTCTCTCTCTAGGCTCTTGCCTCTTTTCTCTCTTTTGAGCATCCTCCATCTGTCGATCTGGCCCTGATCGTGAAGACGGTCCTGCAGTAGGTGGAGTAACAAACTCACCCCCTCTAGTCTTCTTAACTGCACTTGGATTTTCTTCATCCCTCTTACGCTTCTCCTGAACAAGTACATCTGCTCCATGAGACTTAGCCAAATAAGCATAAATAGAGTACCTGTCAACAGGCGAGTCCCATCCTGTCTCTGATCTGATGCTAGAGCCTGCGCTAGTCAAAACAGTTTGCTGAATTTTCCCCTTGTTTGCAGTCTCCATAGCATAAGTCCATAGTGCGGACTGAGTCTCTGATCCCTTTTCAATCTGTACTCCATATGCAGAAGCATCACCTCTAGCTGTCACATAAGAAGTACGTGCAGCCATGTCCTCCACTAACTTCTTCATTCCACCTTTACCAAAGTTGGTAGCAAGTGGAGCTCCTGTCTCAGTCAACCAAATCTTACCATCTTGCCCCCAATATACCAAATTCTGCCTCCTTGCATCCTGGAAAGAGTCACAATCCCTGCAATGCTGATGCTCCGTACTATCACACCAAATACATCTCCGATCTCTCCTAGGTGCACTAGGAGCACTCCTAGGTGCAATAGGAGCACTAGAAGAAGTAGCAGGCGCAGTCAAAGCAAACTGCTCCTTCAACTTACCCACCAACTCCGCTTTGACTGACTCAAGTGTCAAATCTGTGATTCCTTTGATTATGTCATCAAGAGAAGTAGGCACGGATGGAGCGGATGGTTTTGGAGCAGAAGGTGTAGACATCGGTCGTGGAACAGGAGGAATAGGTGGAGTAGAAACAGTAGGCACTGGCATAGGCCAAGAAACTGGCTGAGGAGGAGAAGAAATAACAGGGATAGAAGTAGACATAGGAGCAGATGATGGTGTAGGTGTCATGGAACCATTCTGTAGGCGAGTCTTCCATATCCTCCTCTTGGTCAATGTCAAGACTGCATCCTGAGCATCTTGCCAATCAGTTTTAAGACCCATAGGCTTCGTGCGATCTTCAAGAAGCTCACCCAATTCTTCTTGAAGAGCAGGATCTGCATCTTGCAAGAAAAGCTCAACTTTTTCAACATCCAATGCTCTTTGTTCAATGGCATCAAGCTGACTATACCTTTCTTCAAATTCTCGAATCAACTCCGAAGCAGCAAGACCTTTGTTTGGCATGTAGACCCACTCTCGGAATGACCGCCGAGTAGCCATACCAAAGTCCTCAAGGAAGTATTCTTCTTTTAGTGCCTTCTTAAAATCTTGCCAATGTGTATTTTGAATAAATAAATCAGTCACCTTTGTCCTCAAAGCAGGTGTGACAAGACGAAGGAAGTACTTACTCATAAGTCTAGCAGGAACTCCAAAAAACCCCATCTTGATCTCATATGTCTTCAAATATGCTGAAACATTACGCCCGTCAAATAGCTTCTTCTCACTCTCAACTGCTTCAATAGCCTTAGTCGCGCTGTTTGCATTCTCCTGTAAAATATTACACGGCGCAGCGAACAGAATCTGAGAAAGAGATAGAGAGTACACAACAGATAAGAGGAGAATCAGTAAAATTCTTTAACTCCAAACAACTGATACAAAGATGGCTCTGTCCACCCGTGCGCTTCCACTGTGTGAAGCTTAGATGGCGATCTAGACAGAAGATAGGTGAAGAGCTTAAGGCTAGCTGGAACAACAACTCTGACTGGGTGAAAGATAAGTGTAAGATGGCTGCGAAGGGGTTTAGCTTTTATAGCCCGCGAAGGTCGTTAGGTCGGCCTGCTGACCGACCTACCATATGAGCCTCCACTAGTCGGCCAGGGAATATTCCAGGGAATATTCCCTTTACCATCGGGCCGGGGGCGCTGCCCCCGGACCCCCGCCAGGGGGGCCGCTGGCCCCCCTGGGACCCCCCAGCCAGGGGCCGCTTCCGCGGCCCCCGGACCCCACAATAGGGGCCCCTTTTAACTCCCTTACCACGCAACTCAATGCAATGTGCCTCGAGTTGCTACCAGCTTAACCACTCCGTCTAACCCAAAGATTAGACCCACAACAGTCACCTTTTTGCCATCCGGTCACATAGACCTCATCTGATATACAAGTCAGGACTCAACCAATGTCCGAGCTCACATTTGGCTTCTCCTCATAATGGGGGCCTTACAACTTTGAGCACCATCGATCATTGGTAGTACCTAATGAGGGTGGGGCATTGATCATATCTAACACCCCCCCTCAATGTCCACCCATAGGTGAACTATCTCCTCGGCCCAATGCCGAGTCTCTGAAGATGAACTTGAAGCAGATCCTTCGTAAGTGCTTTGGTGAAGATATCTGCTCCATTCTCCTCTGTTGGACAGTAGACCAATTCCACTATCCCATCCTCCATCAAATCACGCACATAGTGATACTGGATCTCTATATGTTTGGTGCGTGCATGAAACACTGGATTTTTGGCAATGGCGATGCAACTCTGATTGTCACATCTCAGCACAGTTGGTTCTTCATCCTGCACTCCCATATGCCATAGAATCCTTCTCAACCATACGGCCTCACATGCAGCAAAACAAGCTGCCTTGTACTCTGCTTCGGTAGAAGACAATGCCACTGTTGGTTGCTTCTTACTAATCCAAGAGAAAATTCCTGAACCCAAAGAGAAACAATAACCAGAAACTGACTTCCTGGAATCAATGTCTCCTGCCCAATCTGAGTCACAGTTCCCCACAAGAGAAGTTCCGAAACTGTATGTGATACCATAGTCAAGAGTTTTCTTCAAGTATCTGAGCACCCGCATCCCAGCCTTCCAATGACTCTCATGAGGTTTGTTTGAGAACCTGCTCAAAACACCAACAGCAAAACTGATATCTGGTCTGGTGTTACACAAGTAGATTAGACTGCCGACCAACCTCCTATACCTCCCAATGTCTGCTAGTGCTGATGTATCCTCAACGGATAACTTTACATTCACCTCCATAGGTGTAGCTATCTCCTTGCACTCGGTCATGCCAAATGCCTTCAAGATCTCCCATGCATACTTCTTCTGAGAGATGAAGATCTTTCCTGGCTCTTGCCAGACTTCAATCCCCAAACAATAGTGCAGCAAGCCCAAGTCTGTCATTTCAAACTCAAAACTCAAAGCCTTTCGAGTTTGGTTGATCATATCTTCATAGTCACCTGTAATAAGAAGGTCGTCCACATATAGGACAATCACTACAGACTTTTTACCATCCCTGTAAACATACAAGTTAGCATCTGAGGCACATCTTTTGAAGTTTAGGTTTAAAAAGAACCTATCTATCCGCTGGTACCATGCTCTGGGGGCTTGTTTCAGCCCATACAATGCCTTCTTCAGTTTACACACTTTGTTCTCAGAATGGGGGGCCTCAAACCCTGGTGGCTGAGCCACGTACACCTCCTCCTTGAGGTCACCATTTAAGAACGCTGACTTAACATCCATTTGGTACACTGGCCACTTCTTGTGGGCAGCCACTGCAAGTACCGTGCGAATAGTGGTCATTCTGGCAGTTGGGGCAAATGACTCTTGAAAATCAAACCCTTCAACTTGTGAAAATCCTTGGGCAACCAGTCTAGCTTTGTACTTTTCTAAGGTACCATCAGCCTTGTACTTTACCTTCCAGATCCACTTGGTGCCAATAATCTTCCGCTTTGCTGGCCGATCCACTAGCTCCCAAGTGTCATTCTTCATTATGCTGTCATACTCCGCCTGCATAGCAGCCTTCCATGATGGATCTACAAGTGCTTCTTCTAAGTCAGTTGGCTCCTTTACTTCTCTCATAATCTCAACCATCAAGGCCATGTTGACTATGTGAGCAGAAGCCCTCCTTTGCTCCTCTATTCTCTGAGACCTCCTTGGTCCGTCTGCCTTCTCCTCAACAGATGCAGGCATAGGATTATTGTGGTCATAGAGCTGCTTCACCCAGCGCGGCAATGGCTTTTCCGGTGGGGTGATGTCAAGTTGGTGAACTTTTTCCTCATCATCTGAAGATGATGCTTCCTCCTCCTTAAGGATAGGGATAGCTCTCGGGACAGGTTCATAGTGGACTACTTCTTCGCTTGATGATAAAGTGGAAGACCTTGCCTTCTCCTCCTCCACTGTATGCGGCTCCTCCTTGAACACCACATCACGGCTCGCGATGATCTTCTTTGCCTCTTGGTCATATAACTTGTAAGCCTTCTGCTCATCACTATAACCCAAGAAGATACATTTTCTGCTTTTTGGTTGTAACTTGTTTCTCTTCTCATCTGGAACATGTGCATAACATTCACATCCAAAAATTCTGAAATGTGAAACAGATGGTTTCTTACCAGTGTAAGCCTCATGAGGTGTTTTTCCCTTGAGAGCCTTTGTGTAGCTCCGATTTAGAATGTAGACTGCAGTATTAACAGCTTCAGCCCAAAAATGGTTAGGCAATCCCTTGCCCTTTAGCATGCATCTTGCCATCTCCACAATGGTACGATTCCTGCGTTCCACAACACCATTCTGCTGAGGTGTGTGAGGCGTCGTCAATTGACGCTTGATCCCTTTGCTCTTGCAAAAGCCTTCAAACTCCTTTGAGTTGAACTCACCACCACCATCTGTTCTAAATTTCTTCACACTTTTCCCTGTTTCATTCTCAACAAGTATTAGCCATTCTTTAAACTTACCAAAAGCTTGAGCCTTATCACGAAGGAAGTACACCCACATCTTCCTACTGTAGTCATCGACAATCAACATAAAATAAGAAGATCCCCCCAAGGCCTGTGTAGGCATCTTACCACACAAGTCAGCATGCACCAACTCTAGAGGAGCATGTGCTCTATTCTTGCTTTCTTGTGGAAATGCCTTTCTCTGTTGCTTGCCCATCATACAAGCTTCACATGGTTCCTTCAATTCTATTATTGTAGGTAGGTGAGCAACCATACCTTGCTTTTGCATCTCCTTCAATACTGCAAATCCGATGTGTCCAAACCTTTCATGCCAAAGCTTACTTGTGCCCACTCCAGCGGTGGCTGTAAGAGCACTTAGCTCATACAGGTTGTTCCTTCTTTCTCCTTTTCCAACAATTGTGCCAGCACTATCAATAATTTCTGCACCTGTCTTCTTGAACCTCACTTCATGACCAAGATCAGTTATGGCAGCAACTGATAAGAGATTTCTCCTGATTTCGGGAACATACAACACATTTGAAAGCTGTTTGACTTCACCATTTGCAGCAACAAAAGAAATAGTACCTGTGCCCGCAGCAGGGCATTTAGCATCATTTCCAACCGTCACAGTGATGGATTCTTGTAGAGGCTGCATAGAACTGTATAGACCTTTCTTGTTGGTCATGTGACGGGAGGCCCCACTATCCAACACCCAAGAGTCAGTGGTAGATTCTTCTTGCGCCGAGGAGCACACTTCCTCAATGGTCGCCATGAATAATTCCAACTCTGCTTCAGCCGTATTGGCTGTCTCTTTCCCTTTAGTTTTAAGGGTACCATTCTTTTCATCTGCCTTCTTGACACGACAATCTGCAATCGCATGTCCTTTCTTCTTACAGTAGAAGCACTCTCCTTGAAACTTCTTCTTGCCGCCCTTTTTCTTTTTGTCACCATCATTTTTGGTGGAGGAAACACCTTTGCCTTTTGCATTGGCAGAGAATGCAGCATCTCCATTGTTGCTTCCTTCTCGGGCTTTCAGCCTCAACTCCTCCTCCATTAATAATGCACAAAACTCCTCAAAAGTCAAAGCTTGAGGTCTCACCTGAGTATTAAGGGCAGTTACTAGTCCATCAAACTTTTGTGGACAAATCCGAAGACACCTCCGAGCTAGCTCTTCGCTAGTCTTTTGTATCCCAGCGCCAGCCATCTGGTCGCGCAGATTCTTAATCCGAGTGATGAATGCTTCAACCGTCTCTCCTTCAGCAAACTTCTCCGCTGCTAGTTGATTCTCCAAGTTTTGAATCCTTGTTTGGTTTCGTGTTTCATATTGACTCCTTAGTACATTCCAAGCCTCTGACGCTTTGGTTGTATGCTGAATCAGAGTCAAAACACTGTCAGAACAGCTTGTAACTAAGGCACACAATGCATCTGCATTCCTTCGTTTCCAAGCTCGTAGAAGATCTGCATTCGGAGGAATCATCACACTAGGATTTGATGGGTCGGGGGTAGGCTGTGGTTCTGCGTCAGTCCCCAGCACAGTCTCCAGAAGCTCATAAGAATCAAGGATAGTAGTAATTTTGAACTTCCACAAGGTGTAGTTTGTACCATCTAACTTGCCTTCGCTGAAGGTTGGTGGACGAATCCTCAGTGTTTGAATAGCCGGTACAGCAGCACCACCTCCTGCACCGCTTCCTGATGCGCCAGAACTGCTTCCCGGAGTCGACATCGTTTCTCTTTGCTGTTGAAGCCTTTGCCTCTTGCACTCTCTCCGATCTCTAGAGCCCCCTGGGCTCTGATACCATGTAAAATATTACACGGCGCAGCGAACAGAATCTGAGAAAGAGATAGAGAGTACACAACAGATAAGAGGAGAATCAGTAAAATTCTTTAACTCCAAACAACTGATACAAAGATGGCTCTGTCCACCCGTGCGCTTCCACTGTGTGAAGCTTAGATGGCGATCTAGACAGAAGATAGGTGAAGAGCTTAAGGCTAGCTGGAACAACAACTTTGACTGGGTGAAAGATAAGTGTAAGATGGCTGCGAAGGGGTTTAGCTTTTATAGCCCGCGAAGGTCGTTAGGTCGGCCTGCTGACCGACCTACCATATGAGCCTCCACTAGTCGGCCAGGGAATATTCCAGGGAATATTCCCTTTACCATCGGGCCGGGGGCGCTGCCCCCGGACCCCCGCCAGGGGGGCCGCTGGCCCCCCTGGGACCCCCCAGCCAGGGGCCGCTTCCGCGGCCCCCGGACCCCACAATAGGGGCCCCTTTTAACTCCCTTACCACGCAACTCAATGCAATGTGCCTCGAGTTGCTACCAGCTTAACCACTCCGTCTAACCCAAAGATTAGACCCACAACAGTCACCTTTTTGCCATCCGGTCACATAGACCTCATCTGATATACAAGTCAGGACTCAACCAATGTCCGAGCTCACATTTGGCTTCTCCTCATAATGGGGGCCTTACAACTTTGAGCACCATCGATCATTGGTAGTACCTAATGAGGGTGGGGCATTGATCATATCTAACATCTCCTGCTCCGAATAGAGTTGCCTTTGCTGAGACAACTGCTGTTGATGCAATTGTTGTTGCTGCTGCATATACATTTGTGTTTGCTGATTTTGGAGCTGCATATACATGGACATATTCTGCAAAATCTGTTTTAGATCCTCCGTTGAAGTACTTGACGCAGCAGTCATTGATGGAGCTGAAGTAGAGGCAACTGGAGTTGTAGAGGAAGCTGAAATAGAGGCTGAAGTGTCTCCCATCCTGAAATTTCTGCGACGCTTTCACGTCGGGTTCACCAAAGATGTCGAAGGGTTTGTGAAAGCAATGTCGCAACCACAGGGGACCTTGATTAATTTCAGGATAGAAGATCAATCATACAAATAAGCAAGATGAGTGGATTTGTGAGCAATAATAGATTTGCCAAGCTTCCAATGAGACTGTTTTTTTTTTTTGAACAAGATCAATCCCATGAGATGTAATTTCTCACAACAGGTAAGTGGTACATTGAAATATACTTCCTTTCAGTATACGGTGATGACTTTTATACTTTTATGGTAATACAAATTCCATATTTAGCATGTTCGCTTCTGAAAATTTCTTCTCTTGAAGAGCCTTTTCTTGTATACTTGATTCTTCGTCCACTTGCTTCAGCCTCTTATCAGATTTAATGAGGTCCTCTCGTCTGTCTCACTATCTATCAGAGGGAAAAGCAGACAGCACCAACAATAGAGTCGCAACGAAAGAGGAGCACAGTTGAGAGGCTTGGTCCTTGAAGCAACAACGATAGGAGAAGCCCATGCTGTCAAAGAGCTGTGGGTTATGTGCTTGTCAAGATATTGGCCAGCATGACCTCATGGATGGAGGTGGCGAGGACACGACAGTCCCCTCGGCGTAGCATATTCTGAATGTTTTGGCATTGCTCGTCTTGAGCTGGGTTGCTACAGTCTTCTTCTTAGCAGCAGGTGCTTTGCCTTTACGATGGATTTTAGCGGCAAGTGAATACGGGAGTTAGCGAGGCAGCTATCGTCAGCTTCATCTTCATCACCATCTTTGTCACTCACCACCTTCTTAGTAGTATAATTGCAGGAAAAAAAGAAATATTGTTCCCTTTGCTTTCCGAGCTCACCAACCACTTCGACTTTTCGTCCTCCTTAATGTCTTCATCTGCTCTCCTTCCCTTTCTGTTGTTGCAGCTTTACGTCGACTCCTGAGGAAGCTTTGTCTTTCGATCTCGGCATTCCTCTATCGTAGCAGCATCCACTTCACGTGTCCTTCCGTCTGCTCCAAGCTTCTCGTCTCCTCGTGTTGTCAAAGTAGGTAGGTGGAAAGTCCCAACGGCTACACAGGATGCCTAGCTTGCCGTCCGATGGCTAATCACGTGGCGTCAGATGTCGTCCTTGTCTTTGTCCCCAGCTTGCCAAAGTCCCTCCGCTCTCCCTTCTTAGGTCTTCTTCTCTGCTTCTTCTTTGTCACTTGCCTCTGCAGTCTTCCTTGACGTCGCCTTTAGCTTTCTTCCGCTTCATTCCATCTCCTTCGTTTATAAGTCTTCGTCAGATCAGAGATCATCGTGGAATGCAAACTGATGTTTGGGCTGTGCTCTAGCGAGGTGCGGGGGCACGAGGGGCAAATCGAGGGCCTTGCTTAGGAAGTCGAGCATGAGGCGGCTGTCACAGAAGCATACCTAATCCAACGCCACACCATGTCTTCTAATAGCAACGACAACTTTGCCGTCGCCAGGGCCATTGCCCTAGAACCTTCCCTACTTAAGAAGCTTGCTTCCGCTTCTTCATCTCCCTCCATCGTCATTCCTGTTCTCCTCGCTTTAGCCTCTTTTTCTCCTTCGGATTTCCCTCCTAGCCTTTCCGATTGCAAAGCGCCCTTTTGCCTCCCAGATTAGCGTCCTTTTGCCTCCCAGATTAGCGTCTTTTCTCCCCTTTTTCTGCCCTCGTATCTCAAATCCATCCATCCCGGGTCCTCTAAGTTCTTGACAAAGTGCACATGGAACATAGAACAATCATTGTATATAATCAGTGAGATATGTCTTCCCAAAGCACCATGTTTGTGCAGGTAATCTGCAACTCCAAGACCTTTCCAAACCTGTACATTGTCAATGTTGATAGCTGCTAGGTTAAAAATCCAGTATGGAGCAGTACATAGAAGTATAAATGTCACTATATGGACATAACGATTCCCAAAATCCCAGCCTCTCCATATTCCACCCAAAAACACAGAATGGACACAGCACTGACAAGACTGCAACTGGTGGATCATTACAGCAATTTAAGAGTACCCATTGCCATTCTGGATCCTGAACAAGAGCACCATCTCTTGACATAAAAGAAACTTCACCACAGCAAATCTTGGGAGCCCGTATGATCCTTAATGATGGTGTATGTTCAAGCTTCTCTTGCTGAATAAATCTTGTTTCCTGAATGTGAAGTTCAATTTCTTCATGGATTTGGAAGTCTTTTCCTAAAGGACTCAAAATACTATACACACCTGCTGCAGCTGGAGCACCATTAGCAACCGCAAGGCACAAACCAACCCCAAAAGGGCCTTTCTGACCTCTTAAAACCCCAGTTGAGAGTGTAATGAGATCATCTCATTCCATGCCACGACAATGTCCTGATCAAATAGCCCATCAAACATGCTCTCTGCTTCTAAAATGTTACCACATTTACCATAAATATTAATAAGTGTGCTATTAACAAAAACATCTGAAGTGAAGCCCTTCATGGAAACATCTATACTCATACGCAGGGAATGAATGTAATCTCAACAACTAAGTATGCATAAAGTATTAAATCGCACACACAACTTTCGGGTGGTTTTCACACCTCGAATGCGCAGCAATACGACAACGTGAAATGCCATCAACAAATACTTTGTGATCCAAGAGTATCACTTTACCCCTTGCTAACTTGCAGTGATTAGGATTTAGTTGTCCCCGATCTTTATTTGGTTTGCAAAAATCCTCATCTAGCTTCTCAACATGAAAATCTCTAGAGTTGTATATGTAAAAGTCATCCATAAACAGTCACAAGGATTTTCCAAATGAATGAAGAAAATACTCAAATAACCCATCTTTGAAAGCTAGCATATGAATTCATCAAACTAAAAGGCATTACCCTATAACAAAAACATCCCCAAGGAGTAATGAATCCTATATTTTTCTGATGCTCCTCTTTGAAAGTATGCATAATACCCATCACATAAACTATAAAGCTCATGACTTGCTATTTGATCCAAAATCTCATCTTGAAATGGAAGAGGATTGTAATCCCTTTTGGTCACAACATTAAGAGGCTTAAAATCTATTCATACTCTCTAGTTTTCTTTGTTCTTTGTTTTGATTACAACACGATCTATCCATTCTGTATCATCAGTGGGGTTAATAAACTCTACATCCAATAGTTTTTGAACTTTAGCTCCACACAATGGTATTGGTAACCCTCAGCTGATAGTATTCAATAGTAAATAGCTTTGGATATTTTTGAAGGATTGTTAAATATTTAGCTCTTTAAAAATTACCCAAGTTATTTCTCAGTGTGTTCATCACACCATAGGTAACCCAACGTTCATTTCATGCTTTTGGTTATGCATTTTCTATTCTAGGTTGTGCATTTTTTGCTCTAGGTTATGCATTTTCTACATAGGATTTATTTTTTTGTGCTCTTCTTTTGGACCCTAAATTAAGAACCCAAAAATTTCAACGTCCCTAGAAAGTAAACTAGCTTTCCGTCCTCTATCTTCTTCTCATCAATTATAGAACTTTCTAAATTACTTCTCATCTTTTTTAGCATCACTTTCATATCCACTTTGAATAACATACCCTATTTTTAGATTAAAACATCACCCTCATATGGGTAGGCTTGTCCAAATAAACTTCCAATTAGCCTTTATACCAATCTTGTCTGGATCTTATACCAATTAACCATGGTCACCCCAAAATGAGAGAATATGTCCCTAGATTTGTAGGCATAACATGAAAGTCCAAGCATGCCCTTTGGCCTCTAATATTAATCTCCAAATTTCAATAGCTCCCAAACACTTTAAATTTGAGTTTTTAACCATTTCAACCTTAAAATTAACTTTCATGTCATTTTAAGATCCATTTGCAGTATTGTCTCTTCTGTGATTACACAAACATGTGCACTGCCATCTACATAAACTTGATCAACTTCGTTCCATATATCCATGCATCTGTAACATGTATAATGCCCTTCAAACTTGATAGGCATACAACCCCCACATGCTTGGTACCTATTATATGCCTTTCTCTCATGCTATGTTTTTTCTCCCCTCCTAACATCTCTCACATTTTTTATTTTTTATTCCCAACATAGAGGTTGTGCTATTTAATCAAATAAAAAATATAAATATCATATTGGAAATGCTAGTTAGTGCACTAGATATGTTACATATCATTAGAGATATGTTATACCTAACACCCTAGATATGTTTGTTAGCCTACAAGAAATGCTAGTTAGCAAAGTGGATAGCTAGTTAGTATACTCGATATGTTGGCTAGCAAATTAGATATGCTTCTGAGCACTTTAGATATGCTAGTTGACATCAATGATTGAATATTTACATAATTACTTAAAATTTTCTATAATTAGGTTGCTTGAATACTATGTTAACATATTTACATTGATCTTTGATCAATTTTGAGCAAGTGAAACGTAACGTGGAAATCAGCCAAAAACCTTGATGAATTTTTTATTTTCTCAATGGCCTTGTTGGTAGTTTAACATAGCTCGAAGAGGCCCAAAAAATATCGAGGAGCTTCAAAATCTACAAAAACAAAGCTCAACGAGGGACCCACAAGGCTTCATTCTACTCTTTCTCTCCAAGTAATCTGCATGTGTGTACAAAATCATGTCTATGTAGGAAGCTTTAGCATGCATGATATCCAAGCCTTGTATATGTCAACATAACTTGGCTTCTGTTAAGTACAAACTTGACAATTCTCTTGCAATCACCAACAATGCTAGCAAACCAAGATGTATCCTCTTTTTCATACTTGTATTTCAATACTAAATTAAGTGAGTGTGTGTTGCAACCATTACATGTAATCTTTGGATATTGCTCTTATACAAGCCTAGCTACATTTTTACAATTTTTTGCATTATTCATAATAACTTGCATCACATGACAATACCCTATCTCTTCAATAGTCCTGCATAAAATGTCTATGATGTACTCCCCTAACTTTATTTTTTTCATGTGCTATCTATGGCATTTAAGAATGTGTCAGCCCCCCTTGGTGAATGGGTAGCAGCCAATAAGTCCGAAGTTGCATAAAATGACCCTTTCAACATGCTCCTTTGCCTCTAAGTGGCATTTATCAAGAGCATCATGCCATATTGAGTCATAAGATGGTGGGGAAAAACCAACCCCAAACTCCCCAATCTTCCTCCATGCATGTTTCTAGTGATCATTGTCCACAATTGCATGGCTAGAAAAGAAAATAGCCCTAGCACACCATTTGCACTTCTTTTAATTGTGTCATGCAAAAACTCTCATGGTGAGAGGCTTGAGGGAGACTTGCTTTGTTCTTGGACTGATAACTTCTCCCACCAAGTTGTCATGCTTGAAGCTCTCCATAGTTAGAAGCATGGGGTGTTCCAGATTGAGAGATGTTTGTTTAATTGACAAAGTCACTATTTGAGTCACATATCACTTCTTTGCACAAAACACTCACAACAAAAGCCTTCTTGCATTCATAGTAGTGTTGAATGGCCTTAGCCTACTTGTTTGGTAGCTAGGTGCTGATACACATGCATTGACTTCTTCATGCTACGAAGAAAATGATCCCTAACGCGAGGCACACACACCACCAAACTTCACAATATGGGAAAAATTGCACTCCCAATGCATATATCCACCTAAAAATCTTTTGGAAAATTACCACTCTTCTCTCCAATGACTTTTTCTTGCAAGTAGAACTTGAGGCAAATCAACATAGGAACCATTGGTTGTCTTTTGAAGTTGGGGAATAGGTGCCCTCATACTCTTAGATATTGCAATGCACATGGACACAACATGTAAGTGATCGATGGATCACTCTTTTATAATCTTACTAGCTACAATGTACAACAAATGCTCACAAAAAAGAAGAAGTAAATCCATATAATAAACTAATAAACAAAAAACTATTCAATCATTTAAATTCATAACCTTCAACATACAAGTTAAGTGCATTTAATATTAAAAAACTTGCAAGCACATGTAAATACTACTCCCATCGTTTCAAAATTTGTAATGCAGTTCACAAAATCCAATCGTTTTGATGATAAAATTTGTCTATTTTTAATTCACATGACATGAAAGAATCATGAAAAAGATAAGTAAACATGCAATAAGGATAAGAGCATTGATTGCTCTTTTACTTGAAGTATACATATAGATACATGCAACAATACTCATAAAATTCATAGCTTTTGTACAATATGAACATTCATAGACACATCATACATATTGTGTACACATACTTATATAGTACTATTACATAATTATTCAATAAGCAATGTGTACACAACTTACAAGCAATAAGCATAACATTAAATCACAATTTCAAACTAATGATAAACAAATACTAATGAACTAACATTGCCTAAGTTACAACGTTAGCCCAATAAAAATCATTCACATATTTTGTATTACAATTGTGGCCCATGAAAGGACCAAATACCCAAGATACAAAGAACTTTGTGATTGCCCCATTGTTTGTTTAAAAACAAGGACCAAGACTAGCAAATAATCAAGGATTACATTTTGTTCTCGTTGGAACAAGTAATCGAACCTTATTAGCAAACTCTTCAGTCCCTCATTTTTTAGTATCCCTATACAAAAAATGGAATTTGGCTCATAAAAAATATTCTCAAAACCATCCACTCAAAGCACAAGATACTCTAAAGGGGTTGTCCCAAAAGAGAGTTCTTCATCCACCACAAAAGATGCACTCCTCAAGAGAGTCACCTTGAAATCGAAAAAGTAAGAATTGTGGTCAAGCTCGTCTATATAAAGTGGATTTTCTAGGGTTTTATCCTTGTCGGGATTTCTTTGTAGCCTAGTAGGCCTCCCAAGCTATCTACATACCCTGACAGGCCTATGACAATACTGCAAAATCCCTCCAACTTTACCAAAATAGCAAGTTTCACTCAATTAATATATTTTTTAATGTTATTAATGTAAAATTGGATAGCTATTGACAAGTTATTTTTACAAGATTGCAAGAATGTAATCATATCATCACAATTCCTGGTTGGCATGCTAGATTTGTACTTTAGCATATTGCATATGTTAGTTGCCATACTAGAAATTCTTGTTAACCTTCTCTACAAAAGCTACAACTGAAATAACATCATTAGGAAATATAAGTAGACAATCCTTGAATTATTATCCTTGCCAACAACCAACATAGTTATGTGTGATGAAGACCTTTAGCTTGGTATTTAATAAATCATGTAAAAATTGCCAGGATTGCATTTAATTTTGCATTTTTTCCCTATTTCCATGCTTATCTATTGCTTCTACATATGCAAATACTTTCATAATTATAGTCTTATCTTGCTTTGTTTTCTCCAAGGAGCATGTTTCCAAGTTTCTCACACCACGGTTCTTACATTCTCCCATCAAGCATCTCCTATCATGGGAAAGTGCATGTGTTTGCCTTGGACACAAAATTGTCTTCCACACATGTGACACTCATCAAATTGTGATGCAAAGCCAAGAAACCCTTGCTATTGCCATCACAAGCAACATAAATACCACATTGACAATCACATCCCACTCCATGAAGCCCACAGGTATGAGACTGCATGTGGTTCCAAGTGTCCTTTAAAAAGGACATTTGCACGTGGTACTCATGACAACATGTGTATCTATCCTTCAACCACTATACAAAAAATGCCTTCAATATTTAAACTTTCTCATTTTGATATTTCAATCCTGATGTTTTTCATTAAAGTTTTGAAAAAATTCAACCTACAATATTTGAAGATCATATATATACCAATTATTAAGCACAATTATCCCTACAATATTTAATTTATAATACACCATAATCATTATGCTATGAAGCATAAAGTAGCTCTTTAACATTCTCAAAATGCCAATATAGCTTATCTAGACTGTAACGAGCATATGCACCATACCAAGAGAATATTTAGTGTTCTAATTAGCATACTAGTATATCCGATTAGCACGCCAACAAGAACTTCTAGTTGTTGCTAGCTAGCATATCCATGTTTCTAGCTAACATTTCTAGTTTGATAACTAGGTATCCAATATTCTAGCATTTCCAATAGGCTAACTAATATAACTAGTATATGAAAACTGGCATGTCTAGTTATGCAAATTGGAATTTCTAGCATGCCAATTGCTATCAAGTTATACTATCAACTGCATCATTATGCCTTTAAGGAGTAAAATTAGATCCAAAGTATGCACTAGCACGCTAGTTAGGTGATCATTTTTTGTACACATAGCGTACTACCACAAAGTGGGGGAGGTAGTTAAAACAATCCACTTCTTTACATTCAATGATAAAAGGCATGACACATTGTTTGTCCAACATTGCTTCATGTTGCATTGTGATTAGTTACAAAAAGAGGGTGTTGCTCCAACATAACATTGGTTCTAGTCAAATGATGCGGCCTCCGAATTCAAGGCATCCATGCCTTTCTATTACGTGTGACATGCAAAGTTGATAGGAATGCAGATTAGTTGGTTCTTCTTTGGAATAGGGCATTACAAGGGAGAGCATGGTGCTGATGTAGTTGTAAAGAGGACATTGGCATTTGAAAAATTGAAACACTTCAAGGTGTGCAAAAGATGTGATTGTTCACTACCAAACTAACTTTTCAAGAGGATCAATTGCAGCATATCCTTTAAAAGAAAGGGAAGGTACGAGTTTGTTCTAGGAGGTTATATAAATAGGGAGGTTGAATGGAATTGTGATCCTATCCAAAAATATTGTTCTTTGCATGCATTTTGAGCTTGCATTATTCCCATTGGAATTGTTGCACTAATAAAGCCCAACCTTGGGATTATCATCTCTTGGTGTCATTGTTGCCTAATGATGTTGAGGATGAAGTTGAGTTTGTAGAAGATGATGTCCTTGTAGTTGAATTAAGTGGCTATGGCAAGTTTGTGTATAAAGGGTAACATGATGCACTAAGTAGTGCTCTATGTGTTAGTGATACCTTTGCAATAAATCTAGATGCTACACCAACGTTGAGGATGAAGATTTTTACTTGGTCAAATGCATTGCAACATAAAGAAGAAGGTTGGAAAAAGGGGTACATCAATGAAAGGTTCTTATGTTGTGGGAGACTTGTATTATAAGCAATAATATGCATGTAGCTTTATACAAGATAACAAGTAGCCCCCTATCCATGCACCCTCACATCCTCTATGTTGTATTGAAATACCTATGGAGCTCGTCCCAAAAAAAGCTGAATGTTCACAATTACCCCAAAGAGTCATGAGGAAATCCACAACATCATGCCCTATGGCATTTGAAATGTCACCATGTGGGATGGTGTCTCTGCCTTGAACTTTGAATCAATCACATGGGATTGAAGACATTCCAAATTGAGGTCTCTTGCCTTGATTTCGTCATTGAAACTAGTTCTATTTCAATTGACTTTGAAAGATATAATTTAAGAATTCTTGCAATCTCTAATTTTTCCCTCCTAGTTCTATATGACCTTTAGGCTTGGTGATTTATTCCATGTCTCTTGTCAACCTCATTTTACAGTTCTATTTCATTCCATCTGAAAGTTTGAAGGTCTTTGGTGGAAATAGGTTGTTCTTTTTCTTCCCATTCAACCAACTAAAAATGGGATGCTTCCTTCTTCATAATCTACCTCCTTTTTTGTCAGATCAATTCAAAAATCCTCTCTAATAGGTCAACTTATGATATCAAGATAGAAGCAAACTTGGTTTATCAAGGTGCAAGTACACCAACTAAGTTGAGATGTTGTATATGTACTCTACAACATATTTATCATATTATACAAAATGCACTTTAAAATACTTAAATACCAACTATGATTTAGACCTTGGCTTGGATCATACATTTCCCCAATTATAGGTCATATCTATACTCTAAAAGCTACACCAAATTACCATGTATTTTTATGAAATGAATTTAAGAATACCTTAATTACCAACTATGATTCAATCCTTGGGGTTGGATCATACATTGCCCTAAGTTTTTATTCTAAATATTAAGGAATCTACAAGTGAATGTAGTCATCCTCCATACAAGACTAAGCACTTTGATCAACAACCCAAGTGCACTAATTAATACAACTTTTGCTAAATAAAAATTATCTAAACTATTCATGTTCCATAATAAAAAAATCACCATCATTAACATGTCAACCATTCAACTTTTTAAGATTCAAAGACTCACATATCCAAACTAATAAGACTACCATGATTTCCTCAAATCCAGAAAGCAAAACATGTTATCTTTTGACCCAAAAAAGATCAAGCATGAAATATTTTTCCATGTGTTTTTCAGAGGAGTATGAATGCAACAACTTTGTACCATATCGTATTGTTTGGAATTCCAATCATATGAATATGAATGCAACTCGTTGTACTGTACAATATATTATCATATGTGTTTGCCACATCAACTTTGATTTCAACCAAATGCCAATTGAAGAATCATAGAAAGTTCTGAGACTACAATAATGCTAAACAAAAACATCCACATCAAAATATGACTTCTTTCATCACAAAAGATTTAGCCTTACAAAAGATATTCCACTACAAAAGTGTGGACACATAGAGCTTTACATATTTTCTTTACTAATGAGCAATAAAGAGCTTTATAAACTCCTTTGTTGTTACAAATAGTGTACTATCATCAGCAAAAAGTGTAATTTGTGTCATCAACAAAAAAGTGTATTCTCAAATGAGCAACCATCAATTTTGTTTCCAAATGCTTTCAGCTAGATCTGTATTCTCTAAACAACTTCACCACATTACTTTTGTATCCCTAAACCTACTAAATATTTTTCATGTGCTAATATACTCCTTGTATGTATTGTTCATATGTTGATATACCTACAGCATAAGGAAATTGTGCTAATTTACTTTGCAAAGCATGTTTGTGCTCCATACGTTGTCGTGCCGCTATGCGGACAAGGTGTGAGAAACGCTAGAGTACATTCTCATCCGGCTTTCTTATTGATCTAGATAGTCAATGCCATATTAGTCATTAGTGCCAGTGTCCATAGTATGGATGGTTCAAAAATACTAGATTTTTGGACAAGTTTAGCCTATTTTTTTAATATTATGGATATTATTTCTTGAAAATATCCTAAAAAGATGTAGAAAACTTCTAGAATAGGGTGTCATCCAAAAAGTAAATTGCTTTTTCAATCAGTTTTGTAGATTTCATGCAAAAATAAGGATTGGCTAAATTGCGCATGTCGCGATCACAATTTATAGATAGCACTCCAAACTAGGAGAAGGAGGAGTGATTGCGAAGAATTTTGACTAGGTTTTACCCCCCTTTTGGAGCCAATGGAACTATGTGTGAGGTGTTCGCTAGTCCCAATCCACGACACACCTTTTAGTAGTCCATCAGTAAGTTTTTCCATAAATGATGCCGCCCGATGCTGGTGCGCAGATCGGACGCAGGTAGCTCACGTAGTGAATTCCCAAAGGTCCCCAAGAACAAAGCACTCTACTTTTTAGCACAAAAACCAATGTGAAAGCAAGCACGACATGAGACAAGAGACAAATTGGGTTGAATCTCCCCCACGCCTTGTGTGAGCGCTTCACAAAGCATGTATTTAATATATATTTCCAATCTTTTTGCTCAAAAATAGCCCAATTACAAAAATATGACAAGCTTTTAGCTTTTGAGTTTGCTTTCTACCAAAAATAGGAAAATAAAGCTAATGGACGGTGCCCAAAGAGTCTGGCACGCCCAATCTCAATGTCCAAATAAAAATAACATATCCAGGCGCATAAGCGCATACAAAATAATAAATAATCGATGTCTCTATAGACATAATCAAAATATAGGCGTGGCGCCTATCAAAATATAGTCGAAAACCCGCTAGACTCCAATGCTTTCCTCCGCCACTGCTGCTATCTCTACACATCAACTGAAGCATTCACAATCGTTAGTAAAATAACACAATTAAACCGACAAAAGTGAATACCTAGCAGTCTTCAGCTACATAAATAAATCAACTGGTTAGAAATAAATCCTAACCTTAATTTATTACGAGTGCGCACTCTAAACTCATAAACGTTTATTAATTTAATATGCATTTTGCGGAATCACCCGCTATGGAATCACCCATGTACACACTAAATTAATGAAACGCCCGAAAAGGACAGGCGTCCCCATCAACTTCTCGCACAAAGAATCCTCTTTGCGTATGAGCCCCGGTCATCTAAGTTTACGGAATCCACCGTAAAACCTCACGGAATCCACCGTGGAATATGCCTCCTGGCATCATACCCCCGGGGTGGGATAGCAATTGACCTCAATTGCTATTAGCTCAATGTGGAGCTAACAGAGTGGGGAAAGCATTTAGGTCTCTAGCGTTCATCCATTGTGCTTATTCTACAGGATGGTTCTTAAATTTCACTAGATATCTAGAATACCTTCGGCCAGTTCTAGTGGTCATGTAGTCAGTATCTATGATGGCTTCTGGTTCAAGGATTTCAGTCTCTTTTTCTAATAAAGGTGGGTTTTCATATACAGGGTGGATAGGTAATTGTCCTCTAAATGGTCTCAATAAACTAATATGAAATGTATTATGAATTTTCCAATGAGATGGCAGTTCTAACTTGAATGCATTGTCATTAATCTTATGAATGATTCTAAATGGTCCGTAGAATCTAGGGGCTAATTTGACAACTGGATGTCTATCTACACTTTGCAGTCTACGCTTTTCTATTCTAAGCCAAACATAATCATCAACTTTGAAATTCATGGCTTGTCTTTTCTTGTTGGCTTGTTTGGTATATGATTGTTGGGCTTTAGCAATCATATCCTTTACCTCATCAAAAATAGTGTTATGCATAACAGCAATATCATCGGCACTTTGTATTCTATTAGACAAAGAGGCAACAGGTGTAGATAATCTATATCCATAAATAACTTCAAAAGGTGCTTTCTTTGTAGATGTGTGCGGTGTATTATTGTAAGCAAACTGTAATAAATGCAAATGAGTATCCCATGTTTGAGGTTTAGAGATAGTGTATGCACGTAAAAGATCTAAAATAGTGCTATTTGTGGCTTCTGTTTGTCCATTTGTTTCTCGATGAAATGCAGATGAGAAATCAATCTTTGTGCCTAGATTTGCAAACAGTGTAATCCAGAAATTATTACAAAATCTAGAATCTCTATCTGAAATAATCACTTTCGGCAATCCATGGTTAGTAAAAATAGTTTTCAAAAATAACTGTGCTGCTTGTGATGCTGTTAAAGTTTTCTTACATGCAATGAAATATGCTTGCTTACTAAATCTATCTACAATTGTCCAAATCATGTCATGGTTAGATTTAGTATTTGGTAAGCCAGTAATGAAATCCATAGATATATGTTCCCAAGGTTTAGATGGAATAGATAAAGGCATTAATAACCCATACTGTTTACCATGATGTCTTTTTATTCTTTGACAAATCAGACATTCAGAAACAAAATTAGACACATCTGCATCCATATGCGGCCAATAAAAATCTTCAGTTAACATGCATAATGTAGAAATGATACCTCTATGACCTTGATATGGGGGACAATGAATTTCATTTAGAACAAAAGATCGGAATGGAATAGTAACACACAGTCTCTTTTCAAAGAACATGAATCCATCATTATATGATAATGAATCAACAGGAATGAAATTATTTTGAACTAATTTTTGCCAATCAGAATGAAAAGTAATATCCTGGTGATATGTGTCTTTCATAGCCATCAAAGAATCAAACGATATGATGGAAATATTATGAATTGCAGGTCTTCTACTCAATGCATCAGCAACTACATTTTCTTTTCCAGGTTGGTATTGAATGATAGGATGGAAACTTTGAATGAATGAAGCCCATTTGATATGGCGGTCAGAAATTTGGGGTTGGCTAAGTAGATGTCTAATGCTTTGCTGGTCAGTCTTTATCATGAATTCTGAATCCATTAAATAATGCTTCCATTGTTTTAATGCTTGTACAACTGCTAAGAGTTCCTTGTCATAAGTGGAATATTTGAGCTCAGAGGGTTTCAACTTAGAACTAGAATATGCTATTGGATGGTTGTCTTGCATTAACACGGCTCCTATTCCTGATCCGCTAGCATCAGTCACAACTAAAAAGAATGGTCTATTAAAGTCGGGTAATTGTAGGACAGGGGCATTGGTCAATGCACGTTTAAGTAAATCAAAGGATTTCTGCTGGTTTTCAGTCCATTGATAAACAATACCTTTCTTAAGAAGTTTGGTCAGTGGTAAAGCAAGTAATGAGAAATTACGTACAAACTTCCTATAGAAACTAGCAAGACCAAGGAATGAGCGTAATTCATGTACATTTTTAGGAATAGGCCAATGCAATATTGCGTCAATTTTCTTAGGATCAACTTTTATTCCTTCTTCTGATACAATATGACCTAAATATTCTATTTCTGTCTTAAAGAATCCACTCTTGTCAGGATTTGCAAACAATTGATTTTCTTTCAGTAATTGAAAAACTAATGATAAATGCTCATAATGCTCTTTTTCACTTTGACTGAATACTAAAATATCATCAAAGAAAACAATCACACAATATTGATATTTTAGAAAAATACGGTTCATCATTCTACTGAAAGTGGCAGGTGCATTAGTTAATCCGAATGGCATAACTAAGAATTCGTAATGGCCAAACTGTGTCCTGAATGCAGTCTTAAATATGTCGGATCTATCTAGCCTCACCTGATGATATCCAGATTTAAGGTCAATTTTACTAAATATAGAAGATCCTTGCAGTTTGTCCATAAGGTCATCAACTCTAGGTATAGGATACCTATTCTTTACAGTGATCTTGTTTAATGCTCGGTAGTCAATACACATCCGATAAGTATTATTCTTTTTCTTGACTAGGAGCACAGGTGCACCGAATGGGGAACTGCTAGGTCGAATTAAACCTCTATTTAGTAATTCTTCTACTTGAGTCTGGATTTCTTTTTGCTCTATTTGATTGTGCCTATATGGGGCTTTGCAAGGTGGTTGTGTGCCAGGTATTAGGTCAATCTTATGGTCTTTTGGACGTGATAGAGGTAAACCTGGTGGTAGGTCTTCTGCAAAACAATCCTTAAAATATGCAAGAAATTCCTTATGCCTAGGGTGTATATGAGTTTCTTTTGCGTGCAATTCATTCACCCAAATGAGATATGATTTAGTATTCTTGCGTAGTGCACGTTTTGCTTGAGTATGCGAAAGCAATGGAAATATATGAGATGCATGCATACCAAATAATGTAATAGATTTTCCTTGAAAATTTATATTCATTATGTGTGTGGAATAATCTATATTGGGATTATGTTGGTGTCTCCATGGCATTCCTAGAATAATGTCGCTAGATTGTAATGGGACAACTAAGAATTTTCTTCTTTCAATATATGGACCAATTTGAATTTCTAAATTTTGAACTTCTTGTGTGCCATTGTACCTAGTATCTAAAAATGCAGCTTTTATGCGATAATGCGTAGGTACTGTATGCAGTTTCAATTCCTTTACCAATTTTGCTGAAATAAAATCATGCGTACTACCGTCATCATGCAATACAGTTCTTTCTTTTCCATGCACCATACACTTCATAGTCAACAATGAATGTAAAGTAGGCATACCTGGTAAAGTGTCGGAAGTAGTAGTAGGATCATCTTCTTCTTCAATGAAATCCGGCATATCCTCATGCTCGTCTTCGTCCATAGCTCCAAGGTAGTTGATATGTGCTGATGGCTTCTTTGAATGACAATTTGCTGCGAGATGCCCTGGCTGGTGACACTTGTAGCATACGATGGGCTTGGCTTTGGTCACATTATTTGCAATGGCTGGGAGTCTGGGTATATTTGGATTTGCTTGTTGGATAGGCTTAGGGTTTGGATTGACAGTGGATGGTAATGCGGGTGGTTTAGGCCAATTCTTGCGGAAAGATGGTGATGAAAAACGACCTGGATTAAACCTTCTGAAATTTGAATTAAATTATTTAGATCCATAATTACCGTTTGCTTGGAATGGCTGTGGTCGTCGATCTCTTCCACGTAACTTATCTTCAGTGTCGTGAGCTAAGGAGATGGCATCTTCAAGAGTAGCAGGCTTGAACATATTCACCTCAGCGTAGTAATGTCCAAGAAGTCCAGACATGTACTTCCGCTTATGGGTCGTCTCTGGTACGTCTTCAAGCATGCGTAGCTGTAGGAGTGCATTCCAAAAACGCTCTGTATACTGTGGAATAGGCTCACGGTCGCGTTGTTGAAGTAAATCCCATTGCTTGATAGCCTTCTCATGAAATTGCAGTGGAAGGAAATTTTGCATGAACTTCTTCTTGAAATCTTCCCATGTAGCAGGACATTCTATGCTCTTGCGGACTACAGTCCACCAAAGTGATGCTCTGTCTATCAGATGATTAGTAACACACTTGATTTTATCTTTCTCAGGATAAGTTTCCTCATGGAAATAGTCATCAAACTGGCTAATGAATGATAAAACAGTCTTTCCTTCTCTTATGCCATTGAAAGTGCGAAACTTGAAACTTCGTTTACTTATCTTGGATTCCTTGCGAATGGTTTGCGCTTCAAGAGTGGCGTCGATGGTACAGCGAATCAGATCTTCAGCTTGGGGTTCTTCTTTATCAGTGGACACTCCTTGTAGCTTTGTCAATTGCGCTTGCAAGGCTTGCCTAGCTCTTCGCTCTTCGTCCAATTGTAACATGATAAGATCCAGCTTTTGTTCCATGGTAGGCTCGGGTAGGTCGTCTTCAACCATAGGATCATCCATATGTGGGGTAGTCATCCTGTAAAACTCAACAAATCTTTCTCACTCAAAATCAGTTAGCGGGATGAGCGTAGCTCAAATTTGGGGTTACAAGGCTATGTATTTTTGGGTATTTTCTTCTTCAATTTTTAGAAATTCTGAAATATTTCTGTCTCTGTTTGCTGAAAGTACTTCAACGAACTTGCAGATAGGTAAAACAGCTTGCTGCGATCAACTTTCCAGTTCAGAGTTTTTGCAAACGAACAAGTCTTCTAGGAGTTTCGAGCGTTAGTCAGTTCTGATTTAGTCTGACTTGCAGAGTTGCAGACTTAACAGACTTGCAGGGTTGTTGACTTGCTGGACTTAGCCGATTTGCAGGACTTGCAGGACTTGATTAGTGTCGACTTGCGAAACTTGTCTTCTGGAGTGCGTGACCCGGAGTTTGCAGACTTGTCTGCCCAGTAGAACTTGCAGAGTATAGAAGGATTTAAGCTTAATTAGTTAAGCTTTAAGCTTAATAAGCTTAAGTAAGTGGACAGAGGCCGCCGTTTTTCAATCGTGGGGGGGGGGCCGTTTTGATTCCGCGCAATTTTCGGGGGTCCTCCTCTTGGCACGATTTGCCACGATTTGTAGGTTATGAAGCTTTTAAGCTTCTTAAGCTTAAAACTAAGCTTTGTTAATGAAGAAGATAAGAAATTTCTCACTGTTCTATCACGACTTGTTCATGGAGTTGAAGGAGTGGTCCTCCGCCGACAGAGAGTGGTCCTTCGCGATCTGAGAGTGGAAACAGGGGTTCTTGATCGCCAGAAGTCTGCCTGTATCGACGGTTCGCGACGAGATTGTCTGTAGAGGCCGTTTGTTCCTGGAGCTCCGCCTTCGCCCGAGATTGGTAGCGATTGGAAGCCCTTGATCTCTGCTCCGCTCTGATACCATTGGTGCGCAGATCGGACGCAGGTAGCTCACGTAGTGAATTCCCAAAGGTCCCCAAGAACAAAGCACTCTACTTTTTAGCACAAAAACCAATGTGAAAGCAAGCACGACATGAGACAAGAGACAAATTGGGTTGAATCTCCCCCACGCCTTGTGTGAGCGCTTCACAAAGCATGTATTTAATATATATTTCCAATCTTTTTGCTCAAAAATAGCCCAATTACAAAAATATGACAAGCTTTTAGCTTTTGAGTTTGCTTTCAGATCAGACGCACCAGGTAGCTCACGTAGTGAATTCCCAAAGGTCCCCAAGAACAAAGCACTCTACTTTTTAGCACAAAAACCAATGTGAAAGCAAGCACGACATGAGACAAGAGACAAATTGGGTTGAATCTCCCCCACGCCTTGTGTGAGCGCTTCACAAAGCATGTATTTAATATATATTTCCAATCTTTTTGCTCAAAAATAGCCCAATTACAAAAATATGACAAGCTTTTAGCTTTTGAGTTTGCTTTCTACCAAAAATAGGAAAATAAAGCTAATGGACGGTGCCCAAAGAGTCTGGCACGCCCAATCTCAATGTCCAAATAAAAATAACATATCCAGGCGCATAAGCGCATACAAAATAATAAATAATCGATGTCTCTATAGACATAATCAAAATATAGGCGTGGCGCCTATCAAAATATAGTCGAAAACCCGCTAGACTCCAATGCTTTCCTCCGCCACTGCTGCTATCTCTACACATCAACTGAAGCATTCACAATCGTTAGTAAAATAACACAATTAAACCGACAAAAGTGAATACCTAGCAGTCTTCAGCTACATAAATAAATCAACTGGTTAGAAATAAATCCTAACCTTAATTTATTACGAGTGCGCACTCTAAACTCATAAACGTTTATTAATTTAATATGCATTTTGCGGAATCACCCGCTATGGAATCACCCATGTACACACTAAATTAATGAAACGCCCGAAAAGGACAGGCGTCCCCATCAACTTCTCGCACAAAGAATCCTCTTTGCGTATGAGCCCCGGTCATCTAAGTTTACGGAATCCACCGTAAAACCTCACGGAATCCACCGTGGAATATGCCTCCTGGCATCAGGTGCTCCCTTGGAGCATCACGGCATTGTCACTTAGGCCCTACCGAGTCTACTTCGCAACGGGAGAATTCTGGCCGAACCCACTAGGATCGACCTGAAGACTTGGGTTCCTAAAATCGGATGGGTCTCCTAGTAGCCAGCTAGCGTTAGTAATTTCGAGTTCCACTTTTTAGAGGATTACTCGATCTGAAGCGGACTTGCTATTGCACTTGGTTCAAAGAGAATGGGAGACGGAGGGGAGTGTGGTATGTCAACCCTCCTGCCCATAAGGCAAAATCCCATTCCGATCCCCTAAAATAATGCAAGTCGGTTCTACCTAATGACTACTTGGTCAATTTATCGTCTTTCTATTTCTATATCCGATGTAGAAAAGCTCGCAGCTAACCGGGACCACCCTACCATTGGACGGACCCGTCGGGGGTTACGCCCACCCGCTTTCCTTTGATGATGGGTCATCTTCAGTTTTTTAATTACCTACAACACATTTATTGGAACATATACAACCAGCTTCCTTAATTAGTCCATTTAGTCACACGTTCCTTCACATAATTTATCTCACTAACACGCATACAATTCGAACAGTAAAGCAAACTTCTTTATTATATTGGAAGTCTATTACGATTTCCATCATTCCGTCCCAGCGGAAGATACACAGAATTCCATAAGGACATTCTGTCCACCAAGATTCCACCCTCATAACTAGTATTTAGGGTTCCAGGATCCCATCCTGGGTCACGAAGGGGCTCGTCAGATTCTTGGAACAATGCAGGATTTATAGCCAGAGCCCTCTCTGGCACCTACAATTCCTACTGCCCGAGACTATCCCTACTGACAGACCTTTCGCCTACGGAGCCAGTCCAAGCCTCTCGTAGCGATAATCATGACCCCCTTGGAGTAGGGTCTCGCCGCTAGCTTGGGGGTAGCCTAGGGCGATCCTTCCTTTTATTCTGTTGGCAATAATTTCAATCAAAAATCTAGATTCTAGCAAACACAAACAGTCCTTTCAAATATGTATCAAATAGTGCAATGACAATCATCCCAACATGTAAATCACAGTTTCACATAGCCAAGGTAGACTTTATCCTAAGGTAACCTTTCATTCTAATGAGGATTCTTCTCCCCATAAAGAAGTGTTGAGTACACCTCTTAAAACATGTTAAGCAGGGCATGAGTTTTCCATTTGGATTCACTTATCTAACATAAGCAAAATCCCTTAAGGAAATATATTGTGTCAATAAACTCAACGAGATGATCTTTAGGATTCCTAAATAGATAACGAGTTTCTATAACCTTCACTAATCAATTCTTAACCTTGTCGCATTTTATCATAACTATATTGAATGCGCATAAATACATATGTACAATAACCTTTGGCAATCAATTCTATCATGATTCTATGCCTTAGTATCCCAACTATTCTAGCTAGAAATCATAGTGACTAATCGTTTTATGCTTGAACTAATATGTCTTTCTAGATGAGTTATCAGTTTAATGTGTAAGCGAAGAATATGAAAGCTAATATCCTATGTAATTTATCTTATATTGTAAAATTGATAATCTAGTAATGAATAACCTGGTTTGGCGGCATGACGACATTAGGAACTTCATCTTTACTCGCGCTCGCATTAGCCACACCCGATGTTCCAATTGTGGTGGCAATTCCCGCAACCTCGGGCACTCCCGTATCATTAGCAATACCCGTTGCTTGACCGATTGTATTGATTTCCATGGTTTTTCCACTTCGTCGCTTTGGAGCCATCGTCCACGAGGAGTTTGAGAGATAGGGAAGGTGGGATAGATTTTAGATGAGAGAGGGTAGAGAATATGGCTTAGTTAAAGATCGAGACAAGGGATTTGAGCTAACTCTCCGCCTCTTTCTCTTTCTCTCTCTCTCTCTCTCTCTCTAGCTTCTCGCAGCCTCTTGAAGGAGTATTCTTCCTTCCCTCTTCTTCTCTCTCACAGCCTCTCGGGGTCTCCTTATATCCCTTATGCCTCTCCCATGCCTCATATTTATAGTGAATTGGGGAAGAGGGCTTGTGGTTGAGAAGTGGAGCTCTTTGTGGAGGGGGATCTTGGAAAGATCAGTGATCTGATGCTCAGATCATAAATCTGATTGTTCCATTGGCTCCGAAAGGGGGGTAAAACCCCAGGACACTTGGTTAGAAAGCTCTCAGTTCACTCCTTCTTCTTTTCTCTGTTCGAAGTGTTGTCTACTGCCTGTAAACTGCGATCGCGACACGCGCGATTTCGCCAGTCACTTTTCTTTATTTTTCTTTTTATAAAATCTTCAAACTAACACATCACTTGTTTTTTTCTTTTAAATGACATCTAGTTCTAGAAATCTCCATATCTTTTTTTTAAAAAAATTTAAGATAATCTCTAAAATATCTAAAATATTCTAGTCTTGTCCAAAAGTCTAATATTTTTAGACCATCCAAACTATACACATTATCCTAGTGATTAATATAACTCATAAGTTTCGTTCACGTTGTAATTTACGTGAAGGATGGCCACGGTTCTTGCCAATTCGAAAAAATATCGAATTTACGACTCTTGATTTTTCTAAATAAAATATTTTAAATTAAATAAAAATTATTAATAATTAATGTTAGTTAGTTTTTACCTTAGTTAGTCTTTAGTTAGTAATCTTACTAACTTATTAATTAACTAACTAACTTTTGAACTAACCGACTAACTTTTATTGTGTGCAAATATTACATCCTTCTCCCCTTAGAGAAATCGAGATGTCCTCATCTCGAGAGAAACTGTGGGTATTGTTGATGAAGAGCATCCTCATCTATCCATGAAGCATCTTCTTCAGGGTAATCCTTCCATTGGACAAGGTATTCTCTAGGGGTTCTACTCCTCAATTTTCTCTCCCTTACATCAATTACTCTGTCAGGTTGTAGCTCAAGGACTCCTTGGCTAGGTATTACAACTTGTTCATCATCAAGGATATGGTTAGGGTTAGCTACGTATGCTTTCAATAAGCTAACATGAAATAGATTGTGGATTTTTATATTCTCAGGGAGTTGTATCTTGTAAGCGCTTGGTCCTAGGCACTTGAGAATCTTATAGGGTCCACAATATCTTGGACTTAGCTTCTTAAACTCACCTAAAGACAAAGAACTCTTCTTTGGATGGACACGGATGAAGACCATGTCTCCCTCTTTGAAGATTCGTTCTTGCCTTTTTAGATCAGCATACGTCTTTTGTCGATCCTTGGCAGCTTGAATATCCTATCTGATGATCTTGATTTGATCATCCATTTCTTCTAACATTTTTCTCGAGGCTTCTACCCTTAGAGTAGGATCGGAAAAATTAAGTGGCATACGACAATCTTGACTTTATAGTGCCTGAAATGGAGTCATCTGAATACTTCGATGATAGGAGGCATTATAGGCAGATTCCACTAAGGATAGATACTGAATCTACCTTTTAGGTTCCTTGCTACAATATGCACGCAGAATATCCTCAATTACTTGATTAACTCGTTCTGTCTGCCCATCATTTTGTGGATGATAAGCAGTACTGAAACAAAGTTGGGTTCCAATGGCTTCAAATAAACTCTTCCAGAAGTGTGATGTGAAAAGAGAATCACGATCACTGATGATCCTTTTAGGTAACCCATGTAACCTAAAAATCTCTTTTACAAAAATTCTAGCAATATCTAAAGCCTTGTAATTGGTTTTTGTTGGGAGAAGATGAGCGACCTTTGTTAGCATGTCTACTATTACCATTATTGAGTTATATCCTCCTTGTACAGAAGGTAACGCAACTACAAAGTCCATGCTAATAAATTCCCATTTCATCTGGGGAATGTCAAGTGGCTGGAGTTTTCCTGGTAACTTGACACGTTCAGATTTTACCCTTTGGCAATTTAGACATTCAGTGACATACTTAAGTATATCACCCTTGAGTTTTTGCCAGTAATAACTTTTCCTGACAGCATTAAGAGTTTTTGCATATCCTGGGTGTCCTGAAAAAGGAGAATCATGTGCTTCCCAAAGTATCCTTCTCTTGAGAGTCTGACTTGAAGGAATGCATAGTCTCATTCTAAAATAAACAAGTCCTTCATCTTCATCTATAGAGAATTCTTGATACTTAGTCTTGAATTTGGGATCTTGTTCCTTATTCTGAACTTCCCAAAACAATTGTTGATAGTCCGGGTCCTTATTTGCTTCATCCTTGGTCAACTTGATGATAGGATTAGTCGGCATCGATACCATTGTAGCCAGAGTTTCTGACCTAGATGGTTCTTCAGTGATAAGAGCATTAAGGAAGGCTTTACGGCTAAGGGCATCTGCTACTACATTTTCTTTACCGGGTCTGAACTTAATTTCAAAGTCATATTCCTGTAGAACCTCGATCCAACGTCGTTGCCTCATATTAAGATCAGGCTGAGTAAAAATCCACTTAAGACTTTTATGATCTGTGACTATAGAAAAATTATTTCCAAGCAAGTAATGTCTCCATAATTTGAGAGCATGAATCACAGCTAACAACTCCAGGTCATGAGTAGCATATTTCTGCTCATGGATTTTCAATTTTCTTGAAGAGTAAGCTATAGGATGTCCTTCCTACATTAGTACACATCCCAATGCAAGAGAGCTGGCATTTGTGACAACTTCAAATTCCTTGTTTAAGTCAGGTAGCCTTAAGATCGGAGCAGTTACTAGACTATGCTTTAGTTGCGCAAAGCTAGACTGTTCGATTGGCGTCCAATTAATCGCAACTTGCTTCTTAAGTAAATTTGTAAGAGGTGCTGCGATTTGAGCATAGTTTCTGATGAATACCCTATACCATCCTGTTAGGCCAAGGAAACTTCTCACTTCCTTGATAGTGGTTGGGGGTGGCCAATCTTGAACATCCTTGACCTTGGCAGGATCTACTGATATACCCTCAATAGACACTATGAATCCCAAGTATTCAATCTTTCTTTTGAAGAATGCACACTTCTTCTTCTTGGCATACAACTTGTGTGTTCTCATTGTCTCTAGGACAATGCGAAGATGTGGTTCATGATCCTCTTCCTCCTTAGAATAAGTTAGGACGTCATCAAAGAATACAAGGACAAAGTCATCAAGGTGGGGTCTAAAAATGTCCTGCATTAACCTGTTGAAGGTAGCTGGAGCATTTGTCAATCCAAATGACATCACAATGAATTCGAAATGGCCGTATCTTGTGTTGAAGGCGGTCTTTGGAATATCTTCATTCTTGACTCTAATCTGGTAATATCCTGACCGAAGATCAATCTTAGAAAAGATCTTTGCTCCTTGTAGACGATCAAGAAGCTCATCAATCCTTGGGATTGGGTACTTATTATTTACTGTCACTTGGTTTAGCCCTCGGTAGTCGATACAAAGACGGAGAGTTCCATCTTTCTTCTTTTGGAATAATACTGGGGCTCCCCATGGTGAACTACTTGGCCGGATATACCCTTGTTCTAGCAGTTGCTTGAGTTGCTCTTTTAGTTCGATGGCTTCAGGAATAGACATTTTGTAAGGTTTTTTTGCCATTGGAGCGGCTCCTGGAACAAGTTTGATCTCATGATCAACTTCTCTTTCCGGAGGTAACTCAGTTAGCTCTTCAGGAAATATGTCAGCATACTCTTTTAACCAGGATGGTTCTTCTTCTGCATGATCATCTTGATTTACCTTGTTAAGCTTGATCAAGTAAACAGGTAATCCTTTCTTCAAGCCTTTCACAATTCGAGAAGCTTTTGCCAATTGAACTTTAGGTTTCCCTGTTTCACCTTGTGTAGTTGCTATTTCACCGTTCAAATCCTGAAATGTGACTTGACCTTTTCCACAATGGATATGAGCATCATTGGGAATCAGCCAATCCATTCCTAGTAAACATTCATAGGCTCCTAGGTTCATTACTCTTAACCTCATACTTGAAAGGTTTTCCCCTAGGTTAAACTCTACCTTGGCAGTTTGCTGTGTAGAAAGTGCTTCCTTTCCATTTGCTAATTCCACAAGCAGCTTTGACGCATTTACAGTATCTATACCTATCTTCTTAGCACACTTGGGTGAAATAAATAAGTGTGTACTTCCACAGTCAATCAAAACTTTAAATGGTTTACCTTGGTGACTAGCCGGTGTCTGTATTACCGAATATTGACGATTTGGTCCTTTCCTGTGGAATGCAGCATGAACAGTTGCTCTTTCAATATCTTCTTCCATAGTAGGGTCTTCCTCCTTATTAGTCTCTTTTAGGGTAATATTTGATGTTCTTCCTCTTGCCATAGCTACATGACCACGACCTTGGGCAGCTCTGCCTTGACCTGGAAATTGGCCTTGGTGATGGTTTCTACCAAGCTTTGGACAATCTCTCCTGAAATGTCCTGTCTCATTACAGTGGAAGCACCTAAGACCATCCTTGTTTCCTTGGGTAGGAATAAAATTTCCAACTGCATTGGATTTTGCCTTCTTCTTTTGTCCTTGGAAAAATTGTACTTGGGTTCTTTTTGCTTGACCTTTGAATCCTCCTTTGTTCTGGTTATTGTAGCTCCAGAACTTATTGTTATTAGGCTTTGATTGTACTTCCCGCACAATAGGAGCAGCTCGAATCAAAGCATCCTGGAGGTCTATGGGGCGCATTGATTCTAAACGAGTGTTCAGAGGATAATTTAGCCCATTGCAAAACGTGGACACTTGTTGAATAGTATCCATGGGGGGTGCATATTTAAGAAGAGAAACAAACTTGGAGTAGTATGCTTCCAAGGTCAGTCCCATTTGCTTCAAATTGAAGAACTCGTTCATCTTTTGGGTGCGATAAGCTGGAGGTAAATACCTTCCTCTTACAGCTTCTTTCAGCAAGTCCCAAGTAATGGTATTTTCAGGGACACCTTGATCTCGGCACCACTGCTTCCACCAAAGTCGAGCTTCGCCAATTAATTTTAGCTTAGCTATCATGGCTTGGTTGGCTGGGATAGTTCCAGCAGCAGTAAAATAATCTTCCATCGATTCGATCCAAATTTCTGCATCAGCTTCCACATTTTCGCCTTTCCCATTAAACTCTGGAGGTTTGACTTGCTTCAAAAGATTCCTTTTCTCTTGAGCTTCGTTGGGAATTGTTGTGGGTGCGAGATTCTGGGAAATTTTTTAGCAATTCGTAAGTTAAATTTTACAACTCTATGTAGCGTCAATAATAGAGTTCAATACTCAAAATATCTCTCGCTTAGTTTACTGAAACAACTCTCAAATCAACTTTCTTCCCATAAAATTAAATTGCAATTTCAGAGATTTCAAGACAAAAATAATAAAATAGGATTGCATTATTTCTTTGATTGATAAAGTATCAATCAATCTTTTATTACAATGGATGTACAAGGTAATCAGATGGAAGGAAATACATTATTCAGATGGCTCGCAGGCTCATCTTATTTTCTCTTAGGAAAGGATTCCCTACCACAATCTAAGTATGACATTCTGATACATCCTTTATGAAATAACTTGGATTCGAAGAGTAAATATCTAGGAATCTATATTTTTGAGGGAGTTCAGGAAATCCGTCTTTTTTGTAGTTGCAGCGGCTAGAGCGACCTATGACTTTTATTCTGTCAGCCGGAAGGATCTTCGTAACTTCCCCATAGATATATTGGTTTAGTTTGATCTTCTTGCCTCTAGTATACAGGGTTGAGTTTACAGTGGCCTCATGAAATAGATAGATCTTAACAACTTTAAGATCTTCCGTCCATTTTACCCTTTTCAGATTATTTTGAAGATAAGCTAGACGGCTTGCATCAATATAGCAATATCCTCCACTAATCATCCACCATCTTTCACGATATAGAGGCGACGGGTTGTACAACTGATCTAGTACTCGCATCATCTGAATTCTCCAAGAAAAACTGGATGAATGCATAGCCGACATAAACATTACTTGAAAGATCAAGAATCGCTTCCAAGATTCATTACTCTGCCATAATTCAAAAAACATACGTTAATAAAGAGAAGAAAACATGTCCTAGGCTATGCTTAGAAAAAATAATATTTTTCTTAAGCTTATGTCGTAATCTATACTAACGTGCGCTCTGATACCAACTGTGAGGTGTCCGCTAGTCCCAATCCACGGCACACCTTTTAGTAGTCCATCAGTAGGTTTTTCCATAAATGATGCCGCCCGGTGCTCCCTTGGAGCATCACGGGATTGTCACTTAGGCCCTACCGAGTCTACTTCGCAACGGGAGAATTCTGGCCGAACCCACTAGGATCGACCTGAAGACTTGGGTTCCTAAAATCGGATGGGTCTCCTAGCAGCCAGCTAGCGTCATTAATTTCGAGTTCCACTTTTTAGAGGATTACTCGATCTGAAGCGGACTTGCCATTGCACTTGGTTCAAAGAGAATGGGAGACGGAGGGGAGTGTGGTATGTCAACCCTCCTGCCCATAAGGCAAAATCCCATTCCGGTCCCCTAAAACAATGCAAGTCGGTTCTACCTAATGACTACTTGGTCAATTTATCATCTTTCTATTTCTATATTCGATGTAGAAAAGCTCCCAGCTAACCAGGACCACCCTACCATTGGACGGACCCGTCGAGGGTTACGCCCACCCGCTTTCCTTTGATGATGGGTCATCTTTAGTTTTTTAATTACCTACAACACATTTATTGGAACATATACAACCAGCTTCCTTAATTAGTCCATTTAGTCACACGTTCCTTCACATAATTTATCTCACTAACACGCATACAATTCGAACAGTAAAGCAAACTTCTTTATTATATTGGAAGTCTATTACAATTTCCATCATTCCGTCCCAGCGAAAGATACACAGAATTCCATAAGGACATTCTGTCCACCAAGATTCCACCCTCATAACTAGTATTTAGGGTTCCAGGATCCCATCCTGGGTCACGAAGGGGCTCGTCAGATTCTTGGAACAATGCAGGATTTACAGCCAGAGCCCTCTCTGGCACCTACAATTCCTACTGCCCAAGACTATCCCTACTGACAGACCTTTCGCCTACGGAGCTGGTCCAAGCCTCTCGTAGCGATAATCATGACCCCCTTGGAGTAGGGTCTCGCCGCTAGCTTGGGGGTAGCCTAGCACGATCCTTCCTTTTATTCTGTTGGCAATAATTTCAATAAAAAATCTAGATTCTAGCAAACACAAACAGTCCTTTCAAATATGTATCAAATAGTGCAATGACAATCATCCCAACATATAAATCACAGTTTCACATAGCCAAGGTAGACCTTATCCTAAGGTAACTTTCATTCTAATGAGGATTCTTCTCCCCATAAAGAAGTGTTGAGTACACCTCTTAAAACATGTTAAGTAGGGCATGAGTTTTCCATTTGGATTCACTTATCTAACATAAGCAAAATCCCTTAAGGAAATATATTGTGTCAATAAACTCAACGAGATGATCTTTAGGATTCCTAAATAGATAACGAGTTTCTATAACCTTCACTAATCAATTCTTAACCTTGTCGCATTTTATCATAACTATATTGAATGCGCATAAAGACATATGTACAATAACCTTTGGCAATCAATTCTATCATGATTCTATGCCTTAGTATCCCAACTATTCTAGCTAGAAATCATAGTGACTAATCGTTTTATGCTTGAACTAATATGTCTTTCTAGATGAGTTATCAGTTTAATGTGTAAGCGAAGAATATGAAAGCTAATATCCTATGTAATTTATCTTATATTGTAAAATTGACAATCTAGTAATGAATAACCTGGTTTGGCGGCATGACAACATTAGGAACTTCATCTTTACTCGCGCTCGCATTAGCCACACCCGATGTTCCAATTGTGGTGGCAATTCCCGCAACCTCGGGCACTCCCGTATCATTAGCAATACCCGTTGCTTGACCGATTGTATTGATTTCCATGGTTTTTCCACTTCGTCGCTTTGGAGCCATCGTCCACGAGGAGTTTGAGAGATAGGGAAGGTGGGATAGATTTTAGATGAGAGAGGGTAGAGAATATGGCTTAGTTAAAGATCGAGACAAGGGATTTGAGCTAACTCTCCGCCTCTTTCTCTTTCTCTCTCTCTCTCTCTCTCTCTAGCTTCTCGCAGCCTCTTGAAGGAGTATTCTTCCTTCCCTCTTCTTCTCTCTCACAGCCTCTCGGGGTCTCCTTATATCCCTTATGCCTCTCCCATGCCTCATATTTATAGTGAATTGGGGAAGAGGGCTTGTGGTTGAGAAGTGGAGCTCTTTGTGGAGGGGGATCTTGGAAAGATCAGTGATCTGATGCTCAGATCATAAATCTGATTGTTCCATTGGCTCCGAAAGGGGGGTAAAACCCCATTACACTTGGTTAGAAAGCTCTCAGTTCACTCCTTCTTCTTTTCTCTGTTCGAAGTGTTGTCTACTGCCTGTAAACTGCGATCGCGACACACGCGATTTCGCCAGTCACTTTTCTTTATTTTTCTTTTTATAAAATCTTCAAACTAACACATCACTTGTTTTTTTCTTTTAAATGACATCTAGTTCTAGAAATCTCCATATCTTTTTTTTTAAAAAAATTAAGATAATCTCTAAAATATCTAAAATATTCTAGTCTTGTCCAAAAGTCTAATATTTTTAGACCATCCAAACTATACACATTATCCTAGTGATTAATATAACTCATAAGTTTCGTTCACGTTGTAATTTACGTGAAGGATGGCCACGGTCCTTGCCAATTCGAAAAAATATCAAATTTACGACTCTTGATTTTTCTAAATAAAATATTTTAAATTAAATAAAAATTATTAATAATTAATGTTAGTTAGTTTTTACCTTAGTTAGTCTTTAGTTAGTAATCTTACTAACTTATTAATTAACTAACTAACTTTTGAACTAACCAACTAACTTTTATTGTGTGGAAATATTACATCATGAGATTTGCAATCTGAGCAGTAGAGAAGAAGCTACTATTTTGATGCATGTTTTTGGTCTACAAGGGAGCTCTAGGAGATCTAATACTTGGAGATTGCTTCTGAGTAGTGCCATACAAGAATTTTGTTTATCTTCTCAGGTTCTATCAATACATAGTGCTTTAATTCATTGTGCTTTGTCTTTATCTTGTGTACTTCTTGTCTATTATTTTTCTTCTCTTATGTCTCTCTCCTATTCTCTACTTCCTTCTATCTCTCATCCCTTGTGGATGTGACCTTTTGACTAAAACCCCTCCGACATTAGTAAACTCAATGTGGAAGGTCATCAGAAGGAAAGACGTGATGGGAAAAACTTTAAGCACAATTTCTAGTTATGTTTTGCAGTAGTTAGTGTAGAATATGAACATGTTGATGCAAGTACACCAACAACAGGTGATGCAAGTTTCAGCTCAAACAAAAATTGTTGTGATGAATGTTGTGCAAGTAGTTGAGTGTGAGATGAAGTTGTTCAATGGCAGGAATGTATTTGCATATGTGCCTACCTATGCTCAAAAGATGGAATTCTTTGGGGTGGCTCAACTTGCATGGAGTGAGTATTTTGTTGAATTATACATGTAGGATGTTGTGACTAGGTATCTTTTAAGAAGACACTCAAGGAAGAATTTTACACTAAAGACACTAGTTTGATTACCTGCAAGACTTTTTCAGGAGTGGGTTCTACAACCCAATAAGGGTCTTGTGGCTATTCAGAGTTATTAAGAGAATTTGAAAGTCGGTTGTTTGAGCAATTAGATCTTGTAGAAAAACAAGCTCTTCCTAGTCAGAAGATTGAATTGTTTCTTCAAGCAGTAGATCCTGAGCATAGAACAGAGTGGAGGCATGTCAAGGAAGCTATTACTGCACTGGTGAAAAAGCATAGAAGAAGAGAACGACTGCATGTATCTAGCTTTTCCACTGTTACAGGTAAAATAGTTGATGTATCAAGTAAGGCACCTACTTCTGTGGTTAACCCTATGGTTGCACCTGCTATTCCTACTGTTAGAGAAGATGTATTAGATGAATTGGACAAAGGCATGTGGGATCTTTAGTTGAAGGTCGCAAAATTGGATGAGAAAGGACAAGAAGAAAGGGGATGGCGGGTAGCAGCCCCCTCTAAACCAGGGAAAATATATATGTGGTGTGATATCATGAAAGGAAGGATTGTGCTGCTTATCAAGAGGCCTTGGCATGATAGCTCATCTTTTGGAAAGATGAAAAGATCCATGCACAAGAAACGGGATTGCCTCTTGCTTTGAATTTTGGAAAGGGATATACGCAAAAGTTATTGGAAGACTTGGCTGTCTGAAATGTTTACGCGGTTGTACATACTTCTAGTTTTGGTCTACAGTTGGATAGAATGCTTGGCCAAGTGATGTCCAAATGCTACAATATGGACACACGCTTTGCATGTGGCTAACAAGAGGAAAGTTACTGATAGTGAAATGTCTCATGTAGGGTAAGACATTCTTGACATAACTAATTGGGAATCATTGGTAGATGTATATTCAGTGTATGCATATTTAGTAAAGGTGCAAAACACGGATGTACTTGTGGAAGAGAAATGAAGATAATGCAGGGATATCTAAAAGAGTTACAAGAGGAAGCGTGGATCAACGTAAGGCTACAAATCAGTCATCTGCCAAGCATGTTATGGAAGAGGCTGGTTAGGATCAAAAACATGATAGAAAAATAAAAGGGTAAAAAGAAGTGCAAGTAGCCATAATATAAGTTGCAGCTGATATTGAGACATCCATCGATCTTAAGAAGGTTCTTGAAGGACAGGTTTTAAAACAATCAAGTAGAATTCACCTTGGAAGTGGTGCTTGGCATTGCCAAGCGGGAATTTCATGATGAAATCATTGACATAATTAAGAGGAAGCATCAGTTTCTTGGTGATACCACTAGTGCATTGATGCAATTGGAAGAGAAAAATGTTTTGTTGGCTATTCCAACTGAATATGAGCATGATGTAAGTAATGGTTTATCTATACAAGATGCTACTAATCAGTGGTGACAACATGCGGAAAAGAGAAGAAAGTGGCTAAAAATGCATTGTCTTGTAGCAATATGCATGGTGAAGTAAGATAGATTCAACCAAATGGGGAAGATACTCCAATATTTATTTCTTGAACTCATTACACAAGAAATCATTGGGCCAGGGCTACCATTGAAATGGTAGTGAAATAAGGGAGCCTGAAACTCCTTGTGTTGCTTTGCTTGACCACTGTGGGAACTTTCGCTCAATCGCCAAGACCCACAGACCGTTTATTGCTTCAAGCGTTCCAAGGCGAGTACTAATGGCTACCTCTCACATAGCGGACGCGCCGTCCATATCTATGGGTGTAGTGAGCTTACCTCCATGCTGTTCGAGTTAACTCCTCTCCCACGCACTCCGGTAGCTCCACGATCCAAGTGCAAGCTTCAAGCAAGCTCCATCCTCAAGCTCCACGCTCCAATCTCCATCACCGCGAGCAAGAGAAGAGAAGAGAAGAGAAGAGAAGAAGAGAGGAGAAGATGGAGAGCTTCTCTACTCCACGGTCGCTCACCCTCACACACTCACTCCCTCACACTCTCACACTCCCTCTCTCAAGCACAAGCTCTAGCAAGCAAGAAGAAGAAGAAGAAGAGGAGAGCTACTTTTGGCCACACACAAGAATGAGCTTCTCATTCACTTTTCAACTTTATATACAAAACCGTAAATCCCTTTTGGGTGATCATCCCCTTTTTTCCTTTTTTTACATGGTCGATCGTAGCCTAGGCCCTTTTTCCCATTGTCCTTCTATCTTCCTAGCTTCCTTTCCACCACCCGTCTACATTTACAAATTGCACGGGTGAGAACCTAGCGCTCCTTGAATTAAACCATGATGCGCTTGCGTTCTTTTACAAAAGTTTTGACTTGCAATTTTCCTTGTGCGCCTTTGTATTTTAAAATGCACCTTTCTCCTTTTGCATTTGCCTTAGACTTTTTAAGGTTGCGCCTTCGCTTTTGGCCTTTCTTCCTCTTCTTTCTTCAGTCGGGCTACCTTTTTTCCGCCTTTTCCCTGCGTCTTTTTTATTTCATTTTCCTTTCTTCGTGTTGGGGTTAACATTACCCCCGTCCTAGACAAGTGCCAGTCCCATGGCACTCACCGTCATAGGTAGCAGGCGTTAGCATGCACCAAAGATGTGGGTGGTAAGGATGTCTTTGGTTGCCATGGCTGAGTGTTGGTAGTGGTGGGGAGGAAGGTAATTGGGGGCACGTTGGTGGGTTAAGTGGTAGGTGGTAGGGCAATGGGAGTTGGTGGTAGGGCTATTCTTTTTTGGGGGGGGTTGCACTGATGGAGTACAAGTGGGGATTTTGTTGGGGATTCTATACATGATGATTCTTGGCAGGCTGACAGGGTGCTAAGGATAGGAATTTAGAGTTGAGTGTTGATGAAGAGCGAACGACACCTTCGTTGGAGTCTTCAATGCCTGCAATTGAAAACCTCTCATAGGTGGTTTCTCCTTAGGGGTAGTGCTAGTCTTCTTTAGCGTGCACAAGACATAGTTTAATTAGTTTGGGAGATAGGTCGAACTCTAAGCAAGCTGAGAGTATTGTCTTGCACTTACGGACCCAAACTGTATATATACCTCGGTGCAAATATTATGTGAGTGCTCGTACGTACTTAGATATTACGTAGGTAGAAGATCGTAGGTAGAATATCCAAGTGCTCGTGCGTGGCTTTGTTGCGGTTCTTTGTGCGGTTGGTGGTCTTGCGGTGACTTGGGCATTGAACACGTTTGCACGAAGATCTGTGTCATCCTACATCCACTTGTCACTTCATGAGAGTATATGCAAGTCGCATGCGTCAAGTACAACAAACAAACGCAATCATGTCAAGATATAACTTTTCAAAATCCTATGATGTTGATTGCAATGCCTATTCCAGTGCTTGTTAAAGACGTGGCGTATATTAACGATAGGTAAAGGAAGTGTGTACAAGTGGGGAGCTTGCCCCTATAATCATCAAAAGATACAAAGTGATGGCAGGATGGCTTGTTAAGTTTCTTGTATATCATAGGGGCTACTCGATTTGCACAAGGTGGGGTGAGTCCGAGTGGTTAGGCGACTAAGGCTCTGCTGGTGAGGGGCTCCTGTATGGTTGGGCAGGGAAGATGTTGGCCGGGACGTGAATGGTGTAGTCTCTAGCCGTGACCGTTTCCAATATGCTTTTGAACAAGGCATCGAATTCTTTCTTGTCTCGAGCAGCCCTTTCAGCCTTTGAGCACCTGGTGCCCGAGCACCTGTTGGGGGCTGGTACGACGAGTATTGCCACACCTTGTGCGCTTCTTTGAGCTTCTACTCCTCTGACCTGGGGATTCTTTAGCCAACGTCCAGGGCGGTGCTGCTTGGGTCCTCGTTTCTTTGCATACCTTTTGAGGGTAGGTACATAGCGCACCGATGGAGGGGCATGTGCCGTATGTTCCCATCGACAGCGGAGAGTATCTTTGCAAGCCAGCTGCCCTAGATGCTCCATGTCTTCCTCATAGAGAGACCTGCAAGATGTGAACCAAGGATTATTTCTTGATACAGGATAAAACCATTCGCATGTAAGGGATTATAGTGTGGGTTATCAAGCACATATGATAAGAAGGGGAGGGGTGAGGCATGCAGTGTTCATTGTAGAGGGAAGGCCCCTATGATGATGTTCATTTGGCCTCCAACCATTAGTAGATCCTTGCTTATGCTAAGTTTCGTGGACCGGTTGTCAAGGAGCGGCACATGGCTCAGGCTAGGGCTCATCCCCACCTTTAGAGAGATTGGCCAGAGCTTCCTATGGTGGTGATGAGGGTTGGTACCCTGTCCCCACCTTTAGAGAGATTGGCCAGAGCTTCCTATGGTGGTGATGAGGGTTGCATGCCGTCCACCTGGAGGTGGAAATGGTCACACAAATTCTAAATGTGTGGTGAGAGGAGGACCTGAAGAGCTTAGCCTGTTGATCCAAACTCTTTTGCTTGTGCTTGACTATTATTGCTTGTGTGTGTTGATAGTGTCTATACAGGGTCACAAAAGTCATTGTTTATTTATATACATATCCATGAATCCATGTCGCTTCACGAGGATAAAAGCCAATTATACAACTCTAGATTGTACTAGAGTGTAGCATACGCATCTAGTACTCGTGGCAGCTTACTCAATACCGATAGGTATTTGGCAACATCGAGTAGCATGGAACCTTATCCGAGTCTACTGGCAACATGTAACTACTCCTCAGTGAGAACCTTATCAAACAGAGAGTTTTCTTGGCTAGGTTTAGCTAAGTCCGTACCCCGAATGGTAGTCAGCGCCCGCTCGAAGGGAAGTTGATGCCACATAGGTTGGGTCTCTTTGAGACCACCATTTGGCCAATCGCTCCTCTGAGACTGTCATGATCTGGGCTCCTAGTTCGGCTATTGCAATGCGTTTTTCACACCAACGCTGTTCAAATTGACTTCGGCCCTCTAATAGTTGCTTTAGTTGCTCTATCTCTAAGAGATTTGGTTGGCAAAGTGCATCATTGAATGTGACAGTTAAGCGCAGTTCGTCGGTGTCCTTGCCAAATATGAGTCGCATGCGTTCATACAAGAGCCTGTTATAGTGCTCATCAAGATGTTCTTAATCTTCCCAAGATAAGGGAAATGGCAAGTATTCTTTGAGCTGCTCTTTAGGGAATACGCGCATGTCTGCTAGGACATAGCCACATGCGAACACTTTGAGCTTAGCATCCAACTCAGTTAAACTCTTTGTGGCACTTCTATGTTCAACGAGGGCTTGCTTGGTTGCTATCTCATGCAAGGTTCTAGGAGTTTGCTTGGGCTTTAGCGTAGTTGGGGGCTCAGGCCTAGACGCGCAAGTTTGGCCAATGCTAGGATTTCTTATGCTCCTAGGGTTTCCATGTTTTTCCTGAGGCTTTGTTATTGCATCATGGTTCTCCTTGGATGTGACTGGCATAAACTTGTCACCCTGTTGTGACAGCGTTATATCCACTCTTGATTGGTCAATGCAAGTTCTATTGTCGGTGGATTGAGTGTTGCAAGCAGCCATTGATGGTCGACTGCTTTGATTTTTCAGAGCACACGGATGTGTCTGAGGTTTCACCACTATTAGGAGAGGCATCAATGGGTTCATTGGTGGATGGACGCGATGCTTTATTCATCAGCTCTCCAGTGCTCTTCATCTTAATGTTCTTGGGGTTCACAACCACCTGCAACTGTTGTTGTTTTCACTATTTTCTCCTCTTTTTCCTAGTCAGTGAAGGTGCATCTCTCAATGACTTAGGACCTTGGACTAGGTCAACCGTTGATGTTCTTGGTTGGGCCTCAGCATTTCCTTTCTCTCATGTGTCCTCATGGGACATAGCCCTGGCTTGCTGATTAGCCTCGCCAGGTTGTGAGGGTACAACTGTCTCCCTTTTGGGAGAGTCTAGCTCTTCAGCCAAGTCCCATGTGTTTAACTCCTCCAACCTAGGCTTTAAGCGCTTTGGAAGTGCTGGAGTTGTTAATGAAGTTGGTTGCGACACGTCCTCCATAGGTAAACTACTAAGGACACATTCCACAAGGGGCATTGTCATGGCCAAGGGCATTGTCATGGCTGCTTGCAACTATTGGTGGATTTGAAGTACGAGTAGCCAATTTAGTGGACTTGCTACTATTGGTGGATTGCGGTGTCAAGTCCTTAGAGCAATTGGAAGTGGTCATGTCTTTTGTTGCCCTTAGAGCATTCGCTTGCGTAGATCGAGTATTAGTTGAGCTAGCCACGGTGGATTGCACAGGCATATCCTTAGGTTGAGAGCTAAGGGTGGTGTCGTGTCCTGCCTCTTGGACATCTGGAAGCTTTGATGAAGATAGAGATTGGGAGTGAACAGCCGCCATTGACGACCACAGTTGTGCTTCCTATGTCCGTTTGGAAAAAGAGGATGTAGGAGATCTAGGACTCTTAGGTGGACTTGGCACTGGTTGAATGATTTGCTCGAGGCTATTAGATGATTGTGCCATTTGCTTTGTTGAGCGATCAGCCTTGCCATGAGCAATGTTGTGCCTATGATGCCTGTTATCCTCTTGGAAAATCACAAGCTCTTTGGGCACCAATGGCTTTTGCGCATGCTCAATGGCTACATATGACATCTCCTTAGTAAGCATGCTAGGCTGAGGCTCTTTCTTTCGAACACTCATGTCCGGTCTCTTGCCTCGAGACCTAGAGCTTCTCTTAGATTTCCTCTTGTGCTTCGTTGCTTTTGATGCAATCTTGCCTTCAGTTGATAGAGATGGTTTAGAAGAAGGGGATTTTGGTACCCACATCTATCAGTTACCTGCGTAATATCCTTGAGCACGTAGCAACGCTTTGGATATCCATCAGGGCGTTGTGCTGACTCTCCATCGATGCCTTTGTCTATAAGTCTTGGGCTTCTTTTGGGGTCTTCTATGATGTTTGTAAGTCCAAAGCCTGTCCTTGGCATTGTCCCTTGATCTTCTTGTTTCAAGTGTGGCCTCACTCACTGGTTCTCGTTGTTCGACCTGTGCTTGTATCAGCTCTTCCAACAAGTCCTTGCTCTCGATAGTAGGCTTGACTATTACGTCACCACCTTCCTTGCCTTTCCCTCGAGGTTTGATGAGGTCACCCTTGCTAAAGGTCGTGACTATCCTCACACTCGGTAGTGTCAAGTGTATCCTCTGTGCTACATAGTCAGCCTCACATTTGGTCACCCTTTTGAAGGGTCTTCCCAGGAGGGTTTCCTTACCATATTTAGCACTATTTGGAGGAACATGAAATAGGATAGGCAAGCTTTCAATTTCAATTGTTGCAAGGATATTGCATGTCCCTATGAGTGCTTGTGGAGGTCCCCCATAAGGGCTAAGAGTTTCATTAGTCGGTGTCACCTCTAGTTGGCCTAGTAGGGTCCATGCCTCATAGGTCAAGATATTAAAATATGCTCCTTCATCAATCAGAGCATCGATAGTATGCTCTCTTTTCGCGGTGAGTTTGACCCTAAGATAAGCAGGTGGTACTATGTCTTCATCTTCCAGGTCTTGGCTTGTAAATTTAAGCCTTCTGACAAATGCCCTTGAGTCCCCAACCGCATGACCAGATGTGGATTCTCCACTGATGTCTTGGCTCGTTATTAGTGCAGGGATATTCAAGGAGCATCTATCGTCAAAACTGTCATATCTAGTCATTCTTGCTATCGTAGCCTGATGTTGTTGCCTTCTGCTTTGACTAGATGTAGTCCAAATGCAACACGTATGTGCTTTTGTAGTGTGGCCTCCTTGCCCTTGTTGGCTAGATTGGCCCACGGAAGTTCTAGGGTCTCTGTTTCTCTTGGTTCGGGTATGGACTTTTGGTTGCTCTTTTGTCAGTTAGGATCCATGTTCGTGTAGAGCCATTACTACACTAAAGTCTAATTTGGGGGACCTGTCACAGCGCGCGTTTTCTCTCCAACCTACTTGGGGGAGGCACGGAGGGGACAGAGCCCCCTCTATGGGGGTTCGGGGCGGCAGTCCCCCCCGGCCCGTATGGTTGTTACGGTAAACACCATGCGCAATTTGGAGGACCGTTTAGCCAAATTTTAAACTAATGTTCTAAGTTTCAACCCAGTGATGGGTCTCTGATGTGCCTTTAGCTCTACGTAGCCTTTGGGGTCAATTTCGAGGTTCAAGGTTTTCCTAATATGTTGCCTCATTTGTTTTTTGCCAATCAGATTTTAGCTACTCAGCATTTTGCGTCTAGGTCTCTGGGTCTCGCTACTGCCTACTTCAAGCTGCTAAGCGGCTGCTCCCTAGGATTTCGTCTATTCCATGTGCCAGAATCAAGTTCTGAGCATTAGAAGGACTTTCGATAGTTTGCGCTGCTGAGCTCCAGCCGGGTCATGTCAAATTTTTGAGAAGTTGATAAAAATTTACACTCGGTCCAGCTAGTCCGAATTGTAGGGTCCGAGTCGGTCACTCGGACGGGCCGAGGCGCATGGGCCGAGAGCCGAATTCGTGACTCGGACAGGGTAGACTCGGACGGATCGAGTAGTCGTTTCGGATGAGGTCACTCGAACGGGCTGAGGCACTTGGGCTAAGGGCCAAATATGACACATGGCCGAAGGCCGAATTGGTCGATGGTCCAAGTGGTCGACTCGGACGGGCCGAGTAGGTTTGGGCCGAGGTCCGATTCTGGGACTTGGCCCAAAAATGGCCGCTCAAACGGGCCAAACGCGGCGCGATGACAAGAACGAGATGTCGATCTTACTCGATTCGTGTGATTTACCCAATCATAGCAAGCATAAACCTCCAGATCTTATCTAGGGGGATAAGGGAAGGGAGTCATATGCCTGAGTAGAGTAGTAGGCTCGTCGATGGCAAGATCGGAGCAAATCATGCGATGGCTCTCTCTCTCTCTCTCTCTCTCTCACTGAAATGGTCACAAATGAGCTCTCCCTTGGCCTCTTGGCTCTTATGCCCCTTCCCGGGTATGATGTTAATGCCCCCAATCACTTACTTGCCAATCTTAGGCATCACAAGCGAGCTTTTTACCATTTTTTGCACGATTTTTGCCCTGTTTCACCCTGTTTTACAACAGTAAATCCTAATGCTTATTTTCTTTGATTTTCTTTGTTTTCTCCTACTCTAATGCATCTAATTCACAAAGTAAATACCTGCACTACTCCATCTCACAACATAAATCTCAAAAAAGCAAAAAACCTACCTGCCAAGGAGATCGAATACGATCTTCAACCCCCTCACTTCCTACCTATCTCAAGCACCAATTCGGGGAAAGCCTTTACTTCGATGCTCGATTCGAAGCGCACAAGCGCTCAAGGCTTAAATCCGTTGGTCCTAGAAACGGAACCAAAATGTGGGAACTTTCGCTCAACCGCCAAGACCCACGAACCGCTTATTGCTTCAAGCGTTCCAAGCCGAGCACTAATGGCTACCTCTCACATAGCCAACACGCCATCCATATCTACAAGTGTAGTAAGCTTACCTCCATGCCATTCGAGTTACCTCCTCTCCCGCCCACTCCAGTAGCTCCGCGATCCAAGTTCAAGCTTCAAGCAAGCTCCATCCTCAAGCTCCACGCTCCAAGCTCCATCACTGCAAGCAAGAGAAGAGAAGAGAAGAAGAGAGTAGAAGATTGAGAGCTTCTCCACCCCACGGTCCCTCACCCTCACACACTCACTCCCTCACACTCTCACACTCCCTCTCTCAAGCACAAGCTCTAGCAAGCAAGAAGAAGAAGAAGAAGAAGAAGAAGAAGAGGAGAGCTACTTTTGGCCACACACAAGAATGAGCTTCTCATTCACTTTTCAATTTTATATAGAAAACCCTAAATCCCTTGTGGGCGGTCATCCCCTTTTCCCCTTTTTTTACATGGCCAACCGTAGCCTAGGCCCTTTTTCCCATTATCCTGCTGTCTTCCTAGCTTCCTTTCCACCGCCTATCTCCATTTACAAATTGCACAGATGAGAGCGCGACGCTCCTTGAATTTAACCATGATGCACTTGGGATCTTTTACAAAAGCTTTGACTTGCGCTTTTCCTTGTGTACCTTTGTATTTTAAAATGCACATTTCCCCTTTTACATTTGCCTCGGACTTTCTTTAGTCGGGCTACCTTTTTTCCGCCTTGGCCCTGCATCTTTTTTATTTCATTTTGCTTTCTTCGTGTTGGGGTTAACAACCACATGTCTGAGATTAATGTCATTGAGCATGGATTATATGACAATGGTGCATGGCCTGTGGACACTGATCGTGGTTGGCATATGAGGGCTGCAAATAATTCTTCCGGGGAGCTCTATGATGCATGTCCTAATGTAAAAGTGATGATTGGTGATATACAAGAAGAGAAACACTTCTTTGTGCAATATAATTCTTTGTATGCAGTGATTTTGGGATAGCCTTATATTATAGGAGTGCATATAGATACAAAGGTGCTTGATGATGGTTCTACTTACGCAAGATTCAAAAGCAAGGATGGGAGGAAAGTAATCCAATTTCTTAATATTTGAGTTAATCATCCTAGGAATCAAGATATGCTTCGAATGTCTCCTTTGCCTCCAAATGCAAGAGAATTCAAAGACCTGGATTTTCATTAAGCACTATTGCAATGCGGGGCTACACTAGTGTTGTTTAGAGGATGTACTCGCCTCTTGATGGTATGAAGCATGTATTTACTATTGGTTATTTTCATTTTACAGCAAACAATTCACATTGGTTTAAGCCTATGGAAGCTATGTGCAAGGCTAAATGCATATCTATGAAACAGGATACTAAAGAACTAAGAGCACTGGGATTGTTAGCTAAAAATAAAGGCATTTCAGGCATCTTTTATGGGCTAAATATTAATGACACTATGTTTGAAATTTTAGCAACTATACATGTAGAAAATGAGGCTGAAAATAGAGTGTTCTCAGTATGTTCTTTGGACATGTATGATTTTATAGCTTTGTTTGCTTAGCAGGAAGGATTACAATGGCCTGAAGCAGTTGTGGAGACAAAGTATAAGAAGGTTGAAAAAAAGGTGAAACTAGTTGCTTTGCCACTTCCACTAGAAAATGAGGGTCTATATGAAAAAGTGTCAAGGCAGCCAAGCTTATGGGATCCTAAAGATATAGGTCATCGCTTTACATTTGAAACATTATAAGATTTGAAAGTTGGTGTAGAAGGGTTTCTTTTGCTTACTGAAAGAGACTCTTTTATGCAGATGTTGGCTAGGCATGGAAAATCATTTGCATTTCAGTCAATTGAAATAGGTTGTGTGGATTCGAATGTTGTCTCTCCTATGGTAATATTTACTGTGCCACATGTACCATGGAACTTGAGGCCTATTCTAGTGCCTAAAGCTTACTTGTCAAATCTAATGGATTTGCTAAATGAAAAGAAATGCTATGAATAGGGTACTCATGGATTTTATACCACAATTGGCAATGCCCTTCTTGGATGATGTTCCAATCAAAGGGTGTGTAGTGGATGAAAAGAATGAAGAGATCGATGCTCATGGGTGTAGGCAATTTGTTGTAGACCATATTGTGGATTGTGAAAGGATCTTGATGCATCTAGAAGAGGTATATTTAACTCTTTTTGGACAAAATTTTGGCTTTGGAGTTGAAGAGGTTTTAATTGTTGGGCCTATATGTGTGCCCTATGAGCAAAGACCATCACCAGCAAAAATAGATGGGATTGACAAAATGCAAGATGTATGCATGAATGTATCAAAGGTGCATAGATTCTTGGGTGCATGTGTGTTCTATTTGATATGAATTCCTAACTTTGAACATATAGCTGATGCTCTATATCAGCTCTTGAGGAAAGGTTAGAGATTTCATGGGGAAAGGAAACATAAAAAAGCAATGAAGAAATTGAAGCAGCTCTTGAAATCTTTTCCTACATTGAGAAAGGTTGATTATTCACATGGAAAGCCTATCATTATTATTGTTCATACGAGCCCAATCATGATTGGATGGGCAATTGGGCAAGATGAAGAAGAAGGGAAAAGATATGCAATTTTCTTTGGTGCTAAAGTATTGATTGAATGACAGAGAATGTATCCACAAGTAAAAAGAGAATTATGGCGAATTGTGACAACCCTTAAATGTGATAAGGAGTATTTTATGGGTGCTCGTGTAGTCATTGAGACTAATTGTTTGCCAGTATTGGATATGATTACTAGTTTTTCTACCCTAGACATTATTATGCTCCGGTGGATTGCATGCATCAAATCTTTGAACCCTGAATTTCAGCATATTGCAAGAAGAGATAACCCAATTGCAGGCATGTTATCTCGGGCACGCTATGAGAATGAATATGGGATGATGGATGAGGAGGAAGAAGATGAATTTCTTGTGGCTGAAGATTTTGCATGCCATCATGGTCCGAGTGGTGATGGTGATGATTGGCCACCTAGTTTTGGCATCATGGAAAGCTACCATACATGATGATGTGGTGTTTTTTTTTTTTCAACAATGTGACATGCCTTCTAGTTTTGGAAAAGCCACTTGATTCCATTACTTGGGCTTGATGAGGAGGTGGCCATTATTATTAACACTATATTAGAGAATTTGGGAATATCCCAAGTTCCACTCTCAAATTAGAAATAAATATTTGACCATATGGTTAAATCTTAATCCCTTTTTTAAAGATGGAACTTGGCACTATCATCTAGATAGTATCTAGAAAAAGTTTCACTTTCAAGGAATAGGGTAAAAATGACCTTCATGTGACCAAATATTGACCATCTTACAAAATCCCAAAGTATATGAAAATTTCAAAACTTCCTAATATAGTGTTTATTAGTGTGTGCCAAAGTGGCCTTCCAAATTGTAGTCTGAGTCACGATGGCCTAGGGCAAAAAGGCCACAAGAGCTAAGGCCTATGATCCAAAGGGGTAAGGGCCAAGGCCTCATGTGGCCATAGTCAAGGCATTGGGCCTAGTTTTGGTTGAGGACTTGGAGACCACCAGGATTAAGCCATAAACTATCGAGTTGATTAAGTGAGGGTTTTGGTTGGTTGTTGCTCAAGGGTGACCACACCTGTCCAAGGGTGGGCAACAATAGCAGTAGGTCAAGTCCACAAGCAAGGTGTCTGACTCACAAAACTAGCCTAAATGCTGAACTACAAGGCAAAAGGGAGTTGAGCACTAAGGTAGAGGTGGGATCATGCAAGGTTATTGTGTTGAAAGATCTACCTATTGCTAATGGATTTTCCTCCTCCTCCTCCTCCTCTTGTTTTCTAACCATTGTTGACATCAACCCTTGTTCATCTTCTCTTATCCTTCCCTCTACTACTCCACTATCTTGGCCGGCGGCTCCTTCTCTTTTTGTGTGCAATTCTCTATGTTTTTCTCCTTCTTATCAATACCCAAAAAGTAAAAAGTAAAAAACATAACATTTTCTCTTCCCACACTAGCAAGCCTCCTTGTTTTCTTTCTCACCTACTTTTACTTCCCCAAAGAAATTCTTTACCTAATGTCAAGCCTTAGTGTCTATATCAATCCACAAAATACCTATGTATAGAACTTTCTTTTTTTCTTAATTTTTAAAGTTTTGTTCTACCTTAAAATGTAAATTTATTCTTATTTGAACCTACTCTACCTTAATCCTTGAACCTCAAATCAATGGAAATGAACATCCAAATGAATTGATACCCTATCAAGCTACTCTTCATATACTAATATACTTGTAATATTTTAGAGTACAAGATTCTAGTATTTTTCCATTCAGCAAAGAGAGTGTATGCCTTGTTAGTTGATTGTATCATATCACGAGAGTAGAACCAAAATATCAAAGCTTTCCCAACAAGCTCAATGCCAGACTAGATGGAACACTTATTATTTCAAGCCCTTTGATCAATGTGGCTATGGCTACCTCTCACATTACTATTACAAACTCTCATACATATCATATCCAACTAGTCTATTGGCAAAGGGTCCTTGATGGTCCACGATTTAAGTGATGATTCTCAAGTGTACTTGATCTCCATACCTTTGATTACTCCAATATTGCTTCACAAAGAAGGAGTAGAAGAGAATAGGAAAAGAGAAGAGGTTCACACACTAGTCCTTCACTCTCCCTCTCTCACTATCTCACACTCTTGCTACATAAATAAGAAGGTAGAATCAAGCCAAAATCTCTCTCAAGATTGCACACCATAAGAATGAGCTTATCTATTTACTTTCTTGTTTTTATACATGATGATGTGCAACACCTCATGTCCATTATTGCCAACTTTCCTAACTCGAAAATATTTTACAATTTGCATTGGCCACCTCTCTTTAACAATCTTGACCCAAAAAATAATATTGATGTGTCTCAAAAATAATTTTCCCTTCCAATGCTTGTGCCTTTTTATTTTGAACTTGAATTTTTACATGCTAACAACCATTTACCCATAATCAACCTAACCAAGCCGGAACAACTAGCTAGACTCAAGCATCGTGCTACATGATGATCTATCAAATTTCTATATCTTTAGCTGAGCAAACTAACCACTTGATAGCTAATTGCTTTGTCTAGTTAGACGATGTCTGAAGCACTTACCCAAGTCTATAAGATGATTGATTTAGGAATAGTTGAGGACTAGATGGTTGAGATCATCTCCTTATGGAAAATCACATGCGAAAAACATGAGCATATCTTCTCAAAGAGTGTACCAATCCAATAAGGCATACTAAAAACACTTCTCAAAACCAGCATAGGGCAATGTGCCTCATCACTAGCTAGGCCACCATCACAAAAACCTATGACCTTGCAAATATAATTATCCCTTTGAGTTGGAACTACACCCACTTCTAGAAAAAATTCTCCTTGAGGAAGAGCTACACATTGCAAGCTAGCTTAAGTTGTTAACCCTACTTATATTGATCATCATCTAACTTTACAAGCTAGTTTATCTGCCATTCTATTTAGACCCCCTAGCCAACCTCTAGTATATCTCAAACTTCTACAACTCATGGCTCCCTAAGTATGTTGGTACATCAACTTGTCCATAGACACAACATCGCTTATGAACATATTCAATAAAACCCTTTGTTCAAAAAACACACACCCAAGACAATCTCCACCCCAACCTCCATCTAGGAAGCTATCCACCACCATTGAGAGGGTGTGGTAGGATGGCTAGCTAGAAATTGACTAAATGGAAATCATTTAATAATGTTAAGAAAGGAATTCGTTTTTAAGGAATTCCCTTTAAGCTAAGATGCATGGATAAAAACCAAAATGGCTAAGAAGAATTTGAAGAGAACATTCAAGGCTAATTTAAACTCAATCTTGTCAAATGTCTAGAATGCTAATGGTTTCTTATTCTTTGGATCATCAATTTGGTGAAATTCCTTCACCCTATACTCTCTTTCTATGTGCATAGATGGCAAAATTTTCCAACACTAGAGGGGTAGACCCAAGGCAAGAAGAGGGCAGAACAACCATCCTTGCAATACTAGATCTCATCCAAGAGACCAAAATTTCTGAGGTCATCCAAGAGACCAAATATTTTGAGCTCTAGTGTATGTTCAAAGTGTGTGTGCATGAGGTTGATGTTATGTGCTCAAGAATGCGTATTAAAAGGTTTGCGTGCTTGTGTGCCTAAGGGTTCATGTATGTGCTAGAGATATGTGCATGAGAGTTCTTAGTGTGTGCGCGAATGGTGTGTGTGGACAAGAACTTGTGCACTAGAATGCTAGGTGTCTAATGATTTTTGTGTGTGTACTCAATGGTTTGAGTACTCAAAGAATTGTTTGTGCTTGTGTGCCTGAGCTCCTATGTATGTGCATACATGAGAGTGTGCATGAGAGTTTGTATGTGTGTGATATGCATCTGCTTTGAGAAAAAGAGGAATGTAAGACAAAGTTCTTCTCCTCAAGTATTAACATAGAAAGTAAGTTCACAAAATATATGATATCATTCCTTGTACTCATAGATGACTTGAAGCCCTTGTATTCATCTCCAAGTCCATCTAAAAAAACACCACAACATCATCATCATTAATGACCACATTAATAGATCTTAGAGCTTCCACAATACTTTTGATCTTCAAGGCATAATCATAAATGGACATGTTCTCTCTTTTCACTTGGTTCAACTCTAACTTGAGCTACAGCTTTCTGGCCTTTGTATTGTGTGTGCTCCTAAACTTTCTTAGGCTTTATTTGTCCTATAATAGCATTTTACGAAGGATCTTCAAGTGCTCCTACCATCTCTCCTTCAATGTAATCCCAAACACCTTTACCCTTCAAGAAATTTGTCATCCTAAACTTCAATGTAGGATAATTGTTCTTATCAAGCTTCTCTACTAATAATCTGGTTGCCGTTATCACCAATTTTGACAAAACAAATAGTTTATAAAAGATTGCAATCTGAAAGCAAGCTAATATAAGGTACACCACAACTAAACATGTAGCCTTTTTCACTTACTGCACAATAATAACTGCAATATGTAATTTGTATGTAGATGCTTTCTATGTCTACAATCCATAGAATATGTGAAACCTTACAGTGTAGTTAAAATTATAGTATATCCAAAAATTGCTATTGGTACAAGTTACAGGTCCAAAATAGAGACCGAAATGACCTCAGATACTAAAAATCATAGTGGATAAGCCCTAAAGGGCTTGGGGAAGCTACTATATATATATATCCTCTACATCACATGCATTCAAGCCCTATTTATAAATATCCTTATCTATGAATTATTCTTGAATAAAATATAGCCCTTTTCTATTGAATATGTAGATAACCCCTTTATATTATACCATTCTGTATGTAAAAAGTGTATAAAAAGGGTATTTTAAAAATACCTTATTTTGAGCCCACGTGATGCACACATATATTCATGAGTAACTTACCCGAGCTAAAGGTTTAGCTATAGTATATACATTATTAATCTTCCTTCAACAAGTTTCACTGCAATCAAAGATTGCAACCTTGCTAGCTTGAGGAGCCTCCTATGGCTACAATCCAAGGCAAATCAACCAAGGTGAAAGAGCTTCTTACTTTTGCTTGTTTGCCTACTTTTGTGCTCCAATGCCTTCACCTCAGCCTTCAATCAAGCTCCATATAACCACATAATAGTTTTGATACCATGAAAATAGATAAGGGAGAAGAAAGGTGAATAAACCAAGAGCACACACACAACAATGGAAACTTCAGCACACAGAGTGATAGGGTTGACATTATCTTCTTCTTCTATCTTTTTCTTCTTCCACAAAAAGGACTAAGTCTACAACATGATGAAAGACTATTATGAAAGTACCACAATGTATGTACAAAAGAGGTGGCACAATGAATGTGCCATAACTAAGGATGGACTATGTGGGTGTAGTCCAACTGTAGAGTCATTGGTGTATCCTTATGTCGGTCACTAGGATGTCAGTGAATAATATCTTGCCATATCATCAAGACATGTAGTGGATGCCAGCTCATGTATAGCTTGACATCTCAACACCTAGGGATCATATCACCCCCACATAATGCACACTAACTTTAGGAGGAACCCTACGCCATCTCCCTATCACTTATGACTCTCTATTGAGAAACATAAAACTAAAGCCCTTTTATTTATCTTTTGAGGTTTTTTTTTCCATCATTGTTCATTATATTTTTATTTAGTGGAAATAGATCCCTGTGCCATTTGAGTCAGTACCATGCCATAAGGAGACCAAGGCATTGGCCCCAAGGTTTTCTCATACCCAGGAACTTGCCAAGATCTTGCAAGGCAGTAGATAGGATTTTTCTTCTTTTTTACTTTCTTCCCCATGGCTAGGTCTTAGTCAATAACCTATCAAGCCCTCACAAGGCAATAAGTATCCTTTTACCTCCTTTTTTTGCTTTTCTGATTCATGACAAAACTTTTAAGCAATTTTAGCTTGTAGGAAGTCACTCAAAACTAGCCCCTTAGCCACTATGGACTTCATCAAGATAGGAACTTAGCTTGGGACTTAGACTCAGGCTAGATACCTTATAAAAGATTTTGATCATTAGGCTAACTAAAATGACTCTCATGTTCAACTTATGAGTATCCTCAAGAAAGGGGAAAGCAAAGGATGCATCCCTCTTAGAGAGACCACTCAATCCAAAGCCCATGTAAAATATTACACGGCGCAGCGAACAGAATCTGAGAAAGAGATAGAGAGTACACAACAGATAAGAGGAGAATCAGTAAATTCTTTAACTCCAAACAACTAATACAAAGATGGCTCTGTCCACCCGTGCGCTTCCACTGTGTGAAGCTTAGATGGCGATCTAGACAGAAGATAGGTGAAGAGCTTAAGGCTAGCTGGAACAACAACTCTGACTGGGTGAAAGATGAGTGTATGATGGCTGCGAAGGGGTTTAGCTTTTATAGCCCGCGAAGGTCATTAGGTTGGCCTGCTGACCGACCTACCATATGAGCCTCCACTAGTCGGCCAGGGAATATTCCTTTACCATCGAGCCGGGGGCGCTGCCCCCGGACCCTGCCAGGGGACCCCCCAGCCAGGGGCCGCTTCCGCGGCCCCCGGACCCCACAATAGGGGCCCCTTTTAACTCCCTTACCACGCAACTCAATGCAATGTGCCTCGAGTTGCTACCAGCTTAACCACTCCGTCTAACCCAAAGATTAGACCCACAACAGTCACCTTTTTGCCATCCGGTCACATAGACCTCATCTGATATACAAGTCAGGACTCAACCAATGTCCGCGCTCACATTTGGCTTCTCCTCATAATGGGGGCCTTACAACTTTGAGCACCATGGATCATTGGTAGCACCTAATGAGGTTGGGGCATTGATCATATCTAACACCCCCCCTCAACGTCCACCCATAGGTGAACTATCTCCTCGGCCCAATGTCGAGTCTCTGAAGATGAACTTGAAGCAGATCCTTCGTAAGTGCTTTGGTGAAGATATCTGCTCCATTCTCCTCTGTTGGACGGTAGACCAATTCCACTATCCCATCCTCCATCAAATCACGCACATAGTGATACTGGATCTCTATATCTTTGGTGCGTGCATGAAACACTGGATTTTTGGCAATGGCGATGCAACTCTGATTGTCACATCTCAGCACAGTTGGTTCTTCATCCTGCACTCCCACATGCCATAGAATCCTTCTCAACCATACGGCCTCACATGCAGCAAAACAAGCTGCCTTGTACTCTGCTTCGGTAGAAGACAATGCCACTGTTGGTTGCTTCTTACTAATCCAAGAGAAAATTCTTGAACCCAAAGAGAAACAATAACCAGAAACTGACTTCTTAGAATCAATGTCTCCTGCCCAATCTGAGTCATAGTTCCCCACAAGAGAAGTTCCGAAACTGTATGTGATACCATAGTCAAGAGTTTTCTTCAAGTATCTGAGCACCCGCATCCCAGCCTTCCAATGACTCTCATGAGGCTTGTTTGAGAACCTGCTCAAAACACCAACAGCAAAACTGATATCTGGTCTGGTGTTACACAAGTAGATCAGACTGCCGACCAACCTCCTATACCTCCCAATGTCTGCTAGTGCTGATGTATCCTCGACGGATAACTTTGCATTCACCTCCATAGGTGTAGCTATCTCCTTGCACTCGATCATGCCAAATGCCTTCAAGATCTCCCATGCATACTTCTTCTGAGAGATGAAGATCTTTCCTGGCTCTTGCCAGACTTCAATCCCCAAACAATAGTGCAGCAAGCCCAAGTCTGTCATTTCAAACTCTGAACTCAAAGCCTTTCGAGTTTGGTTGATCATATCTTCATAGTCACCTGTAATAAGAAGGTCGTCCACATATAGGACAATCACTACAGACTTTTTACCATCCCTGTAAACATACAAGTTAGCATCTGAGGCACATCTTTTGAAGTTTAGGTTTAAAAAGAACCTATCTATCCGCTGGTACCATGCTCTGGGGGCTTGTTTCAGCCCATACAATGCCTTCTTCAGTTTACACACTTTGTTCTCAGAATGGGGGGCCTCAAACCCTGGTGGCTGAGCCACGTACACCTCCTCCTTGAGGTCACCATTCAAGAATGCTGACTTAACATCCATTTGGTACACTGGCCACTTCTTGTGGGCAACCACTGCAAGTATCGTGCGAATAGTGGTCATTCTGGCAGTTGGGGCAAATGACTCTTGAAAATCAAACCCTTCAACTTGTGAAAATCCTTGGGCAACCAATCTAGCTTTGTACTTTTCTAAGGTACCATCAGCCTTGTACTTTACCTTCCAGATCCACTTGGTGCCAATAACCTTCCGCTTTGCTGGTCGATCCACTAGCTCCCAAGTGTCATTCTTCATTATGCTGTCATACTCCGCCTGCATAGCAGCCTTCCATGATGGATCTGCAAGTGCTTCTTCTAAGTCAGTTGGCTCCTTTACTTCTCTCATAATCTCAACCATCAAGGCCATATTGACTATGTGAGCAGAAGCCCTCCTTTGCTCCTCTATTCTCTGAGACCTCCTTGGTCCATTTGCCTTCTCCTCAACAGATGCAGGCATAGGATTATTGTGGTCATAGAGCTGCTTCACCCAGCGCGGCAATGGCTTTTCCAGTGGGGTGATGTCAGGTTGGTGAACTTTTTCATCATCATCTGAAGATGATGCTTCCTCCTCCTTAAGGATAGGGATAGCTCTCGAGATAGGTTCATAGTGGACTACTTCTTCGCTTGATGATAAAGTGGAAGAACTTGCCTTCTCCTCCTCCACTGTATGCGGCTCCTCCTTGAACACCACATCACGGCTCGCGATGATCTTCTTTGCCTCTTGGTCATATAATTTGTAAGCCTTCTGCTCATCACTATAACCCAAGAAGATACATTTTCTGCTTTTTGGTTGTAACTTGTTTCTCTTCTCATCTGGAACATGTGCATAACATTCACATCCAAAAATTCTGAAATGTGAGACAGATGGTTTCTTACCAGTGTAAGCCTCATGAGGTGTTTTTCCCTTGAGAGCCTTTGTATAGCTCCGATTTAGAATGTAGACTGCAGTATTAACAGCTTCAGCCCAAAAATGGTTAGGCAATCCCTTGCCCTTTAGCATGCATATTGCCATCTCCACAATGGTGCGATTCTTGCGTTCCACAACACCGTTCTGCTGAGGTGTGTGAGGCGTCGTCAATTGACGCTTGATCCCTTTGCTCTTGCAAAAACCTTCAAACTCCTTTGAGTTGAACTCACCACCACCATCTGTTCTAAATTTCTCCACACTTTTCCCTATTTCATTTTCAACAAGTATTAGCCATTCTTTAAACTTACCAAAAGCTTGAGCCTTATCACGAAGGAAGTACACCCACATCTTCCTACTGTAGTCGTCGACAATCAACATAAAATAAGAAGATCCCCCCAAGGCCTGTGTAGGCATCTTACCACACAAGTCAGCATGCACCAACTCTAGAGGAGCATGTGCTCTATTCTTGCTTTCTTGTGGAAATGCCTTTCTCTGTTGCTTGCCCATCATACAAGCTTCACATGGTTCCTTCAATTCAGTTATTGTAGGTAGGTGAGCAACCATACCTTGCTTTTGCATCTCCTTCAATACTGCAAATCCGATGTGTCCAAACCTTTCATGCCAAAGCTTACTTGTGCCCACTCGAGCGGTGGCTGTAAGAGCACTTAGCTCATACAGGTTGTTCCTTCTTTCTCCTTTGCCAACAATTGTGCCAGCACTATCAATAATTTCTCCACCTGTCTTCTTGAACCTCACTTCATGACCAAGATCAGTTATGGCAGCAACTGATAAGAGATTTCTCCTGATTTCGGGAACATACAACACATTTGAAAGCTTTTTGACTTCACCATTTGCAGCAACAAAAGAAATAGTACCTGTGCCCGCAGCAGGGCATTTAGCATCATTTCCAACCGTCACAGTGATGGATTCTTGTAGAGGCTGCATAGAACTGTATAGACCTTTCTTGTTGGTCATGTGACGGGAGGCCCCACTATCCAACACCCATGAGTCAGTGGTAGATTCTTCTTGCGCCGAGGAGCACACTTCCTCAATGGTCGCCATGAATAATTCCAACTCTGCTTCAGCCGTATTGGCTGTCTCTTTCCCTTTACTTTTAAGGGTACCATTCTTTTCATCTGCCTTCTTGACACGACAATCTGCAATTGCATGTCCTTTCTTCTTGCAGTAGAAGCACTCTCCTTGAAACTTCTTCTTGCCGCCCTTCTTCTTTTTATCACCATCATTTTTGGTGGAGGAGACACCTTTGCCTTTTGCATTGGCAGAGAATGCAGCATCTCCATTGTTGCTTCCTTCTCGGGCTTTCAGCCTCAACTCCTCCTCCATTAATAATGCACAAAACTCCTCAAAAGTCAAAGCTTGAGGTCTCACCTGAGTATTAAGGGCAGTTACTAGTCCATCAAACTTTTGTGGACAAATCCGAAGACACCTCCGAGCTAGCTCTTCGCTAGTCTTTTGTATCCCAGCGCCAGCCATCTGGTCGCACAGATTCTTAATCCGAGTGATGAATGCTTCAACCGTCTCTCCTTCAGCAAACTTCTCCGCTGCTAGTTGATTCTCCAAGTTTTGAATCCTTGTTTGGTTTCGTGTTTCATACTGACTCCGTAGTACATTCCAAGCCTTTGACGCTTTGGTTGTATGTTGAATCAGAGTCAAAACACTGTCAGAACAGCTTGTAACTAAGGCACACAATGCATCTGCATTCCTTCGTTTCCAAGCTCGTAGAAGATCTGCATTCGAAGAAATCATCACACTAGGATTTGATGGGTCGGGGGTAGGATGTGGTTCTGCGTCAGTCCCCAGCACAGTCTCCAGAAGCTCATAAGAATCAAGGATAGTTGTAATTTTGAACTTCCACAAGGTGTAGTTTGTACCATCTAACTTGCCTTCGCTGAAGGTTGGTGGAGGAATCCTCAGTGTTTGAATAGCCGGTACAGCAGCACCACCTCCTGCACCGCTTCCTGATGCGCCAGAACTGCTTTCCGGAGTCGACATCGTTTCTCTTTGCTGTTGAAGCCTTTGCCTCTTGCACACTCTCCGATCTCTAGAGCCCCCTGGGCTCTAATACCATGTAAAATATTACACGGCGCAGCAAACAGAATCTGAGAAAGAGATAGAGAGTACACAATAGATAAGAGGAGAATCAGTAAATTCTTTAACTCCAAACAACTGATATAAAGATGGCTCTGTCCACCCGTGCGCTTCCACTGTGTGAAGCTTAGATGGCGATCTAGACAGAAGATAGGTGAAGAGCTTAAGGCTAGCTGGAACAACAACTCTGACTGGGTGAAAGATGAGTGTATGATGGCTGCGAAGGGGTTTAGCTTTTATAGCCCGCGAAGGTCGTTAGGTCGGCCTGCTGACCGACCTACCATATGAGCCTCCACTAGTCGGCCAGGAAATATTCCAGGGAATATTCCCTTTACCATCGAGTAAGGGAGTTAAAAGGGAAATATTGTGGGTTCCATTCAGACAAGGAATTAACTAGTAGGCTACTAACTCAAACGTCTAAAGCATATCAAGCACAACAACACATATAAAGAATGGGATGACATATCCTATAAGTCCCATTCAACTAATTGATTACGAAATACAAGTCACCTTCCTAGGGGGTCCACTGGGGTTTATCGTATGGTACCACATGAGTGTGAGGGGGGTTATTTAAGGGAAGGAAGGTACATTTTATAAGGTAAGGTCCCATAAATAGGGGGTAGATAATGGGTATTTTTATATATTTCTTGCACACAGGTGACGTCTCCTTATTACTACTAGTGAATCCCCCGTGGTCACCTTTTACTAACAAATAACAAATACCACCATATCTAGAAGATTTAGCCCCATCAACAAGGCCTTGTATTCTGATTTATTTTTAATGACACCCGGTACCTAGATAAACACCCATCTTCATAATGACTTGGTGACAAGGGTCTTTTAAGCCAACCTTAATACTATGCAATGTTTGTAGGAGCTGACTTAATTCTGTGCAACAGCTAGTTGTATGCTCCTCTTGGAGGGAAGGAAATGAAGGGAAGCCTTCTTGATGATTTACCATATGGACATTGCGTAAATTCATTTATAAATTTTGAGTGTCCCATAATATATTTGACCACCCAATCAGAGATTTCTCCAAAGCTTGTTGTCGCACGGGGTTCGCGTGGGGGTTCGTGAATGTTGCTCGTCACAGGGACGCTTAGAGATGGATATAAAGATGATGAAGACTACTCAAATCAAATTGACAGAGAAGAAGAAGTAGATGCAAAAAGAATTCTCAAAGTAATAAGATGATAAATTAATATAGATTTATGTTTCCTTCAAGGCACAAATTGTCGAAAGACACACTCCTCAAATTATAAGCTTGGATCTTCATAAACATCATGCCTTGAAGTTCTATGAGTCAGGAATCCAAACAAGGTGCTTTTATATATGTTGACACATAAAGGATTGAATTTGTCTTACATTACTTTAGTTGCTTCTTCTTCCATGGTCCCAACAAAATTTGTCATCACTTGCTTAACATGAAGCCTACAGGAAAATGTATGGCCTTGATTCTTATGAGAATAAATTGTGATTTCTTGCCACTCACGTTTCATGCCTTCCAGTAGTATCGTATTGCCCACTACACTACAACAGAAATGAGGCATAGACGTGCATGTTAGACGTGCAAAGTCGGGCACGTCTATCATTGCATCTATATGTGCGTGTAAAAGAGCGTGTAAATAGACGCAAATTTTGAGTCTATATATCCGCGTAAATAGACGCCAATATAGACGTGCCTCCATACGCGCAATTATTAACCACCTGAATTTGGACTTAATATAATAAAAAAGCTAGAGTTAATAATTATTTAACCACCTGAAATTAATTCTTGAGTATGCACATGTGCGCATGATAAAATCCATAGAATTAAGAATACACATTGAATCATTGAATAAAAAAACCAGAGTTAATAATTATTTTTGCATTGCTCTCTAATGAATGGCCACAGTTCCTCCAGTTGACAAGCCTGATATAAGTAATTAGCGACAAGTGACAGAAACCTTATTATACAATTAGTTGCAAGCATTGCAATATGTATCTTGTAATTTCTCTACTTGAAGATGATAAAAAATACTTCCTTTTTATTATGGAAAATTCAATTTAGCTTTAAACTTAACTATTGATTCTTGAGTATGCATGTGTGCGCATGATAAAAACCATAAAATTAAGAATACACACTGAATCATTAAGCAAATTAAGTATGTTACAGTGAATGATCCATCTCATCTTCAATGAGATCAGCCCTTGCTAAACTATCTACTTCTAGGTCTATGTTACCAAGAGGTAACGAAACAAATAAGTTTATCCCACTATCAGATGTGTTGCTATATTGCTCAATAACTTCATCAATATCATCGACAATCACATTATTGTCTTCTTCTGCGTTTCCTTGAACATCCTCGCGAGGTTCATCTTATACTATGTCACGCATATCATCCATTATGGTGTCATCATGTACATCATCATTAATTGTTGGATTGTCATCTGCTATCTCCATGTCCGTAATATTACCATATATTGGTTTGGAACGATTAGATATAGGGATGACATACCACCATCGGTTATTATTTACCATTGGATGATACACAACCTGTATTTGAAAAACAAAAGCAATAAACTTAAATACTTATTATATTGTGTATGTGTATCACATGTATACATATAAAAAAATTAGCTTTTGCATATATACATGCTCGCATTGTTGAGGTAGTACTAATGTGTCATGCTTGTTTTGGTGAAATTTTGTAGATTCAATGATTACAAAACCACTTGGATGACGTCTGATTGTGCAATGCTCACCATTTGTTACCACTTCTTTAAACCACTTCACATCCAGTACATATATAAAGAATCGTGTGAAGTCAAGCTTCAGAATATCTTGGATCAAGCCACAATAACCTTCCATGGTACCATTGGCATCCTTGAAGTAAGCAAGTACACCACAATCTTGGGTATTTCTCTTTTCATCTATACGTTGAGTTCGAAGATGTTTACCCTCACACCAAATAGCATTAAATAATGTGCACTAGTAGTAAAAGATTAAGACCAAACATGTCAATTATTTATATAAAATATAACTTATAGAAACAAATTAATTGATAGTATGTCTCACCTTTGATAAGCAACCTCGTGCGTATTTCCACTCTTCTTGAGGTATATTAATTTCCTCCTCTTTTTCCATTCTCTCCATTTCCTCATGTAACCAATCTATATCAATATGATGTGGGAGCGCATTTAGATGATTTGGAAATAAGACATTACGTCCATATTTGGTGCAAAATGCTTGTCTTTCGCTTTTTCTTCTTGCCCTTGCTTCATTATATAATGTCACCCATTTGCTCATTACATCACTATTGAGCACACAAAAACTATTTAACTTACGAAGTTCTTCTTTTGTTAGCACTTTACTCATTCCTTTTCCTTGAGGTATTATAGAGGTCATCCTCAAGTCTTCATCATCTTTCCATAGTCGTGGTTGAGAGGGGTCCACTTCAACAAGATATTCAGAGATATAAACAAGGGATGATTGCACTAACCAACCCTCAGCCATGCTTCCCTCAGGCCGTGCTTTTTGCCTCACAAAATCTTTCAAGGTTTTCATGAAGCGCTCAAGAAAAAACATCCACCTTGCATGAACTTCCCCACAAAGTGCGATCTCATCAATCAAATGTACGAGTAAATGTAATTGAGTAGTCAAAATGGATCGAGGAAAAATTTCCTCCACCAAACAAACCACCTCAACAGATAATACTCAAGCATCTTGCAATGTGTTTGGATCAATTTCCTTCGAGCTCACGTATCTGTCAGGATGTATTTGAGAATTTTTTATTTTTTTGTAGAAATTCAAAGATATATAATGAAAAAATACAATGTGTACACACCTCACAAGCTCTCCCATCTTATAAATGATATCACGTACATCTTTGGATACACAATGGGATATGCTAGTAGGAAGTACGAATTGAATGTAAACAATATTCATAGATCAAATGATTAGTTGAGGAAAAAGTCATCATACCCCAAAGTTTACACATAGTTACTCCACTAATTACTATATTCATGGTTAGAGATACCTTTACTTGAATCGTTTTGTGTCAATCGTGGGACTTCAAACCAAATAGTTGCTCCACACCTCTTTTCTTTTTCTTTATGAAGGCTCCCTTGAGACATCTCATACATCCTGTGGGTGTTCAAAAGCTACATATTTGTTCCTTCACTATTTTTTCCTCGTTCTTTGACAACATCCAAGGTGCATGGGGTAGCTCAATCTTTCCTCTGGGTCCAATGCGTGGCCAGGCTCGTCTCATGCAACCAATGTTACGTAAATCCTCCCTTACATTGACTGAATCACGATCCCCTATCAAGTAATCCCATAATGTAGATACAACATTTTTGAATATGTGCATGGGGTCCAACAGGTGATTGATCTTGAGTTCAGTCCAGTACGGAAGATGAAAAAATATAGAGAACCTAACAAACAAACAATATATTATGTAAACAATTCATCATGCTAAATACTTTAAAGTCAATCGAGAGAAATGCACTTCTTACCGACTAATGCCGAGTGGAGGGTGGCTGTCAGCATTAATCCATCTCTCCTTCCAATCTTGAATGGTTAGAGATTGTGGAGTCTTTTCATTAGTAGGGAGAACATATTTGGGATGGTCAATAGGAAGAAATCGATGATGATTGCCGTAGATAACCTTCTTTAAATGTGCCGACCTAGAGGAAACTAGAGAGCGACCTCAAATAGGACATGCATGATATCCTGATGTGGTTAAACCTAAGCAAACAAGTGAATTAATAAAATGCAATTGATTCAAGTGTTGAATTTTAAATATAGAGTTATATACATGTACCTGAACACTCTCCATATCATGGAAAGTCATGCATGGTCCACAACAACATGGCCTTCAATGTGAAATCTCTAGAGGATGCATATGCGCTTGTATTGTGCACCTCAATACCTTCCCATAACATTTCTAACTCTTCAATCAAAGGATCTAAGTAAATGTCCATGTTTTTTACCTTGTGCTTTCCAGGAATCAGAAGGGACAACATTACATGCCCCTTTTTAATTGCCATGGATGGAGGAATATTATAGTTCACCAATACCACTGGCCATACACTGTATGATGTGCTTTTGATGCCAAATGGATTGATTCTATCCATACCTAAACCAAATCTCAAAATTCTTGGCTCTTCTTTGAAAACAAGCCACAAATTATCTATATGTTGCCATGCCGATGTGCCTGCAGAGATTCTCCATTTTCCATCACTTGAACGATGACTAGCATGCCATGACATGAGCTTTTCAATAGACTTACACTTGAACATAAGTTTTATACGTGGAACAATAGGAAAATGTCGCAAAACCTTACGAGGCACATCCATTGACTTCATCTCCACTTCGTATCTTGATTCGCCACAAACAGGACACTCTCGTGCGAACTCATAAATCCCATGAAATAAGACACAATCATTGACACATGCATGGATCTTGACATAATCGAGGCCTCCCAGAGATGTCAAGTAATGTCTTGCTTGCTCTCTCTTAGTTGGAAATTTGTTTCCTTTTGGAAGCATTTGTGATAATAACCTACATATATTTTTAAAAGTGAGTTAAAAAACCACCAATATATATTTATGTCTTATTTCAAAATAGAACAATTAATATTATGATTCATAAGCCAAACTGAATTGATACCTACTTCAATAACGCATCCAAACTGACATTACTCTATCAGTAAATTGTTTGCAAGTTAAGTATCTCGAGGGACGCACGAAGAACGGAGTACATACAACCTTCATACAACAGAGTAGATGATGCTACATATAGTGGATCATCTGGCTTCGTAGAGTGACCTTCTCCTTGAATCGGTTGCGAAAATAGATGGTGTATCATTGTGTCCAAAATCTCATCCTCTACAACTTGATGGGGCATTTCATGAGGGCTACTATCATGGTCGTGAGTCTCCACTCTTCTTGAAGACTCTGCCTCCTCACGTCAACGTTTTGCAATTTTAAATACACAAAACTCATCATAAATACATTAAAACTTATTATAAGAATTCACTATCAAAAGTTATCTTAAAAACAAAAAATTATGATAAAACCTAAATGCGCGTCTATATCTGTGTTTACGTACGTGTCTAAATTAGTGTCTATTTGCGTGTCTACATCGCGTCTATACGCGTGTTTACGTAAACTTAGATGCGCATATACACGCCAAAATAGACGCACACGTCAAAATTCAAAACATACTTAAATCATTTCTTTTCAAACTGTGCCTTTTCTTTCCTGCGTTTTTTGCGGTTCTGAAGCTCGAGTTTAGTCGACATGCAGTCTCTTCATGCCTCACCTAGTCTCTTCATGCCTCACCTCCTCATGACTCACCTCTTCTTTCATTTCAAACACACAAGAAGGGAAAAATGAAAGCCAAGGAGAGGAAGAAAGAGAGAATAAGAGAGAGGAGAACAAGAGGAAGAAGAAGCAAAGGAAAGAGACAACAAGCAGCAAAGCAAGCATCAAGGTAGAGTAACTTACCAAGGAGAGGAAGAAGGAGAAGGAAGAAGCGCCACCACCCACCACACCAAACACCCAAGGTGAGTCCTCTCTCTCTCTCTCTCTCTCTCTCTCTGTATTAGGATTTCTGATTGCATTATGTATTGCATTTTGTAAATCATGAATGGCGGTCGTCGGATTGAAATCAGCCGATTGAGCACGTCTGCCAGCGCGTCTACATTTCAGTGTAGACGCAGGGATAGATGCGAAGAAATGTTTTCTCTCATTGCGTCTGAGGCTGTGTCTCAGAGCGCATGTATTCTGCATCAGAGACACGAGAATAAATGCGCTCTGCAGAGAGGCTTTGACTTCAGAGTCGCGTCTCCAAGCGCGTGTATTCTGGAGTCTACACGCGAGGATACACGCGCACGCCAGAAGAATTGACCTAGAAATCGCGTCTGATAGCGCGTCTATACTGCATCTCAAATGCGAATATAGATGTGCTCTGGACAGAGGGTTGACTTTAGGGATGCGTTTGAGAGCGCGTCTATCCTGCAATTTAGACGTGGTTATACACGCGCTAGCGCTAGCTCTAAGAAAAAACAATTTTCATTGCCTAAACAATATATTTTTGCAATGATGAATGTGACAAATCCCATGTTTGTGTTTATCAGTTTTCTTATTTATGAGAAGCATTAGCACTTAAGTTTTATGCTCAATGTATAAGAAAGCTAGATTATTAGCACTTTCAAGTGCCATGTGCATCCATTTATTTTTTCTATGAGATTTTTACACCTTTTTTTCACTTAAATGGACCTTAGTAAGTGCTTGCAAAATACACTTGAAGAAAATAAAAATGTGTGAGCATCAAAAGCCTTCTCTTACATAATGATTCTAGGCTCAATGAATGATTTTTCATAATTAATGTTGGATTGGATCAAGGATTATGGCTCTTTGAAAATGTTTAGGTGTGGATGAAGGTAATATATGATTTTTTATATGCAAACAAATTTATCTTTTTCCTGTGTTTTTTTTGCAGATGTTGCATCCTGGTTCATCTAGCAATGACCCGAATTTGGATCGCATGAATGATACATTGGCCTTGTTCGTCAGGGGGGTCAATGCATTTTTTGGAGGTTTTCCTAGTAGGGAAGACTTCATGGGAAAGATGACCAGACACCTTGGCCGCTCTCCCATAGAGCAGACGACGAGTTTAGCGTCATGTCTGGAACGCCTCTGACGTCTTTGCCTGGCACTATTTTCCAAACTCCAATTGCAGGTACTCCACGTGTAGCACCTATACATGCATCGGCTGAACCACAAGCGTCAGCCGCCGACGCACATGCATTTGCAGAAGCACGTGCATCCACCGAGGCAGAGGATAGTCGACAGAGAGGGAGGAGGGAGAGTCGACGGGGAGGACGAGGCTTGTGTGGGGGTTGCCTAAGAGGTAGCGAGCGATCACCCTCACCAGTAGATCACGTAGAGGAGTCTGTATGCCTGTACTATAAAGTTACAGATACTTGTGGCATCTTCCATGATGATGAAGGAAGGGATGTAATGGCGTACATGAGGAGCGTCGTGCATACGACGTATAAAGATTCTTTCGTCTACTTCAAAAATCAGAAAAGCGGCTTGTGGCAGGAGGTGTTGAGGGAAGTCCATAGGAGGTATCCAAATCCTAAGGGTCAGCGATTCTCGGATGATTGGGGATGCACAAAAGTGAGGGATTTGCTTCACAACAAAAGATCCCACCTCATGACATGCACCAGGGACTCACTGCGGAGGCAGGAGGAGGGGCGTGGAGCCTATAGCCAACCACCTATGTGCCACCATATAGAGTGGAAGAAAGCCAAGAAGAAAGCAGTAGAGAAAGTGAAGAGTCACCAGCACGCAAAGGCACGACGCATCCAAATGAAAACCATGGGATTGTCGCATTATGGATCGGGCGGCAGAGAGTCGTGGAGGCAGAGTTTGTAAGTATATTTTGATTTCTAGTTTTTTAAAATTTATATTTCTTTCAATTCTTTATATAATTTATTATAATACATTGTGTCTCATAATTATTTGTATATATCATGATTGTTTTGCAGACTACTATCGTTGGTAGGATACATACTCCTAGAGAGGTAGGTTACCATCGAGGCCATAACCATGCAGCCAAATGGCTTGACTTCTATGAGGAGGGTCTTATCATTGAGGACCAATACAACCGGGCTATGAGGATTCGACAGCCAGAGGAGGTATGTTTTTCTTACTTTTCTATTAAAAGTATAGCTAATTATAACTTTTTCACCACCATGTCTACATAAGCAACCTTGATCTTTTGTGTGTGTAGGCGAACCCGGATGTGGAGCATAGCGAGGAGGGGGATAGCGACGCTAGTAGCTATGGTGGTGCTAGCGAAGATGTTTCTTCTTCAGAATCATAGAGGAGCACCATACCTCCTCTATGGCCTTGTTTTCTTGTATATGTATTATCCATCTTTGAGCCTACTGCTTGCAGCCACGCTTTAGGTCGCAAGCACTTAAACTCCTCATGTAAATACTTTTGATCTATAATGAATACATGGACTTTTATTTTCAATTCTCGTGCTTTTAGATCCATTTTCTTTTTTCCAAATGCAAATCTGATGTATGGGAGGGGAAAAAAAAAAACAGAGAGCATGTGGTTGTTTTTTTTTCCAGTTTTGTTTTGCGCGTCTATCCGCGCGTTTAATTGCAGAAAATGCGCGTTTATAAGCGCGTCTAAAATGCAGAGTACACGCGCTCATACACGCGCTAGATAATTCAAATTTAAAAAAGAAATTAAATATGTTTTTTTTAAAAGGAGATTTTTTGTTTTCTGTTCGCATCTATGGGTGCTTGTAAAAGCGTGTCTACGGACGTGTCTATATGCCCGTCTAATTTGCTCGATAGACGTGCTGGTAGACGTACATAATAAATTTTTAAATAAAAATTTTGGTTTTTTATGCGCTTATATTCACGCGTGTATATGTGTGTCTGCTGCGAGTCTATTTTTGCGTGTAAATTCCTTTATACATGTGATTATTGACGCGAATCTGTAGACGCGCGAATAACACGCCCGTAAGATTTTCTCTATATTTAAAAATCGCGTCTAAAAGTGCGTCTAAGAGGCCTTTTTGTTGTAGTGTTGTACCTCTCCTGGAACATAGTTTTTCTCTTGCTCTCAATCTTCCTCAACGCATCCAAAATCTTCTCTTTTAAATTCAATAATAGAAAGTATACATTGCACTCAGAGAGATTGAGAAGGCTCAAAGATGGTGGAGGTGGGTGGAAGGAGATGGCAGAAAGAGGTTGTGTACCGGTTCTCTTCCTCCAGTAGAATACATGTTACATGCCACAGATCAGATCTGTTGTCAGCAACCGAGAGTCATCCATGGCCATGCAAACTTCAAGCTTTGTCTTAACTAAGGACTCAGGTTGCAGTCAGAGGGTCAAGAGGGCGCAGCGATTGCCAACATCTGTGCTCTGTGATGCTGATATGCTAGTTGATTGGACGTCCAATTCTCTTGATTCGGCGTCATTCTAATCAACCCACGTCCATCAACTCCGAAACCCAACAATTTGATAGGCAATAAGGCCAATCCACAGCGATCGATGCAGCTCGTGCCCTCTCAGTAATACATGGGAGTGTCTCGATTCTTGCACCTCCGTCTCCGCTTCCTTCTTTGTCGTTATTGCTTCATCTTCTTGTCCTTCTTCGGCTTCTTTGTCTGCTTTGTTCGTCACGCGTCCGGCTTCCTTATGCAGCTCCGTCCGCCTGTTCGTCTGTAGGTCTTCTTCTCCCTTTGGGTTGTCCTCGTCTTCTGCAGAGCTCCTTTTTCGTTGGAGTGGCCTCTTCGACTGCAGGATGAGCCCTTCAGCATGTTCGTTGATGCTTCAGTCATCGCCTTCGGCTTTGTCGTTGTGTTTCTTGGCTTTGCATCACAATTCGATGAGTGTCACATGTGTGGGAGTCAATTTTGTGTCCAAGGCAAACACATGCACTTTCCCATGATATGAGATGCTTGATGGGAGAATGTAAGAACTATGGTGTGAAGAACTTGGAAACATGCCCCTTGGAGACAACAAAGCGAGATAAGACTATAATTATGGAAGTATTTGCATATGTAGAAGCAATAGATAAGCATGGAAATAGGAAAAAAATGCAGAAGGAAATGCAATGTTGGCAATTTTTACATGAATTATTAAAGACCAAGCTAAAGGTCTTCATCACACATAACAATGTTGGTTGTTGGCAGGGATAATAATTCAAGAATTGTCTACTTATATTTCCTAATGATGTTATTTTAGTTGTAGATTTTGTAGAGTAGGTTATCAAGCATTTCTAGTATGGCAAATAACATATCCAATATGCTAAAGTACAAATCTAGCATGCCAACCAGGGATCGTGATGACATGATTACATTCTTGCAATCTTGTAAAAATAACTTGTCAATAACTCTCCAATTTTACATTAATAACATTAAAAACAATATTAATTGAGTGAAACTTGCTATTTTGGTAAAGTTGGAGGGATTTTGCAATATTGTCATAGGCCCGTCAGGGTATGCAAATAGCTTGGCAGGCCTACCATCCTACAAAGAAATCTCGACAAGGATAAAACCCTAGAAAATCCACTTTATATAGACAAGCTTGACCACAATTCTTACTTTTTCGATTTCAAGGTGAGTCTCTTGAGGAGTGCATCTTTTGTGGTGGATGAGGAACTCTCTTACAGGACAACCCCTTTAATCTTGTGCTTTGAGTGGATGGTTCTGAGAATATTTTAAATGACCCAAATTCCATTATTTGTATAGGAATACTTAAAAATAAGGAACCAAAGAGTGTGCTAATTAGATTCGGTTACTTGTTCCAAAGAGAACAAAATGTAATCCTTGATTGTTTGCTAATCTTGGTCCTTGTTTTTAAACAAACAATGGGGCAATCACAAAGTGCTTTGTATCTTGGGTATTTGGTCCTTTCATGGGCCACAATTGTAATAAAGAATATGTGAACAATTTTTATAACAGGAACGTTGTAACTTAGGCAATGTCAGTTTATTAGTCTTTGTTTATCATTAGTTTCAAATTGTGATTTAATGTTATGCTTATTGCTTGTAAGTTGTGTACACATTACTTATTGAATAATTATGTAATAGTATGATATAAGTATGTGTACACAATATGTATGATGTGTCTATGAATGTTCATATTGTATAATAGCTATGAGTGTTCCGAGTATGGTTACATGTTTACATGTGTCTATATGTATACTTCAAGTAAAAAAGCAATCAATTCTCTCATCCTTATTGCATGCTTACTTATCTTTTTCATGATTCTTTCATGTCATGTGAATTAAAAATAGACAAAATATTATCATCCAAATGATTGGATTTTGTGAATTGCATTACAAATTTTGAAACGATGGGAATAGTATTTACATGTGTTTGCATGTTTTTTAATATTAAATGCACTTAACTTGTATGTTGAAGGTTATGAATTTAAATGATTGAATAATTGTTTGTTTATTAGTTTATTCTATGGATTTACTTTCTTTCTTTTTTGTGAGCATTTGTTGTAAGTTGTAGCTAGTAAGATTATAAAAGAGTGATCATCGATCACTTACGTGCTATGTCCATGTGCATTGCAATATCTAAGAGCATGAGGGCACTGATTCCCCAACTTCAAAAGACAACCAATGGTTCCTATGTTCACTTGTCTCCGGTTCTATATGCAAGAAAACATCATTGGGGATAAGAGTGGTAATTTGCCAAAAGATTTTTAGGTGGATATATGCATCGGGAGTATTGTGCAAAGAAGTGATATGTGACTCAAATAGTGACTTTGTCAATTAAACAAACATCTCTCAATCTGGAACACCCCATGCTTCTAACTATGGAGAGCTTCAAGCATGATTACTTGGTGGGAGAAGTTATCAATCCAAGAACAAAGCAAGTGTCCCTCAATTAATTCACCACAACAGAAACGAGTCGTAGACGTGCATGTTAGATGCACAAAGTTGGGCGAGTCTATCATTGCATCTATTTGTGCATGTAAAAGAGTGTGTAAATAGATACGAATTTAGAGTCTATATATCCGCACAGATAAACGCGAACATAGACTCGAATATAGACGCGATTTCAGATGCGTAATTATTAAACCACCTAAAATTGGACTTAATATAATAAAAAACCTAGAGTTAATAATTATTTTTGCATTGCTCTCTAATGAATGGCAGTTCCTCCAGTTGACAAGCCTGATATAATTAATTAGCACCAAGCGACACAAACCTGATTATACAATTAGTAGCAAGCATTATCTCGTAATTTCTCTACTTGAAGAAGATAAAAACTACTTCCTTTTTATTATGGAAAATTCAATTTAGCTTTAAACTTGACTATTGATTCTTGACTATGCACATGTGCGTATGATATTTTCCATAGAATTAAGAATACACATTGAATCATTAAGTGAATTAAGTATGTTAGAGTGAATGATCCATCTCATCTTCAATGAGATCAGCCCTTGCTAAACTATCTACTTCTAGGTCTATGTTACCAAGAGGTAACAAAACAAATAAGTCTATCCCACTATCAAATGTATTGCTATATTGCTCAATAACTTCATCATCATCAACCACATTATTGTCCTCTTCTACGTTTCCTTCAACATCCTTGCGAGGTTCATCTTGTACTATATCACACATATCTGTTGAGATATCGAGCTCCACTCGTGATACGCCAGGGTGACCGTTGTATATTTATGTCACCGACTTGTCAGTTGCAGACGCGGTTGGTACACCGCCCATGAATAATAGCTACATGATAGCTATCCTTATCTATTCTAGTTCGTGGCTCAGTTAGTATGCCACCTTAGTTAGTTGAGTTTGGTTGAGACCCATATATAGGGTTCTTCTATTTCTTTGTACTTGAGTTCTTTTGGCTTACACAACTAAGAAGAGGAAAACTGTTTTCAGCCTCCACCCTTGTGTGTCTTCCCCCATTGTGCAAGCAAGAAAGCTTCAAGCGAGACTCCTTCCTTCTCTCCCACAATCTTGACATGGTATCAGAGCCTTGTTCGTGGTAAGGAGCTCAAGAAAGCAAGCCAAGCTCGCGGTGGTCTGGTAAGAGGAGCAGTGTTGCTTTCATTTCCTGTTTTGGGAGCAGATCTCTGCAGGTAGCACAGCCGAAAAAAACAATTTTCTCTGCAGGTAGCACAACCTTGTTTTTTTGATTTGAGGCCATTTCGGGGCCTGTTTTGGAGGCGGAAGTTTTCTGCACGCACTCAGGAAAAAGCCCTGTTTTATGCTGTGCGACCACTGTTCTACAGGTCGGTGAAAAGTTACCATAGATATTGCATCGTATGCTCATGTGCAGAGACATTGGGAGTTACAGAATCATCCTTGGTTCCTGTATATGCAAAATCGTCACTAGGAAGTGACTGTGTGGTTAAATACCACTTTCGTCAGTTTTGCAGATTTGCCCTTGTGAGGCTGAAGCTGTGTTCTCTGCAGTGACAGAATTTTTTTGCAGGATTCTGTAATGGCGTCTGATTCTCTTTCACAGATTGTAACTGAAAAGCTTGACAAGAACAACTTCCAAGCATGGAAGTTTAGAATGACAAATTTCCTTATGGGAAAAGGATATTGGGAATTTGTTGCAGGAAATGAAGAAGAACCAGTTCTTCCTGATGTTCCCAATCAACAGCAAATGCAGGCATTTAAAGCATGGCATGAGAGAGCCAGGAAAGTTATGTATTGGCTGTCTATCAGCATTTCAGACTCTATGATTGTGCATATTCAGGATGCAAGTACGCCAAAGGAGGTATGGGATACTTTGTCAAAAATGTATAGCACAAATACGCAAGCCAGGAAAATGCAGCTCAAGCAAGAGTTGCACAATGTGCAAAGAGAAAATATGAGCATCAACGACTACCATATGAAGGTGAAGAAGATTGCAGATGCACTTGCTTCCATTGGGTCACCAGTGGAAGATGATGATTTAGTTTCCGTGACCTTGAATGGTCTAGGAAAGGATTATGCACAGTTTCGAACATCCATTTCAGTTCGTGAAAGATTTCCTGATTTTGAGGAGTTGATTACTCTTCTAATTTCTGAGGAGCAGAGAAATGGTGGTGCATCTTCTTCAGGAGGAACTTCAAAAGAAGCTGTCTTCTACTCAAATGCTGGAAGAGGTAGAGGCAGAGGTAGAGGAGGCCGATTTGGAGGCCGTGGTAGAAATCAGAATATGCAGCAAACTCAAGAAAACCAGTCCTATGGAGGAGGACGTGGTAACTCTAGAGGCAGGGGGAGCCAAAGAGGTCGTGGTGGATGGCAAAGAGGTCAAAATGCAAACAGTAATGTTGAATGCTACTATTGTGGTAAAATGGGTCATATGGCTAAAGACTGCTATAAAAAGCAGAATGACATCATGAATGGAAAACTGCAACAAGGGAATTATGCATCTTCTAACAGACAGGGTGATGACAGAAATGAGCATTTGTTCATGGTGCAGCACATGAACAACTCTGTGACAAGTGCAGAAGAAAGCAATGATGTATGGTATGTTGACTCAGGTGCATCAAACCACATGACAGGTCATGCAGAATGGATGGAGGATGCAAGGAAAATGGAAAAACCAGGATTTGTGGAGACTGGTGATGATACTGCACATCCTATTGTGCAGATTGGAAAAATTCCTTTGTCTATGCAGGATGGGAAAAAGAAATACCTGTCCGATGTATTTCATGTCCCGAATATCACCAAGAATCTGGTTTCAGTTGGTCAAATGGTTGAACAGGGCTTGCAGGTCAGATTTAATCCTCATGGATGCTTTGTTGAGGATATGAAAAATAAAGGTCGCTTGATAGCAAAAGGAAAGAAGAAGGGCAGAATGTTTACATTGGATGCAGACATGTCTGAATTGAGTGCAGCAATGTTTGCACATGGGACCGGTGTAGTTGCAGATATTGATATCTGGCATAAACGCATTGGTCATGTTAATGTACAGCGACTTAAATCAATGCAGGCCCAAAATATTGTTGCAGGATTGCCCAAATTCAAGGTTGCAGAAATGCATAAGGTATGTGAAGCCTGTCAGTTTGGAAAACAGGCAAGGAAACCATTTCCTAGACATGTTCAAGAGAGTGAGAAGCCATTGGAATTAATCCACTCTGATGTGTGGACTACTAAAGCTGCATCTCTTGGAGGCTGTCATTATTTTGTCACTTTTATTGATGACTATAGCAGGAAAGTTTGGGTGTATTTTATGAAAAAGAAAAGTGAAGTTTTTGGGCATTTCAAAACCCTTAAAGCTATGGCTGAAAAAGAAACAGGTCTGCAAATAAAATGCCTGAGGTCAGATGGAGGGGGAGAGTACCTCTCAAATGAGTTTGCAAAGTTCTTGCAGGAGCATGGCATAAAGCAGCAATATTCATGCAGTTATACCCCACAACAAAATGGAATTGCAGAAAGGAAAAACAGGCATATTGGAGAGGTATCTCGTGCCATGCTCAATGAAAAAGACTTGCCAGATTTTTATTGGGCTGAAGCAGTTGCTACAGCAGTCTACATAATGAACAGGACTCCCACTGCAGCAATACATGGAATGACTCCAGAGAAGAGGTATACTGGTAGGAAACCAGATATTTCTCATTTGAAAATTTTTGGTTGCATTGCCTATGTACATGTGCCAGATGAGCTGAGAGCCAAGTTGGATCCAAAAGCTGAGAAGTGCGTCTTTATTGGTTACTCTCTGCAGCAAAAAGGGTATAGATGCTATAACCCTTCTACTCGTAAGTTTACAGTGAGCAGAGATGTTGTTTTTGATGAGATGAGTAGCTGGTATAAACCAGTAAATGTGATTGATGATGAAGATGCACAAAATGGTAATGCTACACAGAATTCACAGCAGCAGTCACAAAATATTAGTGGACCTGGAGCGTCCTCTAGCAGTGGTTCACATTCTTCGCCATGGACAGGCAGATTGAGATCAGGAGAATCTTCTCAAAGCAATGCAGATAGTGGTATGCAGGTATCACGAAAAGGAAAAGAGAAGGTTGATCAGCCCATGTTTGATGTGAATGCAGGTCACTCTTATGTGGATGGTGAATCCAGTGGCTCAGAACAGAGCATTGATGATGAGTTGGGTATTCCTTCTATTGTTACACCTGGAGTAAGGAAGACCAGGGATGTTTTGAGAGCACCTGGGAGTGAACCTACTTTGCGCAGGTCTACAAGAGCTAGGTATCCTGTGGATAGGCTGAAATATGATGGATTTACAGCCATTCACTATGCATATATGGTCAAAGTGATACAGGAACCAGAACCCACATCTTTTGAGCAAGCCATGGGAAAAGAAAAATGGGAGAAAGCCATGGATGAAGAAATGGATGCCTTGGAAGCAAATGCTACATGGGAGTTAGTACCTTTGCCTAAAGGTAAGAATGCAATTGGCTGTAAGTGGGTTTATAAGGTGAAGCACAATGCTGATGGTTCTGTGAACAGATACAAGGCAAGATTAGTAGTCAAGGGGTATGCACAAACATATGGCATTGACTATGAAGAAACATTCAGTCCGGTTGCAAGGATGGCAACCGTAAGAGCAGTCATTGCTATGGCTGCATCAAAGGGATGGTCTTTACATCAGATGGATGTAAAGAATGCCTTCTTGCATGGTGATTTGCAAGAAGAGGTCTATATGGAGCAGCCACCAGGTTATGTGCATGCTGTTCATCCTGAGTTTGTTTGCAGGTTGAAGAAAGCCTTGTATGGCTTGAAGCAAGCACCTAGAGCATGGTCTGACAAGATAGGACAGTATCTTGTCACTATTGGCTTTCAGATTTCCAAGGCAGATTTCTCACTTTATGTGAGAAAGACAGAGAAAGGTATTATGCTGCTTGTCATTTATGTTGATGATTTGATTATGACAGGTGACAGTGATGAAGATATCCTTCATGTGAAAATGCTATTGAAGCAAAAGTTTGAGATGAAGGATTTGGGAGAGCTGCGTTATTTCTTGGGCATTGAGGTGATTAGATCACCAAGTGGGATACAGCTCTTGCAGAGGCAGTATGGATTGGACATGCTGTCCAAATATGGAATGACAGGCTGTAAGCCTATTTCAGTTCCTTTGGAGCAAAATGTGAAGCTGAGCACAGATGCAGGTGAGCTTCTAGAAGACCCTACTATGTATAGACGCATAGTAGGAAGTTTGATTTATATGACTATTACCAGGCCAGATTTGAGCTATGCTGTTGGATTGGTAAGTCAGTTTATGCAGGCTCCAAGGAAACCACATTTGGATGCGGCTAGACGCATACTTAGGTATGTGAAGTCCACATTGCAGTATGGACTATTTTATGAGACTGGGGTTCAGATACAGTTGCATGGATACACTGATGCTGATTGGGCTGGTAGTATTTCTGATAGACGATCTACCAGTGGATATGTATTCTCTTTTGGGAGTGCTGCAGTCACTTGGAGCAGCAAGAAACAGCCTACAGTTGCCTTGTCGAGCACAGAGGCTGAGTACAGGGGTGCAGCAATGGCTGCATGTGAGGTAGCTTGGTTGCATAAGCTACTTTATGATATGCATCAGTCTACAGATGGGCCAGTTGTCATTTATTGTGACAACATGAGTAGTATACACTTGGCAAATAACCCAGTCTATCATGCTAGAACAAAGCACATTGAGGTGCATTATCACTATGTGCGAGAGAGGGTTTTACTAGGTCTTATTGATCTAGTTTATGTCAGCACAGAGGATCAGGTAGCTGACATATTCACGAAGGCATTGGGCGCAGAGAAGCTGCGCAAGTTCAGAGACCTGCTTGGTGTGCAGGAATTGGGATTGAGCTCGAGGGGGAGTGTTGAGATATCGAGCTCCACTCGTGATACGCCAGGGTGACCGTTGTATATTTATGTCACCGACTTGTCAGTTGCAGACGCGGTTGGTACACCGCCCATGAATAATAGCTACATGATAGCTATCCTTATCTATTCTAGTTCGTGGCTCAGTTAGTATGCCACCTTAGTTAGTTGAGTTTGGTTGAGACCCATATATAGGGTTCTTCTATTTCTTTGTACTTGAGTTCTTTTGGCTTACACAACTAAGAAGAGGAAAACTGTTTTCAGCCTCCACCCTTGTGTGTCTTCCCCCATTGTGCAAGCAAGAAAGCTTCAAGCGAGACTCCTTCCTTCTCTCCCACAATCTTGACAATATCATCCATTATGGTGTCATCATGTACATCATCATTAATTGTTGGATTGTCATATGCTATCTCTATGTCGGTAATATTACCATATATTACCATATATTGGTTTTGAACGATTAAATATAGGGATGACATACCACCATCGGTTATTGTTTACCATTGGATGATACACAACCTGTATTTGAAAAAAAAAAGCAAGAAACTTAAATACTTATTATATTGTGTATATGTATCACATGCATACATATAAAAAAATTAACTTTTACATATATACCTGCTCGCATTGTTGAGGTAGTACTAATGTGTCATTCTTGTTTTGGTGAAATTTTGTAGAGTCAATGATTACAAAACCACTTGGATGATGTCTGATTGTGCAATGCTCACCATTTGTTACCACTTTTTTAAACCACTTCACATCCAGTACATATATAAAGAATCGTCTGAAGTCAAGCTTCACAATATCTTGGATCAAGCCACAATAACCTTCCATGGTACCATTGGCATCCTCGAAGTGAGCAAGGACACCACAATCTTGGGTATTTCTCTTTTCATCTATACGTTGAGTTCGAAGATGTTTACCCTCACACCAAATAGCATTGAATAATGTGCACTAGTAGTAATAGATTAAGATCAAACATGTCAATTTATTATATAAAATATAACTAGAAACAAATTAATTGATAGTATGTCTCACCTTTGATAAGCAACCTTGTGCGTATTCCCACTCTTCTTAAGATATATTAATTTCCTCCTCTTTTTCCATTCTCTCCATTTCCTCATGTAACCAATCTATATCAATATGACGTGGGAGCACATTTAGATGATCTGGAAATGAGACATTACGTCCATATCTGGTGCGAAATGCTTGTCTTTCACTTTTTCTTCTTGCCCTTGCTTGATTATATAGTGTCACCCATTTGCTCATTACATCACTATTGAGCACACAAAAACTATTTAACTTACAAAGTTCTTCTTTTGTTAGCACTTTACTCATTCCTTTTCCTTGAGATATTATAGAGGTCATCCTCAAGTCTTCATCATCTTTCCATAGTTGTGGTTGAGAGGGGCCCACTTCAGTAAGATATTCAGAGATATAAACAAGGGATGATTGTACTAACCAACCCTCAACCATGCTTTCCTCAGGCCGTGCTTTTTGCCTCACAAAATCTTTCAAGGTTTTCATGAAGCGCTCAAGAAAAAACATCCACCTTGCATGAACTGCCTCACAAAGTGCGATCTCATCAATCGAATGTACAAGTAAATGTAATTGAGTAGTCAAAATGGAGCGAGGAAAAATTTCCTCCACCAAACAAACCACCTCAACAGATAATACTCGAGCATCTTGCAATGTGTTTGGATCAATTTCCTTCGAGCTCACGTATCTGTCAGGATGTATTTGACAATTGTTTATTTTTGTGTAGAAATTCAAAGAGGTTCACTACATGATGTATGCAATATATAATGAAAAAATACAATGTATACACACCTCACAAGCTTTCCCATCTTGTAAATGATATCACGTACATCTTTGGATACACAATGGGATATGCTAGTAAGAAGTACGAACTGAATGTAAATAATATTCATAGATCAAATGATTAGTTGAGGAAAAATTCATTATACCCCAAAGTTTACAGATAGTTACTCCGCTAATTACTATATTCATACTTAGAGATACCCTTACTTGAATCATTTTGTGCCAATCGTGGGACTTCAAACCAGATAGTTACTGCACACCTCTTTTCTTTTTCTTTATGAAGGCTCCCTTGAGACATCTCATACATCCTGTGGGTATTCGAAAGCTAAATATCTATTCTTTCACTATTTTTTCCTCGTTTTTAGATAGCATCCAAGGTACATAGGGTAGCTCAATCTTTCCTCTGGGTCCAATGCGTAGCCAGGCTCGTCTCATGCAACCAATGTTACGTAAATCCTCCCTTACATTGACTAAATCACAAGCCCCTATCAAGTGATCCCATAATGTAGATACAACATTTTTTAATATGTGCATGGGGTCCAATAAGCGATTGATCTTGAGTTCAGTCCAATACGAAAGACGAAAAAATATAGAGAACCTAACAAACAAACAATATATTATGTAAACAATTCATCATACTAAATACTTTAGTCAATCGAGAGAAATATACTTCTTATTGACTCATGCCGAGTGGAGGGTGGTTGTCACCATTAATCCATCTCTCCTTCCAATCTCGAATGGTTAGAGATTGTGGAGTCATTCCATTAGTAGGGAGAACATATTTGGGATGGTCAATAGGAAGAAATCGATGATGATTGTCATAGATAATCTTCTTTAAACGTGCCGGCCTAGAGGAAACTAGAGAGGGACCGCAAATAGGACATGCACGATATCCTGATGTGGTTAAACCTGAACAAACAAGTGAATTAATAACATGCAATTGATTCAAGTCTTGAATTTCAAATATAGAGTTATATACATGTACATGAACACTCTCCATATCCTGGAAAGTCATGCAAGGTCCACAACAACATGGCCTTTAAAGTGAAATATCTGGAGTATGCAGATGCTCTTGTATCTTGCACCTCAATACCTTCCCATAACATTTCTAACTCTTCAATCAAAGGCTCTAAGTAAATGTCCATGTTTTTTACCTTGTGCTTTCTAGGAATCAGAAGGGACAACATTACATGTCCCTTTTTAATTGCCATGGATGTAAGAATATTATAGTTCACCAATACCACTGGCCATACACTATATGATGTGCTTTTGATGCCAAATGGATTGATTTCATACATACCTAAACCAAATCTCAAATTTCTTGGCTCTTCTTTGAAAACAGACCACAAATTGTCTATATGTAGCCATGCCGGTGTGTCTCCGGATCCTCCATTTTCCATCACTTGAACGATGACTAGCATGCCATAACATGAGCTTTCCAATAGACTTACACTTGAACATAAGTTAAATACATTGAATAATCGAAAAATGTCGCAAAACCTTACAAGGCACATCCATTGACTTCATCTCCACTTCGTATCTTGATTCACCACAAACAGGACACTCTCGTGCGAACTCATGAATCCCACAAAATAAGACACAATCATTGACACATGCATGGATCTTGACATAATTGAGGCCTCTCAGAGATGTCAAGTAGTGTCTTGCTTGCTCTCTCTTAGTTGGCAATTGTTTTCCTTTTGGAAGCATTTGTGATAATAACCTACATATATTTTTAAAAGTGAGTTAAAAAACTGCCAACATATATTTCTGTCTGATTTCAAAATAGAATAATTAATATTATGATTCATAAGCCAAACTGAATTGATACCTATTTCAATAAGGCATTCAAACTAACATTACTCCATCCATAAATTGTTTACAAGTTAAGTATCTCGAGGGATGCACGAAGAACGGAGTACGTACAACCTTCATACAACGGAGTAGATGATGCTACATATAGTGGGTCATCTGGCTTTGTCAAGTGACCTTCTCCCTGAACCGGTTGTGAAAATAGATCCTGTACAATGTTATCCAAAATCTCATCCTCTACAACTTGATGGGGCATTTCATGAGGGCTAATATCATGGTCGTCAGTCTCCACTCTTCTTGAAGACTCTACCTCCTCGCGTCGACATTTTGCAGCCTCTCGACACCCGAGAGGGAGCATCTGAGGATGTGGCACCACATCCTGCTCAACCACAAAAGGGAGTTTCATGTATGTTGATATATATTTTAAACATAGACTAGAAATCTTAGTGTTAAAAATAATGAATACCAGTGATTTTTCTCGGTCCCATTCTCCATACATGTTGAGGTGTGACATTGCAACTCAACGTGCTCGAAAAATACACCCTTGACAACGATCACACATGCATTTAATTTTTCGTCATAGCCATGCATCTCGATTATGAAGATGTAATGTTTCATCCTCACTTAAGGATGTGCTCATTGACTCATCAACATGCACCGCAATAGGTGATGACGACGACATGATTAAATCTAATTCATGACAATATCAAATTTATTATTAATATGTTTACATACAAACTTCAAGGTATATTAATTATTCTAAGATATTCAATTTTAAAAACACAAAACTTAGCATAAATACATAAAAACTTATGATAAAAACTTACTATCAAAACTTATCTTAAATACAAAAACTTATGATAAAAACGCAAGCGCGCTAAATGCGCGTCTATGCCTGTGTCTATCTGCGTGTCTATTAGCGCATTTACGTAAAATTAGACATGCATATACACGCGAAAATAGACGCAAACGTCAAAATTCAAAAGATACAAGTGATTTGTTTTCAAACTGCACCTTTCCTGCGTTTTTTGTGCATTCTGGAGCTTGAGTTCAACAGACATGCAGTCTATCTCCACTAGTCTCTTCATGACTCACCTCCTCATGACTCACCTCTTCTTTTACTTCAAAGAGACAAGAAGGGAAAGAAGATAGCTAAAGTGAAGAAAGCCAAGGAGAGGAAGAAAGAGAGAACAAAAGAGAGGAGAACAAGAGGAACAGGAGGCAAAGAGAGGAGACAACAAGCAGCAAGCATCAAGGGAGAACAACTCACCAAGGAGAGGAAGAAGGGGAAGGAAGTAGCGCCACCACCCATCCACACCAAAGACCCAAGGTGAGTCCTCTCTCTCTCTCTCTCTCTCTCTCTCTCTCTCTCTCTCTCTCTCTCTCTCTTTCTCTCTGTATTAGGATCTTTCTTTCTATGAATTTGAAGCTTTTATATCACAAAAAAATCATGGTGGTTTTCGGTCTGAGAGCCGCCGACTTAGCACGTCTGAGAGCACGTGTAGTTTCCAGAGTAGACGGAGATATAAACACGCAGCTATGTTTTCTGTTATCACGTCTGCAAGTGCGTCTCTAAGGCGTCTATTCTGAATTATAGACGTGAGTATTCACGCGCCATGCTAAAAAAAAAGCTTTTGTTTTTTCCATTGTGGTACCGCGTCTCTGAGCATGTCTATTCTGTATACTAGACGCGAGAATACACACGCTTTGCTCAGAAAACAAAGGTTTTGACTTCGAGGAAGTGTCTGAGAGTACGTCTATTCTATATCTTAGATGCGAATATACACGCGCTAAGTCTCATAAAAAATATAAGCTTTTATTTCTGGAATTGTACAAATATGTTACACAATAGTACAGTTTACACAATATTACAGTTTAGCAAATTTGTCTTATTCCTGTGTTTTGTTTCAGATGTTGCATCCTGGTTCATCTAGCAATGACCCAAATTTGGAGCGCATGAATGATACTTTTACACAGTTCAGCAGAGGGGTCAATGCTTTTTTTGGAGGTTTTCCTAGTAAGGAAAACTTCATGGGAGAGATGACTAGACACCTTAGCCGCTCTCCCACAGCAAACCAGGTGTTCAGCGTCATGTCTGGAACGCCTTTGACGTCTTTGCCTGGCACTACTTTCCAAACACCAAATGTCCAAATCCCAATTGCAAGTACTCCACGTGCAGTGCCTGTACATGCATCAGCTGAAGCACAAGCGTTAGCTGACGCACTTGCATTTACGAAAGCACGTGCATCCAGGGAGGCAGAGGGTCGTCGATAGAGAGGGAGGAGGGAGAGTTGAGGGGGAGGATGAGGCTTGTGTAGGGGTTACCTAGGAGGTGGCGAGCAATCACCCTCACCAGAAGATCACATAGAGGAGCCTATACACCAATACTATAGAGTTACAGATACTGGTGGCATCTTCCATGATGATGAAGGAAGGGATGTAATGGCATACATGAGGAGCGTCGTGCATGCGATATATAAAGATTGTTTCATTTACTTCAAGAATCAGAAAAGCAGCTTGTGACAGGAGGTGCTAAGGGCAGTCCATAAGAGGTATCCAAATCCTTAGGGTCAGCGAATCTCGGATGATTGGGGATGCACAAAAGTGAGGGATTTGCTTCACAACAAAAGATCCCACCTCATGACACGCACCACGAAGTCACTGCGGAGACAAGAGGAGGGGCATGGAGCCTATAGCCAACCACCTATGTGCCACCGTATAGAGTGGAAGAAAGTCAAGAAGAAAGCAGGAGAGAAAGTGAAGAGTCGCCAGCACGCAGAGGTGCGACGCATCCAAATGGAAACTATGGAATCATCGCATTACGGATCGGGCAGCAGAGAGTCGTGGAAGGCAGAGTTTGTAAGTATATTTTGATTTCTAGTTTTTTAAAATTTATATTTTTTTCAATTCTTTATATAATTTGTTCTAATACATTGTGTCTCATAATTGTTTGTATATCATAATTTTTTTTGCAGACTACTATTGTTGGTAGGATGCCTACTCCTGGAGAGGTAGGTTACCATAGAGGCCATAACCGCGCAGCCACATGGCTTCACTTTTATGAGGAGGCTCTCATCACTGAGGAGTAATACAATCGGGCTATAAGGAATTGACAGCCAGAGGAGGTATGTTTTTCTTACTTTTCTATTAAAAGTATAGCTAATTATAACTTTTTCTTTGCAATTGTATGTAAGTAACCTTGATCTTTTGTGTGTGTAGGCGAACCCCGATGTGGAGCATAGCGAGGAGGGGGATAGCGATGCCAGTAGGGATGCTGGTGCTAGCGAAGATGTTTCTTCTTCATATTTGTAGAGGAGCACCATGCCTCCTCTATGGCCTTGTTTCCTTGTTTTTCTATTATCCATCTTTGAGCCTACTACTTACGGCCACGCTTTAAGTCGCAAGCACTTAAACTCCCCATGTAAATGCGTTTTATATATAATGAATACATGGATTTTTGTTTTCAATTCTCGTGCCTTTACATACATTGTGTTTTTCCCAAACGCACAATTTGATATATGGGAGGGGAAAAAAAAACCAGAGAGCATGTGGTTGCTTTGTGCTCTCTGGTTTTTTTTTCCAATTCTGTGCTTTGCGTCTATTTGCACGTCTAAATTGCAGAAAATGTGTGTCTATACTCGCGTCTAGAATGCAGAGTACACGCGCCCATAGACGCGCCATATAATTCAAATTAATAAAAATAAATTAAATATATTTTTTTAAAAAGGAGATTTTTGGTTTTGTGATCGCGTCTACTGGTGCATGTAAAAACGTGTCTATGCACGTGTCTATGTGCCTGTCTAATCTTCCATGTAGATGCGCTTTTAGACGCACAAAAGAATTTAAATAAATAATAATTTTGGTTTTCATCTGTGCGTTTATTTATGTGTGTATATTCCGTCTAAAGCGCATCTATTGGTGCGTGTGGATTTCCTTATACACGCAGACGTGAAATGGTACACGCGCATTTAGACGAGCTTATAGACGTGCCCGTAAGATTTTCTCTCAATTCAAAAATTGCGTCTAAGAGTGCGTCTAAGAGGCCTTTTTGTTGTAGTGCAAGATTCTCACCATGAGAGTTCTTGCATGACACAATTAAATGAAGTGCAAATGGCCTTGACTAGGGCTATTTTCTTTTCTAGCCATGCAATTATGGACAACGATCACTAGAAACATGCATGGAGGAAAATTGGGGAGTTTGGGGTTGGCTTTTCCCCACCATCTTATGACTCAATATGGCATGATGCTCTTGATAAATGCCACTTAGAGGAGAAGGAGCGGGTTTAAAGGGCCATTTTATACCACTTGGGGCTTATTGGGTACACCATTCTATCATATGGTGTCCAATGTTCAATGATACCCATTCACCAAGGGGTGACACATAGCACATGAAAAAAAAAAGTTAGGGGAGTACATCATAGACATTTTATACAAGACTTTTGAAGAGATAGGGTATTGTCATGTGGTGGAAGTTATTATGAATAATGCAAAGAATTGTAAAAATGTAGCTAGGCTTGTATAAGAGTAATATCTAAAGATTACATGTAATGGTTGCAACACACACTTACTTAATTTATTATTGAAATACTAGTATGAAAAAGAGGATACATCTTGGTTTGCTAGCATTGTTGGTGATTGCAAGAGAATTGTCAAGTTTGTTCTTAAGAGAAGCCAAGTTCTGTTGACATGCACAAGGCTCGGATATCATGCATGCTAAAGCTTCCTACAAAGACATGATTTTGTACACACATGCAGATTACTTGGAGAGAAAGAGCAGAATGGTCTTGTGGGTCCCTCGTCAAGCTTTGTTTTTATAGATTTTGAAGCTCCTCTAGATTTTTTTGGGGCTCTCCCAGCTATGTTAAACTGCCAACAAGCCCATCAAGAAAATAAAAAAGCTCATCAAGGTTTTTGGATGATTTCCAGGTTACCTTTTACTTGCTCAAAATTGATCAAAGATCAATGTAAATATGTTAACATAGTAATCAAGCAGCCCAATTATAGAAAATTTTCAGTAATTATGTAAATATTCAATCATTGATGTCAACTAGCATATCCAAAGTGCTTAGTAGCATATCTAATTTGCTAGCCAACATGTCGAGTATACTAATTAGCTATCCACTTTGTTATCTAGCATTTCTTGTAGGCTAACAAATATATCTAGCATGTTAGGTATAACATATCTCTAATGATATGTAACACATCTAGTACACTAACTAGCATTTCCAATATGACATTTATATTATTTATTTAATTAAATAGCACAACCTCTATGTTGAGGAATAAAAAATAAAAAATGTGAGAGATGTTAGGAGGTGAGAAAAAACATAACATGAGAGAAAGGCATATAATAGGTACTGAGCATGTGTGGGTTGTATGCCTATCAAGTGTAAAGGGAATCATACATGTTACAGATGAATGGATATATGGAAGGAAAGTTGATCAAGTTTATGTTGATGAAGGTGCACAAGTTTGTGTAATCACATAAGAGACAATACTACAAATGCATCTTAAAATGACATGAAAGTTAATTTTAAGGTTAAAATGGCTAACAACTCAAAGTTAAAGTGTTTGGGAGTTATTGAAATTTGGAGATTAATATTAGAGGCTAGAGGGCATGCTTGGACTTTCGTGTTATGCCTACAAAGCTAGGGGCATATTCTCTCATTTTGGGGTGACCATGGTTAATTGGTATGAGATCTGGGTAGGATTGGTATAGAGGCTAATTTGAAGTTTATTTGGACATGCCTACCCACAAGAGGGTGATTTTTAATCTAAAAATAGGGTATGTTATTCAAAGTGGATATGAAAGTGATGCTAAAAAAGGTGAGAAGTAATTTAGGAAGTTCTATCATTGATAAGAAGAAGATAGAGGACAGGAAGCTAGTTTACTTTCTAGGGACGTTGACATTTTTGGGTTGTTAATTCAGGGTCCAAAAGAAGAGCACAAAACAATAAATCCTATGTAGGAAATGCATATCCTATAGCAAAAAATGCACAACCTAGAATAGAAAATGCATAACCAAAAGCATGAAATGAATGTTGGGTTACCTATGGTGTGATGAACACACTGGGAAATAACTTGGGTAATTGTTAAAGAGCTAAATATTTAGCAATCTTTCAAAAATATCCAAAGCTATTTACTATTGAGTATTATCAGCTGAGGTTTACCAATACCATTGTGTGGAGCTAAAGTTCAAAAACTATTAGATGCAGAGTTTATTTACCTCACTAATGATACAGAATGGATATATCCTGTTGTAATCAAACCAAAGAATAATGAAAAATGGAGAGTATGAATAGATTTTAAGCCTCTTAATGTTGTGACCAAAAGGGATTACTATCCTCCTCCATTTCAAGATGAGATTTTGGATTAAATAGCAAGTCATGAGCTTTATCGTGTATGTGATGGGTATTATGCATACTTTCAAAGAGGAGTATTAGAAAAACATAGGATTCATTACTCCTTGGGGATGTTTCTATTGTAGGGCAATGCCTTTTAGTTTGATGAATTCATATGCTAGCTTTCAAAGATGGGTTATTTGAGTATTTGCTCCATTCATTTGGGAAATCCTTGTGAGTGTTTATGGATGACTTTTACATATATAACTCTAGAGATTTTCATGCTGAGAACCTAGATGAGGTTTTTTGCAAACTGAATAAAGATGGGGAACAACTAAATGCTAATCACTATAAGTTAGCAAGGGGTAAAGTGATACTGTTGTATCACAAAGTATCTATTGATGTCATTTCACCTGTACCTGGTTAAGTTGAGGCTTCTCTTCTTATGGATTCTCCAAAGACTATAAAAGAGTTAATGAGCTTTATTCAAAAACTAAGGTATTTGTCAATATCTTTTCATACGCTGTCTGAGATATTTTGATGCAAAAAGGGAAGAGAATGTCTTATATGTGACTTGTGTTTTACTACATAGACCTATTGAAGCAACCAAAAACACTTGGATGAAAGAAGGGCTCTTACTATGTGGACTTGTATATGTAGTTAAAATATGAAAATGAGATCTAATTCAAAAGCCATTCATAGTACTTACTAGTTTCCAATTACTGCCACAAGTTTTTCCATTTGCTCAAAATGCCTCGAGGGTAACTAAATTGCTTTGGGTTTGACAAGATTTTGAATTTACTTATTTGAAAGAGGATATTGTAAGAGTAATTTAGCTAGCATATGGACTTATAAAGATCTTGTTAAAAGTGCAGTTATTATGAAATAAAGATCCTCGAATTCATGAGAAAATGAAGGATAAAGATGCCACTTTGTTTTTTTTATGGCAACAATAGAAGAATGTTGAAAAATGGAAATTTGGGATTTGCCATTTTGAGTGGTGAAGGTCAAGAAGTCAAGAAAGAAAGGATATACAAAGCAATAATGAGGATGCATATACAAGCTTACATTCTAGTTTAAAACAATGTACTCAATTGGGATATAGCAAGATAATGGCAAAGGGGGATGCTATGTTAGTTGTCACACAAGTTCAAAATGTCTAGAAAGCTAACAAATAAGTTTTAAGGATTTGATTGTTCAAGATAAAGGGGTTGGTTAAGTAGCTGCACAAATTTGAAATTTGGCATATTGGGAGGGAAACTAACACTAAAACTCATGAGTTGGTTGAAAATGTTGCTTCAAATTATGTTGCTATCATGAGAATAGACAATCATATATATGAAGTCAAGGAAAGCCTTGATTTGATTGAAGGGTTCCTAAGAACTAGCGAGCTAAAATGGTTGGCTATGGTTGGCTAAAAAGTGTAAAAGGTATGCAATTGTTAAAAAGGCCAAGTCATTCATGCTCATAGATGACTAGTTGTATTTGAGAGGGACTGATAATGTACTAAGAAGAGTATTGCACAATTTTGAAATTCCTAATTGTTCATCTTCTTGTCATAAAGAAGGATGTGGAGGTCACTTTGGATTTAAGCTTACCAAAAGAAAAATCTTGTTAGCAAGACTTGCTTGGCCTAGTTTGAGTAATGAGGTTACTCAGTGACATAAAAGTTTCCATGCTTATCAGTCATTCACTAAGAGGGTATTGATTCCAAAACTTGCTTAAGCTATTCTTACCTACATGCCATTTTTAGAATGGGATTTTGATTTCATTGGACCTTTTCATGATACTAAGATAGGAAAGTCTTATATCCTTATTGCAGTTGATTACATGACCAAATGGCTTGAAGCAAAAGCTAGTCAAAAATGTAATAAAGAGGATGTAACCTAATTTTTTATGGAGTACAGATATTGTAGGTTTGGGATACCATTGAAAATAGTGACAAATTAGGGTCTCAATTTCAAGAGTAAGCTAGTTTGGGAATTGACAAGGAAGTTAGATTTGAAGCATACAGGTTTGTTACTCCTTTACTGTTAGAAATATAGCATGAGAACCCTAGGTAAGTAAGGGTGCATGAGGGAAGTGTGGTGTGAATAGACTAGAGGACAAGGGAAACCCTAACCCTAGCTCACTCAAAGGCTATATAAACATGGCCAAAGGTAATTCTCAATAGATGAGAGAGAGTACCAATTGTACTTTCATGAGCAACTGACTAAACAAGATCTCAGTTGAATGCATAAGAAAGTTTCATTTCTCTTCTTATCCTGTCAACCTCCATAGCTAGTTCTAGACCTTCTAACCTTGGAGGAGTTGGTGTGTCCAAAGAAGGGCATTTCAGCTCTCATGATTTGTTTGGAGACTTCTTCCTCACCTCAAGTCACAACATCCTATCACTTAAAACATTGGCATTGGCCACACAAGAGCCTGACATTCTGGGAATTTTTGATCTGGCACAATGTGAAATAGCATGTTCCTTCTCTATTGCTCACAGTCTATAAAAGGTGCAATCTTATCAACTATCATGGGGTATTTGTGAGCTATCCTTATCTAAAAGGGTCTGCCAAAATTCCTTCTCTGCTGCTCACACTAAGTGAAACCCTAGGTGCAATGACTAATTATTCTTCTCTGGATTTTATTCTAGATTTGGAAGCTCCATCTCAAGGCTTAAAACACTTGGTGGACATTATTAAGTCCATCAAAAGACCGACATTTTGCATATCAAGTAAGGCATAAACTATAAGATGAGTGCTTGTAAACACTAATGCTACATTTCTCAATCATTGCTTGCTGATGATAATTAGAATTTGAATGTTAAGTTAGAGATATGAATACCATTTAGCATTTTAGCATGATCATTAAGTACTCCTCTCATTAAGTGACACTGTAAGGCCATGTGTAAAATTTTAAACACATACACCATGCTCCTCTCCAAACATTGTCTTGTTGATTTTTAAATTAGATTTTAAATCCCTTTCAGCTTGTTACTTGTTTGGTTTAAACATCATTTCATTTACTTTTTCTCTTATTTCTAGCTTTGTAAAGGATTAGACACTGTCATTACCTTGTACCATTGGTGAGACCTTCGTATCATGGCCTATGTTGATGTAAAACCTCAAATCCGCAAGTTTGATGGAAGAGATTTTCATCCATGGTAGGTATTGGTGAAATATAAAATGATGGAGAGGGGTTATTGGCCCTTCATTAAGAGGACCAAGGTCATTGACCCATCCAATCCTAAAGATGCAAAAGATGATGAAAGATCCCAAGCCCTAATAATGTTGCTACTAGATGAATCCTTAATCCACCACATTGATCAAATAGCAACTACAAAGGAGGAGTGGGATGAGCTCGAGAAATTGTATGGTGAAAGAGGAAAGAACTCCAAAATCCTCCCCAAAATAGAGCTCTTCAACTTGGAATACATGTAAGGAGAAGACTTGGGAAAGTTCATTGCCCACTTGAAGTGGCTAATGGCCCAACTTTAGCTTCAGTCCAAGCTAACCTTGCTAAAGAAGATGCCATCACAATACTTTTAAAGGTTGTAAGGAAAGCCTTCCCAACTCTTGTAACTACTCTAACAAATGTACCAAATCCTACACTTGAAGGTGTCATTTAGTCTTTTCTGGATGAGGAGAAAAGAAATCAAAGGAAGGTGGCACTAATTTAGCATCTACCTCCACAACTCCTGATCAACTCTTTGCAATAAAAATGGACATATTGTATGGAGCTATTGGAAATAATATCCCAACAAAATGAAGTGCAATAATTGTAAGCAAACACGACATATCACTTAAATGTCCTAGCTCCCTTGAATCACCAAAAGAATTGGAGGCCAACTATATCTTCAAAGCACCTGATGACCACCCTTTTTAGTATCCTTTGTATCATCTTTCCATAAACATTATTGTAGCCTACTTTATAAAGGCATCCCACTGATTGATTAAAAGGGGGGGGGGGGGGGGAGGGGAGAAATTTCCAAACTATATGGTCCAATACCACCTTGGCATTGAGGGGGGATGTTACAAGTATGGCATCAAAACCCTATGTAAAAAAGGGTGCATGAGAGAAGCTAAGGTGTGAATAGACTAGAGGATAGGGAAAACCCTAACTCTCACTCACTTAAAGGTTATATAAACATGGCCAAACATGTACCTTTGTGAGCAACTAAATAAGAAATATCTATGTCTTGTACTTTGTTAGCTCTCTTCTCCCTCTTGTGCACACTTTTTCATGCTGCAACTCTGATATTTCAACACTTACTACCCTTGATGTAATGGGCTAGTAGAATCATTCAATGGGACTTTGTTGAAGATTCTCTATAAACTGGTGGAAGACTATCCCAAGGATTGCGACAAGCATCTGCATTAAGCTTTATGGACTTGTAGGACAATTTAGAAGATGAGTATAGGTTTTGCCCCTTTTCATTTGGTATATGGTCGAGAGGCTATAATTCCCATGAATGTCATGTTTTCCACAATGGAGTTTATGAAGATGATAGTTGGATTGGTTAACATAGGACTGAAACTGCATACACTATAGTTAGATAGGCAACAAAGAACCAATGGATTGTTATGGGAAATAGATTTTCAAAAGAAGGGAATGGTTCAATATGAAATTGAGGAGGAAGGATCTTGCCAAGGGAACATTAGTTTATGAGATACGACAATAGTCTAGATTCTATATTTCAAATTAAATTTTGAGTTAGATGAGAAGGACCCTATATGATCAAGTAGACATTTGAAACTTATCTATTACAAGATCTAGATGCAATAGTTCATAAAAGCACGATCAATGGGTTCCATCTCAAGAAGAATCATGTAAATACAGATGTTATAAGTAGTGTATATACAAGTCATAGAGTAGATTGTTCTAGTCAGCAATTTTGGACACTTTTGGTATTTTGAAATCTAGTATTAATTGGAGGGTTTTAAATTATGGATAGCATTCCCAAATTGCACGTTCACATCTAATGAAGATCCCTACCAAGTTTGGTATCCAACCAAGCAAGTATGTGGGAGATATGCACTTTGGAATTTTAATGTCTGTAGTAGATTACATGTAGAAATGTAGGATTACAAACTATCTTGAGGTTTTATGGGGTTGAAATCTCTGATATCTGACTCTAATGCCTTCTAACAAGTTGTAATTTGGAACCAAAGCTACAATGTTTCTTCACAAATCTCGGCAATATGAGTTACAGATCAAAAGTTATGAACAATTTTGTGCATGGTGTCCGGATTGAAAAGATTTTGGAAGTCAAAGCATGTCTTTGTTAGAGGTGGTTTGGATTCTCAAATAAAGGTTCATTCATACTTTGTGTTCCAAACAAAGGGATAGACTAATCATGGTGTGTGAATCTGCTTAACCATGGACATGTCACTACATGCACACAATTTGGACAAGTAATGTAAATTTCATTTGTTTGACTTTTCAATGCTTACCCAGAGAGGGATCATGTTAATGGACAAGAATCTTACATGGTAGCTCGCATGTTTGCCAAGATTTCCTTTCACTTTGTTTTCAAGTGCATTCCTACTACAAGAAGTGTGGTCCTACTAGTAGGATTTGTAGTCTTGCTGTGGTATTTGTGAACCCCAAGTGGAATGCGAGAGATGTTAAAAGGGGAGAAAAACACAACGTGAGGAGAGAAAAACTTATTGGAAAATATGGTGAGCAAGAGTGGAAGAGTAAATTATGGGGGAAAGAAGAGTAATAAGTAGGCAATCATGATAACATCAAAGAGACTTAATTCATAGTTGTACCAAGTACATGCTTTTATAGATTTTTAGCTTGGATATACACCTCACACTTTGCTTATGAGATTTAGTTACAAGTGTCTCTAGCACAGCACCAACACATTTTAACACCCCCTCCCTTGGTGCTAGCTTATCCTCTAGATAACTACGCCTAAGGACGTACATTCCCCCCTCCCCCTTAATTCTTGCAAGGCCTCTAACTCATGTAGTGTCAAATAAAGTGTAGGAAATTTACTATTTAGAAGAGAGTTTTAGGACATTCTTCAAAGTTTTTTTCCTTATAATTTTTTCTTTTTGGCTTTAGCATTCTTTTTTGGTGTGTCCAAACTTGTTGCAACTCTTACACTTTGATTTTCCTTTGTTCCAATATTCTTGTTCCTTATGTCCATTTTTCCTAGGAACTTGTAAAGTGTAGAGATTATGGAGTTTGGTGTAGTCTCTTAGACCATCTCTATTGGTTTTCCTCTTTTGCTCATATAAATAAGATTCCATTGAGTTGAGTTTTATTAGAAGATTTATTTTTGAGTTCTTTGCTTGGGACAAAAAGGTTTTATCCAATTCTTTCTAGGCTTCTTTTGCTTTTGTAATCACTGATATGTGATGAAGAACATCTCATGACAAGCCCCATGTTATTATCTTGAGTGCTTTTACTTTCTTTTTCTTTTTCAATTCGGATCATCAAGCTCCTTGGGTTCCTCGAATATTTTCCAAAGGTCTTTTCGCATTAGGTGATACATGGTTTCCATTTTCCAAAGGTGAAAACCCTTGCCATTGAACTTTTCCACAACTTTGATTTCAAACATTTTGTGGATGGAGAAGTTTTACAGGTCACTCACTTGGCAATGCCTTAACTCCAATTTACAACAAGATATTTATGTGAGAGTTACAAGGATTTTTGCTAGATTTTAATTATGAGCTCTTTTTTTTAATTGAATTTTTTGTGAAAAGAAGAGATTCTGCATACAAGATCAATGTTTGATTGCTTACAATATGAATTGCCTTTTAGAATGATTGCATAGAGTAATTCATGACAGCAAGTAGTGTGAATGCAAAATTTGGAAGTATTCAATCTGAATCAGGTCTAAATAGAACCACTTTATGGATTCTCAGTGTGAATAGCACTTAGTTTCAAACCACTTTGATGAGAAGAAATGTAAGCAAGGGCTTAGAAAAACTAGTTTGGAGGAGGATTAAGTGTGAAAGTGATTGAAGTATCAAGGTTTAACAACCTTAATAGAGAGGACAATGATGACTTATTCTCCACATATTGCTGTGGCCATTTCAAATTGGTGAATGTGGTCATGTCTTCAAGGTGTGTTTGTTGTCTTTGATCTGGACATAACAAGAGTTACTAGACGAAGAATTTTATGTGGCTTTACGCTCTTTTCTTATGTTTCTAAGACTACAAAAAAGAGAGTAGCCCCCCAGCTTATGTTGAAATCCTATCCTTCAAGATGGCCTTTTAAGCAACAAGTGATGAGGTTCAATCTCTTCAAAGAAGTATTGCTAACTTAACCTATGATTTGGGCAATGGCCACCCCTTAATTGAATCAAAATAGAAGAATTGATAGATAGATAAGATATACCTTGATATCTTATTTGAACAACATTCTCTTCACAAAAACATATTGAGTTTCACACCCATTGCAAACCTTCAATCTCAAGGCTTCAACCTCTTGAGCAGCATCTCTTTGACTTGAGCTTCTTCACACCATTGTGTGTGACAATGAATGCCTCTCTATCTCACAATGTCAGGGAAAGAGGCTCTGATACCATGTTAGAAAACATGATTGAGCAAGAGTGGGAGTAAATTATAGGGGAAAGAAGAACAAGTAGGTGATAGCATGAAAGACATTCTTGATTGATAGTTGTGAAAAGTACATTCTTTAATAGCTTTTTAGCTTTGATGCATGCCTCAGTTACATGTGCCCCTAACGTTTTAACAAGACCTACAATAAGTGATTGAGGCTTTCATGAATTCGAAGCTTGTTGGCAACATGCTGAAGAATGGAGTCATGGAATACAATTTGTTGCTATAATTCCTCTATTCTCTAATTACGACAACAAGGTTTGCTTTCAACTTCTCTTTTCCTTTCTCCTACTATAGGAAGTATGGTGAGTGTGGTTTGTTATTCGACATATTATTGTCGGTGAGAGGGACATCAGGAAGGCTACTTCAGTCTATGTTGATGATGGTTTGTGCCACATGTTAGAGGTTTCTCATTAATGAGAAAAGGGAAACTACAATTTCAGTTTTTGAGGGATTTGTGTATTACATAGGCTAGGTACTATTGATAAAGTCTAAATATGCTACTCGTCAATGAAGATTTCATGACGACGTAATAAAATGTGTATTTCTTTGGGAATGATAAGTCTTTCTTTGCATAGCCTTATTAGTCTAAAAATGTGTAGCTCTTGAAGAAAGATTATGAAGCTTTTGGTGCTTTATTAGGGAAAAATATATTGAAATATATGCATTCTTGCATTGGGATACATTTCTAGAATTAAAAGTGATAGTTTGTTGCCCCAACCCCATAGTTTTCATAGTGATACTCACAATTTCGTAGTAGTAGCCCTGCAACAAGTCTTGAAGCCTTGTAGCGTTCTAACAAAGAAGAGTATGATGAAATACATGATTTTCCACATTGGAATACAAATCTGGAATAAAAAAGACAATTTTGTTACACCCATGATCTTGCTTTTATCAAAGAAGAGCATACTCAAATATAAGCCTTTTCATGCAAAATACATATTTGAAATTAAAAAAGGTAGTTAGCTATACCCAACCATGTAGTCTCCATAGCGATGCTCACAACCCCATATTGGGTTTGCAGCTCCTAAAAATGAATAAGTCTATACATTTGAATTAAATTTGAACTATTAGAAGGCTAGATTAAGCTTTCAATGGAAAGATAATAATTTAAGGGACATTGTTTTACTTTCCAATAATCTAAGGGAGCTTGTTTTACTTTCTATAGTGTTGATTCGAATAATTTTGTTAAGAGAGATTCTTGGCTTTTATCTTGGGGTGGTGTTTTGGGAGGCGATGAGGGTAACCACCCAACTGACCTACCAATGTGCTTCTACAATGTTTCATGTTGATCTTTTCTAAACATGTATAATTTGATCTCAACAATAATATGTTCATTTTACTAGTTAGAGGTGGATAAAATTATCACCCCATTATAACCCATGTTGCTTTGGGCATAGGAGTTAGATTACTCAGTGGTAGTGTCATTGGCATGGATTGTTGGCTTTTGCAAGCATTATTGATATTGCAATTGGTCAATTGGACTAAGTTCCTTTATGAGATGGTGAATGCAATCATGAAAGCATGGAACTCACTTCATCCAATGGTCTCCACCCAATCAATCCTAGACAATGTGGAGGATTGATTCCTATCCCATCAGGGTCTTCCCAACTGATTTGATGCTATAGATTACACCCATATTAGCATGATTTTACTAACAAAAGAGTATTCTACTACATGGTTTGATCACTCCAAGAATAGCATGAGAATTCAAGGTATTGTGGGTATCAAGGGAAATTCCTTGATGTCACATATGTGCAAGCAACAAGCTAGTTACATGCAAACCAATATGCACATTGCACACAGATTTTAATAAGTAGGAAAAAGGGAATGAGGTATGCTAATGTTCTAATCCCAATTTTGACCAATCTAAAAACATAGTGAACCATGTATTCAAAAATTGAGGCCTTCAAATGTTGGTAGCCCTCCATTCTAGACATTTACCAAGTATAGTGGCACACCATTCGGGAGGGGGAGGGTGGGTAAATTTCTTCAAACTTTGATTAGTCAAAACACAATCAATCAACATCACAACTCAAAGAATTGAAAAAAAATTAGTGCATGTTAATTTTGTTAATGAATCCCCCATTTGGTCGTAGCATGAAGGGAGGTTAATCTCGACATCATGGTAGGTTAAGCTCACATGCAATCACATAATTGAGCACTCCACGTGTGTTTAGGTCTACCACCATCAAGGGGGGGCTATTATATTTTCCATAGCCCCTATTTTTGTATGCACACTAGAAATCAAGGGCAAGTACAATAGACAACACCATGTCAAAGAAATTACATAGTAAAACAAGAGCAATCAACATGATGTCCAACTTTGGCAAATGACAACTAGTACTGAGGGAGAAAGGCGTACTTTTTTTTGTTTTGGGGGGGGGGGGATTTTTGAAGAAAAAACGCACATGCTCTTTGAACCTTGCAAATTATATAGCTTGAGCCAATGGCAAGGCACATGAGTTAGGAGCGACATAAGATAGTGAAAGTACATGTTTCAAGTGTGGAGAGAGGTCATTTGAGATTTGTGTGCACCAATTCCCAGCAATGAATTGATCCACGACAACAAGGAAAATGAGGGAGTGCGCGCCAGGGGGTCCACCTATAAGAAATCATCTATGTAACGTGCATTCAAATGATATTAAGAAATACCATTTTCTTACAAGGCCTTTAAATGACCCCTTTTACTTTACTGACCATATGGTTTTTTTTCAAATTGCATGTAGTATCTTACATGTTCCATTAGGACTCCCTAGGGGCTTCGCTTTTTATTCAACTCGCAATAGTAAGTTTGCATTGTTAGCACTACCTTGTCGGGGGGGGAGGGGGGCTAGTGGAGAACCAAATTTTTGGGATCCCTGACTATCCCTACAATACCCTTACAAGCACCTCTTCAAAAGGGGGTTCTAAGATTGTTTTAGCAAGGTTAAGGATTGCCATTCACTGATGAACAAGATCTTCCATCTCCTCTAACAAAGAATGCTAATCCAATCGAGCACACAAGGCTCTAACATGGCTCACACATAAGACATTAAATAATTTGACAAAGATTTGACATGTTCACACACAAGAGATTAAATATTTATTTTGATTCTCCTTTCCCTAAACCTTTGCTGTTGGTGTGTGATCGAACTATAAGTCTACCTTCCCATCCACTCATGCTAGTGTGACCCAACCCTAAATAGGATCTTGCTATGAGTACCAATGGAGTGGAAAGGTTCCGCTCCATCAACTTTCCCTAAATGTGATAGTTCACTGTAACAACTTTGATAGTTTAAGAGACTTAACAAAAACAATCATCTTTGGCACACATTACAATGAGATGTTATCAAATAACCAAAATTGAACCAAACACTATCTACATCTAGCCTTAAGCAAGCACACGCTTGAGATAAAGTCCATTCAATAGCTTCAACACATTCGTGAGAAGAGGGAGAGCTTCAAGCACCGAGTAGAAGTGAGAGCTTCAAGCACAGAGATCTTTTTACCTAAGATAGTCCATCCAATAGCTTTAGCACATCCTTGAGAAGTGAGAATTTGAGTTTCCCTATGCCCTATATATGACACTCCTTGGGTCAATTCATTGTCCTTAACAAAGGGGATATGCTTCTTAACAATGGGATAATAAACTAGTACTGAAATCTGAGTGTGAGTGATTCTCTAGGGGTTGCACATCCTCATGAATTGTAAATTTAGCACATCCTCAAGAAGTGAGAGCTTGGAAGAAGCAACCCTATATATAACATTCATGTGCCACTATTGGCCTTGGCATTTAGCAAATCCTCAAGAAGTGAGATCTTCAAGCACTAAGCTCCCTATACATGTGACACTACCCCCTTGGATTCAATTCATTGGGCTTGGTGAATGGACATGCTTCTTAAAAATGGGATGATCAAGTGCTTCCCAAACTCAAGCATGCATGAGTGATTCTCTAGGGGTTCACGAAGTAGCCAATGAGAGCTTCAAGCATTGAGTTGCCCTATATGTGCCACTACTCCTTTGGGTCAATTCATTGGCCTTGGCCAATGGACATGCTTCTTAACAATAGGATGAAACTCTTAAGCGTGCCTCTAGGGGTGGGATGAAACACAAGCATGAGTGATTCTCTAGGAATTCATGTAGAAATAGCTGCAAACCTCCTTGTATCACTACCTAGAATGACTCTTATTTGCCTTCCCCATAATGGAGAGGCTCATTATGCTTCAACAATTTATGACACTTGAGTCAATTCATTGTCCTTAACAAAGGGGATATGCTTCTTAACAATTGGATAATCAACTAGTCTGAGTGTGAGTGATTCTCTAGGGGTTCACATAGAAGTGGCATTGTAGGTTAGCACATCCTCATGAATTGTAAGTTTAGCACATCCTCAAGAAGTGAGAGCTTGGAAGAAACCCTATATATAACATTCATGTGCCACTGGCCTTCGCATTTAGGACATCCTCGAGAAGTGAGATCTTCAAGCACTAAGTTCCCTATACATGTGCCACTACTCCTTGGGTTCAATTCATTGGCCTTGGTGAATGGACATGCTTCTTAAAAATGGGATGATCAAGTACTTCCCAAACTCAAAAGCATGCATGAGTGATTCTCTAGGGGTTCATGAAGTAGCCAATGAGAGCTGCCTTATACACATGCCACTACTCCTTTGGGTCAATTCATTGGCCTTGGCCAATGGACATGCTTCTTAACAAGAGGATGAAACTCTTAAGCGTGACTGGTTCTCTAGGGGTGGGATGAAACTAAGCATGAGTGACTCTCTAGGGATTCATGTAGAAGTAGCTGCAAACCCCCTTTGTATCACTACCTAGAATGGCACTCTTCTTTGCCTTCCCCATAATGGAGAGTCTCATTATGCTTCAACAATTTTTCAAATCCAACGCATCACTACCTACAATGGCACTCTTCTATCCTACAACAATTTTTCAAAACCACCGCAAAAATGGCCAAACTACAAATAAATTTTAGATATTCTAATATTGACTTTTTTCTTCTAACTAATGGAGAGATCGACTATTGTCTTCTATGCTTTGGATGATTCACACGGCCCCTTGAAAATCGTCCTCTAAATATTTCAACTATTTCCCTTGACTAGAGTTAATTGGCCAATGGACATGCTTCTTAACAAGAGGATGAAACTCTTAAGCGTGACTGGTTCTCTAGGGGTGGGATGAAACTAAGCATGAGTGACTCTCTAGGGATTCATGTAGAAGTAGCTGCAAACCCCCTTTGTATCACTACCTAGAATGGCACTCTTCTTTACCTTCCCCATAATGGAGAGTCTCATTATGCTTCAACAATTTTTCAAATCCAACGCATCACTACCTACAATGGCACTCTTCTATCCTACAACAATTTTTCAAAACCACCGCAAAAATGGCCAAACTACAAATAAATTTTAGATATTCTAATATTGACTTTTTTCTTCTAACTAATGGAGAGATCGACTATTGTCTTCTATGCTTTGGATGATTCACACGGCCCCTTGAAAATCGTCCTCTAAATATTTCAACTATTTCCCTTGACTAGAGTTAATAAAGTGATCAAACCCCTCCACTGTGGATAACATAAAACACACTTAAAAACGGGAATAAAGAGGGTTCATAGGTCCAATGGAGTGGAGGGTTCGATAGGTCTCTCCATAGATCCCAACAATTTAAAAAACCACGCCACAAATCAAACGATCACCCCCGAATCAATCAATTAATTACTAGGGGGCACGCAATAGGGTCCAGGTTGCAAGCTTGGTTTACCCTAAGCATTTTTGCGGGTTTGTGATGGGTAGTATCATTTTTCATAATGGTATACAAGAGTCTCAATCATGGGGTTATGAATTTGTTGAGTCAACCTCAACGTAGTTATGAAAATTTCTAAACTCACAACATGATTATGAAGATTATGAAAATTTGTTGAGTTGGTCATAATCACACACACAAAATGCATATGGGATTTGGATAATATAGCAAACACAATGACATTGTCAATCCAAAAACAAGCGCAAATGATTTTAGGCTGCCATAGCAGCTTAAAAGATTTGCACAAATGGTTTAGATCTACAATATCAACCCTCTAGGACGCCCTTAAAAAAGTACATATAGCATGCAACTCGAGTTGGCTTAATGTAATGAGACTTGGATATGACAAAATGTTGTTCATTGCAATTAGAACTTGTCCTCATTATTTTCATGCATTGAACTACAGATACGAGAGCCAATATTACTAGACACAAACACGATCGACACAAGTTTATATTATAAAAATATAGAGAGTAGAATTTGCAGATAAAAGAAGCTAATGATAATAATAACAAAAACCTTTCAGCAACCTTTTAGCAAAATCCTTTCATCCTTTCGTGTATATTTACGCCAGTTTGGTAAAACCTATATACACACAAAGTCCTCTTCATCCATACTTTTTTTTTATCAGACAAAGTACACCCTACATGGGGTGTTTATTCGTCTAGGATGGCACACCCACCGATCAGTGGGAGAGCACTAAGTAGCGGCAACAATCCTAGTTGCGCATGTTGCGGCAAAGGTAGCCCACTTCTCTCTACCACCAATAAGAATCGTCCATTAGCACTTCTGCGAACAAATACAAGTAGTGCATTAAGAATCACTAATCCAACATATTTCCCATAATATAACTGGAAGATAAAATCGCAATATACGAAGGTTAGGTTTCACATTGGATTTCAATGATATGCAATCTAATTTGCATTTTGACCATATGTTATTGCACGACATGATGTTGCAGGACTGCAATAGTCGCAGAGATATATAACAAGCTAGTTGACAATATAACAATAATATTATATTTAGTAGCAATACATATATTCGGTTAGACTGCATTCAATATATATTAGGTTATACTTGCATTGGATCAGACGGTTCAATTCAAGCTGGCTGACAATATAGCAATAATATTATGTTGAATGATCACAAAGTTCGATTCAAGCTAGGAGACATGTTTACAACTAGTACTTCAAAACTTCCAATTTAGGTCTTCTTAGAAAACTAATAGTAGTACATAAGCTGTAGATTTGAATCTAACCATGATTCTAACAAGCAGTATTTTAAATTGACTTTATTAGTATTTTAAATTGACTTAACTATAGTTAAGAGATGATAATTGATATATTATTAGATCATATCTCTTACATTCATATGACATTCAATCATTAAAAACTAAGAGAATATAATTTATATATTAAATCATATCCATAATTGATGGTCAATCATCACAAATTAAGAGAATATAATTTATATATTAAATCATATCCATAATTGATGTATTAGAATCTTAAGAGAATATAATTTATATATTAGATCATATCCATTGCATTCATATGCCATTCAATCATGGCAAATAAATAAGAGAGACAATTACAAGAGAGAATAATTGATATATTAGATCATATCCATTATGTTCATGTGCCATTTGATCATCGCAAATAATGCATTATTTGGTATTAGATCATATGCATTATGTTCATGTGCCATTCGATCATCGCAAATAATGCATATCAATTAGATCATATCCATTATGTTCATATGCCATTCGATCATCGCAAATAACGCAGACAATTATAAGAGAGACAATAGACAATTATAAACCGATGAGAGAGAACTTGTTGCACAGACCAAATAGGTTTCATATATATTAAAATGACTGAATCTACTAGGTTCATATATAAAATGACGGGCAATGCATCTAAAAAAGATATAGATTATAATAGACTGATATATAAAATAAAATGACGGGCAATGCATCTAAAAAAGATATAGATTATAATAGACTGATATATAAAATAAAATGACGGGCAATGCATCATTTAGACAACATACCTCGGGACGACCTTGCACGGCATTCGCGAGGGCGAAGGTTGCACTGCTGCAGGAGGCGAGAGGACATCTGGGCCGTCATGGTTCTCTGCTGCTGCTCCGACTCCTCTCCTCGTCGCTGCGCCCAGACGTCCTCTTCATAACGACGGCGGCGCTCGCCGCCTCCGTAAGCCTGCTGGAGGGCGTAGCAGCGGTCCTGCGAGGGGATGCGCTCCACGGCCTCGCAGCACGCCCGGGACGGCTGCTGCTGCGTCACCCCTCTCCCCTCAACCGACCTCCATGACAAATAGGAATTGTAATACGGCGACGATTCTCTTTCCTCCACCTCTAGCCGTTGCTGCCTGAAGAAATTGTCGCACGCCCGCAGCCTCGCGTACCACTCCTCCCTCGATCCTTCCCCTCTCCTCTCCCTCTCCCTCTCCTCTCCCGACCGCGGGACGTTGCCGACACTTCACTCACTATCACCAACAGCACCAACAGTGCTGCCAACAAAAACACACGAGCCGCCATATTGATTATCACCAACTACACACAAGCTAACAGGAGCTATTGTACGGGAATCCTCGCACTAGCCGGTACGTTGGCAAAATGCCTGAGGCCTCGACAATACTTATAGGCGAGCGACCCCTGCGCTGGCCTCGACGTGACCACGCGTGATATTCTCATTTCTACTCGGCGCTGCCGCCGCGTCTCCCAGTATCCTCGAGGGCGACGTTCCCTCTGGATAGGCATGCAACTCTCCTGCCATGCACCTTCCATATTGGCCCGATCCCATCAGCCAATCTTACTAAAAGATGAGCTTCTTTCATCGAATAAATATAGCGTAGTTGGGTGGAAATTTGAGAACACCAGACAATCTCTGAGGTGAATAGAGAAGAGTCATTGACACCACCTTCCATATTGGCTCCATCCCGTCCGACAATGTTACAAAAAGATGGGCTTCTATACTCGAGTAAATACAATCTAAACGGGTGACAAACCAGGCAGGGCAGAACTTCTTAGGGCGATAGGAAAGAGTCATTAATATCATAGTTAGTCAGGTCATATGTTTGCCTCTATCCTAGTCAAGGCTTAGAATACGTATTCAAATATTCTAGCTAATTTTTTGACACAACTATCTTGCGCTCTTGTTTAGAAGGCCACAAACATATGCAAGTTTGCATTGCTAATGATTAGTGAAGACTCCATCCATTACTCAACCAAACATGGAAAGTAGTTGTTAGGGTGCTACTTCCCAGTCTTGCAATGCTCTCACATAAACACCCGATATCTTTCATATGCACACTTGGACAAAACTATTTAAAGAAGTGTTCCCATTGTCTAGAAATAATTAAACAAAATTCTTTAATATACGAACCCTTAGTAATAATAATCTAGTTGTCTAGACACCCATATCATATATGTACCTTTCCTATACCAAAATCATATTATCAATTGTGCTATCATCCCTATTTTTGCAATAGTAGGCTTGCACTGCTATTCCATGTTGGCAGTAGCTTCTCTTGATGAGTGACTTATACAATGGAGGTTCTTATGAGCTAATCGTCCCCACTTCCTTCTTGGTGTCACTTGCTATATGGATCATGAGTCCACCACAAGGTTGTAGAGCACGTTGCAACATCTGAAATTTGGGAAAAAATGGGTGGGAGTTGTTCGCATGATGTTTGATGTAGAGTTTGTTATGAATTTAAAATTCAAATTTGTAACATCATTTAAGCAAGAGTTACTACAAGTATCACTTATGAGACCAAGTTTTGTATATCATTCAATGTTTTTAGTGACAATGAACATTATAAGAGAGGCAGAGAATTTTGACATTAGTTTCTCAAGCATTTCCAAAAAAAAAAAAGGCACGTGGCTATAAGCACCAATATGAGCTTTAAAAAAGGTGTGCACATTATAATCGCCAATATTTCCACATGTGAATACAAGTGCTTATACTAATTCTATTTAAAATGTTGGCTAACCAAAATGACAAAACATATTCCAACACTAGTAGAAAATACTTACAACCATGGGCTTCCTTTCTTCATTTTGATGGTACGATCTAGCTTAAAGGAAGTCCATAAACCCTATTGTATTTTTTATTTTAGTTTTCCTCTTCTTTGTGTCATTTAAGATAGATTAACTCACCTAAGTGCATTGTATATTGTAGATAGTAAAATTTTTCCCTTTTTTGTTTGTTCTTATGGGCTAGGTGGATGTGTGGGTGCAGGGTGGATGGGTGCATGTGTAGGGCATACAATTTAGTAATATCATTGGAATAAGGGTGATTGTGTTGCAATTAGGCAGCACGGTCAATCTTCATTCGAGATATGCTAGGTACAAGCATGCACTTGAAAATTGATACTTCATTATTTAAAAATATTTATAATTTGGTTAAAATTAGTGATTAATTATGAAATAAAAATTATAAAAGTAATTGGTTATAAATATAAAACTAGTAAATCAATTGTAAAGTGATTTGGAGAAAGAGAGAAAGAGACAGTAGAGTGTAGAGAGGGGAGAGGGGAGAGAGAAAAAAGTCGAAAGAGTGAGAGACAAAGAGAGTGGAGAGAGAGTGGAGAGAGAGTGGAGGGAGATTGGAAATCCATCTAGCTTAAGTTAAAGGACCATAATGACAATCTCCTCAAAAGGCTCTAGTTAATGAGATCTAACATTAAGAATAACAAGAATCCAAGAAATCAAGGAATGGGTTATGGCAACATCTTTTATCTCTACAATTAATGAAATGCAAGCACATCGCAACGCTCCAAACATTGAGAAGAGAATTGGTAGACTCTAGCAAACTATTGGACTACATCAAATCAAAACTATACTAACAGGAGTTTATGATGAAAGTACAAAAAAAAGTCTACGCTCGATACAGTCAGTATTTCCTATGTTAAAATTACACTAATAATTGTATTGGTATATCAATCAATAATACATGGTTGAATATTTTGACAAATATTCCAACTGAGGATACCATTGCATATTCTAGCATAAGTATTGGTGCATATTGTAGCAAGCATTCTGACATAGTTACCAATGTACTTTAAATTTACCCTTCAAGTGAAACTTTTCTTTTCTTTGTATAATTTACAAGGGTGCGTGTACCAAGAGCGAGCTAGAGTGAATGTGACAAAAAAAAAAAAGGTAAGAGCTCATCCCCTCATAGTTCTCAAATTTTTGGTTTCTTTGTTTGCTTCATTTCTAAGTATTTTCTCTTCTCCACGCTATCATTGAGAAAAGCCACGGCTTGAAGATGGAGTTTGTTGTTTTTACATATATATACATGAAAAACCCACATTTTAAGCTTTCTTGTGATAGATTTGAGTAAGAGAGTTTAAATGTGTGTGTGAATTCAAGATAAATAAATAAAATAACAATATACTTTGTTATTTTCAATTTTAGTTTGTTAATCATGAAATTTATACATAAGGAAGAGATAGAAAGAGAGAGACATATAATATTAAGGTTTGGTTTCTTCAGAAAAAGAGAGAAAGAGATGAAAGCTTATAGTTTGATCACTTTCTTGGCTTTTTTTTTCTTTAGAAGAGAAAGAGAGAGATTAGGAGATTAGGGGAAATAAAGATTAAATAAAGAAGAAATGAAGGGAGATAGAAAAAGATTAATAAAGAGACAAGTGTGAGGTCTTTGAAACCTAGATATAAATTATCTAGTAAGGCATATACAAGTAGAGGTAAGCTTCTTATGTGTAGAGGCAACAACCAAAGTAGAAAACATTGAACATCAATATCTCCATTGAGCATCCATGAAGTAAGTTAGTTAACGTTGTTAATTATAGAAAAAATTATTTGATACAATTACTGGTTTGCTATAGAAAACATGACAAGTCAATTTTAATTTTGTTTTACCTTGCATTGACCAAGATTTAATATTTTGATACACTTCTTTATAATTAGAGTTATGGTTTATGTTTTAGAGGTCTTAAGTACATTGTCAAGCATTTTTGTGAAAATTGGATCTACCTCAAACAAGTTTGAAATGTTATCTCAATGAGGTGAAGCAAGCACCATTTAGCTCGTAAGTCAGGCACACAAGGAACTCATTTTTTTCAACTATTTGGAGGTGAAGGATTTTTTCAGCTTGACTGAAGAATTTTGGTACTTTTGACATTGATTCTATAATTTGGTGGTATTACTTGGTCTATATTGAATGTTGGAAATCCTTATTGTTTTCAAGATAGAGACATACTTGGATATGTTGAAGGTGACCAAGATGGATGCATACTCAAACCTTAAGAACAGGAAAAAGAAATACATGGAAAAAGCTAAAAACTAATAATAGAAACTTGTTGAGGTTTTTAAGCTTTAAAAAATGTTTGAAAGCTAAAAGGTTGTCGATTTTTGAGGGGCTAATTGAATATTTGGTCGATGGAAAAATCACAAGGAGGGTTACCAAAGGACGTTCAAGAACAACCAGTATAACTAAGAGGAGCTGGCTTTTGCGGATGGAGGAGATATGAATTAAGGGTGGCATTGTTTTGAAGGACATAACGTCAAATTTTGGGAAGTATTGAAGGTTCATTATCAAGGCAAATCATCAAGGTTAAATACTATGGTGGTCCTCAACATGGAAGTGCTGGTTTAGAAAATTCCAAAAAGGGTTGCAACATTTGCGAAGACCTTATTTGATAACTCGATGGCTTAAGCTCAATATTTTCTAATTTTGGAAGATGAATGATTAGAAGAGTCGAACAAGGGTGGCAGCATTTGCAAAGATCTTCTTTTATAGCTCGATCGCTTAAGCTCAGTATTTTTTAATTTTTTAATATGAATGATGGACTTCATGCTCACGTGAAAGGTGGCTATTTGGCAATTCGGAGGTCGATAGAAAATTGGGGTTGATAAGATATATTGAATGAAAAAAATTAAGCTTAAGGAGTAAGTGTGAGGCTTAGCTTTGATTCCGGGGGGAGAATTGGATAAATCTTAAAAATACAATCTAATCGTGGAGTAAATTTTTAGAGTGTTCAAGGCAGCTACATTTTCGAGAAGACTATATTGGATATAAGGCTTGATTAAGGTGCAAATCAATAGAGCCGATTGATCACATCATTGTTGAAGAAGTTTCATCCGTTAAAATTTGCATGTTTCAAGTATTTGAGCATTTGAAAAGAAATGAAACTGATGTGTGATAATAGAATATCATTTGAGTATAAGTCAACGTTGTTGGAACTGCTACTGTGTTGAAGACTACAGCTATGGATAAATGTGGGCAACCATTTATGTTTGTCGAAGTGGATTGTGATGGTGAGCCTCTTCAAACACCTAAGGGCATGCTAGGAGTTACTTGATGAGGGACTCCATGAGGTGCTTGTTATCAAGTCTTATATTCTTGGATCCTTTTTTATGTGTGATTTTATTGCCTAGCACATAGTGTATTCAAAACTTGTGGGATGTGAGCAAAATAACCTTTTTTTTTTCATCTAGAACTTTCTAATAGGATACTTGTATTCTACTAGATCTCTAATTGCGAGGTGATATTTTATTTGGTTGAGTGGGTGGAGGAGTCAGGCGGATGCACATCAAAACATTGAGTTTCATGCATTCTAGAAAGAGTTGTTTGGATAGAAGCAATTGAATTTTCAGAGTTTTAAAGACATCACACTAAGCCATAACTTATACCAACACTCCTTTTTCTTGCATGTATTGGGTTGTGTGAAAGATTTATTCTCACTCATTGCTCATGATACATTATTTTTGGTGCCCCCACACCCCTGAGGAGCACTGAAAGTGGTTTGGTGATATTTCTTTGCAGTTATTGGTTACAGACATGGCGACATTTCACAAGAGATTGGACAAAGATGTTTATGCTTGGGTGGATTATATGGAACAGTGTATGTGTATGTTTGATATTGTGGGTGATGAAGATATGGTGACTTTTTCCTTGAAACGGTTCAAGGATTATGCCTTGGAATTTATCAGTTGTGTTCTAGATTATATTCTCAGCAGTTGTAGGAAAGTCTCTCTTGGTTATACAGAGTTTCTTCTTTATTTGTCCTGTAGGTTCCAGCATGAGTGATCAATCATATAGAAAGTTTTAAGGATTGTACCAGCTTCGACTCAATGACATTAGAGACATTGAATGCTATTATGAGGACTATGTGGATGTATTGGATCCGCTTTGGCAAAAGGTATAGGATTTGGTATTTGGAGTACATCCACAAAGCAATGATGAGTGTGTTGAAGAGAAGGCATTTGTATGTCTAGATGAGAGGGAAATATCCACATTGGTGGATTATTCTTTAGTTTTGGAGAAAGCTAAAAATTTTCACTAGAGTGACAATTTATGCTAGTGATAGAGAAGAGGAGGGATTCTAGGAGCCTCCTACATCTTATGGTGATATAGGAGGTGTTTTCTCTACTGATATTGGTTTGGACTCTTTGGTTTGCAAGGAGGATGATGGTGTTTCTTCGGGATTTGGTGAATTGTTGAGAGTCATCATGTTGAGGTGTTCCATGATGATTGTGGTGATGTTGTTGGTATTGTAGGGGATGAGTTGGGTATAGAGTTGGTTGTTGAAGGAAGTAGACAAGAGCATCTGTCTAGTATGCTAGAGGATATGGGGATCCTTGAAGAGTACTCCTTGGAGTTGGTTGATGCTTCTAGTATTGAGAAGATATTTTTGATAGTTCAGGAAGTGATGTTGATGATGATTTTGTTCTATGTCAAAAGCTGATGCAAAGTGATATGCATGGAGTAGAGTTATCTTTTCCTCTACTTTGGATGCAGATATATTTTATGACTTGTATTTGCAGGGTATGTTTTTGATGCCAGGAGGCATATTCCACGGTGGATTCCGTGAGGTTTTACGGTGGATTCCGTAAACTTAGATGACCGGGGCTCATACGCAAAGAGGATTCTTTGTGCAAGAAGTTGATGGGGACGCCTGTCCTTTTCGGGCGTTTCATTAATTTAGTGTGTACATGGGTGATTCCATAGCGGGTGATTCCGCAAAATGCATATTAAATTAATAAACGTTTATGAGTTTAGAGTGCGCACTCGTAATAAATTAAGGTTAGGATTTATTTCTAACCAGTTGATTTATTTATGTAGCTGAAGACTGCTAGGTATTCACTTTTTTCGGTTTAATTGTGTTATTTTACTAACGATTGTGAATGCTTCAGTTGATGTGTAGAGATAGCAGCAGTGGCGGAGGAAAGCATTGGAGTCTAGCGGGTTTTCGACCTTTGGACTATATTTTGATAGGCGCCACGCCTATATTTTGTTATGTCTATAGAGACATCGATTATTTATTATTATTTTGTATGCGCTTATGCGCTTGGATATGTTATTTCTATTTGGACATTGAGATCGGGCGTGCCAAACTCTATGGGCACCGTCCATTAGCTTTATTTTCCTATTTTTGGTAGAAAGCAAACTCAAAAGCTAAAAGCTTGTCATATTTTTGTAATTGGGCTATTTTTGAGCATAAAGATTGGAAATATACATTAAATACATGCTTTGTGAAGCACTCACACAAGGCATGGGGGAGATTGAACCCAATTGGTCTCTTGTCTCATGTCGTGCTTGTTTTTACATGGGTTTTTGTGCTAAAAAGTAGAGTACTTTGTTCTTGGGGACCTTCCGGGATTCACCACGTGAGCTATCTGCGTCCGATCTGCGCACCAGTGGTATCAGAGCGGAGCAGAGATCAAGGGCTTCCAATCGCTACCAATCTCGGGCGAAGGCGGAGCTCCAGGAACAAACGGCCTCTACAGTCAATCTCATCGCGAACCGTCGATACAGGCAGACTTCTGGCGATCAAGAACCCCTGTTTCCACTGTCAGATCGCGAAGGACCAATCTCTGTCGGCGGAGGACCACTCATCAATTCTCTTCATCAAGTCGTTGCAAACAGAGATAAGATATTTTCATAATCAAGTTTATTATTACCTTAAAGCTTCATCTTAAGCTTAACACTACAAGATATAGACCTTATAGCGACGTTTAAAGCGACGAAAATACAAACAACAAAATTTGCCCCCGTCGTCGGAAAAAGCGTCGTTATTGACGACGCCATGGTATCGTCGCTATTTGCGTCGCTATATGCGTCGCTATTTGCGTCGCTATATGCGTCGCAAATTTGCGTCGCTATATGCGTCGCTATTTGCGTCGCTATTTGCGTCGCTATATGCGTCGCATTTGCGTCGCTATATGCGTCGCAAATGCGACGCATATAGCGACGCAAATAGCGACGCATATAGCGACGGTTGCAGAGAATTTGCGACGCTGATAGCGACGACAATAGCGACGCCTGCAGTAAATTTGCGACGCAAATAGCGACGGTAACAGAGGAAAAAAAAATTTTGTGGCAGGGCAGCAAGCTGCCCTGCCACATATAGCACTGTGTGCTGTATGAGAGCCATACAAAATAGTTTCTGCACTGCTGCATACAAAGCGTTTGCAAACAAAAAGAATCTATACTGAAATCATAAAACTGATAGATGAAATAAATACATGATATCGCATAAAATGCGATTGGTACAATCATAAAACAATATCACTAATACATAGAAAATGTCTACATAGATCGGGCGACTAAAAACTAAAGGTATGTGAGCGCTAAGGATCCGAGGGCGAGCTACAAATCGTCGTCCCCCGAAAGCTTGTCCCTCTGCAAAGGAGCATCAAACGGATTCTGCAGAAAAAGAAACAACATATCAATCCACCATACAATAATGCATTCAAATATCTCATGGTAACTACGGACATGAAAGATGAGAGACTTACTGGGCCGCCGCGTCTGTACAATCGGTCGATCAATGATCTGAGACCGTGCCTCTCTGCATATTGAGTCTCAAGGCCTTGCGGATCACGATTTGTAATGGAGTGCTGCAAAGAAAACAAAATGCTAACTGTTAGAAATATGATTGTCAGTACAAATAATATCTCAAAAAAACAAATAAGCAAAACAAAAGAGAAACTTACAAAGTCCTCCAAATATGTCCTGTGGCCGCCACTCCCAAGATGATGTACCGATCCGGCCTCGATTCGTGCCCTCGCCGCCTCCCGCTGCTGACTCCAACGTCCTGGCGAATTTGTAGCCTCCTCCCTCAGTCGGCGCCAGTCCTCTGCATCTAACCACTCGGGCTTTGGAGCCCCACTCTTGATTGCCTTGCGTGCGTCGGATCGTCTATGTGACATGTATGCACGCATGCAATCCATCATCCAGCCCGTAGAGAATCTATCCACTGCGGCTGGCACCGGGAACTCCTCATGCAAGGATGCTACTATGTACTCCTTGCTCCCCTCCGGTATGTTCCTCCAATGATCCAGGACGTTGTGCCGAAAAACTTGTTGGCACAACTCCCTCATGCGAGCTATCACCCTCCTCCCCTCATCATTCATGATGATAGCTCCTGACCTGCCATCCACTAGGTATCCATAATCCCTAGGAGTGTGCCTCGTATGGGCCCTCTCCCATCTCCGTCCACGCTCCTGGGCATATCCAGGAGACCCCTGAACATCCGGTGTACCGACGGGGGTACCCTCTCCCGGAGTGCCACTGAAAGGGGTGCCACCAGAGGGGGTGCCACCAAAAGGAGTGCCACCAGAGGGGGTGCCCCCAAAAGGAGTGCCACCAAAAGGCGTGACATCTGCCGACGGCTGCGCAAAAGCCGGAGTAACTGGAGTGGACGTCCCCACAGGTGTGACAAATCCTGGAGGTGACCGAGCTCTAGCTGAACGACGAGACGGAGACACCGCGTCCGTGTCTCCACAGCAGCACCCCCCTGATCCTCCTGCAGTCGCAGTCCCTCCCTCTGGCCCAAGTCGCGAGCGTCGAGATCGTCTGCTCGAAGCTGAAGCATCTGATCGCACTGAAGCTGATCTAGCAGAGCGCCCTGACGAAGAACGAGACAGCTCCTGATCTGCTATCTCTCTGAATCTCGCGAGCTGATCTGGAGACATACGTGCCATCATCTCCTGAAACTCCTCATCGCTCATCCCTCGACTCATCCTGAAAATAAAGATACCTACAGAGATAAAAAATAATGTTAGAATAATCAATTGAAACTATACAAAGCGCATTAATATAAATCATTTTTGAAAAATCCATCTTAAAATGCATATCTTATCTACCTTTATGGAAGATCTAAACAACGAATTGAGTAATACAATTCTCCAAGAATGAAGTATTCTATGGTCCCATGTTAATCTCCTGACATAACTCTGCATACACTGGAAGGTCGATAGACATGTCACCACAAAAGAACGAGTCTGCCTCGTTCTCAAAAAATTCTACGACTTCTGTATTTCCATCATTGTTAGCCGATGCGGGCTCCAAGCTTGCGGTGGCCTCCACCCCTTGTAATTTCGATCCCTCTATTTGCATATATTCTTCATCTATGCCTGGAACATCGCTTTGATCGTATACTCTCGCACCTCTAGGAGTTGAAGGTATAACATACCACCATCGAGGTTGTCGGGGATTTGGATAGAAGATTACCTGTTCACAAACACTTACAAACCGTCTTCAAACCATTGTGACATAAAGCATGTCGTATTACAATTAGCAAGCAAATGACTAGAAGATTACCTATTCACAATGTGCCGGCAACACAAAGGTGTCGCGCAAATCCATCCATTTTTTTTCGGAATCTATTTCGAGAAATCCAGATGGACCTCGTCGAACCGTTGCGCCAGCTCCTCCAAGTACCACTTTGAACCACTGCACATCGAATATTATCATGGAGAAGCTACGGTAATCCACCGTAATAATACTTTGCAAATTCCCAAAATACTCCATCTCATCCACAACCGTGTTCGGATCCGTTGCTCGTCGCCGGCTCTCTTGCTCAAACCTTGCCATGACACCACAGTCCATTGTGGAGCGCATTTTGTCAATACGCTCCACCCGAAAATGCCGTCCGCGCGACCACGCTGCACTATATATTTTGTACTACACATTGAAACACTCAAATTAGATGTAGCAAACAAATTCAGATACGACACATTCTAAACCCCTCATTACCTTTGGACTACATCCCCTCGAGAACTCCCACTCCTCCATTGAGACCTCTGCCCCTTCGCTGGATGCTGCGATCAAGGCTCCATGCAACCATCGTGTTGACATAAACCGCGGCATCTCCTCCATGCCTTCGGGATATCGAATCGGTCGGTGATGCGTACTGCGTCGGAATTCAGCTCGCGCTTCCTCTCGATCTTGCCTTGCAATCTGGTACTTGGCGAGCCACGTCTCCATGGAGGCATGGTGCAACATACAAAAGCGATTCACTTTCTCTTCCATTGAGGCATCCATTCTTTTTTCTACCCCATTTCCAACCACCACATCTCCAGTCAGCCTGTCATCGTCCTTGAGCGTCCATAGCATTTCATTGTCTGGTTCCACCGTTGGTAGCCATTGTGAGATATGCACTAATGCCTCTGACACCAACCAACCCTCCGCCATGCTACCTTCCGGACGAGCTCGTTGTCGCACAAAGCCTTTCAGGGTTTTCATGAAGCGCTCCAGGAAGAACATCCATCGCGTATGGACAGGTCCGGCAATCTCCACTTCGTCCACAAGATGCACAAGAAGGTGAACTTGTATCGTGAGCATGCTAGTGGGCAGGTATTTCTCAAAGAGACAGACCGTCTCAACTGCTCCCCGCCTTGCGGATTCAATAGAGGACGTCTTAATCTCTTTCTGTGAGATCCATTGCACCAAAGTCGACAGCTTGTAAATGGCCCCACGAATTTCTGGAGTTAGGCATCCCGCGATCGCGATCGGTAGGACAAACTGCCACAAATGAGAAAGCATTAAGAATAATGGTCACTTTTCAAATTTCAAAATGTCCACGCTTATTAAAATCCATTCTGTTCACAAACCTGACATATCTTATGCCAATCATGGGATTTTAGCCCAGACATTTGGTCATCTTTAGAAAATGCGGACCTGAGAGAACGCATCATACCCGTCGGAGTGCGGATAGACTTGATTACTTGCTTCACAATGCGCTCTTCTTTGGTAGACAAAACCCAGGGAGCGCGAGGAAGCTGCACTCCCCCTTCAGCACTCGACTGCGGCCAAAGCGCCTCCATCTTACCTACCTCCTTTAAATCCATTCGTGACCCTATAGTGTCTCTCTTTCCTGTGATGTGGTCCCATAGCAAGCTGCCCACATTTTTGAAAATATGCATGGGATCCAACAAGTGGTTGACCTGTAAGTGGGTCCAATATGGCAACTCGTAGAAAACTGAGAACCGTCGCATTCCATTTGGATGTGATTCCGGGTTTACCATTTTCAGCTCGTACCAGTTTGCAGCGTTCATACGTGCTGGAGGTCGTCCAAGAAAACCTTCCCTGAGTTCATGATCCTCCGGCAAGAAAGTGGCGTGTCCTTGATATACCATCTTCTTCATGGTTCGTGACCTTCGGGCGTCTAATTGTGGCCCACACAATGGACATGCATGATAACCTGAGGTAACGAGACCTGCAAGGCGATCCACGACCTAGTGAATACTTGATTGAATGAAATAAAATATAGATATTACCGGCGTGAACAAATGTCTGCTCACCTGAGCACTCTCCCAATCCCGGAAAGTCATGCATCGTCCACATGAGAATGGCTCGAATGTTGGCTGACCGCCGACCATCGCGCCTGCTCATATCTTGCACCGTGACCCCCTCCTCCCACAAAATCTTAAGCTCATCGACTAATGGACGAAGATACACGTCCATATTTTTTACTTTGTAGCGGCCCGGGACGAGCAAGCTAAGGATGAGATGTCCTTTCTTCGTAGAAAGCCATGGAGGAATGTTGTAGTTGACAAGCACTATAGGCCACACACTGTAAGAAGTCGAGCGCAGACCGAATGGGTTCACACCATCCATGGCGAGACCGAGCCGAAGATTCCTTGGCTCTCGCGCAAAGCCTGGGAAGGTAGAGTCAATGTGGCTCCATGCGCGCGAATCTGCTGATATTCGTTGCACTCCATCCGTAGACCTATTCTGCACATGCCACGTTGTCAAGCTTGCCATGGCAGACGTGCGAAACATGTGGTTTATGCGGGGGATGAGCGGAAAGTGTCTGAGGACTTTTTGAGGGATGGTCTGCCCTTGCAAGTCCTGTCGATACCTGTGAGCACCACACTTTGGACATGTCTCCATAGTCTCGTATTCATCTCGAAACAATATGCAGTCGTTGATACATGCATGGATGTTATTGTAGTCCATGCCAAGCTTCCGTAAAACATGTCGTGCATCATCACGAGACTCAGGCATGGTGTTTGCAGGTGGCAATATATGATATTTCAATAACCTGAAAACATCATAAAACACCTTGAAAAATCCATCCATATTTACAATAATACTGTTTTAAAAAAAAACAATGAAGTCTGTATGCAAGGTACCTGAATAACTCAGTCACACTCGTATCGCTCCAACCGTATTTCGCTTGCACACTTAAGAGTGCAAGCAATGTCTTCAACCGAGATACTCGGCACCCATCATATAATGGTATGGATGCTTTCTCTCTAAGCGGGTCAGATGTCTCAACATCCATGGGAATCAATGCATCGATCATTGCCTCCATCTCAGGCTCCAAGATTGTAGGCAAGTCGGGAAGGTTGTTTGTCTCCTCTGGCATTGACGATATAGATGGGCCTTGCGAGTGGTCTATTGGCTCCTGCCATCCATCCATCTCACGTCCACGAACTCTTCTAATTGGCCGCAAAGGGTGCTCTCCCCCTTGGGTCGAGACATCACCCCCCTGGACACAAAATTTGCCAACAAGACCCAATCTTATTGTGTATGGTTTTCAATTAGCTTGAGAGTACAATGCATGAAAAATGCTAACTTGAAAATACCGTTTGCTGAAAATCTGCAATCGCCTGATCAATAATCTCAGGTTGAAACTCGCCAAATCGTCGTACGTGTTCTATAGACAATCGACGTTTTCGTCTAATTGCCAACTTGCATTGAGAGCAAGGACATGGGACACGCTGATTAAGATACGACTCGCGGTCTTGAACAATAGGACCTTCTTCGTTTGCCATCTTATCTACATTACAGCAAACGAGGCTTAAATGGATAGCTTTTTGGAGATGTACGTCAACTTGCAAGTTGACCATAAACCTTGCATTGTATATAGTAGTCGAGAGATTTTCCGATGTTATATCTCGGCCTTGTATCATGCTCAACGATTTGTTTGTCCCGGTAGATAATTTTTTGTTATATCTCGGCTTTGAGTATAAGTAATCCATTTTAAAATTAATGCGCGCCATCTATGAAATTTTACAACTATAGTAATAAAATTTATTTCAATCAATTCTACTCATAGTCATAAGACCTGAGAGAAATTATCCTATACTCAATTTAAGGGATCTCCACTTCTATAACAATAATTTTGGGTTAATTTTGATGAAGTACGTGGCCGTATGCAAAGCACATTGCATACCATTATCGATACGTATATTATCTTAAATTTCATTCCCTTCCCTCTCCCTCTCCCTCTCCCTCACCCTCTCCCTCTCTTTCTCTCACCCTCTCCCTCACCCTCTCGTTCTCTTTCTCTCCCTCTCTCATTTCCTCCCTCCTCCTCCCTCTCCCTCTCCCTCCCTCTTTCTCCCTCTTTCTCCCTCTCCCTCTCCCTCGCTCCCTCGCTCCCTCTCCCTCCCCCTCCCTCTTTCTCTCCCTCTCTCATTTCCTTCCCCTCCCCCTCCCTCTCCCTCTCCCTCTCCCTCTCTTTTTCTCCCTCTCCCTCTCTATCTCTCTTTCTCTCTCATTTCCTAAACAAGCAAAAAATAAAGTGATTTAAACATCCTCCAAGCAAAAGGGAGAGGGAGAGATACAATGCACTCTCCCTCTCTTTCTCTTTCTATCCCTCTCTCATTTCCTTCCCCTTCCTATCCCTCTCACTCTCTTTCTCTCTCATTTCCTCTCCTAAACAAGAAAAAAATAAAGTGATTCAAACATTAAACAAGCAAAAGGGAGAGGGAGGGAGAGAGAGAATGCACTCTCCCTCCTTCTCCCTCTCTTTTTCTTTCTCTCCCTCTCCTATTTCCTCCCCCTCCCTCTCCCTCTCCCTCTATTTCTCTTTCTCTTTCTTTCCCTTTCCCTCTCCCTCTCCCTCTCTTTCTCTCTTACTCTCTCGTTTCCTCTCCTAAACAAGCAAAGAAGAAAGTAATTTAAACATTAAACAAGCAAAAGGGAGAGAGAGAGAGAGAGAATGCACTCTCACTCTCTTTCTCTCCCTCTCCCTCTCTTTCTCTCCCTCTCTCTCCCTCTCCCTCTCCTTCTCTTTCTTTTCCTCTCCTAAATAAACAAAAGAGAACGATTTAAACCTTCAACAAGTAAAAGAAAGAGAGAGGGAGACTCACCAATGAGATATGGCGAGCGTGGGCGGCTTCTCTTTGCAACGAGGGCTCCTCCTCTCCTTCGCGAACAACGACGGTGGCGGTGGCGGCGGCGGCGGCAACAAGTCTCTTCCTCCTCTTCTTTCACAAAGCCTTGGCTCTCTCCCTCGCTCTCGCTCTCAAAAGGCGAAGAAAACAAAATGAAAACGGCGCTCTGGTTTCGGCCGCGCTTTTTTTTCCCTGCGGCGTCGCTATATGCGTCGCTATATGCGTCGCTATTTGCGTCGCTATTTGCGTCGCAAATGCGACGCAAATAGCGACGCGTATAGCGACGCATATAGCGACGCCAATAGCGACGCCGATAAACGCCGTCGCTAATCGGCGTCGCTATTGCCCCAGTCCCTTGTAGTGTAAGAAGCTTTATAAGCTTCAAATTTTCAAATCGACTGGCAAGAGGAGGTCCCGAAAAATCCGCGCGGGCAAAAAACGGCCCCCCCCACGAAAATTGACGACGTGCTGCTGCCATACTCCTTCCTTCCATAACTCAAGCTTTAAGCTTAAGCTTAATTCATTAAGCTTAAGTCACTCCAAACTCTGCAAGTCAGTTAAGGCAAACAAGTCTGTAAACTTCGGGTCACACACTCCAGAAGTCAAGTTCAGTAAGTCACTTGGAATCAAGTACTGCAAGTTTGCAAGTCGGCCTAAGTCCAGCAAGTCAACAACCCTGCAAGTCTGTTAAGTCTGCAACTCTGCAAGTCAGACTAAATCAGAACTGACTAGTGCTTAAAACTCATAGAAGACTTGTTTGTATGCAAAAACTCTGAACTGGAAAGTTGTTCGCAGCAAGTTGTTCTACCTATCTACAAGTTCGTTGAAATACTTTCAGCAAACGGAGACAGAAATATTTTAGAATTTCTGAAAATTGAAGAAAAAAATACCCAAAAAGACATAGCCTTGTAACCCCAAATTTGAGCTACGCTCATCCCGCTAACTGATTTTGAGTGAGAAAGGTTTGTTGAGTTTTACAAGATGACTACCCCACATATGGATGATCCTATGGCTGAAGACGACCTACCCGAGCCTACCATGGAACAAAAGCTGGATCTTATCATGCTACAATTGGACGAAGAGCGAAGAGCTAGGCAAGCCTTGCAAGCGCAATTGACAAAGCTACAAGGAGCGTCCACTAACAAAGAAGAACCCCAAGGTGAAGATCTGATTCGCCGTACCATCGACGCCACTCTTGAAGCACAAACCATTCGCAAGGAATCCAAGATAAGTAAACGAAGTTTTAAGTTTCGCACTTTCAATGGCATAAGAGAAGGAAAGACTGTTTTATCATTCATTAGCCAGTTTGATGACTATTTCCATGAGGAAACTTATCTTGAGAAAGATAAAATCAAGTGTGTTACTAATCATCTGATAGATAGAGCATCACTTTGGTGGACTGTAGTCCGCAAGAGTATAGAATGTCCTGCTACATGGGAAGATTTCAAGAAGAAGTTCATGCAAAATTTCCTACCACCGCAATTTCATGAGAAGGCAATCAAGCAATGGGATTTACTTCAACAGCGCGATCGTGAGCCTATTCCACAGTATACAGAGCGTTTTTGGAATGCACTCCTACAGCTACGCATGCTTGAAGACGTACCAGAGACGACACATAAACGAAAGTATATGTCTGGACTTCTTGGACATTACTACGCTGAGGTGAATATGTTCAAGCCCATCGTATGCTACAAGTGCCACCAGCCAGGGCATCTCGCAGCAAATTGTCATTCAAAGAAGCCATCAGCACATATCAACTACCTTGGAGCTATGGACGAAGACGAGCATGAGGATATGCCAGATTTCACTGAAGATGAAGATGATCCTACTACTACTTCCGACACTTTACCAGGTATGCCTACTTTACATTCATTGTTGACTATGAAATGTATGGTGCATGGAAAAGAAAGAACTATATTGCATGATGACGGTAGTACGCATGACTTTATTTCAGCAAAATTGGTAAAGGAATTGAAATTGCATACTGTACCTACGCACTATCGCATAAAAGCTGCATTTTTAGGCACTAGGTACAATGGCACACAAGAAGTTCAAGATTTAGAAATTCAAATTGGTCCATATATTGAAAGAAGAAATTTCTTAGTTGTCCCATTACAGTCTAGTGACATTATTCTAGGAATGCCATGGAGACACCAACATAATCCCAATATAGATTATTCCACACACACAATGAATATAAATTTTCAAGGAAAATCTATTACATTATTTGGTATGCATGCATCTCATATGTTTCCACTGCTTCCGCATACTCAAGCAAAACGTGCACTACGCAAGAATACTAAATCATATCTCATTTGGGTGAATGAATTGCACGCAAAAGAAACTCATATGCACCCTAGGCATAAGGAATTTCTCGCATATTTTAAGGATTGTTTTGCAGAAGACCTACCACCAGGTTTACCACCATCACGTCCAGAAGACCATAAGATTGACCTAATACCTGGCACACAACCACCTTGCAAAGCCCCATATAGGCACAATCAAATAGAGCAAAAAGAAATCCAGAGTCAAGTAGAAGAATTACTAAATAGAGGCTTAATTCGACCTAGCAGTTCCCCATTCGGTGCACCTGTGCTCTTAGTTAAGAAAAAGAATAATACTTATCGGATGTGTATTGACTACCGAGCATTAAACAAGATCACTGTAAAGAATAGGTATCCTATACCTAGAGTTGATGACCTTATGGACAAACTGCAAGGATCTTCTATATTTAGTAAAATTGACCTTAAATCTGGATATCATCAAGTGAGGTTAGATAGATCCGACATATTTAAGACTGCATTCAGGACACACTTTGGCCATTACGAATTCTTAGTTATGCCATTCGGATTAACTAATGCACCTGCTACTTTCAGTAGAATGATGAACCGTATTTTTCTAAAATATCAATATTGTGTGATTGTTTTCTTGGATGATATTTTAGTGTTCAGTCAAAGTGAAAAAGAGCATTATGAGCATTTATCATTAGTTTTTCAATTACTGAAAGAAAATCAATTGTTTGCAAATCCTGACAAGAGTGAATTCTTTAAGACAGAAATAGAATATCTAGGTCATATTGTATCAAAAGAAGGAATAAAAGTTGATCCTAAGAAAATTGATGCAATATTGCATTGGCCTGTTCCTAAAAATGTACATGAATTACGCTCATTCCTTGGTCTTGCTAGTTTCTATAGGAAGTTTGTACGTAATTTCTCATTACTTGCTTTACCATTGACCAAACTTCTTAAGAAAGGCATTGTTTATCAATGGACTGAAAACCAGCAGAAATCCTTTGATTTACTCAAACGTGCATTGACCAATGCCCCTGTTCTACAATTGCCTAACTTTAATAGACCATTCTTTCTAGTTGTGACCGATGCTAGCGGATCAGGAATAGGAGCTGTGCTAATGCAAGACAACCATCCAATAGCATATTCTAGTTCTAAGCTGAAACCCTCTGAGCTTAAATATTCCACTTATGACAAGGAACTCTTAGCAGTTGTCCAAGCATTAAAACAATGGAAGCATTATTTAATGGGTTCAGAATTCATGATAAAGACCGACCAGCAAAGCATTAGACATCTACTTAGCCAACCCCAAATTTCTGACCGCCATATCAAATGGGCTTCATTCATTCAAAGTTTCCATCCTATCATTCAATACCAACCTGGAAAAGAAAATGTAGTTGCTGATGCATTGAGTAGAAGACCTGCAATTCACAACATTTCTATCATATCTTTTGATTCTTTAATTGCTATGAAAGACACATATCACCAGGATATTACTTTTCATTCTGATTGGCAAAAATTAGTTCAAAATAATTTCATTCATGTTGATTCATTGTCATATAATGATGGATTCATGTTCTTTGAAAAGAGACTGTGTTACTATTCCATTCCGATCTTTTGTTTTGAATGAAATTCATTGTCCCCCATATCAAGGTCATAGAGGTATCATTTCTACATTACGCATGTTAACTGAAGATTTTTATTGGCCGCATATGGATGCAGATGTATCTAATTTTGTTTCTGAATGTTTGATTTGTCAAAGAATAAAGAGACATCATGGTAAACAGTATGGATTATTAATGCCTTTATCTATTCCATCTAAACCTTGGGAACATATATCTATGGATTTCATTACTGGTTTACCAAATACTAAATCTAACCATGACATGATTTGGACAATTGTAGATAGATTTAGTAAGCAAGCATATTTCATTGCATGTAAGAAAACTTTAACAGCATCACAAGCAGCACCGTTATTTTTTAAAACTGTTTTTACTAACCATGGATTGCCGAAAGTGATTATTTCAGATAGAGATTCTAGATTTTGTAATAATTTTTGGATTACACTGTTTGCAAATCTAGGCACAAAGATTGATTTTTCATCTGCATTTCATCTAGAAACAAATGGACAAACAGAAGCCACAAATAGCACCATTCTAGATCTTTTACGTGCATACACTATCTCTAAACCTCAGACATGGGATACTCATTTACATTTATTACAGTTTGCATATAACAATACACCGCACACATCTACAAAGAAAGCACCTTTTGAAGTTATTTATGGACATAGATTATCTACACCTGTTGCATCTTTGTCTAATAGAATACAAAGTGCCGATGATATTGCTGTTATGCATAACACTATTTTTGATGAAGTAAAGGATATGATTGCTAAAGCCCAACAATCATATACCAAACAAGCCAACAAGAAAAGACAAGCCATGAATTTCAAAGTTGATGATTATGTTTGGCTTAGAATAGAAAAGCGTAGACTGCAAAGTGTAGATAGACATCCAATTGTCAAATTAGCCCCTAGATTCTACGGACCATTTAGAATCATTCATAAGATTAATGACAATGCATTCAAGTTAGAACTGCCATCCCATTGGAAAATTCATAATACATTTCATATTAGTTTATTGAGACCATTTAGAGGACAATTACCTATCCACCCTGTCTATGAAAACCCACCTTTACTAGAAGAAGAGACTGAAATACTTGAACCAGAAGCTGTCAAGATTGTGGCAGAGAAGGAAGGAGTCTCGCTTGAAGCTTTCTTGCTTGCACAATGGGGGAAGACACACAAGGGTGGAGGCTGAAAACAGTTTTCCTCTTCTTAGTTGTGTAAGCCAAAAGAACTCAAGTACAAAGAAATAGAAGAACCCTCTATATGGGTCTCAAACCAAACTCAACTAACTACGGTGGCATACTAACTGAGCCACGAACTAGAGTAGATAAGGATAGCTATCATGTAGCTATTATTCATGGGCGGTGTACCAACTGCGTCTGCAACTGACAAGTCAGTGACATAAATACACAACAGTCACCCTGGCGTATCACGAGTGGAGCTCGATATCTCAACACTCCCCCTCGAGCTCAATCCCAGTTCCTGCACACCAAGCAGGTCTCTGAACTTGCGCAGCTTCTCTGCGCCCAATGCCTTCGTGAATATGTCAGCTACCTGATCCTTTGTGCTAACATAAACTAGATCAATAAGACCTAGTAAAACCCTCTCTCGCACATAGTGATAATGCACCTCAATGTGCTTTGTTCTAGCATGATAGACTGGGTTATTTGCCAAGTGTATACTACTCATGTTGTCACAATAAATGACAACTGGCCCATCTGTAGACTGATGCATATCATAAAGTAGCTTATGCAACCAAGCTACCTCACATGCAGCCATTGCTGCACCCCTGTACTCAGCCTCTGTGCTCGACAAGGCAACTGTAGGCTGTTTCTTGCTGCTCCAAGTGACTGCAACACTCCCAAAAGAGAACACATATCCACTGGTAGATCGTCTATCAGAAATACTACCAGCCCAATCAGCATCAGTGTATCCATGCAACTGTATCTGAACCCCAGTCTCATAAAATAGTCCATACTGCAATGTGGACTTCACATACCTGAGTATGCGTCTAGCCGCATCCAAATGCGGTTTCCTTGGAGCCTGCATAAACTGACTTACCAATCCAACAACATAGCTCAAATCTGGCCTGGTAATAGTCATATAAATCAAGCTTCCTACTATGCGTCTGTACATAGTAGGGTCTTCCAAAAGCTCACCTGCATCTGTGCTCAGCTTCACATTCTGCTCCAAAGGAACTGAAATAGGCTTACAGCCTGTCATCCCATATTTGGACAGCATGTCCAATCCATACTGCCTCTGCAAGAGCTGTATCCCACTTGGTGATCTAATCACCTCAATGCCCAAGAAATAACGCAGCTCTCCCAAATCCTTCATCTCAAACTTCTGCTTCAATAGCATTTTCACATGAAGGATATCTTCATCACTATCACCTGTCATAATCAAATCATCAACATAAATGACAAGTAGCATAATACCTTTCTCTGTTTTTCTCACATAAAGTGAGAAATCTGCCTTGGAAATCTGAAAGCCAATAGTGACAAGATACTGTCCTATCTTGTCAGACCATGCTCTAGGTGCTTGCTTCAAGCCATACAAGGCTTTCTTCAACCTGCAAACAAACTCAGGATGAACAGCATGCACATAACCTGGTGGCTGCTCCATATAGACCTCTTCTTGCAAATCACCATGCAAGAAGGCATTCTTTACATCCATCTGATGTAAAGACCATCCCTTTGATGCAGCCATAGCAATGACTGCTCTTACAGTTGCCATCCTTGCAACTAGACTGAATGTTTCTTCATAGTCAATGCCATATGTTTGTGCATACCCCTTGACTACTAATCTTGCCTTGTATCTGTTCACAGAACCATCTGCATTGTGCTTCACCTTATAAACCCACTTACAGCCAATTGCATTCTTACCTTTAGGCAAAGGTACTAACTCCCATGTAGCATTTGCTTCCAAGGCATCCATTTCTTCATCCACGGCTTTCTCCCATTTTTCTTTTCCCATGGCTTGCTCAAAAGATGTGGGTTCTGGTTCCTGTATCACTTTAACCATATATGCATAGTGAATGGCTGTAAATCCATCATATTTCAGCCTATCCACAGGATACCTAGCTCTCGTAGACCTGCGCAAAGTAGGTTCACTCCCAGGTGCTCTCAAAACATCCCTGGTCTTCCTTACTCCAGGTGTAACAATAGAAGGAATACCCAACTCATCATCAATGCTCTGTTCTGAGCCACTGGATTCACCATCCACATAAGAGTGACCTGCATTCACATCAAACATGGGCTGATCTACCTTCTCTTTTCCTTTTCGTGATACCTGCATACCACTATTTGCGCTGCCTTCAGAAGATTCTCCTGATCTCAATCTGCCTGTCCATGGCGAAGAATGTGAACCACTGCTAGAGGACGCTCCAGGTCCACTAATATTTTGTGACTGCTGCTTTGAATTCTGTGTAGCATTACCATTTTGTGCATCTACATCATGAATCACATTTACTAGTTTATACCAGCTACTCATCTCATCAAAAACAACATCTCTGCTCACTGTAAACTTACGAGTAGAAGGGTTATAGCATCTATACCCTTTTTGTTGCAGAGAGTAACCAATAAAGATGCACTTCTCAGCTTTTGGATCCAACTTGGATCTCAACTCATCTGGCACATGTACATAGGCAATGCAACCAAAAATTTTCAAATGAGAAATATCTGGTTTCCTACCAGTATACCTCTCCTCTGGAGTCATTCCATGTATTGCTGCAGTGGGAGTCCTGTTCATTATGTAGACTGCTGTAGCAACTGCTTCAGCCCAATAAAAATCTGGCAGGTCTTTTTCATTAAGCATGGCACGAGATACCTCTCCAATATGCCTGTTTTTCCTTTCTGCAATTCCATTTTGTTGTGGGGTATAACTGCATGAATATTGCTGCTTTATGCCATGCTCCTGTAAGAACTTTGCAAACTCATTTGAGAGGTACTCTCCCCCTCCATCTGACCTTAGGCATTTTACTTGCAGGCCTGTTTCTTTTTCAACCATAGCTTTAAGAGTTTTGAAATGCCCAAAAACTTCACTTTTCTTTTTCATAAAATACACCCAAACTTTTCTGCTGTAGTCATCAATAAAACTGACAAAATAATGACAGCCTCCAAGAGATGCAGCTTTAGTAGTTCACACATCAGAGTGGATTAATTCCAATGGCTTCTTACTCTCTTGAACATGTCTAGGAAATGGTTTCCTTGCCTGTTTTCCAAACTGACAGGCTTCACATACCTTATGCATTTCTGCAACCTTGAATTTAGGCAATCCTGCAACAACGTTTTGGGCCTGCATCGATTTAAGTCGCTGTACATTAACATGACCAATGCGTTTATGCCAGATATCAATATCTGCAACTACACCGGTCCCATGTGCAAACATTGCTGCACTCAATTCAGGCATGTCTGCATCCAATGTAAACATTCTGCCCTTCTTCTTTCCTTTTGCTATCAAGCGACCATTATTTTTCATATCCTCAACAAAGCATCCATGAGGATTAAATCTGACCTGCAAGCCCTGTTCAACCATTTGACCAACAGAAACCAGATTCTTGGTGATATTCGGGACATGAAATACATCGGACAAGTATTTCTTTTTCCCATCCTGCATAGACAAAGGAATTTTTCCAATCTGCACAATCGGATGTGCAGTATCATCACCAGTCTCCACAAATCCTGGTTTTTTCATTTTCCTTGCATCTTTCATCCATTCTACATGACCTGTCATGTGGTTTGATGCACCTGAGTCAACATACCACACATCGTTGCTTTCTTCTGCATTTGTCACAGAATTGTTCATGTGCTGCACCATAAACAAGTGCTCATTTCTGTCATCACCCTGTCTACTAGAAGATGCATAATTTCCTTGTTGCAGTTTTCCATTCATGATGTCATTCTGCTTTTTATAGCAGTCTTTAGCCATATGACCCATTTTACCACAATAGTAGCATTCAAAATTACTGTTTGCATTTTGGCCTCTTTGCCATCCACCACGACCTCTTTGGCTCCCCCTGCCTCTAGAGTTACCACGTCCTCCTCCATAGGACTGGTTTTCTTGAGTTTGCTGCATATTCTGATTTCTACCACGGCCTCCAAATCGGCCTCCTCTACCTCTGCCTCTACCTCTTCCAGCATTTGAGTAGAAGACAGCTTCTTTTGAAGTTCCTCCTGAAGAAGATGCACCACCATTTCTCTGCTCCTCAGAAATTAGAAGAGCAATCAACTCTTCAAAATCAGGAAATCTTTCACGGACGGAAATGGATGTCCGAAACTGCGCATAATCCTTTCCTAGACCATTCAAGGTCACAAAAACTAAATCATCATCTTCCACTGGCGACCCAATGGAAGCAAGTGCATCTGCAATCTTCTTCACCTTCATGTGGTAGTCATTGATGCTCATATTTTCTCTTTGCACATTGTGCAACTCTTGCTTGAGCTGCATTTTCCTGGCTTGCGTATTTGTGCTATACATCTTTGACAGAGTATCCCATGCCTCCTTTGGCGTACTTGCATCCTGAATATGCACAATCATAGAGTCTGAAATGCTGATAGACAGCCAGTACATAACTTTCCTGGCTCTCTCATGCCATGCTTTGAATGCCTGCATTTGTTGTTGATTGGGAACATCAGGAAGAACTGGTTCTTCTTCATTTCCTGCAACAAATTCCCAATATCCTTTTCCCATAAGGAAATTCGTCATTCTAAACTTCCATGCCTGGAAGTTGTTCTTGTCAAGCTTTTCAGTGACAATCTGTGAAAGAGAATCAGACGCCATTACAGAATACTGCAAGAAATTCTGTCACTGCAAAAAAACACAGCTTCACTCTCACAAGGGCAAATCTGCAAAACTGGCGAAAGTGGTATTTGACCACACAGTCACTTCCTAGTGACGATTTTGCATAAACAAGAACCAAGGACGATTCTGAAACTCCCAATGTCTCTGCGCACAAGCATACGATGCAATTTCTACAGTAACTTTTCACCGACCTGTAGAACAGTGGCTGCACAGCATAAAACTGAGCCTTTTCCTGAGTGCGTGCAGAAAACTTCCGTCTGCGAATCAGGCCCCGAAATGGCCTCAAATAAAAAAAAAAGGTCGCCAAGGGCTAAAGCCCTTTCCCGTAGCATATACTGCCCTCTTGCTTCACCGCGAAGGGCGTCTCAACCTGAGACAATGCACTCCTGCACTTTCCGGCTGTGCTACCTGTAGAGATCTGCTCCCAAAACAGAAAATGAAAGCAACACTGCTCCTCTTACCAGAACACCGCGAGCTTGGCTTGCTTTCTTGAGCTCCTTACCACGAACAAGGCTCTGATACCATGTCAAGATTGTGGGAGAGAAGGAAGGAGTCTCGCTTGAAGCTTTCTTGCTTACACAATGGGGGAAGACACACAAGGGTGGAGGCTGAAAACAGTTTTCCTCTTCTTAGTTGTGTAAGCCAAAAGAACTCAAGTACAAAGAAATAGAAGAACCCTCTATATGGGTCTCAAACCAAACTCAACTAACTACGGTGGCATACTAACTGAGCCACGAACTAGAGTAGATAAGGATAGCTATCATGTAGCTATTATTCATGGGCGGTGTACCAACCGCGTCTGCAACTGACAAGTCGGTGACATAAATACACAACAGTCACCCTGGCGTATCACGAGTGGAGCTCGATATCTCAACAGAAGCCATCATAGACACTGACTACATGACCACTAGAACTGGCCGAAGGTATTCTAGATATCTAGTGAAATTTAAGAACCATCTTGTAGAGGAAGCACAATGGATGCACGCTAGAGACCTAAATGCTTTCCCCACTCTGTTAGCTCCACATTGAGCTAATAGCAATTGAGGTCAATTGCTATCCCACCCCAGGGGTATGATGCCAGGAGGCATATTCCACGGTGGATTCCGTGAGGTTTTACGGTGGATTCCGTAAACTTAGATGACTGGGGCTCATACTCAAAGAGAATTCTTTGTGCGAGAAGTTGATGGGGACGCCTGTCCTTTTTGGGCGTTTCATTAATTTAGTGTGTACATGGGTGATTCCGCAAAATGCATATTAAATTAATAAACGTTTATGAGTTTAGAGTGCGCACTCGTAATAAATTAAGGTTAGGATTTATTTCTAACCAGTTGATTTATTTATGTAGCTGAAGACTGCTAGGTATTCACTTTTGTCAGTTTAATTGTGTTATTTTACTAACGATTGTGAATGCTTCAGTTGATGTGTAGAGATAGCAGCAGTGGCGAAGGAAAGCATTGGAGTCTAGCGGGTTTTCGACCTTTGGACTATATTTTGATAGGCGCCACGCCTATATTTTGTTATGTCTATAGAGACATCGATTATTTATTATTATTTTGTATGCGCTTATGCGCTTGGATATGTTATTTCTATTTGGACATTGAGATTGGGCGTGCCAAACTCTATGGGCACCGTCCATTAGCTTTATTTTCCTATTTTTGGTAGAAAGCAAACTCAAAAGCTAAAAGCTTGTCATATTTTTGTAATTGGGCTATTTTTGAGCATAAAGATTGGAAATATACATTAAATACATGCTTTCTGAAGCGCTCACACAAGGCATGGGGGAGATTGAACCCAATTGGTCTCTTGTCTCATGTCGTGCTTGTTTTTACATGGGTTTTTGTGCTAAAAAGTAGAGTACTTTGTTCTTGGGGACCTTCCGGGATTCACCACGTGAGCTATCTGCGTCCGATCTGCGCACCAGTTTTCAGCTGATGATAGTTATGGGAAGGAACTTGCTATGTATATTTCTAGTGGAGGGTCTTATCTAGTAGAGTATGCTTATGAGTATGAAGATGCTGGTATAATATTGTTATTAAATAAAGTAGTGCAATATGTATCTATTAAAGAAGACCAAGGTTTGTAGATAGAGGAGGCTATTCCTAGCCTTTGGCAAAGAAATTGTTGGATGTATGTAGCAATGCCTGGTTTGTAGGATATCAAGGAAGAATACTTGATCAAGCCTTTGGAATTACCTCTTGTAAAGGAAGCTATATGGAATATGAGGGGGAAACATCCATATTGCATTAAGGAGTCCAAGTCAAAGTAAGGGATCATGCTGATGGGTTTATATGTAGGCTTTCTTATTTGGATGTATGGTTGTCGGAAAAGCTTGCATGTTTTGAGGAAGTGAATATGATATTTGGAGGCAAGGATTTGAGTTTATGAGATGATGAGGTTATTATTATAGATTTTCATTGGATAAAGCATATTTCTCAAGATACTAGACTACATAACTTTTATGCATATGAGTTATATGGATTTCCTATTTTATCTTCAGGCCTATAGGAGTATCATGCATGGGATGAAGAGGATGTTATCTATGTGTTTGATCCAGGAGTTCCAAAAGTTTGCTTTTTAGAGAAAATTGATGAGAGCAGAATTACCTTTGTGTTTGATCTAGGTACTCGACAAAACGTCTTTGTTGGCTATCACAATGAGGGTGAGATTATTTATGTCTTTGATCCAAGTGGACCGCTGCACATAAATGTTTACAGACTAGGGGGAGGGCTGAATATGTCAAGCATTTTTGTGAAAACTAGATCTACCTTGGACAAGAAGTTCAAAATGTTATCTCAGTGAAGTGAAGAAAGAACCATTTAGCTTGTAAGTCAAACACAAGGAACTTGTTTTTCCCAACTATTCAGAGGTGAATGATTTTTTCAGCTTTATTGAAGAATTTTAGCAGTCTTGACATTGATTCTATAATGTGGTGTATTACTTGGTTTATATTGAATGTTGGAAATCCTTATTGTTTTTAAGATAAAGACATATTTGGATATGTTAAAGATGATCGAGATGGGTGTATACTCAAACCTTAGAAATTGTAGAAAGCAATACATGGAAAAATCTAAAGACTAGTATGAGAAACTCGTTCAGGTTTTTAAGCTTTAATTTTTTTTTGAAATCTAAAAGAAATTTGGAAAGCAAATATGTTTGTGGATAGATATTTAGATGAGGATGGTTGTCGATTTTGAGGGGCTAATTGAACATTTGGTCGAAGGAAAAAAAAGCGAGGAGGGTTGCCTCAAGACATTCAAGAATGACTAGTATAGGTGAGAGGAGCTGGCTTTTGTTGTTGGAGGAGATATTAATAAAGGATGGAATTTTTTTAAAGGACATAGCATCAAATTTTGGGGATTATTGAAGGCTCACTATCAAGGTAAATCATCCAGGTTAAGTACTATGGTTGTCATCAACATATACTACAACATATAGACCCAATAGCAAAGTTTAAAGTGACAAATTATTCATGGAAAAATTTCCCTAATCATTGCTATTCTTATCGCTAATAGTGACGCGATAAATTTGTTAGTATATGCATCGCTATATGCATTGCTAATTAGATTAGCAATGCTAATAGCAACGGTTGTAGAGTAAATGTTGGACGCAAATAGCGACGGTTATAGAGGGGAAAACAATTAAGTGGCAGGGCATGCAGTCTTGCCACCCTTCTAGCTCTATGCAGTAAATATTCTTGCATAGTTCATTTACTAATGTCATGTACACATAATGTTTAAAATTTGTGCATTAGATTTTCTAAAAAAGAGGGATCCTCTGATTGCAAACTAGATATAATCAATTCGAAAAGGTATTATGCAATGAGATTTTTCATTACTTACTTAGGCCCAAGAAGAAGAGCTTCACTTCAAGCTTTCATTGAAGTCACGACCCTAAGATATGCATAAGTCCCATTGATCTTCTGCTCACTCCAGCTTATTCCAAGCTTGTTCAAGACTTTTTTTGAGAGCATTTAGGCATTTGTAAGAGTTATACCATGGCATTGGAGCCACAAACACTTATATAGGGAGTAGTAGTGTCTCTGATCTATGCATCTTCCTTCTTATTTTTACCTACATCTAAGTCGTATTCTATCTCTTCTTTCTTGGCCTCATCCTTCATTGAAGGCATCTAATGTCTCACAAGAGGGTGTCGATGATGCACAGATCGGACGCAGATAGCTCACGTGGTGAATCCCGGAAGGTCCCCAAGAACAAAGTACTCTACTTTTTAGCACAAAAACCAATGTAAAAGCAAGCACGACATGAGACAAGAGACAAATTGGGTTCAATCTCCCCCATGCCTTGTGTGAGCGCTTCACAAAGCATGTATTTAATGTATATTTCCAATCTTTATGCTCAAAAATAGCCCAATTACAAAAATATGACAAGCTTTTAGCTTTTGAGTTTGCTTTCTACCAAAAATAAGAAAATAAAGCTAATGGACGGTGCCCATAGTGTCTGGCACGCCCAATCTCAATGTCCAAATAGAAATAACATATCCAGGCGCATAAGCGCATACAAAATAATAATAAATAATCGATGTCTCTATAGACATAACAAAATATAGGCGTGGCGCCTATCAAAATATAGTCCAAAGGTCGAAAACCCGCTAGACTCCAATGCTTTCCTCCGCCACTACTGCTATCTCTACACATCAACTGAAGCATTCACAATCATTAGTAAAATAACACAATTAAACCGACAAAAGTGAATACCTAGCAGTCTTCAGCTACATAAATAAATCAACTGGTTAGAAATAAATCCTAACCTTAATTTATTACGAGTGCGCACTCTAAACTCATAAACGTTTATTAATTTAATATGCATTTTGCGGAATCACCCGCTATGGAATCACCCATGTACACACTAAATTAATGAAACGCCCGAAAAGGACAGGCGTCCCCATCAACTTCTCGCACAAAGAATCCTCTTTGCGTATGAGCCCCGGTCATCTAAGTTTACGGAATCCACCGTAAAACCTCACGGAATCCACCGTGGAATATGCCTCCTGGCATCATACCCCCGGGGTGGGATAGCAATTGACCTCAATTGCTATTAGCTCAATGTGGAGCTAACAGAGTGGGGAAAGCATTTAGGTCTCTAGCGTGCATCCATTGTGCTTCCTCTACAGGATGGTTCTTAAATTTTACTAGATATCTAGAATACCTTCGGCCAGTTCTAGTGGTCATGTAGTCAGTGTCTATAATGGCTTCTGGTTCAAGTATTTCAGTTTCTTCTTCTAGTAAAGGTGGGTTTTCATAGACAGGGTGGATAGGTAATTGTCCTCTAAATGGTCTCAATAAACTAATATGAAATGTATTATGAATTTTCCAATGTGATGGCAGTTCTAACTTGAATGCATTGTCATTAATCTTATGAATGATTCTAAATGGTCCGTAGAATCTAGGAGCTAATTTAACAACTGGATGTCTATCTACACTTTGCAGTCTACGCTTTTCTATTCTAAGCCAGACATAATCATCAACTTTGAAATTCATGGCTTGTCTTTTCTTGTTGGCTTGTTTGGCATATGATTGTTGGGCTTTAGCAATCATATCCTTGACCTCATCAAAAATAGTATTATGCATAACAGCAATATCATCGGCACTTTATATTCTATTAGATAAAGATGCAACAGGGGTAGATAATCTATATCCATAAATAACTTCAAAAGGTGCTTTCTTTGTAGATGTGTGCGGTGTATTGTTATATGCAAACTGTAATAAATGTAAATGAGTATCCCATGTCTGAGGTTTAGAGATAGTGTATGCACGTAAAAGATCTAGAATGGTGCTATTTGTGGCTTCTGTTTGTCCATTTGTTTCTGGATAAAATGCAGATGAGAAATCAATCTTTGTGCCTAGATTTGCAAACAGTGTAATCCAAACATTATTACAAAATCTAGAATCTCTATCTGAAATAATCACTTTCGGCAATCCATGGTTAGTAAAAACAGTTTTCAAAAATAACTGTGCTGCTTGTGATGCTGTTAAAGTTTTCTTACATGCAATGAAATATGCTTGCTTACTAAATCTATCTACAATTGTCCAAATCATGTCATGGTTAGATTTAGTATTTGGTAAGCCAGTAATGGAATCCATAGATATATGTTCCCAAGGTTTAGATGGAATAGATAAAGGCATTAATAATCCATACTGTTTACCATGATGTCTTTTTATTCTTTGACAAATCAGACATTCAGAAACAAAATTAGACACATCTGCATCCATATGCGGCCAATAAAAATCTTCAGTTAACATGCGTAATGTAGAAATGATACCTCTATGACCTTGATATGGGGGACAATGAATTTCATTCAAAACAAAAGATCGGAATGGAATAGTAACACACAGTCTCTTTTCAAAAAACATGAATCCATCATTATATGACAATGAATCAACAGGAATGAAATTATTTTGAACTAATTTTTGCCAATCAGAATGAAAAGTAATATCCTGGTGATATGTGTCTTTCATAGCAATCAAAGAATCAAAAGATATGATAGAAATGTTATGAATTGCAGGTCTTCTACTCAATGCATCAGCAACTACATTTTCTTTTCCAGGTTGGTATTGAATGATAGGATGGAAACTTTGAATGAATGAAGCCCATTTGATATGACGGTCAGAAATTTGGGGTTGGCTAAGTAGATGTCTAATGCTTTGCTGGTCGGTCTTTATCATGAATTCTGAACCCATTAAGTAATGCTTCCATTGTTTTAATGCTTGGACAACTGCTAAGAGTTCCTTGTCATAAGTGGAATATTTGAGCTCAGAGGGTTTCAGCTTACAACTAGAATATGCTATTGGATGGATGTCTTGCATTAGCACGGCTCCTATTCCTGATCCGCTAGCATCAGTCACAACTAGAAAGAATGGTCTATTAAAGTCAGGCAATTGTAGGACAGGGGCATTGGTCAATGCACGTTTAAGTAAATCAAAGGATTTCTGCTGGTTTTCAGTCCATTGATAAACAATGCCTTTCTTAAGAAGTTTGGTCAATGGTAAAGCAAGTAATGAGAAATTACGTACAAACTTCCTATAGAAACTAGCAAGACCAAGGAATGAGCGTAGTTCATGTACATTTTTAGGAATAGGCCAATGCAATATTGCATCAATTTTCTTAGGATCAACTTTAATTCCTTCTTTTGATACAATATGACCGAGATATTCTATTTCTGTCTTAAAGAATTCACTCTTGTCAGGATTTGCAAATAATTGATTTTCTTTCAGTAATTGAAAAACTAATGATAAATGCTCATAATGCTCTTTTTCACTTTGACTGAACACTAAAATATCATCAAAGAAAACAATCACACAATATTGATATTTTAGAAAAATACGGTTCATCATTCTACTGAAAGTGGCAGGTGCATTAGTTAATCCGAATGGCATAACTAAGAATTCGTAATGGCCAAACTGTGTCCTGAATGCAGTCTTAAATATGTCGGATCTATCTAACCTCACCTGATGATATCCAGATTTAAGGTCAATTTTACTAAATATAGAAGATCCTTGCAGTTTGTCCATAAGGTCATCAACTCTAGGTATAGGATACCTATTCTTTACAGTGATCTTGTTTAATGCTCGGTAGTCAATACACATCCGATAAGTATTATTCTTTTTCTTGACTAAGAGCACAGGTGCACCGAATGGAGAACTGCTAGGTCGAATTAAACCTCTATTTAGTAATTCTTCTACTTGACTCTGGATTTCTTTTTGCTCTATTTGATTGTGCCTATATGGGGCTTTGCAAGGTGGTTGTGTGCTAGGTACTAGGTCAATCTTATGGTCTTCTGGACGTGATGGAGGTAAACCTGGTGGTAGGTCTTCTGCAAAACAATCCTTAAAATATGCAAGAAATTCCTTATGCCTAGGGTGCATATGAGTTTCTTTTGCGTGCAATTCATTCACCCAAATGAGATATGATTTAGTGTTCTTGCGTAGTGCACGTTTTGCTTGAGTATGCGAAAGCAGTGGAAACATATGAGATGCATGCATACCAAATAATGTAATAGATCTTCCTTGAAAATTAATATTCATTGTGTGTGTGGAATAATCTATATTGGGATTATGTTGGTGTCTCCATGGCATTCCTAGAATAATGTCGCTAGACTGTAATGGGACAACTAAGAAATTTCTTCTTTCAATATATGGACCAATTTGAATTTCTAAATTTTGAACTTCTTGTGTGCCATTGTACCTAGTGCCTAAAAATGCAGCTTTTATGCGATAGTGCGTAGGTACAGTATGCAATTTCAATTCCTTTACCAATTTTGCTGAAATAAAGTCATGCGTACTACCGTCATCATGCAATATAGTTCTTTCTTTTCCATGCACCATACATTTCATAGTCAACAATGAATGTAAAGTAGGCATACCTGGTAAAGTGTCGGAAGTAGTAGTAGGATCATCTTCTTCTTCAGTGAAATCCGGCATATCCTCATGCTCGTCTTCGTCCATAGCTCCAAGGTAGTTGATATGTGCTGATGGCTTCTTTGAATGACAATTTGCTGCGAGATGCCCTGGCTGGTGGCATTTGTAGCATACGATGGGCTTGGCTTTGGTCACATTATTTGCAATGGCTGGGAATCTGGGTATATTTGGATTTTCTTGTTGGATAGGCTTTGGATTTGGATTGACAGTAGATGGTAATGCAGGTGGTTTAGGCCAATTCTTGCGGAAAGATGGTGATGAAAAACGACCTGGATTAAACCTTCTGAAATTTGAATTGAATTGTTTAGATCCATAATTACCGTTTGCTTGGAATGGCTGTGGTCGTCGATCTCTTCCGCGTAACTTATCTTCAGTATCGTGGGCTAAGGAGATGGCATCTTCAAGGGTAGCAGGCTTGAACATGTTCACCTCAGCGTAGTAATGTCCAAGAAGTCCAGACATGTACTTCCGCTTATGTGTCGTCTCTGGTACGTCTTCAAGCATGCGTAGCTGTAGGAGTGCATTCCAAAAACGCTCTGTGTACTGTGGAATAGGCTCACGATCGCGCTGTTGAAGTAAATCCCATTGCTTGATAGCCTTCTCATGAAATTGCGGTGGTAGGAAATTTTGCATGAACTTCTTCTTGAAATCTTCCCATGTAGCAGGACATTCTATACTCTTGCGGACGACAGTCCACCAAAGTGATGCTCTATCTATCAGATGATTAGTAACACACTTGATTTTATCTTTCTCAGGATAAGTTTCCTCATGGAAATAGTCATCAAACTGGCTAATGAATGATAAAACAGTCTTTCCTTCTCTTATGCCATTGAAAGTACGAAACTTGAAACTTCGTTTACTTATCTTGGATTCCTTGCGAATGGTTTGTGCTTCAATAGTGGCGTCGATGGTATGGCGAATCAGATCTTCAGCTTGTGGTTCTTCTTTATCAGTGGACGCTCCTTGTAGCTTTGTCAATTGCGCTTGCAAGGCTTGCCTAGCTCTTCGCTCTTCGTCCAATTGTAGCATGATAAGATCCAGCTTTTGCTCCATGGTAGGCTCGGGTAGGTCGTCTTCAGCCATAGGATCATCCATATGTGGGGTAGTCATCCTGTAAAACTCAACAAACCTTTCTCACTCAAAATCAGTTAGCGGGATGAGCGTAGCTCAAATTTGGGGTTACAAGGCTATGTATTTTTGGGTATTTTCTTCTTCAATTTTCAGAAATTCTGAAATATTTCTGTCTCCGTTTGCTGAAAGTACTTCAACGAACTTGCAGATAGGTAAAACAGCTTGCTGCGAACAACTTTCCAGTTCAGAGTTTTTGCATACGAACAAGTCTTCTATGAGTTTTAAGCACTAGTCAGTTCTGATTTAGTCTGACTTGCAGAGTTGCAGACTTAGCAGACTTGCAGGTTTGTTGACTTGCTGGACTTAGCCGATTTGCAGGACTTGCAGGACTTGATTCCAAGTGACTTACTGAACTTGACTTCTGTAGTGCGAGACCCGGAGTATTTTGACTTCTCTGCCCTGTGTAACTTGCAGAGATTTGTATGATTTAGCTTAATTAGACTTAGTGATTAAGCTTAAGAGCTTAATGGTGGAATAGCAGGCCGCCGTTTTTTATCGTGAGGGGGGGGGCCGTTTTTTGCCTGCGCGTGATTTTCGGGACCCTCCTCTTGCCAAACGATTTGACGATTTGAAGCTTTTAAAGCTTCTCAAGCTTAAGACTAAGCTTTAAGGTCAAACTAAACTTGATTAAGAAGAAATCTTATCTCTGTTTGGAACGACTTGATGAAGAGAATAGATGAGTGGTCCTCCGCCGACAGAGCCTGGTCCTTCGCGATCTGACAGTGGAAATAGAGGTTCTTGATCGCCAGAAGTCTGCCTGTATCGACGGTTCGCGACAAAATTGACTGTAGAGACCGTTTGTTCCTGGAGCTCCGCCTTCGCCCGAGATTGGTAGCGATTGAAAGCCCTTGATCTCTCCTCCGCTCTGATACCACTGGTACGCAGATCGGACGCAGATAGCTCACGTGGTGAATCCCGGAAGGTCCCCAAGAACAAAGTACTCTACTTTTTAGCACAAAAACCAATGTAAAAGCAAGCACGACATGAGACAAGAGACAAGTTGGGTTCAATCTCCCCCATGCCTTGTGTGAGCACTTCACAAAGCATGTATTTAATGTATATTTCCAATCTTTATGCTCAAAAATAGCCCAATTACAAAAATATGACAAGCTTTTAGCTTTTGAGTTTGCTTTCTACCAAAAATAAGAAAATAAAGCTAATGGACGGTGCCCATAGTGTCTGGCACGCCCAATCTCAATGTCCAAATAGAAATAACATATCCAGGCGCATACGCACATACAAAATAATAATAAATAATCGATGTCTCTATAGACATAACAAAATATAGGCGTGGCGCCTATCAAAATATAGTCCAAAGGTCGAAAACCCGCTAGACTCCAATGCTTTCCTCCGCCACTACTGCTATCTCTACACATCAACTGAAGCATTCACAATCATTAGTAAAATAACACAATTAAACCGACAAAAGTGAATACCTAGCAGTCTTCAGCTACATAAATAAATCAACTGGTTAGAAATAAATCCTAACCTTAATTTATTACGAGTGCGCACTCTAAACTCATAAACGTTTATTAATTTAATATGCATTTTGCGGAATCACCCGCTATGGAATCACCCATGTACACACTAAATTAATGAAACGTCCGAAAAGGACAGGCGTCCCCATCAACTTCTCGCACAAAGAATCCTCTTTGCGTATGAGCCCCGGTCATCTAAGTTTACGGAATCCACCGTAAAACCTCACGGAATCCACCGTGGAATATGCCTCCTGGCATCAGTCGACCTGACCTCATCCTCAATCTCAATGGATGGAGGTGTTTCAAGATCAAAAGAATCAAGCTCATCCTCCCCCTTCTCAAACTCCATTTCTTGAGCTGTAACTTATGGTGCAAGGGTTCATCCTTCTAACATATTATCCACATATATTTGTCTTCTTTGTTGTATCCTAACTCCATCATAATACTTTATACCTTTGAACACACATCCATTCTCCATCCTTCTCCCTTCACATAATACTCCATCACTTCTTCCTCTTCTTTGACTCCGTCAGGTCGGCATTCTTCGAGACAGGGGTGGTTGGTGTAGAGGTATACTCCTTCTAGGTGGTAGTTAATGGGAAAATATTCACCGTATTCGTTATAGAGGTACTAGTCTTTAGGGTAGCCTTCTTGGTAGTATTCTTCAGGGTAGTAGTCGAGGTAGCAGCAATCAACTCCTTCTTGGGGACAAGGTATTCCAAGATCTAGGTTGAGCTCATCCTCTCCTTTTCTTCTTCTTCTTCTTCATCTTATCAAAATTCTTCATCTTTCTTCACATGTTTCTTCTTTTCTTGGCTCAGTTCTTTTTTGGTTAGCTTCACTTCATTTTTCAGCTCTTGGACTCTTTTGGCTCTCATCTGCTTCAAGTATGGTTTGGTCTGCTCTCTAGCTTCTTCAAATCTAGGGGCAGTCTTCGAGTTCCACCTCAGTATGCTTTCTTCTTGTAGCCCCATATCGAGGTCTCGAGCCATCTTCACTTGCCATAGCCTCTCTCTCTCTCTCTCTCTCTCTCTCTCTCTCTCTCTCTCTCTCTCTCTCTCTCTCTCTCTCTCTCTCTCTCTCTCGCCATCTTCACTTGCCATAGCCATATCGAGTTCAACGAATAAAACAAGTCTTTAATGCATACTTACATGCTTATGAGGGAGGAGAAGAGAAAAATGATGGCTTTTATGGAATTGGACCACACATTGCACACAATCATAATGAGATAGATTTGAAATGTCCCCTTGTGTGTCATTGTTTTTGCATTATCTATTGGACAAGGAACATACTTGGACCCAATGGCATGCACAAAGACTAAGTCAAGTTTGGAATTCCTTGTTGTGATCATTGATTCTGAGTCATCAAGTTTCTCCTCTTTGTAATTGTCATTTGTTTGATGTGAATTACTTGTAAGGACAAAATAGTATTTGATTGTGATGACGGACCTCAAAATTCGCACACTCACAATTAGATAAATTCAAAATTTCCTTTCGTATGTCACCATTTTGGCCAAGTTTGATTAATTTGTGTTGTATGGTTCCAAATGCATAATAATCATAAAAAATAATTTCTATACATAATGCACACATAGACTATAAGTCAACTTTGGAATTCTCCCTTGCATGTCATTATATCTAGATCATCAATTTTCTCTTCTTTTCAATCTTTTTCCTAATCAAATGTTTGATGCAATTGTTTCCAGGTGTCTAATGCTCACATTCTGAAGTTGATAAGATCAACAATTGATGCCAGGAGTCATATTCCACGGTGGATTCCGTGAGACCATGGTGGATTCCGTGAGTTTTTATTCCATGGTGGATTTCGTAAAACTATATTTATTTGTCGGGGCTCGTACATAAGGTGGATTCCTTGTGCAAGAAGCTGACGGGGACGCCTGCCCTTTTCGGGCGTCATGTTAATTTAATGTACACATGGGTGACTCCACAGTGGGTGATTCTGTAAAATACATATTTAAATTAATGGATATTTATGATCTTAGAGTGTACTCCTATTAAGTTAAGGTTAAGACAACAAAGTTCCAACATATTCATTTATTTTTTAGCTAAAGACTGCTAGGTATTCACTTTTTTTTGTTTAATTTTATTATTTTCTAACAATTGTGAATGCTTCACTTGATGTGTAGAGCAGGCAATGGTGGCGTTGGAAAGCACTAGGCGATAGCGTGTATTTAAATTATCTAAAAGAAATTATCATTTTTAATAGATGTAGTTTTAATATTAAAGACGTGGTGCTAATATTTATTTAGGCGCACTTATTTATTGAAGCGCTTGACAAATATTTATTATTTTTTATATGCATGGGTGCATGGTTTAAATATTTCATTATTGGACATTGTATTTGGGCCCAATCCGACTTTTGGGCTGCCGAACCGCTTTATTCTTTATTTGAACAAAAGAAAACATAAAAGTTAAATCATGCTTATTGTAAAATTGGGCTATTTTTTTAGCTTAGAGATATATGAATTTATAAATACATGCCTTGTGAAGCGCTCACACAAGGCATGGGGGGGAGATTGTACCCAATTTGTATTTTTACCTCATATTGTCATGCAAATCTTCTTTCTTGTTTTGTTAAGCTTAAGTAGAGTTCTTTGTTCTTGGGAACCTTTTGGCGCTCGCTATGTACACATCTAGCATCCATACCATTATATGATGGATGCTGAGTATCTCACCTGAAGGCACTGCTTGTAGTCCTAAGTGTGTAAGAAAAATACGGGTGGAGCGATGCGAGTGTGACCAAGTTGTTCAGGTACCTTGTATGTACGCTTCGTTGATTTCTTTTCGGCACTATCATGTACTTTTTCAAGGTATTTTATGATTTTTTTTCGAGTTACTGAAGTATCATATATTACCACTTGCAAATAACAGGCCTCAGTCTCATGATAATGCACGACATATTTTATGAAAGCTTGGCATGGACTACGACAGCATCCATGCATGTATTAACAATTACATATTGTTTCGAGGAGAATAGGAGACTATGGAGACATGTTCAAAGGGTGGTGCTCACAATTATCAATAGGACTTGCAAGGGCAAACCATCCCTCAAAAAGTTCTTAGACACTTTTCGCTTATCCCTCGTGTAAACCACATGTTTTGTACATCCAGCATGGCGAGCTTGACAACGTGGCATGCCTAGAATAGGTCCAGAGATGGAGTTCAACGAATATCAGTGGATTCACGTGCATGGAGCCACATTAACTCTACCTTCCCACCAAGCCTTGCCCGAGAGCTAAGGAATCTTCGGCTTGGTCTTGCTATGGATGGCATGAACCCATTCGGTCTGCGCTCAACTTCTTACAGTGTGTGACCTATAGTCCTTGTCAACTACAATATCTCTCCATGGCTTTCTACGAAGAAAGGACATCTCATCCTTAACTTACTCGTTTCCGACCGCTACAAAGTCAAAAATATGGACGTGTATCTTTGTCCATTAGTCGATGAGCTTAAGATTTTGTGGAAGGAGGGGGTCACCGTGCAGCAAGATATGAACAAGTGCGATTGTCGACGGTCCGCCAATATTTAAGCCATTCTCATGTGGACCATGCATGACTTTTCGAAATTCGAAGAGTGCTCAGGTAAGTAGGCTTCTGTTCTCGTTGGTAATATCTATCATAGCTCGTTCAAGTTTGTATTCACTAGATAGAGGTGTTGGGACAGGTCTGGTCGAACCATGAAGAAGATGGTATATCAAGGACACACCGCTTTCTTTCCAGAGAGTCATGAACTCAAGGAAGGTTTTCTTGGATGACCTCTAGCACATATGAATACCCAAAGATGGTACGAGCTGAAAATGATCCACACGGAGTCACATCCAAACGGAATGCGACGGTTCTTAGTTTTCTACAAGTTGACATATTGGACCCACTTACAGATCAACCACTTTTTGGATCCCATGCATATTTTCAAGAACATGGGTAGCTTGCTATGGGACCACATCACAAGAAAGAGAGACACTGTAAGAGCAAGAAATGGATTTGAAGGAGGTAGGCAAGATGGAGGTGCATTGGCCGCAGTCAAGTGAGTGCTGATGGTCACTTGAAATTACCTCACACTCCTTGGGTTTTGTCCACTAAAGAAGAGCACATTATGAAGCAAATAGTCAAGTCTATCTACACTCTAATGGGTATGATGCATTCTCTCAGGTCCGCGTTTTCTAAAGACGATCAATTATCAAGGCTAAAATCCCATGATTAGCATAAGATATGTCAAGTTTGTACTATGAATGGATTGTAAGTGGCCTGCATATTTTACTATTTGGAGTGTAGTCATTGTTCGTAATGCTTTCTCATTTGTGGCAGTTTGTACTACCGATCGGAATCGCAAGATGCCTTACTCCAGAAATAATACGCGGGGCAATTTACAAGTTGTCGTCTTTAGTACAATGGATCTCACAAAAGGAGATTAAGATGTCCTCTATTGAATCGGTGAGGCAAGGAGCAGTGGAGATGGTCTATCTCTTTGAGAAATACCTGCCTACCAGCATGCTCACGATACAAATCCACCTTCTTATGCATCTTGTGATGAAGTGGAGATTGCTAGACCTCTCCATACATGATGGATGTTCTTCTTGGAGCGCTTCATGAAAACCGTGAAAGACTTTATGCGACAACGAGCTCGGCCAGAAGATAGCATGGCTGAAGGTTGATTGGTGTCGAAGGCGCTAGTGTATATTTCACAATTGCTACCAATGGTGGATTCAGACAACAGTATGCTATGGTCGGTGAAGGACGATGATAGACTAACCGCAGATGTGGTGGTTGGAAATGGGGTAGAAAAAAGAATGGATGCTGCAATGAAGGAGAAAGTGAATCGCTTTTGTATGTTGCACCATGTCTCTATGGAGACGTGGCTCGCTAGATACCAGCAAGCTAGGAAAGATTGAGAGGAAGTGCAATCTGAATTTCGACATAGTATGCACCATCGACCAATTCGATATCCCGAGGGGGCATGGAGGAGATGCTGGAGTTTATGTCAAAGAGATGGTTACGGGAACATACCGGAGGGGAGCAAGGACAACATAGTAGCATCTTTGCATGAGGAGTTTCCGGTACCAGCCGTAGCAGATAGGTTTTCTACGAGCTGGATGATGGAGTGCATGCAGGTATACATGTCACATAGACGATCGAACACATGAAAGGCACTCAAGAGTGGGGCTTCAAAGCCCGAGTGGCTAGATGCAGACGACTGGTGCCGACTCAGGGAGGAGGCTACAGATTCTCCACAACATTGGAGACAGCAACGCAAGGCAACGAGGGCACAACTAGAGGCCGAAGTGGTCTATCATCTTGGGAGTGGCGGCCACAAGACATATCTAGAGGACTTTGTAAGTTTTTCTTTTGTTTTGCTTGCTTATTTTTTTGCAATATCCTTTGTATTGACAATCGTATTTCTAACAATTGTATTTTGTTTTCTTTGCAGCACTCCATTACAAATCGCGATCCCACTGCCCTTGAGACTCGATATACAGAGAGGCACGGTCTCATTGCATTGATCGACCAATTGTATGGACGTGGCAGCCCTGTAAATCACTCATCTTTCTTGTCCATAGTTACTATGTTTATTTAGAATGCATTATTGTATGGTGGACTAATGTGTAGTTGTTTCTTTTTTTGCAGAGTTTGTTCGATGCTCCTTTGCAGCAAAATGAGGTTTCGGATGGCGAGGATCTGTAGCTCGCCCTTAGATCCCTAGAGCTTACATACCCTTCTTTTTTAGTCACGTGATCTGTGTAGACATTTTCTATGTAGTAGTAGTATCTTGCCATGATTGTACTGGTCGCTTTTATTATATGATCATGTATTTATTTCATGTATCAGTGTTATAATTCAAGTACACTTTCCCTTTAATTACACAAGCATTGTACACATTACTGAAACTATTTTGTATGGCCCAAATAAAGCACATAGTGCTATATGTGGCAGGGCAGCAACAAAGCTTTTTTCTCCCTATTACTGTCGCTATTAGCATCGCAAATTTACCTGCACACGTCACTATTAGCATCGCAAAATGCATTGCAAAGCATCGTTATTAGCGTCGCTATTTGCGTCGGTACCGATGTTGATACCCACGCAAATAGCAACGTTGATACTGATTTTTCTATGGCGTCGCCAATAACAACGTTTTTTGCGACGAGGGAAAAAAATTTATGAACATTTTCGTCGCTTTTAATGTCAGTATAAGGCCTATATCTTGTAGTGAACTGTTCACACTGAGTTAATTCTGAACGTGTTTCCAACCTTTCAGTAAGCCTCTGTTCGTACCTACACTTTGATAGAGCCAATTTCCAACAAACATATTCATATACGCAATCTACACGGACAAAGTATTAATTGGAAGAATGACTTTATCAATTTCCTTACTCGTAAAAAGAAGAAATATCGCAAAAAGCCATTTAAGAAAAAGAAGCAAGCCTTGTAAACACAACCTTGAGCTATACCCATCCCGCTAATAAGATTTTGAGTGTGTGAGGTTGATTGAATTTTTGTAGGATGTTTGATCAAACCATGGAAGATTTTATGGCTGAAGGTGACTTACCGGAACTAATGGTGGAGTAAAAATTGAACCTAATTATGATGCAACTTCAAGAGAAAGGAAATGCATGTCAAACTTTCAAGCTCAACTGGCTACTCTTCAACAATCTACTATCAATAAAGATGGACCATAACCCGAAGATGATATACAACGTACGATCGATGCGACACTCGAAGAACAATCTATAAGGAAAGAAGCCAAGATAAGTAAAAGAAATTTCAAATTCTGTACTTTTAATGGGCTACGTTGTCATGATGTTATGAGAACACAGTGTGAAAAAGTATGGAATGCATCATCATCCGACTTCTTTATTCATCTAGAGAGCCAATGTCATCTGAGCCATTAGTACTAGTGTGAGTTGCATGGATTATCCAAAAATACTAGATTTTTGGATAATTTTAATCTATTTTTTATATTATTTATTGTAAAAATTCAAAAAAGTTAGAAAAAAACTTCTAGATTAGGATGCATGCAAAAATCTAGTTGCTTTTTCAGCCAATTAGGGGATTTTCACAAGAGGGACAGATTGAGGAAATCATGTGCGTCGCGATCACTGTAAATAAGCTGAAATTTGCAGATTGAACTGAAAGAAGAAGAAGGAGTGATCTGGGAGATCCATGAGAGCAGGTGTCCTGATATTGGTGTCCTGATATTTTATCCCCCTTTCGGAGCCAATGGAGCCATCACATTTGGGTTTCGAGCAGTAGAGAAGGACCTGTAATTTTTATGCACGTTTTGTTCTACGAAGAAGCTCCAGGACATCTAATGCCTGGAGATTGCTTCTGAGTAGTGCAAAGATTCCAGGTTCTTTTGATACATATTGATTCAACTCATTGTGTTTTGTCTTTGTAGTATTTACCACTTAGGTATTCTCTATCTTCTCTTCCATCTCCTATCTCTACTTTCTTCTACTTCTGATCCCCGGTGGATTCGACATTTCAATAAAAACTCCTTCGACATTGGTGAACATGACGTGAAAGGTCGTCAGAAGAAGGAAAGACAAGATGGAAAAATCTTCGAATACATTCTCTAGAGATGTTTTGCAACAGTTGGTGCAAAATATGAATATGCTTATGCAGATACAACAACAACAACAGGTGATGCAAGCTTCAGCTCAAACAAAAAGTGTTGTGATGAATGCTTTGCAAGCAGTTGAGCGTGAGTTGAAGTTATTCAATGGCAGGAATGTATTTACATATGCATATACCTATGCTCAGAAGATGGAATTCTTTGGGGTGGCTCGATGTGCATGGAGCCGGTATTTTGTACATGTTACTATTCATGAACTCAAAGCACGGATTACTAAATTATACTTGCACGATGCAGACTGGGTAGCCTTCAAGAAGACACTCAAGTAAGAATTTTACATTGAGGACACCAGTTTGATTACATGCAAGACTTTTCAAGGGTGGGTTTTACAACCCAATAAGGGTCTTGTGACTACCGAATTGTTAAGAGAATTTGAAAGTTGATTTGAGCAGTTGGATCTTGCAGAATAGCAAGCTCTTGCAAGTCAGAAAATTGAATTGTTTCTATAGGCAGCTGATCCTAAGCTTCAAGAGAAGCTTGATGGTTTGCTGGAGGATCAAACTACAGAGACAGGTTTGAAAACAGAGTGGAGACATGTCAAGGAAGTTGTTACTGCACTTGTGAAGAAGCATAGAAGAAGAGAAAGATTGCATGTCTCTAGCTTGCCCACTATTATGAGCAAGACAGTTGATGTATCCAATAAGCCACCTACTTCTGTGGCTAACCCTATGGATGTATCTGCTATTGTTCCCTTTGTTAGGAAAGATGTCTTAGATGAATTGGTCAAAGGCATGTGGGATCTTCAATTGAAGGTTGCAAAATTGGACGAAAAAGAACAAGAGGAAAGGGGACAAGCAACAGCTCCTAAGCCTGGAAAAAGATGTATGTGGTGTGACAGTTTGCAGCACGAGAAAAAGGATTGTGCTGTCTATCAGGAGGCCTTGTCACGACAGCTTATCTTTTGGAAAAATGCCAAGATCCATGCACAAGAAATGAGATTTTCTCTTGTTTGAATTTTGGAAAGGGAGGTATGCAGAAGTTGTTGGAAGACTTGGCTGTCCGAAATGCTTATGCGACGGGACATGCTTCTACTTTTGGTCTATAGTTGGACAGAATGCATGGCCAAGTGATGGTTAGTCCAAAGGTTGAAATATGGACACATGCTTTACATGCAGCTGAAAAGAGAAAGGTCACTTATAGTGAAATGTCTCATGCAGGGTTAACCCGAGGACTCATTAGGCCTAGTAGTTCTCCTTTTGGTGCACCTGTCCTATTAGTTAAAAAGAAAAATAATATTTATAGGATGTGCATTGATTATCATGCCCTAAACAAGATCACTATCCAGAATAGATATCTAATTCCTACCGTAGATGACCTCATGGAAAAACTATAAGGGGACATAATATTTAGCAAGATAGAGCTCAAATTTGGATATCATCAAGTACGACTGGATATACCTGACATTTTCAAAACCGCATTTAGAACTCAATTTGGTCATTATGAATTCCTTGTTATGCCTTTTGGTTTAACTAATGCACCAGCCATATTCAATCGTATGATGAATCACATATTTTTGAAGCATCAGCATTGTGTAATTGTTTTCTTTGATGACATATTGGTTTTCAATAAGAATGAGAACAAGCATTATGAACATTTATCTTTGGTTTTCAAATTGTTGAAAGAGAATCAATTATATGCTAATCCTGAAAAGAGTGATTTTTTTCAAACCCAAATTGATTACTTAGGACATATTGTTTCATCTTACGATATTAAAGTTGATCCTAACAAGATAGAAGCAATTTTGAATTGGTCGATACCTAAAAATGTGCATGAATTAGGTTCTTTCTTAGGTCTTGCTAGATTTTATAGAGAATTTGTAAGAAATTTTTCATTGCTTGCATTTCCTTTGACAAAATTGTTAAATAAAGGTATTGTATATCACTGGTCTGATAATCAGCAAAGGTCTTTTGATTTATTGAAACATACTTTAACTCATGCCTCTATTTTGCAATTACCTGACTTTAATGGACCATTCTTCCTAGTAGTCATTGATGCTATTGGATCTAGAATAGGAATTGTCCTTATGTATAATCCACATCCCACAGCCTATTCTAGCTACAAACTTAAACCATCTGAACTCAAGTATTCTATGTATGATAAGGGATTGCTACTTATAGTGCAAACTTTATGCCAATGGAAACACTATTTAATGGGATCTAAATTCATGATCAAAATTGGCCAACAAATTATAAAACATCTCTTTTTAGTCAGCCACAAATCTCTTTTTACCGTCATTTTAAATAGGCTGCTTTAATTCAAAGCTTTCATCCACTTATCCAATATCAACCTTAAAAAGAGAATGTTGTTGCCGATGCCTTGAGTAAAAGACCAAGTATCCATAATATCTTTGTTATATCTTTTGATTCCCTTATCCCTATGAAAGATACCTAAGATCAAGACCCCAATTTTCAAGATGATTGGAATGAATTAGTTGCAAATAACTGGATTCCAATAGATTCATTGTCTTATTCTAAAGGATTTATGTTTTATGAGAAAGGTTGTGTCTAACCATTACATTTAGATCATTTGTGTTGCACGAAATTCATTGTCCTCCATATCAACGCCATAAAGGTATTATTTCTACTTTGCGTACATTGGTTGAAGACTTTTATTAACCATAGATGGAATTTGATGTTTCTAACTTTGTATCTTAGTATTTAATTTTTCAAAGAGCTAAGTGACACCGTGGTAATTGTTAATGCCTTTACCGATTCTTGAATGACCATGGGAACATATTTCAATGGATTTTATTACTACTTTGCCTAACACCTAAACTAATCATGATATGATTTGGACTATTGTTGATCAATTTAGTAAACAAGTATATTTTATTTCATGCAAGAAAACATTAACTACATCTCAAGCTGCACAACTATTTTTTAGAACTATTTTCACTAACCATGGTTTACCAAAAGATATTTTTTTAATCGTGATACTAGATTTTGCAATAATTTTTTGTTGCAATAATTTTTGGACTATGTTTGCTAATTTAGGTACAAAGATTGATTTCTCATTTGCATTTCATCCTTAAAAAAATGGGCAAACAGAAGCTACTAGCAGTACAATTTTAGATCTTTTGTGTGCATACACAATTTCTAAATCATAGACATGGAATACACACTTGTATTTACTTCAGTTTGCATACAATGATACATTACATACAGTTACACAGAAAGTACATTTTCAAATCATTTATGGACATAGATTGCCTACACTTGTTACATCATTGTCAAACAAAGTTAAAGCTGTTGATGATATTGCCAATATGCATGCTACTGTTTTTGCTGAAGTTAAAGACATGATTGTGAAAGCCCAGAAATCATACACAAAACAAGCTAACAATAAAATAAAAGTTATGAGTTTCAAAATTGATAATTATGTTTGGTTACGCATTAAGAAGAGAAGATTACAGTGTTGAGAAACACCTTGTTGTTAAGTTAGCCCCTAGATTTTATGGACCTTTCAAGTTCGTTCACAAAGTCAATGACAATACATTCAAATTAAAACTACCCCAACATTGGAAAATCCACATTAATTTTCATATCAGTTTGTTACAACCTTTTAGAGGCCAATTACCTATTCATCCTATTTATGGAAATTCTCCTTTGTTAGAAGAAGAAACTGAAATCCTTGAACCTGAAACTATTCTAGACACTGATTTTATGACCACTAAAACTAGTCCTCAATACTCTAGATATTTGGTTAAGTTTAAAAATCATCTTGTTGAAGAGACCCAATGGATGCATACCCGTGACCTAATTAGTGCTTACCCATCACTGCTCGCTCCATATTGAGCTAATAGCACTATGATACTAGGAGGCATATTCCATGGTGGATTCCGTGAGACCACCATGGATTTTGTGAGTTCTTATTCCACCATGGATTCCATGAGGTTTTGCAATGGATTTCATAAAACTATATTTATTTGCTAGGGCTCGTACACAAGGTGGATTCCTTGTGCGAGAAGTGGACGCGGACGCTTGTCCTTTTCGAACGTCATGTTAATTTAATGTGCATGTGGGTGACTCCATAGTGAGTGATTCCACAAAATACATATTTAAAATAAATGACTTTTATGATTTTAGAGTGCACTTGTATTAAATTAAGGTTAGGACAGAGTTTCAATCTATTTATTTATTTTGTAGCTAAAGATTGCTAAGTATTCACTTTTGTCAGTTTAATTTTATTATTTTTTTAATAATTTTGAATGCTTCAGTTAATGTGTAGAGCAGGCGACGGTGGCGTTCGGAAGCACTGGGTGATAGCGTGTATTCAAATTATCTAGAAGAAATTATCATTTTTAATGGGTGCGAGTTTTAATATTACAGACGTGGCACTAATATTTATTTAGGCGCCCTTATTTATTGAAGATCTTGACAAATATTTATTATTTTTTATACGCATGGACACACGGTTTAAATATTTCATTATTAGACATTGTATTTGGACACAGCTTGACTTTTGAGCTACCCAACTGCTTTATTCTTTATTTGGACAAAAGCAAACACAAAAGCTAAAGCATGCTTATTGTAAAATTGGGCTATTTTTAAAGCTTTGAGATGAATAAATTTATAAATATATGCCTTGTGAAGCACTCACACAAGGCATGGGGAAAGATTGTACCTAATTTGTCTCACTACAAGAGAAAGGCCCTATAGATGCGCACTGTACATGCGAAATAGCAGATGCATTTATTAGCGTGTCTATTGGCGCTAGTATATAGACCCGCATTTTTAAATGCACTTATAGATGCGAAAATAAATGCACAGATTTTTTATTTCTCATAAAGTCCCTAAATATGATCAAACATCTTAATAGCTAGTATTTTTTAGAATACATTACCAACTTTACTTATTTGTGGTCTAATATAACTTACCCAATTGTACTTCTTTGTGCATCTTGGTGCATTGTTCTTTGGATGTACTCATTCAATTCTAATACTATAACACAACAAACATTATATGTATCACAAAAGTAAACAGCTCTTAATTGATATTTTAGTTATTTTTTAGTATTACAAATATACATCCAATCATTTAAAGCTAATTATATGCTACAATGAATTATCAATCTCATCTTCAATGAGATCGGCCCTTGCTAGACTATCTACCTCTAGGTCTATGTTACCAATAGGCAATGAAACAAATAAGTCTATCCCACTCTCAGATGTATTGCTATGCTCAATTTCTTCATCATCATCTACAACCATATTGTTATCCTCTTCTGCGCTTCCTTGAACATCCTCGCGGGGATCATCTTGCACTATATCATGTATATCATCGATCATGGCATCATCATGTACATCATCATTGATTGTTGGATTGTCATCAACTATCTCGATATTGGTAGCATTGCCATATATTGGTTTTAAACTATTAGATATGGGGATGATGTGCCACCATCGGTTATTTTTTACCATTGGGTGATACACAACCTACATTTAAAAAATAAAAATTAAGCAACTTAGATATTTATTATATTTTGAGAATGTATCAAGAAGTAATATATATGAAAATAAATAGCTTCTAATATACCTGCTCGCATTGTTGAGGTAGTATGAATGTGTCATTCTTGCCTTGGTGAGATTTTGTAGAGTTAATCACTACAAAACCACTTGGATGATATCTAATTGTGCAATGCTCACCCATTTTTACTACCTTTTTAAACCACTTCACATCTAGTATATATATAAAAAATCGCTTAAAGTCAAGCTTCAGAATATCTTGGATCAAGCCACAATAACCTTCCATGATGCCATTGGTATCCTGGAAGTTTGCAAGGATACCACAATCCTGAGTATTTCTCTTATCATCTATACGTTGAGTTCGAAAATGTTTGCCTTCACACCAAATAGCATTGAATAATGTGCACTAGTAGTACATTGTTGAGATCATATTAATGATTTAGTTAAAGATGAAACATGTGAAATTATCATATCATATATAACTAAAGATAATTTAATTATAAGTATGTCTCACCTTTGATAAGCAACCTCGTGCGTATTCCCACTGCTATTGCGATATATCCACATCGCCTCCTCTTTTTCCATCTTCTCCATTTCTTCATGTAGCCAATCTATATCAATATAACGTGGAAGCGCACTTAAATGTTCTGGATATGGGACATTACGTCCATGTCTAGCACAAAATGCTTGCTTTTCGCTTACTCTTCTTACCCTTGCTTCTTTATATAGTATCACCCATTTGCTCATTACTTCGTTGTTAAGCACACAAAATACATTTAACTTACGAAGTTACTCTTTTATTAGAACTTTGCTCCTTCCTTTTCCTTGAGGTATTATAGAGGTCATCCTCAAATCTTCATCATCTTTCCATAGTTGTAGTAAAGAAGGGTCCACTTTAGTAAGATATTCAAAGATTTATACAAGGGATGAATGCACTAACCAACCCTCAGCCATGCTTCCCTCGAGTCATGTATTTTGCCTTACAAAATCTTTTAGGGTTTTCATAAAGCACTCTAGAAAACATCCACCTTGCATGAACTACCCCACCAATTGCAATCTCATCAATCAGATGTACGAGTAAGTGTACTTGAGTAGTCAAAATGGAGCGAGGAAAAGTTTCCTCCACCAAACAAACCACCTCAATGGACAAAAATCGAGCCTCTTGCAACGTATTTGGATCGATTTCCTTCAAACTCACAAGTCTACCAACATGCAATTGAGAATGATGTTCAGTTTTGTGCATAAATTCAAGCGGGTTTACTATGTGATGTACGTAATATGTAAACTAAAAAATAAGTAAGATATTCAGAGATTTGTACAAGGGATGATTGCACTAACCAACCCTCAGCCATGCTTCCCTTGAGTCGTGTATTTTGCCTTACAAAATCTTTTAGGGTTTTCATAAAGCACTCTAGAAAAAACATCCACCTTGCGTGAACTACCCCACAAATTGCAATCTCATCAATCAGATGTATGAGTAAGTGTACTTGAGTAGTCAAAATGGAGCAAGGAAAAGTTTCCTCCACCAAACAAACCACCTCAATGGACAATAATCGAGCCTCTTGCAACATATTTGGATCGATTTCCTTCAAACTCACAAGTCTACCAACATGCAATTGAGAACGATGTTCAGTTTTGTGCATAAATTCAAGCGGGTTTACTACGTGATGTACGTAATATGTAAACTAAAAAATAAGTATAATGTATACATACCTCGCGAGCTCACCCATCTTGTAAATGATATCACGCACATCTTTCGAAACACAATGGGATATGCTAGTAGGAAGGATGAACTGTATGTAAATATTCATACATTGTTAATTAGTCTGTATAGTTACTCCACTAATTAATATATTTATGGCTATGAAAATCCTTACCTGAATCATTTTGTGCCAATCGTGAGACTTCAAACCGGATAGTTTCACCACACCTCTTTTCGTTTTCTTTATGACGGCTCCCTTGAGGCATCTCATATATCCTATGGGAGTTTGAAAGCTACATATCTACTACTTCACCATCTTTTCTTCGGTCTTTGACAACATCCAAGGTGCATGCGGTAACTTGATCTTTTCTCTAGGTCCGATGCGTGGCCAAGCTCGTCTCATATGTCCAATGCTACGTAAATCCTCCCTTACATTGATAGAATCACGAGCTCCAATTAAGTGATCCCATAATGTAGAGGCAACATTCTTGAATATATGCATGGGGTCCAACAGGTGATTGATCTTGAGTTCAGTCCAATATGGAAGACGAAAAAATATAGAGAATCTAAGGCACAAACAATATATTATTTCTTGTTCTCATAATGGAGTGTACTTTAAAGACAAACAAAAGAAGTAAACTAGTTACCAACTCATGCCAAGTGGAGTATGATCATTGGCTTATATCCAAGTGTCCTTCCAATCTTGAATGGTCAGAGATTGTGAAGTTCTTCCATTAGTGGGGGGTTCATATTTGGGGTGGTCAATAGGAAGAAAACGATGATGATTGTCATAGATAATCTTCTTCAAGCATGTCGGTCTAGAAGAAACCAGAGAGGGACAGCAAATTGGACAAACACGATATCCTATTGTAGTTAAACCTGTAGAAACAAGTGGGTTAATGATGACATATATTTGATTAAGGGTAAGAATGAATAAAATAGAGTACGCAACTACGTGAACACTCTCCATAGCCTGGAAAGTCATGCATGGTCCACAACAACATGTCATTTAAAGTGAAATCTCTAGAGGACAATGATACACTCACATCTTGCACTTCAATACCTCTCCACAGCATTTCTAGCTATGGGAGCTTTCGCCACAGCATTTCTAGCTATGGGAGCTTTCGCTCAACCGCCAAGACCCACGGACCGCTTATTCTTTCAAGCGTTTTAAGCGAGCTCTAATGGCTATCTCTCACCTAGCCGACGCGCCTTTGATCCTACGAGTGTAGTGAGCTTACCTTGATGCTCGATCGAGTACCCTTCTCTCTCTTGCACTCCGGTAGCTCCACGATCCTAGATGCTAGCTCAAGCATCCTCAAGCCTCCTCCATCTCTAAGCTCCATCCTCCATAGCCGCGCGAGCAAGATAAGAGAAGAGAAGAGAAGAGAATAAGAGGAGAGGAGATGGTGAAGAGCTTCATTCTCTTGATCCCTCACTCCCACACACACTCACTTCCTCACACTCTCACACTCCCTCTCTCAAAAGCACACACAAGAAAGAAGGAGAGAAGATGAGAGGAAGAAGAAGACTCCTTTTGCCACACACCAAAGAATAAGCTTCTCATTTACTTTTCAACTTTATATACAAAACCCTAAATCCCTTTTGGGCGGTCATCCCCTTTTCCTCTTTTTTACATGGTCGGCCATAGCCTAGGCCCTTTTCCCCATTGTCCTTCTATCTTCCTAGCTTCCTTTCCACCGCCCATCTACATTTACAATTTGCACGGGTGAGAGCCCGGCGCTCTTTTACAAGATTTCAGGGTGCGCTTTTTTATTTTAAAATGCGCCTTTTCCCTTTTGTATTTGCCTTGGACTTTTAAGGTTGCCCTTGCGCCTTTGGCCTTTTCTCCTATTCTTTCTTCAGTCCCGCTACCTTTTTTCCACCTTTGCCCTACGTCTTTTTTATTTCCTTTTGCTTTCTTCGTATTGGGGTTAACATTACCCCTCTCCTAGATGAGTGCCAGTCCCATGGCACTCCTTGTCGTGGGGTTTGCATTGGTGGCCGTCACACGTGTTGGTTTGTTGGGGATTTTGCACGGAACTATTCTTTCCGGGCTTGTCGAATGGTGAGGAATAAGCAGTCAGAGCTGGGTGTTTGATGAAGAACGAATGACACTTCCGTTGTGGTCTTCAACGCCTGCAATTGAAAACCTCTCAGGTGGTCTCTCCCTAAGGGTAGTGCTAGTCTTCTTTATTGTGCACAAGACATATTTGATTAGTTTAGGAGACACGTCGAACTCTAAGCGAGCTGAGAGTATTGTCCTGCACTTGAGGACCCAAACTGTGTATATACTTCAGTGCATGTATTATGTGAGTGCTTGTGCATACTTAGATATTACTTAGTTAGAAGATTGTCGGCCTGGTTCCTTGTATAGCAAGGGGTCGGTGAAGCAAGGAGCTAAGTTGATGGAAAAAGTTGTCAATGAAGATGGGGAGTACACTTGAAGATTTCTTGAGACGTCATTATGGTCTTTCCCTTGTCTTTCAAGCCTTGCTTACCACTATGGGTTGTAACGGGATTGAGATTAGTGCAAAGGGATTGTGCAAGTGGTTCAGGGTGACATGTTTAATCATAGGCGAGGCGAGCTCCCTAGGTATGTCCTGCCCTTAATGTGCCCTGAACAATTGTGGGGGATGTATGAAAGGACTAGGGGATTAGGGACGGAGCCAGCCGACCAAGGTCGCTAGACATACCTAATTTGAGGACCCCTAGGTGCGGTGCTATGATCGTGTGTGCTTCTTTTTTTTTTTTAATATAATAGCATGAGGAGGCGTATACATGGAGGCAAGTGGTACAAGGGCATGACAGGAGTTTACGCCTCGTCATCTGAATAGTGGGTAGGGGTTGGTGGAGGACAGGGGGCCTTGCTAAGGAATTTTCGACTCAACAAGTAGCCTTTGATGTGGAGGTGGGTTTTGAGGGTGGTGGTAGAAAGGAAGGGGTGGTTGCACTGGGTGAATTTGCTGTCGTTCATGTCTTCGAGTAGTGCACCACAGAAAGATGGCAAAAGAGAAGCACGCATCATGAGGCGAGTCATGGTGTTGCTCTCGATGGCGTTGGGGTCAAAATAGAGGGGTGGGAGGTGGCGTTCTTGGAGTGCAAGCTCTTGGTGGACTAGGATCCTAATTAACCTAAGATAATTACAAGTGGTGATGAATGCGGGATCGGGGCAAGAGGTAAACTCGCTAAAAAATTTATCTATAGAGCTATACAAGTCGAGGAGGGTGAAAAGAAGGGTGTTTCTATGGGAGGTGCTATTGGTATTATAGATGATGGGGAAATCGAACCTGCCGTGGATGGACGGATTGAAGTCCACTCCTACCCTTCGAGGATACGGCATAAAAGTGGGGTCGTTTCTCTCTGAAGGGAGGGTGCTGCAAAATGCTATCCACGCTTCCAGGTTGACATCAAAAATGCATCTCCTCGAAATGGGTTGGCAATTATAGCCTTCCACTGATCTAGGCACCTGGAGGACTTTATCTTGCCAAAACTCGCGGTCCTCGGCTCCCCAAGCAGTTGGGTGAGCCTCACGCTCCGCTAACCATTTGGCTTTGAGCCTTGCCCCCATGGCAATGACATCCTCCACCAGTTGAATGGGCAGTACCCTATTCAAGGCAGTGGGAAACTCAAAGCGCAAGTCGAAGAGGTCGCAGTTATACTCCCGCTATTCCTAGATAATCAATTCGGCACGGAATTTAGCAGGGGAATCTTGGGTGCACAGTAGGAGAGGAGCAGGCTGTCTCGGGACAGGTCTGGCATTCAGCTTTCTTCTTGCCTTATCCACCATCTCTTTCCTATGGTTGGTTTGGGCCGCTCTTCTCTCGGTAGATGTATCAGGGGGCTATACTTCGGCTTGTTGTGGTTGAGGGGGTGGTGGGACGTATTCCTCCTCCTGAGGTCCCAGATCGAGCTCCGATTCACCCCCTTTTGCTTGCTCGTCTTCTTGCATTTTTTTCTCTGTGAAGCCAAGGTCATCTATCTCCTGCGCCGTCATGCCTACCTGTGCAAGATATCTTCTCTGCTCTTCTAGGCTCTGCGGCGAGCCTCCTAGCTGCAGCAGCACGTGCAGACCTGATGTGAGAGCTCTGCACGCAATGGTTAGTTTCCTTTGCAGCTGATCATTGGCTTCATCTCCTTCTGGTCTGGTGGCGTGGAGCAGCGTATTAAGAAAGGTGTGCTGCTGGGCTATCATGGAGAGCTGGGCTGCTTCTGCCTGATTCTCAGCCAGCGCCCTGTCTCCTTGGGCCTTGGCTAGCCGGCATGCTAAGTCCCGTACTCTATGCCCATTATGATCAGACCATTCTTTTGCCCTTCTTTCCATATCTTCCAAGCTCTCCCCCTGATGGAGGGTCATTGCCATGAGTTGTTGCTGCTAGGCCTCGAGCTCACGGTGCAGGCGGGACTGCTCCTAGCATTCTTCTGCGATTTGCGCATTGAGCTGGTCCAGCTTCACCTGCATCCTTTGCACCTATTCTGCCCTTAATTGGTCCACCTCTACAGCCTCCTGTCTTATTTTGTCAAGCTGGCTTTGTGCTTCTAGGTTGACTGCAGATAACTAATCATTTTTGCACCGTAGGTGGGCATTTGTTTCCCTCTCCCCGTTGAGACGCTTGATCAAGATTTTGCTTCTTCCCTCCCAGGCAGCGTCACGTTCCTTTAGGGCTTTTAGTTCTTCCGCCTCATTAGTGCTGGCTTCCTCCCTGAGCACAGTGATTTCCCTTTGATATTCTATTATCTGCTTCATTCTTTCCAGTTGGAGGGCGCCTTGTGATTCTCGTTCCGCTCTGCCAGCTCCTCCATGGCGATCCTCCTTTCATGTCTGGCTCTTTGAAACTGCGCGAGTAGCTCCTTCACGTACTCGTCGTATTGCCCGACTGGAGGTGGGGGGTGGGGTATGGTTGTAGTGGTGGCAACCTCTTCTAATTTTTTCCTTTTCAATTCCGACCTTGGCTCCAGTTCGACCATGGCTACCCTTTTGGCTGCTGAAGCTGGGGTGGCCACGGTTGCTTCCCTTGCCAGCTCCCTTTCCATCAGAAACTGCAGCCAGGTGACCACATTGCTCTCATCGACTTTTGGGATGTGCCCTCGGGTGGCGGTGGCAAGGGGTGTCATCATGATAGGGGTGGCATGCATGGGTGGCATGAGGAGAGGGGAAGCCGGCCTGATTAGGTCCTTTCCTTTTCCTTCTGCAAGGGGCAGGGGTGCAATTTCCGACACACCAGTACTGGGACTGGGTGCCTCAGGTTGGTGCGGACCCGCTACTCCTTCCTCGTCTCTTCCTTGCTATTCCTCGATGGAGCGACGGGTTGCCAGCTCCAAATCTTCCTCTTCCTTCCTTCTCAGGTCCTCCTCGCCCTTCTTTTCTCTTTCCTCCTCATCCCTTACCGACTCCCTTTGGGCCCATTCGAGATCTTCCTTCTCTTTCCTCTTTCGCTCCTCCTCTCTTTTTCCATGTAGGGCCTTAGTTCGTTGTTCCGCCTTCCTTTGTGGTGTAGCCTGGGGTTCTCCCTCCTCAATCGGTGTCCGTTTCCGTTTCATCAGACTGCTCTTCCGCGTGAGGCTAGGACTGTGACGATGATTTGCCACTTTTCTCGTCACCTCCCTGTTTGTCTTCTCCTGCTTATCCCTGTCCTATCGCTTCTTGAATGATTGCGGTAAGGACACCTCCAAACCCTATGGTGGAGGCCTTGGAGGATGAGGCTTTGTGGGTCGATCGAGATGAAGGGGATTCTCCTGCTAGCTCTTCCTCCTGTCGCCAGGGCCTTTGCCGAAGCCTCAATGGTCTTTCTTACGAACCCATTGAGGTTCACCTCGTCCAGCGATTGCGCCGCAATGCTTTCGAGCAGAGGTACATTGATTCTGGTCATAATGTTGTTGTAGCGCTGGCTGGAGAACAAGGCGTGCATCATCTTTGCCTGCAGCTGAATTTCTTGGTTGGGGATGTCTGCCAGGCTAATTCCATCGTTGGTGTGAACCTTCACTTTATCCATCCCCAACATGGCATAGATGTCTCTTTTTGGCTTCCTTTCCACCTTTTTTGGCAGCCCTAGTGCCCTTTCCACCAGTTCAGGGGTTAGCTCGATTGACACATGTCTGGTAGCTTCCCTGTCCCGCACCGTGACGGTGCCCCTATTTCTGTTGAAGGTACGCAAGAACTCAGCACACACAGGGTGTAGTTTATCCTCTAGCCCACTGCGTCCAGGTACTTCTATAGGTGGCATTGCTCTATAATTTGCCGTACCGCCGGTTCTTCGATGACTACGTCTTCCAGATTGAATACGTGGCGGAACTTTAGATGGTTGAATGCTCTCGTTTCCACCGTGAGGCCGTACTTTACTTGTTCTTCCTCCGAGAAGGGGAGCTTGCCTGCTTTGTCCTGGCTTGCCATGGTCGCCACCTACACATTTAGCCATTTCCCTTTTTAGTATTTTTTGGCAACTAATTTGCTAGACGACCAAAAGCATAGCAGATTTTATTGCCCATAGCCCTAACTTTTCCTTTCAGACTTCTATCACCTCCTTTTATATGGCATTTCAATTTTGAGCATTTCACACTTGGTTTACTTTTTAGATTTTACTTCGTTTATCCCCTTACTGCCCCTTTCCCCTTTTGGAAAAGAAGAATCCGTCCCAGGATTGGAGGTTGTGGGGCCAAGGCGTTCATGTTTATTTGTGTAGGAGCCAAACATAGAAGTTGGGGTTATATTCCAGTTGTGCAGCGCAGTCTAGGTCAAGGGTCGAATGCCTACATGTGTGATGTACGTGAGGACATCTGTGAGCAAATCACCAGAGTCGACCCGACTTGCGATGTGGAGCTCTTCCTCTGTTAAGAGGCGGTCGAGATAGGGGTATCCTAAGATATGATCGTCCATGGGCTGACCCCGAAGAGTGGTTAACACTCTATACGACGTAGGCGCGACGTAGGTGGAATCATACTCGGCCGTTTTGATGGCTCGGCGTTGTTCGGCGTTGGTCATTATGCGGCATCCGTCGACTTCCCATCTCAACCTAAGAGCATACCACTGCTTCAAGAAGGATGATCCCGTATCCGCCAGGTGGGATAACCTTGCGCTCTCTTGGTCAATGATGGCAAACGTTGTCTGTGGGTCAAATGATGTGATGAGGCGTTGCTTAATGGCTTGCTCTTTGGAGACCTCACTAGCGAGAAACTCAGTGGCAGAGCGAGAAGCCTGTGCAAAGGCGAATTCAAAAGTCTCCCAAGAGCAAGGCATATTGTGCACATCTGTTGCAAAGGGTTCTGTTAATAGTCCCAAGTCCAGGAGATCATAGCTAAGGGCCAGTGCAACAAAGGTGGCATCGAGCTGTTTGATGCAGTCCACCACATCATCTCCCGTGTCCTCTGCAAGGTCAGCGGCCAGCATTAGAAATGACTTTCGTTCATAGGAGGGCTTAAGGCCGGCGAGTGGTTGAGGTTTGCTGGAGCTGGAGGTTCCGACAGGACAGAGTTGCAGCTGGGGGTCCGTTTGAGTCAGCAACCTAGGTGTTGGCAAGATGGATGGGTCGGGTTTGATCTCAGGAGCTATGCTACCGCCGTCAGCTAAGCTGCGGAGCGGCAGGTTGAGTTGGTTGGATGATGCCACTTGTGGTGATGGCTGTTGTTTCGGCCGATAGGCGTGTGCGACTCTCTTGGGTTGACACATGGAGGGGTCGGATGAGTGGGGTGAGCCCTACGATTCATGATCTTGAGGCGTCGGGGGACAAGGACTGATTAGACTTGAGGTCGACGTAGAACTAGTGCATTTGGCAGTTGGGATTTTAGGGATCCACAGCGAGGCATTCCCCTCATAGTAGCCTTGTGCACGCAGGAGGGTTTTAGGGACCCGTATTTGTTTAATCACGCGGCACTTGCGGTGAGGGTGTCTTGGTTTCCTAGGTTTAGATTTGTAGGTCTTATGCAGACATGCGTGTCTAGTTCTAGACGGTTCTCGAGGCTGCTTAGGTACCCATTGCAAGTGAGGCTATTGGGTTTTTGCTTTGAGTGTTGCGGGCTACGGTTTATGGGGATCTGGGTGCGGCGGATATGCATGACCCCCCTCCTTAGTCCTACCTACGGCTGTTTCTATCGGTGGCCCTGTGAGCAGTGATAGGGTTACGAGGCCCTTGCTGAAAGTCGTGACAATACGCACGTTGCCGATCGTTAAGTGGATGCGTTGCGACTCATAATCAACATTGCAGTGGGTCTGCTTTTTAAAGGTTCGCCCGAGAAATGACTCTATGCTTGCATCCATGGTACTTGGCAACACGTAAAACAGCATGGGGATAGTTTCAGACTTGATAGAAATGGCGACTCTGCATGTGCCGAGAAGCGGGTATGATTGAGCCCCGTATGGGCTTAATTTGGCTATTGTGGGATGAAGTATTGGCTTGCCGAGCTGGATCCAATGCTTGTGCATTAAAACGTTAAAATCCGCCCCCCATCAATCAGGGCAATGTCATATTGCTGCGCATTCGAGGTGTGAAAACCACCCGAAAGTTGTGTGTGTGATTTGGTACTTTGTACATACTTAGTCGTTATGTTTGCTCTTTCATTCTATGTGGGAAATATAGTGAAGAGGGTTTGGAGCAAGAGGAATTAATCAACAATGCTCTGGTTGACATGTATGCTAAATGTGACATGCTTGTAGAAGAATAGGGAGTTTTTGGTAGATTGGTAACTCGAGATGCAATCTCATGGGCTACACTTATTTCAAGATATACCGATTATGGGCTTTGTGAGGAAGTACTAAACTATTTCCAAGAGATGCAAATCGAAGTACATTGGTGGATATGTATGCCAAATGTGGGAGCTTGCTTGAGGTTCAGCACACCTCAGAATGGTTCAATACAGCTGGAAGGAGCATCAAGACAAGCTTGCTTGCGAGTGTCATTGTATCACAGTGGACTTGGGCAGCTACTATTTTGCAAAGTTCTAATGTTGCATGGGAGTATGGTGTCAGTGGCCCTTTCTGGTATGTGAGTGGGGCGACAATTCAGGTGCTCCTTTTTGGAGTACTTACCATTGAAATCAAACAAAAGGCACCATCAGCACACACAGTTTGTGAGATTGTGCGTGCGAGGTGGGGTTTTTCGGCACACATTGTTTTTTTGGTGTTTTGCTTTGCCACTAACATAATTGTGACCGCTATGTTGCTTCTGGGGGGTTCTGCTGTTGTAAATGCTTTGACTGGAGTTGACATTTACACCGCTAGTTTTCTTATTCCCTTTGGAGTGGTCGTGTACACTCTTGTTGGAGGCTTGCAAGTTACTTTTCTTGCGAGCTATATACATTCGATTATTGTTCATGTGGTGCTGGTCATATTTGTATTTCTGGTATACACATCTGGTAGCAAGCCTGTGGAACAAGAGCTAAAAAAGGAGACAGAGATATATATCGATTTTTTTTTATGTGAGATGAGGGGGAGAATCACAAAGGGGGCGTAGGGAATCTCCGATTGGGGAGGCTAATTAGCTGATTCAAGAGCTAATTATGACGATGATGGAGAACGTCGTTGGAGTTTTTTTTGGGGGGGAAAAGGCAAAGTTTTGGTGGACTGGAAAGGAAGGGAACGATGCGAATTCAACAGGGGAAGAGATGAATTTTTTTCTGAGTAGACGACGGGGCTGGAGATCAGTAAAATCCTGCTATCTGGGAGGAAAAAACAAGACGCAGAAGAGCTCGGAAAGAAGAGAAGAACAAGAGGAGAAGACCAGAAAAAGTAGAGGGAATTGTAGTGGAAGAGAGGAACAATTATCAGAGGAGCTCTGAAGGTGATGATTAAAGGGATCATGATGAAGAAGATGAAGCGATGATCAAAGTAGAAGACCTATCAGCTTACTGTTATGCAGATGACAGAGATGGAACGACTCTAAAGAAGGAAGAGGCAACAACGATGAAGCATTGTCTATCGAGAAAGAAATGGGAGTGGCTTTTGTTTATTCGTGACTCACTGGATCAGAAGAGGCGAAAGACCTGCAGTGACCGAATCTTTTAGGCCTTTGCATATAGCCTCTTGAGCTATCTGAAGACATACAAGGCAATATAGAACTTGTAATAGGTCCAGCTACATCTGTTGCTGTGATTGGGAGTCCCTCAGGGAGCAGCTCTTCCAGATAGTCGTAGTAGTGGCTATTATAGCCACAGTAGCTTTCCTCGGCATCACCATCATCGAATGGCAAAAACGATAGTCCTTACCTTTCTGTGACAGCTTTTCAGATGATAATGCAGGCTCCTGTTTTCCTTTCCCAGAAAATGGAAATGCTGAGAAGGAGAACTAGAATGTCATCCTAGTTTTAAAAGGAAAAAGCATGCGTGAAGGATCCACAAACAGAAAGAGCTGTTTAGTTCAATATATCGTCCAAAGGAGATCTTTTGCAGGCAGCTAAAACAGTCTAGACACAGATTCAAGGTTTCTTTGTGGTGATCTGCAGTCTCTTAGCCTAATATCATGTCAAGAGGTTCTACTCAAGACAGTCTAAAGAAAGGTCTTAGGTGCCATCAAGGATTCCACAACTGTTGGTCTTGTACAGATCAACAGTGATTACAAGGATCTGGATGCAGCAGTTGTTAAAGCCACTAATCATGTTGAATGCCCACCTAAGGAAAAGCATGTTCTAACCATATTCTTTGCTTTTTCTACTTTCCATATTCTATTTATCAGCTTGTAATCAGCCAAGTAGCACAATCTGTATTACATGCCTTGCCTTGCAAATGAGGAAGTAGCATAGACTGTAATTGCGTGCACTGGACAGATTTTTCAGGTGCAGCTCTCTGTATAGCTTCTACCAGTACTACAAGCCACTTGATGGAGTGTACACATGTCAAAATTGACATGATATAGAGATTAATAAGAACTTGTGAAATGATGGACTATCTTTATTCTTTGTGAGCTTTGACCATAAGAAGAGACCTTGAGGGCATATCAAAGGGACATGAAGAACTTCAGTTTTTGAACAGCCAGTTTAGAAATCGAATTTGTTTCCTTTATGAAGTTGAAGCTGATGATGTTGATTAAGGTTGTAAATGTCACGCTTGATTGATCTTCTATCCTAAAATTTAACAAGGACTTCTGAAGTTGCGACATTGCTTTCGAAACCCTTCAACATCTTTGATGAACCCGACGTGAAAGCGTCGCAGAAATTTCAGGATGGGAGATACTTCAGCCTCTATTTCAGCCTCTTCTACAATTCCAGCTGCGTCTTCTACTTCAGCTCCATCAATGACTGCTGTGTCAAGTACTTCAACAGAGGATCTAAAGAAAATTTTGCAGAATATGTCCATGTATATGCAGCTCCAAAATCAGCAGACACAATTGTATATGCAGCGGCAGCAACAATTGCATCAACAACAGTTGTCTCAGCAAAGGCAACTCTATTCGGAGCAGGAGAATGCAAACAGCGCGACTAAGGCTATTGAAGCAGTTGAGAATGAGAAGAAGCTATTTGATGGCCGTAATGTTTCAGCATATTTGAAGACATATGAGATCAAGATGGGGTTTTTTGGAGTTCCAACTGGACTTATGAGTAAGTATTTCCTTCGTCTTGTCACACCCACTTTGAGGGCGAAAGTGACTGATCTTTTTATTCAAAATACACATTGGTAAGATTTTAAGAAGGCCTTGAAAGAAGAATATTTCCTTGAGGACTTTGGTATGGCTACTCGGCGGTCATTCCGAGAGTCGGTCTACATGCCAAACAAAGGTCTAGCTGCTTCAGAGTTGATTCGAGAATTTGAGGAGAGGTATAGTCAGCTTGATGCCATTGAACAAAGAGCATTGGATGTTGAAAAAGTTGAGCTTTTCTTGCAAGCTGCAAATCCTGCTCCTCAAGAAGAATTGGGTGAGCTTCTTGAGGATCGCACGAAGCCTATGGGTCTTGAAACAGATTGGCAGGATGCTCAGGATACAGTCTTGACTTTGACCAAGAAAAGGATATGGAAGACTCGCCTACAGAATGGTTCCATGACACCTACACCATCATCAGCTCCTATGCCTGCTTCTATCCCTGTTATTTCTTCTCCTCCTCAGCCAGTTTCTTGGCCTATGCCTACTGTTTCCATTCCACCTATTCCTCCTGTTCCACGACCGATGCCTACACCTTTTGCTCCAAAACCATCCGCTCCATCGATGCCTACCTCTCTTGATGACATAATCAAAGGCATAACAGATTTGACACTGGAGTCAGTCAAAGCCGAGTTGGTGGGAAAGTTGAAAGAGCACTTTGCTTCGACTGCGCCTACTACTTCTTCTAGTGCTCCTACTGCACCTAGGAGTGCTTCTAGTGCACCTAGGAGAGATCGGAGATGTATTTGGTGCGATAGTACGGAGCATCAGCATTGCAGGGATTGTGAATCTTTTCAGGATGCAAGGAGGAAGAATCTGGTATATTGGGGGCAAGATGGTAAGATTTGGTTGACTGAGACAGGAGCTCCACTTGCTACCACCAACTTTGGTAAAGGTGGAATGAAGAAGTTAGTGGATGACATAGCTGCGCGTACTTCTTATGTGACAGCTAGAGGTGATGTTTCTGCATATGGAGTCCAAATTGAGAAGGGATCAGAGACTCAGTCAGCACTATGGACTTATGCTATGGAGACTACAAACAAGGGAAAAATTCAACAAACTGTTTTGACTAGTGCACGCTCTAGCATCATATCAGAGATAGGTTGGGATTCACCTGTTGACAGATACTCTATTTATGCTTATTTGGCTAAGTCTCAGGAAGCATATGTACTTGTTGAGGAGAAGCATAAGAGGGATGAAGAAAATCCAAGTGCAACTAAGAAGACTAGAGGGGGTGAGTTTGTTACTCCACCTACTGCAGGACCGTCTTCAAGACCAGGGCCAGATCGACAGATGGAAGATGCTCAAAAGAGAGAAAAGAGGCAAGAGCCTAGAGAGAGAAAGCAGCCAGGGTTTTGATTGATGTCCGATATTGAGACATCTACGGACATGAAGAAAATCTTTAATGATAAAATACTTGCCAGTGAGGTGACTTTCACTATTTCTGAGATTTTGGGCATCTCAAAAAGAGAGTTTCAGGATCAGTTTCAAGAGGTCCTGAAGGGGAAAATACATGCATTGTCTACCACTGATACACAGGGAGTTTTGATTGGGGAGTTGGATGAGGATGAGGATGAGGTTATGGTTGAGAATGCTTCTGTTTTTCCGCAGGTAGAGAAGAGGGTTCAGCCTATGCATTATGCTGAAATTGATGAGCCTATCTTGATACCGCGTAGTCACTTTTCGCGGAGCCATTGGGCTAGGGCAACTATAGAGACGATGGTAAAGATTGGAGAGAAACAGGTGCCTTATGTTGCATTGGTGGATCACGGTTCAGAGATTAATCTCATAGTTCGTGGAGTTTATGAGAGTAACAGATGGCCTATGGATGTAGAGCATGGGTGGCGTATGAGAGCTGCCAATAACACTGCAGGTGATTTGTATGCTGCCTATCCTAGTGTCAGGGTTTCTATTGGTGATGTAGAGGAGGATTTTCATTTCTTTGTGCAGGATTCATGCTCTTATCCTATAATTCTTGGACAGCCATTCATCACAGAGATGTGCATGGAAACAAAGGTAATGGATGATGAATCTACTTATGCACAGATTTGCAATAAAGATGGCATGAGAGCAGTTCAGTTTATGACTGTGTGTGTGAACCATGTTAGAAACAAGGATACTCTCAGATATGCACCTTTGCCCACTGTGAGGGATTCGGGTTTTCATTAGGTACCGCCGTTTCGCGAGATGACGGTGGTACAGAGCAGAGGAGATTGGAGTTCTCGCCTCCTGGCAGCAGTGTTTTCTCCTCCGATTTTGTTGGGATTTCAGGAAACAATTCAATGAGCTATCAGAAGACTTCTAGGTTGCCTAGAGCTGCCAGGCAGTATATATGCAGGAAGGAGAAAATTTTGAAAAATGCAGGAATTTTGGAGGATGATGAGCACATAGATGGGATGTATGACAATGTGATTTGTGCAGATACGATGACAGAGATGGGAGATATGCTGAAAACTGATATGCAGAATTGTCACAGTAATGTATTAGTGCAGTCCCTAGACATGTTTCATGAAATTGCAGATTTTGTGTCACAAATTGAGTGAGAGGCTGAGGTAACTCAGCAAAGAGTGTTGAGTGCTGAAGAAATTCAGCAAACAGAATTTCGAGCTGGTTATGATCAGCTTTCAGAGACACAGAGGGCTGAAAACTTTCAGCCAACAGAGTTTACTGTTGAAATATTTCAGCATCCAGAGTTTAGGGCTGTTCCTATGCAATCCATAGAGCAGAGGGCTGAGGATATTCAGCCATTGAAGTGCAGAATTGCTGATTTACAGCAAGATTTGAGTAATGCAGAAGAGCATAATGAAGCCAGGGTTGACACGAAATACAAAACTGTGGATAAGAAGGTGAAGCCGGTTGCTGTACCGCTTCTACCTGACAGTGATCAGCAAATAGAGAGGGCTGCTAAACAGCCAATTTTGAGGAATCCTGAGCATATTGGTCATAAATTTTCAACAGAGACTCTTGCTGAATTGAAAATTGGAAATGGTGATTTCTTGCTACCCATAGAGAAGCAATGCTTTCAGGAGATGCTTGAGCGACATGGAAGGGGATTTGCTTTTTTCCCGCATGAGATTGGATGTGTGAATCCTGATATTGTTGCTCCTATGGTCATTTTTACTATTCCTCATATTCCATGGAATCTCCGACCTATTCCAGTGCCTAAGGCACACCTGCCAAAGCTGATTGATTTACTGAATGAGAAAATCAGGATGGGAATTCTTGAGCCTTCATCTGCACCATACTCAAACAGGTGGTTTACAGTTCCAAAGAAGAATGGTACTCTCCGATTTATACAGGACATGCAGCCAGTGAACAGAGTTACCATCAGGAATGTTGGTATAGGTCCAGTTGTGGATGAGTTTGCAGAAGCATTTGCTAGACGTGCCATCTATTCTTTAGGTGATTTGTATTCAGGATATGATCAGTTTCAACTGGCTTTGGAAAGCAGGGACATAACCACCATGAGAACTCCTATTGGGCTTGTCAGGATGTGTACCTTGCCTCAAGGTGCCACTAATTCTGTTGCGCATATGATGAATGCCATGCATAAAGTCCTTTGAGATTACATACCTCAGCTTACTATGCCTTTCTTGGATGATGTGCCCATTAAGGGGTGTGCAGAAGAAGAGAAAAATGAGAGTCTAAATGAGCAGGGATGCAGATCCTTTGTGGTTGATCATATTTCAGCATGTGAGAAGATTTTGGCCAGGTTAGAAGAAGTGAACTTGACACTTTCAGGGCAAAAATCTGTTTTTGGAGTGAATGAGGTTGTCATTGTTGGACATATGTGTGGATATTATGGCAGGAAACCCTCACCTGATAAGGTGAATGCTATAGGCAAGATTGCGGAGTATTGTTCTACTACTTCAGAGGTACGGAGATTCATTGGAGCTTGTGTGTTTTATATGATTTGGATACCTCATTCTGCACACATAGCAGATTGTTTATATCAGCTGCTTCGAAAGGGGCAGAAATTCTATTGGGATGAGAGCCACACTAGAGCCATGTGGAAATTGAAGAAGTTATTGCAGAATGCTCCTACTCTCAGGAAAGCGGATTATAATTGTGGAAGGCCTATTGTATTGACAGTTGACACTAGTCCAATTGGCATAGGTTGGGCTGTGGGTCAAGATGATGCAGATGGAAATAGGTATGCTATTCGGTTTGGGGCGAAAGTCCTAAACGAGAGACAGAGGAGATATCCGCAAATCAAGAGGGAGCTACTCGGGATTGTCACGGCTCTCAAATGTGACAAGGAGTACTTTATTGGACCTTCAGTTGTGGTAGAGACAGATTGCTTGCCATTGATTGGTATGATCACGAGTTGCTCTACTCCGAATATAGCCATGTTGAGATGGATTGCATACATCGTCATTAAATCCGGAATTTAAACACATAGCAGGGAAGGATAATCCAGTGGCAGATATGTTGTCTAGAGCCAGATATGATGATGAGGAGACTCTACTTGTAGAAGAGGATGATGCAGAAATTTCAGCCACTATGGTTGATCATGTTTGTCATGTCTATGATATTGTGGCTTTCATAGAAGAACTCTATGTTGGAGATTGGTTGCAGATTGGCAGGTACCTTAGTACACTAAGCAAAAGAGATGAATGGACAGATGAAGAGTTCAAGAAGATCAGAAGAAAAGCCTGTGGTTATTTTCTCAAGGAGGGATTTCTTTGGAAGCATCCAAAGAAAAGAGGTGGATTACCTTTGCGGGTTGTCTGCGATAGAGAGACACAGTTACAGGTGATGAGGGAGTTTCATGAGAGTCCTTGGGCTGGTCATAGAGGAGTGTGGGCTACTTATGAGAAAATCAAGGAGAAATATTAGTGGAAAGGCATGTATAGATATGTTTCTCACTTTGTTGAGACTTGCAGAGACTGTCAGAAGTATTCAATAGTGCGTCATCGAGATGAGCTTCATCCAACCTATCCGCTATGCATTCATTATAAGTGGGTCGTTGATTTGGTTACCATGCCTATGGGTCTATGGCAGATGAGATACATTGTTTTGGCTAGAGAGGATCTTACCAATCATGTTGAGGGAAGATCTTTGAGAACGAAGACCACTAGTGCAGTGTGTAAGTTCTTATTGGAGGAAATTTTCTGCAGGTATGGTTGTGTGGGTAAGATCACTGCGGATCGTGGTGAATTGGATGCAGATGAAGCTAGGGAGTTTTTCTCTCAGCTAGGAATTAAGTTGGCTCTAACTACAGCATATAATCCAGAGGGAAATGGGAAGAGTGAAAGAGGGCATCCGTCGATAGTGAAAGCATTAGCCAAAGCATATAGAGGACGGATTGGAGAATGGCCGAGACTTCTACCATTTTCTTTGTGGGCTGATCATACGACTCATAGTGTTACCACGGGATATATGCCTGTAGAGTTGATGTATGGTTAGAAACCTGTTATGCCGACTGAGACTTGTGCTTTGACTTGGTCAGTTTTACCTTGGTAGGAGGATTTGACGAGAGAGGAGCTCTTAGCTCTTCGGATTTGACAGTTGGAGAGGAGACCAGAGGATATTCAGCTAGCTATTGACAGGTTGAAGGTTGCTAGACTAAGGAATAAGGATAGGTTTGACAGCAGGCATCGCTTGCGGCCTAGAGCAATAGAACAGGGAGATTGGGTATTGGTCTTTGATAGCAGCCTTAAAAATCAGCATATTGCACTTCGGAAGATGGTGAAAATATGGTTTGGGCCGTACATAGTCAGACATGTCTTTGATAATGCAACATATGAGCTGACAGAATTGGATGGGACAGTGCTTAGAGTGCCTATTGCTGGAAAAAGAATCAAGATTTTCAAGAAAAAAGATGATGAAGATTATGCATTGGAAGAATTTACAAAAGAACAACGAGAAGAAACTCCAATGGAAGAGACAGATGATATGACAGATAATCTTGTTGATATACCGGAAATGCATAATGAAGAGATTGATCTGTTTGTGGATCTTGATGATAACGATCATGGGTAGTTGGCCCATCCGGAGGATGCGCAGGATTAGAGGGGGTGGATGTCGTATTGCTGCGCATTCGAGGTGTGAAAACCACCCGAAAGTTGTGTGTGTGATTTGGTACTTTGTACATACTTAGTCGTTATGTTTGCTCTTTCATTCTATGCGGGAAATATAGTGAAGAGGGTTTGGAGTAAGAGGAATTAATCAACAATGCTCTGGTTGACATGTATGCTAAATGTGACATGCTTGTAGAAGAACAGGGAGTTTTTGGTAGATTGGTAACTCGAGATGCAATCTCATGGGCTACACTTATTTCAAGATATTCCGATTATGGCTTTGTGAGGAAGTACTAAACTATTTCCAAGAGATACAAATCGAAGTACATTGGTGGATATGTATGCCAAATGTGGGAGCTTGCTTGAGGTTGAGCACACCTCAAAATGGTTCAATATAGCTGGTAGGAGCATCAAGACAAGCTTGCTTGCGAGTGTCATTGTATCGCAGTGGACTTGGGCAGCTACTATTTTGCAAAGTTCTAATGTTGCATGGGAGTATGGTGTCAGTGGCCCTTTCTGGTATGTGAGTGGGGTGACAATTCAGGTGCTCCTTTTTGGAGTACTTACCATTGAAATCAAACGGAAGGCACCATCAGCACACACAATTTGTGAGATTGTGCGTGCGAAGTGGGGTTTTTCGGCGCACATTGTTTTTCTGGTGTTTTGCTTTGCCACTAACATAATTGTGACCGCTATGCTGCTTCTGGGGGGTTCTGCTGTTGTAAATGCTTTGACTGGAGTTTACATTTTACGCCGCTAGTTTTCTTATTCCCTTTGGAGTGGTCGTGTACACACTTGCTGGAGGCTTGCAAGTTACTTTTCTTGCGAGCTATATACATTCGGTTATTGTTCATGTGGTGCTGGTCATATTTGTATTTCTTGTATACACATCTGGTAGCAAGCCTATGGAACAAGAGCTAAAAAGGAGACAGAGATATATATCGATTTTTTTTATGTGAGATGAGGGGGAGAATCACAAAGGGGGTGCAGGGAATCTCCAATTGGGGAGGCTAATTAGATGATTCAAGAGCTAATTATGACAATGATGGAGAACGCCGTTGGAGTTTTTTTTGGGGGGGGAAAGGTGAAGTTTTGGTGGACTGGAAAGGAAGGGAACGACGCGAATTCAACGGGGGAAGAGATGAATTTTTTTCTGAGTAGACGACGGGGCTGGAGATCAGTAAAATCCTGCTATCTCGGAGGAAAAAACAGGACGCAGAAGAGCTCGGAAAGAAGAGAAGAACAAGAGGAGAAGACCAAAAGAAGCAGAGGGAATTGTAGTGGAAGAGGGGAACAATTATCAGAGGAGCTCTAAAGGTGATGATTAAAGGGATCATGATGAAGAAGATGAAGCGATGATCAAAGTAGAAGACCTATCAGCTTACTGTTATGCAGATGACAGAGATGGAACGACTCTAAAGAAGGAAGAGGCAACAACGATGAAGCTTTGTCTATCGAGAAAGAAATGGGAGTGGCTTTTGTTTATTCGTGACTCACTGGATCAGAAGAGGCGAAAGACCTGCAATGTGACCGAATCTTTTAGGCCTTTGTATATAGCCTCTTGAGCTATCTGAACACATACAAGGCAATATAGAACTTGTAATAGGTCCAGCTACATCTGTTGCTGTGATTGGGAGTCCCTCAAGGAGCAGCTCTTCCAGATAGTCGTAGTAGTGGCTATTGTAGCCACAGTAGCTTTCCTCGGCATCACCATCATCGAATGGTAAAAACGATAGTCCTTACCTTTCTGTGACAGCTTTTCACATGATGATGCAGGCTCATGTTTTCCTTTCCCAGAAAATGGAAATGCTGAGAAGGAGAACTAGAATGTCATCCTGGTTTTTAAAGGAAAAAGCGTGCGTGAAGGATCCACAAACAGAAAGAGATGTTTAGTTCAATATATCGTCCAAAGGAGATCTTTTGTAGGCAGCTAAAACAGTCTAGACACAGATTCAAGGTTTCTTTGTGGTGATCTGCAGTCTCTTAGCCTAATATCATGTCAAGAGGTTCTACTCAAGACAGTCTAAAGAAAGGTCTTAGGTGCCATCAAGGATTCCACAACTGTTAGTCTTGTACAGATCAACAGTGATTACAAGGATCTGGATGCAACAGTTGTTAAAGCCACTAATCATGTTGAATGCCCACCTAAGGAAAAGCATGTTCTAACCATATCCTTTGCTTTTGCTACTTTCCATATTCTATTTATCAGCTTGTAATCAGCCAAGTAGCACAATCTGTATTACATGCCTTGCCTTGCAAATAAGGAAGTAGCACATTCTGTAATTGCGTGCACTGGACAGATTTTTCAGGTGCAACTCCCTGTATAGCTTCTACCAGTACTACAAGCCACTTGATGGAGTGTACAGATGTAAAATTGACATGATACAGAGATTAATAAGAACTTGTGAAATCATGGACTATCTTTATTCTTTGTGAGCTTTGACCATAAGAAGAGGCCTTGAGGGCATATCAAAGGGACATGAAGGACTTCAGTTTTTGAACAGCCAGTTTAGAAATCGAATTTGTTTCCTTTATGAACTTGAAGTTGATGATGTTGATTAAGGTTGTAAATGTCACGCTTGATTGATCTTCTATCCTGAAATTTAACAAGGACTTCTGAAGTTGCGACATTGCTTTCGAAACCCTTCGACATCTTTGGTGAACCCGACGTGAAAGAGTCGCAAAAATTTCAGGATGGGAGATACTTCAGCCTCTATTTCAGCCTCTTCTATAATTCCAACTGCGTCTTCTACTTCAGCTCCATCAATGACTGTTGCGTCAAGTACTTCAACAGAGGATCTAAAGAAAATTTTGCAGAATATGTCCATGTATATGCAGCTCCAAAATCAATAGACACAATTGTATATGCAGCAGCAGCAACAATTGCATCAACAGCAGTTGTCTCAGCAAAGGCAACTCTATTCGAAGCAGGAGAATGCAAACAGCGCGACTAAGGCTATTGAAGCAGTTGAGAATGAGAAGAAGCTATTTGACGGCCGTAATGTTTTAGCATATTTGAAGACATATGAGATCAAAATGGGGTTTTTTGGAGTTCCAACTGGACTTATGAGTAAGTATTTCCTTCGTCTTGTCACACCTGCTTCGAGGGTGAAAGTGACTGATCTTTTTATTCAAAATACACATTGGCAAGATTTTAAGAAGGCCTTGAAAGAAGAATATTTCCTTGAGGACTTTGGTATGGCTACTCGGCGGTCATTTCGAGAGTGGGTCTACATGCCAAACAAAGGTCTAACTGCTTCAGAGTTGATTCGAGAATTTGAGAAGAGGTATAGTCAGCTTGATGCCATCGAACAAAGAGCATTGGATGTTGAAAAAGTTGAGCTTTTCTTGCAAGCTGCAGATCCTACTCTTCAAGAAGACTAAGGTGAGCTTCTTGAGGATCGCACGAAGCCTATGGGTCTTAAAACGGATTTACAGGATGCTCAGGATGCAGTCTCAACTTTGATCAAGAGGAGGATATGGAAGACTCGCCTACAGAATGGTTCCATGACACCTACACCATCATCAGCTCTTATGCCTGCTTCTATCCCTGTTATTTCTTCTCCTCCTCAGCCAGTTTCTTGGCCTATGCCTACTGTTTCCATTCCACCTATTCCTCCTGTTCCACGACCGATGCCTACACCTTTTGCTCCAAAACCATCCGCTCCATCGGTGCCTACCTCTCTTGATGACATAATCAAAGGCATAACAGATTTGACACTGGAGTCAGTCAAAGCCGAGTTGGTGGGAAAGTTGAAAGAGCTGTTTGCTTCGACTGTGCCTACTACTTCTTCTAGTGCTCCTATTGCACCTAGGAGTGCTCCTAGTGCACCTAGGAGAGATCAAAGATGTATTTGGTGCGATAGTACGGAGCATCAGCATTGCAGGGATTGTGAATCTTTTCAGGATGCAAGGAGGAAGAATCTGGTATATTGGGGGCAAGATGGTAAGATTTGGTTGACTGAGACAGGAGCTCCACTTGCTACCACCTTTGGTAAAGGTGGAATGAAGAAGTTAGTGGATGACATAGCTGCGCATACTTCTTATGTGACAGCTAAAGGTGATGCTTCTGCATATGGAGTCCAGATTGAGAAGGGATCAGAAACTCAGTCAGCACTATGGACTTATGCTATGGAGACTGCAAACAAGGGAAAAATTCAACAAACTGTTTTGACTAGTGCAGGCTCTAGCATCAGATTAGAGACAGGTTGGGATTCGCCTGTTGACAGGTACTCTATTTATGCTTATTTGGCTAAGTCTTAGGAAGCATATGTACTTGTTGAGGAGAAGCGTAAGAGGGATGAAGAAAATCCAAGTGCAGCTAAGAAGACTAGAGGGGGTGATTTTGTTACTCCACCTACTGCAGGACCGTCTTCAAGACCAGGGCCAGATCGACAGATGGAAGATGCTCAAAAGAGAGAAAAAATTCAGCAAATAGAATTTCCAGCTGGTTATGATCAGCTTTCAGAGACACAGAGGGCTGAAAACTTTCAGCCAACAGAGTTTACTGCTGAAATATTTCAGCATCCAGAGTTTAGGGCTGTTCCTATGCAGTCCATAGAGAAGAGGGCTGAGGATATTCAGCCATTGAAGTGCAGAATTGCTGATTTACAGCAAGATTTGAGTAATGCAGAAGAGCATAATGAAGCCAGGGTTGACACGAAATACAAAACTGTGGATAAGAAGGTGAAGTCGGTTGCTGTACCGCTTCCACCTGACAGTGATCAGCAAATAGAGAGGGCTGCTAAACAACCAATTTTGAGGAATCCTGAGCATATTGGTCATAAATTTTCAGCAGAGACTCTTGCTGAATTGAAAATTGGAAATGGTGATTTCTTGCTACCCATAGAGAAGCAATGCTTTCAGGAGATGCTTGAGCGACATGGAAGGGGATTTGCTTTTTTCCCGCATGAGATTGGATGTGTGAATCCTGATATTGTTGCTTCTATGGTCATTTTTACTATTCCTCATATTCCATGGAATCTCCGACCTATTCCAGTGCCTAAGGCACACCTGCCAAAAGCTGATTGATTTATTGAATGAGAAAATCAGGATGGGAATTCTTGAGCCTTCATCTGCACCATACTCAAACAGGTGGTTTACAGTTCCAAAGAAGAATGGTACTCTCCGATTTATACAGGACATGCAGCCAGTGAATAGAGTTACTATCAGGAATGTTGGTATAGGTCCAGTTGTGGATGAGTTTGCAGAAGCATTTGCTGGACGTGCCATCTATTCTTTAGGTGATTTGTATTCAAGATATGATCAGTTTCAGTTGGCTTTGGAAAGCAGGGACATAACCACCATGAGAACTCCTATTGGGCTTGTCAGGATGTCTACCTTGCCTCAAGGTGCCACTAATTCTGTTGCACATATGATGAATGCCATGCATAAAGTCCTTTGAGATTACATACCTCAGCTTACTATGCCTTTCTTGGATGATGTGCCCATTAAGGGGTGTGCAGAAGAAGAGAAAAATGAGAGTCTAAATGAGCAGGGATGCAGATCCTTTGTGGTTGATCATATTTCAGCATGTGAGAAGATTTTGGCCAGGTTAGAAGAAGTGAACTTGACACTTTCAGGGCAAAAATCTGTTTTTGGAGTGAATGAGGTTGTCATTGTTGGACATATGTGTGGATATTATGGCAGGAAACCCTCACCTGATAAGGTGAATGCTATAGGCAAGATTGCGAGTATTGTTCTACTACTTCAGAGGTACAGAGATTCATTGGAGCTTGTGTGTTTTATATGATTTGGATACCTCATTTTGCACACATAGCAGATTGTTTATATCAGCTGCTTCGAAAGGGGCAGAAATTCTATTGGGATGAGAGCCACACTAGAGCCATGCGAAAATTGAAGAAGTTATTGCAGAATGCTCCTACTCCCAGGAAAGCGGATTATAATTGTGGAAGGCCTATTTTATTGACAGTTGACACTAGTCCAATTGGCATAGGTTGGGCTGTGGGTCAAGATGATGCAGATGGAAATAGGTATGCTATTCGGTTTGGGGCGAAAGTCCTAAACGAGAGACAGAGGAGATATCCGCAAATCAAGAGGGAGCTACTCGGGATTGTCACGGCTCTCAAATGTGACAAGGAGTACTTTATTGGAGCTTCAATTGTGGTAGAGACAGATTGCTTGCCATTGATTGGTATAATCACGAGTTGCTCTACTCCGGATATAGCCATGTTGAGATGGATTGCATACATCAAGTCATTAAATCCGGAATTTAAACACATAGCAGGGAAGGATAATCCAGTGGCAGATATGTTGTCTAGAGCCAGATATGATGATGAGGAGACTCTACTTGTAGAAGAGGATGATGCAGAAATTTCAGCCACTATGGTTGATCATGTTTGTCATGTCTATGATATTGTGGCTTTCATAGAAGAACTCTATGTTGGAGATTGGTTGCAGATTGGCAGGTACCTTAGTACACTAAGCAAAAGAGATGAATGGACAGATGAAGAGTTCAAGAAGACCAGAAGGAAAGCCTATGGTTTTTTTCTCAAGGACGGATTTCTTTGGAAGCATCCAAAGAAAAGAGGTGGATTACCTTTGCGGGTTGTCTGCGATAGAGAGACACAGTTACAGGTGATGAGGGAGTTTCATGAGAGTCCTTGGACTGGTCATAGAGGAGTGTGGGCTACTTATGAGAAAATCAAGGAGAAATATTGGTGGAAAGGCATGTATAGAGATGTTTCTCACTTTGTTGAGACTTGCAGAGACTGTCAGAAGTATTCAATAGTGCGTCATCGAGATGAGCTTCATCCAACCTATCCGCTATGGATTCATTATAAGTGGGTCGTTGATTTGGTTACCATACCTATGGGTCTATGGCAGATGAGATACATTGTTTTGTCTAGAGAGGATCTTACCAATCATGTTGAGGGAAGATCTTTGAGAACGAAGACCACTAGTGCAGTGTGTAAGTTCTTATTGGAGGAAATTTTCTGCAGGTACGGTTGTGTGGGTAAGATCACTGCGGATCGTGGTGAATTGGATGCAGATGAAGCTAGGGAGTTTTTCTCTCAGCTAGGAATTAAGTTGGCTCTAACTACAGCATATAATCCAGAGGGAAATGGGAAGAGTGAAAGAGGGCATCCGCCGATAGTGAAAGCATTAGCCAAAGCATGCAGAGGACGGACTGGAGAATGGCCGAGACTTCTACCATTTGCTTTGTGGGCTGATCGTACGACTCATAGTGTTACCACGGGATATATGCCTGCAGAGTTGATGTATGGTCAGAAACCCGTTATGCCGACTGAGACTTGTGCTTTGACTTGGTCAGTTTTACCTTGGTAGGAGGATTTGACGAGAGAGGAGCTCTTAGCTCTTCGGATTTGACAGTTGGAGAGGAGACCAGAGGATATTCAGCTAGCTATTGACAGGTTGAAGGTTGCTAGACTAAGGAATAAGGATAGGTTTGACAGCAGGCATCGCTTGCGGCCTAGAGCAATAGAAGAGGGAGATTGGGTATTGGTCTTTGATAGCAGCCTTAAAAATCAGCATATTGCACTTCGGAAGATGGTGAAAAGATGGTTTGGGCCGTACATAGTCAAACATGTCTTTGATAATGCAACATATGAGCTGACAGAATTGGATGGGACAGTGCTTAGAGTGCCTATTGCTGGAAAAAGAATCAAGATTTTCAAGAAAAGAGATGATGAAGATTATGCATTGGAAGAATTTACAAGAGAACAACGAGAAGAAACTCCAATGGAAGAGACAGATGATATGACAGATAATCTTGTTGATATACCGGAAATGCATAATGAAGAGATTGATCTGTTTGTGGATCTTGATGATAACGATCATGGGTAGTTGGCCCATCCGGAGGATGCGCAGGATTAGAGGGGGTGGATGTCGTATTGCTGCGCATTCGAGGTGTGAAAACCACCCGAAAGTTGTGTGTGTGATTTGGTACTTTGTACATACTTAGTCGTTATGTTTGCTCTTTCATTCTATGCGGGAAATATAGTGAAGAGGGTTTGGAGCAAGAGGAATTAATCAACAATGCTCTGGTTGACATGTATGCTAAATGTGACATGCTTGTAGAAGAACAGGGAGTTTTTGGTAGATTGGTAACTCGAGATGCAATCTCATGGGCTACACTTATTTCAAGATATACCGATTATGGGCTTTGTGAGGAAGTACTAAACTATTTCCAAGAGATGCAAATCGAAGTACATTGGTGGATATGTATGCCAAATGTGGGAGCTTGCTTGAGGTTCAGCACACCTCACAATGGTTCAATATAGCTGGTAGGAGCATCAAGACAAGCTTGCTTGCGAGTGTCATTGTATCACAGTGGAGTTGGGCAGCTACTATTTTGCAAAGTTCTAATGTTGCATGGGAGTATGGTGTCAGTGGCCCTTTCTGGTATGTGAGTGGGGCGACAATTTAGGTGCTCCTTTTTGGAGTACTTACCATTGAAATCAAACAAAAGGCACCATCAGCACACACAGTTTGTGAGATTTTGCGTGCGAGGTGGGGTTTTCCGGCGCACATTGTTTTTCTGGTGTTTTGCTTTGCCACTAACATAATTGTGACCGCTATGCTGCTTCTGGGGGGTTCTGCTGTTGTAAATGCTTTGACTGGAGTTTACATTTACGCCACTAGTTTTCTTATTCCCTTTGGAGTGGTCATGTACACTCTTGCTGGAGGCTTGCCAGTTACTTTTCTTGCGAGCTATATACATTCGGTTATTGTTCATGTGGTGCTGGTCATATTTGTATTTCTGGTATACACATCTGGTAGCAAGCCTGTGGAACAAGAGCAAAAAAAGGAGACAGAGATATATATCGATTTTTTTTATGTGAGATGAGGGGGAGAATCACAAAGGGGACGCAGGGAATCTCCGATTGGGGAGGCTAATTAGCTAATTCAAGAGCTAATTATTACGATGATGGAGCCGTTGGAGTTTTTTTTGGGGGGGGAAAGGCGAAGTTTTGGTGGACTGGAAAGGAAGGGAACGACGCGAATTCAACGGGGGAAGAGATGAATTTTTTTCTGAGTAGACGACAGGGCTGGAGATCAGTAAAATCCTGCTATGTGGGAGGAAAAAATAGGACACAGAAGAGCTCGAAAAGAAGAGAAGAACAAGAGGAGAAGACCAGAAAAAGCAGAGGGAATTGTAGTGGAGGAGGGGAACAATTATCAAAGGAGCTCTGAAGGTGATGATTAAAGGGATCATGATGAAGAAGATGAAGCGATGATCAAAGTAGAAGACCTATCAGCTTACTGTTATGCAGATGACCAGAGATGGAACGACTCTAAATAAGGAAGAGGCAACAACGATGAAGCATTGTCTATCGAGAAAGAAATGGGAGTGGCTTTTGTTTATTCGTGACTCACTGGATCAGAAGAGGCGAAAGACCTGCAGTGTGACCGAATCTTTTAGGGCTTTGCATATAGCCTCTTGAGCTATCTGAAGACATACAAGGCAATATAGAACTTGTAATAGGTCCAGCTACATCTGTTGCTGTGATTGGGAGTCCCTCAAGGAGTAGCTCTTCCAGATAGTCGTAGTAGTGGCTATTGTAGCCACAGTAGCTTTCCTCGGCATCACCATCATCGAATGGCAAAAACGATAGTCCTTACCTTTCTGTGACAGCTTTTCACATGATGATGCAGGCTCATGTTTTCCTTTCCCAGAAAATGGAAATGTTGAGAAGGAGAACTAGAATGTCATCCTGGTTTTAAAAGGAAAAAGCATGCGTGAAGGATCCATAAACAGAAAGAGCTGTTTAGTTCAATATATCGTCCAAAGGAGATCTTTTGCAAGCAGCTAAAACAGTCTAGACACAGATTCAAGGTTTCTTTGTGGTGATCTGCAGTCTCTTAGCCTAATATCATGTCAAGAGGTTCTACTCAAGACAGTCTAAAGAAAGGTCTTAGGTGCCATCAAGGATTCCACAACTGTTGGTCTTGTACAGATCAACAGTGATTACAAGGATCTGGATGCAGCAGTTGTTAAAGCCACTAATCATGTTGAATGCCCACCTAAGGAAAAGCATGTTCTAACCATATTCTTTGCTTTTGCTACTTTCCATATTCTATTTATCAGCTTGTAATCAGCCAAGTAGCACAATCTGTATTACATGCCTTGCCTTGCAAATGAGGAAGTAGCACAGTCTGTAATTGCGTGCACTGGACAGATTTTTCAGGTGCAGCTCCCTGTATAGCTTCTACCAGTAGTACAAACCACTTGATGGAGTGTACACATGTCAAAATTGACATGATACAGAGATTAATAAGAACTTGTTGAATGATGGACTATCTTTATTCTTTGTGAGCTTTGACCATAAGAAGAGGCCTTGAGGGCATATCAAAGGGACACGAAGGACTTCAGTTTTTGAACAACCAGTTTAGAAATCGAATTTGTTTCCTTTATGAAGTTGAAGCTGATGATGTTGATTAAGGTTGTAAATGTGACGCTTGATTGATCTTCTATCCTAAAATTTAACAAGGACTTCTGAAGTTGCGACATTGCTTTCGAAACCCTTCGACATCTTTGGTGAACCTGACGTGAAAGCGTCGCAGAAATTTCAGGATGGGAGATACTTCAGCCTCTATTTCAGCCTCTTCTACAATTCCAGCTGCGTCTTCTACTTCAGCTCCATCAATGACTGCTGCGTCAAGTTCTTCAACAGAGGATCTAAAGAAAATTTTGCAGAATATGTCCATGTATATGCAGCTCCAAAATCAATAGACACAATTGTATATGCAGCAGCAGCAACAATTGCATCAACAGCAGTTGTCTCAGCAAAGGCAACTCTATTCGAAGCAGGAGAATGCAAACAGCGCGACTAAGGCTATTGAAGCAGTTGAGAATGAGAAGAAGCTATTTGACGGCCGTAATGTTTCAGCATATTTGAAGACATATGAGATCAAGATGGGGTTTTTTGGAGTTCCAACTGGACTTATGAGTAAGTATTTCCTTCGTCTTGTCACACCCGCTTCGAGGGCGAAAGTGACTGATCTTTTTATTCAAAATACACATTGGCAAGATTTTACGAAGGCCTTGAAAGAAGAATATTTCCTTGAGGACTTTGGTATGGCTACTCGGCGGTCATTTCGAGAGTGGGTCTACATGCCAAACAAAGGTCTAACTGCTTCAGAGTTGATTCGAGAATTTGAGAAGAGGTATAGTCAGCTTGATGCCATTGAACAAAGAGCATTGGATGTTGAAAAAGTTGAGCTTTTCTTGCAAGCTGCAGATCCTACTCTTCAAGAAGACTAAGGTGAGCTTCTTGCGGATCGCACGAAGCCTATGGGTCTTAAAACGGATTGGCAGGATGCTCAGGATGCAGTCTCAACTTTGATCAAGAGGAGGATATGGAAGACTCGCCTACAGAATGGTTCCATGACACCTACACCATCATCAGCTCCTATGCCTGCTTCTATCCCTGTTATTTCTTCTCCTCCTCAGCCAGTTTCTTGGCCTATGCCTACTGTTTCCACTACACCTATTCCTCCTGTTCCACGACCGATGCCTACACCTTTTGCTCCAAAACCATCCGCTCCATCGGTGCCTACCTCTCTTGATAACATAATCAAAGGCATAACAGATTTGACACTGGAGTCAGTCAAAGCCGAGTTGGTGGGAAAGTTGAAAGAGCTGTTTGCTTCGACTGTGCCTACTACTTCTTCTAGTGCTCCTATTGCACCTAGGAGTGCTCCTAGTGCACCTAGGAGAGATCAGAGATGTATTTGGTGCGATAGTACGGAGCATCAGCATTGCAGGGATTGTGAATCTTTTCCGGATGCAAGGAGGAAGAATCTGGTATATTGGGGGCAAGATGGTAAGATTTGGTTGACTGAGACAGGAGCTCCACTTGCTACCAACTTTGGTAAAGGTGGAATGAAGAAGTTAGTGGATGACATAGCTGCGCATACTTCTTATGTGACAGCTAAAGGTGATGCTTCTGCATATGGAGTCCAGATTGAGAAGGGATCAGAGACTCAGTCAGCACTATGGACTTATGCTATGGAGACTGCAAACAAGGGAAAAATTCAACAAACTGTTTTGACTAGTGCAGGCTCTAGCATCAGATTAGAGACAGGTTGGGATTCGCCTGTTGACAGGTACTCTATTTATGCTTATTTGGCTAAGTCTTAGGAAGCATATGTACTTATTGAGGAGAAGCGTAAGAGGGATGAAGAAAATCCAAGTGCAGCTAAGAAGACTAGAGGGGGTGGTTTTGTTACTCCACCTACTGCAGGACCGTCTTCAAGACCAGGGCCAGATCGACAGATGGAAGATGCTCAAAAGAGAGAAAAGAGGCAAGAGCCTAGAGAGAGAAAGCAGCCAGGGTTTAGATTGATGTCCGATATTGAGACATCTACGGACATGAAGAAAATCTTTAATGATAAGATACTTGCCAGTGAGGTGACTTTCACTATTTCTGAGATTTTGGGCATCTCAGAAAGAGAGTTTCAGGATCAGTTTCAGGAGGTCCTAAAGAGGAAAAGACATGCATTGTCTACCACTGATACAGAGGGAGTTTTGATTGGGGAGTTGGATGAGGATGAGGATGAGGTTATGGTTGAGAATGCTTCTGTTTTTCCGCAGGTAGAGAAGAGGGTTCAGCCTATGCATTATGCTGAAATTGATGAGCCTGTCTTGATACCGCGTAGTCACTTTTCGCGGAGCCATTGGGCTAGGGCAACTACAGAGACGATGGTAAAGATTGGAGAGAAAGAGGTGCCTTATGTTGCATTGGTGGATCATGGTTTAGAGATTAATCTCATAGTTCGTGGAGTTTATGAGAGTAACATATGGCCTATGGATGTACAGCATGGGTGGCGTTTGAGAGCTGCCAATAACACTGCAGGTGATTTGTATGCTGCCTATCCTAGTGTCAGGGTTTCTATTGGTGATGTAGAGGAGGATTTTCATTTCTTTGTGCAGGATTCATGCTCTTATCCCATAATTCTTGGACAGCCATTCATCACAAAGATGCGCATGGAAACAGAGGTAATGGATGATGGATCTGCTTATGCACGGATTCGCAGTAAAGATGGCATGAGAGCAGTTCAGTTTATGACTGTGTGTGAACCATGTTAGAAACAGGGATACTCTCAGAGATGCACCTTTGCCCACTGTGAGGGATTCGGGTTTTCATTAGGTACCGCCGTTTCGCGAGACGACGGTGGTACAGAGCAGAGGAGATTGGAGTTCTCGCCTCCTGGCAGCAGTGTTTTCTCCTCCGATTTTGTTGGGATTTCAGTAAACAGTTCAATGAGCTATCAGAAGACTTCTAGGTTGCCTAGAGCTGCCAGGCAGTATATATGCAGGAAGGAGAAAATTTTGAAAAATGCAGAAATTTTGGAGGATGATGAGTACATAGATGGGATGTATGACAATGTGATTTGTGCAGATACGATGACAGAGATGGGAGATATGCTGAAAACTAATATGCAGAATTGTCACAGTAATGTATTAGTGCAGTCCCTCGACATGTTTCATGAAATTGCAGATTTTGTGTCACAGATTGAGTCAGAGGCTGAGGTAACTCAGCAAAGAGTGTTGAGTGCTGAAGAAATTCAGCAAACAGAATTTCGAGCTGGTTATGATCAGCTTTCAGAGACACAGAGGGCTGAAAACTTTCAGCCAACAGAGTTTACTGCTGAAATATTTCAGCATCCAGAGTTTAGGGCTGTTCCTATGCAGTCCATAGAGCAGAGGGCTGAGGATATTCAGCCATTTCAGTGCAGAATTGCTGATTTACAGCAAGATTTGAGTAATGCAGAAGAGCATAATGAAGCCAGGGTTGACACGAAATACAAAACTGTGGATAAGAAGGTGAAGTCGGTTGCTGTACCGCTTCCACCTGACAGTGATCAGCAAATAGAGAGGGCTGCTAAACAGCCAATTTTGAGGAATCCTGAGCATATTGGTCATAAATTTTCAGCAGAGACTCTTGCTGAATTGAAAATTGGAAATGGTGATTTCTTGCTACCCATAGAGAAGCAATGCTTTCAGGAGATGCTTGAGCGACTTGGAAGGGGATTTTCTTTTTTCCCGCATGAGATTGGATGTGTGAATCCTGATATTGTTGCTCCTATGGTCATTTTTACTATTCCTCATATTCCATGGAATCTCCGACCTATTCCAGTGCCTAAGGCACACCTGCCAAAAGCTGATTGATTTATTGAATGAGAAAATCAGGATGGGAATTCTTGAGCCTTCATCTACACCATACTCAAACAGGTGGTTTACAGTTCCAAAGAAGAATGGTACTCTCCGATTTATACAGGACATGCAGCCAGTGAACAGAGTTACTATCAAGAATGTTGGTATAGGTCCAGTTGTGGATGAGTTTGCAGAAGCATTTGCTGGACGTGCCATCTATTCTTTAGGTGATTTGTATTCAGGATATGATCAGTTTCAGCTGGCTTTGGAAAGCAGGGACATAACCACCATGAGAACTCCTATTGGGCTTGTCAGGATGTCTACCTTGCCTCAAGGTGCCACTAATTCTGTTGCACATATGATGAATGCCATGCATAAAGTCCTTTGAGATTACATACCTCAGCTTACTATGCCTTTCTTGGATGATGTGCCCATTAAGGGGTGTGCAGAAGAAGAGAAAAATGAGAGTCTAAATGAGCAGGGATGCAGATCCTTTGTGGTTGATCATATTTCAGTATGTGAGAAGATTTTGGCCAAGTTAGAAGAAGTGAACTTGACACTTTCAGGGCAAGAATCTGTTTTTGGAGTGAATGAGGTTGTCATTGTTGGACATATGTGTGGATATTATGGCAGGAAACCCTCACCTGATAAGGTGAATGCTATAGGCAAGATTGCGGAGTATTGTTCTACTACTTCAGAGGTACGGAGATTCATTGGAGCTTGTGTGTTTTATATGATTTGGATACCTCATTTTGCACACATAGCAGATTGTTTATATCAGCTGCTTCGAAAGGGGCAGAAATTCTATTGGGATGAGAGCCACACTAGAGCCATGCGAAAATTGAAGAAGTTATTGCAGAATGCTCCTACTCTCAGGAAAGCGGATTATAATTGTGGAAGGCCTATTGTATTGACAGTTGACACTAGTCCAATTGGCATAAGTTGGGCTGTGGGTCAAGATGATGCAGATGGAAATAGGTATGCTATTCGGTTTGGGGCGAAAGTCCTAAACGAGAGACAGAGGAGATATCCGCAAATCAAGAGGGAGCTACTCGGGATTGTCACGGCTCTCAAATGTGACAAGGAGTACTTTATTGGAGCTTCAATTGTGGTAGAGACAGATTGCTTGCCATTGATTGGTATAATCACGAGTTGCTCTACTCCGGATATAGCCATGTTGAGATGGATTGCATACATCAAGTCATTAAATCCGGAATTTAAACACATAGCAGGGAAGGATAATCCAGTGGCAAATCTGTTGTCTAGAGCCAGATATGATGATGAGGAGACTCTACTTGTAGAAGAGGATGATGCAGAAATTTCAGCCACTATGGTTGATCATGTTTGTCATGTCTATGATATTGTGGCTTTCATAGAAGAACTCTATGTTGGAGATTGGTTGCAGATTGGCAGGTACCTTAGTACACTAAGCAAAAGAGATGAATGGACAGATGAAGAGTTCAAGAAGACCAGAAGGAAAGCCTATGGTTTTTTTCTCAAGGACGGATTTCTTTGGAAGCATCCAAAGAAAAGAGGTGGATTACCTTTGCGGGTTGTCTGCGATAGAGAGACACAGTTACAGGTGATGAGGGAGTTTCATGAGAGTCCTTGGGCTGGTCATAGAGGAGTGTGGGCTACTTATGAGAAAATCAAGGAGAAATATTGGTGGAAAGGCATGTATAGAGATGTTTCTCACTTTGTTGAGACTTGCAGAGACTGTCAGAAGTATTCAATAGTGCGTCATCGAGATGAGCTTCATCCAACCTATCCGCTATGGATTCATTATAAGTGGGTCGTTGATTTGGTTACCATGCCTATGGGTCTATGGCAGATGAGATACATTGTTTTGTCTAGAGAGGATCTTACCAATCATGTTGAGGGAAGATCTTTGAGAACGAAGACCACTAGTGCAGTGTGTAAGTTCTTATTGGAGGAAATTTTCTGCAGGTACGGTTGTGTGGGTAAGATAACTGCGGATCATGGTGAATTGGATGCAGATGAAGCTAGGGAGTTTTTCTCTCAGCTAGGAATTAAGTTGGCTCTAACTACAGCATATAATCCAGAGGGAAATGGGAAGAGTGAAAGAGGGCATCCGCCGATAGTCAAAGCATTAGCCAAAGCATGTAGAGGACGGATTGGAGAATGGCCGAGACTTCTACCTTTTGCTTTGTGGGCTGATCGTACGACTCATAGTGTTACCACAGGATATATGCCTGCAGAGTTGATGTATGGTCAGAAACCTGTTATGCCGACTGAGACTTGTGCTTTGACTTGGTCAGTTTTACCTTGGTAGGAGGATTTGACGAGAGAGGAGCTCTTAGCTCTTCGGATTTGACAGTTGGAGAGGAGACCAGAGGATATTCAGCTAGCTATTGACAGGTTGAAGGTTGCTAGACTAAGGAATAAGGATAGGTTTGACAGCAGGCATCGCTTGCGGCCTAGAGCAATAGAAGAGGGAGATTGGGTATTGGTCTTTGATAGCAGCCTTAAAAATCAGCATATTGCACTTCGGAAGATGGTGAAAAGATGGTTTGGCCGTACATAGTCAAACATGTCTTTGATAATGCAACATATGAGCTGACAGAATTGGATGGGACAGTGCTTAGAGTGCCTATTGCTGGAAAAAGAATCAAGATTTTCAAGAAAAGAGATGATGAAGATTATGCATTGGAAGAATTTACAAGAGAACAACGAGAAGAAACTCCAATGGAAGAGACAGATGATATGACAGATAATCTTGTTGATATACCGGAAATGCATAATGAAGAGATTGATCTGTTTGTGGATCTTGATGATAACGATCATGGGTAGTTGGCCCATCCGGAGGATGCGCAGGATTAGAGGGGGTGGATGTCGTATTGCTGCGCATTCGAGGTGTGAAAACAACCCGAAAGTTGTGTGTGTGATTTGGTACTTTGTACATACTTAGTCGTTATGTTTGCTCTTTCATTCTATGCGGGAAATATAGTGAAGAGGGTTTGGAGCAAGAGGAATTAATCAACAATGCTCTGGTTGACATGTATGCTAAATGTGACATGCTTGTAGAAGAACAGGGAGTTTTTGGTAGATTGGTAACTCGAGATGCAATCTCATGGGCTACACTTATTTCAAGATATACCGATTATGGGCTTTGTGAGGAAGTACTAAACTATTTCCAAGAGATGCAAATCGAAGTACATTGGTGGATATGTATGCCAAATGTGGGAGCTTGCTTGAGGTTCAGCACACCTCACAATGGTTCAATATAGCTGGTAGGAGCATCAAGACAAGCTTGCTTGCGAGTGTCATTGTATCACAGTGGAGTTGGGCAGCTACTATTTTGCAAAGTTCTAATGTTGCATGGGAGTATGGTGTCAGTGGCCCTTTCTGGTATGTGAGTGGGGCGACAATTGAGGTGCTCCTTTTTGGAGTACTTACCATTGAAATCAAACAAAAGGCACCATCAGCACACAGAGTTTGTGAGATTTTGCATGCGAGGTGGGGTTTTTCGGCGCACATTGTTTTCTGGTGTTTTGCTTTGCCACTAACATAATTGTGACCGCTATGCTGCTTCTAGGGGGTTCTGCTGTTGTAAATGCTTTGACTGGAGTTTACATTTACGCCACTAGTTTTCTTATTCCCTTTGGAGTGGTCATGTACACTCTTGCTGGAGGCTTGCCAGTTACTTTTCTTGTGAGCTATATACATTCGGTTATTGTTCATGTGGTGCTGGTCATATTTGTATTTCTGGTATACACATCTAGTAGCAAGCCTGTGGAACAAGAGCAAAAAAAGGAGACAGAGATATATATCGATTTTTTTTATGTGAGATGAGGGGGAGAATCACAAAGGGGGCGCAGGGAATCTCCGATTGGGGAGGCTAATTAGCTAATTCAAGAGCTAATTATGACGATGATGGAGAACGCCGTTGGAGTTTTTTTTGGGGGGGGAAAGGCGAAGTTTTGGTGGAGTGGAAAGGAAGGGAACGACGCGAATTCAACGGGGGAAGAGATGAATTTTTTTCTGAGTAGACGACAGGGCTGGAGATCAGTAAAATCCTGCTATCTGGGAGGAAAAAACAGGACACAGAAGAGCTCAAAAAGAAGAGAAGAACAAGAGGAGAAGACCAGAAAAAGCAGAGGGAATTGTAGTGGAAGAGGGGAACAATTATCAGAGGAGCTCTGAAGGTGATGATTAAAGGGATCATGATGAAGAAGATGAAGCGATGATCAAAGTAGAAGACCTATCAGCTTACTGTTATGCAGATGACCAGAGATGGAACGACTCTAAAGAAGGAAGAGGCAACAACGATGAAGCATTGTCTATCGAGAAAGAAATGGGAGTGGCTTTTGTTTATTCGTGACTCACTGGATCAGAAGAGGCGAAAGACCTGCAGTGTGACCGAATCTTTTAGGGCTTTGCATATAGCCTCTTGAGCTATCTGAAGACATACAAGGCAATATAGAACTTGTAATAGGTCTAGCTACATCTGTTGCTGTGATTGGGAGTCCCTCATGGAGCAGCTCTTCTAGATAGTCGTAGTAGTGGCTATTGTAGCCACAGTAGCTTTCCTCGGCATCACCATCATCGAATGGCAAAAACGATAGTCCTTACCTTTCTGTGACAGCTTTTCAGATGATGATGCAAGCTCCTGTTTTCCTTTCCCAGAAAATGGAAATGTTGAGAAGGAGAACTAGAATGTCATCCTGGTTTTAAAAGGAAAAAGCATGCGTGAAGGATCCACAAACAAAAAGAGCTGTTTAGTTCAATATATCGTCCAAAGGAGATCTTTTGCAGGCAGCTAAAACAGTCTAGACACAGATTCAAGGTTTCTTTGTGGTGATCTGCAGTCTCTTAGCCTAATATCATGTCAAGAGGTTCTACTCAAGACAGTCTAAAGAAAGGTCTTAGGTGCCATCAAGGATTCCACAACTGTTGGTCTTGTACAGATCAACAGTGATTACAAGGATCTGGATGCAGCAGTTGTTAAAGCCACTAATCATGTTGAATGCCCACCTAAGGAAAAGCATGTTCTAACCATATTCTTTGCTTTTGCTACTTTCCATATTCTATTTATCAGCTTGTAATCAGCCAAGTAGCACAATCTGTATTACATGCCTTGCCTTGCAAATGAGGAAGTAGCACAGTCTGTAATTGCGTGCACTGGACAGATTTTTTAGGTGCAACTCCCTGTATAGCTTCTACCAGTAGTACAAACCACTTGATGGAGTGTACACATGTCAAAATTGACATGATACAGAGATTAATAAGAACTTGTGAAATGATGGACTATCTTTATTCTTTGTGAGCTTTGACCATAAGAAGAGGCCTTGAGGGCATATCAAAGGGACATGAAGGACTTCAGTTTTTGAACAGCCAGTTTAGAAATCGAATTTGTTTCCTTTATGAAGTTGAAGCTGATGATGTTGATTAAGGTTGTAAATGTCACGCTTGATTGATCTTCTATCCTGAAATTTAACAAGGACTTTTGAAGTTGCGACATTGCTTTCGAAACCCTTCGACAGCGTCGAAGGAGCACGTTTGCTTGGCAGTGACCATGACACGGAGGTGGGCGGGTTCTACAGGCTCCTCCTCATTCTCGTAGATTTCCGTAATTGTGGCTACTCGTATTTTGACGGGTGGTTCTACCATTGGTGGCTTATGCAAAGGATGAGTGGGTGGGTAGTACTTCTTGACCCGGCTGCCATTGAAGAAGCCCATTCCTTCACCATCCAGTGTCTCCAGCTCGACATTACCAGTTCGGCTGATTGCCCGGACCTTGAAGGGTCCGAGACCTCTGAATTTCATCTTTTGCTTATGTCCTTTAACTGAGTAGAGGAGCACTAGGTCACCCTGCTCAAACTCCCGTTGCTTGACATGTTTGTCAAACCAGCTTTTGCGTCGGGCTTTCTCGCAAATAAGTGCGTGGGTGGCTAGAAGACGAATCTCTGACAGGCGTTCCAGCTCAACCAAGCGTTGCGTCCATGCTTCCTTCCCTTCCCACCATTCTTGGAGCGCTATCCTCAGGCTAGGGACAAAGAATTCTAATGGGAGAATGGCTTCAGTCCCATAGGTCAGGTCAGCCTAAAAGGTGTTTTACCGACGGCCGTTTTATAAGCTGTTTGGTAGGCCCACAAGGCTGCCATCAACTTGTTATCCCAGTCACTTCATGAGACTAAGACCACTTTAGTCAGGACATTGATGAGAATTTTGTTGGTTGATTCCGCCTGGCCATTAGCCTGAGGGTAGTATGGTGAGGATTTGCGATGGATGATGAGAAAGGCGTTCCCTTAATGAAGTGCGTTCCCTGGTCGCTAACCAGTTCGATGGGGCAACCAAAGCACGAGATTACTTGCTCCCATAAGAACTTGGCAGTCGTCCTAGCATCGTTTTTTCGGGTGGCTCTCGCCTCCGCCCATTTGGTGAGGTAATCCGTGGACACCACGATGTACTTGGCTTGTGAGTATTGCGCCACGGGGCTAATGGGTCCTATAAGTCAATCCCCCATTTTTCGAAGGGTCGGCGGAGCAGTAACGGGGGTTAACTCCATCTGATCTTTACGAATCGGGACTTTTGTCCGTTGGCACTCGTCACAATGCTTGACAGATTGTGTAGCATCGTGAAAAAGTGTGGGCCACCATAGCTGGGACTGCAGCACCTTCCGTTCTATCGTGTCTCCGCTAAAGTGTTCTCCTGCAATACCGTTGTGCGCCTCTGAGAGCACATCCTGCATCTCATGCTCACATACGCACCTACGTAGCAATCCGTCTTGCCCCAGCCTATAGAGCTAGCTTGGAATCAGTTGGTAGGGCTGGATTTTCAGGATCAAGCGCCTAAGTCGTGCCCGTTCTATTGGTCGTTCGGGCAGCCCATGCTCGAGCACTTGGACTATGTCGTCTGCCCAGTATGGTGTCAGATCGGTCCTGAATAGATCTCTTTCGCTGGACAGATGGAATAAGTGGTTGTCCGGTAACTCGTCCATGATGCCTTGTCCAACGGCTTCTCCTGTGGGTATACGGGACAAATGATCAGCCATGTAATGTTGTTTTCCCTTCCGCACCACCACGGAGAAATCGAACTCTAGGAGCAGGAGAAGCCATCGAGCTATACGTCCTGTAGCACAAGGTTTGTTCACTAAATAGAGCAGGGCTTGATATTCTACGAAGAAGGTGAAGGGGGTGGCCAGCAGGTAATGCTGGAACTTCTTCACAGCGAATACCATGGCTAATCCCTCCCTTTCTGTTGTCGAATAATTCATCTCCGTCTCAGTGAGTTGCCTGCTAGCAAAACTTACTGGGTAATCTAGGTTATGCTATCCAAGTTGGCACAACACTGCCCCCACGGCAAACTTAGAGGCGTCGATGTGTACGTGGAAAGTAATGGTCCAGTCTAGGGGTCGCAGAATAGGTGCCATTGTTAGAGCCTTTTTCAATTCTTTGTAGGCCCGTTGGCATGCTTCGGTCCACTCGAAGACAATTAGCAGCTTGTACAATGGCCTAGCGATCAGCGCGTAGTTCAATACAAACCGCCGATAGTATCCTATGTGACCTAAGAAGCATTGAACTCCCCTGTAATTACTTGGGGGTGGAAGGTCAACGATAACTTTGACCTTCGAGAAGTCCGTGGCAATGCCGTTCTTTGACACCATGTGTCCCAAGATGCATCCGTGCTTCACCCAAAACTGACATTTCAAGGGGTTCGGGGAGAGACGGTATAAGCGACACCGTTCAAAGACCGCGCGGAGTTTGTCTAGATGTTCAATCCAGGTCGAATGGACACACAGGTCATCGACAAAGACCTCTAACTCCTTGCGAAGCATGTCCTTGAATATGGTGCACATGAGGCGTTGAAAGGTGGCGGGGGCATTGGTTAACCCGAAGGGCATGACTACGTACGCAAAGACACCCCACTCAGTGGTGAAGGCGGTCTTGTGTCTGTCTGCAGGATGCACTTGCACCTGATTGTACCCCGAGAAGCCATCCAGGAAACTATAGGCTTCCTTACTTGCCACTCTCTCAAGCATGTGCTCGGTGTATGGCAAGGGGTAGCTGTCTCTCTTTGTAGCAGCGTTCACCTTCTTGTAATTGATGCACACTCGAATCTTGCCGTTTTTCTTCATCACAATGACTATGGGTGACACCCAATCTATGTGCTCAATTTCTTTAATGAATCCAGCTCTCATCAGCTTGTCGATTTCCTCCTTGACAGCATGAGCGTGCTTTGGATTCATGGGGTACGGTCGCTGCTTGACCGACGTTGCATCCGATGTCATGGGTATGTTGTGAGTCACAACACTTGGATCTACCCCTCGTAGCTCATCTAAGGACCAAGAAAATACGTCTATGTACTCCCGCAAAAGAGTGACAAGACTGGACTCTTCTTCAGTAGTCAAGTCCTCGGCAATGAACACTGGTCGGGGTACTTCTCCTTCCAGGGCTAGGTTTACTTCCTTGACCTTGGCTGGCCCTTCGATTGGTTCGCTGGTTTGCCCTTGGCGCTTGGCACTTAGCAGAACCACTACCCTGTCCCCTTTTTTGAACTTAAAGAAGTGTTTAGGGAGGTCTTGCGGCTTCCTTTGTTCCTCTGATCACGCATCCTTGGGCCGCTTTGCCTCATCCTGCCGCAACCGTCTACGCCTCAGGTAGACCGGTAAGTCCCCCTTGGTGCATCTGGTCATGGGTGGCCTAGGGATTTCTAGGTCACTATCCGAAGTGACTTCCGATTCAGAGTTAAACCCCCCATTTTCACTAGAGGAGGTGGTCTCCCCTGGTGGCCGCAGTTCAGATGGCGATTCGGTTCTAAGCAGTGATGTCGTTCCTGGTTGGGCTAGGCTGGCTTGCTCAAGGTCTACTGCTCCTATCCGTTCCAACCAAGCACAATCACACTTCGTACACATAACTCCTTGGTCCACTCTAAGGGCCTGTCTCTTCTGCGCCTTAGCATCTGCCCGTATCTGCTCAATTTCTCGCCCTTCGATGTCGTATTCTATGGTATCCACCTCACCCTCACTTTCATCATCGAAGGATTGGCAATCTTTGTATTCATCACAGGAATCTTTATCGCTCAACTGCTCATCGTCTCCCAAGGCTTGCTCTGCTTCGTCTTGTTGGTCGGGAACCAAAGCCCAGTTATACCTGAGGTTCAGTTCGTATACCGTGGTCCACTTCCACTCAAACTCTTCCAAGAGGTCCTGGAGTGGCTTGAGATTGGCGGCTGCGTTGCCTGCCAGTCGGTCCGTTAAGTGCTCCAGTATTCCCTGGAGCTCCCTCTTGTTGGAAGGTACTTGGAAGATGATAGGCTTAGGCCCTTCATGGAGGCTTGCTGCCATCATGTAGACAGGTGTAGAGAGTGTTTCGTTTGGCTTGCCAAATGTTTTGATAGCCTGCTCGTACGCCTCATGGTCTGAGAACGGCAGGTCAAGTGTAGGGAGAACGTGCATCCAATCCCGCTCGTCCTCTGGGCACGGGATATACTTAGTTAAGGACCCATAGGGTTCCTTGACCTGAGTGTTCCCTTTGAGCATAGTAGAGATGGCATCTAGGTCGACTGGCGAGGTCTCCCAAGTGTTCATCTCTATTCTCACGAGGTCAGTTCGGTTGCCAAGGAAGATCAGACTGTTACCCCAATCTTCAATAACTCTAGCATTGCGCATCCAGGCTCGACCCAATAGGATATCATAGTCCACTCCCTTCATGACTATAAAGTCGACAAAGAACTGGACTCCTGCAATTTTTACTGGCCAGTTCTTCAAGACCCCGAATGGCTTCACTCGCATACCGTTTGCTAGCGTGACATTAAACCGAGCAGCTTCGACAGGCGGGTTTCCCCATGTCTGCAGCATTGCATGGCTAAGCACACTAACCCTAGCTCCTGTGTCTACAATTCCCTTCCTCGTTGCGTCTTCCAGGGCTAGGACCGGCAGGACTGCGTGCATCTCCGAGCCCTCCCAGAAGGCGTTGACGTGCAAGGATTTAGGCCCGGAGTGTAGCATCAAACTTGGCAATTGTGTTTCCGCATCCTGGTCTTGAGGATCTGCTGTGGCCTGCTCTTGCGATCCCTCGACCCACTGCTTGAGGTCTTGCCATAGGGCAGGGTGCTGCTTAAGCAGATCTCCCAGGCCAAATGTTACAGGGGTGGTCACTAGTGTGGTCAGGAGATTACTAAACACTTGTCCTTCCTTTAGCCTAGATTGTCCAGGCCAATGGCCGCGACGGATCTGCAGCTCCATTGCGTCTAGGCTTGGCCTCAATGGCACTGCTTGTGGCATAGTAGCCTCAGCCGACTTAGGTTGCGGTGACATTGGCATGCTTATGCTGGAGAGATCATCGATCTCGTCCTCCGTGATGGGTTCAACATCCTTGAGGTGCTGTTGAGCCTCCCTCACCCATTCCTTCACCTTTTCTATGGCCTCTAATTGCCGCTTGGGGTGTGGGTATTCCCCTATCTTAGCGCTTCTCTTTTGGGCTGTTTTAGGGGCTGAAGTCTCTGCTTCTGTGTCTGAGACTTTCTTCCCCTGAGGTAAGGTCGTAATACTATCAGTTTTTAGTGCGACCTTAGCCTCCAATCTCTCCTTTTTCCGCCTACGGCTTTTCTTCCCTACTGAGGTCGCGTCAAGATTGCTAGGTCCTGGCAGAGAGATGCCGGCCTGCTTCGTTTGTGCTCGGGTCATAACTCGCAAGGGAATAGGCGTGGCCTCCCCATCGGGGTTTTCAACACCAAACAGCCCCAACGGGATGGATGGCAAATTAGCTGAATTGGAGGGCGACTTCCGTTTTGGGCAGTCTAAGAAAAGATGGGTGATTCCGCACTCTACGCATCTTTGGTCAGCTTTGTCTCTATTTTGCTGTTCTCTTTCGGGGCAGCGCGATGAGACATGACCGGGATGTCCACAAGTCCAACAAGTGACCGGATCCTGTGCTGCCCTCCTAGGCCTCTACCCCATCCTCGTCCTAATGCCATCACCGGCACGAGTCGATAATCCATGAGGACCACGTTTCCCTCGTCGTCATGCGAGACGTAAGGGTATATGTAGGTCTCTTCGTCGCTGTTGGGCTCCTGCACGTAGTGTACGGGAGCGTCGCTTTGGTGGGTGGGTCACATAGGGACCAGGCGGTCTAGGAATGCCGGTAGGATTTATGTCCGGGTCACATAGTCGCAGATGCCCTCCTTCTCCCTCTGCTTGATGTTCATCAGGCGTACTAGCAAGTTGTTAGAGTATGCGGGTTCGGCAAACCTCTTGACAAAAAGGTCCTTGAGGTTATTGAAATTGGCTCGTTCTATGGTGTCCAGGCTTGTATACCACGTCCTACCCTTATTGCTTAAGCAGAGTCCGAATGCTTGCGAATGTTGAGCCTGGTCGTTGAGGCCATTGGCTTCGCAGACTTGCTCAAATTGCTCGACGAAGCTGTACGGGTTGTCAGGTGGCTGGTACTTGTCAAGTTGCTTGGCAACAATAGGTATTTTGGCTTGGCTCTTTGAGCCCTGGGTTGCCCCCAACCCTGCAAGCAGCGGCGTTGCTAGCGCAGTGGCACTCTGCTCTACCGCGGTGTTATCGAGCAGCCGTTTCATGAGGAGCTCGCTCAGCGTCAGGTCTCCCTCTAGTGCTCTTTCCTGGTCTGTCCGATTCCAGCCAGCCAAGTTCAGCACTCGCTGCACCTCATGCAGCTCCATGCTTTGCCTTAGGCTGCTGGCTTGTTGATCCCTATTATACTCGACTATGCCCTGCAATGCCTTGCGGGCTAGCCTTCTCTCCTCCTCTAGATCCGCAATGATTGCATCTGTCGTCCTGCCACGGTGCTCGTACCGGGCATGCGCATCGTAACTGCTTACCATCTGCTGTATAACATCTAGGAATGCGCTCACATCCAGCTCCTCGGTAAATCGATGGTCTGAGCCTCCCTCTGTCATGGTTGAATTCTTGTGCCTCGTTGCGCCCTCGATCAGGTTAACCAGTCGTGAGACAGATCCTTGTTGTTGACGCTCCTGCGCTTCGCGCGTTTGCCTATACCTTGGGTCTTCTCCTACTGGTGGGTTTTTTGAGAGATTTATCTTAGTGAGTTCCTTTAATTTTTGAATGCAGTGCTCAACTTATGGTCACTCGTGAGTGTGTTGTTCCTCGTGCACTTGTGCTCAATCAGGCTTTCAGCTTTCCTAAGTGTACTTCAAGTGCGGAAATTCAACGTGAGTGCTGCAAGCAATTCCCCGGCGTCTCACTCACTCTCGCTCGTTTCGGGCCTGATAGGCTTTGCTACTCCAGTCCTGGCCGTTCTAACAGGTTCTAGGGTCTTATGCTGCTTCTTATTGTTCACGTAGGGGTGGGCCGCTCGGGAGTGCCCCAGTGTGTCCCTGGATGGGTCAGGTTTTTGTTTTGGTTTGATTATGGAAATCGGACGTCCGATTTACCAGTGGTCCGATTTTGGGAATCGGACCAGGTGTATCAGGGCTGAGTGGCAGTCTCAAAATCCGAGTGCCCGATTCTCAAAAATCGGAAAGGCAAGTGTTCAATGAATCGGACAAGGGGGTCTGATTCTGGGCTGGTCCGATTTTGGGTGGTCCGATTCGTCCGAATGGTACGATCGGACAGGGTAATCCGATTTCTAGAATCGGGCAGACTGGTCCGAGTGTCCGATCCTAGTGGTCCGATTATGGGCGGGTCCGATTCGGGAAATTGGATCGAGCAGGTCCGATTGGTGACGTGTCTTAATTTGTCCGATCGGACAAGGTGGGTCCGAGTCAAAGCGTCCGAGTCTCCGAGCGTCCGGTTGTCCGAGTGTCCGAGCGTCCCATCGGACGGTTGTGCGAGTATCCGATTCTGAGAATCAGACAGACGTCCGAGTTCGCTGGTCCGATGAGCTTGCGCACACAGATTCGCCCAAATATCTCCAGATGCCTATTACTATTGACCACGAAATTCACCAGCGATGGAGTTGGAGTGGTGAGGGGGAGATCGGTGTACCTGGGGATCGCCGAATGCAAAGTTCTCCGTGCCCTGGTCGATCGGACGGTCGCCAAGCTCGCTCTCGCTCTCTCTCTCTCTCTCTCTCTCTCTCTCTCTCTCTCTCTCTCTCTCTCTCTCTCTCTCTCTCTCTCCGTTGGTTGGAAATGGGGGTTCTCTTGCCCTTCCAGAATTTATACCCTGCTGGTCCTTCCCTGAACACTACAGATCCCTCTCCTGGTGTTTCCTACACGGTTACCTTCGCATTTACTCTATTTTTCCCCCTGTTTTCTGCGATTTTCTCCCTGTTTCACAGCAGCAACCCTCTGCCTCTTCGTGTGTGATTTCCTACTGTTAATCTACCCTAAACACAACATAAATCGAAAGCAAAACACTGAACTAGTTTCTCCATGTTTTCCAATCATCAAACAACCAAAATATCCCAAAATACTTACCTGTTCTGAAGATCGAAAACACCCAACCTCCTACCTATCTCAAGCTCCGTTTCGGGAATGAATACCCTACTTCGATGCTCGATATGAGGCGCGCAAGTGCTCAAGCTTGAATCCGTTAGTCCTGGCAAAAACGGAACCAAAATGTGGGAGCTTTCGCTCAACTGCCAAGACCTACGGACCGCTTATTCTTTCAAGCATTTCAAGGAGCTCTAATGGCTATCTCTCACCTAGCCGACGAGCCTTCGATCCTACGAGTGTAGTGAGCTTACCTTGACACTCGATCAAGTACCCTCCTCTCTCTTGCACTTCGGTAGCTCCACGATCCTAGATGCTAGCTCAAGCATCCTCAAGCCTCCTCCATCTCTAACCTCCATCCTCCATAGCCGCGCGCGCAAGAGAAGAGAAGAGAAGAGAAGAGAAGAAGAGGAGAGGAGATGGTGAAGAGCTTCACCCTCTTGATCCCTCACTCCCACACACACTCACTCCCTCACACTCTCACACTCCCTCTCTCAAAAGCACACACAAGCAAGAAGGAGAGAAGATGAGAGGAAGAAGAAGACTCCTTTTGCCACACACCAAAGAATGAGCTTCTCATTCACTTTTCAACTTTATATACAAAACCCTAAATCTCTTTTGGGCGATCATCCCCTTTTCCTCTTTTTTACATGGCCGGCCATAGCCTAGGCCCTTTTCCCCATTGTCCTTCTATCTTCCTAGCTTCCTTTCCACCGCCCATCTACATTTACAATTTGCACAGGTGAGAGCCCGGTGCTCTTTTACAAGATTTCAGGGTGCGCCATTCCCCTTTTGTATTTCCCTTGGACTTTTAAGGTTGCCCTTGTGCCTTTGGCCTTTTCTCCTATTCTTTCTTCAGTCGGGCTACCTTTTTTCCGACTTTGCCCTGCGTCTTTTTTATTTCCTTTTGCTTTCTTCGTATTGGGGTTAACACTAGCTCCTCGATCAAAGGCTCTAAGTAAACATCCATGTTTTTTACTTTGTGCTTTCCACGAATCAAAAGGGACAACATTATGTGTCCTTTTTTAATTGCCATGGACGGAGGGATATTATAGTTCACCAATACCACTGGCCATACACTATATGAGGTGCTTTTGATGCAAAATGGATTTATTCCATCTAATCCTAGACCAAATCTCAAATTTCTGGGCTCTTCTTCGAAACTAAGCCACAAATTCTCTACGTGTTGCCAAGCTAGTGTGTCTGAAGGAATTCTCCACTTTCCATCACTTGAATGGTGACTAGCATGCCATGACATGAGTCTCGCAATAGATTCACACTTAAACATAAGTTGGATACGTGAAATAATAGAAAAATGTTGCAAAACCTTATGGGACACATCCATTGATTTCATCTCCTGGTTGTATCTTGGTTCACCACAAATAGGACATTGTCGTGCAGATGCATGATCCCCACGAAACAAGATGCAATCATTGACACATGCATGGATTTTGACGTAATTGAGACCTCCAAGATATGTCAAGAAACGCCTTGCTTGCTCCCTTCTAGTTGGTAATTTATTTCCATTTGGAAGTATTTGTGACAATAACCTGTATATATTGTGCAAACAGAGTTAATAAACCGCGAATATTGTCTAGAAGCATTTATGAATTAATATCAAATGATACATACTTCAAGGAATAGTCTTAAGAACAAATTTTTGCTCTAACAAGCATATATTTGAGCATAATAACTATTTTAAGGTTTATTCCATGAGTAATAGTAGTACATATGCAACCATCAAGCTAGAGATCATGCTTTGGTATTTGTGGAGATCCCAATCTCATGTCCTCATAAAGATTGTAGTGTGCAATAGTGTGGAGAGAAGGTGGGTGAGTTGTAAATGGTAAAGGAGAATTCTATTTTGATGATGGAGAGAAGATGAGGTGAATCACCAATTCTATTCTTAGTGAGTGGAACCTACCCATAGTATGGCACACATGACCGATTGAAATCAATAAGACTTTGAGATCCTACCTCAAGTATTATAACTATTGTTTTGTGGTGGATTTTCTTGCCATAATTCAATGTCAATTTGTGCTTGTGTTTTCCATGGTGTGTTGACTATGTGTGTCAAATGCTCTAGTCCGGTCTCTCTCTCTTTCTCCTCTCTCTTCTCTCAACTCTTGTCTCTCTCTTCATCTCTATATAAGTAGTCGTAGTCGTAGTCGTGGTTGTGGTCGTGGTCATGATCGTGGTTGTAGTCATAGTCGTAGTCTTGGTCGTGGTCGTGGTCGTGGTCATGGTCGTGGTCATGGTCATAGTTGTAGTCGTGGTCGTCGTAGTCATAGTCGTAGTCATGGTCATAGTCGTAGTCGTGGTCGTGGTCATCGTAGTCGTAGTCGTAGTCGTCGTCATAGTCGTGGTCGTAGTCGTGGTCGTGGTCATCGTAGTCATAGTCGTAGTCGTGGTCGTGGTCGTGGTCGTGGTCGTGGTCGTGGTCATAGTTGTAGTTGTAGTCATGGTCGTATTCGTAGTCATATTTATAGTCATAGCCGTGGTCGTGGTGGTCGTGGTGGTCATGGTCATGGTCATGGTCGTGGTCATGGTCATAGTCATGGTTGTGGTCATCGTAGTCGTGGTTGTGGTCGTGGTCGTCGTAGTCATAGTCGTGGTCGTGGTTGTGGTCATAGTCATAGTCGTGGTTGTGGTCGCGGTCATGGTCGTGGTCATGGTTGTGGTCGTGGTCATGATCATAGTTGTGGTCCTGGTCGTAGTCATGGTCGTAGTCTTCGTAGTCGTAATCGTGGTCGTGGTCGTGATCGTAGTTGTAGTCATAGTCATAGTCATGGTCGTAGTCATAGTCGTGGTCGTCGTGATTGTCGTGGTCGTAGTCGTGGTCGTGGTTGTGGTCATAGTTGTAGTCATGGTCTCATGGTCGTAGTCATAACGTAGAAAAAGAGAGAGAGATGGAAGGAGAGGATAATAATTTAAGAAATAAAAAAAAAAGAGAGAGATGGAAGGACAGGAGAACAATTTAAGAAAGAAAAAAAGAATGATAACAAAAACAAATTGTTTATCGTAACATAGACAAAATGGAAAAAGATGAAGGTCCTGTTGTTCAAGATCGCGAGGCATATCTTAATCAGCATGTCCCATGTCCTTGCTCTCAATGCAACCTGGCAATTAGACGAAAATATCGATTGTCTATAGAACACGTATGACGCTTTGGCAAGTTTCAATCTGAGATCATTGATCAGGCGATTGCGAATTTTCAGCAAACGGTAAGAAAAGTTAATATCAATCATGCATTGTACTCACAAGCTAATTGAATACCATATACAATAAGATTGCGTCTGGCTTGCAAATTTTCTATCCAGGGAGATGACGTCTCATCCCAAGGAGGAGTGCACCCTTTGCGGCCAATTAGAAGAGTTCATGGGTGTGCGATGGATGGAGTGCATGAGCCAATCCACCACTCGCAAGGCCAATCTATACTGTCAATGCTAGAGGAGACAAGCAGTCTTTCAGACATACCCACAATCTTGGAGCCTGAGATGGAGGCAATGATCGATGCATTGATTCCCATGGATGTCGAGACTTCTGATCCGCTTAGAGAGAAAAAATCCATACCATTATATGATGGGTGCCGAGTATCTTGCCTGAAGACATTGCTTGCACTCTAAAGTGTGCAAGCAAAATACAGGTGGAGCGATGCAAGTGTGACCGAGTTGTTCAGGTACCTTGTACATATGATTTGTGGATTTTTTTTTATACTATTATTAAAAACATTTTTGCTTTTTCAATGTGTTTTATGATTTTTTTCAGGTTATTAAAATATCATAGATTACCACCTGTAAATACCATGCCTGAGTCTCGTGATGATGCACGACATGTTTTACGAAAGCTTGGCATGGACTACAACAACATCCATGCATGTATCAGCGATTGCATACTATTTTGAGGAGAATACGAGACTATGCAGACATGTCCAAAGCGTGGTGCTCATAGGTATCGACAGGACTTGCAAGGGCAAACCATCCCTCAAAAAGTTCTCAAACACTTTTCGCTTATCCCCCGCATACACCACATGTTTCGTACGTCCAGCATGGAGAGCTTGACAACGTGGCATGTGTAGAATAGGTCCACAAATGGAGTTCAATGAATATCAGCAAATTCACACGCATGGAGCCACATTGACTCTACCTTCCCAGGCTTTGCCCGAGAGCCAAGAAATCTTCGGCTCGGTCTTGCAATGGATGGCGTGAATCCATTCAGTCTGCGCTCAACACAGTGTGTGGCCTATAGTTCTTGTCAACTACAATATCCCTCCATGGCTTTCTACGAAGAAAGGACATCTCATCCTTAGCTTACTCGTCCTCGGCCACTACAAAGTCAAAAATATGGACGTGTATCTTCGTCCATTAGTCGATGAGCTTAAGATTTTGTGGGAGGAGGGGGTCACCATGTGCAAGATATGAGCAAGCGCGATGATCGATGGTCCGCCAATATTCGAGACATTGTTATATGGACGATGCATAACTTTTCGGGATTCGGAGAGTGCTCAGGTAAATAGGCTTCCGTTCTCATTGGTAATATCTATATTTTATCTTTGTATTCACTGGATAGAGGTGTTGGAACAGGTTTGGTTACCTGAGGTTATCATGCATGTCCATTGTGCGAGCCACATGTTACACTCCCGAAGGTCACAAACCATGAAGAAGATGGTATATCAAAGACACGCCGCTTTCTTACCAGAGGGTCATAAACTCAGGGAAGGTTTTCTTGGACAACCTTCAACACGTATGAATGCCACAAGCTGGTACGAGCTAAAAATGGTCCACACGGAGTCACATTCAAATGAAATGTGGCAGTTCTAAGTTTTCTACGAGTTGCCATATTGGACCCACTTACAGATCAACCACTTGTTGGATCCCATGCATATTTTCAAGAATGTGGGTGACTTGCTATGGGACCACATCACAAGAAAGAGAGACACTATAGAGGCACAAATGGATTTGAAGGAGGTAGGTAAGATGGAGGCACTTTGGCCGCAATAGAGTGCTGATGGTCGCGCGCAACTACCTGGCGCTCCTTGGGTTTTGTCCACTAAAGAAGGGCGCATTGTGAAGCAAGTAGTCAAGTCTACCCGCACTCCGACGGGTATGATGTGTTCTCTCAGGTCTGCATTTTCTAAAGACGACCAATTATCAGGGCTAAAATCCCATGACTGGCATAAGATATGTCAGGTTTGTACTACGAATGGATTGTAATTGGCGTGCGCATTTTGCTATTTGGAGTGTAGCCATTGTTCATAATGCTTTTTCATTTGTGGCAGTTTATACTACCGATCAGGATCACAAGATGCCTTACTCCAAAAATAGGGAAGGCGGATTACAGGTTGTTTACTTTGGTGCAATGGATCTCACAGAAGGAGATTAAGACGTCCTCTATTGAATCCGTGAGGCAGGGAGCAGTGGAGACGGTCTGTCTCTTTGAGAAATACCTGCCTACCAACATGCTCACAATACAAATCCACCTTCTTATGCATCTTGTAGATGAAGTGGAGATTGTTGAACCTGTCCATACGGGATGGATATTCTTCTTGGAGCGCTTCATGAAAACCCTAAAAGGCTTTGTGCGACAATGAGCTCCACCAGAGGGTAGCATGGCTGAAGGTTGGTTGGTGTGTGAGGCGCTAGTGCATATTTCAAAATGGCTACCAACAATGGATCTAGACAAGAAAATGCTATGGTCGCTGAAGGACGATGATAGACTAACTAGAGATGTGGTGGTTGGAAATGGGGTAGATAAAAGAATGGATGCTACAATGGAGGAGAAGGTGAATCGCTTTTGTATGGTGCACCATGCCTCTATGGAGACGTGGCTCGCCAAGTACCAAATCGCTAGGCAAGATCGAGAGAAAGCGGGATCTAAATTCTGACATAGTGTGCGTCATCGATCGATTCAATATCCTGAGGGATGGAGGAGATGTCGTGGTTCATGTCAACGTGATGGTTGCATAGAAATTTGACCGCAGCATCTCGCGAAGGGGAAGAGGTCTCAATGGAAGAGTGGGAATTCTCGATGGGATATAGTCCAAAGATGGTGAGGTGTTTAGGATTTGTTGTATCTATATTTTATATACAACATCTAATTTGAGTGTTTCAATGTACAATACAAAATATATAGTGTAGCATGGTCATGTGGACGGCATTTTCGCGTGGAGTATATTGACAAAATGCACTCCACAATGGACTGTGGTATCATGGCAAGGTTCAAGCAGGAGAGCCGACGACGAGCAACTGATCCAAACACAGTTATAGATGAGATTGAGTATTTTGAAAACTTTCAAAGTATTATTACGATGGATTACCGTAGGTTCTCCATGATACTATTCGATGTGCAGTGGTTCAAAGTGGTACTTGAAGGAGCTGGAGCAACAGTTCGATGAGGTCCATCCGGATTTCTCAAAATAGATTCCAAAAAAAAATGGACGGATTTGTGCGATACCTTTGTGTTGCTGTCCCATTGGAATAGGTGCATGGACTCATTTGTTTGTTAATTGTATTACGACATGGTACATATCACAATATTTTAAACTCTCTTGTACGTGTTTGTGAACATGTAATCTTCTATTCAAACCCCCGACAACCTCGATGGTGGTATGTTATACCTTCAGCTCCTTGAAGTGTGAGAGTATATGATCAAAGCGATGTTCCGAGTATAGATGAAGACAATATGCAAATAGAGGGGTTGTTATTGCAAGGGGTGGAGGCCGTTGAAAGCTTGGAGCCAGTATCAGCTAACAATGATGGAAATACAGGAGTCCAAGAATTTTTTGAGAACGAGGTAGACTCATCCTTTTGTGGTGGCATATCTATCGACCTTCAAGTGTATGTGGAGTTGTGTCATGAAATTGACATGGGACCGTAGGATACTTCATACTTGGAGCATCCACTTACTCAATTTGTTGACCAATCGCTTATAAGGATACATAAGATATGCATTTTAAGTGAGATCATTTTTTTAAAATTTATATTACTGTGCATTGTATGATTTAAATTGATTATTCTAACATCATTTTTTGTCTGTGCAGGTGACATTTCAAGATGAGTCGAGGGATGAGGGATGAGAAGTTGCAAGATATCTTCACATGCATGTCTCGAGACCAAATCGCGAGATTCAAAGACATGGAAGACCAGGAGCTATCTCGGACATCGTCAGGCCGCTCTGCTAGATCTACTTCAACGCGATCAGATGCTTCAGCTTCGAGCAGATGAGGTCGACGCTCCAAACTTGGGCCAGAGGGAGGGAGTGCTTTAGTATCAGGGAGATGTTGCAGAGATACGAAGGCAGTGAGCCCATGGTCGGCACGGGATATAGGTGCGACTCCTTGCTCTCGTGGTGGTTCCAGGGAGCGTGGCTCAGGCTCAAGTGGATACTATGGAGGCATAGACGCGGTGTCTCCATCTCGTCGTTCAGCTAGAGTTGCGTCACCTCTAGGATTTGTCACACCTGTGGATACGTCTACGCCAATTACTCCGGCTTTTGCTCAGCCGTCTGCCGGTGGCACCCCTATGGGTGCCACTCCGATAGATCTTACCTCGATCGGTACACCGGATGCACAGGGGTCTCGTGGATATGCCCAGGACCGTGGACGCAGGTGGGAGAGGACCCATCTTAGGCATACCCAAGGGGGATATGCTTATCTAGTCCATGATAGGTCAGGAGCCATCATCATGAATGATGAGGGGAGGGTGATGGCTTGCATGAGAGAGTTGTGCCAACAAATTTTTCGACACAACTTATTAGATCATTGGAAGAACATACCGGAGGGGAGCAATAACTACATAGTAGCATCATTGCATGATAAGTTTTCAGTTCCAGCCTCAGTAGATAGATTTTCTACGGGCTGGATGATGGATTGCATGCGTGCATATATGTCACACAGACGATCGGACGCATGCAAGGCACTCAAGAGTGGGGCTACAAAGCCCAAGTGGCTAGACGCAAACGACTGGCGCCGACTGAGAGAGGAGGCTACAATTTCTCCAGGACGTTGGAGTCAGCAGCGCGAGGCAGCAAGGGCACGACTCGAGGCCAGAGTGGTCCATCATCTTGGGAGTGGCGGCCACCACATGATATATTTGGAGGACTTTGTAAGTTTTTCTTTTTTTTGCTTGTTTATTTTTTTGCAATATCCTTTGTACTGAAAATCATGTTTCTAACAGTTAGTATTTTGTTTTCTTTGCAGCACTCCATTACAAATCGCGATCCGACTAGCCTTGAGACTCTATATGTAGAGAGGCACAGTCTCACTACATTGATCGATTGATTGTATAGACGCGGCGGCCCTGTAAGTCACTCATCTTTCTGGTCCGTAGTTACCATGTTTAATTAGAATGCATTATTGTATGGTGGACTGATGTGTTGTTGTTTCTTTTTTTGCAGAGTCCGTTCGATGCTCCTTTGCGGCGGGATGAGCTTTCGGATGGCAAGGATACGTAGCTCGCCCTTGGATCCCTAGAGCTCACAATACACCTTTCTTTTTTGGTCGCCTAATTTGTGTAGACATTTTCTATGTAGTAGTGTTATCTTGTCATTATTGTATCAGTCGCTTTCATTATGCGATCATGTAATTATTTCATGTATCAGTGTTATGATTTCAGTATACTTTGTTTTTGTTTACACGAGCATTGTACACAGTGCAGAAACTATTTTGTACAGCCCAAATAAAGCTGCCCTGCCACAAAAAAAAAATTCCATGTTACCGTCGCTATTAGCGTCGCAAATTTACTACTCGTGACGTTATTGGCATCATTATTATCATCACAGACCATTGACGACGGGGGCAAAATTTTTTATTTACATTTTTATCGCTTTTAACGTCGGTATAAGGCCTATATCTTGTAGTGGGAGGCAGTATCGGCTGACAATGATGGAAATACAAGAGTCCAAGAATTCTTTGAGAACAAGGTGGACTCATCCTTTTGTGGTGACATGTCTATCGACCTTCCAGTGTATGCGATGTTGTATCAGGAGATTGACATGGGACCATAGGATACTTCATACTTGAAGCATCCACTTACTCAATTCGTTGACTAATTGCTTATAAGAGTACATAAGATATGCACTTTAAGTGAGATCATTTTTTTGAAATTTATATTACCTAGCTTTGTATGATTTAGATTGATTATGCTAACATCATTTTTTGTCTGTGCAGGTGATCTTTTCAGGATGAGTCGAGGGATGAGTGATGAGGAGTTACAGGATATCTTCATGTGCATGTCTCCAGATCAGATGGTGAGATTTAGAGACATGGCGGACCACGAGCTGTCTCGGACATCGTCAGACCACTCTACTAGATCTACTTCGGCGCGATCAGATGCTTCAGCTTCGAGCAAATGAGTTCGACGCTCTCCAGACTTGGGCCAGAGAGAGGGAGTGCTTCAGGGTCAGGGGGATGCTGTAGAGATACAGAGACAGTGAACCCGCAGTCAGTATGGGATACAGGTGTGACTCCTCGCTCTCGTGGTGGTTCCAGGGAGCATGGCTCAGGTGCTTTCTGTGGAGGCATGGATGCGATGTCTCCGTCTCGTCGTTCTGCTGGAGTTGCGTCACCTCCAGGATTTGTCACACCTGTGGGAACGTCTACTCCAACTACTCCGGCGTTTGCTCAGCCGACTGTAGGTGGCATCCCTATGGGTGCTACACTGATAGATACTACCCCGGTTAGTACACCGGATGTACAAGGGTCTCCTGGATATGTCCAAAAGCATGGACGCACGTGGGAGAGGACCCATCTTAGGCATACCCCAGGGGGATATGCCTATCTTGTCGATGATAGGTCAGGAGCCATCATCATGAATGATGAGGGGAGGAGGGTGATGGCTCGTATGAGAGAGTTGTGCCAACAAGTTTTTTGGCACAACGTCTTAGATCATTGGAAAAACATACCGAAGGCAAGCAAGGACTACATAGTAGCATCCTTGCATGAGGATTTTCCGATTCCATCCACAGTAGATAGATTTTCTATGGGCTGGATGATGGACTGTATGCGTGTATATATGTCACATAGACGATCAAACGGGACGCAAGGCACTCAAGAGTGGGGCTGCAAAGCCCGAGTGGCTAGACGCGGATGACTGGTGCCGACTGAGGGAGGAGGCTACAGATTCTCTAGGACGTTGGAGTCAGCAACGCGAGGCAGCGAGGGCACAACTAGAGGCCGGAGTGGTCCATCATCTTGGGAGTGGTAACCACAGGACATATCTGGAGGACTTGGTAAGTTTTTCTTTTGTTTTTCTTGCTTATTTTTTTGCAATATCCTTTGTACCAACAATCATGTTTCTAAAAGTTAGTATTTTGTTTTCTTTGCAGCACTCCATTACAAATCGCAATCCGACCGGCCTTGAGACTCGATATGTAGAGAGGCACGGTCTCACTGCATTGATCAACCGATTGTATAGACACAGCAGCCCTGTAAGTCACTCATCTTTCTTATCCGTAGTTACCATATTTAATTAGAATGCATTATTGTATGGTGGACTGATGTGTAGTTCTTTCTTTTTTTGCAGAGTCTGTTCGATGCTTCTTTGCGGCGGGATGAGCTTTTGGATGGCGAGGATATGTAGCTCGCCCTTGGATCCCTGGAGCTCACACACCCTTCTTTTTTGGTCGCCTGATCTGTGTAGACATTTTCTATATAGTAGTGATATCTTGTCATGATTGTACCAGTCGCTTTCATTATGTGATCATGTATTTATTTCATGTATTAGTGTTATGATTTAAGTACACTTTGTTTTTGTTTACACGAGCATTGTACATAGTGCAGAGACTATTTTGTATGGCCCAAATAATGCACACACTGCTATATGTGGCAGGGCAGCTTGCTACCCTGCCATTTAAAAAAAATTCCCCTGTTATCGTCACTATTAGCGTCACAAATTTACCTACACACGTCGTTATTTGCATCGTTATTAGCATCGCAGAGCGTCGTTATTAACGTCGGTATCAGCGTCGCAAATGTGACGCTGATACCGACGCAAATAGCGATGTTGATAATGACGCTGATACCGACTGTTCTATGGCATCACCAATAACGACGCTTTTTGCGACAATGGGGGAAAATTTTGTTATTTACATTTTCGTCGCTTTTAACGTCGGTATAAGGCCTATATCTTGTAGTGCGACCTAGGTTGATAGGGATTGTAGCCACTTGGCAAAGCAAGACAAGTTTAAAAGCTTTAAGCTTTAAATTTTAAAGCTTTAAGCTTTAAATCTTAAAGATTTATGAAAAAATAGAAGAGGATTAAGAGGAAGATGAAGATGAATAGGCCGCTGCTTCCCCCCTTTCTTTTGACAAAAAAAATGGTCAAATTTTTCTAAATTTGGACATCCTGAATGCATGAGAAAAAGCCTGAATTCTCCTTCTGAATCATAGCAGAAAACTCCAATAATCTCCCCCTCTTCTCAGTTCGACGAGAGGCTTAGATTGAAGCAAGATCATCCGAGAGCCACGCAAATCAATCATGCCATCTGTGGTAGCCTCTATGGACCTCAAATATCAAATCACCAACATCAGATTACATCTTGAAAGCTTCTAGATTGCTGATTTTCCAAGACACCCTCCAGAAAAAGAGGTCCTCTTCTTGGCCACAACCCTTCTTCTTCAATTTAACTATAAATACAAGGCATGAGGAGCTGTTGGAAGGCAGCCTGAGCAAGAGAGGAGGGGCTCTTCTCAAGAGTATAGAGCTAGAGGAAGTGGGGTTAGAGAAGTGCAAGGATAAGAATACTCATCACGAAGACAAGGAGGATACTCCCTAGGGTCTTGGAATCGAATTCTCTATCCCTTCTACCCCACTTCCATGTGGAATCAAGACTCTTTTTTATTTTTCTAAATTCCTAGTGATCGCTATCCCCCATCAATCCAATTGCAACAACCCCAAGCTCTCTTGCAATCTCACGATTAAAGACCATGGCCCCAAAGAAAAAAGTTATGAAGGTTTCAGAGGAAGAAGCTGCTAATAACATTGCGGATATGACCACTACAAGATGAAATGACGAGTATTGGGATTACAAATGAAGTTGCGAACACCATCAACCAAGCACGCGTCATGGATCCCCATGTACTATAAAAGCAGCTAGCAAACCATCATCCCATGAAGTGGCAACAAAAAGCTACATTCATAAAATAGGATTTTATTTATTTCTTGCATATAATCTTTTAAAGGAATTCTTAACCGCAAATTCCAAGGGGTAATTTGGGTTTATACAAGATGTACCAAGGAGAGTACAAGGAAGATATTGTGTCCCTAAAATACTTAATATTTTGATTTGTATTGATCTAATGAAACCTCTGATGGATAAACATGGATGCTAATTCTCTGTATATAAAAGACCTTGAGATGGAATTGTCAAAATAATAATTTTTGCAATAAAACTAACTAATTTTTTTTTTAATCACGGGCAAGGACCCACAAAACTCCATTGAGTTCCACCAAGGGAGTTATTCTCAAAAATAGAATTATTGTTTAGATTTAGTCCAAATACGAGATCCCGAGAAGGAAAAATCCGAGAAGACTATTAGAAGGTATTGCCATTTACACTAAGTTTTACCTTTATATTATTATTTTTAGAAAGAAAAGATTTGTCCTGGAAATAAATTTGTTAAAAGTTTATGTATAATACATTCAAAATAATATATTCGTGATTATAAGTTCGATACTAATCTTTCCTAAAATCATTAGGCTAAAAGATGGATGATCAGGGTACAGATCATCGGGATTGAGGCATTATTCCGATGAGCACAAAACGTCAAGATTGAGGCATTGTTCTTGGTGGCGCTAGACCTCCCCAAGACTAGCATGAATAAAACCTACTCCAAGGGGTTTTCTTTTTTGTTTCACGGGCGTTATTGAGTATAGACCAATCATGACGCAAAAGGTCTTGTCGTAGGAAACTCTAGTTGGTAGGAGAAGGTGAGCATACTAGGGGGCTCTGGTTATAAACTCCTTAGGCTCTTACAAATTGACAAAACTACCCTTCCAATTCCACATAGTATCCTGGAAGTTCAAATACTAGTTTAAGAACTAAACTTGAAAATAATAATACCTTTGGGTTGACATCATTCTAGTTAGTACAAAAAACATTGAAAAAAGTTAATTTTACTTAAAGGAACTATTGAGAAGGGATCGATTTACTATGTTTTTGTGTCATGAATTAAAGGCATGTAACGAATTTGTATCAGGAGATAACTCAAAGAAGCAATTTTTATATGTTGAATCTAAGGTGGTAGGTAATTAGGAAACTAAAAATACTCTCTCGAGGGAAGCGGGAGGATGGACCCCCGACAGATCCAGACCTATGGTAGGGTGGTCTCGATAAGCTAAGAGCTTTCTTAAGAAGGAATAAAAATCATATTTTTGATGGAAGTAGAGATCAGAGGGTGGAGGTAGGGGGATGGGACAAGGAGCTTAGGTGGGGGTGAGGTAAATTAAGAGAAGGGGACGGGTAAATGTGGAGATGGGGTCAAATTGGGGGGGTAAATTTAGGGGTGGGGGGTTAAATTTGGGGATGGGGATAAACACTACAAGGAATTGGGCAATTAGCGATGCCGATTAGCGACGGCGGATATGCGACGCAAATAGCGACGCCAATAGCAACGCCGCAGGAAAAAAAAGCGCGGCCGAAACCAGAGTGCCGTTTTCATTTTCATTTCTTCGCCTTTTGAGAGCGAGAGCGAGGGAGAGAGCGAAGGCTTTGTGAGAGAAGAAGAGGAAGAGACTTGCTGCCGCTGCCACCGCCGTTGTTCACAAAGGAGAGGAGGAGCCCTCGTTGCAAAGAGAAGCCGCCCACGCTCGCCATATCTCATTGGTGAGTCTCCTCTCTCTTTCTTTTGCTTGTTGAAGGTTTAAATCGTTCTCCTTTGTTTGTTTAGGAGAGGAAATGAAAGAGAAGGAGAGGGAGAGGGAGAGAGAGAGAGAGAGAAAGAGAGGGAGAGGGAGAGGGAGAGGGAGAGGGAGAGGGAGAGGGAGAGAAAGAGAGGGAGAGTGCATTCTCTCTCTCTCTCTCTCCCTTTTGCTTGTTTAATGTTTAAATTACTTTCTTTTTTGCTTGTTTAGGAGAGGAAATGAGAGAGTAAGAGAGAAAGAGAGGGAGAGGGAGAGGGAGAGGGAGAGGGAAAGAAAGAGAAAGAGAAAGAGAAATAGAAATAGAGGGAGAGGGAGAGGAAGGGGGAGAAAATAAGAGAGAGAGAGAAAGAGAAAGAGAGGGAGAAGGAGGGAGAGTGCATTCTCTCTCTCCCTCTCCCTTTTACTTGTTTAATGTTTGAATCACTTTATTTTTTGCTTGTTTAGGAGAGGAAATGAGAGAGAAAGAGAGCGAGAGGGAGAGGAAAGGGAAGGAAATGAGAGAGGGATAGAAAGAGAAAGAGAGGGAGAGTGCATTGTATCTCTCCCTCTCCCTTTTGCTTGGAGGATGTTTAAATCACTTTATTTTTTGCTTGTTTAGGAAATGAGAGAGAAAGAGAGATAGAGAGGGAGAGGGAGAAAAAGAGAAAGAGAGGGAGAGGGAGAGGGAGAGGGAGAGGGAGAGGGAGAGGGAGAGGGAGGGGGAGGGGAAGGAAATGAGAGAGGGAGAGAAAGAGAACGAGAGGGAGAGGGAGAGGGTGAGAGAAAGAGAGAAAGAGAGAAAGAGAGGGAGAGGGAGAGAAAGAGAGGGAGAGGGAGGGGAAGGAAATTTAAGATAATAGACTTATTGATAATGGTATGCAATGTGCTTTGCCATGGGCCATGTACTTCATCAAAATGAACCCAAAATTATTGTTATAGAAGAAGAAACCCTTAAATTGAGTATAGGATAATTTCTCTCAGGTCTTATGACTATGAGTAGAATTGATTGAAATAAATTTTATTACTATAGTTATAAAATTTCATAGATGACGCAGATTAATTTTAAAATGGATTACTTATACTCAAAGCTGAGATTTAACAAATAATTATCTACCGGGACAAACAAATCGTTGAGCATGATACAAGGCCGAGATATAACATCGGAAAATCTCTTGACTACTATATACAATGCAAGGTTTATGGCAATCTTGCAACTTGACGTACATCTCCATAAAGCTATCCATTTAAGCCTCATTTGCTGTAATGTAGATAAGATGGCAAACGAAGAAGGTCTTATTGTTCAAGACCGCGAGACGTATCTTAATCAGCGTGTCCCATGTCCTTGCTCTCAATGCAAGTTGGCAATTAGACGAAAACGCCGATTGTCTATAGAACACGTACGACGATTTGGCGAGTTTCAATCTGAGATCATTGATCAGGCGATTGCGGATTTTCAGCAAACGGTAATTTGAAGTTAGCATTTTTCATGCATTGTACTCTCAAGCTAATTGAAAACCATACACAATAAGACTGGGTCTTGTTGGCAAATTTTGTATCCAGGGGGGTGATGTCTCGACCCAAGGGGGAGTGCACCCTTTGCGGCCAATTAGAAGAGTTTATGGACGTGCGATGGATGGATTGCAGGAGCCAATCGACCACTCGCAAGGCCCATCTATACCGTCAATGCTAGAGGAGACATACAACCTTCCCGACTTGCCTACAATCTTGGAGCCTGAGATGGAGGCAATGATCGATGCATTGATTCCCATGGATGTTGAGACATCTGACCCGCTTAGAGAGGAAGCATCCATACCATTATATGATGGGTGCCGAGTATCTTGGTTGAAGACATTGCTTGCACTCTTAAGTGTGCAAGCAAAATACGGTTGGAGCGATACGAGTGTGACTGAGTTATTCAGGTACCTTGCACACAGACTTCATTGTTTTTTTTTAAACAGTATTATTGCAAAAATTTGTGTTTTTTCAAGGTGTTTTATGATTTTTTTCAGGTTATTGAAATATCATATATTGCCACCTGCAAACACCATGCCTGAGTCTCGTGATGATGCACGACATGTTTTACGGAAGCTTGGCATGGACTACAATAACATCCATGCATATATCAATGACTGCATATTGTTTCGAGATGAATATGAGACTATGGAGACATGTCCAAAGTGTGGTGCTCACAGGTATCGACAGGACTTGCCAGGGCAGACCATCCCTCAAAAAGTTCTCAGACACTTTCCGCTCATCCCCCGCATAAACCACATGTTTCGCACGTCTGCCATGGCAAGCTTGACAATGTGGCATGTGCAGAATAGGTCCACGGATGGAGTTCAACGAATATCAACAGATTCGCGCGCATGGAGCCACATTGACTCTACCTTCCCAGGCTTTGCACGAGAGCCAAGGAATCTTCGGCTCGGTCTCGCCATGGATGGTGTGAACCCATTCGGTCTGCGCTTGACTTCTTACAGTGTGTGGCCTATAGTGCTTGTCAACTACAACATTCCTCCATGGCTTTCTACGAGGAAAGAACATCTCATCCTTAGCTTGCTCATCCCGGGCCTCTACAAAGTAAAAAATATGGACGTGTATCTTCGTCCATTAGTCGATGAGCTTAAGATTTTGTGGGAGCAGGGGGTCACGGTGCAAGATATGAGCAGGCACGATGGTCGGTGGTCAGCCAACATTCGAGCCATTCTCATGTGGACGATGCATGACTTTTCGGGATTGGGAGAGTGCTCAGGTGAGCAGACCTTTGTTCTCGCTGGTAATATCTATATTTTATTTCATTCAATCAAGTATTCAATAGGTCGTGGATTGCCTTGCAGGTCTCGTTACCTCAGGTTATCATGCATGTCCATTGTGTGGGCCACAGTTAGACTCCCGAAGGTCACGAACCATGAAGAAGATGGTATATCAAGGACACGCCACTTTCTTACCGGAGGATCATGAACTCAAGGAAGGTTTTCTTGGACGACCTCCAGCACGTATGAACGCTGCAAGCTGGTACGAGCTGAAAATGGTAAACCCGGAATCACATCCAAATGGAATGCGACGGTTCTCAGTTTTCTACGAGTTGCCATATTGGACCCACTTATAGGTCAACCACTTGTTGGATCCCATGCATATTTTCAAAAATGTGGGCAGCTTGCTATGGGACCACATCACAGGAAAGAGAGACACTATAGGGTCACGAATGGATTTAAAGGAGGTAGGTAAGATGGAGGCGCTTTGGCCGCAGTCGAGTGCTGAAGGGGGAGTGCAGCTTCCTCGAGCTCCCTGGGTTTTGTCTACCAAAGAAGAGCGCATTGTGAAGCAAGTAATCAAATCTATCCGCACTCCAATAGGTATGATGCGTTCTCTCAGGTCCGCATTTTCTAAAGATGACCAAATGTCTGGGCTAAAATCCCATGATTGGCATAAGATATGTCAGGTTTGTGAACAGAATGGATTTTAATTAGCGTGGACATTTTGAAATTTGAAAAGTGACCATTATTCTTAATGCTTTCTCATTTGTGGCAGGTTTGTCCTATCGATCGCGATCGCGGGATGCCTAACTCCAAAAATTCGCCGGGCCATTTACAAGTTATCGACTTTGGTGCAATGGATCTCACAGAAAGGGATTAAGACGTCCTCTATTGAATCTGCAAGGCGGGGAGCAGTTGAGACGGTCTGTCTCTTTGAGAAATACCTGCCCACTAACATGCTCACGATACAAGTTCACCTTCTTGTGCATCTTGTGGACGAAGTGGAGATTGCTGGACCTGTCCATACGCGATGGATGTTCTTCTTGGAGCACTTTATGAAAACCTTGAAAGGCTTTGTGCGACAACGAGCTCATCCGGAAGGTAGCATGGTGGAAGGTTGGTTGGTGTCAGAGGCGTTAGTGCATATCTCACAATGGCTACCAACGGTGGAACCAGACAATGAAATGCTATGGATGCTGAAGGACGATGATAGGCTGACTGGAGATGTGGTGGTTGGAAATGGGGTAGAAAAAAGAATGGATGCCTCAATGGAAGAGAATGTGAATCGCTTTTGTATGTTGCACCATGCCTCCATGGAGATGTGGCTCGCCAAGTACCAGATTGCAAGGCAAGATCGAGAGAAAGCGCGAGCTGAATTCCGACGCAGTACGTGTCACCGACCGATTTGATATCCCGAAGGCATGGAGGAGATACCGCGGTTTATGTCAACATGATGGTTGCATGGAGCCTTGACTGCAGCATCCAGCGAAGGGACAGAGGTCTCAATGGAGGAGTGGGAGTTCTCGAGGGGATGTAGTCCAAAGATAATGAGGGGTTTAGAATGTGTCATATCTAAATTTGCTTGCTACATCTAATTTGAGTGTTTCAATGTGCAGTACAAAATATATAGTGCAGCGTGGTCGCGTGGAGGCATTTTCGGGTGGAGCGTATTGACCAAATGTGCTCCACAATGGACTGTGGTGTCATGGAAAGGTTTGAGCAAGAGAGCCGGCGACGAGCAACAGATCCGAACACGGTTGTGGTAGATGAGATGGAGTATTTTGGGAACTTGCAAAGTATTATTACGGTGGATTACCGTAGCTTCTCCATGATACTATTCGATGTGCAGTAGTTCAAAGTGGTACTTGGAGGAGCTGGAGCAACAGTTCGACGAGGTCCATCTGGATTTCTCGAAATAGATTCCGAAAAAAAATGGATGGATTTGCGTGACACCTTTGTGTTGCCGGCCCATTATGAACAGGTACAAATAGTCATTTGCTTGCTAATTGTAATACGACATGGTTTATGTCACAATGGTTTGAAGTTGCTTTGTAAGTGTTTGTGAACAGGTAATCTTCTATCCAAACCCCCGACAACCTTGATGGTGGTATGTTATACCTTCAACTCCTCGAGGTGCGAGAGTATATGATCAAAGCGATGTTCCAGGCATAGATGAAGAAAATATGCAAATAGAGGGATCGAAATTACAAGGGGTGGAGGCCACCGCAAGCTTGGAGCCCGCATCGGCTAACAATGATGGAAATACAGAAGTCGTAGAATTTTTTGAGAACAAGGCAGACTTGTTCTTTTGTGGTGACATGTCTATCGACCTTCCAGTGTATGCAGAGTTGTGTCAGGACATGGGACCATAGAATACTTCATTCTTGGAGAATTGTATCACTCAATTCGTTGTTTAGATCTTCCATAAAGGTAGATAAGATATGCATTTTAAGAGGGATTTTTCAAAAATGATTTATATTAATGTGCTTTGTATAGTTTAAATTGATTATTCTAACATCATTTTTTATCTGTGCAGGTATCGACATTTTCAGGATGAATCGAGGGATGAGCGATGAGGAGTTTCAAGACATGATGGCACGCATGTCTCCAGATTAGCTCAGAGATTTAGAGAGATGGCAGATCAGGAGCTGTCTCGTTCTTTGTCAGGGCGCTTTGCTAGATCAGCTTCAGCTAGTCAGCTTCAGCTAGATCAGCTTCGGCGCGATCAGATGCTTCAGCTTCGAGCAGACGATCTCGACGCTCGTGACTTGGGCCAGAGGGAGGGACTGCGAACTGCAGGAGGATCAGGGGGTGCTGCTGTGGAGACACGGATGCGGTGTCTTCGTCTCATCGTTCAGCTGGAGCTGCCTCACCTCCAGGATTTGTCACACCTGTGGGGACGTCCACTCCAGTTACTCCGGCTTTTGCGCAGCCGTCGGCAGATGGCACGCCTTTTGGTGGCACTCCTTTTGGTGGCACCCCCTTTGGTGGCACCCCTTTGAGTAGCACTCCGGGAGAGGGTACCCCCGTCGGTACACCCGATGTACAGGGGTCTCCTGGATATGCCCAGGAGCGTGGACGGAGATGGGAGAGGGCCCATCTTAGGCATACTCCTAGGGGTTATGGATACCTAGTGGATGGCAGGTCAGGAGCCATCATCATGAATGATGAGGTGAGGAGGGTGATGGCTCGCATGAGGGAGTTGTGCCAACAAGTTTTTTGGCACAACGTCCTGGATCATTGGAGAAACATACCGGAGGGGAGCAAGGACTACATAGTAGCATCCTTACACGAGGAGTTCCCGGTGCCAGCCGCAGTGGATAGATTCTCTACGGGCTGGATGATGGATTGCATGCGTGCATACATGTCACATAGACGATCCGACGCATGCAAGGCAATCAAGAGTGGGGCTCCAAAGCCCGAGTGGTTAGATGCAGACGACTGGCACCCACTGAGGGAGAAGACTACAAATTCGCCAGGACGTTGGAGTCAGCAGCGCGAGGCGGCGAGGGCACGAATCGAGGCCGGATCGGTACATCATCTTGGGAGTGGCGGCCACAGGACATATTTGGAGGACTTTGTAAGTTTCTCTTTTGTTTTGCTTATTTGTTTTTTTGAGATATTCTTTGTACTGACAATCATGTTTCTAACAGTTAGCATTTTGTTTCCTTTGCAGTACTCCGTTACAAATCGTGATCCACAAGGCCTTGAGACTCGATATGCAGAGAGGCACGGTTTCAGGGCATTGATCGACCGATTGTATAGACGCGGCGGCCCTGTAAGTCACTCATCTTTCTTGTCCGTAGTTACCATGAGATATTTGAATGCATTATTGTATGGTGGATTGATATGTTGTTTCTTTTTCTGCAGAATCCGTTTAATGCTCCTTTGCAGCGGGAGGAGCTTTCGGGGGACGAGGATTTGTAGCTTGCCCTTGGATCCTTAGAGCTCACACACCTTTAGTTTTTAGTCGCCCGATCTATGTAGACATTTTCTATGTATTAGTGATATCGTTTCATGATTGTACCAATCGCATTTTATGCGATATCATGTATTTATTTCATGTATCAGTTTTATGATTTCAGTATACATTCTTTTTGTTTGCAAACGCGTTGTATGCAGCAGTGCAGAAACTATTTTGTATGGCTCTCATACAGTACACAGTGCTATATGTGGCAGGGCAGCTTGCTGCCCTGCCACAAAAAAAAAAATCTCTGTTACCGTCGCTATTTGCATCGCAAATTTACTATACGCGTCACTATTGGCGTCGCTATGAGCGTCGCAAATTCTCTGAAACCGTCGCTATATGCGTCGCTATGTGCGACGCATTTGCGACGCACATAGCGACGCATATAGCGACGATTCTATGGCGTCGTCAATAACGACGCTTTTTTCGACGACGGGGGCAAATTTTGTTGTTTGTATTTTCGTCGCTTTAAACGTGGCTATAAGGTCTATATCTTGTAGTGAAAGTAGGTAGCTGAGATTGGAGCACCTATAATTCATCATAGAATGAGAACGTTCTTAATCCCAATAGTAAGAGTGTGTCAAGTGATCTTAGGAACAATTTCTCTTTTTGTAATAGCAAAATCTAGTGACTAGATTTAAATTTATTGTCCATGAAAGTCTGCACTATTCTTAGAAGCTCACTAATTGAGAAACAAATAAGAGCTGAAACGTAGGAGTACTTTTGACCAATCACATCCATGTGTAAATTATGATATCTAATGTAGAATATCTTTATTGAGATGCCTACTGTCATCTCATTATTATGGTACTTGATCAATATCTAAGGTTAATAGAGATCATGTACACTCGATGTAAAAAGTCAAATGAGAATTAGTCAATGTGAAAAAGTATTGTTATATTTAGAGGAGAAATCAAATAATAAAATTAGAAGGCGGTTTTAAAAAGACGATATCTCAAGCTTTAACCATAAAATTTCACTAATGTAAAAATATATAATGATTGTCTCAAAGTGATTTATAACTTGACCATTGTGATTGCTCAATATCATGTCATATCTCTTGATATCAAGCCTACACTACCGATAGTGAAACATTACAAGAAAACTAGGCTATAACTACCTTGCTTAGTACAAGACTTTTATCTAATCATAAGACTATTGGATAAGAATGGTATCTTCTACAAACTTGTCTAGACGTAGTTGTTCTTGAATGCCCTTTGGTAGCCCTCCTCGTGATTTTTCCTTCGACCAAATATTCAATTAGCCCCTCAAAAATTGACAACTTTTTAGCTTTCAAACATTTTTTAAAGCTTAAAAACCTCAATGAGTTTCTCTTATTAGTTTTTAGCTTTTTCCATGTTTTGCTTTCTACAGTTCTTAAGGTTTGAGTATACATCCATCTTGGTCACCTTCAACATATCCAAGTATGTCTTTATCTTGAAAAAAATAAGGATTTCCAACATTCAATATAGACCAAGTAATACCACCAAATTATAGAATCACTGTCAAGAGTGCTAAAATTATTCAATCAAGCTGAAAAAATCCTTCACCTCCAAATAGTTGAAAAAAACGACTTCCTTGTGTGTCTGACTTACAAGCTATATGGTGCTTGCTTCACCTCATTGAGATAACATTTCAAACTTGTTTCAGGTAGATCCAGTTTTCACAAAAATGCATGTTAATATTCTTAAGATCTCTAAAACATAAAACATAACTCTAATTATAAAGAAGTGTATCAAAATATTAAATATCAATCAATACAAGATAAAAAGAAATTAAAATTGACTTGTCATATTTTCTATAGCAAACCAATAATTGTATGAAATAAATTTTTTCATAATTAACAAAGTTAACTAGCACACTTGATGGATGCTCGATGGAGATATCGATGTTCAATGTTTTCTACTTCAGTAGCCTCTACACATAAGAAGTTACCTCTACTTGTATATGCCTTACTAGATAATTTGTATCTAGGTTTAAAAGACCTCACACTTGTCTCTTTATTAATCTTTTTCTATCTCCCTTTATTTCTTCTCTATTTAATCTTTTTTGCCCTAATCTCCTTATCTCTCTCTCTTTCTCTTCTAAAGAAAAACACAAGTCAAGAAAGTGATCAAACTATAAGCTTTCATCTCTCTCTCTCTTTTTCTAAAGCAACCAAACCATAATATTATATGTCTTTCTTTTTCTATCTCTTGCTTACGTACAAATTTCATGATAAAGGAACTAAAATTGACAATAACAAAGTACATTGTTATTTTCTTTATTTCTCTTGAGTTCACACACACACTTAAACTCTGTCACTCAAATGTATCACAACAAAGCATAAAATCTGGGTTTCTCGTGTACATATATGCAAAAACAAGAAAAATCATCTTGAAGCCATGGCTTTTCTCAATGATTGTGTGGATAAGAGAAAGTGCTTAGAAATGAAGCAAATAAAGAAACCAAAAAAATGAGAATTATGGAGAGGATGAGCTCTTACCATTGTGTTTTTGGTCAACTTCACTCTAGCTCGCTCTTGGTACACATACCCTTGTAAATTATAGATATAAAAGAAAAGTTTTGCTTGAAGGGTAAATTTAAAGTGCATTGGTAGCTATGTCAGAATGCATGCTACAATATGCGCTAATACTTATGCTAGAATATGTGATGGTATCCTCAATTGGAATATGTGTTATAATATTCAGCCGTGTATTATTGATGCATATACCGAGACAATTATTATGGTAATTTTAACATAGGAAATACTAACTGTATCGAGCGTAGTCTTTTTTTTTGCAATTTCGTCAGAAACTCTTATCGGTATACTTGCGATTTGATGTAGTCCAATAGTTTGCTAGAGTCTACCAATCCTCTTCTCAATGTTTGGAGAGTTGCAATGTGCTTGCATTTCATTAATTGTAGAGATAAAAGATGTCATAACCCACTCCTTGATTTGTTGGATTCTTGTTATTCTTAAAATTGGATCTCATTAACTAGAGCCTTTTGAGGAGATTGTCATTGTGGTTCTTTTACCTAAGCTAGATGGATTGCCAATCTCTCTCCACTCTCTCTCTACTCTCTCCACTCTCTTTCTCTCTCACTCTTTCAATGTTTTTCTCTCTTCCCTCTCTACACTCTACTCTAGCTTTCTACTCTCTCTTTCTCCAAATCACTTTTCAATTGATTTACTAGTTTTAAAATTATAACTAATTAATTTTATATTCTTTATTTCATAATTAATCACTATTTTTCACCAAATTATAAATCAACTTTTTTAAATAATGAAATATCAATTTTCAAGCGCATGCTTATACCTAGCATATGTCGTATGAAGAGTGACCATGTTGCTTGATTGCAACACAATCACCCTTATTCTAATGATATTACTAAATTATATGCCCTACACATGCACCCATCCACCCACCCACACATCCACTGACCCCATAAGAACACACACAAAATGGAAATTTTTTACTTTCTACAATATACAATGCACTTAAGTGAGTTAATCTATCTTAAATGACACAAAAAAGAGGAAAACTACAATAGGGTTTATGAACTTACCTTTAAGCTTGATCGTATCATCAAAAATAAAGAAAGGAAACCCATGGTTGTAAGTATTTCTACTAGTGTTGGAATATGTTGTCATTTTGGTTAGGCAATATTTTAAATGGGATTAGTATAAGCACTTGTATTTACATGTGGAAATATTGGTGATTATAATGTGCACACCTTTTTCAAAGCTCATATTGGTGCTTCTAGCCATGTCTCCTTTTTCTTTTGGAAATGCTTGAGAAACTAGTCTCAAAATTCTCCTCATCTCTTATAGTGTTCATTGTCACTAAAAACATTGAATGATATACAAAACTTGGTCTCATAAGTGATACTTGTAGAGTAACACTCTTGTTCATTGCTTAAATGATGTTGCAATTTTGAATTTGAAATTCATAATAAAAACTACATCAAACATCATGCAAACAACTCCCGCACATTTTTTCCCAAATTTCAGATGTTGCAACGTGCTCTACAACCTTGTGGTGGACTCATGATCCATATAGCAAGTGACACCAAGGAGGAAGTGGGGACGATTAGCTCATAAGAACCACCATTGTATAGTCACTCATCAAGAGAAGCTACTTCCAACATGGAATAGAAGTGTAAGCCTGTTGTTGCGAAAATGGGATGATATCACTATTGATAATATATTTTGGTATAAGAAAGGTACATATATGATATGGGTGTCTAGACAACTAGATTATTATTGCTAAGGGTTCGTATATTAAAGAATATTGTTTAACTGTTTCTAGACAATGGGAACACTTCTTTAAATAGCTTTGTCCAAGTGTGCATATGAAAGATATTAGGTGTTTATGTGAGAGCATTGCAAGACTGGGATGTTTGGTTGAGTAATGGATGCAGTCTTCACTAATCATTAGCAATGAAGACTTGCATATGTTTGTGGCCTTCTAAACAACAATGCAAGATAGCCGTGTCAAATATTTAGCTAGAATATTTGAATACGTATTCTAAGAATTGACTAGGATAGAGGCAAACATATGACTTGACTAACTTCGATATTAATGACTCTTTCCTATCGCCCTAAGAAGTTCTACCCTACCTGGTTTTTCACCCGTTTAGATTGTATTTACTCGAGTATAGAAGACCATCTTTTAGTAACATTGTCGGATGGGATGGAGCCAATATGGAAGGTGGTGTCAATGACTCTTCTCTATTCACCTTAGAGATTGTCTGGTGTTCTCAAATTTCCACCTACACTATATTTATTCGATGAAAGAAGCTCATCTTTTAGTAAGATTGGCTGATGGGATCGGGCCAATAAAGGTGCCAATATGGAAGGTGCATGACAGGAGAGTGGCATGCTTATCCAGAGGGAACGTCGCCCTCGAGGATACTGGGAGACGCGGCGGCAGCACGGAGTAGAAACGAGAATATCACGTGCAGTCACGTCGAGGCCAGGGCAGGGGGCCGCTCGCCTTTAAGTATGGTCGAGACCTCAGCCATTTTGCCAGCATACCGGCTAGTGCGAGGCTTCCCGTACAATAGCTCCTGTTAGCTTGTATGTAGTTGGTGGTGATAACCAATATAGTGGCTCCTGTGTTTTTGTTGGGAGCATTGTTGGTGACGTTGTTGGTGATAGTGAGTGAAGTGTCGGCGACATTCCGCTATCGAGAGGAGGAGCAACGTCGGGAGGAAGAGGAGAGGGAGAGGGAGAGGAGGAGAGGGGAAGGGTCAAGAGAGGAGTGGTATGCGAGGCTGTGGGTGTGCGACAATTTCTTTAGGCAGCAACGGCGAGAGGTGGAGGAAAGAGAGTCGTCGCCGTATTACAATTCGTATTTGTCATGGAGGTCAGTTGAGGGGAGAGGGGTGACGCAACAGCAGCCGTCCCGGGCGTGCTGCGAGGCCATGGAGCGCATCCCCTCACAGGACTGCTACTACGCCCTCCAGCAGGCTTACGGAGGCGGCGAGCGCGGCCGTCCTTATGAAGAGGAGGGCGTCGCTGGGCGCAGAGGAATCAGAGAAGCAGCAGAGAACCATGACCGCCCAGATGTCCTCTCGCCTCCTCTAGCAGTGCAACCTTCGCCCTCGCGAATGCCATGCGAGGTAATCCCGATGTATGTTGTCTAAATGATGCATTGCCCGTCATTTTATTTTATATATCAGCCTACTATAATCTATATCTATTTTAGATGCATTCCCCGTCATTTTATATATGAACCTAGTAGAGTCCATCATTTTAATATATATGAAACTAACATAATCTATACCTATTTTGTCTGTGCCACAAGTTTTCTCTCATGGGTTGATAATTGTCTATTTTCTCTCTTATAATTGTCTGTATTATTTGCGATGATCGAATGGCATATGAATATAATGGATATGTTCTAATTGATATGTGTCACGGATCCGTCATGGGTTCCACCCACCCGCTTCTCTCAATAGGCATTTTTTAGTTATCTAATTAGGTCCTATCACATTTATGTGTGACATTTGAACTTAGCTTCTTTAATTAAACCTTTTAAGGAACATGGTTCATTCGCATCACTTATGAAAATGACATGAAAACAGTTCAAACTGGTTCCTTGGGAGTAAACTTTATATTAGCATTTTAACAGAGGTACAAGTCTTGTCCAAAAAGGACAATTCTTGCAATCCGTGAGGATGCATCTTATTTCCTCTAAGTTTTCACCCTTACACTAGTAACAGGGCCTCGAGAATCTATCTCAAGTTACGTAGATCATTTGAGTAGGACTCGGAGACATGGAATTTATAGCCAAAGCTCCCTTGGCATCCAAGCAACTTCTTACATTCAAACTAATCTACGGAGAGACCTCTTGTGGCGGGTTTGGTCCGCGTTCCCATCACGGTTATTTAGAACCCCTTGGATAGGGTTGGTGGCCAGCTGCGGGTGGTTTGGCACGCCCTCCATGAATTTAACCTGATTCATTATTCCAATTTCTTTTGTGAGTTCAGGGTCATACAATCATTTCACAGACGGTGTTTCTAAATTTACAAGCACAAACAATAATGAAGGCAAGTGCTCTGGATATCTGCTAAGGTGGAGTTCCTATTTTTGAACAGTAAGCATTCACCCTTCTTGGGTCTTTCTTGCCTTGGTGCCAATTACCATGACCTTCCAAGGGATAGAGAATGCCCTCATTCTGGCCTCATTCTTATGTGATAGGAGCGAGCAATTACACTATTGGATCTATATCTAATAGTTTTCCGATGGTAGTGCCCTAATTTGCTAGCCTTTAGTCCAGGGTTTGTCTTGGGATCATAGGTCTTAAATAATTCAATCTAGGGTTTTAATTGGTTATTTGGTAATCATTTATTCTCCTTAGAACCTTATCGGGGCTTCTATGTTTACCCTGAGGTTTCACTCCCTTAAGAATTCGTGATAGAAACTTTTGTTCATTCCTTCCGCAAGTCAAGAGTAAACTAAGCCCTTTTACAATCCTTAAAGGCTTGCGAGCATCAAAGGTCACGTGGCGAATGGTCGTTCTTTCATGTGGATACAACATTTGAGTTTCTCGTATTGGCTTCGAGTTGTATTATAATTTAGAATGATAACTTTAAGGGAGTTTTGGACTTATCACGGCTAGTTGTTAGGATGGAGACCAATGAGCGTGTTTACTTGACTCTAAGTCAACATATAATCTAACAATAATTTGACTTATTTACAATTCAATCCTAGCTAAGTCGAATTAAACCCTAGCCTTACTTATCATATAGGATTTCATTTTCCAAATTGCCTCTTGCAATTAAGTATAGCAATTCACATGTTCATCTTAAATCTATCTTTTAAGATGAATCCCTATTATGTAGTGCAATCAAAATTGTCCGTGATGCCACGCAAATCTAGATGCAAGTCTTTTCTAAGTTGATGATATGACGCAAGATTCTCATTCATGAAAATTCCTTCTAGTGAATTTATGCAAATCATAAAGTGTGACCTAAGTATTTAATTAGTGTGAGTGTACATGAGTTCATCATATCTAACGTAAATGCGAATTAATTGATTCTAATGGTCTATAGGATGCAATCGACTTACACGGTATATTTATATCCATTGGCAACCTAAAATGCACTTGCAAAAATTTGAGCCTGATACTTGGCTTAGTACTGCAACAACTTGTAGATGCTTAATCGATTCGTGGAAAATCATGGGCATAAGCCTTTACAACTACATCTCCCGTTAAGCAATTTACGCAATGCAAAAGTATGATTCTTTTTACGATAACTATGCTTTGATGTTCCGTTCATAGGACTAGACATCGTAACGGTACTTGGTTTTGCAGTTGTCGAATTAGCATTTAAACCTGAAAACCTATTCATGTTAGCGATGACACCCTTGCTTGATCCTCCTTCTGTGGTCACGGTGTTGGAGGGGTTTTTGTCAAAAGGTCGAATCCACCGGGGATCAAAAGTAGAAGGAAGTAGAGATAGGAGATGGAAGAGAAGATAGAGAATTACCAAGTGGTAAACAACACAAAGACAAATCACAATGAATTGAATCAATATGTTTTGAAAGAACATGGAATCTTCACACTACTCAGAAGCAATCTCCAGGCACTAAATCTCCTGGAGCCTCTTTGTAGAACAAAACGTGCATAAAAATTACAGCTCCTTCTCTGCTGCTCGGAACCCAAATCTGATGGCTCCGTTGGCTCCGAAGGGGGGGTAAAACTGCAGAACACCTTATCACGGATCTCCCAGATCACTCATTCTTCTTCTTTCAATTTAATCAGCAGTTTTCAACCTGTTTACAGCGATCGCGACGTGCACGATTTCATCAATCTATCCTTCTTATGAAAATCCCCTAATTGGCTGAAAAAGTAACTAGCTTTTTGCATGCCATCCTAATCTAGAAGACTTTTTCTAACTTTTTTGGATTTTTACAATAAATAATATTAAAAATATGCTAAAATTATCCAAAAATCTAGTATTTTTGGATAATACATGCAACTCACACTAGTACTAATGGCTCAGATCACATTAACTCTCTAGATCAATAAAGAAGTCGGATGATGATGCATTCCATACTTTTTCACACTGTGTCCTCATAACATCACGATATCCACCCCCTCTGAACTTGCACATCCTCTAGTATGTGCCAAAATCCTAGTTGTCACCGGATTTTGAGTCCTCTTCATCCTCTGCAACCATATCCTTTACTTCTTCATCTTCCATATCTTTCTGGCTAGCCCTTGTATCAGGACCACTATTTTCTTCCAATTCTGGCAACTCATAGGTAGTAGATTCCTACCTTTTGAATAATTTGATTCTTTTCATTGCTATTGGAAGTTTGATGGATGTCCCATGCAGCTCATTTAATGCATAAGTAGCATTATCAAATACCTATCTTACCACATAGGGTCCAAATCATCCTTTGGAAACTTTACGCATGGCACTATGCTAGTTATCTAAACTGCTATCATAAACCAATACCCAATCCCCATGTTGTATGGTTCTTGGTCTCAATCTATGTCTTTTGTCAAACCGTTTCTTGTTCTGTATCCTTGCTGCCCTTAACTTTGCAGTTGCTGCCTTTATGTCTTCTGACTTTTTTTCTAACTATCTAATGTGTAAGGCCAACAACTCCTCTCGATTCAAATCCTCCTCCCAAGATAACACACTCCATGTGACTGTCATCTCTTCTATCCACATGATAAGTTTTTGGCCATACATCAATTCTGCAAGCATATATCCTATAACAGCATTATGAGTTGTTCTGTCGGCCCACAAAGCATAAGGGAGCAACTGTGGCTACTTTTTTACCTTTTCTCCACATGCTTTTGCCAATGCCTTCACAATAGGTGGGTGACCTCTTTCACTTTGTCCATTTCCTTCATGGTTATAGGCTGAAGTTAAAGCAAGCTTTATCTCCAACCGTGCAAAGAAATCATGAGCTTCATCTGCATCCAACTCACCCCTATCTGCTGTAATTTTTCCCACACAACCATACTGACAAAAGATCTCTTCTAAGAGAAAAGTACACATAGAATTTGTTGTCTTAGTACATAAAGCTTTCTCTTCCACTTGATTAGTTAAGTCTTCACGAGCAAGCACAAGATACCTCATTTGCAAAAGATCTATAGGCATTGCGACCAAATCCACCACCCACTTAAAATGAAGAGACAATGGATATGTGGGTTGCAATCCATCCCGATGTCTCACAAATGAATACATTTGGCATGTTGTACATGTTTCCACAAATTTAGCAATATCCTTATACATACTCTGCCACCAATATCTTTATTTGATCTTTGTAAAAGTACCTCAAACACCTTTATGACCAGCCCACAAGCTTTCATGAAATTCTTGCATTACTTTTACTTGTGAAGCTCTATCACCCAAAACTCGCAATCGCATACCCTATTTCTTTTAAGCATGTTTCCATAAGTATCCATCTTTTTTTAAAAATCCATATGCTTTCCTCTTGATTTTCTTAAACTCCTCATCTGACCATTCATCTCATGGTGACCAAGCCTATAGATAATGACAAAGTCAAATCTAGATAGGAAAACACTCCATATTTCTTGATGATGATTCAACACACAAGAAGTCATAAAAAATTCTAGATTCTTGTGATCCATATAGATAGTGATCTTATGAGAGGCATCTTCAAGTAGGGGTTATGTAGTCTCGAAGGAGTCCACAATAGCTAGATATTCTTGATCATGAATTTCTTGGTTGATTTTTATACCAAATAATTTTCTCAAGTGGAAATTTATTACTCAATGGACTCAATTGTCAGCAACGATCTAGGATAGAACAACTCCAAGGGCAAAATCTCTTACATCTGTCTCCATGATAAAGGGATTCAATGGATTGTATAGATGAGAATGGGTACTAAGGTGGTGAAGGATTTCTTTGATTTTTAAAAGCTTGTTCAGCCTTCTAATCCCATACAAACTTGTCCTTTCTAGCTAGGTTGGCTAGAGGGGCAACAATGTTAGAGTAATCCTTGATAAAGATTCAATAAAAATTTACAAATCCCCAAAAACATTGAATGTCTTGCATAAATGAAGGTGGCTCCCATTCTAGAATAGTTTTTATATTTTTAGGGTCCATAGAAATTCCCTTCCTAGAAATGACATGCCCATGTTAATGTACTGAGATATTGACCAATTCTCAGCCACTCTCCTGTATATTTGTCTTCTAGAAACACTTCTACACAAGATACAAAACATCTAAAGTGTCTTCTCTTTGTTGTCCAAGCTTCTGTTAATGCTGTAGCAACACCTTGCATTGCTAAATTCACTCTTGCAACACCATTTTCAGCCATAAGAAAGTCATCTTCTTCCTCCTCATCCATCATCCCATCTTCATTCTCATAACGTGCTCGAGATAACATGTCTGCCACTTGGTTATCTCTTCCTGCAATATGCTGAAATTCAGGGTTCAAAGATTTGATATATGCAATCCACCAGAGCATAGCAATGTCCGGAGTAGCAAAACTAGTAATCATAACCAATACCGGTAAACAATCGGTCTCAATGAGTACATGAGCACCCATAAAATACTCCTTATCACATTTAAGGGCTATCACAATTCCCCATAATTCTCTTTTAACCTGTGGATATCTTCTCTGTCGTTCAATCAATACTTTAGCACCAAAGCGAATTGCATATCTTTTTTCTTCCTCATCATCTTCCCCAATTGCCCATCCAATCCCAATTGGGCTTGTATCAACAGTAATAATGATAGACTTTCCATCTGAATAGTCAGCCTTTCTCAATGTAGGAGCTGATTTTAAGAGTTGCTTCAATTTCTTCATTGCTTTCTGATGCTTCCTTTCCTAATGAAATTTCTGACCTTTCCTTAGAAGCTGATAAAGAACATCGGCTACATGTCCAAAGTGAGGAATCCATATCAAATAGAACACACATGCACCCAAGAATCTACGCACCTCTGATACATTCGTGCATACATCTTGCATTCTATCAATCCCATCTATTTTTTTTGGTAATGGCCTTCGCCCATAAGGCCAACACATATGCCCAACAATTAAAACCTCTTCAACTCCATAGACAAATTTTTGTCCATAAAGAGTTAAATGCATCTCTTCTAGACGTGTCAAAAACCTCTTCAACTCCATAGAAAAACTTTTGTCCAGAAAGAGTTAAATGCACCTCTTCTAGACATGTCAAAATCCTCTCACAATCCACAATATAGTCTGTAATAAACTATCTTCATCCATGAGCATCCATCTCTTCATTCTTTTCATCCACTACATACCCTTTGATTGGAACATCATCCAAGAAGGGCATAGTCAATTGTAGTATAAAATCCATGAGTACCCTATTCGTAGCATTTGTCATGTGTACCATTGAGTTTGTTGCACCCTGTGGGAGAGTACACATCCGTACTAACCCCAAAGGAGTTTTAATGGTTGTGATATCATTGCTTTCAATTGCAAGCTAAAACTGATCATAACCCGAGTAAAGATCACCCAAAGAATAGATTGCTCTGCCTGCAAAAGCCTCTGCAAATTCATCAACCACCACAGGACTTGCACCTACATTTTTTATGGTCACTTTATTGACCGGTTGCATGTCTTGAATAAATATCAAAGCCCCATTCTTTTTTGGCACAGTAAACCAATGATTTGAGTACGGGGCTGAAGAAGGCTCCAAAATCTTCATGCAAATCTTTTCATTTAGCAAATCCATCAACTTTGGTAAGTAATCTTTAGGCACTGGAATAGGCCTCAAGTTCCATGGTACATGTGGCACAATAAATATGACCATAGGAGAGACAACATTTGGATCCACACAACCTATTTCACTTGGCTGAAATGCAAATGCCTTTCCATGTCTAGCCAACATCTGCATAAAACAGTCTCTCTCAACAGGCAAAAGAAACCCTTCTGCACCAACTTTCAATTCCTGTAATGTTTTAGATGTAAATTGATGACCTATATCTTTAGGATCCCATAAGCTTGGCTGCCTTCATACTTTTTCATACACACCCTCACTCTCTGGTGGAAGTGGAAAAGCAATTGGTTTCACCTTTTTGTCAACTGTCTTATACTTTGTCTCCACAAGTGCTTCAGTCCATTGTAATCCTTCTTGCCGAGCAAACAATGCTATAACATCATACATATCCAAAGAACATACTAACAACACTCTGTTTTCAGCCTCATTTTTTGTATGTATAGTTGCTAAAATTTCAGCCATAGTGTCATTAATATTCAGCCCATAAAAGATGTCTAAAATGCCTTCATTTTCAGCTAACAACCCCAATGCTCTCAGTTTCTTAGTAGCCCGTTTCATAGATATGTATTGAGCCTTGCACATAGCTTCCATAAGCTTAAACCAATATGAACTGTTTGTTGTAAATTGAGAATGACCACTAGTAAATACATGCTTCATTCCATCAACAGGTGAGTACACCCTCTGAACAGCACTACTGTAGCCCCGCATTACAACAATGCTGAATGAAAATCGAGGTCTTTGAATTCCCTTGCATTTGGAACCAAAGGAGACTCTCGAAGCGTATCACGATTTCTAGGATGATTAACACAAACAGTAAGAAATTTGACTACTTTCCTCCCATCTTTGCTTCTGACTCTTGCATAAGCAGAACCATCATCAAGTACCTTTGTTTCCATACGCACTCTTGTAATATAAAGCTGTCCCAAAATCACTGTACATGAGAAATTATCTTGCACAAAGAAGTGTTGCTCTTCTTGTACATCACCAATTGTCACTTTTACATTAGGACATGCAGCATAAAGCTCTTCCGAAGAATTATTTGTAGCCCTCATACGCCAACCACAATCAGTGTCCACAGGCCATGTACCATTTTCATACAATCCACCCTTAATGAAATTTATCTCAGATCCATGGTCAAGTAAAGCAACACAAGGAGTTTCACATTCCCCTATTTTCACTACCATTTTAGTGGTAGTGATCCGAGAAAATCACAAAAAAAAATATTTGTCTAACACTTTGTTGATTTTTGTACATTTGGAGGTTTGAAATAAAGAAGAGGATGGGAACAACCTCTTGGGAAATCCAAGAAAACACTGGATGAAAATATTTCATGGACCGGTTTACCAAGGAGGGGTGAAGAGTAAAGATCAATGGAGGAAGGTGAAAGAAAATTGTGTAATGTGAAAAGAAAAGACATGAAATCGATTTTGAGCCATCCAAAGGGCATGTGAGGCTCATAATGTCATGGCTTTTTAGCCTTATGATAATTCAAACAAATGGGACCCTTCTTGGAAGCATTAGGGTAGGAAAAATCAGGCACATGATTTTATACGATTTTTAACAAATACTTCCACTCCGATTCAAAAAAAAATTTCAACATGAAAGTTGTAGCGTGTGAGTTGAAGTTTTGGCTGATATTTTTTTATATTTTTTTAGAGCTATGAGTCGAGAGATATGGCCAAAATGGTGGGCATCAACTTTTTTCAACTACGATGGAGACCACCTCCCAATTTTATACACACCCACACTTTCTTCCCCACACTTAGCACTTCCATAAAACATCATTCATTAGACTCCCAACCCTTCCCCCTCTCTTCTCCTCTCTCTCAAGCTAATAAACATTAGAATTTCTCTCCTAGATCACCCTCAAAATATCCTTAATTGTAGTAGTAATGTATGAATTCTCACTACTTTCTCTCCATTATTACTAGATATGATCTTATTTTATGAAGATTCTCTATATTTTTTTATAGGAGAGCTCTTGGACTCAAGTTATGGGGGGGAGAATGGAGACAACTCATCTATGATGGAACTTGATTAAGTACAAAATTGGTCAACAAAACATCTAGATGGAGCTTCCACATTGGTGGAACTGCCTTAATGCAGCTTTGGTGGTGTTAATTCCTATTCTATCTTAACCTCCTCCCTAAACACCCTCAAGGCCTATATAAAGAGGCCTTCTCCTTTGTAATATGCAAGAGAGAGCCAAGAGGCCTTCTTCAGCCCTATTGAGCCTTCCCCATTCTCTCTCATGAGCTTATGCAGCTCATTTCCTTACTATAGCTTATGCATGCTCTATAGTGTAATAAGCCCATGCTATTGGTGTCTATATTGTGTATATTGGTTATGTCTTGAGGGTTGTCCATCTCTTGTGCTCTCTTAAGTTTTATTGATTCATCTATTTTTTTTAGTTCTCTCTCTCTCTCTCTCTCTCTCTCTCTCTCTCTCTCTCTCTCTCTCTCTTTTAGTTTTTCTCTCTTCTCCCTCACAAGCTCCTCTTCCTCTTGCATAGCATCCTAGTCCGCTCTTCCATGACTAAGTGGTGACCTTACCTCATTCACTTTGTGGCAAAAGGGAGTTTGGCATAGTATAGAGGCTGCCATACCGAATTTTCTTTGTCATAAATTGGTGCCCTCGCTGAGGACATTCTCATCCATAATCCTCTACCTCCTTATGCGGGACGATACAACACATAGTGGTGCATCCTCTACAACAAGTGCTCCAAGTGGCTCTTCTCCAATGCCTTCACCAACTCGTTTTGAAGCTGGTCAAAGTCCACGACTCTCACAATGGTCTCTCGAGGAAGTCCAAGAAAGGAAGTATGCGTATCGGATAATGGCACGTATGCGGGTAAAAGATGTTCATCTTAGAAATTTCATTCTCTCACAACGGAAAAAATCATATTGCCATCAATTGCTAGGTTCTCATCATTGTGGTGAGTGTTTTGCAAACAAAGTAAAGGCCCTTTTGGGAGGTCCTCGTCTTCAAATCATCAAATCCCTTTCTCTCTCTAGCCTATTCCACATCAAAGGAGGATAACTATGCATGAACGGTGTGGAGTTTTATAGAGGTGCAAAGTATAATGACTACCTTCAACTGTTGCTAGCTCGAAGGTTGGGTGTGGTTGAAAAGGTGGCCATCAGACCTTATGAAATATATGTCACCGAGGATGGACACACTAAAGCAAGAACAATCACTAGTGAGCAAATTCTCTGTATAGCAAAGTTGGTGGGTTCCAGAAAGAAATACTCTAGGAAAAATCCTTTATAATTCAAGAAAGTGCATTCCCTCTACTCCCTTAAGTAGTTTCCACTTATGAATAATAATAATTGCCCGAATTTCTACACCTTCCACTTTGTAGAAAATATCCGAGTTAATGTATGCATCAGTAGGAAGATTTTCTTCCAGTAGCATCTTATCATGTACTTTGGGGTTGAAAGATTAAGGGAGATTCTTGTATCATCACAACCTATAATCTTCCCAATGCTAGACTACAATTCATCCTTCAATGTACATGTCTTTATTTTATTATAATAGTTTCTCATGAATCACCGCGAGTTATATGGACCAATCCAACCTCTTGCTATGCAAACTGTGCATATTGTAGCCAGTACAAAGCTTAGATTCCAAGGCATTATTAGAAGCATACTGGGGCCTAGATGTCTTGCTGAAATCAATGCATCTGTGAACCCATTTATCCTTCCCCTCATAAAATACAACTTAAGTCTAGACTTGTTCATCTTTGTACTCTACTAAGGCAACATTTCCAAGCTTCTTTGGGTGCAATGAAAAAAATGCTGTGGATTTTTTGGACAACCTTGAGATGGCCTTCCTTGTCTCTGGGAGGGATGATGAAGCATTAAAGTTGAGGGCTTTTCCTTTGGTGCTCAAGGAAGAAGCTAGAATGTGGTTCCAAACTCTAAATCCAGCCCAAGGAGCTAAATGGGAGGGATTGAATGCAGCTTTCTTGCAGAGATTTCAACAAACTAACTCACCTAAAGAGTTATGGCAACGGCTTTTGGCCCTCCATCAAAGTGATCTTTATGGTTATGCAACTTATGAGGAAGGGTTTTTGAAGCTTTGGGGGCAGTGCTCAGACTCACTGAATCTTGGTGAGAGAGCTCCAAATTGCCTTCAAAAGGATCGATTTATTTTAGGTTTGTAACCCTTGCTCAGGGAGAAGGTAAAGGTGAAATTTTCAAACACTTTTGAAGATGCTTTGAGAATCACTAGGGAATAGAATCGAAAGATTCTCTACCAAGCCCAAGCTAGCCAAGCAGTTTTGGAAAACAACATCACAACTATGGAGGCCTCTCAAGTTCCCCCAAATGTATCTAATGCACCAGGCCTTGTTAGAGGTCAAGAAGACATGATCCAAAAAATAAACAATCTTACTAATCAACTAGAGGGTTTGAGATTGAATCTTGTGCAAGGTGCATGAAGACCTATCGAGGGGAATGGTGTGAACAGACTACAAATGTGGCGACAAGCAAGGGAGATGTTGTGTTACAACTGTGGAGAAAATGGACATGGCATGTACAATTGTCATCACCCTAGAAGATATGATCACCCTTGCCAGAGGTCCTCAACAACAAGTAAGCCCTCCTCGTGCTAGGACTCAAGAGCAAGAGCAATCACGACCTGCAATTTTACAACCATCTTATGTTCAATCTGAAACCCCTGCTGTTCAACCAAATGTCAATGTCATAAAAATAGAGGAGGTGGTCAAGGATAGAAGGCTCCAAGAAGAAATAGTGAGAGGTAAGATGAAGGTAGATGTAGTAGAGACCATGTCTATCAAGCAGGTACGTGTCCAAACTGAGGCAAGAAAGGAAGCAATCAATGAGGCAAGTACATCACGGGCACCTAGAGATAAAGGGAAGAAGAGAAAGACTCAAACTAGGTCTAAAATTGATATCTCCAACTTCCCTTTGGGTTCTCGAACACAACCTTATGATCTGATAACAGATGTGAACTCTCAAGGGCCAAAAATTACTTGACCACAACTACTTCATGCCTCTCCAAAGCTACGATGACAATGGTCAAAAATGGTAAGCACAAGGGCAAGGCAAGGTAAAATGGTTAGTGCAATCAAGGCATATGGCCTCAAAGATATAGTGCCTTTAGTGGAGGCTCAAATCAAAGGTCAACAGATTCGAAAAACATACATCGATAGTGGAGCACAAGTTTGTGTCATGACAGAAAAGCTTTTGCATCAAGTAGGCTTAGAAGTAATGGAATCCTCAACCTTTAGGGCAAAGATGGCCAACAATGATGCGGTCACATGTGTGGATATAGTGAAAGCTTTGAGAGTTTTTTTTTTCGGAATCACTGCAGCAGTGGATATTTATGTGATGCCAGTAAAGGGAGAAGGATGTCCCCTCATCCTAGGGAGACCTTGGCTTATGGCCACCATCAGAGCTAGGCAAGATTGGGCATCAGGGGATCTAGAGTTGAGGCCACGTAAGGTGGGTAGCCACAATCAAAAGGTGGTTTACAACTTAAAGAGTGGGCGTCAAGAGAATCTTAAGCTAGAAACGTCTGCTGATGAGTGGAGCTCAAGTGGATGTTCCTTATCGGTAGAAGAGAAAGAGAGTTCAAGTGGAGAGAGTGGCAGCACTCTCGAAGTTATGGGCGTCATCTTAAAGGAACCTACCTCATCAAAAGACAACCCAAGAATCCAAGGAGAAGATGTGTGGGATGCTAGCCTAGAGAAGATGATATCCAAGGATATAAAGGATAAAGAAAGGGAGGGTTATGTGAATGTTCTCAAGAAGCATGCATCATTGTTTATTTCTGATTATAATCACATTACAGGTGTCACTGCAATGAAGCATCACATCCAACTCAAAGAAGGAAGCAAACCTGGAGTACAAAGATTGAGAAGACTGGGAGTTGTGCAACAGGATGCACTGTTGATGGAGGTGAAGAGACTCTTGAATGCAGGATTCATATACCCAGTAGAAGATTCAGAATGGGTCTCCCCGGTAGTAGTGAGGCCAAAGAAATGCATAGATTACAAGCCACTAAATGCTGCAACAAAGAGGGACCACTTCCCTCTCCCATTTCGGGATGAAATCTTGAATGAAGTAGCGGGACATGAGCGGTATACAGTGTGTGATGGCTACTTTGGCTACTTCCAGATTCGCATTGCAGAGGAGGATCAAAAGAAGACCACTTTCATCACACCAAGGGGCTATTTTGCTTTTCGGGTCATGCCCTTTGGTCATACAAATGCCCCAGCAACCTTTCAACGATTCATAAATATGGTCTTTCAACCTTAATTTGGTAAGTCCATAAGGGTTTTCATATATGACTTTTGTATTTACATCTCAAGGAACATACATATACGCAAGGTTGATGAAGGATTTCCTTGCTTAGCTAGGTTGAAGGGACAACTAAATAAGGATAAATGTCACATTGGGGAAAGAAAGGTTACACTACTAGGGCATGTACTGTCAATTGAAGGAATTGAGGTAGATCCAAAAAAGGTAGAAACATTGCTAGCTCTACCTTCCCCAACCTCCATCAAACAATTAGTCTCCTTCTTACAAAAGCTAAGATATTTAGGTAGATTTATACACTTACTCTCTCAGGCCATATATTCCCTACAGCAAACACGCCAAGAAACACTTGTATGGAGTGAAAAAAGTGAAGGACATTTTAAGGAGATAAAGAAAATGTTGGGGTCACTTCCTATAATCCTTCAGCCTCGTTGAGAAGAAACATTCTTTGTAAACCCTAGTATGGGAGAAGAGGGCATTGGTGCTGCTCTCCTACAAAAAGATCCAAAAACATCCTTCATGAGGCCTGTGTATTTTGCCAGCCGCCTCATGAAAGCCTCAGAGAAGGCTTACACCTCCATGGAACAACTACTGTTGGCCCTCATTTTTGTAGTAACCAAATTTCGGCCATATTTGCTTCCAAAGAGGTTTGTGATCATCACTGTGGAGGATATGTTTCCCTATGCACTACAACATATAGAAATCTCTGACAAAATAGCAAAGTGGGTGGTCTGACTTCAAGAGTTTGATTATACAATGTAGGTTGAAAAAACAACTCGAGCATGCCTGGCTAATATTTTGACAAACATGTACTATGAGAAAAATCTCAGGGTGAAAAGAAAGGACCTTCCACCACCCCCATCCATAAAGACTCTTGTAGATGCTTATAGCCTCTACTTTGATGGTGCATACAAGAGAACTAAGGATAAGGCAGCCACAAGCAATGTTGTTTTCTCTCCTTTAGGAGAGAAAATCTATGGTGAAGGAATCATCTTGGAAGGTGTCCAATCTATGGTGAAGGAATCATCTTGGAAGGTGTCCACTCTAACAATGAGGTAGAATATCAAGCTTTAATTCATGGTCTTTGTTGGTGTCTTAGTAATTCAATCAAGAGGTTGAATGCTTTTGGAGACTCCATGCTATTGGTAAGGCAGATGCAAGGTACATGGACATGCAAAAATACAAACCTCTCTAGTAAAATGAGAGAGGCCAAATCTCTTATGAGAAGATTTAGGAAGGCACAAGTACATCATGTGCCTAGAGACCAGAACAAGGATGCCAATCATCTAGCATCATCAAAGCTGAATGAGTCAATGGTGGGAGCAGTGGCTATCAAACCCCCACTTCAGCAAGGCAAGGAAGGCTTAGAAGATATTCTACACCTCTTAGAGCAAGGAGAAGCTCCCAAACACTTGACAAAGGGAGAAATACAGTGGCTAGCTCGGAAGGCTACAAGATATCGCATGGTAAATGGTAGTTTGTATTGTCTTGATAAGGATGGTGTGCTTACGAAAGTGCCTTCAAAGTGGGAAATTGAAGAAATCTTAAAATCTTGCCATGATGATGTGTGTGAATGCCACTTTGCACACAACATCACAAGTAGAAAGGTTCTTCAAGCCGGCTTTACTTGGCCCAATCTACATCGAGATGTCAAATATTGGTGTCAAAAAGTGAAGAATGTCAGAAATTAGGACCACGATGGCTCATAGCAGAATCCCAAACCCCAATCAAGGTCTATGGACCCTTTGAGAAGTGAGAAATTGATGCCATAGGGCCTCTACCACCACGCACTCCATCAAAAAAAGAGTATATTATCATGGGGGTAGATTACATGACTAGATGGGCCAAAGCTATGCCAACTAGAAGAATCACTGCTAAGGAAGTGAGTAAATTCATCTTTGACCACATTTGTTGTAGGTTTGATACCCCTCTTGAAATACTATCAGATAGAGGATTAGGGTTTAGAGCTAATGTGGTGGGTGAACTCATTCAATGAGGACACTCTACCCCTTACTACCCTCAATGCAATGGATTGGTGGAGAAGGTAAATGGAATGATTTGTAAAATAATCAGTAAACAAGCACATTCAAGGCCCCGAGATTGGGACAAGCACCTTAGTGGAGCTCTATGGGCTTACAGAACCTCCTTTAAAACCATGTTAGGGTTCACACCTTTTCATCTAGTTTATGGACAAGAGGCTCTTTTGCCTATTGAGGTGAAATTAGCTAGCCTTCGGGTATTAGGTGGCACAGCAAAGATTACTGGACCTAGAGAGGCTACAATTGGATTGTGAAGAAGCCATCAACCACTACTCCCAGGAAGGTGAGAAGCGTAGAGAAAAGTTCAACAAGAAGCTAATAGATAAAAACATCAAGGAGGGATCTTTAGTGCTTTGATATGACAATCGCTTTGATAGAAAAAAGGATGGCAAGTTTCTCTATCGGTGATGTGAGAAATGCGGGATCTAGAGCATGGTAGTTGGTTATGGTGGATGGAAAGAGAAGAGTAGACTCATGATGGAGAAGACCAAGACACTGTTTGTTACACAAGTAAATTAGGTTCCAAGATTGAGACTTGGACTCATAAACACAATCTTGTGTATGTGGACAATGACACTGACACTTCACTGAAAAGAAAAGAGTACTATCATTGCATTAAGAAAAGGAAGCAAGTACATTGCTTTATAGGAAAGTAGGAAACTGCAGTAGGCACCATTGTGCATATGGGATAGGTTAGCCTGCATATCCTTGACCCTGAAGCTCCATATAAAGAGGCTGTTTAGTGAGTGTGATTGCTGAATCTCAACACCCCTCCTCAATCACAACTGGAAAGGCACAAAGTGTGTAGAGGCTGTAATGAGAACCACCTGCAAAGTGTGGGCACACCACAAACATGGTAGACACCAGAGACTGTTGCAGAAAAGGCTAAGTGTGGGCACCAAAACATGATGGACATCCAGAGGCTGTAACAGGGGCCTCACAAAGTGTACAGGGACTGTAGTGCCAAGTTACATAAAGAGTTTACAAAGCTTATGGCAGGAAGCATTAGGGCAAGGAAGTACAAGGCTTTTAAAACAGTCTATCAGAGTTATGAGAGTAGAAGGACTGATGAGTCTTGTCCTTCCGATCCTGGTGGTCTTCATCTTCATCTTCTTCTTTATCTTTTGGTCCATGGTCTTCTTCTTCTTTCAGAGTTGCAAGATAGGCCTTTTGGGACCTCTTCCTAGCATGACAGAACTTCTCAGTATGTCCGGTCCTTTTGCAGAAGTCACAGAAGAGCGGTTTCTTTTTACCTTTGTATCTGTTGTTTACATATAACATTTGTTCATCCTTTGAAGTGCTGGGCTCTTCTTTGCTTTTAAGTTTCTTTTCTTCTTCTAACAGTGATGCCTGGATATCAACAAGTTCAGGATTTGGCATGTTGATTAAAGTTGTTGATACATTATTATATTCAGGAGACAAACTCTTAAGTAGAACACCGATGCAAACATCTTCATCCATTTTAATGTTAATTCCTGCAAGTTGGGTTAGAAGTCCTTCCATGTAATTGAGATGTGTGGCAAGTGATGTGCTGAACTTCATTTCAAGCCTGAAGAACTCAATCAGGAGACCATACTTTGATGATTTAGATTGTGCACCGAACAGGGTGTCAAGTCTTTTCCATGCATCCTGTGAGGTCTCACAGTTATCCACATGGTGGATATAACTGTCGTCTAGCTCCAGTTTGATAATGGCCTGGGCTCTGTCATCATTCTTTTGCCAAGTAGTTGCAAGGTCCGCGTCCCGAGGTTTCTTCTCTTTGCCATTTGTGATGGCCCAGAGACCCTTTTTCATCAAGATGAGCTTGATGCGGGTTTGCCAGGTGTGAAACCCAACTCCTTTGAATCGAGCATTTGGAGAGTCTTTTCCCATGTTGAGGTTGCAAGATCAGTAGCAAATCAACACCAGAATTCTGAGATTTTATCAGTAGAAGAGCAGAATGCAGTGTGTCAAGAGACACAGTTAGTGACAGTGTGAAAACACACTATGTCAGTGTTGATGTTGAGCTTGATTCTTGATTCTTCTTGTTCCGGATTGTTCGGTCGTTCTTCAATCTTCTCAGGTCCTTCCCCTCCTTGATTTGATGCTGGGTCAATGGATTAGAGTGACAGAGGCTTGGGTTGAGTGTCAGGAGAAAGAGAAATTGAGGAAAAAAAAGCTTGAGAAATTTTGGCTATGGCTGACAGTTTAGGGTTTCAGAGAGGCCTGGTTTTTTGCAGATTGCAGGAGCTATGGTTGATCATTTCCAAAACTTTTTTTATGGAAATGTAGCTCTTTCCAAGGCCTATCAAAGCCCTATGATCTTCGTCAGCATCGTGACATATGCAGGCGGAATATGACGTACGAATCAGTAGCAGCGCAGTCTGGACAGCGACGATGAATTTTTGCAATGCTGGATCTGTAGCTCACCAATGTTGGTGTTTGAAGTGATAGGATGCAGCGTCCTGAGTCAAGGAACATTTCTCCAGAAGAAAGCAAGTGAAGATATGCCCTGTAAGTGGAGATCCGGGTCCTCCAACAGAGGTAGGTTGCAGGTTGGCTATGGCTGCCAAGGGATAGAGAGTGAAAATGGAGTTGGAGATGAAGTCAAACACTTGAGCTGAGCTGGATAGAGATTGTGAGAAACTGAGAGAGCAGAGAGAGGACCTGAACCATGCTAAGCCATGCTCAGCTGCGCTCTGATACCATGTGAGAAATGCGAGATCTAGAGCATGGCAGTTGGTTATGGTGGATGGAAAGAGAAGAGTAGACTCATGATGGAGAAGACCAAGACATTGTTTGTTACACAAGTGAATTAGGTTCCAAGATTGAGACTTGGACTCATAAACACAATCTTGTGTATGTAGACAATGACACTGACACTTCACTGAAAAGAAAAGAGTACTATCATTGCATTAAGAAAAGGAAGCAAGTACATTGCTTTATAGGAAAGTAGAAAACTGCAGTAGGCACCATTGTGCATATGGGATAGGTTAGCCTGCATATCCTTGACCCTGAAGCTCCATACAAAGAGACTGTTTAGTGAGTGTGATTGCTGAATCTCAACAGGTGAGAGGGACCGTTTTGGGTCACAAAAAATTTCAACAATGGCTCCTACAAACTTCAAGACATTGAGGGAAAAGTGCACAAGACCAAGGTAAATGGATGGTGCTTAAAACCCTATCACATCAAGGTGGGGTCAACTCAAGATACCAAAGAGTGTCTAGATGCATAAATACCTCTAGCCAAGTTGGGGGGGCTATATGATCCGAGAAAATCACCAAAACAAAAATTCTAACACTTTGTTGATTTTTGTACATTTGGAGGTTTGAAATAAAGAAGAGTGTGGGAACAACCTCTTTTGGAAAATCCAAGAAAACACTGGATGGAAATATTTCATGGACCAGTTTACCAAGGGGGGGGGTGAAGAGTAAAGATCAATGGAGGAAGGTGAAAGAAAAATGTGTAATGTGAAAAGAAACGAGAAATGGATTTTGAGCCATCCAAAGGGCATGTGAGGCTCATAATATCATGGCTTTGGAACTGTATGATAATTCAAACAAATGGGATCCTTCTTGAAAGCATTAGTGAAAGAAAAATCAGGCACATGATTTTATACGATTTTTTAAAAATACTTCCACTTTGATCCAAAACAACTGTTCAACATGAAAGTTGTAGCGCGTGAGCTGAAGTTTTGGCTGGTATTTTTTTATATTTTTTTGAAGCTATGAGTCAGGAAATATGGCCAAAATGGTGGATGATAACTTTTTCCAACTACGGTGGAGACCACCTCCCAATTTTATACACACCCACACTTTCTTCCCTACACTTAACACTTCCATAAAACATCATTCATTAGACTCCCAACCCTTCCCCCTCTCTTCTCCTCTCTCTCAAGCTAATAAACCATTAGAATTTCCCTCCTAAATCACCCTCAAAACATCCTTAATTGTAGTAGTAATGTATGAATTCTCACTACTCTCTCTCCATTATTGCTAGATATGATCTTATTTTATGAAGATTCTCTATTTTTTTTTATAGGAGAGCTCTTGGATTCAAGCTATGGGGGGGAGAATGGAGACAAATCACCTATGATGGAACTTGATTAAGTACAAAATTGGTCAACAAAACATCTAGATGGATCTTCCACATTGGTGGAACCGCCTTAATGCAGCTTTGGTAGTGTTAATTCCTATTCTATCTTAACCTCCTCCCTAAACACCCTCAAGGCCTATATAAAGAGGCCTTCTCCTTTGTAATTTGCAAGAGAGAGCCAAGAGGCCTTCTTCAACCCTATTGAGCCTTTCCCATTCTCTCTCATGAGATTATGCAGCTCATTCCCTTACTATAGCTTATGCCTGCTCTATAGTGTAATAAGCCCATGCTATTGGTGTCCATATTGTGTATATTGGTTATGTCTTGAGGGTTGTCCATCTCTTGTGCCCTCTTAAGTTTTATTGATTTATCTATTTTTTTTAGTTCTCTCTCTCTCTCTCTCTCTCTCTCTCTCTCTCTCTCTCTCTCTCTCTCTCTCTCTCTCTCTCTCTCTCTCTCTCTCTCTCTCTCTTAGTTTTCCTCTCTTCTCCCTCACAAGCTCCTCTCCCTCTTGCATAGCGCCCTAGTCCGCTCTTCCATGACTAGGTGGTGCCCTTACCTCATTCATTGTGTGGCAGAAGGGAGTTTGGCATAGTATAGAGGCTGCCATACCAAATTTCCTTCGCAAGTAGCCCTAGCCCAATGATTTCTTGTGTAGTGACTTCGAGGAATAAATCCTAGAGTCTCTTCCCCATATTGTTGTATCTGCCTTACTCCACCATGCATATTGATACAAGAAAATGCATTTTCAGCCACTTTCTTCTCTTTTCCACATGATATCCACTAATTAGTAGCATCTTGCATAGATAATCCAATACTTACTTCATACTCATATTCAGCCTAAATACCCAACAAACCAATTTCCTCTCCAAATTGCAGCAATGCACTAGTGGTATCACCAAGAAACTGATGCTTCCTTTTAATTATGTCAATGATCTCATCATGAAATTCTCGCTTGGCAATACCAAGCACCTCTCCCATGGTAAATTCCACCCGATTGTTTAAGATCCGTTCTTTAAGAACCTTCTTAAGATATGTGGTTGTCTCAATGTCAGATTGCAACTTATATCCTAGCTGCTTGCCCGTCTTTTTTCCCTCTTGTTTGTTATCATGTTTTTGCTCCTAACTTACCTCTTCCATAACATGCTCGAGATGTGGCTGATTTGCAGCTTTAGGCTGATCCAAACTTCTTCTTGTCATTCTTTTAGATGTCCCTGCAATATCTTCATCTCTTTTTCGTTTTTCTTCCATGTCAAGTACATCCGTGTTTTGTACATTTGCTAAATGTGTATACACTGAATATGCATCTACCGGTGATTCCCAACCATTTATGCCATGAATGCCTTGCCCTACATGAGACATTTCACTATCAGTGACCTTTCTCTTTTCAACTGCATGTAAAGCATGTGTCTATATTTCAGCCTTTGGACCAAACATCACTTGGCCATGCATTGTATCCAACTGTAAACCAAAAGTAGAAGCATGTACCACAGCATAAGCATTTCGGACGGCCAAGTCTTCCAACAACTTCTGCATATCTCTCTTTCCGCAATTCAAAGCAAGAGGCAGTCCCGTTTCTTGTGCATGGATCTTTCCATCTTTCCAAAACGTGAGCTATCGTGCCAAGGCCTCCTGATAGGCAGCACAATCATGTCTCTCATACTGTAAACTATCACACCACATACATCTTTTTCCAAGTTTAGGGGCTGCTGCCCGTCCTCTTTCCTCTTGTTATTTTTCGTCCAATTTTACAATCTTGAATTGAAGATCCCACATGCCTTTGACCAATTCATCTAAGACATCTTCCCTAACAGAGGGAATAATAGCAGGTACAGCCATAGGGTTAGCCACAGAAGCAGGTGGCTTACTGGATACTTCAACTATTTTGCCTGTAACAGTGGGCAAGCTAGAGACATGCAATCTTTCCTTTCTTTTATGCTTCTTCACAAGCGCAGTAACAGCTTCCTTGACATGTCTCCACTCTATTTTCAAACTTGTCTCTGTAGTCTGATTCTCTAGCAAATCATCAAGCTTCTCTTGAAGCTCAGGATCAGCTGGCTATAGAAACAATTCAATTTTTTGACTTGCAAGAGCTTGCTGTTCTGCGAGATCCAATTGCTCAAATCGACTTTCAAATTCTCTTAACAATTCTGTAGCCATAAGACCCTTATTGGGTTGTATAATCCACTCCTGAAAAGTATTGCGCGTAATCAAACTGGTATTCTCAATATAAAATTCTTCCCTGAGTGTCTTCTTGAAGGCTACCCAATCTGCATCCTGCAAGTATAATTCAGTAATCCATGCTTTCAGTTCATGAACAGTAACACGTACAAAATACTAGCTCCATGCAGATTGAGCCACCCCAAAGAATTCCATCTTCTGAGCATAGGTATATACATATGCAGATACATTCCTGCCATTGAATAACTTCACCTCACGCTCAACTACTTGCAAAGCATTCATCACAACACTTTTTGTTTGAGTTGAAGCTTGCATCACCTGTTGTTGTTGTTGTACCTGCATAAGCATACCAACTGTTGTAAAACATCACTGGAGAATGTATTCAAAAATTCTCCCATCTTGTCTTTCCTTCTTCTGACGACCTTTCACATCGAGTTCACCAATGTTGGAGGGGTTTTTGTCGAAAGGTCAAATCCACCAGGGATCAGAAGTAGAAGGAAGTAGAGATAGGAGATGGAAGAGAAGATAGAGAATACCCAAGTGGTAAACACTACAAAGACAAATCACAATGAATTGAATGAATATGTATTGAAAGAACCTGAAATCTTCGCACTACTCAGAAGCAATCTCCAGGCATTAGATCTCCTGGAGCCTCTTCATAGAACAAAACATGCATAAAAATTATAGCTCCTTCTCTACTGCTCGGAACCCAAATCTGATGGCTCCATTGGCTCCGAAAGGGGGGTAAAACTCCAGGACACCTGCTCACGAATCTCCCCGATCACTTCTTCTTTCAATTCAATCTGCAGTTTTCAGCCTGTTTACAACGATCGCAACGCGTGCGATTTTGTCAATCTGTCCTTCTTGTGAAAATCCCCTAATTAGCTGAAAAAGAAACTAGCTTTTTTCATGCCATTCTAATCTAGAAGCTTTTTTCTAACTTTTTCAAATTTTAACAATAAATAATATAAAAATAGGCTAAAATTATCCAAAAATCTAGTATTTTTTTATAATCCATGCAACTCACACTAGTACTAAATTATGGCTCACATCACATTGACTCTCTAGATCAATAAAGAAGTCAGATGATGATGCATTCCATACTTTTTCACACTATGTCCTCATAACATCACGACAACGGCTTCCCTAATTACTTGGGAGAGTCTATGCTTCTGGCCATTTCAGAGCTTGGAATGTGAGCCTTCTCTTCTCTCTGAGTACTCCTTTGTGCTAGAGTTTCCTACGCTTTGCCTTGACTATCACAACCTTTTTCCACGTAGAGGGGTAGTTGATAGAGAGATTCCGAAAATTCGTGATGGGGAGAGAGGGTAATCAAAGATCTGTCTAAGAAAGAAATTTCCCTTGAGCCTCTTCTCTCTCTCTCTCTCTCTCTCTCTCTCTCTCTCTCTCTCTTTCTCTCTTACTCTTAAGATTCCCTTCCCTCTCTCTCTCTCTCTCTCTCTCTCTCTCTCTCTCTCTCAAACCAGTAGTAGGGGGAGAGGAGAAGAAATTATCGTGTTCTTGCTCAAGAGGGAGAGGGGGGTTTTATAGGGGGAGGAGAAGGGTATTATTGGGGTGGGGAGTGTGACACGGGGCCCCCTCCCTTTGCAGCCACCCAGGCAATGAGAATGGCCCCCCACCATACAGTCGATGACATTTAGGGGAGGAAGAGAGACAGTGGGGGGGTGGAGGTGAAACACATGTGCCCCTCCTCATTATCATCATCGCCCTCAGCCACATCATCATTCTTGTCATCATCGAAAACTTTTTTTCCATCTACTCACTCCTCATCGTCTTGTCATCTATCACTATAGCTCCCCGTTATCGTCATCTTCTTCACCTAATATTACGACTCCCTCTCCCTCTGCCACTGGCGGCATTAACAGGGGGAAGGCATTCAAATTTTTGTTTGAATTTAATTTGAAGTGGGGGGGTCTCATAGACCATGAAATACTACATCCTTCCCCCCTTAAAGAATCAAGATGTCCTCATCTCGAAAAGAATTAGGGGTATTGTTGGTTGAGAGTACTCTCATCAATCCATGTGGCATCTAGTCCTTCCACTGGATGAGGTACTCTTTGAGGGTTCTACTCCTCAATCTCTCTTCCCAAATGTTAAGATTCTGTATGGTAGGAGCTCAAGGACTCCTTGGCTTGGCATTACAAGTTGTTGGTCATTGAGTACATGGCTAGGATTGAATACATATTTCTTTAGTAGGCTAACATGAAATACATTGTGAACCTTTACGTTCTCACAGAGTTGAAGTTTGTAGGCATTGGGCCCTAGGCACTTCAGGATCCTGTAGGGTCCCCAATACCTTGCACTCAGTTTCTGAATTTCTCCCAATGATAAGGAACTCTTCTTGGTTTGTACACCAATAAAAACCATGTTTTCCTCATTGAAGAGTAGTTCTTGTCTATTTAGATTTTCGTAGGCTTTTTGCCTATCCTTGGCGGCTCTAATGTCTTGTCTGATGGCCCTAACTTGCTCATCCATTTCCTCAAGAATTTTCTTGAAAGCTTCTACACTTAAGGTATGATCTAAAAAGTTCAATGAAGTATGGCAAGCATGCCCATGCAATGCTTGAAAATGTGTCATTTGAATGCTTTGTTGGTAGGAAGTATTATAGGTGAACTCTACCAATGGTAGATATTGGATCCATTTCTTGGGTTTGCGATAGCAATATGCTCTAAGGATATCTTCAATGACTTCATTGACCCTCTCCATTTGGCCATCGGTTTAAGGGTGATAGGTTGTAGTGAAATAGAGTTGAGTCCCAATGGCCTCAAATATCTTTCTCCAAAAGTGAGATGTGAAGAGGGAATCACGGTCACTAACGATCCTTCTAGGCAACCCATGGAGTTTGAATATCTCCTTGGTGGATAATCTAGCAATATCTGAAGCTTTATAGTTTGTCTTGACTAGACTTGGTGAGCATGTCTACTATAACCATAATTGAATTGTATCCTCCTTGAACCGAGGATAACCCAATAACAAAGTCCATGTTGATAAATTTTCACTTCATTTGGGGAATGCCAAGAGGTTGCAACTTCCCATGCATCTTGACATGTTTTGCCTTAATGCGTTGGCAAGAAAAGCATTCCGTGACATATTCTAAGTGTGTATTTTATGTTCTAATTGATAGTGGAGGGGTTTGATCTCTTGATTTACTCTAGTCGAGGGAAATAGTCAAGATATTCAAAGGATGATTTTCAAGGGGGCGTGTGAATCATCCAAAGCATAGAAGACAAGAGTCGATCTCTTTGTTAGTTAAAAGAAAAAATTCAATATTAGAAGACCTAAAAAACTCAAGTAACTTACTCATGAATATATGTGTGCATCACATGGTTTCAAAATAAGGTATTTTTAAAATACCATATTTATACATTTTTTACATACAGAAAGGTGTAATATAAGGGGGTTATTTATAGATTTAATAAAAGAGAGTTATGTTTTATTTAGAAAAAATTCACAGATAACGATATTTATAAATAGGCCTTGAACGCACGTGATGTAGAGGTTATATATATAGTAACTTCCCCAAGCCTTAAAAATATTTCTATAGTTTTGGCCATTTTTGCCAATGGATGTAATTGGTGGTTCTTGATACGCCTTTCAAAGGAATAACTGGTGGCTTTGAAAATTTTGTGAAGCATAATGAGCCTCTCCATTATAGGAAAGGCAAAGAAGAGTGCCATTATAGATAGCAATACGAAGGGGCTTTGTGGCTACTTCTACATGAATCCCTAGAGAATCACTATGCTTGAGTTTCATCCCACCCCTAGAGAGCCACTCACGGTTAAGAGTTTCATCCCATTGTTAAGAAGCATGTCCATTGGCCAATGCCAATGAATTGACCCAAGGAGTAGTGGCACATGTATAGGGAAACTCAATGCTTGAAGCTCTCATTGGCTACTTCGTGAAACCCTAGAGAATCACTCATGCTTGAGTTTGGGAAGTACTTGATCTTCCCATTGTTAAGAAGCATGTCCGTTCACCAAGGCCAATGAATTGAGCCCAAGGAGTAGTGGCACATGTATAGGGAAACTTAGTGCTTGAAGATCTCACTTCTCGAGGATGCACTAAATACTAAGGCTAATAGTGGCACACAAATGTTATATATAAGGCTGCTTCTTCAAGGTCTCACTTCTTGAGGATGTGCTAAACTTACCATTCATTTGAGGACGTGCTAAACCTACAATGCCACTTCTATGTGAGCCCCTAGAGAGCCACTCACACTCAGATTTGAGGAAGTACAACTTGATTATCCCATTGTTAAGAAGCATATCCCCTTTGTTAAGCCAAATTAATTGACCCAAGGAGTAGTAGCACACGAATGTCATATATAGGGCAACTCAAACTCTTACTTCTCAAGGATGTGCTAAAGCTACTGGATGGACTATCTTAGGTAAAAAATCTCGGTCCTTGAAGCTCTCACTTCTAACTCGGTGCTTGAAGGACTCCCTTTTCTTACGGATGTGTTGAAGCTATTGGATGGACTTTATCTCAAGCGTGTGCTTAAGGCTAGATGTAGATGGATTTTGGTTCAATTTTGGTGATTTGATAACATCTCATTGTAATGTGTGCCAAAGATGATTGTTAAATCTCTCTTGAACTGTCAAAGTTGTTATGGTGAAGTCACATCTAGGGGACATGGGTGGAGTGGAATAGCACACTAGATGTAGATGGAGTTTGATAAAAATTGCATTCTAATGTGTGCCAAAGATGATTGTTAGTCAACAATTCTCTAGAGTTGTCAAAGTTGTTACAGTGAAGTCACATTTAGGGAAAGTGGATGGAGTGGAACAATTCCACTCCATTGGCACTCACAACAAGATCATATTTAGGGTTGGGTCACACTAGCATGAGTGGGTGGGAAGGTAGACTTGTAGTTCGCGATCACACAACAGTAAAGGTTTAGGGAAAGGAGAATCAAAATAAATATTTAATTTCTTGTGTGTGAGCATGTCAAAGCTTTGTCAAAATATTTAATGTGTGCTGTGTGAGCCATGTTAGAGCCTTGTGTGCTCGATTGGATTAGCCTTCTTTGTCAAAGGATATGGAAGATCTTGTTCATTAGTGAATGGGAATCCTTAACCTTGCTAAAACAATCTTAAAACCCCCTTTTGAAGAGGTGCTCACTACAAGGATATGGAGGCAAAGCAACGCCACTTTCCGACGCAAAATAGCGGTGCCGCTATTTAATTGCGACGCAAATGCGACGCTAATAGCGACAGTGCTCAGACGAAAAAAACGCGGGCCAAAACCCGAGCGTATTATTTTGCGCGAGTACACAAAAGAGAAAGCAAAAGGGAGAGCGAACTCCATCTTGCATTTGAGAGGGAGAGGGAGAGAAAGAGAGAAAGAGGGAGAAGGAAAGCTTCTCACCGC